>NC_134141.1:96885000-99440000 GCF_033958435.1 Carettochelys insculpta
CACAGACTTCAAGATAAGAATGACAGTAAAACACCAAGGCCCATATGGTGAATACATATTAAATATTTGTTCATTAGCCTCTATGTTATTTAGGCTCCCAACTTCTATTCCTTTCAATGGTTCAAAGTATGACTGGGTGTAAGTCAGATGCATTTAACAGGTTTTCACCATGTTGTGTATATTTACATACCAAGTTTGCAGAATAGCTAGTGATGCCAACTCTTGCAATTTTATCAGAAAACTCATATTTGGTATTTTTCTTAGAGCTCAAGCTCCTAGAGTCAGGTGACAGCTAGAGAATTTCAACTTGTCATTATTTCAGTAAATTTCTATCCCTCTTGGTTGTAGGGCAAAGCTCAAAAGCCATAATGCAAAGGACAAGGAAGCAAAATGTATTATTTTAACAATTTCATAATTTTAAAGCCAGTGTCATGAGTTTGGGGGCCTCACTCCTGTGTCCTGCATGCTTGGGGTTAGGAATACTGCTCATATCCAGATAAATATAAAAAAACTTTATATGGTACACTGGAAAGGGAGAGCCTATTTCCCCTATTAGCTCACCTTAGTGAACCTGATCAGCTTTAGCTGCTTGGCCTCGGCTGATGAAGGCTGGCTACTGTGGTCAGCAGCATTTACCAGCTCAGAGGCAGCATGCATAGGAGTGGCAGGGGATTTGCTATGGTGACTACTATGTACAAGGAAGGGGAGAACTTGGGCAGGCTGTTCCTTTATATAGATACAGCCTGCTCCTCAGCATGGTCCCCCATGCAAAGCTTTGGCCTAGATCTCCAAAGGTACTGAGGTGCCTAACTCCGTTCATTTCAGTAGAAATTATGCATCTAGGTGGCTTTGGAGGTCTGGGCCATTATGCTTCATGCATGCATAATGTCTTCTCCAACCACACCTGGTGCTCTCCTCTCTTCAGCACTCCAAGGGAGCTGAAGTGAGCTCATTCTCTAAAGGCCATTTATGTTACTTTCATATGACATACAATGTGTTACTTGTGCAGGTGCCAACATGTTGATGGCCTTTCACACCAAACACTGCCATACCTGCATCTTGAACAAAACACAGCCTAACCTACAGAAAGTAGCAATTAATCAAACTGAACAGATGTGTTAAACATTTAAATAATTAATTTCTAGAGAGAGTTCAGAATAACATAAATTATGTCCTGGTCCAACTTGGCCCCAGAGTTTGCGGGTGTTCATGTCTGCGGCTTTGATTTGGCTGTCTTATAGTCATTATAATAATCATAGGGGGTGATAGCTGGTCTGAGAGCTGCAGGAGCAATGGAGGTCATTGAAACAGAAATTCTGGGGTCTCAGATGATCAGTCAGGTTCAGACACTTGCAGGTTTTCTTTTACTGTTCCCACACTCAAGTGATGTAGTCATTCCCATTCATGACAATTTCTGCATTTTTCTCCCGTGAGGTGATCCCTGTGCTGCATAGACAGTGATGTGGAATGAGAAGGTGTGCAGATTTTGCCCAGATGTGGTGGGGCAAGCAATGGAAGCTTGCCAGATAAGTTCTCTCAGAAGCCATCAGCCTTAATATGATGTTCCAGCAAATCACTGTTTCAATATAATTAAGAGTTCAATATAATAAAGAGTTCGCATAATAGGACCTATCAGTAACTTCAAAAATAAAAAGGAAAATGGCTACCTTATAAGATTCAGAGGACCACAGTTAACTTACTGGGACCTCTTTGGCGAGAAAAAATAGAGAAGGTCAAAAATATGCAAAGTTTTATCCTCTTCACAATCCCGCACTTTCTTTTCCATTTGTGATATTTATTGGAGAGGACAGGCCCAATCCTGCTTGCAATGAAGCAAATATCTCATGATTTTAACTGGATCAGCAACAGGCTTTCCACAGCATCTGACAATAATAATAAAGTCAGTGGAAGTATGAGAGCCAACTGAGTGTGAAGGTGATCAAGAATGTAAATGATGTTTAGAAGTACTTGGTTCAGGAAATTCAGAAATAAGTAAATGCTCTTCCTTTGGATGTTTCTTAGGTGTAAGATCTATTTTATTATAGGTATTTTGGTATTATTATGGTAAATGTTTTTCAGCCATCTTCTTTCTTTGGAATTACAGACCCTTGTTGTGCTGGGAAAAGATTGCTCTTTATTAATTGAAAATATGTTCTCTATTTAGAAAGAGCACAATATATTCTCACTCCGCGTAAACAATATGACCTTCACGTGGAATGCAGCCAAACTGCTATAAATAGCCCCCTTAATGAAGAAGAAACAGAAGCATTTCAAGTTCAACAGGCTATGTTAGAAAACTAGACAAAAACCAGCTACTTGTAATCCTTATACTCACAAAAATGTTATGTTTATGTAGTACTTATTATCTCAAAAAAATCATAGGGTGATCTATGTAAGGCACATATATATGCCCCAACCACCATTATGGCTGTGTCTACACTAGCCCAAATCTTTGAAATGGCCATGCAAATGGCCATTTTGAAGATTACTAATGAGGCGCTGAAATACATATTCAGCGCCTCATTAGCACGCCAGCATCCGTGTCTCTTCGAAATTGCTGCAGCACGGCTCGTCCGGACGGGCTCCTTTTCGAAAAGACCCTGGAAACTTTGAAATCCCCTTATTCCTACTTGCTGATTTCAAAGTTCCCGGGGTCCTTTCGAAAAGGAGCCCCATCTGGACGAGCCATGCGGCAGCGAGATGTGGTAATTCTGAAGAGCTGCAGCCACCGGCATGCTAAAATGGATGCCTTTCAATGGAAACCTTTGGCTGGGTGAGTTGTACCTCAGTCCATAAGAGCACTGCAAAGGCAAATCCCCCACAAGGTATTATTATTATTATTATTATGGCGTTATGATTTGGTATTTAAGTGATGTTGCACTTGACTATAGTAGAGGATATGCCTATACATGGTGAATATTAATTATTCACGCTGCCTGGAATATGGGATGGGTGCTTACTGTAGTGTTATATAGCAATATTAAACCAAGCCATATTAGTGAACATTCCCTCCAAAGCTGAATGGATGTTTGGTTCCACCAGATTTGTGCAATTTTTGGTTCGTTATCCATGAACACGCACGCAAACAAATGTTTTAGGAATAACTCTTTTTTCATGCAAACACATTTGTACGTAAGTAAGACTGGGTGTTTGGTGATGAATGTAGAGATTTGCTGGATGTGTTTGCCAACTTTTGATAAAATTCCAGTCATCCATTAGGGAACACATACAAACCACAGGAGGAATTCTTGAGCCTGCTAGAGTCCCTGTACACTACCACAGTAATACAAGGTTTACAAGCAGAAAAGCTTGGAAACACAAAGTATTGGCAAGGTAACATGGCGCTCCCAGCACTGAACACAAATTTGGCTAGATGTTTTCAAAGGTCTGCAACCTTTGCGCAGATCAGGATTTCACTATGTGGTTCTCCCTGTCACCACTAACCCAACTATCTAAAATTCTAATAACCAAATACCACCATTACTTTAACCTGTCTCTTCCTAATAATGGGGATGCCCTTCTCTAGAGGGGTATCTTCAATGTGAAAGGATGCCATGACATCATCTGGAAGGAGGGTCCCAGCTATGGGATCATTTCCCTCTGCTTCAGTTGGATGTTCTCCTTCCCCAAGATTTTCATCCTCCTCAATAGCACAGAGCCTGGGAGTGGAATTGCTCTACTGTGTCCCCGAAAGTTCCACCTATATACCTCTCTGTCTCCTCCTTTAACTTCTCCAGTTCAGCCATAATATCCTTATTAGCCTGCATGCAGTCTCAGGGGTCTGTGAGTTGCTTTAACTGAAAGCACACAGAAGCGTATGAGGCAGGTAACTGTACATCCTGCATCCTATCCAACAAATTAGCTTGTCCTCCAGTTTGGTGTTGCACTTCTACCTTTGTTATTCTTCATTATTGCAGGGTTTTAGTTTGTTTAACCCTCTTTTTGTTTGTTCTTTATTATTGGCCTTAGTTTAGAGTACATTTGTTAGTTATACGTGGCTCTTGTACTCCCTATCTAAGCTCCTTTGCAAAACTCTAATTTCCTAGCTTCCCTGGTAGCTTAGAAGCTGGCTTTTTAAGGCTCTGTTCCTCTCACTTAGCCCACCCTCCTTGGCATAGGATTCAAAGGGTAGCAGACACAGCAATAAGCACACAGCCCAAGGAAACACACTAGAAACATCAAGCAAGAAAGCATACAACAAGCTAAGAGCCAACAAACTCGCACCAAGTGTCAAACTCTACCTTCACCTGGAGAACTCCTTTACACAACTGACCTCTTTGCAGAACTTGTTCACTAGCAAACAAATCCAAAATTATAGATGGATCCCAGAATGGAAAAAAGAGCTTCAGCCATGTTGGATGGAGAACGAGTCTAATCCTGTCCTGCACTTCTAGCATTTTCTGACCCCCGTGCATATAGTCCTTAAAAATCACATGACACCTAGTGCCTCAATGCCTCAGAAATCATATGCCAGCATTTTACACCTCACCTGGTCTTTAATTGGTCCTCATCTTCCCCTTGGCCAGGATAGCCAACCCAGACTTTCTGGCTACAGCAGAACCCACTCTTCCCAGCAAACCCCACCATGATCTCTCTTCAGAGCTCATCCTCACAACAGGAGCATCCGTCGCCCACCCCTGGCCTACACATTATTTCCCTGGATCCAGCTAAGATAATCAGTTAATTGTTTTGATTTAATTTAATTAAAATCCATGTTTTTCCCCCATGGCATTTCTAGGGAAAACAAAGCCTTTTTTATTTGTTTCTATTTTTTATGTATTTAGGGTGTAAAAAAAATCACAACACTTCTGTTGGGAAAGAAGGATTCCCAATCTCTCAATAGCTGTGTCTACACGTGCACGCTACTTTGAAGTAGCGGCACTAACTTCGAAATAGTGCCCGTCGCGGCTACATGCGTCGGGCGCTATTTCGAAGTTAACTTCGATGTTAGGCGGCGAGATGTCGAAGTCGCTAGCCTCATGAGGGGATCAGAATAGCGCCCTACTTCGACGTTCAACGTCGAAGTAGGGACTGTGTAGACAATCCGCGTCCCACAACGTCGAAATTGCCAGGTCCTCCATGGCGGCCATCAGCTGGGGGGTTGAGAGATGCTCTCTCTCCAGCCCCTGCGGGGCTCTATGGTCACCGTGGGCAGCAGCCCTTATCCCAGGGCTTCTGGCTGCTGCTGCGGCAGCTGGGGATCCATGCTGCAGGCACAGGGTCTGCAACCAGTTGTCGGCTCTGTATATCTTGTGTTGTTTAGTGCAACTGTGTCTGGGAGGGGCCCTTTAAGGGAGCGGCTTGCTGTTGAGTCCGCCCTGTGACCCTGTCTGCAGCTGTGCCTGGCACCCTTATTTCGATGTGTGCTACTTTGGCGTGTAGACGTACCCTCGCAGCGCCTATTTCGATGTGGTGCCGCGCAACGTCGAAGTTGAACATCGACATTGCCAGCCCTGGAGGATGTGTAGACGTTATTCATCGAAATAGTCTATTTCGATGTTGCTACATCGAAATAAGCTATTTCGATGTTGGCTTCATGTGTAGACGTAGCCAATGGGATCCAGAACTTCTTTCAATTTCTGGAAGGCCCCAAGACAGAAAGGCACAACTTTTCAGTCTGCTACACAATGGTTCCTGTATCACAACATGTAGGCAAATTTTGAAAGGGGGATGCTAATGAGCCACTTTGACAGATGCTAATGAGGCACTGTCATGCATATGCAGCACCTCATTAGCATAATTGCAGCCATGTGCATTTTGAAAGTGCCGCTGTCAAAATGCGCGCTGCCAGTGTAGCCGGGGGCCTTTCGAAAGGACCCCCAGATTTCGAAAGCCCCTTCCTCCCATTTGGTTTTGGGAAAAAGGGGCTTTTGAAATCCAGGAGGTCCTTTCGAAAGGTCCCTGGATACACTGGCGGCGTGCATTTTGAAAGCAGCACTTTCAAAATACGCATGGCCACCACTATGCTAATGAGGCACTGCATATGATAATGAGGCACAATTATACTAAGGAGGTGCCTTAGAAAGGCAGGGCTAGTGTAGCCACAGCCACTGAGATTCCTCAGAGATCTCCCTTCCAGCAATTAGCCAGGCCTCCCCTGGCTGAGCTTACAAATTATGATCAAACAGATATTCAGTGGGTACAGTGACTATAACGATGACTATGACTATAAAAGTACATTTACATGAATATTTTACTACAGCTTCTTATGCAGTTTATATTTTATTAAACCAAAAAAGAATTACCACTTACCAAGAAAAGAAATCCTTCTAATGGATGAAAAACACAATTAAAACAATATATGTCAAGCAACACTGCACTGAATTTTTCTTACATGATGCCAGATGTGCCTTTTTCATATCTGATATAGTTGAACTAGGCATACGTTCACATATTATTAAACATGTTACATTGCCCAAGCATAGTAATAAGGATTGCAAACACATAGATTGCTAAAATTTAACAGGATGTGGACACATTGCAGGAACGTTAAGCCTTTGGGGAATTTAACTGTAAAGCTGGGTCTACATGTGATTACTCCTTCAAAAGGGCAAAAATTGACATGTAGAGGTCGAAATAGCGGCCATTGAAAGGGAGCAACTGCACACTAATAATGAACTGATGGGTCAATCTGCCTTTTCAAAGGGCCGCCATGGTCTTTTGAAAGTGAGTGTCCACATTGCTCGAAGCTCTCCTTCGAAGGAAAGGAGGCAGGAAACGCTGTGTCTGGGGTCCTATGGCCAACAAACCCTTCTGGGGATGCAGCCATCTGCTCCCTTAAAGTGTCCCTCCCTCCACCACCCCACTCCCAACGAGTTGAGTGCTGCACAGATAACTCCAGCCTGTCAGACCTCACCTGTGCCCTGGAATGGAGTCCCAGCAGCTGCTCCTTGCTGAGGACACTGTCATTATAGAGACTGATCTCACAGTGCTCTGCACTGTCGCCGCAGCCACCCCCTATATAAGTGGGTGGCTGAGCAGTCCCCCAGGGCCATGAGGCCCCCCTGCCCAGGACACCACCGGCTTTCCCAGCGCCTCTGGACCCACCCCAGCACCACTGCTTGGTGGGAGCGCATGGTGCTGGGGAGGTGGAATGACAAGAGGTGGCTGTGGGACTTCCGCATTTTGAGGCAGACCTTCGACAAGATCTGCCTCTGGCTCACCCCCACACTCTGGCACCAGTACACCTGCATGCAGCCTGCTCTCACCCTGGAGAAGCAAGTCGCGATCACCATCTGGAAACTGGCCATCCTGGACTCCTACCACTCTGTGGGACAACGGTTCAGGGTGGGCAAGGCCACTGTTGGGGGTGTACTTATGGAGGTAAGGCAGGACTGAGACACTTGCCCCCAATGGGTGGGGGGGCAGGGCAAGGGGAACCCCTGGCTGCAGGGGCCAGGCAGGCAGTGGGCAGGCCAGGGCCAAGGACAGCAGGGCACAGCCCATCACAGCCTCACGGAAGCACATGTCCCCCTTCCCCCCATGCAGATTGTCCAAGCCATCAATGCAATGCTGATGCAGAGTCATCCACCTGGGGGGATCTGGATGCTGCCATCATGGGTTTCGAGGATCTGGACTTCCTGAACTGCTTCAGCGCATTGGATGGCATGCACAACCCCATCCACATTCCGGCACACAACGCTGGTCAGTATGTCAACAGAAAGGGCTACCATTTGGTGGTCCTCCAGGCCCTGGTGGATGTTAGGGGCTGGTTCACAGACATCTATGTGGGCTGGGCCAGCCGCATCCATGATGCCTGGGTCTTCTGGAACTCTGGGCTCTGCCGGCGCATGGGAGTGGGCACTTTCATCCCCCAGCAGGAGATCCCATTGTGGGGCGACATCACCATGCTGCTCTTCATGGTGGCAGACGTGGCCTACACTCTGCAGCCGTGCTCCAGCTGACCAGCACCATGGCAGACCCTTCTTTCAAAAAAGCGGAATGTGGAGCATCTACACGTGCACTCCTTTGATTCAGTGTTTTGAAAGGGGATGATCTTCCTGATATGGGATCTGGGTTCAGATTTCGATGCCTGTGCCCTGTTCTTTCAATTTTCTTTCAAAAGAAGGTGTTGCACGTGTAGATGATCCTCCTGTTCTTTCAAAAGAGGGTCACATATTTCGACGTTTTGTGCATGTGTAGACACAACTCGAGTGTTTTGCTTACATAAGATTACTTACGATAAATTGATACTAGAAACACTATAGCCACACAGCTGAAGCCATACCACTGTAGTGCTAAAGGGTACACATTTAGTACAGAGACAAAGCTTCTGTCACTTTGATAAATCTACCTCTTTGAGAGGTATTAGTTAGGTCAGTGGAAGAATTTTCCATGAACCTAGTGGTATTTACAGCAGGGACAGCTCAGCTTAATGACAGTGTACAGGTTGTGAAATTTTCACTGCCCTGAGCGATGTAAGTTAGCCAATCTAACTGAGTATTTTACCTAATGGCTGGTATCCACTACAATTTATGTTATAGGAACCAAAGCCATGGGTCATGGAGATTGTAGCATTAAGGGCCCAAAATACAACAGGCTGAACCTTTCTAGTATAGCACCCTTGGACCTGATTGGTGCGGAACAATAGGATTTGCCAGGCCATGGGAGGTCAATATTGCCTAGCAGCATTACCAATACTTCCAGTGCTTGCTAGGATTTTAGAAGCCATTTGGGGTAAATTACAGCTAAGTAACAGCACGGAACATGGGGAGCCAGGACTAGTGGCTTTAAACAAATGTTATGGGAAACTTGGCCACACCCACAATAAGTGGTCATCCAGCTAACTGCAATCATGCTGGATTATGGATATTGCCTGATGGATGACAGAGTACTGGATTAGAGAGGCTCAGCCTGTACTATGTTACTCTTTTTTATACTAGTGTAACTCCATTAATTAATACAGCATTTGTGAGGGACATTCCGTCCAGGAAATCCAGCCATCTAGGTTCTTACAACCGTGGCATCTGAGCATGGGTTGGAAGTCATTTTCCCACATTATTTCTACAGTGACTCACAACAATGCCACATCCTCAAACACAGGTTTGACATTTATAGGTTTCAGGCACCTCAGAGCAGCTGCTGTTCCCAAAGCGGAGGTGTTATCAAAAAGCAGCTCACTAGGTCTGTGTCTTGAAACTGTAGTGGAAGAGAAAACAACAGATAGCCAAATATAGATTTAAAATTTCCATGCCATAATTGTGCAGACCAATTTTCTATCCTGGAAAAGCCTTGGACAATCCCAACTGGGTATGTCTGCTTCTATTTAACCAGTTTATTACCCCAGTATAAGGTTAGATAATAATGTCTAGCAGCCTGAGAACAGTTTTGATGTTGACTTCAGTGGACGTCAGATCAAGCACTAGAAGTCTTAGCCTGCTTAGGTTATGTCGCAAGGTATAATCCTGTGTTAGGTGCAGCCCACCATACCTCCAGGAACTCCAAGGAGCACAGTGAATGCTCAAACCTTTCACAGGGATGCAGCATGATCTCCCTAATGTGATACCACCATATTTCATCCTTATAAAATTATAAAAGAGGGTTTAGTAGTTCAGTCTACAAAATGCATTTTGTGGTCCTATTTGTCAGAATTTGGTGAATGAATTCAAAGATAAATTCCTTTTACTTCCTATTTGATCCATGCACGATGGAACCATTTGTCTTTCCAGGAAGCTCAGACTAGCTGTATGATTTTCAATGTGTATGAAAAAAAGTTCAGGGTTCCATGATAAACTTTTGAACCTTTCTTGCTTCCAGAAAGGAATCCAACCACAAAAGAATTTTTAAAAACTGTTTTGAAGCATGCTTTTTGAGTGAGAGTGTAAATAATAATAAACAATAACTTGTCATGGGAATTTGCAAAATATCCATGCTCTAGGCTAGCACTCCACATTAAAAATATGTTGTAAGACTCCCAATATGATACTCTAGGACTGTGATGCATGTCATGTGCCTGTTTATTTTTCCCCTGAGAACCTGAAAGGGTAAAAAAAAAGATCACAACTAAACAAAAGCATATCAATAACAGGAAACTGTTGGTGAGAAATACCCCGATCTTCCTGTATATTCACGTCACCACATTCCCTAGGGACAAAGGTGCATGAACAACATGGTAAATAATTATGATTTAATATGAGGCCTTGCAATGCTGTTTACAGTTTAACAACAAAAAAGAATTGTTTCTCAAGGCGTAAAATAAGTAAATAATAGAAACACATATCAATCTAATCAGGAAGTGATGATGCTATGTCTGAGTCAGCTGCTGGAAACAGATTTTAATCTATCAGAGTATCAACTCGATATCTACACACAGTTTGCGTTTGATCATTTTACAAAAGGAACAGAGTCAGAATTGTCCTAGAAGCATCACCATAGCTACTTGTGCTCACTAATGTTTAGGGAACCCACCACCTGTGTTTGTGGAAAGCATATGGGTGTGCTTCTTGGTGCATTTCATTTTCCACACGTAAAACTAAGATAGCTTGGGAGAAGCAGTAGGAACAATGGGACGTTTTCCAGAAATTATATTGTTGAATCCAGTCATCAGCTCAAAAGTAAAATTAATTGGTGTTATAAGCAAAATAATGTACATTCTTGCATATTTCAGTGAAGGGTATTAACAACTCTTAATATTTTATTCAATATATTTCATAATAATCAGGAAAAGGAGGATGTCACTTTTGTAGGTACAGAATATATATTGTTTCTAGTGAGCGTCCATTTTATTGAACTACCAAAAAGAGGAAAGAAAAAGGATACAATTAGGTAAAAGTCATCCAGAACAATGGTTCTTTGTGAAGGCTACCATTAATAAGAGAAGGCTTAATATTTTTAATGTGTTTCAGACATAAAAACAGAAAATAAATTCAGACTATGGACTGCAGCCTGTCAGATCTGAAAACTAAGTAAGGCCATGTCAGTGTTTGAATGAGAGAACTTTTAAGTAAATACTAGGTGTGTCTGGAAATAGAGCCAATAATTTGATAAGTGGCATGTTTCTGTCTCAAGTAATAGTGAGCCAATGAATTAACATTTTGATTCTATTAGGTGTGAGATTTTGGATGACCTACAAACCTTCACTCAACCTCCTGTGAATGAATGTTGTTCATATTTACGTAGTTCTGCTATTAGATTGTCAAGAGTAGAAAAGATTCAGCAACCAACTGCACTTGAGAAAGTTTTCATGTCTCTTGAATTACAGGCTTCAGTTTGTGTTCCTTCCTCTATCAAACTAAAGTGAACATTCATTTTGTTTGGGGTTAATTTTGTGTGGTGCTAAGCAGACATAGTCCAAATCAATTCATCTTCAAACTGTCGTCAGTGTAATGCCAAGCATCTTAACAGATGCTAGCACTTTTATCTGTACTCCACATCACATTCCTCAAAGAGAAGGTTGCCAGAAATGAGAACATACAGGTTTCCCAAAACTACTGGTGGGAAGGAACAATACACAATAGGAGTTGTTTTTTTAATCTTTGGGGATTTTGCCAAGAACAAAACCCAGTTCAAGTTAAATGGAACACATAGTTTAGATGTAGGTCAGTGGTTTGCAAACCATGAATGACATCCTGGATCAGATGCAGCACACACATCTAATTTGCAAATACTCTAGGACTTACCGGTTCTTAGATTGATTTCAATGCTTCTAGTAAAACATGCACAAATAAATAATTTAAATACTGGGCCAAATATGACTCTTAGCTACAGAGTTTATCCTAAGCCATAAGAACAACACTGCTTTGATAGCACCTTTCATAAGAATATCTTGAAAATCCCTTGGGAACTTTTACAGAATTGTTATCAGACTTTGATCACAATTGTACCTACTATAATTCCCATTTGATATATGGAAAAAGCAAGACAAAGAGAGATGAGAAGTCAAAAGAAGAAGTGGGAATAAATCACTTATACTCCAACAGGGGCTATATGTTGCAGTCATACAGAGCAGTGTAATAACCTAAGATTCCCAGCCCCTTGCCATAACAATTAGGCTACATTCTCTGATATCTTTAACTTATTGAAAATGTCATGCGAATGAACTGGTGGCAGTTTATCGAGCTGCAGAGGTCATATGCTCCTCATCGCAACAAAATGCCAATTTGTAAAGGTTAGACACACAATCAAATAGTTTAGTGTTCAGTGAGCTATCCCATATAATATTAACTTGATTCAGGAAAAACGTTCAGATGCTCTTAACAGGGATTGTGTCTTTTCTCTATGGAAAGTATCCACTGTGGACAGTGACTTTGAATTGCCAAAACACCCGATAGTATTACAGCATGTTGTGTCATGTAGAAAGTATATAATTCACTGATGTCTCTTCTCTAATTGCACTGTGATAACATTTAAAATATCAGGCTAAGTCCTCAGCTGTAGTCACAAGTTTAGATATTGGTCTTTGTTTTTACAGTGTTTTAACTGGTCGAAAATTGCTCACAAGGTTCAAGAAAGTTTCTAAAACATTATTCTTCACAGTGCAAAGTTCTGTTGGCCAGTCATTGTGAAAGTGACAAGTATCAGAGAGGTAGTCGTGTTAGTTTGTATCTTCAAAAACAACAAGAAGTCCTGTGGCACCTTAGAGACTAACCAATATTTTGGAGCATAAGCTTCTGTGGGCAAAGACCTGCTTCATCAGATGCATGAGTGGGCCCAAAATATCAGTTAGCCTATAAGGTGCCACAGGAATTCTTATTATTGTGATAGTGGTTGCCTTTATAAGGACAACATTTGCTACATGAAAACCTGAGGTGGCTGGTTGGCAGCTAACAAGCCTGATAAAGGGCTATTGGAGGGAAGGTCTGTGAAGTGGTTTCTAGAGAGAGAAAGACCCTGAAGCATGGAGCTGAGGTGCTAGGAGAGCTCCCCACAGCACAATGCCTAGAAGGAGTGCTCTTAAGGATAAGGAACTCCCAAAGAGTGGCTGAAAGCCCAGCCTATCAGGAACAACATGTTGCCTCAGGCAAAGCTGCAGTTGACAACTCTCACAGAGCCCTGTCTCTGGGAAAGGATTCTTTCCAGGTTGTAGCAAGAGGCCTGATTCCAGGGACGAGACTTGGGGTGAAAGAAGGTGGGGAGTGGTGGACCTGGGTGGGATGGACAAACTAAAGCTGACTCTGTCTCCCATCTATTAAACTCTGTCTACATTATAGTTATAGTCAGCAAAACTTATGTCACTCTGACGTGTGGAAAAACACACTCCAAAGCATCATATGTTTCACCAGAAAAAGTGGTGGGGAACATAGCCACCAGTATTCTTGGAAGTGGTTTTATTATGCCAGTCCAAGACCTCTTGCCTGTCGACACAGAGCAGCTCCACAAGAGATCTTGCAGCAGTGCAGCCGCGTCGGTATAGCGGTGTGGCTATTCGCTTGTTAGTGTAGATATGGTTTTTGCTGGGGTGTAGATTTGATTGTATTTGAATTGAGCCTTTGGTTAATAACACTGGACTTCTCTGAAGGAGCATAGTTCTGTATGTAAAGCCTCAATTAACTTATTGATGACATTGGGGTGCTGGAGCTCAGTGGTTTGAGCATTGGCTTGCTAAACCCAGGGTTCTGTGTTCAGCCCTTGAGGGGGGCTGTTTAGGGATCTGGGGCAAATAGATTAAAAGAAATGGATGGTGCTTGGTCCTGCCAAGAAGGCAGGGGACTAGATTCAATGAACTCCTGAGGTCCCTTCCTGTTCTATGAAATATGATGTGTCCACTCTATGAAAATTTCTGATTAATTGGTCTGATTTTCAAAAACAAAATGCAACCAGATTGCTCCACTGAAGTTAGTGGGAGCTGCTGGGTATTCAATGCTCTTGATAACATTTAAGCAGTAGGGAATTTTGGACTTATATTGGAAACTTGAGACTCTCAGGAGCAGCTATCCCGCGAGATGTATTCTCAGAGGAGACTGAAGGAAAAGAATTCCAAGAAGTAGAATTACAGGTAGGTCACATTCCCTTTTCTTTCATTTCCCTTTGAGTACTCTTACAGCATTGGAAAGGGGACTACATATATAAAGAGATGGAGTAGCCTAAATATATCTGTCCCTTCAGTCATGCTGTGATTCAACAGTTATGAAAGGTACCAGAATTAGGTCTGATTTGGCTCACATTGGCAAAACTCCCACTGACTACACCATATGAAGGAGTAGGCCTTAAAAGCCATAATTTCTCACTTTTTAAGAACCCTTTTATAATGTCAGGGGTCTGATATTAGACAGATATTCACAACAGCATGTATCAGTGTGATGTGAAATGGCCTTGGGTTACTTACCCCACACCCCACTTCCAGGTTGTCCCTTTCCTAACTTTAATTATTATAACTGGACTGCATGGTTGAAAACTGAAGTTTAATTTTTAAAGTGATGTATTTTAATGGAAAAATATTATCTGAACATAACACTATTTTGAATGCCCATTATCAAAAGACTAATTTTCCCAGAAACCTCATTCCCACAAAAAAAAAAACTTGTCGCTTTTTATAAACGTGGTCCTCTCTAAGAAAACCATCTTGCTTTGGCCTATCAAATGTCACCCGTCAGGAGGGGCTGTTCTGTGTTCACAAGCAGTCAGTAATGAGTTGGAAAGAATTATGTATGCCTGTAAAACACACTATGAGGCCTAGAACTTCAAACACAATGGGGTCAGGTCTCGCCGAGTCATCTGTTTTACAGGAACATACCACCATTGACTTCAGTGGCTTCACATATGTATGCTCTCAGACAGCCTGATTCTCCTCTAGGCAATCTATTTTTTCTTCTCCTTCAGGGAAAACATACGCAAGCAGTTAGGCATGAGGTCATTTCTAAAAAAATAGCCTCAGAACTGGCACTAGCCTCTACCACCAATCATGAAGCAAAAAAGAACTGCAAAGACTATTTCTAGTTTTTAGATGTTTAGATAATATCCACCTACAGTAGATTCTTCAGGTAGCAAACCCTTCAAAAGCAACGAGAAAAGGATGCAGGAATATTACCAGGTGTACGTATATACATGATTCCATTCCAAGTTGTATGAATACAGGACTTAGCAGTGCTTATTCAAAATGCAAACCTATTTTTCCATCTAGAAGGTTAGCTCCTTCTTAGGAGACTAAAGAGGGACAAGACCAAAAATACCCACCTATCTTGTTGCTTTAAAATTAGAGTTTGCAGTAGACACGTGGTTAAAATCTGCTAAAAGAAATCTGCAGTTCTTCAATAAGTAGAAAACAAAACTAATCTCAGGAAAAATGCTTTCTCGTACAATCTTATTGCAACACACAAAAAAGAAAATAAAATCAATTTTTAATAAGTGCTGTCATTAGGTCCTGAGGGACAGCTGAATAAGAGGGGAATAGCGAGGAAGAGGTGCAGGTAAGAATTGCATTATTATAACTTGCCAAATGGCCAATAGAAAATTCACTGGGTTTTCAATCAGGTTAAATATTTTCTTCTCTTTTTTTAAACCAAAAATTATTTTAATCAGGGCCGTCACTAGCATTTTAAAGTTCTGCCTGTAAAATAAATATAATCCCTCTATCTCACGCAGGCCTGAGTGAAAATGCTTGTAGACATGTAACCCTGTGAAATGTGTCTGACTCTCCAGTCACTTCACTTTGTAACTGTCCCCAGGTGGATAAAATGACAAGGTAGTAGTTTCTGTACTATGGGATTAACTAGTTAACTGGGTCAGTTTTGTCAGCTGGAAACTGTTGTAAAGGAGACAGGAAGAGCCAGCAGGTAGGGGAAAGAATAGTCAGAGATGCCAAAGGTCTCAGAGTGGCCTGTGCTTTGGAGTTTGGTAAAGACTTGAGGAAAACCTTACGTTAAGGGGAATGAACCTTGAGAAAGCATCTAGTATATGAATTCTTGATGCTGAACTTGCCACTTGTGTGCAAAGGATGTTTACAACAAGGAATTTAGAGTAAGGAACCACCTGTTCTGTGGCCAGGTGATAAAATAGGTAATTAGGGGACCCATTAATGTCTATTGGCTGGTTACCCCTTTTCTGAAAGTCCTACAAAAATCAGTGCCCACCTGAAATGCAAGCACAACTCTGCACGTAAATGCAATGCTCAAACTCTGTCTTCTCTCTAGTGTTTCCCTTGGACTTCTCTCCCCCGGTCTGTTTTCCTTCCCTCCCCATATTCTTTTTCTCCTTGCTCTGTATGTCTCCTCCTCCCAAAGCCCCTATTTTGCTTCCTGGTCCTTTGTAAAAGTCAGACCTAACCATTGCTCAGCCTCCAGGTTCACTCTCGTCTCAATTAATTTTCTTGAGTTTGGCTCCACTGCTGCTGCAATGACGAGCTTTTCACTTTGAAACTGCTTCACAGAGTGGGCTCACCTTCAAAGGACACAGAGTAGCCTGCCTCAGCAAGCCGTCTTGGAACATATCATGTTTGGCCCTGTCTCCGTTTGCTATTAATCCTAAGTCAGTCATACTGATGTTATTCTAGGATTCACAGCGGAGATGGGTCTCTAGCTGCAGCCATTATTTTTAACACAGTACAAGAATTTCTCTGGACATTCTGAAGGACATGGTGTTCTGAATGCTCAACAGCTGGACACCTATCAACATATGGAATCTTAGTGGTGTGAGCTGGTAGAGCTGAACCTGTTGGCAAGAGTGGGATAGCATAAATATCCCTGGTATAAGCAAGACCGAAATCTGCCTATATCCCAGATGTGTTCTTCCAATAGCGTATGACAAAGTGAGAGAAAGGCAATGCTGGCCAAGGGGAATGTCACCATTTGGGGAACATCAGCTCTATAATGATTTTGACACCACTACACAAAGGGCAAGAAGGCAGGGAAAGATGTACCCAATAGTATTTAGATATGTATTGTATTGTAAGCATGACACGGTTGCTCTAGAGCAACTATCTTCTGGACTCCTTTTTGTCAAAAGCAATGCTCTAGTGAATATGAGCACACTGATAAAACCAGGAAAATGTCAGGAGAGACTCTTGGCAACCATCTGATCTCACAAGACCTACCCATTATGCTGTATAGCACAGGGCCAGGTAGTAGATTTGGATACAATTCACAGATAACTAAATTATGGCGATCCAGAGAGCTTTCACCTGTAGTGTCAACATATAAATACTACACAAAACACTGCTGAAAAAGGAAGTCTACAAAGATATATGTACACATTGATCAGCTTCTAAAGCCAGACCACACATAGGGTATGTCTATACTGCAACCAGAGGTGTGATTACAGCTGATGTAGATGTTGCCCTCCCCTCTACCAGCTTTAATCTAGCTAACATGCTGTTGACGGCAAAAGTAATTTAGGGTTGATGCTGGGTTCTCTGAGTACAAAGACACTGACCAGATACTTGTTGACACAAGCAGGTTATAGCCTGACAAGTATTAACTAGACCCTTAACTAAAAGGTATGTCAAGAAAGTGGTGCTTATGTCTCTTCAGCAGCAGGGGACTCCAGATAGCTGCAGATGGGCGAGTTTTCTTCTCACAGTCCAAGGCACCAGTACCAAGAGCCATTGGTGAAGTCCAAATTGCATTGATTTCTGCATTGCTTATATACAGTTTTTTCCTGCCTTGCTATGCAGTTCTCTTAGGTCACTCATTACTGTTTAAGGGATTTGTTTAATTGTTCGTTACTAGTTCTATTACTACTTGTACTTTTGTCCCTCATTTGCTTATCTGTGATTACTGAATCTAGTTACATGAGATCACAACATCTTTGTTTCCTTATCTACATATGTTCCGCTGCAACAGTGCCACTGCTTATCTTAAATGGGAGATTCCCTCACACATGCTCCTGGCTCATCTGATATGGGGAAGTGTGTGCCAAACCACACCTAAGCTGTCGCACACAAAGTTCTTCTGCAATTAACTCCTACACATGGCTGTAAATAGCAGTGAAGAGCTGGTGGCTTGGACCCCACTGTGGACAAAAAATTTGAGTATGAACCCCAGGTTCAGAGGAGGGACTCAGCCCATAATGAAGCATGCGCCCCTATCTGCATGGTTCTCTTGAGCTGCAGTCACCCTTCTGACTGCAGTGCCAGCATACCCTCAAGCATTCATATTTTTCATACACTGACTTTTCTATAGCAATTATAAGAATTTTATCAAGACAATAACATACATGTTTCTGCTTCGCTCTTGTATGATTTTTTTTTTTTATACAGAACTCAAAATGTTATACAAACAGAAAGTAAGTACTGTAGAACTTCCGAATCATGAACACTGGAGTTGCAGACTGACTAGTTAACCACATACCTCATTTGGAACCAGAAGTATGTAATCAGGCAGCAACAAAGCCAAACAAATGAAAGAAGTAAGTGCAGTACAGGACTGCACTACACAAAAACTACTTTTTTAAAAAAAGGAAAGCAGCATTTTTCTTCTGTACAGTAAAATTTCAAAGCTATACTAAATGAATGTTCAGCTTGAAAACGGTTTGTTCAGAGTTACAATGTCCATTCCCAAGATGTTCATAACTCGGAGGTTCTACTGTCATCAAACCCACGTTATATGTAAGACCAATGCATCTGGATTGTCACCAGGAGGGAATGAACCTGCAACCTTGCAGGGGTGGTGGTGGTGGTAAAGCCCTGTGCTCTACCGTATAAGCTAAAATCCAGCTGGCCCTCAGCCAAGGCTGTAGAGCAGAGACTTCACTGTCCCAGTGCCTCTGGGGTTACATGTGGATGGGAAACCCGAGGCATAGTCTTGCTCAAGGTCACCTAACAGGTGAGCAGTAGAGCTGGAACAGAACTCAAATCTCCTCACTCTTACTTCAATGCTCACCTCACTGGACCACTGTCTGTCTTCAGGGGGACAACTGGAACTGAACTGTGTGAAACTCAGTAAGACTGGAAGTGGTTTGAACTGAAACAATCATACTGCTACAAAAATGTACTCAAGGTGTTGAAATGCAACAACCCCGAATGGAGTGTTCACACAAGGGTGTAGGACAACAAAAGCTCTGCCAGATAGTGAGTCAAGTTCATGCCTGAAATGTCAAGAGGAAATGCTTAAAATTGATCCCAGACCTCCCAAGAAAACTAGAGGAATGAAAAGATTAAAAATTACATTGCTCTTCCATAAATAAACATACTGTCAGGAAAATTTTGAATGACAGGGGATGGCAAATTAGTCAGGGCTGATCAAGAATACAAAAGTAAAGTCAGGAAAATTATTCTTACTGGCCCCTGCAACCTGGCAAAAGCATGGTTGCTAAAAAGTTATTTCCTGCCCACTGCTATGTCCCTATCACCCCTAAAGCCTCTAGTGACCTCCCATTTTTCTGTGTATTAAATTCTGACTTCTTGCATTAAATCCTGGCCCCAGCTGAGCCAATGGCAAAACTCCCATTGACTTTAGTGGGGCCATGGTTCTACTCTTGGCTTTGTATTCAAGAATATACATCACTCAGTTCCAGTATAGTTCATGTCCTCTTACACTGCCTCATCTCATCTATTTGACTAATGACCACAGTTTCATTAATCCTTTTGACCCCTCTTCACACAAAATGTCTCAGTGCATTTTTTCCTGCCAGTCTATATCTCTGCAGTGATCCTTCAGAACATATGTGCCAAGTCACCATATCTGCTTCATTCCAATCTTTCCTTCTAGAAAAAGTTAATTAAAATATTTTAATTTATTGAAACTGTCCCTAAAAAGTGTGCAGAGGGTAATGGATTCACAGTCTGGACTCTGAGTTGTAATCCAAACCTTCCTACGATCTCTTACTCTCTTGTTTGTGTTCTGCTCCTTGGTAATGTCATCATGTCTACATTCTAGATGATAAAAGCCTTGGGTATAAACCTCATTTCATGTTTTGTTCAGTGAGGGGCCCTGCACATCCTTGGCACAGCCAGGGAACCAGCAGAGTCATCATGAAAAGAATAGCATAAGTGTCTTTGGGAAAAGCTAAAACAGACCTTAAAAATTAGCACAAGATAAATGAAGCCATCCAAACTTTAACTGCAATACCCATTACACAGAACAATCACAGCGTGCAAACTATAGGTGGTGTAAAGTAGATTTAAAGCAGCCCTAACAGCTGTGGCTTTCCCTGGTATACTGGATCCCATACTACATACTTTGCTAGCCTTCTACTGGCAACATGAGGAGTAGTAGGTAGTGTGGCCACAGTGTATTCTACTTCAGCAGTCACCAGCAATATAAGCTGCCTTCAGGAGCCTCTCACATGCCAGCACAAGCTAATCAGCCTCAGGACTGGGAGACACCCAAATTCTCAAGTTTAGGTGAACACTGCTCATGGCAGCAGGTACTGGTGATGGTGGGGTGAGAAAATGTGTCTAACACGTACAAATACTTCCTCTGAAGTTAACAGGAAACAGAATGACAGAATCTGGTATGCAAAAGGTCTAAGGGGGGGTCGGGAATAGAGGGTGATTGCTCATTGGTGTCAATCTAAGAATTTTAATAAACCCAAAGCAGATAATATCAGGAAGGCATATAACAACCCCCCCCGATATTCAGAAAGTGCTACAGAGGCATGCCTATGATCATCTGCATAAGACCAACACAGGATAAGAGTGCAAAGCTGTCGGTGAGGTGCTCAGTAACAGATTCTAGCAATAGAAAGGCTAAATATATAATAGGAGACAGTTTGTACACAACCAGAGTGAGACATCATTGCAGCTGCAACTTGACAGGTGGCCAGATCGAAGAATACCAATGAGGCACCTTGTGAGCTCATAGGAATAAGGGGATTTCGATGTTGGTAGGTCCTTTCAAAAAGGACCCCCATGTCAACGAGCCACACAGGAGCAAAACACAGAAATTTTGAAGTGCCACGGCCAGCGGCATGCTAATGAAGCGCTGAATATGTATTTCAGTGACTCATTGGTATTCTTCGATCTGTCCATTAGCATGGCCATTTTGAAGATTTTGCTAAGTGTAGAGACAGCCTTGGAAGAAAATAAGGTGGTAGGTAATAACTAGCATTGATTTGTAAGGAACAAGTCATGCCAGACCAATCTGATGGCTTTCTTTCATAAGCTAACATATCGTGTGGATAGGAGAGAAGTGGTGGATGTGGTATACCCAGACTTTATAAGGCATTTAATAAGGTCTTCTTATCAATAAATAGGCAAATACAACTGAGGTGGGGCTACTATAAGATGCTTGTGTAACTGGCTGGATCACCATTCTCAGAGAGTAGTTATTAATGGTTCACAATCATGTTGGAAGGGTGTAACAAGTGGGGTTCCATTAGGGTCTGTTTTGGGATTGGTTCTGTTCAATGTCTTTATCAATGATTTCAATACAGTATTGCCATAGAGAGTACGCTTATTCAGATAATACCAAGCTGGGAGAGATTGCAACTGCTTTGGAGGATAGGGTCATAATTCAAAATGATCTGAACAAACTGTAGGAATGGTCTGAGGTAAATATGATGAAGTTTAATAAGGACAAATGCAAATTACGCCACTTAGGAAGGAACAATCAGTTTCACACATACAGAATGGCAAGTGACTGTCTTGGAAAGAGTACTGCAGAAAGGG
Source organism: Carettochelys insculpta (assembly GCF_033958435.1). Taxonomy (NCBI): domain Eukaryota; kingdom Metazoa; phylum Chordata; order Testudines; family Carettochelyidae; genus Carettochelys; species Carettochelys insculpta. The sequence goes on from NC_134141.1 coordinate 96,906,482, forward strand.
ATTTAGGGGTCATAGGGGATCACAAGCTAAATATGAGTCAACAGTGTGATGCTGTTTTAAAAAAAAGCAAACATTTCTGGCATGCATTAACAGGAGTGTGGTAAGCAAGACATGAGAAGTTGTTTTTCTTCTCTACTCTGTGCGGATGAGGCCTCAATTGGACTATCATGTCCAGTTCTGGGCACCACATTCGAGGAAAGATGTGGAGAAATTGAAGATCCAGAGAAGAGCAACAAGAATGATTAAAGTTGTAGAGAACATGAGCTATCAGGGCAGAATGAAAAAATTGGGCTTGTTTAATTTAGAAAAGAGAAGACTGAGCAGGGACATGATGGTATTTTCAAGTACTTAAGAGTATTATAGGGAGGATGGAGAAAAAATTTTGTCCTTGGCTTCTGAGGATAGGACAAGAAGCAATGGGCTTAAACTGCAGCAAGGGAGGTTTAGGTTGGACATTCGGAAAAAACTTCCTAACTGTCGGGGTGGTTAAACACTAGAATAAATTGCCTAGGGAGGATGCAGAATCTCCATCACTGGAAATATTTAAGAGTAGGTCAGATAATGCAGAAAGTCTGGTGTCAAGTTTTGCAAAATTTGAGCCTAAGGGAAGGCTCTGAAATCCATGTTAAGATGTGTAAATAATAAGTGGCCTGATTTCGAAAAGCTTCCAGGAACTGTCATAAACTTTCCTTTGATACAGAGGCCTGAATATGGATTTAGAAACCAAATTTAACCATCTATTTTTGTAAACATTGGCATATACTTTTAAATGTGTTAACAACATTCTACTGCACGAACACTGCTTTCCATGTGAACCACTATGAATAAATTGTGGCTTTGTCACAAACGCTCTGCAAGAGATAGTGTATTTTAGAGTTGGTCCGGGAGCAACCCAGGAACCAAGTTCTGACCCTAGAGGCACAATCTGGACTTTGATTCCTCTTTTACTCTAAGTGCACTGCAGGAAGAAATGATCTGTGCCATAGTGACTCTGCTGAGCTTGGAAGCAGGTGGAAGGGATCATGGGAGCAGTGTATACCACCATAGCTCCCAGCATCAGTACCAGTTAAATGAAAGTGCACCTATATTCCCTTATACCAGGGGTCAGCAACCAAAAGAGCAAGAAAAAACATTTTTTTTTTCAAATTTGGTAAAAAAAACTTCAATAATTCAAGACCTGCAAAGTGTGTGAATATGAGATGGTCCTTAATAAATAATGTCAAACCATACTGTTTGTAACCCCTCTTTTAAGAACACACACATATCCCATGATGCACTTCACATATTAAAGGGGGGAGTTATCCAACATTTCGAGATCACATATCTTCTGCTATTTAGATTGAGTTGTTCATTGTTGGGCTTTTAGATATTCACTGAAATATTGAAAATAAGCAGGAGGTTTTTTCTTTACCTTGCAATTACAGCACTGGGAGCTACAAAAAAGTCCTTAAAGACCCCTGCCCTATACCATATACCAAGGGCGCACCCTCTCAGGCATCTAAATCTATGTTTAGGCACGTGGGGTGGGATTTTCAGAAGTGCCTAACTGATTTGGGAGCATAAATTCCGTGGATTTAGATATTTCTAAAATCCCATCTCGACTGTAAATAAGTAGCTTACTTGTTTAAGAAGCTGGGCACCTACAACTGCCTCTGACTTCAAGATGAATTTAGTTGTCCTAGTCTGAAAATTTTAGACTGAATTGTTTTTATTGGGAGTTGAGGATGCTAAATCCTTGTGGGAGAAGCACAGAATTTGCAGGATCAGGCCCTTACCAGTATGCCAGTTTCATGCAACAAAAATGTTTCTCTACCTCATTCCTGAATGCTGGCTTTAAACAACGGTCTTTATTTACAAAAATAGACAAGGCTTCCCTTAGAACAATATCCTTTTCATTGCCTTTGGCTTGTTAAAGGAATTTTGGTGAAACTGGGACTTTAGAACTTGTGTCTAGAATACTGGTTGAACCTACTTGAACAGAACATACTAGTTTATTGTTTCCTTCAATTTTCTCAGAAGCTGGAACTAAGTAGTATTTTATTTGATAAGAAATGATTTATCTAAGAAAATGTTACATGATCATTTCTCTTTGACAACCAGATGGCTCCCCCTAGTGGTTCAGGAGTCCAATTTTTGCTATATTCCTAGTGCTAGCACTGCCTGCAGATTTATTCACTGATCAACCTGGCTACGTTTACAGCACAGAGATCTTTTGAAAGATCTCTTCTGAAAGAACTTCTTTCTAAAGAGTGCATCCACACACAAAAAAGGGGATGAAAAGAGTGATCTGCTATTTCGAAAGAGAGCACCCACACAGACCCCACTCTTTTGAAAGAACAGGCCAGTGATTGAAAATGAAGACTGCTCTTTCAAAAGGAAGGCCCTGCAGAGCATCTACACACATTTTCTTTAGAAAGAAGCTTTTGAAAGGGGGCGCTGAAACAGGAAAGGACGAGTAATTTCAAAAGGAGCATCACATTCTTTCGATGTACTTTCAAAAGAACGTTTTTTGTGCGTAGACGCTCCATGGGCTCTTTCGAAAGAGCCCTCTTCTTTCGAAAATCTTTTGAAAGAACTTGCTAGTTTAGATGAAGCCCCTAGGTAACACACTGCTGTTCTTAAATAGGTAGTATTTTGATGGGAAATGCTATAATAGCTCCTGAGGCAGCAAAAAACAGTCACACAGGGCTGCAATAGCCTTAGCAGAACTAATTAAGATTTTATTAGCAGGAGTAGAGAGCTCAGGAGTTTAAGACTTTCTTGCCTAAACTATTCATTGATGATAGTAGACTAAGGCAATGAAATATCAGTTATGTGTACAACTGCACAAAATGTGTGACAAATTGCAGTCATAAGACAGTTGGTAGCTAGTGGGGTATTGGAATGAATTAAATCCTTGATTAGAAAACACAGTATTACATGGACTGTTCTATCATGAGAACACTTGTGTCTGTCAAAGTGAACTGAAAATTAAAATTCTTAGTATTACTTACCTCAAAGCTCAGTATCCTCCTCCCCCACCCCTGCCCCACCATCTAAGAACTTTTGGTGAGCTCTGTAAAGGTACTTAGGTTCCTAGTTCCTATTAAAATCAGACCTTCCTGCTTTGATGCTCTCTTAGCTCTCTCTGATACGCCTCTGCTCTTCTGGCCCCTGACATTTCTTCTGATTCTCATTCCTCTAGACCCATCCTGCAAGTTACTGAGTAACAAAGAGAAGTTGAAGGCTTTTGGGCTCAGATCCTCAAAGGCATCAAGGAGCCTAAACTCCCATTAATTCCAGTGGAATGTTCAGGATTTGACGGGTCCACCATCACTGACACCCTGTCGTTGGACACTGAGCTAAATAGGAGGATCGGAAAAGCGGCCACAACTCTGTCCAGACTCAGCAAGAGAGTGTGGAATAACAACAAGCTGTACACTCACACCAAAATGCAAGTCTACAGAGCCTGCATCCTCAGCACCCTCCTTTATGGCAGCGAGACTTGGACCCTGTATGCCTGCCAGGAAAAGAGGCTGAACGTCTTCCACTTGCGCTGCCTCAGGCGCATCCTTGGAATATCATGGAAGGACAGAGTGACCAACACCGCCGTCCTCGAGCAAGCTGGAATCCCAACCATGCACACCCTCCTCCGGCAGCGTCGACTCCGCTGGCTTGGCCACGTCCACAGGATGAATGATGTAAGGATTCCAAAAGACATCCTGTATGGTGAGCTAGCCTCTGGCAAAAGACCTCCCGGACGCCCCCAGCTGCGTTACAAAGATGTCTGCAAGAGAGACCTCAGAGAGGTAGGCATCGAGCTGGACAGTTGGGAAGAACTAGCAGACAACCACAGCAGATGGAGGCAGGGGTTACACAAGGGCCTTCAGAAGGGTGAGATGAGGATCAGACAGCTAGCAGAGGAGAAGCGAGCGCACAGAAAGCACAATAAGGACTTGCCAGACACCCACTACATCTGCAAGAGATGCAGCAAGGACTGTCACTCTCATGTGGGTCTTTATAGTCACAATAGATGCTGTAAATGAAGTCCTCAATTGAAACTTTAAAGGGCGCGATCCATAGTCTATGCAGACGGAAGGATGTTCAGGATTTGAAATTCAGTACTTCTCACAGTTGTCACCACCTTGCAGGATTACTCCCATCTGCTCTAGGCTTCTTCAGTGAACTAATCCAATAATAATAGTAATAAAAGTAAATGGAAAAAAATCAAGATTTATTTTTGCATTTCCTTTTGCCCTAGTTTCCTGCAGGAATGTGTTTGAAAGTCAATGAAAAACAGCCTTTACCACCAGCTAAACAGCTTCCCTGCAGTAGCACAGGAGACAATGTGACATTAATGTCGTATCACTGTTTGAAGTCTTCATCTGAACCTGTTTTGGAGATGAGTACATTATATTTCTTTTTTTGAATTCCCATTTTTATTAATTGTCTGCACAGCCTTGTACATTAAGAGGTAGGGCTAAACCACATATCTAATTTGGGTTATCATTAACATTGTATTTGAGTCTTTTTCCCCTTTGAACATAAAGACTAGCAGTTATGTTCCTTGTAATTTTCAGTACCTGCTGAATAAACATGGCAGGGTGGAAAAATTAAGACAAATATGACATGAGCTAATCATTAGGTCAGTTCGTATTTCATTAGGCAAGTTGATGCTACCTTTGGAATCTGCAGCATTCTGAACACTGCAAGAACTCAGATGTTAATAATTTCTAGGTATCTATTCTGTTCAGTCTATCAGAATGCACAGATCTACCGGGGGTCAGAAACAGTCTATGTCAGTGTTTCCCAAACTAATTTGGCCATAGAACACTTTTGGGCTTGGAATATATTGATTGAACATACGGGCTGCATCCCCACATGCCACTTCTTCCAGAAGCGGCATGCTAATGAGCCTACCGGAAGATGCTAATGAGGCACATATGCAAATTACCCGTGCCCATTAGCATATCTGCACATGGTTTGGAGTTTGGAAGAAGCTCTTCTGGACTCCAAAATACAGGTGGAGACATGTGGCCCATGGTGATCTTCTGGAAAAAAACCCTCCTTCTGGAAGCCCCTTCTTTCCCAAAATTTTACCAGGAGAGGCAGTTATGGATCCATATATACCATGACCAGTCAACCACAATAATTTCTGAAGGTGTTGCTGAATTCTTCTGGCAGATGGCATCACAGGTACAGGAACACCAGTCAGTAATTCTGAGCAACATCAGGATTTCAACAGCAACACACAAAAATTTTTCAGGAGTTTTTTGTACTTGAAAAATGAAGACTAGCAATTTCAATGGAGGAGTTTGGCTCAAAATCAAAGAAAGCATACCTTTCTTTTGTTGCGCAGTAGTGAATGCAAACGAAATCAAGCAATGCAATGGCTGTCAAGCAATGCATTTTCTACCAAAATGGCTTCCACAGTTTAAGCCAACGTAGTCTTGGTTATAAAGAGCTGGATTTTCAAAAGCGCCTGAGTTAGTCACTCAACTTCCATTGAAAATCTGTGGCAATCAGGGCCCAGCTGCCTAGCTCTGCCAAGGAACTTTGGTGTTGAAACAGTCAGCTCACAGCACCTAATTTTTAGGTGCCTTTAAAAAAAAAAAAAAGGAAAGAAAGAAAAGAAAAAAAGCTACATATGCAACACCAGGATCCACAAGACCTGAGTTGGATGGCTAGGTCTCTAGACAATGGTTGAGGAGAGAGACATGCCTAAACATGTGATCCACAAAAGACAGCAGGCTCAGCAGCAAGCTGCCCAATAGGTGATGTTGAGAAGAGGGCTATGTCCTAAGCCCCTTCCCTCTCCTGGAGAACAGTGCCTAAAACCAGGCTATGGGGAGGTGCCACTCTGTCTGATCCACAGATGGGAACTCCTTTCCTAGAATCAGATCACTTAGGCAACCAAAAAGAAGAAGAAGTCCGGTGGCACTTTAAAGACTAACCAATTTATTTTGGTGCTAGGGCATATACCTTCATGAGATACAACTCACATCCTTAGACGCTGAAGAGAAAACAGAAAAGGAAGGATATAGAGATGGCAGAGTGACATCAGTCCTAATAAAATCAGAGTGGATGTGGCTCATCTCAAACAGAGATGAGAAGGTGGAAGAACCTCAATGGAAAACTATCTATTGTAATGTGAGTACCACTTCAGGCTTCTGTTTAGTCTTTAGTTCAAGGTGCCAGATTTGCATATGAATTCAAGCTGAGCAGCTTCTTATTCATCATCAACCACCATGGTCTCAGTGCCCTGTTGGTGTCCCATGCCTCCCTTGCTATTTCCTTCCATCTTTCCCTGTCCAGTGTGTAGTGGCTTAGTTTCTGTAGACTACCTCCGCACTAATCTACTATATCATCTACCCATTCTCTGTGGACTCCGCCTCTCCTATTCAAACTGTCCATTATGCAGAATAATAGGGTCTTGATTTTTTGTGTCATTCATTCTGCGATATGCCCGAATAGCTGTATCTTGCATTGTATAACCTTCTGCAGTAGGTTCTCTTTCGGCTGTATCTTCCTATATAATTCCTCATTGGTAAACTTCTGTGTCCATTCTATTCTCAGAATCTTTCTATAACTCCTCTTGAATTCCAATATCCTTCTGTTTGAATCTTTCATTATCATGCATGTCTCACATCCATGCATGCTGTTGAATACACGTTTTCAAGATGCTCTCAGCTTTGTTCCTAAGCTAATTGCTTTGCTTTTCCAGATCTTATCATTTGCCTTCAAACTCGCTCTTGCTTTTACTATTTTAGCCGCTATTTGTTCTTAGTCTAGATCATGTTATCTTGCTCCCCAGATATATGAACGTCTCTACATTCTCTAGTTCGAGCCTGTCTACGCTGATTTTCCTTTCTATTTCCCTGTCTCCAAATACCATTTTTTATAGATGTTCATAATCAGTCCGCACTGCTTCCCTTCCTCATTTAGCACCTGCACCATCCTTGCTAGCTTCTCTTCATCTTCTTCAACAATACCTACATCATGCGTGAACCCTGAATTTTTTATTTGCATTCCGTGCAGATATCCCTTCTACCTCTTCCTCCATCTCTCTACATGTGTGATGAAGATACTCGGAAATATCAGATCTCCTTCTCTCGTACATCTACTTGTTCTAAGCCAACTTCACAACTCTCCACACCTTCTCACTGCTGCCTCCGCATTATCATTGATATCCTTCAACACCTGTATCAGTCTGTTATCCACTATGTACTAGTTCAACACTCCCCAAGTCACTTTCTGATCTATACTGTCAAATGCCTTCTGAAAATCACCGGAACAAAAGTAAACGTTCTTGTTCTTTCGTCGAGCTTTCACCACGATCAATCTTAATGCTATTGTTGTTTCACAATCGGTGCATTGACTCTCTCTGACCAACCTCCTCCTTTATTCAGGCTTGGGACTGGCATGGGACAACCCCCCCGCCCCCCGAGGGTTCATGGCAGAGTTAATTTCTCATTGCAGTCTGGTTCTGAATTTTTTCCAAGTGGCTTCTTGTGAGAATGAGCAGGCACCTACCATAGTCAGCACAAAATGGGGTTCCTTACCTTATAGCATCCTAGTGGTTAGAGCACTCACTTAGGATGTAAATTCAGATTACCCCTCTTTCCTTCAGGGAAAAGAGGTTTGAACAATTATCTCCCCCCAAACTCTGGGGCAAGTGCCCCCACCACTCTACCTAATTGCTGAGATCATTGGGAAGAAAGAGTGAGCACCTGGCCATGATCCACCAGCTAGATGCCAGGGAAAGAATCCCCTGTACTTACTTACAGTCAACCCCATGTAGTGTCCCGTCATCAGCTACTGGGTAGGTATGCTGCTAGTAGCTGCAGATCAGCTACATTCACCAAGAGCAGTATTAGTACCAACCTCTCCATAAACTTATCAGTCTCAGTCTTGAAGCCAGTTTCTCCTGCACTGCACCAGTGGGAAGGCTGGAACAGCCTGCAGGGTTTGACATAAGCCAAATGGGCATTTTGTGGGTTGCAGTTCATTTTATGCTCCCCAAACTGGCACTAAGTCACCTGAGTGGATCTGGGCTTAAGTCTCTCACAGACTTAAACCTCTTCAAAAATCCCACCTCAAAGGCTCCCAACAACTGTTTTAAATGTGTGTGGGTGAATTTGGGGTGAGAAGGGTCGGGAGAGCTGGTGGGTGAGAACGGAGGCAGCAGGGAGGGCAGAACCTGCTAAGGGGTGAGTGGAGGGTAGGCTGGTGCGCAGGACAGGGGACGCAGGTAGCAGGGAAACAGGGCTGGAAGCTGCCTTACTGCCCCGCTACGCCGCCTCTTCTTCCCAGGGCCCCACACCCTGGAGTCCCGCCCCCGGTGTAACTCGACCGGAGCGGGCGCGACAGCTGCTCGGGCAGGGCTGCGCCGCTGCTCCCCGGCGGCCGCCGGACTTGGCGCGGGTGAGGCTGGCAGCGCAGCGGCATGGCCCCGGGGTGCGGGGCTCCCGGCGGCGGCCTCCGCAGCGCCCTGCTCCCGCTGCTCGCCCTGGGCCTGCGGGCTCTGGCAGGTAGGGCTGCGGAGACTCGGGCCTCCCGGAAACTTGTGTCCAGGTGGGGCTGCAGGGCGCCGGGGGAGGCAGCCCGGTCGGCGCGCGTGTGGGCTCGGCGGGGCCTGGCTCTCCCGCCGCCGCCTCCAGGACGTGCCCGGCCGCTCCGAGCCGCGCCGGGCGTGCAGAGCGCAGCGGGCGGCTTGTGCCCACACGCGCGTGGCGGATTGGGGGCGGGCGCGGGAAAGGCCCCACTTGTGGCGTGGCGGCGCCCCCTGCTGTTCTCCAGCGCCCAGCGCTCGCAGCCGCTGGCCCCCGGCCCGGCCTCCACCCCCGCTCGCAGCCCCTTGGACTGGCACTTGTTAATTTGACGGCAGCAGGGAGGCGCTTCGGGGGCTTGTTCGCAATTACTGGCCCAGGCCCCGTTCTGTGGACGCAGAAAGGCAGGAGCGGGGGTGGGCTGCGCTGGGCTGAACTGGGCGGTGAGAAACGTCAGGCCTTCAAAACAGCTTGAACGTCCCGAGCTGTTTTGCCTGTTGTTTGCTTGCAGCGGATTGAAGAGTTACCACCACCTTCAAGCTGCGTTCCGGAGGACGCTGCTCTCTTGCTTTCGGGTGCACGGCAAAAGTCTTCCGGGCTCTTCTGTTTACAACTTTCCCCCTTGTTTTTGTTTTCTTCCAAAATACCAGGCATTGATTGCTGGGTTGGGTTTGGTGTTGCTTGGAAGACTGTCTCTCTAGCTAGCCCAGTGGGACAGTGATGCTACAAGAGGGACACTGTACATGTTCACATACTTTTATTCATGAGCAAAGTGCCAAGAGTGAGGAGCCAGGCACATACCTATGGGGTTGCGGTGGCAAAGTTGAAAATAGGAGCTGCAGTTGCTCTGACCTTTAGTAGAAAGGGAATTTGTGTTCAGTTTATTCAACTACTTCTCCCACCGACCTCCCCCCTTGCAGCAAATCCCCCCACCTCTCCACCCCCTGCAGCAGACCCCCCCCACGAGCCCGACCTCGCTGCCGTGGTCCCAACCCACCTTCCCCCAGCTGGCTTTGTGCAGCTGGCCCACATGTTGCTGGCCAGGTGGAGGCCGTGCCCCCTGCTCCATCTGTACGGACCTTGGTGGGGCTGCAGGGGCCTTGCCCCAGTTGTGCCCCTACTTCTCTGTGCTGTTGGCCCCAGCCCAGTCCCGACGGGGCCCCTGGGCATAGGGGAGAAGGAGCAGGCATCAGGGATCCCAGTCATTGACACCCGTCAAGGGGTAAAGCCTCTGCCTCAACCCTCGGCCCTCCTGGTGTTCACAGGTCACCCACCTGGGGCTGCTACATCCCTGTATATAGTTCCCCCCCAATCCCCCATTAGCTGTTTCCCCCCGTCTGTATGTAGTTCCCGCCAGCCCCTTGTATGCAGTTCCCCTACCCACTTGTATATCGTTTCTGGAGTTGGCAGAGGCACGGACAGGTTTACAGTGCAAGTAAACAGTTTATTGTTGTGGTTAACCCCATGTCCCCTGTGCATGTGTTAGGGTGTTGGTGGGGTGTGTGTGTGCATGGGAACGGTAGTGGGGGGTGTGCAGGGTGAGAGGGGTCACTGTGCCTCCCCCCGTCAAAGGCCTAGTGGAGGTCCTCCCGTACCCACACCCCGTCCTGCTGGGCCTGGTGGCACAGGGCAGCAGTGGGCTGCTCATACTTGTGCTCCGCCTTGGTGTCCCAACCCTGCACAAACGGCTCGTGTTCAGCCTTCAGGAAGTCGTGCAGCGTACAGCAGGTCCTGGCTACTGCCAGGATGTGGTGAGGAAGCATCTGAACTGCCCCTTCAAGCGTCTGCATGTCTGCTCGACAGTATTGTGGGCTTGGTTCAGGGGCTCATTAAAATCATCTTGGCTAGGCTGTGTGTGTTCTGTATACGGCCTCTTCAGCCAGGCCTGCAGGGGATAGCCTGTGTCCTCCACAATGCAGAGTGGCATTGTCCAGTCCCCAAAGGGGAGCTCCCACCGGGGGATGAAGATCCCCTCGGCCATCTGGCGGCCCAGCCCCGAGTTCTGGAACACCCAGCTATCATGGGTGTGGCCGGACTAGCTCACGCAGATGTCCTGGAAGTGACTGTTGGCGTCAGTGAGCACCTGCAGACCCACAGCGTGGTAGCCCTTTTGATTCACATAGGCTCCGCTGCTATGTCTGTGCTGTCCAGTGCCCCAAAGCAACCCAAGTCCTCAAAGCCCCTTATGGCATCATCCAGGTCCCTGAAATGGATCAGCTGCTGTAGGAGGACCTTGTTGATGGCCTGGACGACCTGCAGGGCATGTGGGTGGGGGGATGTACTCGTGGGGTGGGGTGTGGCATGCCTGCCCTTCCCTGCCCTTGTCCCCTGCAGGGCAGGCCTCCCTTGGTCACTCGTTCCCCTGCCCCCTGCGTGCCTGTCCCTCCCTGTCCCTGGTGGGGGCTACCCCCCCGTTCCTGACGGTGCCCCTTGCTGGGGTGCCCCCTGCCCCCCCCATGCAGTCTAGGTGTGACCCAGGCACAGCTTACCTCATTGAGGGTGGCCCTGACATTCGCTCTGCCCACCCCAAACTGGTGGCTGACAGATCGGTGACTGTCCGGGGTGGCCAGTTTCCAGAGGGTGATTGCCACCCTTTTGTGGAGCGGGAGTGCTGGCCTCGTGGGTGTCGCAATGCTGGGGGGCTGGGGTGAGCCAGTGGCACAGCTCCAGGAATTTCCCCTTGGGGATCCTGAAGTTCTCTAGTCACCTGTCATTGCCCCTGTCCTCTTGCACTAGCCAGTCCCACCAGTATCTGCTTGTGGGGAAGCCCCACAGGTGGTGAATGACCCAGGGGACTGGGTGGGGATGTTGGGCCCTAAGGATGGCCTCCAGGAGGGTGGCTACCAGGGTGGCCACCTGGAACCACTGATGTGTGGCACCCAGGACTGCAGCCAGTGCACAGGCAATGGCCTTGGTGGGAGTGGGGAGCTGCTTGGGGGACATGGGGTGCTTCCTCTGCTTGCTCTTGGTCTGCATGCCTGGGGAGAGGTGGCTGGTCCTCAGCACATGCAGGCCAAGGCTCAGGGGGAGGCCCTTTAAAGGGGCAGCAGCCCTGGAAGGGCTCATCCACTATGGGACCCTGCCTGCGACGTTTCCTGCCCCTGTACTTTTGAAAGGGTGCTTGGGAACATGTGGACGCTCTCTTTCGAAAGTATGGTGGGAGCCATTTGAAAGGGCAGGTCAGACCTTCGCTCCCCGTTTGCCTGTGTGGACGATCCCTTTTGAAAGGCTGTCTTTCGACGTTTGTTTTTGAAAGTCATCCTTTCGAAACGGAGCAGTAGTGTAGATGCAGCCAGTATGTCGCCTTCCTGTAGTAAAGGAAAAATAGAGAAAACACTTCCCTCTCCTTTTAAAAATTACAAGAGGTCATCCTACGCCACAGAAGATAAATAAAAGATACAGGCCAGAAGCTTCCCCTTTTGTAGTCCCATAAAATTTATTTACAGGTCCTGGGTCTCTGTTCTGTGCAGTTATTTAGCTGTAATTTACCCCTTAAGGCCTTCTAAGATTCCAGTAAGCAGTGGCATTGTTGGTAATGTGCTAGAAAATATTGACCTCCCATAGTCAGGCAAATTCTCTCACCTGGCACCGGTCAGGTCCCAAGGATGCTGGATGAGAGAGATTCAACCTGTATTAAATTTGCAGTACCTCATGCCTGAGCACCTGCAACTCCACTAGGGTCTCTAGATCTTAAAGAACTTCAACTCTCAGGCCCTTATGCAGTCACTAAAAGTAACAGTGCAAGTAGAATCTCAAATCTTTTGCTTATCATAAATAATCATACCATTTGCTGTTGTTTTTCTTACTACCTTCATTCTAATTAATTTTGCAATTTGAAATAGCTGCTTAGCAAGTGATGCATTAGGTGGGTGTAGAAGTGCACATGAGAGCAGGGCTACAACTCTAGAACCCCATAGCCCATGAGTGAATTGCCATGGAAACCTTGGAAGTTGAGGGTGCTCATCATTTCAAAGGTCCTATGAGTGTCAAGTATGAGTGTCGTATGTATTAATTCTCTGGGATTAAGTGTTAAGGGATTGCTTATCTCCCCACCCCTGTCGCTCTTCATTTAAAAGTTTGAGCCGGCACTCAGGGTGGCTCATCTTCAGTCCCCATCGTGTGGATTGGGCTCTTAAATGCAGAGTGGTGAGGGTTGAGGAACAGAAGCTGAGCCAGCCTGTGGGCTGGCACAGCCTTTTAAATGCAGAGGAGTGTGAGTGGAGGGGTGGGGGGCAGTTAACCAAGTAACCAACAGAAATTTTGGCAGGCACTTCCTTACTGGATCATTTGCTCTTTGACAGGCTTAAGCTGAGCACCCCAGCTGGCTGGCTCCTTGCCAGAGTGCCACCTCTGGTGTTTATGTGTTTTACTTTCTGGGTTGTATATTTATTTTACAGGATGTTTCATTTTTAATTAGCTAGGTTTTTGGTTATTAACTTACTTTTATGAAATACTTGGTGGGTCAGCCCACTTCTTTCATGTAGAGGTGTTGGATTTTTAGGGGTACAGCGTAATGTCCAGTATTTATTGATTGAGTCCCTGATCTGTTCCCATTAGCTATTTCTTATCTGGAATGAGCCTGTGGTGGTGAGCCTCTGGTGCGTAACCTTCCTTAAAGTCCCACTCTCAGCTAAACATTGGTTAAATCACTCAGCTAGTGCTCGGGGCACTTAGCCATCAGGATAGGAGAATTTTCTTGTGCAGTCAGGCAGTACTATCTCCAGAAATTTATTAAAAAAAAAGGGAACTTTCTTTCTTTAGCTTACAATCAAGACTGTAAGCTTTTTGGGACAGGGACTATGTTTTTGCTCTGTGTTTGTACAGCACTTAGCACAATGGAGTCCTGAGTGCTATTGTAGTAATGATAATAACACTGAGAGGTAGTAACTTCAGAACTGTTAAAAGAGAAATATTCAGCACAGAATTAGACTGTAGAACTCACTTCCGCAGTATATCATTGAGGCTAAGAGTTTAGTAACATTCTTGAAGAGGGGTTAGACATACAAATAACAAGAATAGCCAGAGTTATAAAAACCAAAGAGTTTTGGGTAGCATAATAATTCAGGGTATAAGGGATTAGTATCAGAGCTTCATGGGGCAGATTATCCCATATCTGACAACTGTGGGATTTTGTCACCCTTCTCTGGGGCATCATACGGGCTAGAGGGACCATGGGTCTGATTCAATATGGCAGTCCCTATGTTCCTAACTTTCAAGAAATAACTCCTATGCATGCTGGGAGCAGCAAATGTGTCACCTCTTGGAGCATTGACCAAGAAATGTAGATGCTATAGCAATTTAAAAAAATAGAAACTGTTTGACAAATTCTCTGCCTTCGCATGTTTTGATCTTTAATAACTAGATAATTTACCAGATTACGTGACATTTCACACCATGACATCACAAAGGTTATAAGTGGTTGTGTTCTGTAACTGCATAGAATGTTAATAAGTTACATTAGTGTAATTAATCTGAGCAGTAGTTGTCCTCTGACCTAATTCTAACATTTCTTTTAGTGCCAAAAAAAGCAAATCAATAGTTTAGTTAGCATATTTTTATTTCCACATCAGAAGGGTTCAGTGTTTCTGGAAGAGCTTTCAGTGTCAGCTGCATTAGTTTTGCTTGCACTGTGGGCCTACGGCCAAAACATTATTTTATCTTTAAAAAGAAGCTGTGATACCAATATCTTTTAAACACTTTGAAGACCAAAAATGTACTGCAGCTGTTCAGCCATGTGAGAGCTGAGTCTTGAATTGTGTGGGATGCATCTTTATTGCTTTAAAAATGGAATGGTATAGTTCAAGAGTTTCATATAAAAATTTCCAACTTTAACCTTGGGGGCAAGAGAATGTAGTTGTCTCTTTGCCTTCTACCTTCAGTGGATGTGAGGAACTCTCTTGGATCACAAATCCAGGCATAGTAGAGAGAATAGGCTTCATGTGTCTGCTGTGGGGGAACCCACCAGATAGGCAATGGCAGCCTGGGTTTCTCTCTCCTCAGTGAACTGGAATTGAGCAGCCATGATGAAGGATGTAAGATGCACCCTGTAAAAACTTGCATTAAATTGTTCACCCCCAAGAGTAAAGGAGAAGCCAGGAAGGAGTTGTAACTCCAAGTTCACTGTTGCTTCTCAGGGTGGTTCTTGAGGCAGTGCAGCTCAATGCCAGTCCTTTTGCAGGGGTTAATATAGCCCAAAGTGAACAATTGGGTAGAATAAACTGTTATAAAGTCTTTGTTAATTTTAAGTAAAGTGTTTGATCCCAGTTTTGTTCTCAGATATGCATGCATAGCTCCTGGAACTATGCAAGTGGATTTGGGTGCAGAATTAGGCTTGGTGTGTTTGACAGTGTTTTGGTTGTTGCTTTTTAAACTTGGTAAGAAAGAAGTTACTTATTGCTCTGGGTTTCAGATAGAAAAGGCCAAATTAAAATCACTTGAAAAGCAGTCTTCAGTACTACTTGAGATGCTTAAATAGCAGTGAACGAGGGCTGAAGGTGGACAAAGTGTGATCATTGTTATATGGTGACAGGGAAAGCAAGTTTGATTATGTTGTGTGTACAGAGTTCCTGGAAAAGGCAAGGGCTGCCCTGTTCTAGAACTAAAGCAACCAGGTAATTACAGAATATTCAGACGACTTAAAATGTACTTTTTTTACCCCTGTGATAGAAATATAGTGATAGCCAGCAGCAGTAACAGAATGAATTTTAATGTCACATACAAACTTCCCAAGTAATACTTAAAAAAATAGAAGATTCTCATTGCTTAAGTGGATTGCGCTTTTACAGAAGTAGAAATTATAGGAGTGTGTGAGTTAATGGGAAAAATACCTAGCCCATATTATATCTAAATGACTGACTGAAAAAAAAAGCCATCTTCTATAAATCAAGATTTTTCTCCTCATCTGCTCTGGTTTGTTACAAAAAAAAGAGAGGTCATGTCTTTTACAGGACCAACTTCTGCTGGTTTAAGAGACAATCTTCCAAGCTACTCAAAGCTCTTCTTCAGGTCTCAATAAAAGCTCACTTCTTTTATGTGGAGGTGTTTGTGTGGCTCAAAAATTTCTCTCTCTCTCTCAACGTCTACATCTGTATGAGAAGCATCCATCGGCAGAAGGGACTGTTGGAAGGGATCTCCCAGCAAAACTTCTGTTGACAGATTGCATCCACACGTAGAAGCAAATTGAAAGAGAGATCCGCTCTGTTGACAGAGAGCCGCCAGACTGCCCAGTTCTCTCTTGACAGAACAGATGACCAGAAACTCTGCAAACAGGGCTGCCTGGTGAACCAGAAGCCTTGTTTGTCAACAAACGGGCCCCAGAGTGTCTACATGGCTGTTTTGTTGACAGAGGCATTATACCAGAACGGGGAGAGGTATAACACTGCCGGCAAATGTGCTGGGTTTTGTTGACAAACTGTCGGCAAAGCACATTTTGCATTGTGACAGACCCCTTGTCTGTTCCGTAGGGGTCCTGCGCTTCCGGGCAGCTCCTTGTGGGCCTCGGAGACAAGAGAGGCCCCTTTGCTGCCCTGGGGCTTCCCAAAGGCAAGGGTCTCCCTTTACTGAGCCATTTTCATCACAGGCCAGTTTTGAGTGGAGATGGAGTGGGAATGGGACCCTCTCCGCTGGTCTTGGGCTGCCCCAGTTTGGCCTGAGTTGGGTACCCCTACAGGGGAAGGGTGGAGGGAATGCAGTCCCACCTACTGCCCTGGACTCCAGCCCAGAGACCCTAGGAAGGGAGGGAACTAGTGGGGCTTCTGCCCCTGCCCCACAGCAGTGACCTGTCACTGGGCCTCTGCACCCACCACTTTTCTCTTGCACCTTGTGGCTGGCATCACTCTTCTTCACTCAGAGCTGTCCTGCTCTGCCCTTCTCTCAGCCCTCCAGCCTCCTCCTCTCTAGGCACCACTCTTCTCTCCTGCTGCCTGGGGAAAGCCTTTTATAGGAAGCCTGGAGACCTACACTGGTAGCAGGTGCTTGATTGCGAGCAGTTGCTGGCTGACTCCTAATGAGCGCCAGCTGTCTATCCAGCCTGCAGGACTGCACTCTCTGGGAACTTAGGAGGGGAACAAAAAGGAATTCCTCCAGCACCCAAAATGTTCACCCTCCATCAGGCATTTGCCGACTGGTTTGCCACAGCCTGTAGGTGCTCTGCAGTTTTTCCAGACAAAAGCCCAGTTTTGCTGGGAGAAGCCTCTCGTGTAGATGTAGCCTCTGGCCGTGTCTACACTAGCCCCAAACTTCGAAATGGCCATGCAAATGAAATACATATTCAGCGCCTCATTAGCATGTGGGCGGCCGCGGCACTTCGAAATTGACGTGGCTTGCTGCCACACAGCTCATCCCGACGGGGCTCCTTTTCGAAAGGACCCCGCCTACTTCGAAGTCCCCTTATTCCCATCTGCTCATGGGAATAAGGGGACTTCGAAGTAGGCGGGGTCCTTTCGAAAAGGAGCCCCGTTAGGACGAGCCACGCGGCTGTGAGCTGCATCAATTTTGAAGTGCTGCGGCCGCCGGCATGCTAATGAGGCACTGAATATGCATTTCAGCGCTTCATTAGTAAACTTCGAAATGGCCATTTGCATGGCCATTTCAATGTTTGGGGCTAGTGTAGACTACGCCTTTGAGACATAGGTCCCGTGAAAGATATTACGTCATCCACCTTATCTCTCTACCATCTGGAGACTGACATGGCTATAACTACACTGGTTTGTTACAGTCATTTTCAAGAAAGATGCTCTGACTTTGTCTGAGGAAACTGACCTTTCTCCTTTTTCTTGGGGCTCAGTTTAGAACTACAGAATGTACTGCCCGGTCCCAGAGAGAATATAAAAAATAAGTTCCTTAGACGCCGTGCTAAATTCACATGTTCTAACAAAAGACATTCTGATGTCACTGGCTCAACTCCACTCATGTCCCTAGATGTTATGATTGGCAACTTGATGTAACCAGAGCAAAAACAATTTCTGTTGAAAAGATGGTACTGGAGACATTCAGAAGACATTTTGTTTTGAGCCAAAAATCATATTGAAAGAGGTTCCACTAGTAGAACCTGACAGCTACACTCTAAAAACATGCTTCTTTTGCTGGTGAAAAACCCAAGCTCAGATCAAGCCAGGACCCAGTCCTGGGCTGGATAGTGGTAGAGCTATGGGTAGGTTGATAGATTAGTTTGCCAAGTTAGCTGCCTCACCCACAACTATGGAGTTGAAGGTTAGCTTGTAAAAGGCAAAATTTATAATCCCAAGGATACTTGTGGCAATTCTTCTGATATTTCCACTATATTAGTGTTTAGTGTAACACAGGTATTTTTCCTCCAGTGGTTCACTGCAAGGCAATTTTGTTCCTTTTATGGGTGTAGTGGGGCAGGGAAGTGGTGGGAGCATGGGTGGAGCAGGAGTGGGAAGGAAGAGGGTAGGGGCACTAGATCACTGCATCCCATGGAATCCACTCACTGGTCGCCTCTGACTAGACTGGGTATATACCCTCTTTGGTGTCATCTGCTTTTGCTGTAGAACTGTGAACAGTGATATAAAAGTTGCTTCACAACTTTTGTAAAGTTTAGACATTTGATGTAGGGTCATGGGTGCTTTTGGCTGTTGATCACAAGGTTCTCAGTAGCATTGTTTCTGGGATATGCTATATATCTACCTAGGATTCTATTGTTTACAGCACAGGCTGTCTGGATTAGTGTATTCTAATGTGCAGAAAAGGAAATATAATTCTTACTCTTCACTTAGAGATGCCATAGATACCTATTTTGTGAATGTGTGTAAGGATGAGGATGCATTTTACAAACTTTCATATATTATAAATTTCCCTTATTTTCTTTTAGTATCGTTTTATGGTGATGGCTATGTGGAGCTGAATATTAGAGAATCATCTATTCGAACATCGCTGCAGTTACGATTTCTAACCAGCAGGCCACAGGGATTGCTTTTCCTTGCAGCTGGAAAAGAAGATCATTGTTTGGTGGAACTGCACTCAGGATATTTACAGGTATGTTTTTTAATTATAAAAAGTAGAGTGTACCGCTACCAGTTTGCCTAGTGTTTGTCTCCGGAGTCATAGGCTACGGTTACACTGACCCAAACTGCCAGTAATCCTGGCATGTGAACCACGTCCCATGCTGCAGAGGACTAAGTTTGACCATGGAATGGGGGGTGTTCTTTCACAGCCTGGAATGTGGCACATGAGCAAGAACCAGCAAGCCAAGCATCTATCAGAGACAAAGCTCCATGCCACCTCAGAGCCCCGGCCCTTCCTACCCAGTATCCTGTTTCCATCTATGGTTATCTTTGATGTTTCAAAGGAAGGAGACAGTTCCCTTCCTCATCCTAGCATGCACTGTGGTGAAAATTCCTTTCCTGGCCCTATAGATGACCAGCTGAAGCATGAGATTTTAGGAACATAAGTTGTAAAGGAACCTCCAGGGCTACCAAATGAAGCCCTCACACCACGTCAGGCAATCTTGTCATACAATACCACTCATAAATTTATCAAGAGCTATCTCAAAAACTGATTGAACTGTTTGTCCCCCACTATTCCCAGTATCTCATTCCTCTGATGATTAGAAACTGTCCTCTTAAGTTCCAGCCTAAATTTATTCATCTTCAGTTTATACCCATTTGTTCTTCTCTCATACCAGTATTGTTCTTTACATTAAATAGCTTTTCTCTGCCCCTGATGTTTATCTCCCTGATAAATTTATAGAGGACAATTAAAGCCCCTCTAGGCTTTCTTTTTGCTAGGCTAAGCAAGCCAGTCTCATTTGGTCCCCTCGTCATCCCCAGTAGCCTTTTTCTGCACCTCTTCCAGTCTGAACTCATCTTTCTTCAATCTGGGAGGGCACAAGTGTACACAATATTCAGAATGAAATTTTACCAATGTCTTGTCCTATCTCTCCTGTGAATACCTCACTTAACGCATCCAAGGGCTGTGTTTCTCTTTTCCACAGCTGCATCACATTATTAGTGCATGTTCATCCTGTGATTGACTTATACACCTGGGTGTGTCTCTTCCTCTTTCACCTGTTAACACCCTTCCCCAGCCGGTGTATAGTTGAAATTCCTGCATGAGCTTGTGTGTTAGGCCCTCCTTGGGCTCTTGTAAATTTAGGTCATAGCAAACCTGGAAATAGTCCTTTCCTGGTTTTCTATCTGATCCAGAGTAAAATTGTGTTGGCAGGTAATTCTTCACAAAATGTCTGATGGGTTTGGATTTGAGGTTGTAGTATTGGCACATTCATAACTATAATAAATATATCTGTGCTTTTAGTTTGAAAATGGAATGATTGAAACTTAAGTTGAGCAGCTGTCAAAACATGAAGTATTACTTGTTTCTTTGAGACACACGCAATTCCTTTTTTGTTATATGTCCACACGCTGATATCCATCAATCAAATTTTGTCTCTTACAGTTGAGAGTGAACTTTGGAGCAGGGGAACGAGTGCTGCGTTCTCAACGGAGCTCCCTGCTAAATGATTTAGCCTGGCACCTGGTTGAATTGCATCATGAAAATGATACTGTCACACTGGTAATTGATAAACATTATAGAACTAGTACAAAAATGCCTGGGATTCTTTATCAATTAAATATAGAACACGGACTCTACATTGGTGGGAGCGGTACCCTGGATGTTCCTTACCTTGACAGAGCACTAGCCAATTTCCGAGGATGTATAGCTGATGTAGTATTTAATCAGCATGAGATCCTAACATCCCTGAGACCGTATCCTAGGTTCAGAAATGTTCATGAAGTGTCAATGGGGTGCAGTGATGAATTCTTTGCAGGGGAAGATGAGCCCATCAGTTTCTTTAGCTCCAAGTCATATGTTTCTTTCCCGCTGTGGAATGTCCAGGGAGAAGGACGCTTGGAGTGTGCAGTTCAGACTTCAGCTCAGCGAGGCTTGCTGCTTTATAATTCTGGACGAGCAGGAGATTTCATTGCAGTGGAAATTGAGGATGGACTAATTAAGGCCCACATTGGAAAAAGTAAAAGTAGAATGCACCTTTCCTCTCTAAAGATAGTGAGTGATAACAAGTGGCACACCATTGAGTTGAAATTTACTGCACAGTATTTGCAGCTGATGATAGATGGGGAAACAGTGAAAACAGTACTGCCTTCCCACAGCAAGTTACCCCTTCTTAAAGGGCCACTCTTTGTTGGTGGTGTGGATGACAGCATGCGGGTAGAAGTGATAAAGTTAGAGCTAACCTCAGTTTCTGGAAAATACGCCAGAGGAGGATCCTTCAAAGGTTGCATAAGAGACCTGAAAGCCAATTCAGAAAAGAGATCATTAAATAATGTTATGGTTTCAAAAGATGTTTCGGCTGGATGTAGAACAGAGGATTCTTTTAATACAAATTCTTCAATAGTGACAATAGAAAAGACTCCTGTTGTAACAGCAACTCCCACTTCTGTCAGTTTTCCTGAAATCTCTGAACCTAAAGGCAAAGAAGACAGCGGCCATTTCTTGTTTCTAAATACCTTGATTGTTCCAGAAGGTGGAAAAGGTTCACTTGAATCTAAACATATTAAATTAAATTTAGACTTTAAGAAATTAGGGGTTCATCAGTCACACATCCTTTTTAAAATAAAGGAGCAGCCCTTTCATGGTAGCTTGAGGTTAGATACTGAACCAGAGCAGGAGAAGGACACATTTACTATGTTAGACCTTTCGCAAGGGAGAGTTCTGTATGTCCATGATGGTTCTGAAGACACTTATGATTATTTTACTTTTTCCATTTCTGCTAGTAGTAAAAAGGACATGTTTCCATATCTGCAAGGAAATGAGCAGCATGTGTTTAGGATTACTGTCACTCCAACAAACGATGCTCCTGAACTTATGCTCCCTGAGGGAAACTTATTTCTTTTGATAGAGAACTCAAAGAAATGCTTGACTGATGACCTAATACAGATTTCAGATCAAGACACAGACTCTGCAGCTCTCAGTCTTTCAGTACTTGGAAATCTGAACACAGATGCAGGATTTTTAGAAAATTCCAAGTATCCCGGGAGAGCCATTACTACTTTTTCTAATGAGGAGTTAAAAGAAGGCAACATTTTCTTTGTCCACACTGGGGTCAAGAACTCAAGGATTATACTGCGAGCAAGTGATGGAGAGAAAGTGAGCAACACAGTTGTGTTGCGTGTCATGGCTGTTCCATTGGATTATAAAATTGTCAACAACACAGGAATAAAATTGCTACAAGGCACTGCAGCCTTGATCACACTCAGCCACTTGGCAGTTGAAACAAATGCCATCCAGCAAGAGATGGAGATACGATATGAAATCACAGAATCACCCCAATTTGG
Source organism: Carettochelys insculpta (assembly GCF_033958435.1). NCBI lineage: Eukaryota > Metazoa > Chordata > Testudines > Carettochelyidae > Carettochelys > Carettochelys insculpta. The sequence goes on from NC_134141.1 coordinate 96,928,323, forward strand.
TGAAATTCAAAGGCGACATTCTGGTGGAGAGTGGAAGCAAGTAAACGTGTTCTCTCAGCGCTCCATGGAGCGCAGCCGTGTGAGGTACTATAATATTTTCAAGGAAATACAGATGGAAAATGTTACAGATCATTTTAAATTTAAGATTTGCATTGGAAATAAAATCAGTGACGAGTTTGTGTTTCCAATCACGGTGAAGTGGTTGAGGTATAATTTATTGAAACATGTTCCTCTAGAAATTGAAAAAACAAAAAATAAATGTCTGAATTCAGATAATCTTTTTGCTGTAATGGTGGATATAGAACTACCTGAAAGTGAACTTAATTATAAGTTGTTGTCTTTACCCAAGAAAGGGCAAATTCTCCTTAACAGCCGACCCTTGAAAAAAGATTCAACATTTAGCCAAAAAAATATTACAGATCGTCAAGTAGAATATGAATTAATTGACAGAGCCCATGAGAACATTCAGGATTCCTTTAGATTCCTGATTTTTACTAAGTATTTGACGTCAAATGTCTATGATTTCAAAATCAATATTAAAGCCCAGCTCACGAGCATTATTTTGACAAACAATGGCTTGACCATAACTGAAGGTGAAGGCGCACTAATAACAAAAAGCAGATTGTTTGCACAAACCCTGGATAATAAGTCTTTTCAATATAAAGTTACAAGAAGTCCTCAACATGGGAAATTAAAACTCATTAATTTTTCGGATTCACCGCAGAGTAATGATAATGTCACCACATTCGGTGACCAGGATATAATAGATGAACGCCTTATGTATGTCCATGATGACACTGAGACCACATACGATGAATTTCTTGTCACGGCCTTCACCAAAGAATTGGGAGAATGGGTGAGCTCTGCTGCAGGAACAGAATCTTTATCAGCAGAAATTAAATTTAATATTTCTGTTGAGCTGAAGAATGATGAGAAACCAGTGCGCGTGGTTGAGAAGGTATTTCATGTAGTTAAGAATGGGCAGCGGCTATTGACCTTGGCAGACCTGTGCTACCATGATCCTGATTCTGATTTTGATGACAGGCAGTTGCTGTATACTAGGCGTGGCATTCCCAATGGGGACTTGACTCTAGTGAATGATACCAATCATAGACTCTATCAATTCAAACAAGAAGACCTGGAGCAAAAGCGAGTCCTATTTACACATAGTGGTGCAGATTATGGACGCTTTGTGTTATTTGTAACTGATGGCAAACACTACACATCTTCACTTCTGGAAGTGAGTGCTTCAGATCCCTATGTTAGACTAGCTAACAATACAGGTTTATTGGTACAAAAAGGAAAAGAGAAAATTATTACAACAACTAATCTGAGTGCCATCACAAACCAGGACATTAGAGGGGATCATGAGATTATTTATGAGATATTCTTATCTCCAAAACATGGAAAAATCTGTGTAAATAATCTAGCAACAGATTCCTTTACCCAACTTGACCTAAAAAGAGGACATGTGATTTATAGGCATGATGACAGTAACAACCTTGTGGACATATTTAACTTTACAGTTTATGCCAAGGGTATCCACCAGGATGCTGGAATGTATGTTCTTATGTACTTAGAAAGCCATCAGTGTCCACCAAAGATTGTACGCAACAACAACCTTTTAGTTGAAGAAGGAAAACCAGTTAAAATCAGTAAGGGGAAATTGCAGGTGAGTTAAAATTTAACTTTAATCTTCCATCTATAGTAACAGAGAGGTAGCCACGTTAGTCTGTATTCTAACAAAACAAACCAGCAGTCATATAGCACTTTAAAGGCTAACAAAATAATTTATTAGGTGATTTTCTTATTTATTCCAGTTTTCCACACAGAGAAAGCCCTTTTAATCTATTAGTTCTATAAAACTGTCAACTTAAACTTAACTAACTTGAATTATTGCTAGATATTAATTTTGGAGAGTAACTATTTATGGTGTCTCATTTTGAGAATCTGCTGGCATCAGTGCAGAAAGAGCTGTAGACCTCAGGGAGCCCAGCACTCTGTGACACTTGCATGGTTCCCTAAAAAACCTATTTGTGAAAATAAGGTGTGAGAGCATAGGTTTTAATTCTCTGAATAGTCCTGATACTTGAGAAAATTAAGCTGCAGCAATATTACAAGAAAACCAGACACTTTAAATACTTTTATCAATTACATGTTAGATGAACCAGTAAAAAAAAATAAGGGGGAAAGAATTAAACTGTATCAAAAATATTTGCTTAAATGCAGTGGATCTGATTGGAGCGATCTGAGCTACACAAGCTGAAGATCCAGCTCTGAGTTTTAAAAGCATCAGTTCAAAAGCATTAACTTTTTTCTGTACTTATTTCGATCATTTGCATAATTAAAGTAACTACCACAAGGAGGTCATATTGTACATCATTGTTCTAATTGTAAAAGCCTCATTCCAGGCAGCATTCCAGTAGTCTTAGATAATTAATTTATGATGATTTTTGTTTGGATTTCAGTTGAGATATCTTAAGGGGCATGTTTTGGATTGTGAAACACTTTCTCATATATTTCCTAATATGAATCTTCTTAACATAATATTGCAAATGCACTGTGCTAGGCATTTGCAGGCAAGTTTATAAGGAGAGAATGCCAAATGGGTGGATAATAATCCATGATTTGTGGCCCCATGATTACAAGTGAGAATTCAGAGTAGCGTTAAGGAAATTGCCTTTTTTCATTTTAATGACTTTTGTGTGTGTGTGTAAATTCAAGGTTGTGCATGAAAACAGTTCTCCCTCTGAGATAGTCTTCACATTAAGGGCTCCTCCAGTGCATGGATACATTCGGAAGTTTGCATCAGAAGAAGGTTACCTTGGTGCAGAACAAAAACCAGTTTTGACCTTTACCCAGCAAGATATTGATGATGGCAATGTTCAATATGTGCAGACTGTTTCTGAACAGCTACAAGACCATTTTTTGTTGGATGTGACCGATGGCGTCCAAGTGGTCAGTGGAATAGAAATTTTTGTAGAGATCATCCCTAAACTGATTCCATTAGAAGTGCAGAACCTTACGGTAATAGAAGGTGGTTCTAAAGCTCTAGTGGAAGACTATTTAAAAATTGCTAATCAGCATTTCACAGGACTCAATTGCGAATTTATTTTAGTTGAGCCACCAAAGAATGGGCATGTTGGAAACACTCGCTTTCCTGGAGTAAAGTTATCCAGATTTACCAGAAAACAGGTAATGTGACTATGATAAACTTGATCTAAATGTCAGTCCTTTGTTGTTTGTGAGATTTTAAAGTGCTGATTATTATTTAAATTGCACTTTCACCTGCAGGTCAGGATCCCTTTGTGCTAGGCACAATACAAACTCATTAAAAGACACTCCTTTACTTGGGGAGTTTACTGTCTAAGTTAACAGAAAAAGATATATCGCAATTCCCTGATAGGCCCCATTTAGCTATTGCTAGTTGGCAGTGTCCTGCAAAAGTCATGATAGCAGTAGCAGGGTTGAGTGGAGGGCATTGTTTTTCAGCCTCCTTCTGAGTAAATGCCAAATTAGTAGCAAGGGGGAAACCTTGGGCAGGCTTAATAGAGAAATGGCCAAATACTGGTGTTGTAGGTGGAGCAGACAAAGTGGAGACACCACAATAAGATACAGTGCAAATAAATTTTGTGCCGTCTTAAAAGACTATGAAAAATGTGAGAAAGCCAGTGGAACCAGTCTCAGAATCATCTAATTCATTAAGATGAACACACCATTATGATATTTCAGTTTGGTCTCCTGCATAACAATGGGCACATTATTTCACCAAGTAATTCGTACATCAAGCCCATACTTCCGGTTGAGCTTGAGCGTGTTGTGAAGGAAGTCATCTAGTCTTTATTTGAAGACTTCAAGTGATGGAGAATCCATCCCATCCCAGCGTGGGGTATGAGAAGTGGTTGTAGGAAGATGCTTTGTGATTCACTAGTTTCCAATAAGAATAGTTTGATGTTCTCCCTTTTAAGAAATCTATAACAGGGTGTTAGATTGCATATAAAAATACATGTATTCCTTAATATGCTTATTTGACAGTAAAGATCCACATTATGTGTTATTTTGATAGGTGATATTCCAGAGGGACAACTGCCCACATACGTGAATATATATGATTTTATACAATTTTTCAGACTCTAGAATGTGGTAAATTGTCTTGAGTGGCCTGGGATGTAATAAGTCAACTGTTCAAAATTTGTAGAAGCCTGACAGGTGTCTTACATGCCAGCAGATCTGAGGGTCATTTTTTACACCTGAATGAAAATTCTCCATTTTGAAGGTTTCAATATTTAACTTGCTCCAGACTGTGTAAGCCGAAGCACGTTAACCTTTTAAAAACTTCAATAAAAGTAGATTTTTAATTTTTATGGCCCAAACCCAGATATTTGACTTCCTGGTAGTGATGCCTTAAGTCATTTTGCCTCTTTTCTGTAAAAATGGAACACTTAAGAGGGTTCACTGTGGAAAAGCAGTTAACTGTGCATTAGCAGCTTGTATGTGAGTTCTTTGGCAGTTATTGGTTTGTTTCTGACTTTCTGATACAGTTGCAAATGTGCCTCACTACAGTATATCTCTGGTTATGTCAGAATAACCAAATACCCATGTGCAATTTAATATGCTACAGATAGAATAGTGTGTATCAGATGGAGACTGGGGTCATGAAGGTTAAAGAGAATTATTACGGAACTGTAATGGTTGATGCTTTGTGTTTAAAGTTTCAAAACAGTTTTTTTTAATTCCTTTAATTTTAAGTCAATTTATTTTGCAGTTAGAGCAAGAATTAATCTACTATATTCATGATGGTAGTGAGGAACTGGCTGACAATTTTACTGTCATAGCAAATAACACAGAACTGTGGAAACAAAGTTCACCCCAAACTATATTTGTGACTGTTATGTCGGTAAATGATGAAGCTCCTGTTATAAGCACAAACAAAATACTTAGGGTAAGTAATGCATGCTTTCATCTTTATAATTTTAAAATCTTAATTTAAAATCTGACATAATTTTATAGGACTTCAATAATACAGAGACTAGAGGAAGATATGTGTAAATCTAAAAATATATGTTACGTACTAGAAGCCAGTTGTGATGCTTCAATATCATGTTTATGGGCTCTGTGGATAGATTGGAGACAATTCCAGGCACTTTCTAATTTTGTATTGTACTGTCCTGAGCAGACCTTAAGCTCACCTAAGACTCTGGCTGCTAATTACTTTAGTCTACAGAGAGTCCCTGAGGCCTAGAATTGTATAGCTGGATTTGTGCCACTACTTGCCATGTGGAAATGGGGCACACATTGGTGAAGGGTGTATGGCTCCACTGTGTTTTAATATTCCTTGACAGGCGTAATGGCAACTTGGATGCAGTTACTAGCCAGCATAAGTCAGAGCAGTCCTGAGGCACTGGTCTTTGGCAGGATTCAGGGTGGAACAACCATAAAGGTGGCTTCAGATTATATTTGCACCATTCTTTGGATTCTTTGCCTACCATCACTTAGCTGTTCCTTAGGATCAGGCCCACTGAGATGAATTCTGTTCTTTGTCATATCTCTGCAGCTCCTGCTGAAGTCAGTAGAAATAATAAAGGTGTAAGAAAACAGAATGTCACTCACTTACTAGGCTTTAGTATGTACCTGTCATTCTAATAGGAGGTATGAAAGCTTACCTCAGAAATCTTATGCAGATTTAAAAAAAAATCCCTAAAAATAATAATACATGATTTTATGAAGGTCCAAAATAGAACCACTCTTCATAGTATTAGTAGTGTTATGGGAGCTACTACTGTCTGTTACTGTCAGCTTTTTGGTGTTGTGGCTGTTAATTATGAATTAAAGATAATATTCAGAAGCGCCCAAAGCCTGCTTACTTGGGCTATGTCTACACTAGAGAGTTTTATTGACAAAACTCGTGGAGCATCTACACACACAATGAGTTTTATTGACAGCAACTGTTGACAAAAAAGCTGTGTAGATGCTCTGTAGGGCCCTTTTGTCTACAGAGCAGATCAAAAAATCAATCCGCTTTTATGTGTAGATGTGATCTGTTGACAGAAGTTTTGTTGGAACATCTCTTCCAACCATAAGTTCTATAGACAGATACTTCTAGTGTACATGTAGCATTTGTGTATTTCCCAAAGAACTTGTGGAATAGAAACTTGTAGAATTGGTCTCTTTTTTTACCCCTAGAAACCATGGATAGCACTTAATCAGCCACTCTACCTCCTAAAGACTAAAGGATGGTGTCCTCTCATATCTATTTCATGTTGACGAGGTTCCTTTTGCTTCAGTGGTATAGTTCTAGATTTAAATATGTGTGAGAGGATTACATATATTACAGTTGTGCCTTCAGGCCACAGCCTGCTTGGCCTAGACCAGGTATGTCCAACCCACGGACCGCAGGCCGCAAGCGGCCCTGGACAGCTAGTAATGCAGCCCCACAGGATCGTAAACTTTTAACATTATTATGTGATTTATATACATTAACTATATTATATATTTTATATGAGGCCCAAGACAATTCCTCTTCACTCAATGCGGCCCAGGCAAGCCAAAAGGTTGGACACCCATGGCTTAGACGCTATAAAAACATAGGAGACAGTCCTGCCATGAAGAGTGAGTGGTGACTAAAACAAACATATGGGAGAGGAAAGTGCACAGATAATAAAATTATATGGATCACCTTGAAAACTGGTGATCATGTTGTATCAGCTGCCCACCAGTAAACAAACTGCATTTAGTAGGCATGACACCAGAGAAGAGTTTTTTAAAGGAGTGATTTGAAGGAGGATACTGTTAGATATTTGCACAGTGCATCAGCACTAGTCTAACATAGTACAATTTACAAATTACAACATTTAATATGTCTGTAATTAATCTTGAGCAGGAATGGAATTCAAGGGTTGTGTAGACAGATTGAGTACTGTAGAGATTACCACATTTTAGCAACATCAGTAAACCTTTCACAGAAGAAAAAAAAGGAGAAAGAATACAATATTTTATACTAATCAGTTTTAGCAGTATTGGGTGTCACAGTGATTGCATTTACCCACAGTAGGCATCCATGCACACAGCAGTGCACCATAGATATTAGCCTTCTAGACCATGCTGAGTCCTGATGATTTGTCAGTTTTCTTAAAGAAGGAGACAAGTATCACACAGTAAACTGGGGCATAGGGGGATAGTTAGTCATTGGTCATGCTCTTCAGGCATCATTTTAGCAGGTATTTACTGTAATTAATAATACACTAAGGGGTTAGATGTCCATCAGGACAACTTCCTGATTTGTATTTCCTTGTGCATAATTTGCTTAGAAGAACTATCCTTTGACTGAAGTGAGAGCCAACAGCACAGCACTTGGACTTGCTTTAAACAGATTAAGACAAGGCTTCACAGCAATTTATGAAGCTGATTAGCAGAACCAAACTTTACCTTTATTTTAAAACATAAATAGTACAGTTTTCAGTCTAATCCTGAAGTACATCAGTCATCCAGAACTTAGATAAAATATTACTTACTTAGGTGGGCAGCCTGCCTACAAGAATCCAGGGTTCTGTATTAATGACTTTGGTTTTTGCATGTCACTCTTGACTCCTCGCTGTGCTTACATGCTCTGTTCTTGTGCACCAGCAGGGTACTGAAATACGGAATTACTGCATTATCCATTAGTTAGGTGCACACTCTACAAAGCTGGAGAATCTGGTTGATTCTGACCAGTCACTTTAAATCAAGTTGAATGCCTAAAATAGATGGGAGAAAATTGATTGTAAAGATTTTTCTTGAAGCTGTAGCCTGGCTTAGTACTAATTATTGTCATCAGATGTGAGTTCCCAAAGAGGGCTTACCAGTGGTGGAAAAAGTACCCCAAAAGTCACTTGAGTAAAAAGTACTGCTACTTTGGAAAAAAATATAGCCAAGTAAAACGTGAAAGTATCCTGGGGCAACTACTTGAGTAGAAGTACGACTATGTTTCAGCTTAATTGTACTAAAGTATCCAGAAGTAAAAAGTAGTTGTCCTATGATAACCTATGGTTAATTACCTGAGTTATCATAGGATATCATTATTTTTCACATATACATTATAGATACGCACACACATATACATAAATATATATGTATGCACATATATAAAATATGCGTATATACATACATTATACATACATACATATGTATGTACATACATATACATGTGTGTGTGTGTGTGTATATCATAGAAACATAGAACACTAGCACTGGAAGAGACCTCAAGAAGTTACCCAGTCCCCTGCCCTCATGGTATGACAAAGCATCATCTATAGTATCTTGAATATTCTTAAAAATTCTTAATGTTCTTAAATATCTCCAATGATGGAGCTACTACAACCACCGTAAGTAATTTATTCCAGTACTTAATCACCCTAACAGGTAGGAAATTTTTCCTAATGTCCAACCCACACCTCCCATGCTGCAATTTAAACGCATTACTTCTTGTCCTATCATCAGAGGCTAAGGAGAACAATTTTTTTCCCTTATTCTTGTAACACCCTTTTAGGAACTTGAAAGCTGATATCATGTCCCATCAGATGTCTCTTTTTGACACTAAACAAACCCACTGCTTTTAATCTTCTGTCATAGGTCACATTTTCTAGACATTTAATCATTTTAGTTGCGTTTCTCTGGACCCCTTCCAATTTCTCCACATTTTTCCTAAAATGTGGTACCCAGAAGTGAACACTATACTCCAGGTGAGGCTTAATCAGTGCAGAATAGAGCAGAAGAATTACTTCTCATGCCTTGGTCACAACCCTCCTGTTAATGCATCCCAGAATCATGTTTGCTCTTTTTGCAAAAGTGTCACACTGTTGACTTATGCTTAATTTGTGGTCCACTCTGACTCCTAGATCCCTTTCTTCAGCAATCCATCTTAGGGAGTCCCTTCCTATTTTGTAAGGGTGAAACTGATTGTTCCTCCTGAAGTGGAGTACTTCGCATTTGTCCTTATTGAACTATTTTCCTCAGCCCATTTCTCCAGTTTGCCCAGGTCATTTTGAATTCTGCCCCTGTCCTCAAAAGCACTTGCAACCCCTCCCAACTTGGTATTATATGCAAGCTTGATAAGCATATTCTGTATGCCATTATCTAAATCTTTGATGAAGATATTGAACAGAACTGGCCCGAAAACTGATCTCGGTGGAACCCTCCATGTTATTCCCTTCCGGCCTGACTGTGAACCATTAATAACTATTCTCTGTGAACAGTTATCCAACCAGTTATGCACCCACATATGTGTGTGTGTGAATTATATACTATAGATTTATATTTCAAATTTGGAATTTAAATATAGTCGCAGCCTTCATTTTTAAAAGTTAAGAATGACTAAATTAAATGCAGGAGTCAAATTACAGAAATTTCATAATACTATGGGGTTGCGGTGCGTCTGCTGGGACCAGGTCTGGTTCAGCTCGGCTGGAACCTCCCCACCCAGGCTGTGGCTACACTAGCCACCGCCTTTCAGAAGGGGCATGGTAATGAGCCACTTCAGCAGATGCTAATGAGGCACTGCCATGATGTGCAGCACCTCATTAGCATAATGGCAGCCGCACGCTGTCCGAAAGTGCCACTTTTGAAACGCACGACGCCCATGTAGACGGGGACCTTTTGAAAGGACCCCTGATTTCGAAAGCCCCATCTTCCCATCTGGTTTTGGGAAGAAGGGGCTTTTGAAGTCTGGGTGGTCCTTTCAAAAGGCCCCCAGCTACATGGGTAATGTGCATTTCAAAAGTGGCACTTTTGGAACATGCCTGGCTGCCATTATGCTAATAAGGTGCTGCATATTCATGGCAGCACTTGTTTAGCATCTGCTGAAGTGGCTCATTACCATGCCCCTTCCAAAAGGCGGGGGCTAGTGTAGCCATGGCCCCACCGTGAACCCTGGACCCCGGGGATAGGGGAAGCTCTGATCCAGCTAGAGCACCCCGCCCCATGGGATACCCAGGCTGCTGTGGACAGGGTCTGCTCCACACAGGTGTGGGCACTCCCAGGCCGGGCTGTTGCAGATCAGGGTTGTTCTGGCCATGCTGGAGTGCCCTCCATCTGCAGTGGTGCCATAGTCAGGGATGCTCCAGCCGAACCAGAGCAGCACAGGTCCCTAGTGTGCTGTGAGAAGGGGCACCCCAGTCATCCCACCCCCCTGCCATTTAACTGGTTAAACTTTTAGTGTATAACAAATTAACCAATTAAATGGGATTTTCCATCCCTAGTCTGGGTGGGAAGTAGGGTGGAAGGCTGGAAGTGGGTTGCCTGGGAGGGTACAGGAGTGAGCTGGGGTCGGGGTGTCTGGCTGCGGGGAAGAGTTCAGGAGCAGACTGGGAGTGGGATAGCTGGCTGGAAGAGGAGTGCAGAAGCAGACTGGGTCCGGGAGAGCAGGGGGTGGTGGGTAGGAGAGGGATGGGGATGGGGATGCAGGGGCTGGCCATGAGGGCATTGGAGGGGGGCACTTACCTGGCTCCGTGCTCCCTGCCACTCCCAGGTATCACCCTCCGCTGCTCCTGTTGGCCAAAATCTTTCCAATAGGAGCAGTGGGGAAACCCTTCCTTGAGCAATTTCCAGCACTGCGTTCCCCCAGCCATGGGGTGTGTGAGTGGCCGTGTGCAGTGCTATGCTTCTTCTCTCCCACGCTCCAGATCTGGCCTGCAAGGCTCGGGGTCCCCCACCCTTACATAGACACTGTTTTTGAATCAAAAGGTATTGAAGAAGCTTTTGAAAAATCACATAGTTGGGTTGCCATTGTGCTTGTTGATTGATTATTTTCTTAAAAAAACCTCAAAAACCAAAAAAACAAACAAGCAAAAACAAACCCACTGCATGATGATTAGATGCATTGCACATGCAGCTGTGCTTTGGCCAATCAGAATGCTGGCTTTTGCAAGTGTCAGTGGCATGGTGGAAGTAGCAAGTAACTAAATGCTTCTGGAAATGGTAGTGGAGTAAAAAGTACATTTCCTTTAAAAACGACTTAAGTAAAAGTTGAAGTATCACAAAAATTACTTGAATAAAGTAATTCATACTCATACTTGAGTATCAAAACAAAAAGGCGTCAAGTAGCACTTTAAAGACTAGCCAAATAGTTTATTAGGTGAGCTTTCGTGGGACAGACCCACTTCTTCAGACCATGAAAGCTCACCTAATAAACTATTTGGCTAGTCTTTAAAATGCTACTTGACTGCTTTTTGTTTTGATAGTGTATAGACTAGCACAACTCTCTCTCTGTTACTATTCATACTTGAGTAGCGTACCTAAGCATGTCTGCTTAGTTACTTTCCACTTCTGGGGCCTACCTATGGTTAAACTTCTTAAATTCCAGGTTACAACCAGGCCCTGCTTGCTCATCCAGGATTCTTATATTGCTAGCTATTGAATGTGTTAACCTGCTTGTAGTATTCATGTATTTTTAAATACATTATTTCTGTCTTAGTGTTCACCTTTCAAGAGATAAAGACGTAGGTATACAAAGTTGAATGTAAATTCCCTGATAAGCTCTTGATGAGCTTATTGAAATACCTTGTCAAGAGGATAGCCTTTCTTAGATGAAACTTCTGCATTTCAAGCAATGTATTTGGTCATTTTCTAAGTGTAAATAGCATTGTGTGTCTAAGCATCCTGGGAGGCATGAAATAAACCATATCTTTGTAGCTAAAAAACCCTGTTATTTCTTACATTAGAATGAGGAAAATTTGTAAGCCATGCAAAGTTTTAGCTAAATATTTGCATGTTATGACTTTACACAAGTGCATAAGCTAAGCACATGAGCAAGATCAGAATATAAGAAAGCTCTTAAAAGAACAGCAAAGTCAGTGATAAAGTAGAACAAATACGTTTTTCATATCAAATGACTTTATCAGCTTCATTAGTGACAGATTACCCCAATGGAAGTACATATTATGCTGTTGGTGTTCCTCAGATGGATACTGAAGTTAAAATTTTGGTCTTGTAATGGGACTTGATGCCAAACACAGCAAACTGTCAGATTTACCCACTCAAATGTAAAGTGATCTCTTTGACTCCTGGTCCCTCATTTCTGAGACCTCCTTAACATTTCTGGTTAAACCGCAGTGTTTGTGATTGGTATTGAAGTGGTGAACAGAGCAGGGTTTTTTCCTGCAGTGTTTGTTACAGGGCATTGGTTTTTTTTTTGTTAAAATAAAATAAGGACTGTTGGATTTTCCTCATTTTTTGAACTTCTGTACTACTCTGAAATATTTGCATAAACATAGTAGATTTAAAAGCTATTATTTATATGAGAAACATTAATCTTCACTCTGTAATTTAAAACCATCAATATTCTAAACAATTACTAGGGGAGTTGTTAGGACTTTGAGGCCTGTAGAGCAATCAAAAAGAAAAACCCTGTCAGAGAATAGCTAACGTGAGAACTCTGATTCAAAAAAACTTACGGGTGTAGGAGTTTGTCCCTATTCACAATAGCTTTTCAGTATATGCTAAACATTAAGTGCATATTTGAAATCCTATTTATGTAAGCAGAAGCTTTTAAATTTAAGCTGGTTTTAAGCATCATTTTTGAAAAAAAAATCAAGGGGATTTAGGTTGGATAACATAAAAATCCTGATTTGGTAGTCATTTTTATCTATGCATGTAAGTAAGATTTAGTAGTAGTAAGCTGTGGCTGTGCTTCTGTATAGCCACAAGAGGGCTATATCTGCATGTATGTGGATTTTTTCTTTTCAAAAATCTAACACTTCTTGTTAATTAATTCTGCTTATCAGCATCTGAAAATGACTGTGTATATCGAATAAAAAGTAAAAAGAATGATAAAAAGAAACACAGCAAAGCCTAATGAATAACTGATCACTATAAGCAGAACACTGGATTAGTTCAAGAGAGTATTTTTCATTTCTCAGCAAGCAAGTTCATGAACCTTCCTTTGCACTGTAATGGTGGAATGTGTTAGGCAAACGCAGAATTAGTGTAAAGCTGACATGTCGGAAGTGCTGCATATATTTTACATTCTGTTTTTAATGATAACCTTGATCCTCATCCTGTGTGATGCAAATACGTGAGGGAAGTAAGCCACTTGGCAAGTATTTGCAGTATTTCAAGTGTTTTCCTCCTTACATTCCATTTCAGTTCATGGTTCTCCTTTCATTCCTCCTGTGTCACATCACGGCACATAGAGAATCTTAACATAGTGTGCACACAAAAAGGCATTGAGTACAAGTGTCCTGGGGAGGCACGGAATAAGCAAAATCTTTATAGCGAAAAAGCCCTATTATTTCTTAAATTAGAAAGAGGAAGATCCGTAAGCCATGCAGACGTTCAGCCTTGGAGTTACACGTGGCTACATATTTCATATTCTTTTGTAAAAATTCTCTCTAGTGTTTTACCATATCTGTATAGAGGATGATATAGAAATAATATCGGCATGATTCTTGGATGGCTACAAGTCATCAAACAAATGGCAATAAAATCTTTATATGGTTATTATTACTAAAAAGTCAACATTTACAGTCCATTACTACGGATCTTTAAAGGTATATCTTTGTTCTCCAATTTTGAAAAACAACAAAAAAATTAAAGCCTTTATGCTGCCTGGAAGGAAGAGGCTTAGCTGTTGGTATCAGGAAGAAATCTCATATCTTTATTTTTAAGAGAAGTGCAATAACATTTGTGAAGAATATTTTTCCCCTTTAAACTACTTATGTGACCTTATCATCAAATAACTATTGATAATGAGTTAAAGAGCAGGAACTGAGCAGAGACAAGAAAAAGTAATGGAATCAAATGCAATATATTATTAATACACTACAAGCCAGAGAGGTACATTATGATACCTATTCTGCACCTTAAGTAGCACTGTTGATTATCAAAGCTTTTGTATTATAGATCAGTTTGTTATGAGGTGAGTTGATGTGCATGTGTTGAGTATCTATTGCCTTGATTTCAGTTTATAATACATACATTCTAACCCAGGCTCTAGGTAACTTAACCCATAATTAAAAATAAAAACATCCAGAAATTAACTGTCCAGAGTTAGATGATGCCTACGCAAAGCTCCCTTCCTGGGATATGGTGCTTATATGACTCTTTTTTATTCCTAATCCTGGTTTAATATAGGACCTTATCACTGCCCCAAAGACACAAATGTTTGTTGCACTGGAATTGCTAGAATTAAAATAGTGAGTTTTATACTGTTTACACAAACTTTAGTTTTTGTTCTCAGTTTAGAGCTTGATTCAAAGTAATGAGCAACTGTCAGAAGTGTTGAGTGCCTTCATCTTCCAGTATAGTCAGTATGTCCAAGTGCTGTTCAGTCCTTACAGGGTTCAGGTGTTGGTGCATGTTGAGAGCAGGCAGGAGTTGAAAAAAATATTTAGTTTAAAAAAAGCATTTCCTTTTTTGGTACAGGTTGAACCTCTTTAGTCCAACACCCTTGGGACCCGACTAGTGCTGAAGAAGACAGTTTGCCTAACCATGGGAGGTCAATACTGTCTAGCAGCATTACCAACACTTCCACTGCTTCCTGGGTTCTTAGAAGATGTTTAGGGGTAAATTACAACTAAATAACAGCACAGAACACTGAGAGCCAGGACCTGTGTCTGTAAACGAACTTTATGGGACATGGGAAACTTGGCCACACCAATAAGTGAATATCCAGCTAACTAAAGACCATGCTAAGCTACAGATTTTGTTGGATGAAAGAGAGTGCTGCATTAGAGAGGTTCAGCCTGTAGTTGTATTGTAGTTATTCTGTTGTCTTTCTTACGGTCCAAATCTGTGATATCTCTGGTGCCATTTGCTGTAGTGGAAGTGGACGGCACTGAGTGTTTTGGCTATAGTGAAGAACACAGCACTAACACTCCATGAAAGTAAACTGCTGAATTTGTCAGAGTATAGACACTGAGGCCGTGGCCACACTAGCTCTTCCTTTAGGAGGGGCTATGGCAACGTGGTACTTTGGAATATGCTAGTGAGCTGCTGCCATGAATATGCAGCACTGTATTAGCATATTCTGAAGTGCCACATTACTATAGCTTTTCCTAAAGGAGGGGCTAGTGTGGCTGCGGCCTGTGTCTCAGAGAAAGCACACATTTGCACTGTCCTCTGAAACACTGATGTATGAGGGTTTGTGGTTGATGGTGCTAGAGAGGAGGCATGTCTGGAGGGGTATTCCTGGATCATCAGTCCAATTCCCTGCTGACGTAGATAACCACATTATATAATCCTGTTCTTATGTGTGCATCCAGCTCCATCTTAAAATGCGTTATGCTGTTTGTTGGTATTGCTTGATACCTTGAAATTTGAGATAATTTCAGAATGTTAAGCACTGTAGTCAACCTGATTGGATCAACAGGCTACCAATCCAACCCATGTAATTTTTATTTATCATCTGTGTTTTATTTTTTTAAGGTTTGGGTAGGTTCAGTAACGGAAATAACAGTTGATGACCTCTGTGCAGAAGATAAAGACTCCTCAGCATCAGAGCTAGTGTACAGTGTAACTCCACCTAGCAATGGCCACTTGGCTCTTAAGTCTTCTCCAAACAAAAGCATCCTTGATTTTACCCAGGCTCATATAAAGGAAGGACAGCTGGTGTTTGTACACAATGGTAGGTAGTTCTAAAAACACCCCACGTGGGAATATTCTGTTATGTAATCCTATGGGGATATTCTTATAACATGATGTAATTTTAGAAGCATTGATCAAGTGTTCTGTAATCTCAGATGCAAAACAGGAAGGGTACAGGTCACTGAGTGGGTAATCTCTAGCAGACACTTAGGTGTTATAGGAATTAGTAGTACTGGTAATTCAATAGAATCATTTAGTTAGTTAGTTAGTTAGGTTACCATGATATCTAGCAGTTTTAGACGTAGATCAACCAAATTGTGCAGATACTATACAAACACAGAACAAACACCAGCAGTATTCCTTGTAAGAGGAGCACTTGGGCAGTCACCCAGGAAAAATTCAGGTGCTGCCCAGCTGATTACTAGAGTGTCCACAGCTGGCAGGATGTGTTTCTAAGGTGGTGCACATCTGCATATACCTTGGTGCATAGAACAAAATTTATTCCACACAGGGATGAAAAACATTAGAGGGACCACTGAATACCATTCCTGTTTGCTGACTCTAAAATGAGACCAAGTGAGCAAGCTTACAAATGACAAGAGACAACATCTGGATATGGACAGACCATTGGGATACATTGAAACAGTGAGAAAATATTGGCATAGATCTCAGCAAATCAGCAGCCAAACTGCTGTTAAGTTTTCTGTATGCATTGTAGCAAAGGAGGGTTTTAAGAAGGGTTTTGAAGGTGCATCATAACGGACTAGTTTTAAGGGTTGTAAAGGAAGCTTCTCTCAGATGTGAAAGGCGACATGGGCAGAAGCATGGAAGATGCCTGTTTGAAAATTTACAAATGATCAATGGAGGCTGACATAGGCTGATTAGAGGTTGGAGCTGATGTCTCGGTATTGAATGAGAGGTGATATGTTGAATGGGAATAGGTTGCAGAGGGCACTGAAAGTGAAGTCAAGAGGTTTATCTTTGTTGCAATAGGGAAGAGAGAGCAAGCAAAGAAATGCAGGGAGGGGGTAATATGGTGAAAGCAATGGGCTAGAAAAATGATCTTAGCGGCAACATTCTGAATGATATGAGCAAGACAACATTTCATTAGTCAAGGCCACTGAAAAGGGTGTTGCAGCAATTGAGAAGCAAGATGAGAGCCTGGTGAGGCTTTTAGCTGTTTGAAGGAATACGGAAAGTAAAGTATCTTAGGTACATTTCCATCTGTGTCAGTATTGAATGGTTGCCCATGTACTGTGTTACAGAGCACTGGGATGCTGAAGATGCCATCTTTTGAATGAAACGTAAAACGGAGTTTCTGACCAATTGTTAAGGATCTCGAGGGACTTTTGTAAGGGAAGGGATCTTAACATAATTTTTTCAGCTAGCTGTCAGTTTCTGTATTTACCTACCTTAATTTCCTCTTCAGTTTCAACTGGATATAGCATTCTTCAAGTGTTCTGAAGTGTTCTATAGAGTTCCTTAATTCTTCTTCTAAACTTTTGTGTATGGTTGCTCCATGCTTTGTCAGTTATTGCATTTCACCCTGGGGTGGCTACCTTTCTGTAGTGGGTGAAATGATTTTTTTGTATCCTTCATATTTCAGTGTGTATCATAGGAAAGGATATAAAACAAACCTTTGTTAAGCAACTGACTGCCAGTACCAGCTCTCTTAGGTACTTTGATTTTCATTGAATCACTAAAGAAAAGAAGTTTGATTAGTTTTATAAAGTGTATTAAATATCCTTAACAATAGTAAATAATAGTACGGGATACAAAAAAGGCAAAAATAGAATCGGACTATGATTTGACTATGTAAATTAGAAAATTGGTTGATATTTAGGTTGCCAAAATCAAATTACACAACACAATAAAGAATAAAATTCATAGTTACTCTGTTGTGAAGGAGACTTTGTTTAGATTTTTGACTGATTCCCTCAGAATGGGGCCTCACTTTTGCCAGCTGGTTATCAACTGCAGTATTGCTAAAACTTCAGAGCAAAAACGATACAAAGCTCAGTCACGAAAGTTTGGTCAGTTATATGCCAATTTACCAGCATCTCTGTCCCAATAGATCTATAGTATTGAGCCCTTTTAGCCAATGAATGATATTAGCCCCAGGATCTGACTAACACTTCTAACTGCCTAAAATAAATGCCTACATTGATGACAGGTTGTCTAGACTGAGTGCAGTACAAGAAGCTTGCTCACTTGGTCTCATTTCATGTCCATACACACCTAGAATTTGAAAGACAGCATGAATCTATTAACTATGATAGACATATATACAGTTCTACAACCTTAGTTACTAACTGTAACTTGCTCAGTTTTAAAGATACTTAAAAAATTTTGATTGGAACTGGATCCAAAAAGAAAGACACACACGCTCCAACTCTGGCAATCTTCAAAACACATACCCATGTACACTTCCCTAACAGAATTACCTATGAAGTAAATTCCATCACTATAGTTAGTAATATTTTGCCCCAGGCTATGTTGCTTCTAGTTGACTTCCCTTTTGTACACATTTATTTATAGTACTAGCTTCCACAAAGTTCCCCATTTTACCACTGTGTCTGGCACTTTGTATAATATCAGACTATGTCAAACAATCCTGCAGTGGCTCTAGTGTGATTATCAACTTGCTCTATCCTGAAGAGTTCACCAACTAATTATCAAGTATAAACTCCTCAAACATGATAACAGCCTTGTCACTGAGTCACAAATAGCGCCGTTGGGTCTATCTTGAAACCCAGTTAAGAATACTTTTGTGATAGAGGGTCTCTTACACCAAAAATCCCAGCAGTGTTCAAGTTACTCCCTCCCAGTCCCAATGGACGAGCCACTTTACTCAGATCAGATGCTCCTTCGGTTTTACATCAGAGACTACATTTGTAGCCAAGCCTATAATAAATTCTTTAAAAATTTGTTAGCTAGAAAAAAGGAGGTAAGCGGTTACAAGGTTAAAACAGGTAAATACACACACGCAAGTGAGTTCCAGTCTTAAGTTCAACAAGCAATAGAAGCTTTTGTAGTAATCCAGGCCAAACATTGTGGATCTTTGCTTATGGTTGGTAATCCTTGACCTCAGAGTCCAAGCAGTGTAAAAGATACAGTCCTCTTTGTTAGGTCTCTTCATTCCTTCCCCTTCAGCTTTGCATTGCCAATTCAGCTGTTTGGGTAGATTCACTTACATATTTCCTTTTCTTTGGAGATGGGGGTGGGCGGTGGGGGTGAAGGGTAGCAATCAGCAAAGTCTTTTGTCCTCTGATGTTCCACAATAGTTCATCTGGTATTGATGGGCATTCTTTGTTGGGTGTTAGACATGCCTGGTTGGAAGTGAGTATTTCACACTCACTACGGCTTCTCTCCTGTCTGGTGATTACAGTTAGCAAACACTTAAATGTGCTTACTGACAAGGGATACAAATATTATATGTGAGACTAATGCACACAGCAACTGACTAGCATGTCAAAGGCTAATCACTAAATGCTGTCTTATGACTCCAATACCCATTTTAACAGCACACATGACTAGTTTTAGCTATGCACTTCTTGTCATTTGAGACCCCGTGGCCTTGGCATGAGCTGGCAGTTAGACTGCCAGCATCACAGTTAGACGTTATGTAGTATGAGTTTTCATTCATTCGTAGATGAGGAAAAAGGAGAAGCCTCTTTAGTTGCACCAACGGCATGCTTTTGTGACATGCTGCAACAATGCTGAATTTCCTTGAACTGTTCAAGAAATGAAGCTGTTAGGCATTGGGTTTTTATTCTTTCAACACTCTCTTCTGACTTTATTAGCTGTCTTTGATGCCTGCACAATTCTTAAATAGAAAACTCATAATTTGGGGAACTTAGTTCCTGTACTATGTGATGTGCACGGCGAAAGGTGCTATATGTACTTCCTAATTTGTGTGCTGCTTAACCGCAACCCCCATGTTAAAAGCAGATTTTCAGGAACACAGCTTAGGCAAGAACAGATCAATGATATTGTACTGCAACTTCCCATGAGGTAGTGGAGGACATCCACTCACCACTGGATTTATTCTTGACACTGCATAAAGCCAAAGCCTTTTTCCTGCTTGCTCAGTTCCGCTGTTGCAAAGAGAATGCATGTGCAATGAGAAAGGAGTAGGGTGTGTCAGAGCTTCCCAGGAGGCTGTGGCGAGAAAGCTCCAGGAATGAATGTATGGTATAGCAAACTTCATCCGTAAAACTATAGAGTGGACTGTAATAAAGCCATCACTACCTTTCTTCTCATCTGCCTCCATTCCTTTATTATCTCAACAGCAAAAAGGAGAGGGTACTGAGAAGGATACAGACTAAAGAACTATGTGTACTTAGAGATTATCCAGAATGTAGCAAAAATGAGTTAGTCATTTTTAATTGCTCCGGAAGAGAAGCCGGCAGCTTAAAGTCTGAGTGGATTTATCTCTTCAAATGCATTCCAAAGTAAAGCCTTTATAGTTGTTTTGCTATGAAAACTGCATCACATGTTGCATGTTGACACCACTGCTGAGATAAAAGAAGGGAAGAATAAAGAGGTGAAGGCCCAGATATTCCTTTAGTGTAAGTTGGCATAGCTTCATTGAAATCAAGTAGATGCAGGCTGATTTACCTCTGTAGAGGGTCTGACCTTAAAAATGCAAACTGAACTCAGTATTTTTTATTGTTTATAATCTTCTCTGAATTTTGCTTTAATTTAACTTTTGGAGGTTTGGGTGCCAAAATACAAATTGGAAGTGACTTTTTTTTCCCTGGTGTAAGTGAAAATAGAATTTGTCCAAATGTGTATTCCCACCATCTTCTGAATAAATAAAATTAAAAAAAAATAAATCTCGTTTTAATTTTTAATCTAGTTTTGAAAATAATATTTGAATTTACAAGAAAGTGATTATTTTTATTTTCTTTAGGAGCAATGTCCGGAGGCTTCAACTTTCAGGTTACAGATGGCTTGAACTTTGCACCTCGACAAATTTTTAGCATCACAGCTCGGACTCTAGTTATCAATGTAGAAACAAACAAAGGACTGACAGTGTTTCCAGGTATGGCTTTGGCTCCTGAATTATTCTGATTCGGTTTATTTGAAAAAATTGCATAGGAAATACTGTGTAAAACTGTATGAGAGATATTTGCTGGTCTATAAAGTAGGTATATTTACCTCGGTGCAAACACACATCTACATCATTGTAAACATGGTAGTCCTAGCATATTGGGGAGAAGGATAGTCCAGTGGTTAGAGCTAGGGTCTGCAACCGAAGCAGTGAGAAAAGACATTTTTTCAAATTCAGTTACAAAATCAGTAATTCTAGAGCTGCGATGCACTTGAATACGAGACAGTCATTAAAAGATAACGTGAAACCGTACTTTGTGTCTCCCCTGTTTTAAGAACAGCACACACACCCTGATTTGTATCAGTTAGAAGGTTGTTACCCACATCTCCAGGCTTCACCTGCCTCAGTCCCCAAATCTGCCCCCCATCCCCAAGCTTTACCCCCCCATCCTGCAAACCCCTGCTAGCTTTAACTCCTTCAGCCCCAAACCCGTGCCCCCATCCCCAGGATTTACCTGCCTCAGCTGACGAGCTCCATGTGCTGTCAGTGCTCCTCCACAGTTGCCACCTCCCCCATTCCCTCGCTGCTCCCCCCGGCTGCCTCCTTCTCTGTGTGGCTGTTCAGCTCCAGCAGGGGCAGGCTCAACTGCACCTCCCCCCAGTTCTCCTGTAGGCTGACTTTCCACAGATGGAGACCTGCTGGCTCCATCTTCCAGACTGCAGCTGACTGCTCAGTGGCTCTGGAGGGTGAAGCGACTTAAACAAAGAAACTAAATTTTGTTTAAGTGGCGGCGGCCTTTGAAGCTGTAGGTAGAGTCAGCGGTGTCAGCACTCAAAAATGTAAGTGGTTCCTTAAAGAGCCACAGGTTACCAACGCCTGGGTTAGAGCACGGGCTTCGTAAAACCAGGGTTTCAAGTTCAATCCTTGAGGGGGCCTGCCAAGGGTCCGAGGCAGTGTCTGATTGAAAAAAAAAATTCAGGGATCGTGATAGGTTCTGCTGTGAATGCAGGGGACTGAACTGAATGACCTCTTGTGATCCCTTCTAGTTCTGCAAGAGGTGTATATCTCCGTGCTTTATTGGAAAGACAGGGTGGGGAAGGTAAAATCTTTTACTGAACTACTCCTGATGAGTGAGACAAGTATCTTGAAAGCTTGTTGCTTTCATTAACAGAAGCTGTTAACAAATTATATTACCCCATCCACTTGGGTCTTGTCTACACTTACCCGGAGAGCAGTGCTGGGGAGATTGATCTTCTACAGGTTGATTTAGTGGGTCTACTAAAGACCTCCTAAATCAACAGCTGACAGCATTGCTGTCAACTCCAGTAGTCCATCAGAGCAAGAAGAGTGAGGAAGCAAATGGAAGAATTTCTCCTGTTAGCCATCTGCAGTGCAATGCTGTGGCACCTTGACCTAAGGTACATCCACTTGAGCTATGCCATTCATATAACTGGAGTTGTGTGCCTTAGGTTGCCATTGCCCCATAGAGTAGACAAAAGCCTTTGCTTCTCACATATCTCTATTTTTTAATTTTTAAAACCACAATCAATTTCATTTGCTGAGTGTTCATTTTCTTTCTATGAGCATTGATATATATGCACAGTGGTATGACCTGTAGTACTGGTACTTCTAAACACAGGACATTGCTAAACTGAAGTCATTCCAAAATTCTTCTTTAGATTCATATGAGCTAGTGTCATAAAGTACAAAAATACTGAGTTTGTCTCAACTGCTCATAGGTTGTAGCAGGGGTCAGCAGCCTTTCCAAGATGGAGTACCAAAACTTGACCTTTAGACCTCTATGTACGATGCAAGTGCTGGTGATACTTTTTAAAGTCACTAATAGTCCTACTTACAACAGCTTCATTAGTAAATAAATAAAGATGCAGAGCTTTACCGTTTAGTTTGTGGTTGGTAGCATTAGCTGGTCTTTTGTTAATCCACAGGCTTTAAGCAAGCACCTGGCTGTAATGGGGGAGGCGGGAGGCTGACCTCCCACCTCGTGCTGATGAAAATTGGCTCATGTGCCACTCTTGGCACCCTTGCCAGGGGTTCCTGACCCCTGGGTTATAGGAACAGATTAAAGTTTAATGCCCTTAGTGTTCTGAATAGTCCTGTGTGCTGATGTACTAAGGTGATGTCTGCATTTGCAGAGTTTTTGTGCTGACGGTGACAGGGAACCATGAAAAGCAAAATGCTGGTTTGTGTTCTCACTTTCACAGGCATTGGATGGTGTTCACATCTGCAGCGTTTCTGTTGCTGATAAAAGCAGTGCAGTGAGGGCAGCTATTCCACAGTGCAGCTCTCTCCATTTTGAGGATAGGTCTGGGGGGGAGGGACATGATCAGGAGGCAACCTGGATCCCTGAACAGCCTCCTCTGACCAAACAGCAGTCAGCTCCCCAGCTCAGCATTACTTCAAACAGATCATCTGCTCTGTGCAGCAGCGGTTGTAACCTGGCTTAGAGAAGTGAGCACTTGCCATGAAAACAGAAAGGGGAGTTTCAGAGTTCCTGGGGCTTTACAGGGGCAGGAACAGACATCTGTTCATCTGGCATTACTGCTGCTGAGCTGCTGACCAGAGAGGTCACCTAGATAATGTGAGATATCCTACAGAGGCTAAGAGCTGTGTAAATGGAAAGAATGAGTCTTCACTTGCGTATCACTGTAAAAGTATCACTGGTAAGAAATGTATGCCTCCTGTGGAGGCAGTTTTCTGTTTCAAGGGAAACTTCTGGATTTCATTGCAAAACATCATTGGCAAGTGTAGCTGCTCCATATTTTGTGTGCAAAAAAGGGATTTTTTTTGTGCTTTAAATGGCAAGTGTGAGCAGATAGGAATAAGGGGACTTCAAAGTAACTGGGGTCCTTTCGAAAAGGAGCCCCGTCTGGACGAGCTGCATCAATTTTGAAGTGCCGTGGCCGCACGCATGCTAATGAGGCACTGAATATGTATTTCAGCGCTTCATTAGTAAACTTCGAAATGGCCATTTCGAAATTTTTGGCTAGTGTGGACACGGCCTATGTGTAATATACTAAGGAACCTGTTATGTGCACATTTTTACCGTAAGAGTAGTTCTCATTATCTTTCTCACAAGCAAGGCAGCCTCCTAGCTTAGGCCTGATCCTTCCCCATATTCAGTCTTAGATGTTGCCAGTAGGCATCTTGGGTGGTAAGTGGGGGGTCTTCTGGTGTCTGACCACAACCCTATTGTCTGGTTTTCCACCATTGTAGCCCCTTTGTCCAAGGCAGGAGTTTCAGTGTCAGTTCAAACTTTTTTCACCTTGAGTGGCAAAGTACAAGATCCAAAATGGGTTCCAGAATTAGGTGTCCAGGCCACATTTTCTGGCAGGACCAATCACAATCTAGGCTTACAGAAAAAAAACCCAAGACTATTCACAGATCATTGATGTGAGAACTGAGCCATGATGTTTCTGGAATATCATTATCACAGCTAGATTTGTAAACAGATTCAGGCTTCATAGTTCTAACTTCACGTATAAAAATGGTACACGCACTTAAATATACACATTCAGTAGATTGTAACTTTAGAAGTGCTATGCTACATGATACATTTTGCCAAAGCTTTTTCAAGTTATGTGTAATTGTATTCATCAGCCAGTTTTCATTAATGATGGGGAAACATGACAACACTCATCAGAGACGTTTTGTACTCATCACAGGCAAGTAGGCAAGTTTCACTCTCTGATGTTGCACATTTCTGTCCAAGAGTGATCCCTATATGAGACAGGAGCTTAAAACCAGAGATTGACTTCTGGGAGGCTCTCACTCACATCTCAGCTTCACCTTTTTATTGGAATCTAAGAAATAAAAGATTTGTCTCTTACCAGAGCATCTTGCTGCTACATCTTTCGTACAGATAGCATGTTGTCTGACCTACCTGTCTCTTCCAGGTAAGGTTGACAGGGAGACATCCAGGGAGACATTCAGGCTATACCTACACTAGGTCCTTCCTTTTGGAAAGGGCATGGTAATGAGTGAGTTGGGAAGATGCTAATGAGGTGTTACCATGAATATGCAGCACCTCCTTAGCATAATGGCAGCAGTGCACGATTTGAAGGTGCTGCTTTCAAATCATGTGCTGCCCATGGAGACGGGGGCCTTTCGAAAGGACCCCCTGGACTTCCAAAGCTTCTTCTTCCTATTTGGTTTCCTGTGCCGCAACACATAGGCCATGGCCTTTTGAAACAGGGATGCTAATGAGCCACTTTGGCAGATGCTAATGAGGTGCTGCTATGCATATGCAGTGCTTCATTAGCATAATAGCAGCCATGTGCGTTTTGAAAGTGCCGCTTTCAAAACGCGTGCTGCCGGTATAGCCGGGGGCCTTTCGAAAGGCCCCCTGGATTTTGAAAGCCCCTTCCTCCCATTTGGTTTTAGGAAGAAGGGGCTTTTGAAGTCGGGGGGGGTCCTTTTGAAAGACCCCCAGCTACATGGGCAGTGCGCGATTCGAAAGCGGCACTTTCGAATCGTGCGCAGCCACCATTATGCTAATGAGGTGCTGCATATTCATCATGGCACCTTATTAGCCTCTTCCCAACTTGCTCATTACCATGCCTTTTCCGAAAGGAAGGGGCTAGTGTAGATGTAGCCTCAGTGTTGGGGAAGTTTGTGCTGCAGCTATTCATCTGTATGTTGTGTTAAGCTAGCATAAGAGAAATACTTAAGTTTATTTAACCTTTAAAACATAACACTTGTAAATAAAGCTGTATAATAGAAGCACGTACAGGAAACAAAGGAAAAAAAGTTATTGCAGTATGGTCTTGTAATTCAGTCAGTATAAATGTGATTAAACTAAATGCATTTACAATCCCATTAATCTGTACCACGCCTGTCTGGTGTTTTTTGGTTTGCAACTTGCCTCAGGCACGGGTTTTACAGGAATTTCTGCTGTAAGCCAAAGATAATTATAAGAAAAATACATGACACATTTTTGTGGGAAGAGTCACTAGACTTTCTGACAGCCCTCCAACATGGAAAAAGTCTGTAGTAATGTATGTTAAGCTTGTTTTATTCAGCATTTCTGAAGAGCAGCACTCTAACTATCTTGAAGGAGTTGTGCCTATAGTAATAACACTTTCTTTTCTTTTCTTTTCTCCTTTACTAGCCTCCCACCCACAAATAGTCAGTCTGGTTACATTTTGTGAGATTGAAGGAAGTCTCAGTACCGAAGTGACTTCAGGAATTTTGCACCATGGGCAGAAGAAGCGTGGACACTTCGTAGAGCTCATGTGCAAAGTTGGGCATAAGCTGTTCTACTCATGCTTTATGATGTATACAAAACTAAAAAGCGGTCATGTAGTGCTTCAAAGACTAACTTTCATGGGGCCGACCCCCTTCTTCAGATCTGGAGATTCTGATTAAAGATAACTGGCACAACAAAAACATAATGATAGAAAAAAAATGAAATGAAAACTGACAAATCAGCTATAGGACAGAAGAATGCAGGGACAAAGATGAGGAAGAGGGCAGGAAAGAAAATTACTTACTGCAAGTGTCTAGTAATTTGCCTGAGAACACTATGAATATCAAAGATGGGGAAGCTGTCTTTGTACTACATAAGGTAATTGCTATCTCTGTTATGATAGTCTGGGAAGCAAATAAAATGAATCTGGCCAGGGCTCTGAAAGTCAGACTATGAACAGGAGGCAGCTAGACAACTCTCCAACACAACATCTCTCTCTTATATTTTCGTCGGGCCAGTATACTTCATCAGAATTTCCAGATCTGAAGAATTGGGTCTGTCTCATGGAAGCTCATCACCTAATAAATACTATGTTAGTCTTCAAAGTACTACATGACTTCTTTGTTTTGTACACATCATAAAGCATGGGCATGCTTCTTTGTTTTGTGAAGATACAGACTAACATGGCTACCTCTCTGCAACTATTTATGATGTATAGTATGTATTAGCATGGAAGGAGGGTTGCTGCAAGTCATAGACAAGTGTCTGCACAGAAGTATCTGGAGTAGGAGAAGTTGTTCTCAAAAATAAATAGTTGGAAGACATAATGTCCTGAGTAACTGAGTGAGCCTGAGTGATGAAAGCAGAGTTTTAATAGTTATACAGACAGAGAGTTATCCGAGCCAGTCAGTGGTGGGTGCGATCATCTGCACCTCTATAGCTGTTTTCTGGTGTGCAGCTCCCTACTTCTTAAATTGGCTGAAGAGTGGAGGGTGATTTTTATAAAAATGTTTGAGTAATAACTACATTGTTCTGATGGGTCCTTTATTCCACTTTCATATTTCCATGGCAGACGTGGCCGCCTCACCTTCTCACTACTCTCCTTCCTTCTTTAACCAGAGGAGAAGGAGAAGGAAAAGACAGGAAGAGGAGGCGAAGTCGGGGAGGGGGAACATTTAAAAAACATGCAATTAAAAAAACCCTATTTATAGAAGTATGGCTAATGTTTCCCAAGCAGTGCAGATCTTGAGTGGCACAGAGAGGGTAGCAGGGGGAAGGATGAAAGAGGACAAAACAGGAAAAGCTCCTTTCAGCATCATAACTCAAGGAAGCTCAGTTTCAAAGTATATAACAACTTTGAGATAAGATACAGTTATTTCCTTGTAAGTAAGTAGAATCCTTTATGGTAAAATCTGAGCTCATTTTTCCCAAACATTCCCACTCTTCACGTATTATTCTGCATTACTCATTTATAAAGACTAAATTTTACTGAAGACTGGTTGATATTTCAGGCCCCTAAAATATATATTACAAATGTCCAAGATGATCTATGTATACCCACAAATGCTTGTTGTTCTAGGAGAGCTAAACTTGCAGAGGAAGGAAGTCTGGGAAATTCATGAGACCACCCTTTATTGTAATTTATGGAAGACTATTGCCTTGTAGGTTTTAAGAACAAAAATACATTTTTTTTCTGGCAAGCTGAAGTGGTAATCTTAAACCTATTGCGAATGAGTTGTGAAAACTTTCATCAAAAGGAAAAAAGGAGTCCTGTAGCACTTTAAAGACTAAAAAAAATAATTTATTAGGTGGTAACCTTTTGAGGGACAGACCCACTTCATCAGATCAAAAAGAAAACATTGTAAGGAAGTTTTAAAGAATAGATTGCTGTTTCAGAAGTACACTCATCCCACTTTAAACTTTTATTCATTTATTTTACTTACGAGTACTCACTTAAACAAGGGACACGCATACCTCCCTTAGTTCACTCCATGAGTGAGCTCCCCTCCCGCTAATACAAGCCTAATCCCCTCCCCACGGCTCCAACCCCCCCGTAGTCTGACTCCCCCCTGCCAGCCCCACAGCCTCAACCTACTGCAGCCAGACCCCCCTGGCAGTCCTGTGGCCCCCAAATTGTGGCGGCCTGACCGGGCCCGTGGCTCCATTCTGCGACAGCTTGATGACCCTACTGGCCCGTACTGCAGCAGCCTGAAAGCTCCACGGCCCTGCAACCTGACCCCCCGACCCTACTGGCCCTGCGGCCCCACACCATAGCAGGCAGACCCCCCTGTCACCTGTACCCCTCTATGGCCCCACAGCCTGACCCCCCCCCCCCGCCCCCAGCACTGCAGCCCCAAACCATGTCAGTCTGAACCCCCCCAACAGACCCAACCTGCCACTAGATTTTAACCCTCCCTCCCGCTCATGGCCCCAAACTACCCCCAGCCTTTAACCCTCCCCAACCCAAGGTTCACTTACCTTTCCAAAGCAGCGCCACCTGCTGCCACTCCTTCCCTGGGTTAGAAGCCCTAGGAACCAATCAGAGACTTCTACATGTATTTTATTAGGAATTTAGTATCCCTCTTACGAGTGTTTGCCTACGAGCAGAAAGTTGGGAACAAATTGTGCTGGTATAGCAAG
This sequence comes from Carettochelys insculpta, assembly GCF_033958435.1. Taxonomy (NCBI): domain Eukaryota; kingdom Metazoa; phylum Chordata; order Testudines; family Carettochelyidae; genus Carettochelys; species Carettochelys insculpta. The sequence goes on from NC_134141.1 coordinate 96,956,780, forward strand.
GGATGAGTGTATTTAGTCTCAACTAAAATAAAATGGCTAACATTGCATGGCAATGTTGAGTTTACAAAGCTGGAAGCATGGCATTTGAAGATGTTATATGCACTCTTCTAGGGAGTCGCTAGCTTTGTTCTTTTGTAACCACTATTCTATACATTGGTTTGGTCTGGCTATGTTCCAGAATGTCTTTTGGTAACTCCTTATCCTGTGAGCATCCAGTGTTATAGTATTATGTATGCAAAGGAGTTATGGCCGCCTCTATTTCTATGCTTGTTTTAATATAACTGAATTATTAATATTTAATATTAATTTAATTAATTTAATATAACTGAAATCCTTTTGTAGATACATTCTCTGTTTCACACCACTGTGGTTATTGTGTGGTGCTTTTAAGGTTTTTTGTTTACTTTTTCAGCATTTTATGTTTAGTTGATTTGGAGGATGACCTTGGTTCATTGAGGCGAACAAAGTGCAGTACTGACTACTACAAAAATAACCTCTGCCACTTTGTCTGAGTCCTGTGGAATGCAAACTTTTGCTGTATTTTCATTTGTGCCCCTCAGTCAGAGTTTGACTGTAGGTCTCCAGAGTTAAAATCCTGGGGTCCTAACTCACCAACTGTGCCTTATCCTTTAATTTTAAAGTCATGCAATCTTTGAAGAAACTGATAGAGACGGAGTGTACTGGTGGTAGCTGTGGTGTGTGGGTTTTTTTGTTTTGTACTTTTATAAATAAAAAGGCTACTTCGTGTGAGCTTGCCGAAAGACAAAGATCTGAATTTGTTGGGGGATGCTTTTATTCTTTAGGTATTGAGAGATGCGATTTAGGGAGATAGTCAAACAGTTAATTTTATAAAGTGCTAGGCAAATGGTAATATGCTTAGATTATGGCCTGTGTGGTATATATGAAAGATTTCTAGTGGTGAAAAATTTACATAATTGTAAACTTCTGTTCTTGCTAATTATTAATTATTTAGGGTCCAGAAAACTTATTTCATCTCATGATCTGAAAGCTGTAACCAATGATGTGGCCAACACGGAAAACAGAACTATCACTTTTACAGTTGTCAGAGCCCCAAAACTTGGAAGACTAATCAAAACAGGCTTTAACAACATCTCACAGGAGATTTCTACTTTTACGCAGTCCATGGTAAGCATTCATGTTACAGAACACCCCAGGACAGGCTGTTATTGTAATGTGCATCCTAGTTATTCATTGTTCGCCCCGTCCTTTTCACTTGTTTAGTGCCAAGCATGTGTCCCATCATGCCTAATTTAGCTGCATCATTCAACATCTGGCAGTTTGCAGTGACCACTATATCAGAAGCCCCTGTTCTCTCTTTTGGAAATTGGTGAAGTCTAAATAATTTATAGTCTCTTGTTTTGGTTACAATGGTATTTATTTAACTAAGGTTGACTTTTCCAAAGTCCAATGCCAGTCAGCAGATCCAGTTTCACTTCTTGATTTCTTACTCATCACAACTGCGAAGGTTGACACCCATTGGTCCTGGGGAAAGAGTCATCCAGGAAGTTCCTTGTGTTTAACTCCAAGGCCTTGTCTACACGTGCCCCTCACTTTCAGAAGGAGCATGTTAATGAGGCAGTTTGGAACAGGTTAATGAGGTGCTGACATGCATATTCAGTGCCTCATTAGCATAATGACAGCCATTCATGTTTTGAAAGTGCTGCTTTTGAAATGCAGACTGGCTGTATAGATGCAGGTGCTTCAAAATAAGTGCCAGACTTCGAAATTCTCTCATTCCCAATTAATTTTGGGAATAAGGCAATTTGGAAGTGTTGCGCTTATTTTGAAGAGCTTGTGTCTGTACAGCCAGTCTGCGTTTTGAAAGCAGCATTTTTGAAGCATGACTGGCCACCGTTATGCTAATGAGGAGGGAATATGCATGTCTCTGCCTCATTAACATGCCCCTTCTGAAAGAGAGCGGCTTGTGTAGACATGGCCCAAATGTCATAATTACTTAGGGATAGATGCAGTCATTTGGTGTCAGTAGTCTTTCTGTTGACTTCAGTGAACTTTAGATTATCCTTTTAAAGAGGACAATGATTCCCTCTCTCGACCCGCCTCCCAAATGGAACAGGTGGACAGAAGAATCTTGATAATTATGTGGAACCTTGAATTTGACGGGTTAAAAAGAGGGAACTTCATTTACTTTCCATGAAGAATCTTACTTCATGGCTGCTGCTAAAATAGAATTACTGAGCCTTTGTGTAATTGTGAATATAATTGTGTTATCTACAAAACAAATTACTCAGAGAACATTCTTCACAGCGAGACTTAAAGAGCACAATTTATGTAGGTTATAAACTGAAAGTTAAGTGGTGATTTTGTTGTGATCTAAAAGTATTACATAGAAAAAAGATATATGATACTATAGTAATGGTATGGCCCCTTTTCATCTTGAGAGATGGTTGTTAGCAGCAGTGGTGAGGATCTATGGGCAGTGTTTGACTCTGCAGCTTCTCTTGTGGCTTATGCATCCACTATTGGATTTGCACAGTCGATTTCAATAACCACCTCAGTCTGTTTTTGAATTCTCGAGTCTTAGAGTTTTTCCTTCTAAAATGAAGTTCTTTTTTGTGGCACATATACTATCAAAGGATGACGTGCCCTGTCGTAGCAATCATTGCCAGGTATTTCGGTCTGATGGTGTAGATTCCCAGGATTTTGAATTGATTTGAATTTTTTCAAGGTGTTTTTGCATGTATCCTTGAATCTTAGCTTTGGTCGTCCTCTTGTTCTCAACTCACATGACAGTTCACTGAAAAGGATTTCTTTGGGAAGACATTCATCACCCATTCTTCTCACATGAATAAGCCATTGTAGTCTTCTCCTGTTTAGGATCACTATGAGGCTGGGTATGCCACAACTTGGCAAGACATCTGCATTTGAAACTTTATCTTGCTAGTTGATATTCATAATTTTGCGGATGCAGTGAAGATGGAAGCTGTTCATTTTTTTCTCCTGGTTCGAGTAGGTGGTCCATGTCTCAGAACCGTATAACAGTATACTCAATACACATGCCTGGTAGATTAGTATCTTTGTTTTCACTGTCATCTTAGGATTGTTCCATGCATATTTTGTCAGTCTGCCGAAAAGAGTAGCTGCCTTCCCGATTCTAATGTTCTGTTCTTCATCCCTGGATGGTTTGTGGTGACAGTAGATCCAAGATAACAGAATTGTTGAACCACATCTAATGGGCTGTTATCTGGAATGACATTGCGTCACTGAGGTATACCTTGAGTGAATACCACAGTTTTCTTCATGTGTATGTCAAGGGAAAACAACTTGCAGGCTCTGGATAAAGAATCCATCAGTGACTGTAGAGTGTCTTCATTATGAACGACAAAAGCTGTATCATCTCCGAAAGGAGTTCCCCGACGAGGACTTTCTTAACCTTAATTTTGGCCTTGAGTCTTGCCAGGTTGTAGAAAGAGGCATCTAATCTTGTGTGGAGAAATACATCACTGTGGACCTGTACGTAGAATGCTTCTGCTGACGTGCACAGGCAGAAATTGTGGAAAGACAGCATTGCTTGCCTCATAACCTCAGTCGTGTGGAACGCAATGCCATCCACAGCCTCAGAAACAACTCAGACGTTATAATCAAAGAGGCGGATAAAGGAGGAGCTGTTGTCATCATGAACAGGTCTGACTACCAGAAGGAGGCTGCCAGGCAACTCTCCAACACCAAATTCTACAGGCTACTTTCTTCGGATCCCACCAAGCAATACACTAAGAAACTGCACCATCTGCTCAGGACACTCCCTACACAAGCACAGGAACAGATCTACACAAACACACCATTAGAGGCCTGTCCAGGGCTATTCTGTTTACTACCCAAGATCCACAAACCCGGAAATCCTGGACAACCCATCATCTCGGGCATTGGCACTCACTGCAGGACTGTCTGGTTATGTGGACTCTCTCCTCAGACCCTATGCCACCAGCACTCCCAGCTGTCTCGGAGACACCACTGATTTCCTGAGAAAACTGCAACACATTGGTGATCTTGCAGAAAACACCATCCTAGCCACCATGGATGTAGAGGCTCTTTACACCAGCATCCCACACATAGATGGAATAAATGCTGTCCGGAACAGTATCCACGATGATGCCACAGCACAACTGGTGGCTGAGCTCTGTAACTTTATCCTCACACACAACTATTTCAGATTTGGTGACAATATATACCTCCAAATCAGTGGCACAGCTGTGGGCACCTGCATGGCCCCTCAGTATGCCAACATTTTTATGGCTGACCTGGAACAGCGCTTCCTCAACTCTCGTCCACTTACACCCCATCTCTACCTATGCTACATCGATGACATCTTCATCATCTGGACCCACGTGAAGGAGACTCTGGAGGAATTCCACCAGGATTTTAACAGCTTCCACCCCACCATCAATCTCAGCCTAGACCAGTCTACACAGGAGATCCACTTCCTGGACAACATGGTGCAAATACGCAATGGCTGCATAAACACCACCCTATACCGTAAACCCACTGACCGCTACACCTACCTTCATGCCTCCAGCTTCCACCCCAGGCACACCACACGATCCATTGTCTGCAGCCAAGCACTAAGATACAACTTCATTTGCTCCAACCCCTCTGACAGAGACAAACACCTACAGGATCTTTACCAAGCATTCTTGACACTACAGTACCCGCCCGAGGAAGTAAGGAAACAGATCAACAGAGCCAGACATATACCCAGAAGACTCCTACTACAGGACAAGCCCAAGAAAGAAGCCAACAGAACACCACTGGCCATCACCTACAGTCCTTAGCTAAAACCCCTCCAGCGTATCATCAGTGATTTACAACCCATCCTGGACAATGATCGCCAACTTTTACAGGCTTGGGAGACAGGCCAGTCCTTGTCCACAGACAACCTGCCAACCTGACGCAAATTCTCACCAGCAACTATATACCACACCACAGCAACTCTAACTCAGGAACCTAACAATGCCACAAACCTCGGTGCCAGCTCTGCCCACATACCTATACCAGCAACACCATCACAGGACCTAACCAGGTCAGTCACACCATCACGGGTTCATTCAGCTGCACATCTACCAATGTAATATATGCCATCATGTGCCAGTAATGCCCCTCTGCTATATATGTTGGACAAACTGGACAGTCCCTACGGAAAAGAATAAATGCACACAAGTCGGTTATCAGAAATGGCAATGTATGAAAGCCTGTAGGAGAGCACTTCAATCTCCCAGGACACACAGTAACAGATTTAAAAGTAGCTATCCTACAGCAAAAAAATTTTAAAACCAGACTTCAAAGAGAAACTGCTGAGCTGCATGTCATCTGCAAATTTGGCACCCTTGGCTCAGGATTAAACAAAGACTGTGAATGGCTAGCTAAATACAAAAGCAGTTTCTCCTCTCTTGGTGTTCACACCTCCAGATCAACTGCTGGTAGTCGGCCTCACCCTCCCTGACTGAGTTAACCTTGTTATCTCCAGCCTTGCTCTGGCCTGCCTATTTATACCTGCCTCTGCAAATTTCCACTACCTGCATCTGACAAAGTGGGTCTTTGCCCATGAAAGCTTATGCTCATACATTTCTGTTGGTCTGTAAGGTGCCACAGGACCCTTCATGGCTTGTGTGAGTTTTGAAACACACAATTTAGTAGAACTGAGAAGAATATACCGAAGACAGTAGGAGCAAGAACAAACCCCTGTTTGGCTCCGCTGTTCATTGCAAAGAGTTCCAATGTAGATCCATCATACTGCATTGTTGCTTTCTTATTTTCGTGAAAGGATGTTATGAGCTTGAGTAGGGTTGGTGGGCAGCCAATCTTGGTTAATAATCTGTATGGTCCTGATCTAGTGACTGTGTCGAACGCCTTTGTTAAGTCCACAAATGCTATGAATAATGGCTTTCCTTGTTCTCTGCATTTTTCCTGTAGTTGTCGAAGTGAGAAAATCATGTCCATTATTGACCTGCCAGCCCTGAAGCCACATTGTGTTTCTGAATAGACTCAATCTGAGAGTTTTTGCAGGCCTTTGAGAATGACATGGGCAAAAGCTTTTTCTGTGATGCTCAGTAACGAAATACCTCTGTAGTTTTTGCAGTCACCCTTGTCGCCTTTGTTTTTATAGTGATGATGTTTACATCCTTCATGTCATGTGGGACATCTCCTGCTCTCCAACATTTTAGGAGTAAATCGTAGAGGAAGGGGAAGAGCACAGCCTCCTATAGCATCTCATCTCCATGCTTTGGATCTTTTTCTGCAGTTCTGCTGTAAGGGTCCACATTTCGCAAGTGTACAAGAACACTGAGATGACCAGTGAGCGCAGCAATCTTACTTTCGATCTCAGACTGATGATGTTGTCCCTCTAGATGGGTCTAAGTTTTGTAAGCACTGCTGTTGTTTGTGCTATTCTGGAGAGGACTTCTGGTCTGGACCCCTCATCTGACATGATTGCACCTAAGTACTTGAAGCTGGACACACATTGAAGAGCTTGTCCATTCACCATTATATCCTTACTGATGCCATTGGTGTTATTGGTCATCAGTTTTGTCTTTTCTGCATTTATCTCCATTCCATAGGCTTTCGAGGTGGTATCCAGCCATTCTACCAAGCTGGCAAGTTCCTCTTCTCCTCCAGTTCATCCCTCTATATCGTCAGCGAAGCGAAGGTTGGTGATTATTCTGCCCCCTATGCTGACAGTTCCTTCATGGTCTTCCAAGGCATCAATCATGATGCGCTCCAGAAAGATGTTAAAAAGCTTGGGGGAGAGCAGACAACCCTGATGGATGCCCACTGTCGTTCTGAACCAGCTTCCAATGGTACCGTTGTGGAAAACTGCACTGGTGGCATTGTCATACAGGTTTTCAACAACTTGGACAAGGTTGGGGCTGATGTTGTACTTTCTCATGGTGGCCCATAATGCTGCCTGCCAAACTCTGTCAAAGGCCTTTTTGAAGTCCACAAAAACATGGTACAGGTGCTGTTGATGCTGCAGATATTTCTCGCAGAGAATTCTCAGGTTGAATATTTGTTCGGTGGTACTCCACCCTGCCCTAAAGCTGGCTTGTTCCTCAGCAATAATCATCTCAGCTTGGGGCTTCAACCTGTTCAATATTACTTTCAGTAAGACTTTACTTGGATGGCTAACGAGGCTTATCGTATGATAGTTTCAGCACTGTTGGAGGTTGCCCTTTTTGGGAGGTGCGATTGCTAGCAACTGGGTCCATGACATAGGCCATTTTCCCATCTGCCAGATCTTACTGCATATGTTGGTAAGGGCACTGATCATGGCTTCTCCCCCTGCTTGTATCAATTCTGCTGGGATATTGTCCACTCCAGCTGACTTTCCTTTCTTCAGTGATCGCACCGCTGCCTCTACTTCTTCCTGAAGGATTGGGAGGCTGTCCTCTTCGGTAGCATATGGACATTTCAGTATTTCTGGGTCTCCATCGACTTTATCATTGTACAGCTCAGAACAGTATTCTGTCCAGCTGCCAAGGATCTCTTTCTCTTCAGTGAGGCAGTTCCCTGCCTTGTTCTGGACTATGGAAACTCTAGGTTGTCTAACGTTTGTCAGCTCTCTTACTGTCTGGTATGCCTTCTTGCTGTTATTTTTGTTAAGGCTGTCTTCTATTTCCTTGCACTGGTCTTCTACCCAATTCTGTTTTGGTGCCTTCATGCCTTTCCTGATGGTCTTGTTGATTTCTCTGTATTTCTCAGTCCCCCTAGCTTCACCTTTCTTCTTTTTCAGTTCTCGCTGTTTGTCACAGAGGTCAAGCAGATCAGCAGTAACCCAAGGTTTCTTCTTTGGGCAGTGTTTGCCAAGAATCTCAGTAGCTGTTTCTACTACTGCTGTATTAAAGATGTAGGCCATTATGTCCTCATCTGCTTCTTCAGCACCAAGGATGAGCAGTGGTGCGAGTCTCCCTCCTATTTTTACTTGGAAGGCTTCTGCCACCTCAGGATCTTTGAGCTTTTCAAGGTCAAACTTAATTCTTGTGTGCCTTGATTTTAAGATCTTCTGCAAGCATAGGCGGAATGACATCATCACTAGATCATGATGACTTCCAACATCTGCTCCTGGAAAACTGCGTGTCTTTGCAATGTTAACGCTTGTTCGGAAGCGCTTCTTGACCAAGATGTAATCAATCTGACTGTGATGGTTTCCACTGGGGCTGTGCCAAGTCCATCGTCTGGACGCCTTGTGAGGGCTGAATGTATTAGCCAGCATGAAGTCGTTATACCTGGCAAACTCCAGATGTCTAAGGCCTCTGTCGTTGGTTTCAGTGTTGCAGTATGTCCCACACGTTCCTTTCCAGTTACTATATGCATCCGCTCCAACTTTTGCATTCCAGTCTCCTTGAACAATAAGTATGTCCTTTTTTGGTGTTTGCTCCAGGACATCCTGTAGCTGATCGTAAAACTCTTCTACCTCACCATCATCGTAATCGGATGTTGGGGCATAAGCCTGAATGATGGTTATGTTGAAAGGGGATACTTTCAGACAGATGGTGATGAATCTGTTGGAGACTGGTCGGCATCCAATGACAGTATTCACAATGTCGCTGTGTATTGGAAAGCCAACACCGTGCTCATGTTTATCCTCCTTTCCACTGAAGTACAACTTATGACCCCCTTTGATTGATTGTTCACCAGAGCCTTTCCAACGCAGTTCACAGATACCCAAGATGTTCCAGTGGTATCTTTCCATTTCATGGGTCAGTTTTCTCAACTTCCCTGCTGCTCTCAATGTGCGTACATTCCAAGTACCGATAACAATGTTGTCTCTCCCACGGATCCTGCTTGACTGGTCACCAGTAACATACTTTTCACCTCCGTCCTGGTGTGCAACGGTGAGCGCGGTCATTAACAAACATACCAGTTCTAAAACCCCATGTGATAGGAAACAGCTATAAAATCTAGCAAAGCTATAACAAGGTCCAGTGGCTGAAAGTTGAAGCTTGACCAATATGAAATGAGTAAAAAGGGGCAAAATTTTAACAATTACCAACAATTTACCAAGGAATGTGGTAGATGCTACATCACTTGAAATCTTTACATCTAGAATGGATGTTTTTGTAAAACATATGCTGTAGTTCAACCAGAGTTTTTGGGCTTGAGGCAGGAATTACTGGGCGAAATAATGAGGTTTGTGTTATGCAGGAAATCAGCTCAGATGGCCATAATGGTCCCTTCTGATCTTAAAATGTACGCATTTGGAAATATTAGGTTTACACAGTTTATGTACTCATATCAGGAAATGTCATAGCCTGGGTTGCACATGCAAATTTTACTTTGTTCCATTGTGGATATATTTTGAAATATCACACAGCTTCTTCCTGTAACCTTAGACCTTACAAATTCTAATGCCTTTTAACCTTACAAATTACAGAAGTACTGAACCAAATGTGTCTATATCTACATTTTAAGTCTTCTCTGTCGTAGGGAGTTTTGGACCCTAAAACTATGTCTGTACTAAATGATGCAGGCTAATTTAAGGCAGTTATCTTGATTTAAAAATGTCACTGTCTTCACTGCAAGTACCATTAGGTCAATTTTAGGGAGCACTAAGATCGATATTATAATACCATGAGAAGTGACTTGACATAGCATCAAGTTCGAATTTAAAAGTTCAAATTAAAGCTACTGTGGAAATGCTGTGTCTTTTAATAGACTTTATTAGCCTCCAGAGTTGTCCCATATGTATCCCACAATGCCCCATAGATGTCCACTCTGGCCGCTTCCATTTCTGTTGCTCTCCAGGTGCACAGAAATTAGGTAACAGGAAGCCCGTGAAGTTGAATTCAGTACCAGGAAGCCCATGACCACTAGCCTGTTGGATCATGCTTGTAAGAGTGGCTGAGAAACTTTCAGGAAGAAGAGGCTTCCAGAAAGAGGACTTCCTTCCGGGAGATCCCCCAGGGTCCGCGCCTCTACATGCTGTTTTGGAGTCTGGAAGAGCTTCTTCCGGACTCCTAATCATGTGACCTTATGCTAATGAGGCACTCGGAATTACATCCACACCTCATTAGCATTTTTCAGGTCATTTATGAAAGTGGCATGTGTAGAAACGACCATTGTGATTCTCTACTTTTCCTTCTTTTCTTCTGAAAGAATGGCTGTTTGATTACCATGGGTGGGGAATGAGGGTAGTGCAGTGTGAGAAGATGACATCACATACTCACAACCACTTGTGGGGCATTTTTTTCCCATACTGCACCAGCAAAAATACCCAGAATGCTACAGGACTGAGAGAACTGTGGGATAGGTTTCCACAATGTACTGCTGCAACAATCAATGTTTGGTAATTGAGTGTGGCAGCAATAAGTCGACTTTGTGGGGAATTTATGTGGAGGTGAGGATAGTCAAATTCAAGTTTGTAAAACCCAGTGTTACAAAATTAATTTTAATACATTTGAATTTATCTTGTAGTGTGGATGTAGCCTTAGTAGCCAACAAGTTCAGCTCCATTGGTGGTAACCGTACTGTTAATAAGACTCAGGTGTTTTAACCACCATCACCTAATCTAAACATAAAAGGAAATTAGAAGAGTGAAAAAATGCTTTATGATAGGAAAAATTCTCACATGGATTAGCTCAGTGTGTTTTAGCCATTTTTTGAGGAAAGTAAACAATAGTGGAAAAGGTGGCAACTATGATTGGTAATGTGTATTTGCGATGGAATTGTGCAATTATTTAGTAGGAATTTGAGAGAAAAATACTAAGGTTCATGCAGAATAAGAAATTCAGTTTGTTTGTAAGTAGAAAGTCTTGTGAATTGGTTTTGAACTGGAAAGCATTTTGGTTCAATTTAATTCTTTCAGTATCTTTGACCTGATAGTCAGCATTCAGAAATATACATTTCTCATCCCAAGTGAAACTCATTTATCTTGACTGAAGAAGACGTTAGCTATTCTCATTCCTTGGGTCTGTGTTTCACTGCCTCATTGCCAGTGATGCTGTAATTATCACCCATTTTCTGCATAACTCATCCAAGGCCAGCTGTTTTTGTTGCCAGCAGAAAAAAAACGTAATTTGTGCATCTTTCCCAGTCCTGCTGGATTAATTTTGAATATAGTTGATTGTTTTCTTTGCAGTCTTTTCATTGTATCTTAACAGTCTTTATTGTCATTCAACTAACTACTTGCTTCCTCCCCAAATCAAATCCAAATGAATTTATTTAATTAAACTGAATACAACTTACTTAATTATCTGCTAATTTTTAATCTTATTTGAAACAGTTGCATAAATTCAGTTGAAAATATGTCATTCATTTCTTGCCCTGACTGATGCTTAGTGGTCTTGCTGTGTGCTGTTGAATAGATAGGCATTCCCAGGGACATCTGTGCTTCAATGTTAGGAGAAGTGGTGTGTGCCAGTGTTCCCTGTAAGCTGTGCACTTACATAGCTGCTCAGGAGAGATTCAGATGCCACCCAGCTGATTAGCAGAGCACCCACAGCTCATTTTTTTGGTTTCTAGTAGTAGTGCATGTACGCACATGCCTCCATGCACATAAAAATTTATTCCACAAGTGGGTAGAAAAATCTGCAAATGGATGAAAAAGATTAGAGGGAACACTGATGAGACTATGTATGTATGTATGTGTATGCTTTGTGTCATTTGTAGGAAAAAAAAGTGTTGAGAATAATGATGGAAAAGTGTTCTCTGTAGGTATGTTTTCATTTCTCTGAAAATATACTATTAGACTCTCACTCTTGAATCTTAACATCTCATCTATTAACTCTTACGTTTATTATTACTCAACGATAGCAGGATAGAATGTGAGGTAGGTTCCTTACTGGCTGTTTTGTGCCACTCCCTGTTGAGCATACAAGCTAACCACCAAGGACTCCAATCAGCTCCTTATGGACCATAGATGGTGAAGGAGCTGCTCTAGAAAGCATATGACTTACCAGTCATCAAACCAGCTCTTTCAGCTCCCAGCGGTGCCATACTAGGTATCTTTTATTGTCTTTCCCTTTCAAGGCCTGCTCACTTATTTCTATGCCACTTCTACTACCCTCAAAGGGAAGCAAATTTAAGAGCTAATGACTCAAACACTAATTACTTGAAGATTGCACAGATTATATGTTCAAAGAAGTAGAACTACAAGGTAGTTTGCCTACATGCATTATGTATACAATCATTAAGCATTATCATAGACCCTTGGTTCTGCTTCAGACTGTTGTGCTTATGATAATTCTCCAAGTGACTGACTCCCTCTACTTTGGACAGGTGGATAAAGGCCTAATCATTTATGAGCACACACATATTGATGGTGTGGGCTGGAGTGCAGAAGATTCCTTCACATTTACAGTCTCCTCCCCACCAGCAGCTCTGGATATCCAAGTGTTTCAGATTGCCATTTCATACGAAGTTAACAGCCGCGATCAGAATAGTTGCCTGCTTGCAAATACAGGTAAGGTTACTGGGTGATTTGAACCTCCTAATGTTTATGATCACATGTGAAAGCCAATGAGCAAATTAGAAAAAATGCAGGGAAACTTTTCCTCAATACCAAGTGACAGAAGTATTTATAGCATAGATGACAGGATAGGTGATATTTTGCAAAAAAATTCCAGTTGTTTCAGTAACCATTTAAAGCAAGATTGGCCAAAATGTGACTTGACTTAACTTGTCTTAGACCCTTGTATTCCAAGTGGAGCATAAGTCATCTACAAGTCTCCTCTACTTCACTCTGTCTTGAGAAAAAAACTTCTAGCTGACTCAAGGAGTTGCCCAGTTGTTGTCCTTTAGTCTCAGTAGATCTTCTCCACATTGTCTGAGGTCTTCCTCTTTTGTGTTTCCTCATGGGTTCCATGATGTGAGAGCTTGACAGGCTATGCTGGATGATACTTTTCTGAGAGTGTGGCCTAGCCAACCTCACTTTCTTCTCTTGATTTGAAGGTCAAGTGGTTCTTGGCCTGCTCTGTTCCACAGCTCCTCATTTGTGAAAAAGTCTTGCCATTTGATGTGAAGGATGTACCTCAGGCATCTGTTTATGAAATGTCTGTAGCTTGTGATTTGAAGACTTTTTAGTACGCCAGGTCTCACATCCATACCAGAGCACACTCTTCACATTTGTGTGGAAGATGTGCAGTTTCGTCTTTATAGATATTATTTGTGGGACAAATATCAGAGGAGTAGTCGTGTTAGTCTGTATCCACAAAACAATGAGAAGTCTTGTGGCACGTTATAGACTAACAGATTTTTTTGGAGCATAACCTTTCATGGGCAAAGACCCACTTCATCAGATGCATCATGAAGAGTCTTGAATGCAGCTGTTGCTTTCTCTATCCTGGCATTGATATCCTCATCTGTTCCTCTGTCTCTGTGCGTAATAATCCCCAAGTAGATCAACTGCTCCACATGTTCCAGGTCATCCCCTCCCAGTGTGATAGTGGTGTTGTTGGACTGGTTGATCCTCATTGTATTGGTCTTTCCCTTGTTAATGCTTGATGCAGGCATTGAGGCAGTTTTGTCTACGTTGTGACCTTTTCTTCCATTCTTTCATGTTGATGTGAAAGGAGAGTGACATTGTCAGCAAAATCAATGTCTTCGGGCTGCTTGAAAAGTGTCCACTGAATGCCCTGTTGATGGGCATCTGTTGTCCTGTTCATAATCCAGCCCATTGTGATCAAGAACAGGAAAGGTGACAGTAGGCACTCTTTTTGCCTTCCTGAGAGTATGCTGAAGGATTCTGTCAAGACGCTGTTGTGAACAACTTGGCATGTTGAGGGTTCATACGTTGAATGGATGAGGTTAATAATTTTGGATGGGATGTCACAGTGTTGCAGCAGTTTCCACAAAATATCTCTATCAAAGCTGTTGAAGGCTTTTTCGAAGTCTAAGAAGGTTTTTGTGTAGTTGTAGGTTTCTTTGTGCATGTTTTTGTAGCTTGCTTTTTTTCATGGGTAGGTAAAGTCCAAAACGTATGTTTTGCAAAAGCTGAAAGGTTTTTGAGTTTATTATTAATAGAAATAGTTTTTGTGAATTATGTTTGTATACCTCTTTCTGATACCTGTCCAGAAGATTAGCCTGGGAAATTAAAGTTCAGTAACCCTTTTTCTTAATAGGTCTTAAAATATTAAAGCACTTTAGAAATTCAGTATATTTATTTTTGTTTCTCTTTAATGTTGTGGTTGCAATTCTCTCTTTGTGCTGTAATGATGTGGTAGTAATTTCTAGGGATAATAACAGAGTGGGTGATGTAGATGTAGGGTATTGCTATATCTTTAATCCATCCCATCCCTCAGTATAGAAATTTATCCTTTGACTTTTAAATCTGTATTCTTAAAAAAATTGTGCTAATCCATTTCCAGTTTTGACAGATGGTAATGTGGAATATAACTATACCAGGAGAGTGTTTGAAACACTGACTCCACGTTGCTGTTTCCTGAGCACCATTAGTATCGCTACTGTATATGCACATCTTATTTGTGAAGTGTTGCTATGACCAAGTTATATTTTTAAATTGTTCTTTTTCTTTCTGCAAGGTGCTGTTGTCCAGGAAGGGGGTAAAGTCCTAATCAACAAAACAAATTTAGATGCTTCAAATCTATTGGTTAAGTTACCTGAGATGCAACGTTCTATATATGAAGTCTGGTATCAAGTTATATCTTTACCTCAGCATGGCATAATTGTGGTAGGAGAAAGGAATGTTACCAAAGAAAAGCCTAACTTCTCACAGTACATACTGAACAAATTTGGAATTGTTTACATGCACGATAACTCTGAATCACTTGCCGATCATTTCACTTTTGCTGTTTGGTTAAACCTGAAGAGCAAGTCAGCAAGAAAGCCCAATACTGATGTTCTGGAAGAAATGTTTAATATCACCATTGTTCCAGTGAATGACCAAATTCCAGAGCTGAAGACTAAAGGGCTGCGTTTGAAAGTTCTGCAAGGAGATACATCTGTGCTAGGACCAGAAAGTCTGAAAGTTGAGGACTTAGACAACAGTCCAGGAGAGATCAAATACACCATTCTTAGCAATCCCACCAATGGCTACTTAGCAATGATGAACAATCTCAGCACATCCATACGAGATTTCACGCAAGCTGATGTTGACAGTGGCAGAGTTTGGTTTGTGCAAGATGGAAGTTCATCCTCTGGGGTTTTTTATTTCAGTGTGACTGATGGCAAACATCGCCCATTATACAAACTTTTCAACCTTGATGTCACACCAGTCTCTCTCACCCTAGTTAACCTGACTGATGTGGTGCTTCCACAGGGTCAGACCTCTGTCACTGTTAGTAATGTACACCTGTCAGCTACAACAAATGGAAAAAGTACTGACATTAGTTATGAAATAACAGTACCCTTCAAATATGGCTACTTGCAGATTGGAAGTGAGCAGGTTACTAAGTTTGAGCAGGCAGACTTACATGCTGGGAAACTATCTTACCTTATGACAAATCTCACTGCATCTCAGGATATACTAGAGTTTATGCTATTCACCCCAGAATGTAATCTTACAGGACAGGTACTCAATATCACAGTTGGGCCTTTGGTGAAAGTTGCATCTGACCTGAAAATTCCAAACAACATGGCTTATAAATTAAAGACCAAGGACTTGGATGCTACAGTATTGGCTAATTTGACAAATAGCAATCCCAAATTTGAAGTGATAGTGCCCCCAGCACATGGAAGAACTGTAAGAAGAAGGTCGATACATGATGTTACCTATGTTGGAATTAATTTGTTCACACACAATGACATTGACAGAGGTGTTGTGCTGGTTGATGTAGGTGCTAATCTGACAGGTATTGATGTGTTAAATGACTCGTTCGCATTCATTCTCAGGGCTGATGATGTGCAGCCTGCTGTAGGCTATTTTCAGTATGTCATAGTGCCATCTGATCCTGTACACGTGCAGGGTTTCACTAGTCAAATGCCTTTAAAAAGTCATACTACTTCCATGGAAGAGGCACCAGTTTCCCAGTATCATGAGGGACGTACAGAAGCATTGGAAAAGACTGCACAAATTAGGTGGCAAAACCAAAATCGCTGGGGAGATCAAAATGAAGAAGATTCATTACTTAATGGGGAACCAGTTGAGAGCAGATCAGCAAGGACTCAGGCCACAGTCAAAGCAGATACCAAAAGTCCCCGAGAGCAGCCAAGTGAAACCAAGAATCCTTTGTCCATCATTATCCCACTTGCTCTGGTGGCGTTTTTACTCATTGTCGCAGTTATTTCAGTGTGTTTTTTTCTAATTTGTCATAAGACAGAAAAGGCAAAATCTCCCCTCAAAAATCAAGTACAGGCAGTTCCCAGCACTCCAGGTCTGAGTCCAGAACGGAGCCTGACCGTACCCATGGTCACAGTGACACCTCTCTCAAAAGGGGCTGAAAACTGTACAGCCACCCCATTCTTGGCATATAAGCAGTTTCTTCCCACACTGGTTGCTCCAGCTGAAAAAAGTGCTCCACAAACCAACTGGTTAAGCCTTGATCCTGAAATGCTCCAGCACTGTCGAAAGACAAACCCAACTTTGAAACACAATCAGTATTGGGTTTAGAGTATGGTCATTTTGGGTAATTTGGATCAATATAGTTTTTTTAAGAGTATATAATATGGACATTTGATCATTCTTTATTATACTTATTTATTCTGGATCAAATTCTTTTGTCTTTACTTTTGTATGAGCCAAACCTCAGTGAAAGCAATGTGCCAATTCTTGTTGACTTCAGTGGGATTTGGATCAGACCCCGAGTTGTTGCATAGATAAAATACCCACTGATGTCATAAGTAATCAGTATGCCCTTATTCAAAGTCAGTGCCTTCTCTATCCTTGCGTACTTTAAATTAACTCAATGTTTGCAGTATGTTTTATTTCCTTTAAAAGGGATAAGGCAGCATAAACATTTAGTATTATTTACTGTAAATTTTTACACAGTATAACTTTTTAACTGTCTGAACTAGCTTACTTCAAAGAAAATGCAACTGTTTTCTTAAATAATTGCCAAAGTGCTGATCTCAGGAATGTTGGTTAGACCTGAATGCTATTCAAACATGGCTGCTAAAGCACAAAGCTTTGATTATTTTGAAAAGTATTCATTGAGGTCACTGGGCTGGAAGCCTTGGATTCTTCTCCACAAGGATACTACAACAGCAATAATAGAGATGTGATTTTGGTAAAACATTTAGTACTCTGGGCTTTGCTTGTTCTTTCCATCATTTATTTTTAAACTGTAGCGTTAAAGGTTTGCTGAATATCATAATGCATGGCTGAGCTCTATGCCACATGGCAAAATATCAGGCTGCCTGTCTACAGCATTATCTTTAAACCCTGGGTTTTGTCTGCAGAACCATATCAAATGTTGTCCTATTGCTGTTTAGGACTGAATTCTGCCCCCAGTAGTACAAGTTCTGCTGTGTTTGAAATCAGTGGGATCAAAGTGACGGCAGAATTTAGTCCTCTTGTGTACACTGGAATTTGTTGCCAAACTACCAAGGAAAAAAAATGTATGTGAAGCTGAGAAAATGTGTGTACTAAGGATGAGTTTCATAACTTGTGGTTATCAGAGTTATCGTTTGTACCTCAAACATCATAAAATAAATTACTCCAAGTTAGCTCTGTTGATAATTTCTCTTTCAGGGAAATATTTATTTGCATGAAAGTCTTTGCTAAACAATGATATATAATGCAGTGTTAAGGGCCAGTCCTGGCTCCAGTGATGACAATGGCACAGCTTCCATTGACTTCAAAGAGAGAAGTGAAGAATTGGATCTTAAGAGAAATTTACTGAGATTTTAAGTGGTCTCATTACTTATCACTTGATCTATTTTTAAAATTTTATTCAGAAAGACCATTTCTGAGCTTCTAAACCAACATGTATGCAATCATGATGTATCTGGTGTGGGCTGACCACAACGCTTTACAGAGCTCACATGAAAATGTCATCGTAATTTCACATCCAAATACCACCATTCTTTCTTTAACAGCCAGGACTATAACCCTCCTCATTGCCGTTTCCTTCACAGCATAATGAACTGTGTTGCCATGAGTTGTATTCTCCCATTTAGATATTTCGTTTAAGTGAAATTCATCCAGTACAGAGAGCCTTGTCAAGGCCTTGGTTACCACTATGTCTTGAGGGCCAAATTATGGATACTTAAGCGCAGGAGTAATGAGGAGTGGAAAGACGTGTGGAGGTTTCCTAATCCCTTATCTCTCCCAGCAAATGACAGCCATAATTAAGATGCTTTATGGATGCTTCATATGATACAGAGATTCCAGAAGGTCCATTTCAACTGGAAAGCCTGATAAGGGAATACTCACACTTAGAGGCAAATCCTCAGGTGTTGAAGTCAGTGAAGTTACACCAGTGGAGACTGGCTAATGATCTGTTCCATAGGTCAAGTGTTCCCTTATTAAAATATGTTTGATGACATAGGACCCATCCCTGCAGACCTTGTAAAGGCATGACTTCCTCTGAGTCCATAATGATAGCGTGAGTATGTCCTGAGTAAGAGTTGCTGAATTAAACATTGGTCACCCTGGATCATTGTTGCAATTTCAGAAACTAACATTTTACAAGCAATGTTTGATGCATTGTTTTTACTTTGTCCTATAATCATATTTTTGCTTTATAAAGGTGAGAGTATTTAAAGGATCTTTTCATTACCAATAGGTTTCAAAATTGTAACGTAGGAGTGTGATTAAATTTGTTAGAACAACAAATAAAATTGTGCTTCTCAGCTTCATAATGTCCTTTTACAAACTATAGATATATATTTTATTGAAATTTAAATGGGCTTTTCCACACAAAATCAGATCAGTGATGCATCTTAATTGGTATTCCTCTACTAATAGTAGTCAAAACTTGATGGTACAAAGAGATTTTATCCCGCCATATACCTACCCATACTGAATGAAGTAATATCTAGCTAAATATAGTAGTTTGCACAAGTTCATAAATCACTACATTTGATTTATTTCAACAGTTTATCCACATCTTCTTTATCACATGTTCTTTAAAGTGGCACAAATATATTTGGAATTCTTCATCTTGGCTTTTGCATTCTTTCTAGATATATGTTGTTATTTAGACAACATGTCTCACATCCTTGGATCTGTTGTGCCTGTCTGATCTTTTAAGGTGTGAATCACTTTGGCCCTATCTACACTAGCCCAAATCACTAGCCCATGCAGATGGCCATTTTGAAGATTACTAATGAGGCACTGAAATACATATTCAGTGCCTCATTAGCATGTCACTGGCCATGGCACTTCAAAATTGCCATGGCTCATCCAGGCAGGGCTCCTTTTCAAAAGGATCCCACCAACTTCGAAACTACTGTCTGATAGGAATAAAGGGATTTTGAAGTTGGCGGGGTCCTTTTGAAAAGGAGCCCTGTCTGGACGAGCTGCGTGGCAGCAAGCTGCAGCAATTTTGAAGTGCCTCGGCTGGCAGCATGCTAATGAGGCGCTGAATATGTATTTCAGCGCCTTATTAGTAATCTTCGAAATGGCCATCTGCCATCTGAAGTTTACTAATGAAGTGCTGAAATACATATTCAGTGCCTCATTAGCATGCGGGCGGCCGCGGCACTTTGAAATTGACACGGCTCGCCGCCACACGGCTTGTCCCAATGGGGCTCCTTTTCGAAAGGACCCCGCCTACTTCGAAGTCCCTTTATTGCTATCTGCTCACAGGAAAAAGGGGACTTCGAAGTAGGCGGGGTCCTTTCGAAAAGGAGCCCCATCGGGATGAGCCGCGCGGCGGCAAGCCGCGTCAATTTTGAAGTGCCGCCGCTGCCCGCATGCTAATGAGGCGCTGAATATGTATGTCAGCACTTCATTAGCAAACTTCAAAATGGCCATTTACATGGCCCTTTTGAAGTTTGGGGCTAGTGTAGACATAGGCAGGCTGTCCCTGCTTTGCAGAATATAGAATCAAACTGCTTATCTGAGGAACATATGAGGTGTTTGAGTGCTTTCAGTTCTCCTTGGAATCATAAGGGGCGGAAAGCTCTGAGCACTAATGCTCATCAGAATTTTTGGACTGGGAAGTTCATTTCCAGTAAAAAATGTGAAATAAATAAATGAGAAGGTCATAATTAACAAGTAAGGTTCCTGAATTATTGAAAGGAAAGGTTTCAGTTCACCTGATCTGATACTTTTTCTTTCAGATTTTCAGGTAACAATGTGCACTCTTTGTCCTGATGCAGTATAGGAAAAATTTTTGAACTCTTGAAAAATTAAATGGGAAAGGAACACCATTTCCTGTCCCATCTCTATTTGCACCACCTCACAGAACTCTCCCCAGCCCCTTACAGCACTGGATTCAAAATCAAGAAGTCAGTAGCAGTAACAACAGAACTCTTCTGTCCCCTGTGCATATGCACATACTCTCGTTCTTCATTCAGCATCGAAGAATGTAAGGCTGCTGTGCTGCAACAATGTGCTTCTTCATGTCTTTTGCTCCCTGTATTTATAAAGCCTTTTGTTACTTCCATCTTGTTAAAAGTAATAGGAGGAAGAAGAAACTAGTTACTTCTGCAGCAAGCTGAAGCTGGTATAACTTCTCTTTCTAACGCCAAACACAACCAGGAGGCTGATGCGGTAACTTAAAATTCAAGCCTTGTCCGCACACCCAGCATTTTTTCAAATGTATTCTGCTGCTATTTGAAGTATAGTAAATATTTGTAAAAATGCTGGAAATAATAACAAATGCAGTGGAAACTCTTATTTATTTATTTTTACTTGATTCAAAGTGAAATACAACATTCATTTCCTGCCAGAGCTGCATACCTGAAATTCAATCCCAGCACAAAGTGTTCTTTCTTTGTAATTTGTGAAATTTCTGACTTGAAATCTGTTCATAGGAAGGCTCTGTGGTAAACCCACTCCTTCAACATGCTCATTTCTCCAATTTCTAGAGTTATTTCTTGGTTGCTTAGGACAGCCATGCACCTGCTGAAACCACTACCCGCTGATTAAGTTGTTCCTTTGCAGGATGAGGTTTTAGCCGGTTAATATTTTCTTGATCTCACAGTGAGGAAGGCATTAGATCTCTCAGACTGCAAGAGTAGAGACTGACTAGATTAAATATTGAAATCAACTTTACTGGCTGTCTCAGAACTCTGGATGGGAATAAAAAAAACAGATCTTAATTAAGTGCACAGTGTATGAGTGATGATAAAATCCATGTACTTCATTTAATGTATTTTATTTTGCATATCATTTTTCAGGTGTGATGCCATGAAATATTTCATTGAGTGAAGTAACACACTAGCAGAGATCATTAAAAATGACTACAGGGAGAGAGAAATCGAGATGAGATATATTTCAACTAATAACTGGAATGAGTTAGGGGTTAGGAAGGCAGAAGAATTTTTCAGCCAGCAAAAGATGCAGAAGTTCCTGCATCAATAAGTGAGCCCTGCAGAGGCAAGAAAGGCCAGTGTTAGGTGGGGAATGAATGAGGAGAGCAAGAATTAGGCGTGTTCTTTGAGGTAGGCTGGACTTGGCTGGATCCAAGTTCATAGAATGTTTTAAGAATAGGGGAGCAATTTTGAACTGGATCCTGAAATAAACCATGAGATGATAGGGTTTGGAAAGCAAAGGTGAAGCAACAGTGCTTCTCTGTATGCACAAGAAGCAAGCAGTAGTATTCCACATAGGTTCTGTCTACAGTAGCATTTGTTTTCATAATGGGCCTAATTTTGAAAGATGACACAGAGCATTTACATGCATAACAGCCTCTTTCAAAATTATTTTTGGTGGAATGGGGCATGCGTTTTGAAATCGGTCTTCCTATCTGATTTCGGGCAGTGTGCCCTCTTTCAAAATCCAATTTTGAAAAGGCATGCGAGATGCTCCAGCCCGCTCTTTCCAAACAGCAGGTCCTCCATGGCAGTGGCCTCAGGGAGTGCAGGGAGTGCAGAGACGCCCTTGCCAGCACCAGCAGGGCTGTCTGGTCTCTGGCTCTGGATGTTTTTACAGCTGCAAGGCCTTGGGAACCCCATGCAGGAAGCTTCAGTGTGTGCTGGCAGCCTTAGGAGCGTGACCTCTGCCAGACACACTCTGCAGCTGCTTCCACACCCCAGCGACACACCCTACCAGCTTGAAGGCAAGCAGCCAAGACCATCAGACCCCCAGGAGCCTCCATTTTCCCAGCCAGAGGGATCGCCGGAGGCTAGCCGGGGCAGAAAAGGAGGGGGGCCTCATGGACAGAGGCCGAGGTAAATGATCTCAGCTTCTGGGGGGTGTTGAAGAGGTGCTGGAGTATAGGACCAGCTGGTCTTGCAATGCTGCAGTCTTTGAGAGCCTGGCCCAGGGGCTCTGGAACCATAGCCACCCTCTCTGTATGGCCAATCAAGTAAGACCAAAAGTGAAAGAACTGCGGCAGGCCTACTGTTGGGCCTGGGACTCAGCCAGGTACTTGGGGGTGGGGGTCACCCTGAGTTGCCCACATTACAAGGCACTGGACCACCTCCTCAGCCCCAAGGATGTGGCAGAACCCAAGGCTGTCATAGACGCTGTCAGCCCCAAGACTGACCATGAGCTGGAGCTGCAGGACCATCCATGAGCCTCAGGCCAGACCAGCATGGAAGAGTTGGAGGCTTCTTCAGAGAAGGAGGGCTCCCTCGTCATTGCCATCCCCCCCCCCCTTGAACCACATCTCCTCAGGTGCGTTCCTTGGAACCCTAGGTGGGTAACTGGCAATTCGGGAACCCTGGGCTGGGGGAGGCCACCCTTCCCTGTCTGCCTGGGCTGCGTCCCAAGCCCAGGCATGGCGACACCCAGTACCCACACCTGTGGCCAGCACCACAACCCTCCCACCCAGGGAAGGAGATGGTAGGTGGACCCCATCCAGTGGATGCCCTACAGTTGGGGCACCACTGGCTTCATGGAACCCCCCGTGGGGATCAGGCGAGTGTATGGTGGGTTAGGGGACAGATTGGGAGAGTGTGACGGGAGGCCCCTGGGACCAGGTAGTAGCACTGATGGTTACCCTCTCTCTCCCCTTGTTTCTCCTAAGCTATGGCCTCCACGGGTTGGGACAGTCCCATCCCAGGAGCCAGCAGTCCCACCCCGCTCTCCGAGGGAGCCAGGGAACCACCATCCCCATGGTCCAAGCCATCACATGGCCAGCTGTGGAGGACCTGGTGATGCTGACACCATGACCTGGACAAGGTCATGACTGCCCACACTGTAGCCATGCGTGAGCAGATGGCCATCCTGCAGCAGTGGATCCATATGGAGCATAAGGACTGGGCCTAGCAGTGAGAGGTGTGGAGCAAGGCGGCTATGGTGCTCTGGCACATTGCCCAATTGGAACCAAAGCAGCTGGCTGCCCTTCATGCTTCCCCGCCTCCTGCCCCTGAATTGACTGCCCTGATCCCATCCAAGCTCTCCCTAGCTGCCCAGCTCGCACAGGTCCAGTGGCTTGTTGCCAGTGTGGGCTAGGGTGAGACAGCCCCCCGCTTGCCCCAGCCCCCCTTTCCCCTTGGCCCCCCAGCCCACCTAGCCCCCTGCCAAGGCGGTTGCAGCACCCCCTCCCTGGCCGTACCCCCCCCAAAGGCTCCACCGACGGGGACCCTGGACCTGGGGTGGCAGGGGCCCCCACACCCACAGAGGCTCACAACCTTCCACTCCCATGGAGGAGTAAGCCCTCCCCTGCCAATGGTCCCCCTCCAAGTTGCTTGCCCCACCATTTTACATAGTTCTTCCTTCTGTTCACCCCTGTAGATAGCCACCTATTAGATTTCACATACACCTGTTTAGTGTTATTGACATTTATTTACATGTTCATTGGATTGCAATCTTTGATGAGTGAAAAAAATTATGGTTTATTGTTTTAAAATATAGAGTAAATGTCTCTAGTAGTTGAATAAGGAAAGATTTCATGTGGATTCACATGGAAAATTTTACTTTCCTCTGCTAAACAGAATTTGAAAGGTTTTCATGTTTAAACATACATGTTTAGTTGCAACCATTACAAGCTGGAGAGGTCCTGATTCTAAGCTGTAGCCACTCAATGTGGCTCAGGATGGGAACTAGAACAATCCTTGAAGACTACTCTGATTCGCCCCTTGCTTTCCAAAACCACCCTCAAGGGCTGTTGCAGACACTAAGGAGAGCAGAGTGGAGGGGTGATTGTGCTAGTTCTCCTCTGGACAACCCAAAGCAGAGCAAGGACCAGAATCTTGAATAAAATGTCATGCTGTATTTCTGTATCTAAAAACTGGTGGTGTGTGTGCATCTATAAGGATATTTAAGGGGTCTGACTAGAAATAGGTATATAAGATAAAAAGTGGACTGCTGTGTGAGCAATGCAGCATTCCACAAAAGTCAGTTGAGAGGTGGCCGGTCTACAAAGGTGAGGTGAACTCATGAAAGGAATCATGACAGTAGTTGTGTGAGTAACTTCCTTCCCATCATATATGTGTAGATGACAGTCCACGATGAAAAAATACAAAATGAAATTCTCTTACTGTTAAAATTATAGCAGGTTTATCTGTATCACCCCATAAGTAGGGCCCTATACATTTTATGGAATGTGGAAGATGCATCAGAGAGCATGTAATTTTGGGGTTTCCTAGCTCCGGCTGGGCTGGGGATGGACAGGACTTCTCCATGCCCTGCACAGCTGCTCTTGGGGGGATGCACCTCTGCCTTTGGAAACCTCCTGTGGTTGCAGGAAGCTCCATAATTGCTGCCTTCAGAGTCCAGCTCAGTTCTGTGGACCTCCCAACCCCTTTTGGTCAGGACCACCATGGGTATGACTTGGTGAAATTTTGGATGTAAATATCTGAAAACACGACATTTACCAAATTTCAAATCTTATTGCCATAAAATTGACCATACTGGACCGTGAATTTGGGCTCAGGGGCCTAGATCTGAAAATCAAATATGAGTTCCAATAGATTTTCTATACCCTGGTGATGTGGAGGGAAAGAAAAAATATACACGTTTTAATTTTTATATCACTGAGGTCCATTGACTTCAACAGCGGCACACCAATTTAAACTAACTAAAGAACTAACCCAAATATGTAGTTTAAATATACTGGTGTCATAATTTTATGATGGGCCTTTCCTGTGATTTAATAAAAATACAGAAAAAACAGCCATTACAGCAGTAGCTGTGTTTGTTCACATGTCTTACTAACAACCTGGGATCTGGCTATAGCTGTCAATGGAGAATTTCCCCAACACTTCTCAGACATTGCGAACCCAGCAGACTCAGCTCCTGCACCAGTCCCTCAGCGTGTGTGATGTGTAAGTGGAGCAGAGGGCAGCTCCTTCTACTGATTCAGCAGTCCCCATCCCCTCTCAGGCTCTGGGCAGATCAAAATACAGGAGACAATATGCCCTCCCATTGTCTGAAGTTGTACAGTGCTGCCTAACGCACTGCAGGAGCTGAGCTGATCCTTAGGCTGTAAAAGGGGCCTATTAGGAAGAGAGTAGCTGCAAGTTTACTACTATGACCTGGCTTACACTTGCAGCTATGCATCTAAAGGAAATAAACAGATGAGTTTCCACACAGTAGGATCAATAAATTGTGTGTAATGGACAGTATTCATGGTAAGCTGAGTGCTTGAGTGGCCACCCACGCGAGGTTCAGGTGTTACCCAGCTGATTAGCACAGTACCCACAACCCACAGCATGTGATTCTACTCGTGATGCACAGCTGCACATGCCTTGGTGCACATAAAATAATTAAAGAGGAAATGCTGGTAATGAATCTTCCAGTTAAAGAGCTTACGGGAAGTTTGGATAGCTAGGGCTTTAATAGTGAGCTGGAGGTTTTCTACTGCATCTTTTCATTCAGAGCATAGAATCGTAGAATACTAGACCTGGAAGAGATCTCAAGAGGTCATTGAGTCCAGTCCCCTGCCCTCACAGCAGGACCAAGCACTATCTCGAGCATCTCTGACAGATGTCTGTCTAATCAGCTCTTAAATATCTCCACTGATGGAGATGCTACAACTTCCCTAGGCAATTTATTCCAGTGTTTAACCACCCTGAGAGAAAGTTTTACCTAATGTCCAACCTAAACCTCCCTTGCTGAAGTGTAAGCCCATTGCTTCTTGTCCTATCCTCAGAGGCCAAGGAGAACAATTTTTCTCCCTCTTGATTGCAACCCTCTTTTAGGTACTTGAAAAGCACTATCATGTCTCCTCTAAGTTTAGGTTCTAAACTAAACAAGCCCAGTTCTTTCAATCTTCCTTCATAGCTTATGTTCTCTAGACCTTTAATCATTCTTATTGCTCTTCTCTGGACCTTCTCCAAAATTTTCTTGGAATGTGGTGCTCAGAACTGGACACAGCACTCCAATTGAGGCCTAAATCAGCACAGAGTAGAGTGGCAGAATGACTTCTCATGTCTTGATCATGCCACTCCTGTTATGATTCTGGAATGCCTTGTTTGTTTGGTTTTGCAACAGCATCATGCTTTTGACTCACATTTAGCTTGTGGTCCACTCTGACTCCTAGATCCCTTTTTGTAGTACTCCTTCCCAGACAGTCATTTCCCATGCTGTATGTATGAAGCTGATTGTTCCTTCCTAAGTGGAGTACTTTGCCTTTGTCTTTATTAAACTTAGCAGGGTGAAAGTAAGATTTCCAGCACATCTGCCATGTAACTTAAGTATGCTGATGACAACACAATTTTTGTTCACTCTGAGAAACATCTTCAAACAATCCTCAATGTGTTTGCCAATGCTTACGCATGTCTTAGTCTCATGTTCAGCATCAAAAAGACCAAAGCGCTCCATCAGCCCTCTCCAAATGAGGTACCACAGACTCCAGCTATTAAAAATCAATGGAGAAGTATTGGAGAATGTTAAGCATTTCCTCTACCTTGAAAGTCATCTCTCATCCAAGACAGATATTGATGCAGAAATCAAACACCTTCTCAGTTGTGCCAGTGTACCCTTTGCTCATTTACAGCACAGAGGTTTTGAAGATCATGACATTTAAACAGACACCAGGTTTCTTGTTTGTCAAGCTGTTATTCTCCCAACATTGTTGTGCGGTTCTGAAACCTGGACAACCTACACACATCACTTGAAAGTCCTTGAGAGGCACCACCAGTGCTGCATCTGCAAGATTTTGAATATCAAATGGGAAGACAGGTGCACCAACATTAGTGTTCAGGAAGAGATAAAGACCACCAGTATTTACGCAGTGATCAGTTGTTAGCAACTCTGCTGGACTGATCACATGGTCTGCATGCCAGACCATCACCTCCCAAAACAGGTCCTGGTCTCTCAGCTGAAAGAAGGGTTCTGTAATGTCAGAGGACAATGGAAGAGTTACAAGGACTTGCAGAAGGATAACTTAAAGAAGTGCAATATTGACATTGACACTTGAGAGACACTTACCCAGGATCACTCATAATTGAGAGAAGTACTATGCAATAGTCCCCTACATTTTGAACTTGCGCACCAATGAGCTGAGAAGGAAAAGAGGTGCAGGAGGGAGGAGAGACTGGCTTGCAGTCATGGTCAACAGCCTCCTGCCATGCCTGGAAGCATCTGTCTTCCCTGTAATAGAACTTGTGATTTAAAGATAGGCTTTATCAGCCAGATGAAGAACCAACAATTCCCTTGGAAGATGACTGTACTCGGCAATGAGTGATCACTATCATCATCACCATGCCAGGGAAAGGAGCCATTCCTCTACAAAAGGATTTTACCAGAAAGTTACAGAGGGAAACACCTGAACTGAAATTCATTTGCAAATTTGACACATTTAACCTTGCGCTTAACAGAGATCTCAATTATCTTATGCATTACAATGGCAATTTCTCTCTTAATTTACTTCTTCCACTAATTCTGTTAATGACTGGTGACCCTCCCCCATTTTCCCTTCTTCCTTCCTCACCCTCACTATCTAAACACTGAATTCTTATTATCTTCTCCCATCTGAAGAAGTGTGTCTTACCCATGAAAGCTCATTACTTAGAAAATATATTTGTTAGTCCTCTAGATTGTTCTATTTATTATTTTATTACATTGTTTATTTTATTTTATAGCTGATTGTATCCATAGTATGTCAATTGCTGTAAAAACATAAGTGAAGTCGTATACCTTCCCTGAAGAGTTTGGAATTTGGAAAACCAACCAAATGACAAAGCAGAAGGAAAAGGGACAAAATATAAGTAAAATCAAGGTAATGACTTCTTGTGTTGTGATAGCTCAGTTTTTTTAAACCATAGATATACAGACTATCCCCAGTTGTCCTTCAACCTTTCTATTTTTAATCAGATAGTTTCTTAAAAGGCTGAAGTGGTGATGCTGATGGTGAAGATATATGTTACAATGAGCTGAAGCTTCTGGGTTATAGCTCAGGAGGTTGATCCTGCACTAAGAATAAAAATATATACTTACTTAGCAAAACTATTAGTAAATTAAATAGTCACTATTTAAAAAATATTTTCAGCATTATAAATCCCCAAATTAATTCCCCTTAATTTGAGCAAGAATAAAATTCTAGTGTTTTTCCATCTGTGTATTTGTTATTTAAAGCAGATTTAGCAATGCAGTATTTTTACACCTCTTAGCTACTTTAGTTGGCAAGTCACTCTAGAAATCTGTCTATTGTTTAACTAGAAAAATCAATTCCACTTTGAGTATTTCTCCCAAAATAGATACTTTATATACCTCACTGATGAAAGCAGTATGTATTTTCATGTACATATTTTTATCAGTGTACATTGAATAGCTGGATTTTCTAGCAAACATAAAGGCTGGGTCTACACATGCCCCTTCCTTTCGAAAGGGGCATGTTAATGAGCAGGTTTGAAATATACTAATGAGGTGCCACAATGAATATGCAGCGCCTCATTAGCATAATGGAAGCTGCGGCAATTTGAAAGTGCGGCTTTTCGAATCGCGCGCCGCCCGAGGAGACGGGACCTTCCGAAAGGACCCCCCCAGTTTTCAAAAGCCCTTCTTCCGATCACCAGATAGGAAGAAGGGCTTTTGAAAACTGGAGGGGGTCCTTTCAGAAGGTCCCGTCTCCACGGGTGGTGTGCGATTTGAAAAGCTGCACTTTCGAATCGCTGCAGCTGCCATTATGCTAATGAGGTGCTGAATATTCATTGCAGCACCTATTAGCATATTTCAAACCTGCTCATTAACATTCCCCTTTCAAAAGGAAGGGGCACATGTAGACCCAGCCAAAATGTTTTAAGTTCACCAGTGCATGCGAAGATACTTCTGACCTGGCCTTTAACTTACAAATGTCAAACAGATGAGTTCCTCCCCACCGTTTCACAAGAAATAAAGGCGTATTTGTGGTTCTTTCTGCAAGACGCTGAAGGCTCTCGGTTGTGAAACTGTCACCAGTCATTACCCAGAAAGCTAATGTAGTAGGTGGCCAGTGGAAAACATCAGCTCAAGTTCAGTATTTCCTTCAACAGAATATGACATTATAGAAAACTGAATTATCCTTTTTGCAAGAGAAATAAAGCATACGTTGTTTACTGGGCTCACTAGTGTGAGTTTATGAGTGAAGCCAGCAGCTCTTTCATAGCAGCTTAACAATGAGCAGGCTTTGATGGTGACAGGACAGGTGTAGTGTAAACATATCTTTGTAACTTTTTTTTTTTCATGTATTTCCGCCATAACCCCCTTAAGGATTGAATTCACAATCTTGGGATTAGTAGGCCAATGCTCTAACCACTGAGGCATCCCTCCCATGTCAGTGCAAAATGAAAATCATTCATAAAACATGTGTCTGCCCTCACTCTAATGGGGGTGGGGAAAACCCACTATGACGTACTTATTTCCATAGTTTAAGGCCAGAAGGGACAATCAGCTCAGCTCAGCTCACCTGCCCTCCTGTATACCAGAAGCCATTATATTTCACCCAGTTACTACCTCTGGGTTAGTTAGAGCAATGCATTTCCATCCTCAGGAAGCTAAACAGCATGCCAGAGACGGAGAACAGGAGCAGCCAAGGTAGAAGTACTGGAGGCAAAGAATGATTAGGTGAGCTGTATATAGGCAGATGACCCATGCCCCAAGCTGCTGAGGAAGGCGATCCCTCTTCCCTTCCCTACGAGGTCCTTACCAATCTGATGGTGGTGGGAGGAATTTCTTTTTGACACCAAGCTGGCTGACCCTGGATGTAAAAGCAAGAAACGTCAAAAGAGACTGTTACCTTAGAGCAGGGCTCAGGAACAGTGTTCCCCATAAGCTCAGTGCTCGGGTGGCTGCCCAGGAGAGATTCAGGTGCCACCCAGCTGATTAGCAGACCTCCCACAACTGGCAGCATGTGTTTCTGTTGGTGGTGCACATCTCTATATACCTTGGTTCACATAACATTTATTCCATCCCTGGAGAGGAAAAAAAAAATTGAGAGAATCTTGCTCGGTAAGTTAGAGTCCTGGGTTCTGATCACAGCTGCAGCTGCTTTTGGCTTTGGGTAAATTATTTAGGCTACATTTTTGAAAGATGGCTCAAGCTGAAATAATGTGGGGAGAAGTTTCATAGGCTCAATGACCCTCCGACTCCCTTGCCTTCAGTTGGAATTTTCAGGCTAGCACTTCTTGGAATCAGGCTAAAGTTGAGTCCCAAAAACTAAGTCACCAAAAACACCTCAAACCAGTGGTTACTTGAAAACTTACATTTTCTTACTTCAGAGTCCCCATTGGTAGATAATATATTCTCTTCTCATACAGTTGCAACAAGGCTTTATACATTTTGGTTGGAAGGAGACCACAGGAAATAAATGGCCATTAACAGAGGGACATCTGGATGGAAATGAAAACTAGTGTCTGAAAATAAAAGCTTCTTAAGGGAGGTTTGGCAACAGTAAAGTGTAAGTAGATGCATAGGCTACCAACATAGCTGTGCTGCAGTACACCTGAGGTTAAGAGCTACTCTGATCATACCCGGTGCTCATCAGGGGCTTGAGCCTCCTATATGCTGAATACTCTGGCTCTGATCCAGAGATGCACATAAGCACCTGCTTAACTTTAAGCATGTAAGTTGTTTGGCACCAATAGGACTAGTTCCCAGAGTCACAGCTACTCTTCTCTTTCCACCAAAGCTCTGCAAAAATCTCTCTCACTGCTCTTCAGCCCCCTCTTTGTTCTATCCATTAACTGCAGCATGCCTGTCCTCTGCCTACTCTTACGGCTCAGCCTTCCTGCGGTCCCAAACCCCAATGCCTGATCCATGCCGCTGTGCCTCCTCCCAACAGTCCTCTCAAGTGACATCTTTCCAAGAGATCCGTTAGCCCCAGGGCTCCCTGCAGACACGTTGTTAGTTTGGATTTTTTAAAAATAAAAAAATCCCAGAAAAAGAGTTCACTTAGTGAACCAGTTCCTTCCCCCTTCCTCAGCATCACCGCCTTAGTCTTGCTTCATGATCTTTTTACATTCTAATACAGGGGTGAGCAACCGTTTTACATTGGGTGCTGCTTTTCATCTCTGCAACTAGCAGCCACCTCCCCATCCCCAAAACCTGTCTAACAGAATCCAAAGTGATGGAAATCTCAGTTATGTTCAGATGAAAAAAGAAACCTTTTTGGCACGTGTAAAAAAATCAGTATGTAGAATGTAAAACATTTATTAATCTGTATATAAATATGAATGCACAGACATAGAAACAGTAGCATATTTCAACATTTTTAATGAGATGGATGAGCCTGACACCCAGCAGCCAGTTGTGCTGTGCCCGTCTTATGAAAGTTCATGCCCCCCAATTTTGTGCACCCGTCCTATTAGAATTGTAGTAACTAGAAATTAGAGAAAATGCCTGGCAGATCATCAAATCCTTGCCCATGGCAATCTCCTACAATACCTTGTTCCTTACAATGTGCCTAATGCCAATTCACAAGCTAATACTACACTATTGCCTGCAAAGCCCCTTTTCACTGATGTCATGGCATACATAGCATCAGTTCATGCATTAGAAAGAAGTATGGGTGGGGGGAGATTGATCTTATGGACTATTCACACACACAGATACAGGATCATTGGAGTGAATGAAGTCTGTAGAATCTGTCCTAGAACATATACTATATGAAGAGTGACTATTATTCATGCATCCTTCATTAGCAGCTCAGTTGTGTAAACATTTCCTGGTTGCAGTAGTCCTGGGAGTCCCTTTCAGTCAGACATTCATAATTGTGCAAGTTTACCTCTTCCTGTGCATTTGGAACTTTTTTGTTACAGCATACTACAAACTACAGAAGAAAGGCTCCATTAAAAATAAAACAATAACAAGAAAAAAATTCTTTTATTCCAACAACTTCTAACTGTTGTTTTTGTGTGGTAGGATGAAGATACATCTGGGAAGGGAGTGGCATATAAGAAAAAACAAAGACATAGAAAAGAAAACAAGCTGAAGATTGCACAAGAGGTTTCAGATAAATAATAAGGCCTTTTCCAAGTACATTTGAAACAAGACAACTAATCCTTAGTTAATCCTTTTTAAACTACTTTATTTCTAACCCTGTTAATTTTCATGAATGATATAATTGCTAAAAAAAAAAGGAAAAGAAAAAAAGCCTAAATTCAAAACTTTTTTGTATCCCTTTGCTGTGTTTTGATGGAATAATAGTATTTAAAGATCTGAACAGCAAAAAACAAACAAAAAAACAAAAACAAAAAACTTTCACGAATAGTGATGAAGTTCAGCTGATCCTGCTGCTGTCAGTAACAAAACACCCCTTGACTTCAATGAGAACTGGAGCAGGCCTTTGTTGGCTAGCTTAGCCTTTGTTCTCTATCCATGCTGCAGTCTCAGACATGCATTTTACACTTGTTCTGAGGATGCGAAAACACCGTGTCGCTCTGATCTCTCCCAGCAGTGAGTTCCATAATCAGGGATCAGTTGCCAGGAAGGATATTTCCTGAGCATTTAACAGTTCTGCAGGAATACAGTTACTATGGAAGCTTATGATCACATGGAGTGAGGTGGTTCCTCAAGTAACTTGAGTCATTTTTTTATGGAGAGCTTTGAAGATCAAGGACTGAAACCTTGAATATGACCTCTGCCCGCATAGCAGTGAGTCAGAGTGCAGATTAACTGGCTCAGGTTGATGCTATGGGGCTAAAATCTTATTCTGAAATCAGACAAGGAGTTTGGAGCCCACAACCTGGGTTTCAGTTGCAATGCCATGGGACTGTCTACACAGCTATTCTTAGCCTTGTGTGAGCCCAAGTCAGCAGACCGTGGTGCTGAAACAGCCTCTGGAGGACTTGATTGGATGGTAGGGGTTCTGATGGAGACATACTATCAATCTTCAACAGGGAGCCAGGCAGTGAAGACAGCAAAGCCTCAGGGTAATACGGTCTAGGCAGCATGAGCTGTTCAACAGTAATTTTAAGGTACGGAGTATAACAATAAAGTGTAGAAGTCACAAATATGAAGATTGTTCTGGGAAATGCTGGATGTGAGCTATTCTCTAAGTTTTCCCAAGAAATCCACCTTTAACAGGATACTGACTTCAGCACACTCAGCGGATGAGCCATGGATGAAACAGTGCAGGCAATATTTTCAAACATACCTAAGTGACTTAGGATCCTATGTCCCATTTTTGAAAATGACTAGATGCTTAGGAACTCAAATCCCCTGGGTAGTAAGGAATATATAAACACATAGGCTATGGCTACACATCGAGATTCAATTTTAAGTCAATTAGCCCAGTTTTTCCAAGTGCCTGTCTTCTCTGTGAATTCCATTAGCTCAATTTATGAAGCACTAAAATCGACATAATCTCAATATCATAATATCGTAGTAAGCTGATGGGTGTAGCATTCAGTTTGAATTTAAAATTCTGAACGAAGGCTAGCGAGGAAGAGCCGTGGCTTTAAATAGAATTCATTTGCTTCCAGACGTGCTCCATATATGCCCCACAGTGCCCCACAGCGCTCCGCTCTGGCCTCGTCCAGCTCCACTGCTGTCAGGTGCAGAGGAATTAGGCAACAGGGAGACCGTTTCAATTCGGCACCTGGAAGCTCATGGCTGTAGGGTCACAAAAGGCTGAAAAATCTTCTTTCTTTTTGTTTGCTAGTCGTGCGGTTGTGGGGGTCTGTGGTGCTGTGTATACCCCGGCTAGCTGCCTTTTTTTTCTGTGCTGGCCTCCTTCCCCATGTGTCAGCTAGGCTGTGTGTGTGGGGGGGGGTGGTTGTCCTTGTCTGGTAGGATGAAAAACTTCTTTTTGGCTGTTTATATGTTGTCCTGCCCTCCGTATCGCCTCCCGCCCCTCCCCCTGGGGGTGCCACCCATTCTGGAACTTTCCCTCGCACACATCACATGGCAGCTAGTCTGTGGGTGGGGGGCGGGTCGTGCTTGGATGAGAAACTTGTTTTCAGATGCTTACGTTTTGTCCTGACACCCACATCCCCTCCCTTCCCTCCCCCTAGAGGTGCCACGCAAGCTGTAACTTTCCCACGCCCAGCTGCATCACGTATCTTGACTCCAAATGAATAAAAGGATGTGTTGCTAGGTGCCAGGCAGCTTGCACGCAGTGAGGGTCCTGTAGGCAGCCAGGGAAAGTCTCCCTGGTCCGTCACAGTTTTCAGGCAGCTGAAGAAAATACTTTGTTACTAACATGGCTGTCCTCCGAGAGGAACTTTCTGGATGGTCTTTAGCCAAAGGCCAAGGGGCTGGCTGTAGACAGGGGCCTATAAGCCGCCTGGGGATGTCTCCCTCAGCGGTCATGATTTTTGGGTGCTGGCTGTAGCCTCCCTGAGCTGTAACTGTTTCAGTGATTCAGTGCAGAGATATAGCCATGTTAGTCTATATTCTATCAAAACAAAAAGGCAGTCCAGAAGCACTTTAAAGACTAACAAAATAATTTATTAGGTGAGCTTCCATGGGGCAGACCCACTTCTTCAGCCCATAGCCATACGACGACGGACTCAATATTTAAGGCACAGAGATTTGTCAACCTTGATAGCTATTTTTGGTTCTCGGTGCCTTAAGTATTGCGTCTGTTCTGGTCTGGCTACGGTCTGAAGAAGTGGGTCTGTCCCACGAAATCTCATCGCCTAATAAATTATTTTGTTAGTCTTTAAAGTGCTACTGAACTGCTTTTTTGTTTTGAATGATTCAGTGCAGTTTCAGTGTAGTACCCGTGTCTACTTAAACATAGTCTTCATCTGACGGTTGTCTTTGATAGGAGAGCTAAGTCCAGATCCAAGCCTGCAAAGACCCAGTGCTTTTGCATCCCATTTTCAAAAATCTGTTGGCTGGGACTGGTTTGCTACCCCTGCTGTCCCCTCAATTATAAAAAGCACATCTCTCATAAAGGGAAGCCAAATCCCTGCCTGGAATGAGGGACGTTTGTTTAACATGGCAAGGGAAAGAGGGGAATGAAATGTGGGAAGATGTCATCAGCTATGCACATCTATTTATGGGGCATTTTTTCCCCCATGCTACACCCGTGAAAACAGCCAGAATGCTCTGGGGCTGAGGAAACTGTGGGATAGGTTCCCACAATACACTGCTGCAGCACTTGATTTACGCTACTTGTGTGTGGCAGCAATAAGTCGATTTTGTAGGGAGCATGTGGGACAGTGAAGATGCTGAAAATCGAATGCATAAAACCAAGCGTTAATAAATCGATGTTAATAAATTCAGTTTTAGCCCGTAGTGTACACGTAGCCCTTGTCTCAGGGGGTCTCCCACGCACACATAACTTCTTTTAATTTGTTATACAAGCCACCATTGTACCAAAATCTCTGTTGCCAGGTGCCATCTAGCTCTTTTTACAAGGTACTAAACTACTGGCTGCTGAAGCCAAGCTGTCTTAAAAATTAAGCTCTAGCATCTCACAACTGATCTGTGTTGTTTTCATTTCCTGTAGATCTGAAGCACTGCTGCTCTCCTGGGTAAGGGGAAAGTGTTAAAAGGCAGGCAGTCTGATGGAATCACGAGGAAACCACCTGCTCAGACTGAGTTCCATGAAATGAAGAACAAGGAACAGTGAAAATGACTCATGCGCTGCCATTCATGAAAAGTGCAACGTCTGAGAAAAGCATGTCCTGTATTTGTATAGAAAAGACGCTGACTCACTAGAAATATTAGGAATACATAACCAGGAAGCTGAGATTGTGACCACAGGCAATCATCATCTGATATAAAGTGCTGAGTAAGCTTTAAAGTATTTCTGTGCTACCAAATGAGAAGTTGTCAGCTTATCTGATGACATGTCCTGGATTTATCATCGAAGTAAAATCTCTTAGGGTGCATCTATGCTACAGCTCTGTTTCAAAAGAACGTCTTTCAAAAGAGAACATCGAAAGATGGTCTTTCGAAATGGAGCATCTGCACAAGCCAGTGGGGACCAAAGGTTTGATCCGTTCGTTCGAAAGGCCCTGCCAGTGCAATTTTTAAAGAGAGTGTCCACACATACCAGGGTGCTCCTATGAAAGAGCAGGGGCAGGAAGTGCCATGGTCAGGAAGATCAAGGGGACATTTCTGGAGCTGTGCCACTGGCTTACCCTAGTCCTTCAGCGCTGGGACACACACCTAAGGCCAGCGCCCCCCCTTCAGAAGAGGGTGGCCATCGCCCTGTGGAAGCTGTCCACCCTGGACAGTTACCAATCCATCGGCCACCAGTTCGGGGTGGGCAAGGTCACCATTGGGGCAGTCCTCATCCAGGTAAGCCATGCCCAGCTCACACTGAGACCGCATATGAGGGGTGGGAAGCACCCTGGCAAGGGGCATTGTCAGGAAGTCGGGGGGGTGTGTGTGGCCCTCACACGGGACAGGGATGGGGATGGGCGGGCACCCTGGGGACAGGGGTGAGGATGGGGATGGAGATGGGCGGGGATGGGGAAGCGGACGGGCAGGCAAGCTGCACCCCACCTCATGCTCATGAGCATGCCCCCCCCCATGCCCTGCAGGTCATCCAGGTTATAAACAAGGTGCTCCTGAGGCAGCTGGTCCACATCGGGGCCCTGGACCATGCCATCTGGGGCTTCCAGGAGCTGGGCTTCCCAAACTGCTTCGGGGCCCTGGATGGCACCCACATCTGGGTCCCCGGAGCACAGCTGCAGGGCCTTTGTGAATCTCAAGGGCTACCACTTGGTGGTCCTGCAGGCCCTGGTCAATGCCAACATCTGGTTCCAGGACATCTGCGTGGGCTGTTCCAGCTGTGCACATGACATGAGGGTGTTCTAGAACTCAGGGCTGGGATGTCACATGGCCAAGGAGAACTTCGTCCCCCCAGCGGGAGCTCCCCATCAGGGACATGATGATGCTGCCCTGCATTGTGGGAGATGTGGTCTATCCCCTGCAGGCCTGGCTGATGCGGCCATATACATACCCAGCCGAGCCAGGACCTGAGAGGCTGAACCGGGTCCAGAACACCGTGGAGGGGGCAGTTGGCTGCCTCAAGGGGCATTTTAGATGCCTGCACACCAGACTGGAGGTGGTCCTTCCCAACATCCCAGCGGTGGCTGGGGCTTGCTGCACCGTTCATAACCTGGTGGAGGCAAAACATGAGTCCTACATGCAGGGGTGGGTGCCAAGGTAGGGCGTGGTTATGAACAGCCCCCTGCTGCCCCGTACTGCCAGGCCCAGCAGGACGGGCTGTGGGTACAGGAGACCCTGCACCAGGTCTTTGAGCTGGGGCCACAGTGACACCCCCCCCGCCCCCGCGCACACCCACACACCCCACCCATACCCTGAACACACATGCACAGCCACCACCAGCACCCTGCGCATGCACGTGCGCACACACACATGCACAGCCACCACCAGCACCCCACGCGCGCGCACACATGCACACACACACACATGCACAGCCACCACCAGCACCCCACGCGCGTGCACACATGCACACACACACACATGCACAGCCACCACCAGCACCCCGCGCGCACGCGCGCACACACATGCACAGCCACCACCAGCACCCCGCGCGTGCACGCACATGCGCACACACATGCACAGCCACCACCAGCACCCCGCGTGCACGTGCGCACACACATGCACAGCCACCACCAGCACCCCGCGCGCGCACGCACATGCGCACACACACATGCACAGCCACCACCAGCACCCCGCGCGCGCGCGCACGCACATGCGCACACACACATGCACAGCCACCACCAGCACCCTGCGCGCGCGCACGCGCACACACACATGCACAGCCACCACCAGCACCCCGTGTACGTGCGCGTGCACACACACATGCACAGGGGCTACAGGGTAAAGCATAAAGTAAACTCTTTA
The DNA here is from genome assembly GCF_033958435.1 of Carettochelys insculpta. NCBI lineage: Eukaryota > Metazoa > Chordata > Testudines > Carettochelyidae > Carettochelys > Carettochelys insculpta. Next base: position 96,994,956 of record NC_134141.1, read on the forward strand.
CTTGTTGACAAAACTGTGCCCCTGAATTCTAGGAGGAACTATTTACAGATGGGAGGGGGAAAGGTGAATGGGGAGGTTGTGCGGGGGGATGCTTTCGGGGGTGTAGCAGCCTCAGGTGGGAATCCTGGAGGCCCAAAGGGGTCAGGTTCGGGGTGGGGGGGGCCTTACTCCTCAAGGGGGCTTGACGGCTGGGATCCCCGTCACCTGCGCCCGCCCCTTCTGCCCCATGTCCAGGGGACCCGCCGGGGCCGGTGGCACAGGGAGGTGGAGCACTGCTCAGGTGCAGTCCCAACGCTTGTGCTGGGGTCGGCATGATGAGGAGGGGTTGGGCTGGAGGCTCAGCCTCTGGCCTGCCAGCCCTGGCCAGGATCATGCAGGCCAGGTGTATGAGGCTGGCCGCAGGCAGGTGAGGGGGGGCAGGGCCTCCAGGTCAGGCTTATGGGGGGGGGGTGCCTTTATGGGGGGGTGGGGGGATGGGGGATTGCGGTGGGGAGGAGCCGCGGAGGGGCCATGCGGGTGATGGGGACATAGGAGACAGTGGGGGGGACGATGGGGGGGGGGCCCGGGTGCAGGAGTGGCCTGCGATGGGGCGGCGGCTAGGACCAGGTGGCCAACCACGGCCTGGGTGAGGGAGTCTAGGTTGGCTGCCACCCAGTCCTATGCCTGCCGCTGTGTGGTGAGCCACTCCTGCATGACTCCCGTCAGCTCCTGCAAGGCGGCTGTGTGGGCCATGTCCCCCACCTCCACATCTCTGGCCTGGTGGTGCTGGCGGGGGGGCCAGCTGTGGCCCTGCACTGTCCCTGTTTGGGGCCTGGCCTGCTCCCCCTCGCCCTTGGTCGTCGGGCTCCACCGGCCTGTCATGGGGCTGGTCCGGCTGCCGGCTGCTGGAGCTGTGGATACATAAGGGGAGAGGAACGGGCCATTAGTCCCCGTGAGGGGCCCCTTGTACCCTCCCCACCCCATGAGGGTGGCCCTGCGGGGACCACATCCGGGGCTCCTTGTCCGGGTTGCAGGAGTGCTGGCTCTCTTTTGCCTCCCTCGGTCCCTCTGCAGCCTGGTGACCCATGGTGCTGTCTGGGCTGCATGGTGCTGAGTGCCACACATCAGCCCTGTGAGGCCAGGGCAGTGGGGCCGATGGCTCTGTGGGTGGGGCGGAACTGCACGCCCCCTTCCCTGGCTCCGCGGCCACGGCACATATCTGTGGTCCCCTCCCAGGAATGCGGGCAAGGTGCAGGCGGAGGGGGCCAGGCTGGATGGTCTGAATGGCACTTCGATGATAAGGGCCCCCTCGCTCGAGCTCTCATCATCGCTGCTGCCTGGGATCCTGGATGGGCACCTGTGGGTGGCCGGTGGTCCAGGGCAGTCCTCCCCCTCAGTCCCCATCTCCTCCAGCTCCAGCTCGGTCGGGGGGGGGGGTCGGTGGTGTTCAGGAGCAAGGCTTGGGGGGGGTCTCACCTCCTTGGGCCCACGGAGGCATTCAAGTTCTTTAAAGTAGGGGCAGCTAATGGGCACTGCCCCTGACCACCCAGCCGAGTCCCGAGTCCGGCAGTAGCACTGCTGGAGTTCCTTGACCTTGGACCTCACCTGGTCCAGGGTTCAGGTGGGGTGAGCCTGCCTGGTGAGGCCCTTAGCCAGGTGCTTGAAAGCTGTGGCGTTCCGGTGCTGGACCCCCGTATGGTGCAGGACCTCCTCGTTTTCCCACAGGGGGAGGAGGTCCTGCAGCTTGGCATTGGTCCAGGAGGGGGCCCAGAGCTTCGGAGGCTGGTTCCCCTCCTGGGAGGGCTCCCTGGTTTCCTTGGGGGGCCCCTGGGGCAGGTGGGGGGCTCAAAGGCACTGGCCATGGTGCCGAGAAGGGCTATGGGCTGGCTGGAGCGTCACCCTTGATAGCTGGCTGGGCAGCAGTGTTGGCTCCTTGCTTCCTGCACGCTCTGAGCGTCCTGCCTGGGGGTTTCTGGGAGCCTGTATCCTTAAACGCAGCCGGACGCTGGATCCAGAGAGCTCCGCTTGTGCTGCGAGCAGTGCCACTGCCTGCCAGCTGGATCGCGGCCAGGGAGGACTCTCTTTTTCAAAACAGCGGGCCATGGAGTGGCTACACTTGCTCTCTTTCGAAATAATCTTTCGAAGGAGGGCGCTTTTCCCATCTTGGGAACAGAGGACTGACTTCAAAAGACGGGGGAGTTCTTTCGAAGTTACTTTCCAAAGAGAGCCGTGTGAGTATAGCTGCTCCGCAGGTTCTTTCGAAAGAACTCGGTCTTCCGATCTGGATTTCGAATGTACTTGCTCACGTAGACACACCCTTAATGTTTGTTTCTCCCTGGAGTATTGTTTAAGGGCTGCTTGGCACACTGACAAATAAGGGCCTAAGACTTCCATCTGCCAAATGCATCTTGGAATACACTGAGGGCCTTCAGAGCCCTTTGAACTCAGGGTTCCTCAGCATCTCCCAAAAGCTCTTTAAATTGGCTTGAGAACACAGTCCTAAATGCCCTTCCATTTTGCTCAGGTTTAAGACAATGGAAGTGAGGCACGGTCAGATGTTGAATGAAGGAGATTATTTTAATTTGCTAGCTCCACCCTACTGTTTTTGCATGTTTCATTGTTCTATACTACCTCAAATTGGCCTCCACAGATCTGACAAAGGTGCCAGCTTGGAATGCTAACCCATAATGTGCCTTATAACATGTATATTCTGAGTAGGCTAAACAGACTTTTAGTAAGTTTTGTCCACGCCTCCTCATAAATCATAAGAAATTGACGAGAACCAGGAAGAAAAGTAAATTCAGGCACCAGACATAACAGGAGATATCTGGCACTCTTTTTGAAGCCAAAGTATATGCAGAGCCAAATTCTGAGCCTGTACTGTTTCATCCACGGTTCTGTTGCCTCTCCAGGCTTTAGATCAATGAACATCCACACTGACACATCAAGATAAAACAGGGAGAAGAAAACTCAGTTTCCCTATGCAGACCCTTATATTGAGTAAAGAAACCATAATTTCTCCTCCAATTTCTCTTCATGAACTTTAGTGCAGGTTGAATCTTACTAGTACAGCACCTTCAGGACCGGCTCCTTGCCAAATGACAGAATTTGTCAAACCACACGAGGTCAATATAGTCGACCAGCATTATCAACAAGTCCATTGTGTATGAGCTCTTAGAAGACATTTAGGGATAAATTACAACTAAATGACAGCATAGAACACTGAGAGCCAGGACTGGTGGCTGTAAAGAAACTGTATGGGACCACGGAAAACTTGGCTATACCTTTGATAAATGGCTGTCCCGGTTGCTAAAATCATGCTGGATTAAGGATGTTCCTGGGTCGAGAGGGTGCCACACTAGAGAGGTTCAGCCTGTACTGCATCTATCTTCAACTGAGTTCCTTGGTCTTAGGCCATTTCATAAAGCACAGTGATTGGCTTTATGGGAAGGAAAAAAAAAAACAACTAGCTCTAACTACACTACCACAAAGTGATACTGAGTTATCACACCTTTCTTCTACTTAAAATAAGTCCACTGATTTTTTTAATATTGAGAAATGCCAGTTTTTTATGTGGTGACAGTTGCCAATTATGTCACATGCTATGCGTAATTGGGGCAGAATGAACAGAAGGTATGAGACTTGATTACAATAGCATACCTGGGAGTTGAGCTGAGGCATGCTAAATCACTCATCTACTGCATAACACTGGGGATGGTTGTTTCAACTTCCTTGTGCCTCAAATAGTAACTTACCCGTACAAATGAATGTTGTCGGACCAAACTGTAACTCATATGCTGCATTGCTGTCATTAATAGGTGTAGCTCAAACAACAAAGAATTTTTGATCACTGGCGGGCTATGCCAACCCACAGATCATTCCCTCTTTGCACATCTGTGCTCTACTGGGACCATTTTCATTACATTTTGATAGGCTGATTAATCCATTATCTGCACTCAGCCTGTATCACGATTGAGTGCCATGCCAATTTCTAAGCATTAGACAAGTTGCAATGCTGGCAGTACCATTTAGACATAAATATGCATTGCAGGCACATTTGTATCTAAAATTCATGAGGCCTTCATCTTCTAGAGATGTTTTCTTGAGCAATACAATCATAGAGATCCTGACAGCCATGCCCACTATGGTTATTTGAGGCTGTGTTTTGCAGAAATTGATTTTGGCCCGTGTTAAATCTGACCCATTAAGAGTCATTTTGCTATATACCAAGCATGCGTTGATGTGCCCATCCAAAGAGGGTAATCCCAGAAAAGCAGGGGCCTAGCAATAAATGAGTTTGTGTCAGCTCTGCTTTGTAAGTGACATTGGGCCAAACTGACCCTATCTGAAACCCAGAAGCAGGCAATGCTGTCCATGGTGAGAGTCTGGCCATGCAATGACTCACAATGTCCCCCTCAGATGGTCTGTGCCAGAGATGGGCAACCACCAATCATGAGTGGCCTTCCTTTACCTCAGGGAGTGGCAGCAGTCTCTGACTCACTGGAGTTTCCATCTGCAGTCCCTCTGTGTGCCTGCTTCCCCCATGCACTTCTTGCACACCAGGGCAACGGAACCCTGCATTTACCTGCTCCTCCCCCTTCCTCCCCACACTTTCAGAGTACATGAATCTCCTGATTTGTGCTCCATCCCTTCTCCCCATCCTTTGCACAGATGGAACAGCTGCAAATCAGGGGGACAGTCAAGGGGTCCACGGGCTACAGGTGGTGCCCCAGTGGGCTGCATGTGGCCCCATGAGCTACAGGTTTCCCACCAGTGATCTACATCATAAATCAAATCTGTCCTCCTCTTTGCATCCTCCTCAAGTGCAGCTGTCCTTGTTGCTCCAGATATTTACAAACGATACCGGCCTCTGCTTTCTATGTAGATCTAGCCCCAAAGGAGTCAGTCTACCAGAGAAAAGTATAACACAAGTCAACGATTGGCAGTTGAATGGAAGTGAGAGACAAATTCAGACAGGAAATAAGGTGTACCTTTCTAATGGTGAAAATAACTAACTACTAATGGAGAGAACAACTTACCAAAGGTTGTGGTGGATTCTCTATCGCTGAGAATTTTAAAATCAAGATTGAATGTTTTTCTGAAAGAACTGCTCTGGGATTTATTTGGGGAAGTTCTATGGCCTGTGTTATACAGGAGGTCAGAGCAGATGAGCATAATGGTTCCTTCTGGCCTTAAGATCTATGCATTGATACATGTACTCTATTGAGTTCTGAATTGTTAAGCTAGTACTAATAGAGAAATTTGTCCCATAATCCTTTTTTAAGCTGAGCTCTAATATAAGCAATTTAAATGACCTCATTTTGAGGAGTAAAACTGCAGCCAGAGGTAGACTCAGAGACAAGAACTATAATTAAAATGTTTATTCACAATTACAGTTGGCAGGTTACGCATGGTGAGAGCTGCTTTTCTCCACGAGCATTTTCCAATTGCTATGTTGAGCAAAATGATGGCTGTGCTCTTTTCAGTTCAGGGTGGTTTCCAGTTCTTCAACTGTTTGGCTCTGCTGTGCACTGCTGGAGTCAGACTGCCACAGATAACAGAACAGAGTCCTAATACAAACAGCCCAACATCAGATGGCTCAATCAGCTAGGAGGATTGGGCACTTGTCTAGTGCTGTTGCTCAGAAAGCAGTGATTTATTGCACCATTGCATATAGATAAATGAGGTCTGTAGTCACAGCGGGTCTTCTAGTTGAATTACCCAGCTAAGCAAACGTATATATCCTCAAAAGGCCAGGCCATTTAAAGACCATAGAATTCTGGAAGCTAATCCAGCCAATATGTTGCACATTAACCCACAGGTCGGCCCTATGATCTTTGTTCCAATCTTATGAGTTTAGCATCTGCTAAATTTTCCTTGTGGCGCAGACATAAGGTAAATAATTATTTCTACTTAAATTTTACCTGAAGTATTAGGCAGTTAGTGTAAGAAATACCACTGTTAGGCTATGTCTAGATTTCAGGCTTCCGTCGGAAGGCAATATATTGCTAGACTGCACTCTGCTTGTTCCAGATTGTTGTGTGTAAATGACCTGTTTTCATTATTAACCATCTATGCCACTATCCAGCCCTAACCATGAAAATAAAGATTGTAAAAAATAAGAATTTATAAATGAAAAAGTGTGTCAAATTGTTGGTCATTCAGATGTTGTATATCAATTAAAATGCAGAGGCAGTAAATGACCAACCATTTCAAATATTAATGCTACCGAGTTAACAATTGATTTTTCCACAGAGCAAAAGTGACAGATGGTTACTCCTAGGTCTATAATTACTATAACATACAACAACTTGCAGGCCTGAGGCTGAAAGAATTAATCATGAATACCATATGAAGAGTCATATGCCTACGACTGGATACTCAACAGTTTTTCAGAATCAGAGAGTTCATGTAATTCAGAGACTTTTCCCAGAAATATAAAAAGTGAATTTCTTCTTCTTCTTCCTCTTCTTCTTCTTCTTTCATTTCCTTTATAAAGCTGTGGCTTTTTCTGACAAAGAAATGGAACGCTACCTATTTAAATTGGCAGTGTGGGTCTCCGATGCCCGCTATTAAGAAAGTCCATTACGATATCCCCCATTAATTGTTTGGATTCTTACTGTTGTCTCCATTGTCTGGTTATGCCCGAAGAAGTACAGGAGGCAATGCAGGCGATTTTAATTGGGCTGCAACTTTTTCTTAAACATCTGGGGGTATTTAGTAGATAAAATAGTACAGAGTGTGTATAGTAATCCCTAGAAATGCGTTAAAGCGAGTTAAGTACAACTCAAAATCCCGCTTCCCCTAGCCCTGGCCCAAACCCCGCAGCCCTGTGCGGCCCTGGCTCAACCCCCCCTACCCCGTACAGCCCCAGTTCAACACCACCCCCCCCAGTTCAACTCCCCTGCTGCTCCAGCTTACTCCCTTGCACATGGCTCTGGCACACACACCCCACGCGGCTCTGGCTCACTACTCCCCCCACCCGCACACGCATGGCTCCAGCTCAACCCTCTGCAAGGCTTTGCTGTCCTGGCTCAGCTCCACCCCACTGCCTCCCTGCAGCCCTAACCCACCCCAGGCTTAACCCCCGCTGCTCCCCTCCCACGGTCCCAACCCACCACCAGGATTAACCATCCCCAGCTGCCCTCCCCTCAACCCCAGGAATTACCTTTCAAAAGGAGCTCCAGGTGCTCCTGCTGCTTCCTCGGCTGCAGAATGTGCATTCCACTGGGGAAAATTTTCTCCCGACTAATGCGAAATTTGAGTTATGCGAGGGTGCATGGGAATGCAACCCTCACATAACTTGCTGAACTACTGTAATTCCGTAATCCTTTCCTCTTCAAAGCTGCCATCAGCGTTCCCCTTTACCGAGGAACAGAGGCGATTGTTTCCCATTGTAAAAATCTTAGGAGCCCAAATCCCTTTCTCTGTTCCTTTACAGGACATCTCCTTTAAATCTTCAAACAATCCATTTTATCTGATGAGTCCATTTCCTATGGCATACCTGCACTGGCCATCCACCACAAACTTACAAAATGAGTTGAGACATCCTAGCCTGACCCCCTTTTTTACACTACTAGAACCTTGCTCAACTGTATGGAAAATGATGTCATATTCCTTCTTGATAATTTTGTTTCTTATTGTTGTCCTCATTTTCATATGTTCGTCTTGCTTATAGTGTGTAGTGCCTGTGATTTTCCTGGCAAGGCAACAAGCTTTTTAAAAGTTTCAGACTTGTATTGGATCATTTCTAAGGTGTCTGGAACAGTGTCTGAAAAAGGGTTTGGCAAATATATGAGAGGGATTCAGCAAATATTGATCCTGCCACCATAGACATGTGCTGATCAAAGCCTCTTGGAGATGCAATCACAACTTTTTTAAAGTACCAGCTAGCACCTGAGAAGGTTTTACTTCATAGTGCTGAATCTGAAGAGAAAAATTTTCCTGAAGAAGGGGTCGTCATGGGCTGTGCATCTTCCAGACTCCAAATCACGTGACCCTATGCTAATGAGACACAGGGAATTTGCATCTGTGCCTCTTTAGCATATTTTGGGCCATTTATCTGTAGAAAGGGCCAAAATGTGCTCTTTCAATCCAAAATTGAAAGAATGCAGCTCTTCTTCTGAAGCTCGCTTCCTCTCCCAGATGAGGAAGAGTGCTGTTTTCTGAAAGATTCCTTTGAAAGATAAGCACGTGTGGAAACTCTGTGGGCCCTTCCTTTGAAAGAGCAGTCCTCATGGTGCCAGATTTTTTGATCCCTGGCCCATTCTTACAAAAGAGCAGGGGCTGTGTGGACACTCTCTATTGAAAGAGCGGATCGATTTTTGATCCACTTTTTTGTGTGTGGATGAGATCTTTCGAAAGAAGTTTTTTGGAAGATCTCTACAAAGGCTACATCTACACTAGCATTCCTCTTTTGAATAGGAATAACGTTTCCTTTGGAAACAGGGTTTATTTTTGAAAGAGCTGAGTCTACACTGCTTTTCTTCTTTTGAAAGAAGCTCTTTCAAATGGAGTATATGCAAATGAGGTGTCATATATGTAAATCTGCACCTATTTTGCATTTTTGATTCCATCATTTGCATACCTCTTTCAAAATGCTAGTGTAGACATAGCCTGTGTGTAGCTGCACTGTTTTGAAATAAACTATTTCAGAAAATCTCTTCTGGAATAGCTTATTTTGAAATAATGGTGCTGTGTAGACATAGCCTAAGTAATCCAATTCCTTAATTCCTACTGTTGTGTCTTGATTTCTAAGATAAACAACTAGCTGACAAATCTGGCAAAACCTAATCAAAATGCAGCGGATTAAAGATGACAGACTTGTCTTGCTTTCATGTTTTTATAGCTGAGTCTTATCGATATTTAAACACAGCTTATTTAGTTTAATTTTCTATTTGAAAGAAGAATGCCATTGGCATACACGGTGATCTGACAGACTTCAGGGTAGTTTTCTCATAAATATTACTGGGCTCTAGGCTCGAAAGCAACAATGTTCATGTTAGCATGTTAGCAAACACAACATGTGCCAATGGGAACTCCTTGGATATCAGAATTATTTCCTATTCTAAGTATGGGGGGAAACTGATGACATATGTTGCCGTTATTATAATAAGAACAAGGTAGAGTTGACATTCTAGATGGAGGGCTTCAAGAGGATTTTAAATGTATTTAGCATAAAATCCCTTTTCACCAGAATGAATATGTACTGAGTGTCTGACTGGTGACAGAACAGACAAAACTGTGGTGGAAGAGCAGAGCAAGTTGCCGAGTGAATCTACAGAAAACAGAAATGAAGGAGGAAGATGCTAAACTAAGCAAAAGGGTGAAGTTGGGGGGAATAACCTGAAGCAGTGAAATAGGGATGCCTGGAGAGAAAACTTGAGGAATGTTCCTGTGACATAAACATCAGGGCTGTGTCTACACTTGCATTCCGCTTTTGAATGAGGTATGCAAATGAGGGAAATCGGAAATGCAAATGAGGTGCAGATTTTCAGAACAGCTTCTTTCGAAAGAAGAAAACCAGTGTAGACCCTGCTTTTTCAAAAGTAAACCCCATCTTCGAAACAATCCTTCTTCCCATAAAAAAAGGGAAGAAGGGTTCCTGGGGTTTACTTTCAAAAGAGCAGTGTCTACACTGGTTTTCTTCTTTCAAAAGAAGCTATTTTGAAATAAGAACATGCAAATGAGGAGTAATTTGCAAATATATGCAAAATTTTGAGGAGTAAGGGGGTATGTTGAAGTTTAAAACTTCGGTGTTGCCATGGAGGAGGGGGCGGGAGTTGCTTAATGAAGTGCTGCCTATGCACAGCAGCATTGCATTAGTAAACTCCCAACACCCTAATTACCATCCTTCTGTTGAAGGAAGGTGGTAGTGTAGACACAGCCTAAAAGAGCTAAAGAACATTACTAGACTAAGAGAATGTGGTAGGGTAGATGGGTCAAAGTAATAGGTGTCGCAAATTATGCATCAAAATAAACTACACACAGAAAAGTGTAGCAGGTAAATCAGTTCCCTGGGTTGTCAGAAAAGGCCCTTCACATCCCCATACTCTGAATTACAGTTTTGTGACAGTTGGTTTTTCTGTTTAATCCAGGCAGCTGAGTTACCCCACCATATGTTCACTGACATCGCCCTCCTGTGACTTACTGATATGTCAGTTATATCACCATCTGTGAATTGATGCCACTCTGGCTTTAAATTAAAGGCAGAGAATGAAGGTAAAAGGAAAGTAAAAATTGCCTGTCGACCACGTGATCAGAAAGTTCAACATTGAAAGATATAGTAGAAATTAAGGATTTTTGAAAAACTGATTTATATAATTCCTTTGGCAAACATCAGAGTGGTTTACACAATCACAGAGTAGACCTATAGAGGGATGATCACTACAACCACTTTTATTCAGCCAGCTCTGGGATATGGACAATGCATTTTCCAAGAGAACTGTGAGTGGAGGAAAAAAACCCCATGGGCCGTGTCTACACGAGCCCAAAATTTCAAAATGGCCATGCAAATGGCCATTTCAAAGTTTACTAATGAAGCGCTGAAATACATATTCAGCACTTCGTTAGAATGCGGGCGGCCGCAGCACTTCGAAATTGACATGGCTCGCCGCCGTGCGGCTCATCCAGACGGGGCTCCTTTTCGAAAGGACCCTGGCTACTTCAAAGTCCCCTTATTGATAGGAATAAGGAGATTTGGAAGTTGCCAGGGTCCTTTTGAAAAGGAGCCCCGTCTGGACAAGCCATGAGGCGGCGAGCCATGTCAATTTCGAGGATGTCAATTTCCTAAGCCATGTCAATTTCGAAGTTCCGCGGCTGCCTGCACTCTAACGAGGTGCTGAATATGTATTTCAGCACTTCATTAGTAAACTTTGAAATGGCCATTTGCATGGCCATTTCGAAGTTTTTGGCTACTGTAGACGTAGCCAAAGATAGCAATATGAAGCCCAATAAAGATACAGTTGGCAGAAGACAATTTACCCCCTTAGGTTTTGGCCAGAAAACTGGAATTAACAGTCTTATTTTTGTGAAAAGTGCCATGGAATCTTTAATCACTGTGGCCACATCTACACTAGTCCCCGCCTTTTGGAAGGGGCATAGTAATGAGTGAGTTGGGAAGATGCTAATGAGGTGCTACTATGAATATGCAGATCCTCATTAGCATAATGGCAGCCGCATGTGATTCAAAAGTGCAGTTTTCAAATCGTGTGCTGCCTGTGTAGACAGGGGCCTTTCGAAAGGACTCGCTGGATTTTGAAGGCCCCTTATTCCAAAAAACAACTACTGTAGACATAGCCTGTAAGTGATTAGGGACTTGCTTTTTTCCATCAAATCTACTCTGTGTACCTGGGGTTTTACAGAGAGTTCGTTGCTGTTACATCCCAATGTTGTCAGCGATGGGACACCTATTTCTCCCATGTGTGAAATAAGAAAGAAATCGAAAAGTTTGTGAGAAGTGCTGGTAGCAGTGAGCTGTTTCAAGTAATTGGACAAGCATGGAAACACATTAATTCCTTCTGTAATTAGTAGCATAAATTCAACAGTAATGGGCTATGTCCTGAAGAGGATGTAGGGTGATTTACACCCCTTGCAAACAAACACATACGAGTATATGGGTCTGGCTTATTCCCCCATCTGAGGGTTAGGATCTAGCCTCCTTCCATGGAGACCACTTCCAGAGATCCTATCAAGCGTCAGTGAGCAGGAGGAAGCCTCTCAGAGGAGCAGCCCGGTGTTAGGCACAGCAAGATGACTCTGGAACATGCTCTCCTGGCTAGTAAGATCTCTGCGGCAGAAAATGGATGGGTTACATCACTGCTGTGCTAGCCAGGGTATGACTTAACCCTGAATTTGGGAAACAGTATAGAATGGCTTCTTTCCATAATAAATTAGGCGGGGAGGGGACACAGATGTGCATGAGGTACAATGTAGAAACTGCTGAAAAATTCATTGACATTTCTTCCTGTGTTCCCATGGGGAACAGGGGACAGATGTCAGAAGCTTATACATATTCCTCAGGGGAGAAGTAAGAAATGATGAATGAAATAAAGGTCACATCAAAAATAATCAAAACTTTGAGGCCTGACAGTGGAAGATGCACGTGAAGATTGATGTTTTAACGGGATAAACTTTAACTTTCTTTGCGAAAAGAAGAGATGCTGATGGACTAGGCAGAAGCTAAGGTAACACACACTTGATATATGTGACAAAAGGAAGGATCCCAGAAACAATACATAGGTGCAACAACTTCTGTGGGAGTCTGTCAATTTACACCACCTGCAGATATGGTCTATGGTCTGTGGTTCTGAGGGGGAAAATTTTCAGCACAGTGAACTGGGATTTAATTGCCGTACTGTACTAACCACCCCACTCACTGGCTCTTAACTACCTGGAGAAAAGGAAAAGTGGGTCCAGCTGTGTTAAACATGGATTAATTCAGCAGACTTGACCCGAAACAGCACTGTAGAAAATTGCTAATGACAAGACTGGGAGGTTGCAAAGACTTTTGTCTCCAATCAAGCACAACCCCATTGGCTGAATAAAGCACTGAGTCTATGACAACTTTTCCAGCTGCACTTAAACTTCACGAGTGACACTTACACCCTATCCCTGCCTGTTTCGTTGCACAGGTTTGGGGCTGTGCATTTCTAACAAACATTTTCTGAGAGAGCTAAATTCTCCCACTTCTCCTAATGCTTCTTTTGGCCTCCTTTATAACTACAGCCGGAAATTGCCATGAATCACTGAACAGAAGGTGGATGGGGCACGCAGGGTTCTGCTCTCCCCAGCCAAGCTTCTGCCCAGAGACACCAGACTCATCCCAAGGGCCAAGAGCAAAGGCTGGCAACTGGCTGCTGCATGTGAGACTTTTTCCTCCCTCATGGAGGCCTGGGTCCAGGAAAACTCCTGTGGAACTTCCCTTGGGTGGGCAGGGCACACGCCAGTAGCGTGCTAGCCCCCTTGCCATGCTACAGAATGGACGGTGCTTACACCTACAAAATCACTTTGTTTTCATTACCAGAAAACACTGGCCCCATGCATAACCCTTTGCACAGCACTACGGGATGTCTGAATATAGTTGCAATTGTAAAGAGAGTTCTGAAAGAAGCTCAGATGTCATTGCATAGTAACACAAAGAGACCTCACGTGCTCACTTATTATCATACACGGATGAATAAATTTTCATTCTTTTAATATTTAGAAGTTTTTAAAATCTGGAACAGGAGAAACTGCAGCCACCAGAAATGGGTGAGTTTTGATATATATCCAAAATATCTGTACATATGGCTAATAGTCTTGTGGGTGTGTTTTGTGCAGTGAAAAATGACCAGATTCTGGATTGGAATTGTGTACGCTGAGAGAATAAGAAACACAAAATTCCTTCTTAGGCTGAGCAATATGAATGAAGTCACTAGCGTCAGGACGCTTCCTGTTTGCAAAGTTTCACAAAAGAAACAAATTGAGAGTTTTCCTCATTATCTGCAAACCATGGCAATGGAAACAATAGTGACACATTCAGCTCATTCCACTGTGTGGCCCATGGCATGAAGGCCAACCCTCCTGAAACATGTGATACCCTGTGTGACTGTCACACATAGTGGTCTGTCAGCATATTTGTTGCATTCCTCAGCACACTTTTGTCTGTACTGCAGTTTAAATGTCGTTGCTGGCCAGCACCCATCATGAAAACACAATGCCATGGAGCATTTGTTACATATATAAAAAGTGGAGCGTTAAGACTAACCCACCACCCCTGTCATTGGCTTCACTAGCTTCTGCTCTACCCTAAACATAAACCGATACACTAGATATTATAGGAATCTGGGATCACATGAGCTTACCCAGAGCAAATCCTGCACGTGGCACACCCAGAATCAGTCACTTCACTGAAGAGATTATGGAGGCACTGGGCCACGCAGTCACCAGGGTTTACAAAGGCCACAGCAAATGCTGCTTCCTCCTCGAGTAACTCCTCCAGTCTTACAGAAGAACAGAGACAGCTTCTGCTGCCCTGCATAAAGACAGCCTGAGCAGGTCCTGCACCAGGCCCAGCATCTGAGGAAGTAGGGAGGTTGAGTGGTTAAGCAAGCATGAGTGAGCAGAAGCTGGATGAGAAGAGCATATAGGAGAAGATGGCATGGGTGCAGGTATAACCCACACACCTAGACCACTTCACAGAGAAAGAATAAGTGCCCTCTGCAGCCTAAGCTGCCAGCCAGTTGGCCTTGAGCTCAAGCAGCACATGTGCCTGCACTAAGCTCCGGAGGTCCCAAGCTCAAGTCTGCCTGTGGCAGGTACAAAGGCCTTCCCTCTTATTCTCAGGAGAACAGAAATTGGGTGTGTGAGGGAGCATAGTAAAATACAGTACACTCTTGTTTAACTGGTACCTGAGTAACTGGCACGCTCAAATAACTGGCATACACAGCTGAGTAGCTCTGCTGAGGCGACACCAGGCAGGAGCATGGAGAAAGCAGAGGAGCCGGCCAGCTGCACTCACATGCAACACAGAAGGATGCTGGGCAGCGCTGAGCCAGCTGGTGCTCTCTCAAGGGGAGACATTGTTCTGGTGCTCTGTGCACAAACCCCAGTCCTGATGCCGCTTCTCTGCGCTCCTGCCTGGTGTCCTCTGAGCAGAGAAGCAGTGTCAGGGCTGGGGTTTGTGTATGTAGTACCCAGAGGCACTGAGACCTTACACTAGGGTGAGTGAACTCTTTGCTCTTCAGCCTTGGCTGACTGCCAGCTGGCCTTTAGCTCATGAGATAGAGCACAGGGCTTTAGCCCCTGTGATCGCAGGTTTAATTGCTGGTGACCTGGGTCTGTCAGCATTCCATGTACATGGCATGACAGCAATGCCCTGCCCCTCAGGGGGCCAGCCCACTCAGCACTGCCAGTGTCCCTCTGTGCAAGTGCAGCCAGCAAGCTCCTCTGTTCTCCCACCCAGCGTGAGCTACTCTCTATTATCCAGAATATTTAATTATCTGGAAACCTCCCAGTCCCGTGGATGCCGGCTATCAAAGAGTTTACTGTAATGTCTTTTGTTGAACTGATCTCCAGGGGTGACAGAAACAAACTTTTGAGTTTATACAGAGCTCTTCTTCAGCCAGTCAGCTGAGCAGCGCAGCCATTGTAGTGTAGTAAGAGAAGGGGAGGGTGATAATCACTGGCAAAGAGTCTTAAATAGAGAATACGTTCACTGATTCATATATTTCCCAACAGCAAAGAGACTTGTCTGTTGTGCTGAATGCATCAGGCCACTAGTAAAATTGAATTTATTATTGGTTGAATTAATATTCGTTACGAAGTTTGCCCACTTTTGTGTTGAAAAATGACCCGCAAGCCAGATATTGTCTACTGTTTGTTTATCACTTGCAATTTTTTAACAAAAAAACAAAAAAGCCACACACGCTGTGTGGTGAAATTTTAGCCTATGGCTTAGGCTTGTCAGTATGGGTATTCACTACTTATGATGTATGACTGGTCTCCAGAATCACATGGTATTGATTCAGCTCCCAGACTGCATGATTTAAGCTTTATGAAAGGAGTCTCTTTTTCTGTATGTAGATTATCTGTAAACTTCCGTAATGTTTGTAAACTGGACATAGATACTCAAAGTAGCAGTTAAAGAAATGGTAAGTATGGGTTACAGTAACTGGTAATTAATATTTTACATTGAACAAATAGCTAAAACCTGACATTTATCCTGGGTAAGACAATGGAGCAGCTGACACAGGAATTCAGTCATACAGAACTAAGGAAGATTTCTGATACCATTTTACTTATTGTGACAGGGTTAGGCCAGAGGCAGCTCTAAAAAGCAGAAACAGCCCTAGCTAATCTGGTATCATCATAGGCGGAGTGGGAGCAGTGCGGAAGAGGCTGCTATAAATCAATTCAGGGCCAACTCTTCCCACTTAAGGTTCCCATTGGCCTTTTAAAAAGCCTCACCCCAACCCCAGTAGGGTGAGGGGACAGAGTAGAAGAGGTGGGTGGAGGGAGGTGAAGAGATTAGAGCAGATGACGACAGACATAGAGGCTGGCAAAGGAGCATGCCAGCGAAGAAGATTAGGGGTAAGGCTGGTTGGTGTGGGCCCAGGGATACAGCTGGGACCAGCACAGCTAGGGGTGGCCAGAATGGTGCAGAAGCTGGGCCACTTTGGCCAGGGTTTCACAGGCTGCTAGAGGGGTGGTGGGAGCACCTCAGGGTTCTGGTGAGTGTGAGGGGCAAAATGGGCAGGGCCTTAGGCAGAAGGGGTGAAGCCAGGAAGCTAATCTCTCCCAGTGGTACCTGATGCACCACCCATGCCTGCCAGCATGCAGGTAAATGCCTGGAATGCTGTGTGCTGGATAGCCCTGGCTCCAGCAGAACTAAAGCCTCATTCTGGTTTCCACCTGTCTTGGTTACTACTTGCAGGATGACCCCAGCAGGTTCCAGAGCCTGTTTTTTTCCCCACAAATGTGTTCAGCAATGCCCAGCCCCTTTTGGTCAGTTCAAATTTTCAGGTACATTGCTTCTCTATGAAGTCAATAATCAATGCTTTTTTTACTTTAACTGGAGTTATCAAACTGTTCAATTTAAACCTAACACTTACTAGCTCAGGGTTAAAACTACAAGTTCATTAATAAAAGAAAATAGGATTTTAGGTGAATTTGAGCCCAAGAGAAAGTTAGAAATGGTTGCAAGTAAATTAAAATGAAAGCATGCATGTACAAGGTTAAAATTTAACCCAGGAAGGTTTTGTTCAAAGTTTTGTTGAAGATATCCTCTTCCGCCCTCAGTCTTCCAACATGATGTTAGTAGTTCTTTCTTTGGCCAGGATCGCTCCCACAGGCCTAAAGGTAAAAGAGAGAACATGTCCCTTTCTTCTGTAGTTCCATTGAACCACTGAATTGAATTCTTCTGAAGATTACCCCTCAAAGCAAAATCTGTGCAAATGAGGAAAGGAACATGGAATTTGATAGTGATGGAGGCTCCATGCCATCACCCTCCCCACCCCACTTGGCATTTGCTCAAATGCAAATTGTGCTGTTTCCTGGCATCTCCTCCCCCTCCTCTTTCATGCTCCTGATTACTAGATATATGTAAACTGAGGTAAACACACACTCCTTTGTTTGGGATAGGCCTGCTTAACAACTTTTGCTGAGGCAGGGCTGTCTGATTTTGAACATGTTCTAGTACAGTAGGATCATAATGTTCACTTAATGTTCGCAAATTCAATTATTTGCAAGTGGCTGCTTCCCCCGGGCTCTGGGCAGGAGCGCCGGCAGCTGGGTTCCAGGCAGGAACCATATTTGCGAAATTCAACATTTGTGAAGGTTCTTAACACAGAACCCTCGCGAATGTTGAGACCCTACTGTAATAACATACAGTGGCAATTAATAACTTTACATATAAAGCTACCACATGCATTTCACCAGCCGTGTCTACACGTGCACGCTACTTCGAAGTAGCGGCACTAACTTCGAAATAGCGCCCGTCACGGCTACACGCATCAGGCGCTATTTCGAAGTTAACTTCGACGTTAGGCGGCAAGACGTCGAAGTCACTATCCTCATCAGGAGATGGGGATAGCACCCTACTTCGACGTTCAACGTCGAAGTAGGGACCGTGTAGTCATTGCGCGTCCTGCAACTTCGAAATAGCGGGGTCCGCTATGGCGGCCATCAGCTGAGGGATTGAGAGACACTCTCTCTCCAGCCCCTGCGGGGCTCTATGGTCACCGTGGGCAGCAGCCCTTAGCCCAGGGCTTCTGGCTGCTGCTGCGGCAGCTGGGGATCTATGCTGCAGGCACAGGGTCTGCAACCAGTTGTCGGCTCTGTGTATCTTGTGTTGTTTAGTGCAACTGTGTCTGGGAGGGGCCCTTTAAGGGAGTGGGTTGCTGTTGAGTCTGCCCTGTGACCCTGGCTGCAGCTGTGCCTGGCACCCTCATTTCGATGTGTGCTACTTTGGCGTGTAGACGTTCCCTCACAGTGCCTATTTCGATGTGGTGCTGTGCAATGTCGAAGTTGAACATCGACGTTGCCAGCCCTGAAGGACGTGTAGACGCTATTCATCGAAATAGACTATTTCGATGTTGCTACATCAAAATAAGCTATTTTGATGTAGGCTTCAAGTGTAGACGTAGCCACCATGTGTTATTGACCAGCAAATTGTTGGTTTTAAAATGATACCTCACAGGGCCTATTATGTGCAAAGATTATTATAATGGTGCATAGCATGTGAACACAGAGGTTCTTCTAGCTCAACAGAACATCTTCTCTTTTTTCTTCATCCATTTATAAAACCAAATCTGGGCCCTACTGAAGTCAAGGGTGATGAAATTGTATCCTGGTTACCGAGGTTTGAGACAGTTCCAGGTCTGCCAGTCTTTGACTTTCATTTTCATAGCCTCCTGTATAAAAATAGATTATTTACCAGTGTAGTGTTCTGCCCCATAACTTAGCACAAGCAAAAAACATGAGCAAATGGTTTTCATTAATGCTCATATGGCAAATTTTTAGGGTTTGTTCTAGAAAGACTTCAAAGTAAAACATTTGACTTGACAGTTCAAGCAGGAAATTGTAAGCCTATTGCAGAGTGAAGATGGAGAGGAAGGCAATTCACTTTTAACTTTTTCCTGCTTGAATATTGTAGGTGATCAGTATTTGGTTCTCTGAAAGGTTATTTAAATGCAAGCAGAACAATAACAAAATCATTTTAATCTTACTCATTTGCATTAAGACAAGTCTCTAAAGCTAGCAATCTGTTCAATACTTTGTACATTTTTTGTTCCTGTAGTTTAAGCTTATTGAGCCAGATTTCTGCTCTCAATTACTCTGGTATATTCTGGAACAATTCCTTTGTCACTGGTGTTGCTCCATCTTTACAGTGGGATAAGTAAGAACAGAGTTTGGCCAGTTTATTACTTCTCTGTGGAGGGATTGCTGCTATTTACTATAATCAGAAACTGAATACAATGCCAACTCAAAACACAAGCCTAGTTTTCAGGCTTTCAGGGAGGCAGAGACAGAAGAGAAGTCATGGTCTAGGCCAGGAGTTACCAACCTTTTTGCACCGGGGGCCGTATGGTAATTTTTACATGTTCTGGGGGCTGCACACAAAATAGCAAAATCATTCAGAACAGAAAAATGCAGAATAAATTGATATTTTATTACTCTAATATATTGGTCTAATATCCTTACCAGCTCACTCACATTTAGGTCAGCATGCAGGATGTTCTGCCCACCAGTTACAGAAAGTAGTAATGGATCCTTAGAGTATTCCATTGAATGAAAGATGTGACAGCTATAGAAACTGCAAGACTCCAGAATATATCTTGTCCACAAAGAAGCAGCTCCAATCAGTGTTTATTAAGAACAGAGCAATCATTTGAGAATAACTGGCATTAAAATGCTACCTTATAGTACGAAATGAGAACCTTTATATCATCTCTTCTCAAGAAAACAACCATTTTGAATTCCCTCCTCAGAGAGAGGAGGGTAGGGAAAAGGACACACTCTTTGGACGTTACTTGAAATGTAAAGATATGAACAGATTGCCAAATTTAGGGTCACATATCCTTAGTGTATCTAAGCATGAACTTTGGGTTTCTGGCACTTTCCAGGACCCCAAGGAGAGTATATACAGTGGTCACTGAACATCAGCACATACGTATTTCCCATAAAGAAAGGGGAGGGAGGAGGAAAAAAAAGAGGGAAATCCTATGGTATTTTAAACAGCATGCATGCATTCAAAGCTATGATGGGTGGGAATCTCTCTAATATGTAACTAGGTTGCTAACAACAACCGCAGCGGAAACTATGGGATGAGGGAGGATCCATTCACGCTAGTGAAGCAAAGTACTCAGCTGCCACTTGGGATACCAACACTTCAAATGCAGTGCTACAGCTGTACCACCACAGACCTGCAGCACATTGTGGGCTGAGGGTTATCTGCTGCTGCAGTAAAGCCACCCTTTCTGAGGGGTGGCAGGTAGGGTAACAGGAGAGTTCCTCCCCTGGCCTGACAGGTGCAGCTGGATCGATCTGAGATTTTAAGTGCAGAGCTGGACTCAGTCTACAGCTTTCCAGCAAAGCACCACCCTGGAGCACCCTGGTTCTCCCTGCCTGGCTGGGCAGGAAGCTGCATCCCAGCCTGAGTGCTGGAAGGATGAAGAGGCCAGAAAGTCCTTCTCTTCTTGCCAGGTACTGCAGGCAGCCCTGGCCTGGCCAGAAGGCAGTGGTGAGGAGCACAGCCAGGTCACAGCCACACCGGGCTCTGTGCAGGCCAGCCGGACCAGTGCAGCTGCCAGAGGAGGTGCACTCTGGGACTGATGCCATGTCATGGGGCGGGCCCAAGCTGGAGCCTGGTACCGGCAGGTGGTGAAGCTATAGGGGGGCAGCCCCAGCATCATGGGGCCAGGCTTGTGCTACCAGGGAGAGGGGCTGTTTCCTCCATGGTATTGGGGTGGGAGGGGACTGTGGTGCTCACGCAGCTGCCACAGTAAGGCAGCTTTGCAGGCTAGATAAAAATGCTAGGTGAGACGGATTCTGGCCCACAAGACCATGTTTCGGCCATCCCGGGTCTAGACCTTCATTCAACTGTACAGAAGATGCAGGATCTGCCCCAGAGATGCTGTCTGCAATCAGTACTAGTGAAAATTCCATGTGAAAATGTACAAGTGACTCCTACTGTTCCAACAGATGACCAGGTTTTAGAACAGAGCAATGACAGTACTAGTTCCCAATGCTATAGGTTCTCCAACAGAAGACCAGGAAACCAGTAGAAACTAAAAAATACCAACAGAGATCAATACAAGGAGCCTAAAGCATCTAGGCTAATGTCTGCTATGGAACATAAAAGTAATCAAAGTCTGTTAACAAACAAATAAATAAATAATCAATGCTTCCTATCTGGGACCTAATCTTTCCAGACGGTATATCTTTCTTCCAGGCATCTGAAAACAATTATTTAGTCATAGTAACACTTATTCTGGAGGCTGTGAGGGTGTGTGTGGAAGTCTCGTGTTGCTGCTATGCCCCTAATTAATCACTTACAATCTACAGAATGCTCCTTAATATTCTTCTTCGAGATAGCGGAGGTCAATATTCAGTGAGGGACAGTGTTCTCTGTAAGCTGAATGCTTGGGTGTTACCCAGGAGAGATTCAGGGTGCCGCCCAGCTGATTAGCAGATCGTCCAGAGCTGCCTACAGCTGGCAGCATGCATTTCTACCATTGGTGCACATCTGCATATACTTTGGTGCACACAACAACATATATTCTGCCTCTGGATGGAAAAAATAATTAGAGGGAACACTGGGGAGGAGGTTAAGTTCTGACCAAGCATGCTTTTAATAAATACATTTCTATGTGTAATAATACTATGTGTCTGTGTCTGTTTTATTATATTTGTGATGAAAGAACTCAACTGCTTTGGGACCAAGTTATGTTGTGCTACTGCTGCTTTGTATGAAATAAAGAAAAAAGTAACGGAAGAGCTGTATCTGGATGGTTTAACTAAATTTCCATTTTTTAAGCCTTTTTGACCTGACTCTCATCAAGGAATGCATTCTCTTTTCTCAAATGACTCTATTTGGGGGAAATGCTCCAAGCAGAATATGGGTTTGCATAATTTTAATTGACAACTGCATGGGATGACACAGCAGAGGCTTTAAAGTAACTATTTCACTCTGATTGTATTTAGTTTTCACTGTTGGAATTCCCCTTTGATCAAGAATATGTTTCCAGAACAGTGGTACATATCCTGTGATTTTGGCCACATACTATAAAGAAAAACATTTTATTCCTAAGTACCATGTCAAAAGAGCCTCACGCTAATGTAACGGTGAAACTTATCCTCGACAGAGAAATGGATACCATCCAGTGTGCCTTGAAAGCTTCCATCTTTTGATACAATGAATTATCTATTTCAATTAATAAAGCTGTCTGCATGATAGAATTTGGAATAGATGTCCCCTCTATGTCAGTTGAACTATCTGGCTGCTCACCAACTGGCAGCAGGAGTAAGCCACTCCTCACAATCAGGTTGCACCTGCGGCTGAATAGCTTGATTTCTTATCTGCTTCCTAACCTTATACCATATGACAAGAGAGTAGATTTGTAAAATTTAAAAGTAGATCTTTAAGTGAAAACTGCAGCAATGTCTGAAATGTTTTTGAGCTAAGACAGTCTGTTTCTAGCAATAAGTTGTCTGATAATTTTCATGTAAACTATAATTAGCAATATTTTACTGTTTAAAGACCACCAGCAGCCTTGTGCTCATTGTTTCATTCACTGTGTGAATCTGGCTCAACTGGCAGTTTCCGCAAGTGAGAAACTAGAACTGCAGTGTTGTTGTAAATCAGATTTGAAGCCTGCACAAAAGTCTGAGTTCTTGCCAATCTGGTGGCAAGAAACTAGTAATCAAACATGGGACTCCTGCCTGGCACAGCAAGACACTTGTGAAATTTGCAGTGTTGTCAGTTACAGTGAAACCATCTGTGGGTCAGTATTAATTGGTTATGAAAAAGGACTTGGTATCATTTCAGTGTTGCTTTGAGAAAACAGATTGATTTTTTTTCATTTTATTAAAAAAATTAATTTACCAAATGCTTCTAAAACTCTCAGTTAAAGGGTGAGATTTTACCCTTACAACAAATGCTTTTCATAGTGTTCAGTCAGCATTCCCTCTCAAATCCTCTATCACATAAAATTATTCTTCATACCAATGTTTATTCCTGTTCTGTAAATGACCTTTGAATAACTCAAGAGAGCGTTGAAGACTGGAGAATCTAACATATAAATTCCTGTGAAATGATTCACTCTGTAAGGGCGTGTGGTGAACAACTCATTCCTAGGGCCAGAGAAGGTTAAATGAGCCAATCCTCCTGGTTCTGACCAAACAATTGCTGGGAAAAAGTTACTTGGAACACTGAGAGGAGAAAAGAAAGAGCTTGAATAGAATCCTGTGCCATTCCAGGCAGCTACTGCCCCCAGATCTCATAGATGGAGGATTAATATTTAGTGTCTCTTGTAGGTCACTCTCCGAAGCCCACTTCACAACAATCTAATCAAATCAAGGCCAGTGATGTGGTTTCCCTGCAAGCATGGCCAATCTGTTTGCATCCACCAGACATAGCCCATCTTCCTGAGTTCCACTTAAATGAGGGCTTTGGAAGGCAGTCTGCACCTGGATGAATTATACATGGGAACATTTACCGTAAATCTGTCTCCAATCACTTATTTCTTAGCTAAAAAGGAATTCACAGACTTTAGAAGTCCACAGCCTCTCACGTCTCAGCTAAGCAGAAGGTGCTGCCCAAGCCTTGACAGCTTTTTCTACGTTAAGGTCTTTGGGGAGGAAAGAGACGGCCCATTGCACAAGCATGTCTATTACCTATTTGTAGTGTACGGAACTCAATTAACCTCAGGGAAACAAAATACTATAGAAATGAGCTGCCATCATCAGTGACCACTGGTTAACTTTTGCAGATTAAATATTTTTTTCTGCTGATGCCACAGGCAGCTCATGCTGATAAACAAAGGACCCACATCACAGCATGAAATCATGATCATAAACCTCTTTAAATCCATCAGCCAAAAAGATGGCAGAAATTGTTAGACAGTAGGGACCAGATTCATTTCTGGTGTAACTACCCTTAAGCTAGTCCTGATTTCTATAGCGCAACATCTGTGTATGGATCAGGTGGTTTCCCTAGGAAGAGCACTTATGGGGAAGTGAGTGGCCAGCTGGGATGGAGGGGGACTCTAGCCCTGTAGGGTCTGCCAAAGGAGAAAAGGCCCCAGGAGGGAAGTTCTGTGAGAAGGGAGAAAATCTTTTGCTTTGTGTGCAGTTCAGCTGGGAACTTGGAATTTCATCTGGAATCTCTGTGATGTTAATAAACACAAATTCATTGGGAATGTCCTCCAAAAAGCATGTGTGGCATTTGAGGAGCTCAAAGAAACTGATGCAAAGGGCTGCTTGCAGGCCTGCCCTGGAGCCACCAACAGGCACTGGGAGCTGACAACTCGTTCACACCTTTGTGTCTATTTTCATGGAATGAGGAATACTGCACAAAATTTACATTAAATAATGCAAAAGCAATATTAATTGTTGTCCATGGCCCTTCTATTGCATCTCTTTAATGTCTCAGTGAATTCTTTCCAACACTCAAAATCTCTGCTATCTCTGCACATGACTTTAAATAAAATACAAATTTAAAAGGCTTGGTGTGAAACACTGCATGAATTTTGAATAAATTAAATTTTGAACAAACTTAAGCAAAGGTAATATGATGGCACAAGTCCAGTACAGTTGATCTGAGAGTCTATTAGTTCTCCTAAGTTTTAATTCTACTTCTGATACCAATATTGCGTGACTTTAGGCAAATTATCTAATTTGTCTGCCTCAACTTCCACAGCGTAAATGGGAGGACAATGTAAAAATGAAAATAATACTAGGAATTGAACCTCTCTAGTCCAGCATCCGTGGGACCTGAATGATGCCAAACAAGAGTTTGCTGGATCACAGGAGGTCATACTGTCTAGCGGCATTACCAACACTTCCACTGCTAACGGGGTTTTTAGAAAACATTTAAGGGTAAATTACAACTAAATACCAGCACAGAACACTCAGAACCAGAACTGGTGACTGTAAAGAAACTGTATGGGACCACAGAAAACTTGGACACCACCCATGATAAATGATCATCTGGCTAACTAAAACTTTGCCAGATTATGGATGTTGCCAGATGAAAGAGCTCTGGAATAGAGAGGCTCAACCTATACAGGGGTTTGAAATATCAGATTGTTTTTATATGTCACATTGGAGACTACTTTTCTGCCATGTACTGTTATCAAATGTATTGGTCACTCAGCAGGTGGACAACTATCCAGCTCTGTGATTATCCACACACGCCCACGCTGGACAGAACATTGAAATCCAACCTTCTAAATATCAGAAGAGTCCCATCAGCAGGTCAGTTTAATTTTAGCATTTCTAAACCACTGCATGTTCTAAATCTAAATCTAAAAATGCTGACAAACCACTTTCAATTTTTTTGGAAAAAAATTGCTCTTCTAGAGGTTTTTAATGTTGGAATCAGTGAAACAGAACCCAAAGCAAATGCGTGAGTGCTTGACTAATAGTAATTGTTTGTCTTTTCATGTGAACAACTACCTGCCAATGCAGAAAATTTCTCTACTGTATATTCAGTTTAGCTTTAAGTATCAATGACTTACTTCTTCCAACTTTTGAGCAGATAAATTGCATCTCAGCATGCCTAACAGGTGTGAATGAAATAAAAAGCAACGTTTCACTTTGTGAATTTGCATACACCATTCCCATCTTTATAGTCAATAAAAAGTGATTTCCTTTGGTATCTTTGTAGCAATTCTATCTCCTTTGTTCAATATATTTGTTTCCTGAAAGAACTGACATTAGAGCTAGCGTGGCTCATTTGATCTTCAAATCAAACAATAGAAGTTACTAGAAAGAGTGTCTGGACCAGCTCCTATCAAACAGTCCACTGGAACTATAAGAGACGCATCCATATTTGAGACACAAAACCACCTTTTAATAATGTTTTAAATAATAGGGTAATTCATAATCATAGCAGATAATCATACTAAAAACATTCTTCTGAGAGCCTTTAGTGTTGAGGATAATCCAATGCTAGAGTTAAGGCTGTGCATTATATGTTGCAACAATTGAAAGGGCTTGGGCAGAAAAGTTTGGTGCTAATATTGCAGTAGAGCTCAGATACTGTGGAGCTGAAGACCCTGTAGAACAATGTTTTTTAAAATTTTTGAGACTGCAGAACACCAAACAATAATATTTTTATGTGGAACATCTATGAAAATTTTCTTTAAAAAAATTGCCAGAGCGAAAAACAAAAACACCAAAACGAACAACATATACAACAAAACCAAAATGAAGTAATTTAATCAGGTAACATAGCAAGAAGAAAGAGCATTGTATCTGGTTTTATAACAGAAAACATATACCATCACTAACAGAGAGGAAGCCGTGCTAGTCTATACACTATCAAAACAAAAAGCAGTCAAGTAGCACTTTAAAGACTAGCAAAATAGTTTATTAGGTGAGCTTTCGTGGGACAGACCCACTTCTTCAGACCATAGCCAGACCAGAACAGACTCAATATTTAAGGCACAGAGAACCAAAAACAGTAAGCAAGGAGGACAAATCAGAAAAAGATAATCAAGGTGAGCAAATCAGAGAGTGGAGGGGTGGGGGGGAAGTTCAAGAATTAGATTGAGTCAAGTTTGCAGACGAGCCCCTATAGTGACTCAGAAAGTTTCCATCATGATTTAAACCATGTGTTAATGTTCCGAATTTGTCCCACGAAAGCTCACCTAATAAACTATTTTGCTAGTCTTTAAAGTGCTACTTGACTGCTTTTTGTTTTGATATACCATCAGTGTATTTTTTCTGATGTTCATGGCACACCTGCAAGTTGTTCAAGGAACACCAGTGTTCCGCAGAATACGGTTTAAGAAACACTACTGTAGGATGTAGGTCCATAATTTTAAAGATATTTAAGCATTGCTGCAATCAGCAGTCCATAATGTTTATGATATATAAATTTCTTGCATGGATTACTGTATGTCCTTCATTTAGGGCTTTTATCACACCTTGTATCCTGTATATGGGTGGTGGCACATTGAGAGGTTTGAACCCCACAGCTACAAGTATTTCTGCATACTTTGTTGCTCTATAGATGAGTACTGTATTATACTTGAAAAGACCATTTATGCAATTTTCTTGCTAATCCCTGTTTTTGAAGCTGAGTTAGTATTTAGCTAGTGTTTAGTTATATAATCTGAGTTAGCAATATCATTAGGACACAGTGAAACCTCTATAGAGATTCTGCCCCTATTTCCTAGAATTGCAGTCCATTTACCATACTAATAGCTATAGCAAAATTGTCTATTGCACTGTATCTTAACTCACAGTAAAATAGCGGGTCAAACAAGAACAAAAGATGGAAAGCATAAATAAGGGTACGTCTACACTACAAATTTAGGTTGAATTTATTAAGGTTGACTATTTAGCATCTGATTTTACAGAGCTGAAGTTGCATGTCCACACCTGAGGTTGACAGGGTGTGTCCCCTGCAGCGTGGCTACCTTTGACTTTAAAAGTGATGCACTGTGGGCAGCCATGTTCCTGCTGCCCTTTGCATTTTGGGTCTGGCTCCCAATGCCTGATGGGACAAAAACATTGCAAGGGGTGTTTCTGGGTACATGTTACAAGCTTATCTCCCTCTTCCTTGCCTTGCAATGCTTGAAAGGAACAGCAAGCAATCTTTTCACACACTTTTTTCCCTGGTTATTCATGCAGACTCCATAGCCCAACAAGCATGGATCCCACTCAGCTTCCCAAAAATCTTCAGGAAAAAGGGGCCTCCGGAAGAAGGACTTCCTTCTGGAAGCTCCCCCCAGGGCTGTGCTTCTACACAGTGTTTTGGAGTCCGGAAGAACGGTCTTCCGGATTCCAAATCACGTGATGTTATGCTAATGAGGCATGGGGAATTTGCATCCATGCCTCATTAGCATCTTTTGTTCCGTGTATTAGTGGAAGTGGCCTGTGTAGAAATGGCCTTTGAGTGCAGGGAGTGGGGCCCTGCAGAGACTTAAAAAACACCTTGCCTATACACAGGCTTTACTTTAAAACTTCCCAGGGTCACAAATCCCCTGGACACTGGAGATAGGTTGCCACCACCTGAGTGAGAAAAGACCCCTCTAGCCCAGGAAGATACACTCAGGGCATTTTCCTGTGGGGGTACCACAAGCTTTTAATCCTCCTTCAGGAGAGAGCTTGGACACAAACAAAACAAAACAAAACAGTAATTCATCAGTGACCTTTCAGTCTAAGGCATGCATATACAAAGATACTTCTTATGACACAGGATCAGATCAGTTGCTTAAAAACAGAGATTTATTCACAAAATAAGAGAAAAGTAAATCATGGGTTGCACACAGAGAAAGAGATTTCTCTGGGATTTAGCTTAAAAGTTACAGGGGAAAAAACATCAACTCAAATAACAGCACAAAAGCAAATACAAAGCAGCCAGTCAAACCAAATTTAAAATAACCATAACCTGATCACATCTAGCTATACATTTCCCTTGTGCTTGCACCTTTTTGGCTGATTTTGTGATGGTCAGGATATTTCTGATTTTTCATTCCAATTGCCTGGGACACATCTCCCTCTCGGTCTTTCTCCCTGCTGTCAGCAGAGACAAAAGCCTCTGAAAGCTACAATTGTTCTCAGTTTAAACAAAGCTACTTCACTCCCATTTGCTCACTTGGGATTCAGGTTACTTCAGGAGGTTAACCCCTTCCCTGTACTCATTCATGACAGAGGCTGCTGTAATCTAAGTAGCCAGGGCAATCAGTACATTTCTGCTAGGAAGGACAGTGACTCTGGGAAATGTGCAGGATACAGTGTAAGGCAGTGTTTCCCAAACTAATTTGGCCATGCAACACTACTGTGCTTGCAATATGGTGATAGAACACATATATGCTGGGCCAGGGGGCAGGGAGGGTTTGTGCTGAAAAATTGACACAGATAATGTTCAAAAGTTGATGTAAGAGTTAGTTTTTTAGATGTCTTTTATTTTACAACGAACAAAAAATAACAGGAGAAAATCGCCCGAATGTGCAGCTAATATCCTTCAACTAATGGCTGCTGCTCTTTTAACCTGGCTGTAAGTGAAGGCTTTAGACTTTAACCCTTCCAAAATAGCTATAGAAAAAGGCCATGTCCTTACACTATGCCCAGTTTTGGGTACCACACCCTAAGAATGATGTGAACAAACTGGAGAGAGTCCAGATCAGATCATGTCAATAGGAGACCCTGATCGGCTCTGGGCCCTGCGGTCCCCTATGCACATCTCGCTACCAAACAATAAAATTAAATCTAAATTCTATTTTTAAAAAGGTCCCTGGCTTTAACATTTGTTCTAAATAACCTTCCCTAAACTTTGTAGAAGTCACTTCTCTATGGTGTCTGAAACTTTCACTTATCCCTCAGCAGCACACCCACAAGTGCGTGTTTCAACACGCTTTAGAATTCTGGCAGCTGTAATCCCTGCTTCCCGCCTTTGTTATGCTTTATGGTAAATTGATGTTGGACTGCTTCCAGGTGTGACATGCTGTGGTGTACAATAGACTGATGTTATTCTAAGAATGGGTCTTAAAAGCCAGAAACTATGAAAATGATGATAAGCACCTGTTCAGTACCAGCCAGACATGACACCTGAGCTCCATAATTAAACATTCAGGATATAGTTCAGCCGTCCATCACTTCTCAGCAAACACTTCATGTTCAGCACATCTTAAGTGATTTGCTCAGTAGGAATGCACTTGAGCTCATGTGTAAATGCTTGTCTGAACTGGGAACCAAGTTTGTCAAAATATTCCCATAGGCTGCATTTTTTACTTTTATGATTAACACTCCATAGACTGGATGCCCTGTATGACGAATGATTCATTAAAAGGAACTGAGTAGTTTGCCGGAAACCAATAAAGGAAATATGCATCATCTGTAGTTATGCATGACACCTCCTTGTAACAGATTAGAGTGTGTCTGAACAGACCCTGGAGATTTGTGAAAAACAAAAAGGTGCCAAATGGTGCATCTTAAGTGTGGAACACCCCCACACCCCCAACAATAAGGAAAATACCTATTTTTATTTTTTGCGATCCATCGTGCTTAATACTGGATGTTGGTAGTCATTTTATTTGACTTAAAACTGTAGCATCAAGCCCTACAAATTTGCCCAAGCTGTGATAGCAGCCCTGGCAAATTTAAATCTTTGGGAAGCAGGGATAATAATTAAACTTCCTCCCCTCCACCCACAGTTTCCCATAGAGGATACCTCTGACAACTGTACCATCCTCCACAACCTTTCTCCTTTCTTTCTTATCTTGTCACTTTTAACTAATAAGCCCGTACATCTTCATAAACAGCAGGAATGTTTATTTAACATATAACCCTTCTATTAATGGCTGGCGACCACCGGAAGGGCCAGGCTCTGTTCCTAGGGTATTCTGTCAATTATTCAACCAAAGCGGCTCGAGCCCCCACTCAGTAACCTGGGACAATCTCACCTATCCTGTTGGGTGCCTGTAAAGGCAGCTCTCCTCTCACAAGCACAGAATCAGAGATAGAAACAGCTTGTTTAGTAGCAGCAGCCTAACATCAGTTTACACTCTGACACATGGAGTATTCTCATACAAAGGAGAGGAACCCCCCATTAAGCAAAGCACTCTCCTCAGAGTCTGCTGAGCCAAGTCTCTTGCTCAGGGCTCTTTATCTGCACACCCCCACCTATAGAGTGTACCTCCACTTCTACTCTCTACTCACAGTACAGTCTGGTCTGTACAATGCAGAGTTCACAGGTACGTCAGCTGAGGGACACCTGCCACACCAGGGCAGGATCATCTCCTGGCCGCCTGCCACTCCTGCCCATTGCCATCTCTCCCTGCTGGCCACTTGTCCACTGTTTTTAATGCCGGTGATCCCTGTTGGCCACTTGTCTGCTGCTTTGTGGGTTTGGTTCTAGGTAGACCCCTGTGATTTCGGCTCTTGGTGGCTTCAGCTGTGGGACTAGCCATAAGAATCTCAGTAGTCACCAGGGTGGATTTTCACAGAATAACTACAGACCCTAGCATTGGTATGGGCTTTAGTTCTGTCTTTGAACAGTGTGGGGAGGGATTAGTCCAACCAGACTTCTGGCTGCAGGGTGAGAAGGCTCCCAGTTGGTTCAACCAGTACCTCTCTCACCCTCTTCTGCTCCACAGTGCTGTGCTGAGGGGAGCCCAGTGTGATCCACATCTTACACTCCAATGATAACTGCCGTGTATCCTCACAATAATTTCAAGCATTGGTGATATTCCATAATACTTACACTGGGTGATAACATAAATTGTGACTTTACAACAAGTTTACAATAGGCAAGACACCACTGTTTCTTCTGCCACCCAGCAGGTCTTGCAAACAAAACAAATATTTATTTACATAGACACACCCTGATATTTTTCACTTTCCATGTAAGTGATCTGTAAAGAACATGTTCCTCAAATTCCTGCTTCCACATTCCTTGCATCCTGCCCCCAATCGAGAATTTGTCATCCCAACAATCACACGTCTGATTATACCATCTACATGAATTCCCTTCTAATGGCCTGAAAGAAAACCACTATGACTTCCACAAGCTTGTGCACCAGAGGTATCACTTTCTCCCCAACCACTCCAGGTGCATCCTAAGTTAGCCTATTTACTGGCCTTGTAACTCTATCATGCCTATTGAGAGTGGATGTAGCAGGGTCTGTGGGAGTGTCTTCTGAGGACAGGAGTAAGAAGGATTCTCTCCCTTCTACTGGTATAGGCCCTGGTATCTCTTTCTCATGTACAGGGATGTCCTGGTCATCAGGGACACCTTCAACTTGTCTGTCACCTCCATCTGCTAATCTACGTGTATCTACACATGCCTGGTTCCCCTCCAGAACATCTGGTAATGTGAGTGGGACAAATTCATCACCCCAGGCTAGTCTTGCTGTAGAAGGAAGGTTTCCAGCACAGGCCTACACACTTCTGCCCTGGTACTTAGCACTGAAGAAGTTGAGCTTCCCCCATGTTTATTTGATAGGATCTGGGATCTGGTTCCCATGCTAAGATGTTCCATGGGAACCTCATCCTCTTCAGATTCACTCTTGAAAGTGCTGGGTAAGGGTAGATTAGCCCCACGGTGCCCACACCTGTGTTGGGCAGTGGATGTGGCCTAGCACCTTCCTTTTGAAGTGACTGTCTAGGAAGGAGTATTGCAGAAAGTGATCAAAACAAAAAAGCAGTCATGTAGCACTTTAAAGACTAATAAAATAGTTGATGATGAGCTTTCATGGGACAGACCCACTTCTTCAGATCATAGCCATACCAGAACAGACTCAATATATAAAGCACGGAGGTCCAAAAATTGTTATTAGGGTTGAGAAATCAGAAAAATTGTTGTCAAGGTTGGCAAATCAGAAGAGCAGGCAGGAGGTGGGGTGTGGGGTGGGGAAGTTAAGAGTTAGAAAAAACAAAGTATGTGAAAGAGTCCTTATAATGGGCCAGGTAATTGCTGTCCTGGTTCAAACCATGTGTTAATGTGTCAAATTTGAATATAAATGACAGTTCTGAGCATTTCCTCTGTAAACGGTGGTTAAAGTTCCTTTTCAGCAAGACACAGACTTTCAGGTCATTAACAGAATGGCCCACTCCATTAAATGCAGGCTTACAAGTTTGTTTGTTTGTTGTTTTTTGATGTCTGTTTTGTGTCCATTCATTCTTTGTAGAAGAGTGTTTGCAGTCTGTCCTATATACATGGTGTGTGGGCATTATTGGCATATATGATGTTAGTTGAGGAACAGGAGAATGTGCCCGTGATTCTGTGAATAACATGGTTAGGTCCAGTGATGATATCTCCAGAATAGATATGTGGACAAAGTTGGCAGTGGGGCTTGTTGCAATGAAAAGTTCCGGGATTGGTATTATTGTGGTATAGCCTGTGGTTGCTAGTGAGAATCCTCATATGGTTGGGAGGTTGTTTATAGGAGATAACAGGCCTATCACTAGGGCCTTCTGGAGTGTGGCATCCTGATTAAAGATAGGTTGTAGGTCTTTACTGATGCATTGCAGTGGTTTGAGTTGGGGGCTGTGGGTAATGACCAGTGATGTTCTGTTATTGGCCAATCTTGGAGTAGTTGGTTTCTGGGTATTCATCTGGCCCTGTCGATTTGTTTTTTTGTTTCTCCTGGTGGGTAATTCACGTTTATGAATGTTTGGTAGAGATCTTGTAGTTTTTGGTTTCTGTCACTAGGATCAGAGCAGATACAATAGTACCTAACAGCTTGACTGTAAACAATGGATCTTGTTGTGTGTACGCAGGATGGAAGCTAGACCCGTGTAGGTAAGTATAGCAGTCAGCAGGTTTCTGGTAGAGTGTGGTACTGATCAGGCCATCATTGATTTGTACTGTAGTATGCAGGAAATGCCTCTCCTTGTGGAATCTCCATTGCTGGAGATACTTAAAAGCAGATTGGATAAACATTTTTCAGGCATGATCTAGATGGTGCTTTATCCTGCTGTGAGTGCAGGGGACTGGACTTGATGACCTCCTGAGGTCACCTCCAGTTCTAGTCATCTGTTGATTCTATTACAAAAGCCTAAGTGTGAGCAGCAAATTTGAAGTCGTGTTCTTAGAGGCCATTAAAGGGAAAGATCACAAATCTGACAGCCTGAACTGTATTCTATCTGAAACCAAGTTTTCTGTACGGCGCATATATTGCTGTGGTACTCATAACAGTTCTCATAAATTAGAACTAATCCAGCCTTTTTTTCCTCTCAGTCCTACAATGTTGGATAAAATGTAAGAGCTGTTGGTGGAAAGAAGCATAGGGGAAAAAGCCCTGCAATTAAGTAACAGAGAAAATCTTAGAGCACATATTTTTCCTCCCCAATAACAGGCAACTTTCTAGTGGAGGCATAAAATTTATACAGAGAAATACAATAAATCTAGTGACATTCCACAAGTCTCTTTTTGCGCCGTGTGTTTTATTAATGCTCCAAAATACACAACAGCTGTGAAGGTCATCCAGGAGCAAGAAGCAAACTAAAGATTACCAGTATAAGTTTACTGTAACTTGTTATCCAATGCTCTGTCCTTCCAGAATCCTTTTCAGACACTGTAAGATTCTGCAGAGGTATTTTTATATTAATTTCACAGAACACTGAATTTAAATCCCAGAGAAATGTGGTGGTAAATAGCCAAGTATTTTTGCTCCATGTAGCCAGAACCTCAGGAAAAGAAAAAAGTTGGAGGCTGATAGAGGTGGATGGTACATACACGGACAGAACTGAAAAGCTAGTTCTGTCAGTGATCACAGCTATCGCAATGAAGTAGGAAAGGAGTGACATTAAATGGATCTGGACACCTTGGGAAACTTTTAAATGGAAAATACTACCAAAAGCTATATAATTAAAAGTTCTAGCGCTGTCCCAGCTCATATAATGAAAGACTGAATTAAACCCCCTCAGCTTGATGGCTATTTTAAGGGAATTTTCTTTCAATTTAGAAAAAAAAAAGGGCCTTCACAGCTCTAAGCACACTGCCAAATATTTAAAATGACATAATGAAATAATAATGCCCCTTCTATCAGCAGCTTTAAACATTAATGACGATAATCCTATATATTGGCCAATGCTTCTGTCTCCTCTAATTCTGCTCCAGTCGGGAGAAAACAAAAAGGTCCTATGGCATGCCCTGAAAATCAGCACATTTGGCTTATGCCAGACCTGTGGCTTAATCTTGCACCATTCGTGTCAATGGGTGCTTTTCCATTCCATTAAAAGGAAGCAGGACTGAGCCCTTGGGGTGGAAAGGCAGTCCCACATCTCCCAACTTTACGGAGAACCTCATGCTTTCTATCCCTGCCCCCTGATGCCACGGGGGGTCTAGTATCAGCACCTGCACTGATTGCTATATAGCTCATTACTTGTCCACGGCAGATATCAGGTTTTAATAGCCGAGGGCAGACTGCTTGAAAGGCCACTCTCTTGACAAAGTGTCAGATGTTGCAATCTGGATACTCTATCATACAATGAAGTTAATGGAAAAAACATGAAATCTACAGGTCATTCTTGATAAAAATATTACAATGGGTAAGAGAAATACTACTGTGACATTCAAGGTATTTGAATGTTCTCTGTGGAATTCAAAGTGTCACAAAATGTCCAGTTTGCCTCTGTGCTCAGTGCCTTTGTGCCAGAGAGATCATCACGTCTTGCCATAGAGTTTAAATACAGCAGACTGAAAAGACAGGGCAGGGCGGGAGGCGGGGGAGTGGGGGCTGGTTGAACTAGACAACAATGAACACTCTTCTGTAGGTCTTAACTTTGCACTACTAGGCATGCTGCCAGTTGACTAGACAGCTATCTTGAGTAGAAATTATTATGCAGTCTCCTTTCATGTGCTGAGCTCTGTATCTTCCAAAATAGAAACTCTCCAAAAACAATTGACTACAATGCAGCTAAATCTATTTACACCCGCCAAAGGTCTGGCCATAATTCAGATCAGTCTCGGTGACCAGTCATGTGATCTTGTATTGCACTTCCTGGCTCTAGTTCACTGCTGATTGAAGGAAATGAAATTAGGAGTACAAAGAATTTGGAACGTTATGTTTCAGCAACATATGGAGCCTTATCGAAACAAAAAAGCAGTTAAGTAGCACTTTAAAGACTAGCAAAATAGTTTATTGGGTGAGCTTTCGTGGGACAGACCCACTTCTTCAGACCATAGCCAGACCAGAACAGATTCAATATTTAAGGCACAGAGAACCAAAAACAGTAAGCAAGGAGGACAAATCAGAAAAAGATAATCAACTTGAGCAAATCAGAGAGTGGAGGGGTGGGGAGGGAGGGTCAAGAATTAGATTGAGCCAAGTATGCAGACGAGCCCCTATAGTGACTCAAAAAGTTCCCGTCCCGGTTTAAACCACGTGTTAATGTGCCAAATTTGAATACAAAAGCCAGCTCAGCTGTTTCCCTTTGAAGAACAGTGCGAAAATTCTTTTTTCAGTAAGACACATACCTTTAGGTCATTAACAGAATGCCCCATTCCATTAAAATGTTGACTAACTGGTTTGTGGATCTGGAGTGTTTTGGATGTCTGTTTTGTGCCCATTAACCCTTTGTCTAAGGGAGTTAGAAGTCTGTCCAATATACAAAGCATCTGGGCATTGTTGGCACATAATGGCATATATGATGTTAGTAGAGGAGCATGAGAAAGTGCCCGTGATTCTGTGAGTAACCTGGTTAGGTCCAGTGATGGTATTTCCAGAGAAGATATGTGGACAAAGCTGGCAGCGGGCTTTGTTGCAAGGAAAGGTTCCAGGACTGGTATTCCTGGGGTATAGACTGTGGCTGTTAGTGAGGATCCTCATAAGGTTGGGAGGTTGTCTGTGGGAAAGAACAGGCATGGCACCTAGGGCCTTCTGGAGTGTAGCATCCTGATTAAGGATAGGTTGTAGGTCTTTAATAATTCGTTGCAGTGGTCTGAGTTGGAGGCTGTAGGTGATGACTAGTGGTGTTCTGTACTTGGCTTTTTTGGGCCGATCTTGGAGTAGCTGGTCTCTGGGTATTCGTCTGGCCCTGTTGATTTGTTTTTTTACTTCTCCTCGTGGGTAATTCAGGTTTATGAATATTTGGTAAAGATCTTGTAGTTTTTGGTCTCTGTCAGTTGGATCAGAGCAAATGCGATTGTATCTAAGAGCTTGACTGTAAACAATGGCTCTAGTCACGTGTGCAGGATGGAAGTTAGAAGGGTGTAGATAAGTATAGCGATCAGTAGGTTTTCGGTACAGTGTGGTACTGATCAAGCCATCCTTGATTAGTACTGAAGTGTCCAAGAAATCTATCTCTTGCATGTTGTAATCGAGGCATAAGTTGATGGTGGGGTGTAGATTGTTAAAGTGTCTGTGGAATTCTTCTAGAGTCTCTGTACCATGGGTCCAAATCATAAAGATGTCATCAATGTATCTTAAGTAGAGGAGGGGTAATAGGGGACGAGAGCTGAGGAATTGTTGTTCCAGGTCAGCCATAAATATATTAGCATATTGTGGGGCTATGTGGGTGCCCATAGCAGTGCCACTAATCTGGAGGTATAAATTGTCCCCAAATCGGAAATGATTGTGTGTGAGAACAAAGTTACAGAGGTCAGACACCAGATTGGCTATGGTGGCATCAGGGATGGTATTCCTGATTGCTTGTAATCCGTCTTTATGTGGAATATTAGTGTACAGGGCCTCTATATCCCTCTATATTCCTAGTTTAGAAGGGTTCCATGACCAAATAAATTTGGGAAACACAGCTCTACACGTACTCAAGTGTATATGAGATCAGAAAATCTGCCCGTGAGCATACATTCAGTTCTTTTAAAGAATACTATATCACAGTTAAATTAATTTTACCATCATGCTTTTCTTTCATTAAATGTCATTCACTGTTCCATTACTGATATGGAAACAATCCCATAATTTCCATGGGGAACGCATAATAGAATTCAGTTGCAACCCATTACTATGAATTATTGAGGAAAATAGTGATGCAGGGCAGATCGCTGTTCTTTCTATGGGGGGGACTGAGGAGGGAAGGAGAAGGAAGACTCATTCTTTTTAAAAATTACATGACTATCAGTAAGTAAATCCATCAATAAAACAAATGTGCAACAGACAAAGTTATTTTTGTCATACACACTAGTGCCCATT
The DNA here is from genome assembly GCF_033958435.1 of Carettochelys insculpta. NCBI lineage: Eukaryota > Metazoa > Chordata > Testudines > Carettochelyidae > Carettochelys > Carettochelys insculpta. The sequence continues at coordinate 97,032,245 of NC_134141.1, forward strand.
GCCTATCTGGGTAACAGCAGTTTACCTAATGACATTCCTGAGATTCAATTAACAGCAATACTACTGATAATATATGTCAAAGCACTTCATGGTGTGGATAGCATTCTACCCATCTTAAAGAGAGGGAAACCAAGGTACAGAAGGTTTAAGTGACTTGATTAATTTCACCTTGATTAATTACAGAATGAAGATTAGTAAACTACACTGCCTCAGAGAATCACGCATTAGATATATACAGAACAGAATCCTCAGAAAACTCACTGGTCTTCTCAAAGAAGTATAAAGCTGGAAGTATGGTGGCTTGTGTTCCCTTCCTTCCCTTGGCATCGTAGAATCAGTCAGCATTGCCTGGAAGAGATGGGGTGGCTTTCATACGAAGGCCCTTCTATCACAAGCATTCAAAGATTTTCATCAGTCCAGGGCAAGCAGGTTTTTCCTATTGAGAATATGTCTTCACTGCAGATGGGAACAAAGGATAGCGATTGAACCAGAAGAAACAGAATCAATGGGAGAGTGTCAGCTGTTGACTTACCACAGTGAAGGTACCATGGTAAGCAGACCTAAGTTTGTTGATTTCAGTGACATTATTCACATAGCTGAAGTTACATAACTTAAGTCAATGGCCTACAGGAGTGTAGATGAAGTCACCTGCAGAAGGCCTGATTCGTGGCACCTCTGTGGCAATGTTTCTTGAATTTAAAAAAGGACAAATGGTGAAACTAGACTATTTGTCAGTATTTAGGGTGGCTTATTTTGCTATTAGAACCACATCTTAATGTCTTTTCTGTAGGCAAAATTTTCCTAAAGTCAGCTTAGATTGATCAAAATATGTTCCAAGACATCTTCCTTCAATCTCCTTCCTCTGTCCTCTTCACCTGAAACAAAGGAAATTCTCTGAACACAAATCATCCCTAACAGCTTAGTATTCTTGAATACTAATCCCATGAGTAACACTGACTCCCTCCTGGTCCTGAATATATCCTTTAATCTCTCTCCTTCATTTTCCCTAGCCATCAAAGCGGGATAAGATGTACCTACTTTACAGAGACATTTCATGAGAGTCACTGAGCTAATGTCTGAGCAGAGTGCTCTATAGACACTACGTCTGTGTCTACACTTAGTAAAAATTTTGAAATGGCCATGCTAATGGCCAGATTGAAGAATACTAATGAGGTGCTGAAATGTATATTTAGCGCCTCATTAGCATGCCACCGGCCACAGCACTTCCACATTACCACGTTTCGCTCCTGCATGGCTCAGTTCAGAACCATGTTTCGGTCCCGCATGGCTCAGCTCCACATGAGCTCATAGGAATAAGGGGATTTCGATATTGGTGCGGTCCTTCGAAAAGGACCCCTGTGTAGCCGAGCCACGTGGGAGCGAAACAAGGCAATTTTGAAGTGCTGCGGCTGGCGGCATGCTAATGAGGCACTGAATATGCATTTCAGCGCCTCATTAGTATTCTTCAATCTGGCCATTATCATGGCCATTTTGAAGTTTTTACTAAGTGTAGATATAGTCTATGGGTTATTAATACCAACTAACACATTTTATTGAAAAATGTCAATCTCAGTATTGTGGGGAATGTTGAGAAGATAATGCGGTGATAGAATTTTTTTGTTTGCCAGAAACAGTTTCATTTTGGCAAGTGAAAACGGCCAATAACCACTTCAATAAATTTTGATAATGATATCAATAACGATTTTTAAAACAAATCTCCAGAGGCAATTATTTCTGTAAAAAAGGACAATATTGACAATATTGATAATATTTTGCAAAAACAAATAGTTTTAGGGGAAAAGGTCACGTTTCAATTTAAAAACTTTTCTCTTACAGGTTTTGGCCAACTCTAGTTCAAACGTGTATGAATTATTTTACAACTTATGATTGACGCTCCAACCCCTCTGTTGTATTTTCTGTCCTCCTCTGACACCCATGTACGTCCAGTCCTTCCCTCTCACCCACTACCAGTTTGGCAGTTTGAACTTTAAAATAATTTGTATGCCTAAGTGTACTTCGTAAGAACTTTATTGTTTTGTTTATTATTTCAGGCTTGCCAGTGTTTCCTGCATGCTCTGAATTGCTCAACCCACAATGGAAAGATTATGGTTTTTTAACAGCACTTGCCCCACACCCACATATTCTCATTTTTGCTAACAACCGTTATTCTGGGGTTTAAGTGCTTGTGAAATAACCACAGCAATGCTTTGGGGAAGGGTCCTGGAACTATCTCAGCAAGCCTGCAGTAGGACTTTATTAATAAACAACAGGCAGCATTCAAAGATTCCTGGAAAAAAAGCAACCAACTGCATGGTACAAAGGATTGTTGTGGCTTCAGCACAATTCCCCATTGATAAGTAAATTCAAGTGAGTTTAGTTGATTTATATAAATGAGAGGAAGGTAGGGAATAGACAAGGAAATCTGTGTCACTCAGAAGATCAACAAAATAGTTGCATCTAAAGGTTGAGCACTACAGTACCTAAAGGGCTGGTGTCTTTTCTTACTTACACTAGTGAAAATCAGGAGCAGCACCACTGAATCTACCATTTCCACATTGCCACCGGTTTTAAACTGGTGTGAAAGAGAAGAGTGAGCCAGCATAACTGGGACTATTTTGGTGCAGTCTCTTGACAGGATATTGCCTCATGATGGTCTTTTGTACCAGTTTCACTTGCGCACAGCAGACAAACACATTGCAGCAGCTCGTCTGTAGCATGGAGAGGCATGGGGTAAAGAAACAATTAAAAACTTTCCTTGTGTGTCTGTCTCTTTTAACACTACCTGGTGTCTCACTTGCCACTCTGTCCTCACCATCTACGGAAGCTGGTTCTGCAGAAGCTTCCAGTTTCATGTTTAGTATGACAGCATCAGATTGAAAGTAGGTTGAGGCTACGAACAGCTGGTTAAAGGGTATATTGACTCCATCTCAGGAAAAGAGGGGAGAAGTAGTTTGAAGAATCCAGGAACATTAAAAAGAAAGTAAGACACAAATTGTTTAAAGTATTGAAACCATAGAGTAAGAATGATAATAAGCTTTTCATTACTACTGGTAATATGAATAATAAGAACAGCTGTCCCCTGCTATCCAACTACGCAATTGTCTGCCAAAGTATGTGGTGCCTACATTTTCCCCAAAACCATCCTTGACAAAAAGGGTTTTTTAAGTATGAAATTTGAAATTAGCATCTTATATAACGCTTGCCTTCAGCCATCCTCATTTCTGCACTTCCTTTCCCAGTGGTGGAATTCGGTCCATAGGGGTTTCTCCTGGTGGTGCCCATTCTCACAGTATTTGAGTACAATATCAGAGTAAGATCAAAATGATTGATCTCTCTGTTCTTCCCTGCAGACAAGCAAAATGTGAAAGTGGAGGTTCTGTCCTTTGTGGCCATGAGCTTTCTGCCATCAGCTGATATTTTCATTGCTCCAGTGAAACTTAGCCATATGGTTGGTGCTCGTTATGGAAAGAGTGTCTCTCAGGTAGGTGCTTCTATTTCCATGTCAAAACTTTGAAGCTGACTGTGTATTGACTGGAGAACCAGTTCAGAAAGCAGAAATCTGCAGCACTCTTTGCCTTCAAAACACATTGAGACACAGCCAGTCCTTCCACCTTGGGCATTACATCACTGTCTCCTTCTCCTCAGTGTCCATAAATGTGAGAATTCTCTCCCTCCCCCTCATCCATTCAAAGCATCTAGGCTTAAGGCTTTGTAGTGAATATTATTCTTCCTTTACTGACTATTAGCCCATCAGATTAGTGACCCACAAAGAAGCTGTTCCTTTTCCTAAATTGACAAGAGTCTAATACGACTATGGGCCTAGCCATATGGCTAGATACAGAGATGGATGGATGACAGGCATGTTAACAGTTTGACTCTGGGAAAGGGCTACCTATATATAAAGAAGTGCCAATCAAATAAAAAGCACAAAGCCAAAATTCTGTCTCCATCATCTTAAATGAAAATGGTAGAACATTTCAAAGTATTCATTCATACATTCAGTTACAGTAGCAAACAATTTTTGATAATGTCCTGATCTGAATAATTCATATTTAATTCTTTCCATTAAATTCTACAAGAATAGCTTGTGTTCACTTCAGAACAAAGAGGAAAGATGACTCGCACACAGAAGCTTGCTTCTGTAATCAGCAACAAAATAAGATAATGAATGCCTCTTATGCATATGATATAGCTGCATTTGTATGCAATCAGCCAGTTTGTAGTTCTGCTATTGCCACTGTTAAAGTATTTTCTAAATTCTGTCAGTATCTATTCATGTGGCAGATATGACATCATCTTGGCAATATGCCAAAGCCAAAGAGTTGCTCACACTTACTCACCCTGTATAGATGCAGCAGCTGTACTGGAAATCTCTGTAAAGACTTCTAAGAGAAGAACCCCCTCTAACATAATACCCATTGACTGGTAACATGGGTTGGTATCACTTGCTGACTATAGCTGCAACACTTTATCTGCATCATCAACCTGCTACTTTAACTAATGTTTGAGCCCCCTTTCTGATAAGGTCCAGCTGTCCTAGCTGGGCGCTTGAAGCTGCTGACTTCTGGGAATTTGCTATGCAACAGCTCAGCTTTTATAAGTAAAGCTCTTCCCACTCTCCCAGGCTGCTTTGGCTGGGGATGGTGAATGGGCGATGCAGCGCAGGAGAGGCAGGCCTGGGGCTGAAGGGAATTGTTCCACAGGGTGGGGAGTGGGGCATGTGGCTGGTATGATATTGCCACCCTTACTGCTCCCTGCAATGCTGGGCCCTTCATCAGCATCCACCACTCTCTCAGTTTAGATTGAGAGTGAGGCATAATTGAAAATATTACCTTATTCCCATAATCTGCTATTCAACCATTCCCTATTGTCCATTCCAGCAGAGTCTAGACTGCCCCAGGAATGAGCAGTTTCTCCTGCCTGCATTACACCTTCAACCTTGTGAGAGGGAGACGATAAGTCACAATTTCAAGCTGGCAAGTGTTTTTCCCTCTTGTTTGCATTTATGAAGTTCCTACTTCAGACAAATTCTGTTTACTTTATTCAAGGACCATTCACTAAGAACACATTGTTATCATGCCTTGACTAGCAGACAAAACAGTTCACACGCTAGAGAACTCTCTCAGAAACACCCACTAGTTCAACCATCTCCAATCAAAAAGCCATAAAGCAAAGGGAGGATGGGCATCCTTCCAGTGAACTGCAAGGTCATCCTCCTTTGGGCGTATTCCCACTGCTTCAGTAGGGGGCATCATTAATTAAAAGTGTGAATGGGTCTGGATATTTGGATTTTGATTTGTATTAAAGGGGTGTGGCATTCAGAATCATTGGTATTCATACACACCACGATTTTAGAAACTGCCTAAACTCCATAAAAATAACTAACAAGGCAGGCAGATAAACATGCTCACTGCATGGTATTCCAATGAATATTCAGCTAACATTGGGCTGGGGGCAAATGTCAGTGTTTTTGGCTATATAAATAATTGGCCTGAAATGTAAAGCCCACAGGTACCCAGTCTAGTAAAAAAACTGTGCTTTTTTTAAGTTCAGAAAGTAGACACTCTTGACCTCTCTGCCCACTTGCAAAATGTAAGAGAAATGGAAGTAGCTAAAAAAAAAGAAAAATAGATCAGAAGGAAACACAGGAGAATGTTATTTTTCATATGTGTGATTTGGCAATGAGGAATGATGCAGAGAAGATGCAGAATGGAAATGAAAAATAATTACAGAGGAGTGAAATCCCAGCTCTGTTGAAGTCAGAAGGAGTTTTGCTTTGGACGTCATCAGGGCCAGGCACTCACCCCAGGAGTATTTGGCCAGGTCTATACTAGGGGAAAAAAAATTTATTTAAAATACGCAACTCCAGCTATGAGAATTGCATAGCTACAGTCAGAACATTTTAGGCTATATCTAGACGAGGGTTTTTTTTGCAAAACAGCCATTTAGTCGACAAAACCCATGGCAAGTCCAGATTACCAAGGGCGGTCTGTCAACAGTAAGACAACAGAACAGAGCACTTTTGTCTACAGCTATACCCTGCTTGCCATGAAGGAGAGCTCCTCTGTTGACAGAGATCTGTTGACAAAAAGCTGTTCTGGATGTTCCAGTGGGCCTTCTGTTGACAGACAGGGCTTCTGGGACACTGGTACATCCTGTCTGCCGTGCTTCTGGTTGGCTGTTTTGCTGATAGAGCTGCTGGGAAGTCCAGCCTCTCTCTGTCGACAGAGCAGATCACTCTTTTGATCTGCCCAGCAGTCTGGCTGTGATCTGTCGACAGAAATTTTGTTGGAAGATATCTTATGAAAAAAATTTTGCTGACAAATCCCTCTAGTCTAGACATAGCATTAGATTGACTTTTTGTTACCAATCCCACACTAGGAGGTTGATGGGGAAAACTCTCCTGTCAACTCCCCTTATGCAAGAGGAGTACCGGGGTTGACGGGAGCACGTTGATCGTTTGATTTAGCATGGCTCCACTAGAGGTGCTAAATCAAACCCCGGGAGATTGACTGCCAGCACGTCGCTCTTTCGGTGAGTAAAGACATGCCTGGAGAGCTAAGACTGCTGTAGGAGGATCATTTACTAGACAAAACGAAACAAAATGAAACAAAACAAAAACAAAAAATCCTGAGGTAAAAGAATCTGAAGAGGGACTGACTCTATAAAGTAGTCTAAAGAAAAGTTGAACATTTTCCATAGGGCTTTAGCAGCAAGACTTTGGCTGTGTCTACACTAGCCCAAAACTTCAAAATGGCCATACAAATGGCCATTTCGAAGTTTACTAATGAAACGCTGAAATACATATTCAGCACCTCATTAGAATGCTGGCAGCCACGGCACTTTGAAATTGCTGTGGCTCGCCGCCGCATGGCTCATCCAGACAGGGGTCCTTTTCAAAAGGACCCCACCAACTTCGAAATCCCCTTATTCCTATGAGCAGATAGGAATAAGGGGATTTCCAAGTTGCTGGGGTCCTTTTGAAAATGAGCCCTGTCTGGACAAGCCGTGTGGTGGAGAGCTGTGGCAATTTCGAAGTGCCGTGGCTGCTGGCATTCTAATGAAGTGCTGAATATGTATTTCAGCACTTCATTAGTAAACTTCGAAATGGCCATTTGCATGGCTATTTCGAAGTCTTGGGCTAGTGTAGACACAGCCCTTGATATTAAAAGTAAAAAAAAAAACCAAAGTGAACCAGAGGAATAGAGTAGGTATAAGTAGGCTCATTCTGAGTTTTCACCGCTACCTTCTTCTGGACTACCGAGATATAAGAGGGATTGCTACTGACACTGCTGGTCTTGTAATATCTTTGCTGGTCATTAGTTCTTATAATATGATTTTTGTACTGGAAATAAGAAAGCCTAAGTCAGATGTTTCCCCAACTCTGAAAATTTACGAGAGCATTTCAGAACAAATAGTCACTATAATACAGAGGAAGAAGACAGGAATACTGTTGGAGCATGTGTACCATGGGCCCACGTATTTCTCTGCCTATGACTATGTTTAAATTAATCTGTGCTCCTTCCCACTTAGGTTTGAGATCTCCTGCGTCTGCAGTTGTGTATGAGGTTGCTATGCATCAGAGCTGAATGGGAAAGGACTGGGGAAAAGGGCTTCACTAGCGCCCCTTAATGAGTTTACATGACCACATCTGTGCACAAGTACTGTTATGCACATAATTTATTTGTTTTTAAACTGGACATTCTTACATAGAATTACCCAATTTGCATGTGTAGTGAAGTAACTGCTCTTGCATATTATTATTTTTAGCATGACTTCAGCAGGGCTGACAGCTTCACCCGGCCCCTAAGCAAGGGAGGGGGCTACTGTACGTCCCCAGAAGGGGCATGACGTTGGCCAGAAGGGGTGGGGCAGTCCTCAGTGCTGCCTGGAGTGAGCTGCACAGCACTCTGGCACCAATTTAAAAGACAGTAGTGCTGGCTGGGAGCTCTGCGCCCTTTTGTATTGCCAGGCCTTGGGGCAACTTCCCCCTTTGCACTCCCTGTTGGACAGCCTGTATGACCCAAGTCTGAGGGCAGGAGGAGCTGAAAACCAGATCCTACAAATATAGCTTAAAATGTTACAGTTTCTCTCCCTCTTTGTGGCCTTGCTGCTATTCCAAGGCAGCGTTCTCAAGTACAAGGTTGGGGTTTTAAATTAATTGTCACAAATGTAAGGTGCTGTACACGTTCAGTTTCCTAGCACAAAGTGGTGAAGCAGAGGCACAACTTCCCTCCTGTACTTAATAGGCAGAGCTTACACGAGTCCTCTCCCATGCAACACAAAGTTCTTGCTCTTCAGAGAAACAACTGAAAACAGCAGCTAAATGTGTTCAACAACCTGGAGAAAATTCAGAGAGGCACAATAAAGCAGTAAGGCTCTGGAAAGATTTATAATATGGATAAAGAATAAAAGAGCTAAATACATAGCTTTGACATTGACCATCTCAGAAACAGACTACCATCTGTCTCCATGTATTTGAATGGCATAAATTAGAGACTTGGTGAGGGTGACATACAGTCAGAAATAATGGGATCTAAATAATAATAGGAAGATGTCAGATCTAGAAACAGGTTCTCAAATAAACAATGAAGTTCAAGAGCAATGAAAATTGTAGAAATTAGGGCAGCTGAAAAGGGACTAAAGACAGAAGACAAAAGGAAAAGGGCAGAGAACGGAATCCTTCCTTATATCAATAATACATTTTTGCCAAGTTTTCCCAAAGTTCGTGAAGGGAGTATTGGCATAAAATCTAGGACTAATTTTTGAATCTGATGGGGGACTTCAATCCAATTCTTCAATTAGCCAAAAAGTTTTTTTTATTTCTAATACTCGTATTGTATGTACGCTCTCAGCAAAGACCACCACACACCCATACCTAGATGCTTTTTCACAGTCTATTCCTCATGAAAAGTTAATAAATGTGGTGAGGATAAAAAGGAGGTAACATTTCTTGTATGAATGACAAAGCTTGTATGTGTGACATGGTGAATCAAAGGCTATACTGTCTCCAAGAGAGAAAAAGTATATTCCTACAAGCAAAATTTATATCTTCAAATGTTAAGAACTCAGTTTTGGTCCCATACAAAATTTGTCTTGTGGGGAAACAATTTTTATTTTTCAGAATCTGAGACTTTTCTTTGTGCATTTAACTTGTCAGAATGGCAATGAATCTGATATGCACTAGCACCTCAGTTTGATTGTCTGAATATATTTTAAATGCTATTGTAGGTTGAACCTCTCTAGTCTGCACTCTCTTGTCCAACAACATCCATAATCCGGCATGCTTTTAGTTAGCCGGATAGCCACTTACATGGATCTGGCCAACTTTCCCATGGTCCCAGAACCAGTCCTGGCTTTCCATGTTCTGAGCAGTTATTTAGCTGTGATTTACCTTTCTTAATGTCTTCCAAGAGCCCTGTAAGATATGGAAGTGTTGGCAATGCTGCTAGAGAAAATATTGACTTCCTATGGTCCAGCAAATTCTCTGCTTTGACACTGGTCAGGTCCTGAGAATGTTGGACTAGAGAGGTTCAACCTGTCATATTTTTCCTAATAATCATTCTAGCAATAAGTGAGCAGTATGATTTAGTTTAATAAAGTTGGACCTGATTTTAAATGAGCTATTTTAATCTTTTGCTATGCAGTTTTGTAAAAACCTGGAATTGTTATACTTAAACTTATTAATGTAACAGAGAGGTAGTCATGTTAGTCTGTATTCTAAAAAACCAAAAGAGTAGTAATGTAGCACTTTAAAGACTAACAAAATGATTTATTAGGGGATGGGTGATGAGCTTTTGTGGGACAGACCCACTTCATCAGATCAATAGCATTTCCTGTAGAGACTGACATCAATGTAGTACAGAGGCCAAAAAAAAATTGCAATAAAAACTGACAAATCAAATACAGGAGGGTCTCAACATTTGCAAGGGTTCCGTGTTGAGAACCCTAGTGAATGTTGAATTTTGTGAATATGGCAGCCACTCCCCGCCTGGAGCCCAGCTGCCGGGGCTCCTGCCTGGACCCCAATGAGGCAGTGGCTGCTGGCACTCCCAGCCCGGAGCCCTGGTGAGGTGGCAGCCGCCGGCAGTCCTGCGCGGAGCCCCAGCAAGGTGGGAGCTGCCAGTGCTGCCCAATCCGGGGAAGTGATGGCGGCCGGTGCTCCTATCTGGGGCTCGGGACAAGTGGCGGCTGCTGGTGCTCTCCAACCAAGGGCCCCGGGGAAGCAGTGGCCATTGGTGCTCCCTGCCCCAGAGCACTGGGAAGTGGAGGCTGCCGGAGCTCCTGCCCAGAGCCCCGGGGAAGCAGCCGCTCGCGAATAATTGAATTTGTGAACCTTAATTTTGTGAATGGTGAGACTCGACTGTACATAGTACTGAAGGAGGAGGGTGAGGGCTGGGGGATATTAAGTGTCTTACCTGAGATAATTACGAACATCAAAGGAAGGGAAGCAGTCCTTGTAATGTGTGAGGTTATTGCTGTCTTTGTTCATACCAAGTGTTAATGTGTTGAATTTGAATATGTGTCAAATTTGAATATGAATCCCAGTTCACAAATCTCCCTATGCAATTGTTTTTAAAGTCTCTTTGTTGTAGAACACATACTCTTGGTTTTCAACAGAATGGCCCACTCCATTGAAATGCTCATTGTCTGGCTTATGTGTATTGAGATTCCTGATGTCTGCTCTATGTCCATTAATTCTTTGGCAAAGTGTTTGTCTGGTTTATTCAATGTATATAGTAAGAGGCATTGCCGGAACATAATGGCATGTATAATATTGGTCGAGGTACATGAGATTGAGCCCTTGATCTTGTAACTAACAAGGTTAGGTCCAGTGATGGTATCCCCATAATAAATATGTGGACAAAGTTGGCATCTGGGTTTGTTGCGAGGAAAAGTTCCAGGATTAATATTACTGTGGTGTAACCTGTGATTGCTAGTGAGAATCTTCTTAGGTTAGGAGGTTGTCTATAGGACAGAATAGGCCTGTCACCTAGGGCCTTGTGGAGTGTAGCATCATGATCTAGAATAGGTTGTAGGTTTTTAATGATGTATTGCAGGGGGCTATAGGTAATGACCAGTGGCGTTCTGTTATCGATCTTCTTGGGCCTATCTTGAAGTAGCTGGTTTCTGGGTATTCGTCTGGCCCTGTCAATCTGCTTTTTTACTTCTCTTGGTGGGTAATTAAGTTTTATGAATGCTTGGTAGAAGTCTTGAAGTTTTTGGTCTCTGTCAGTAAAATCAGAGCAGATGCGATTGTATCTAAGGGCTTGACTATAAATGGTAGATCGTGTGGTGTGTGCTGGATGGAAGCTGGAGGAATGTAGGTAAGTGTGGCAGTCAGTGGGTTTCTGGTAGATAGTGGTGTCAATGTGGCCATCAGTGTTTTGTACTGTGGTGTCCAGGAAATGTATCTTTTGTGAAACATCATCAAGGCTGAGACAGAGGGTAGGGTGCATGTTGTTATAATCCCTGTGGAATTTTTTCAGAGTGTCTTTATTGTGGGTCCAAATGATAAAGATGTCACTGATGTAGTGTAAGTAAAGGAGTGGCAATAGGAAATGGGAGCTAAGAAATCGTTGTTCTAAGTCAGCCATAAAAATGTTAGCATATTGTGCGTCCATGCGGGTGCCCATAGCAATGCCACTAATCTGGAGGTATAAGTTGTCCCCACATTGGAAATAATTGTAGGTGAGGACAAAGTTACATAAGTCAGCCACCAGATTTGCTGTGGTAACATCAGGGATGGTATTCCCGTTAGCTTGTAGTCCATCTTCATGTGGAATATTGGTGCAGAGAGCTTTTACATCCATGGTGGCAAGGATGGTATTGTCAGGAATGTCTCCAATGTTTTAAAATTTTTTCAGAGAATTAGTGGTATCTCAGAGACAGCTAGGAGTGCTGGTTGTGTAGGGTTATTATTATCATTCTGAATGTGTCCCGCTTTTGATTTTTAATTCTCCTACATCTTTAGGTTGTCTTCATGTTAACTCCACAGTTTTTATGCCTTTAAAATGTATTCAAGGTTGTGAGAATATCTTTTTTTCCAAGTTAATATTATTCAAGTTCATTTGAAATGTGAACCTTGATTTCAGTTACTGAATGATTTGTCTAAAATGGTAAATCAGCTTCTTAAAACAAATGAAAGTTGGGCTTGACTAAGAAGGCAATCTTTAATAACAAAACAGATGGTTTAGGCTATAGGCAATTAGTGGAATCTTCACTGCTGAGACTTTTAAAAACATTATTGGACAAAATAACAAAATTGTACTGTAGGGAGCATTCTAGCAACCACAAGGAGTTGAAAGAGATGACCTAACAGCTCCTAATCTCTGAGTCATTGACTCAGTACTTTCAAGGCCCTTGGGTCCCTGTTCACACTTCCTTTTGAAAGGCAACCGTATCTATCATTAGATAGAAAGGGCTGTTACAAGAAATGTCTCTTTCCACATCAAAGTCTTCTGAGTCACCATCAGTTTTCTATATGAAAACATATTTTGCTTGAAAATATGTGGAAGTTAGTTTCAAATCTGCAGCATTTTCATATTAATGTACGTCCCTTCTATGGGCCAGTAAATGTACTGCTAAAACTCTTAAAGTGGAGGTTATATTCGGAAATGCCACCAGATAAGAAAAGTTTGTGATAGAACGAGCCTTCTAAAGACAACTTACTTCAGTATTTAAAAAAAAAACAACCCTCTTTGAACACCCTATACTGGATACCATCAAATAATTACTGTGCGTGCTTGTTGGGGACTAAATCCTGAAAAAAATCTTTCCCCAATGCCCTCTTCTGGCTGAGCTCATCATCAGAAGCAAGCTCCCCACAGGCCAGGACAAATCAACTAAAAGCAGCACCAGATGTTGCCTTAACAACAGATAAAAAACCTACAGCCGTATGTCCACTGCTACAGTGATCAGTACTCCACAATATCACCTTTCAAGACCCATGGGTCCTTTGTACGGCTGTTACATCATGCAGTATGTCTCATCTAGAGCTTCAAATATCCTGACAGCAACTTTGTACATGGAAGCATACAAGCACTACACTCTCATATGAACTGACACAGAAAAAATGATAAGATGAAAATACTCCATCATCTGTGGGTAAACACTTTCCACAGAATGGTCAGTCTAAATCTGACCTCTCAATCCTCACTCTTAAAGAATCCTGCATGATAATTTCAAAAAAATGAACGTGGAAGCTTAAATTCATTACTCCTTTGGTCACCAGAAATTATGGACTCGATAGAGACACTTCTTTTATGTCATTATAAAATTCTGTAACCCACTAATTCTCCTTTGTCCTACAACTGCAGACATCTTAATTGCCCTCTTCATTTTGACTGGTTTCTCCCAATGTGAGTTAACTCCTTATGCATAACAATCCTGTATTTAGCTATCAAATCAAAAAAGCAGTCAAGTAGCACTTTAAAGACTAACAAAATAATTTATTAGGTGAGCTTTTGTGGGACAGACCCACTTCTTCAGACCATAGCCATACCAGAACAGACTCAATATTTAAGACACAGAGAACCAGAAATAGTAATAGTTGACAAATAGTTGACAAATCAGAGAAAAAATTATCGAGGTGAGCAAATCAGAGTAGGGGGCAGAAGGTGGAGGGGGGAGTCAAGAACCAGGATGTGAATTTTCTGGGTCATTATAGGGGCTCTTTTGCATACTTGGCTTAAACTAATTCTTGACTCCCCCCACCCCTTTCTGCCCCTCTACTCTCTGATTTGCTCACCTTGATAATTTTTTTCTGATTTGTCCTCTTTGCTTACTGTTTTTGGTTCTCTGTGCCTTAAATATTGAGTCTGTTCTGGTCTGGCTATGGTCTGAAGAAGTGGGTCTGTCCCACGAAAGCTCACCTAATAAACTATTTAGTTAGTCTTTAAAGTGCTACTTGACTGCTTTTTCATTTTGGTAGTATATAGACTAACACGGCTTTCTCTCTATATTTAGCTGTGACACTGAGTAACGTTCCCGGACCTGAAGAAGAGCTTTGTGTAGCTTGAACGCCAGTCTCTTTCACTAATAGAAGTTGGTCCAATAAAAGATATTCCCTCACACAGCTTGACCCCCCTTCGATATTTAATTTATTCTTATTGAAGAAGAAAATGTTTGGGTTTGGGTTTCTCTGTGTGAATGCAACATATATTTGAACACACATTGCAGATGAAGATTAAACTACCAGCTTTGAAAATGTGGCCCACTCATTCAAACCCATCAGTCTGGAACAAGTCCTCTGAGCTAAATTCAGGCCACATTGCCATACATACAACATACGCAAGCAGAGACAAGGAGATTCGAATGGAAGACTTTTGACTCTCTAACATAGGAAGCACTTCACAGAAAAAAGGAGGATTTGAAAGACATATGCTGCCCTCAGAGATTTCTCGAGTTGGAAGTGGCCTGTAGAGGGCACAATTTGTTGTAGCCCTTGAATTTCTTTAAAAAAGGGAATCATTTTATTTCTTCTTGTTTCTGTGGGCTAGTTCCTCAATCGTTATAAACTGGTGAGTTACAGCAATTTACACTAACTGAGGTTGTAGTCCTCTAAGTTTTATCTGTAAGCTACCTAATAAGGTTAGTTCTTATATGGTTAAACTCAAACTTTGTCTTAGAACTGGTGTATCCTACCACAGAAAAATAACAGGAAGTTTCTGTAAATCATTAGCAGCTAAAGAAACTAGACTAGTGGTTTTGGCAGAGAGTGGATTGATAGAGGGAGAGAAAAATAGTTGTCTGGATTAAAACAATTAAATTATATAACCATTATTTAAAAAGCTCACATCTAATTTTTTTAAAAAGTCCCATGTTTAATTCAACATTCAATTAAAATGTGAAAATGTAGTCTCCTTTACATGCAATTCAACCCCATTGACATCAGCTGGGCTGCCTGAGATACTCATCAAAGCATAATTTTTCCTGTAATGGGTTTTTGTGTGTACTGTGTGCAGACAAATGAATGTAATATCTATAACAACTAACCGGGAAACTTAATTTTCCTTGAACCTTTAAAAAAAACAGTGAAGATACTGGCGCATCAAGGGCCCCACCCATTTCACCTCTTTCCCCATGTCCCTATTGCCCTTTAACCCATGGTCCTGCCTTATTCTTCCCCACCCCTCCCTGCCACTGTAGCCCTGCAATTTGCTGCTCTCTGTCCCTTGCCCTCCCCCAACCCTTCCCCGCCAGGGTGCCAGGAACACATAAGGGAACAAGAACTTTTGCAGCCCTGAGGCTGTACGAGGGAGCCAGAGCTCCTATAGTCCCTGGCCACAGCAAGTTCTGGAGCTTCCCCTGATGCCCAGCCCCTCTGCCAGCGTGTGGGATCAGGGCACAGGGGCTTCCCCTGCCCTATCCCACCCAACACTTCTTCTGGGGAGTGGGGTTAGGGCACAGAGGCTTGCCCTGCTCCGCCTACCGCTTGTCTACTGGGAGTGAGGTGCATTTCTCTGTGCCCAGCAATGGGCAAGAGCCCCTGTGCATTGGCCTTGTGTGTCCATTGGCTAATCTGCCACTGATTACACCCCCAAAATTTTCACTGACTTCAGTGACCATGTTGGGTGTTCTAGGAGCAAAGAATAAGCACCCTCCTCCCGTCTCAAGTCAATGAAAATGTTGCCTGAGTAAGGACCTCAGATTTGTATCATGCTTGAAGCACAGTGATGATCATTATGACTCAGGGGCTATCCCAATCAAATTGTGACAACTCGCATAAATGTTCATAACTGGGCTATAACACTGGGCAACTGTTTAGCTTATAATTAAATATTTAAATAACTTTTGAAAAAATAATCAATAAATGTATTGGCCAGATGCATAAAGCAGTCCATGTCTTATACAGAATATATATTGCCGCACACTGTTAGGCCGTGGCTACACTAGCCCCTGCCTTTCGAAAGAGGTATGCTACTGAGCCACTTTGGCAGATGCTAATGAGGTGCTGCCATGAATATACAGTGCCTCATTAACATAATGGTGGCCGCATGTGTTTCAAAAGTGCCACTTTTGAAATGCACACTGCTTGTGTAGACAGTGGCCTTTCAAAACAAATCCCTGGATTTCGAAAGCCCCTTCTTCCCAAAACCTTCTTCAGTGCCTCATTAGCATCTGCTGAAGTGGCTCATTAGCATACCCCTTTGGAAAGGTGGGGTCTAGTGTAGCCATGGCCTTACAGTTGTATATAATAGACAGTTCTGCTCTTCATTAAATATTTTCTTTTTTACATGTGAAAAGATTTAATAAACTTAAGAATTTTAATATGCCTTCCTCCATCCTTTGTCCATCTTACAAATTAAGATTGTAAGTTCTTTGGGGAAAGGACTGTCTGTCACCCCCAGTCTTTGTAACATGAGCCCTAGTCTCATTTGTGTTTTCTAAATGCCATTGCAATACAAAAAATAATCAGTGGTGAATTGGAAAGTTGAATAGTGCAAACAGCAGCAGTATTGTCCACCATCTGGAAAGAATGGTCAAGGATGTGGCAGTGCTGAGAGTTGCTGAGCTCGATTAGAAACCCTGTATTCAATGGAAACTACTTCAAGCCAGGGCTGTTGCAGCACCTCCTGAACTTCTAGTTTTAGCAAGTATGTTAGTATGTCAACTTCAGCTGTGCCATTTGTCTAGTGAAGTCAAGTAGATTAGACAATGGTGGGGTAAGGCCTAAGTGGGTGACCTAAGTAACCCAAGTACTATCTCTGGGCTTCTAGGCATGATTCTGTTCCCAGAACCTCTGTGTTGCATCGCTATGGAATATATTTTTTCTCAGCCTTAAGTCTAATTATTTGGGCTTAACCCACAAATTGAATATGTATATAAGTAAGTTGTCTTTAGAAACATATAAATGCTTAATTCCTACCTCCTGCTCATGCAAGGTAAACAGAACTGGGATTTGCTTCTTCTGATGGTGATTAGTCACCCCGACTATCTAATGCCACAGTATTTATACTATGTGTTATTACACTGTCCAATTCACAGGCTTGTGAAATACGTTGTCCTGGTGTCTCCATATACCTCTTGCTCACCAATTGGAATTTTTGCCACAAGCTTGTGCACAGTTGTCATTGTACAATACTCAGAGATGGTGCACAGAGCTGTTGCCGTCTCACCAAGGTTAGCACCACAAAGCCATCATGTTTTTTTCCTCTTCACAGCAAATTTATCAACAACTTAAAAATAGAAGCTGATAATGAAAGCAGAGGGCTCTTTCACTGCAATAAAATTAGAGCAATTATTTGGATTTTTTTTAAGGTTTCAGTAAGTACTTTTTAAAACAGAGTGGATGCAAGTGGTCAGAAGACCATTTACCTTTAACAGCAGCAACATAAAACCAGAGTAGACCTCTGCACCGAGGCTCAGACCCTTGATTTGTATTTTGCCAGCCTAAACACTATGCTGATGACAGGACAGCAGATAATTAGTGAGGAGGAATCATTCACCAT
The DNA here is from genome assembly GCF_033958435.1 of Carettochelys insculpta. NCBI lineage: Eukaryota > Metazoa > Chordata > Testudines > Carettochelyidae > Carettochelys > Carettochelys insculpta. Next base: position 97,049,698 of record NC_134141.1, read on the forward strand.
TTGAAAAACTGTATTAGTGCAGCAGGCGAAGCTGATTTTACAGAGCTATGTCCCCCACTTGTGCTAATGAGTGAGAAGGAGTGCAATGGGATGTGAACTGTATGGAACCAGGGCTTGCCCTGTCCTCCAAAGTGCCAATGAATTAAGCTGAGCTGGTGTACTGGGGAACATACACTCAGGGGTTCTGGCATAGGCAATGTGTGGAGGTCCACAAGTCCACCACCCACCATCAATGCCATGCTGCTTCCAGTGAATACCAGGGCAGTCCCATTCCTCAATCAGAGCAGCAAAGCCTGAGAGTTGCATGAGCTTTCTAGCTCATGCAACTCTCAGGCCATGCCACTCTACAGGAGGGGTGGGGGACTGCTCCTGCATTCGTCAGAAGCAGCATGGTGCATCCACGGGAAAAGGCAGTCATGGGCGGAGCAGGGGTGGGAGAGACACAGGCAGGAAGTGGTGGGGCATGAGCAGAGTAGAGTTGGAAGGAGAGGAGCATGGACGGGGCATGGGCAGAGCAGGGGAGGGGCAGGGGTACATGGCCAGTGCTCCCCCTGGAATCCTTACATCAGTCACCTCTGGGCACTGGAACAGATTGTATAGTTGGTGTGCTGAGAGCCATTGAGTCAAACTGTACACCCTGTATATCATAGAATCATAGAACACTAGGACTGGAAGGGACCTCAAGAGGCCATCGAGTCCAGCCCCCTGCCCCAATGGCAGGACCAAGTACTATCTAAACCATCCCTGATAGACATCTATCTAACCTGTTCTTAAATATCTCCAGCAATGGAGATTCCACAACCTCCCTTTACCTGCCTCCATTCTTCAACTGGATTATTTATTCCCACCCTTTAGTACTCGGCATAAATCTAGGGACAGAATGAAAAAGTTGGCAGAAGGCTGAGGTAAAGCACCTGCTGTCCAGATTCCCAGAGGGAAGAAAGCCTACCTTGTATTTTATTGATATCATGGAAACCACTTCAAGGCAGGCTGCAGCAGCAGCACCCACATCCCTAGTTCCAACCCCTGTGCATCCACTGCACTGTGTATACGTCTGATTCTGTTTGTTTCTTCTCTGAGGGAGGGGAGAATGGGGAAGAAGATTGTGACACATAGTTACAATCTCTTTCTCCTGGTCTGCTCCTGCGGCAAGGATAAAATGCATTGTCCCTTTGTGTGAGCACATGGCAAAACTAAGATTGTGTCCATACTGACGACAAATTCAACTTGCTCTACAAGGAGGAGAAGTGACGAAAACAAAGTTTATCAAATATATGCACCATACATTCTGAAAATAAATACATTATTTAACAGATATAATTTAATCAACTGAAGTTGCGCTAATGATTTCCCTTACTTTTTCTAGCATTATCTGCACCTTGCCTGTTTTCTTTGGTTAGCGAGGCTTAGATTCAGATTCAGTTCAAATGGATAGAAGAGCAGAGGTCTGAGCCAAACTGGATTCCATTCAGATCACATTACTTTATTGCTACATGCAGTTCATCAAATCGATGAAAGTCAACATTTGTTGGGGCATGGCCCTAGTACAACCCAACCCACTTAAAGTGCTATATGAGATAACTGATCCCTCTATATAAAAGACATGCTTACCATGGTAATATGTGGAAATGTCTTAGCAAAAACAAAGGTTAATATTCAGCAGCTGGCAGTATTTGCCTCAATCAGCAGCTATGCGGAAAGTGGGCAGAAAGCCTCCTCCTAGCATTTGGTTATAAAACAAAACACTGTATGGTATAAGAAGTTAAAATACTCCTAACCTAACCACACTGCACACTTTAATAGGGGTGTTCCTATTTCTAGGTTATTGGCATTTATTTTATTATATTGAAACACTTAAAGAATCATTCCATTTCCTCTTCTCCCACCTACACAAAGAAACTCTCAAAAGACACTCCCTCCTACTGCATGCGGTGGAATATCTATGAGTTCAATACTGGCACTCCAGGGGACACAATCACACTCCTACAGATAGAATTGGCAACAACTACTTCTTAGGAAACCACTTTATGATGACAGGACTCATCATCCTTCCAACACTCATTCATTTGTTTCTGCTTAAGTGGGTAGTCCCATCAAAATCAATGGAACTACTCCCCAAGGTCTTACATAGCTTACTCTGCTTCTTACCCTTGTCTCCCGTGTCCACTCCTGCTGCACTAACAACCGACAGTGAAGTCATGACTCATTAGTCTAATTTGCTAAATTCTCCATAGATAAGTCATACCAGATGTTCATTGCCAACGCACATCAGAGCTACTGTATATTGACATGTAAATAAGGATAGAAATCCACTGAACACATCATATATCAGTGCAGTGCTTCTCCAGCTTGGAGAAGGGAGTTGTTGCATTGTTTCTAACAAAGGAAAAAAGACACTGCAGTTGAACTGGGAATATTTAGTAGCAACTATGAGTTTAATTTTCCTGCCTCTGCTGTTTCCAAGGCTGCATTTTTTCACATTGCAGCCATATGAATTGTTTGAGTACTACGTTTTTCAAAAATTAGAAACAGAAGTGGAGTAACGACTAATTTGGATTTTTTTTCTATATTGATATTTAGTTAGAAATGTTATTTGTTTTATACATCCAAACCCTGGGGAAAGCTGGCATTCATTTGTTAATCTTGTTGTAGAAAGCTAATGATTTTTGGAGTAAAGTGCAATGAAAAGAAGAGAAAGAAAAGTGAAGTCATATTTACATCTAGTTAAAGAACCATAATTCATCAGACTACGTGGCTCATTCAAAATGGAAATGCTTTAACAAATCAAGTTGATATTACCAAAATTTCTTTGGGGTGGGGTGGGGTGGGGCGGAAATGTCAACACATCTTATTTGACTGGTAGAATTTTTTAATTTTCATTCTGAAATGCCTTTTAATTCTTGAATTAAAATACATATAAATAGTTTTTAAAATGGTCTGCATTAAAATGAAACCTTCTGATTTTGTTAAAATGAAATGATTTAGATAGTGATACTGGCAGTCCAGGTTCTGGCTCATGTCAGGGTTCCCATATCTCAAGTGAACAGTAACAAGTATGTACAGTAAACTCTTTCATATCTGGCAGCCCCAGGACCAGGAGATTGCCAGATATTCAAATATTCTGGCTAACAGAGAGGTATACTTACATAACACCGAAGAAAAACAAGGTTAGATATTAAGAAACAAACAAAACTGTATGCAGAGTACTTTCTTTACCAACAGCAGTATTATACACTGTAAACTTACACTGTATTTGCTGTATTTATTTGTATTTATTTTCCCTAGAATGTAATATGGAAAACGCAACTAAAATTTACTTATGGTTAAAATGCTGGTTATTTGAGAGTTCCGTATGATAAAATGCCAGATATGAAATAGTTTACTGTAGTTGGAATCGGTCTGGTTTACTAGTGTGTTAGGCCGTGTCTACACTAGCCCCAAACTTCGAAATGGCCACGCAAATGGCTATTTTGAAGTTTACTAATGAAGCGCTGAAATGCATATTCAGCTCATGGGAATAAGGGGACTTTGAAGTAGGCCGGGTCCTTTCGAAAAGGAGCCCCGTCGGGACGAGACGCGCGGTGGCGAGGTGCATCAATTTTGAACTGCCGCAGCTGCCTGCATGCTAATGAAACACTGAATATGCATTTCAGTGCTTCATTAGTAAACTTCGAAATGGCCATTTGCGTGGCCATTTCGAAGTTTGGGGCTAGTATAGACATAGCCTTCGTGTTGTTAAAATGGGTGTTGGTCTTATACAAATGGGTTTAATGTTTAGATTTTATTGAATGCTTCGGAGTTGCTTGATACATTAATCTCATGATGATATCGTAAAGTAATCTTTTAGCATTTGTATTGTATGACTGTAAACCACCAGACAGGAGTGAGACTTTAACTCGTGTAAAATGCTCTTCCCCAACAGAAGGGGTTATGTCCTGGCCAATAAGGAAAACCCATCAACACCAAATGGACTATTGTGGACCATTAAAAAGGACAAAAAAAATACATTGCTCTGCTCTTACCTCCATGAAGTTGAGTCATGCGAATGAACTTTACTTATCATCTCCCTTTGCAGTTTAGGGCACATGGAAGTATGGGAATAAAACCCCTAAGAAGCAGGATCAAGATCTCTGTGCTTCTTGGACAATGGAGGCCAAGATTTCTAGGCATAAGCAAAGTATCCGCAGTGCTTAACCCTAAAGATCAAACAGAATTTTTTCATTATAGAAGCTTCTATTATTTTGCATGTTGAATGTTACTCATTTATTTACACGTACTTTAACTTTGTAAATAAGCCTCTTGCTTCCTTTTCCAATTTAATTTGATTTATAGTGTATAGTATATATTATGGGATTGGCCACAAGCATGGTTTTGGTGAGCAATCTAAAGTGCAGCTGAACTGGGGTAAGTGAATGGTTTTTTGGGACTGAGAATAATCTGGATATTTCTGTGACCTTTGTCATTAAGCACCATCTATCACAAAAGCATGGCGTCTATGGTGTGAGACAGATCAGAGTCTGCAGAGTCTGTGATGCCATATTTATGTGGTTGTGGAGCCTAAGGAGTTTGTACTTGATAACTGGTAGGTGAAGTCTAAGGAATTCACAATCAGTTTGGAGTTTGTGCCCTAGTTCTTAAAAGTCTGCCTGAAGGAGGGTGCTCATGCCCTGGAGTCCCTGCAGTGCAGGACAGTTTGACACAAATGACTGCCATTTTATTTACTTAATTTCCTCTTACAGGGAATTTCAAATTTTCCAGTGTTCACTCCAGTTTGGAGCCTAGCCACCAGACTTTTAAATCTTGAAGTCCTTTGCAAATGGGAACTGCTATCCTTCACACACCTCTCATTATATTGCCTATGTTCATTGCTTGGGATGGAAATAGCAGGGAATCAAAGGCCAGATGAAATGCTCTCTCTTGCCATAGTCAGATGCCAAATGAATTTATTTCTCTAGCTTTGCAAATGTTCTGAAATCCTTTTTTTTTTTTTAATTAACTGCCGAGGAATTTTTTACATTCTTCTAATTGGCAGGGAAATTCCTCTTTAAAATGGTGGGCAGAGAAAAGCAATATTGGAAACCTGGTGTCTGAGTGAGAAAGATCACTGATGTCCTGCCAGCAGCATGAATTGTGGAGAAGATGCAGAATTCTAATAAAAAGCAGCCTGGCGAGACAGTGTGTCTCAAGCTTTTCCTTTAGGATTGCACATATTCATGCCTTGGCCCCTGTGACCAATCTTACCTCATTCTTTCGTTATAAATCCAGTAATGCCTGGTTGCATATTTCTTTAGAGATATGCTGGATTATTTTAGATTACATATATGGGCCCAAAGAATTTAAGTGGCCTACGTGATGATGTAACTAGTCAACATGAAACTGTTTAAACATGGTTCAGGCTACAGAGATCTCAGCCTGCTTAGTATTGTCACAAACGCCATTAAGAATTACTTTAACCTTTTATTAAAAATATAGTAATCAAAGGAAGCCTGTGTTAAAGCATTTGAAATTAAAACAGTAAGTAAGGCTTTTGTTTTAATAACATCCTTTTTTCCCTCTTTCCCTTTAGTTATAGTTTTTAACATGCTTTTACTGAGGTCTAGGTGGTATTAAAGCTAGCAATATCTGTGGATTTTGGGGAAAAGAGAAGAAGTAGGTTGGGAGTAGGCTGGAACTGTCATTGTTGCTCTTGTGTTGAAGTCCAATCCCATTTTCTTACCTAGAAGACAAGCCTGGACAAACAAACACTAATAGGGAGAGAAAAGAACCTCAGAGAACAGCTGTTGACTCTTACTTGCAGCTATGCTGCTGGAGAAGCAGAGACCCAGGGTCTGTCTGATCAGCCATGCTGAGACAGCTGGCAAATTTGTACCAGTATCTGAAGTCAGTGGATAACAATGGCTTTCTGTGACAGAGTATTGGCTGACAAGAGGTGCTTCTGAGACGGATTATACTCACATGCAAAGTGTCAAGTGAAGGCTTGTAATGTCCTAGTTAATGGTAATAACAGAGAGGTAGCCATGTTAGTCTGTACTCCAACAAAACAAAGCAGCAGAAATGTAGCACTTTAAAGGCTAACAAAATGATTTATTTGATGATGAGCTTTCGTGGGACAGACCCGCTCTTCAGATCAATTTCATTTCCAATACAGATTGACATATATAAGCACAGAGGACCAAAAAGAAAAAAAAATTGAAATAAAAACTGAAATCAAATAGGCTAGAAGGAAGAGGATGAGAGGTGAGGGGATGTTAATTGTCCCGTATGAGATAATTATGCAAATCAAAGGAAGGGAAGCAGTCCTTGTAATGCGTGAGGTAGTTGATGTCTGTGTTCATACTGTGTGTTAATGTGTTGAATTTGAATATGTACTCTAACTCAGAAATCTCACTCTCTAATCTGTTGTTAAATTCTCTATGTTGCAGGACAAAAATTCTCAGGTCTTTAACAGAATGGCCCTCTCCACCGAAGTGTTCATTGACAGGCTTATGTGTATTCAGTTTCTTGATGTCTGCTCTGTGTCCATTTATTCTTTGGCGAAGGTTTTGCCCACTCTGCCCAATATACATAGCATCAGAACACGGTTGGCACGTAATAGCATAAATAATGTTGCTGGAAGTGCACAAGAATGTGCCTTTGATCTTGTAAATAATATGGTTAGGCCCAGTGATGGTATCCCCAGAATAAATGTGTGGACAAAGTTGGCAGCAGGCTTTGTTGCAGATAGGACAATTAACATCCCCCCACCTCTCACCGCCTTCCTTCTATCCTATTAGATTTGTCAGTTTTTATTGCAATGTTTTTCCTTTTTGGTCCTCTGTACTTACATATGTCAGTTTGTATTGGAAATGAAATTGATCTGAAGTAGTGGGTCTGTCCCACGAAAGCTCATCACTGAATAAATCATTTTGTTAGTCTTTAAAGTGCTACATTTCTAGTTAATGATGATCATTTACAGGAAAGTTCATTAAAAAATGATCCACTTTGGTCCCAGTCCTTGGATTCATTATCTTTCTTTGTTCCTTTTTTCATTTTATTTTCCTACTTTATTTTCTTCAATATTAAACATCTACCCTGTAATAATAATAAACAAAATGATAAACATCTACCCTATCAAATAGCTGACGTATAAATATAAAACAATACTCCAACACAGGTAAATCAAAAAAGAAAACCATTCAGAAGCACTATTATGTCAATACAATGGACCAGATCCTAGGCTGTATTAGGGCATTTGTGCACCACTTCTATGCAGCATTGCTTTGACACCACTGTAGCTTTTTAAAAACCCCTGAACAACGTAGGGAGGAACTCTGCTAGCAGGGAGTTGCCACACTAGCTCTCATGTCACTCCATCCCATTTGAAACCCTGGGCACACACTGCAATTTATGTAGGCTTGGCAGAATTCCATTTGTCTAGTTTTGATGGACAATATTGATATTTATCTTCAAGATTTTTTTTAAAATTAATTTACAATAAATATTCAAATGGGAGGGAGGGGACGGTCAGAAAACTGGGGAGGGTCAGACAACTATTTAAAGACAGTAGACATGGAGATCCAAAAAGTTAGTGTTATAAATCATTAAAACACAAATGTTAATGTAACATGTTAAAATACACATAATAGATATCATAAAACAAAAAAAATCTGTTTTGCTTGTCCATTTGTTTGCAAGACTAATTCAAAAAGTCAGAACCACTAGATTTTGATTCTACTATGTTCTCAAGACACATTTTTCTTACTTTGCCTATCCATAAATATTGATTATTTATGGAAATATTTTTTCATTGGTCTCTTTGTTTATGGTGAAATCAATGTTTACCCACATTTACCTGTAAAAATCTTATAGTTTCACTCTTAAATTTACAGCAGCATAGAGAATATAAATTACTCAGAATTAACCCTTCCTACTGCTCATCTGTAAATAATGTATTGTGAACTAGATAATGCCTGATGCTTATGTGTATGCATTGACTGGAGTATTTATGACAATAAGCCTATCTGAAACTTACATCGTGCCTATTGGAGAATAACCAGGACATTGTTAATGTTATTTCTTGTGCATTAGACCTCCCATAATAACTACTGTATATTACCAATTTGTCCAGAGTTTATGGACCAAGTGTAATTGGTGTAAATTGATACAGGAGCAATTGGGAATCTGGCCCTAGATTTTGAAATTTTGGTGTTTGCCATCATGCACATGGAGTGAGGGTGCCTAATTTATCAAATACAAATATAGGTGCATTAGTACTAAGCACATAATTATGAATACTTGAATGCTACATCCAAGTAACTGGCGGACACTTGGTATTTGCTTGTGCAGCTGTCGGCTTGTAATTGTCCTTGTCCATGTTTGAAAGTCTGGCCATACGTGAATTTCAAACTACACACAATGTCATTTTTCAGGTATTAAACACTATACGCCCATGTTACAAAAACCAAATGAGAGAGATGCAAAACAGTTCACATTTTTATGGTATCCAGAGAGAAATAAAAAGCATGACTAAAATAGATACACCACAGCTATTAACTCGTAACTACGTAACTGTCTTTCCCTAATGAGTCCCAATCAATGAAAGCTTTCCTGTACTACTGTGAATTATTTTATAGCAGTTGTAGTGCACTTAAAGATAATGGCATTAACCTCTAACATTACAGGAAAATAAAAGAATGAACTATTACTTTTACTTCCTTGGGGTATATAACAGAATACATAACGAGAATCTGTACTCTGTAGCTCTGTCTATCTACACAGAAAGTGAAAAGCATCTGTTACTCAGGAAAGTAATAGACTGATTGATTTTGAGTTGGGAAGCCTTGACTTGAATTATGCAGAGATTCTATTTCCTGTGTAGATCTTTATGTCACCATCACAGAAAATCTTAGATAAAGAATTTGCATATTCATTTCTCTTTAATGGCAAACCTACCCTGCAGGAAATAGTGTCAATGGTTGGCTTTTCCTGAACGTGTGGCCCTAAGAGGACTCCAATGCCAGATGGCCAGAGGTCCCTCAGATGCAACAGTAAAACTCAGCTGCTCTGACCAGCTCAATACACTTCACACACTGTTGTCATTAATTTTATTTAAAAGGTGTCTTGGAAAGTATTATTTGAAAACTACCAACATGGTGGGCATTAAAACCACTGTGAAATGTGTGTAAAAAAGCTGTATGAAAATTTTGGATACTCTCTGACCTTCTGTTTTGCAGTCTGTTAACAGCTCAAGGAGACAAAACAGCTATTTTCCAGGCACAGGAGAATGGTTGACACCCTTTTGGCTCAATGGCAAATTGTGCCTAGTGTAGCCAAAAACAATGGGCTATTAATTTGCAGCGGTATAGATCATTTGCACGGCAAAATCACAGGAGACTGCAAAAATTAACATAGCACTAAATCCCTAAGGACACAGAAAGCTGAGGCTCAGGACATTGTGGACATAGAAAGATGAGGCCCAGGACTTTGAAAACAAAAATAAATTCAGAGGCCGCATCTGAACTAGCAAGTTATTTCAAGACATTTTTTGAAAGAAGGGGCTCTTTTGAAATATCCTGCAGCGCATCTACACACCAAAAGCATTCTTTGGAAATTAAAACAAAAGAATGCAGTGCTCTTTTTGTACGTGCTCTTCCACTCCTGTTTCAGGCAGAGCGCCCCCTCTCAAAAGCTTCTTTTGAAAAAAAATATATGTAGGCCCTCTCTGCAGGCCCTTTTTTTTTCGAAAGAGCAGACCTCATGGCACCTGATTTTTCAGTTCCTGGCCCTTTCTCTCAAAAGAGCTGGGACTGTGTGGACGCTCTCTTTCGAAGGAGTAGATCACTCTTTTGATCCGCTTTTTCATGTGTGGACGCACGCTTTCGAAACAAGCTCTTTCAGAAGAGAGCTGCTGGAAAGACATCTTTTGAAAGGTCACTGAAGTGTAGACATAGCTAGAGGCTACAAGGAATTCTGAATGACTTTTGGATGTCTATCACCTAGGGGAGTGGGGGACCACATGTGGAAATGACATAGGGAATGCCACAATATTCTGGGGCACCTCTCACTGACACTTGCATTCCAATTTTTCATATTTGCTATTTGGCCACTAAGAGGCATAGAGGAGCATCATCCTTTGAGTTCATGAAAAGTGCATTCTCTTGGCCCAAGGGGCAAGAGAAGCTGGAAACTGACTATAGGGGAGAAAAACTGCTTAAATGAAGATTTTAACTTGTTCAAATTAAGTTTTAGTCACTAGAAAATGTTTTGTTTTACTTGCAACCATGTCAGTCTCTTCTATAGTTATTTATTATCACTTACATCGCTCTCCTTTGTTAATATACTTGTTCTTGTTTGGTTGCAAAACTACCTCACTGCAAAATCCTCTATTAAGTAAATATGTTGGTGTGTGCTCTCTCTCTCTGGAGACATTAAGCTTGTGAGGGGTGAGTGAGATGGACTGGACACTGGAGTGGGGGTGGTTCTGGGAGACTCTGGACCGAAGGGCTGTGGTTGTCACTTTAAAATGTGTAACCAGGCAGGTGGGGGAGGCCATTGTGCTGTGAGCAGGCTTCTGGAGTCAGGACTCTGAAACAGAGTTGCAAAGGGCCATGTAGAAAAATACCCACAGAGGTAATCAAGAAAAGACTGAGGCACAAGTCCACTCCCAGACTCTCAGCCAACTCAGAATACAGGCACATCACACAAACACACACATGTGTACACACCCCTTGTGTTCCACACTTAAGCTATGTCTACACGTGTATGCTACATTGAAATAGCTTAATAAGCTATTTCGATGAATAGCGTCTACACGTCCTCCAGGGCTGGTGCCGTCGATGTTCAACATCGACGTTGGGCAGCACCACATCGAAGTAGGCGCTGCAGGGGAGCGTCTACACGCCAAAGTGGCCCACATCGAAATAAGGGTGCCAGCAACAGCTGCAGACAGGGTCACAGGGCGGACTAGCACTTCCGGGGCAACAGCTAGCCGCTCCCTTAAAGGGCCCCTCCCAGACACACACAGCCTGCACAGCACGCGGTCTGCAGAGCCACAGGCACGCACACCCTGTCGAGGCAGTATGGACCCCCAGCAGCAGCAGCAGCAGCCAGAGGTCCACCCACCCGCCCCTGCAGGAGCAGTGCTTGCCCTGCTCAATGCTATGCAGGAGGCAGCTGACCACCTTTTATTCGCAGAAGAGGAGCTGCCCCCAGGGGAGGAGGAAGCAGCCCCAGACCTTGCTGCCCTCCGACCCCCCTGCCGCATACGCCGCCGGCTGTGGAGCTACCCCATGAGCACAGACTGGAGGGAGCAGCTGGTGCTCGGCGAGTGGGACAACGAGCGCTGGCTCCAGAACTCCTGCATGAGCTGGCAGACATTCCCGGAGCTCTGCCAGTGACTCACCCCCGCACTGAAGCACCAGGACACCTCCATGCGGCATGCCCTCACTGTCGAGAAATGGGTCGGCATCGCTGTCTGGAAACTGGCCACTCTAGACAGCTACAGATCCGTGGGGCAGCAGTTTGGCATGGGCAAGGCCACCGTCGGGGCTGTCCTCAGGGAGGTAAGAGGACCCAGTGGCGGGGGGCCTGGGATGGAGGGCAGCCCTGGGGTGGAGGGCAGCCCTGGGGGAGGGAGCCCTGGGGTGGAGGGCCAGACACACCCTGCACACCCCTCACTGGTGCTCTCTCATGTCCTTCCCCTGCAGGTCATCCACGCCATCAATGCCCTGCTTCTCCAAAGGCTCATGCAGCTTGGGGACCCGGATGCTGCCATCGCGGGGTTTGCCAGCCTGGGCTTCCCAAATTGCTTTGGGGCTCTGGATGGGACCCATATCCCCATCCATGCTCCGGAGCACAGCGGAGGACGCTTCCTGAACAGGAAGGGCTACCGTTCGGTGGTCCTCCAGGCTTTGGTGGACAGCCAGGGCTGCTTCCTGGACATTTACATTGGGTGGACTGGCAGCACCCACGATGCCCGGGTGTTCAGGAATTCGGGCCTGTGCCACCGGCTGGAGGCGGGGACCTACATCCCCCAGCGGGACAGCCCTGTGGGGGACACCACCATGCCCCTCTGTGTTGTCGCAGATGCGGCGTACCCCCTCCGGCCCTGGCTCATGCACCCTTACACGGGTCATCTCTCAGCCAGCCAGGAGCACTTCAACACGTGCTTGAACCATGCGTGCCAGGTGGTTGAGCACACTTTTGGCTGCCTCAAAGGGCGCTGGAGGTGTCTCCTCACCCGATTGGATGCAGGCCCCACCAACATCCCCCAGGTTGTGGGCGCGTGCAGCGCACTCCACAACCTGGTCAAGAGCAAGGGGGAGGCATTCTTCCTGGGCTGGGCTGTGGAGGCTGGCAGGGCTGACGTGCAGCCACCCGTTGCCCCCAGTTGCCAGGTGGACCCTGAGGGGAGCCGAGTCCGGGAGGCCCTGCGGGCCCATTTCGACCAGGCCATGGGGTGAATGCTGGCAGGCCCCCCACTGCACCCCCCAATCCTCCACAATGCTCCCTGCCCCCACACCCGCACCACAGAGCACCCAGAGCACACCCCCCCCCCACTTTTCTTGCAAATAAAAATGGACCTGTTGTTTTTGAAACCAAAAACAGTGAATTCTCTTATATTAATACTAACAATATATATATATAGTAAGAACAAAAGGGGGGAACTATTTACATGGGGGGGCAGGTACCATAAGAGAACAGGGGTCTAACACAAACTATATACACAAAAATATGATGGGGGATATGTACAAAGGGGGGGGGCACGTCCTGGGCCCCGCGTACCTCTACTGTCCGGCGCCTGGCGTTGGAGGGCATGACCCTCTCCTCGGCCTGAGCCCTGGCCGAGGCTGGGTGGGGGCTGGGCGAACCGGCAGGTATGGCCGGCTGGTGTCAGCAGGCCCCAGGTCACCCTCGGCGGAAGGCCCCAGGGTGGCGGACGGCGGTGGGATGGCAGTTGGAGCGGCGGGTGGAGCGGCAGGCAGGGGGGTGTACAGCAGCGGGCGGCACGGCATGGGGGGGCCAGGTATTCCGCAATGCGCTCAAATGTGCGCATGAAGGCCCCCCCATGCCTCCTGGCACCAGGCCAGCACTCGCTCCTGGAGCTCCAGCCGCCACTCCTCCACCCGCAGGCGCTGCTCCAACACCTCCAGCTGACGCCGGAGGGTCGCGAGCAGCTGGGGGTCCATGGCCATCCTCGGGTGGTGGCTCCGCCGTTGGCCCTGTACTCGGGCTGGTCGGTGCTCCACCGAGGGGCTGGCCTGCAGCGATGGCCCCGGTGGGCTCTCCAGGACCACGGAGACCTCGCCGGCGCTCTCCGGGCCCTCCGATGGTGCAGCTGCGGAACACGGGGGGGGAAGAAGAGTGGAGACAGCCGTTAGTGTGGGCCCCGAGCCATGGCCCTTGTCCCCCCACCCCTCTGCTGCTGGTTCCCCATCCCCGTCCCCAGGAGATGCTGCTGCTGCTGATGGGTGTCCCACTCCCTGCCCCTTGGGGAATGCTAGGTTCCGCTCCCCCCATCCCCAGGGATGGGGCATGATGCTGTCCTGCTGGGGAACAGGGGCTGATGCACTCTTCTGAGGGACATGCCACTGCTGTCCTTGGGGCCATGGTCATCTGGGCATGTGGAGGGCCCTGGTGATGTCTCTTGTCCCTGCCCCTTAACACCGGGGGTGTGCACTGGGGGGGTACATACCTGACGGTCCGCTCCCACGGTCAGGGGACACCCTCTGGGCGGACGCCCTGCTGGAGCTCTGGGATGGCATGGCGATATGGAGCCCCCCATCACTGGAGGAGGATTCCTCCTCCTCCTTCTCCTCCAGCATTCCAGGGCTGGGCTCCTAGGGGGGCCCCTGGGGTGTGGGGTTTGCCTCCGGGGTGGACTTCGCCTCCGGGGCCTGCTGGGGCTCATCGGCCGAGGTGTCAAGAGTGGCCGGTGGGGAGGAGGTGTACCGGGGGCCCAGGATGGACCTGAGCTCCCTGTAAAAGGGGCAAGTGGTGGGAGTGGCCCCAGATCGGCTGGCCGCATCCTGGGCCCGGTTGTAACCCTGCCGCAGCTCCTTGACCTTACTCCTGACATGGTCAAGAGTGCGGGCAGGGTGACCCCGGGCAGCCAGACCCTTGGCCAGACAAGCGAACGCATCCGCGTTCTGCCTCTTGCTCCCCATTACCTGGAGCACCTCCTCCTCACCCCAGAGCCTCAGCAGGTCCCGGATCTTGGCCTCCGTCCAGGAGGGGCCCCGCTGCCTTTTCCCAGACTGGCTGGCTGCCTGGGAGCCCTGGCTCCCCTTGTGGGGGCGTGCTCTGGAGGCGCTTTGGGGGCTGGCAGGTGGCCATCGCAGCGGGTGTGGTGGCTTGGGGCTGCAGGGAGGCAAGCAGGCTGGCCACATGTCAGTGCTTCCGCCTGCATGCGCTCTCAGCTTCCTGCACAGGAACGCAGGAGGCGGGGAGCTTTAAGGGGCCACTGCACGCGGTGACCATAGAGCTCAGGGGCTGGAGAGAGCGTCTCTCAACCCCCTCAGCTGATGGCCGCCATGGCGGACCCCGTTCTTTCGATGTTGCGGGACGCGGATCGGCTACACGTGCCCTACTTCGATGTTCAACGTCGAAGTAGGGCGCTATTCCCATCTCCTGATGGGGATAGCGACTTCAACGTCTTGCCGCCTTACGTCGATTTCAACTTCAAAATAGCGGTCACCATGTGTAGACGTGGCGGGCGCTATTTCGAAGTTGGCGCGGCTACTTCGAAGTAGCCAGTATGTGTAGATGCGGCTTTAGTTGTGGGCTCATGTTTATGTGGTATATATGGATAGAACAGTGCCAGTGCTATCCTGAACACACAGACTGCTATGGTCCATGGTATTTGCCACCAGGATACAAGGAAAGAAAGCCTCCTGGCTCCTATCACTGGTGCAGTTCATCTACATAAAGGTCTGCATCAGCACAGCTCCATCAGTGTAGCTGTCTCGGTGCTAAAACCCCAGCGTACACAAGGCTTATTCTTGGAGCCTTGTTAGCTATGGTGCTTTAGTCTAGCTGGGTTTATTTTCTCCCTAATGTTTATTATATTTGGACATTTCTCTTTATTTTCTAACCTTTGCCAAATAAAAGTGATGTGAGCAGGCTTTTCGTTTTTTTTTCTTTGCCAAAATAAAACTCATCTGAGATTGAAAAAGGTGAGTGTTGTTCTATGCTGTTCTACATAATGTATATGGAAGCATAAGATCCCCCTTTATGGTGGAAACAAAGTGAGATTTGAACTGAGATCCAACAGATGAAAAATTATTTGCATTTTATAGCTTGCCTCAGGGCCTTAAGCATCTGCTGTGGGGTTAATGTTATAGCAGAAACAACAAGCTGTGGCACCTTATAGACAAACAGATATTTTGGAGCATAAGCTTTCGTGAGCAAAGACCCACTGGTATCCATCCAGAGATCAGATAAAAATAACTGCTACAGCCTCCAAAATCAAGCTGTTAGTGTTTCTTGTATTTAAGTCCATGCCATCGGCTGCTCTAGCATCTCATACTGTTTATTGGCAGCAATGTAAAATAATTCAGGAAGTAGAGAGAAATGGCCCATCTGGCACCAGCAGCTAATGACTGTGGGCTGTTCCTCTAAACAGGGCAAGTTATAAGCACTCTTGGGAATCCATTTGACTTCAGCTTGATGTTCTTGGAATCTTTGAAACATATTTTTAGTATCAGTTAATGGATCCAAGACCCATTAGCAAGTGCATAATCTTCATAGAACTAAACAAGCATATTTTATATTTAGGATACAGCCATGAGAAATGGTAGCTTGCTGCTTTTTATTTTTATTTTTTCAGACCAGTCTCTACTTTGCATGTCACAGGCTTCGGTGTCACACATAGCACCACATCCCACCCCTCAGCACAATAAATCATAGCCCTTGACAAGCCTGTGGGCTGGAGGGAATGCTGTTAAACAATGTGAGGCATTTCCTTTGGAGTATGTTCCTTCCATGCTTAGTTGCCATCAGTCTGCAAAGTGGAAGCTGAGAAACGGCAAATAAACCTGGCTTTCCATGTGGCAGGGTAAAGATTTTGCATTTAGCACAATGTTTTCATTTCCATAATAAACGTTCCCAGATACCTCCACACACTCCTGCCAATGGTTCCATCTAATGCAGCCTATAAGCTTTGTTGGAACTGTTTTGACTTAATAATATCCCCTAGTTATACACATAAAATGGTTTGGCTCACTAATAACAACATCCCACAATGAATGTATTTGTAAATATTTATAAAAATTAGATCACCTTAGTGATTATAGTACCAAGCTTAGAAGTTAGCCAAAATACCTTATCAAAATTGTCATATACAGGCAATGCTGACCTCAGGGCGATAGAAGGTGAAAAATAAGCATGCCTAAGTGGTAGCAAATTAATAAACTGATTACTATAAGGAGTCATATAAAGTTATATGTCCCATAGGAGATGATCTCTCCAGCCAATCTGATTGCTGCAAAACAAACTTGATTGAGTGTGTTTCACTATTCTATTAGGTCATAAACTTTCATGGGTAAAAAAAGTGGGTCTTACCCAGAAAAGCTCATGACTTAATAAATTTGTTAGTCTTTAAGGTACTAGAGGACTGCAGACTAACAGGGCTACTCCTCTATCACTATTCCATGAAATTTACATGAATTGTAAAGTGTGTGTAAACTAACCTGTGATCTGGGGGCCTGTTCAGTACTTTAAAAAGACAAGGGCTAGATGTGACAATCACATTCAAATTCTTGCTCAAGGGAATTTGGATTATTGGTTTTGGAAATCTTGCCATTAGTTTTAATAAGAGCAGATGACCAGCATTTAAGAGTAGAGCTGGTTGGAAAATGTCAACGCTTTTTTTTCTTTAGTGAAAAACGATTATTCAGCTTTTTTGGTGAAATTTTTCAAACTTATACAACTTGTTTGGATTTTCATTGTAAAACTGAAAAAAATCACTCACAGAAATTCAGTTAAAACCCAAAAATACGAAAAAGAAACATACAGCAAAAACTGTAAAAACGTTTTTGTCAACACTTTTAAGAGAAAAGAACACAATTTACCAACCAGTTCTACATAGGAATAAATTTATTCATCATGATGTTAGGCTTTGGTTTCACAGTGTTACTAAGTTCTTGCAATGTTGAATATTTTATCCCTAAATCTTATTGTTTTACCACAATCTCAGGGACAGTACGGTCTCATGGTTCTGGGTTAAATCTCTAAGTATGTTTAGTGCAAGTCTTTATAGAGTTTTTTCTTTATTTTGGTCCAGGAATCAGAGTCATGATCAGGTCTAAAGAGCAAACTAGAAAGCAGTATGAAGCAACTACAGAAATTTCCATCATCTTAGTTTAACAGTTAGTAATGTAATGTCTAGGATTATCATTCTGTAATGCAGCATTAACATGGCACAGCACTGAAACTGTATTTCTTGATTTGATTGCTTGCTACATTGATAGTCATCACTGAGCAATGTCCTAAGAAAAAGTATCTGTGTTTTTCACATGGAAGGTTCAGTAGGACAGTACACAAATTGGAACAAGAAAGAATGTTGTAAATAAGATTTGCTACTCATGTCAAGATTCAGGCTTCACTGAAATGTTCTTTAGTACATTAAATGCAATAATACAAGGAAAGCCTTTTTTTTTTGCTTTTTCATGAGAAAAGACGTTTCAATTGTCAGCATGATTTACGCTAAAAGCATCACATAAAGGAAAGTCGTAGTATGTTGTCTCTGGTTACCTTAGAAATCCAATACATTTGTTCTTCTACTTAACAATAGTTGCAGAGGTACTAAAAGACATGCGATACTGATCAAGGAATAAACAAATTATAAACAATGATTCTTGTCAGCTAAAGATTTTACATGGTAAAATAATAATTGAATTTGTTTTGCGTCTTTCTTTCAGAGATCTAGAAATGCTTTCCTGAGGTGGGTGACAGCAAATTCCCATTGCACACAGTGAGTCATGGGCAAGATAACTGCTTTACCTGAGGTCACATAAGCTGTGTCTACCCTAGAGAGTTTTGTCGCCAGAAGGGGCCTTCTGTTGACATAACTCAGGGAGTGCCTACACACATAAAACACTCTGTTGACAGAGTCTCGACAAAACTCTGCATTTGTCTCAACAACGTTATCCCATGAAAATTCGAGGAATAACGCTTTGGTAGACAGAGAGGGCTTCCGGTTCACCAGGCAGCCCTGTTTGCAGAGCTTCGGGTCAGCCATTCTGTCGACAGAGGGCAGAGGAGTCTGGCTGCTCTCTGTTGACCGAGTTTCTGTTAGCACAGCTCCATTGGCAGATGTTACTGTCGAAAGACACTTCCAGTGTGGACGTAACCATAGAGAATCAGTCCCCTGCCCTAACCGCTAGCCTACGCTTCATGTTGTATCAATGGCATACAAAAAGGTCATTGACAGGAATTTAATGGACTTTAGAGATAGGAAGTTCAAGCAGATATATCCCTGGCTTTATAGTTAGAAAGTGTTATGAGGTATGAGCAATGTAAAGTATGTGGAATTATTCATTGCAAGTTACTATTTGTATTGTTCCATGCGCTCTAATGTTATGCTGCATACTTAACTACTTCAGCTAAGCTAAACTGCCTCTTTAGAACAATGGGAATGATGTCTGGTCTCACATGAGTTTTACACTACTTTGGCTCCAGGGGTCTTGGAGTCACTTTTGATTTGTTCTAAATGAAAGTGAAAGCAAAAATCAGGCTCATGGAGTGGGAGACAAGCTTTTGCCGCTTTACATCAGAAAGAGTATCCAAAATGTTTTGGCCTCTGCATAATCAAAAACATCCTCGGCAACTGCTGACCCAGGAGTATTGCCGTTCTTAGCGAAATATCATTGCTTCTGAATCTATGCGATTTGTTACTGTCAAAAAATGTCTTTCCTAAATGCCCAGTCACATATATTTGTTACATATATGTGTTCAGTATATATCATAATGTATTTAATTGATGTTCAATGTTAGCACAAAGTGATGCAAAATCTCTGGCCAATCTCCAACTCAAAACAAAATAATATGCTTTGGCTGTTAGTAGAATACTTGTCGGCTTGTTCCATCTAGTGTAGTCCAACAGTTCCAATGCTAACAGACTTGCCTTGGCAAGTTGCCTCCAGGAGATACATCAAATGTGAATTCCTTTCAAATGCAATGCATTCAGGATCTCATGCAGAGCCCACTGAAGCCAATGGAAAGATTGCCATTATCATGAGTGGACTCTGAATGAGGGAGTGAAAGAGCTAATATGAATGAGATATTTATTGATCTCAGTTACACCATTCACCCATTACAATACAGTTTTCAACTCAACACCAGCCTTATCCTCCTGTCTCTATTAGGGGATCACTAATGGACTGTTGTGAGGTGGAGTAGCCTCCCTCTGCATTTGAGAATGAGGAACCCCTACATCTCCCTTGGTGGGTGGCATGAAGCCCACCCTGCCCTCCTTTCCAGGGAAGGACAGGGAATTCAAAGGAAAGCCCTGGAACTTACCTGTTGCTCGACCACTAGAGGGATCAGACATTTCCTACAGGGAGCTAAACCCTCTGCAGGGTCCCAGACGAGCCACCAAGCAGAACAGTCCCCTGCTGACTTAGGATACTGGAGACCCTAAAGAGGCCTGAAAGAGGACACTGTCCAACTATGAAGCAGTGTGTGACATTACTGGATTTTGTTAAATAATTATGTAACCATTTCTGGAATTACTCTACTAGGTGTGAACCAAATCTTGTGCCAGGTGAGCCAAGTGAGGTGTCTAACGAAAGCTGGCAATACCCTGAATCTGGTTATGCTACTTGTATATTTGTGCCTGGTTTGTTTGTAAAGCTGTGTGTGTGTGGTTTGGTTTGCCTTATTGAGAAGGAAAATCCATCCTGGGATGTAAGTAGCCTGGTTTTAAGCAGTTTGCCCCAGGACTGGTTCTCTCAGCTATACCCAGAGCTCCTCATAATATTGCACCACTGGAGGGACCAGACATCTCTTCCAGGGAGCTAAGCCCTCTGCAGCATCCCAGACTAGCCCTCAAGCAGAACAGTCCCCCACTGACTGAGGAGACCGGAGGCCCTGAGGAGAACCCAAAGAGGACACTGTCCAACTATGAAGCAGCCTCACTGAGCCTGGTGCCAACAGAGCAAGGCCACTTGAGTAGGGTATGAAGTAGTCCAGGGAACCAATCATTAATCCACTTGTGCAGCTGGGAAGTGAGGCAGTGCAATTCCTTGGTGGCCCCCATGAGCCAGAGGTAGGACCACCAACTGTTACTGTGAGGGAAGTGGAGTGGGACCTGGTGAAGTAGGGTGGGCCCAGATTACTCTTCTTCTGCTGCCAGCTCCACCCCTGGGGTTGGCGTCTTGTGCACCCCAGGCCAGCGGGTCTTGTCATAGATTGTTTATTGTTGTGTGCCCCAGCCCAGGCGGTTGTGAGCTAAAGATGATTTGCGCTCTGCTCTGTCCAGAGGTCTAGAGAATCCTGTCAATCATTAATTGCTGTTTGTTGCAGCCGAGGAAGCTGCAGGTCACATACTATTTGTTACTCTGCTGTCAGGGCTGCTTCCCTACTCTGACACTCTCAGTGCAGAAAGTGGGGGGCCACAAAAACCTTTAAAATACCTCTACAGACTTTGCTTAAAAAAGCTCCCCAAGGTCACAGATTCCCTGACCCTGGGTTGATAGACTGCTACCACCCAAGTGAGAAGAAAACCTTTTAATTTAGGAAGACACACTTGGGTTGTCTCCCTGTGGGATAAACCCCGAGCTGTTAACCCTCCTTTAGGAGAAAGCTTGGAAACAAAGAGCTGTAATCTGACTGTTGACCTTTCAGTCTACGTTATGAATATACACAGACCCTTCTCTAGGACACAGGAATCAAATCATTGCCTGAAAAATAATTTATTCACAAAACAAACCATGGAAACGTTATCAAGAAAGTAAGTGAACCTACTTAGTTGCTAGATACAATAAAACAACTCAAAACTTACCAGTTGCAGCACAGAGAATTACTTCCCAGGATTCAGCTTAGAAGTTACAGCATAAAGAAAAAAAAATCAAGCCTGAAAGTTCACCAGTTCTGAAGTAACCATAACCTGATCGTGTCTAACTAAACATTTCTTTCTACTTACATATGTATGTGCTGATTATGAGATGGCCAGATTTACTGGATTCATTCAAACATTTTTGGTTTCTCCCTGCTCCAGTCGCAGACCAAGACAAAGGCCCCTCAGACTGCAATTGTTTGCATTTAAAAGAATTTCTCTTTCTCCCATTGGTTTACCTGACTGATCCCCACAGAAAGAGCCCTCTGAGGATTAACCCTTTGCTTGCATTCATTCATGACATCTGTCTTCACCAGAGTGGCCCAGGTTTGACTATTGTCACCTGCCACAATAAGGTGGAGAGGCCTCCCTCCTGACTCAAGAGAAAGGGACCACCACATGGACCAACCAGGAAGACAGGGATTTGGATGACTATTTAGATGAAAAAAGTGTGCTTCTAAGTCGGAGCCAAGCCAAGAGGTTTGCTGTAAAAGGAAAGGTGAAGAAAAATGCTTTGAGTTTAGTCTGCTCATTTAAATACATGATGTAGATAACATGGCATTTAATGCTGTATTTCTTAATCCTGGTGGACTTATCAGACTTTTTACAGCAATATATTGCTTAGCTATTTATTTATTTGTTTATTATGGAAACCATTTATTCTCTCTTATTTATGGACCTATATGGAGTTCACGTCGTCTAGCGTACCACGTGGCAAAACTAAAATGCCTATTCCTCCCTCTGTCTTGGCACACACATATTAGTTAGCACAAAGTAAAAAATCAAATCAAGTCAAATACACCTTTTTGACAATGAAGACAAGCTTTTTGTCTCCCTTGGCTGAGGATATTTCAAACTGTAAATTAAACTTCCCTTGCCATGGTTAGAGTGCCAAAACAGATAAAAATATGTCATTGTGTGTGGTCAAACTAAAGTCACAATAATTCTATAACATTTTTAATATAGCACCTGAGATCAAATATGATTTTTCACTGAGTGGTATCTCTAAGACCAATAGCCCATCTAGCCCATATCCTATCTTCCAGTAGGGCCAGAGATGCTTCAGGGGGAATGACCAGAACAGGATAATTTATTGAAGGATCTGTCCCCTCTTGTTCTGTCCTAGCTTCAGGCATTCTGAGGTTTAGAGACGCCCAGAGCATGAGGTTAGATTCTGACCATCTTGGTTGATAGCCATGGCTGGCTGGACCCATGCTCCTGGAACTTACCTAATTCTATTTTCAAGCCAGTTATATATCGTCCTTCATTCCCTGGTTGATTGTATGTTGTGTGAGGAAGTGCTTCTTTATGCTTATTTTATACCTGTCATCTATTAATTTGAGTGAGCCTTGGTTCATATATTATTTGCAGGGTAATTAACACTTCCTTATTTACTTTCTCAAAACCAGTCATGATTTTATAGCCCTTTATCATATCCCCCCTTGGTTGTCTTTTTTTGAGCTGTACAGTCCTAGTCTTTTTTAATCTCCCTATATATAGAAGTTGTTCCATACTTCTCATTTTGGTTGCCCTTTTCTGTAGTGGTTTTAATTCTAAATATCTTTTCTGATATGAGATGAGCACAAGCGCATGCAGTGCTGGAGGGTGGCATATTATGGATTTATATAATGGCTTTACGATCGTTTCTGCCCTTTTTTAATGGTTCTTAACATTCTGTTAACTGTTTTGACTTCTCCTTCATACTAAGCAGATATTTCCAGAGAACTTATCCATTATGATGCCAAGATCCCCTCATTTTGTATGTACAGTTAGCATTATGTTTTCCAGTCTGCATTACTTTGCACTTATCAACATTGAATTTCATCTGCTTTTCCCTGTTTAGTCATCCTATTTAATGAGATCCTTTCGTAACTTCTTGCAGTCAGGTTTGCAGCTAACTATCTTGAGTAATTTTATATTGTCTGTAAATTTTGCAACCTCCCTGCTTATCATGCTGTATTCATTATATTGCTACTGGAAAACTCAGACCAGTGATGAACCAACCAGACAATGAAGCTGAGATCTTCTTGTTAGGGACTGTGGTTTTTAAAACCTGATCCATAGAGAGCTTTAGAGCAAGCAGATTTCAACATGCCACACAATGACCTTCTCCACTTTTGTTAGAATCATGGCTGAACTCGGGTGGAGGACTCCAGTCCTGGTAGCTGATTGGCAGAACACTGAGATTCCTGACCCATCCACACCACAACCCCTATTTAAACCCATCAAAGGAACAGGAAGTCATCCATGCAAGTGGGATTCATCTTGTTCTTTACTGTGTGCTTTCGGATCCCTGGCTTGGTATCCTGACCTGGGCTGATTGCATTTATCGATCCATGGTTCTGCTCTCAAGTTAGCTTGCTGCTTCTGAGCTGCTGATAACCTGACCCTGCCTGCTTCCTAACACTTGACTCTCAGTTTATCCTCTGGCTAGTCTTGGACTCTGGCATCCTGGAATCTGACCTGATAACTAGCTCAGACTGCACACATCTTGTTGTGACACCTGGGCTGCTCTGGGAACTGGATGAAACCCGCCCCCCACCATGTAACTTAAGTCTGGTCTAAACTGAAAAGTTATGTTGGCAAAAAACTGACTGATGTAGTTATGCTGACATACTCCTTAGTTCATCTGCAGCTCTGCTGAGAGAAGATTTCCACTAACATAGCTAACTTTGTTCAGAGAGATCATACACTGACAGAAAACCACTTCTCTTGGTGTAGACTGTGTCTGTAATACCATGCTATCTATGCTGACATCGTTATGCCAGTAAAGCCCCGCTACAAGAGACATACCTGTAGTCCGCACCTGCCTAGAAACTTCACCCATGTGGCTCCATCTCCGATATGTTCACCACTCGCCTTAGCCAAATCACCAGCTTTCACCTTCTGCCTGTTCTGAGGCTTGTATTGCTCTAGCACTCTTACTCAGAGAAAATGAGGGGCACAGAGATAGGCTCTGCAGCATCGGGGCCTTAAATTGTACATTTGCTAGAGACTGTTATGGTCCCTTCTGCTGTCAGATGACTGTGGATTTAGGCGTTCAAACAAGATTGGACTCTTTGGAGTCTATGGATGTTTTGCCATTTACTTCAATGGGAACAAGATAGGGTCCTTCTCACTCCAAATTACCGCATGCCTCTGACAATTTTTATTGGTCTTTTCTACTCCTGTTTTGTCTTTTTTGAGACAAGATGACCTTTAGTATTGAAGAAGTTGCACCATCGATTGCTACATTTTCTATATTATCCTTCATCCTCTTCTTAATAGAGACTAACATGCTATTCCCTTCTTTGGCAATCATAGCTCACTGAGTCTTCAGTGAGCTGTCTATGAAGTTGCCTCTTTTTCCAGAGACGTAACAACAAATCCAGAACCCACCTATGCATGTAGTTAGCTTAAATAGTTCTTTTGTGCGAAATGAATCACTCATAGACTGTATCGTTTTACATAGCACTGGCATTTCAAGTTGGCTTAACTTCTCACGTGATTTTACATCATGGTCTATATAATATACTTGTTTCAGACATGTAAAATTCTGCTTTTCCTTGCCTAAAAGACCCAGATGATTAACAATAAGAGGAAATAACAATAAAAATATTGTAAAGGATTTTCTAATTGATATATTATTTAAAAGAAACTGTCAGAAATGGAAGACTTTTGTAAGTCAATTGAAAAACAATAAATCTGATGGTATTCTTTTAATTCAGATCACACACTTTGAAAGAGTTACTAGGATGTTATCATCACCATCTGACTATTTTTAAAAAAATTAATTCAGGGGAGCAAATATAATTTATTACCCCAGAGTAATATTCAGAGTGATGAGTCATTTCATCTAGAGGCAGATGCTGTCTTTGTCATCTTGGAAAGCAGTATTCTTTTTTTCTGGCATGAACACAATTTACAAATTCATTCCATCTCTCCTGAGATTCAAAAATCCTCATTAACATGTATTTTGAGATAGAAGATAATGAGCCTCAGGTACACAGAGCTGATAACCTAGCCCTGCAGGCACTCTTCCAGCCTCTGTGATATGGACAATATTGACACTATAAAGTATGTCAGTCACAAACAGATTAATAGAAAAGAATAATAAAATAGGTTTGATGTGCACACATTTCAGGGATGTAAGTTGCTTGGCATACTGCCAGCCTATAGGTAGACTTCTAGTTGAAATCAATCTTGGCCACCCAAGTCTTAAGATCTGTCTTACTTTGCAGTACATATTTTGTGTTTTGTTTTGTTACGGCTGCCAGTAACACAAATGTACTGTACATCTGTTGCCTGGTGGCAATGGGTAATAAATATTCAGCAAGCCATAGCCGGCATTTCATGCTGTCAGTATGAGATGGGTGTTTTCACTCTATCTGGTGCTATCGAGTGGGTATCACT
This sequence comes from Carettochelys insculpta, assembly GCF_033958435.1. Lineage (NCBI taxonomy): Eukaryota > Metazoa > Chordata > Testudines > Carettochelyidae > Carettochelys > Carettochelys insculpta. The sequence goes on from NC_134141.1 coordinate 97,075,124, forward strand.
CTTGCAACATATGTCGCTATATAAATAGGCAAAGGTACCAATCGAGCCCTCGTGGCCCTCTTGTTTAATCCAGTGTTAGAATGTATATACTGTCTGTACTGTACGAGTTGGAAAGCTGTTTCACAAACTTGGCTGAAGCAAGTTGCACTGAAAGCCAAAATGAGCTGAAACACCTAGAAAAGAGTAGAACAATACAATCCAAAAGTTCATTTGGAAATAAAGCTGTAGCATTCCAGAAGGAAAGACACAGATCCTGAAGGTGAAGAAAGACTGTTTTTACACAGTTGACATTTTTGCTCGTAGTCTAGTCTCATTTTCTTAATGGGTGTGACCTGCTGCCCAGTGAGTCATGTAGCCCCTCTAAGGATTTGCTTTCCTTGTGAATTTCCATTTCTGCTGCTAATGATTGATAGCATCAGAAGTATAAGCACATGAAGAATAGAATATGGACATTTTGCCAAATGTTGTAATCAGACTGACAGCCACACAGACTGTGATTGTTTGGTCCAAATCAGAGCATATGAGATAATCTCAGTGTGCTTGGGACATGATCTTTATGTTGTCCCTTTAAAAAAAAATCTTTTCCAGAGGAGACTCCCTGTTGCATACACACAAGACTTCGTCACTGAAGTTCTAGACACACAGCTGGGCTGTTCTCCAAGGACACAAATAGCAAATTCTGTAAATGAATTAATGGATAGAAAGAGCCATTATAATTATCTAGTCTGCCCTGCTTTACAGAGGCCATAGCATTTCCCCTAGCACTTCCTGTATCCTGATTTTAAATCTGCAAGTGCTGAAAAAGCCTTTGCTTCCTCACTGATAAAAGATTTGCTCCTTATCTCTGGTCCAAATTTGTCTAGCTTCTACTTCCAGTCATCGAATACTTTTGTGTGCTCCTTCTTTTTTTTTTTTTTTCCATTTAAAGAACCTTTTATTGGAAGTCTCTTTTCAGTGAGATACTCAGACCATTGTCCAGTCCCTTAATTTTCTCATCAATAAGCTAAAGAGATTGAGCTTTAAGTCTCTCACTTTGAGAGGTTTTCCAGAGCTCAGATCATTCTTAGGGCTCTTACTGGAGCAAGGCTCAGTGGGCCTGGAGACAGAAGTGGAGTGCCTCGTGGAGAGTGGTGAGTGGGGTGGTTCCCATCTGAGTGGGGGGATGGGGGTGGTGTTCGAGCTGAGGGTGTGTGTGTTCGTGCAGAGCCGGGGACTGTGTTCGGGCCAAGGAGGGGAGAAGTAGGGGCCTTGAAGTGGGAGCGGGGCTTCAAGCCCAGCAGGATTAGGATGTGTGTGTGGGGTGGGGTGTGTGTCTTGGGCTGAGCAAGAGGATGAGGGGTTCAGGCTGAGCAGGAGAAAGGGGGATCATTGTGCCTTGTGGAGTGAAATAGGGGTGGCTTTGCTGCCGCAGATCTAGTCTGGGTCCTAGGGGCCAATAAAATAACCCAGCCCCAGGGTCACCCCCCCCCCGACTTTATCCTGCCCTCCACTCCCAGCTCTTGCCCTGCCTCCTGTACCCCCACTGCTTACCCTGAACCCCTCATAAACCCTATTGTCTTGCGCTGGGTCCCTCATACTCCCCAACCCTGACTCCTCACATCCTTAGCTCCCTCCCCTAATTTCTGCACCCCCCCACATTGCAACCCCCTGCTCTGAGCCCCTCATGAACCCCAACCCTGATTTCTGCACCGCCACACACCCAGCTTCCTGCCCTGAGCCTCCCACACTCTAGCCCACAATTTTTTTGAGTATTTCTCATGGACTCGTAGATTTGTTTAGCACCTTAAAGCTGAGCTGCGTGTGGGGATAATGTGCATGTCGGTGTGTTCTGTAGCTGGAGTTGTTAGAAAGGATGATAATACAGGTACACCAAGAGCAGAGCTCATTGTCTTTTTTTGATTTCATATCATTGTGCCTTGCTAATTATCCCGTATTTTAATATATTGTCTTGCAAACCTATGGACTGTTTATATTTATATCTGGGTTGTTTGTTCATACTGGCGGTGCACATCCACACACTACCTTGGTATTTGTGTTGCATGTAAGACATTTTAAACCACCCAGAAGAAAATTCAACCCATCCAGGGATGGAAGATCTTAGAGGGAACACTACTCCCCTGCCCTGCATGCTGTCAGGAGGGCCCTGATGCACACATGGGACTGTGGGCAGCTAGGAGAGCCCCGGGCGTGGGGCTGCCAGGATGCTGGCATGCAGGGCAAGTAAGGGGGTGGGGAGAGGAGTAGGGCAGCGGGGGCTCCTGTACACATGGGCATGGACATGGGCAGCAGGGTTGCTGTGGGAGAGGGGCTGACTGGAGGGGGAGCAAGGAGGCAGAGCCAGCTGGAGAGCCTGGGGGGAGGGAGGGAGAGAAGGGATCATCAGGCCTTGTGGGGGTGTGGTGAGGTGAACCTGGCGTGGCCCTGCTGGGACCAGGGAGGTCCACACTGACAGAAATAAAAGCACACTCACCACCATAAATCCCTGCACATGGGCCTGGACTCCTAGCTTTTGCTGGAGTAGAGCAGCACAGCTATCCCTCTGAAGCCTGTCGGCATGCAGGGTAGAAAGGGTGACTGCCTGCCCTAGTGGCTGTTGTCTCAGTCTGTGACACCTGCTCAAGCATTCGATGCACAGAGGCCACTTGAGGCACAGTCAGGCTAAGCCATTGGTTGCCTGTGGCAAACTGGGTTGTGTCCTACTCTTCTGGTTAGCCTTCCTGTCCCCAGTGCCCTTGCCCATCTGCTAACTGGGCCCTCACCTCTCCATATAATTCCCACACCATCTGATACCTGATGCCCCAGTGTCAGCCTCCTTCTCTAGCCCTCCTACTGCTCTCGGTCCTGACCCCCATGCTCTCTGCCCCTGGACTCCTGCCCCCTTACGCTCCTTCTCTAATGGTCTGCTCCATCTGACCATGCCCAACCCCCACTCAATCTATCTCATGAACTGCCTCCTGTTTGCCTAGCTCCCCACTCATCTGCCCCATATCCTAGTCCCCATAACCCCATTGCTCCCCCTGCCCACATCCTCAACCCCACCACATCTGTGCCCTGTTGTTCCTCATTCCAGGTCCTGGACCCCACCATAACTTTCTCTCCAGACCCCAGTCCCACCATATTATCCCCTCATTGTTCCACCCATTATTACTTGTTCTCAATCTGCTGGTCTCATGTCAAGGCATTCCCATACTCAGCCTCCTACAATGTCCCCTGCATACCGGCACGCCCTTCAGACTGACACGTGGGGTGGGGGTCATTTTGGATAGCCCAACTGAGGGGAAGGAAGATGGAACCTCACATTGTGAATTTCAGCACATAGCACTATCATGGATCCCCGAAGCAAGACTAGGCAGAGGGATGCCGGCTCCTCGGTGGACCCTAGTGGAGGCTTTTTCCAGGGAAGTTTGTACATGGAGGATACACCTATATTTGCCACTCTCTGACCTCAGAAGAAAAGGAGTCTGAAACAGGGAAGCCAGACTCATGATTCATCCATAAATCACTTGATAAGCTGAGTGCAAACAACATGTGATCTAATACTGCCAATGCCAAGGTCATACATCCAGGAACAGAAACCTCAGGCAGGATGGTGGACTTTATCCTTGAAAATAGTGACTATGAGAAAGACTTATGGGTCATGGTGGACAATGACTAAATATGCAATGCCAGTAGAGCGCTGTGACTAAAAGGATGCAGACAAGCCTAGGATGCATAAATTGGAATACCAAAAAAGAATACTAAGAGGCTGTAACTCCAGTATGTTGCGAGGGCAAAGCCAAGTTTTGTAGTCAGTGTGGATAATGGGTCATTGGGGGTGCCACATAATCAATCCTACCAACTGGCTTGCTAATTTTCCTTAGTTATTAAGGTGGCACACCTGAGAAGAGATCAGCTGATTCTCTACATATCAGACAGCAGAATTGAGAGGGTTTGAGACCTGCATGAACTGTGGAGACAGGAAGGATCTATGAGTCTGAAATAGATAAGGTTGCCTGGAGTAGTCTTGGATTCAATGCCCTAAGGAATAGACAGAGGCCAGCTGAGTAATTGTCTAATGTTATTACCATTTTAATTTGTTGTGTGAAATTCTTCTGAAAGCTCCTTCAAGACTGACCAATAAGGAGTTCAATTAGGGAGCTATGACTTTGTGGGGAGATTGATGACCAGGGGTTTGCAGAATGACCTCTTGATGTGGGGGGGGGGGAGTTCTGGAGGAGGCTACCCTATAGCAGGCCCATTGCCTGCCACTGTTTTTGGCAGCAGTTTAATTTCTGAGCATAGGCCAGGATAGCAAGGTAAATAGACAAAGCTTTCAAAGAACAAGTTGGCAAGAGTTCCAACATTAAACGTGCCTCAGCGCGTATACCCATCTTTCTGATTTGGAGCCAGGTTGATAATGGTCTTTGCTGCTATAACTATTTGAATTATAGTTATAATTATTAACTCTTTATCACTTGGAAACTAATGTACATTTTAATTGTAATTTTTAACCATTGAAAGCCAGATAACCTGAGAAAATGCTTGACTTCAGGGTGGTGAGATGAGGAAGAAAATAAATAATGGAATGTGTTTGCCATCTTAGACTTGAAAAAGTAGAACTTATCAGAGACTATTGCACTAGATGAAACCTTACACTCCACAAAGCTCAAGCACCCCAAAAGCAGAATCTCTTGGTTGCAAAAGGTGAGCAGTCAGGAAAATCTCACTTTCCAATTGACTCCAAATCTTCAAGGAGGTGTGACCTAAATTCCCATAAGTAGTTGTATTAAGCAACTACTGTGTTATTTACAGTGCAAGCTTCTCTGTGGCAACATGCCTCCACACTTCCCTGAATAAGATTTCAGGATCAGTCTCTCTCCAAACCCATTCAGTCCTTTGTAGCTGTGATAAGTATATGTCCTGTAGAAAATGGACTGGGACCACTAAACTCAGAACAGCCATTGTGGAGAAACACTTTTTGGTTACTAATGACTAGTCCACTTTTTTTTTTTAAAAAGGAGATGGTACTCAGCTGGCTTCCCAACACCTCCAGCCAATCCTGTGCTTGGAGCTGCCCAGGTGCTGGGTACAGGCACAAAAAAACCCACTGCTAATAACCCAGAATAGATTCACACCATAACCTGGAACAAAAAAAAAGACTCTTCGTCCATTAGGAAACCTCATAGCCACCTCGCCCCTTCTTATAGAAACAGCTGAAATCAGAATCTCCCATTATGCTTTACTCAGATTCAGAAAACACTGCCAGTTCTGGTGGAGATGAAGTTTAACAAATCACATGAATGACAATGTGGGCAGTGCTGATCTCGGTCATTACAGCTAAATGTACGGTTGTCGTTTTAAAATAACATGGAAAATACTTGAATATTTTCTATTTGCCTGGGAGCGGGTGGAATAATCAAATGGCCTTGAGCTACACAGCACTTCATTCTAGCTGCTAGCATCTGGGACATAGGCATGCTCTGCATGCACTACATGGTAGCTTGGACCAAATGGTGTACTATACAAGGTTTGTTACTAATAATGGAAATGTCTGTCTTCCCAAGTAATGGGCAGAGTTAATTTGATCCAAGTACTAGAACTGAGATAAGCAAAAAGTTTAGCAGCTCTCTTATCTCCTTGTTTATTGTTGCTGATGAGTTTTAGTTAAATACATGAACTACTGTCAGTTAAAAGAGTCTGCTGAGATTGACTAAGCCTGTATAATGAGGGAATCCAGAAAGACACGCATTTGGAGCTATGAAGCCCTGAAACATTACTTCACCTATAAATATTCACACGAGACTTGAGAGGCAAAAATCAGAGGCAGATCTGCAAAACCCCTTGAATATTTATTGAGATATAAAAATGTAGCTTAATGAAGAGAATCAGAGAAGTGTAAAATGGCACCCTCTTATCCAAGAGGTCTGCTGCTTGTAATACTTCCACATCATACCTGTTTAAGGACCCAAAAAGTGCTCCTACTCACCTCCTTTTCCTCACCCTTTTAACAAAAATATGTGGGATAAGCTGGATTCTTTTGAATCTCGTACCACCTGTAAAATATTAATTAAATACCAATTGAAAAAGATCTTTGACTTAATATATTTTTCCTCAATAGCATTATAAGAAGCCCTCTGTTGGGCCAGAGTTACTAATGAGACATAAGCCAGGAAGAGGACACCTTTATTTTCAGACTGTTGGCCATACTCACAGTTGGAAAAACATCTTTTTGCTGCTCTTGGGCCAGATTCTGCCACTATTATGCAAACTGGGCAATATCTTAACCCATAATATGTCCCACTGAAGTCAATGGGAGGGAATTCTTAAGTAATCCTGCACTATACCTCATATAGTGCAGGTTCTCTATTTTGTTCATCTTTAACGTCTGTGCCTAGTAAGGACTCTAGTCTTCCTATGTGTTAGGGTAGGTCTACACTACAGTGGAAGGTCAAATTAAGGTACACAATTCTATCTAGGTAGTCGATGTAGCTTAATTATCTTAGCTTAATTTGGGGTCCCAAGCCATTTCCACAAAGGGTGGTCAACAGGAGCGTACTCGCCCTGTAGTGAAGATGTAGTTTGCATCATCAGTTGCCCTTGATCAGAGAACTGGTAGCCTGTTGCTTAGAGAAGAGAGAGGAAACACTTCCTCATTCCTCCTACCTGCAGGGAACACTTTTTTATATTCCTGCCCTAATGTGCCCTACCTGGGAACACTTTTCCAGCTGGAAGGCGAAGCAGTTTTTCTGGGCTAGGACAGCATATGCAGTACTTATCATTCTGTGCAAATGTGCTCCTTAGGGTGGTTTCAGCAAAGGGTGAGTAATTGCTTAATCAATGGCATCTGTTCTTCCATCATTGTGTATGTGTGTGGTTGGGGAGCTAATCAGTTGACCATGGAAAGTTACACATTTCCCTGAATATATCAACATGAGAAAAGAGTTGAATAGTTGAGTGGCTTGCATCCCTCTGGGAAGATAAAGCATTCTTTTGAAACTTGTTAATTCTGAGCTAACAATTGCAAACAAACGATTTGCTGCAAGCTAATGAACAAGCCTCATTTCTACCACAGGTTTAGTTTGTCCCATTTCTTCAGCCTTCCTCATACCACCCAAAATTCACTTCAAAAGGCCAATGACCTACTTTTTAATCTAAATGCAGGCATTTAGCTAGCCTGAGCTTTGCAAACATTTGTGTGTATATATAACCTATGGAACAGTTTAAACTACTCACACAACATATTTGCTTATATCTTTATCAAAAGGCTAGTTCAGGAGGCAGAGCTGAAAGGACTGAGCATCTGACAGATCATTTCTCCTTTTAGTTGATTTAACATTAGTGCGATTAAAAACCCTCTCATCCAATGTAGTTAACCAAGGAGGAGTATCTTTTCTCCAGTCTCTTGGCAACATTTCAGGAAGTTTCATTCAACCAATTCCCACCCCTTTCCTTTTCTGTATTTTAACTGTCTTGGCCACAGCATGGAAATGGTACATGGCATATATATTTCATTTCCACTACTGCTACAGGCACTCAACAGGATACTTGACAAAATAAATACAAGCCAAAAAAAAAAGTACTTTTTATAATCATTGCATACATTGCTATTTACCAACTGGGCTCAGGAACTGTCACAAATTGAAAGTGTAGTTAGCACTCATTTAGTTATTGTCTGGTAGATTTCTTCAGTCTGTAATAATGTAGCTTGCTGGCAAGCCAAGGTGAGAGAGATTGAATAAGCCAGGTTCATTTATGACCATGTTTTAGAAGTTGAATATTATTTATTTTGCAGAAGAGCATATACTGAAGTTGAAATTCAAAACATAGCTACTGTGGCCATCAGAATGCACCTTTAAAAACCAAAGCAGATATTTACAGGATCAGTGCTTCAATTGGTATGAAAGGAAAGTTACAGTCAACAGTCACTACGTGTCTTCATTTCTTTTACTGGAAACTGTAAAATATCTTCACAAAGATGTTGGAGTGTTGGAGTAGTCACGTTGTTTTTTTAGGAGACCTCTGTGATTGGATATCTTGTGCACAGTGCTGCCTCTGCCTTCCTTCCTTTTGGTCCTAGAAGAGATCCCTCCAGGGACTACCTTGGAACTATTACCAGAGTTACCATGGAAAAATTAATCGTTTTCCCACGGAGCCACTCTGTACTATGGAATTATCCAGGGAAGTGGTGGGCAGAGGGATCCATGAAAGCATAAGCCATTGGCAAGTCTGCTGCAAGCAGCCTATGACTCCTGCAGTAGATGGATGATCGTATCTTGCCTATGCTGCAGCTGGGAGTGAACCACCCAGCCCAGGGAGGCAGATTAATGCTAGTGGGGCTCAAGCTATCATGCCATACATAGCAGTTGGGATGATATGGCTCAGGTTCTCAAGTTTCTAGCTGCACACCATACCTACCCATAGGGCCCCCATTGTGATGTCCCTGTGCCCCAGGCTGTACTGTAGGAACTGGTAACGGAAGCCCACGCTGGTTCTTGAGGAAGATGAAGGTACAGATCCTGTTGTCACTTTGCAAACAGAATGACTGGGGGGTAAACTCCATGGCAAGAACATTCATTCATTTTCAGCAATGCAACTAGACTGACTCTTGCCAGTCAAAATTTATACCCCCACTCCCGTTCACTGAAGTCCATATTATTCATACAGTCTTCCCCTCTTCCCCATGTGCAGATCAGTTTTATAAAGAAAAGTGAGAATCCCAAAGGCAATTGTGCAAGTAGATAAAAGTCGGAATGACTTCTATTTTTTTTTTTAATCTTTGCACTCAATCTTTTTATGTTCTATAAATATCTGGACTTATTGTTAGAAAATATGTAAAACTTTTTTAAAAAAATGTTGCTGTGGAGTCTAATGTCACACAGCAACATTAGATTTCCTACGAATGGCCAAAGCAGATTATCAATTCTCAATAGTTACAGAAGAGAGCTTTGGGCTGGAGGGGGAACTATTTTATACTTCAGTTAAGACTGTTCCCATTTCAGAGAGGAACAGGACGCTACGGAACAAAGTCTGTAGCTTTACCTTCTTCCCATTGGAGACAGAGTGAAGACTGCCTTTCATATCACATAAGGCGGCTTTGTAACGTTCAGAAAATGGGTACAAGTGACCAATGTGCCCTCTGATTTTTTTCCATTCATTTGTATTAATAAATCTGGTTACCTGCACAGAGGCACCACCAACAGAAACACACACTTGCCACCTGCGGGTACTCCACCAATCAGGTGGGTGGCACCTAAATCTCTGCTGGGTGGCTGCCCAAGTGCTCAGTTTACAGAGAATATTGCCAGTGACCCATTTATACAGATAGAAACCCGATACAAAATGTCTGCTATAGGTAACATAAGTCCATATATTAATATGTAACAAAATCAAGAACATAAAATATATTAGGTTTGTTATACTTGGCTCCCCTTGTAGTTAGTGACATAACATGTACATCATTTATTGTCAGTATATACAATAGTTACGTATGATGAAAAAGTTCTCACATTAAAACACCAATTGACTTTCCTACATACAATGACAAAATACTCTAAATTACTTTAAAATGATACTTTAAAATACTGCAAAAGAAGCACTCCCTTTACAAGTCAAAAACTGTAATGGGTACATAGTGAAATGTAACAAGAAAAAAGGTATGGCTGAAAAGAGGGACAAGTCTCACTAAGATTTGTCCTGAAGTGATGCATGCTCCTAAAAGTCAGATCCCATGTGCCCCAACCACACATTTTTTTCACATCAGTAGCTATGCTCACCATGGCACAAATCCCACATAAATGTCTCAGAAAGCTACCTAAATGTTGTAGGAAAGTCTAAAACTAGATTCTAACATGAGCACTCTTTCATCATACCTGATTCTTGTATATACTGAAAATAAACAAATCCCATGTTGTGTCACTAACTATGAGGGGAGCCAAATATATTGATAAGAAACACATCTAATGTACTTTATTTTCTTGACTTGATTTTATGAAATGTTAATACATTGATTTATTACATTACCTGTATCAGATATTTTACATCAGGTTTCTAGCCATACAATATTTTACCCCTTATACTGTATTTTAAAAGAACATTAATATTGCTACATCACACTCAAAACTCACAAAACATCTTAATGAAGGTTTGCTGTGAGTTTTTAACTCAGGCCCTCTGTACATATGTATGGCTCTCTAGTCCTCAGTACAATTACATACTATATTTTTCACAGGAAGACAGCCTTATTCTGCCCACAGCCTTAATGCTGCTCAGTTAATGAGCAGCTACACAATAGTTTGTTTTGTCGTCACCATGTGGCCTTGTGATTTATTGCCTATACATCATTAAAACCCTGGTCTGAAGATAAAATTACTGATTTCCTTCCAGGCTTCTCTCTGGTGCTCATCACTAGTATCTGAGGGCCAGCAGGGTCAACAGCCACTGCAGGCCCTGGCGCAAGATGGGGCAGTGGGGGTCAAGGGTGGAAGGGGTGAGGCCTAGGCAAGTCAGCCCTTAAGGCTGCTTGGACCACAGCACTGGGCCCCCCTCCTGCTCCCTCAAAACTGCACGGAGCAGTATTGCCACAGCAGTTCAAAGGGGCTTGGTGCTCTGGCTGCTGCCAAAGTAGTAGTGGTGGTGGCTGGAGCGCTGGGCCCCTTTGAAATGCCAAGCCGTGGGGCAACTACCCACCTTGTCCCACCCTATCAGGAGGCCTGCTGCTGTCTTCACAACTTCCATTTTATTTTCACAACCCACACCCCAGAGAAGTGAGAGGGTGTTAGCTCTGTTTTTACAGATGCAGGACTGAGGCACAGAACTAAGGTTACGTGTCCATTAATTCTGATGACCCAATTTGGGATCTTCCAGAGGAACTGTGGTATAACACAAAGTTGTCTACTGAAAGCAGTTCCCATTGACGTCAGTTGTAACTGTAACTGCTCAGCATTTCTGAAACTCAGACCCCACATCTCATCTTAGGCACATGATAAAGGAGAATGCATAGCTAGCAGTCAACTGTGACGTCTGGTTTAGGTGACTTGCTTAGCCTCAGGGAGGTTTTCTTTGACAGGGATAGAGTCAGTTGTCCATTCATCTGCCTGAAACATCTTTTCTCTTCTGCTAATCTCCTGCCTGATTTCCTATATACACCTTCTGCTGGCAGCAGTCTAAATAGATAATGCTAATTAACTCAGAACACTGTCCATCCTGTGCACTGAATGAAGGAGAAGCTCTTTGCAAAAAGAGTATGTGATCAGGTAATTAAAGGCTGTATCCCAAAGTGTGAGCACAAGAGAGACAATTAACATTGAAGCCTTTATTGTGGCACTCCTAAATGTGAGTGCCTGCCTTTGATTTAACATTATTTTAATGTGTTGATTTTTTTTTTGATATAATTTTCTAGGTTTTTATAAAAGCAAACTCAAAAGACAAATTCCCTGATGTGGAATTCCACTGATTCCTGTCTAGTTAAATTCTATAGCTTGTGCTGTGCAGATCCAATTATTTGAGCAAAAACCTACAGGGCATCAACAGAGTTAGAAACTTTAGCTGAGTATCACCAGGACATGGGGGAGAAGCAAAAGACTTGCCAGGCCCCAGGGCAAGTCCACACATGGGTCAGCTCCATGCTCCCAGAAAGAGTACTGCCTGTGGAGGAAGAGACAGGGCGGGGGGCAGGCAGCCAGCCTACAGCGCTGCCCAGTTTGCACTGTGCCTCCTTCCCAGCCCTTAGCACCACCTGGAGCACACCATGTGCTACTCTGGCAGCAATTTAAAGGGCCTAGGACTCCAGGTGCTGAAATGTCAGGCTCCAGGGCAGCTGTCCCCTTTGTTCCCACCGTCCAGAGACCTGCATACCACAGCTCTCTGCCACCTGAGCTAACAGAGTGGTAGTAGGCTGTTATCCTTGCTACCAAAGGGAGAGGGGGTACATACTTTGCCTGTAGTTACACACTAGGTAAACAGCAGAAGCATGTTGAGGATGAGGAATAGTGAGTTCTAACACAGGCCCTGAGGTGATTGTGTTCTAGTGGTTACAGCCTTTCTGCTCCTTTGTCCTCTCTCCCAGCCTCTTTCCTGTCTTCTGCCCTAACAGCTTCTCAACCCTCAGTCATCCACAGTCTCAGGCTCCTCAGTCCTGGACTGCACCTTGCTATCAGCTGTGCTAGCTGGTGTGGAACGCAACCCTCAACATTCCTCACTACTTACTCCTTCTTAGTGCCTGCACACCTCTGTGTGTGTGTGCGTGTGCGTGTGCGTGTGCGCGTGCGCGTGCGCGTGCGCATGCGCGTGCGCGTGCAAGCAGCTCAGAACACAGGAGAGTCTGCACTTGGTGCATGCCACAGCACTGTATGGCCATTAGAAGCAGTTGCAGGGGGTCATGGTCAGGCCACGCCATCCTCAGATGAAACATGCCAAGGGCACAGGGAATCTCCAGAGAAATGCAGCTGCCAGACTAAGTCTGAGCAAGTGCAAGATGGGATTTAGAGGCTCATAACTTGCCCAAACGTGGGTGGATTTTCCCTGGAACAACAAGAGGCACTTTCGATTCCAGGGTCACATCCCTGCCAAATTTCAAATGCTTTCTTCAAAGATTAGCGGCATTGGAACTTGTCAACAAAATTGTTCACAGAATTTTTTTGGGCAAAACTGCATATTTTTCCTCAACCTCATTTGTGATAAACAGCTGAAACAGTTATCTTGAAGTTTTCCAAAAGAACCCTGGCTGAGGGAGAATGTGGAAACTTTCACCATGAGTAGTTAAAGCTTGGAAAAGTTATAAGCTATTGTAAACATGGTCTTAGAAAGGAAAGTCAGGATATGTCACAGCATTGTTTACAAAAACAATTTATATATTTTATATGCATTTAACAGTCTAAAAATAATCCAATTTTTGTATGTAATACTTGCAGTTTTGACAATGTTTTCTGAAATGCTTCTGCTGTACAAGCAATCCAGGAGTAGCAGTGGAGTGAACCCCTCTTGAGTGTCTTTTATTTGATAACCTGAGACGCTCTGAAGGTTATTTCTCTCTCTTTCCTGAGTCATTCTTCTAAGTTTAAATGCTTATCTCAAGAACTGTCATTGATTGCTTTCCCTAGGCCCTCAGCAAGCTGGGTGGGGTGTGCCACACTCCAAAGTCTGTCAAACATATTGCTCTGTAAAGAAACCTAAAAAATGTGCAGAGAATATAAAATTAAGAATTTATGTTGCATATTTGCAAGCATCCCTGCAGTTCAAATTGCCCTATTTATTCTAACAGTCATTAACTCCAAAAAATGACAACTGAAATGGCAACAGTGTTTAATATTTCACTGCTGGTAATTTTTAAAACAGCTATATAGTACTCATGTTTATCCACAATCTCACAATACCTCCAACACCTTCACAGAAGTACAAAAAAAAAACCAAAAACATTATTTGTCCCCTAGCTAGCTAACAAACCCTGACCATAAAATTAGTCACGCAGGCTATGTCTTTACTACAGAGATCTCTCGAAAGAAGCCCTTCCGGAAGATCTCTTCTGAAAGAGAGCATGCACATGCAAAAAAGCAGATCAAAAGAGTGATCTGTTCTTTTTTTTTTTTTTTTTTTTTTTTTTTTTTGAAAGAAAGCGTCCACACAGCCCCTGCTCGTTTGAAAAAAAGGGCCCTGTGGAGCAGCCACACAATCTTCTTTTGAGAAAGCATTCTTCCTGAAATGAGAAAGGAAGAGTGAATTCAAAAGGAGAGCTGCATTCTTTTGGTTTACTTTAGAAAAAGAACACTTTTTGCGTGCAGACACTCCATGGGATCTTCCGAAAGACCACCCTTCTTTTGAAAAATCTTCCAAAAAAACTTGCTAGTTTAGACAGCTGCACTGTGTTGATAAAAATATCATCAATACATCAAAAACTAAAATGCAGATACACTGTAAAGCAATTGGAATTTAACATTATTCTGAGGTTCCTGTCTTGGTTTGTTCTCATCCTTATTTAATTGCATTCTTCTGAATTTTAAAAAGTTGCTGCCCCAGAGTGCCCAGAATCCAAAGACCCTATCAAAAAACATAAATCCAGCTTGCTGTAGAGGACATGTTGGTGTTGGACCATATCCTTCAGTGGTCAGTGATTAATTAACAGGTATTCAGCATGATGCTTCTTTACTAAGTTAAATTAAACTGAGTTTGGGTACTTCCTAATAAGGAATAAAAATTAAGTATAGTCTTGTTATCTTTGTCCCATGTAACCTACGGCCAATTAACTAAAGTTACAAAAGATTTACTGAAAAAATGGGTCCAAACCACAAAGTATGGACCTGGATTTGAATCCTTCCCAAGTCAGAAGAGACTTAGAGCCATGGTTTAGTTCAACCTTACTTAGAGTGTCACATTTAAAAATACCCCCTCCCAAAACAGAAGAAAACTAACACTGAGAGAATGAGAAGGGCATGACAGTTTATTTGGGGAAATTGTACCATTTTGATAATCCTGTGTGGTATACACATAACAGCTTCATATTCTCTTGGATACGAACATTTTAGGTATGTTAAGTTCCTAAAATCTTTATTTGGACCAATGTAATTTTATGAATAGTTTTAACTGATCATCTGGAATGAAATTTGATTACTGTCTGATATAATTACCATTTATTTATTAATTAAAGTAATATCTGGCTTAACCAAGAAGCAGGCTGAAACCCCAAAACTAACCCATCACAGTCCTAAGTAGTAAACCATATAAGGGAGTAACATCAACTATTATTCAGAAAACCCAACCCCTACAATGAGGTACGATGAGGAAGGTTAAGGATGGTGAGTAAGCATTATGACCACATCAAGTACTTCTTATTTAAAATCTAAAAAGGTTCGCTGGGTTACTTCTTATTTCCTCAAGGTTGTTTGCAATTCTCTCAGAAGCTTGTAAACAACTTCTTGCCTTACTGGTTGTCCTTTTATTTTAACAAACAATGATTTTTTTTTTCTTTATCAGCATTGCTGCTCTCAGCAGAGCCTCTCCTAGGATGGCCTTGCAAACCATCACTGCTAAACCAAAATAATTCTGCAGGAAATCTTGTCAAAATGTGGGTTTTTTTGGTCTATTAAAGTTGGCACAATCCAGAACTGCTAGATTTCTATAGTTAATATTTCAGTGAATATTTTAAACAATGTCCCTCAAATGCCTAGTGTCCTGGCTTTTGTTTGTTTTAAACTTGCTCTTTAGTATTTTGTGGGGGTGTAAATTAAATTCTGTTTCCTTGGAGCACTCTTGTTTATAGGAAGGAGAAAAGATAGAGGAAAAACTCTCTGATGGTGAGCTATAGAAAGTGAACTGATAGGTTAAGGATAAAGTTTAGACTGTTTTGCTTTGTTTAGATTAGACAATTTTTATGTTAAGACCATTTGTGTGTGCACATACACTCAACTGTTTAAAAATCATTATACAAAAAAGTAAGACAACAGTTTCATTAATTTCTGCTTGGGTGTTATAAATATTAAGAAATGCTTCCTGTTTCCTAGTCATTTCAGCCAAGACTGCTTTCCAACCATTTATGCCATTGAACATCCCTGAAAAATTGAGACGGTGTAAACTAGTGAGTCACAGTGGAGCCTCAACTGACCATATAGGGTCTGTATTTGAATTTACACTGAACCAACAGCCAAACCGTTTTCAGCTATCAAGTACACAAACAAGTGTACATGTATACACTTTCCCTTGGTGCATTTCAATCCTCTGTTTCTGTCAGATGATTGAGAGTAGAGGCTTGGAGAACTCATGTGTTCTAACAGAAAACCCCACACTATGTAATCATGATCAGAAAGAGAATACAATGATACTGTATTCTTCCCTTGTACATTTAAGGTTCTGGTACAGGAAGTAAATAGTCTTCATTTTCAATTCTAGGAAAGCGTGAACTGATTTTAAATCCTGCTTTTTCAGCCAACATTTGTCATAGGACAATACTTGCTGTGCCAATTAGATGGTGGCAGCTGATTATTTCAGTTAATATGAGATTTCATAATCCGTTCCTGTCAAAGGCATTAACCCTTCATTCAGTCATAAAAACGTGACTTACCAGAAAAGGAAAAATCAAAAGTCTAAAGGCACAAAGTTGCAAAGCTGCTCTAGTAGGAGTTTGTAAACAGAGAATAGGCTGAATTTAAGAAATCCAAATCTAGGAGAATAAGAAGGCATCCAAAGCAGGCTTTTATCTAGCCAGCTTCTTTAAGACCCAAAGGCTTTTTGAGGTCTACAAAGTATGCTCTACAACATCATACTTCAAAAAGCAATAAGGCAAATAGTATAATCATTATTTCAAAAATGTTACAATGGTAGTGTAGGCATAAACAGTATAACAATTACAATGTGTGGTACTGTTTCTACTATATAGCCATATTAACCATTTCCTTCTTACTTAGAGAGTCAGCTGGGATTCCAGAGGAACACAAAACCATTCTTGCACCACACACAGTTGGCAACAGTTCCTCCTTAACAGCGATTTTCACTCTGCTGCTTAAATCACTCCCAGACTGT
Organism: Carettochelys insculpta; assembly: GCF_033958435.1. NCBI lineage: Eukaryota > Metazoa > Chordata > Testudines > Carettochelyidae > Carettochelys > Carettochelys insculpta. The sequence continues at coordinate 97,091,609 of NC_134141.1, forward strand.
GAACAGTCCACAAATCAAAGTTAGGACATTAAACACTGTCATACTTGTGAAGAGCTTCTTCTAACTTTTGTGTCACTTTTTGGAAAAAAAGTATTTGCTGTTTTAAGAAATGTTGCATTTGTGACTTAAAGTCCCTCACTCTAATTTGGTGGAAATGATGTATTTCTGCCAACGTGGCAAAAGAAATAATGTTACAGCGTTCTTGAATACCATCCGCCTTCTGAACCTCCATCTTCCCTTCTTCCACGTGCCGCTTACTCTCCTTTACTTTGGTAAGGGCTCCTGTACAAAGAACAAAAAAGGAATATTGAACTAAATACACACAGTCGCTACAAATTTAAACCACTGTACTTCTCCAAGATAGCCAAATTCTATAGTGCACTAATGTCTCCTCTCTGTGATTACACATATGCACATGTGCATTTACATCTGCAGCATCTCTTACCTATAAGCCATTTTGCATTTCTAGAAGCTTGTATTCAGGATAAGTTAGAACTGCAGAATGCCGATGGAAGTGCTCCTTCTGTTTGCTTTCCTTAATCCATATAGCTTGCAAGGGGTCGACATTGACTCCAGAATGCACCATTTTGTGTGAAATGGCACCCCAGAAGATCAAACCTAAGCGTTTGATCTTCTGCGGAGAGTGTACACCTAGCCTCTGTTTCCCTGTTTGAATCTTATGTTGAGTATTGTGAGAGCTTAAGATATTTCTAGCTATTGTGATGTACGTACAAAAGAATTTAGGAAACTGTTCCCAAGCCATGTTGTGAACTGTGGGAATAAAGTTACAAAAACAAACAAGCATAAATTTAAGACTGTCTTTAAAACTGTAGGTATTTGATGCAAAAGTCTGAGCTCAATACGCAGCCCAAGAAACAGGGCAGTGAATCAAGGAGGTCCACAAGGGCCACAGAAAGGAATTCCTCCTCCCAAGCTGGAAGTAATACTAATGTTCTGCACCAACTCCTGCAATTCCAGAGGTGCAGTAACTCTCATACATAATGTGTGATAATGAAGATGTGGGTATTACCTCACAATCAGCTACTAAAATAATTAATTGATCTCATACCCACTCTATCTTGGTCCAGTTAAAAAAATAAAACCAAGCCCCATGTACATGAGGCATAGTGAGTTATGAAGCATGTGTCTATACCTACAGTCTGTCCCCTTCCAAGAGTCAGGAAGAATATACTCCTAAATCTTCATTGTTTTCAGTGCTTTGCAAACAATGACATTTCTAAGTGTAGAAAATTATTTAATCTGGGGCTTGTGCAAAACCCCAAAAAAACACAGATGGAACTGCTTAATGAAATACAATCATACTATAGTTGCAATGTGGAAAATACTTCTATGTGAGATATAGAATAGCCAAGTAATTATCTTCCATTTTAGTAATCTTACACACTCATTATTTAAATGGCCACTTTATAGCATATGCTCTCCTCAAACAATTCCAACATTTAATATTAATGTCTCTATGTCAGGAGTCTCAAACTTCCAGCCCCCAGATCACCCTGGGCTGGAGCGGTTGCACAATCCAGCCCAAGCTGTAGGGGGGGTTGGGGGAGGGCCATGTCAGAACTTGTCCGGGACTTTCCTTCCCATGACACCTCAACCTTCAAGGGATGCACCCTTGGGGTTACCAGGGTGGTAACAGAGCAGCAAGGAAGTGGAATGCACTAAACAGGTAAACTCACTCCACTTCCCCACAGCTCCTGCTGCTGTGGCAAATGTGGGGGAGCCAACTGTGCTAGCAGGAAGTTGCAGGGCTTGGGGACAGGTTCCAATATGTCCCCCAACCCACCAGTATTCCTGGGCTGGATTGGGCAACCGTTCTGGGGGGTTCTATTTATTTTTGAACAGCATTAAGCATAAAGCAAACTGACACTCGCTAACATAAATTTTGCAATTTGTTAAAACTGAGCCTAAATTCCTACAAAAACTGATTTGCTTTTTTATTCTCATTTATAAGACCTTGCAATTATGTAGCACACTTCAGGCCAAAGGATTCAAAGCACCTCAGTATAGCCCCATTAGCATCCACACAAGTAGACCCATAATCCTTGAGGTCCAGTCATGCAGATGCAACTGCCAGACTGATGACCACAGTTACCCTGTATACTGCTTGTTAACAATGGGGGTGGAGGTAAAGAAATTTGACCAGGAAACCAGGGCAAACCTTTACTCTTTACAATAATTTTAATCTAATATAAAAAGCTGAGGCAAAGTGAAGATCATCATCAGGCTCTCTTCGCAATTCAACAGGATTGCGACACAGTTTTAAATAATGTACTGGAAGGAGTCACTGAGATAAGGTACAACAGGAAATAGTTTTCTCCTTAATGTACAGTTGAGGGTTGGGGAAAGGAAGGATGTGAGAATCCTTAGCTATAGCACAGAGAATAATATATTCACAAGCAGCACAATTTAAGCTGAATAGTAACAAGTCTCCAGGACCAGACGGCATTCACCCAAGGGTTCTGAAAGGACTCAAATGTGAAATTGCGGAGTTATTAACAGTGGTTTGTAACCTATCCTTTAAATCCACTTTGGTACCAAATGACTGGAAGACGGCCAATATAACACCAATATTTAAAAAAGGCTCTAGAGGAGATCCTGGCAATTATAGACCGATAAGTTTAACATCAGTACCAGGCAAATTAGTAGAAACACTAGTAAAGAGTAAAATTGCAAGGCACATAGAAGAGCACGAATTGTTGGGCAAAAGTCAGCATGGTTTCTGCAGAGGGAAGTCGTGTCTGTCTAATCTATTAGAATTCTTTGAAGGGGTTAATAAACATGCGGACAAGGGGCACCCAGTGGACATAATATACCTAGATTTCCAGAAAGCCTTTGACACGGTCCCACACCAAAGGCTTTTATGTAAATTAGGTGGTCATGGGATAGGAGGAAAGGTCCTTTCATGGATCGGGAATTGGTTAAAAGACAGAAAACAAAGGGTTGGAATAAATGGTAAATTTTCACAATGGAGGCGGGTAACTAGTGGTGTTCCCCAGGGGTCAGTCCTGGGACCGATCCTGTTCAACTTGTTCATCAATGATCTAGAAAATGAGGTAAGCAGTGAGGTGGCAAAGTTTGCAGATGACACCAAGTTGTTCAGGACAGTCAAAAGCAAAAGGGATTGTGAAGAACTACAAAAAGATCTCAGCAAACTGAGTGATTGGGCAGCAAAATGGCAAATGAAATTTAATGTGGGTAAGTGTAAGGTAATGCATGTTGGAAAAAATAACCCAAATTACACGTACTACATGATGGGGTCAAATTTAGCTACGACAGATCAGGAAACGGATCTTGGAGTTATAGTGGATAGTTCTCTGAAGACATCCACGCAGTGTGCAGCGGCAGTTAGTAAGGCAAATAGGATGTTAGGAATTATTAAAAAAGGGATCGATAATAAGACAAAAGATATCATACTTCCCCTATATAAAACTATGGTACGCCCACATCTCGAGTACTGCGTGCAGATGTGGTCTCCTCACCTCAAAAAAGATATATTGGCATTAGAAAAGGTTCAGAAAAGGGCGACTAAGATGATTAGGGGCTTGGAAAGGGTCCCATATGGGGAGAGGCTAGAGAGACTGGGACTTTTCAGTTTGGAAAAAAGGCGATTGAGGGGCGATATGATAGAGGTATATAAAATCATGAATGGTGTGGAGAAAGTGAATATAGAAAAATTATTTACCTTTTCCCATAATACAAGAACTAGGGGACACCAAATGAAATTGATGGGTAGTAGGTTCAAAACTAATAAAAGGAAATTTTTCTTCACACAGCGCACAGTCAACCTGTGGAACTCCTTGCCGGAGGAAGCTGTGAAGGCCAGGACTCTATTAGGGTTTAAAAAAGAGCTTGATAAATTTTTGCAGGTTAGGTCCATAAATGGCTATTAGCCAGGGATAAAGTATGGTGCCCTAGCCTTCATAACAAGGGCAGGAGATGGATGGCAGGAGATAAATCACTTGATCATTGTCTTCTGTTCTCCTTCTCTGGGGCACCTGGCATTGGCCACCGTCGGCAGATGGGATGCTGGGCTTGATGGACCTTTGGTCTGACCCAGTATGGCCGTTCTTATGTTCTTAATTTGCAGAAAGGTCACGACATTCGCAAATTCAATTATTTGTGAGTGGCTTGTTGTTCCCTGCACTGTTGCCACCATGTTGCATGAGGCACTGCAGCCGCCCACACTCTGTGAGACACCATAGCTGCCCACACAGTGCTGCTTTTGCAGCCAAGCGGCGCAAGCACAATACCCACTGCTTGGCGCAAGGTACCATAGCCACCCATGTAGTGCTGCCATTGCTGCTGTGCAGCACAAGGCACTGTAGCAGCCTGTGTGGTGCTTCTGGAGCTGTTGCGAGGTGCCCTGGCCACCTGTGCGCTGCATCCAGATATTCTCAAACTTCAACGTTCGTGAGGGTTCTCAACACAAAACCCTCACAATGTTGTGACCCTGCTGTATTAGCAGAAGGGACATTACAATGGCGCTGAATTAAAATTGCACAGATACTAATCTGCATCAATTTGCAAAGATATTAATTTTGCCATTTCCTAATTTATCAGTGCTTAACTTTGCAACTCTGGCATTCTTTCAATGTATTCTGTGTTTAATAGCATATGCAACCACTTCATTTCTATGTTTTGCTCCACTGAGCCAAAGTATAGCATTGTTAGCAGGAAAGATGGACTAAATGACCAAAATTATTTCTTTTCTAATTCCAACCATTAGAAAACTATAACATCTCCTACTTCTAAACCTTCTACTTTAATGAACTGAGATACTTGTTATCCAGCTTTGAGTTCAAGTTCTAGGTGATTAAGATCAGCCTTCACATAGCAACAAAGACATGGATCAAAAGCACTAGAAAAAACGGCATCACCAATTGGAAAAAAAGGGGGAAAAACAGATGGAAATCCCAATCCAAGGTCCAGCGCTATACAGCTGGATATTGAGTGGATGCCCCTTAGAGGCTTAAGGACCACAGGTTCCAGTAACAAAACCTTATGTTCTGATGTTTTATTAATGTAAGAAGAGACTACAGAACGCAATGACGTAACAGGATTTAATAAGGAAGATTTATAGTTATGTTACTAGTAGCCAAGAAGACAGGGACAATTTAAAATTCCTTCCAGAAATAAGTGCTTCCAGCTGTACATCATATAACAAAAAGTAGCAACATCTGGGACACATAGAAGCGCTGAGACAGCAAAAGAAAGGGGAATGAAACAGTACAACGGCATACGATGCAAACATCCGTGGCTGTGAGCAGAGAAGAGAGAGACAATAATTCTCAAAATACAACAAAGGAAATGATTATGATGTTCATCTGAAGACAAAAATAAAGATTTTTTTTTCCTTTTACATGGAGGGTCATTATCACACAAGTAATGCCTTTGGGTGTACAAGGTATACAAACAACGTATCATTCACCACTTAAACAGTCACCTGTAAGGTAAAACAATACTACATTAGCAGCATAAAGGAACAATACAAACTGTTAAGGATCATGGGATCAACCACATGAGTGGATATACACATCTGAAAGACAGTACTTGAAGCAGCAATGAAAATCTTCTGACAGCATGATGGGTCTTTGGTTCATGACTACCATAGAGGAAAGTATATCTACTGTCAAATCATCAACACCTGGTATTCCTAACCTGTCCCACCAAACTCTGGTTGTAAGAGCTGACAAAGTCAGACACTAAGGTCCTCTTCAAAACATTTCTGTCTTATATTAGCAACTGAGCTGTGATTACTGAAATATTTTTTCCACTTCAGTGTTGAATTTCTGTTTATATAGACCAAGACAATTAACTTGAATAAGATCTATTTCAGCATGAGCCAGAGATAAGTTACTCAAATTAAAACTGGTCAGCTTGCTTACTATAACACTGTTTATTTTAGGAATGTTAATGGTTAACCCATAAGCCTCATCCTAAACATATGGTTAACTGGTAGGGGCTGTAGCAGCCCCACCACTCAGCAGCGGGCAGAGGTTTGGTCTAGCGCCTTAGGGCCACCATAGGTGGGAGGGTGCTCCAGCACAGCTGGAGCAACCCCCTACCTGCAGCGGTCCAGGGATGGTGTGGCTGGAGAGATGCTGGAGTGGCCCCTCCACCATTCTTGAAAAGAATATGCCACTATGTCTTGCAGAAGTTCTACAGTGGCTTTCCACAGAATCTGGCATACAGTATCTTTCATTAACCAGGCTGACTGATTACAGCACTGCCACTTGTAATACACTTTTGCTGTCAGTGGAGCAACAAAGCAGTCCAGAAGATGGAAATTGGACTCACCTATCACTCAAGTCAGTGCCTTTTTCTGAACAAGATAATACACCAATTTCAAACAACCAATGGAAACATTTTGAGTGGGTAGAAAAAAAGGCAGAAACCACACAGTGATAGAGCTGGGAAAAAAATCAGGGAAGCTTGACTGTTCTGGCCTTTGTATCAGTGAAAAGTATGGCAATGGCAAGGAACGGCACATTCTTGAATGCCTCCTTTATGAGGTCTACTAACCAATGAAATTCAGTAGAAAATCCTCCCTGAGGAGTCTGTGCAGGCTACAAAGGTTCCTCAGAAATACTGCTCTTTCAAGAACAAACTAAATGACAGTCAGTAAACATGATGGTCTTTGAAGAAACTCTAAATTTAACAAAGATATCTTTCAGTGATTACAACTGTGAAATCTTGCGCAAATAAAAAGGCCTGGGTAAAGATCTTTTATCCCTATCCATTCAGTGAACTATGCAATGCAGGTTGGTGGATTATTTGAGAGTAAAATAATGTAACTTTTTGCAGCCAAACTGACCCTTACTGGAAATCTGCCAGTCTATAGGTAGGCTTCCTGCACTTCTCTTTGAATAGTGAGTAGTGTGAATTTAAAATAGTCACCTCTAGCTCAAACCACTCCTTTCCCTTCCCTTCCTTATATTACAACAAGCCATTTAAAATAAGAATTTCTACCACATAAGAGAATAAATCTTTTACAGTATCATATAAAAATGAAAAATGCAATTTGCAACAGGCTTATACTTCTTTTTCTCATCTAGGATCCAAACCCTCAGATGATTACACTGCAATGCATGCCTTTCTAAATTCTGAAGAGAATTAGTAGTCCATGGATACATATATGAACCTTGATTTACCTTCCACTGGGGGAAGGACAACTGAGCTTTTATGTGAGAGGTTCTTCCCAATCACAAGAAGAAACAGAGTGAAGCAACTAGGGATGTCAACCTTTAACCAGTTAACTGGTAAGCCTTACTGTAAACAATGAGGTAATGGTATTAGTCTGCATCCTACGAAAACAAAAAAGCAGTCAGATAGCACCTTAAAAACTAAAAGAATAATTTATTAGGTGATCAGCTTTCGTGAGTCTGCCCCTCGAAAGTTCATCACCTAACAAATTATGTTGTTAGTCTTTAAAATGTTACCTGACTGCTGTTTTGTTTTAAACTGCCTGCTCGTTCTTCACAGAAGAGCTATCTGAATCTGCATATGAAGCTTCCTCAGCAACCATGATATCCACCTGAAATTTCAACTCCCTTTTCCACTGAAAAATGCACAGCTTCCTTGGGGAGCATAAAGTCCTAAGCAAGAAAGTATGGCAGAAGTGAAGACGTTTTACAAATATAGTAATTCTAGTCTTGACAGTTGCAAAGAAAGCCCAATGAAATAAACCAATTAATCCAAGCACTGTTTTTTTTTTCCTGAGTCCAGAGAGAGCTCCAGTTCCTAGGCAGCGTAACAATTTGTTCTTGCACTGCAGCAATGCTTCCAGGACCTTCCCAGGTCGCAGGGTCCTAGAGCCCATGCTACAGCACGAGCACAGATGTCTACACCACAATTAACCAGCCCAAGTCAGCAGACACAGGCTAGCTACAGGTGTCTAACTAAGCCAAAGAGAAGGAAGCAAGTTGTTTTCAATCACACAGGGGAAAAGTGTCTTGCTTCCTGAGAACTACCCAACAAAATAAATACACACAGACTTTTAAACAGAAGATGATGCTGCTTTTCTTCATGAAAGTGGAAAACATAAGAGGCGTTCTGGCTTTCAGAAGAGGAAAGTGGCCTGCACTTCAAGAAACATTTAATGAGGGTTACAAGTGCCTGCAAAATATCTGGCACATATTAGTTAAAAAAAAAACAAAAACAAAAACAAAAACTACCCATCCACATCAAAAGTTTGCACTCATCAGATGCTATGGTTTTACTGACTAATAAATTAACACTTTGATTCACTACTGAATGATCAAATGAGACAGGAATCTGCTTGCATACATGCCAGTTACAACAGGCTGGGGTGATGTTCACAGGAAACTGCTACCCACACTTCAGTGCAAAAGGTTAGTAAAATGAGTTTCACACCTAGATACAATTCAGAGACCATGCAAATAATAAAAGGTGACTGATGGAGGGGTTTAAAAGTTCTATGGGTTCTAATTTTTTTCTTCTAGGCTTAATGATTACATTAGCTCAATTTATATGTAGCCAATTGATGTAGAAAGCAGATGGTGTTCAATGATGGTCTATTTTTAAAAAGCCTAATGTAAACAAAAATTAGACATGTGATGGTGATTCTGTCTTTCCCACACTCCCACTCTTCAAATGCCCTGCGTTGTTCTAGGATCTAAGCTCTTTGGGGCAAGGGCAGGACATTTATAGCCCCTCATACAATGGAGACTCAGTCACAGACTCCCCAGCTAGCCCCTCATGGCTGCTGTTGCAGTGGTGGCTGGGAGCTCCAGGCCCTTTTAAATTGCTGGGCCTCAGAGCAGCTGTCCCTGCCCAGACTCACTTCCCCAGGGCCACTAGCTTGGGGATAGGGAGCAAAAAGGGTAGTGACATTAAAGAACTTTAACACAGTGCTTTAACACTTTACTCCATCAAGAACTTAACACTGTCCACGTCCATGCTGGTACCAATGTTCCCTCTAACCTTTTACATCCACGTGCAGAATAAATTTCTTTAGGTGCACCAAGGCATATGCAAATGTGCATTGCCAACGGAAACACAAAACCTAGCTATCGGTGCTCTGCTAACCAGCTGGGTGGCATGTGAATTTCTCCTGAGCCAGCCACACAAGCACACAGCTTACAGGGAACACTGCCAGGTACCCACAGGTGGTTTTTATTGGTACGCAATGTCAGTCCAATTTCACTTCTGCTCCTGAGGTTTAGTCCACTGGTATATCCACTAGACCACATTTTAGATGGTGATGTGCTAATAATAAAACAAAATCTCCCCACAGTTGGTGCTGCTTCTATTTTCATTTCATGCTGAAGTTTCCTGCACTGAGTTTCTCCTGACGCATGTACCAGAACCCACTGGTTGGCAATATTTAAGACCTTCTTTGCCCAGTTCTAAGACTGGCTGCACTTTTAAGAACCTGTATACAGTTTTAGATCGTCTGACACCACTTCATACAATGACCTACATTTTCAGAAATGACTAAGGATTTCTGGTGTCCCAGATTTTGAGAACACAACTTGACACACCATAAAAGGGCTTGAATTTTTGCAATGTTTTGCATCCACCTTCTGAAAAGCTGGCTACTACAAACTGTCTCAAATTAGGCACCCAAACCAACTAATCACTCTTGAAAATAGTATGCTACTATGCCTTGCAGAAGCCCTACAGTGGCTTTACACATACTCTGGCATACAGTATCTATATACAAGTTCATGTGTTGCATCAGGGTTAGGAACAGATTGATGGTCCCTTAAATTCCAGTATATAATTCTTAATTTCTCATGTCTCTTGTGACATAAGGCTTTTGTGTTTGATGGTATCTAATGAATCTGCACTGCATGACTAATTACACTGGCACTGACTGACTTTTTTCAGAATCACCTGGCTGTGCCAAGGGCCTCTCGAAATCCAAAGCCTTTAAAAACATGCCCCAGACTGGGAAATAAGCCCCCCACTGCAATCTAACTATTGAAGGAAAAGCAGATATGCAGGGCTGGGGGCTCCTGGCCTCCAGCTGCAAGTCTCCAGCCTGAGGAGGGCCAGGATTTTCTCTTCACTGAACAGCCGCTCTTGGGGCAGAGGCTAAGACCTTCCCCTGCGTACCCGCTCCCCATCGTGCTGCAGGAAGCTGGGCAGCAGCCCATGAGCTTCTGTAGCTACAGGAGATTCATGGAGGTGGGTCTGACCACCCCTGTACTTCTGGACCAACCCAATCTAGGGATTCATAGCTACTACTTCTTTCACTCCCCAGCCAGGGTGGAACCAGCAGCTAGGAGTTCCTGGCTGGAACGCTCCCAGCAGTATGGAGATGAGACTCATCTCCACCTCCAGGAACCTCCTACAGCTTCAGGAAGCATAAAAGTGAAGGGGACAATCACATGACCCCCTGCAATAGCTTTGTGACACCCCACCACCACCCTTTTAGGTTAGGGCCCCCATGGTTACAACACTAGGAAGCTTCAGATGTAAATAATGAAACTGACAAAGTTTCGAATCCTATGGCTGTGAAACTGACCAGAATAGACCATGAATTTAGTTCACCCTAGCTACCACATATCATCTGTGTTCTTCCAGGCGCTGAAACGGCAAGTGTTGTTACTGTTTTTTTCCCTCTGGAAGGAGCTGTGATCACCACTTAGACTGTAAGGATTCCAGGGCACAGACTATCATTTTATTCTGTACAGCACCTAGCCCCATCAGATTCCAGTCTATGACTGGGATTACTAGATACTACGATAACAAAAATAATTACCTGATTCTACAAGACAGGATAGGCAGAGATCCCCTCCTGACAAAACAGATGCCACAAAGTCTACCAATACCTTTGTAAATGCTCTAATTCAAAAGACAACTACTGCTATTAAAAATGCTTCACCCATGGATGACAGCAAAGCAATATTCTACAAGACAGAAAAAATAAGGATGTGTAGCTATGCCTCCTTCAAATCTATGGAAGTTATAGAATAAAGGCTGACTTTACTGGTGGCTAAAATGGATTTAAGCGTCTCCATCTCAAAAGCTGGTTTCCTCTACAATTTATTGAAGGTCAACAGATCAGGGGATGTCTATACTTCATCTTCTGAGGTTTGATTTAGCGTACCTAGTAGGGACATGCTAAATTAAACTCTAAGGGTATACATGCACTCACATATACTGTAGAACTGTAAGGTATCTTGAGAGGTCATTGAGGCCAGTCCCCTGCACTCACAACAGGACCTATCACCATCCCTGACACTTTTTTAAAATCTAACCTGCCCCAGACCCTTGAAAGGCCCCCTCAAGGATTGAACTCATAGTCCTGGGTTGCCAGGCCAATACTGTAATCACTGAGCTAAGGGGATGCCTCTGTTGACTGTGCTTCTCCTTGCTGCTGTGAAGAGTACAGGAAGTTGACAGGAGATTTTCTTCCATTGACCTACCGCAATGTGGCTGCACTGGCTATTCAACTTAAGGTCCATCAACTACAGCTATGCAAATCTCCTAGCTTGAGTTGCGTATCTTAGGTCAAATTTCTTTTGTAGTATCGACCTGCCTTCAGAGTGGACTGGTGAAGGCAGCAGGAGGTAGTCCAGGTAGTCCAGGCATGCTACAGTCAATAGCAGAGACTTGATACAGGTGGCATGTGTTTTGCTGCACTTTTCAGGGGTATTGCTCTCTGAAGAAGTCTGGGAGTGGGGAGGGATGTGTCTCATGCCACGTGTTCGACAATTTTCTGCCATTATTTGGCTCTGTTACTATCCTCAGAAGGAAGATGAGGTGCAGCCTTTATAGGAATGGCTACTGAGAGATGCCTGGGGCAGGTTCACATAAAAGGCTGAGATCCCTATCAGGAGATTAGATGAAGGAAGGAACTCATGAAGCACACCTTAGCATTCTTCTTCTTTTTTAGGCCATATCTAAAATACCGACCTTACAGCAGCACAGTTGTACCGATGCAGCTGTGCCACTGTACGATCCATTGTGCAGATGATCTATGAAGACAGGAGAGAGCTCTCCCATCGACAAAGCACTGTGCCCACTACCACTTATACCTGCAAAACAATGTTGCTTCGGAGGGTAGGCACGGGAAGGGGACTAAAAGGCTTTTTAGCCACATCTCTGAGTGACGTAAGTTTAGCCAAAATAAGTGGAAGTGTACACGTGGCCCTAGTTCCCTTAACTATAACTGCTCTCTACGAGAGCTGTGAGTGCTGCAATATCTCAGGGGGACCAGCATATCTACAACAGCAAGAGACAGCCCTAAATCCACAGCACTGACGTAGTAAAAAAAAGTTAGGACCATTGAGTAATTCAATAAACTAAAATATTTTCTCAGGGTTTGCAGTATGAAGGTCTCACACTGGATGCAGAGGCAGACCAGAACTGGTCATTGCTTTATGTGGAAGGGAATGATCCTACTGTCCTGTTTCAGACTAACTCCAAACTGCAAGCCAGTCTGAAGCTGCATTGTAATGGCTCAGGAATGTGGCATAAAGTGACATTCTTCCATACACTAATAGGTAATTGGCACCAACTATTCACATACCCATTTTTTAGTGCTCATAACTCCTCCTGATGTGTGTCAAACCTTATGATGGAGGGATCACATCCAAAGGTGAGAACAGTTCAGTCTCCCAAAATGCAGTGGGGAGGAGGGTTGAGGGGATGTAAGGGGAGGTTACCAAACCGTAAAGTGAACACCTAACTAAAAAAAGTTGGTGTTTTCAGTTCTCATTCACGTTATACCACAGGTTGCACCTCCGTGGTTCAGAATGGGCAGGACCTGTCAGGTCCCGAACAACAGAATTTGCCAGGCCAGTGGAGATCTAGGGCTTCTGCCCCAAGTGGCCCCAACCTCCCACGGGGCACTGGCCCACATCCTCATGCTCCCAGGGCTGCCACAGATCTCCAGCAAGCAGGGTGTCTGTCCCCAGTCCCATGCTGCAGTGGGGCAGGCAGGGGCTCTGGCTTCAACACCTGCACTGTGACAGGGCAGGCAGGGGCTCAGGCCCTGTGCTGCAGTGGAGTGTCTGGCTTCAAGCCCTGTGGGGTCAGCGAGGGCTCTGGCTTCAGGCCCCACAATGTCATAGTGGGCTCCAGCCCCAGACATGCTGCTGGCTGCTGCTCTGGCCCATGCCCCAGTCCCACAGATGCTGGTCAGCCCCAGCCCAGTACTCTGGTCCAGCATCATACAACAAGAGCGTGCCGGATTTAAAAGGTTCAACTTGTACCGAAACAGCCCACAGATCACTGAACTAAAGGTGGGAAAGTCTCTTTAGTCCTTTTCCAATCACTTTGTCTGCAGTTATTGTCAGCTAATTTTTAAAAATATATTAACTAGAGAGAGAAACAAACAACTGGAACACAACACGTTTTCTGGTTTTTTGCCCCATTTTGTTGGTAAGGTTAATCTGTTGGGCATCAAGTTGGATTTGATTTAACCTTTTGTTCATTAGCACTCCAAATACTTGACATTTGGGGGTTATTTTTAATAACGTTTACCCCTTTGGAATATTAAGAATGTCAAATCCTCTTGTCTTTGGACAGAAGTCTTTCGGCCCCTAATTGAAGGGGGATCACGCTGATCCTTGAACTATATTTTCCTCCATATTTTGGGCTGAATAGGTTAAAAAAGAAGTTTGGGGCCATCTGAACAAACATCACATTCCCTTTCTGCCAATCAAATGTTTATGTCTATGAATCCCCAATGTCATACTACTACTTGTTCTCCAACTGTTCCCAAAGCGTTCCAGGGCAAACTCCTAAGTATAAAAATGATGGGAAAGGAGACTAAAATAATAACTCAAACAAACAACCACCAGCCCCTTCAAAATAATTGAAGCAAAAATGAATGAGACATAAGAATAAATGAATTAGGAGAATACTAACAGTTAAAATATAAAATCTGCTTTGTATTTAATCATAGAATCCTAGAACACTAGGGCTGGAAGGGACCTCGAGAGGCCATCGAGTCCAGCCCCCTGCCCCAATGGCAGGACCAAGTACTGTCTAAACCATCCCTGATAGACATCTATCTAACCTGTTCTTAAATATCTCCAGCAATGGAGATTCCACAACCTCCCTTGGCAATTCATTCCACTGTTTGACCACCCTGACAGTTAGGAACTTTTTCCTAATGTCCAACCTCAGCCTCTCTTGCTGCAGTTTAAGCCCATTGCCTCTTGCTCTATCCTCAGAGGCCAAGAAGAACAAGTTCTCTCTCTCCTCATGACACCCTTTTAGATATCTGAAAACCGCTATCATGTCTCCCCTCAATCTTCTCTTTTCCAAACTAAACAAGCCCAGTTCTTTCAGCCTTTCTTCATAGGTCATATTCTCTAGACCTTTAATCATTCTTGTCACTCTTTTCTGGACCCTCTCTAATTTCTCCACATCCTTCTTGAACTGCAGTGCCCAGAACTGGACACAATACTCCAGCTGAGGCCTAACCAGCGCAGAGTAGAGCAGAAGAATGACTTCTCGTATCTTGTTCACAACACACCTATTAATGCATCCCAGAATCAAGTTTGCTTTTTTTGCAACAGCATCACACTGTTGACTCATATTTAGCTTGTGGTCCACTATAACCCCTAGATCCCTTTCTGCTGTAGTCATTCCTAGACAGTCTCTTCCCATTCTGTATGTATGAAACTGATTGTTCCTTCCCAAGTGGAGCACTTTGCATTTGTCCTTATTAAACTTCATCCTGTTTACCTCAGACCATTTCTCCAATTTATCCAGATCATTTTGACCCTATCCTCCAAAGCAGTTGCAGCCCCTCCCAGCTTGGTATCATCTGCAAACTTAATAATTTACAACAAATGAAAAGGAAAATTCTGATCGAAGTTGCAGGAACTGAACTCTGACTGCTATACTTCACTCACTGATTCTTGTTTTAGCTTGTATGTAATATAAAGAGTTCCAGATTCCCTGATAAATTTACATTTTTAAAAAATGCTTGGAATTTTGACTACTGCAATAGCTGATATAGCATTTCCACACATTTTCAGGTACAATTTTGATAAGCTATTAGGAGAACAAACCTAGTGTTCTCACAAAAGCCGAAAATGCAGATTGGATCACGGTAACTAAAGTTGCTTTCTACACTTTGCTGATTGCGAAAAAACTGTCAGGAGAGGGAGGCATGAAATGCAAGCATGATTAAGTTATTTCTGGAAACAAGAGAGCAAATTCTGTTACTCTGGAAGGCAGAAAAAGTGAAGGGTGCCTTCAATGTTACAAGTCAACATCCTGGCACTAGTCTAAATAAGGGCACTAGCACAACACCACTTTTAAAAGTGGGAGGGCTATACCCATTCACTTACCAGGCAGTGATGGCAAACAACCCTCCACCCCACTTTTAATGGGCCTTCAGCTGCTCCATGTTCTAAATCTACATTTTTTTGCACAGACCAAAGAAAACATCCACATATTAAGCTTGAATCTCATAATTACAAGTAGTGATTTAAACATTAAGTACACTTCCCAGTAGTCTTCTATAGTCAACAAGCAGACAAAGATCAATTTCTGTACTTCATCTATTAATCAATAGGTAGCAAACAGGGAAAGGTGGGAGGTGTGGAAGTTGGGGGGCAGCAGCTCCACTAGCCAAACTTCAACTACAACAGAGCCTGGTTTGGCCACACCTGGTGTATGACCTTCTACTGCAGGGTAGTTTCTGTCCTTCCAATGAATACCAAAGTGTCTAAACACAAACAATATTCAAAACAAAAAAGCAGTAAAGTAGCACTTTAAAGACTAACAAAATAATTTATTCGGTGAGCTTTTGTGGGACAGACCCACTTGCCCCACAAAAGCTCACCGAATAAATTATTTTGTTAGTCTTTAAAGTGCTACTTTACT
Organism: Carettochelys insculpta; assembly: GCF_033958435.1. Taxonomy (NCBI): domain Eukaryota; kingdom Metazoa; phylum Chordata; order Testudines; family Carettochelyidae; genus Carettochelys; species Carettochelys insculpta. Next base: position 97,107,449 of record NC_134141.1, read on the forward strand.
GCTTTTTTGTTTTGATAGTATATAGACTACCACAGCTTTCTCTCTGTTACTAAACAATATTCAGAATCTCAAACACCATCACATGTCAGGTTGCAAGTGGTAACTAAAAGGACAACAGCAAACAGAACCCTCTGAGACACCAAGAGGAAGAATAAGATATTTAACTTTTGTGAAGAACACCGCAGCAAAATACTACAATCGTAGAAGTGTGAGAGACCTCAGATTATGGCTTTGTGTGCACTACACAGCTTTTAGCCACATACCGTGTCACTACAAGTCAAGTAGTGCAGCTGCACTTTGAACTTTTGCTGACAAAATACTGTCAACCCCAAAGTGACCTTCACCTGGTCTACCAAAGATCACTCCTGCTGAGAGAATGTGCTGTTCACACTGACTCTCACTGCAGCAAAACTTTGTCTTTCAGGGCTGATTTTTAGCACCACTGAACAAGTTGCTCAACTGCCAGAGTAGCCATAGTTTATGTCTACACTACAAGTGCTACAGCCCCATAACTACAGCAATGTTTTAGTTTAGGCATTTACTACAGGGATCAAAGGGATTTCTCCATCACTGTAATATACCTACTCAAGAGGCAGTAGTTAAGACTGACATAATTCAGGGCAATTTTCATATCTGAGCGATGTAAGTATGACAACCTAGAGTTTTAGGTGCAGACCAGGCCTAAATGTCCAGCCACAACAGAAAAGACTCCAGCCACTTTCACTATCTAATTCAAAATCTTACACGCAGTGTAAAATGCACCTACGGGTATACTCTGAAACCTCAAGCAAACCAATCATGTTCTGTGACTCAGTTTTCCTATTTGAAAATGGAAATAATATTTCTAAATGGATTCTTGTAAATAACAATTGTAATATGCCTTGACACATGGGATGAAAGGAATTATAAATGCAATGTTATGTTTTCAGATTCAATCTTTAAAAAAATCAGATTGTTTTAAGATATTAACTATACTACTAGTTGCTTTTATGCCATATCATCCACAGAACGTTTTAGCAACAAACTCACTGACCTTCAATATACCTGTAGCATAGGCAGGAATTAATTCCCATTTTATAGATTAAAAAGACTGGCTTAGATCCAGTCTTGTGACTTTTACCCAGTCAGAATTCCCATTGGGCCCGTGGTACGGAAGAAAACTTATGTACTATTGCCTTTAAACTCAGTGGTAGTTCTGCCAGAGTAAATGCAGCAGCCTTTAACCAAAAACCAGAGACTAACTGAGCTAGGATTAGCACGCAAGAGTGCCTGGTTCCTAAACCTGCACTCAGACCACAGAGAGAGAGAGACTGAATAGAATAAGAGAGACAGACATAGGAAAGTTACCTTTCTGGACATGGATGATATCTGGAAAGTTGGCCAGATGCCCCTGATATAGTGCTAATAAATCCATCACAGGGTCAAGGTCCTGTCGGGGCTGCTCTGCAAAGAATTCCCCAATGGCATCATAGGCTTCCCCCGTGAAGGCCAGGGCCTGGTTGAGATTGGCAGAAAATGCCTGCTGGTCCAGCTCAAAGGCTTGGCTAAGGCCCTTGAAGGAGTGCCCCACCTTCTGGTATTCCTTCTTGAACCCAGTGACCTGCTTACGGGCAAATTCATTGGCCGTGTGGGTGAGCTGCATGGTGCTCTCATCCATCTTCTTGGTGAAGCTCTTGAAGCCATCCACCTGGCTCTCCACCTCCTGTAGGTCCAGGACAGCGGCAGGGCCACTGGGAACACTGATGGTGAGGAAGAAGTTGGCACCCACCATCTCGTCTTTCTCGGCCTTGCGCTTGCCCTGCTTCCAGGCCTTCTCATCGGTGCTGGGACAGGTGAGGAAGTGTTGGAAGGCATCGCACTGAGCCAGCACGGGGTGGCTGCACATGTGGTCCATCCACCAAGCCAGGCCCTTGCGACGCTTCGAGATAAAGTCCTCCTCGAAGCGGCCTGTGGCCTGCTTCTCGGGCAGGTGGGGCACGGAGATGACAGGGAACTTTTCGGCCAGGCGCCCGTAGAGCCAGTCGAAGTGCTTGTAGCGGCGGTGCACCTGCTGCCCCGTGTGGCTGGGGACCAGCTTGTAGGCAATGTAGCTCTTCATGCCCTTGAACTTGGTCTGCTTGGTGGGGTCCTCGATGGAGCACTGGAAGGGGTAGGGGTTCTCCTGCCATTCGGGCCCGTGGGGGCCCAGCACCACGCACAGCTTGTCCCCGTCCTTCACGAAACCGGAAGCCTCGCCCAGCACGAAGGCTTCCCCGCCCGACTTGACGAAGGTGGAGAAGCGGTTGAGGTTGCGGCTCACGGTGGCCGAGCTCTTGGCCCCGCCGCCGGGCTGGTGGTGGCCGGGCTGCTGGCTGCCGCGGGAGGCCAGCGAGAGGTCCGAGCGGGTGGAGAGGCGGTACCGGCCCGAGGAGGGGCCGCCGCCTCCCGCCGCCTCGTAGTCCGGGTAGGAGCTGCCCAGCACGCCCGGCTCTTCCGCCACCGTGGAGCTGTCGTCCCAGTCATCGTCCCAGTCGTCGTCGCTGCCCTGGTAGGAGCCGCCGTAGGGCGCGGGCAGGAAAGGCTCGGCCGCCGCCGGCGGGGGGAGCTGCGGCTGCTGCAGCCCCAGGGGGTGGAAGGCCACCGGCGGCGCCAGGGGCTCGAAGCCGCCGGGGGGCAGGTTGGCGTAGCGGGCCCCGGGGGCGGGGACGGGCGGCTCCGCGGCCGGGGCCCGGATCACCTGCACGTAGGAGGCCGGGAAGAGGCCGCGGTCGCCGCGGCTGTTGACCCCCTCGAGCCAGCCCTCGATGTCCTGCTCGCTGCAGAGGCTCAGCACCTCGTGCTCCCGCAGCGAGATCTCCCCCGGGTTCTCCGACCTGAAGTCATACAGCGCCCGGGCGCGCAGCGCCATGGCCCGGCCGGGCAGGGGCAGGGGCAGGGGCAGGGGCTGGGGCTGGGGCTGGACGCCGCACAGAGCCGCCCTCCCCGCCCGGGCAGCTCAGCCGCTGCCCCGTGCTACCCGCCTGCGGCGCCGCCCCCTGCGCCTGCTCGTGCCGCCCGGCTCCCGCGGCTCCCCCCGGCGGTGGGGCTCCCTCCGCGGCACGCCCGGGCTCGCCGCCCGCGGAACCTCGCAGCGCGGCGGCGGCTCGGAGTCCCCGCTTCACCCCGGCGGGGGCGCAGGGGGGCCGGGCCGGGCCGGGCCGGGCAGTGTCCCACGTAACCAGTTTCGCTAATCCAGAGCCGAGAGGCAGGGCCGAGGAGCCGAAAGCAGAGCGGCCGCCCCCATCGATGGGCCGCTTCCCTGTGCCGCCCGCCCCCTGTTGTCCGGCCGGGCTGGGTGCGGGTGCAGGGCCCGCTCGCGCCTCCCCAGCCAGCGGCAGCGGCATGAGCGCCCGGGTCTTAGCGCCCGCCGGAGACGCCGCCGCTCTGGCTGGCGAGTCCTGTGAGGAGGCATCTTTCTAGGAGACAACAGACAGAGCCCCAGGCTCCCGGCCCTCCCCCGGGCCCTCATTCCTCCGCTGCACTCCACAGGCCAACACAATACCCCAGCCATCGCCTGCTGGCACCGCTGTACCCTGCAGCCCCCGCCCGCCCCAGTGCATGAGCAAAGGGTGGATGGTGGAGTTCCTAACAAAAAGTCAGTGAAACTGACCACCTCCAAATGACTGGAGGGATGGGGCAGTGCTGGCGGTGTGGTGCCTTCTACTGCTGTCCTGGCTTTCAGTGGGCTGTCATGTGTCAGAGAGGTAGCCCGGTTAGTCCGTATCTTCAAAAAAGTCAAGAAGTCCTGTGGCATCTTATAGACTAACAGATGTTTTGCAACATAAGCTTTCGTGGGCAAAGACCCGCTTCATCACCACCCACTTTGCCCACAAAAGCTTATGCTCCAAAACATCTGTTAGTCTATAAGATGCCACACGACTTCTTAATGTGATGTCTTGTGACTTTCAGTGCACAGGGATGTGAAAAGATGACCACTTGTTCTTTACTGACATCACCTTACATTACTGATTTTTCTGACATTGAGAGAAATGATTTAGGAGGTAATTGGAGGTAAGGCTGGAGTTTACAGTTCCGTTGTCCTTGCAAAAATAAGTGCAGAAGTGCTGTGGCACCTTATAGACTAACAGATATTTTGGAGCATAAGCTTTCATGAGCAAAGACCCCCCTTTGCCAGATGCAATGTAGTCTGACAAACGGGTGTCACAGGACTTGTTGTTTTGGGGGATACAGATTAACATGGCTACCCTTCTGATAACTGTCCTTGCAAGAACTGCACGCTTCAGCCTCCTCCCTCCTTACCTGTTTGCAAGATGAAAATGATTTGTTTTGCAGCATGTCTGGAAGATTGACAACTCCACGTTCTCATGGGCCTGCTAAGAGAGAAAGTAACACATTTCAACAAGGTTTTAGCTGGACTGGAACCTGATCTCAACTCTCCCATCCTGTCTTGAGAGGAGAGAGGCAATTGTTGGGATAATCAGTCAGGTCTCAAATAGTGTTTGTATGCCATCGGTGTGTCGGACTGTAATGAACACCAAGCGTCCTCCAGCAGCACAGAGCTATCACAGGAACAGGGCTTTGTGACTTGAGAACCAGAAGTTAAAGTGCCTGCTCTTGCTTTAATTTTATGTTGAGTGAATTGCAAAAAATACACTACCAGCATGACTGTCTGAACAGGTATTTCATATTTATAAAGTTCTCCAAATTAAAAGAATCTAGGGTACTCAAAGGTAAATGGGATTTTTAAAATGAGATTTCTACCTAGATAGTGCCTGTTTTATAACTCTTTCTAATACACCCTCCCTCTCATTTTTATGTTAAAAAGGTCTTTTCTGACTTTGGCTAGGATTTCATTTTCCCATCAGAGTAATAAAAGCCTAAATTGAATTAACAGACCTTCAGTAAAATAGTTTTAAAATAATAAATGAAGTTAGACATAATGCAGTTATATCTTTTATAACATCTCATTATTGTAAAACAGAGTTTCAGTAGTTTGAATATTTTTCATCTTTTTAAAATTCTGACATGTTTAAAAATTCAACTACTTTAATTGTATCAGTTTGTTGCTAGCAGTTCTTCACATGCATCTTCATATTTTTCCTGCAAAAGCGGTGATGATTTTTTCTGTTTCCTGTCCCAGAGATTTCAATCCTTCTCAAGATTCAGCAGGAGCCAGTATCTTCTCATATGTGGTATTGTATTAACAAGGGTTTTGTCATTTGAAAAGGAAGGCTTTATACCAAGGATCCTCAAACATCTTCATAGTGTGGCCCACATCTTAATAAGAATCTCTTATGGGCCTTTTCTCTTCCCTTCCTTTCCCTTCCTTTCCCTTCCACACTCATGTGGGGTATCTCCCCTACCATTCTCAGTTTTGCAACATCCTTACAGCAATTGCTTGTATGGAAAAATAATATTAGGGAATTTAATCACTGGCTTGTATTTGCTCTTTGTTCAATCATCTCTCCTTCCTCTTATGGTCTTCTGTCTTTCTCATACCCTCCTGGTACTTTTTGCTACCTGGTCCCTTCCCCCCCATGCTGATGACTTTCCTAAAGCCTGATCCTTTGCTTCTTGACTACCTGGTTCTCTTCTCCAAATGGTCCTATTGTTACCAAATGAGGCCTGTCTTTATGGAGATAGCTTTAATGTCCGCCTCCATTTTCTGTTTCTATTCCTATATAGCAGCAGCCTATCTAGTAAAATCAACTAAATTTTTCCCCTCTGTTTCTAGCAGGTTGTACAGGTATCCTGATTCTTCTGTGAAGTAAAAATCTCAGCTGCCTATAGAGAAAATTGCAAGCAGGATAGAGGAAGGATGATCTTTGTGATTTTTTCAGCACTGAAGACAACTTTTGGGGAACCACCAGACTATACAGTGATGTTGTGGTATTTCCTAGGCTTTTTCCTGTTTCTTCTCTGCTTCTTTTTAATTTGGTCCCAGACTTTCTCAGGAACTTTATAAGTCAGGGAACTGAGGTCACTCCCATCAGTCTATCACAGGGCCTTTTTCCTACAGCAACTATTTCTCCTTCTGAGGAGAATTCTTCAGCTACTCTTTCTTTAGGCTTATTTTCCATAGCTAGCAGTAGCACTTTGTTTACATTTTTGTTTATGTTTGTTTGGTTTGCGGCTTTGTGTGTGTGTTTGTGCACAACAGATGTGTGTTTCTCACTTGCTTTCTGAAGTCTCTTGAAATGGTCATAATAAAAAAAGCAACTTTATATTATATCTGTTTCGTTTTAAAAAAATGTTGATAAGCTTTTTTTATTTAAACTCAACTGCCGGACCTATCTGATTAGAAACAGTCTGAAATTATTACATGCTATTTGCACAGTGCCAAAAATGTGTTAAGCTATTTACAGTACAAGGAAAATTGTCATTGACCTGTAAAATTTACAATCTCATTTACACATAGTGCAATAGTGCATAGTGTAAGTAAACAGCAGTAGAGGAGACTGGAAGAACCAAGGTCACAATAATATCATAATTATTCCATAACAGTTGGGCTAGTTTTTGATTTTCTTTTCTGGGAGATAAACTTTTTCTAGTCCAACATGCTGACCAATTCAATAAAGGCCAGTGACCCCAAACAGTAAACCAAAGATCTAGTGTATTGACATAAAATCTCCAGCAATTATTTTGCAAGCACGGCGAGGATCTCCAACAGACAGGGGCAACCCTCTTCCCTCAGGTTGTTCCCTGCCTTCCCAGGAGTGCCCCCAGCACCCTGGATGGTGGGAATCAAGCTGTCTGGGTGGTCCATTCTGCCCCAAGTGGCTCACAGCAGGCAGGGTGCTCCTGCCTTTTTATACCTTTTCTCCTTTTTTGCACTGTAGCTATACTAGTTTCCTCTTTTTGGCAGATAGCCTTATACGGCATGTGGGCTAGTGATAGATTAGTTTCCTCTTTGTGGCAGAGATTTAGCTTATCGCCCTGTGTGGCAGCGTGGGGGAAAATAGCGTCCGCTCAGTGCTTTTGTCTGTGGCTTTGCCTGGGCCTCAGGCTGGATCTCTACCAAATCTAGGGTCACAGGGAGTTTATTGTTGGTAATGTTCCCCCACACTGGCTTTCAAAATCAAACTAGGTTTCTAGGGAGATGTGAAGAGAAGGGATGTTGTGAACAACAGAGATAAATATCAGCTATAGTATCTAGAATCAGCTGATCCACTTGCCGTTTGTGCAAACAATACATAACCTAAATATTAGTGCCCTAAGCCACTGGTGTCCAAAAGCAATTGAATGGATCGCCACATGTCCCTGCCCCTGAGCCGCTGTGAGCCACCCAGCCCCGAGCCATCCTGCCTGAGCCATCCTGTGTGCTGTCCAGCCCCAAGCCACCTCACGTGAGCTGTCCTGCTGCCCAAGAAAGCCACAGCAGAAGCCACCTCTGCTGCCGCCACCACTTGTTTGTCCCACCAAGTGGTGGGGTGCCTGCTCAGAGGGTGCTCCATGTGTGCGGCTCCAACAAGCTGCTTCACCACACCACACTGTCCAGTTCACCACATGTGGTGAATGGACGGCATGTTAGACACCGTGGCCCTAAGGTATCTAAAGCTGCTTAGATAGCTTTCACATTCTGCACGTTATCTCTGCTTATCTCAAAGGCTCTGCCTGGTTCCTCACTCCTGCCATCTTGCTAACTGTTTTAACTTGGAACTTCTTGACGTTCATCAGCTGAATTGACAAGACAATAGTGTCTAAATCCTGAGCTATTCTGGGTTTGTTCTTGTCTCACTCCTGTTAGCTGCGATCCTCTTACCTTTTTTGGATTGCCCTGGGTGCTTCAGGCTCCCTTGGAGCTCTGGCCTGGCTTGTGTCTCCCTTTGACTTCCCTGCTCTGCAGCTCAGGGCTTTAGGGCATTGCTCCCTAGTGCCCTGGGATGCAGATGAGTGCCGTCCTGGACCGGTGCAGAGAGCCTGGATATCATAGGGCTCTGGGGGGAAGGAGAACACTCTCCGGGATCTCCACACCAGGTGGCAGAATGCCAGTGTTTTTGGCCAGACCACTGCTGGCTGGCAGAGAAGGAACAGTGCTGGCTCAAAATCAAGCAGCTGCACCAGGGCCTGGGAGGAGCCCAGCTAGTCTGAGCAGCGGGACACCATCTGTGTGTGTGTTTGTGTTTTTGTGTGTGTGGCATGTCATCCTTGTAATCATAGAGTAAGGCTGGAACACACCTGATGTCACCCTCAAGGTGCCCAAAGAAGATGAGGGGAAGGAAGAGGAGCAGGAGGAGGCCAGCTATTCAACCATGCCTGTCTTCCAGCCAGGAGGTCCTGCTGACTCTAGAGCCAGTCTCCCACTCCCAGAACAACCCCCAGAATCCCCGCGAGGACATTTCAGGTGAGTTAGGAACCTTTCCCTATCCTCTAGAAGGCAGGCAGCAGCAGGGAGGGAAGGTGGGGTGCACTGTCCCATGTAGTGGTACCGAGACCACGTCACAGAGAAAGAATAAGTGTCCTCTACAGCCTAAAATGAGAGCCATGCGGCCTTTAGCTCAAGCTGTAGAGGTGCCTGCACTAAGCTCTGGAGATCCCAGGTTTGAGTCTGCCTCTTACAATAAACAAAAGATGATCAAAAATGAACTCTCTGAACTTGAAAATATCATCAACAAACAAGCATCCATGCAACACCCTACAGTACAAGGCTTTACCAGTGCTAGACAAGAAATTTATAAAACACACTTCCACTTTCTACAAAAAGAAAAGAGAATAAATTTTCTACATTACTTCATTCCTCAGGATACTTCAACCACAATAACAACAGCTCAACTAACAATATTGTTAACCTTTCCAGCTACCAACTCAGCCCAGCAGAGGAATCTCTTTTAACCCGGGGTCTTTCCTTCTGCCCTACTTCCTCCATGAACTTAATACAGTTATGTGGTGACCTTGGAGCCTTCTTTCGCCGTCTCTGTCTAAAGGAATTTTTCCAGCACACCTATGAACAACAGTCTGACTCTCTCAACACCCCCACCAACACCAAAAGAAGAAGAACTCTATGTGTACTCCTCCTGAGGGTCGTAGTGAAAGTCTGGATTTCTACGTACAATGCTTCCGCAACTGTGCTCAGGCTGACATTATACACAAACAATGCCAAATGAGACACAGTCTCAACTATGCTGAATGCTATGCTGTCCACAGTCTCAAATATAACCCAGACATCATAATCAAACCAGCTGACAAAGGGGGTGCTGTTGTCACCATGAATAAGTCAGACTATGAACAGGAGGCAGCCAGACAACTCTCCAACACCACATTTTCCAGCTCTCTCTCCGCTGATCCCACTTTGCAATTCCAAAGGAAATTACAACAACTACTTAAGGAACTCCCTGCTGTTACTCGGGACCTCATTCACTCAGACACACCATCTGAGCCCCAGCCTGGATTATTCTATTTACTTCCTAAAATCCACAAACCTGGAAACCCTGGACGCCCTATCATTTCGAGTATTGGCACCCTTACCACCTGACTATCCAGTTACGTGGACTCCCTTCTCAAACCCTATGCCACCAACACTCGCAGCTATCTCTGAGATACCACCAACTTCCTGAGGAAATTACAAAACATCGGAAAAGTTCCTGATAATGCCATCCTTGCCAAAATGGATGTAGAGGCTCTGTACACTAATATTCCACATAAAGACGGATTACAAGCAATCAGGAATACCATCCCTGATGTCACCACAGCCAGTCTGGTGTCTGACCTCTGCAACTTTGTTCTCACACACAATTATTTCTGATTTGGGGACAATTTATCCCTCCAGATTAGTGGAACTGCTATGGGCCACCGCATGGCCCCACAATATGCTAACATATTTATGGCTGACCTGGAACAACGATTCCTCAGCTCTTGTCCCCTACTACCCCTCCTTTTCTTAAGATACACTGATGACATCTTTGTGATTTGGACCCATGGTATAAAGACTCTAGAAGAATTCCACAGACACTTTAACAATCTACACCCCACCATCAACTTATGCCTCGATTACTGCACACAAGAGATACATTTCCTGGACACTACAGTACTAATCAAGGATGGCCTGATCAGTACCACACTGTACCGAAAACCCACTGATCGCTATACTCACCTACACCCTTCTAGCTTCCATCCTGCATACATAACTAGATCCATTGTTTACAGTCAAGCTCTTAGATACAATCGCATTTGCTCTGATCCAACTGACAGAGACCAAAAACTACAAGATCTTTACCAGATATTCATAAACCTGAATTACCCTCCAGGAGAAGTAAAAAAAAACAAATCGACAGGGCCAGACGAATACCCAGAAACCAGCTACTCCAAGACTGGCCCAAAAAAGCCAAGAATAGAACACCACTGGTCATCACCTACAGCCCCCAACTCAAACCACTGCAATGAATTATTAAAGACCTACAAGCTATCCTTAATCAGGATGCCACACTCCAGAAGGCCCTAGGTGACTTGCCTGTTCTCTCCTACAGACAACCTCCCAACCTTATGAGGATCCTCACAAACAGCCGCAGTCTATACCCCAGGAATACCAGTCCTGGAACCTTTCCTTGCAACAAAGCCCGCTGCCAGCTTTGTCCACATATCTTCTCTAGAAATACCATCACTGGACCTAACCAAGTTATTCACAGAATCACGGGCACTTTCTCATGCTCCTCTACTAACTCATATATGCCATCATGTGCCAACAATGCCCAGATGCTTTGTATATTGGACAGACTTCTAACTCCCTTAGACAAAGGGTTAATGGGCACAAAACAGACATCAAACACTCCAGATCCACAAACCAGTTAGTAAACATTTTAATGGAATGGGACATTCTGTTAATGACTTAAGAGTATGCGTGTTACTGAAAAAAAATTTCACACTGCTATTCAAAGGGAAACAGACAAGCTTTCTTTCATATTCAAATTCGTCACATTAACACGTGGTTTGAACCGGGATGGGAATTTTCTGAGTCACTATAGGGGCTTGTCTGCATACTAGGCTTAATCTAATTCTTGACCTTCCTCCCAACCCCTCCACTCTCTGATTTGCTCACCTTGATCACTTTTTTCTGATTTGTCCTCCTTGCTTACTGTTTTTGGTTCTCTGTGCCTTAAATATTGTGTCTGTTCTGGTCTGACTATGGTCTGAAGAAGTGGGTCTGTCCCACAAAAGCTCACCTAATAAACTATTTTGCTAGTCTTTAAAGTGCTACTTGACTGCTTTTTGTTTTAATGCAAAATTATGACAGTCAAAAATGTGTTACATTAAACATACATTTTTGCCTTGGAGGACAAAACAGCACCAAGATATTGGAACAATCCTGATCTGAAATGAACTTTTCCATCTGTTTGTTTGGAATGAGCAAGCAATGATACTTTGTGTAAGTCTGAAGCATTTTGTTGTTGATTTTAAAATGATCATTCTTCTTCTTTTTAGAAATTATCTTTACCAAAATCACATCTGTATGTAGTTATGCCAACTTCAAGAGATCAACTATACTGAGTAGGAGCCCCCAAAATCATGAGATTGATCCCCAAATCATGAGAATTGTGAAAACAAAATTCAGTGTGCTTTTAAATCAATCACTTGATGTTGTACTCCCCCAACCGCCCCCAGGGTATGCACGTATAACAGTACAGCGTATTACACTATCCCATACATACTGGATAAGGTGACTTTTTTCCTTGCTGCAGAAGCTGTCCCCCACACATACATGTGTCTCCAGCCCAATAATTAATTCTTTCTTCTTCAGTCCTCCATTAACCCTGTCCCATCCCAAGACTCTTCAGTTAAGCTCTGTCTACCTTACTACCGCCTACCTTACCACCAGCCTCAATGCACCCTCCCAGGAATCACTCCATCTACCCAGAACCCATTAGCAATAAAACTCCACCTATCCCCTCAACTCCTGTTATCCTCATTTTGGGTCCCCTGCAGCTCTCAGGCCGTAGTCCCCAAAACAAAGCAAGCAGTCCTGTAGTACCTTAAAGACTAACAATTTTAGGTATTAGGTGATGAACTTTCATGGGAAAGACCCACTTCTTCAGATTCTGGAGCAGAACTGGTCATAGTTCAGTCCTTCTAACCTCACCTCCTTTTTAAGGTTCTTCACCCTCACCAGGCCTGGGGAGACTGCAGTGGAGTCTCCTCTTCTACTTCAACGAGTGGCAGCCTCCTGAGACTGATAGTCAGAGCCTGCAAGGAGTGGCTCCAGCTGTCAACACCAGGCAGCTGCAATGTTTTTCAAAGAAATAGGAAGACTTGCCAAAAAATCATCTGTTACTATGCCAGTTTTTTCGATTTTTGTTCCCTGAGTGTATTCTTATGGCTCAGTAACTTATGTCTGAGTACAAAATTCTGTTGTGCTTATATAATGTAATTGTAAAATGCCTTAATGGAAGTCACTTAATTTGTTTCATACATTTATAAATATCCTATCCATGGTAAGGTGCTATTTTTTCCACCCTTATTACAGTTGCGTCCATCATTCTTGGCTGAGTGTTTTTGAATTCTGCATCTCTATATTTTATTTTGAATTTCTACTGTGTCACTATCTGCACCAACATACAAGCATTAGTAAAAAAACAAGTATGTTTAACCACAAGCTTAACGGAACAAAATCTGAAAAAAAACACCTGACACAAAGTGGTTTCACAGTAATATGTAATTAACTGTACGTGGAACTCTGAAAAAAATTAAGAAAAAAAAAAGGAAAAAATCCCCACAGCCAGGCTCTGACAGTCAGCCCTACAAGGAGAGAATAGAACAGGGATGAGCAAAGTGGGGAGGGCCCCAGGGAGGGTGAGATTTCCTAAGGAGGGGTGGGGGGCACAGCACGATTGGGTGCTAGGTCTCAGGCACATCCATCTTATTAAAAATGTTGACATATGTTACTGCTTTTATGTATGCATATTCACATGTATATACCATTTAACTGTTTTTACATTCTACATATTTATTCTCTTACACATGCCAAAAGGGGCTTTTTTTCGTATGAGCATAACCGAAATTTCCATAGGTTTGGATTACATTTAACAGTTGGAGGGGGAGGGGACTGCTAATTGCAGAGATGAAAAGTGGGGCTGAACATAAAAAATTTGCTCACTCCTGGGATAAAGGGTATTGACAAGAGGAGCTCCAACCACGCATGGCTGAAAAAAATCTGAGAATCCTGTTGTGAGATTGCAAGGGAGGCTTAATTTTACTTGAAAACTGTTTTTCTCATGGTAAATTCACAAGAGCTCAGGTGCGTTTGTGCAATACAGTTAAACTTGTTCGAGAAAGCCCGCCTTATTGATTTTCTGCAGCAAGCTGCAGTGCCATGGAGAGCTAAGTGTGCAGGTTTTGGTTTCTTGCTGCTCATGCTGCAAATGGCAAAGGCTTTGCACTCAGAAGTGGCACACAAAGTCATGTGGCATTTGGCAGGGGACAGAGATTCGGGATCTCTGGGATTTGCTCAGTTGTAGATCTCTCCTATTTCATTTGGGAACTACATTGACAGAATCCAAAGCAAATGGAATTGTTCTATCTTCAATAGGCTCTAACACTATTGGTTCTCTATGTCTTAAATATTGAGTCTGTCCTGGTATGGTTATGATCTGAAGAAGGGGGTCTGTCCCACAAAAGCTCACCTAATAAATTATTTTGTTAGTCTTTAAGGTGCTACTTGACTGCTTTTTTGTTTTGATAATATATAAACTAGCACGGCTCCCTCTCTGTTACTATGACCAGTGGAGTGTGTGCTTAACTGCAAGCACAATGGGACTATTCACATGCTAACAGTTAAGCATGAACTTAAATGCTTGTATTGGATTACCATATAAAAAAGATGACATCCCTGAGAGGAGTGTATCTGTATCAGTGTTTACCGACTCACGTATTAATGTGTTATTGTGTATATAGTACATTAATACAACGTGATTTGGTAGATACTGATAACGATACACTCCCTCTTAGGGGCATCCTCTTTTTCTAAAGGTCAAATATGGTAACCCTACCTTGCAAGATCAGGGCCTTGGATTAAAGACCAAGGGCCTCTTTGAAGCCGAGGCCCTGCTTAGCTGCAGGACCTTAAAACTAAAAGGTGCCATTTTGGAGAACTTGAAGGAAAACTGATGGGGATTCTGATGATTATCATTATAGTGTAATCTGGAAATAGGAGACTGTGAGTGAATACACACCCTACTACCAAAAATAATTAAGTCAGTATCCATTCCCAGTGCACATGAAAGTTGCCTTTCAAGCCTGAAAAAGATTTACAAAATAATTTTTGTAGTTCTTTGCTGTCCTTCTGTTGTTGTAGTGCAACAGAAGATGGGTGTCCAGTGAGTTGAGATGAGGTTCCAATTCCTTTAAACTGGTTGATCTGGATCATCTTGATGCAGGCATCATTTTGCTGATAGACCTCAATGAGAGCCATACATTTGGTAGGATCATTGAATCAGATCCTGACAGGAAAGCACATTGAAGGTTTATCTACATGATCTTTTAGTCCACACTAGAGGAGTGTAATTTTTTGTCTGCAGTAGTGTGCTGTACACTAACTGGATCATATGGACCTTACTGACATGTTCTAAATGGTCCCTACTTCTTGTTAATGTCTCATTTCAGAGTACTATGTTAACATATACTGGGGAACTTCTAATACACACCAGCAGTGTCCACAAGGGCTATTTAGTACAACAGGTTAGTGGAGAGTGAAATTTACACCCCACTAGTACAAAGTAAAAAATGCACCATGTAGACAAGTCCTGGATTGTACTTTATCTGTGCATGTGAGTTGCTAGCAAATCAACTAGTTGTCAGACTGAGCCTAATGCTCACTAAATATATGATTTATATTCCTGGTGATTTTTTGTTAGTCTAAGATGCTGATGATACTTTTAAATCATAATTAGAACTGATTAGAAAATTTAAATGACATTTGTGGGGAAAAAAAGGAAAATACATTTTAAAGAAAACATTTTTGATTAGTTTTCCCTCCTTTTTCCATGAGCTCTAATTCCAAGATAATGTTTAATGCTGAATCACAGAAAGAGTTCTCATTGTCTGGAAGTTAGCAGTGCACAACAAATTTCCCACTAGAGGGCACTAGATGGTTTTAAATGTTAAAGCTCACAGAGTAATAAATTTAAATGATATACATTAAGTAGTAATAGATACTTGTAGCCCAAGTACGAGTGCATTTTTTAAAAAGTAGAATGTTATTAGGCTTTTAAAAATGCTAATGATTATACAATTCTTTTTGAAAATATTTCCATTTATATAGTAAACTATAGACATCTGAAATGACATTTTAAAAATCACAACTAATTTAGGAGAAATTAACAAAATAGTCTTCAAGATTGATAAAATAGAAAACAACTATTGCATAATTATTAGCAAATCAAAACATGTAAAATTAAATATAAAATCTATGTCAAAATAGCGCTGAATTTCTTGGGTGGTTTGTAAAGCAAGCTAGCTATCTCAGTTCACTTGTTAATAGGTGGATATTCACACCTCATAAGAAGTCATTGCTGCATAGGTTACTACTTGGAATGCTTGTGATTTTGTAAGTTGAGAATACTAAAGCTTAAGGCAGAAGGAAGTATGATCTTCTTGATTAGGACATTGAACTGTGAGTCAGCAATTTAAGTTCAATTCCTGGCATTTTCATAGACTTTGATGTGAATTTAGGCAACTCAGTTATTCTCTCTGGCTATGTCTATACTAGCAAGTTTTTTTGAAAAAGCCGGGGCTCTTTAGAAAAATCCCATGGAGCGTCTACACACAAAATGCATTCTTTCAATATTAAATCAGAAGAACAGGGCACTTCTTCTGGTGGCCTTCTTCCTCTCCCAGGTGAGGAGGAGTACCTGTTTCCAAAAGATTCTGAGAGCTCTTTTTTTGTTTGAAAAAGCAGTCCTCATGGTGCTGGATATTTCAATCTCTGGCCCCTTCTTTCGAAAGAGTGAGGGCTATGTGGCCATTCTCTATTGAAGGACTGAAAGAGTGAGGGCTATGTGGCCATTCTCTGTTGAAGGACTGAAAGAGTGAGGGCTATGTGGCCATTCTCTATTGAAGGACTGAAAGAGTGAGGGCTATGTGACCATTCTCTGTTGAAGGACTGAAAGGGTGGATCGATTATTTTGATCAGCTTTTTTGTGTGTGGATGCACTGTTTCAAAAAAAGCCTTTCAGAAGAGATCTTCCGGAACTTCTTTTGAAGGATCGCTGTAGTACAGACATAGCCTCTGTATCTTAGGTCCTCATCCATAAATCTGGGATAGTTATACTTTCCCCATCGCACAAGGCACTATGGAGGATCAATTCAATAATGTTTATGAGTTTTTCTGAGACGCTATGGTGATAATAAAATACATAGAAATCCTGCAAAGTGCTGCATGTCCTCAGCTAACATTGACTTACAGGAGCAATTCAGGATCAGCCTTATTATGGATAAGGAATCTGAACTACCCTCCTACTCTTACAGATTCTTCTGCTAAAGACTGAGTCGTAACAACAGAAGATTGTGGGGAAATTTGCTCTGCTTTTGCTTTTTTGTAGGGCAATTAAACAGGAAGAACTGCAGTGTCTCAATTTGGATGATATAATAGTATAGGGAGAAGGGGTTTAAGTTTTTTAGGACTTACGGAACTTTTGGGGACAGTAGGACCATTTCTACACATGCCACTTTCTCCGAAAGTGCCGCGGTAATGAACAGCCAGGGAGATGCTAATGAGGCATGGATGTACATTTCCGGTGCCTCATTAACATATAGTCACATGACCTGGAGTCCAGAAGAAGCTCTTCCGGACTCCAAAATAGCCATGTAGAAGCGCAGCCCATGGGGATCTCCTGGAAGGAAATCCTCCTTCTGTACACCACATCTTCCTGAAAATTGTCTTTCCTAAAAAATTTCTGGAAATTTACATCTGCACCTCATTAGCATCTTCCAGGCTGTTCATTATCATGCTGCTTCCGGAGAGAGTGGTATACACAGAAACGGCCTAGGAGTCTATCTGGGAAGAGTGGGCTCTACCTAAACAGAAACAGAATCAGGATGCTAGCATGTAAAATTTAGAAGGTTGTAGGCTTACTACAGGGAATTATTTCCCAGGCATTTGGCTGGAGGATTTTGCCAAATTACTCATGTACTGACTGACCCCATGTATGGGGTTGGGAAGGAATTTTCAGTGGGTCAGATTTGCAGAGACCTTGAGGATTGGGTAGGCAGGGTTGCCTTCCTCTGTAGCATGGGTCACTTGCTGATTTCAACTAGTGTAAAGGGTGGATTCTCCATAACTTGACATCTTTAAATTATGATTTGAGGACTTCAGTAACTCAGTCAGTGGGTCTGTTACAGGAGTGGAAGCATGAGGTTCTGTGGCCTGCAACATGCAGAAGATCAGATGACCATGCTGGTCCATCTGCAGCCCACCTCTGGTACCTGTGAACAGCTCTAGGCTTCTTGTGTCTGTACCCTCTCCTCCTCCCCAGTGGAGGGAAAAGAGGTCTGCGTCTCCTTCGTAATATGGGGGGTAAGTGTGGGAGCTTGGGTCGTCCTCTCCACTAGGCATATGGCCACATTCCCCACTCAGAATCCTCCACGTGTTAGAGAAGAGGGTCTCTTGTCTTAGGCAGAGACTGGCCTTGCTCTCAGACCTGGGGCACCTGCCGCCTGTCTGAGCCAGAGCTAGGGGCTCTTTAAAGAGGACAAAGATGACTTGGCCTGCAATGACATTTGGGGCAGGTAGACAGAGATCTCTTGAGCAACAGAACTTGGGTTCAGGTAACTTTTTGTATGATCAGCTGATCTTCCATGGACTTTCCTTTATCTACACATTGCAGGAAAACTTGTTTGTGCCCATGGCAATGACCTGTTGTGGCCATTAAATCTCCCTCTCAAGTACCTGCTTTGTACCCTCCTCCATCCTTCTTTTGAACCACACAAATACCACACAGATAATCCCCATCCAAGCCGTGGGGAAAAGTGAGGACAGGGGCAGCTGTTTGCTTAGAATGATGAGGGCAGAGAGCAACTGCTGTGGAAGAAACAGCCCAGGCTCCTTTTGGGACGCTGAGGAGAAGGGACCTGCAGTGCAGCCTGATCTGTCCCTGGCAGGACACCAGCGCTCCCTGTAAGCTGAACGCTTGGGCGGTCGCCCAGGAGAGATTCAGTTGCTGCCGTGCTGATTAGCTGAGCACCCACATTGGAGAGCATATGTTTTACTGGTAGTGCACATTCACACATGCCTTAGTGCACATGAAAAAATTTATCCCACCCCTGCATGTTAAAAATTTGAGGGAACACTGCAGGAGGCTGATGCAGTTGGAAATGAGCTGGGCTGTGTTGCAGGCTATGGCTGGAGAAGCAATCGTTGCTTTATGTCACTTTCTTGATTTGTTGGTTCCTTTTTACTTGAAATAAGCATCAAAACCCCAGTTCAGCAAGCCAGCCAAACTAGGCCTGCAGCTGTGTTGTGCTGGCAGTGCCTCCTGCTAAATCCCTCTCGCACATTTATAATGCATTCACTATCTTACCAATGCACCAGGTAATTTCCAAAACTGGTTTTAAAAACTTTGCTTCTTGCTGCTGTCATTTGTTTGCTCTTTGAAATTATCCCATCCTTTGTTTCAGGTCCCTTTCATATCTTGGTGTCCATGGACTAGCCAAATACAGCAGAGGTGAAGTCTGCTGGTGAGGAACAGATGCTTGAAATAGTCTCATGGCATTTATTCTTTTCAAGATTTCATGGAAACATCTCAGGTGCTGGAAATGGCTTAGTGGGTGGGGCACAGGACAACCCTCACAGACGTAAGCTCTCTTTCTGACCTGGCTTGCTGAGTGGTTTGATCAGATCATTTCTCCTTCCTGGGCCTCATTTGGCTCAGCTCTAAAATGAGAAGAATGGCCCTGCTCTCCTTTGTCAGGCCCTTTGAGATCTACTGATGACCAGAGCTGTGTAGGAGCCATGTATTATGGGTCAGACAGGATTGGGCTGTGCCCTTGTGAGGTTGATTATTTCCCATCACAAGCTCAAGCTGTGCATGAAAATAGGTAGACACTAGACGCTGCCCTCCTACCAGGCCCTCAGCCTTGTTCACAGGGGGTGGTGCTAATGAGCAATCAGTTCCACTCTAGGCAGTAGAGACCTGATGGCTGTGCAACAGTTTTCTAGTGAAGCCAGGATAGGGTTGCTGTGCTCTCCCCATCATGCACAGCACTTTCTAAGTTAGTTTATTGTACTGTCCTGTGCAGGGCCCAGCCCTCAGTTTGTCCAGCATCTGGTGGGCCTAGCTGGGGTAGAGCTGCAAGGAAGGTGAGTTTGGGAGAGGTTGTGATGGTTATATTGGGCAGGGTAGTTATGGGATTGTTTTTCTGGGGCTTATACTCCCCAGGCTTAGTTGGATGCTCTATGGTTCTCTCCACTCAGTAAGGAAACTACCCATTGGGCTTCAACCATGAAGGAGTGGTAGAGACAATGGGTCTTATGGCACATCCTGGGTAATCCTGCTGTGTAGTCTGCTTCCCTATGCAAAGGGCTGTGGTTCAGGATCAGCGAATGCTGCTCATCAATGTTGCCAGGCAGATGGGTATAGTCTGTGCTGTGCTTATAGCTGTCCGGTGGGTGACATCAAGAAAGTGCCTGTGCAGTACAGACACTGCAGCACAATGCTACTCTTGAAGTCCAGAGCACCACATTCACCCCTGGTGCTCGCTGGAGAGTTTATGTATTGGATCTCAGGCAATGCAGGAGAAACCCCAGACTGAGGTGTGAATTTAATTATAATAGTGGGAGGGGATAATTGGAAGTTGTTTAAGAAGGTTTCACTAGATGCCCAAAAAAAGGCACAACCAAAGGAGGGGACCATGTTGGTTAAAAAAATCAACCTGATTAAGAGATGTGAAAGCAGCTGTGAAACATTTGATACAAAACAGAAGAAAGGTGAAGTGGGTGGTAATAACTGTAAACCAGAATCAAAGGGTTTCTGGAGAAAAATATGAAATCCTCCAGAGACGCTGATAGATTGGAAAGAGAACTGTAATACAGTACCCACTAAACTTAGAGATTGTTAAATGAGCAGGTTCAGATAAGTTGCATCAAAGAGTTGTAAAAGAGCTGACTGAGGATATCTTTGAACAGCAAATGTTGATTTCAATAAGTTCTGGAATTCTGGGACTGTTCCAGAAGAAAGCTATTCTTGTGCCAATGTTTAAGAAGGCTACACAATATGACCTGTATAACTATAGGCTCATCATTCTAGCATCAGTCTCAGCAAGAGAAGACAGTGGCTGTTAGTGGGCACAATTAATAGAGAATTAAAGGAGAGAAATGTAATGAATGCCAATCAGCATGGGTTTATGGGAAATAGATCCTGTCATACTGTGTTGATACCTTATTTGGGAAGGTTGCAAGTTTGATAAAGGAATTGGTGTCAGTGTAATAAGCTTGGACTTTGAGGCCTTTTTAGTAAAAATCTAGAAAGATAAAAATTTCCCATGGCACATATTCAGTAGATGAAAAGCTTGGGTAACTGAGAGGGTGTTCTGAGCTCCTCAGAGTGTGTGATAGCTGAGCAGGATAGGGCTGCTAGAGATACTATCTCCATCCCAAAGTGCCCTTAAATCTGGCTTCACCTGTTGCCAGACCCTTGATGTGTTCCAAGTGCTGAGTTCAAAGCACCAGAATAGTATGTTCACCACCAGTGGGTGTTTTTCTGGAATCAGTGTAGCAGCTCTTAACTGTCCGCTGAACTGTAACATCTGGGATAATGTGCTACTGCCCTCCACAGGATGCAATCAGACCAGCTTGATTGTTGTTAGAGTCTGAGGTCTGTGGCACACAATGGGAGAATCTCCTTTAGCATACAGGGAAGGCACCTGGGATTTTTGGAGGCAAGTGCATGAATTCAACAGCTGCTGTTGTTGCAAATTCCATAGTGACTATGCTGGGCAGGACAACGACAACTGACATTCTTGCTCAATTCGCTGCCTTTGGAGCTTGCCAGATGCCTTCTCCCATAAAAGTTGAGTTCTGGGCACCAGCAGCACTGTTAGCCCCAAGCTCTTCACCTGCTTGTTTGCTTGCAGCCTGAGGCTGGCATGTGCAGCTGCTGCATTTAGAAGCCTGGTGTGTTTAAATCATGTCTGTGCCTGGTCTTGGACATCACTGACTCCCGGCAGTACCCTTACTCCCAGGGAGAGACCTCCCTGCCCTCCACAGGTGTAAATGCAGATGGGGATTGGGCCTTTTGGCCACTACTTTATCTAAACGTGCCGGGAGTCTGGTTAGACAACACTTAGATTTAGTCCAGGGATTAAAGAGGCATAGTGGCCTTTGAGGATGGGAGAGATGCAGAGAGGACCAGGAATTCAAGCTAAAAATAGCTCTTTTATGCTCCTGAGTAAAATCCTGCCTTCGAGCTGTGCTTCTTTGTTGGCAGGGGGAGGGAAACTGTAAAGGAATGGAGAGATTCTGGAAAAGGAATGATAGAGAGGCATTGCGTGTGCACACACCCGATGTCTCAGAGAGTGCACTGGCTTTATTTATTTAAAATCAATTTTACTCCTCCTTTTCTATAAACACTCGAAGCTGTCAACTCCTGTAAAACCCTCAATGGATTCACTGTGGCTGACTTTATAAACCCTCTTTTCCCCTCCCACAAACTCCTTCTTATTGGTATAAGAGATTTGTTCTCTGTCCTCCTACCAGCTGGGTACAGAACTGTGGCGATGGAATGGCCCTACATTCCCTTCCTCCCAGCCCTTGGTAGCAGGGGCCTGCTGAAGGAAGAACGCTGTGTGCGAATTGGAGAAGTCTGTTGTGTACTGCCAGATTGTTCTGTAGGAGCCATGGCAGCTGAGACCTAGATCAGAGCTACCTTTTATTTAAACCAGTGCATATTAGGTGTAACCCCATATCCAACCGAATGGTACCAGTGTAAAATTAGTGAAAGGAAGAGGAGAATCAGGCAACTTGGACCAGATATTCCTTTTCCTCTGGGCCTCATTATGCCTGTTTTGCAGCCATGCACCTGCAGTCTGTCTTCACCTCAGATACTGTTAACTCACTTATTGCCATTACTGTTGTCTAGATACACTGGCCCTGTCTCAGAACCCCTTTTGTGTCTCTGGAGGAGCAGGTTTGCAGAGTCTTTAATGCTACAGTTGTATCCCATTTGGCTGCTTTTCAGCATGCATATTTGTGAAGCAGGCAGCCTAAATTTAGACTTCTGTGTTGGGTTATGTTGTGCAGTACAAAAGTTATTTTGTAAAGGTTAATGAGAAATGAATAGCTTTGTCAAAATCAGGATGTGGATCTGTTGGTGGATTTGTGTGTTTAACTGTGATATGGAAACATAAAGATATTTCATGTTGTTACAGCAGTCAGCAGCTTATCAGCTTCTAGCCAATTTCCTGGAAAATATGATTTTAAATGCTAATATTGGTTTTCGTATTTCAGTTACAATGTTAACTTGCACTGGGGAATAAGAAAAAATCACACACCTTTTGAACATCAGGTTAAACAATGTAGTTAAATTACATATTTCAAAATAGGGGCTGTGTAGGCAGGGAATAAACCCTCTTTTGAAATAAGCCATAGTGTATCCAATGTCTCTGTTTCAAGATTGGCTCTATTGTGTGTAGATGCTCAATTTCGAAATAGCCGATCACTATTTTGAAATGCATTTTGTGTGTAGCTGTGCTATGTTGGAATAAACTGTTCCAGAAGAATTATTCTGGAATAGCTTATTCAGGAATAACATTGTGTAGACATAGCCTGAGACTGATACCCTGACTCCAGACGATACTATACAAAATTAAATCCATGGATATTGAGAATGCTTAAGACCTTGCAGAATTTTGCTCTTTATTTTTTGTGCCTTTGATCTTAGTCATTAATGCAAACCTGAGATTTCAGAAAGCTATTTTTAAAATGCTTCAAATCACTTGAAGACTGCTTGATCTATTATATATTTAATCCCTTCACCACTGGGAATTGACAAGTCTCAAAGACAGTTGCTCTGCAGTTCTTACAGCATTATATATTGCTTACTCTTGGCCAGGCTTTGGAGACAACTAGTGTCGGAGTTCTTTATACAATCCTATCAGTGTGTCATAAATCTGCCGTGAGCTATGGCTGTTATGAAATTCTGTCATGTATAAATTTCATTCTTCTGTCCATGAGCAATATTAATATCTCCTTTCATGTCTCTCATATTCACATGTAATCATATTAGAAAAGCAAACATTAGACAGAACATTCAAAATATGTTCGTTCAGCCCTTAGAAAGAAAACGCAACTGTTTTGCCAAGTATCTGGAGGCAAAAATCCATCAAAATAACTAATTCTAAAGCATTTAATAAACTATTAGGACAAAAATGAATTAGACTTTTTTCCTTGAATTATACTTAATGCTACAGTGTAGGCCAGGCATTGGCAATAAGTGCCCTGTGGGCCAGATGTGGCTCTCCAGGGTTACCCCTGGTGGGACGCTGGAGTTTTATTTGCTGGCATGTCTGCAGGTGTGTCCGCTGTGCTCCTGTTGGCCTCAGATCGTAGTTTCCAACCACTGGGAGCTTCAGGAAGTGGTGTCCTGGTCCACGCCACTTCCCACGGCTCCCCCTGGCCACGAATGGTGATCTGCAGCCAACAGGAGCTGCAAACAGCCATACCTGTTGATACACAGGTAAATCAAGTGCTGGCAGCTCACCAGAGGTTAACCCTAGCCAGCCACCAATTGGGCTTATTGCCCATCCCTTACAGGCAATGAGTGTGTTGTTTCTTGAGTCCCAAGTATGTAGTTGCCTGTTATATACACTTCAAGGGGCACAGGAGCAGAACCAAAGTTCTTATTGATTCTAACCATGCAGGATCAGAGTCTTTTACTGAGCCCATCACAGTAGCATGTGAAGGCATGTTAAGGGCCTAATTCCCTGCTACCATCACTTATACATTACTATAATTCAACAGACTTCAGTGGGATTCACTTTCAATTTACATTGTTGTAAGCGGGTGGAGAATCAGATCCAACCTTTCTTTAGGGTTGGTCTTTTCATATTTCTCATGGTCAATTTTTCTGTCAAACTTTATGTTGTATGATTGTTTAGATAAGGACTTATCTACACATGAGTTATTCTGCAATATCTATTCCAGAATAAAAGCATGTGGAAACTCTAATTCTGGATTTTTATTGGGGTTTTTGGTGGTTGAGCCTTTACGAGTCACACTTTCAAGCTTTTCTCCAAAACAGAAAAAGCTAGCAATTATATTTTAATGAAACCCAAGAGACCTTAAAATGAAAGTTCTAGGAATTGGTGCACTAGTAAACTCACCCAATAATATGAGACTTGTGACAAAATTGCAGGAATTAGCAACACTTGAAATAGGATGGACAAGTTAAGGAGTAAACATGTTACTAGCAATCAACTCCGTTGACTCCAGGTAAAACACTCTAGTGCAGCGTCCAGAGCTCTGATCTTAGAGCGCTCTACCTGGCATATTACAGTGAAGGAAGACATGGACCTATAGAAACACATGCAGCTGCAGGAGATGTGTATGTTTTATTTGCAGTAGCTTTAATGTGAGATGTACTCACTACAGCATTACTTCTGGATGTAGTGTGATCTTCCACAATAATTCTTCCAACTATGTGGACTCTATTTGCTTGACACCCTGGTTTTACACCAGTGTAACCTCGCTGACTTTAAAGGAGTTACTTTACTTTTTGGCCAGCTACTTTGATGTGTGTACAAATGCAGGTCAGGCTTATGAACTAGTTACTTGTCAAACAGTCAGAGCTTAATTTATTTATAAAATCAGGCATGGCTTTCGTATTTGTGAAACTTTTTTTGAAATTGCCAAATCCATATTTTATAAATATTTTATCCCTAGGTACATGAATGCCATCTCTGCATTAACAGCGCTGGAATTTTCAGTGATCATATCTTACAAATTCTTAGTAAAGTAAAATGAGTGATAGAAGCATATCAAGGTGTTTTTAAAATGGTACTAAAGCTGGTTACTTCTATAGATGGCCCTGAACTCATGTCTTAATACATCTGACAGTGTAAAGTCATCGATCCAAACACATCTAAACCCAGACTGGCATCTCAAATATGCAAATGATCTAACTTATATTATGGGCTCAGTGAAATCTCTGGATGTGAAAGTGCCATGACTTTGAAGTGTTTGGAATGTGGATATAGTCTTGAATTTTGTACTTGGAACCTCGTTCAGATTTCCTCAGGCCTATGGATCCAAAAGGGCAAATGTGGGAGAGACGGACAGAGTTGAGGGACTTTTATTTTATGTTTGAATCAGTTGGCTAGAAAACTTGCTGCCTTTGGTACTACACAAAGGCTGCGTCTACACTACAAAATAACTCCAGGTTAACTTTGAAGTAAGGGGCTACTTTGTAGTAGCCTGCAGAGAGCATCTGCACTCGCTTTTCCTTACTCCAAAGTTAACTGCAAAGTAAGGGAGGCTAACTTCGAAATCACTATTCCTTTCTGTACTCATTACTTCCAAGTAAGGGATCTGCCATGGCAGTGGCACCACTGGCACATGGAGATACTCTGGCCAGCCCAGCCATGGCTCTATGGTCTCTGCCAGCTGCCTGACAGGAGCCAGCTCCCCAGTAAACCCAGGCAGGAAACCGAGAGTGTGCCACAAGCAGGGGCAGCACGAGCTCCCACTCAGACTCTCAAGAATCCTTGAGGCTACAGCCAGTGCCTGCACCATCCAGCCACCATGGTAGCACGGCAGGACCTCTCTGCCCACAAGAGGCCCCAGACAGTGAGTCTGAGAGCTTGCAGTGTCCAGGTAAGAGGGGTGCCAGGAGGGGACCCTCCTGGACTCAGCGGGAGCTGAAGGACCTCCTTGCTCTATCTGGGGGAGGAGGAGGTCCTTTGCTAAACTGGTGCCTGCTAGCGTAATGTGGAGGCCTACAACAGGCTGGCCAGTGGGGTTGTTACCCAAGGCCACCCCAGCCACACCAGGGGCAGCATCTGGATCGACGCAAGGGAGCTGAGGCAGGCCTACTGCAAAGCCCATGATGCTGCCAGCCTGTTGGGGGCACAGCCTGCACGCTGACCCCACTAGAGGAAACCTCATAGGTTCCCGGGGCCGAGGGAGGTAGCTGCCCCAGAGCACCTGGTGGCCGCTGCCGGCCCCCTCCTGTGGACACCGGCGGGGAGACGGGCCCCTCTGGCACCACCAGCCCCCTCATGGGGACCGGTCCACCAAGACAGAGGGGATAGATGAGGGCTCCAGCGACCGGACCCTCGTCATCACCCTCCCCTCCGGAACGACCAGCTGAGCCTCATCTGCCTGAGCCTTTCCCAAGCCCCTGGAGGTTGTGGGCGGTAGATATGAGGCGATCAGGACATCACAGAGCCTGGGGAAGGGGCACCCCTGGGAACAGCCGCACAGCCCACATGCCCAGAGAAGGACAAGGGGCACCAAACATGGCCCAACCCTCACCAGGTGGGAACCCCTCAATACCTGGGATCCCATGGGGCCCACAGGCCATCGGATGGCAGGGGAACAGGGTGGGGGCCGGTGGAGTGGGAGCCTTGATCCCCTGGGATTGGGATCCAGAACTCATGGGCTGTCCCCCTGTCCCCTTCTGTTTCCATAGGTCAGTTGTTGGGCAGCCACCACAGCCCATCCAAGCAGACCACAGCCGCAGGGGGCTAGGAGGCCACCCCAGCCCACATCCCTGCATGGCCATGGGATGAGGAGGTGGCCACCAACTGGGTGGTCATGCGGGAGATGGCTGGTGATGGAGCGGGAGGTGTGGGAGCAACTAGCCAGCAGCCTGGGACCCTCCTTCGAAGTAAAGGAGGGTTGCCTTATGTGTGTAGACACTCTCTACTTTGAAGTTGCTTGCTTCGAAGTGGGCAACTTCAAAGTTATTTTGTAGTGTAAATGTAGCCAAAGAGAACAATTGCAGCTGCAATCCACTGTGCTTGGGAGCAGCAGGGTGACCATATGCAGGGAATTGCATGATCTGGACAGGATCCTTCATTCCTTGTACAAAGCAAACTTGCTTTGAAATTGGTGTGAGTTTGGAGGGGAAAAAATTAGCATTTGGCTTATTGTCTTTCCCGATCAAATGTCTTTCCATTTTCTTCAAATTTAATTGATCACTAACATAAACATTTCTATAGCATGGCAGCACGAACACTCAGTCCTAGTGCTTTCCCTATAAATTAAAACCTCTCTTCTTTGAGCCTGTGGTACCAACATTTTTGTTAATCTGATTTTTCCCATGTGATTTAATGTACTCAGAATTTTTTTGTATTTGATTTGGTTCAAAAATGTTTTTAATTTGTCTGGACAGCAGATGGCCATCTGAAAGAAACTGTATTTAGCTTAGCACTTTCCGCTCTACATTCCTTTACTATTCATAGCCTGGCAGTCATACATATCTTAAGTGTGCATAAGAGGAGGCAGTTACACTTGCAGCTGCAGTTCTGCTAGTATGGTTTGAGTTTTTACAGTACTATTTGTAACAAATCTGTTTTTAAATGTTGAAGACCAATTGTTAGACAGTGAGCAACGTTCTGTCTAAACTTAGTTGCGTGACTCCATAGAAATGAATGGGATAGCTCTAGTGGAAGTGAGAGGAGAAACAGGCACTCTGTTTTTAATAAGGAGCCACATCTTGCAACCAGATCCAGGCATTTGAATTCCTATGCTGGTCCATAGCCAGATGAGCTCTCTGGGCATAGGCCTCTTCTCCCAGAGATCCAACTGCAGGATCAGGACTTCAAGCTCTAAAGAGAGTCACGGAATAAAACATGTATACGATTGTTATCAAATGATTGTTTACACTCGTTGGGTTAAATTCATCTGTCGCACAACAATGCCTTTAATTCAGGAGCAACACGCAAGAATGACTTTGGTCCTTTGAACTTTTTATTACAGAGCAGATTTTTAATTCTATTGTTGGCAAAAAGGTAGGATATTTAAACAAAATGAACTGTGATTTAAAAAACAAAATATTTGAAAACTTTCCATACAAATAAGATGGCTTTCTGATTAGTAGAAAGATGGTAGAAACATTTTGACACATTGTATTTTCAGAAACTATTTTAGTATATATAATGTTGTTCAATATTCCCTGAAGTACAGTTATATTTTTAAAGGGAACTTTCACAGGCAATTTTTAGAAACTACTTTGAATTCAAAATGTCTTTCTCAAAACTTATTTTGCAGACCAAATGTATGCTACTTATGCATGCTCTGACATCCCACAAGAAATGTTGAAGTTAATATTATATAAAGACATAAAATATGGCACTTGTCTGTTACATAAATTATAATTCCATTGAACTCCTAGACTAATATCTGCTGCTGCTTTCATTATTCATCTCATGAATACACATTACAAAAGTAACCCCTATGTATTGGCATTTTTATACAAGCTTTACATTCAGTACCTTATCGGAGAGCATTATATGAAATATTTTTCATGTATTATGACTGTCAAGCTTTCATTTGTTTAAAAAGCATGGGTCTCCAGCACATATGCAGCTGGAGGAATATAGTCTTATATTTCACATCAAACAGTAAAACTCAACATGCAAGAAATATTGCAAAGTTTTGCTTCTCTCCTGTCTCCATTGTAAATACAAACCTACAACTCCATATGCATGGCTGCATTGCAAAGCATAGTCTGAATCACATTAGGAATAATATCTCACCAATAACAGTTAACAAGACTTTAGTTGATTGCCTGTGAGCTCTTCATTTCAATGACCAAAATGCCATCATGGCAGAAGAGAGCAGACAAATCTTTTTTCTTGACTCCATTAGGTAATTTGTATTGTCTTATAAAGCTTCTGGATATGAAACCATGTTCGTCCATCCTCGGTCCATGCTTAGCTTTGATCAGGAGCCAACCTTCAAAAGTCTGAATAATGATATCTTCAGGACGGAACTGCACAACATCCAGTAAGACCTGAAAGCTGGGTTTGAGTTCCTCTGTGCTGTTCTTCTCTGCTGCAGCTGTACATTGTGTTGCATTTCTACTTTTCGCCTCAGCCGTGGTTGGGCCCGGCAAGGCATATAAAGAGTGATCCAATTTGCATGCTTCCAGATCTTGAATACTAAACTGCTCCTGATAACGCACAGGAGTTTCCACCCAGTGTCTTGTAACTAGTCCTTCTTCCATTTCTGAGACCAAAGTATGAGTTACTGCTTTATGATAGCCACCAAAAGCAGTACCGTCAGACTGGCGTAGTAAGCTCTTTCCAGTTGCATGCTTACTCCCAGACTAGCTTATCAGTTGATGTGGCCTTTCATTTTTAGCACTGGCAAAGCTTAACACTTAATTGGGCATGATTCATGTTCATGAGACATGCCTCATCTTTTTATACATTGACAATACAGCACTATTTATAGAGCATGTGTCTTCAGTTACTTTGGCAGTCTTTATGCGTACACTAAGCAGCAAAAATTTTTATTTTATTGTACTTCTTGTTCTTTGCTTATTAGCCTGCTTGGTGTTATGAGTAAATAAGGTATTTTCTTTTATTTGTCTACAAAGGAGTTTAGTGTTCTGTTTGTCAACAGAAACTACTACATAATGACAGTGAGGTAGCCATGTTAGTCTGTATTCTATCAAAACAAAAAAGCAGTCATGCAGCACTTTAAAGATTAGCAAAATAATTTATTCGGTGATGAGCTTTCGTGGGACAGACCCACTTCTTCAGATCACTTGTGGGCTGTTGGCCCAACTGGAAGGTCGCTAGCATTCTGACTCAGCAGTTTGAGGTCATGGTGGTATAGTCAGAGGGGCCAGTGATCAGAGTCAACAGTTAGAGTCTGTAGCTTAGACTGAGGAGACTGAAACGAGCCCTGAAAGCTTATAGTACAATGAAATCCAATAACAATTGAAGGATCATCACATTCATGGCTATGATCCTTCTATAGTTGCTTCAATGCTGCCATGAATGCCTTCCCCCTCCCACAGAGACAGGGGCTCCTAGCCCCCACCCCCCAACTGCATATTCCAGTGTGTCACTGGAGCCAGGGCCTCCAGGGACCCAGGACCTGTGCTGCTTTGAGCCGGGGACCCCATGCATGTGCTGGGGCACTGTGTATGAAGCGGACAGAGGGAGTTCCACATGTCATCACACCCCAGTGTGATGTGCTGAGCCACATTTCATCACACCCCAGTGCTCCATTCACAACATGGTAAATGGGGAGCGTATTGGACACTATGGTTATAGTAAAACTAACAGCTGAAATAAAAAGCAGTCAAGTAGCAAGTAGTAGTATAGACTAGCACGGCTTACTCTCTGTTACTATTCAGCTGAAATAAGTGCATGTCCCAAGTCATGGGGAAATTGCAAATATTTTTCTTGCCGACTGTGAGACTTTAAGGCCAGAAAAGATCATTGAGTCTGACCTGCTGCACATTGCCAGCCACAGATCCTCACCTACCCACTCCTGTAATACATATCCATATCGCTGGCTGAGTTACCAAGTTCTGAACGCATCAGTTGAAGACATCAAGCTACGGAGAATCTGCCATTCACAATAGTTTAAATCAGTAAATGGCCTGTGTCCTGTGGTGCAGCCAATCTGACGCAGGAAAATTTCTTCCTTACCCCAAATATGGTGATCAGTTAGACCCTGAGCACATGGGCAAGATCCACCAGCCAGAGAGCTGGAAAGGAATTCTTCATTGTAACTCGCAGCCCTCCCCATCTAGTGTCCCATCATCAGCTGTTGGGGATATTTGCTGCTAGCAGTTGCAGATCAGCTACATACCATTGTCTCATTGCTCTGTCCCCTGCGTACACTGATCAAACCCAATTTTATGCCAGCTAAGCTTTTTTTGCCCTTCTTGTTTCCCTTAGAAAGCTGTTCCTGAGCTTCACTCTTCTGATGGTCAGAAACCTTCATGTAATTTCAAGCCTGAACATATTGAGGTCCAGTTTATATCCACTTGTTCCTTTGTTCACTATGGGACTTTCCCTCCCTCCCTGGTGTTTCTCTCTTTGATGTATTTACAGAAAGCAATCATACCTCCCCTCAGTCTTTGTTTGGTCAGGATAAACATGTCAAGCTCTTTATGTCTCCTCTCATAAAGTAGGTTTTCCATTCCTCTGATCATCCTAATAGCCCTTCTCTGCACCTGTTGCAGTCTGAACTCATCCCTCAGAAATATGTAGTCCTGCGTGGATATGCAATTCATATCTGTCGTTATACAGCAGATATCTGTGGAGCTGAAGGGCTTCAGCAACAAAGAGCAAGATTAGCAGGGCCATGGCCAGTGACTGGGCCAGGAACCACAGTGGTGAAAAGTATTTGTTTGGCTATAGGCCAGGCCTAGATTATCTTTAATCTTCCTGCCCTTCCCCCCACCTCTTCTTGTGTAGTTTTCTTTTTATTTAAATGACAAAAGAATCTTTTACTATTGGCTTTAACATCCTTTGCAAGGTCCAGTTCTGGTTTGTTTTTGTCAGGTCTCATTTTTTCATACACTTTTTGACCTCCAGGTGGTACATTCTTGGCAGGGTGCAACACTTCAGATGTATCAGCAAGACCTTCAACTGCCAGGATGAGTCTAATGCTTTGGGTCCACCAGCAGCAAAGCAAGGACATAGAGGTCCCACGTTGCAGAATAGGTTAAGGGACCCATTCTAAAGTGCTCGTCTCCAGTTCTCCCATAGCCCCAACTCAGCCTCATCCAGGGTCCCAGCCCCTCTTTGCACCCTGCTGCCATGGTCTCCCTGCACACCTTCAGCTCCCTCTCTGTTTCATGCCTCCAGTTCTGATCCAGGCACCTTCCAGCACTTCAGCCTCCCGCCAGCCTCCTTCAGTTGAGCCTCAGCTCCCCCAGCTCTGACCCAATCACTCCATCCAAGTCCTTTTAGCTTCCCCCCTGCCCATCACTTCCTTATCTGTCTCCCTACTCATCCCCTATGGCTATTCTAACCTCCTATCCCCACCCTCAGTGTGGCTTTATAGCCCCCTCCCATTCTTCCATTGCAACACTCCCCAGTTCCTCCATGCACCATCCCGCTATGCAAAGACAATTTGATGATGATTTTTTACCTTGCACTCTGTCTCTTTGTGGGCAGGAAGAAGTGTTTCTCATGCCTGGTCCTCCTTGCATGCAGGTGTTGCAGTTTCCCCCATTCCTTCTTGTTCACCCTTCCTATCTGGTAACACCTGGGGTGCCTCATCGCAGCCACCTCTGGAAACTGCTTTCCCCCAGTGGCCCCTCTCCACTGTGGTGGGGTGGCAGGATTTGGCTGCTGATGGAATGGTGATGGTATGACATATGTGCAGCTAGCGCCGAGTGATCTTTATGCTGGCTTAGCCCCTTGAACTTTGTGGACCCTGGGGTGACTGCTTCATTTACACCATTGTAAGTATTCTACTGGGTACCAGCACCCTTTATCTTCTGAGACTTGCTGGTTTGGATCGGTGGCCTGGATCACAAGTGTATCTGGGCGTGGACTGGAGTGACAATAACTTCTGCAATCTTCCTGCTGCTCAGTGGCCTAAAAGAAGATAAGCCCTGGAAACCTTTAGTAGTTTTCTTAGTGAGCCCAAAGGGAACTATGAAATTGAAGTGAAAGAAAAAGCCCAGATCTTTTAAAGTCATTAAGAAAAGTGTCCATATCGCTTTTTGCTGTCTGCTCAGCAAACTCTCTTTACTAAAGTTCACCAAGGCAAAGCAACAGAGATATAGCCGTGCTAGTCTATATACTACCAAAACAAAAAAGCAGTCCAGTAGCACTTTAAAGACTAACAAAATAATTTATTGGGAGATGAGCTTTCGTGGGGCAGACATACTTCTTCAGATCATAGTCATACCAGAACAGACTCAATATTTAAGGCACACAGAACCAAAAATAGTAATGAGGGTTGACGAGAGAAAGCAGTATAGATTGTGGAAGCTGATGACTAACACGTGTGGGGGTTTTTTTTTCCCCCTTCAGTAGCAGTAGTGCAGGGGATTACAAACTAAATGATGCTCTTACTCTCCTTTTTTCAGCTTTTGTTTTGGGGCATTCTCTTTGCCTTGTCTCTTCCTCTTTCCTCATAATGAAAACAGCAAGCAAGCTTAAATGTGATCCCTGAAAGCGAATGGACTGCATAAACATCAAGACATGAACATTCCTATTTCAAGAGCTACCACAAAAGATTCCCCCCCCCCCCTTTTTCTCTCTCTCTCTCTCTCTCACACACACACACACACACACACACACACACACACACGACTTCCGCGCAGGTTACATGTAAAGAGTGACTGGAGAGGAGAGGTTATCCTAGTCATTACGCATGCTAAGGTTGCTATTTTATTTTCAGAAAATGTAAAACCAAACGTGCTTGTTAGGAAGATATTTAATGACATCATTAATGGCTCAGACTGACTTTAAGCAATATTAACTTAGTTGAATGAAGGTTTATGTCTACCACAGGAAGGAAACAAGTGTGCTTCTTTATTAAAAGTCAGGGGGTTCTTTTGGCACTCTGTCCAGCACATAATGCTGTGTTTTGGGGACGTGATTCTAACTGTGCAGTTTATAAGAGTGTTAGCAGAAGTCCTGCTCAACCTCACCCATTTTCCACTGAACAGCTGTTTTCTGTTTTACAAACCAGAGTGACTCAACTGGCGGAGGAATTTCATCTCTTGTGTGAGCTAATATACTTGGTTGGCTGTTGTTAGCCAGACAGGACAGATGTTATGTCTTTAAAAATCATTACATCATTTAAATTTATTGTTTGCAAGTCTTATTATTCCTACCGGGTCCTGTTCTCCAATGGTCTGGTTTAGCGCTCTTTAATTTTGTACTCTGTCCATTAACCTGCTTTATTTATTTTAATATTGGTTCCCATCCCTTTTTAAAAAGAAAAAGCTGTAAATGTTTTCTGGTGAGAGTGGGCTGACTCTAAGGAGACATTTTTCCCTCAAAGCAACTTGGTACATTGCTGAATTTTTTTAATAAAAAATGTCAGTACATATCCTGTAAGGCATAATCATGCTTGTTTTTAACCACATAAAGCTGTGTGAGTTCCTAGTCCTATTAAATATTTCCATCAAATATAGTGGCTACATCTACACTAGAGGGTTTTGTTGGCAAAACTTGCAGAGCACCTATGCACAAAATGTTTTGTCACTGGAAACTTTCAACAAAAGAAATGTGTAGATGGTCCAAGGTGCCCTTTTGTCGACAAAGCAGGTCAAAAGATGATCTACTTTTATGTGTAGGCGCGATTTGTTGACAGAAGTTTTGTTGGAACATCTCTTCTGACAGAAACTTCTGTAAACAGTTGCTTCTAGTGTAGACGTAGCCACTGTGAATGGGAGGTATGGTCCAATTAGTTAGTGATGGTTTGAGTTCCCCTTAAGCACTCTTATATAGCCTTGCCTAATTTCACAGAATCACAGAGTCATAGGGCTGGAAGGGACCTCAGGAGGTCATCTAGTCCAGGCCCTTACTTCAAGCAGGATCAGCCCCCACCAAGTCATCCCAGCCAGGACCTTGTCAGCCGGGACTTAAAAACCTCAAGGGATGGAGAATCCACCTCCTCTCTAGGCAATGCTTTCTAATGCTTTACAACCCTCCTGGTGACGTAGTTTTTCCTAATATCTAACCTACACCTCTCCCTCTTCAACTTCAGACCATTACTCCTTGTTCTGCCATCTGACACCACTGAGAACAGTTTCTCACAATCCTCTTTAGAGCTCCCCTTCAGGAAGTTGAAGGCTGCTATTAAATCACCCCTAAGTCTTCTCTTCCGTAAACTAAACAAGCCCAAATCCCTCAGCCTATCCTCATAGGTCTTGTGCTCCAGCCCCTTAATCATTTTTGTTGCCCTCCACTAAACCTGCTCCAGCACATCCACATCCGTTTTATATTGGGGGGCCCAAAACTGGACACAGTGTTCCAGATGTGGCCTCACCAGTGCGAAATAGAGAACAACTAGTTCTCTAGATCTGCTTGAAATGCTCCTCCTAATGCACCCTAGTATGCCATTAGCTTTCTTGGCTAAAAGGGCACACTGTTTACTCATATCCAGCCTTTCATCCACCATAGCCCCTAGGTCCCTTTCTGTCATACTGCTGCTGAGCCAGTTGGCGTTCAGCCGAAAACAATGCTTGGGATTCTTCTGCCCAGGTGCAGGACTGTACATTTCTCCTTGTTGAACCTCATCAGATTTCTTATGGTCCAGTCCTCCAATTTATCCAGGTCACTCTGGATTCTCTCTCTACCCTCCACTGTATCTACTTCTCCCCCTACTTTTGTGTCATCTGCAAACTTGCTGAGGGTGCAATCCAGTCCCTCATCCAGGTCATTAATAAAGATGTTGAACAAAACCAGCCCCAGAACAGAACCTTGTGGCACTCTGTTTGAAACTGACCACCATCCAGATATTGACCGCTACCTGTTGGGCCTGACTGTCAAGCCAGCTTTCTATCCATCTTACAGTCCATGTACCCAATCCATATTTCCTTAACTAATGGACAAGAATGTTGTTTCAAAAGCTTTGCTCAAGTCAAGGTATATAACATCCACTGACTTCCCCTCATCCACAGAGCCTGTTACCTCATCATAGAAGCTAACAAGATTGGTCAGGCAGGACTTGCCCCTGGTGAATCCATGTTGGCTACTCTTGATCACTTTCCCCTCTTCCACTGCTCCAAAATGGATTCCTTGAGGATCCCCTCCATTATTTTCTCGGGGATTCAGGTAGGACTGACCAGTCTATAGTTCCCTGGATTGTCCTTCTTTCCTTTTTTAAAGATGGGCACTATGTTTGCCATTTTCCAGTCATCCAGTATCTCCTCCAATCTACAAGAGTCTTCAAAGATAATGGCCAAAGGTTCAGCAATGATATCTGCCAATTCCCTCAGTTCCCTCACTGCCCTCAGGTACATTAAATCCAGACCCATGGATTTGTGTACATCAAGTTTTTCTAGATAGCTCAGAATTTGTTCCTTCCCCACAGATGGCTGCCCTGCACCTTCTCATCCTGCATGGTCTAGGACCGTCGTGTGGGAGTTGACTTTGTCAGTGAAGACTGAGGCAGAAAAAGCATTGAGTACTTCAGCTTTTCCTACATCATCTGTCACTAGGTTACCTGTCATGACCAGCATCTGATGAAGTGAGTCTGTGCTCACGAAAGCTCATGCTCAAAACTTTTCTGTTAGTCTATAAGGTGCCACAGGACCCTTCATTGCTGTTACAGATTCAGACTAACACGGTTACCCCTCTGATACCTGTCTCATCCAGTAACTGCCCCGCGCCTTCTCTGATAACCCGTTTATTGTTAACATGCCTGTAGAAATTCTTCTTGT
Source organism: Carettochelys insculpta (assembly GCF_033958435.1). Lineage (NCBI taxonomy): Eukaryota > Metazoa > Chordata > Testudines > Carettochelyidae > Carettochelys > Carettochelys insculpta. Next base: position 97,143,727 of record NC_134141.1, read on the forward strand.
TACTCTTCACATCCCTTGCCAGCTGCAGTTCCACTTGTGCTTTCGCTTTCCTGATTACTCCCCAGCATTTTCCAGCTGTATGTTTGTACTTCTCCTTAGTCAATTTGTGTGGCTGTGTCTACATTTGCATTCCCTTTTGAAAGAGGCATGCAAATGAGATAAATCAAAAATGCAAATGAGGTGCAGATTTACATATACAGCAAAGCTCGAAAGAAGAGTAGACGAGACCCTTTTGAAAATACACCCCATCTTCAACAGAACTTTCTTCCCTGTTTTTATGGGAAGAAGGATTCTTTCGAAGATTGGGTTTACTTTTGAAAGAGCCTTGTCTACACTGCTTTTCTTCTTTCAGAAGAAGCTCTTTTGAAAGAAGAATATACAAATGAGGCCCCAGATATCTAAATCTGCACCTTATTTGCATGCCTCTTTCAAAAGAGGAATGCAAGTGTAGATGCAGCCAGAATGTCTACACAGCAGGCTTATTTCAAAATAAACTACTCCGGAATAGCTTATTTCGAAGTACCACTGTGACACAGAAAATGCATTTCAAAATAGTCTTCAGCTATTTCAAAATACAGCATCTAAGTACAATAGAGACCTTTTCAAAACAGAGTCATTGAACACACTATGGCTTATTTTGAAAGACACTCTTCTCTGTCTACACAACCCCAATTTAGAGAGATTTCTAAATGTGCTGCTACTCATGGAATGGGAATTACCTCTGTTTGCAAAATAATTTCAAAATAGCACTTGGCTTATTTCAAATCATAGCTATGTTGTGAAGATGCTAGCAAAGTTATTTTGAAATAAGGGCTATTACTGTGAAATAACTTTGCTGTATAGACATACCCATAAGCTGCATCTACATTACTCCTTCCTTTCAAAAGGGGCATATAAATACATCAGACTGAAAATGCTCATGAGGCACTGAATATTCATATCAGTATCTCATTTGCATAATGGTGGCCATTCTCCACATCAAAAGCGCCGCTTTCAAAATGCGTGCTAGCCATGTAGATGTGGTTCCTTTGAAAGGAAGCCCTGCTTTTGAAAGTACCCTTCCGATTTTTTTTTTTCCAGGAACAAGGGTACTTTTGAAAGTGGGGCGTCCTTTGAAAGGAACCCCATCTACACAACTAGTTTGCATTTCAAAAGCAGCACTTTCGATGCTGTGCGTGGCCACCACTATGCAAATGCAGCAGTGCCTCATTAGCATTTTTGATCTGCTGTATTTACATGCCCCTTTTGAAAGGGAGGGGTAGTGTACACACAGCCTAAGGCTGTGTCTACACTAGCTCCCTACTTAAAGGGAGCATGGTAAGTAGGGTGTTGGGAGATTATTAATGAAGTGCTGCGGTGCATATGCAGCACTTCATTAAGCTAATTCTCCCCCATGGCAACTTTGAAGTCCTAAACGTTGAAGTGCTGGCTTGCGTGTAGCCGCAACTAACCTGCCAGTACTGCGAAGTGCCTGGGCAAATTTGAATTCCCTTTACTTCTGAGGAGTAAAGTAAGTGTTATTACAATCATCCATCCTCCTCCTTAATAATAGTCCAGCAGCATATCTTGCCTATCCCTAATATCTTTCTTCTCCGCTTCTCATCTTGGTCTCTCTTGCTTTCTCCTCTACTCTCTGTCCTAGGCCTCAGGAGCTGCTTCTTTCCTACCTGTTGGCTGTTGTCAGCTAGGAAGCTCATCTTGAGACTACACATACAATTTGAAACACAAAGCTCCCAGGAGCTTAGAATATATTTTCAGGCTTAAAATATTGGAAGCATACCCGGAGCTGCAGGTACATGGGCTTTCAAAGTTTGATTTTTAAAAAATTATAAATTTCAGCCCACCAGTGTACTCAAAGTTGGTTGTTGGGTCATTAAACCTGGTCAACCCTAAAACCTTTTTTTTGCAGTAAGATGTCTCTGCTCTCTAGTGTGTGAGGCTGGTATTGCATGCCTACTGGGATGGTGCATAGCTAGATTTTCTTAAAAGCAGAGCATTTTAGAGACTAATTTTAAAGACGCAGGCTGGATCTACATGGCACAGCTTTCCCGGCAGGTCCATGTTAATGAGCAGCCTCCAAATCGCAAGTGGCTGCTCATTAGCATGGTCCCACAGCTTATTAACATAGCTACACAAGAGCTTGATCTCAGCAGAGGGGGGGTGCCGGCAGTAAAGAGGCCATGTGGATGTGCCCTTGGCAGCAAAAAAGCCCCTCTGTCACCAGACCCTTATGCCTCAGACGTCTAAGGCATAAGGGACGGGCGATGGGGGCGTTTAGCCAGAAGAGGCACATCCACAGGGCCTCTGCAGTGCCAGCGCCCCCTTCTGCTGATGCCGAACTCTCGTGGAGCTATGGTAATGACCTTCGGGAGTATGCAAATGGCACGCCATTTGCAATCCCAAGAAGTTCATTTTGCATAGCTCTGCTGGCAGTGGCGCTGGGGGCAGTGCCGTGTAGACATAGCCATAAAGGGCAATTAGATACCAAATTCCCACTGACAAGTCAATGGGAGTTAAGTGTCTGAACTTTCATTTGTGCTTTTGGAAATCTCCTTCACCGCTCCACTAGATCTTTGGTCTAAATATGCATCATCCACGTTACCGCTCTGCTGTGACATTAGCATTGCCAACTTTCTAACCACACAAAACTCTTAGCCAGCTCCTGTCTCTTTCCAAAGTCCCCACCTCTTTTGTGAGGGTCCGGCCCCTGCCTGCTCCATCGTCTATCCTTCTGTCACTCGGTCTCCCCTCCCTCCACTCATTTAATTGGGCTGGGGCAGGGAGTTGGCAAGAGGGAGGGATGAAGTGTCCAGCTGGAGGTGTGGTCCTGCATGAGGCTGGGGATGAGGGATTTGGAGTGCCAGATGCAGCTCTGGGCTGGGGCTGTAGGGTGTGGAATGTGCTGGGGGCACAGGACTGAGACAGAGAATGGGGGTGCAGTAGGTGATGTGGGACATGGGCTCCGGCCATAACTTAAGGTGCGAGAAGGGGTTGTGACCTAGGGCAATGGTTGGGTTATGGGAGGGAGTTCAGGGTGTGAGCTCCAGTTGGGTGGCCCTTATCTCAGGCGATTCCTGGAAGCAGCTGATGTGTTCCTCCAGCTCTTAGGCAGAGGAGCCAGTGGGCTCTGCATGCAGCCTGCACCTACAGGCACTGCCCTCGTGGCTCCCATTGGCTCTGGTTCTCAGGCAATGACAGCTGCAAAACTGGTGCTTCAGGTGGCATCCCTGTGGCCACCCATGCCTTGGATACAGACATATTAGCTGCTTCCAGGAGCCATGCAAAACCAAGGCAGGCAGGGAACTTGTCTTAGTCTAGCTGCACTGCCAGCTGGACTTTTAGTGATCAGTTCAGCAGTGCTGACTGGAGCTGCCAGCGTCCTTTTTCGACCAGGTATTCCAACTGAAAACAGGACTGACTGGCTAAGCCGCAGTGCAGTGGAAAGGGACCTAGGGATTATGGCAGATGAAAGGCTGGATATGAGTAAACAGTGTGCCCTTGTAGCCAAGAAGGCCAATGGCATGTTGAAATGCATTAGGAGGAGCAGATGTAGAGAAATTGTTGTTCCTCTCTATTCAGCACTGGTGAGGCCACATCTGGAGTATTGTGTCCAGTTTTGCCCCCTCCCCCGGTATAGAGTGGGATGTGGATGTGCTGGAGCAGGTTCAGTGGAGGGCAAAAAAAATGATTAAGGGTCTGGAGCACATGACGTAGGAGGAGAGGCTGAATGATTTGGGCTTATTTAGCTTGCAGAAGAGAAGACTGAATGGTGATTTAATAGCAACCTTCAACTTCTTGAAGGGGTGCTCTAAAGAGGATGGCGACAAATGTCCTCACTGGTGACAGGTGGCAGAACAAGGAGTAATGGTCTGAAGTTACAGAAGGAGAGAAATAGTTTGGATATTAGGGAAAAACTACTTCACCAGGAGGGTGGTGAAGCACTGGAATGCATTACCTAGAACGGTGGTGGAATCTCCATCTCTAGAGGATTTTAAGTCCTGGCTTGACATAGTCATGGCTAGGATGACTTAGCTGAGGTTGATCCTGCTTGAAGCAGGGGGCTGGACTCAATGACGTCTTGAGGTCCCTTCCAGTCTGATGATTCTATGATTACATCTCTGTGTGGTTGGTGATGAAGTAGTGTTCTGCCCAACTGACAAAGGGGAGAACCTGGGACTCAGATGCGAAGTGAATTGCAGAAGACCAAACAGATACTTGGTGCAAAACTGAGATTGGAATTTGAGAGGGCTGAGGGACTCTCTTGTAGTCAAACCCTCACGGCCTCTTTGTGCACACATTTTTATATGGCTTCAAGGATATCCTTGTAGGTTGGCTTTTTAAAACAAAACAAAGACAAAAAAAAAAAAAGATGACAGCAAGTAGATTGAATTACAGTTGCCCGACAACAGCTAAGGTTGTGGAGTGCTATTACAGAGAAGAGTGCTGTGCTGACATCTAGTGTCTGAGGGGGAAAAACACAGCAGCAAATAAACATTTACAAAACACTTCTGTTGTGGATTACACATTGTACTACAAGAGGTAATGTTAAAATTAGATCAAGTATTCATAAGGGCTACGTCTACACGTGCAGCCAACATCGAAATAGCTTATTTCGATGTTGCAACATCGAAATAGTCTATTTCGATGAATAGCGTCTACACGTCCTCCAGGGCCGGCAACGTCGATGTTCAACTTCGACGTTGCTCAGCCCAACATCGAAATAGGCGCAGCGAGGGAACGTCTACACGTCAAAGTAGCACACATCGAAATAGGGATGCCAGGCACAGCTGCAGACAGGGTCACAGGGCGGACTCAACAGCCAGCCGCTCCCTTAAAGGGCCCCTCCCAGACACAGTTGCACTAAACAACACAAGATCCACAGAGCTGACAACTGGTTGCAGACCCTGTGCCTGCAGCATAGATCCCCAGCTGCCGCAGAAGCAGCCAGAAGCCCTGGGCTAAGGGCTGCTGCCCACGGTGACCATAGAGCCCCGCAGGGGCTGGAGAGAGAGCATCTCTCAACCCCCCATCTGATGGCCGCCATGGAGGACCCAGCAATTTCGACGTTGCGGGACGCGGATCGTCTACACGGTCCCTACTTCGACGTTGAACGTCGAAGTAGGGCGCTATTCCTATCTCCTCATGAGGTTAGCGACTTCGACGTCTCGCCGCCTAACGTCGAAGTTAACTTCGAAATAGCGCCCGACGCGTGTAGACGCGACGGGAGCTATTTCGAAGTTGGTGCCGCTACTTCGAAGTAGCGTGCACGTGTAGACGCAGCTAAGGAGAAGCAAAAGTAAGGAAAATGTCTCAGCTTCAGCTTGAAAATGGACCTTTTTTTCAAACAAAACTTTGGCTTCTTGCCAAGAAAAAAATACTGTTTTAAAAGCAAAGATGTGTTTTGTATTGAAATAACAAGGAATTGAGAGTTATGTGAAATATTTGTTAGAAAGAGGAAAACTAGGCAAAATGCCAAGGTGTCAGCTTGAATATGGGTAACTTTTTCAAGCCTGGCTAGGCTTCTTCCCAAGAAAGATGAGTTTCTAGAGCAGGGGTTGGCACACACCGCCCCCACCAGCACACATGCCACTTTTGGCAGGCAAGCCAATTTTAGGGTTGCACATGGAGTGGGACCAACCCTGCCCTCCTCCCCCATGCAGCATGAGAGGGGGCAGGAGCACAGGGGTGGGGCTGGAGCCCCTGCCACAGCTGCCACAGTACCGGGCTCGAGCCCCGCCCCCTTCTCCCTCAAGCCTCCTCTACAGGGCCAGGATGCCCCTGGGGTGTGGGCCCAGAGCCTGGAGCCCCCACCATGGTGTGCAGCTGGAGCCCCCCTTCCCTTCCCCCCCCCCACCACAAGCCATGGTGCAAGGCTGGGGCTGGAGCAAAGGGGTGCAGCACAGGGCCAGGGCCAGGGCCAGAGCCTCTCTCCCCCCTGAATCTCCTCTGTGGGCCTGGGGCTGGAATCCCCCTCCCCAGATCCCCCTCTGAAACACAGGGCTGGAGCCAGTGCCCCCACCGTGCCATAAGTAGGATTATTAGGCTTGGGCTGCATTGTAGCCATATCTTGACATAACTTACACCATTTGCGTTGTGCAAATGGTGTATGTTATTGTGAGGTAACTTATTTTGAACTTGGTGCTGTCCAGACAGACCCAAACTTTGGAATAAGTGCCTATTTTGAACTTCCTGTTCCCCTTTCGCCATGAGGTATAACGGGAATGAAATACGGCGCTCAAAATAGCCCTGTGATTTTTGAGCATGGCGTTCAGCTGTGGGTTTTTACTTCGGGGTACTAGTCTATACTGAAATAGAGACTACAATGTTGCCATAGCCTTAGCGGCTTTAAAAAGTATCCCTGGCACTGGGCCTGTATATAGAGGTCAAAAGGTCAAATTTTGGCACTCGGCTTCCCAAAGGTTGCTGATCCCTGTTCTAGAGTAAAGACTTGATTTCTGCTGAAATTATGGGGAAATGTGGATTTATGGCACAATAGCTATTCTAATGGAAAAGGGGCTAAAACAAAATTGAAGGCTAATCCAAGGGAAAAAGCAAATATTTCGCTGCAAAATTCCATGAAACAAAGAAGATCTATTTAGACAGCTCGACATATATATCTGGTAAATATAGCACTTTGGACACAGTGTCACAAAGCGAAATGTAGGAACTACCAAAGGAGACAACATTAGCGCTGTGGCCACACTAGCCCCTCCTTTCGGAAGCACTACGGTAATGTGGCACTTTGGAATATGCTAATGAGGTGCTACGATGACTATATAGCACCTCATTAGCAAAATGGTGGCCGTGTGCACTTTGAAACTGCCAGTTTTGAAAAGTACGCTGCCCATGTAGCTGGGAGCCTTTTGCAACAACCTCTCTGATTTCAAAAGCCCCTTCTTCCCAAAGCCAGGTGGGGGGAGGGATAGCTCAGTGGTTTGAGCATTGGCCTGCTAAACCCAGGGTTGTGAGCTCAGTCCTTGAGGAGGCCATTTTGGGATCTGGGGAAAATAGGTTAAAAATAAGGATGGTGCTTCGTCCTGCCAAGAAGGAAGGGGATTAGATTCAATGACTTCCCAAGGTCCCTTCCAGCTCTGAGATGTGCCTGCACATATTACTATCATTATTCATTATCCAACAAAAGCTAATGAGAGTGAAGTTATTAAATAAATGGCATGTAATTACCCACAGGGAAATCTGGGCAGAATAGTGGGTTTAATATCTTGATCTTACAGAAAATGCTATGAGATGACCACCAGTGACCTCTGTTTTACATGTAAGGTACCTTTTACTGCCTTGCAGGGGCTCTGATCTACTACCACCTCAGAAGGGAAAAGTGGCACATACTGAATCACAGCCCTGTTGTTTGCAGCCATATCCTCTCTGTACAGTGACCAGCCACCCCATATTAGGCAGAACAGTCCTGCATTTGGGATGCCAAAAAGGCATCCCGACTTATCACTTTTAGAAAACAAATTGTCCCCAGTTTAGATCCTCGGGGGCTGAGAGTGGGGCCAGGAGCACTCACGGCCACCGCTTGTATGGGGCCGGGGGCTCCCATGGCCACTGCTTCCCCAGGGCTAGGGGACAGGCACCAGCTCCCTGATGCTTGGTGCAGCCAGGAGGAGACTCCCCACCTCACCTTTCCTCACTGTCCTGGTATAAACTTGAAGTCTTCCATATTTACATGTAATCTGGGAGATTTAATGCTACCTTAATCCAAAGCACAACAAAATGTCTTTTGGAATGATATTTTTGGGACCCTGCTGTGGCATGTGGACAAGGAAAAACAGAAAAGAGAATTTACATATGTTTGGAAGAGAATAATTTTTTCCTTAAATGGTCTGATTAGAGAGGCTTTATTCTTTCAAGAGTCCATCTCTTGGTAGAGTTTACACTTTGTAAATTGCCTGTGTCGTAAGGATTTCCAGAGGTACGCGGCAGAAAATAAATTACCAAAAATCAGGAGATAAGCACTGGGCAAGGGGATATGTTGATAAGGCCAAAGTTCTGAGAGGGGTACGCGAATGTTTTAAGTTTGGGAAACACTGTTCTAAATGTATTTGTGTTTCAGCCTCAGCACCCAGCATTTGCATCAGTTGAAAGATCACATGGTAACCTTTTCTGAAGCAAACTTTGTTCTAGAAGCTTTTATGCGTTGCTCCACTGGTACATGTTGCTACAATTTTGAACTTGTTTGTAGTACAAGACAAATGTGGATGGAGAAAGAGAGAGTGGTATAGCTAGCTCTCTGGGGCCCTAAGCAGGAATATTTTTTGCTCTCCCCAGCACAGAAGTAAATTGCCCCCACCCCAAGGCCCTCCACCGATCTGCTTGGGGCCCTAAGCAATTGCTTAGTTTGCTTATGGCTAGCATTGGCTCTGGAGGAGGACTTAATTCAATATGTGGGTGGTCTTAATGAAATCCCAGAAGGGGCGATGTCTGAACAAAGCTGCCCCTTGCTGAGTTTGGGGACCTCTAAATACTGTGAACATTACTCCCAGTTTTCATGTTTAGAATGTATGTTTCTATCTCATTTCAGTGTGAAGATTGCTAAGAAAATATAAAGGGCTCATAGATCCCTCCCTCCAAACATCAAAGGTTAAAACAAACAGAAGGAAGTATTTCCTCACACAATGCACAGTCAACTCTTTGCCAAAGGATGTTCTGAAGTGCAAGACTATAACAGGAGTGAGAAAAGAACTAGATACAGGCTGAACCTCTCTAGTCCAGCCCCCATGGGACCAGGATGGTGCTGAGTGAGAGAATTTGCTGAACCTCAGAAGGTCAATACTGTCTAGCAGCATTACCAACACTTCCACAGCTTACTGGATTGTAAGAAGAAATTTAGGGGGTAAATTACAGCTAAATAACAGCACAGAACACTGAGAGCCAGAAATGGTGGCTGTAGACAAACTTTATGGTCCCACGTGAAACTTGGCCACATCCATGATAAGTGGTCATCTGGCTAAATAAAATCATGCAAGATTACAGATGTTGCCAAATGAGACAGAGGTTCAACCTGTACATTCATAGAGAATAGGACCATTAAAGGTTATTAGCTAGTTAGTTTGCCAGGTGATGGATCCCTTTATGCTTACCTGTTCTGTTCATTCCCTGTAGGGCACTTGGCATTGGCTACTGTCAGAAGACTGGATAGTTGGCTAGATAAGCCATTGTTGTGACTCAATATAGCTGTTCTTTTGTTATGTAATTTCTAATTTCCCTTGCATCTTTGCCGGCACATCCCTTGGGACTGACAAAACCCCATGACCATATAACCTTTGACTTGTGGGGATGGAGTAGATGAGCAGTGTAAAAGGAGAGGCAACTGAGTCCAGCTGACACCTGGGGTGCGGGGATAGTGTCTCCAACTATAGTAAGCTTGCTTCAAGCCAGCTCCTCCTCTGAAGAGCCAAAATTATGTCAGAAAATAACGTTCTAAAAGTAACACTATATCATGGGTCTTTTAACAATATTTGATTTGATGTGACTCATTATCTGATTATCTTTAATTCTATTGCATTTGAATGCACTTGTGCCTCACCTGGCCATCAGAGAGGTGTTGTTTGAACTAGCTTTGCTGTTTTATGACAAGAAGAATGGTGATCTAGTGATCTCTAACATGAAGAGGAGAGGAAGTGAGCAATTAAAAGAAAATAGCTGGCCAGACGGTTTGAAAGCTTTTGTTCTACAACTGAAAGGTAGAACCTAAAATAATCTTCTTCAGGGCTGTCCCTAGGTGGGTACTGGACCTGGGGCTACCCGCCGCACCTGCCTATGCCATGCCCTGCAACACCTCTTCCAGCCCCTGCCCTAGCCCCTCTTCATCCCTTCCACCAAGCCTTGCCCCTGCTCCACTGCTCAGCCACCACTGGCACCCCTTCTCCAAAGCCGTCTCCTACCCTGAGCAACACAACCTGGGAGATTACCAGGGGACCTGGCATAGGGTGGCAGCAGGAATCGGGTCCCCCCCGCCCCCCCCGTCTCACTGTGGTGGCAGGAGCTGAGGGAGGTGGAATGGCCACTTCACTGCCAGCTCTTATCTTGGTGGGGGACTACGCTTCTTTCTGCCACAGTGGAGTGGAGCCACCCAGCTGGAAGATGGCAGCAGAGCAGTCCAGGCGGCTATGTCGCTCTGTTTCCCACAGCTCCCACGGCTGCAGTGAGTGCAGAGAGGGCCCAACCCTGTTGCCAGCCTGCAGCATGCCCCTAAGGTAATCCCTCAGGCCACTCTGGGCCCCCAGGCTAAGATCAATACAGGGGACCCTCTTGTTGTGTTGGGGTGACTGCCCCAAACTGTCCTATAGATGACATGGCTCTGTTCTTGCTACTCAAACTTTTTTTTCTCCAATTAAAAATTAATCAGAATGTGCTAAGACAAATGAGAGGTTTCAGGTTCTGTTTCTTCATTGACTGTTTGTCTTCTTGTTTGACAGACATAACTTCAGGCAGCTAGGTTCAATAACACTGGGTTGAATTATTGCAGCCTGATTCTTTTCTTTTCATGTGAAAACCAAATGAGCATTTTGCTATTACTTTAATGGGAGCAAGAGGTTAAGAGCTCTTTATACTGGCACAGCAATTTGGATTTGTGTCTGTTGGACTTGAAGGCTTTTTTAAAGTTATGGAAATTCTTTTGCTCTGGTATTTGGTGATTAGAAAGGAAATATGTTTCTGCTGCTTGCAAACTAGGTACTATCTAAAAATCTCTAGAGATTAACAGCTGGAAAATCAAGTAGCTAAAGCACACAGGGAACATACCAAAATGTAATTATCAAAAACAATAGCTGATCTCACTCTTACATAAGGCTTTGTTTGTGGATAAAATTAAAGAGACAGAGGCTTAAATAGCTCTCGGGTAGTATACTGACGTGGTAGATATTAAACAAAAGGACATGTTTGTCAAAATATTTATTGGGAGGAAATAAGTGCTACTCCTTTATTGAATTTCTAGATATGTTTTTCACTGTAGTAAACACTGTTAAAAGGGGATTAATGGTTCAGACACGGGCAGTGCATCTGTTCATCTGTGGTGGATATTTCTATTCTAACACTGGTACCAACACTGCAGTCTAATTGAGTAGGCACTTCATAGAAAGAAATTTCCTATTTACCTTCCTTTTTGGTCTGGAAGTTTTGAGAGCTAGGCATGGTGGTTGCTAGGTTTGCGCTGGTGCTGAATCAGTAGGACCACTGTATTGACCTTGTGTGTAAGAGAGGCTGGTTGCACTAACAAATGTTTGTGACTGGGCTTGTTGCACTCTTCTACCACTATAAACAAAGCCACCAGTTCAATGACTCCTGCAATACAAAGCAGTTTTGTATCCCTCTGTAATCTGGTCTTACAGCTGAAGCCAGAACCAATACGACAGGACACCTATTTTTTAAGCAACAAAAAGTCATGTCAGTTCCTTCAAGGGGTCGCCAAACCTTCTTGCACCCACAGCATAGCCAGAATGTGTAGATCTAAAGCAGTGGATCATGCATGCTCAGACCACAAATCTCTCAAGCCGGCAGCTGGCATGACAGTCGGGAAGGGATCCAACTATTGAATCAATAATAATAATAATGGCTCACCCAGTAACTGCCTAAAGAAAGTGTGCAGCGGCCATGGTACGTTAAACATTTACTTCCAAGAAACGCTTGCTATGGCTGGCTAACAATTACTTTGAAGAAATGGGATAAACAAACAGTTGGATATGAACCAATTCTGGGAACTGGTTTCTACAACAAGAAGCACATTTTGTTCAACCTATAACTTGCAGGTTAACTGCCAGAGACTAAATGGTCCAGGGGCTGATATTTGGATAGGTGGGATTGTCCCCTTATAAGATGTCCACATTGAAGTTTGACTCCCATGGATGGCCCATGCTAGCTGACTCAAGCTTGTGGGGCTCAGGCTAACAGGTTCTTTAGCTTTTGCATCAGTGTTAGAGTTGAAGCTCTGAGACCCTCTGAAGACTCTCTCAGACATATGCACGCACATACAATTAATAATTTAAAATTGCTTTTCATGAATAACTTTCTCAGAGGTGATGCACAGAGGGTATGTGGGGTCACTTGCTTCCCCAGATTGCTCTGTCACATGATACAGCCAGGCACCTTCCCTGCAGAACAGCTCAGCAGAGGTAGGGAGGGGCAGAGGCAAGACCAAGGGGACAGCTGGGAGTCACAGGAGGGGCAGCTGCTTTCCAGGAGTGGAGGGGTTGCTTGGGGCGGGGCATGATTTCAGCTATTCTGGAATTGTGGTCCCCCATGGTCAGCAGGCCTGGGTCATCCATGTTCCAAAGGTAAACCCAGCAGTTACAATGCACCCTGCATAGACTAACACCAGTAGCGACAGATTTTTATTTTCTTTGGAAGGTATAATGCAGAACTTATACCAAATATATATAGAATCATAGAAGTTTAGGACTGGAGGGGAATTCAACAGATCATCTAGTCCTGTACCCTGCAAGTCGATGTAATAACTTGACCTTTCCTGACAGGTATTTGTGTAACCTGTTTTTAAAATTCTACAATGAGAGAGATTCAACAACCTGCCTAGACAATTTGTTCCTAGTGTTTAACGACCCTGACAATTAGGAAGCTTTTCCCTAAAGTCCAGTTTAAACCTTCCTTGCTGCAATTTAGGAGACCTGTTTCTTTTCCTAGTCTTGGATGTCTGTCTTTGATTCAATAATATAATTTACCTCCAGTCTGTTATTCCTGCATCATGGTGGTTTCCCAGTCTCAAAATACCACTCCCTTTCATAAAGTTGCAGGGAACTATATTGAGCGCCTACGCACAGATGCAGGTTACTCCTGGCAGCTCTGTCTTCTCACAGCTGGGCAGGCCTCAGTCTGCTGGTGCTCGACATGACTGCCAGTTTTGTACCCCTGACAGCACTCTCAACTGATGGGCCAGAAGCTTCCAGTTTCTTACTAATTGCAGGATTGTCTTCCTTTAATGAAGCTATCCATGCCAGCTTCAAAATAGCTACCGAACAAAGTCAACAAGTTCTGGCACTCCTGCTTGTATGCTGAAATAGTGACTACTTCTTTGTGGTCACTCAAGATTCAATATTGCCATCTTATCTGTGAATGCTTCCATATCAGTCAGTTAATTAGTTAAAGACTGTTACACCTGCTGGTGTGTAGGGAAGCACCTAACGTTCTCCACTTCTGTCTGTCTTTGGCCATTTTCTCCAGTGCGCCCCAGCTGTAATTCATCCTCTTCATGTCTGCTGCAACAGCATGCTGCCATGTTGTCTTGGGCCTCCACATTTCCGTCATCCTTCAGGCATCCAGTTAAGTGCTGTCTTTACAATGGCATCTGCCTCCCTTCTCATCACATGCCCTATCCATCCCCAGCACCTTCTCATAATGATAATGGTCATGGCCTCCTGGCAGCCTCACAGGAGCAGGTCATGGCTGGAGATTCTTTGGCCAAAAGATGCGGAGTATCTTGCGAAGGCGAGAGGTGTGAAAGGACAAGAGCTTGGCAAGGTCGCACTCTGTCATCCACCAGCACTCTGAGCTGTATAGTAGTGTTGATATGACGCAGCTCTGTTATAGCTTAAGCTTGGTGTGGACACTGTACTGTGTAGATCTCCATATGTTGCTCATACTTCTGAGGACGTTTCTGGCCTTGCTTAGTCTGCTCTGGATGTCCTCCTTGGTGCCTCCATCATGGTGGATGATGCTGCCTAAGTAAGTAAAGCTGTCTGTGCTGGGTAAGTCTGCATCATCTGTCTTGATTGGTGTTGATCAATCTATGTTGAGAGTCATAATCTCTGGGTTTGTTCTTTTTTTCGGCTAACTCTTAGTTCAGCCTAGTGTCCAAAAGTGCATAGGCATTGTGTCTTTTCCTGCATGTGTTGATGGGTGTGGGAAAGCAACACAAGGTCATCCACACAGTCAAGCTCTTCCAATGTGGCAGGTGCCATCAGTTGATTTATCAGCTCAAACCAAAATGGTAGCTGTAGTTTCAGCGATACGTGTGGAAAAGAGGGTTACATATACAAGCCATTATTAGTGTACAAATACCATCTTTCTAATAATGGTTTTAAGGACTCAGGCCAGGAAAGATGTTTTCAAGCACAGCACAGTTCTTACTGGTACATGTTTACATTGTAGGATCTGTATACTATTGTAAGAACCTCTGAAACTGATCAAGACCACTTACAGACTGGCAGGAAACTAGGGGGTCATAGTTATAGTAGCACTCAAATCGTGCAGCTGGGATGTTTGCAAGTGTGAAGGAATAGAGAGAAGGGACAAGGAGACAGAAGGAAAGGTGACATGCACGGAGCAAGAAAAATTGTTTTGAGGGTGAAAATGACCAGGGGTCCTGAAGCAGAGGAAGTTGCTGTTTTTCAGAATATTTTTGTGGAAGTCAACAGGCCTGTTACATAAAGGAAGGTTGGTCCTATAGGAGTAACAAACCTGTAATTGGAAAATCACCACAGGGGTCTGAAAGTACTTCACAATCTCACTCTCCCATTCACTTTCCATAGCTCTTTGGCATTTTGCCTTGGAAACATAAATATCCAGGAAAACAATCGCAGGATTGAAAACAATGAGAAACTATTAAGTCACATAGCCATACTTTTTTGCAGCATACAAGGTTTTTCCACCAACACAATGTTCGATTTCTCCCTGGCAATGTTTATGCATTTTTCTTGTGTTACAGGTCAGCGTTACAAACATTAAATTGACCTAAATCAGGTAGGGATGGCGAGTAACCTGCATTCTAATTCTGCCACGGGAAGATGAGTAGTAAACATCACTCTACATTGCTTGCTCATTTGTTTTTCTGTCTTCACCCCATAAAACTGCTTATCTGTATACTTTTCTGGCCCTGAAGTCCCCACTGCTGCTCACCCACAAGAGGCAGGTGCCATCAGTTGCCACAATATGCCTCAGATAGCTGTCCTGATGTTTCAAAAGACAGTACTGACAGCTGGATTATAGGGTCCTAGAGCACATCTGAGACACAAAGGAATCAGCTGCATATGATTGACAAGATATGATGATAAATTTTAGGGAGACCCTGACCCTTTTAAATTGCCCAGGCAAGCATGGCAGGTGGACCCCCCTTTGGGGAGGCTGGCCCCGCTTCATTCTCCCAAGGTCAGAGACACAACCCCCCACCCTGGGAAAGGAGGAGGAAAAAGGTGAGGGGATGGGAGAAATAGGGGTGGGGTGGGTGGGAGGAATAGAGGCTGGGTGAGGGTGGAGATTTAAGGCTGCCTCAGTTTACATAGGTGTTAATGGTTTAGAAGAGAACAAGTAGTAGTCCTGTGGCACCTTATAGACTAAAAGATATTTTGGAGTGTAAGCTTTCGTGGGCAAAGACCCGCTTCATCAGATGCATGATGAGTCTCATGCATCTGATGAAGCGGGTCTTTGCCCATGAAAGCTTACAATCCAAAATATCTGTTAGTTTATAAGGTGCCCCAGGACGTCTTGTTGTTCTCGAAGATACAGACTAACACAGCTACCTCTGTGATAATGGTTTAGGAGGAAAAGGATTCTTTTTACAACATAATTCTTTTGGAGTTTTGTAACTGTCTGTAAACCAACCAATATTTTTTTGTGAAATATTGTGTGTAACTTTAATACATGGTAAATTCAAAACTGAGAGAATATTACCATAGATCCTGTTGATTTGTTTGACCTTTTCAATTAGAGTTTGATTTCCAAACTAGTGATTTTGATCAAGTTTTAAAATTTTTTGGGAAGATGTATTTGAACCATTAGGCTTCAGCCCTTTTCTTAATCCTGCCCTGGGGGAGCGGGGAGCTGGCTGGGTAAGGACTGCAGGGGTGAGGGGTGGCCCACAGGCAGTAACTAGAAACAGGCACTTGGGCAGATCTGGCGTGGAGAGGGGCAGCTGTGTCCAGTGGTTAGATGGGAGGTCAAGTCACTGTTTGTGGGAAATAAACCCATGGTGGGAGATTTCAGTGGAAGACTGTAGGAGGCAGCATCAGGGCAAGGAGTGAGGATTTCCAGGCCCTTCAGTGCTGTATCTCTCATAGGCTATGGTTACATTGACCTGAACCACTGGCAGCAGTATGCAAAGGAGTGGTCTTGAAAGTGCAAATGGCCACTCATTTGCATATTCACTCACTGGCAGATACTGCTGCCAGCACAAAGAAAAGCTGTGTAAATGTGGTTCTGCCAGCAAAACCCGATTTCACCCCCAAACACACATACTTTGTCGGCAGCCTCTCTTATGCCTGGAAAAAATCAGGCATAAGAGGCTGCCAACAAAGTGGGAGGGTGGTCTGCCTGCAGAACCACATTTACACAGCTTTTTTTGTGCTGGTGGCAGCATCTACCAGTACACAAATATGCAAATGAGCATTCGTTTGCATTTTCAAGACCTCCCATTGGCATACTGCTGCCAATGGTTCGGGTCAGTGTAACCATAGCCATTGGGGTTTATAAATTACAAGCTCTGAAAATATTGGTCACAGCGTGGGGTATTAGAATGTAGGTATGTTTGTGTGTAGACTGGTGGCAGGTTGGAAGGTATGGCAATGGCTTGACATCGTGTGTACAGATATTAGAAGGAATTCAGTACCCAGTGAGGTGTTGAAAAAGGGTCAGGTATGGAATAATATAGAGTTTCACTTTGACAGCTAGGTGTATATCTACTGTAAATCCACTGACTCCACTGAAATTTAAATGGGTTGGGGGGTGACTAAAATGGGCCTACTTGATTTCATTCTCTTTTTATACTGCTACAAAAATACCAAATGGTTTATGTTGTTCTAGAAATCCTCAGCATCACAGCTGGTTTTTGTTCCTGCATGCTAGTGAGACAAAAACTAAAATGGCAAGACAAATTTAAGGCTATGACAGGAAGTATGAAGTGGAAAGTGATTTACAGCTCCCCTCAAACACAGTTTTCTAGTGTACGTGATTTCTGCCTCGTTGCATTCTCTGCTGTTCCAACTGGGATCCCCTATGCAGCTTTTGTGAGCCTGACTGCATACCTCTTGCTGCCCCCTCTCCACAGTGCTAAGACTTTCTTTTGTTTGAGATAAAAAGACACTGTGGATGCATCTACACTAGCAAATTCTTTTGGAAAATCCAGCACTTTTTCAAAAGAACACATGGCACATCTACGCACAAAATGCATTCTTTTGACTTGAAATTGAAAGAACACAGCTGTTCTTCTGGAAGCCCTCTTATGCTCCCAGATCAGGAAGAGTGCCTCCTTTTCAAAAGCTTCTTTTGAAATAAAAGTATGCGTAGACACTCCACAGGCCCTTTTTTCAAAAGGGCACTCCTCGTGGCCCCAAATTTTTCGATCCCTGGCCCGTTCTTTCCAAAGAGCAGGAGCTGTGTGGACACTTTCTATTGAAAGAGCAGATTGATCTTTCAATCCACTTTTTGGCTGTTTCTACCCATGCTAATACAGGGAGCGAAAGCTGCTAATGAGGCGCGGATGCAGATTCCCCACACCTCATTAACATAACGTCATGTGATTTGGAGTCCGGAAGGCCATTCTTCCGGACTCCAAAATGTTGTGTAGAAGTGCGGCCCTGGCGGGGGGGGGAGTCTTCCGGAAGGAAGTCCTCTTTCTAGAGTCCCCTTCTTCCCAAAAATTTTGGAGAAGAAGGGGCCTCCGGAAGAAGGACTTCCTTCTGGAAGCCCCCCCAGCAGCCACGCTTCTACACGGCATTTTGGAGTCCGAAAGAACGGCCTTCCGGACTCCAAATCAAGTGACGTTATGTTAATGAGGCACGGGGAATTTGCATCCATGCCTCATTAGCATCTTTTGCTCCCTGTATTAGCGTGCCACTTGCAAAGGAAGTGGCCTGTGTAGAAACGGCCTTTGTGTGTGGACGTGATCTTTTGAAAGAAATTTTTTTTGGAAGACATCTTCTGGAAGAACTTCTTTCAAAAGATCTCCTGTAGTGTAGATGTAACCTTTCTGAGAAAGGACCTGAGACCTGTAAACTCCTTTTAATGCTTGCCCTAGCTGTTGGGCCAGTGCATTCTCTCCATAGTTCTTGAGTTTGTCATGCAGAATTTAAAATCTGTTGGGCTCCTGGAAATCTTGTGGGTCCAGGAGTCATGTGGCTTGGGTGGGCATCTGGGGCAACCACAGGTCCAGAAGCTAGCATTGGGCAGGGAGAATATTTGGGGGTGGTGAAGCAGCAAGGCTAGGAGTGAGCAGGTATGTGGGTGGTGTGCTGGAGTGTAGTTGGAGCTAGCCTGCAGTTGTGGGGAGGTCAATCTGGGCCACAATGGGCCACAGGATAGTGAGCATGTGAGGGAGGCAGCAAGACCAGAGCACCAACATTCAAGTTATCCCAGGGCACCATTTTCTCTAAGGTTGGCTTTGAGAGTGGGAACGAGGTGGTGCCAGCTTGGTGGTAAGCTTTCAAACTTTCAAGCCTTAATAACAGAATCAATTGGTGCCTGATTAAAAATTGTTCTCACAGGACTTTAACTTTTTCATTCGGTATGCGTGACATTTGCAATGTATTCATTAGACCTTGGAATTTTATTATGCACGTTAAAACTGATTTCATTTGATAATGTTCTTACTAGCTTTGCACAGTGGGGGAAAAGACGCTATTCAAAGAAAACTGAATTGCCAATGCCAAGTACATCAGTAACTATACATGACTCTTCTGGAGTTCACAATTCTGTGTATAGCAGTAATGAATGTTACAATGATACTGTGGAGGGTTAGGGTTAGAGTTATGGTTGTGTTTGGGCTTGTATTTATTCACAAGACATAAGAATGGCCATACTGGGTCAGACCAAAGGTCCATCCAGCCCAGTAGCCTGTCTGCCAACAGTGGCCAGTGCCACGTGCCCTGGAGGGAGTGAACTGAAGACAATGATCAGGCGATTTGTCTCCTGCCATCCATCTCTAGCCTCTGACAATCAGAGGCTAGGGACACTATTCCTACCCTTGGCTAATAGCCTTTTATGGACCTAATCTCCATGTATTTATCTATCTCTTTCTTAAATTCTGTTATAGTCCTAGCCTTCACAGTCTCCTCTGGCAAGGAGTTCCACAGGTTAACTATGCTCTGAGTGAAGAAGAACTTTTTTTATTACTTTTAAACCTGCTACCCATTAATTTCATTTGTTGTCCTCTAGTTCTGATTCTGGCACTTTATTCTGAGGTAGCAGTAAGCACAAACCAAAGAAGCAAATGACAGAATTCATAAGAATTTCTATGAGTGCCCTTTTTTTTTTCTTTAAGATTCTCAAGTTTCAGAGTCACCACTGTATAAATTGACCTTAATGAGAGCCATTTATTAGGACACCTTAAGATTTTTAATGCATGTACAAAACATGCAATCAGTTTTCTTCCTGTGTAGCTCTCTTGCAAAAAGAGTCTCCATCTGCTATTGCATACTATTAAAAGTAGTGCTAGAAACCAAAACTCCTTTGTCTCATGAGTACCTGCCTTGAATCCTGCCGTACACCACCAAAACCTTTTAATTGTGCACCCTCACTATCTGCAGTTACCAGTTGCCACTGGGAAGAAGCCAGGGGGTCTCTCACACTGCTGCTGGTTTCATAGCAGCAGTGTCGTTTTCCGCGCCCCAGCCCCCCGTCGCAGGCAGCCCACAGCTCCCTTGTGGAAACAGATAAGGTAGGTAACCCTGCATTCCCATCCTAAATCCACAGCTCCTTGCCCTCCTTCACACACACCCAGCCCTGAGTCCTGTAGCTCAGCCCCGACCCCAGCCCTTCCCCATATGCTCCCAGCCTCCTGCTCTGACTCTGGTAGCTCTGTCTCACATTACCAGCCCACACTCTGGAGGACACCAAGATGAGGACAAGGCAGGTACTTCTAAAGAGCATCAAGAACAAGAGCACTTAATTGTAAATATATATTTAATGTTTGCCTATTTTCATTATAATAATGCAGTGTATCTTAATGGGTGATCCATCAACAACGTTATTTTGAAAGTTTGTACTGCATAGTTCTGACTAATTGCTATTGAGCACGCTCAAATCTGAGCAGTTTTACCAGGTGTCCCGTGTTTTACACAGAGAAACATGGTCCCCCTGTCCCCACACAGTGCAGGAAGTGGGAATTAATGGAGCGTGGAATGCGGAAGTGGCTGGAGGTAGAGGGCTGGAGCGCACTGGAGTTACAGAGGTAAGAGTGACTGACAGGCTGTAGGATCAGACCCCATCTGAGTCCCCTCCAGCTGGCAACCATGGGAAGTGGGGGAACTTTCCTGCGGAAAATGCACTAGGTGAGGCAATGGTAGGGGGAAAGGAATTGGGTGGGACCTGCATTTCTCAGTTTGTGCACACCTGCACACACTTTTTGTATGTGTTTAAAGTTGTGCAGTGAATCTGTCATTCTCACACAGACAAGGAAAACTTGGGGGTGATCAGGGAATACTAACATCAGGAGACAGACCAAATAACACGATCCTTTTTTTTTTTTTTTTTTTTTTTTTTTTTTAAAATCATGAATATTTTTAGGCTAGCCTCATGATTTTTGAGGTTCTGATCCATAGCTTTTGAACTCTTGGAGTTCGTAATGCTGAAATTATTAGTACAGAAAGTAGCACTTTATTTGCTGTGAACAAAAGTGAGGGCTCTTATACCACCTTTGCTGTCTGGCCTTACCTATTACAGGCTACATCTGCACTAGAGAATTTTGTCAACAAAAGCGGGTTTTGTTGACAAAACTCTCAGAATGTCTACATGCTCAATGCATTTTGTTGACAGTCTGACAAAAGTCGGCACTTCTGCCAACAGCATTCTGCCTCTGCCAGATGAGGAAGAGCACCTTTTGTCAACAGTTTCTGTTGACAAAAAAGCCATGTAGATGCTCTGGGGGGGGGCCCTTTAAACAGACAGGGCTTCTGTGTCACCAGGCAGCCCTGTTTTGTGAACTTCCAGTTGTCTGTTCTGTCAAGACAGTGCCAGGCTGTCCGGCCACCCTTTGCCAACAGAGTGGATTGTTCTTTCGATCCTCTTTTGTGTTGGAGGTGGTCTATTGACAGAAGTTTTGCTGGAAGATCTCTTCGGACAGTAACTTCTGCTGACAGATTGCTGTAGTGTAGATGTAACAATAGATTAATACCAACAGTACGACAACATGCTCATTTGAGGGGAATAAAGAATTCAATTACCAGACTTTACTTCTATAGGGCAAAATGTGTCATTTTATGTAACTGTGTGTTTATAAGGACTTTTTCAGTTTTTTTGCCAATTTTTACCAAAAAATATTCCCAGTTTTTACCAAACCTATGAAGTTTTTCTGATTTTTTTTTTTTTCTCCACTCTAATTTTGGTCCATTCCAATGCATGAAATTACTGATTATATTAAGTCCAACACATTACGTTAAGTAGAGACGTTCAATGAAAGTACTACAAAAGGCTGTTAGAATCTGTTTGTCACAGTGTCTTGGGGATCCAGTAGATTCAGGTACCAGTCAATGGTGTTACATTTGCAGTTAAAGAGTGTTAATGAAATAAACAATCCAGCATTAAACTACTCTTACTTTCAATTCTCTTACTTTTTTGTTTTGTTACTCTTTTCTGTCCTCTTATTCTCCGATATTAACCACAACATTCACCCAAAACACTGTGAAGTTAATTTTTTGCATTGATCGTTACCCTTTTTAGAATTTTTGTAATAAACATTGATAAATTCCCAGGAAATAATTAAACAAAATAAAAATTTAAATGGAAGGGAATTATGTATACAGTTGTTGAAAGGGATCCATATGCTTTTCCTTTCAAATTTTTACCTCAAGAGATTGTGAGACCCATTATGCAAAATAAACAGGACATTAAAGAACAATCTTCCTATATTGTCCTATAATAATCTTCATTTTCTAATACAGTATCTTTAACATAAATAATTCTAATAGTGAATATTTTTGTTCAGGCTGACTTTGGCCAGTCTCGCCTGAAACTGATTCTAAATATTTTCTGCACTCTTGGTTCCCTTCCATGCTGTAATCGTTACTGTTATAAGCTGGCCCACAGACTGCTTGCCGTCTGCCCCAGGCAGAGGGCTTGAGTCTGATTGTTTGCTGTTTGCCTAGCCAGTGAGTTGTGCCAGTCTGTCTGCCCCAGCCAGAGGGCTTGAATGTGATTGCTTTATATTGCTCAGTCAAGCCACACCTGAGAGCTGTGTCTGACTGTGTTTGCTGCATGCCTCAGGCAGGTGTTGGTTCCAATTCCCTGTTGATTGGCTGTTAGCCATTTGGTGGCCTAGTGAGGCAGAGTGGCCTCCATCTGACACTGACAGGGAGGAATCACGCCAAACTTCTACATTTGGTGGAGAATGCAGACACAACCCCTTCCCTGTGGCAAATGACTGAGGACATATTCCCTTCATCCTCCTTCCACCCTGCAACCATCTCTAACCATGGAGGCCAAGAAAATGATTAAGGCAGCAGGTGATCCAGCAGCAGTAACTTGTGCAGCAAATGAGAGTTCAACAGAAACAGTTGCTCTAGCTACTTGGGGGAGAGGGGGCAACTGCACCAGTACCTCCAAGAGTTGGTGCCCTACTGCCCGGTACAGAGATGCTGGCTGTGCATACTGTGTCCATGGGGTTAGCAAACATCGGACCTGAAAATGACCTGATGCTTTCCTTGTGGCATTTGAGCAGGTCTCCTTAGCTGCTTATTTGCCATTTGATCAGCAACCCCTCCTCTGGGCCCCATGTTTAATGGAGATGGTTTACATGGCCTACTGCGGAATCGCAATCAATGAGGCTCAGGAATATGGAACAGTTGAGGCCTTAGCGCTCAACATGTTAGACATCACCCTGGAGATACTCTGATGGCCATTCCGAGTGCAAGCATACCTGTCAGATCCCTGACAGCAGATGGTTGCCCAAGAGCCAAAGGACACATACTGGTGGTGGCTCCAGTCCACCAGCTCTCCACTGCTGAGATGGTTGAACACATCACCTTGGAATAATTCACCTACACCCTCCTGTCCTAAGAGGGGGCTTGGGTGCTCCAACACCACCCCACTGTTTTAAAGTAAGGCAGTCATCCTCATGGAAGACTTCCTGGTCACCAATGTCTCAGTCAGGCTGGAGGCTCAAGCCTTGATGCTGGGGTCAACACCAAGAAGCTCAGAGAACAACTGAAGCTGCCACCTGGTTCACCACAAGGAGGCAAGGTAGAAGAGAGGGTACTCAGTCCCACAACACAACCCCAACACACCAAGGAGAGCCTGAAGCGGCCCCATGGAAGGGCCTCAGAACCCAAGCCCCCCTGCCTACGTGCTACACCAGGACATGTGTCCTGGATGTCCAGTTTCTGCCGTGGCCATTTTGGACACCTGCAGCAGGAATTCCCCAATGGATTTTACCTTTGGCCAGGTCTTTACATGGGATTCCCATATCTGCAAGTAGCCTGCTGCAAAAACTACAAACCCAGTAGTCATGGGTTACTGACCCTCTCCCTTGTCAACTCAGGCTGCAGGCAGATGTGTGTACACCAACAGCTGGCTCCCGTGGTGGACCCCAGCCTCACATTGATCCAACTACAGTGCACCCACAGTGACATGAAGCCATACCCCAGTGCCCAGATTCCACTGACTGGGAGCTGGGTGAGCTGACTGTTGACAGTAGGGCTGAAACCTAGGTTTGCCTACCCTGTGATCCTGGGAAGGGTTTGGCTGGACTTTCCCAAAGTGTATGAACTGCAAACCTGGGGACTTCTCCTGTAGTGTGGCCTGAAGAGGAGATATCTTCAAGGTAAGATGTGAATTGGAGGAAGGCTGTGACCTCAGTGACCTGGGCAGATAGGCTGTAACTCCTTCCCCCATCCAGCTGAGGAGGAGGCCCCAAGCCTGGGCATCAACTTGAGCCAGAACTAGAGGGATGATACCACATTCAGCTGGGTGTATGACCAGCTAGCCACAATCATTAGAGAGACAACTGATACCTAATAGGCAAATCAGTAACTTCAGTACAAACTATATAAAAAGTCTCCATCACGTTAGCTGGGATTTCCAAACCCAAGAAACCTCAACCCAGGTGGCGGTACCTAACGTCATTGCTGTGATATTTTGAAATTGGCCCATGATATCCCCCCTAGAGGTCACCTGGGATAGACTGTGGCCTAAGTTCTGATGTGAGGGGTTTTTTTTGCCTTTTTTGATCCAGACCAAATCATCATCTGAAGAACTATTGTAACTTGTGCCCTGAATTTTAGCTAGTAGCCCTGGAGGTGGTACCCAAGGGTCCCTACACCTCCTGTCAATAGTTGAGCTTCCCTTCAGGTGGGTCCCCATGGATCTCATAGAATCTCTCCCAAAGAATGAGGCCAGTTTCCTCTACATCCTGGTCATCTTGGACTATCCTAGCAGTTCCCAGAAGCTATTCTGCTGTGGAGCATCATCAGTCACGTGTGTTACCTGGACTGCAGCAAACCCTCCCCTCCACCCCCAAATTCCTTCATCATGTGCTTAAACATAGTAGTTTTAACTTTGGACCACTCTGAGGACCTTTATCATCCTGCTCTACCCACCACTTATCAGAGGCTGCTATTATTCCTGTCTGTAGAATCTGTGAAATTCATGCTCTTGTGGCTAAACTTTGTGTAAACTTGTGGCCCTAATCACCAGCTGGGAATGACTGGCCAGCCAAACCCAGCTTAGTTTTTGTCCGTTCATTTAGGGCTCTGTTTATTATCTTCTCAAAGAAACAACATGCAAAAAGTAACACAAACATCCATCTGGCTAAGGATTCAGACTGGAGCTGTCGGCCTCTGGTAGCTACTGCATAGTGTCTCCCCCAGCTGTACGGGTTGGGGAAGTAGAAGGAGCACAGGGTTCCTCTGCCTGTAACCTCCTACTCTGATTACAGGGGATTATTCTCCTGAACCTCTTCTGGTGCTCTTTCCTCATGAGATTTGGGTCTTCGTTTAATGTCCAGCCAATCATGAGATGCTGTTCAGCTATGTCAGCTGATTCCCCTGGAGTATGGTAGACTGCTACTTATCTCCCCTCCCCTGGCCACTAAATTGGAAGATCACGCTCTTCCCACTCCATACACTATTTTTAGGCAAATACCATCACATAAAGACCACATCCTAAGTTTTGTTCTGAAAATGGCTTCAGATTTTCATGTTGCCCAGTATATCCACTACAGATGACCACAGGCAGCAGGCTACAAGAGCCTGGTGGCAGACAAATAAACTGGGAGCTGGGTCAGTACCTTTTTGTTCCTTGCCTTGACACACGGAATGCAGCCCAGCAGCCAGGGCAGGTAGCTGGGATGCGCTAAGAATCAGCCTGCAGTGAAAAGGCTGATGTGTCACCTGCTGCCAGTTAAGGCCTTCTGGCTCACTACAAAAGACTTTTCCCCTCCCACAACCCTGGCAGAAGGAGGAAAGGAATGGGCCAGCAAGTGATGCGGGAAAGGTTTGGAAGAAAGAGGAGGCTTGGCCAGGGAGAAAGTTCTAGAGGAAAGTGATGGGAGAAGAAGCCCATGGAAGGGCTGTTGTGCTTGGGTCAGGGGAAAAGCCCCATCAGCTGCCACTAATCTGGAGTCCCTGGGATGGAGCCTAGAGTTGTGGGTGGGCCTGGATTTCCCCCCACCCTTCCCATGGAGAGCCACCCCAGCAAAAGGATGGGGCATCAGGACCATTTG
The DNA here is from genome assembly GCF_033958435.1 of Carettochelys insculpta. Lineage (NCBI taxonomy): Eukaryota > Metazoa > Chordata > Testudines > Carettochelyidae > Carettochelys > Carettochelys insculpta. The sequence continues at coordinate 97,169,339 of NC_134141.1, forward strand.
AAGGGGTCTTGCCCCTTCTTGTTACTTGCCTATGATGAGAGTGGCAGGAACGTGGAGACCCTTGCCTCTGGAAAGTCCCCAGGCAGTGGAAGGGCCCATGTGAATCTTTGTGGCAGAACAAAATGCTCCAAAAAGCACAGGACCCCTAGACGATCAACAAGTGACTCGTCACGCCACCTTTCCAGTCCGTCCCTAGATCACGCTGCTCTGCAACCGAATTGAAAACAGCAAATGCTGAATCTTGACCCCTTTGTATTATATGAACAGTGTGAAATCCTTCATTAAAAGTCCTAGGTTATTTATAGCACATGGTGGCAAAACTAAGGATGAATCTATTTTGTCACAAAGACTGTACAGTTGATTCAAATAGCCTATGAGATTAGCAAGCTGGATTCTGCTTTGACCATTTCAGATCATTCTGCCAGAGCACTGACCTCTGTCACAGCAGGCATCAGCTTGAGTCCTCTGGTGGAAATACGCAAAGCAAACACGGTCTTCAGCACACACGTACTGGACAGTTTTAAGTAAAGGTGTAAGCAGGCCTGGATGTTCAAATTGGAAGAACAATCCTATTTTCCTTGTTTTGATAAATTCCTCACTCCCCCCTCCAAGGATGAAATGCTTGTTAATCACTATGGCTATGTCTACACTAGCAAGTTTTTTTTTGAAAAAGCTGGGGATCTTTCAAAAAATCCTGCAGAGCCTCTACACACAAAATGTGTTACTTCAACATTTAATCAGAAGAACGCAGCTCTGTTTCTGGTGGCCCGCTTCTGCTCCCGGATGAGGAAGAGCGCCTTTTTATGAAAGATTCTTTTAAAAAAAAAAAAAACCTGTGTGTAGATGCCCCAGGGGCCCTTTTTTGAAATCCATGGCACCAGATTTTTCGATCTGCGGTGTTTACTAGCCTGTTCTTCCAGAAGAGCAGCCGGGGTGTGGCTGCTCTCTATAGAAAGAGAAGATCCATTTTTGTGTGTGTGTGTGTGTGGTTGCTTTTTTGGAAAAGATCTTCTGAAAGATGTTCTTTCAAAGGAAATGTGGACCTAGCCTATGAGTACAACCAACATGCAAAGGAGCTCAAGGAAATAGTAACTGTGGTTCTTTGAGTTGGATTCCATAACCCATCATCCATTCCCACACCTCAGAGTCTTATGGCTCTAATTCTGGACAGCAGAGGAAACGGTTGACAGTGGGGGTTGCTCTACCATTTATGGGGAAGCACAAGACACACTGGGACACACTGATGATTGCTAGAGGAGGCTGCTAAAGTAAAACTGCTGAACTCCTGTGCAGGAGTGCTAGTACTCTAGAATGGGATTCCCTCCCGCAGACCATCCTGAAGAATCACAGTTATTGTGATTCATACAGAGTGTAGCCTATTTATTACTGTTATTTATTAGGTGGGAGACAAATCTTATGATTTGGTGAAGGGAGGGGTAAGAAGAATGTAAACCAATGTATGTGCTGTTGTGACAGATTTCTGAAACCTGGCACTCGAATGCCACAGGGTCCAAACAGCTCTGCAAGAGTAGTATTATGATAAAAGGATAATGTTCTCCTCCAGGCTCTCAGTACAAAGCCAAAGGAACTGGGCATGTGCTGGCAACAAAGCGCCTTATTCTGCACCTATTCTAGTCAAGGACTGTCAGTGGGAGCATTTCCATTGACTTCAGTGGGAGCAGGATCAAAATTCAATGGGGAGCCCAGACAGAGAGGGAAGCCATGTGTCAAACTCAGAGGGAAACCCTAAAGCAACGATGAGGGAACCTACACTAGTGACTGGGCTGCATGAATGGCCCTCCTTCATCTCAGTGGGCCACAAGATTGTTGTAACCAGGGACTGTCTCCCAGGATAGGGTAGTTCTGCTAACTGAGCATGAATACCTAGAATTTGTAGGGTGTGCTGATTGAACTGTAGCCATGCTTTGAGTGGGTGCAGAGAGAGCACATGACTCTCGCAGGCAATGTAGAGTGCAATCAGCATGACCACACTTCACCTGCCCTCGCTTTACCCGGGTGCCACTTTAGTAACACTGGGAGGAAATAGAATGACGCAGACAGAACCAAGTGAAACTCAGCAACCTTTTGTGTGGGCAATGGTAAACCAAAAGTCTTGTGGGCTACCCACAGAAACCTGATAATCTGTATGCGGCCCACAGGCTGCAGGTGGCCCACCACTCCTAGAGCTTTGGGGCAGCCTTTCTGTAATCTCACTGCTGCTCCTGTTCCGAAATTTGATCGGTCTTCACTGTCCCTTCGTGCGCCCTACATGTGGTTCAGCAAGTCACTGGATTGGAATCAGGACAGAACCCACGCCTGCCACCTCAGTCTGAGCCAGTGTTTCTCTGGATGCTCTTTCACTGCTGTATAAAGAGTGCAGTGGTCTCATTGTGTGGCTGCTTCCCCTGCTCTGTTCCTGCACAAGGATATACCTGGCATTCTGTGCTACTGGAGGGAAGAGGACACAGGTCGGAGAGTGATAACTTTAGAACGATAAGACATCGGGGCTTTTGCCTTTCCTAAAGGTTTGACCTTTGTTGTCTCTTATTTTAAGTTCTCGTATGGGTTGAGGACCAGTCTTGGTTTTGGAAATGGGACACAGTTTAAGACTGGGTTCCAATGTAACAGTGTTTTGGTTTTGTTTTGTTTGATCGTTTGTTTGTTTTCCCAAAGCAGGTCAAATAAATCTAGTTAGGTAAAAAATACTTGAAGTGTAATTATCTGGTCTTTATTCTTTTGGGGAGTCTGTTCAGTTTATTTTGATTGAACCATTTATAAAACAACAAGAAGTTACCTCACTTGCTCTCAGGGCAGTTTATAGAGGCAGTTACAGATGGAAGTGCAGCCTTTGACCTGAATTCATAAGATTATATGGTAGTACGTTAACGGCTGTGCTGTCTCTTATCGGGAGGTGCACTGCAGATGAAACAGAGCAACCAATAGAAATAGTACGAAGGGAGATTATAAATGTGGGCAGAAGAGAACAAAATGAGATTCCTCTTCAGACTAACACAGATGTTCAGTGGAAAGGAGAAACGGTCTTGGAATATAGGACCACATTAGACATGACTGAACTATTTTATTTTTAAATTGAGTTTGGATATTATTGTGAGCAACAAGTCCAAAGCAAAGAATCAGAGAATGGACCTGATGAGAAAGAAGGATGGTTTGTGTTAGGCTTGTAGTGACCCTTTTGAATAATGGCATTACTTTACTTGAGGTTTGGGAAATTAAGAACATGGTTGATTGGGCACCAGATGCAATAAATGATGGATTAGAATTCCTTAAGAGTTAGGAAATCATATGGCAGGGTGAGATAAGTGGAAACACCTTGCAGAAAGCAGAGTGCAGCCCTAAATAGCTACGGTCCAATAACCAGCTATGACATCACTTGTTTGTTATAGGGGAGAAAAAGCAAGGTTGTCCAGGGGTTCTTTGTCAGAGCTTTTCCTCATGGTTTCCCATCATGGCATGACTCCACAGGTGTCTCAGGGACCAGAGCTGATTGTGAGTGTTCAGCCAGTGCTTATAACTATGTCCTTTCCAGGCTATAGATGATGGCTGTGTGTATGTTGTACTGACATTTTGGACATAAGCAACACCCAGGTGGTCTTTGGATTAATTACGGAATGCTTGTGTGGAAACTGAGTCATGGTGCACCATCATTAACTGTTAGGGAAATTGTTTCCAACAAACCTTAATGCTGTAAGAGGCTGAGAGGCTGTTGTTCTCTTCTGAGCCTAGGCAGGTATTTCACTACACTATAAAGCAGGGGCAGAAAATAAAAAAGCAGGTGCTGCCAGGGTTAGTCCCTGGCAGGCTGTGGCTTTATTTACCTGCACCTCTTCAGGTATAAGGTGATTGCAGCTCTCATTGGCTGTGGATTACCATTTGTGGCCAATGGAAGCGGTGGGAAGTGGCGCAGACTGGTACGCTGTTTCCTGCTGCTCCCATTGGTTGTAAGCAGTGAGCTGTATCCAGAAAGAGCTGCAATTGCCCAATATCTGCAGAGGTGCAGTTAAATATAGAGGTAGGGGCCTGGTGGACTGGATCCAGCCCATGGGCTGGTATTTGCCTGCCCCTGCTGTAAAGCTACACAGAAGTGACACAGTGTGCAGTGACACCTAGCACCTGAAGGGCTAAGTGACATCCCTTCATTCTGCCACGCTGTACATCCAGGTGTTGATGATGCCAAGAAGTGAGAGCCAAGCATATCCTAGACCTCCATAACTGACATTCATTTGGTTAAGTGTATGTAATAGCTGTCTCTTAACCTGGGCACACAGAGGGTCTGATATAAGGCCCACTAAAGTTAATGGAAAGATGCCCAGAAACCTGGAAGAGATTAGCCTCAGCATACAAATGTTGGATAATGTTGCTCTTGCTCCCACTGAAGACAATGGCAATGTTCTTCTTGCTTTTTTTGGGGGCTAGGACCAGGCTCTTCACACCCACTGAGCATGCTTGATATCTTGTGACACTGGATCATCTGTCTCAGGAAAAGCTGCTACAGACACAAATCCTAAGCCTCTTCTAAAGGGCACAAATTTACTGAAGAATGTTGCAAATATTTCAGGCAAGGTGTTAAGATGTACTATAGGTTTTAAAAAACACAACAGGAATGAAATGAAAGGATTAAAGTTGTACTCAGAGATGAGAGTTAATGTATGCACAAGCTGCATTTATGCACAAAACAAGTAGCTGGGAACTTAGGACATCGTCCTTTGTGTGACTGAATCTCAGGTAAGTGCTGTAACTCATAAGCTGACTTCCAACATTGTTTCTAAATCAAACAGAAGGGTAAATAGAATGATAGCCTGCTTATTGGTAAAGCATGCATGCCACTGGTACCAGGATCATGTTGTGTGTGTTTCTTAAGTAACTGCAAGGAGTGAGGACCACTAATTCTTTGGACAATCACTGTATTGTTATGTGCACACAGTGCCTAGTGCATGGCACAGGCAATCTCATTTCTGGCTCTTCTTAGCATCTGAGTGCTTGGCTTTACAAATATAAAAGTCCCTTCATGTTATTTTTGGTCTGCAATTTTAAACAGAGTCAGATTTTGCTCTCATTTATACCAGATAATTGAAGTAACCACACTGATGTTAAAATTACTCTGGATTTAAACCACTGATAAGTTAGAGTTTGGCCCATTGTTGTGCCTCTCAAAACTGAAGTTCTCTCATCTGGAAACATGGGTCGTCTAGCAGGACCACAGATGTTACTGGGTCAGAGAGCTCTGGCCGAGAGGCTTCTATAACATTGGTGGGTGGGAGCCCAGTAGCCAGGGGGCTGGAGGCCCTGTGCAGGGGAGGCCTGGGGTTTGTGTCCCTGCTGCCAGCTCCCCAGCAGGGGCTTCTGCTGACTTCATATGTCGGCTCCCCATGCTGGCTCCACAGCTCCCAGGGGCAGCCTGGATCCCATGCCAGCTCCCTGGGTGTGGCTGGAACCATGGACATGCAGGGTGGCATCAGCCCAGCAGGGACCCAGGATCAGCTGCAGGTAAGGTGGCCGCTAGGGCTGGAGATGGGGGGCTGAGGCAGGGGACCTTGATTAGTCTGGTAAATTTCCTCATTTGGAACAGATCCGGTCCCGAGGGTGCTGTACAAGGGAGGTGCCACCTGCATTTTGTCACAGAGCCCCATACAAAGTAAATACAACATCAAAAATACAAACTAAGGTTCTGATTCAGCAGAGTACTTGAGTAGACACTTAGGTTCCATTGACTTCAGTAGAATTTAAGCACATGGTCAAGTAACTTCCTGAACCAGCGTCTAAATTATGACAGTTGTGACAGATTGTCTTGACAAAACTTAATTACTGCCTCTCTAGCTTGTGGGACAAAAAAATCTTGTACATTTGTTTTCATGAGAGGGAGGCTGTCCATAGATATGTTGGCTTAGAAGAGACCTCAGCAGATCACCTAGGCCATGTCTACACTAGCCAAAAACTTCGAAATGGCCATGCAAATGGCCATTTCGAAGTTTACTAATGAAGTGCTGAAATACATATTCAGCACCTCATTAGCATGCGGGCAGCCGCGGCACTTCGAAATTGACGCAGCTCGCCACCACACGGCTCGTTCAGACGGGGCTCCTTTTCGAAAGGACCCCGGCTACTTCAAAGTCCCCTTATTCCTATGAGCAGGTGGGAATAAGGGGACTTCGAAGTAGCCAGGGTCCTTTTGAAAAGGATGAGCCTTTTGAAAAGGACGAGTCTGGACGAGCCGCGCCGCCGCTGCGTCAATTTCAAAGTGCCGCGGCTGCCCGCATGCTAATGAGCCGCTGAATATGTATTTCAGTGCTTCATTAGTAAACTTCGAAATGGCCGTTTGCATGGCCATTTCAAAGTTTTTGGCTAGTGTAGACACAGCCTTAGTTCAGTTCCCTTCATTAAGGAGGAACTAAATATTACCTAGACCATCCCTGAGAAGGTAATTTGTTCCAGTGCTTAACAGCCCTTACAGTTAGGAAGTTTTCCCTAATGTCTAACCTAAATCTCCCTGGCTGCAGTTTAATTTAACTTATCCTTCAATACATCTGAATAAAAGAGAAATGAGTACACTTGAGGGATTCTCGTGCTACAAAAACTTATTACAAGCTGTAGTGCTTACTACTTTGAGTAACTTTATTAAAACTTCAGCCACTAGACGAAGTGACCAGAACAGAGTGTGCAGAGCTGATCTCCAATTTTGTTAAGCAGGTTGCGCATGTCATGAGTAAGTAAAAAGAGGTGGATGTGAACCTTGAGTGAAGACCCCCTAGTGAGCGTAGGGGGCATGGCCAGTGGAAAATATTTAGTTATTAACATCAGAGTATATGATTCTTACAATTTAGAGGCATATTTTAAAGTATAGCTGCCACTAAACCATTTGAATTTGTTTGTGAGCTCTGTCAGGGGAGCCAGAGAGGCATATGGGTGGCTGAGAACCTATTTAATAATGATGCTGGTACCGATCTTGAACATACTGTGTGTGCTAAATAAGTTTATTTGGAGGGGGAGAACTACTTTTAGTAGGCTTCCTTCCTCTTGTTTCCATGGTTATTTTCTAGTACTGCACTGTCTTCTACATTCATTTTCTTAGAAGTTCAAAAATGTACCAAATGTTCCAGCCAACACAAAAGTAATTGATTTGCTAGATCACTTGAATTTTTTGGCATATTAGTACTTCAGCCTTTCTCTCCTCTGAGTACCACACTTTACAAATGTGTGTGATGTCTCTCCTACAAAAGTAACTCAAAATAGCTCATGGCCAGCTACAACTGAAACTTGAAAATCCTTCAGAGATTTCTTTGTAAGTGTCTCTAACGATATTGCAATAGGGTCTATTTGCCTTGACTGCTTCAGTCAATCTACCTTGTCCATTTTTTTTCTCAAAGTTCCATATCTGTACCAATTTTTTCCTACTTTTTAAATTAAAAAGTGGTCCTGAGAGGTTATCACCTGCAACTGGTACAAGCTTTTTTCATATTCCCTTTTCTTTCAGCACAGTTGCTAATCCTCTGTCTCAACGATAAGTCCTAAAATTCTGTTCGTAGATCAATATTATTCCTTGATTATTTTACATTTCCATGGGAGCTGTGTAGCATAAGCATCATCTAAATTTATGTGCATATTCTTAGTGCTTTCCGCCTTTGTGTTCTGACTTTTGTTTTATGTCCAAAGTTGTGAAGGGCATAAGTTAAGTGAAGGGGTAAATAATAGTTCTTTACTCACTTGTTCATGGTTTGCCCACACTTTGAAGGTTCAGTGTGGGTCTGGTCAACTCATCTCAAAAAGGTAAGCATGAATTGGAGGAGGTATAAGGAAGGGCAACAAATGGAAAAGTTTCCATAGGAGGAGAGATTAAAAAGACTGGGACTGTTCAGCATGGAAGAGATGAGAAAAGGAGGGTAAGAGAACGAGATGCCAGGGACCATCAACACCTCAGAGGGAAGTGATTTTTCAGCATGTGGTAAAATTGACAAACAAAGAGGCTCATGGGAAGGGCCAAGAAAAGTGAGTAAGGAAGTGTTATTTACCCCTTCACATAACACTGGACCCAGGGTCCCTCAAACAAAGAAGATATACAACATACAGTCAGTCTGTGGATCTTGTCACCAGGATATGTTCTGAAGGTCAAAAATATTACTGGTTTTGAAAAAAAAATTTAGACAAGTTCATGGAGAATGAGCCCATCAATGGCTACTGGAGATACACATCTCCTAGAACTGGAGGGTCATCTAGTCTAGTCCTCTGCCCTCTAGGTAGGACCAAGCACTATCTCTGACATCTATTTGCCCTAATCCCTCAAGGATTGAGCTCACAACCATGGGTTTTACAGGCCAATGCTCAAACCACTGACCTATTCCTCCCTGAAGTCTATTTGCTCTGCATCCCTAAATGGCCTCTGTAAGGGATTGAACTCGCAGCCCTGGGCTAAGGGCTTCCTTCAATCATTTCAATTAGGCAAAATGTTCAGTGATGCTACCCAATGCTCTTAATGTCACTAAACCTCTGACTGCCAGGTATTGAGACTGGATTACAGGGGACAGATCATGCAATAACTTCCTTGTTCTGTTTGTTCCCTCTGAAGCATCTGGCAGAGAGAAGGACCAGAAGAAAGGATATTATCTAGATGGACAAGTGGTCTGACCCAGTACAGCTATTCTTATGATCTTTGATACTACCACTTAGCCCTGGTTCAGAGATGAATTTAAATATGTGATTTACTAATAAACATGCGCTTCAGTGCTTTGCTGAATATTGTTGAATTCAAGAATGTCTAATTATACTTAAGTTAATGGTACTTAAGTATGTCCCAGTGTGTCATGGTGAACTAGGATGAACTTAAGCACATGCTTAAAGTTGAGCATGTGCTTTAAGTGAGTCCGGGTCCCTAATATGCTGTCTAAGCTATCAATTTTTGTTTGTTTGTTTGTTTTTTAAATTGGCTACAAGATTCTCACTTAAGGATCACATCCATTCTGTTGCGAAAGTTTCTGTTTTTCATTTAGGAATCAGAGTCCCCATAAGGGCTAACTTGGAAGTTTCAGTCACTGAAACGTTATTGTTGACATTCATTATTTGCAGACCTGTTTGTTGTCATACCTTGCTAAGTGCATGCTCAGTGCATGACAGAGTACAAATCATGCAAAATTTACCTTCAAGAGCCATGTTCTTAGATCAGTCTATTTCCCTTTTTGGAAGATATTGTGAGGAATGAAGATGGAGAGTGGCAATGTAATAAAGGAGTAGAAAAGATCAAGCTATCAAGATGAAACACACACATACACATAAGCAAAGCCAAATTTATTATGTTTTGGAATTCTTTTTGTTGTTAGCTAGGGACTTTAGATGGAAGTTTCCCTTTAGTCACTGGAGTTAGCATTGGTATGTTTGCGTGAGAATTTTCCCCCTATTTTGACCTCTTCTCATCTGTGCCATTAGCCTCTGTTTTTAAGTTTCCTGTTGCTGTTCTTGTAGCAGGACCATCTAAAAGCCAAATGATAATTTTGGGAAATGGAGGGAGGAGACTGGATGAAATACACAACACTTTTCTCCTGCTTGCCTTCCTTTTCGTGTACCCTGCCTCAGTGCAGGAACTGCTACCTATTTGTAAGGTGTAGTCTACACTATATTACACTACACTGCCACTCTGTTGCTCTAAAGGCATGTCTACGCTAGACCTCAGAGTTGATCTTAGATAAACAATTCCAGCTATAACAATTTGTGTAGCTGGAATGGACATACCTATGATCAATTTAGCAGGCTGTCCTCACAAAGGGAGGTTGACCGGAGAAACTGTGCCATTGACTTCCCTTACTCCTCATGGCTGTGTCTACACTACAAAAATAACTTTGAAGTTGCTTACTTCGAAGTACAACTTTGAAATAAGCAACTTTTGAAGTTGAGCATCTACACACACCCTACTTCGAAGTTCAACTTCAAAGTAGGGCACTTCTCCATTCCCAGGAATGGAGTAAGGACTTAAAAGTTGGACTTCCTACTTCGAAATTAGCTTCAAAGTACGAGAAAAATGTGTGTAGACTCTCTGCTGGCTACTGAGATGTAGTGCCTAACTTTGAAGTTAGTTCCTAGTGTAAACACATGCCAGGAGAATGAGGAATACCAGGGTCATCTGTAGAGCCCTGATGGTTCAATTTAGTGCTTCCCCACTAGCATGCTAAATTGAAGCCCAGAAGATTGACCCTGTTTGGGTCAATCTTCCCGTAAGTATGGACATACCCTAACATGCAACTTTAGCTGTGCAAATAGGGTAACTAAGTTAATGTACTTACTGTGGAATTTTCCATGCAGTAAGGTTGGCAGCTGATGCTCTTCTGTTGGCTTTGCCTAGTTTTCTCATTCTGGTGGAGTATCAGAGTCCATGGGAGAGCACTCTGAGGTCGATTTATCATGTCTAAGCTGAAGCATTGATCCACCATGTAGTGGAGACAAGTCCTAATTGCAGCACAGTCAGTACAACAGTGCAGGAGGGCAGCAAATTATGTATATGTAGGTGGGATAGAAGTTGTGTAGGAAGATGAATTTTAATTGTGCTAGGCTTTTGACCAACAGGTCTCGAGGTTTGTCCACAGTCCTCTGACGGTCCCAGGGTGATATTTTGCCAATTGTATATGTGTTTCGTGTTACAATTGTCATATTGTCAGTTCATTTTCAAACCATGTGTGCAAATCTTTTGAGTTTTAGTTGCTCCAAGCAGTTTCATCACTCCCACAAGTGTCATTAGTAAATGTAACTCTTTACAGCTGCCCCCTTCTCTCTGTCACTTACATAAATTAAATGCAGCAGAGGGCCTGTTGAACTGCATTTAATATTTTCCCCATGCTCTTACCACAAAATATTCTTAGCCTTTTATGTTTCATCAGTTCCTTTTCCGTTCTGTGTCTTTCTGGATCTCTGCAGTATATGATTTCAGCAACAGGTTTTTTGCTGGCTTTCTAAAGTTATCAGAATGTACTTCTAAATTTTGTTGGGGTTTCCCCAAGACCTCATCCACTGGGCTCTCCAAAAACTCAGTTCAACTCCAGTCTCCCACTTAGGCTCCTCTGTCTGGCATACAGCTGCACTGAGCTGATCAGTATAGAATGTACCACACATCTAAAGTTACATAGCAAATGTCTTCCTTTATCTACATTTACTCTTTACATTGCATTTCCTGTACTTTGCATTACATGTCATGAGATTTGCTTAGCCACTTTGTATCAGCCAATCCCCACAGCACACACTGCCGATGTACGATTTACTCTTTACTTCATCTTATGTGCCAGGTTTATTTTATCCATTATTGTCTTGTCCATTGGGATTGGCTTTGGAATTCCTCTACCAAGTAGGTTCTCTGTGCCTTCCATGTCAGAGACAAGGGTGAAAATTACACTGAATAATTAATTTTGTTTGAATTAATCACTGTTAAGAAAATGTTTAACACTAATTTTGGACTACATTTACCAGATGCATCTCTAGAACTGAATGAATATCATAAGCCAAAGGAAACCTACATTTCTAATAGGGTTTTCTCTCCAAAGAGTTTTACTCTTCCATGTTAGGAGCATGAGGATTAAAATGTAGCTCCACACCCTTGGACTGTGCTTTCACTACCACTAAATATCCCTTGCCTCACTCAGAGAAGGAAAGATTGCTGTGGCCTGACTATTTCTAAAATTTATCATAGAATGAACACCTGAACATATAAGTAACACATAGTAGGAGTATAAATAGTACTATATATATAAATATAAATAAATAGTATATTTACACATATTGGATGCTCAGGCTTTGTTTTTCAAGAATAATCTTAACTCTTTGCTGGCCATAACAGATAAGACAATTATCTGCAGTGTCTTGGACAAAGTTAATTCAATTAAGTTACATATGATTCATTTAAGTTTTAAATATGCTAAGAGTTCATTCTATTAAAATACAAATGTTTATGTATTATTGTGGGCTTGCATGCAATGCCCCTAGCAGAGAGATATAACTTATGTAAACCCTGGGAGGTATTATGAGCTTCAAAGACTATTTGAAACAATGTGCCAAGAAGAATGCACTTTTAGTGTTAAGCAGATTTCCCCAGAAATCTCTAGGGAGAAAAATATGGAAATGTAACCCATCTTGTAATGCAGGAACTCAACCATCTGAAGCTTTTCCCTGAGGATGGAATCCTTGTCCTCTGATTATTTGTTCCATGAGGACAAGATCAAAGGTTCAAAGGAATAGCTCCCAGAATTGTATGGGGTAGGATCCAGTTCTGAGCAAAAGATATGATGAACTCTGACCTTTTAAATAGAGCTGTGCATGGGATATAAAATTTATATCTACCTCTGCATCTGTATCCACAAAAATAAGCTGCAGATAGGTGCATCCACATCCACGGATGCAGATACCTGTGGATATAAATCAGATATCCACAAATTTGCAGGGTTCGAAATACAAAACTTGTATCCATGTCTGTATCTTCAGAAATGAGCTATGGATCTCTGCATCCACATCCATGGATGTGGAAAACCACAAATAGGAGGCGGATATCTGTAGATTTGCAGGGATCTACATTTAAAGGGTTGAACTCCAACTCCACCAAGGCTCTGGTGGGAGTCATTTCTAGGAAGCTTATTAACATTTTACAGGTTCTTTTATTGTTTAAAGGTTTTCTCTGTAATGTCTTAAGAATAAATGTATTTGTTTGGTACCTATGTGGTGCTTTGTAACTGTGGACAACTACACTGTTTATAGCATCTGAGGAGAAAAAAGAAAATCAGATGTCCTTAGGCAGTCTGACTTACTGAGTAGCTCACAGAGCAGGCAAAGGTCTATGCAGACTGGAGAAAGGGAGAGATGCAGCTAGGGTTGCAAATTCGGACTGAAACTATTCCAGGACATGTTTTTTTTCCCCCAAGATGACATCATTTTCTTAAAATCTCCTGGATTACTTTCTGTAGTCACCTGGAGATCAATGCTGTTTCCAGGAAACTCTAGGCTAATCCTAGGAGGTTGAGAACCTAAGTGAAGCTGGAAGTCTGAGAGTGGGTTCCATTAGTGGACCACTAAGGAGGGGAGTAAATGGCCCAGTTGCCCTGAATTGAGACAAAATCTATTTAAAACTATTGTATTTAGAAAGTAGGAAAAAATGTGCCCATGACAGACTCCAACATGTATTTAAGAATTTATCCTAGCATCTTTTATGGTGCCATCTGGACACTGTACATCAGTAAAAACTATCAATTAAGAGAATGGAATAGATGCTACTTCATAATTAAAAAAAAATCAGATTATCTATTTAGGTCATGCAAGAATAGATCTGGCTGGAAAATTCCATCAAAACTGCCTATATTCCATGGAAAATGTGTAGTTTTTGGTGAAAACTTTTACCTCCAATGTCTGATTATTGGCTGATTTTTAGTTTTTCAATTTTTGACAATAATTCAAAATGTCTACAGAAAAACCAGCAGTCATGTGGCACTTTAACGACTAACAAAATAATTTTATTAGGTGATGAACTTTCGTGGGACAGACCCACTTATTCAGATCAATCAATCATGGGTCTGTCCCACGAAAGTTTATCACCCAATAAATTATTTTGTTAGTTTTTATAGTGCTACATAACTGCTGGTTTGTTTTGTTAGAATAGACTAACATGGAACACAAACATTTCCTAACCACTCTGATACCTAAACGAAACTATATGAATACTTTGTGACTTGAAGCTTGCCAAATTTATGGAACATAGACTTTGTGTCAAAGATCAGCAGACCTTTTCTAATGTCTATTAATGTGTCATTACTTTATTTAAATCTTCACCAATCTGTTTTGGTGCAGTACCTAGAACAATGTAGTCTTAATCCTAATTGCACCCTGTGTACTATGCTAAATATAAACAAGTCATAAGAGAGAGAATCCTAATCCAGACTTAATTCTTGTTCACCTGAAACGTCAATAGATCCAAAATTTTGGAAAAAGGGTCTTTGATTTATTAAAAATGTTCTTTATTTAGATGATGCTATGGTAATTCTTTCAGGCAGTGATTATTCATGCTTTAAAAATGGTATTATGCATGAGCTTCAAGAGCTGATTGTACAATCGTAAAAGCATACATGACAATGGATGTCTCAATATCCCTTTGTACCCTAAAATAGCCTCCTGGTTTAAAATGATCCTGTCAGTCCTGTCACATTTAAAAAAAAGATGCCTGAGAATTCAGTTTTAAGACAGGGAATTCTATACCACTTGATCTGTTATAGTGGATTTTTCATCTCTCAAATATCTCCAGATGAAGGCAGCACTCAGTGAGTAATCTAAATTCTCAACTAAGACCTTACCGTCAAAATACTTCATAGATTCCTTTACACTTAGCTAAACTTGTACAAAAGGCCCTGGCTACATCTACACTAGTGAGTTTTTTTTTCAAAAAAGCTGAGGCTCTTTTGAAAAATCCCACAGTGAGTCTACACATACAATGCATTCTTTTGATATTAAATCAGAAGAATGAGGCACTTATTCTCGTGGCCCTATTCTGCTCCTGGAAGAGGAAGAGCACCTTTTTTCGGAAGAGCCTTTCTTTCAAAAAAAAAAAAAGGGACCCCGCGGCATTTGCACACTTTTTTTCGTGAAAGTGCAGTCTTCCCTGGTGCCAGAGTTTTTGATCTGTTGCATTTCCTGGCCTGTTCTTTCAAAAAAGCAGTCGGGTGTGGCTGCTTTATATCAAAAGATTGATTTTTTTTTTTTTTTCGATCTGCTTTTTTGTGCGTGGTTGTGATCCTTCTAAAGAAGGTTTTTCAGAAGACATCTTCCAAAGGAACATCTCTCAAAGGCCAGCTGCAGCGTAGCCCTAGCCACTCTTTCTACCTACATTAAGAAAAAATTAAAAGGACAGCAAGGAAAGAAGCAAAGGAAAAGGACAACTTCAATCTGGAAATCACATGATTTAGTGAACATGACCATACAGACTCATTGGTGCCTGTTTTCGTTTGTGGTTTGTGCTGGCTGAACCTGGTGAGCTCTTCTCCAACAGATCTTCTGTTAATCATCTTTTAAAAAGGCAATACAAAATTACATTTAAAACATGTAAATTCACTTTATGCCACTGTTTGAAGTGAGAAGAAAGAAAAGGAAAGGTAAGAACCGGGTTTGGAGAGATGATGATAAATATGTTTGGGAGAGTATGGATGGAGTATCATATAGACAAATATCACTTTTTTCACATTGTGACCCTTATTTTTTGTGCTGCTGCTGGTGTGGTGTTGCCTTCAGAGCTGGGCACCCCGCAAGCAGCCACTGCTTTCTGCTCTGCCTCAGGTGGGTGGCAGTGTGTATACATGTGATTTATGCCCCCACTCCCACAACCTGTCCACAATGAAGGCGGGCTCATTGAAAAAGTTTGAGTGCCACAATCCTAGAGGCTCCAATCCCCTTTCAGGTTCCGGTATAGTAGAGAGAGAGAGAGTGTGTGTGTGTGTTACAGCTTCTAGCTAAGAGGTTTCAGCTGTTAGCACCACTGAGAGCTTTTTGCCTGAGTAAATGTTCCCTGACCAGGCAATGTTATGATGGGCCTGACAGAAAGCAGCTGTGCTTAGCTGCTCATGCACACAGCCCTCGTGGCAGGTGTCCATCTCCCACCCCAGGAGGAAGGTCTCACCCCTCCTCTCCACGATGTTGTGCAGGGCATAAGACACCACTACATCTTGGTGGACATTGTGCTCCCCCACATCTGTGTGGGTGAGCAGGCATGGGGGGGATGTGTCCCCCTGCATCCAGGATGACTTTGAGCACCCTGTAATAGTCAGGTGGCAGGTCTTGCCCTGGAGTGTTGGGCAGTGTCCCAGGCCTGGACGTAGCCCTGCCTCAGTTCCCTGACTTTCACCCGGACCAGCTCCATAGTGTAAGCGGAGTGTGTGTGTGTGTGTGTGGGTGTTGGCCTTTTTTGGCCAGAGCGGGTTATATAGCAGGGCATTCTGCTGCTTGGCCTGGGGTCCTGGAGGGTCGTCTCCTCCCCACACAGGTCCAGAAGGGCCCAGACCTTGGCCCCAGGCCAGGAGGGGGCCTTCTCTTGCTGCCCCAGTGTGGCTTCTGGGACCCCTCAGGCTGGTCCTTTGAGGGCCTGTGGGGTCTTGTGCTACCTCCTGCTGTGTCATGGGGGAATGCTGGCTGGAAAGGTGTGGCTGTGAGGGCATTGTACACAGCAGCTTGTAGCTCTGTTTCTTGCATGCACTCAGCTTCCTGCCATGGGATCCCCTGGGCTCCCTGCGACTTTAAGGATGGCTAGAGGCAAGAACCATAGAGCGCTGCTCGCTGTGGACAGCGTGTCCCCTGGGGTACCTGTGTGGTGCTCTGGAGGCCTTTTCTGTTGCCAGAAGGGCCCCTGGAGCCTCCAGATGGGTGATTGTTGACAGATCTCTGTCAACAGTGGCATTCTTCCTCGTGGCAAGCAGGGTACAGCAGTTGACAAAAGTGCTGCGTTCTGTCAACAGAATGCGCTCAGCAATCTGGATGCTCTGTGGGTTTTGTCGACAAAACCCTTGAATCCAGACATAGCCTAAACAACTGCCTGCACCATCCAAGGCATCTGCAGCTGAATTGCCAAGCCATTTGACCCTCCTTTTCTACAAATCAGCACTTTAATCTGGGCCTCTTCACTGTACCATGAGTTGTGTTTTTGCTTGAAATAGAGAAAAGGAGGGATAGTAAAATGGAACACTTCATGTGGAGTGACGCATTTTAGTTTTTGTTGAGTCTCGGATCGAACGGAAGGAGCAGGGACTGTAGGGTTCTCATCCTGCAGTGAACTGCTATGTGGGAGGGAGTTCACTTTAGGGGAGTGTCAAGTAGAGTTAGGTGTATACCACCTCCACTTCTTATAAAAGCTGAGCTTCATGGGGTTGGATGAGGGATCATTTGGTTGTTTGCAGGCTGGGGAGATATCAGAACTGTTAGAGTGAACTCCCATCTCAAGGGGTTCATGAGTGGCAAGAGGAGGGTATGTGTAGAAGTTGTTTGAACATGTTATACATAACCAATGGCCACTTGCAGAAATCAGCTGTTCTGGATTCTTAAATTATTACTCCTATCACCTTCCCCCATAATCAAAGCCGACTCAGTTTCAACCGAGACTTAGGATCAGATTTCCCTAGATGATAAAATCTCTGGATTGTTTGCCCCTCAGTCAGGGTAAGACGTTTGACAGGGCACTGATCGTGGGCACTCTGCAAGGGTTTGGCTTTGGTTTTCTCTCCATAGGATTCCTTCAGGCACTGTTTGCTTCTATTGAGTATCTAGTCAAGCTCAACTGGGTCCTTAACAAGCCTGTTGCCCACCATCTCGGGTGCATCAGGGCTATTTGTTATCTGGCTTGCTGTATGTCATTGAAGTCTTCCTCTAACAGTGGACTTCTGGTCATTGTTTAGCTGGTTCCTGTCAACAGTCACTGTGACCTTTAAGCCAAAGCATACCTCCCCCTTCCTCAATGGTGGTGGAATCCCAATGAAGCACCACCCATACTATGAGGCCTCCTCATCGCATAATAGAGTGGTTAATGGGGAAAGGGTTCTATAAATCTAAAGGGAATACAGGGAACCTAGGAATCAAATGTGTCAACCTAATCAAGCCACCCTGACATTAAACTGTGTTAAATGAGGTTTGCTATGTAGAGACATGAGCCTGCTTAGTCCCATGGCAAACATGACATTTAAATATCCTTTTAATCTTTTCTTAAAGAGGAAAAAGCAGTTAAAGCATTGGAATGAAAAATGTTACATAAGACTTCAATTTTAACAACTTTTCTTTTCCTTTAGCTGGAGAGAGTCTTGGAAAATGAAATTGCCATATCTGACAGTGCCTTAGATGGTATCAATTATAGTAATGTCTCTTTTGGGGAAAAGGGAGGAAACAAACCAAAATGGGCTGGAGCTGTTGTTACTGTTTAAAAAAAAAAACAAGTCTGATTCCATTTCATCATGGGTAGTGGTTGGGATTCAACTGGAGCCAGTAAAAGTGGAAATTTCATCAGAGTCCCGCTCTTTGGCCTGGTCTGGTTAGGACATTTTTCAGGAGTAGAATGCTAAAGGCTCAGGATCTTAGGAGATAGTGGAGGTGGCAGCTATGATGATGAAGCTTGCTCCATTAGCCTATTTTTCTCCCTGAAGGTATCTTTCTCTCTCTTTTTTTTTTTTTTTATGGATCCACAAGGGGAATGATGGGCAGCAGGACAGCAATGGGCTATTGTTTTGTCCGCCACTTAGACCTACTCTCCAGCACACATTAGGATTTGATCATAGAGATCCTCTTGAGATCGTCATTTGATGGGCTGAAATACTACTGAGATCACCCATGAGCACTACGCAGTGCCATACCACCCAGGCCCCACTCAGTCAGACACACTCTGTTCTCCTCCAGTAATGGCACAGCACAGCAACAGACACAGATTAGCTCAGCTCTGGCAAGGCTCAGTCCAAGAATTTAAATGGTTGCAAGTGATAAGACACATCAAAGTAAGTTTCTAATCAAAATAAAACATACCAGCTAAGCTTAATACTGGTAAGAAACTTGTTTTATGCAATTTCTTACTCGAACACCAGGTCTAATCAACTTTTCTCACAGGCTAAGGAAATCTCCCAACTTGGGTCTGTTCCTTTCCCCTCTTCAGTCTTAGATGTTTCCACACATCATGGGTGGGAAGCAGGGGCTGTCTTGGTGTTTGGCAACTGCCCCAGTTGTTTGGTTTCCTGCCTATAAATAGATTTTGCTGAAGCTGAGAATCCTTTGTGTTCAGCTGCAACCCTTTCACACTCCCATGGAAAAGTACCATATGAAAACAAATTTATGCTTTACTTCTAACTTCAAATACAGGCACGATACATGCACACAAATTGATGATACACAATCAGCAGATTACGAGCTTTTCAGTGACAGGTTACATGCCTGATTTTGCATAAAGCATATTTGAGTTAAGCATATTCCCATCCATAAGCATAAAGAATATGGGATACATCATCTCACACACACATCGAGTTATATCAGTAGGTCTCTGTTCAGACTACTTTGATTTTCTGTCTTCCTTTCATATCTTTTTGCATACTATGAATTTTCAAGTCCTTTTTACAGTTGATTTTGTAATCAGAGTAAAGGTGCACATTCCATGATTACACATTGAGCACAGCAGCTCCTGGAGTGGGAAAGAGGAACACAAATACTGCCTCCCGAGGGTTGTACGCAAAAGACAAGACAATAACTAATGTGGGAGGTGGAAGGGGAATAGTTGGGAATTGGACGGGAATCCCTGGTGGCTATATGGTTAGGGCAGCACTACCTCTCCAGGCACAGGTATCAAAGATGGCTGGAGCTGCTCTGCAACACAAGTACAGGGTGCCATGGTGAACTCAGTCCAATCCTTTGAATTTGACATTATGGTGGGGAGGGTTGTGAATTGTTGGGGTAATGGAGATGAACATAGGAGATGGACGTGTTGAGAGTCTCAGGGTTAGACTAAGAGGGGTAAAAAACAAAGGTGATGTCCTGCTAGGAGTCTACTACAGGCTGCCTCCCCAGGTGGAAGAGGTGGATGAGGCTTTTTTTTTTTAAACGATTAACAAAGTCATGAAGGACCCTGGATTTGGTGGAGATAGGGGACTTCAGCTATCCAGATATATGTAGGGAAACTAATACAGCGGGGCACAGACTATCCAATAAGTTCTTGGATTGCATTGGAGACAATTTTTTATTCCAAAAGGTTGAAAAAGCTACCGGGGGGAAGCTGTTCTAGATTTGATTTTAACAAATAGGGAGGAATTGGTAGAGAACTTGAAAGTGGAAGGCAGCTTGGGTGAAAGTGATCATGAAATCATAGGGTTCACAATTCTAAGGAAGGGAAGAAGGGAAAACAGCAAACTAGAGATAATGGATTTCAGGAGGGCAGATTTTGGTAAACTCAGAGAGCTGGTAGGTAAGGTCCCATAGGAAGCAAAACTGAGGGGAAAAACAGCTGAGGAGAGTTGGCAGTTTTTCAAAGGGACATTATTAAGGGCCCAAAAGCAAGTTATCCCGCTGCGTAGGAAAGATAGAAAATATGGCAAAAGACCGCCTTGGCTTACCCAGGAGATCTTGCATGATCTCAAAATAAAAAAGGAATCATATAAAAAATGGAAACAAGGACAAGTTACAGAGAACGAATATAGGCAAACAACACAAGAATGCAGGAGCAAGATCAGAAAGGCTAAGGCACAAAATGAGCTCAAACTAGCTACAGGCATAAAGGGAAACAAGAAGGCTTTTTATAAATGTATTAGAAACAAGAGGAAGACCAGGGACAGGGTAGGGCCATTGCTCAGTGAGGAGGGAGAAACAGTAACAGGGAACTTGGAAATGGCAGAGATGCTTAATGATCTCTTTGTTTTGGTCTTCACGGAGAAGTCTGATGAAGGAATGCCCAGCATAGTGAATGCTAGTGGGAAAGGGGTAGGGTTAGAAGTTGAAATAAAAAAAGAACAAGTTAAAAATCACTTAGAAAAATTAGATGTCTGCAAGTCACCAGGGCCTGATGAAATGTATCCTAGAATACTCAAGGAGCTGATATAGGAGATTGAGCCTTTATCTATCTATCTTTGGAAAATCATGGGAGACAGGAGAGATTCCAGAAGACTGGAAAAGGGCAAATATAGTACCCATCTATAAAAAGGGGAATAAGAATAACCCAGGAAACTACAGGCCAGTCATCTGAACTTCAGTGCCAGGAAAGATAATGGAGCCCGTGATTAAAGAAATCATGTGCAAGCACTTGGAAGGTGGTAAGGTGATAGGGAACAGCCAGCATGGATTTGTAAAGAACAAATCATTTCAAACCAATCTGATAGCTTTCTTTGATAGGATAATGAGCCTTGTGGATAGGGGAGAAGCAGTAGATGTGGTATACCTAGACTTTAGTAAAGCATTTGATATGGTCTCACATGATATTCTTCTAAAAAAAACTAGGCAAATACAATTTAGATGAGGCTACTATAAGGTGGGTGCATAACTGGCTGGATAACTGTACCCAGAGAGTAGTCCTTAATGGTTCTCAATCCTGCTGGAAAAGTATAACAAGTGGGGGTCCACAGGGGTTTGTGTTAGGACCAGTTCTGTTCAATATCTTCATCAACGATTTAGATATTGGCACAGAAAGTACGCTTATTAAGTTTGCAGATGATACCAAGCTGGGAGGGGTTGCAACTTTTTTGGAGGATAGGGTCATAATTCAAAATGATCTGGATAAATTTGAGAAATGGTCTGAGGTAAACAGGATGAAGCTCAATAAGCACAAATGCGAAGTGTTCCATTTGGGAAGGAACAATCAGTTTCACACGTACAGAATGGGGACAGACTGTCTAGGAATGACTACTGCAGAAAGGGATCTAGGGGTTATAGTGGACCACAAGCTAAATATGAGTCAACAGTGTGATGCTGTTGCAAAAAAAGCAACCATGATTCTGGGATGCATTAACAGGTGTGCTGTGAACAAGACACGAGAAGTCATTCTTCCGTTCTACTCTGGCTGGTTAGGCCTCAGCTGGAGTATTGTGTCTAGTTCTGGGCACCGCAGTTCAAGAAAGATGTATAGAAATTAGAGAGGGTCCAGAAAAGAGCGACAAGAATGATTAAAGGTCTAGAGAATGTGACCCATGAAGAAAGGCTGAAAGAATTGGGCTTGTTTAGTTCGGAAAAGAGAAGGTTGAGGGCTGACATGATAGCGGTTTTCAGGTATCTAAAAGAGTGTCATAAGGAGGAGGGAGAAAACCCATTCTTTTTGGCCTCTGAGGATAGAGGCAATGGACTTAAACTGCAGCAAGGGAGGATCAGGTTGGATATTAGGAAAAAGTTCCTAACTGTCAGGGTGGTCAAACAGTGGAATGAATTGCCAAGGGAGGTTGTGGAATCTCCATTGCTGGAGATATTTAAGAACAGGTTAGATAGATGTCTATCAGGGATGGTTTTGACATTACTTGGTCCTGCCATTGGGGAAGGGGGCTAGACTCGACGGCCTCTGGAGGTCCCTTCCAGTCCTAGTATTCTATGATTCTAATTCCAATTAAGGCAGAATGCTGTATGGCCCACAGCCCCTTACAGAGATTATGGAGCCAATATATTTAGACTGTCCAGAAAAGGGTGGGACAGAGCAGAATGTGTGAGGATTATCCTGCAAATGGCAACTGAGGCTGCTGGAAGTCAGCAGGTGGCTCCAGTTAGCTGACAGGTTGTTGGGGTCAATGCTGCTCATTCAGGGCTGTGCTATATGCAGACACTCAGGGTAGGGCCTGCAGGTGCTCTGTGAGGAGCCCAGTTTGAGAGCTACATTGGCAAAGCACAGTAAGGCATCCTGGGCTGTAAGGTAAGTGGTGACACAGCTCCTCACAAGTCTGGATAGCACAGGAATGTCATAGGCCTGCCAGCCTCTCTCTACTATCTGCACTGTTAATGGCAGTTGGAGGGTAATAAGCAAATGGAACAAAAGCAAATTATTGGGGGTGGGAGAGTGAGGTTCTGCCAGCAGAGCTGGAAAGAGTGGAGGAGGGAGACCAGTTTCATGTGGCTGGACAAGGGAAGCAGGAGGCAGCATGGTGGAGGAATGGGAGGAAGAACCACCTTTAGATTTGGGGGGAAACAAAGAAAGCTCCCCAAGAGATCCTTCTCCATCATCTCTTAGGCAGTGGCCTCTACAGCCAGGAAGAAAATAATTTTTCCCTAGGTTACCATCCCAGGACCTGTAGAACTTTAAAAACTTACAATATAATTTATTAGGTGATGAGCTTTTGTGGGGCAGACTCACCTCTTCAAAGCTGGAGATCGTGCTAAAGAAGTGCATCTGCCCCACAAAAGCTCATCACCTAATAAATTATTTTATTGGTCTTTAAAGTGCTACATGACTCCTGTTTTGTTAGAATACAGACTAATACAACTACCTCTCTACCACAGGACATATTCAAGGTAAACCTGAGAAGTGGGCAGTAACGCTGCCCTCCCTTCCTGAAGCGCAGGCTGTGGAAGAAAAAGGGTGCAAAGCCCCATGCACTCGAGCACCAGGGGATCCAGAGTCTTCCCGCTTGAAATCCAGGAGGTGTCCAATTCTGATGAGGGCTGGGGCACTGAGGGGCCTCTGTCACCTGCACGCTGCGCTGCGGGTGGCCTGGCCCCCGGGTGGCCGCCATAGAGCTGCTTACTGAAAACAGCTTCCAGCTTTAGAGGACTCCTGGTTAGAAGACCTTCGGCCCCCGAGGTCTTGTGGAAGAGCTCTCAGCTGGCGGTGAAGGAGCTGCTGGTCCTACCAGAGTCCTGGGAGCGGTCCAGGAAGGTGCGTGCTCACTTGCATCATGCTGGACTCCCTGCACGCTGGAGCTAGGTGGAGCAGGCAGGGGGCTCAGACGGCCATGCCCAGGCAGCCGGAGGAAGGGGAGGGGAGGGCGGTCCCACAGCGATCAGCTGCGCCTAGCTCCTGGAAGGGCTACAGCCAGGGGCGGAGGGGGACGGGCTGCCTCCCGCAGAGAGGGTTCCACGCCACTCAGCCGCGGGCGGCAGCAACGAACACGCCCCCGCGGCACCGCCGCTTGCAGCCCCAAGAAACTTCCTGCCCACATCGGAGCCTGCAGGCCGTACGCGCCGGTACTGTAGGGACCGTCCCCGCGGGGTAGCCGCCCGGGCCACACCCCACGAGCAGGGTGTGTGTGTGTGTGCGCCTTTAAGCGTCGCCTCTCGGCGTCCCACGTGTGCGATCAGCTGACAGTGACGTTGCGGGGAGAGCGCGCCCCTGTTCCTGCAACATCGGGCGCTGCGGGTCCCAGGGTCGCTGGGTTGGGCTGTCCCGTCCCGTCCCTCTTGCGCGTTTCGCGGGCAGCAGCCGGGGAGGGAGCGCTGCAGTGACAGCCCGGGGGACCCGCCCCCTGCCTAGGGAGGCGGTGCTTGGGGGGGGACCTGCCTGCCAGAGACCTTACCCCACCCTGCTGGGATCTCCAGTGAGGGACGGATCCCTTGCCCCTCCCCTAGGCAGCAGGAGCAGAAACTCCTCCTTCCCCGCTGGGACTTTCTTGCCAGGCGCAGGGGCCTCCCCACCCCTCAGCCCGGGGGCCTCCCCTCTCAGCAGCCGTACCAGAGACCCCTGCACCGCGCCCCGGCACCTTCCTGCTGGCAGCGGGGACCCTTCGCTTCTCCGCTGGGGTCTTCCTAGCCCGAGTTACAGAGACCTTCCTGGTACCCATCGCAGAGGCTTGTTCCCTCCCTCCTGCACCCCAAAGACTTTCCAGCCGGGAACGTTAGAGTTGCCAGGCTTCACAGATCCGTTAGCAGCAGCAGTAGCAGCAGCAGCAGCAACCTTCCAACCAAGACAGTCCCTGAAAAGCCGCAGACCTCACCTAAAACCATCTGAGAGGAGCAGGGAGCTCCCTGAGATTGCCTAGCAACAACAGACAGTATTCACTAGTACATGGATTATCTGGTATGTATTGGGTGTAAATGGTGGGCTAACGCTGTCTTTCCTTTCCTGTCTTGCACCCTCCTAGTAAACTGGCCGTGCCAGGCTTGTTATATAGCATACTTCGTTATAATAACATTGCATTTGTTGCTAAATAGCATTTTAAAGGCTGTTGGATTGGAGACTGGTGGAACCCTACAGTAAGTAGAAGAGTAATTTAAATCAGCTCTCAAGGCAGCATTACACTACTGGAGAAATCATATTTTATCAGACATAGAATAGGAGGTGTGGGAGCGGGAAGAGTTCTACACCTGATAAAGCCTGATCTTTCTTCAGGGTTCTAAACAAGCTTTTAGGGTGCATACATGCCTAGGTGTGTGCACCTTGAGAACTCTTTCATTAAATCCTTGTCTGAGGCCCTGAGTGGGAAATGAGAGTATTTGTCTTGTTCTAGCTTTATCAGTCCTGCAGAACTATTAAAGGCCAATAAACCAGAATGGTTTTGCTAAAGTGCCCTGCAGCCCCACTCATTTGGTTGTTATTAGGTCTCTAAAGTTATGACCTAGGTCACTGTTTTTCCTAAGTGCATTAACATAGGATATGCTTGAATGAACTAAATTGTAACCTTGGACATGACCAGTACTGCACCTGAGTAGTTTGGTATTCACAAGTAACTTTAATGTTGCTTAATGAACATTGCCCTTGTTTGTCTGCAGAGATTGTATCACATGTGTACTTCAGGCCAGGGTGGTAGTTAATGTTTTTATACTCCAATGTATTGGCCACTACTAAGAAATGTACCAAATGATTAGGCTATGTAGTGAACCAAATATTCACATGTTAATCTGATTCTGGCTTAACTGATTTGTTTAAATTCAAAATGGAAGATTGACAAACTGCCAAGTGTTTATGGTTTTACTTTTTGTTTATTAGTAAATATCTTAAAAGCCAGATCCCTTCTTGCCCTCCCCATCTAGTAAGAAGTGTTAGTTTCCCCTGAGATGAAGGTGATTTATTTCCCCTTGGCATCTGAAGCTCTGACCTTTTATGTAGTCTTTTCTTACATGTGACACACACAATTGTGAATTTTAGTGATTGTCTTGATGATTAGTGAGCAAGACCTCTGTCCTTTTGTTGCAGTGTTGCACCATTGAAATGAAAGCAGCTGTAGCAGCTGACCCGATTTTTCTCCATCAGTAGAGGGAAAAAGAGTTTACTATATTCAACACTTGTCTAAATGCTGGGTTTCAATACATGCAGCTTGGATTTATTTTAGATGAAGATGCTTTATGTTCATGAATTGTATGCTAGGCTTGCATCAGTGAGGGAGAGCTCTGTATAAATGAAATGGTAGGTAAATTTCTCTTCTCTTTAAGAGCCTAGTTAATGGAATACTGGCAGTGAACTTGCTGTGTCCCAAATGCAGCCTTACAGTGGCTTCTCAAGAGCCTGGAGCAGTCTGCTTTCCTTTAAGCAACTTATGTCCAGATCTGAAACAATCTGTCTCATGTACTTTTCACATTAAAGGCTAACCTGTATGACTGCTCTGGGAATTCTGGGGAACATGCATCATTGTAAGAGTGATATGTTTAATGGAGTTTGAAAACTGCTAACCTTGTTGGGGCATGAGGGAGGGAGTAGCTTTTTAAAAAGAAATATAAATACACTTTTATAATTTTTTCCCTGTTCCTAATGTTCTAGCCAGGCCTGTTGTCCATCTCAGTAGTACTCAGTTGTTACAGATTAGTGTATTCCTTTCAGGAGTCTGCTTTGTGTTGCAGAACTCTGAATTTAACCTCAGTTAAAAATGACTTACCTGGAAATTTACAAATAAAAATACAAAAATATTACAGCAAGCTGAAAATTGTTATCTTTCTCATTTTACTATACAATTATAAAATCAATTGGAATATAAATTCCATGGCCTGTTTTTATGGATACAGAAGCAGATACCAATTTTGTATCTGCGCTAGTCTCTATCCTTTTGGTAGTATAACTACAAGTGTTTTTAGAATGTAGCCTCTTTAAGACAGGATCCCAGTTTTTCATCACAATTCACGTGTTGTATAGTGCTCAGGAGCAGGCCTGAAATTTGACCTCTGCACTATATGAAACTTGAGAGTTTGGACTCAACCCAACCTGGCTGAAGCAGTGATGTATATTGTAGGTGGGGAGAGCTGTGTTCATAGCTCAAATCTAAAGGCTTGACCCAGTGTTGACATGGGCTGGTCACTACGCTGCCTTCCTTAGGACCAGAGAACACTGACTACTGATGCTACCATAATTTTCCAGAAGGGAACTAAGCCCCCTCCTACTTCTTCAGATCAGAATAGATGCACTATTCAGCACCAGCAGTTTCAGACAAAAATAGTTATACAAAATAAGGGGTTGAATTTGTCCATATGTGTGTTTGAAAACTCAGAAAGAAGAACAAATTCTCTCTGGCAGCTGAGTATATTTTTTTTTGGGTGACTACAGTGTGTCTCTTTAAACCTAGTGTTTGTTTTCTTCCTCCCAAAAAAACTTGAGATGTGAATTTTAGTTTAGCTGACAACTTCTTTCTCAGCTTTATCTCTTCTGCATCTTTTCTATGAAATAGATTGTGAATGGTAATACATAAGCATACCATTTGATAAATAACAGTGATGCAAGAAGCATTCATAGTCTGCTCTGGTAAAATGTGGGTGACCAGTCAGGTGAGAATTTTCATACCGCTCTATCAGTCTGGCAGACAGAGTCTTGTGTTAAAATACAAATAGTCCTCTGTCACCTTATAGACTAACAGATGTTTTGGAGCATAAGCTTTTGTGGGCAAAGACCCGCTGTTATTCTCTAAGGTGCTACAGGATTTCTTGTTGTTTTTGAAGATACCAACTAACACAGCTACCTCTCTCTGACTTGTGTTAAAATAGAGACTGTCCCTAGCTTGTATGCACGAATGGGAGCTGGGACTGTCGTTGCTTGTATTGTATCCTGCTCTTGATGCTAGGCAGAGTGATTTTTATGGGGTGGCAGGAGAAAATTAGGCATGAGAAGGAAGTAATGAAAGCTAATTTGTAAGTTATTGCCCAAATTGTTTTGTATAATGTATTCCTGCCTCCCCAGCATACATTCCTGTAGCTATCTTGTCCAAGTGGGTTGCAGGAACCAAGTCTAATAATTTGCAATACCTATGAACATTCTCCGGGATGGCTCAGTACCAGACCTGAAATTATCTTTGATCCATGGCCAGAGTCTGTCTCTTTCTGCATTTCAATTAGATCAGGAGTATAGAACCCATAGCACTGAGCACTTTTACTAATTGACTCCCTAACTTCAGTTGTCCTTTTGGGGGGTCAGGGTATTCTGTGTAGTAGTCAAGGTTTATTCCTTTGCTTTGGGAGGGGTGGGAGCCTGGGGTTTAAAAATACAAGGAAATATTTCACATTCTTTGGCCTGGTATATGCTTTGGTACCAGTATAGTTTTTTTTTTTTTTTGTTGGGGGGTATAATTTTTTAAATGAAAAAATCAGTCTGATGCTTTTACTGCATTCAGATATGGGTAAAGGTACTTTGTCAGGGTAGAGCGACTTTAATCAAAGTGATTAATCTCATGATTTTTCGGGTAATCATGCAGATGTAGGGCTGGGAGGGAGCACAGTATGTAATCTCCATTCTCCAGCACTGTAGTGGGAACTAAGTGTTACCTTGACTATCCCTAGAGGTGTTTGTCTAGCAGTTCTTAAAATTGAAGATTATGCAACCTTCCTAGTAACTTGTTCAAGTGCTTTACTACCCTGACCATTCACAAGTATTTCCTAATGTCTGACCTAAATCTCCCTTGCTGCAATTTAAGATTTATTACCTGTCTTGTCCTCAGTGGTTGTGAAGAACAATTTATCACTCTCTCTTTTAAAACAGCCTTTTGTGTACTTGAAGACTGTTATGTTCCCCCTTAATCTTTTCCAGATTTAAAAAATAGTAATTGATTTAAATCCAAATGAGGGTATGTGAAACTAATATGGAAAATTTGTCCAACTGTAACCGTTGATTAAAATTTGTAATAAAATAAATTCAGATGTTTAAAATGGCCATGTTGATAGTGTATCTCTTTTGCGTTTTACAAAACTGCTGTAATACCTTGGCCCCCAGTCCCTGATTTTACATAGTTAAGGAGGTTAATTAATCTTAATGGCATGTATGGTCCCATTGACTTGAAGTCCTTTAAGTCTGTGCACAAGTGTTTGCAGCATCAAGAGCTAAAAATGTATTTTTATTAAACTTCTTTTTTAATGGCATCACATCTTTGTCATAACAAACATAGTGTGGATTGGCATACCACTTCCTGCAGTTTCCATTGGCTAGGAAGGAACAGTGATCTGCAGCCAACAGGAGCTGACATTGTCTGTACCTGTGGAGATGCAGGTGCAGTGACCTGCCGGGGGCTAATCCTAGGGAACTGGATCTGGTCCCTGGGTTGGTATTTGCCCATCCCTGATTTATTCTCTATTCCTTTTTATAATCTGATCAGCATTATGGGTGGGTATGGCTATGCAAGTGGTAACGTGAGGTAAGTTATCATTCATTGGTTTCTGATCTACTTCCATGGTTTTGGTTTTTTTTTTTCCTTACCACTTTATTATTTGTGTTCTTGCAGTTGGGCTGCTGAAAGTCCTTTTATGATTATTTTTTAAGTGAACTATCAGATCAGCTGTTCCATGTGAGACTGCTCTTTACTTAAAACTTTCTAGGCAAGTGTTTCCTCATTGGAGGGAGATCTCACACCAGGCATATACTAGTTCCCCCTGCCCCTTTGGGGTTATAAGGCATTGGGGTATATGTAATTACTTTCTTTTATTACCTATAATGTTACAAGCACCTAATATTTGGCATTCCCTTCCTCCTTACACCCTTGCCCTGCAACCATTTAAAAAACTTATCCCTCCCTCCACATCCCAATCAGTTATGACTTTTCTCTTTTCCGTACCCCTATTCTACCAGTACATACTGTTGCGTTTTATTTTGGCTGGGATGCCCAGTTTCCATTCTTGGAAGTACTGTGCCTTCTAAAGATTGCTGGCTTATCTCAAGGCAGCATCCTTGGGCAACAAAAATGATTACGGGTATGGAACTTATGCCCTGTGAAGAGAGATTAATAAGATGTCACTTTTTATCTTGGAAAAGAGATATGATAGAGATCTATAAAATCAGGACTGGTATGGAGAAAGTGAATAAAGAAGAATTACTTTTACTTACTCCTTCCCACAACACAAGAACTAGGGGTCACCAAGTAAAATTAATAGGTAGCAGGTTTAAAACAAACAAAAGAAAGTCTTTCATGCAATATACTGTCAACCTATGGAACTCCTTGCCAGGGGATGCTGTGAAGGCCAAGACTATAAGAGGATTTTTTTTTATTTAAATTAGATAAATTAATGGAGGATAGGTTCATCAATGCCTATTAGCCAGGAATGCCAGGAAGGGATGGTGTCCCTAGCTTCCATTTGCTGGAATCTGAAAATGGAGAACGGGATAGATGACTTGTTCCAATTCATTCCTTCTGGGGCATATAGCATTGGCTGCTTTTGGAAGACAGGCTTCTTGGCTTGATGGACTTTTGGTCTGACCCAGTATGGCCATTCTGTGATCTTTTTCTCCCTTTAAGAAGCAGGTCAGGCACTTCCAACTTTGCTGATGAGACACTTCACGTTGGCACACGTTCTACAAGATACTACTAGGTAGAGAGATAACATGGGGAGGTAGGACAGTGGGTGTGTATTGCCACCTGCTTGGGATCATGAGTGTTGCGTCTCCTCAGTGTGAAGGAACTCCTCTGCTTAAAATAACTTTCATCTAAAGGAACTTTCTGATATTGTAACCTCAGGCTGTTGATGTGTCAAAGGTTGATTGCAAACCAAAACTTTTATAAGGTCCTTGATAGTTTGGTGGTGCACTCCAACGGCAGTAATTCTGGGGACTGCTTCCTATTAAAGAAACACCCTCTTTGCCAAAATCACAAAACTAAAACCAAAACCTATGTTTAAAGTGTGGACTCCAGAGTCTGGTTCGTAAAAGCTGCTTAAAGAAACTTGCTTGTGACAGCACTGCCTCTCAGAAGAGTCAGTGCAGCGTGACATGCATACGTGCTGTAAGTAGGAGTGTGGGAGGGTGTTGCAGCACAACCTTTGCTTGAAAGGGTTTCCATTATATACAGTTTGGTTCAGTGGATCCCATCACCCCCACTATAAAAATTGGTGACATGGATCCTGGGGAAGATAATGGAGTAGTTGATACAGGACTCTATTAATCAAGATAAGACAGTAACTTAATGCAAATGAACATGGGTTTATGGAAAATAGATACTGTCAAACTAACTTTATTTTTTTTATGAAATTGCAACTTTGGTTGATAAAGGTAACAGTGTTGGGGGGCCAGGAGTGGGGGGCAGCCTTAGCCTTGTAAACCCAGGGCTGTGTGAGTGCAATCCTTGAGGGAGCCTTTCAAGGCTCTGGGGCAGGTTAGATTTAAAAAAAAAAAAGTGTCAGGGATGATGATAGGTCCTGCTGTGAGTGCACAGGACTGGACTCAATGATCTCTTAAAGTACTTTTCAGCTCTGAGATATGTAATCTCCATGTTTTGACGTCTAAGTTTCTTGGCAGGGAATGACACAACACATTGGTTAAATAAGTATAATGATATATAAAACTAACATGACACATTAAATTGATTAAAAACCATCTGACTGATAGTTATGATTCTCCTTTTATAGTTGCATTTTGAGATCTGAGTCTGTTTCCAATGGAGTCCTCCCAATAATCGGACCTTTATCTTACATTGTTTCGTACTTTTTGATTGATAACCTGGAAGAAAACATAAAATCATCACTGATAAAATTTACAGGTGACCCAAAAATTGAGGAAGTGGTAAATCATGAAGAGATCAGGTTACTGATAGAGATCTGGATTAAATGGTAAACTAGTTACAGACAATATGTATTTTAATACGGCTAAACATAAATGTTTATTCCTGCAATGGGGGACTCTGTTCTAGGAAGCAGAGCGCCTCAAAAAGACCTGGTAGATCATGGCTGGATAATCATTTGAACATGATTCCCAGTGTGATGCTGTGGCTAAATGGGTTAATGGTGTCTTAGGGTGGATGCATACACAGGGCAACCTTGAGTAGCAGTAGAGAGATTTACATCTGATTTGGCATTGATGCAACTGCCGCTGGAATAATGTGTCCAGCTTCAGAGCCAGCAATTCAAGAGGTATATTATTAATTTGGAAAGGGTTCAGAGAAGAAATATGAGAATGATTAAAGGATTAGACTCTATATAAGGTAAGTTTTCTGTGTAGTTAGCTTAACACAGGGGAGGTTAAGGGGTGACGTGATTAGTCTGTAAATCACTACATAATTAAGAAATATTTAATAAACTCTTCGGTTTAGCTGAGAAAAGTGTAATATGATCCAAACTGGAAACTGAAGCTAGACAGTTCAGTCTGGAAATAAGATGTAAAACTTTATCAGTGAAATAAGTTGTTCTACTGGCAGTTTTAATCAAAGGTCATGGTTGATTCACCATCACTAACCATTTTAAAATTAAGATTGGATGTTATTGGTTGGTACAACGCATGCTCTGGGAATTATTTTGGGGAAGTTCTATGGCTGGCATTCTGTAGAACATCAAACTAGTTGATTGTAATGGTCCCTTTTGGCTTAGAATCTATGCGTATTATGGGGAGTATTAAAGGTTGTAACTGTTCTATAATATGCGTAATAAAGCTATTGATGTCTTAACTCTACGCACTCCCTGAAGGCACTTGAGTGGGCAGAAAGGAAAGGAGGCAAATTTCTGTTTTCAAATGAAAAGGTAGGTTTGTGTTGCTTCTGGAAATATTAACTGAATTCCATTGATTCCATTCCATTGATTAAATTTATTGACTTAAAGGTCTGTGTTACAAACACTAAACTTTATTTACTTCTTGGTGAAAACAAGAGTGCTTAAATTTCTCCAAGCTGAATGTGACTTTAGTAATTTCATGGAATCTAGCTCTGGAAATAAGATATTGAATCTCCAGAAAGTTTACTTGTCTTCAGACGCAAATATGAAAAAAAATGTTTGAATTAGCAGCCTTCTAAGCTGAAATTGTGTTGCTACTTTATGGTGAGAGCAGCAACACTGGAATATGGCTTTAGATTTAAAAGAATAGTTTTCGCAGGTTTTGGAAATATGCGTAAGTCTGACATAGGTTTCATACCTAGTGCATATTGTGATTTTTAATATAACTAGGGGCCCATATCACTTTGAAGCAAATGGTTCCGAAATTCTTGAATAAAAGCCCCTTTTTTGAAGCATGGGAGTGCTAAATTGTGAGTTTCAAGTTTGTTGTGAAAGCAGAGGTTTTTATTGCCTGGAAACAATGATTAAAATACCTACTTCATTTTAAAAAGAGGAATATTCAGCGGGCTCCTACGTTTTTATATTTTCATTGTTGGTGCTCACAAGTTTAATGTGAATCTCACAAGGCTTGGTGTTTTTCTTATAGCTCTGGGTCAGGGGTGGGCAATAAATAAAGCTGCTGTTATGTTTACCTGCACCTCTAAAGGTATTGGGTTATCACAGAACTCATTGGCCATGAATCACCATTCACAGCCAATGGGAGTGATGGGAAGTGGTGTGGACAGGGACACTGCTTTGCAATGCTCCCATAGGCTGGGATTCGCAATCCTTGGCCAACAAGAGCTACGATCACCCAATACCTGAGGAGGTGCAGGTAAATATAGAGGTGTGGGCCTGGAAGGGACCAACTGCGGTGCACCAGAATTCAACTGCAGTCTGGTATTTGCCCATCTCTGCTTTAGCTCTTGGTGATTGTGATTGTGTGAGTTGGTCTGCCTAATTTTTTGAACTTACCATATGGGGAGGATGTTGAGTGGATAACATTACTACTTCAGATTGTGTCTGCACTGTATGGTTTGTTTTTTTTTTCAACAATACTTTTTTCAATTTTCCAAGGTCTAAATATGTAGAGTTGGAAAAATTGGGATTTGGACAGCCACAGCATTGCAAAAGGAGCCTTCATGTGAGCTGAAAATAGCTGTGCTTTTTTCACATGCATTTCTTTTCGACCTTGGAGGGGTGGGAGGGTCAGCAAAAGTTGTTCGCAAAGCTGGAGTAATTATTTTGAGGGAATAGACCTCTTATCTAAAATTATCCCTACTTGGCTGTGTGAGTGATCTTTTTTGAAAAAGGTGTTTTTTCTGACCACACCTCCAGTGTCGACAGACCCTCAGACTGAGGGAAATTCTTCATTTGGTTTTTAGGAAAGGTTGTTGAGCCATACCTCCTTATCTTTCCTGTTAGGGTATGTCTGCACGTGCCCCTCCCTTTCAGGGGAGGGTATGGGCTTATAAATGGAGTGGGCCGAAAATGCTAAGGAGGTGCTAATATGAATATTCAGTGCCTCATTTGCATAATGCCAACCACCCGGAACATTGAAAGTACTGCTTTCACATTGCAAACTAGCTGTGTAGATGAGGTTCCCTCAAATGGAAACCCTGATTTCAAAAGACCCTTCTTCCCAACTTTTTACTTTTGAAGGAACCCTGTCCACATGGCTAGTTTGCAATTTGAAAGTCGCGCTTTTGACACGTGGGGTGGCTGACATTATGCAAAAGAAAGCACTGAATATTCATATCAGTGCCTCATTAGCATTTTTGACCCACTTCATTTACATGCCCCTTCCAAAAGGGAGGGGCATGTGGAGCTGTAGCCTTAAGGTATTGTAAGATCAGGCTGAACAATCAAAAACATTGGTAGCTTGTTAACAAAGAAGTGAATGGCATATTGAAATAGGACTATGTTGTCATCTCATTAATTCACATTAATGCTATCCAGTGCTATCGTTAGGGGAACAATTAACAATATTGCCATTCTGTTTGTCTTTCTTTGTAATGGAAAGTGTACTTCTCATACTGTGTGAGGGGTGGCGGGGTGGAATTCTTCTTGGGTTTTAGAGGTTTTGGAAGAGACACAGACAAAACTAGGAAATTACTGTAATAGGCATTTGAGGGGCCCTTTTCATAAAATGGAATACAATCATTCCTTGTGAAGAAATGGGGAGCAAGAATCAAAACCAATATTCAGTAGCTTTTCTCAGAAAATGGAGTAAATCTAGATGTTATCCAAGAGCGCTCCCCAATACAAATAGGGAAAAGCCAAAACAAATATTCATACTGGGTTGGCCACAGAGGAGGCAAGAGTCTCAACTACTGCAGGCAGCTGAAGATTCTTAACTGTGAACTCCACCCTGGAGTCAGAGAAGTAGGGGATACCCTTGAATTGCAGTTACTGATCCAGGTTTTGGGGAGGGGGCAATCTTGTGTATGATAGGTATGCCCAACCCCATCTATGACATTAGAGAAGGGTAAAAAGACTAAGTCAACATAGGAGCATTAGGTCGGCCATATTGGGTCAGACCAATGGTCCATCTAGTCTAGTATGCTACCTTCTGACTGTGGCCAATGCCACATTTGGCCAGTGCCAAATGGATCACTTGGAATGACAGTTAGAACATCCATCTCACATCATCTGGCCTCAGCAGTCAGAGGTTTGAGGTTGCGTTCCTGAACATGTTTACTGTAGCCATCAATGGACTACTGTTTTCCACAAACTTATTTTATTCTTTTTTGAAACCAGTTATACATGGGAGGGCTCAGTGTACGTGGGAGGGTGTTTCCAATAGTCACCACTGTAAAATAGCAAACTCCCCTTCCCCTGGACTTCCTACTACCACCTGCGACCCAGATGCTGAGGGAGAGAAGAGGAAACCTTCCACATGCTCCTCTACTGCTCTCTGACCTCAGTTGGCCATAAACCCCCTCTACCCAAGTTCTTCATGCAGGTTTTGCCAGGTGGGGGAAGTGGATATGGCTGTGTGCCCTGGAGCTGAGCTGAACAATTAGGGTTGGGAGGGGAGTGGACAGACATAATGTAGGGGGCACGTCTACATGCCTCCCCAATGTCTGACTCTGCTAGCAGGCCACCTTTGTGCTGCTGCACACCATTTTAGAAACATTCTTTTAACTAGTTACTGATTCAGGAGAAGACCATCCTTCTTATCCTACAATTGCATATTTTAGAGCCTTTGCTGAGGGACCTTGTCAGAGGCTTTCTGAAAGTTCAACTCCACTATATCCTTTGGATTATCCTTGTCCACAGACTTGTTTACCCCCTCAAATAATTCTGGTAGATTGCTGGTGGTCTGCTACCCTTTACAAAAGCTGTGTTGTCTTCCACAACAAATGGTGTTCATTTATGTGTCTGTAATTCTGATGTTCACTATCATTTGAACCAGTTTACCTGATATGGGATTTAGGCTTATTGGTCGGTAATAGCAAGGGTTGTCACTGGTGCCCTTTTTTAAGGACATCGCAGTAAACCCTCGAGTTATGCAGGGATTGTTTCCCTGCAAGTCCTGCATAACTCATATTTTCAGGCAAGTTGACGGGGGGAGCCAAGTTCCTGTTTCCATGCCGCTTGCTGGACCTGGGAAACTGACTAACTTATGGTCAGTTTCCTGGTTCCTGCCAGTGCAGGGCAGCCAGAAACCAGGCTGCCGCTTGATCCCGGCTCCCTGCCACTTAAGGGACCGGGGAAACTAACCAGCCAGAAGCTGGTCACTTTCCCAAGTCCTGCAAGCAGTGGGTAGACAGGAACCAGGCTCCCCCCTCAACATGTGCTGTCAGTTTCCCAAGTCCCGCAAGTGGTGAGGAGCTGGGAGCCAGTGTATGGGGAGAATTCATTCAACTTCTCCACAACAGCCTTGTCTTTCTTGAGTGTTCCTTTTATGATCTTGAACATCCAATGACCCATTGACTGTTTGGCAGACTTCCTGTTCTGATTTACTTAAACTTTTGCTGCTAGTTTATAGGTTTTGTTAGTTCAGATTGTTTTCTGGCTTGCCAAATCATACTTGACTTTCCATTGAATCTAAGTTTGAACTGACAGCCTGTGAATTCTGCAGAATAAAATGTGAAATGTCTTTTCAACTTTTTTGGGTTTGCCTGGGTTTTTTAGTGGGGGAAAGACAGCTGGAAGATTCATGTTTTGCCTCTGATTCATCTAGTCAACTCCTTTTCATAATGGTAATAGTTCTACAAATTCCTCTAGCTCCTGTCCTGATAGCATTGATATTCCATTAGTCCCATTTCATTGTACCTCAAAATCAGTTTTTTTTAACTGTATTTAAGTAGATCAGTATCTCTAAATGGATTTAAAAAGCCGTCTGAAGATTTGCCATGAGTGTGTTATCGGCAAAGGAAAACATGAGCGTTTCTCAATAAGGAGAACTGCATATAGAACTGCAGGCATTAAATGGGGAAACATTAGTGGAATATGCTTAATGGTTGTGTCTCTTTGCTTGGAAAGAAAGGAATCTTCTTGAAACCTTCAATGTCTAACTCAGTAGAGGTGCCACCATTGGGTGTTCTGTAGTCTCTAGTGTAGATAGGCTTAGTAAACTGTGTTACAGACTTCTTTAATCATATGATGTCCAAGTCTCTCTTTTTTTCTCTGGCTTTTTTGGGTATAGTTATACAAAACCCAGAAACTTCTTGTTATCTGTAATCAGTTATAGTTGGTGAGAGTGTTACTTGTTCTCCCTTGTTATGCAGGAAGAGTATTATTACAATTTCTGTGCAACAAATCTGAGTGATCAGTCACTGGATGGTTATTGTTTGCCATGTCTGCAGCAAGGTAATGACTCAAATCTGTACCAAGAAACTGCAGTGAATTAGTAGGCAAAAGCTTCGTTTTATTTACTGTTCTTCTTTAGCATGGTCTTTGGGGATGTGAGGGATGTGAAAATTTCTGTATCTTATTTAGGTGATAACTTAAATTAGTCAAGATACTTCGATCATAATTTGTAAACCTTCTGGGAGAGGCAGAGCTGAACTTTGGCTAGAGTGATTTGGGACAACGACCTCAGGCCCTGCACTTTGAGGGAGGCCTGTGCTTCAGTAAAATCGGGATTATCCTGATATTTTAGACCTGTCTTCCTTGTCCAGACCAATATGTAATTGAGATGCTATTTGTCTCCAATATTCAGGCACGGAGGTGGGATGAGTGGGGTGAGGAGGCAGGCAGCTGGAGTGAGATATGATGGACAGATGGTGGTCTGGTGAGTAAGGAGGCAAGTGGTAGCAATGTTAAAATGCTTAATCAGTTAAGCACTTTAACCTAGGTCCCATGGCCATGACTGGAGTCCTGCTGACTGGCCGTGCTGTTGCTGGCAGATGCCAGAGTTAACTGGCAAGGTAAAATGTATGCTTACTGGTTAACTAGTTCACATCCCTACTGAGTGGCAGGCAGGTGGGTAAGGAGGTGAGCTGGTGTGGCAGGCCGACAGCAAGGAGACTAGTAGGCAGGCTGAGCCCTGGAGGACAGGGACAAGTCTCTTTGTTCTGTTTGTACAGCATGTAACACAATGAACCCTGGTCCATGACTAAGGCTTCTAGACACTGTGGTAATAGAAATATTGAAAAGAAGCTCACAGAATGCTCAGTTTTTGCTACCCATCTCTTGTTTTGCTTCAGATGACAAATGTTTCGTTCTGCCTTTCCCTGCTAAGAAACTAAGAACTAAAACTCCCTTACAGGCATAAATTAGTACCCATGCTGCCACCCTGAGTTCACTGAGGGCCCGCATAGAAGAAAGGGGGTCAGTCATGTGGAACAAGTTGCAGGTCCGGAGTCCAGTATTTTAAAGTGAGAGCTTCTCTCCCTAGTTCTTAAACTTCTCAAATTTAATAAAGGCACTGCAGGTGGTTTTAAAGAAGCACCGTTTTCTGTGAAGAGTAGATCTCACTGAAGAGGCCTAGTACAGAAAATGTCTGCTATGAATGTAAGACTTCTGCTATCTCTTGTGTGTGGTGTTTAGAAGAAATTGCATTTTGTAATTTGGATTCAGTGTGTTAATGAGGAGGAGATACTAGACACTGTTGAACTTATCTTTGGTGTGAAACTAGTGTGCTAAAGCAATGTACTATAAAGTGATAAAAGGAGTTTTTCCATTCTTGAACCTCCATTCCAACCACTAAATCTTTCAATGTGTTTTCCATTGTCTTCCGTTCAAACTTGGTTGGATGCCTTCATAATGGTGGTGAATGAAATGGCTCAGATCCACGGAAGACAGGGCTCCCAATCAGTTATTAACAGTAGTAAGGATGGGGAAAAAAGTCCTTGGAAATTACATGTCAGCTGATAGATTTGTTATCTAAACTAAGTAGTAAATGTTTAAGACAGGATATGACTTGAAATGTGCATATTTTGTTCTGTTGTTGTAGTTTTTGGAGCTCATGTTGGGGGGAGGGCAAGGAGGGAGAAACCAGCCTTTCTTTTTAAATGTGACTGCTACTGTTAGTAGTCCACTGTTACAAGTTACTGTTACTGTCCCTTTCACAAGTGGGTCGAACATAAAATACACTTGAAAAATAGTGCTTTTCGTTACAATTGGAGATGCAAGTGTTTAAATCTTTTTTTTACTTTCATGCTTACCATGTAAAGTCTCTACAGAAAGCAGCAACAAACTGTAAGTAAAAATATTTACAGCACAAAATCAGCTGCAACAGCTAAGTGTTATTTGTGAAAGAATAATAGGATTGTGAGTGTTGTCTGTGGAAGAATCCTCCTTCAGAGGAACTTTTATTATATGATGGCTAAATCTTGGATAAGATCGAGGAAAAACTGCAGTACAATGAGCTCTCTGAACCTCCCTTCAGTTTCTTGTTGGTATAAGGACAGTGCTATAAGGATTCTGTCAGTTGAGGTGGACAAAGAGGTAACTGGAGTAAAAGGGCCAGAATAGATACTTAACTACTTGAACTGTTGTTTGGATTTTCTCATTGTCTGATTTGTGTGAAGATGAGCAGAAACATGGCAGAGCTTCAGGGTACAGCAGCATCGAGTTCAAATAAAACCCTTTTATCTGTATAGTTAGAGCTTGTTATGACACAAAATAGGTTCACTTCAGCCCAAAATATAGCACTAGAAAGCAGTGAAGAGGAACGGACTTGAGACTTTATGTTCCAATTTTGGAAGTACAGAAGAACCTCTGAGTTAGACACCTTGGGAATAGGAGATGTTACAGATTTCAGCTATGAGGAAGCTGGGGTTGCCGCTGAGGTGTGCATGTGAGTTTGAGTCAGGGCTCTCAGGGTGGGTGTTGGGTGGGGGTCAGGGCTTCTGGTAGGGGACTCAGGGTTTCTGCCCTCTTGCAGCTCCAGGCCTTTAGGCTGGAGAATGGGGGCAGGTTAGGGCTACCTGGGGCTTCAACCTTGCAGTAGACATTGGAGGCTGGGCTTTAGTTCCAGCTCCACAGCTCTGCTCTCGGTTTTAGCTGTGGGGGATTGCTGGGACTGAAGCTGCAAGGCTGAAGCCAGGAATGGAGCTGAAATCCTAAACTGTCATACCCCTCAATCAACTGAAGTCCTGAGCCCCAGTGCTCCCCAGGATCAGAAGTCCCCAGATCTCCACCCCGTTGCTGAAACCTCAAGTCTCCCTGTGTGGCTCAAGATGTGGTCTCCCACGCTAAAGCCCTGAGGCAGTGAGTGCATTATTTTGCTCTTGTTTTTATTTATTTATTTTTGTTTTGGTCTCTGCTTCTGCTTGCTTGATTCCTGTTTCACAGGGTCTGTCATTGACCGATAAGTTCATAACTGTGGTGTTTAGGTCTTTGAGGTTCTGCCTGTACTGTAAACAGCAGTTTACTGACATCCCCTTGAAAGACAGACGTGAATGGTAGCAACTCCCTTAATGTTTCACTGTGACATGGAAAAAATATTGACCTGTGTTAGAATCAACAATGTAAACATAAACTAACTGTGGGACTGGGAAGTAATACCTTGTCCATTTCAGAATTCTAGGAATGGCCATCTAGCGTTGTATTTCTTTCCCAGTCCAAAGACCTGTGTACCCTAGTTTAGACAAGCTACATTCTTGCTCTTACTTGTCCTAGTGCAGTTGGATTCCGAAACCATCCACCCCATTAAAGAGCTTGAGTACAATTAAGTTTTCTTTAATGAATGTGACGCAGGCACTTACTATGTACACAGTTTAAAATTCTACAGTAACACTGCATACTAGAATAAAAGTAATCTTAGTAAATTTTGTATTCAGATGTTTAAACTACTCTCTCCACTTCCTGTTAATTTAGGTTGCAACAAAAAATGTTTTCCTTTGCCTCTGTATCATGGTAGAATTAGCTGTATACTTCAGTTTTTAAAAAAAAATGTACAAAATCATAAATGCAGCCTGTCAACTTAAAAAGTTGTAAGCAACAAAAACCAAAACAAAACAAAAAAATTCCTCATTACTAATAACATCTTCTGCTACAAGAAGCAAGAGAAGTTTAAAGACAAGTTTTTATTTTCACTAGATATACATGTCTGCTTTTATTTCAGATTGGGCAATAAAAATCAGTTCTTAGCTTTCATTTTCAGATTCTCTGCACTGCTCAGTTTGACTGGGCCCTTGTGTGTAAAATGTTATTGAATTGTTTAAAAATATAGCAACTTCTTTATTGCAATGGGTTTTAAGAGTTATCACAATATTTTAATGTTTTGTTAAAATTAAAATGATGCTGTTTAAGCCACTTGCCTATTATAAATGTGTATGTATTTACTCCCAACACCAAAAGCATTTAGAAAGCAGAAAATACCAAGTTCAACTTGTTTTGTGGTAAGCAATCATTTGATTGTTTTGCCCCCTACTCCTCCCTTTCTCTTCCTTCAGTCCCTTGAAATAATTTGGGGAGGGGAATGAAGGTTGATGATACTACATAATTTACTTGTTGTTTTTGCAAATCCTGAGAGAGCACAGATGGGGATTCCATAATACCACCATTGGCAAAGCAGACAGAACCATAATTGCTCCGTTGATGGTATTTTGAGGTTTGTGGCTTTCAGACATTTTCAGAGAAGTGTTGATTCATTTGATGTCCTAAATCACAATGGCTTCTCTTAAGGTCATGTGGCTGACATTTTGGTCACTTAGTTCATATGCTAAAAATATTTCAGTTTAAACAACACAGTGAATTCTCATGCACGGAAGTAACCCAAAATGTAAAACTGGTAGCTTGTAACTTTTGTTTCCCAGGGTGTGTCTACAGCACCAAGAGTTATTAACAGAATTTGTGTTGACACCCAAAAATTGCCAAAGGGCGTTCACACTCTCTTCCTCTTCCCACACGACATGTGGCGTCTTTGACAGTGACAGTAATGCACTTTGGGTGTGTATCCCGCAGTGCGGTGTTGTGGGAAGGCAGAGCTGAACCCTGCACATCTTGGGATTCTCCCTGAGTTTTCCCACAGCCCTCTCTGCTGCCTGGAGTGACATCACGATTAGTTTAGTGAGCACTCTGCTTAGGACTGTCAAAGGAACACAGCCGTCTGTCCCCCTCTCCCTGCAGTAGC
The DNA here is from genome assembly GCF_033958435.1 of Carettochelys insculpta. Lineage (NCBI taxonomy): Eukaryota > Metazoa > Chordata > Testudines > Carettochelyidae > Carettochelys > Carettochelys insculpta. Next base: position 97,211,217 of record NC_134141.1, read on the forward strand.
AGTCTGGTGCAAGCAATAATTTGTTCTTTGCTCCCAAAGGAGAGCAGCTCACTCAACTGTCACGTACTTCCCGGTACGAAAGCTCACCTAATAAACCATTTTGCTAGTCTTTAAAGTGCTACTTGACTGCTTTTTGTTTTGGTACTTCCCAGAGGTTTGAAAGGGATGGGGCACATGCCTGCATGGGAGCAGAGATTAAAACAGGGAGCAGAGCAACCAGGGTATGCATTGTGGGATATTGGTGGGACCTAGTTCTATGGATAAAACAAACAGCAGCTGTTTACACTGGCTGTTTGTGCACAATAGAGAGGGGAAAAGACACATGTTTCTGATAAGGTTGGAAGTTGCTGTTGCTAAAAATGAGTGTTTCCCCTGATATTGCTCTAGTTATTTTGTTGCCAAAGGGCAGTTTCTGTTGAGAAAACTTGATAGTGTTAGACATACCCTCAATGTGAAAAGGATCTCTTGCCAAACTTCACGTTAAAGCTTTTGAGTCTCATGACCTGCAGGAATGCATTAGAAGCACAGGTTGGTGTATTAGATTACATATAAAAATAATTTAATTTGAAGGGGATCTCAGATAGGGGAAATTTTGGTTTTGGTTGTTTTTTTTTTTTGGACTTCACGTGCTGTATGAAGAAGGCTTGAACAGGCCTTTTCGGTGTGGGTTTTTTCATTAGAAGTTTATATTTAGGTTTTGTCCAGCCTTACCTTCATAGTGACCATAGACCCAGTGGAAGTATGGCATCATAACTGATTGGAAGCAGAGCTCTTTGAAAAAAGGGGGCTTTAGGAAATGTGAGTGGGGGGGAAAAGGTGCTTCTTTTCACAAATTCGAAATACTGTTCCTTTTAAATTAAGGCATTACACAGCTTCAAACTGAAATTCAGAGAAGATCAGACTAGAAATATGAGAACATCAGTGATTTACAAATTTTAGGGAGATAAGAAAGGGCCCAGTACCCAGGCGAAAACTTTTTCACACATGCTAAAAAAGTCCAAAAGGGCTTAAATAACTTTGATTTAAAAACCTCTTGCAGACTGTCTTCCAAATTTGACTTGAGAAGGCTGCTGGATTGTTTTTCAAAAACTAAAAATTTGATTTCCTACTAAATATTCTTGGTAATATTAATTTTGTTAGAGAAAGTCTGAATGTATCCATGTCTCATTTGCCTTTTTTACATGGGAAGGAAATACTCAAACTAAAAAATAGCTTTTGTTACTGTTTTATGCTCACTAGGGAAAAGAAAATATTCAAGTGTTTGAAAGCAGAAGTTAGTGTAATTTGCAAAAGAGTATTGTTTGTGTAAACAGGCAAAAGCATTGCTTATACTGTCAAAAGGTTAAATGTGCAAGTGAATAAGAAAGCACTTTTCCTTCTGAGTTTTCCTTAAAACTATTGTCCTCTATGACTTTCAGACAGCATAGTGATAGTTCCTTTGCACAGTGCACTTTTATTTCATTCTTAATGAGTTCAAGAGAAGTCTTTGCCCTTTTGTTTCATATGGTCTCTTTTGATTTCAGTAGTACTTTGGGGGAGCATGACCAGCACTTTATACTCATTAGCGCTGCTTTCCTGTTTGGCGAGTTACACATTACAGATGTTTACAATGCAGACTCTCAGTATAACTTTATATCATGGGCTCTGGCTGTTTGTGTGATTCAATGTAAAGCAGCATCCTCCAAGCATTTCATTAAGGCTGAATGCTGAACATATTCTCAGTTTATCAGTTTTAGCCATGCTAGCATGCAGGTGAGCCTGAATGGTTTTTAGCTATGCATTTGTTAGTGTTCAGTGGGGGGTTAGGGGCCTTGGCATAAGCTGGCAGCTGTCCTATGAGCACCACAGCTACCTCACAATTTAAGGATGTACAAAATGAAATGAAGCTTTTCTGGCCGCAGAGACCACTAAGGAGGAACACAGGAAGAACAGAGTAGGACAGGTTTTGAAAAACTTAGAGCAGCAAATGGGAGGTTGCAGGGTAAGGAAAGGCCATCTCTGGTGAGTATTCACACAGTGGAGAAGAGCTTTAGAGAACTGTGTGTGTCCGGGTTGGCTCATGTTTATGAGCACTTAGTGTATGGTGTTCCTCATCAATGGACTTCAGAAGTGAGCAGGCAGTATTTTTGTTCTATAGATGGCAAAATTGAGGTGCTGAGGCTGTCTGGCCAAAGTCCGGTTGAGTCACTGGCAGAGCTGGGAAGGTAATCTGGGGCTTCATGCTAGGGTGAACTGTCCTGCTTTCTATCTCTTTATGAAGTGTAGTCTGTTCATATTTTAAAAACAGATATTCAATTTGGAATGTATTCATGCTCTTTAGGGAAAATTGTGCTGTTGCCTACAGTGTAATAGGTTTATATTGTTATTGTTGCATCCTTTTAGATGTTTATTCTGAGGTACAGTTAGGCTGTGACATTATTCATTATTCGACCTTTTCAGATCTTTGATCTTTCAGACTTTTTTCAAAAAAAGTTGAACGGCTTCTAAATCTTGTGACTTCACAGGAGCATCTTACAGGAGTCCACAGAAAATTGAAGTAGAATTTACTGCACCCCTTTGCCTAGAAATTGTGTAGGACAGGTGCAGTTTGGTGGGCTTTACTGCTGGTGTGTCCTCGTGGGTCTTTGGCTCTGTTGAGGATAATCAGAAGGCTGCTTGCATGTATGTTCGATGATGTGGGCCCAATGATCACAGCAGACCCCACAAGGTCAGATAGGGATTGAAGGCTCACAGCCAGGGTTTATTGCCAGGTGAGGTACAAATAACAGTTGTCACGTATACTGATGAGTTGTACAGATGTACCTGCAGCAGTGGACTGATGCAAGCAGTGGGTATTACACTGCCCCACTAGGTCAGACAAAGATGGTCTCCTCCTGCCCCCAAAATCACATTATATACAGGTACAAAAAAAGCACACCTCACTGCTGATGTATCAGGATGCTGCTTAGATACCACCCATCACTCTGTACCTTGTGGTTTGGTTAGATCATCTCTTATCCATCATGCTGTCATTTTAGACCCTTTCCTGAACTGAGGTCTATATCTGTGAGGAGTTGGTACCAAGGTCTTTTTTATTGAGCTTGGTGGTACCTTGTGATTTCATCTTGTACCAATTATTTTTCTGCATCTGGGCCAATTAGTGGTTTGTATTCTCAGCCCTCTCTGTGCCAAGTTCTGTTAGCAGGCGCTTGCCTCTTGCTCACAGCTTAGTTTTGCTTTTAGCTATGTTTTGTCCATTGTCGCTAGGCCTCAGGCCTCAAGCCAGACCTGTGCTGTATGGGCTTAGTTAGACCTTCCATCTTACTACAGCAGAGGTGGGCAAACTTTTTACATCGGGACCAACTTTTCATCCCTGCAATTAGCAGGGCCCCCCGCAACCTGTTTAATGTAATCCAAATGGATGGAAATTTCAGTTCCATTCAGATGAAAAAAATACCCTTTCGGTACATGTAAGAAAATAAGTAGGTAGAATGTAAAAACTGTATTTAATCTGTATATAAATGCAAATACACATACATAGAAACAGTAACATATTTCAGTATTTTTAATGAGATGGACAAGCCTAAGACCCAGCATTTGATCGTGCTGCACCCCCTTATCAAATGTCATGCCTCCCCAAGGGGGCCTGCACCTGACTTTGTTCACCACTGTGTAGGGTATGATCTTGCAAGCAAACATGTAAAAACCCATCACCAGAAGTATGAGCCCTCTAAACAACTACCCACGCCATCTGAGATGCCTACATTTAGAACGGTCACATCCTACACCCCCTTTATCGAAGTATGTGCCTTTTAATCTGAGCCTCTCCACTGTACCATGAGTTGTGCTTTTTGTTTTAGAGCAGAGGAAAAAGAGGGACTATAAAATAGAATGGAGTGACAAGTTCTCGTTTTTATTGACGCTTCATGTAGAGGGGAAGGAACAAGGAATGGAGACTTTTGATCCTTTAGTGGAATGTTATAGGGGAGGGAGGCTTATTTGGAGCCTCAGGAAGACATTTCTAATGCCTATGGAGGCTCAGTTTCATGGGGGTTGGGTGGAGAATCATATGATGGGGTGCACGTTTGTAAAGATTGAGAGGGTGTCAATTGAGGGAGGCTCATTGGTTTGGGAATTGCAAGGAGAGTGAAGTGACAGGAGGTTTATGTAGGAATCCTTGTCTAGATGGCCTTTGCAACATACTCTGGAAGTGTTTACTCATGTACCCATCTGCAGAAGCTATTTCCTTACAATCCAAGAGGATTAAATTATTAACCTGAGCTGGGGACATGTAGATCTTGAGGAGGACAGGGAGAAGAGATTGGATACCAGTTGTGATGTACAGGAGAAACGTGACAGCAGATAAGCTTGAGGAGAAGGACATAACAAGTTTGTCTAATATAAATGTGGCTGTGTGTGTATGAAGAGCCTTTTTAAAAAAGTGGACCTATATTACTTTATGAAGATGTCTTTAAAACTTTGCTAAACCAGCTCCATACCTTGAACCTTTAATACGTAACTGGTGGCTGGTGTGCTAATGCAATAGTTTCCCCTTTGATCAAGGGGTAGGAGTGGTCAGTCAGCCCCTCTTTTGCTTGAGTCTCTCTGGTAGTCCTGATTTGGGCTATGAAGAGCATTTAATTCCAGTCCCTCTGTATTTTAGAAGTTTCCACTTTATGCTTGGCAGGAGTAGAGTGGTTTTGGATCCCAAGAGACCTTGCTTAATATGTCTCTGATGAGAAGTAGGTAGTGGAGCCCACCAACTCCACTGACTTCCAGCTCAGGGCCCTTAACTGAGACAGGAAGAATCAGTCCTCAACAACTCCTCCTGCTGTACCCTAGGTTCTTCCCACCTTTGGTTCCATAGGCTTCTTCATGCTATAGATTTACCATTCTTTCCCTTATGTGTCATCTCTGGATGGCTTCTCACCAGTTACCTGGAAGGACTTTTCTGGCCAATGTGCTCCTTTGCCAGCTGCTCCTGCCCTTGTCCACCTGGTTTTCAGCTCTTTTATACTTCCAGTCAGCACTGGTTGGCAGTTCCCACACTAACTCCTTGGTTGCTGGGCCACCATGAGATCTTTGCTCACCATCACAATAACCAGTGACCTCTGGCAGAAATGCCAAATTGCACTGTGGTGTTGTGACTGTTCAACTTGTCTCTCCTACCAGGACCCCAACAAAGCAAGACTGACAGCCTCCCAACCCAGCTTCCTGCTTCAGCTGTGGCTTGAGAGCAGTTCTGCAATATATGTTACTGTGGCATCTCCCAAGTTCTGCGGCATCTGGCTGGAGCTCTTTTGCTATCCCAGTATTTCTCCTGCTCCCTTTGACATTACACTCCATATTCTCTGTGGAAAATATGTTGATGATAATGAATATGACATAACTGGAGGAGCTTTAGGCACGATAACTTCTGAAAGGTATCATGGGAAAGGTTATGATTCACTGAATATGATTATCCAGTTTTGTATGTAGGTGTCATTTCTATATCTGAAGTTAGGAATATCAACTCTGTAGCTGTATTTCAACTATGCTACTTGGGCGACGCCCACTGCTAATGATTTAGGTACAACAATGGAAAAGGCAGAAAGGGTTGATGCTCCATAGGTGAGGACAGTGGACTGTAAAAAGGCTCCGTGTCCCTGTGGACCATCTGTTATGTCACTGATGTATGGATGGTGTGATGTTAGGTAGGTGACCCAGGCACCTGACTCGCTAACCATCATCTTGGACTGCTGAACTTTTCCACTGGGAGGTGGGGGCTTTAAACAAAGGATTCCTACCTTTTGGAAATCCTACATTAGATGTGAGGAGGAAAACAATCGGGGTCTTTACTGTGGCTCTCCTCTACCTCCTGACCTAAAGAGTTACTCAAAAACACCTGGAAAAAAAGGGACTGTAACTAAGGGGAGTGTGGAAGAAACTGCTGGACTCAAGCTAGAAAAATACTTGACCTATGAAGAACCATACTTACAACAGTGTCCAGGGTGAGGAATAATTATATGTTAACTGATTTCTTTCATGAATCAAGCTTAGTTTGCATGCTTTGCTTAATTTTTTCAGAAATCTGCTTCGTTCCGATTGTTACCTGTTTAAGTACAAAAGATGTATTTTATTTCTTGTTTATAATACTACCCAGTGTGCCATTTCTAACTGGGGGTGGGACAGGAAGTTGTGCATATCTTCCTCCACATTGAGGGAAGAGGCAAAATTCATGTAACTTTGGGTTTGCACTCCACGAGAGGTGGACACAAGTGTGCTGTGGCAAGTCCCTTAAGGTGAGCCTTCCCTGGACTGATTTCAGCATCTGTATCATACTGCAGTTGTGTGTGGCACTCTTGTACAGTTGGCTGGAAGAGGCTTGTGAGCCTGGCCTAGCAAGACCAGGTAAAGTGGACAGAAGTTGGAAGACGAGGTTAACGCGGTAGCGTATCAGCGCATCAGGTGACATCCCAAGGGGGTTTTAGGATTTTACAATCCCCATTTAATGTTTAATAACAAACTAGTTTGAAAACAAAATGAGTGGCGGATTGTCTGTGTCTGAGGTAGGAAAAATAATCAATACTCTGTGCCCTCCATGCTATGTAATCCCCTTTTCTTTTCAGTTTAAACTGATTTTTTTTTTAAACCAAAATAATCCTGGGTTTTTGCAAAAAGTATGAAGTTTTTCTTTTCTGGTATTTTTCATCATTCTTTTCTATCATTCAAATGTGTGTGCATATAATATATAAACCTTGTGTTATTGGTAAAAATAGTGTTTTGCATGAGGTGTATTATGATAAAGTAGTCTGTGTATATGCAAAACTTCATGTTGAAAGAAGGATACGTATTAGTCTAGAACAGGGGTCAGCAACTCCCAGCATGTGTCAATAGTGGCATGCAAGCCGATTTTCTTCTGCATGTGAGGCAGAAGCTCTAGCTCCACCCCTCTTCCCCCATGCAGCCAGGAGCTTGCTCAGAGCCATGCTAACTGTGGACTAACAAAAGACCAGCTAATGCTACCAGCCACAACCTAAATGCTCTGCGTCTTAATTTATAAATGAAGCTGTTGTAAGAAGGACTAATAGTGATTTTTAAAAAGTATCCCTGGCACTTGGACTGTGTGTAGGGGTCTAAAGGTCAGATTTTGGCACTCCGCCTCGGAAAGGTTGCTGACCCCAGTCTAGAAGATGCACACAGTAAACAAACAGGCCCTCATGCAAACTCTGAAGAGTGTGCACATCTGACCGTACTGATGAATCTCATGCCCACTGCCAGTGTTCCTTTTAAGCTGAACACTTGGGCAGCCACCCAGGAGAGATGCAGTTGTTGCCCAGCTCATTAGCAGAGTGCTCACAGCTGGCCAGAGTAGGCAGCCTGTGTTTCTATTGGTGGTGCACATACACTCCTGGCTTGGAGCACATAACACCCATGGATGGGAAAAGTTAGGGGGAACACTGTCTACCACATACTCATTTCAGGCTGTTATCATATCATGTTTTGGAGACTTTACACTTAAAACTGTGAAGCAAGGGAAATCTGTGTCAAAATTCCTTTCAGAAAACAAGGAAGTATTTAAAAATTTTAAAAGTGCAAAAACACAGGAGAAAAGGATGAAGTGGAATGTATACACTGCAAATGATGATTAACTTTTAAACTTGTTTAACCCGATCAGTAACTATAAATATTTACAGGCTAATAATTCTGAGTCTACAAGAGTGAACAGTTTTTCGAAAGAAAACTTGTACTTGGAGATTATAATGATACTCTTAAATCAGAGGTGGCATTGTGTATTAGTTCAATTTTAGTTCTGCAGCACTCCACGCTGATGATGTAAATTAAAAAAATTAATCTTCTGACTACCTTTTTCCATTTGCCAAAATAAACCCAGATATTTACCCCACCCCCAAATTTTTTGCGCTGTTTTTTTTCACGTATTTTTGTTGTGAAAATAAAAGCTGATATGTTATTGGGGAAAAATTAACATAAAAAAACTGGGAATGAAGGTCCCCAATAATATGATAGTCCTTTTAGCAAGCTGTTCTCCTATATATTACCTTAGGGCTGACCAGCTCTTTGGATTAGAACCATGGCTGTGAACTGCCCTGTAGGAAGAACATCACAGAATTATCTGCCTCCAAACCTTTCTGAGAATTTCACCTTCTAACTACATATTTTAACTTTCTATATGGGCTTTTTTTTCTGTTCTGAACTAATATTAAAACACTTTTTACAGTCTGATTTTTGTAACAGAAATGCAAAGGATGGTGAATGAGGGGACGAGAAATGTCCTCATTGTTCCAGGCTAGGTAGGCTCCTGGGGCAAGGGGAGGCCTTTTGGTCCACACACACGAGATATGTGCTGAGAAGAGTTTAAAGGAAAGTTTGAATCTCGATTGGTAAAGTAAAAATCTCATGTATGATTAAATCTTCCGTCTCAAGATCTTACAGAACCTGTTTGGTTTTCCTTGGCTTTTTAACCGCTAATGCTTCATCCTAGAATTGTAAATGTGATAATAAGTTCATCAGTCCCTGTAGCATTTTTTTTCTTGCTCACTGGGAATGGAGAGATTGCATTCATGGTAGTAGATGGTTTTCTGACTTCTGAATGTTGTTGACTAGTGCTTTTGTAGAATTATTCACTGACCCCGAATTAGCATGTAGAGTTATGAGGTAACTACTAACCTGTCATATTTTAAAATGATACAAAAAATGGTCTATCTACTCATGTCGGGGTGACTAATGCAAACTCGGTGCTTTCAACTTTTTTGTTTTTGTCTAACTGTTTTACCTGTCTTGTTGTTTACAAACTTGTAGCAATAATCTTTTAAACTGCTGTGTCAGGGGACTTTAAAAAATAACTTAATCTATTTCACACTTGTTAAGCCATTTGTCTAATATGTGAAATAAATGGAAGTGACACATTTACTCAAACAAATCAAGAAAGTCTGCAACAATTATGTGAAACAAATGGAGATCACAAAATGTGATCAGCGTATATGCTTTTGGAAAGCTTCAGGAGCCACTTTGCAACATAAATATGGAAAGGCTCCTATGAGAATTTTTTTCACCTTGTTGGAAAATACAAAGTTACAATATAACAAAGCTCTATAATAGATCCTGTGTACTCCTCCCTTTCCCCTGTCGTGCCCTTGACCCATGCAACATAACAGACCCACACACACACACAAAGCAGCAGGAAGAAAATAATATTTGTTGGCCTTTAGAAATTTCCATTCACAATTGGCTTCAATATTGTTGGGGCAGGCTGATTTAAAAACAACTCCGGCTTCCCTTTCCTGTCTCCAACTTCCAAAGCCACCCATTCCTCTTGTCACTGTCATTAGGGTTGGCCTGCGAATTTGAGGGGAAGGAACAGGATGTTTACATGGTTCAAAGGCACATGCCAAATCAAATGGATTCATTTATCCAGGTGGGATATTTCTCCTCTCCTCCTCACCCCACTCCTCTCGCAATCTGTTCCAGCAGAATTAGAACCTGGTTGCTAGGGCTGGTGTTTAGTTGCCAGCAAAATTAGTCTTTAGAGACACTTGCCCAAGTACATTGGGTATCAGGGACTCTAGGCTCTCAAGTACCAGAGGATTTTGTGTGAATTCAGGTGAATATGAACACTGAATATATTGTGCTTTACAAACATTAACTGCTTAATTGTTGCCTGTCTTCCTTCCCATTTGTCAGGTGGGGAGAATTCTTGTCTGGCCTCAGGTGAGGGAAAACTAAGGCAGGAAGATTAGAAGAGGTGAACAAGGCTAGGAAGAATGTTAATCAGGATTATGCTGGAAAGAGGGACTTCTGCATCTGAACATAGCCATGGGCTACATCTACACTAGGAGCCTCTATCTGCAGAAGTTACTGTTGAAAGAGATGTTCTGACAAAAGTTCTGTTGACAGAGAGTGTCTTATACCTAAAAGCGGATCAATCTTTTGATCCACTCGGACAAAAGGGCCCCCAGGAGTGTCTGTACGGTTTTTTTGGTCGACAGTTTCTGTCGATAATATACCATTTGGCATGTAGTTGCTCAGAGTTTTGTCTACGAAACTCTCTCTAGTGTAGACAGCCTCAGAGATACCAGAGTGTGACAGTATTTCATGTAAGACATATCTGTGTTAGCTTTAATCTAGCTAGCTTGGATATTGGAGGCCTTATTATCACAGCATCGATACCTAGCTCAGGTTATATCTACACAAGCTGTAACCCCATTCTGTGGTTGCTGTGTAGATATAAGGCCTCCTTTGTTGAACCACATTGCCTCTGTTAGGCATGGCTGGCTGCTTCTGAGATGTCCTCCATAGGTTAGGCAGCAATGTGTGACATTAGCTTTGGTCTGTATAGCCCTACTTCCCACAGCTATGAACTGATGGGAAGCACTCTCTTGGTTAAAAACCAAAGCAAATCAAGAGCCTGTAATTAGCTCTGATTTTGGATTTTTGGACTGACTTAGTCTCGCAAGTGGTCTGATTTGGCTATCTTGGTAGTGTATTGCTCCCCATCCTAGTACCCCGTAGGGTATGGGAAAGTTCATTAAGGTGAGCCAGGAAACACTAGGTTCAAATTTGACCTCTGCTGACAACTCCTTTGCATTTTATGACACTTCTGGTTGAGCAAGGTCTCATGCTTCCTCCCCCTAAAGGCACCCAGGATAATGCCTCACGTTTTATGAAGTTTGCTCGGGGCACAGTAGGGAATAGAATTTAAATCTCTATTACAAAAGCCCCAAATCTGAGCCACTCAGACAAAATGACTTTTGTTATGTATGTACCAACCCTCTATGCTTAAGTATCCTGTTTATAAACACCAGACCACGCTCTCCTCCAAGCTTCCATAGGATTCCTCATCCTCAACATTCTTGTGCTTTCTAGCAAAAATTGTATAATGTACTAGCAAAATGTCCCCTCTCTAGTGACTGCTCCTCAGAGAGGCTAAGTTACTCCTTCATATCGATTATTAAACTACACAACTAGTTTACATGCATATTTACAATATTGCACAAATTGGTAATTTGCATGTGAAAATTGTAGATATTGATCTGTGCATGCAATTGCATCAACAGCCCATTACAGCTGTATCTGAGTTACTGTAATTTCAGTTGCAGTACTAACTTTTGTAAAATCAGCCTCAATGTTGTACTCTTATTTTGTTTGGTCTGTTTGGCTTGATCAGAGGCCAAATAACATAATGACAGCCAGCATGTTCATTTTCTGCAATGGGATTATACAGCAGTTAATTTTGGGAGCAGTCCAATTTACCATTTTCGAAAGATTTCCTGCATTAGTTCAACAATAAATGTTTGCCTTACTTGTTTGGGGTCACACATGTGAGCTGTACAGCAAGCCAATTAAATGAAATGCGAAGATGTCATCCGAGCATTTTAATGGCAGCTAAAGTTGGCTAGCTAATGTCAAGGAATATGGGACTTTGAAAAAAAAATCAAAGTAAGGCAGCAACGGGAAATCGGAGCTTCTCTAATATATATCTGTATAATATTGGTATGTGTAAAGTTCCCATCACTTTCATATCTCATTACCATAACACCCAAACATCTGTTTATTTCCCGGATTCCCAACCTATGGGTCGGGACCCAAACGTGGGTCTCGATTAGATGTGTTAAGGATTGCTTGCAGCTCCTTAATGCTGCCACATCCAGCAGCTATTGCTATCAGTAGAGAAGCAATTACACATTACAAAGACAGCTTCTCCACCTCTGATATTCATAACCACCCCACGCAAGCCACTTAAAAGACTCTTGCAGTAAGTAATTTTTGCCCACCCACCCCACTCTTGGTTCACAGGTTAAGTTTGGGAAGCACTGGTTTAGATGCTTACAGGTACTATTAAAAACTGTGTTTTGATGAAATCTCTGCTGTTAACAGGTCCTAAACAATAGGCTTCAGGAATGTTCATTTATAATGTTCTGGGACTCCGCAGGCTCTTGTTCCTCTCTACACAAACGTGTCAGTGCTCTTTACTGAAAGGAGGTGCTGGAGCTGTCTCTGAAATGGCTGTTCAGTTAACCTTCCCTTTTAAATTAATAATCTTTTTATATTGGTCTTTTTATTGCAATGCTTCCACACACAAGCTTTAACCCTATTTGTATCCAATAGCATTCAGAAGACTTCTCAAAAGAGACACATTTTTATTATAGTAGTAAAGGACTTGTATATAAAAATCTCACTTTTTTGAAATTTTAATGTCTTTATCATGTTAGTTGAGATGTCAGAGGGAGTAAACATTAACTACAGTGCTTGAGACACAGTAACTAAATACATGACAGTGGTATTTAGACATGCAGGAAAAGGCTTAGTGACAGAGAGATAGCCGTGTTAGTCTATATACCATTGAAACAAAAAAGCAGTTCAGTAGCATTTAAAGACTAAGAAAATAATTTATTAGGTGGTGAGCTTTCGTGGGATAGACCCACTTCTACAGACCACAGCCATACCAGAACAGACTCAATATTTCTGGTATGGCTATGGTCTGTAGAAGTGGGTCTATCCCACAAAAGCTCACCACCTAATAAATTATTTTCTTAGTCTTTAAAGTGCTACATGACTGCTTTTTTGTTTTGCTAGGAAAAGGCTTTATTTCCATATTTAAGGCTGTTAACCAAGGATTTAGTACGTTATAGAAAATACCATACAGCAGAAAATTTCTGAGCAGAATATGTAGCTAACAAGAGTGCAAACTGATGCCCAGTGTCTTGCAAAAGTGAGGATAATAATGATTTCATCGTTTCCAGACTATCTGTTACACTGTCCGCTTATGGGTCCTCACCAAGTGCACGCCCACAGGCATTAGCCCGCAAGCGTTTACCTGTGTTTGGGTGGAATTTTGTACTATGCCTTCTCTCACACCAGGCTATGGTGTATACTTGCTGGGTGTGATTAATTCAGCAAGCCCAGCTGGGGTGGACCTTATGTAAAGTTTTCCTGTGTGAGACTAACAGTCATTGATTTTAAAGTGATTCAAACAGCTTCCTCAATGCAAAGTGTCATTTATTTATTCCTGAAAGGTGCATAACATTTAGAGAAAAGTGGAAAAACCATAGAAGGCCCAAGTATGTGGATACTTCACTTACAAAGATATAAGTTCCTCTCAGACCAGTTGCTCCATCTCTCTCGCTGGCAGGGTGTAAAGCAGCTCGACCTTCTCATGGTTTTTATTTTTCCCATCTTTGTGTACCTGGTCAACACCTAAAACTTAGGTCAACCTTGCTCTGGGGTGGGCAGTAATTTTTGATGGGGGTGGGCACTCCAAGAATTTAGTAATTGGTCAAGAGCCCCAGTCTTCCATGATATTAATGAAGCAGGTGTAGGTTCTGGAGGTTGGATGCAGAAGAGACTCGGGAATAGGGGACTGGGGTACAGGAGTGGGTTTGGGGTCTGGGAGGCAGATTGGATCAAGGAGGAGGTTGTGAATCTGGGGCAGGGAATTGGGGTCCAGGAGCGGGTATGTGTCTAGGAGAGGAGTCTGAGCTAGAAGAGCGGTGCAGGGAGGAGGTGCTGGGTCTGGAAGGGGGTTGTGACCTGGGGCAGGGGATTGGGGTTAAGGGTCCAGGAGTGGGTATGGGTGCATGAGTGAGGGATGCAGCGGGTTAGGGTTGTGACCTGGGGAAGAGGGGGGAAGGGTGTGCATGAGAGGCAGGATCTGGACTTACCTAGTGGCTCCTGCACAAAACAGTCCAGCAGGTCCCTCACACACTGTCCCTGCCTGTCATGCCCTGGCATGCTGCTCAGAGTGGCTTGCTGTGGGGCCATGTGCTTCTCTGTGCACTGCTGCAAGGTTGAGGGAGAGGCTTTGTGTGCTGCCCCCACCCCCAGCACAATCTTGCGGCTCCCATTGGGCAGTCGGGGAGACATTAGTCAGCCTGATAGGCTTCACTGACTTGCTGCTGCCAAGTTTTTTGTAAGCTTCAAGGCAGAGGAAGTTTGCTGGTGGGCTTGTGAGGAGGCTAATGAGGCAGTTATGCTGGTGTTCATGTGGAGTTCCACCCAAGCAAGGAAGGTAGCATGGGAGGAAGCGCAAAGATGCAGCCATTAAAAGTGTGGTCAGTGGCACAGTAGTGCTAGGGTGGGCTCTCGGCCTGCCATGGCTTCATGCCTCTCCTGGAAGCATTCGGCATATCTGTGTGCCCCCCCCCCCCAGCCCCTGGGCATGGAGCCGCCAGGGTGGCTCTGTGGGCTCAGCATCTGCCAATGGTCTTTGCCCACCTGAAGCTCTAGCTCATCAGCTCCCTTTGGCTGGGAACTGTGTCTAGTGGGAACTGCTGGGCAGCAGCTGCAGGCAAGGACAGTGTTCAGGGCCTTTGACCTTCTTTGCACCTAGGGGCCACAGGAACTTGCTGTCTGCTTCTGGGAGCTACCTGAGGTAAGTGCTGCTGAAAGCCTGCACCCACTTCTATACCCCTCTGATAGTCCACATCCTCTGCCCCAGCCCTGAACCTCTTTCTGCATGCAGACTCCCTCACCTGACCCCCTTGGCCTCCTCTTGGAGCCCCTTTCTACACCTGGACCCCTCATTTCTGGCCACACCTCAGAGCCTGCACCCGCAGCTGGAGTCGCCTTAGACACCCCTTGTCCCAGCCCAGAGTCCTCTCCCACACTCTGAATCCCTTGGCCCAGCCTGGAGTACCCTACTGCACCCAAAACACCTCATTCCTGGCCCCCACACCAGAACCTGCACCCCCAGCTGGAGCACTCATTCTGTCCTATACCCCAGCCCAGCGTAGTGAAAATGAAGGAGTGAGTGGGGGAGAGCAAACACTTATTTGAGTAGGTCTCTTCACGACCTTCTTTTGATCAGGCTTAATTCTCAAACCTCCTTGTGAGGTGGAGAAGTATCTTATTCTTTTGCAGATGAGAGGACAGAGGTGCAGCATTCTGAGCCATTTCCCCAAGATCCCACAGCAAGTCCCGGGACGAGCTGGGAGTAATATTCTGATCGTGTCTCCTGTGCTAACCACTGCAACACACATTCTCAGTTTGTTGGTTTCTAATCCCTATTGCTCATACGGTTTTTATATTGAATTGTGCTTTAGCTGTAAAAGTAAAGTAAATACAGAGAAGATTCATAGGTTGCATGGCAGGTTTTCATTGTCAGGATGAGAAAAATGATGTGCTGGTTGTACAAGTTAGTGATCCCTTGCATTAACTGTATTGCTGTGTCCTGAAGCCAAGTATATGATACCAAAGCTCCTTAATATCACTGAGGAACAGCAGTCATCAAGAAGGTTTAAGAACGTGTAATTATTGCTCTGAATTGATCCCTTGAAACTAGAATCAAGATCCCTGTAAAGAGAGAGGTTTGCATTGAGGAAATAAAATTCCTTGCTCAGTAGAATCCTTTTGACTGTTGCTTCCTGCATTGCTGTAGACAAATCAACTAGAAATTGAGGTTCCAAAAGGAATAACTTATAGATATTTGCAAATGAAAACCTGATTAACATTTTTTTAAAGCACCAAATTCTCATAATTACTTATGTTTTATTCAGTAACAGAGAGCAGTGTTAGTCTGTTCCCCAACAAAACAAATCAGCAGAAATGTAGCACTTTAAAGACTAACAATGATTTATTTGGTGATGAGATTTTGTGGGACAGAACCACGTCTTCAGAGAAATTGATCTGAAGAAGTGGGTCTGTCCCATGAAAGCTCATCACCAAATACATCAGCAGAAATGTAGCACTCTAAAGACTAACAAAATGATTTGTTTTATTCAACAGTTCTCACTGACTTCAATAACTAACTTTAAAACTTAGTTTTGGCAATTCTTTGGAACTTTTCTTTGCAATATGGCTGAGTGATGTGGCCTAAATCTTGTTAGAATTTGAATCTGTAACATTAACTTTTAAATATTAAAAACATTCCTTTCTGTGGGAGTCCCCCGTTGCCCTCACTGTCTTTCCCTGCCTACATTTGGAATCCACAAAACTTGTTCATGGGTGTTTAATTTTCTCTCTTCTCAAACTGTGAAGGTTTTGCCAGGGCAAGTGTTCATATGCTCCTGCTGACAGAGAGATGCTTGGTGTGTGGGTTTGGGAGGATGGGGGGATAGGAGTAGAATTCTGTTGGCAAAAGTGCTGACAAACAGCATTCAGACTCGCTTGCTTTTTGTGGCAGGGCTGTGTTGACACACTTTGATGCCAAAAGCTGCTCAGCACAGACATACCCTCTGAGGCTCGTCCTCTTTAGGGAACGTTATCTCTGCTGCTTATGTAGCTGCCCACAGGCAGACTCAAATCTGGGACCTCTGGAGCTTAGTGCAGGTTCCTCTACAACTTGATCTAGAGGCCAGCTGGCTGTTGAGGACACTCATTTTTTCTCTGTGAAATGGTCTAAGTACCACTACATGGGACAGTTAACCACACATAGGTGTGTGAGTTACACTTACATCATTGAAATTACAAGGCTGAACCTTTCTTTCCAAATCCTGCTGGTCCAGTGTGCTGGTGACAGTGTTAATAGATTTTGTGATTTACGAACTGCTCATACAACTGGATTTAGGATAGCCTAACTGTGTGTGTGTGCATGTGTGCAGAACATGCATCTGCAATATCAGTTTGGAGCACCTGCTCAGACTTGCACTGTGGAATTCTGATCAGAGGTATAACCCTGCTAGTCTGTATCCACAAAAACACTGAAATCCTATGGCACCTTGTAGACCAACAGATTTACGGGCGCATAAACTTTCACAGGCAAAGACACTCTTTGTCAGATATAAATTCAAGCTCTGATAAATCTGTTAGTGTATAAGGTGCCACAGGACTTCTCGTTGTTTTTTGTGGATTTAACGTTTGAAGTTTTGCATTTTTAAGGAACGCAATTTGCATTTTTAAGGAACGCAATTTAAAGTTGACTGCCTTTTTTTAAGATTAAATTTTGATTAGGAATGGAGTGAAGTTTAAGGGAAAGAAGAGGAAAAAGAAGTAAGATCTTCGAGGTGCAAGAGAATGCTATCTTTCAGAGTGATGAAAGCATGGAAAGGATGTTCAAAATACTATGACATTGAATCTGTATGCTCTACCATGCTCTCTTGTCTGGCAGCATCTGTAATCTGGCGTGATTTTAATTAGCCAGATGCCCACTTGTGGGTGTGGCCAAGTTTTCCCGTGGTACCATAACATTTGTTTACAGCTGCCAGTCCTGGCTCTCAGTCTTCAGTGCTATTATTAAGCTGTAATTTATCCCTAACTGTCTAAGATCCTAGTAAGTAGAGGAAGTGTTGGTAATACTGCTAGATGATATTGACCTCCTGTGGTCCAGCATATTATTTTGTTCGGCACTGCTCAGGTCACTGCCTAGAGAGCTTCAACCTGTGTTGTTTAAAACCAAAATCCTCTGAGAAGGTGTCTTTTCTGTGTGATGTAGTGTTTAGTTGAATTTGTTTTTTGTGTAGCTGCAAATCTGCAAGTTAACAAAAGATTCAAAGAGAAGGATATTGGCATTCAAAAAGAGTTGTTAGAGAAAGATCATGAGAATAGGATGGATGCAGAAGGTCACCAATGAGGAATTATATAGGAAGATACAGCTGAAAGAGGACCTACTGCAGAAATATCAGAGAGGTAGCCATGTTAGTCTGTAGCTTCAAGAACAACAAGAAGTCTTGTGGCACCTTATAGACTAACAGATATTTTGGAGCATAAGCTTTCATGGGCAAAGACCTGCTTCATCAGATGCATGAGTGGAGGGGTGGTTTCAGAGGGGTATTTAAAGGGTGGGGTCCCAGTAAGAGGGAGGGCCAGAGCTGACAAGGTCTATTCAGCAAGGTGGAAATGGCCCAGTATCAACAACCCTTATCAAAAGAAGAAAAAAGTCAGATCAGACAGGAGGATGTGAGCCTTTGTCAGAGTCTTGTGGGAAGATATTAGCACCCAGAGCAGAGAAACTACCTTTGTAAGCTGCGAGCCACTCCCAGTCTCTCCTTAATCCATGGTAAATGGAGTCAAATTTGCGAATAAATTGCAGGTCAGATTTCTCTCTCCATTTGAGTTTTGAAAGTATTTGTTTCAGAACTGTCACCCTTAAATCTGCCACTGAGTGTCCAGGGAGATTGAAGTGTTCCCCCACAGGCTTCTGTACATTACCGTTCCTGATGTCTGATTTATATCCACTTATTCTTTTACGGAGAGACTGTCCAGTTTGGCCAATGTAAATTGCAGTGGGGCATTGCTGGCACATGATGGCATATATTATATTAGTAGATGTGCAGATAAAGGAGCCCTTGATGGTATAGTTGGTGTTAGGTCCTGTGATGATGTCATTGATGTAGATATGTGAGCAGAGTTGGCAGCAAGGACTGTTGTAGGGGCTGGTTCCAGGCCTAGAGTCACTGGTTTGTGATTTGTAGTGGCTGGTGAGGATTTGTTTAAGGTTGGCAGGCTGTCTATAGGCGAGGACAGGCCTGCCTCCCAAGGTCTGTGAGAGTGAAAGATGATTGTTCAGGACGGG
Organism: Carettochelys insculpta; assembly: GCF_033958435.1. NCBI lineage: Eukaryota > Metazoa > Chordata > Testudines > Carettochelyidae > Carettochelys > Carettochelys insculpta. The sequence continues at coordinate 97,229,641 of NC_134141.1, forward strand.
TTGCAGATCACTGATGATGCACTCGAGAGGCCTTAGGTGGGGGCTGTATGTGGTGGTCAGTGGTGTTCTCTTGTTTTGCTTGCAAGGCCTGTCTTGTAGCAGGTGGCTTCTGGGTACCCGTCTGGCTCTATCAATCTGTTTCCTCACTTCCTTAGGTGGGTATTGTAGTTTTGAGGAAAGCTTGGTAAAGGTCTTGTAGATGTTTGTCTCTGTCTGATGGATCAGAGCAAATGCGGTTGTACCTTTAGTGCCTGGCTGTAAACAATGGATTGTGTAGTATGCCCTGGATGGAAGCTGGAGACGTGTAGATAAGCATAGTGTTCCATGGGTTTTCGGTGTAGGGTGGTATTTATGTGAATTTAATAAATATAATTTACCGCATAAACATAATTTACCACATAAATGATACTGGGCCATCTCCACCTTGCTGAATAGACCTTGTCAGCTCTGGCCCTCCCTCTTACTGGGACCCCACCCTTTAAATACCCCTCTGAACCCCCCCCCATGCATCTGATAAAGTGGGTCTTTGCCCATGAAAGCTTATGCTCCAAAATATCTGTTAGTCCATAACGTGCCACAAGACGACTTGTTGTTCTACTGAAGAAGGTTATACAATGGATGTTACAGCTATTTGGGTATATCTGCAGAGTGAATGATGAATGAAAAATCAAGACCCTGGTATTTGGCATAATGCATTGTTCGAATACGAGAGGCAAACCCCACATAGAAGGGACAGATGATATAGTAGATTTGTGTGGAGCTAGTCTACACAAACTAGGCCACTCCACACTGGACAGGGAAGTATGGAAGGAAATAGTGAGGGAGGCATCAGACACCAATGGGTGCTGAGTCCATGGATGATGATGATGATGATGAAATCTGCAGGTATTAACTTGCATTAGTTTTTTTAGAACTCTGTCTTACAAGTTCTCTAAAGGGCAGAAAAAATTATTTATATTTTAGAATTGTGGCTTAATAGGATAAACAAGGTTCACAGTAACAAAGAGAAAGCCGGGCTTTGTTTTGAAGGTTTGCAGTGCTCACCAATGTAGAAAAATAATTTGTGTTGGTGGGGTTAATGGTTTTGTTTTTGTTGTAATTGATTTGGTATGCTTGTTTCATAGCTGCACTGCTATGTAAGGCTTGTTCTCAGTCAGACATCTATTTAATGGTCTTGGCAATAAGGCAGGGTATAACTGGTTTCATCTGTTTAAATTCATCCTGTAGGAAAGCTAATTTTATCTGTACTTTTTGATGCTGTATTATATATTTTTAGGGTTAGAAATATAAGGTTATTTCAGAGATTTCTAGTGTCAGTTTCTCTAGGAACTTTTTGACGTTATTCCTTGAATACATATGCACAGTGGTAAAATATGAAATTACTCTAATTCTCGTACTTGGCATTTCATTGGCAAATAACAGAAGTAATTGTTTCTGATTTCATTACATAATAGGCCAGAAAGCTGCCTTGTTGCTCAGAAAAGTAGGTCCTCTTATGTCAACTGTACTCCCTTTCTGGACTATATACGGTTTTAACTTTAAAAGGGTTTCACTTTTTAATTTTCAGGAAGCATAAGCAAGACCACTCAGAACTCAGGATTTATTTTCCTACATTTCCACTAGTTTTCCTCATATATATACGCTGTATGTAGATGAGAGGGCTTGTTTCTCCTTGACTGTGTGGCTCTGTCCCTGTCTGTTAGCTTGACAATTCATGCCTATAGTTGATGTAATGGCAGGCGGGTTTAGAGGGGCAGCTAAACTTGCTCACTGAGCTTTTACAGGATGTGTTGTGCTCAAAGACCCCACCTCTCAGAAACTTCTCTGACTGTATTGTCATCTACCTCCTGAAGCTAGGCATAAACCGAATGGGTAGTAAGAAAAGGCTAGTCATTCTAGCAACCCTTTTATAATCAATAGTTTGTTTCCATATCTAGACATGGATAAAAGCAGTTTCCACATAGACTGCAGCTAGGAAGAATAGAGGTGGAGGCCTTGGTTTATTCCTAGCTCTGTCTTTGTCCTGTTGGATGACCTTCGATAAGTCACTTCACTGCTGCAAGGTTTGGTGGTGTTATCAGTGTGTCATTTTGGACGGACTATTGGCATCAAAGCTTAAGAGTAGCTGTCAGAGCAGGGATATTGACCTAGTAATATCTTATATCTTCAGTACCTTTTGTAATTAGCCAGCCATTCCCAGTCTCTGTTCAATCCTTGGTTGATTGGTGTCAAATTTGCAAATGAATCGCAGCTCTGCAGTTTCTCTTTGGAGTTTGTTTATGAAGTTTTTTTGTTGTAGGACTGCTATTTTTAAATCTATTACTCAGTGTCCAGGGAGATTGAAGTGTTCTCCTATAGGTTTTTTTATGTTATCATTCCTGATGTCTGATTTGTGCCCATTTATTTTTTAATTTTTTTATATGTAGAGACTGTCCAGTTTGGCTGATGTAAATTGCAGGGGGCTTTGCTGGCACACATTATATTAGTAGATGTGCAGGTGAAAGAGCCCCTGATGGTGTGGTTAATGTGTTTAGGTCCTGTGATGATATTGCTGGTGTAGATATGTGAGCAGAATTGGCACCAAGGTTTGTTGCAGGGACTGGTTGCAGGTTTAGAGTTACTGTGGTGTGGTCTATAGCTGCTGGTGACAATTTAAGATTGGCGGGCTGTCTGTAGGTGAGGACTGGCCTGCCTCCCAAGGTCTGCGAGAGTGAAGGATCATTGTCCAGGATGGTTTGTAGATCACTGATGATGCCTGGGAAAGATTTTAGCTGGGGGTTGTGTGTGAGGGCAATTGGTGTTCTCTTGTTTTCCTTGCTGGGCCTGTCTTGTAGTAGGTGGCTTCTGGGTACATGTCTAGCTCTGTCAATCTGTTTCTTCACTTCCTGAGGTGGGTATTGTAATTTGAGGAAAGCTTGGTAAAGGTCTTGTAGATGTTTGTCTCTGTTTGAGGGATTGGAGCAAATGTGGTTGGACTGTAGTGCCTGGCTGTAGCAGTATAGAGTAACTGCATCCATCACTGCCTTACTACCTCAAGATCAACAGCACTTGAGCTTCAACCTGTGTTACCAGACAGGTCAGACAGTAGCTTGAGTTGAATCATCACTTAAGATAGAGATTTTTGTTTATGGATGGGAGTCAGACTGGGGACAATATCCAACTTATGCTTCAGTGCTTCTATCACAGAGGTAGCCATGTTAGTCTGCATCGTCAAAAACAGCAAGAAGTCCTGTGGCACCTTATAGACTAACAAATATTTTGGAACATAGCTTGCATGGTTTAAGCTTCAGGTCTTTGCCCACAAAAGCTTATGATCAAAATGTTAGTCTATAAGGTGCCACAGGACTACTTGTTTCAGTGCTTCTGTGGACACAAGCCCTAAAAGGTGTGCAGTAGCCCTTCTCTCCTTTCTTTCTTTCTTTCTTCCTTCAGGATTGTGGGCCTCTAAAACTTGAAATACAGTTTTAACTCAATACTGTGTGGAAAATTGTAGCTGGGATTTTTCAAATGTGTACCATGGCAAATCTGCAGTTGATCATTTTCTGCCATACTGTTTTGTCTCATAATAAAAATATTTTGATTTAAATAATTTACAGTGTTACCACTCAGAAAAATGTGTTTGCGGGGGTACATTTTTCTACTAGTACAATTTAAAGTTCAAAACTATGATAGTAGAAAAATATTTCCCCATTTTTTAAACAGATTAACCTTGTGAATGGTTTAAATCCAAATATTTGGATTGTGGCAAAGCAGTGTCTATGGTGCTGTATGGTTTGGGTTAAAACACCCTTTGGGGCCCACAGTTTTCACACAAGCTGTTTCATGAGGAAATGGAAAGGTGTACTTTTTTCCTTTTCTTATAAATTGAGCTGAGGATACTAAGCCATAGGGTGTGAATTGCAGGATGTTAAATAGTGGGCCACTCCCTTCTTCAGCAGTAACCTGTGTAAAACTTACACAAAGGCGTGGGACTCTTTCCCCCCCCCCCCCCCCCCCCCCCCCCCCCCCCCCCCCACAAATGGCTAAACAGGATGTAGGTATAAATAATTCAATACAAACTCAGGAGGAGCTTTCTCACACAGGCCTTTTGGTATGTTGAGAAACGTTGTTTCCTCTTGGAAACAATTTCAATCATTGATTTCCGGACCTTGCTTGGGAATTGGTGTATTTTTTGAAAGACAGCAAATTTGTTCATGAAATAAACATGAAACAACCCTGTTTTACATAATGATACCGTTTAAAAAAAATTCCACTTACTAAAATGGAAAAATATGCTGTCATGTCAAACCAGGATTTTTGTGTGTTCACGATACCGTCATTCCTGGATGCTATTAGGACATATTTGGCATGCTTAACTCTAATGTGTTAGCCTTTTGCATATGTATAGCTAGCCTTTTTTGCTAACTCTGATCAAAATAAATTTGTAAAAGGTGCAAAAGGGCCACAATAATACCCAAACAATAATATGTCATTGCACTAAGGACTGTACTCATATAAAATGAGATAAATTCAAATTTATTAATATCAATCTCATAATGCTGGATTATATAAATTCAAATTTGACTATGCTCACCTTCCCACATGCTTCTCACAAAGTCAATTTATTGCTGCCACACTCAATCAGCAAGCATGAGTTGTTGCAGCAGTGCATTGTGGGAACCTGTCCCACAGTTTCTTCATCCCCGTAGCATTCTGGTTATTTTTGCTGGTATTTGGCATCATCTTCCCACATTGCATTTCCATTATTCCCCTCCCATAGTAAGCAAAAGTCCATTTTTCCAGGTGGAAGGAAGGAAAACTAGTGAATCAACAAAGATTGCCAAATGCACAGAAATCTTCCTTTTATAACTGAATTCCTTTTCAAAACTGTACCTGTAACTGAATTATGAAAGATTTTATAAAAATAGGCAGGTGTGTGGCATCTCAACTGGTGCTCCACTGACTGTTCTTCCTCCCGTAATTACATCTGATTCCTGAAAATAATACAGGGACAATGAAAATCATGAAGAAAGAGTAGGTAGTAAAGTAAGATTTTGAAAAAAGAGAGTTGCTAAGGGGAGCGTTTTTGAGTTCCCAGTTCACCATACAGCTTTTGTGCACAGTCTGGCCCTCTACTGACTGTTTTCCCCTCCCTTGATTGTGTATGATTCCTGAAAATAGTACAGAGACAATGAAGAGCATGAAGAAAGAGTAGGTAGTAAAGTTTTTGAAAAAAGAGATATGGTGAGTATTTGGCTTTCCAGTCCATTATACAGCTTCTGTGCACAGTCTGTATTCTCAACTGGCCCTCCACCCACTCTTCCCTGTGTGAAGGGGTCCTGCCAGGAGGGCAGGGGACTGGACTAGATGACCTCCAAGTCCCTTCCAGTTCTAGTGTATATCTAATTTAAAAACAAAAAAAAAAAAAAGGTGGCCCTGCCCCAAAGAGCTTACAGTCTGACAGGACAGCAGACAGATGAAGACTGGAGAAAAAGGATCAGTATGACAGATATTTAATACTGTGTAATTTTAACTCATTGTCAGCAAACTTCTGAGATAATTAATTTAATATCTATTTGGTCATATTTTCATGTTGCCTTCTTATTTAAGCACTTTTTCTTACATATTAAGCTCCCAAGAAAGCAACGTTGGAGCCATGTTTGGCAAGCCCATAAGGCTATCTTTTTTCCATAGTTTTAGAATTTCAAGTGTGTTCTCCTTGAGGATTGTTCTTCTCAAAGGGTTTTGTTTTACTACTTTTTGGACCCACCACCCCACAATGGTATTGTTGTACAGTAGATGTTCCTTTATATTTTTCCTCTCTGGTTTTCTTCTCTCTTCCGAATAGGTAATCCTGGTTTTGCTGAATATTTTTCTCTCCTTTCAGCCTTGCAGGTCTCCCATCTTCCTGCCCTGTTCCCTGTACCATGCTGCCTGAGCAGAAGTAAATTCTGCGTCTGGCCAGAATTAGTTGAGGATCATGTATAGCACATTAGGTACTACTGTAATAAATGTGGCAGTTCTCAAACGGAATAGGCCTCAAGAAAATTTTAACCTGTCTCAAAACAATATAGGGGAAGAATTAAGAAAAAAAAAGTAGAGGCATCATATGCCTGTTTATACTGAGCTGTGAAAGCAGGTACAAACCAGGCCTCTAGTGTTCCTCCTAAAGGGCCAATATTCACTGTAATTAAAGGAAGACACCTCCAAAAATGGAGGGGTGGGGAGAGGGAGAAGAAAAGAGAGTGTGTGTTGTCTCCTTTCACCCAGGAGGTCCTCTAATCTGGAGCCTGTTGTGGGGGCAGACAGCTGCTTCGCCTATGGCTCAGAATGTTGATAATCCACCCTGTGCTAGACAGAAGCTATAGAGGGCAAAGTGTTTGAATGGGCTCCTAGGATGACAGCATCCTGTTAAGAAATCTAGCCACCAGCACTGGTCAGGCCTCTTCAAAACCTTCCCCACTTCTTCTCTGCTTTGACCCACTTATGGTTTCTCTTAATATTTTTGTCTAAGCAGTTTGACATGTTTTATTCTATTGTGTGCTCATTGTTTACTTGGTTTATTTTGTTGTTCTTGTTTGTGGCTCATAATTGGTGACCTGAGAGGCATATTCATAAGATTAGCCTGGTAGCATGACGTGCTTCTTAAGAAAACAATAGGGTGCTGCCAAATAATTTAACACAATTTTTCAGTCAAAATTCAGGAAGCTATTTTGGGATTCATGAATATTGTGATTGATACAGTGGTTGTGTTGTTGCTTGTACTGTCTGACAAACTTGTAAATTTATTTGTGAAAGAATTAAATTAGTGTGTGTGTGTGTGTGTCTTGAACCAAATTTAATGTTTATAGCTGTGCTGAAAGCGGGAGTCTGGCTGTCAAAATTAAACATTATGGAAAAAATGCTGTTGTTTCTTCATACACTAAAGTGCAGTCTTCAGCCGCACGTACAAATATGCTCTTGATAAAATATTTGCAAACTCAGATCAGTGAAAGGGCTAGGCATTCACTCTGATGATCTCAGTCCTATAAAAACATAGTCTGGTTTGTTCTGGGTAGGGGTAAATCAAATTAGTATAGCATAACTGCATTCTAAAAGATTAATACCAGCTGAATTTGGGAAACTAAAGGAAGCCTGAAACTGGTTGGGTAGTTTGTTGAAAAGCTCTGCAGATTCAGTGGGTACAAAAATAGATATCTGAATCTGTGCACAGATTAAGCTCCATGGTGTGTTAGGCAGGCTTAAATGAATATTTTCTGGTCAGCATACTTGCTGACAGCATTAATTCATGTGGAATGGTGCAAGTACAAATATAGGCTTGAATTCTTCATTCTATTTAAAAAAATCAAAAAATTCAAGCTAAGGCATTTGCAAATGCCTTAGATGCATTGTTAGGATCTAAAGCAACTATAACTGCTCAGGAGAAGGATCTGGTATCACTGAGGGGAAAGAAAAAAATCACTTAACTTATTACATAACAAAAAAAAACAAACTCAAAAGGCTTGTGCGTATAAAGAATGGGATATAAAGTATAATGTTATATAGGTGAGTGTTACACTGAGTGCTTGTCATTATATATGTTATTTAAAAACAAAAGCAGTGGAAGGGTAGGGAAGGATGAGACTTCTTAGATTCATGGAGAGGTTTCAAGATGAAGAGGGACTGATTAGACGAGGAGCAAGACTCAGATGGGGATGAGAAATCAGTGGACTCTGACTCTGTGCCTCGGTTTCCTGGCATAAAGTGAATATTGCCTAATAAATTGTAATCATTGAGATATTCTGTATCATAGAAAACCATTTGAGGAAACTAATAATTCTGTCTCCAGAGTGGAGTTTTAATAGTGTGCAGTAAATAAGGCCCGGGACTGCAACTTGAACAGTGAAGATGATGAGCAGTTTTTCAATGTTCTTTGTTTTCAATGAGCAAGAGCCACCCTGTTCACTGAGGTCGGGGTCCTGTGGAAATAATATTATCTGATGCGGCTTAACTACATATCATAATGTATGTGCACAAGTGGGATGAATTAAGATTGTGCAAGCCAGCTTCATTCTGTCATTTGCAATTTTGGAGTAGTAAAAGAGAGGTAGCTGTGTTAGTCTGTATTCTAACAAAATAATGTATTAGGTGATCAGCTTTCATGGGGCAGACTCATTTCTTCAGATCTGGAGGTATGCCAATTCCAGTACAGCCCTGACGGTTTTATAGCACAGAGATAGAACAAAAATTGAAATAAAAGCTGACAAATCAAATACATAGGACTGAACTGTGTGCGCGTATGTGAGAGAGAGAGAGGCGTGAATTATTAAGTTTCCTAAGTTTCACTACAAATATCAAAGAGGGGGAAGCTGTCTTTGTAATGTGTGAGGTAATTGCTCTAGAATTTGAGCCTAAACTGCAGTTGACACATTTCCCTTTGTAATCTGCTGTTAAAATCTCTTTGCTGTTACCAGTATGGCCCACTCCATAGAAATATTCACTGAGTGACAGGGTTATGTGTATTCAGATTCCTAATGTCTGTTTTGTGTCCATTCAGTCTGTGGCAAAGTGATTGTTCACTCTGTCCAATAGTCACAGCAGAGGGGCACTACTGGAACATGATGACGTGTAACATTGGTTGCGGTACAGGAGAGTGAGCCCCATATCCTGTAATTAAAGTGATTAGGTCCAGTGATGGGATTTCCAGAATAAATATGTGGACAAAGTTGGCAACAAGGTTTATTGCAAGGAAAAGTTCCAGGATTAATATTGCTATGATATGGCCTGTGGTTGCTAGTGAGAATTTTCCTGAGATTAGGTGGTTGTCTATAGGAGAGAACAGGACTCTTGGAGTATAGCGTCATGTTCCAGTGTAGGTTGTAGGTTTTTAATGGTGCATTGCAGGAGTTTGAGCTGGGGGCTGTAGGTAACGATAAGTGGTGTTCTGTTGTTGACCTCCTTGGGTCTATCTTGAAGTAGTTGGTTTCTGGGTATTTGTCTGGTCCTGTCAATTTTTTGTTTTAAACTTCTCCTCCTGATGGGTAATTAAGTTTTATGAATGCTTGGCAGAGATCTTGAAGTTTTTGGTTTCTGTCAGTAGGATCGCAGCAGATGCGATTTTATGTAAGGGCTTGACTATAAATGATGGATTGCGTGCTGGATAGAAGCTGGAAGCATGTAGGTAAGTGTAGCAGTCAGCGGGTTTCTGGTAGAGAGTGGTATTGATCTGGGCCATAAATGATTTGTACTGTGGTGTCCAGGAAATGGATCTCTCATATGGAATGGTCAAGTCTTAGATTGATGGTGGGGTGCAGGTTGTTAAACTCTGTGGAATTCTTTGAGTCTCTTTACCATGGGTCCAAATCATAAATATGTCATCAGTGTAGTGTAAGTAAAGGAGGGATAAATAAGGGAGAGAGCTGAGGAAACGTTGTTCTAAATCAGCCATAAAAATGTTAGCATGCTGTGGGGCCATACGGGCACCCATAGCAGTGCTGCTTATCTGGAGGTATAAATTGTCCCCAGATTTGAAATAACTGTAGGTGAGAACAAAGTTACATAGGTTAGCCATCAGATTTTTTGTGGTGACATCAGGGATAGTGTTCCTAATCAGTTGTAGTGTTTGACTTTGGAGTGTGTGTTTTATGTGTGCCCTATCATACATACACAATTTTGATAAATTGTGTAAAAATTAGTATAGAAGTTTACAACAGGCTCTGACTGATTTGTATCTGAGGTTGTTCTGCTTGCGTCTGGTAATATTTAAACTCTGTAAATGACTGTTACCAAGGTAGACTTTTGATGGCTGGTAGTGGGGATCAACCCATTGTTGATCCTGCATAAACATGACTGTTAAAGCAGATACAGAGAGTTTACTATTGATCATTAATGTAAAGAATTTTTCCAGATGTCTTAACTAAAGATATTGTAAATGGATAATTAAAGACAGAATGAGCATCCTAAGAAAACTCATTTAAAAACATAGTGTCAGTCTTAGCACAGTTAGAATGTCTGGTCTGCTCAAGGATTTAAATTCGGTCTTCCCAGTTAAGTTAGCATACATCTGGTTTTGTTAGCTCAGTGTCCTTCAAATGGAGGGACAGGGTCAGTAGGGGGATTAGGCTAAAGTAGACAATGACTTTCTTCCACAAATTTGAAAAATAAACTTATCAGCACAATCGGGAGGTGTGGGGACAAGCTTGTTTCCTAGCTGCTGCTGCTAGTTTTATCTTCGCTCTCTTACCTCTGCCCATCTCACAATTCCAGGATTGTCAAGTACCAAACAAGCTGGAGTATTAGATGTCCCCCTCATCCTCCGTAGACATCTGGTTTCTGAATCATCAGGGTGCACTGGTCGCATTTTCAGGCTGCACTTTGCAACTATCAAGGCTAGAAACTTCATTTTAAATAAATGCAAGCAGAGAGTTTTGGGATGATGCGACTCCAGGACCTGGGGCTTTAAGAAAAAACACAAACTGTTGTGATAATGGCAATAAAATGATGAGACTTGGCAGTAGTCCTCTCTGCCCTTCCACTTACCTTACTGTCTTCACTATGCTTCACTGCTTGGGTGGTGACTATCACTTTAAGTTATTCCTTCCCTTGGAGATTAGTTCTGTGGGTTTGTGAGGGGAGAGGCGCTCTCTCTCACACAGACACCTGTCACAAGAAACCCTCAGCTTGCTTAGTCAGACTTATCCAGCACCCACCATCAACGTTTTGTGTCTCAGTTGTCCCCAGTTCACAACAACCTTTGCTTAAAACCAGCTGTGCAATCTTCATGTTACCCCACTCTAACACTTACAACCATCAAAGGCAAAAAGCAGTCAAGTAGCACTTTAAAGACTAGCAAAATAGTTTATTAGGTGAGCTTTCATGGGACAGACCCACTTCTTCAGACCTGGGTCTGTCACACGAAAGCTCACCTAATAAACTATTTTGCTAGTCTTTAAAGTGCTACTTGACTGCTTTTTGTTTTGATAGTGTATAGACTAGCACGGCTTCCTCTCTGTTACTAACCATCAAAGGCATTAGACATTGATGCTGTAGGCTCTCTGCCGCTCCTAGTTTTGTTGTGAAGTGTTCCCTCTTTATCACTGCAAACTAAACGTTTATGATATAGTCTAGATCAGCTGGCACAAGCCACCATCTTACACTCTAACAAGTTCAATTAATGAAGAAAGTTAGGGAATAAAGGTGTTCTGTGTGTAACTGAATCAGCCAAGATGTTAGCCTGGTGACAGGAGAGCAAAGCTTGGGCATCCAAGGGTCTCTCTTTCTCTGCACAGACCTTCAAGAGTTTAACAATAATAATTGGAGTCTGTTTGCAGAACTTGGCAGGCCACAGCATCACGTGTTAGGTGACTTGTCCTGTAGCAGTTTGAGCCACACATCCATTCTCTTGGCTAGTTCTAAAACATCACATTCCAGCTGCTACAGGGCAGAAAAGAGAACAAAAGCATATAGGAAGTAGCATGGAAAATTCTAATCTTTCCTGTTCAGAGTAGCTAGCACGTTGAACTTGAAGTGGGCCTGTTTTAAGGGCTGGAAATACATGTGGACTTCTTGGTCTATCCTGAGCGTAACTGAGTTTGATCACCATTCTGGCATTCTGAAATGAGGCTTTGTGGTCCCTCAGTGTTCATTAATAGTCAGCACATGACATGGTGCACATAAAAGCCCGTAGCAGCCCGGCCAATCAAAAGGCCTGATGAAATCCTGCAACTGCAGGAGGGTGATAAATTAAGACTGAATGTATTGTGTGGTCTTTTGGCTTTGTGCTGGATTGGGGAGGGGTGATGGAGTGAGGGAATGGGCAAGAGGAAGGAAGAAGGAAAATGGCAGTTTCCTTAGACCAGTAGCAGCCCCTCAGGCTTTTGTTTATGATGGTTTCCCCCTTGTGGATTCTAAACTGATTTTTAGGCAATCTAAACGTTTAGAGAAAATGTGCGTCTCCAGCACATTGTGTTTAAAGACTGTTTGGATAATCTATAGCTGCTTTTTGGATCCAGTGATATTCAAATATTCAAATCCAAAGCCCTTTAAACAAGGAGGACAATTAAACAGAAAATCAGGACTTAAAAAGTTTGAAAGCATGACTGCTTTGCAGGGGAAATTCTCAGCTTCAAAAAGCTGCTCTTTAACAATCTATTTTCAAATTAATCAAAGCTTATGAACATAAGCAAAAAGAAACTGAACACAGTGTTCATGATAATTATGTACTACGACTGTCCTTTACTCCTGTTTAGTGGCAGTCTATATTTAAAAAAAAAAAGCTTATGGGGGGGGCAAAGAGGAGTGGAGGAAGGGGCGGAAGAATATTTAGAGATGTTTAATAGCTATATTTTGGCGTCAGTCTTTGCTCATAAGGTTAATTGTGACCATATGCATAACATGATTAATATTAAATGGCAAGAGGAATGGAATACAACCCAGAAACAGAAGAGAATATTTAGATAAAGAAGATACATTCAAGTTGGACCTACGGCAATTCATCCTCAGACATATAAGGAACTGTCTTATAATCATTAGAGATTATGTTTGAGAACTCTAGGAGGAAGACTGAGAAGTGCAAATATAGGCTGAACCTCTCTAATCTGGAATTCTCTCGTCCAGCAACATCCATAATTTGGCATGATTTTAGTTAGCTGGGTGAGCACTTATCACGAGTGTGGCCAAGTTTCACATGGTCCCATAAAAACAGAAAGCAGTCAAGTAGCACTTTAAAGACTAGCAAAACTTATTAGGTGAGCTTTCGTGGGACAGACCCACTTCTTCAGACCATATGATCCCATAAAGCTTGTTTACAGGCACTGGTCCTGGCTCTGTGTTCCATGCTGCTATTTAGTGTAATTTGCCCTAAATGTCTTCTAAGAGACCAGTAGGTTGATAATGCTGCTAGTCAATACTGACCTCCCATGGTCCAGCAAATTCTCTCATCTGGCACTGGTCAGGTCCCAAGGGCGCTAGATTAGAGAGGTTCAAACTGTAATAAACAATCAGTTTGTAAGCACTTATAGGATAATAGCTATTACAAATACCAAGCATGTGTCAAGTACAAAGCATGCCAATCCAACCTGATTTCCTTCTTTGACAGGGTTATCAGTCTAATGGAGGAGGGAAGCAGTAGACATATCTTCGTTTATAGCAGCAGTTCCGAACCTTTTTGAGATGGCAACCCATTTTGACAATTCAGTAAGACTTTGTGACCCAAGGCAATTCAAAAGCGGGGTGGGGAGATAGGAGAGGTTCTACCCTGGAATTTTTTTTTTTAAATAACTCTATTTCCCCAACCCAGACTTAAACCCCTCACAGCCCAAAATGCTCCCCGCCAGCTATCTCACACGATTGCCGCTGCTGCCCCTCACTGCTCCTCTACCAGGTCACTGCTGCCTCCTCTGCACAGCTCCCTCAGCCCTTCTACTACCTTTCCTCCACCTGCAGTGTGGCAGTTCCCTGCCCCGCCACACTGAAATGGGACTCAGTTTAATTGGTTTAAGGGTGGGATCTCTCCTACCAGCTGCTGAACCAATTAAATTGAGTACCATTTTATCACAGCAGGATAGGGACTAGAAGGCAGAGGAGTAAGCGGCAGCAGCAGTGGTGGGAGCTGCAAATGGCTCCTTAATGAGCCACATGCGGCTCGGAGCTGCCCAGCTGGCGACCCTTAGAAAATCTAAAGGCAACAAACACATGGTTGGGTGGTTCACAGTAATAGTTTAGATGGATACATGAGATTCTCATAAGTGAATGTATTGTAGATAAAAATACTGTGTGTGTAGAAATGGTTGAAAAATTGTACTAAGATGAGTTACACCTTCCCAGTTTGATACATTGGTTTCTAGTCGGTCCTCAAGGAGTCACTCCTAGGCCTAGTACTAGTCAGTGTTCCTATTAATGACTTTGAGTGGAAAGTGTACTTATAAAATGTGTGGATGACATCAAGCTGAGGGTGAGGGGGGATTGTAATTACTGCAGTGGACAGGGTGAGAATTCAACATATTGACAAACTTGAGAATTGCTCTGAAATGAACTAGATGAAAATCAATAAACAAGTGTACTTTGCTTAGAAAGAAAAATCACGCGCATAAGATGGGGAATAATGGAGTGGGTGGTGGTAGTACTGAAAAGGGTTTGAAGGCTTTTGTGTTAGTGAATGAGACAAATGCAGTGCAGTTGTGAAAAAAGGCTGGGGGATATTAACAGGAGTGTTTGTGTGTGAGACTTGGAATACAATTGCCCCACTGTATTCAGTACTGGTGAGGCCATTTTGGGCACCATACTTTTGGAAAGTTGTGGACAAATAGAAGAGAGCCCAAAGGAAGGCAATAAGAACTGATAAAAGTTTTTAGAAAACTGATCCATGAAGAAAGGTTAAACTTGGCATGTTTAGTCACAAGAAAAGATGACTGAGGGAAAACCTGTTAGCAGTTTTCAGATATATATTAAAGGTTATAGGGACTTCACTCATTTCTTCTCCATGCTCACTGGAAGTGGAACAAGAAACAATGCAGCAAGGAAGATTTGTTAGGTGTTAAGTAATACTTTATCTATACAGGGTAGTTGAACTCACAGGAGGTTTTAAAAGAATGGATGGAGAAACACTTATCACAGGTGATACAGGTTTACTTGGTCCTGCCTCAATGCGTAGGCTGGATGACTTCATGAGGTTCCTTCCAGCTCTACTTTTTTATGGTTCTGTATAAAGGTGAAAGTGGGTAGGTAGAAACAGAGGGAGAGAGGTGGAGTGTATATATTGATTGATATATTTTGTAGGAAATCATGAGAGTGAATATGGTGCGATCGTTTGTCTCTTAGGGGTGATTTCAGCATTTATATAGATATTCTGTTTACAGTTGATTATAGGGAGATGCTTGGCCTTCCAGGGACAAAAGAGCTGTTTTTAAAAGAGTAATTTTGATGTACTAATAGGTAGTGTGGATTGACAGTGTGGTGAACTTCTGATCTTGAACAGTACGGTGGCAGACTGGGCACAAGGTGGAGAGGGATAACTTTTTTGTTTTAGGACCAGAGTGTTGACATTTACATTATTTTGCAGAGTCCCTTAGTTTAGTTGAGTGGAGCTTGAAGTCAAAAAATATTTACCAAACATTTCGTCTGAGTGGGCAGTAAAAGTACTAATTAGACCTCTTGGCGTCCACCCGTCCATCTTGACCTGTTCAGAAACTTATTTGTCCCTTTGCCAACTATTACAACCACAACCATGTAAAACTTGTTCTCTGTCAGACATGGAAATCTTAAGCGACCTTGATTGTCTGCTTGAGAGCCAAACCTCACTTAAGCGGTATTGGTTAGCATTGGCTCAGTAAACTCATCATATTTATCCAGATGAAAAATAAATGACTAGATGGAAGAAGAATTTTTTCCTTTTTTTTTTTCTTTTCCTGTAAACCTGTCTTGTGATCTATGAACATCATGCGTTCGCTGGTTAGATTAAGACGACTGCTGTTCCCAAATGGCATAGCTCAGTGGTTTGAGCATTGGCCTGCTAACCCCTTGTGTTGTGAACTCAGTTCTTGAGAGGGCCATTTAGAGATCTGGTGGAAACAGGTTTAAAAAAAAAAAAACACAAAAAAAAACCTCTAAGGGAGGGTGATAGGCCCTGCTGTGAGGGCAGGGAACTGGACTCAATGACTTCTTGAGGTCCCTTCCAGTTCTATGAGACAAGTATATTTCCATTTTAAATGGCCTGTTAAAATGCTCCCTCTGTTGATCAATTGTTAGTGACTGTACTTTTTTGAGGGTGGCCCATGAGGAGTTTAAAAATGGATTTTTTTAAAATGGGGTACTCAGGTTTGAAAAGGGATAATAGAAAAGCTGCAGCATGGATCTGTAGGTTCTTAGTTAATAACCATCTGACAATAATTGTTCAGAGCATTTGGAAATTCTATTATGTCGTTTCACATGGGTGAGATAATAAGTTTAATAACTGACAAAGTTAGCTCACCTTCTTTCAGCTATGAGTAATTCAATTTCTGTGACAGACTTCGCTGCTTGCCAGCTCTCCTCAAGTTGTTGAAGACCTCTTTTTTATTCTTGCATGTCTGGGTTGGATTTTTCAATGTTATGCTCACGGAACCCAAAAAAACTCAGAATGATTTACTTTTAGAATTTCTATGCAGTCCTTTCAAAGCTGTGTGTAATATCTGTCTTTAGCTTTTATTAGGGATGTTAACCAGTAAATATGTTTATTAGTATGCTTATCTGTTAACCAACCCATGGCAATGAACTCACGTGGTGGTGAGCCAGGCTGGACTGGAGGAACACCAGGTATGGGAGGGCTGGTGGACTGGGTATCATGGCTGCAGCAGGACCCCACGGCTACAGCAGTGGTAGGGCCATGTGGCAAGAGCTGGGTGAAAACAGTTAAGTGCACTCGTTTAACAGTTTTAACTAACAGGTTTAGTTTTGATAGAAATTTCAGAATCCTGCAAACTCATGTCCCAAATTTCAGCTGCACTCTCTGAAATATTAACTCCTAAGGAAATTGTTGGATGGAATGACTTAAATACAGCACCTTTGAATCCAGGTGCTTTCTATGGTTTCGATACCTTTTTAAAATCACTTGGCATGTCTGTAAGTTCTACATTGCTGAAATACAGTAATCTCTTCAAATGGCACATGTTTACTGAAAATATCTGTTATACTCATGTCAGATATCTTGAGGAAATCTCACTTTTGCTTTGCTGTGTTGCTCAGGATTTAAAATAATGGCACACATTTTACTGTCTAGTCTGTCAATCTCGTCTGCTAACAGAATGGTCCTGTTATCATGCGACATACCATACCACATCTGTTTCCTGTTTTCTCTGATGTAGATGTGTACATTATATTTTATTTATTCTCCACGAGGTAAGAATTCCATGACTTTCAGTTACGTTTTTTGATTAGATGTTGACTTTCTTAAAAAAAAAAAAAAAAAAAAAAAAAAAAAAGAGAGAGAGAGAGAGAGACAACCTAAGCCTAGATTCATAAATATCCTGAAGGTTTTGGGGTCCTCCAATCCTATTTTGATTAAATTTCTCACTGACTTCAGTGAGATCTGGACAGGGCTGTTGGATTGCTGGCCCTTTGTGTGTGAAGGTTCATCCAATTTTTTTTTCATAAGATTTGTTAAATATTTAATAGTTCAATGCAGTGTTACTTTAAAGATGACTTCATCATGAAAGTTTAGAATGCAGTGAAAAATTGTTGGTCCAGTGGAGTAGGTCTGGATTTCCTGAAAGCAGCATTAAAAGGATTCCAGTTTAAAAATCATGCTTCTGACTGAAAACTTAAGTAACATGCAAGATTACAGAAATTAAAGGTTTAGGGAAAAATGTATCTACTTCTCAGTTTTACTCTAGGCATTTGCTTTTTAATTTGTGATAGGACTCAGTGCCTAGTTCTACAGGTTTCACCTCCCTGGTCAGGCACCCTTGAAGTCTCAGTGGCCCTGAACAAGGGATTTTGCTGTACTGGGGGAGATTACTGCTCCCAGGTTCCCTCCGGCCCCGGCTTCCTGGCCATGGCTCACCACCGCAGCCAGCTGGTCCTAGCCTAAGCCCCACTGTTAGCCGGTGGCCAGGTAATGTGCGGTGAGGTACTCCCCTGGGTCCTAAGCAACCTAGTTTTTTACTGTTAGAGCAGGCAGCTCCTAGCACTCTCACCCACGGCCAGGCTGTAGTAACCAAACGGTTAAAGTTCTTTTTGTTGTGCTGGCTGTGTTGTAGTGACAAAAGGATAACAGGGTCAGGCTCAGAGCTTAACTAGTTACAAGTTTATTTAAGCTACAGTTATAAGCGTGTGGTTACAAAAGGCTATTGTTTACTTCTTATATGCTAGCAAAGTACAGGTGTTAACAAGTTACGTTACAATCCAATACAAAGATATCTGTTACCATCTAACACAATGATATCTTGACACAATGACATCTAGTTACAGAGCTCTAATTCTTTAGCTGTGCACAAAAAAGTCGGAGACTTAGCATGGGTGTATCTTACCCTCTCTGTGTCTCTCGATACCAACGTAGCCAAGCTGGATCGGTCACTCAATTCCGCGGAAAGACAAATACGAGGTTGGGCATCCCCAGTTGTGGACCTCGGGAGGCAATCACCTGACCCGACCAGCAGGTAGTTGGTGGAATGCACTCAAAGTTAGAGTTCTGCTGGGCCCATCTTTTATAGCCCTTTTGGGCTACGTATTCTCTTTCTTATCTATGGTGCCAGATCATACTGGTCTGTCTTTGTGACGCCAGTTTGTTACAAGGGCATTTCTTACTTAATTTGCACTTGTAAGACAGGAGATAAGCAATTTAGGAGTACAGGACGTTCTCTTTGTGTGGGTGGGGCACTTCCCCTTCTGGGATGGTTGTGTGGTCATCATATCCATCAATGCCAGCTGGGGTGATTTCTTGAGGGTCGTCCCCCCCCCCCCCCTTGTTGACAGTTAGGCCTGTTAGCCTTCTATCTGTACTTTCTGCTTCTCAGGGTCACGATGAGCTAGCACATCTGGGCCTCAATGAGGGCATCAAAGACTGTGCTGTGAGCAGCCGTTTCCATGCCCTGTGTGCTTCTCATTGGGGGTGGGGGGGGGCAGCGAGCAAGCTGGCTTGTAAGGGGGAGACTTTGTCTGGCTACACCCACGCAGAGCTGCCGTGGGAAGCCGGTGCTCTGGCCCCTGTGCCCAGACCTAGGAATATCACTGGTAATGAGGGATGTTGCAGGACCAGAAAGTGCTGGTTTAAGAAGGTGCAACCTCCTACTTGAAAGGTTTTTTGTCCCAATAAGCCATTTAAAATTATTACACTTTAACTTCCTTTTGTCTACATGGAATAAGAGTAATTATTATGGTAATCATTTGATACCATCATCTCCTGTGAGCCTCTTTGTAAGGCTAAATAAACTAAATTCCTGTAATTTTACTTTGAGACTGGGTCTTATGCTTTTTTGAAATCATGATTAGTGTTGCCCTGTTAGAAAGACTTAATTTAACAATTCGAGAAAATAACTTCTGAACTTTTTTAGCAAAAATGTAGTTGAGAACAAAACAGCAATAAGACCCTGCTTGGACACCATCTCAATGCCAAAAGATTTTATTTTAAATTAACCAGCAAATGTTACCACTTAAGGATCCTGTGTGCATCAGTCTCTCACTCTAGCTTTCTGATAAGCCCTTTGTAGATCAGTAATAGGCCAGTGGTTTGGGGAAACTGATATTTGCAGTTATTTTAAAATTCCTTTTATATCCTCAAATAACTTACACACAATCAACCTGTAAATTTTATCCTAGTGATGTATCCATTACCCATAATTTTTAGAGGTTAAAAGGCAAGCTTACTTCCCCTTGTTTCCTGTTGACTTGAACTGTGCATTTATCCTATTTTGTAGACTGGAGAGAGGGTGTGGGTGACCTTGGTTCTGTATGCTCTCTGCAGAGGAGTGTCAACCTTTTGCAGATATGAAACTGAAAATAGACTAGCACTGCCAGGTGGCAGGCTGCACTGGGCATAAAGGGAAAGGGAGGATCTGAGCTTATTTCTTGGTTGCCTTCAGTCCAGCCCAAAGAATGTGTATTCAACTAGATCAGAAATTCCTTTTAAAACATGTTAGAAAGGAATTTTAAAAAAGTTAAGCTGTATTGAGAGTTCTCTGTTGTCAACAAGTTAGATTTCAATTTCAATTTGTTGCACTTGGTGAAAAGAAACTATAATATGCTTTCTGTGAAAAATCTGCTTAATGTTTTGCACTAAATGATTTATTGTAATACACCCCAAAACATGTATTTGATACTGTATAAAATACTACATACAAATGTGCAATTTTTGACATTTATGCAGTGCCATGATAGGCCACTAGAGGGTGCATTTTAATCTCCTTTACTAATACAGAGATTTGAAAGCATGAGTGTTTTGTAAAGACACCAGTGATTTGCTCCTAGCTGCTTTTAATCCACGGCCACTGATTCAGTATACAGTTCATAGTATATTTACCAAATTATGCAAATCACAAAAATATACGGAGGGCGAAATACATGCATTCTTTGGTTGGGAAGTTTCAAATGTGGAACAACTATCATGGTATTCAAAACGTCTGCACCTTGATTACTGAGTAACAATTTAAGCAGCAGTATAATACCACAAGGCTGGGTCTACACAGCGCTCCGTCCAGTGCCGCTGCTGGCAGAGCTGTGCAAAATGAGCTTCTCGGTATTACAAATGCCTCTGCCGGCAAAGCCCCTCTCTGTCGCCAGTCCCTTGTGCTTCACTTTGACAGGAGATTCTCTGCCTCTTTCTTTCCCCATTGCTGTATCCATATGTTCATTCCCTACTCCTTGTTGGGGAAAGATGCCTTATCCCTCTCTCCTCTGATGGGGAAGTGTGAGCCAATGCCCAGGTGCCAGCTAAAGGTCTGGTGGGGCAAAGGGGGTGATGCCACACCAGCAGGTACGCTAAGCAGCCAGGGCAGGCCGGGTTCTTTCATTTGCGTTTAGTTCGGGTACAGCAGCAAGAGGAAAAATTACACTTTTTAGAGGCTTTAACAGTTACTTTTTATTTATACAAAGATAGAAACAATTTAACTAAGACAAATGATTAAAGTACAAGTTAGTACTCGTGGTTTTTAAAGGGGAAACAACACAATTTAACTTAAGAAAAGTTTTAGACAAACTAGCTAGCTTACACTAATACAATTAATGTGTACACAAGAAAGGCACGTTGCAGGTGTGATTTTCACCCCTGCCTCTTAGACCTGGTGGAACCAGAGTCTTTCCCTCAATTCCTATAGGAAAGAAGTGTAATACAGGTGTAATTCTTACCCCTGCCTCCAAGATCCAGTGTGACCCAGAATCTTTCTCTCAGTCCCTCAGGAAGAAGTAGATACAAACCAGGTGTCCCCAGTCTCGGGAGTTAATTCCAGACCTGGCCAGCAGGTGTAGGTGATTGAAACTCAAAGGGGGGTGGGCTGCCAAACCCCTCTTATACCCCTTTTGTCACGTAGGCTTCTTCCTGGTCTCCAGTGGCCAATCGGGAGGAATGTGTTTGAACCCCAGGTTTCCCAGGGAAGGTGCAAGGCTCAGTTTGCACCTGTGAATTGTGGACAGTTGGGTACCTTTGGAGGTGATGGGTGGAGATTCTCCGTTCTTCCTGGGGTAGTGATCAGGCGTGTCACTTAGCGAGATCAGCCAGAAGGGCGGGCATTAGCTAGCCCATTCACTGTCTGGTTTTTGTGTATAGTAGAGAGGCTGGGCGAGACAGCACACCTGCGTTCCCAGGACATCAAAGGCTGCCTGTCTCCCTTGCTTGTTTCTCTCTCTGTCTCTCCCGGTGGGGGGGCGGAGGGAAGAGAAGAAAAGGCCAAATGAGGGGTTTGTGTCTGGCTACAGGAAGAAGTCTGGATAGGACAAACAATGTCAGTATCATCACTGAATCATTTTGTAAAGGAAACAGTTTTGCTTTACAAGATTATCTCCAATAGATCCAGAATAATTGAGGCATGAAAAAGTTGAGTACATCATCTTCACTTCCCTGTTCTGCTTTTTGACATTTCCATTACCCTGAGTAAGCTGTTAGGCCCAGTTTGGAAGGGACATGTGAGGAAGATAAACTTGCCCAGCTTAAATAGGAGGTCTTTTGGGTAGCAGTTTGGATCCTTGAGAACCAAATTCTAAACCATTTCTTCCTTCTGCAGTTGTGAAAAAAATTCTGCGTATGCAGGAGTTAGGAACTACAATGGAGTTCACTACTTTCCTGATTAAATTTGTGAAAAAATCCTAGGGGGCAATCTCAGAAAATGAGCAAACAAATGAGCTCTTCATTGAAATTGAGCCTCTACAAACAAGAGAAAGACAAGATGCCTAAACTCATTAAAACTTGAGCACAACAGGAAAGGAAACACTGAACTTCAAATTTGCAAATTAGTTCTGACATGTTAGGATAATGGCCTTATAAATAACATAGTAATATAATTAACTGATGATCTTCTGATCTGCAGCAGCCACAAAGACCTTCTGGGCCCAGCATTATCTGAAGGGCGATGGTATTTTTTCAAGCTATCCGTATTTATATTATTCTGTATACATCTCAAATTAAATTTTCTATTGTGCTGCCAGCACGTCACTGTCTTGAAATACTTCATTAGCATAACAATGGTTTATACTTATTAATCAAAATCATATAATAGAAACTACAAGAAAACTTTATCATCTTGTATTATTTTTAGAGGAGCCAATGTCTACTCCTGGACCAACCAGTTATGAACTTGGAGCAGAAGTTAATGAAAACCTTGTTGTTATTTATTTTTTTTAAATTGGCCTACATCCCTTTTATGTATATATAATAGTATAAAGAAGGTATGAGAGAATTAACTTGGTCTCACATTTGAAAGACCATAAATGTTAGTCAGTCAGGTTTTGCAGCAGACCCCTGGAAGGCCTCAAAGATGCTTGAGAAATTAAAGGGGAATGGGGTTGAGGGCATAAAATCTTAATAATGTTTTTCTGTAGCCAAAATGCTACTTGGTCACTGACCTTAAATAGGGGTTAATAAAATCTCTCTTCCCTTCCCCTCCCCCAAGTTTAAACAGTTTGACAAAAGTTCTGTCTTGGCTCTGTTTCTCTGTTTTTGTGGTGTGCCATGTTCTCCATTTATCACAGTCTTCAAAAACATATGAGAGCTGAATTTATAATATAAACATTAATTGGTAGGAAAATATACAGGAAACACTGGGAATAAAGCAAAATTATATTTTGATGTAATGTACATATATTTTAAATCCAGATAATAAAGTAAATCAGATTTTTAATTAATTGGGCAAAGGCGGGGGGGTTTCCATGATTTTGTTTCATGGAGGATGAGGGGCTAATACTGACTGTGTCTCATTGTGGTGCATCGATAACTGCTTCCTGCTTTCAGCGTTTATTATCACGTGCAGTTGAAGTCACTTATTGGATATAATGGTATTGGGGCAGGGAGGGAAGGGAAAACAAGTACCAAAGATGTAACCAGGGCTCAGAGTGATCTGAAAAACGGGGAGGGAGGAGGCATCCCCCTTACCTGTACCCATGCCTCTGTCCAGAAATTAATTCTGTATTTTAAACCCTATGCCAGTTCTGCGAACTCCAGCCTTGCAAGATCTGTAGCTCCTGAGGTTCTTCAGTCCTCTCCTGCATCTGGGGAGAGACCTGCAAAGGGGCCATCTTATACTTGAGTGTTGCAGAGTGGAAAGGAGAGAGTACAGAAATGTTTTTTCTCAAAGAAGGTGATAAGAAAGAACAGATCTGATTTGCATGGCTCAGCTCTTCTCTTCCTCCTCCACTCTCTTACTGTGAGCATGGTGTCAGCTGACTGGGGAGGGGTTTGAGCTTTTGCCTGCTTCCTGCACCAGCTCTTGTTGCTTCTTGGAGAAGAGTAGCCAGGCAGGTGGGGAAAGCAGCCAGTCAGAGGGGAGTTTTCCCCCTGGGCAGTGCTAAAGTGTGCACCCAGCAAGCCAGCTTGGAGTTTAGAAAGTTGTGTTTTCTGGGTCTTAGTAATATGTATCAATTTCTAAAGTGCTGAGGACAACTGTAGGCCAAATTCTTCCCAAGATTTTCTGAGGATCCATGTGTAATAGCTGCTTTTGGGCTGCATTGCTCTTACTGTTGGCAGGCGGCTCAAGCCTCATGAAGTTCATGAAGCTGCTGCTTAGTTCTTTTTGTGATTTTTCTGGAAGCCTTTGAATGCTTCACTTCAATGTAGTTTTTTCCTTCCCACAGCTGAAGTAGAGTAATGGGATGCCCAGGGTGCTTAATGAGGCCCTCTTTCCCACAGAATGGGAATCACACACTGTTCTGTTGAGAAATTACAGCCTTACCATAGTTCCATGGGATTAATCTGGCTGGCTGAGAAACTCCCTGTTAAGTTTTGCACTCACAGCCGCGGTGCCACCTACTGGCCAGTCCTCAGAATTAGCTCTCTTTCAGCCTGGAGTGCCCTTTCCTGGGTGGTGTCTACCTGGCCATTACCTGGTTCTCCAAAACCTCTATCACAGCGCTGTTGAGGTCCACACTTCTTGTTTACCATGATGCATTCTTCCTCTCAGTACTGCCCAGCTTCAGCAACATGTTTTGGGGCCTCCCCTCCGAGACATTCCAGTTACCTCTAAGCCAATTACTCGCCTCAGAGACCAACTGTCATCCTTTCTCTCATCCCTTCCCTCAGGGGCAAACCGCAGCCAAACTTGGCCAGTCTCACCATTGGCCAGGGGGATGGACCTGATGCCCATTCCCACCCTGGCTGTCCCTCTGTGGTTTTCGTACCTGTTAAGCTTAGTACCTTACAATAAGGCCTCAGCTGAGGAGTTGCCAGTCTGGAGCTTCCCTGCTCCTCCTGTCCTTCTCCAGCACTGCTCTGTCCAAGGTACTCCTATGTGTATGCGTCAGTGAGTCTGGTTCTCTCCTAAGCTCGAGAGAGAGTGACTGCAGAGCAGAGGGAAGTCTTAATTATATATATTTTAATAACACCTAGCTTGGCCCTGATTGGCTGCCTCATGCCCTGTCCTGATTGATTCCTGAGACACCCTTCTCCGAGGTCTGGTTTTAACCCTTTATATTCCAGTGCACGGCAACCTCCCTTCCACGCTCCCATATGCTTCTCTTAGTCTTTTCATTTTTTTTCATTGTGTCTAGATTGTCAAAACGAAGAGGCCTCATGCCAAAATGACTGTTTGTCCAGCAGTGTTTGGAAAAAGAAATCTGCCCCCAAGGATAGATATTCTGTGGGCCAGTGAATTTGCCTGACATCATGTCAGCTGCTTACAAGACATGTAGGATTTCAGGAACTGCTGCATGTGTGTTCTTGGAGGCAGAATTAATGAGCAGGTCTCTCTTGATTGGAATGCAGCACTTGGCTAGCCCCCTCATCTAGCCACCACAGAGTGCAAATGGGACTCTAAGGCTGTATCTATACATGTCCCTCCCTTTCAGAAGGGGCATGTTAATGAGGCACTTTAGAACAGGTTAATGAGGCTCTGACATGCATATGTAGCACCTTATTAGCTCAAAGGCGGCCAGTCGTGCTTCAAAAGTGCTGCTTTCGAAACAGAGTGACTGTATAGACTCGGACGCTTTGAAATAAGCACCACACTTTGAAATTCCCTTGTTCCCAAAATGAATTGGGAATAAGGGAATTTCAAAGTGTGGGGTTTATTTCCAAGCGCCCGCAGCTATATAGCCAGTCTGAGTTTTGAAGCGCAGCTGGCTGCCGTTATGCTAATGAGGTGCTGAATATGCATGTCAGCGCCTCATTAACCTGTTCTAAAGTGCCTCATTTACATGCCTCCTCTGAAAGAGAGGGGCATGTGTAGACATGGCCTAAATGTATTCTTGGGTAACAGGGTATTCTAACTGTTTATCTCAGAGGACTTAGTAGGGTTGGCAGGCCTCAAGATTTTTGAGTAGAACACCTGGTGAAAAAAGGACGCTGGTGGCTCTGGTCAGCATTGCTGACTAAGCTGCTAAAAGTGCAGTCAGTGATGCAGTGGGGCTAAGGCTGGGTCACTGTCTGCCTGGCTCCGTGTGACTCCTGAAAGCAGCTAGGATTTCCCTGTGTTCTTGAGGTTGGATGGACATGATAGCTGCTTCCAGGAGCTGCCTGTGATAAGTGACGCCCAGCTGGAGCCTGTACCCTGAACCATCTCTTGCCGTTTCCCAAATTCTCTGTCATTTAGACATGCTGTGGGCACCTATCCTTACTCATTCCGAGGGCACAGGTATTACCCTAGACTCTGTGTTTGTTGGGGCCTTTTACAGGTGAAAGAGTCTTACACAGTAACAGCCTACATAATCAGTATTTAAGTCATCAAAACCAGAGTGCACACGCTAAGCATACGATCTTTGCCTCTCCCAATAAAACAGATAAACTTGTCTAGATAGCCAGCCATCATCAGGTCCATCTGGGGGACTCCAGTTTCTACATAGTGTCATTGGCACAGAGTTGAGGTCTTGCAGCTCTGATCTTGGAGCTGTGTCCTGGAGTTGGTTCACAAAGAACTTCCTTTTGGACCCCAGTTTATATATATTGAAACTTGAGTCCTGCTCAGCTATACCATAACCAATCCAAACGTATGACTACATAGTTATCTAACAATCATGCTCCACCACCTGAACTGATGTACACCTAGCAAAATTATTTATATGGCAAACAGAAACAATTAAAATAGACAACCAATGGGAAAGTGAGCACCATGCTAACAGAACAACAAAGGAATGAGAATTTCCCAACCCCTGCTATTGATGGGTAGTTTCTTGCCAGATGAAATGTTGTCAAACTCAGTTTTCTTGGACCATCTGTTTCTTTATCTGGTGATCCTGGGTGCCTCTAGGACAGGGTGTCCATAGCAGCTTAGTATTACAATTTTAATGCAGTTTAGACGCAAAGCATTTCCTGCTTTTCCGCTAAGGATGGCTGCTGCTCTTTCAGTCTGTCTACGGATGAAAGCCTTAGGTTTTAGGCCTTCCAATAGAGCTACAGAAAGAGCCCCTATCCTTACACTGCACCCTACCCTTGGCCAAGGTCAGAAATGCCTCCCATACTCCAACTCCCTGGCCCAGCCTTGATCTCCTTCCTGCGCCCCAAATGGCTAATCCACGGCCCCACTCCAAAGACGACATGCCCCAGCCAGGGCCATTATCCTTCTGTACCCCACACCAATAACTGGAGTTCTTCTCCTACCCAAAGCCCACTCCTGCAAACTGAGTCCCTCATTTCTGGCCTCATCAGTCGACATACCCTGCGGGAGCCTGTACCCTCTCCTGATGCTCCCCTACCCCTGCACCAATTTGGTGAAAGTGAGTGAGGGTGGAGGAAAGTGAGTGGTGGAGTGAGCAGGGCACAGGGCCTAGAGAGGAGGCAGTGGTAGGATGAGGCAAGAGTGTTTGGTTTTGTGCGATTAGAAAGTTGGCAACCCTAGGATCTAGCAAAAAAGTCTATGCATAAGGTAGCAATTTTAGTGTCAAACGCAAGAGATCGAAATTATAATTGTTGACCTCGGTGAATGTAGATAATATATTAAGAGCCCATTGATTACTACATATAATCTAAGTCATAAAATTGTATGGTAGTAGACAGAAGCATTTATGTATATGTTGAGGACTTCAGAATCCATACCAGATTCCTTAAAGAAGATGAATCCTGTTTTTTTAATTTCTGTCCCAATCTGTATTAATGGAAATGTCTGACATTCTGTATTATAATTTTAGCAAGCTATCGTGCTGTGTTAAACGTAGTTCTTTTCAGTTTGCTTTGGTTCACTGTGACCGTAGATACTGCCATATTTAAGATTTGGTTTGTTTAGTTTATTTTGTTTATGGCTGTTTGGCTGACGAAAGTGTTTCCAGGTCTCTTGAAGGCCTCTGATAGTTCAGAATCATTTGAGACACTGTAAGATAAGCTGTTGGAATTTGGCTCAATAGTAAGAAAAAATGCTTTTGTGAACATACATTTTTCTGCTGCACTGTGAATGGTACAAATGTTGTGTTTAGTAATATAGTAGGCCAAAAAGCTGTTGACCCCTTATTGTATTGGTGGTTAGCATGTATCATATGTGTGAGATTTATGTCCGAAAGGAGGAGTTTGGATTGTATCAGACAAATGCTCTTTCTTGCACCAGCCAGACATTTCTTAATCTTTTCTAATGTAGACGTGTGCAGGCACTCGTGGAAATATTTTCACTGTGCTGAGGTTTTTCTGAAACAAGCCCTGAACCAACATGTGTTCTCAGCAAGAGCTCATCTTGTCTCATTGTACATGACAGCTCAGTGATAATGCTCCCTTTCAAACATGTTACACTGAAGGGGAATATTCCCTAGTGTCTTGTCTTGAACAAAATGTCTTTGGACTGTAGCCTACTAAAGCCCATCTGTACAATTGACAGTGTAGAGGCTGTATTAAAATTTGTTATAGCACTTGAGTTAGTGGAAATATATTACCTCTGGTAAAATGCAAGTTGAGTACTCTGGACTTAAACAGGAGAATTTATAGTGTGTTGCTGCTTTTCTGAGAACTGACTAGGTAAAAATGGCAACTTCTAACTCACTGCCCTAATCCCTATGTGTCTTTGGAGTCATGTAGCTGCTCACTTCAATGTCTAAGGTAAATATTTACTGGTTTTTACTTCTCATTGCAGTAAAGAGCCATTCTAACTGAAAGAAAGTTCTAGTCCTCCATAGACATCCTCGAGAGAATTGTTTACTAAACTCACACCAGATGTCTTCAGACCTGTTTGAAGGCAACAGTATTGCACAAATACGATTGCGGGTATAATTTGCTCCAAAGAGTCTTTACTGATGTTGTTTTGGGAGAAGGAAAGTGCTGTGCCCAGCTTTTGGATCCAAAATTTGTCCACAGCATTGATTAGTCGCAAAGCTGTTCTTTTACTTGGAAGTTAGAAACACTTTTGTGCTTTGGAATCCTCTGACATGCAACAAACGTGAAACTGACATTTTCATAGCAAATCACACTAAGGGGAGGATTAACCTTATTCTTTGTGTCATTTGTATTGATCTTTTCATGCTCAGACTGCTGTACAGCAGCTAATAGTCAGTCAGTGAATGTTTCAGCAAGGATGAATTTGATCCAATCAGTTGCTAATTTTTTGTTTTTTGAGTGGTGTCTCAGTGGCTGCTCAATTTTAGGTACATGTGCATCATATTGTCTTTGTTCAGAGATCTTTGGAAGGAGTTCCTGTTTAGCCCTTGCCTGCTGCATATGTACTGTCGGGCTCCTTACTGAGGCTATATAGGGATGTGCAAATGAACTGTCCTCAGTTCCTTCTTAACTGCCTTCAGCCTCAGAAGAATATAGTATGTGACTGGTTGATGTATGCTTGTTTGCCATTTTGTTTGTATTTAGCTGTATAATTAGAGTAAATTTTGTACCTTCATAGTTGGAATATTTGTTTCCCATCCTCACCCCCCCCCCCCACCCTTACTGTTTTACCCTCTTCCACTGCTATGGGGTTTGAATACATTTTTATCTCCTGTCAGAGATATCGGGCTTTACAGGCTTCAAAAGATGCTATTCTTGTTGAAAAGCAATCCCCGTTAGTGAGAAAGATGCAAAAAAAAAAAAAAATACACACACACTTTGTTTGTGCATGTGAGAGAGTCATTCCCTGTTTATTTGATTCTCTTGTTATTTGGCTCTTTGTATTAACTGACCCACCAGTTGCAGCTTACCTGTTGGATAAAGCCATCAAAGGTTTGTGCAGGAGTCCTTCTCAGCCAGAATTCTGCTACAGTCCTGTTAACATAGTACACTTCACTCTTGGATCGGGGAGCCCATTTTGGGTGCTTCACACAGTCCAAGGCAAATGCTCACAGTAGGAACAGCACTTGGAGAGCAATCTGTTGGAATTAAAGGCCGTCAGAAACGCTCACCTACACTTTTTTTCCCTAATCAGAAAAAAGTCCAAGATCTTGATGGGCCACAGGGCGTGAATCTACTGTGCCAATTGTCAAGCGACCCTCTATGCTAAAGCAATAAGCCGTTGGAGTTGGAGCATAACCAATCAGATTATTTCATGTTCTTTCCTCCAGATGCACGTTAAAACTTCGTCTAAACTCCCCTGCAAAAGTCCCCTTTTAGCTTGCCCCTCTGGTTGTTTAGGAGTTGGCTTTTTAAACCTGGACTCCTTGAGGTAGCCCCACCCCTTGTTTAGGGATCAAAGGATGGCAGTTCACCAACTTACTTCAGTAGGACAGATCTGCTAGCCAGCCAGAGAAAGTAAAGGGAGCCAAACCACAGTGGGTCAAGGACATTGCATACCTCACTATCTGGTGGGTCAATACAGGCCCTGAATGGTGAAGCCCTTCTTGTGCCCTAATTCTGTGGACTTTGTAAAAATGAGCATATGGACCCTCAAAGTTTATGGAGCTAGTGAATCCTCCGCTCATTCCATAGTGGTCTTGAGGGAGATTCTGATGTGGGGGCATTGCCCATGGATCCTTGTGTGTTCTCTGAATCTGTCCTGAAATTGATAGTGTATTGGCAACGCAGTTGTCTACTCTTGGGACGTATGCTATATGAAAAAGGAAGCTAAACCATATGGAATGGAAAATGAACAATCTCAGAAGCTGTATTTAGCCAAGCAGTCTTAGTCATTTAAAGACTTCTGAATGTTGGCTCCCCAAATAGTGACTGCCACCAGTATAGGAAAAATGTCAAGGAAAATGATATCCTGTGTAATACCCTGAGCAGCTCAGCTTTCCAGCCAACTCTGTGCATGCTTCAGTCCCTGAAAATAAACCCACAAACCTGTGCCTTTCAGGAAAACAGACTACCTGCAGCGCAGTTTTGAGCCATTAGTCTGACTGTCATAGTGAAATGCCATTACACTCTTCCAGGAATCTCACCTATGCTTCTAAGTCTTCTTTCATTTCCTCCTTGTCAGTCTAAAATGTGTGTTTGTGCACTCCAGAGAAGACTGATGCCAGACAGGCACAAAATGTTGGACCAGGAGTTATATAAACTTCAGGTGCCCCACGAGCACCTGTAATTTTCTTGGCCCCTTTCAAAGCCTGTATCAGAAACCTAATTCTACCTTCTCTGCAGGTAACCTAGTGAGTTCCTGAACTGTGTCTAGTTTGATAGCCAGGTATGTTACTCTTTGGGGAGGGCCTTCTGTGTTATCTATGGCAAGCGGAAATGTGAGCTGCTGATGTTGAGAATCTGGGAAGCTTCTCTTCGGTCCCTAGAAAAGTCGTGCAGCAGATCTACAAGTAATTCATTTTGAAACACATGGAGATGAAGGTAATCAGGAACAGTTAACATGTATTCACCAAGTAACAGAGAGGTAGCCGTGTAAGTTTGTATTCTAACAAAAGAAAAAACAAAACAGCAGTCATGTAGCACTTTAAAGACTAACAGAATGATTTATGAGGTGATCAGCTTTCATGTATTCGTGTAGCTTAAGTATTCACCAAGGGCAAGTCATGCTTGGCCAACTTCTACATTGTCTTCTACGTTGAGATAACTGGCTCAAGATATGGGGAAAAGTGGATAATTTTAGCAAGCTTTTGGTATGGTCTCCTACAGTATTTTTGCCTGTAAGTTAAACAAGTATGGCTTTGATGCATGGTAGGTGGAAAGCTTGCTAGATTGTCATGCTCAATGGGTAGTGATGAACAGCTCAATGTCTAATTGGCAGCAGGTATCGAGTGAAGTGCCCCATGGGTGGTCAGTCCGGAAGCTTATTTTGTTCAACATCTTCATTAATGACCTGGATGAGGGGATGGATTGCACCTTCAGCAAGTTTGCAGATGACACTAAGCTGGAGGGAGAGGTGTATAAGTTGCAGGGTAGGGATAAGGTCCAGAGAGACCTAGGCAAGCTGGTGGACTGGGTGAAAAGAAATCTGATGGGGTTCAACAAAGACAAGTGCAGAAGCCTGCATGTAGGCTGGGGGAATGACATGCACTGCTACAGGCTTGGAACCAACTGACTAAACAGCAGTTCTACAGAAAAGGACCAGTGGAATAAAGTAGATGAGAAGCTGGATATGAGGCAAGTGTTCCCTTTTGACAAGACGGCTATAACAGCATATTGGGCTGAATTAGTAGAAGCATTAACAGCAGATGAACAGAAGTGATTATTCCCCTCTATTTGTCACTAATGAGGCCACGGTTGGAGTGCTGTGTCCAGTTTTGAACAGGCCCCTCCTGCCCTCCCCCCCCACCATTATGGAAAGAATGTGGACAAATTGGAGAGCATCTAGTGGCGGGCAACAAAAATTATTAGGGGGCTGGGGTGCAAAACTTCTGAGAAGAGACTGAGGGAACTGGGCTTATTTAGTCTGCCATAGAGAGAGGTGGGGGTTGGGAGTTGATAGCTGTCTTCAACTACCTGAAGCAGGTTCTAAAGCGAATGGAGTTAGGCTGTTCTCTGTGGTGGCAGATGACTGAGCAAGGAGCAGTGGTCTCAAGTTGCAGTGGGGGAGGTCTAGGTTGGATATTAGAAGTATTTCGCTAGGAGGGTGGTGAAGCAGTAGTATGGGTTACCTTGGTAGCTGGTGGAATGTCCATCCCCAGAGGTTTTTAAGGCCAGGTTTGACAAAGCCCTGACAGGGATGATTTAGTTGAATTTGGCCCTGCTTTGAGCAGGTGGCGGGACTAGATGATCTCCTGAGATCTCTTCCGACTCTAGCATTCTGAGAGTCTGACACTAGGGGCAGTGTGCTCTGATGGCAGCCGTGATACAACCATGATCTCTCCACCCGTGTGTTGGGGCAGAGGTAGAGCCTGAGCAGAAGACTTGGTACTTGATGGGATAACCCAGAGACGCAAGACCTCAGTAGAAGCACCATATGACTGATGTTCTTCCTAATTTTTTCC
Organism: Carettochelys insculpta; assembly: GCF_033958435.1. Taxonomy (NCBI): domain Eukaryota; kingdom Metazoa; phylum Chordata; order Testudines; family Carettochelyidae; genus Carettochelys; species Carettochelys insculpta. Next base: position 97,261,960 of record NC_134141.1, read on the forward strand.
ATCCGTGTGTTGAATACATTATTTGCGTTAAGGCACATGTGAATGTTCAGTAGAAACAAACAAGAAACACCCAACCAAACAAAAAGCACACCACAAGCCTGCCTGAGCGAATTCTGCTAATCAGGTGGGAGGTGGTTGAATCTCTCCTGAGCTGCCACAAAAGTGCACAGCTTACAGAGAACGCTGCATATGATCTCCAGGCCCTTCCTTGGTGGAGTAGTGGAAAGGGAGCAAGCTGAGGAAGCAGACCCATCTCACATGGGGGAGAGAGAAGCAGGTTCTGTAAGTCTGGCTGCAGCAAGGCTGCCAGGGCACGCCGAGCCAGAGCCCTTGCCAGACGTAGCAGTAGTACCATATGATCTGGGTCCCATCCCCCTCTAGTAGGAGGGATGGGGAGAACTCCAGCAAGAAACTGCCCTAGTAGGGGCACTTGCAGATGCTCCATGCCATTCTCCTCCCTCAGAAGCAGGAGGGGCCTTGATTACAGTCCCAAGGTGGGATGCATCCTTCTGGAACCCGGCAACTACAGTGGTTTCCCTGTGCTGTCTCCTGTTCCTCCTCCATCTTCCCTCAGTCATTCGAGCAAGGAGCCCACATGGTACCCTCCACCAATGGGGTAGCATACAGAGCCTCCATGCTCAAGGTCAGATATATGAGCCCTGTGCCAGGGGAGGGACTTCCTAACTGGGACAGACTCTTGGAAGTCTTGCCCATCCTCAGCACCCTCTGGCAGAGGAGACCGACAACTGCTGCTGCTTCTGCTAGCTGGTGAGTAATCCTTTGCCTCCTGGAATGGAGCTGAAAGCATTTCCATGTAGCCCCTGAACTGTGCTAAATCCTGGGACCTGGGGAACATTGACAAAACATCACTTATCTCTTCCATTTGGTCTGTAGGGGTCAGAGACTCCCAATGGAAGAAGATACTTATTTTATCTTGGCAAGCGTCTCCCTGGTTTGATACCTGGATTGTCCCTTTTTCATTGTTGGCAAATGGCATTTGTCTAGCTTCAACTTCTAGCTGTGGGATTTGGTTACAGATTTGCTGGCTTGAAGAGCTCTCTATTTTCATGTTGCTGTTCCACATGTAGGTACTTACAGATGGTGATGTAGTTATCTGTTAACATTCAACATGTTAGGCTAAGTAGATAGTCTCAAGGAGATCGGTTAATGTAAGCTAGGTTTTTCAGTTTTTCAGTGATTCTTGTGGCTCTTCTCTGAACCTTCTACCGTTGATCAGTCTCTTTGGTGAATTGTGAAAACCAGAATGGGGCATAGGATTCACACATTAGCAGTCACACCGGTACTGAACACAAGATAGAATAACCTCTTCTCCTTGAGATTGATCTGTTTGTGTATCCAAGGATTGCATTAGGGGACCTCCTGTTTCATGGGAAATAATCATCTAAATGTAAGTCTCTCAGCCACTGCTTCCTCATCCTTTGCATTTTATCTTCCATCTCTAGGCTTGTCTATACTAAGTGAAAGATCAACCCGGATAGTATCGATTTTCTGGAGTTCAGTTTTGCGAGTCTGATGAAGACCCAGCAAAATTGATTGCTTTGTGGTCAGCGGTTGAGCCCTGTACTCCACGCTATTGCGTGGAGTAAGGGAGGTCAGTGTGAGGCAAGAGGGGGTAGGTCTTCACTAGGGAAGTAAGTTAATTCTGATACTTTGAGTCTAGCTACACAAATGCTATAGCTAGAATTACACATCTGAAATAAACTTATTTCCCTAGTATAGATGTAGCCTTTGTTCATAATGCATACATTTATATTTGACCATACTGAAACACACAATACTTGTGCCCATTTAATAAAAGATCTGGATTACTGTTTCAGTGATGTGTCCTCTTCATTATTTCTCTCTCCTAGCGTTGGTGTCATCTGCAAATTTTATCTGTAAGCACTTTGTTTTTATTGAGGATGTGAGTGACGTAAGAATAAATTTGAATATTGATTAGGCTAAGTTAGTCACACCAGAGCAATGGACTGGACTAAAACTGAGTCCTTACCAATGCTCCTAGGATTTTACCCCGCGACCCTGCTCGCCGTGTACGGTGGGTCTAATCACAACGGGGTTTCAGGGTGTGTGAACTGCGCTGCTGTGGTGTGTTTACCCAAGGAAGAAATACGGACAAGGTGTTAGGTTCAAACAGGGAGAAAGGGTTTATTTAACAAAGTAGAAGTGTGGATTATGGTAAGCTGGGTGACACAAAATATATGGACCCTTGTTTTTCTGAAATAAGCACAGGATTTGAATACTAATTGGCTTATAGCCTTAAACAATAGGTAACTGCTATAACAGCACTGCTATCTAACCCGTTAGCTACTTACTGCGCTTCCGGGACGGGCCGTGCAGCCTTTGATGCGTGCTGTAAAATGGAAAGGATAACTTCAGAGCTGAATATTGTATTTATTTATTTCTGGATCTTCCTGAGGTTTACCAGGTCGCTTGACCCTTGGCCGACTACCGCGGGGAGCAGATCTTACTTAGAATAAGAATTTGCCTGTGCTAATCCTAGGTCAATTCTCTAGTTAAGTGGGTTGCCCTGCTGGCCAAGCAGGGGAGAGCCCAGTATATGCAGGGTTTCCTTCTGAGAGGTTATCCCCTTAGTTAAATGGTGGGGTTTTTCTAGTTAAAGGTTATCCCCTCAAAAAGGTACTGACTATTTTGACCACCTTGTTATGATAGCCCTTTATTGCAGACCTTCATTACCCTTAAAGGGTTACTAAGAACACCAGGGTTTTCCCTATAAAGGGTTATCCCTGACCGCTCTACCCTCCTAAATAGGGGGGAGCTCATAGCTCTGGATTTTAATTATAAAGCAGTTTGCCTAACTATTCTTCTGTGTGCATGTAATAGTTTTAGGCTAGACCAATAGCATTGGCCTCCTGTGCCTTTACAAAGAGACGAGGGATACAAAATTTAAGACGCAGATCATGGACTTGGGGAAGTCCCAATCCACTTTCTGTTACAAAACTATATAAAAACATTAACTGCTCACCTAATTACTTATATTGACTTTAAACCCAGACCACAAATACCTCCTTATTCCTGCTCTGTAATCCAGGCGCTGGGCCTGTAGTTCTCTTCGAGCTAGGAAGTTATGACCCTCACGGCGCGCTTGTACGGCAGCTGCGTCAGGTCAGATAGTAAAGGAGGAAGGAAGAAAAAGAGAGCCAGGAGGAAAAACCGGCTTGGTTAACAAAACCTCCTGTGTCTTTTCAGGAACGACTGTGATATTTCAGACACCGGCCCGAGCTAAGGTCGGTGACTGGAAGGGCAGGGTCGCTGCTGCGGTTTCCCCGTGCAGGGCACCGTTGTTTAGGTGGTGCGGTCTGCCGAGCAAACCCTCCGGATAAAAGAACCGGAGCCTTACTAGTGATTTTTGCTCTGTATAGGCTGGAGCTCTTCTGGTCTTCTGGCTGGAACTCTTTTGTTTTTCGTCAGCCCACGGCGGCTAGCGAGCGATGACTGACACGCAGGTCAGCTTCGGCTCTTCCGCCAGCGATGTTCGGCTACAGGCTCAGTCCAGCTCTTAGCTCAGTCCTTCTTTGTAGTCTTCTTTCTTCTTCGTCTGCTCTCCTCCGAGGTCTGGTCCGGAATGCCCCAAGCAGGGCTGCTCTCCTGAATATATGCAGCCTGGGTGGATCTGTTTGACAACCTCTGCCTGCTAGGTCCTCCTTAGTGCCACAATGTATCAAAGGGGCATTTGACTACTACATATGTATAAGGATTCTAAATTGACCAATCAGTTTGAAACATTTCAAACCATAACTTCATACATATTCATAGCCCGCCGAATATTAATTGTAACTGTCATTCTCTAACTGTCATTTTCCAGTGGCCATTTTGTGTATCTAAACACCATTTTAACAGTAAATACATTTTACAATTTATCTAATTTTGATGTGGTTTGTGAGGGAAATATGTCACCACTGCTGGTAAAGCAGATTATAAAATTTAAATGCTTAGCTTAAAGGCTGTTTGGTCAGGATGCAGGGCAACCACACAGACACCACGGCTCATGGACAGGGACATATAAATCACCTCAGAAGAGGATTTTTCCACAGTTTTCTTCTGGGTCATTGATAAAATTGTTAAATAATGTAGGTCAAGAAACCAATTCTTGTTGGATCCACTAAAAATACAACTGATGATGACTCTCTGTTTTATGATTATACTTTGAGACTTAATGAGTTAGCCGGTTTTTGATCCATTTTAGTGTATGCCATATTAATTTTGTATTGGTCTAGTTTCTTAATCAAAATGGTGTATGTTATCCGGTCAAATGCTACATAGAAGTCTGCTATATCAACGCTGTGACCTTTCGCTATCAAAACATGTAATTTTTAAAAAAATTATCTGGATCTGTTCTTTCCATAAACACACGTTGGTGGGAATAATTATACTACCTGCCTTTAATTCTTTACTAATCAAGTCCATATCAGCTGTAACGTTATTTTTGCCTGGAATCGATGTGTTTGTGCAGTGTTAAGTTTCTTCCAGCCCTCTGGAGGTTTCACAGTGTTTCAAAACTCTTAAATAAACATTAATTGTTCAGAGATCTTTTCAGCTTGGGTCCCTCATTTTGAAACGGACAGTCTGTCTATCTGTCTGGTGATTTCAAAATGTTTACTGCGTAACATCCCCTGAGTTGGAATGGGAAACATTTCATCATAATTCACCTGCCTTATTCCCTACTAGAAGTATTTATTGAACAGTTATGCATTTGTTTTTGGTAATTCTACATTTCCACCTAGTAATGGATCAGTGTAATTCTTTTGTTTGTAATGTAATTATAACACCCTCCATATTGTCCTTAATTCTGCTAGTCATTGATTTCTCCTTATTTCCTTTCCTAATTATATTTGGCAGTTCTGTAGTGTTAACATATTGTGCAGATATTTGGTTTATGGTGCGGGAGTCAACTTATGTTTCCATTAAAGAATAGGATTTTGGCAAAGAGTACCATGGAGGAGTTAGTTTGGGCGCTCCCTACAGAGCAAAAATGAACATTCAGAAATAGGCATGACTTTTATATTTAGAATGTGCAGTTTCTGCTGATGCAGATTTCTCTGCAACAAAAGAATGGCCGAGAGCACTTGAGCAGGAATTGTAGGTGGCGCTACTGCTTTTTTTTGTAGCACCTGGGCAACCACAAGAAGCTGGTCACTTTTTAAAAGCAAAAGTGTCAATGTTTTAGATTCAAATTGCCTACGTTAAAGTCTGACTGAAAATGACACTTTAAAAATAGCATAATGATGGTCCCTATCTTTCATGTGTCAGTAACTTTTGGGCCAAATACATTGTAATTTACAAATGGAAATGTTTGTCTAATTGCTGGCTATGAGGTCTGAAAGCTAAGCTAAATGCTTTTCTGATTGTACTTAATAGATTCTGCAGACTGAATTCAAACATCTCCTTAGGTTAGCATATCAAAGTCTGTTCTCAGATTTGTTGAACAAGAATTCCATTGTTTAATATGATCATTCTTTTTGTCGCTAGCTCCCAACTTGAAAGGCGGCATGGTAATTTGAGTGTTGGGGGATTAATGAATAAAGTGCTGTAGTGCATATGCAGCACTTCATTAGGCTAAATCTCCCCCTTGGCAACTTCTAAGCGCCGGCTTGTGTGTAGCTGTGGGTCAGTCGCAGGAACTTCAAAGTGCCTGTGCTACTTCGAAGTTCCTTTACTCCTCGGAGAGAGTTACTCAGAGGAGTGAAGGGACTTGAAGTAGCGCAGGCACTTTGAAATTCCTGCAGCTGACCCGTGGCTACACGCAAGCCGGCACTTCGAAATTTCACACTTCGAAGTTGCCGCGGGGGAGATTTAGCCTAATGAAGTGCTGCATACGCACCTCTGCAAGTGCACCACAGCACTTCTTCTTTAGTCATTTCTCAACACCCTTATTACCATGCCCCCTTCAAAGCTGGGGCTAGTCTAGATACAGCCGCTGTGTTTCAAAGCTTGTTTTGGCGTAACTTTCCAGATTTTCCTATTTTTTTTCCTTCAGCCTGATTCTTCAGTTCAGGAGAAGTTATATGAGTAAAGCTGCAACTTGCTCCTCTGACTTACATAAAGCGGTACATAAATACTCTTGCATACCATGCACAAGTGTTTATTTTTTGCCGTTATAGGGCCAGTTGAAATGGGTAACTTGGGAGACCAGCCTCTTCTTCAGGAAAGAAAAATATGTTTTGGAAACCTGGACACAAATGTGATCTAAGGCAGTCAAATGATTAAAACTGTTGATTGCGATTGCAGTTTTAATTGCACTGGTAAAAGTAAAATATCATTATTTAAATATTTTTGGATATTTTGTACGTTCTGAAATATTGCAGTGGCAACATAGAATACCAGTTGTACAGTGCTCACTTTAAATTTTGTTATAAACATTTATACTACTAAAGGATAGAGAAATAGTACTTTGCAATTAATTTCATAACAGTATCATGGTAAAATCTTTATTGTGAAATATGGAGCTTACAAATATAACTACTGTTTTTTATACAACCTCACTCAAAACCAAATCTACGTGAAACTTCAGAACCTGAAGTCCACTCAGTCCTACTTCTTGTTCAGCAAATTACCAAACAAGTTTGTTTACATTTATGGGAGGTAGTGCTGCTTGCTTCTTATTTACAATGGGATATGAAAGCGAGGAAAGGAATTCATGTACCACCGGTTTTGCTGGCATTTCAAGATACTTACATAACAGGTGCGCTAAAAATTTGTAGACATCTTGATGCTTTGACCACCATTCCGAAGGGCATGCTTCCATGTCATTGATAGGTTCTGCTTGATAATAGTCCAAAGAAGTACAAACCAATCCACATTGATTTCATCGTCTTAGTCAGATGCCACCAGCGTATGGTTGATTTTTTTTTTTTTTTTTCTTTTTCTTTTTTGGTGGTTTGAGTTCTGTAGTTTGGGCATAGTCACGTTCCCCTTTTAAGATTTCTGACGTGTTCCACACCTTCTCCCTCTCCAGGTTTTTGGAAGGGACTTCAGATCTTTAAAACTTGGCTCAAGTTCTGTAATTATCTTTGGAAATCTCATGTTACTATCTTCTTTGCATTTTGTCAGATATGCAGTGAAAATGTTCTTAAAGTGAACAGCCTATGTTGGGTCATGATCTGAGTCTACCATAACAATATATGGCAGAATGCAGGTAAAACCATGAAGCAGTAGATGTATAATTCTTCTTCAAGTGTTCAACAAATGTAATTGACACTTGTTAAAAAAAAATACTACATTATCGGCATGGAAGCACGTACTCTGGAATATTGGGTGAAGCTTGAAGAAGTGTATAAATGTTTAACATATATGACACATTACTACCTTGCAATACCAGGTACAAGAGAGCCATGCTAACACCTGTTTTCATTTTCAGGTATGTAAATAAGAAGTGGGCAGCATTATCTCCCATAAATGGAAACAAAACTGTTTATCTTAGTGGTTATCTGACAACAATAGAAGAGGAGGAGGGAGGCCCTCTCCGAGCCCCCAGGAGGCAAATACACCAGCACCTGGTCAGTTTCCCAGCTCCTCAGGCGCTTGGAGGAGGAGAGAGGTGTGGGGAGAAGCCCCTCATCCTTGGGGAGCAGGGAGCCAGGCACAGCAGCACCTGGTCAGTTTCCCGGCTCACTGCTGTTTGCGGGACCTGGGAAACTGACCAGGTGCTGCTGTGGGGACTGAGGGGCTTCCTCCCTCCCACCTTCTCCTAGCAGCGGCGTCCCCTGGCTTTCTCCAGCTGAGGGAAGCTAGGGTGAAGCCGTGCCCCTCCCAGGCCCCAGCTGCCTGCTTCCCCAGCAGAGGGAATTGGGCAACTGGAGCCTGGTGCTTTGACGGACATGTTAATATGATTTAATGTGTATGTCAAGATTGTATAAAGTGGGGGTTTACTGTGCATTTGTATACCAAATTAGCCCCCCTGCTGTTAAATACCATGCTTGAAATAGCAGCGCTGTTTTGGGCATGGTCTTCCATTTCCAGAAGCCTTCATCATGAGAAAGGTAGTTGAAACTCTGAAATAGCCACTTATTTTGAATTTTGATGCTGTTTGGACTGCACTGAAATTGCATAATTTATTTCATGGTATAGCTACAGTGTAGCCATAGCCATCGGTTACATCTACACTAGAAAACTTTGTAGTCAAAACTGGGGTTTTGTCGACAAAACTTGTGAAGCATTTACATACACAATGCATTTTCTTGACAGAAACTGTCAAAAAAACAAAAAACAAAAAAAAACCCGTGTACACCGTCCAGAGGGCTCTTTTGTCGACAGAGCGAATCGAAAGATTGATCCATTTTTATGTGTACATGTGATCTGTCAACAGAAGTTTTGTTGGAACATTTCTTCTGACAGTAACTTCTGTAGACACGTGCCTCTAGAGAAGATGTAGCCGTACTGACTAGAGCCCAGGTATGTGGGGGCCTGTTTGAGAATTCTGTTGTGTTCTGCTGAAAATGAAAAACTACATCCATAACTTTACAATAGTTGTAATTCTAAATATAACACAGTGATGCATTTGACCATTACACCTAATCATCTCCAACATCTGCCAGCCACAAATTGGTACATACTGTAATGGGTAACCGGGCTTTATTGACATGTAATCTGAGAGACGTAAATCATTATGTACTGTAATTACATGGCAGTTGCCACATAATTGAAAGTGGTTACATGGTGGTTTGTACCCTCCGCAAGGTTGATATAATATTTTTGTTCTCATAATGACATAACACACACGTCTCTGTGCATTAAGTATGTTTTCAGTATGATTATTACAGAAAAGGAAAAGTTTTTTTCATTAAAACGAAGCACTGCATCACTATTTGTTTCAAGTAGTGTTTGTTGGTTGGTACAGTCTCTTTTGTTTCTTTAATTAAATGATAGTCTCTGTGGTTCAGCTGGAAAAAACAATCTCTTGTTCATTAGATCATTGATTTAATAGGTATAGTGCCTCTCTTATGGCTGGGGTAGCCTTTTCATATTTTGTCCTAGAAAACTGACCAATGGGCATGATTCTTCTGTCCAGTAAAGTCTCTCTTTTTGAATGAATGTTTTGGTAAACTGGTCCCCCCCCCATTTATTTATTTATTTATTTATTTATTTATTTATTTTATTTTATTATCAAAGCTATGATTTGAATGAAATAGGCCTGGCAAAAAGTTTGTTTGGTATCCCTTTTAATGGATGTATATTTCTACTCATTTGTTTGATGGAGGGTTTATTTTTTGTTGTTGTTTTTCTGAGAGAGAGGTGTTTGTGCATTGACCAATAAGTAGAAATGCCATATTCAATCTGAAAAGAGATGAATTTTATTCATTTAAATGTGGATTCATTATTTTCTTTATGGAATTGGAGAAAATATTTGCCCATCATGTACATACATCTCTCTCTCTGTGGTTAACGACACAAATATATTGTATAGTATCAGAGGGGTAGCCGTGTTAGTCTGGATCTGTAGAGCAACAAAGGGTCCTGTGGCACCTTATAGACTAACAGAAAAGTTTAGAGCATGAGCTTTCGTGAGTTAACTCACTTCTTCAGATGCTGAATATATATATATTGTATATTGAATCTCATATATATTGTATGAGACTCTTTTAATTTACATTTTAAACAAGCTTTTTATTTGGCACATTTTTTTCCTTGAGGTGTGATTTTAGATGAGTTCATGCAGATTTTAAGCATTCCTTCAGTTAGGCTTGATTATGGAAGATTTTTACAATGAAAATAGTCAGTAGGTGGCAATGCTGTTCTTCTACAGTCTTCTAACTGCTGAAGTACCCACTTTTCAGCTTTGAATTCTATTTAACATGTCCTTCACTGCTATTTTGTTTCTGAAACTCTTGATTACAGTAATATTAACTATTGTTTTGAACAGAATAAGCTTAGTCACATACAGCAACTATCACTACTGAAAAAATGAATGCAAATGTTGACGTATGAATAAATATATTGGCGTATGCCTGGCTATCTCAGTTGTATATGTAGCATAATTGTAACCACTGTGAAATTCAGACCTAGTTTAATATTATGCAATTAATTATAAATAAAGCCTCATGTTAAGTGTCAGAAAGCATTTTTGTGTGTTTTTATTGCATTTTCAACTGTTAGGGATGTACAGGACCTTCCTAAATCTGTCTCATTCTCTTTCCTACTCCCCATTGAAATATATCTTTGCTGTGAAAATTTGATGATTCACAATTTACTAGTCTTTAGAATAATGGGAGCATATCTTGGTTTTTTAAGATCAGGGAATCTTTTTTTATATAGACTCTTTCTGTGTTCCCTACCAAACCTACAATAGATCCAGACGATCACTTGTTTTATGTGCTGTGGTACAGTTTGTTGGCAAGACTCACTTTGAGTAATAGTAGTAGGACAGGCCCTTGTGACTTTGTGCACAGTTAGCTGAAAATTTCTACAGTGTAATATATGAGTATCTCTGCCTTCAGATTTATTTTGTTCTTTCAAGGTTTCTCTCAAAAATCTTACTAAATTAAGAGAACTATACACTCTTTATTAGTGTTCCGAATGTACGCATTTTCTACATAATTACATTTGAAAAGTGGATATTAAAATGTGGCAAGGTTGTCCTCTGACCAGTTTATTTTTTAAATTGTACTTCAGGTGCTTCACAGAAAAGCATATAACTGCTTAGCATTTTGTTTCAGTTATCTAGTTTGCAAAGGGGCATAGAGGAATAATGGTTTATATAAAGGACTTAGAGAACATGAGAATTGCTTGAGAAGTCCCTATTCTTGCAACAATTTTGCAGTAAAACATTGAATTAAGTATTTTCAGTACAGCTAGATATGCCTTTAATTTTGTGTTCAGAAATAAATATTAAGTAACAAACTTAAAATGCTGCATTTCGGAATATTGACCATATGATAAATATGGGTAAGAAATAGTGGTTGCAGAAGAGAGTTTTGCTCACTTCCACATTTATGTTGAAGGTGCAACTTACATTTGACTATAAACTAGAGCAGTATGCTTGATTCTTTCACAAACTATAATTTATTAATTACCTTTCTTGTATATGTTAAACACGTGAATGGAAGCCACATTTTTAATATTGTCTACATCGGAATGGACTAAAAATGTTGCTTCTGCTCCCTAATGATAATATGACTTAACAAGATGCTAGACTCATAGAGTAACTTTTTCAGAAAAAGGACCATTTGCTGTAGAGAACATCACTGACATGCTAAATGAGAGAGGCAAGTAAAGTTAAATGAAATACTGCACACCATCTTCACGGTGATCAAAATGAATTATTTTTTGGAAGCTTGTCATAGTATCAGCAGATATGCCATATTTTTTTCTTGGAAGATATCTAATTCTGTTACAAAATCCTAACGTAATTTTCCTGAAGTTTGTTAGAATTGTTGGAAGACACTATGCTTTTAACTAAAAAAAAAAAAAAGCCCCACCTGGAATAGCTTTTAATTTTGTTAAAAATAAAACGCTTTGATGAAAGGCACTCAGATTTTTGAAATAACATTCTAGAAATACGTTGCTGAAGTGAGGCATGCAAAGAACAAGTATTATGCTCTAAGTATTTATGGAGATCAAGTTTTGTGAACTTAGGTTTTGCGACAGGGATATTTAACTTTTTATTTTTAAACACAGTTTGAAATGAGATTGTAGGAAATTTTTGTTTTTTGGGGTAGAAAAGAAATTTGGCTTTGTTTCTAGCTTCTGCACAGCCAGACTTGCTCTTATGTTTGTAATATTTAGAGGAGTTCAATAGGGGGCCCTTGATGCTTTGATCTAATGCCACAGTGCAGTTTAATGAGTGAGAGGTTTTCAATATTGTCTGCAATATTGAAAATTCTGCTAGCTCAGTCTGATATCTTAAAATGTAAGATTTACACCTTGGAACCCCCTTGTATTTCTGGGCATTCTTGCTGTCTGAAACAGGTAATCACAAAAGCCCTCAGATCAATTTTTGTAAAGGGACTCCCTGATGGGTGCCATGACTGAAGTGTGACATGAGCCTTTTCCAATACAATGGGTGGCCTAACATTCCTCTGGAAGGCCAAGCTCATTAAATATTCTGTTCTTTTTTTCTACCCTCTCCCTTTTAGCTTGAGTAGCGCTAAGTCTGAGATTTCTTCACTGAGGACTTAGGAAAATTGCTTAGAATTCTCAGATTGAATTTTTTATGTGTATGACTTCATGATGGCATTAGCATGTGCTTTGATCCATGTGTGAATGGCACTGGGTCGGCTCTTATTGCCATATCCAGATGGTGTTACAGGGAACAAACAGTTGTGTTTTAGGATTTCTCAATAGACTGTCTAGACGGGCCTTGCAGCAGACAGATACAGCCACCCATCAAATTAGCGTTTGTCAGATTTATGGTAATGGTTCACCAAAGCCTTCCTGTCACTGACATGAAGATTTACGCCTCTCGAGTTTTGTCTTCTGCAGAACGTAAAGTCTGATCTTTTTAAAAGTAAAAGAGGAAAAAAGTAACAAAGAAAATAATTTCCAAATTAAAGGGAAACATTTTAAAGGTGATTTTTTTTTAAAAAGCATTGTCTGATTCTCGCAGCTGGATTGATAAAGGAAATCTTTTCTGTCCCCCTTCAAATGATAATATGGATGTTCTGTTCTAGTCGGTGTCTCCCATATGCCCTTTTTGGAAAGAAAAACATGTATGTGGATTACTACAGCTAGATTTTGCACTTTCATGTTACACTAGAGTAATATGAGCTGCTCCCTTTACGCAGTGGGAATAACCTTTTGACAGGCAGTATGTCCATTCTCAGTGGAAATGTTTTTCCAAGTCTGGCCAGACCTCCTTTGATCACACCACCTCAAATGTAGGGGTCATAGCTACTATGCTATGTACTATGGCTGTTGACCATAGAGAGACGATTTGTGGAGTGTGGAGGAATATTTAAACATCATCCAAACACTTTTTGTGGTTATCAATATTTTGTGTGAAAAAGCTGATGAGAGTGCTGATCAGCAATATTTAGGAAAGTTTAAACTACTGTGAATGCATGTTATTGGGTGGAGGGAAGCAAGAAGTTTTTTATATATATAATTTCAAATGGCCCAATTCTAGTGCTCATCTTAGGTTGTTAGGAGTGTTGCTGTTGAACATGCAATCGCATGTTTTTTGAAAATGTTTTCGTACTTGTTAACGGAACTGACAAATGGTGAAGAGAATAGTGGGGTAATTAAAATATCAGACATTACTGAGCAAACAAGCAGAACACAAGTGTCTTCAGAGGATGCTGCTGCTTAATGAAGATAAAGAACTTAACTAAACACATTATTGCATTTGTAAATTTTTGGGGTGACTCATTTTAGAAAGTCTCTCCCACCTTTTGCATAAAAGACAGTAGTCGCTTATTGTTGCTCAAATATAAGTGAATTCCTAATGGAAGCTTATGACTTTGGTCTTTTTCTTTAGTTTGCTGTGGCAGCAAGATAGAAACAGAAACAAAAGATACTTTTACATGTACAATAGACAAAAGATTCACCACAGGAAAATTAGAATTGGTTCCCTTCCCCCTCCTTATGCATATGTGTTTTTAGGTCTCACTTCTTCTGCTTTGACAGACAGCACACATTCATCTGAACTATCATATTTTATATTCTCCACAGACCATAAGTACTGATCCTGATTATGTATGCCTATGTTATTGAACAAATGCCAGTTATTTTTTTGTTTTTATTATGGTTGCTATTGCACCACTTTTGTCTGTTCAGGCATCTTAATGAAATGGTTGTTATGCGAGAAACAAATCTTTAATATCACATTAAAATTATTTCTTGATTGTGAATATTCAGTTTTCATAGATATTGTTTGATTTGAAGGATAATTGTTTTTTATCTTTGTCAAACATTGCATCTGTATTATATACTTCACTGTCTAAATGGGAAAAAGCACACTTCCTCTGCTTATTCTTGAGTAGAGCATAATGAATTTCTGGTTTTGATTTTATTGTAATGTCATTTATGCCATTTGAAGTTGGATTTTATATGCATTGTGGATCTTTTATAAAACTTGCTTTTTTAAATGCATTTAACTTTAATTACCCATTCACTACACATTTTTGCACATTTTTAAATAGTTTCTTTAAACTTGATTAAAATAGTTTAATATTATAGTAGGTTCAGTTCTGTTTCAGTCATTTTGGTGAAATGTGCAGGAAACTTGTGGGCAATGTTTTCCAAATCTGGTGACTGTTTGTTTTTCTTTTCCTGTTGCTTGAGTAGAAGAGGAAACCCTTTACCAGTCCTGAAAGTATTGGTACTGAATTCTTTACTGAAGTTTCAAGGATGCAGACTTGCTCTGAGTGTGCTTTCGTTTAATTTTGGTTTGGCAAGAGCTCGGAATGAAAGTGGACTGCAGACTTAAACTAAGTTGACTTTGGTCTGATCAGATGAAAAAAAATTAAAGCGAGTTTAAATGTTTGTATCGGAGGAGTAGCCGTGTTAGTCTGGATCTGTAGCAGCAACGAAGGGTCCTGTGGCACCTTATAGACTAACAGAAAAGTTTTGAGCATGAGCTTTCGTGAGCACAAGTGAGTCTGTGCTCACAAAAGCTCATGCTCAAAACTTTTCTGTTAGTCTATAAGGTGCCACAGGACCCTTCGTTGCTGTTTTGAATGTTTGCAGATCATTATTTATCTGCTGTTTTGCTGGATACAAAATATACGGTTTTGCTCTTCAGTGGATATGGTTTATTGTACTGAACATTTCGCTGTTGCACGTTGGGAATGGATTTAGCAGAGAAGGGAGAATATGGCTATATGGATTTATAATGTCCTTTTTGGGGCAGTCTAATCTCAGAAGAGATAATAAGGAAGGATTATTGAGAAAATGTTGGCCATATCCATGAAATTGTGGTTTGTTACATTGTCCTGTTCATTATTTAAATTTCTTAAGTGGCTCTTAGTTACATACTAGTGTCTAGAGACCTATTTGAAACTGAGTCTTGCATTTTGCTAGGAAAGGAAGTCCCTGCTCCAAAAAGTTTACAGCCTACAGAGAAGACAAATACGAGTTAAGTTCTCCTACTTTATTTTTCTATTTATATATTCAAGAATCACATTAGTCCTTCTGAGTAATGCTTTTCACTGGGATCTAATGTTCAGCTGGTTATCCACTATGAATCCAAACTCTCTTTCAGAATTATTGCTTCCTGGTATGAAATCCCTTATCCTGTACGTATGGCTGACATGCTTTGTTCCTAGATGTTTAACTTAACATTTGTTCTACTATAACATTCTTTTTCTTGCATCCACATTACACTATGTTAGTGATGTGTCTTCTGCATTACACCATTCTCCCAATCTTTGTCATTTACTAGCTTTATAAGTAATTTTGTTTTCTTCTAAGTCATTGGTGAGTGTTTAGTAGAACAGGGTCAAGAACTGAGCCCAGTAGGCTTTAACAAGAAACTAATCAATGATGAATTTCTGTTTAGCATTATATTTTGAGATCTGTCAGCCAGTTTTTCATCTATTTAATTGTGGTATTTTTATTTTATTTTGTATTCTGATTTTTTAGCTAATCTTAACTGAGAAAAGACAAATGACATTGAAGCGTGCGTGGGGGTGGTGGAGCAGGTGAGAAAGGGAGGAAAGGGAAAAAAAGTATGGAAGGGTGATATGGTGGACTAGGCCCTGAGGCCCCTGCTGAAGGCCTTATGATCCTACCAGACACCCTGCCCCAGAAAAGGGAAGTAGAGAGATTCGCCAACCTGCCTAGAACAGCTGTGAAGAAAACAGCCAATCAAGGCTAGTATAAGAAGTGTTGCAGGACCAGAATGAGAGCAGTTCTTTGCTAGAGCTTCAGAAAAATAGATGATGCTCTGGGCTGGCTGGTAGACTCAGCTAAGACAAGGCCCTGAGGTAAGGGTGAAGTTGTCGTGAGGCCAAGGGGAAGTGGCCATGGGTATTAGAGAATCTGTGTGATACAGTTAAAAGGACACAGCAGATAGCTGCTATCTACAGGTTTCTGGACAGGGACCCATAGTAGTGAGTGGGGCTGGGTCCTCCCCAACTTCCATTAGCCACTAAAGGAAGTAGCCTGGAAATTTAGGTGTCCCTATAAGGGGGAACTACAGTGCAGCAGCTCAACTGAGGATTTGTGGCCAGAAAGGCCCTAAGTGAAGATTTTTTTTGCTGTCAGGGAGGGAGCCCTAGGGCATTTCTCTATTCCATGGCTGGTACCCCTTGTGGAAGAAATTACAGGGGGGAACTGGGAAAGATGCCTGTTGGACTTTGTTTTCATTACAGACAGACTGTGCCTGACTTGGCCAGAGGGCTAAGTCACCAAAGACAAGTGTGTGTGTGCTTGTGAGAGGTGTGTAACGCCGGTAGGCCCAGGTCATTGGCTGATGGGATTGAATTTGCGACCAAGGGGCAAAACCTGTGCTCTACCACATGAGCTAAAGGCCAACTGGCGCTCAGCCAAGGCTGTAGAGCAGAGACGTCACTCTCTGTAGTACATGGTTTCAATGCCTCTGGGGTTATAAGGGCATGCATCCCTGTTGCAGGAAATTAGTAAGTAGCAGTCTGACGTCGTCCATGTGCAGAGATCTGTGATGCTTTTATCTGCTCCTGCCAGTTGAGTCTCTTCATGTCTTCACTGCTGTTAACTTTTGTATTGTCCTTTTATCTCGTGCCTGTACACGTATGGTAATTAGTGCCTGTCTTCTCATTGGCACTTAGTGATGCTTTTAAACTTGGTGTAACAGGTCTGTCTGGATGTGTAGGCTAGAGTTTGGTGCCACGCTCACTTGGGTTGATAACCCAGATGCTTGAGGATGCAGGCTAAGTCTCCTGAGGACTGATAGCCCTTCAGTGCTTTCCCACAATTCCCCTACGTGCCTAGGAGAGCAGGTAAGTTCATCTGCAATTCATTATGAAAGAAACTTAAAGCATCTCAGCTTTCATTGCTCTGTACTGTATTGATATGCACCCAGAAGACCTTGGAAAAGACGAGGATAATCATAGTGCCAGTGGTGACAGAATGGTGACACAATGAAGATAGGGTTGGCTTTGCTGTGTGATTGCTAACAATCAGGTGAGGCCAACTCAAATGCTTAGGCTTGAGCACTGCTCACCCAAATTAATTCTGCACTGGAGACATATAATCGTAGTTCCCAGTATGGATTCACATTGAGTTTTGATTTCCCAAGCCCATGTAACTGGCATACGGGTTGGGGTAACTGTGACTAGTCCAATTGTACTGTAGGGCAGGGATAGGGGACAGCAGTGGAATGGATGTAGAATGTTAGGAAGATATTTCCTGATGTGGAGAGGCACCAGTAAGGTCAAAGAGCTCTAGTGAAAAGTCCAGTCCTCATCTAAGCTGCTGAGGAGGTTGCTGGGTTTCCTACCCAAGTGCTGTACTAGGGTCTTGTTTTGAGGGGCAGAGTTTAGTGGCTATTAAAATAGAGGAACTTTTTTTTTTTTTTTTTCTCCTCATCCCTACGCTGACATTCAGAGGCTGTGATGTTTGGGAAGTTGAGAAAGCTAAGAAACTGAAGCAGTCCTAAAACATGTTTTAAGTTGAAAGAAACAACAACAAAAACTTACAATTTTTGAACTTATGGGGTTGGGAATATTATACCCTAAATATAGAGGAAATGATATGATATTAACAAATGTTTTTTCTCTAAATCAACACCATTGTTGCTTTCTAAAACATGAGCAAAATGAAATGGGCTGTCCTGAATTATGGCATTCTTAGCTGCACACTACTGCTACTTGGGAACCTCTGAGCAGCAACAAAGGCACTAGGACAACTCTCTGCATTCAAAAAGATAGTATTATGTCAATATATTTCCAGGATATTGTCTTTCCAACCATATCTGCTGGAAAATCTGCTAAATATTAATTTTGCAAAAATTAGTTGTTTAATTTTGCTGCTCATCTTTGTAAAGCAAATGAGTGGGTGTTTAAAAACTCTAGTCATTTTTTTTCCTTCCTTTTTGACGGTGAGTGAAATGATCTTAAGTGTGGTCTACATGCACATTGTAAGATTTTAATTAAAATTACTTCAAAACCATTTAGGTAAATCAGCACACACCTCTGTGTAGACATGCATCCGTTTAGGATCATAAATTTACATAATGTACAACATAACAAGATTCTAGGTGTTTTATTCCATTATTTTACTGTCATGTAGTTTTTTTGGAATGGCTTAAGCAGCATTTTCTGTGTAGTTATACATTTTCAATTTGAGCAATATAGACTCTTCAGCCTTCGATTGCTGTGTGTAAGGTACATTAAATATCTTTTTCTAAAGGATGTTTTTTATTGTTTTAAATCAGTGTCATGTTCCTTTCCTTTCCCTATTCCAGATGCCCTGTTGCTCTTGCTGTTTTGCAGAGGACCGACAGTGATTGCTTTCTAAAGCTTATGCCTTTAGGTAATTGTTTTTCTGTAGTAGGACATTTTTAATAGCATTCTTACTGTGCTGTATATGAATAGGAAAATATTAACAATCAAGGCTTGAATAAAATGTGCTGTGTAAAAAGCTTGGCCAACAGAACGTGCTGTTCGCTGAAGTGGATAGTCTCTTTAATAGAGCAGAAAACCAGGACCAACTGGAACAGGGAAATTTGAGATGAAACCTGAGGTATGGAATGCTACCGACCTTCCTTTTCTCCACTCTTTTAGTAACTCTCCAATCCCCCTGCCTCTAAGTGTAGAGCTGAAAACATCCTTCATATTTGTCCTCCTCTATTTAAGGAAATATCTTATGGGGGAACTGTCCCCTCACCTTTTATATTTACTAACAGGGCCCACGCCTTTGTAGCAGTTACCAAGCCAGGAACTTCTTGGCAGCCCCAGCCCTGGGGACAGACAGACGGACACCTCGCCTTTTATAATAATATCGATCTGTGTTGTCCAATGTGCTTTCCATTCACCACATGTGGTGGACTGGACACCGTGGTGTGGCGAAATGCAGTTTCTTAGAGCCGCACACATGGAGTGCCCTGCACCTGCTCTGTGCACGCACTCTACCTGTTGGTGGGATAAGCGTGTGGTGGTGGCTCCTCCTGCAGCTCCAGCCTCGAGCCATGGACTCCAGTGGGCCTGACGGCTGCAGTCCACCGTGGCCCCAGGCGCAGGGTGGCTTGGGCAGCTTGTGCGGCTCCGTCTGTGGGCAGGTTCATGCTGTGTGGCTCCAGCCACGGTGGCAGTGGCTCTAGTGAGCCACCAGCAGTTTGCGTGAGAGAAGGGTGCCTGTCTCGGTGGGTCAGAGGGTCTGTGGCAGTGCTTACATTTCTACTGGACGCTGCTGGTATAGCTTATGGTTCAGCTTTGTGTCCATTGCGCTCATTATATATAATATAAAATATGAGAGAGACCTAACAAAGTCACCTGAGGCAATGTGACAGCATATTCTGCATTCTTTCCTCATAGGGCAGAGTGCGTAGACTTTAAAACAACTAAGTCTTATCTTCAGGAAGGTGAAGCAAGGCCATTCTTTCACACCTATACTATGTGACAGGAAGCAGTCTCAAGGAAATTAAACTTGTTTTTCAGGCTCATGTTAGTGATGAGTGGCCATTCTGCAGAATATTTCACACTGTGGCCAATTGCTGCAAAAGTGAATCTTGCCCTGGCATTGTCCTCACCATTATCCTGATGATGACTGCGCATGTGATGTCAGGTCATAGAGGGAATGTCCATTCCACTTGAACGCCATGAAAATCAAGTCCCAGGCTCAGACAGAATCTGGTAGTGGATTAGTCCTGATCAGTTTCACTGCACTGGCTTCTGGCAAGCCCTCTTCATGTACGGCTGCATATTGCATTGACTGGAACTTTCTCATTTCAAGATGTGCAGAGTGGCAGCATTTCTGCCTAGGAGTGAAGAATACATGGATCACTATGGCCGTGTCTACACTAGCCCCAAACTTTGAAATGGCCATGCAAATGGCCATTTCGAAGTTTACTAATGAAGCGCTGAAATGCATATTCAGCGCTTCATTAGCATGCGGGCGGCTGCGGCACTTCGAAATTCACGTGCCTCCCCGCTGCGTGGCTCTTTTTCGAAAGGACCCCGCCTACTTCGAAGTCCCCTTATTTCATGGGAATAAGGGGACTTCGCAGTAGGCGGGGTCCTTTGAAAAGGAGCCCCGTTGGGACGAGCCGCGCGGTGGCAAGGCGCGTCAATTTCGAAGTGCCGTGGCTGCCTGCATGCTAATGAAGCGCTGAATATGCATTTCAGCGCTTCATTAGTAAACTTTGAAATGGCCATTTGCGTGGCCATTTCTAAGTTTGGGGCTAGTGTAGACATATCCTATCAGTGTTACCTTTTGATATTTTTTTCTTCTTTTTAAAATGTCCATGTGTGGAAGGATTTGTGTTATGTGCACCGGTATGGAGATTATGGATCATGTAACAGAAGTCATCCCACACATGGGCAGAGTGTGGCAAAGGTGGGGCTGAGGGGTTGGAGTGCAAGAAGGGGCTCAGGTTTGGAATTCAGACTTTGATCCCTAGTGTAGTCCAGGCCTAACACAGCTACCTCTTTTTCAAACTTATCTCTCATGTGGTTCTTCAACTGTGTACAGACTCAGGGAGAGGAACACTGTTGATTTATGGTTGGTTCATAGTTTCCAGATTTTCTTCACAACCCAATGAAAGAGAGATCCTAAATTAAGGAACTTTCTCTTATAATGATCTATCCCTCAATTGTGGTAGAGAATTTAAAATACAGAAGGCAAGCAGGCTGGGGGATGGAGAGTATATGGTGTCATTTTCTTTGTCATTATAAGCATGGTTGTATTCTGTTGCACTGAAATGAACTATGTGGAGAAGCTTAAAGATTCTACATTAGAATGGGATGAATACTGTTTTGTGACTCTTTGTGGTATGCAGTAGAGAAGGGAGCAAAGCCACCTCAATTTCTCAGTAAAGGAATGAGAAGCCCACCCACAGTGGGAAATAAAGCTGCACAGGATGTCTTTTCATTTCCTCATCCCATCCCAGTATTCTTCTGGGAATAATAAAAGGTGGAGGGAGGAGTTTGTCAGAAGCCATTAAGATCAAGTCTAGATTAGATATTTTTGCTGGTATAATAGCTGTTAGGGGGTGTGATTCTTCACAAGACTTTTATATTGGCAAAAATCAAAGCCTAGTGTAGATGGTTATTCTGACAAAATAACAAGG
The DNA here is from genome assembly GCF_033958435.1 of Carettochelys insculpta. Lineage (NCBI taxonomy): Eukaryota > Metazoa > Chordata > Testudines > Carettochelyidae > Carettochelys > Carettochelys insculpta. The sequence continues at coordinate 97,283,141 of NC_134141.1, forward strand.
GCATGGAAAGGGTCCTTTTGCTGGTATGGCTTAGAGTGTTTGGAAACTGGTGTAAACCAGCGTGTTTTGAACTTTTTCAGACCACAGAACACCAAACAATATTTTTTAATGGGGAACACCTATGAAAATTTTCTTCAAAATATTGTTGCTGGACCAAAAATAACCAAACAGCAACACATACAGCAAAAAACAAAACGAAGTAATTTAATCAGGTACCATAGCAATGAAGTAGTCACACTGTATCTGGTTTTGTGTGTGTGTGTGGGTTTTTTTTTTTTTTTCCCCCCCAAACGCTCACGGTGCACCTGCAAGTTGTTCACGGAACACAGTTTCAGAAACATTGGTATAAACAATGCTGGGATAAGCGGCAGTCAGTACTTAGCAAGCAGGGCTGTGACTATACAGTGCACTATTTCATAGGCGCTGACTGGTCTTGTGGACCCTGCTGCTATTCATAAAAAGTTCTGTTATGTACAATAGTAGGATCAACGCAGCCAGCCAGTGCACACTACACTAGTACACTGAACATTTGTACCCTGGCTTTTCTCCACTAGGAGGATTTGCGGGTGTATCTATACCGAAAAACTTTCCAGTTGTAAACTGGGTCAAAGTGGTGTCACGTCACCCTGTCCCTGGCTGTACTGACTGCTTGGAAAAACAAAGCAACCAACCCCAGAATGTATGACGTTACATAATTGAGCATTTGTTCTCCTTTTAAGTTTTCATCGGCCTTGAGTGTCACCAGAAATGTCGAAATGCAGCTAAATGTGGCACAACAAACAAGATGGCCATGTTCTGTGGGGCAGAGAGGTCTGAAGAGAGTCTGTTCATGTGACTGGAGGGGATGTATGAGGTTTGGCTCTTAGCAGTACCTGGGTCTCTGCCTACTCTTCTGAGGTCCTCTCTTTGCTCTCCCCGCTTTCCCTTCAGCACAGGTGCAGTGAGGAAGATGCTACAATACGACTTTCTCCCTTGCACAGCTTTTCTTTTCCTGTACACTTTTATACAGGCTGTGCCTACACTGAGATAAAATCAAATTTATTGTTATTGATTTTGTAACTCTGGAATTATAAATTCAATTTTGACTATCCTCACCTCCCCCAAGTGCTCCTCACAAAGTCAACTTACTGCTGCTGGCAAAACATTGATCGTTGCTGTAGTGCATTGTGGGAACCTATCCCACAGTTCCTGCATCCCTGCAGCATTCTGGGTATGCTCGCTGGTCTTTGACATCTTCCCACATTTAATTTTCCTCATTCCCCTCCTGTGCTAAGCAAACATCCGTTTTTTCAGTTGGAAGCAAGGAAAAGTAGGGCATCCACAGAAATAGCAGAAAGGTTGGCAGAAATCTTTTTCTTCTGAAACTAAATTCTGAACTGGCCATCTACTGACTTCCCCACCCCCCCAACCCCAAGATTGCATCTGATCCCTGAGAATAACACAGGGACCCTGAAAAGCTTGAAGAAAGAGAAGATAGGAAAGATTTTGAAAGAAGAGAGTTGCTGAGGGGAGAGTCTTTGGCTTTCTGGTGCACTATAAGGCTTCTGTGCACAGTCTGTGTTCTCAACTGGCCATCCACTGAGTGCGCCCCCCCCACCTTTCTTCCCATCCATTCCCTGAAAATAAAACAGGGACAGACTGTATTGTCAAAGTTAGAAAGAGGATAGAAAAGTCTAGGGAGAAAAGATCTTTGTCTTCCCTCTTCATTACACAGACATTGCCAATGCAGGGGATGGCCGTGAAATCTCATACAATGAAGTTGTACTGGAAACAGGAATCTCAGCTGGCCCTCCAACCTGTGTTTTTGGGGGCTCAAAGCATGAAAACAGATAGGAAATGTAAGGAAGAAGATTTTATACCAGAAATATCAAAGCAGCAGGTGTCTGCAATGGACAGCAAGCCCCCGAATATATTTTTGGTGGGGGGCGCTGTGGTCTGCGTCTGTAGAGCCGGTTGAAATGTTGAAGTAGTTGAAGTAGTCCCCCGACTATCTTAGCCACTGGGGGAAGACTTCTCTCCCCTGGCGACTGCAAGCTCTTGCTAGGGGTGTGGGTTGGGGGGCTTCAGTAGGGGGCCAGTTGAATTAGTCCCCCTGCATATCTTAGCTGCTGGGGGAGATGTTCCCCCTATGGCTGCAAGACCCCGAATGTCATAGCAGCCAAGGTGAGTCTCCTCCAGTGCTCCAAGCCCCCGGTAATTCTTTCCCACTGGGGGAGACTTCCTCCCGGTGGCTTAAGCCCCTGAATATCTTAGCTGCTGAGGGAGACTTTTCTCCCCCACCAGCAGCAGAAAGGCCCAGAAAATATTTTTGGTGGGGGTCCAGTGGAAGTAGTCACCCCCAAATATCTTAGTTGCTGGGGGAGACTTGCCTCCCGCTGGCAGCTGCAAGTGCCCAAGATTCTTTCCCGCCCTTGGAGTCTTAACTGTGCGCAAGCTAGGACATGGTGTTGCCTGGCTGCATGGTCAGCATTGAACGGCAGGTACATCCATTTATTGGGTCTGGGACTACCCACGTTATGTGTCTGAACATGGGAGAGACCACAACTGTGTGGCACCTGTGAGGGCGGGAGGGGTGGTTCGTGCACAAATGTAAGCTGCCAAGAAGTTTCTTGGTCTCTTATGTGAGAAATACCCCCTCCATATTAGCCTTGCTGGCATGTGGTGCAGTGTGGCAGTGACTGGCGCCAGGCAGTGCAGGAGAAAAATACCAAGTGTAGAGACAGAACCACAAACTCCGTGCAAGGGCTATTTGTAATTGCTATTAGTGCTGTAAGTGCATCTACCCAAGAAAGACATTTCTCCGGCTCTCCTACAAACATGAGCCCACAGCCACAGGCGTCCTGGTATGGATTTGAAATCCACAGTCTTTCTGTTACTTACTTAATTCCAGTGCACCTGGAGACCAGTGGTCAGAGCGGAGCACTGAGGGGTATTGTGGGTTGCATACAGGACACCTCTGGAGGCTAATAAATCTGATTTTTGAGATGTGGTGCTTCCAAACTGACCTTTAACTGAACTTTTGAATTCGAGCTTGGCGTTTTACCCATCAGGTACTGATGGTATTGTGGTATCAATATTAGTGCTCCCTAAATTGAGCTAATGGTATTTACAGTGAAAACAGTCACGTTTGTAATATCGATCTAACTGCCTTAAATTCAAATTTATCTCGTAGTGTCGACAAAGTAGGTGTAGGAAATATGCTAGCCTTGAATGTTTCCTACCAACATTGATCAGTTTGTCACGGCAAGATGTTATTCTGATATTCAATCCTCAGTGTAAATCTCTGTAATCCTGTTTTTGTGCATTCGTTGTCTTGAGCTATCAGTAGTGAATACTGCTTTTTTGATAAGCACTTTGAAATGACTCTATCACCTCAATTATTTTTGGAAGATTAAATCAATTCAACTCTAAAGTACCAGACACTAGCTTCACAGTACAACTAGAGCAGGAAACATTACAAGAAAATATCATTTTCCACTCTTGGCACTTTCTACACTAATTCTAATGAATATTACAGGAATACTTTGATCATCCTGAGTGCTGTATGGAACTGGAATTCTTTTTTAAAATACAGTCAAGTCTTCTGCCATAGGAAATTGGAATTGTCCATGGAAAAGATCCAACAAAAGACTTCCTTTTCCTGTAGTCAGAGACAAAATAGTTTCATAAAAAAATGAACTACGCTACTGTAGTTTGATTTCTGTCAGATACACTGTGTGGGTGAAACATATGTTGAAAGTCTTACACTACTTTTAGAAGGGATTAATAATTTAAAAATGAAGATCAGAAAACCTATCAATACGTATATCTCAGAATGCATCTTGGGGTAAAATTAAGGAAGTATCGCATATAAGAAAAATTGCCCTTTACTTGGCACATGGGTGATACAAAAGAAGCAAGAGTTCAGATTTTTGTCTGAACCACAGGGTAGTGATTAATTCTTGTTAAAATAAATCGTCTACAGTATGCACTTAAAGGAAATTCAAAGCTATTACAGAAGACTGCCTGCCAAAAATCTTAACTCATTTATGACAGTCTAATAATACTAAATTCTTTGAACATGTATTGAAAGGGGGAAGCTGAAAGGCCTAATTCCTGAACATGTAGGCAGCATATAATTGCATTAAAATATTTGTGAGTTAGTGTTATAATTTAAGTAAAAACTTATACAAATCTCAGCGTCTGTATATTTTGGTACATACGTATTTAATGGTGTATGCAGTTGTTGATGAAATTCAAAATTGAATAAGGAAATAAAGACCTGTTTTGGTTTTATTCACCTTTTGTAGAGGCATTTAGAGATTTTACCTATTCAGTTACCATTTGGTTGTGTTCTTTTACCAAGAAGTAGGGTTGTCCATAATCCCTTAGGCTAAATACAGAACACCCGGGGTGTGGGGGGTGTGTGCTGGCCAAAACGGGACAGATGGTCACCTTGAGAAAGGCAGTGGCTGCCCTATGGTGGCTGCCACCCTGTTGGGCGGGGCGGGGAGTCTGCTCTGTGGCTGTGAGGGGCAGCTGCAGCTCCCAGCTGCACTATGCCTTGGTACCTGGAATGGGCTGCTGCCCTGCAGGTGACCTCCCCGTACTGATGCTCCTCTTGGCTTCCCAGAGCCACGGGGAGCTGGGAAAGGGACAGCAGCCCAGCATTGCTTCTCCCAGCTCCCCCAGCCATGGGGAGCCCGGGACCCAGTCACAGCCGTGTTGGTCTGGCTCCCATAAACAGCAGGGAGTTGGGAGCCAGGCACAGCCATGCTGGTCTGGTTTCTGGCTCCTGGCAGTGGCAGGGATCTTGGAGCCAGGTGCAGATGCTGTGGTCCAGCTCCCAGCTTCCACAGTTGGCAAGGAGCCAGGTATAGTGGAACCGGTCCAGTTCCTGGTGCCCCTGTGTTCTGGGGAGCTAGCTGGCAGCCCCCCCCACTGTGCTCCCAGCTCCCACAAGCTGTGGGGAGCCAGGACGCAGCCATGCTGGTGCAGCTCCCCCAAGCTGCAGGGACTTGAGAACCGGGCAGCAGCTGCGCCCATGCGCTCCCAGCAGCTGCGCAAGTACGGGACAGGTAGCCCCTTTGTTAAAATAAAATGAGGCGCCTTCCTCATACCCAAAAAAGATGGGGCTGTCCTGCCCAAAATGGGACAGATAGTCAGTTATCAAGAAATGTTCTTTAACTGAAAGGTCATCATGGGACTCTGCAGAGGTTGCAGAGATTTAAAAAAAAAAAAAAAAAAAAAAAAAAAAGCTAAATACAGGTATACATAGTCACCTCAAACTAGCATATGGAGTTGATGATGTATAACTTTTGAGGCTAGATTTTTCCCATCTTTCAGTTTCCTCTCATTAAAGCCACTTGGGTATATTTGCACCAGAGCATCTATTCTGCACAGCCCGAATCCTATGTATACTTTTATATTACATCCACCGATACAATGGATGTAAGAAGTCCAGACATACACACGCACTTGGGAGAATTTGGCAGTTTGTTGAAGTAACTATTCTTTTAGCTCAATTTTCTATTTTATCTTAATTGATTTATTCTTAACCTAAGCGTTAACTTATTCTTTCCATAATTACGTTGTTTGTAAGGGTTGTGCAGACTTTTTATGTTGGGTCCCATTTTCCCCCAGCAGTTAGCAGGGCGCCCCTTCCCCCAACCTATCTAACATAATCCAAGCTGATGGAAGTTTTGGTTATGTTCATATGGAAACACCCCCAACCCCCAAAATCTTTTGGCATGTGTAAGAAAATAAGTACATAAAATGTAAAAAAAAAAAACACAAAACAAAAAAAAACTATTGGTTGCCATGTGAATACACATACATAAAACAGTAACACATTTCAACATTTTTAATGAGATTGAGACTCAGCAGCGGAACATGCTTTGCCCCCCTAACAAAATTTTATGCCCCTCTGAGGGGACCCACCTCCCACTGTGCTCACCCCGGTTTAAGTGTATTCTCTGGGTTTACTGAGCTGTGCATAGATGGTTTGCTCCTGTCTGACATGAAAGAGTAATGCTTCTAGGAAATCCACTTGACTGCTATGGCTGCTTGGAAGTGTGTAAATCTGAGGCTGGGATTTCAGGGTAAGCAAGATGATGGAAGGCAGAGATCAGGAAAGCGAGTCAATTGTGTGTGTGTGTGTGTAATTATATATATATATATATATATATATTTGGTTTGTTTTAGTATGGTTGGAAATTCTTTCACACTGTTACAGTAAAGTACAAATATACCATTAGTATCTGACTGTTTCACATCGTTTCATACTGTTCAGTAAATATCCAGTTTGCCAGTGAAGCTAAAAACTGTTCCACTTGAACATTTTGAATGTGTTTATAGATGAAAACCAAATTTTATTGATTTTAAAAAGACTTTTCTCAGAGTAAGGTTCAAAGATTTTCCACTAGTTTTTAGATGGATAGTATACTCTGCTAAAGCCTTCAGATGTAGACTGCATCCTTTATGGTTCATTTTGAGTTCTGTTTCTGAATACAAATAAAATATGAGAGTTTGAGCTCTAAAACTTTCATTTATAAAACAGTACTTTATTTTCTTTTAAATTTAAATTTTAATTTAATTTAAATTAGAAGAACACTGAGCTGCCATTTCCATGAGATAGTGCCACGGTACCGTCAGGTAAAACCAGTCAACACCTGGCCAGACTGCATGTGCAGCATGTACTGACTGGCTAGTACAGGCAGTAGCAGGAGAGGGAGCCAGGGTCCCTGCCCTAGGGGTAAGGCAGGGTATGTTGGGGGATAGGGTGGTGGGTTTTGTCTTCCCTCTAAGATTTTAAGGGGGACCTGGTACCCCAGCAGTGCTGAGCGGCAGAGCTCCCATGGGACAGCTGTCCCTGCAGCCAGGGAGACCACTGCGGCGAGGTAGCCCAATCCCTGCTGCAGGCCAGGCTCCCATGTAGCCGGGGACACCCCTCCAACCTCCCCCACTGCAGGGCAGCTGCCTCTGCAGCTGGGGGGCCCTCTTCAGAGCAGCAGCCCCGTTTCTGGCACCTGGAGGTATAGGGCAACTGGTAGCCACAGCTTCCCCCTCCAGCCAGGGAGTGCCCCCGCCCCAGCAGGGAGGCAGCTTCCCTAGGGCAGCCGCTGCTGGAGCTAGGGAGCATCCCTTCGGGGCAGCAACCCTGTTCCTGGAGCGCGACTGAGTGGAGCAGCCAGCGAACCCCTATCCCACTTGGCAGGGCAACTGTCCCTGCAACCAGGGAGCTCTCCCACAGGGCGGCAGCCCCGTTCCAGCACCCTGTGGCAGGGGGCAGCCAGGGAGATGCACTTGCCTGGCAGCTGCAGCCAGGGAGCCTCCCAGGATGTCCCGTATTTTGCGTGCAGAAATACGGTCACTCTATTTGTATTTGATTGTTGGCACTGATTAGTTATCAGGTCAGGGAATCCTTTCTGTTAACTGAATAAGAGTTGATTCAGGTCCGAACAATAAAGCCTAAAACAAAAGTTCAATATAATAAAATATAAAGCTATATAAATATTACTGTTTATATTTTTCAATAGAAAGGCCACATTTCTTTTGCATTTGTACAGAACATGTTAAAATAGGGCCTTGATCTGACTGGTGCTATTGGGTGATACTGCACTACAAATAATTAATAATTATAGGCTAAATTTGTTAACATTGAGTACAGACTAACACGGCTGCCTCTCTGCTGCTACTTATTAACATGTAGTTAGACTACCTCACACTTTCCATTATTATGGTGTAATTTAGTTTGTGTATAAACTTTAGCCAATCAGAATGAAACACTATTTCTGTACTTTATCTGATTCAGGTTAAATTTAAATTAACCCCTCCCCCCTCAAGGTAATAAAAATAACTCTAAAGAATGAGTTAGCCTTGCCAGTTTAAAAGTGATTGGATCTTTTGTTTAAAATGTAACTCTGACAGACCCAGGTCACCAGCACCAGGGCTTGAACCTGTAATCATAGAGGCTAAAGCCTTGTGCTCTCCTGCATGAGCTGAAGGCCAGCTGGCGCTCAGCCAAGGCTGTAGACCAGAGACTTCACTCACCCAAATGTGAGGTCTCCTGCCTCTGGGCACTATAGAAATGACCTTCATGCATCCATGGTTCAGAGTAGGAGGTTTCAGTATGGCAGGTTGGGAGAAAGGCAGTGGTAAATCTGAGGCCTTTGACTGTTCCTCTAAAAATCTATTTAGGCTATAAACCACAGAAAATCCCTATTTACACAACCCACCAGCTTCTTAATGTTTATTATTCCATCTGTACTGTGCATATTCTCATGCCTTGCTGAGCTGATTTCTTGTCTTCTCCCATCAGACTGCCTTTAAGTTTAGAGAAGGGTATCCGTGGCTGAGAACCAAGAAAGTTCTTGGTTCCAGTTCAATGTCTTTCCTTGATAGGTGTTGACATTTTTGTTTACTTCACAACTGTTATATAGCAATGACTACCTATAGGAAGAGGCTGACAGGTATGCTCCCATTTTGCTGGTAGGATAATTGAGAAGTTGCCTTTTTTTGAATACGTGGGGATAGAATTGAAGTCTCCAAAATGACAGACCCTTGCCTCATCCATGTAGCAACATTGCCTTTCAAAATAAGCGTGTCAAATCCAATGTGCTTGGCTATGTTGTAAAACTTTCGTTTTAATCACTTTTTAAGACGCACTATTCCCGCCTTAGAATAGAATCTTGGAATTCTGACTGCTTGTATAAGAATACTGGTATAAGCAACAGTGTCATGTCCCCACTAATGACTGATGCACAGCTGGTAATCACCAACTTCTGCTACTAGCTCCTTCTTTTAGCTGCAATGGCAATGATGTAGCTCTCTGATGAAAAGCTTGAGTGTGCAAAGTTGGTAATAAGTGCAGGATGTCATTAAAGTTCCACATGCCAAATTTTTCTGTTTTTTGTTTTTTTTTTTTTAAAGAATCCAGGAAATTCTGTAGCAAAATACTGTCAAAAGTCCATTGCAAAATCAAGCACTCAAGAAATATGAAAATTTGTTTCTGCTCCAGATGTGGCGAAGGACCATCATGAATATACTTCTCTTTCACAGGATACTTGCCAGTCCATGTATTTTGCTTAGCCCCCACCCCCTTTATTTTTCTTGTTAGAACAAATGGGTGATACCTGTCACCCATGGAATTTGAAGTTGAAATTGGTGGTGGAAAAAGTTGACTGGCTTGTTTCTAATGACTACTTTTACTTTACAAATTTAATTTGTTTATTTTCATGTAGCAGTGTCTTCATTTCAACATTTAACTTTATTCTCTCTCTGAGCTGAGAAATCACGGGAAAATTGAGGTGCTAACTTTTGATTTGCTCTGCTGCAGCAGCTCTCTAGCATGCTTGGTTTCCCAGCCCAGCAGCAGAGAGCCCTGCAGCTGTTGAGCCAACACCTAATGTTGTAGGTATGCTGTTCAGGAGCCAGAGCAGGTGAGCTAGGCCTGCTGCCACGAACTACCAACCCCATTCTGCCAGGAAATGGTGCTTTGAGTCACACCAGCATGCTGCCTGTAATCTGTAGTTCTGCCTTAAATAGTCTCACCCAGCAGCATGAAAATTTTTCCTGGAAGGATGTTTGAGGCGGGGCAGGAGGGCGTGTATAGTTTTTGGCTCTTGAAAAGACAAAACTAGGTGCCCCTCTCATCAGAAACTAATGTATGTCTTAATTGAGCAAATGGTATAAAATAGAAATGTAAAACTTCTCTCACTTGCTTCTCCACTCTAATGGAGTGTGGTGGGGCTTTTCTCCTTTGCAGGGGCTTTCTCAGTACTCCTCATCAGGTTCCTCCCACATACTGCAGCATGTCAGCACACGCAGAGAAGTGCTCCTGCGCCAACCTGCTGCTACTTTTGTGAGAACCTGTCTCAGGGAGCATCATGTGTAATGGAAACTGTGTGCGTTTACGGAGCTTAGCCCATGGACCATTGCTTCTGACAAGAAAACAGGTTCAGAATCTGAAATAGTTGTAATAATACCTAGCTCTTGTATAGCACTTCTCTTCAGTAGATTTCAGAGCATATCATAATCTGTAATGGCATGCAGTAAAGGGTTTCTTTGCCCCCTCCCTCACCATAGGTTAAATCATGAGGCAGTTTGTTTTTAAAAATCTATTTAGTCATTGTTTTCATTGATTAAATATACATCATCAGATGTTTGCCTATAAACAAAGTATTTTTTCCCTTACATAGCTTGTCATATTGTATGACTCTGCCTTGTTGTCCTAAATCAACTATTGTGGGGGTTTTTTTTGTAACAAGAGTAAGGTGTCGTTGCAGGACAGGTGGTGAAAAGAAGCATTTGGTCAATCGCATATTCTGATAAATGAATAAGTTAGGACAAATAAGCAAGAAAGTTAAATAGGCTGTGTCTACATTGCCCCTCCCTTTGGAAGGGGTATGTAAATACAGTGGATCAAAAATGCTAATGAGGTGCTGATAGGAATATTCAGTGCCTCGTTTTGCATAATGGTAGCCACTCACCATGTCAAAAATGCTGTTTTTGAAATGCAAGCTGGCCATGGAGATGGGGTTCCTTTGAAAGGAAGCCCTGCTTTTGAAAGCACCCTTCTTCCTGAAAAAAGCTCAAGGAAGAGAGGTACTGTCGAATGCAGGGCTTCCTTTCAAAGTAGTCCTGGCTACACGATTAGTTTACATTTTGAAAGCAGCACTTTTGATATGGAGAGTGGCCATCATTATGCAAATGAGGTGCTGAATATTCATATCAGCAACTCATTAGCATTTTCAATCTGCAACATTTACATGCCCCTTCCGAAAGGGAGGGAGATTGTAGACGCATCCTTGGTTTTAGTGTTCCTCATCACCTTTGCCCTACTGTGAAAATTAATTACATCAGCCTCCATACCTCTTTACTCCTGCCTTTTTGCATTTTAATATCTAATCACTTCATCTGAAAACTCTGACTTTTCCTTAATTCATATGTGAAATGGTATTGTAAATACTGTACCTTCTGTACTTACTGTTATAAATTGATCTGGAGAAGTAACCCTGACCATAAATGCTTCCTCTTCAGTGAAGAATTGCTCAGGCATGGAAAGAATTCCTTTAGTCCCTTGTCATACCTTTTACGTAATCCCCGTGTTTCAAAAATACTGATGGCATGATGTCAGTTACAGGAATCTGAACTGTAAATACACCTCCTTAATCTTGCCCTCCTATTACAAAATCATAACATCCAATTGCTGTCTCAAATTTAAAATGACTGACAAAATTGTGGATATTAAAACTCTTTCTTACCCTTCTCATGTAAATAGTGTGACATTTCTTTTTCATTTATATAACAAAGTGGAGCTAAAGCACTAATAGTCGTCCCGTCACATCCTGTGATTCTATGTGTCACTATGATGTCTGAGTACCTGCAATTTTATATATATTGAGCCTAATTTAGTGCCTCACTCTGAGTTGGTGTTTTTTGTCAGGATCAGATCGATACCTATGGCAGGCTTTCTCCTGTATGAACTGAGATTTTTCTCCTGGATGAATCTCCTGCTGATTTAATATAGGTAGTGGGAACTTTGCCTCAGTAAAATGAATTGGATTAGTGGATTAGGCCATTTTTTTACAAAGTCTGTTTGTGGACCATTTAAAATCAGCAGTAAACCTTTTTAGATCTGTGCATCTAAGTAAAATCACGCCCCCCCACACACACTGTCACCTTAATACATTTGTTTTTATGCTTGATGTATTTAATATTCGTATAAAACAGTATGCTCTTAAGTAAGTGTATTACTAACCTGTGGTTTTTTTTTTAAAGGTAAAGTCAAAGCCAAGCTATGTTCAACCAGCTTCCCAAACTTTCTAAAATTTCTAAAAATTTAAAAAAAAAAAAAAAAAAAAAAAAAGGGAGAAATTTATCAGTAATTCAGTCTATAGGATTTACGTACTCCATTGAAACAGATCATTGTGCAGGACTCATTTATTGGCTTGAGATAAGTGGCTCATAACAGGGGAACTATAACTGGACAGATAAGATTTATCCTTTTCACAATAGCACCATACTGTTAGCTCATTTTCAGTTTGAGATCCTCTATATCCCCAGCTTCTCTTCTGAATAACTACTGCATGGCCAGTTATTCCCAATTTTGTGTATTTGACTTTTCCTTTGTGAGCAAAATTCGTTGTACTTTATTAAATTTCATCTTGTTGAATTCGGAGTAAGTTCTCCATTTTACCAAAGTTATTTAAAATTCTTGATCAGTCCTCCAAACTGCTTGCAGTCAGTTTTGGCTTGGTGTCATCCACAAACCTTGTAAGCATACCCTCCACTTCATTATCCAAGTTATTAATTAAAATGTTAAAAAGCAGCAGACCCTGTGGGATCCCACTAGGTAGGTCTTCCCAGACTGACTGTGAACTGTTAATTGAGTGTAGGTTTTCAACCAGTTGGACATCCACCTTACTTATTTGATTTAGATCACATTTCCCTAGTTTTGCTTTGAGCCTGTCATGTGGTCTTGCTAAAAATCAAGATCTATCACCTCTACTGCTTCCCCCTACCCGCAAGACCTGTAACCTCATCAAAAAAGGAAACTGGCTTAGCATATTTTTTTTCTTGGTAAATCCATATCAGCTATTCCTCATCTTATTGTCTCCTAGGTGCTTACATATTGTTTAATAATTTGTTCGAATATCTTTACATTTAGGCTAATAGTCTATAACTTGTGGGATTGTTGTAGTAATCTTTTTACGAAGATATAGTTACTATGCTTTGGCTTTCTCTAATCCTCTGAGGTCTCACCCATCCTCCATGAGTTCCAGAGATAAAGATTAATGGTTATGAGCTAGCTTCTGCTAGTGCCTTAAATATCTTAGGATGAATTTCATCAGGTGCTGTAGACTTGAATAAATTTAGCTTACCTAAATATTGTTTAATCTGCTTTTTCACTCTTCTTTGTTATATTCCATTGAGCAGCTGGTCACAGTTGCCTTTTGTGTGTGATGACTTGGGCAAAACAGGCATTAAGCATCCCAGTTGTCATGGTGTTTGTTATTAGCTCTCCTTTTCTTTTAAGTAGCGGACCTACTGTTTTTTTGTTTTATAAACACTGCTTGACATATGTTTTATAATACAAATAGAAAAGGCAAAGGACAGAATGTAGTTTGAGTTTAATATTCTTGTAGGAATCTTAACTATTATTAGTGGTGAATTTACAGGGTTGTTTTCTGTGGCATATAATTGTATATTCTCTTATTTCAGTTTTATAAATGAGAGTAAGAATAAGGGATAAAAACCTAGGGGAAAAGCTTACTCAGGTAAGTTATGTAATCAGTAACACTGGAGGAACATGAATGATACTCAACCTTCAGTGGTTGAGGACCCAGTTAGTAATCAATGTAACTCAAAAGAGCCATGGTGGTGTGAATTCATTTTTTCATTTACACTCTTTCTGTCTCAGTGACTGACCAAGTTTTATTTTATCAGCTACAGTTGGTTAATAACACAGTAAAAAGTGTCCTGATTTGTTGATAACATACACTGGCTCACAATTAAACCATACAAATTTTTTACTATCATTTGCTATAGAGAGCCACAGGAAACACATAAGAGCCATTTACGTTCCCAAACCTTAACATGACTACCATTGGATTATATTGTGAAATCTTTGGGGGGCCAAGGCTGTACTCCTCAGGTGTGTTATTGCAAACCACTGTGGAACCCTGACCTTTGACTGTGGCCCAGACAATACCTCCAATTAAAAAAAAATGTATGGGGCTAGTATTATAACCTCTCTTAATCGGACTCTGAATGCACTTGCATCAGTTCACATTTCCTAGATTCTGTAAGGCTCTTTTGGGTCATAAAACCTAATGCCTCATAACGGTTAAATGAAATATAATCTGATGAACATGTATGCAATGAAGTCTTTCAAGGAGAGCAATAAGATTGGAGGAGTAATGGGATAGAAAGGTTTCAGGATGAGAGGTTACAAATGGGCGCACTTGCTGTTAGTGATTGTACTTAACGTGTCTGCAAGTATACTACTAAGGTGAACTAAAATTTGCAGTATGTGTGTCCAGGGCACAGTTTTTCAGTGGCTACAATGCTAAGACAGATTTTTTTTCATAGGTAGTACAGTAACTGCACTACTAACTGGTGACAGTTTCTGTCTCAAACTTTAAAATCCAGCTATGCCTTTTTTAATGGCAGATTAGCAATAGAATCGAGGATTATTTTAAAATTGGAATAATTGCCTACTTCAAACAGCCATTTTGCTCAGTGTTTTCAAAAATAAAATCTCTTTTGGAAGAGAGTAACAGGAAAAGCTTCATCTCAAGTTCTGTGGGGTTTTTTTATTTTTGTTTCTGAAAGCTAGGAGCATGTGAAAACAGGCACTTATAATTACAGCTGTTATGCTGGTGGTGAATATGGTTCTTGTAGCCTGACTCTTTCCCACAAAGGCTAAGAATCTGCAAGTCCAGATGAAGTCTGTGGAAAATGAGCATATTCACAGTTCTTGAAAACCAGTCCTCCCACAACCCTGAGACTCTATAGGACCTGAAATCAAAGCACCAGTTTGTGTGGAAACAGTCTGGAGGTACTGATGGATATTTCCTCCTTGTGCGTAATTGGTAGATGAAAATCTAAAAGGTCTGATTATGGAGAACCAAAATAGCCATTGTGGGGCCATAATGGTGAATTTGGAGAAAATTGGGAAACTACCGTTGGAAGGGTTAGGTTTGCCATTTTAAAGTTTTTTGAAATAGAAGTAGGTTAGAGAAATTTAGAACCAGTTTACTCAGGTTTAAGAAAGCAAGCCAGGTTTAACACTCCAATGGGTTGTCATTTTTGGTTAAATTGGAGGTGTGTGCAGGGACTTTTAAAATGTTAGATTTTATTTCATACATGGCTACATACATACTCTATGGATTAATATTCTTGTGAGGATCAGTTTTCTGTTTCTTCCTATAGTGATAGCGTGCCGTATAGGTTGAACCTCTCTTGTCTGCACCCTTGGGACCTGACTAGTGCCAGATAAGAGAATTTTCCGGACCATGGGAGGTCAACATTGTCTAGCAGCATTATCCACACTTCCACTGCTTATTGGGCTCTTAAAAGACATATGGGTAAATTACAGCAGAGAACACTGAGAGCTAGGACTGGTGGCTATAAACAAACTCTATGGGACCACAGGAAACTTTGCCACACCCATGATAAGTAGTCATCCGGCTAACTGAAATCATTCTGGATTATGGATGTTTCCAGACAAGAGTGTTCTGGATTAGAGAGGTTCAGCCTATAGTAGCAAAGTTCTAAACTGGAAAGAACAGAAGTAATGTGATAAATTTATAGAGACCCAGGAAAGAGATACTAGTTGGCAAGAAGGTCTGCGTCTGAAGATTTATAAAGTCATGGATTGTGCACATGGAGAATTCCTGTTAGGCCTTTCAGTTCATCTCCCTGCAAATGTTCTGCAGGATGCTTAGAATGTTTTTTGTCTATTCTAGTTGAAAGTCCCAAGAGGGCGGGGGTGGAGGGGCTTTTAGAGCCCACTAGACCTTACTGTCAAGATTTTTCCTTATTTTTCCCACTTTTTTCCTCACTTTTAAAATATTGTGACAGTTACTGGGCTTGCTCTGCCATTGTCTCTTTTTGGGATCTTGCCAAGTGCAAGACTTTCTTTCCTTCTCCTGGAGCAGAATTCAGTAAGAACAGAACTATCATATTGGTTCAAACCAGTGGTCCATCTAGTACCAGTGTCCAACAGTGGCCCATCCTAGAACTTCAAGGGGAGAGTACAGAACAAGGCAATTTTGGGGAGATTCCCCACCCCCTGTTTTCTCCTTCTGGCAATTCTGCAATTCATTCACCCTTAGACAAGGGCATGGGCTACAGTCTCCTCGTCTGTCAGTCACAGCTAGGCACAGTGGTGATACACGTAACAAATAATAAATCAGCCCAGCTAGCTGTGATTGGTATGTTTGCAAGCTCTTTCTCTCTAGAAGCCTGTGACAACATACATCTGTTGTGGTGCCTTGTTTTGAAGAAGTTGTTTTTCTATCAAGTATTCATTCCTTAAGGGCACAAAGCAAAACATTAAAAACCATGAAAGGCTGAAGTACATTATGTACACGGTTGTAAATTCATCTCAGACAATCAAACTCCACCTTTTGGCAAGAAGAAGCAACCCTTCCTGTTCATAGCATCTGTCTGTCTGGTTCCCAGCCAGTCAGCTTTTCCTAGCTCATCCAATAATCCCTCCTCCTTTTTCTGGGGTCTTTGAGCTTTCCAGACCGTTTGATCGAAGGAATTTTGCCTTGGAAAGGTACGTTACGTCCATCTGGCTGGAAACAGCCAGGTGTTTTTTCTTATTCATGGCCCAGCTATTGTCTCCTCAAGAGGCCTGTTTTAGTTTGTGATTTCATTCCTAGCATTCAGGCAGATGGATATCACACAGATAATCTGAGGCTAGATGATTATGAAAATGCTAATTTTCCAGATTGTCACAAACAGGCTGCGTCTACACTGGCACAAAACTTTGAAATGGCCATGCAAATGGCCAAATCGAAGATTACTAATGAGGCACTGGAATGCATATTCAGCACCTCATTAGCATGCTGCAAGCCACAGCTCTTCGAAATTGCTGTGTTTTGCTCCCGCATGGCTCGTCCAGATGGGGATCCTTTTCGAAAGGACTCCACCAACTTTGAAATCCCCTCATTCCTATCAGCTCATGGGCAATTTCAAAGAGTGGAAATTTCAAAGAGCTGTGGTTGGCAGCATGCTAATGTGGTGCTGAATATGCATTTCAGCGCCTCATTAGTAATCTTCGATTTGGCCATTTGCACGGCCATTTTGAAGTTTTGTGCCAGTGTAGACACAGCTATGTTGTTCTATTTTCCTATATAAACTGTGTAGCATAGTAATAGATCCTCTCCAGCCTTAAAGTTTATACGAGTTGAACCTCTCAAGTCCAGCACTCTCTCCGTGTCTGTCAGTAGCTGTGGTCCGGCATGATTTTAGTTAGCTGGACAGCCACTTATGGGTGTGGCTGAGTTTCCCATGGTCCCATAAAGTTTGTTTACAAGCACCAGTCCCGGCTTTCTGTGTTCTGTGCTGTAACTAAGCTCTTATTTACCCCTACGTGTCTTCTAAGACCCTAGTAAGCAGTGGAAGTATTGGTAATGCTGCTAGACAATATAGACCATTTCATGCGTTGGCAAATTCTCTGGTTCAGCAGCAGTCAGGTCCCAAGGGTGCCACATTAGAGGGGTTCAACCTGTATTTCAAACATTTACATACAAACGGAATATGAAGAGAGATTAATCTCTTCATGAATCACAGGCCACCTTTCTCACCAGTAGCTTTTGGTAATCCTATTTGAGCTTCCACCAATTGTATCAGTGATTGTGGTAAAGGAACACCCACAATCAGTTGTCAAACTGCACTGAACACTCAACAAAGTACTACTTTCTAGCTCTTTTGGTATGATACCTTTGCACATTCATTTCTGAATTGTATTGCCTTTTTTTGTTCTGCCCTATCAATTGCAATACTCATGTAAATCAGTTTTAGTGCTTGCATTACTGATTTTTTTGGGTTCCTCTCACATTGTAGGGTCTGATATTTTAAATTACTATTGAACCTTATTTCATTTTCTGCTTTTTATTTCTAATTGTAGGTCCTTTTGTACAGTTTTCCTATTCTTATTCGTCTCCACAGTTCATACCAATTTAGTATCCTCTACTCATGGAGATATTTAATTAGACCAGATTTAGTAGCAATCCCTGCTGCTGTCTGCTAGAGCTATCTCTTCTCCTTTCCAAATGCAATTCTTTTTTTTAAAAACACACACACACACTCTAAATCTTGTGGCTTATTGTCAAAGGCATACTTTTTCCTAACTTAAACGTTCTAGTTTTCCTCTTTTTTCCCTCAGAACACACTGAGGATCTCTCTGTCCTTTTTTTCTTACACCCAGGCTGCTTCTACACATGCCACCTCCTGTCGGATGTAGCATGGTAATGAGGCTATTCAAAGCAGGCTAACGAAGTGCTAATGTGCATATTCAGTGCCTCATTAGCATAATGGTAGCCACGTGAATTTCAAAGTGTAGACTTCAAAATGCAGATTGACAGTGTAGATGGAGGCAGCTTTGAAATAATCGCTCCACTTTGACATTCCCTTACTCCCACAAAACTAGATTGTTATACCCAAAAATCCATTAAATAGGAGGATTTACTCCCCCCCCACGCCCCAGTTCCTCCTCTCTCCCCCCGCACCCATGCCTGTGGCTCATCAGAACCACTGCCACTGGAGGGGCCACTAGAGCCCACCGTGGTGGAGGGTTTGGTGGCTGGAAGCGGTGGCTTCGGTAAGTCACTTTACTCTTTTTCAGGGGGTGGGGAGGGTGGGATTTAGGATTTTATGGGCCCTCAATTAAGCGGACTTCGGGGAACAATGGGGGGGTGAGGGGAGGCTGGAGGACATCCATTGTTTCCAAAGTACACTAATTGAGCTCCATAAAGTCGAGGGTTTAACTTAAGTGCATCCTCTATACAACAAGCTGAAACACATGGGTTTATTTTCTTTTTTCACTTCTCAGTTGTTGGCAGTTACTGGCATACACTAATATTTTAGACATCGCCTTCCTTTCCATCATCATTTGTTTGGCCTGAGCTTTCCACTAGTAGCACACTATTGTTGTAGATGCATACATTTCTGACGTTAACCTTTTTGTTGTCATATACTGAGTGTGGTTGGATGGTCATGTGTGTGTGTTCTCTCCCTGTGAGCTGCCCCAATGCTGCAGATAGCCAGCACAGCAGACCTCGGGTAAACCCCTCAGTTTCCACAAAATCTGCTAAGATACAAGGGTACTAAGCCAGGTTTATTGTCGACAAAACACGGATACCAAGGCTTTGTCTGTGCAACACAGCTTTTAGCGATGCTGCTGTGTCATTAAATGTTGGAAAGTGTAAATGTTGTTTGTTGGCACCTTTTGCTTTCAAAAAACTTCCAACCCCATGAGAAGAGGTTGCTTTGTAAGCTCGGTTTACGTTAGCTCTTGCTGCATCAAAACTTTTGTTGTTCAGGGGATGGTGTTTTTTAAGCAGCTGTGAATGACAAAAGCTTTGTTGCTCAAATGCCAGTGTAGATAGATTAAAATATGTATGCCCAGGACAACAAATGGCAGGACTTTCCATACTGCTACCTTCCACTTCCCACCCCAACTGGATAGTATACATCTTTGTATCATGATACAAACAAGTTTAACATAGTTACTGTCTCCCGATGTTACTTCTATTACCCATCACCTTGTACATGTTGGTTCAGTTAATACCTCTTTATTACATACAGTTATCCTGAGAGATCAGTATGTTCCTGTTATCCATGGGCAATGTTTTTGTGCTGTCATTGATATCTGGATGTACTTTGTGCTTAATGCTCCTTATGAATGTGTGTTTCTGCAGTATTGACCGTTATTCCTACAAGGGGTTGTTATGTCCCAGGTTCTCTTGCTTCTACACTTACATATTTAAAATTATATGCAATGTGTCTGTCATATATGGTTAGGCAAGGGCTTTCTTATATAAGTAGTTTGCTTGGGGAGAACAAAGAACACGTGTTTCGGAAGCATGCACTGAACACTTATTAGAAAAATCAAGGGGCACTAAATGGTGTATGTCAGGCGTGTCCAGCCCCCGGGCCACATGTGGCCCTGGACAGCTAGTAATGCAGCCCCACAAGATCATAAACTTTTAACGTTATTATGTGATTTATATACATTAACTATATTATATATTTTATATGTGGCCCAAGACAATTCCTTTTCACTCAGTGTGGCCCAGGCAAGCCAAAAGGTTGGACACCCATGGTGTACATGGTTCCTTCTTGCTTCTGCGATCCCATGTAAGGTTTTGGTGAACGTATCGTAGGGTTATAATTAATGTTGTTCTGAACTAACAAAAACATAGTGTTCTTTAGCCCACCTTGTAATGCACATGAATCACAATGGAGAAGCTTTTTTGGCTAAGCTCAGAATCTGCAAAATGATGGCTTTTAGCAAGCCTGTAAGCACTAGGCTATAGCTGAAAAAAATCTGTGCACATCTTTCATCCTAACTAGAAATAAGTCATGCCACATCTTAACTTTTGCACATTTGTGGTCCTAAATGGTATTTCTGAGACTTTCTCAATGGTATTTTCCATCAACTCTTAGTTTTTCTTTCAATATAGTTGCACATTTTTAATTACTTTCTCTCACTTTAAAATATAACTAAATTGTGAACACAGAGGCCTTCCATAGGTGCAGTCAGTTTGGTATGCAGATGGACTGACAATGATTAAAATCTGTGAAAGAAAGAATAGCTAGTATATTGAAGTAGAGGGAAGAGTAATTAATACTTTGAAGTGTGGTCTGCCAATGATTCTCCCCAGTGATACTTTTTATTTTGGGGTGGGGTTAAGGAGGAAATATGTAATTTAGTGGAGTCTGGAGTTTGCACAAGATTCTGAGGCCAATTCCACAAAACATTAAAGAACATACACAAGTTCATCTGTTTGCAAGAAAGCACGTATGCATGTGTTTAAATGCTTTGCTGAATTGAGGTCTTAACTTACATAGTTTGGTTCAGCAGTGTACAGAGGGGAATACATTTCTCCAGAAGCCAGGAGAGTTCTCTTTACATCCTTACTTTGAATCGAACACTCAAACATAAAAGAGATTAAACCTTACTTGTTAACCTTTCATCTTGTAAGATTTTCTGGAAGAGCCTTGTTTTTTGTTTTGTTTTGTTTTGTTTTTTGTTCAACACAGTACTTGTACTACAATGTATTTGTTGTTCTATAGGTGTATATTTTATAGTCAAACATAGCATGATACATTGTGCTAACCAGGTCAGTGTACTGTAGCTTCCTTCATTTTGTTTTTCCTTCTCTTCCTTAACCTTACTTTACTTGATTTTTTTCCCCTCTTTCTTTTCTCATGTTCCATCCATCTTTTCCTCTTCCTTTTCTTGTATTGCATTTTCTGCCTCTTTCATGTTTACTATCTTTCTTGTTTTTTCTTCCAGTAAGACCCTTTTCTGCTTCTGCGGTCTTACGTAGGATTTTCATGTGGCCTGAATTTATTTTATGAAAGCTTGGCTTGTTTTTGAAGACCTTAGTGAGGTTTAGCCAGATTACTGCAATGTGCTATGTTTAATGTCTTCAGGTTTTGTATATGAAAGCTATTTGTATCATGTTGCCTTCAGTGGCAAATGAAATATAAAGGGAGATAATATTTTAAGATGCAAGCACAAGGGGGTACAATTAAGGATGAGCTTTCAGCCTTAACTCTGTTTCCTGAATATTGTGTGTGTGCGCGTGTGTGCAGATATGTGCACAAGAGAGATCAACTAAGCATGAAATTCCTTGGTTCTGCTAGTACAACGAAAGAAACAGACAGGAGATAAGTCCAGAACAAAGCAGAAATAATGGGGTATTTCATCCCCAAAAGGAGAGTGAAATGAGATGTAAGAGTAGGCAAAGAAAGACTCCATGGCTTGAGGTAGTGCAGTATGTTGGCACAAAAGGAGTAGTTCAGGGATGTCTGTTGCTGAGAGCTGTGATCTCTGAGCAGCCCACGTGTAAAAAATGTTTTGTCACTCCTGTTACAGAGATAATATCTAATGCATTTCCCAGAAGAAACCTCAGTAGGATTTTTTAAAAAGGGCCGCTGTCAGGGACTTTTAGTTCAAATGCGGATCAACCTAAAATTACAATAATCCGGTTGGAGTAAAAATTCCTAGGCTCGAGTCTAACTGGCAATTTTCCTGTAATTCCTTGCACTTGATTGCCAAAAACAATAGCGGTGCTTAATTTTGCACATTTTTCTGTTGTCTGTGCAACAGCAGCTTACTGGGGAAATAAGCAGATTTCTTCAAGATACCAGTTTATTTTCGTTCCAACTTTCTCTCTCTCTCTCTCTCTCACAATTACTTTACATTTTTTCTAGTTCTTAAATCCTTCTCTCCCTTCAGATGTGAATACACAGCCCAGTGTACTATTCTCTCTCTGTCATTCAAAAAAAATGGACATTTAGGCTATGTCTACACAAGAGGGTTTTATTGACAAAACTGATGTTTTCTTTACAAAACTTGCGCAGCGTCCACACTGAAAATGTGTTCCGTCACTATGCTGTCAACAGAACTTGGAACTTTTGTTGACAGTCTTCTGCCTCTTCCCCATGAGGCAGATCACCTTTCTCAACAGAATCTGGGGACCGAAAAGCCGTGTGGATGCTCTGAGGGGCCCTCTGTCGACAGACAGGGCGTGTGGGTCACCCAGCAGCCTGTCTGCTGTGCTTCCGGTTGGCTGTTTTGTTGAGAGAGCAGCCGGGCAGTCTGGTCCCTCTCTGTTGACAGAGTGGTTCAACAGAGCAATCTGCTTTCATGTGTGGCTGCAATCTGTTGGCAGAAGTTTTGTCGGAAGGTATCTATTGACAGATTGCTGTGGTGTAGACGTAGCCTTACAGTATTCCTGGAACTTTTCTTCAAATATCTCACATACACTTGAGTCTTCTCCCTTATCTGAGATAGGCCAGAACTCTCCAAACACAGAATGAGTAGGATCCTATAAGCTATGGCAGTGGAATGGAAGCAGGAGTCCCTGCCTCCTTATTCCATTCCAACTGCTGGTACCTCAGACAGTCCCTGAATGTGCAAGAAGGAAAAACTTTTTGTGTCAGTTGTTCACAAGGATTTAAATGGGAATCATTCAAAAATTCTTTACATAATTGGCAGCCTTGGAGATGTGCCCTAAAGAGAAAACATGGCAAAACTGAGGGTGTGGGTGGGCTCATGGGGATCCTATGTGATACTTCGAAAGTTATTCGAGGATGTTCCACTGTCCAGAGACTTGGGTTTTACTCTCTTGGGACTACAAACACTATAATCCATAATTGTATGGTGTGGTAGTGGCTTACTCCATCGGACATTGGAAGCACCTGGTGCCTCAGTTTCCCCATTTCTGAGTTTCAGTTCCCCAGACCTAAAGGGTATCGGTTCTCTTAGCCTGAAGTCTTCAGTGTCTTACTGGCTCCAGGATGACTTAGCTCTTTTGTCTGTGTTAACACCACCTCAGCTAAAATGTAATTTAATGGTGGTACAAGTAAACAGTTTTCTACCCCAGATGCTTCCAGGACAAATCCCTTTTTCTAAGGGTCTGCACGTATCAACATTCATTCTTTAGCTGTTCTGTAGAGGTAGCTTCCCATTCAGCTGGGGTCCACTCAACAATTCTTCCCTTTGCAAATAGAGATGAATGTCTTAGCTTCAAAGGAAGGGAGATGCATATAGGGAGATGCATGCTGTCCTTCAATAACTTTGAGTGATCACAGAACACTCACTTGAGTGGAACTCTCTCCTATATGTAACCTTCATAGACTTCGAAAAAGCCTTCGACAGCTTTGATAGAGACATTTTGTGGAAACTGTTGAAACACCGTGACATCCCATCCAAAGTTAACCTGATCTGTTAAGCGTACAAACCCTCAGTGTGCTAAGTTGTTCACTATGGTGTCTTGGCAGAATCCTTCAGCATACTCTCAAGAGTGCAACAAAGGTGCCTATTGTCACCTTTCCTGTTCTTGATCACAGTGGACTGGATTATGTGCAGGACAACAGATGGCCATCAACAGGGCATTCAGTGGACACTTTTCAAACAACTAAGGGTCATTGATTTTGTTGACTGTCACCCTCCTTTCACACCAACATAAAAACCCAGAAGAAAAGTTTGAAACACTAGACAAAACTGCCACAATGACTGCTGAGTATTAACAAGGGGAAGACCAAGACAATATGGATCAACCAGTCCAATGACACCACCATCACACTGGAAAGGGATGACCTGGAAGATGTGGAGCAGCTCACCTACATGAGGAGTATTATAGGCAGAGATGGAGGAACAGACAGCGATAACAATGCCAGGATAGGGAAGGCAACAGCTGCATTCAAGACTCTTCATCTCACATGGAGTTCACAAATAATATCTGTGAATCTTCAACACATTCATATACAAATGCCTCAGGTACATCCTTCACATCAAATGGCAAGACTTTGTCACAAATCAGCAGCTTAGGAACAGAGCAGGACAACAACCACTTGACGTTCTAATCAAGAGAAGAAAGTGGGGATGGCTAGGCCATGCTCTCAGAAAACCATCATCCAGCATAGTCCGTCAGGCTCTCACACAGAACCCTCAAGGAAAACACAAAAGAGGAAGACCTCAGAAAATGTGGAGAGGATCTACTGGGATTGAAGCACAACTGGGGTACTCCTGGAGTCAGCTAGAAGTTTTGTCTTGAGACAGGGTGAATTGGAGGAGACTTGTAGATGACCTGTGTGCCACTTGGAGTACAAGGGTTTAAGAGAAGTAAGTCATGCTGTCCTTCTCGTACCAGTTTCTGATCAAAGGCCACTATGTGATTTGGTTGTTTTGCCCTTAGCCACCTGAGTTCTTGCCTGGCTCTCTTCCTATGTAAGCCTACATCCATTGTCTCCTGAGTGTCTCTTCTGTATGCTTGAATACAGACTGCCCTTTTATTTGTTCCAGCCATCCTCATTTTAGTCATGTTCTTTCCCATCACAACACTTATGTTCTGAGAGGTAACCGAGTAGCAAGTAGCAGAAAGGCCAGCCTACCTTGTGACACAACATTAACACTGTCCTGCAGCGTCAATAGATTTGGGAATGGTGCACATCCATTCTTTTAATGGAATTGGATTTCTTTGAAGTTTAATCTTAACTCTGAATTTCCTGGTTTTACAACATAGCTATAAGGTAATTTATTCTAAGTTACTGACAAATACTAACATTAATTCCATATGAGTGTAGGTTTTAGCTAGGAATTATAGTACAGTGGTGGCAAGTGTATGAGAAACAAGAACTAGCGGTCAACAAAATGAAATTAATAGAGAGCAGGTTTAAAATAAACAAGGACATAATGCTTCAAAACACACACACACTCGATCTGTGGAATTCCCTGCCAGAGGATGCTCTGAAGGCCAGAACTAGAACATGGTTCAGAAAAGAACTGGATAAATTCATGGAGGCTAGGTCCGTTAGTACTAATTAGCAGGCATGGTGTCCCACACCTCTGTTTGCCAGGCAACAGGGGGATGGATCACTTTAGGATTACCTGTTCTGTTAAGTCCTTTTGGGACATCTAGCATTGGACACTCTTGGAAGACAGAATACTGGGCTGGATAGACCTTTGATCTACGCCAGTATGGCTGCTTTTATTTTCTCATAGCAATTTCTAATAAAAGTAGGAGAACATTACTGTATCCTGGGAAAACAATATAAAGTATAGAGTAAAATTTCATTTGTGAGTAGTGGCATTTTTTGTTTCAGCAGCTGTTTAATTTAGCCCATTGAACTTTTGAAGGCTGTTGTGAATGCAGAACATTTAGAATGTCATTTCAGAAATTGTTTCTTGTATTTTCTAAAACTTCAAAGCCTTAGGAAAACTAGGTACAAGATAAACCTCTTTAATCCTGCACCCTCAGGAACTAATTGGTGCCAAATCTGAGAATTTGCTGAACCACGGAAAGTCAGTGTTGTCTAGCAGCATTACCAATGCTTCCACTACTTACTGGGCTCTTAAAAGGTATTTAGGGTAAATTAGAATAGAATGACAACACAGAAAGCCAAGAGCCAGGACTGGAGGCTGTAAACAAACTTTATGGGACCATGGGAAACTTGGTCACACCCATGGTAAGTGGTCATCCCCTGCCAGAATAGGGATGTTGCCAGACCAGTGAGGTTCGACCTGTAGTAGGTAACAGTTACAAGATATTGGGAGATGAGACTTGACTTAGACACTGTGCCCTAAGAGAATTTCCTGTGATTGACAGTAAGATGTTAACTATTTGTGATTTTCTTCAATTCCCCGTCAGTCTACCAAAACAGGGAAGAAAATTATGTGGTTAATTCTGACTGGACTTTCTCTTCCTTGTACCAATTTCTGTAACCCTTCCTCACAGTGTTGTCTCTTCTTAAAATCACTCCAACACACTGCATCCCCTTCAATGAAAATCGTGGCCCCTGACCACTTACCAGATTTTGGAGTGGCACCCATCAAAAATTATTGCCCACCTTTGTGGAAGACACACATTTCTGGTGCTGAAGCTTCTGGATTTGACACCTAGGCTATGTCTACACTAGCCCCAGAACTTCGAAAGAGGCATAAAAATGAACCTAATCAGAAGATGCTAAAGAGGTGCCGCCATGAAGATGCAGTGCCTCATTAGCATAATGGAGGCCGCAGCACGTCAAAAGTGCCGCTTTCGATCGCACGCAGCTCGTCTACATGAGGTCCTTTTCGAAAGGACCCCACACGCTTCAAAATCCCCTTATTCCTATAACCAAATAGGTATAAGGGGATTTTGCAGTGTGTGGGGTGCTTTCGAAAAGGTCCCTGTGTGGACGAGCCATGAGCGATCGAAAGTGGCACTTTTGAAGTGCCATGGCCACCATTATGCTAATGAGGCACTCTATATTCATGGTAGTGCCTCATTAGCATCTTTCAATTAGGTTCATTATCATGCCCCTTTTGAAGTTCCGGGGCTAGTGTAGACATAGCCCTAGTGATGGATCTTATGGGTATGTGTCTCAGATATGCAGCCAGTCATGAATTGTGTATGAAGGTACATGTTCTGTCACTTGGTATGCTTCTTTGTGCCCTTATGTTTGGTAGTTGACGCTGATGAGTATTTGATGAGATACCGCTTTGTTTCAGGCAATGCATTTTACCGACTTAAAATGTGATGATCATTCATACGTGAATATAAACACTATGTAGAAACCTTTAGCACTGACTTTGTCAGAATGGTGATCTTTTAAATTTTTGGTAAAGATTTTACCAGAAATGCATAAATAAAGATCTTGGGTACTAATGTACTGAATAGGGTTGACCTCTCCTAAATTGCTTCACTGCCACTTACGTGGTATGCGTGGTGTTGTAAGAGACACACAGGGTAAGCAACATAGTTCTTCATAGGGTGACACAATAATTGATTTAGGCCTCGCTAGTGCTGTGAGCAATTTGCTCCTAAGATACGTCTCTCATTAAACCTACATAGTATACAATATGGTGGCTGTTATAAAGTATATTGTGAAAGCCAGTTCAAGCTGACAGTAAAATGGACAGCAGCCTCTTGAAAGTAGGGAATACTAAGTAGAAATTGAAGACAACGGAACTAAAGTGATTTCTACCCCTTCCCAACAAATGGGAGGGTCTGGGCGGTAACAGCTGTAAATCTCCTTGCTAGTTGGTATTGCATTAGCTACAAATGGGGTTAGTGGCTGCACCTCTTGCTGATTTTAATGATGGCAGCAAATATGGTTGGACAATATCTTAATAGCATTCATGATTGTCTCGTTAAATGCGTCTTTTTGTGCTATTTGGGGAATTAAATCAGTGCGCGCATCTGATGTGCGTCAGATCTAGGTGACAAATATATATACTAATGCGTTCTTAAAAATTTAGTATTTAGACTCCAGTTGGGTTAATATCAGTCTCTAGTAATCACTGATTTGTGCCAGGATATTTGGTGTGGTGGGGGTAAGGAGACAGGGAAGAGAATATTTTGCTTATCTTTGTCTTTAATTTTGTGGACTAGAGTTTTTTTCTTTTTTTATTTTGTTACAGTATATGTCTTTTTTTTTTTTTTTTCCTTTTCCTGGCAGTGTTTTAGAGCACTTTGCTGCAAGGGACCACCACCTCCACGACCTGAATATGACTTGGTTTGCATAGGTCTTACTGGTTCTGGCAAGACAAGTCTACTGTCACAGCTTTGCAGTGAAAGTCGAGAGAATATAGTTTCTACAACAGGTATGTACTGCTGTCAGGAAGATTTTTTTTTTTTTTCAACCAAAATAAATGTTTCTAATTTTTAGATGGATGACTGTTAAATTATTGCATAAGTTCATTCCTTAGAATAAAAATAATTGGTGAGATTTAATATGTTTCTCTTTTAATAATTCAAGGGCGCACAATGAAAAAGGAATACAGAAACTAAACTATAATATGTAGAATAAAGCTAATTTTTCATATTTTTCATAGCCCAGAAGTTTTGATTTTTACAACAAAATTTATAAAGTTTGATTCCTGATACATTTACATCAGTTAGTCAAACAGAACATATTTATCCTTTTGGCCACTTCCAATTTAGGGTTCTTTTGGTTATTTACTAGGTTGGTTCCATGTTCATTGTACTACTGTGTGCACGTAGTTTAAAAGCATGTGTGTTGTCATGGTTTTTTCCCTGGATGAATGGTGGCACTAACTGGATTATATTTGAAGTATCTGCTGAAGGCTTTATAACTCTTCAGGATGGTAATTAAGAAATTAAGTTTTAAAATCTTTTGCAGTTTTAAAATCTTTTGTTTTCAACTGCTTAATTAAACAAATGCTAAGGCGGTTACTCTCACAAAACTTTGACTTTTTTCTGGGGAATTTTCACAAGAACATAAAATCTGGTACATTTTGAAAGTGAAAGAGCTCTCCATTGACATGGGTGACCATATGTAAATGGTTAATTTCTAAAGGTTTTACCCCCTCCTTTGGGATTTTCCTTAGACACCAAAAGGGAAGAAAGGAACTTTTGAAGCCTTACTCTTTAAAGTACTTTGCTACATAGGCAAAAAGTGAGGGAAAAGGTGATAGTAAACGGGGTGAGATGAGGAAACTAGAGGACAAACTTTAGGGCATAGGTCCTTCCACAACAAGTCACCACAGCATCGTGAAATATGTAAGTAACCAAAAGAAAGAACTTAATCCAGGGATCAGCAACTTTTCCAAGGTGGAGTGCTGAAATTTGGCCTTTTGACCGTTATATATGGTCCAAATTCCAGTGATACTTTTTAAAGTCACTCATAGTCCTAACTACAATAGCTTCATTAATAAATAAACAAACAATTTACCATTTAGGTGGTGGTTGGTAGCATTATTTGATCTTTTGTTAATCCACAGGTAGCATGGCTTTGAGTAGGCTTCTGGCTGCATGGAGGAGGACGGACAGGGCTGAGGTTCTGCCTCATGTGCCAATGAAAATCTGCTTGCATGCCACTCTTGGCATGTGAGCCGGGGGTTGCTGACCACTGACTTATTCAGTGATCACTATCTATTTCTTGTCACAGCCTTCTCTCTTTGGTCAGCAGAAGAAAGCTGTATTTCTGGTCACAGCCCTCTCTCTTTGATCTCAAGCTCCTGACCAAAGATAAATTCCAGAAAAATAAATGTGGAAAAAGGAATTAAATACAAACACACACAACTAAAGCTTATGAATCTATTTGTCCAGCGCCAAATGCTTGTAAGTAAATGTAGAAGAACTGGGATTGTGCCTGACAATGAAAGGTAATTGTGACATGCTAGGCATTAATACAAAACAGGTGAAATGACTAAAAACAAATACTTGGGTATAAAATTAATGAGGAGTCGAGATTAAGGTATGGGTACCTTCTTCTGTTTCCCCTCACAACCAATCCAGGTCTCTTTAATTTTGAGTGCTGGTGCTGAAGCTGGAGGGAGGGGTATGACAAGGGGTGCCTTGACCAAGGGCTCCCACTTTGTGTTGGGCTCTAGTTGCTAGTCCCAGATGGGCTGGGGAAGGACACGACTTGCTGTTTCCCAAATAGGCTGCTCCCAGTACAGGTTCAGACCCACTGCCAGGAACCTCCCTGGCTGCAGGAAGCTTCACATTTGCTGGCTGGGAGCTCAGCTCTGAAGGCAGTGCTGCTGTCAGCAGCAGTGCAGATGTGAGCATCGCTTGGTATGGTATTGCTACATTACTTCTGTGCTGCTGCTGTCAGTGGTGCTGCCGTCGGAGCTGGTCACTCTGTAAGCAGCTGCTCTCTGATTGCTGTGTTCTGAAGGCAACAGTGCAGAGGTTAGGGTGGCAAAAGAAAAGGATATCCCCCCATCCAAACACTTTTTTGTAGCTTGGGACCACCATGGTTACAACACTGAAATTGCACATTTAAATATCTAAACCCATGAAATTTACAATTTTTAAAATACTGTGTTGTGAAGTTGACCAAAATGGACCCTGAATTTAGTAGGGCCCAACTTTATAGGCCTATTTGTATTCACTGTCTTCTATCTGATCTGTATCTATTGTGACGGAGTAGCGTACTAAACTCAGTGAACATAATTATTATAATGGATATAGTCTATTTCAAAATGTCTTATCAAATAAGTTACTAACACTTCTTGTTTCTAATTTTAGGTTTTAGCATAAAAGCAGTGCCATTCCAGAATGCCATCTTGAATGTAAAAGAACTTGGAGGTATAACACTTTTGATCATTTGCATATCAGATAGGTATTTTACTTTCATTTCGCTATATAAAGGTACAGTATCAAAGTCCCACAGTAGAATATCACTAATTGATAACTTCACTATGGGCACAGTAAATAGAGAGCTGGTTAAAGTTGGGAGCTGTGAAATATCTTCTTGTTCAGACATAATACTTTAAATGTCAGAAAAATAAAAAAAAATTGTGACTAAAATTCATGAATTGGAATATATCAAAGTATCACAAGTTGAGGAATGTGCAACAGATGTTCATGAAATAAATTGGATTATAATGCATGGTATATTTCTTAATCTCTTGAATCCTGAAATGAGTGTGCATGGTATAAATGTAATTAATTTAGGGGCAACTTGTAGCCTTGCTGGAGTGACCACACAGGAGGGTATTCTGTTGTTCCCCTTGCTAGCTACCTGTATCACATCCATGATAATATGGAAGAGGAAGCATTTACTGAAGAACTGCTATGTTTGAGACTCCACTCTAGAAACGGTTCTCTTCTTGGCGTGTAAACCATCTCAAGAGTAGCCAATTTCTAAAGGATTAAGAAGACACACATAACCTGAAATCCAGTCATTTTTAAGAAAAATTGTTTTTTTCAGGTAGTTACTTGCCTACTAATCCCCCTATCAGCTTTGCTGGTTGTACATTTTTTTTCCCTATGTTAAAAAAAGATTCATTCCCTTTTAAGTGAAAAATACAAATGACAGTACAAGGAAAAAACTACTCTCTTTGGTGGTTTCAAGCTCTGTCACAATATTAAGATGTTCTGGTTAATTTCGTTACCTGTTACAGGGTCATTTTGACTAATGAACTTGAAGTTGTCGGCTTAGCTGGCCAACAGGCATCTGCGTTAGTAAAACAAAATGGGAAGTCTTTTGGTTGTGGGGGGGCAAATTTCTGATCTTTCCCCTGAACTTCTACTTAAGGCACCCACTTATGGTCTCTATATCTTCCCTCTCACTTCCCTTCCATAAGTACATCAATACAGTAGCAAATTGATTTTCAAGGATTAGCCTTTCAACAAGGTTTAAACTTAGTTGTTGTAAACACTGTCATGAGAAAACTAGATAAGTTCCAGAGGGAAGTCTTTCAAGGTACAAAATCAAATCCATGGTTCCTTCCTAGTTGAACTTACGCTGAGGAAGTTCTGAGATAAATATGTATTAAATTTAAATTAGTTCCCTTTTGTTACACTAGGCCTAAAAGTTCTAGACACTGAGGCTATGTCTACACAGCACTACCCAGCACAGGACTAACTATTCCAAATTAGCTTATTTCAAAATAACACAGCTCCACACAGAATGTATTTTGAAATTGCATGTCTGGACGCGCAGTGCCTGTTTTGAAATAGTGACATCAGATGCCATTATGGCCTATTTTGAAATATTACTATTCCATGTCTTAACAGTGCCCATTTTGAAAAAGGTGTTATTCCTCCTGCAATGAGGTTTACAAAATTTGATATGCACCTGCTATTTCAAATTTATTTCAAAATAGGATATACACTATGTAGACACGAGCAAACTTATTTCAAAATAACAGCTGTTTATCTCAAAATAACTTTGTTGTGTGGCCATAGCCTGATGGTCTCACCTTAGTCATCTATTCCAAAAGGGAAGCTCCTTTAGTGGTTGGTGCATAGCGTAACTATTATGACTACACTAAGATTTTGTCATGGTTATTTTTAGTGAATATCACTTACAGGTTGCAAGCAGTAAACAAAAATTCACAAAAGCCTGCAACCTGTCTCTGACTTCTACTGGGAGAGGGCAAGAAGGGGGATAAACAAAATGCTGCAAGGGATTACAGCTGAGCCTACTACAGCCACTTCTCTGGTGAGTTGGAGGCCACTTTTCCAATAGCCTTTGGGCTGGTTCAGAAGTTTTAGAGGGTCCAGAAAGTCACGGCGTCTGTGACCTCTATAATAGTATTGTAGCCTTAATTATGACACATTTATCCAAACATTTATATTGTCCTTGTCACCATGGTGACTGACAAGTGACATCTGAATTCCATTGAGCTGTGCATTTCTTTACTTTGTGACACTGGGAAGGTCACTTGGGGCCAAATTTTGGAGTTTAAATGTAGTCAGTTAAAGTTACATGTATGATAGCTGGATACTGATTAAAACTTGAGGCCACCAGCGGCCGCCCTGATGATCGAGTATTTTTAATACTTTTTGAAGTGGGAGGGATGGTCTCTGCTGGACTGTGGTGATGATTCTTCTAAGGGGAGGTAAGGGGTTTGGGAGGTCTAAAAATGAAGGCGTCACTTGGAAAGAGATACAGGGCAGCAGTTACAAATATTTATGTTTTCTGTAGAAGTGCTGTGAAAGCTGGAACACCTTTGACTTGACTGCAGTGTGTCGATTTTGTCAGACAGTGTTGGCCTTAATATTCTTCCCCTTCTTATGTTTGTGTAAATGGAGAAAAATTGCTTTATGTGGTAAACTACATCATTTTTGTATTGGTATAAACAAAGTACAGAAATAAATCTTACCAGTTTAGTTTTTTAGCTTCTTTTTCTCTGCTAAACATTTGTTCTGTAACTTCTGCTGTTGGTGTTGAGGGCGAGGGGCCTGTATTAGGTTAGTTTTGTTAGCTCTGTCTGTCCTCACCCTCCCGCCCACCTCCAACATTAATATGTTGTTGCTGAGTTTTGTTTTCTGTACTATAGCAGTCTTGTCTGGGCAGCTGATGTTGAGAATCTGGAGAGGCTGAAAGGAATCTGTCTTCAAAGGTTCATTATTCATTATGGCATGTCAATCAAAAGGGGAAAGTGCCATTTAGATTTTAATTTGTGAGGTACTCAATTAATTTAAACATTGCTTTGCAAATTTAGCCTTTAGAAATCACAAGGCTTGTCCACTTGCCTGAGCGCAGCAAAGATTTGTTTTAAATACTTTAAGGACTGACTGTTAAAACTCATACTTTTTTTAGGTTTCTTCTTTCAGCAGCCAAGCAGTTATGTGAAACAGATGCTGATTGTGTACTATTCCTTTTGTTTAGCTGAAGGAATACTCCTCCTTGTAGTGGAAGGTGGTGCATGTTTGTACTATGCTAGTTACCTCCTGGAGCTGCTAATACAGCCAGGTTTGTGTTTCTCTGTTTCTGTAGAATTATACAAATAAAATTTTTTTACAGCTTATAGAAAACACAGCCATATTTTCACACTGTCTGGTGTTCTTGGTCTCCTTAAGTCTTCATCAGGGTTCTTAGTATTTACTTGTGACCGAGCAAAGCTTTGCTTTGCTCTTGGAGTGTTCAATAAAAGGAGAAGGTCTGTTTTAGATTCCTTAAAACAGCCATTGAATTAACATGTTAAATTTCCTGATTATTTGACTCATGGAGTATTGTGACTTCTTCCATCATGTAATTGAACAGATCAGTTTATGTATTTTTGCATTGAATATGGTTTCAAATCTAATTTCTGAAATAGAAATTTTGCTTAAAAAATAAAGATTTGGAATCAGAGAGAAAATCTCTGGAGGGTTTAAACTCACAAATAGTTAAATACTTGAAATATTTGAAAAGCTATTTTTCCTTCATTTTCCTGCCAAGTCCAGTGTTCAGAGTTGTTTCCTTTTTGACATAGCAGTTCTGTAATTCTTTTAATTCTTTTCCTAAGTCACAAGACAATAAGTTTTGAATTTGAGTAAATGAGAGAATCTGTGTCTTTGATTAGACTACTCAAGAGATTTGGCATACCTTAACCCAGAGGTCTACTGTGCAAATATAAATAGCCCTCTCTCACTTAACTGAGGTATACCAGGAAGTGGAGGAGTTAGTGGTCCAGCAAACCACCAGCATGGTATTGTAAGCAGGAACTGCATCTGATTCAGTATGAAATGTGGAAGATGAGCGAATGAGAGTGCATAGACTAGAAAAATGGCAAAGCAGAGATTGACTTTGGCAGTTTCAAAATTTTAAAAAATTGAGTGCTGATGAATTTCCCTGGATACAGTGAGCAGCTTGGTTTATCGACAACATTGTCACTGCAGGGCAGCACCAATGCCAAGCTGGTTCTTGTGGTTTGACCAAGAAGCTTAATTCATAATATGGAGACGCCATTTCCGGAGTGATAGTAGTTTAGTCAGTGTGATCCTTTCATCATGATACCAAATTTAGAGCCAGTTATTGCTGGCATCTGGCATAGATGCCTACGGGGAATTAAGTCAAGATCATATACACATTTCAGAATAATCATATCAAATAACATTTACCTCATATAGCCATGTAATTTTGGAGGCAGAAGAAGCCAATTTGGTCTTTTACTGTGTCATCCTTGTAAATAGAGGGTTGATAACTGTGGTGAAATATTTCTCATTTCCAGACTGGGATGGATATGAAGGATTAATTAGAAATGGAAAACTCTGGGTCTTATTATCAACTTCTTCTTGATTGGCAAGTCGAGGCAGGAGGAGGTTTTCTCTACCATTAAATGCTAAGCCCCTTCTAGCAGTGGTCCACCCCAAGTCCTGAACCACATCCCTGGAGTTCTGCTTCTTGCTTTATTTGTATCTGTTTCAGGAAATGGTGGGTGCGGGGGACTCTCACAGTGAAATCTTGGATCTTTGAAATATTGTGGCCATTCAAGGAGTGAGGTTGAGATGGGATAACAAGTTTTAAGCAGAGGAAGGGCAAGATTTGTTACAATAAGATGACATGGCTGATTTAATTTTGAAAGTTCATATGTTTGTTGACTCATTTCTTGTTGACAATGCAGGAGGACTATGACGGAGGGATTTGATGAACAGTAGTGAAAGAACAGCTTGTTGAATCATTATTGAGGTTATTCTATGTGTAGGAGGCAGTTTAGAAAAGTAATTTCTGTACAAGACATGGATGAATCAAGGCGAACATCGGTGAGGGATAGGAATAGATAGAAACATTGTGAGGGGCAGAGTTATGCTTTGAAGGGAAATACAGGAAGTTCTAAACTGTTGAATGATCAAGTCTATCAGGATGGCCATTGAAAATCCTGAACTCCTTAAAATTATATCCTTATTGGTGTACACTAAGAAGAGATTGCAGCAACTTTAATGTTGTAAAATGCTTTCCTGGCAATACGCACTTAGACTGGTGAAAAATAGTGTGGTACAAAACTGTGTTTTAATTTTTTTTTGCATGAAGTCCATTATAAACATGGACTAATGGTCTTCAAATGTTAACCTCATGCAAAATCAATCTGGGTATGCCTTCATTTGTCAGTTTCTAGGAATTAGTTCCCAAGTCACAAAATATAACAACTTAAATTTCTGGAAAAGTACTCAAGCCACCCATTACATTGCCAGACTGGGTGGTCCTGTGTCAAGAGTGGTGTTTGGCTACAGTGAAGATTGACAATTGAACATAAAGGCTATTTTCTCTTGTTTGGCAAACTTGGATCCTTTTTTGAATGGATTCCATTTCTGCTGTTACTTTGGCCAACAGAGTGTTGTGGAGCTGTGCTGATGCCCAGGATGTTCTTCTGTCCTTCTCATCTTGGCCATAATGGCCAGAGCAGTCCTCACATAACCATCTGTTTCTTCTGACCTCCTGCGTCGGTGGTGCAGGATCCCTGCAACTGTCCACTTCTCTGCAAACTGTGAAACTCTGCTAGTCTTGGGACTCAAGGGATGGGGAGGGGAAAGCAATAATGTTGCCAACCCTAAGAATAGAATTTATAGGAACAGTGGAAGCGTCTTCACCAGCGAGAGCTTGCTTATCCCAAGGGAGCTGTGAGACCATGGTAGACCATATCAACCACTGCAGGCTCAACTACGGGGTTCTTGCTTCTGTGTCATCTGACCTTAGTAGATCATGTTCAGGCAGGATCTAGATCATCTTTGACAGGTTTGTCTAGCTTGTTCTTAAAAAACCTCTGCCAACAAGAATCTACAACCTCCTTTGGTAACACATTAGGAAAATCTTTCTAACTATAAGGATATGTAATGTCTAACCTAAATTTCCCTTGCTGGGACTTAAGCTGATTATTTCTTGTCCCACTGTTAGTGAAACAATTGATCATTATCAGAGGGGTAGCTGAGTTAGTCTGTATCTTTAAAAACAAAAAGCAGTCCTGTGGTATCTTATTGACTAGCAGATATTTTGGAGCATAAGCTTTCGTGGGCAAAGACCTGCTTCATTGGATGCATGATCATTGTCCTCCTTATAATAGCCCTTACCCTATTTAAAATCTGCTTCTAGTCTCTTCTTCTCAAGACTAAACGTTCCCACAGTATGCCAGAGTTCACCTACATCCCGTGCATGTCTTTATAGCTATACAGCAGATATGAACAAAGTGTAATTCAACAGGGTTAAATATAAAGTGCTCCACTTAGGGAAGAAAAACAAAATGTGCAAAAACAGTAGGGTCATGTCTACACAAGCCAAAAACTTCAAAATTGCCATGCAAATGGCCATTTTGAAGTTTACTAATGAAGCGCTGAAATACATATTCAGCGCCTCATTAGCATGCGGGTGGCCGCGGCCCTTCGAAATTGACGCGGCTTGTCCAGACAGGGCTCCTTTTCGAAAGGACCCTGGCGACTTCCAAGTCCCCTTATTCCCATCTGCTCATAGGAATAAGGGGACTTCGAAGTAGCCGGGGTCCTTTCAAAAAGGAGCCCTGTCTGGATGATCCGCGCGGCGGCGAGCCGCATCAATTTTGAAGTGCCACGGCTGCCTGCATGCTAATGAGGTGCTGAATATGTATTTCAGTGCTTCATTTGTAAACTTCGAAATGGCCATTTACATGGCCATTTTCAAGTTTTTGGCTAGTGTAGACGTAGCCAAGGGGTGATAACTGGCTTGGTAACAGCAGCACTGCTGACCAGGATCTGGAATTTGTGATGGATGAAAACCTCAACATGAGTTAGCAAAGCAATGCTGTTGTGAAAAATGCAAATGCAGGTTTAGCTTGTGTTAACAGAGGTATACGATGCAAGTCAGGAAAAGTACAACTCTGAGTGCTGCTTAGGTTTCATCTGGAGTACTGTTTCTTTTTGGTCACCAATGTATAGCAAGGATGTAGAGACTCTGGAAAGGGATCCAGAGGTAAGTAAGAAAGATGATCAAAGGGATGGAAGCATGAGGGAAGTGGGTGTAGTTAGTATGAGAGAAGAGCAGATTGGTTGGGGGTGTATGGGGGACAGACATGATAGTGGTCTTCAAATAATTGAAAAGCTGCCATTAAAAAAAGGTAGAGAAAAGCTGTTTCTCTTTTTTGCCACAGAGAGCAGGGCAAGAAATATTGGGATCATATTACAGCATGGCAGATTTATATTAAATCTCAGGGGCTGGGGGATGGAGACCTAACTCTAAAAACAGTAGGACAATGGGAACAGACTGTCTTGGGAAGTTGTGGGAGCTCCTTCACCAGAGGTTTTCAAAAGGCAGATAGCCATCTGTCTTGTATGATTTAGGCACAATAAATCCTATATATTGTCAGAGGGTTTGACTGGATGACTCTTGTGGTGGTGCATAACCCTATGGTTTTATGATCACATGGACGTGAGCTCTTAATAGAATTTATCTCAACATTAGGTTGGTGGAAGGGCTCTTTTTATATGTGTTAAGGAATATCACCATCCCAAATACAAGAGACAGATACCTCAAAGCTAGGGGACAGAAGCTTCTTTAGATTACCTTCACACCCAAAGCTTCTTGTCTCTTGAAGAAACTCCCTTCCACATGCCTAGTTCTCACAATATTTGTCTCTGCTCTGCAAATTAGCTGTTCATCTTAGGAACTGGTGCTTTTGTCATCAAATCTTATCATTGCTTCTGCATCTACCAGGCTTACAGAACATCAATAGGAAATTCTTTGTCAACCAGCAATGGTGTGCAGGGCAGATGCCTTGGCAATATCTTCCGTAGGTGGGGATAATCAACAGATTGCAATAAGAAATATCGACTTTTGGTTGAAGAAGGGTAGGGAAGGAAAAGCGTGAGTCCAGGATCCAAGTCATATGGATTTCTCATCTTCTGGACACCAGGGATCATGCACATCTATCCTCCAGTCCCATTAACACCAAATGTTCTGAGGAAACTCTCACATGACTCAGCAGTAATGAAACTAGTTGACAAATGTTACCATTGACAAAAACTATTAATGGGAACCTCAGAACATTTTGGTGCGTGGCAGAAAAACAGTCTAGTGAATTGGCCTAGGTAGCTAAATGAAAGAGGCTTTTCTGTTTGGATGTCAAAATGTCTCCCTAGAAACTGCGATTCCCCTGTCTCCCCATATTTTTTTATCTTCATAAGAATATATTTAGCAGCAATATCAATATACCTCATTATTCAGGTCCTTACACGTTTTGCCACAGTCCAGTTGTTATTAGATTCCTCAAAGACATCATTAACATGTTGGCTTCCCAGTTGCGAGCCCCCTCCATCTTAGGACATCAGCATAGCTTTAGTTGGTTCAACTGGACCATTTTTAAGTCTCTGGCAATATGCACTATATGCCATCTATCTCTGCAGACTTTGAAGGCTTGGAGAAATGCCAGCTCTTGCAGCTGGTTCACCTTACACCACGTTTCACAGAGATAATGCTTAAGCAGCATGCTAAGTTCTTTTGTTGTTAAAGATTTGTCTCATGACTTTTGTTTGAACCAGCTGATTTCTCCCACTCCCCTGCTTCCCATCTTTCTTCCCTAAGCCGAAGTCAAACCAGAAGGAAAATAAACTGCTTGAGCCCTGCAAGTTCACTATCATCTGCATTATACCTACAGGCAGCCTCATCCACAGATGTCAGTGTGCATAACCTTGGCTCATTTTTGTTGACATAGAGGCAAATACAAAGTTTGCTTCTTCGCAGGACTTGACATGTTGCATATTTTGACATGTTTAGAGGTCTTTCACACTACCTTGATGGAATGAGACCCTATAGGAGAGATTTCCAGCTGTGGTATTTGCAGAAAGGATTAAAGGGCAGGCAATATCCACTCAAATATTTTCTAAATAGGGGTGGCTAATTGCATTAAAACTTGCCATCAGGTAGTTAGATTACATCTACCCATGTTTGGTGAAGTGTCTTGTGCCAGAGCGCAGGCATCTTCTATAAGAAAGGTTCCTATCTCAATGTGCGGAGCAGATGAATTGGGGTCAGTCTGTGCTTTCACCCTGTTTACCTACTAGTGATGGACAGTTTGTTGGGGGGAAGGGATGGTGGCACTTGGTACCGTTGTACATAATTTAGTGGTGCACAAACTTACCAGTTAGCGTGGACCCCTCCATGTTTAGTGTGTGTACATCTGCTAGCAGCAACAGGTGATAGTTTTGTTCTGTGGCTTCTAGCAGGACTGCTTGAGGGACATGGCGAGGGGTCTGCAACCAAAATAGGGAGACGAGCTGGTTTTTTCAAACTCAGTTACAAAATGAATACTTCAGGAGCTGCAATGCATGTGAATACGAGATTGTCCTTAATAAATAAAGTCAAAGCGTACTTTTTGTCATCCCTATTTTAAGAACAGTGCGCACACACACACACACAATGATTTGTACCAGTTAGAAAGTGGTTACCCCCGTCTCCAAGCTTTACCCCCCGTACAACAAACACCCACTCCCCACATCCCCAGGCTTAACCCCTCTCACCCCCAAACCACCACCCCCATATCCAGGTTTAACCTTTCTCAGCCCCAAACTACCCTCCCCCACCCACAGGCTTAACCTTTCTCAGTCCCCAAATCCACGCCCCTATCCAGGATTAACCTGACTCACCCAACAGGCTCCTCCAGCTATGCACGCTGCTGCTGCTGCTGTTCTGCAATTGCCTCCACCCCCGCTACCACCAGCCTCCTTCTCAGTGGGGCTGTGCGGCTCCAGCAGGGGCAGACTCAGACCACCTTCCCACCAGCTCTCCTGTGGGCTTAGCACTTCCCACACCTGCAGCATGGGTGGCTCTCTGCCCTGCCATGTTGACCTAATGGAACTGAATTTAGTTGGTTTAACAGGTGGCAGTGGGAGGGATCCAGCTGCTAAACCAATTAAAGTTAGTTCCATTATTTCAGCAGCAGCAGGGCGGAGAGCCCCAACTGCCTCTTTAAAGAGCCTCATGTGGCCCTGGAGCTGCAGATTGTCCACCCCAGGACACGGCAAAGTTACACACAGCAGCGCCTCTGGTGGGCTCTGGTGGGTACTGCATGATGAGCCATGTGGTGGTTTGTAATGCTCACAACATAGTGCACCTCTGAATGGAGCCCATGTTTCTTGAGAGAGAAGAGGGCAGCTTTTAAAAAGTGGAAGTCAAATCCTAGTGAGGAAAATAGGGAGGAACATAAACACTCCCAAATTAAGTGTCATAATGTAGTAAGAAAAGCCAAAAAAGATTTTGAGGAACAGCTAGCCAAAAATTCAAAAAATGATAGTAAAATGTTTTTTAAATACATTAGAAGCAGGAAGCCTGCTAAAGAAGCAGTGGGGCCCTTGTACGATAAAGATATAAAAGGAGCAATCAAGGAAGACAGTGCCATTGTGGAGCGATTAAATGATTTCTTTGCTTCAGTCTTCACGGCTGAGGATGTTAGAGGTTCCTAAATCTGAGCCAGCCTTTTTAGGTGACAAATCTGAGGAACTCTCCCAGATTGAAGTGACCTTAGAGGAGGTTTTGGAGTTAATTGATAAGCTGAATAGTAACAAGTCTCCAGGACCAGACGGTATTCACCCAAGGGTTCTGAAAGAACTCAAATGTGAAATTGCGGAGTTATTAACTGGTTTGTAACCTATCCTTTAAATCTGCTTCGGTACCCAATGACTGGAAGACGGCTAATATATTGCCAATATTTAAAAAAGGCTCCAGAGCAGACCCGGGCAATTATAGACCGATAAGTCTAACATCAGTACCAGGCAAATTAGTAGAAATAATAGTAAAGAATAAAATTGCAAGGCACATAGAAGAGCACGAATTGTTGGGCAAAAGTCAGCATAGTTTCTGCAGAGGGAAGTCGTGTCTAACTAATCTATTAGAATTCTTTGAAAGGGTTAATAAACATGTGGACAAGGGGCACCCAGTGGACATAATATACCTAGATTTCCAGAAAACCTTTGACACGGTCCCACACCAAAGGCTTTTATGTAAATTAGGCAGTCATGGGATAGGAGGAAAGATCCTTTCATGGATCGGGAATTGGTTAAAAGACAGAAAACAAAGGGTTGGAATAAATGGTAAATTTTCACAATGGAGGGGGGTAACTAGTGGTGTTCCCCAGGGGTCAGTCCTGGGACCGATCCTGTTCAACTTGTTCATCAATGATCTAGAAAATGAGGTAAGCAGTGAGGTGGCAAAGTTTGCAGATGACACCAAGTTATTCAGGACAGCCAAAACCAAAAGGGATTGTGAAGAACTACAAAAAGATCTCAGCAAACTGAGTGATTGGGCAGCAAAATGGCAAATGAAATTTAATGTGGGTAAGTGTAAGGTAATGCACATTGGAAAAAATAACCCAAATTACACGTACAACATGATGGGGTCAAATTTAGCTACGACAGATCAGGAAAGGGATCTTGGAGTTATAGTGGATAGTTTCTCTGAAGACATTCACGCAGTGTGCAGCGGCAGTTAGTAAAGCAAATAGGATGTTAGGAATTATTACAATAGGGATAGATAATAAGACAAGATATCATACTTCCCCTATATAAAACTATGGTACGCCCACATCTTGAGTACTGTGTGCAGATGTGGTCTCCTCACCTCAAAAAAGTTATATTGGCATTAGAAAAGGTTCAGAAAAGGGTGACTAAGATGATTAGGGGTTTGGAACGGGTCCCATATGCGGAGAGGCTAGAGAGACTGGGACTTTTCAGTCTGGAAAAGAGGCGATTGAGGGGTGATATGATAGAGGTATATAAAATCATGAATGGTGTGGAGAAAGTGAACATAGAAAAATTATTTACCTTTTCCCATAATCCAAGAACTAGGGGACACCAAATGAAATTGATGGGTAGTAGGTTCAAAACTAATAAAAGGAAATTTTTCTTCACACAGCGCACAGTCAACCTGTGGAACTCCTTGCCGGAGGAGGCTGTGAAGGCCAGGACTCTATTAGGGTTTAAAAAAGAGCTCGATAAATATTTGCAGGTTAGGTCCATAAATGGCTATTAGCCATGGGTAAAGTATGGTGCCCTAGCCTTCAGTACAAGGGCAGGAGATGGATGGCAGGAGATAAATCACTTGATCATTGTCTGCTGTTCTCCTTCTCTGGGGCACCTGGCATTGGCCACTGTTGGCAGACGGGATACTGGGCTGGATGGACCCTTGGTCTGACCCAGTATGGCCATTCTTATGTTCTTATGTTCTTGGGATATGGCATGCATGTGGATGTACCAGCCTTTTGAAAAAAAGGTAGGAAATATTAAAGGGTTCCAGTAGAAATCTGGAGAGGGAGGGAGAAAATAGTACTGTGGGAGGTTGAAGCCATAATCCATCCCCTCTCTGAGAATGTTTTGGCTCCATGTGGCATTGCAAGTCCTTCCAACATCCCGTGCCCCACTGGTCCATTGCTGGGTGATATAGCTATGCGTAGTGCAGTGCTATCTGCATCAGTGCAAGCACTGCTGTTGAGGATGTTCTTCTCAGACATAAGGAGTGTGGTGTGGATACTCAGTGCCAATCTATTACTGCAGCAAGTAGAAGTTGTGAAGTTTGTAGTGTAGACATGTCTTCTGAGTTTTTCCCTTGTGGGGAAAAGTTTGCTGATTCATCCCTATTACATCTTGTGCATAGCTGCACTAGTGCCACCTAAATTGCAATGCTAAGAGAAGCCAACATCAATCTGTTAGTATGAAGAAGCCAAGAAGTAGTTTTGGGAATATTTATTCAGGAATAAACTGAAGAAAGGAAAGTCTGAAGGATGGCAGTGGTGGGGAAGAACATAATGCAGGCCAGTATCTAATGCAGGCATGTCCAACCCGTGGCCCTGGGCAGCTAGTAATGCGGCCCCACAAGATCGTAAACTTTTGACATTATTATGTGATTTATATACATTAACTATATTATATATTTTATATGAGGCCCAAGACAATTCCTCTTCACTCAGTGCGGCCCAGGCAAGCCAAAAGATTGGACACCCGTGATCTAATGTAAAACCTAAGCTGTTGCACTGTCCAGTCTCAGGTTTCTGTTCTGTGTTCTCTCTGCTCCTGGTCACACAAACACTCTGGGTTACAAAGTGCATTAATTCTTGTGGCAACTCACTGTACCTGGAAAATGACGCTGAGAGGCAAGTGAAAGAACTGCACAGTCTAAGCAACACTGAAACTCTTTGCAGGCCAAGCAAAGAAGAGAAGATTTATAGGATGTTGGTGTGAAACAACAATAGTATTTCAATATAACCACACGTTCCATCAGGCTATGAAGTATAACCTAAATTTTCCTAAAATATGGGAAAATCATACTGTAGTTGACCTGTTGGTATGTAAGCAAAGCTGAATTAATAGTGATTTTAAGAAAGATATCTCATAATAGTAAAAGCCTGTTTTGTGCAGATTTAAATAAGTTTCTTTCGTGTCTCTTAGCAGTTACACAGTA
The DNA here is from genome assembly GCF_033958435.1 of Carettochelys insculpta. NCBI lineage: Eukaryota > Metazoa > Chordata > Testudines > Carettochelyidae > Carettochelys > Carettochelys insculpta. The sequence goes on from NC_134141.1 coordinate 97,326,953, forward strand.
GCCCCTTTTTGTACCTAAAAACATAAGGTTTTCAGATTTTAAAAAAGATCTGGGAAAAGTATGTAGTAATATGTGTTTCTAGTCCTGTTTTGAGTGGAGTAGCCAACAGGGAGGGACAAAAAAAATCATATGGAAGATGAATACTAGGAAGGGTATACTTTTTAATGGCTATGTGCCGACTGTATTTTAATTACAGTTTGACGAGTGCTGTGGTCATCTGGGTCAGTGAAATTTTTTTAAGGGAAAACGTGGTTTAAGTGTTGACGTCTTGTCCATCATTAATGTACAACACCTTTCTTGCTGAGCAATGCACATTTTAAGGTAGATACTTCTGAAAACTACATAGCATTGTCCTAAAATATTACATTGCATTTACATTGTTTCTTTATTCAGTATTCTGCACCTTACTCAAAACATTGCCTGGGCATAGTTATGTAATTTGTTTCAGAAATTCACTGAGAGGTCTTTAAAATCAATAGCCAGCACACACATACGCAGTATGTCTTGTAGTTTCACTTCTCCCCTCTCAAAATATAGTTATATTTAGATAAACATTACATTTCTTCCTTTCCCCTCAGACTGGTATCAGGACTTATGTTTTGTTTCTGGAGCCCCAGCCATGTAGTGTTCTGCTGGAGTGGGTGGGGCTCTTGGGAGGCATGACAGGTGAACAGAGCAGATTGAATTGGACATTTTTATATTAATTGTGTCCATGTCACCATTCCACTAATTAGTTAAATACATAATCACAAAATGAATGGTAAGCTTTGTTTATATTTTAAAATCATTTTTTTCCAGAGTATAGGTTGAACCTCTCTCATCTGGCACCCTTGGGACCTGACCGGTGCCAAATGAGAGAATTTGCTAGACCATGGGAGGTCAATATTGTTTAGCACATTACCAATACTTCCACTGCTTGCTAGGCTCTTACAAGACACTTAGGATAAACTACAGTTAAATGCTAGCACAGAGCTCTGAAAGCCAGGGCTTGTGGCTGTGGACAGACTTTATGGGACCATACGAAATTTGGCCACCATGATCGGGGTCGTCCAGTTAACTAAATCATGCTGGATTATTGAAGTTGATTGATAGAGTTCTGTATTAGAAACATTCAACCTGTAGTACTGTACGGTTGCATGGCACTTCAGACATGTGAGAAAATTGGATCCCTTCCACAGAAAGTCTACAAATGATTGAGACAGAACACATAAGTACATTAGAATGTCAGTATAAGAATTAATTGGGATTGAAAAGTTCATACAGTTGCACATTTCAAAATTACAGTACATATGGTGCCTAGGTTATAGTATGGTACACTGCATCACTTTCTTTCTGTCCTTTAATACTGCCCACTTCAAAGTGATATTGAGGGCATTGGGTGTGAAGAGAGATTTCTTCTTCATCAGCATCACTTTTATATCTGGGAAGAATTGTTCATGTAGCTGGTCCTTTGTAGATTGGTGTTCACAAAATGAAGATTCCCGTACAATGATGTGTGATGGGTGCACTCACTTCTTATGAGTATCTTCTGTCAGCTGGATGTAGACCTGCACAGTTCACGTGGAGAAATGGTGTGAGGTAAACAGGCTGAAGTTTAATAAGGACAAATAAAAAGTACTCAACTTGGGAAGGAACAATTAACTTCATACATACAGAATAGAAAGTGACTGTCTGAGAAGGAGTACCGTGGAAAGGGATTTAGGGGGCATAGTAGACCACAAGCTAAATATGAGTCGAGTGAGTGCAAATGTGATTCTGGAATACATTAACAGGACTGTTGAGAGCAAGATGCAGGAAGTCATTCTTCTGCTCTACTTAGCACTTACTAGGCTTCAGTTGAAGTGCAGTGCCCAAAACTGGAAACAATATTTCGAGAAAGTTGTGGAGAAATTGGAGAAGTTCCAGAGAAGAGCAAAAGGTATGATTAAAGGTCTAGAGCACATGAGCTATGAAGGAAGACTGAAAGAACTGGGGTTGTTTAGTTTAGAAAAGAGAAGACTTAGAGAGGACATGATAGTGGTTTTCAAGTACCTAAAAGGGGGTTACAAGGAGGAGAAAGAAAAATTGTTCTCCTTGGCTTCTGAGGATGGGACAAGGAGCAATGGGCTTAAATTGCAGCAAGAGAGGTTTAGGTAGGACATTAGGAAAAACTTCCTAACTGTCAGGGTGCTTAAACACTGGAATAAGTTGCCTAGGAAGGTTGTGGAATCTTCATCACTGGAGATATTTGTGAGCAGGTTAGACAGACATCTATTGGGGATGGTCTAGACCATTTTTGGTCCTGACATGACAGCAGAGGACTGGATTTGTTAACCCTTTGACGTCCTTCCAGTTCTAGTGTTCTGTGAATCTATGGTGTCCCTTGTTGGCTTTTGCCTTTGTCAGGTGAGTCTTTAGTGGCTTAGTTGGAGGGCTGAATCACTCAAGCTAATTGGTGGATGAGTGAATGCTTTTTGGGGTAAAAGGTCCAGCAGGGCCTCCCCTGTTCCCATGTTAATATCTGCAGCCCTGTCTCTGGGCTCAGCTCTCAGCTCCATACTTGACCTAATATGACTCTGGAGGCTCTTTGCCTTTATTGGTTCTTATTGACCAAGCTCTCCATCCAAGTCTCTCCAAGTTCAGCCCCTCTCTGGGGTAACAAAGTTCAGTTAATGCTTGGTGCTGTACAGGGTCTTCAAGCCCAGCCTGTTTAAATCCTGCTCCATAGAGCTTTCCTTCGGCCTTTAATGAAGTATCTTATTCCATTCTTAGGGCTAAGGCCTCTTTGCATGTGACAAGAAGAAGGGGAACCCAGGTCTGCCCTCTACTCCAGGTCTTGACCCAGGGATGGGGTAAACGGCAGCCACATGCTGCTTCCTTTACTTGGTTGCTGCTGATATTCCCTAGGCTACTTCTCAGTTGGTCCTATCACCTTCTTGGGTTCTCTCTCCCCAGCTAGAGCAGGGTTTCTCCCAGCCCTCCTTTCCTGAAGGGTCTGTCAGTCTTCCAGGACTTCCTCATCCTTGTAGTCCCAGCTAGGATCTGACCTGCTTATGCCCTGAAGCTCCTTTTAATGGAGCCTGCTGCATTGTGTCTCTGTTCTTGTAGCCCTTCTAGGGAGTCATGGAGGACTTTTCCTTTTCTGAGGAGGGTGTGGTAGTACCATAAGGCCTTCAGCCGGGGGCATCAAAGGGCTCCATACACAGTCATATGATGAGCCCCTGGAGCTGCAGGAGAATCAAGAGGGAAAATGGGAAAAGTGACCATTATTTGTAAGTGGAAAGATGCAGGAGTCAGTGGCACAGAAGTAGGTTTAGAGATTGGTTACCTACTTAAGTGGAAATTTTTAGAAAAAGGGCGCCAGTTTGTCCTATGACTTGCAAATACTGTCCTTGATTTCGGCAGTTTTCACGGAATATATACTAGAGACAAAATTTGTCCCATTGCTTTAATCTGGCAGGAAATTTTGATTAACTGTCCATGTTTGTAATTCATTTTCATTATTGTTTTGAAAGGGGCTGACACTATTAGGAAGTACTGGAGTCGTTACTACCAAGGATCCCAAGGGGTAATATTTGTATTAGACAGTGCCTCTTCAGAAGATGATCTAGAAACGGCGAGGAATGAACTGCATTCTGCTCTTCAGCACCCACAGTTATGTACACTGCCATTTTTAATACTGGCCAATCATCAAGACAAGCCAGCAGCTCGCTCAGTACAAGAGGTATGTTAACATGGCAGCATCTTTTCTGTCTGTGCAGCACAACAGAAAACATATCATTCAAGTGCATTTTGTGGCGATCACACTGTATGTTGTTAGTCTTCTTGGAGAGCAGAACCTTTGAGAACTGAATGCAAATTCTCCTACTTTCACCTTCTTTTGCTTAAGGGAGAAAAGAGACTTCTCACTGCTTATACCAAAAGCTATGTGAGAGTGTTTGTTTTTGTTGTTGTTGTTGTTGTTCTGCTTACTGTTTGTTAGCTATTAGTTTTCTGTTGGTTTTTTAAACCTTTTTAGCATTATTTCCATAATCTTAAAACTTTGCCATTGCTTAAAGCAATATATAATGTTTACAACCATGTATAGCTTTCATGTAAAAGCTTTTTTTCTTTTCTGCTACCCACTTACATGTGAGTAAAGTTGTAATTCTTATTCTGAAGTCATTAAATCTATTTTGAATTGCCTAATCTAAAATGCGGTATCCTTGCCTAACTTGTAGTGATCATATGGTGAATCCTGTAATTGTTCCATTGAGTAAATTCAGCATTCAGTGTTATTACCATTTGCTGCAAAATAGTTATTTGTTAACTTCTGTACTGTCTTACAGCAACAGTGTTGAGTAGTGTCATATTTTTACCCACAAAAAGGTCTACTTAAAAAAAAAAAAAAAAAAAAAAAAAAAAAGAAATTGTAGGAGGTAATATATTCTGAACTAAATTTTTAAGAGTGTTTAGAGTTATGCTGAAAAGCAACCAACTGTGCAATCTTCTTTGTGTAAGAGTGTTAAGGCACTCTGCATGATGAAAGATTTATGTGAAACGAACTGTTTGTCCTGTGAATGATGGTTTTCATTACAGTGAAGTCAAAACTGTTTTAATATTATATTTGGGTCATTTTGCTGTCATCTTAAAAAAAAACTTACTTTTTTACGCATTTTTCCAAAAATATTATGAGCCTGTAAGAATACTGGTGAAGCAGAATGCAAAAGCCTTTTATCCACACCAAACTAGCTATTTGTGTAACATAGTATGAACATTTGTTCTGTACTGCTCCAACATCTATGTCACACACCTCCTCAGTTAGCCAAATGGAATGGAGAATTTGCATGTCATTTAAGTGAGTGTCAGACAAGAGGCATAGTTTTTAATATAAACAATGTCTGGGGATGTAATGCCATTTTTAGGATGAGATAATGAGAATAAATGAGCCATAGGCAATTGAGGTTGCACTGGGAAAATACCTCAAATTCATTCAAAAGTCAAGCTCCGCTGTCTGAAATTGGAATTCGCACTGCGTGTTCATGTTACATGAAGAGTACCTGAGCCGCCCAATCTTACAGGCTGCAAAAGATTCAGTGATCTAGGAACAGAATTTAGTAGATCATTGAATCAGATTACATATGACTCAGGAGCAAAATTTGTAACGTCTGCCTAATGTAAAGCACCCCTAAAGAAGCTGCCTGATTATTCAAGAAGGCTGAACACCTTGAGTTCATCAGGATGATATTTGTTTCCTAAACCCTGTTATCTTGAAAATGACACTATGTCCCCAGGCACCGCTGAGTCGCTAGCACTATTAGACAACAGGCATGCACATGTATTTAGGAACATGACCTTGAAGCACTTGCTTTTGAAATTCATGGTCCTGAGTTTTAATACAGACCTACGTATTGTGGCACAAATATGTCATAAAGAAATGCGGTCTACTGAAAGTAAGAGGAGAGAGTGGAAAAATCATCTTCCCTTCACCCTCAGATCTGGGATGGAGGAGGTTCATGTTTCTAAAAATGAACAGAAATGAAGAACAGCTATTGATTTTTAACAACAGCTTATTATAATACAGAGTTTGAGTTTAGGTTTTTTTATCAGCATGGTTTCAATATTGTAGCAAATTACGTTCAGTCATAACAGAATATTAAAATACTGTATTTTATCTTTCACATAAAGAAGGAAGGTGATTTTACTTTATTAAATTAAGTTTCCTTCCCACCCCCACTACTACCTGTAATCGTGCTCATGCTTCAACTGTATTTTTTTAGTGAGGAGTGTAGCTTTTTCTTAAAGGTACAGTATGGATTTGTACTGAATATGGTTTGGATAAATGCTTCTTGAATATTCAGTCTGCAATGCTTATTATAGACATAGCAAGTTTGCAGAAAATGAACAGTCTCTTTATGTCGTTACTGTGCTATTAAGATTATTTAGATCCCCTCCTAGAGTTGGATCTTTGTGGGTATGCCTTTGGACCCATGCAATTCCAGTTGTGGGATGAAGGATAAGATTGATTGCCCTCCCTCCCTTTGTTTGTTTTTTTCCAGGGCCCACTCCTTCCACTCCCCTCCCACATCTGTTCATCTCTCCACAATGATACATAGCAGTTGTTCCTGATGTTTTTCCAGTAGAACTGTAATAAGACACATTTGCACAATATGTTAAACATTATTATTTCTTTTTTTTTAATAAGCCTTGACCCACTGTTAATTTTGATTTTTGGATGAAATTTATGATCATGAGAAATTTTGTTTGCCATACACAACTGATAAACTTAGGGGCATAGCATATTGAGAAAGGACTGTACATTTCTGCAGAAATAGTTGACTTTACTGCAGAATAGTAGAAAACCAACTGAGTATTTCGGTTAATTTAAGGTGACCATAAGGCATAAAGGCTTCTCAGTTACTTGTTCCTGAGAAAATATATGTGCTTACTGATTTTAAAATGCAGACATTACACAATGAATTATGCAGTTATTGAAAGAGGAATTTACTGCTTCCTTAAGGAAATCACTTTGCTTCTATTACTGATTTTGGAAAATGTAAAACAAAAGAGACGGGATGCTGAGTTATCATTAGGTCATTCTGTATTTCAAAAAGATAATGTAAAATACATTTTTAATTTATATTTTAAAATAAAGGAAATGCAATTATTCTATAATACATTTATGCAAAACGCTTGTCTTGCTCTTAATGCAGTTATGCACTAAATTTAAAATATAAGTCACAGAGCAAATACAATGTTTGAGGTTTCTAAGGACATGTGGCGTCTTGTAGACTGCATAGTTTCCCTTTCTGTAATATACCTAAAAGGATCAATTGCAATTAAACAAAATGTTTAAGAATTGAATAATGTACAGTGGAAATTATGAACAAATATTTGTCTGTAGCAAATTTATAAAAAAGAAAATAAACCCTGTACAAGAGCCAAGTAATTTCAGCAACAGATGTTTGTTGTATTCACTTTGGGGAGATGCATTTGCTAGAGATTTCCAAAGTGCTAAAAACTTTCCTTTTATTAAACATTTTTCTCCACACATTGCAAACAAAAGCAACCTTGCTCAAAGTGACTGTCCATAGTGTTAAAAACCAAAGCCACAAGTAATTTAATTCAAAAACTATGTAATGAGAATTTGTGGATATATACAGTAGACCTCTTTTACTGAAATGTAATTGAACCTAATTTGTCTTACATCCCCCCGAGGAGAACATACTTAAGTTCTGAAGTTATTTCAGAGATCTGGGGAAATTTTATGAGATAGTAGCCAATACAAGTAATCTTGTTTTCCCTTATTCGGTTGCTAATTGTGAAGTGTTTCACTCTGGCTTTTTCAAATCTAATTTTTATTAAAAATGGATGTTTCATCATATAAACAATAAATTAAGTTACATTTAAAAAAAAACAACTCTTTTTGGCTCTCATAGAATCATAGAGCTGGAAGGGACCTCAAGAGGTCATCTAGTCCAGCCCCCTGCTTCAAGCAGGATGAACCCCAACTAAGTCATCCCAGCCAGGCTTTTCATATGTCTGCTTGTATGCTATTTACACCCTCATCCAGTGTCAAATATATTTGTATTTTTTTTTTTTATAACATAGGTGGTAAGAAAAGATATCTGAGTACTTTTCAGATAGCTACTGACTGGATTTAAAAAATGATCTAAACTGAGCAATGTGGAAATAAAGACGCAGTGTATTATGTTGAATATAATCTTAATGAAATCTTATTTGATGGTTCAGGAAGCACATTACAAGATAACCCATCTGTTAAATTAAGATACCAAACATTGCAATTATAAGTAATTAGTTCTGTAGGGATCAGCTGCATTGGGAATATGCCTTAATTAGGAAATGTAAACATTTACAGGTTAAAATAATTGACGATAGTTACCTAACACTGTAGGTGGAAAGATGGTTCAGTCACACAAATATTAAGACATTTATTTACATAATACTTCCAATAGTCTGTGTTTCCAGAGCAGTTGCTTTGTTAACATACCTTTTTCCCATGAGTCTTATTGGTGAGGGAGGACATTTTATAATATTTATTATGTACAAGTGTTCTTGATTATTCCCTGTTCAAATTTTTGTAATGCAGCTCAGCCATACTAGGATTGTAGTGTGAGAGTTTAGTATTTATCATGTTATCCTTTTTCTGGACTTCTGTGATAGCAAAGTTACTGGTGAAATTGTGCAGTCTCTATTCAGTTTTGCCCTCCAAAGTTCTATGGGGAAGAAGTTAATTGTCTTTCAGAGCATTGCTCTCATGGGACATGGCTGCAACTCCACCATGAAGCCACTATGAGCTCCATGCCAGTCCCAAGCCTGGATATAGGAGGAGGGTTGGTCGGTTGAGTGTCAATGTGCTGACCGTGAAACAATAATACAAATGAAGTCTGGTGCCAGTACGCCTAAATGATAAAAGTTGCTGGCTTGGACGTCGCCTGGAGAAACAAGGTCCGTGTCACCAGTCGAGTGATCAAGATTGGGTCTATAAGTTGGCTACCAAAAGAAAATTACAACTAACGCATATGCTATCAATTGGAACATGGAACATCCGAACACTGTGGGTAACTGGAAAATTAGAGCTGCTTTGGAAGAAGATGGAGAGATACCGATGCATATACTTGGACTGGTAGAGGTGCATTGGACGGCTTCAGGAGAGATGTGCAGTTGCGAAGTCATTTGGTCAGGAAACGAAATGAAGTAGGAAGCAGGAGTTGGATTCCTTCTTAGCAAAATAGCTGCAAGAGCATTATTAGGATAAAAACTGGTGAGTGCAAGAATGATGGGTAGCGAGATTCAAAGCAAAGCCATTCATCTGAGTCATTCAGGTGTATGCACCCATGTCGAATGGTATGGAGGAAGGGATTAGAGTATTCTATAAAGACGTGACAAAGACAGTGGAGGAGATACCGAAGAAAGATGTGTTGCTCATCGGAGGAGATTGGAATGCGAAGGTTGGAACAGTGTAGCGAAGGTTGAGAGAGTGTCAGGGGAAGGTTTGCATATAGAGAAAGAAATGAACGAGGTGGAGAAACTGTTAGAGCATGAGATCGTGATCTGCAACATGAGATTCCAATAAAAGGACTGTAGGAAGTGGAAATGGTGATTGAATGACGGGAAGTTCAAGAACATGATAGCTATGATTTTGATAAGAAGAAGATGGGTAACATCAGTACAGCAGTGCCGAACTTTCCAAGGAGCGGATATAGAGTCAGATCGCAGTCTAGTGATCGCAAACATCAAGATAAAACTCAAACGAAAATGTAAGACGTAGTTTAAGAAAAGAAGAGACATGGTGAGGCTAGGTAAGGAAGAAACAGGGAATGCATACGGAGCAGAGGTTGAAGAGAAGATTAAGAATATTGCAACAGAGAAAGGCCTAGATAAGAGAGTCGCAGGGATAGCCACGGCGATAGGAGAAGCAATTGAGCAGACTATTCCAGAAGAAGAGAACATCAATAAGAAGTGGATTACTCGGGAGACACTGAAGTTGGTACAAGAGAAGAGAGTGTTGAAGATAAGAAGAGATGTTTCTGAGATGGCAGAACAGCGCTATAGGATGAAATGCAATGAGGTGAGGAAAGCAGCCAGAAAGGATAAGGAGAAAAGGTTAGAAGAGCAATGTGAAGATATAGAGAGGTATTACGGTAAACGTAAGACTGGGAGGTGCATAAGATGTTTAGGAGTGTTAATAGGAAATGGCAACTGAAGCAGATGGCGATCAAAGACAAGAACGAAGAAATGCTCATGAACAGAGGGAAGATTTGTGCAGTGATGGACAAGATATTGCACCGATCTATACAAAACACAGTTGGACCCATGTATCTCAGAGGCTGTGTCTACACTAGCCCCAAACTTCGAAATGGCCACACAAATGGCCATCAGCTGATGGGGAATAAGGGGACTTCGAAGTAGGCGGGGTCCTTTCGAAAAGGAGCCCCGTCGGGACAAGCCGCGCGGCGGTGAGGTGCGTCAATTTCGAAGTGCCGCGGTCACCCGCATGCTAATGAAGCGCTGAATACGCATTTCAGCACTTCATTAGTAAACTTCAAAATGGCCATTTGCGTGGCAATTTCGAAGTTTGGGGCTAGTGTAGGCACAGCCAGAGAGACTGACTGGGGAACTGAAAGAGAGATCTCTACTAAGCATCTAGAGCGAGACCGATATTTCAAAGCAGGAGGTAGAAAAAGCAGTGAAATGACTAAAGAACAAGAGCCCTGGAAATAAGATCACAGGGAGATGATCAAATACAGCGGACAGAGCATGATTCAGGAAATACACCACCTATGTAATATAGCATGGAAAGAAAGGAAGGCACCTAAGGAATGGACAAGATCTGTGCTAGTGACAATACCCAAGAAAGGAAGTACATTGAAGTGCAAGAACTACAGAATGATTGCCCAAATGAGTCATCTAGGCAAGGTGCTGATGATGATACTGGCTGGGAGACTAAGATCACAGGAACATTACAGCAGACAAGCAAGCAGGGTTCAGAAAAGATAGAAGTACCGTACAGCAGATATTGGCACTAAGACTGATAGCGGAGAAAGCTTGACGAAAGAACAGGAATGTATACACAGTTCCTTCGCCGATTTTTCAAAAGGCATTTGACATTATAGATCAAAGTGACTTGGGCGGCGTTGGAGTCATATGGAGCGAATAGCAGACTGATATGGTTGTTGAAGGATATCAATGACATTGCAGAGGCAGTGGTGAGACCATGCGGTGAGTTGTGAAGTTGGTTTAAAACAAGTAGAAGTACGAGATAAGGAGGTCCTATGTCATGAAGTATCTTCATCACACATCTGGAGAGAGGGATGGACAAGATCAAGGAAGAGGCAGAAGGGATATCTGTGCCCAGGAGAAGAATTAACAACTCGAGGTTCATGGATGAGATAGTTAGTTAGTTAGTTAGTTAGTTATTGTTGAGGAAGATGAGGAGAAGCTAGCAAAAACGGTGCAGGTGCTAAACAAAGAAGGGAAGCGGAATGGACTGATTATGAACATCGATAAAACAAAAACAATGGTATTTGGAGATAAGGAAATAGGAAGGAAGATCAGTGGTTGATGGTATTGAACTAGAAAACGTAGGGAAGTTCACATATCTGGGGAGCAACATAACATATGATCTAGACTGTAAGAAGGAAATAGTGACTAGAGTAGCGAAAGCAAGAGCGAGTTTGAAGGAGATGGATAAGATCTGGAAAAGCAAAGCAATTAGCTTAGGGACAAAACTGAGCATCTTGAAAATGTGTGTATTCAGCAGCATGTTGTATGGATGTGAGACATGGGTGATAATGAAAAATTTGAGAGGAAGAATATTGTCATTCGAAAGGAGTTGTTATAGAAAGATTCTGAGAATAGGATGGATGCAGAAGGTCACCAGTGAGGAATTATATAGAAAGATACAGCTGAAAGAGAACCTGCTGCAGAAGGTTATAAAAAGGAAATTACTATTTGGGCATACTTGCAGACTGAACGATGAACGAAAAATCAAGATCCTGTTATTCTGCATAATGGATGGCTTGAATAGAAGAGGCAGACCCCACAGTGAATGGACAGATGATATAGTAGATTGGTGCAGCGCTAGTTTACAGTAACTAAGCCACTCTGCACTGGACAGGGAAAGATGGAAGGAAATAGTGAGAAGGGTATCAGACACCAACAGGCCCTGAGCCCACGGTTATTGATAATGGTGAGGATGATGATGACATGGCTGCCCTTTAGCACCCCTTACTGGTCGAGGGTGGTGCGACAGGCATACACTCTCCTCCAACTGGATCTTCTCAGATCTCCCCACACTTTTATGTGCTGGAGATATGGCTCAGTCCTCTGGCCGAGTCACAAACAACACATAACTCCTTCTGAGGTAACAAAGCTAAAAAGGTTCTAACAGACAGACAAAAAGGTCCCCCTTCTCTTTGGGACCTTTGCCTCACGCCACCTTCTGAGTGCTGTATCCAGCCCCTTTCTGAGCTCCCTGTGAAAGTCTTTTTTGGCTTCTCTAGATTCCACTAAAATATAGTGCTTAGGCTCTTTGGGGCTGTCTTCCTTGTATCCAAGTTATTGTACAGAATTCGTGGGAAGAAGGGTGCTTTTGAAATCCGGTCACCCTTTCAAAGGAACCTTGGCGACAGAGCTATTTTTAGTTCTAAATCAGCACTTTCGACAGGCCACATGGCTGCCGTTATGGAAATGAGATGCTAATATTCATATCAGCACCTCATTTGCATTTTCAAACAGCTGTAATTTACATGCCCCTTCGAATAGGAAGAGGTGGTATAACTACGGCCTGAGCTATTCAGAACCTCTATGTAAGAAAGTGATGCAAGAAATTTAGGCAATTAACGTAAGACTACTTCAATTTTGTTTCAGTTCAGGTTAGTCTTTAGGAGTAAACAGAACTTCTGAAAATAAAATCCTAGATGTGGTTTCATTTTCTCAAAAGATGATGACATCAGACTTACTGACTATGATTAGTTAGAAGTCATGAAATTTACCAATAACTGTTCGTTATTTTCTGTACAATCTTAGTCAAACAAAAACTTCTGAAGAATTAATTCGTCATGTTGCTGTAGATGAAGAAATAAGGATCTTTAAGAATCTGAATTGAAGGAAAGTTCCTAGAGAAAACAAACTAACCTGGCCTTCCTATGGGTAAGGGTAGGTGGAAAAAGCAGTTTCTAGAATGCTTTGAAAAGGAGTTTGTAATGCGCAATAGACAGAGCTGGAGAGCTGAAATTGTACAATAACTTGGATAAAGAAACATAAGCCCTTCCTATTAAAGGTACTATGTACAGGTTCAATCTCCCTGGTCCAGCACACTGAAGACCTGAGCAGTCCAGACCAGGGATTTTGCTGGACCTGGGGAGGTCAATTCTGCTCCCCTGCTGGCCTTAGCCCCTGCTTCTGGGTTCCCCTCCCTGCTGTCAATGGTGACATTCTGACGCAGCTCCCCAGCTGCAGGCTCCCAAGTTGCAGCTTTCTGCCCAGGCCATAGCCGTGGCTTCCTGCCTGGCCCAGGGGATGAGCCACCAGAAGCCACTGCTCCTCCACCTGGTGGTTTCTGTGCAGCTCTGCCAGTGGCTACAAAGGGCTGCAGCTTCCTGCTCCTGGCTCTGGCAATAAGCTACCTGTCCACAGCCTGGGCTGCCAGCTTACCAGCCCTGGCTGCTGCTTCTGCTGTCCCCTCCCCCTTGCCTCCAGACAGCTGCGTCTGCCCGGCTTTGGGCTCCTGTGGCTGGTCTAGTTGGTCCGTACTCTCTGGTCCAGGAAGATCCATGGAGAACGCTGATCATATAGCCTTCCAAAGTTACCTGTTGTGTTATGAAAACATGGCATGTTGTTTGAAAGTTTTTCCATTCTTAAATATACAACAGAGCATTTAGAAGTCTTTCCTTCTGTATACAATACACATTATGATTCACATGCTTCTGTACAATTAGTTTAAGGAAGCAAGAGTTTACAGCAATTGAACTGGGGTAAACATAAGCAGAAAAATTAAATCAACAAAATTATGGAACACTAAGTCCCTAATACTTTAAATATAAAAGCTTTAGAAAATGTGCTGAATGAATTAGTGATGACAAAATAAGCCATATATCTATATGTTTGCATCTCCTAACTGTCTTGCCTGCCAAGCAAAATAAATTGTCGTGTAAAAGTGACTATAGGTGTTAGTGAATACAAAAATAAGAAGATGAAGGCTGACCATACAAAATTTGAACCTGACTGGAGAACCTTCAGAGCGGTTTTAAGTATCTTTGAAAAATCTGTTTTAAGATGAAGATATTCTGTGAATGGATCGTCTATTAAATGTTCCTGATTAGAGTTTCTGTTTAGCTCCAGAAGTTGTCACAGCATGAAGACATAAGTAGAATTCTGAAATATTTAAAAAAAAAAAAAAATTAAATCACTGTTGAGTAAAAGATGCTCTGGATTGAACCACATGCAGTTGGGCTTGATGGAGCTATTATAGGATTAAGTGTCTTGTTTTATGCAAAAGGTCAGTGTAGATGACCACAAAGGACCCTTCTGGCTTTTTAAAACTTGTAAATCTACAAACCTGAGGGGAATTTGAGTGCTCAAAAACTGTCATATTAGACAATCGACTTCTGCAGGAGATGACATTTATTTAACTTCACAGTAATAAAGTAATTTAATGTGAAGTGGAACATTTTAGTGACTCTACAATTGCTTTCTAATAATCATAAAACAATTTAAAAAAATCTCTTGTTGCTTAAAAATTGAAGAATGCACAATAGTATATGAGGCTGAAGGATGAAAAGTATGAGGAAGCTTTACCCTATAGAAGCAGATAAACAATGCTAACTCTGTCTTCACACTGTTTGTATTAAAATATGTAATGATTTCTATCAGTTTCCATTCAGCTGTAGTGCCTAATGTGACTTCTCTGTTGGCTGTTAGTTGTTTTCTTTCAGCCTATAAGGTGCCACAGGACTTCTTGTAGTTTTTTCTTTGTTTACGAATGCCTCATAATTAGGGTGACAGTCTGTCTCGTTTTCTCCAGGACAGTCCCATTTTTCAGGCGTCAGGAAGGCAGTCTGACTTATTTTAAGAAAAGGGCTAATTGTCCTATATTCACGCCCACTGCTGATCTGCCCTTCCCCCCTGTCAGAGCAGCTGCAGTTGCAGATACCAGGTGCTGGCCGGAGAGCACATGCAGCACATATGACTGGCCAGGTGGCAGGCAGCAGCTGGAGAGGGAGCTTGGGGCCCTGCCATACTTTAAGGCAGGGTATGTTGGGGTGGGGAGGGGGGTAGTGTGTGTCCCCCACTCTCTCTTTGCTTAAGATTTTAAGGGGAGCTGGTGCCCTTCTTTGGGTCAGCTGCCCCTCCAGCCAAGGAGACCCGCCCCCAGTGAGAGAGAGGACAGCTGCCCCTGGAATCGGGGAACCTTCTGTGGGGCAGCTGCCTTCTGCAGCCAGGGAGCTCCTTCCTGAGGGCAGGGCTACAAGCCTGTTCCCTGCTCCTTGCGGTGTGGAGCAGCTGAGCGCCGCACCATTGGGGCTACAGACCCGTTCCCAGTTTCCCAAGGCATGTACATGGTTACAGCTGGTAAATGTTGACTTTGTAATGTCATATACACCTCATTGCAAGACAAGAAGAAAGTTTTTGCATTAGAAACTATTAGCACGTAGTATTCTCCATTATAAACTTCTGGCTAACTTCAGTTCAGCTAAAATAAATATTTTTAATTTTACCTACTAGTTATAAAAATGTAGTATGTCTTTTTAATGGGTGCTCAATAAACAATGTTGTTTTGAATGTTTGTACTGCATAGGTCTGATTGATTTCCACTGAACTTACAGAAGTCCGAGCAGTTTATCAGGTGTCCCATATTTGACATTGGGAAATATGGTCACCCTACTCTAATATTTCATGAAGAAAAAAATCTTAAAGGATAGTGTCTACTTTCAGAAGTTCTCTATTTTTAGTAGAATAAACTCCGTATACAAGGAGGTAAATATCACTGATAGTATTGCTACATAAAAAGTAGAACTTAGTACCTAACTTCTCATTCAAAAAGCTAAAGATGGCACAATTTATGTAGCATTTTAATGGAGTTAGTGATCAAAGAAAAGTGAAATAGTGGAAACTTTCATTTTTAATCAGTCAGCTTCATTTTGTGAAGCTAAACTTTTTTCTCAATACGTTGTAATATTTAATGTTGACTGACTATGCATTTGTCTGAGTCCCCCGGGATTTGCTGTGACCAAGTTACCACAACCTTATAGTGTTCAATTCCACGTATGAAATAAGTTTGTACTCTTGGTTCAGTTCCTAGTATTCAAAAAGCCTCACGAGAAAAACATCAAAAACAACATCGTAATTGGTAGCCTCTAAAGAGAGTCCAAGGAGAAACTGGATATGAAGGCTAAATTGTCCTTTCATATGTAATACTGGTCCTTCGAAGTAGAGTTGAATTAGATTCTGTATACAACTGCGTGAATATTTCTTGGCCACTTTTGCTGTACCTTTTCTGTAGCTAAAGTACTTCAGTAACTAAAACTATTGGTCTGGCAACGTTGAGTATGAACAGTTTAAAGCATATTCAGGTACATAATTATGTGTGTGTGTTTTTAACGTTCAAAGATTTTATAGTCTTGTTGCAACTAAGTTTTGCTCAAAAAATGAAATGTAATTCAACTGAATTGGATTGTTGTGCTGAAGGTGAAGTTGAGGGCAATATATGTCCATTATTTCTCCTGAAACTTTATCTAGTGTATAATGACACTTTGATACAGAAATAGGAAATCGTTCCTCCGTCTCATTCCTAAAATTAACAGTGATTCATCAGTGAACACAGATATACTCCCTGCAAGAAATGTGAATTATCATCTGTTTAGTATCTGGGAGCAATCTTCTTTATAAGACCAGAAGCAAAGTTATGAACAAATCAACTTATTTTAATGATTTGCTTTTTGATGTGCTACCACTAAAATAACACAATTTAGAAGTGCTTGGGTAGAAGTTGATTGCACACTTCTATATCAACATCTGTTTTTGTAAACATTCTTTGATTTCCTTAGTACTGAAGTTTTGAGGGTGTCCTGAAGTGAAGTTATATGGCATAGAAATATTTCATGAACATTTGGAAACGTGTCAAATCCAGATATGTAACTTTGGTATTTATAAGTTTAGGCACTTGTAAATGTAGTGCAATTTAAAATTTGAAGTGGAGGTGTTTATAAAAACTGAGGATCTAATACATTGGTGTAGGACAGCAGTGGTGAAGCAGGCTCTTAAGTGTGTTAATAAAATTTCTCCTTTGATTTCTAGTTGCCTCCCATCTATAAACACAGGCTACATCTATACTGGCCCCTCCCTTTTGAAAGGGGCACGCAAACATGGTGGATCAAAAATGCAAACAAAGCACTAATTTGCATATTCAACACCTTTGCATAATGACAGCCTGTCACGATTCTGAAAGAATTGCTTTCAAAATGCAAAACAGCCATGTACACAGGGTTCCTTTGAAAAGAGGCACTGCTTTTGAAAGTACCCCCTTCCTAATTTTTTTCAGGAGGAAGGGTGCTTTTGAAAGTAGGGTTTCCTTTGAAGGAACCCAGTCTACATGTCTGTTTTGGCTTTTGAAAGCAGCTCTTCCGGAACGGCAAATGGCTACTATTATGCAAATGAAGCACAAAATATGCAAATCAGCTCCTTATATGCATTATGATCAGCCATTTTTGCATACCCCTTTTGAAAGGGAGGGGCCGGTGTAGAAGTAGCCACAGTGTAGAATACTAGGGATCAGAAAAGATTACTACCCAATTTTGAGATGCATCTCAGGCAAATTATAGAATCATAGATACGAGAAGAAACTCTTACTATAGATTGTCTCATCCATTTCCTGTCAGTGCAGGAGTGTTTTGTAAGCCAGTATGTATCCAATTATTTTATAGTATCTTTTTGCAATGTTTATATTATGATTGGCCTTTTTACTTGGCTAGTTTTAATTATACTGGAATCACCTTATTATGCAGTCCATGTCAGAGAAACTCCAGTTATAAGTGAGGCAGTAATGCTACACAGCAATTCAAGAGAGTTTTACTGCTTTTGTTGTAGTGAATTTACACTGCTTGTAATGAAGGTTTTGCTTCACTGTAACTTGGCTCCAGTGTGCCTTTGGTATCACTTACCAGACTAGTGGAAAGTACTTGATTCCAAGGTGGGTACCTTTGCTCTGGCTGAACATGTGTAGGGATGGGAATGGGGGAATATGGAAGAGGAGGAGAAGAAATTGCCATTTTTCTGCGGGGTAGTAGTGTGGTGGGATTTGCTGCATCCTTTCCTCCTGGGGAGTAGAGAGGGTTTTCAAGAGGCTCTCCTCAGAGTCCCTGTTTCTGTCGAAGGAAAGAAATGTTCTGCCACCACTCCCGTAAGTGAGGGGTGCTTTGTTAGGTTTCTTGGCCATTGCTGTGCAGTGGTCCTTCAGAAAAGTCACTTCAGGAAAGTTCCATTGTATATGCTGTTTTAAACCAGTTGTGTTAGGTTCATCCCTTTCAGAGAGAATGTAATTTTGCCAAGTGATAACTTTTTTGTTTTAGTTGATAAAACATGAATTGTTATTTCTTTAGTTGCTCTGCCAACTATGTTGGAAGACAGATTTAGCTGAAATATTGGGTAAGTTCAGACTATCTAGAGTTGCTTTTAAAAGAACTCAAAGGAGGGTTCTGACTACTTATCATGTAAAGTTTTGTGCACAGACCTCATTTTGTTTGGTCTCTGCTCCTGCTCAAAAACCTGAGTAAGTGAATAAAGTTAATCTCTTTTGTCTTTTGTAGTCTCTTAGATCAGCCTTATGATTTGGATATCTTTTTTCCTCTACAAAAGGACTTCATTTTTTTTTTTGAAATGCTTGTCATTTGAATTGTGACATTTAAAAATCAAAACTGAGTAGTGGAATAGTTGCACATTTCTTCAAATGCTATTGGCGATTTCTGTCTTGTGTGAGCAAAATTCAGATGATTGTGACTTTGTATGGTGTCCCCCTGCCCTGGGGCTAATATATTAACAATATTATAAAGAATAATAAAATTCAAGTATGCTTTTAGTTTATTACCAAATATGTGGATTATTTCTCAGAAGCAGTCCCTTTGTGGTGGTAGAAACATCCAAAATATTTTCTCTATCTGTTTTGGGTGTATTTCTTTTGTGAAGGGTGTAGTATTAGGTTTCCTGAAGTCCCAGTTTTAACAGTTAAACACAGCTTACTCAAAAACAAGTCATTTCGCGTTAAAATGAAAGTATCATGTTGTTGTCAAGGGGGAAAAAACATGTACTATCTTTTGGGTTCTGATGTATTATACACAAGGCTGTTTTTTAACAAAAAAGGTCCTCCCCCTTCACCATTCTCAGTCTCTTTTGATCATTGATCTGGGTGACCCCATGCTCAGGGGTTTTTTCTTCATTTGACATGGACAGATTTTTGAAGTATAGCTCTCCTTTGGGAACCTCTGGCAGTTCCACTTGACTAACCTGTGATCTAATGAGCAGTAATGCGGGGTTACAGTGACCATTTTGTTTGCTTTGAGGGAGGATGGCTAGACAGAGAGTGGGAGAGAGGCGGTGTCTGTGGAGAAAAGTGATGCAGGGTGATCGAACAGTGTGAAAAAGACTTGTTAGCCCACATTAGTGTGCCTGATTTACTTCACAACAGGTCAGGAAAGGCCAAAGACAGGATTGTCATTAAATTGCAAAGTTGAAAACCCCAGTGTTGAAAAGCATTCAGATTTCTGAACGCTGTAAATTAGAATGTTTGTGTGATTCATGTTGAATTTGCCAAGAAGATATACAGCAGTACCAGCTTCTTTAAAACTTGAAAGGTATATTATAAAATAATGCTATAAATATAAAAAGAAAAACAGCTTTTTAGGTACTTTCATGGTTGACTGTTTTACAATGAGTCTGGGCGCAATGGAAAGGCCAAATACTAACAAGGTCGTTGCACTTTCTTTATGAGCTCTGTGGACCCCTTAATTATGTGCCCGTGCTTCTTAGTTTGTGATCTGTAGGGTGTGTGCATAGGGGTGTGCATGTGTATAATATATAAATAATATATAAAAACTTCTAGGACGGGAAACCTATAGCTTGAGACTGCAGCCCATTGTGATTTGTTAAATCTCTTCTTTTTTTTTTTTTTTTTTTTTTTTTACAATAGCCCTCAAGAAAACACTAAATACCACCCTGAATGCTCTTGGTTTCTAAATAAATATGAACAAATTTTAAAAAGTTTAGCAGAAGAGACTTTTGAATGTTTTATTGCTGAAGTATTGTTACTCCTCAGAAGTGAATGTTGCATCAAGCCATATCAATTTACAGGACAGTCAACTCTTACTGGTCTTTTATAAGACTGACTAATAAACCTGTATCATATTTTTGAGTAGTACTCACAACTCCTTTTGATGACTACTTAAAGGGAAAGTTGTCTCTCATATGTCTGGCCTTGCTTATATTCTTTTTGTTTATATATAATATATAAAAATTTTCCATTGACAGTTAATTGATGGTGGTCTGAGTTGCTTTGGTTTGAAGACTACAAAATTGTGTGGAAGCTCGTTTTAATCAGTTCCATTGATAGCCTTCAACTCTTAGCAAACTCCTGTCATTGCTATTTCTGACCCAGCTGGCCTTAGTAAAAATTGCAGTGCAGCTTTTTAGCTATATTATTGTTGTGCACTGAAGCATTCGGTAATAAAACAAATGGGTGGTCTTAGCAGAAACATACTTTTTTGTATCTGCTACTAGAAATTTCACTAATTGATTCTTACTCATGCTTCCTCTCAAAAAACAGTTTTCCACAACTGGCATATAACTGCATTAACTTCTAGACTTTACTGTAAGAAACAAGGTCCCATGGCTTACTATTTTGATTATTCTCTTTTGGTTAAGTTTTTTAGTAAATATACAAAATAAAAATTTTGGCATAGGTGATGCTAATCAAGAGAACTATTAGTATTGGATTTTAGGAGCTCTACCTGCTCTTTTTATTCACTCAAATGGTTCCATTGACATTTAATTAGACTATTCAGACGATTAAGAGGAGCAGAAAATGAATGGTGAACAGAGGAGTTTGCTAGGCTAATTACTGAAAATTTGCTTTCAATTACTCTTGGCATTCAGTTATTAAACGTAATAAATATTTGATACCAAATTCTTTTCACTTTTATCTTTATAATTTCTGTTAGTAATGCCATCAGATGGCAATGTACTTTAGAATTATGGTCCTAGCCTTGAAGAACTTAATTACAGTTTCTTCTCTCAGTTCCATTGCACTTTGCTTTCTATGAACATTTTTTAATTATCTTCACTGCTTTTTGCTGGTGTTTTCAATGTATACAGCTCATCAGTGATTTGTTTATGAACTAATGGGAAAATTCTTATGTTTAAAAAAAGCTGAAATGCAAATTTAGGTTTATCTTTGCAATCTACTGTGGTCCACTTTTCATTATCACTTTTCAGAATTTGGTTGTAGTTTGAATATCCATGTAAGATTAATCAATATTAAACATTTGAAATAGCCCTGTAATTATTTGAAACTAGTCTCCCAACTGTTTTAGTCTGACATTCTCTAAATTCCAAGGACTATACCATAACTTTGACTTTTGTGATGAAATTACTTATAAGAAAATTATGTATTTTGCTGCCTTTCTAGCTCAAAATCCTCTCATTCACCAGGAGAGAAGTTGTTCCAGTGAAAATTATTACCTCACCCACCTTGTTTTGCTAATGTCCTGAAACCTACACGATTTCGAGCACTGCAAACAATAGTTCGGAAAGCAGTTGAAGATGCATTGTATGACAGTATTACTTAATTTATTTACTTAATTTATTGTATTACGTAGTACAGAGACTGGGGCCCCACTGTGTGATGAGAGGCACAAATGCACACAGAAGGGTTGTCTTCAGTGCAGTTGGACACCTGTGGCAGGCCTATGCTGACTCAGGCTCATGGGGCTTGAGCTAATGGGCCCTTAGCAGGGTAGTAGAGTTCAGGGTCCAGACTGAGCCCAATGTCTGTCCGGCAGTTTAACTGCCCTTTAGCTTGAGTCTCACAAGCTTCATTCAGCTGGTGCAGGACAACAATGGGATTCTAACTGCAGTATAGACATACTGTAAAAGACAGTCCCCCAGGACAGTGCTATGGAACTCTTAACTTTTTAAACAAAGAGAAGCACAGGGTGGTGCCATGTCTAGTAATAGAGCAGACCTATAGTAGAACTGAGACTATAGGGGGAAAAAAAAACAAAACTCTGAATAGCTATGTACTTTGGAACAACGCAAGACTCACCATTGTTCTTAATATTTTGCTTCCCTCTCTTCTCAGTTGCCCTTCCTCCATGTTCATAAAGTGGAATTTTACTATCAAAAATAAAAATATCAAAACCAGTTGTGACTAAGATGAAAGCAAGGCAATTTCAAATTCAGCTTTCTTTTGCTTACTTTGTTGTGTAGAGGCAATTCTGTGTATATTCCACCAACTGGCATTTTTCTAAGACCTCGGCTGTACTGAAGAGGCACTAAGAAGTGTATTTTTCAGTATCTCTTTTTTTGTATGATTGGATTGGAATCTTACATATTTTGTGTAATTTCAGTTGGCTTGGGGGAGAATTACTTGGGAAATTAAGTAAGGGGTTGTAAATTTCAAATAAGTGCACTGGTAGATCGTCATTCTACTTTTGTATCCTCTTTTCTATCTTAGGTGCTTACATGCTCCCCCTACCCCCACCCCATTCCTATAGTATTTGGGTGTCTCATAATGTTTTCTAGCCCCCAGAGGAGTGAAGTTCTGGAATAATATTCCAAGTGGAAACAGCAGGAGCAAAAAAAAAATGACTTCAAGGCTGAACTTGGTAGACTTATGGAGCGGAAGGTGTGATGACACTGCACTAGTGACATGTAGCCATTCTGCAATTTCTAGCAGCAAACTTTTTCTACAGTTCTTGATGGTACCCCAGGTGAGGAGGGCTTTGAATTACTGCAGAGAATTCTTTTCTAAGGATTTCACTGCTGGGTATCTGATCAGGATATAACTGATACCCGTATTTTGGGGTTGAGATGGATTTTTTTTTTTCCTCCTGGGTCAGATTGGCTGGGCGTTCTGCCCTTCTTTGCAGCATAAGGTCTGGGTCACTTACAATTTTAAAATACAGGTTGAACCTCTGAAATCTGGGACTCTCTAGTCTACCAACATCTGTGGTCCAGCAGGACCATGTATGTTGCTGGACTTGAGAGCCCCACTGGTGGGGAGCAGGGTCCATCTGTCAATACAGTGGGTGGAAGCCCTGGCTGGGGCTGGGCACCTGCAGTCAGGATGGGAAACCAGTAGGGCTGTGGTGGCTGGGATCTGGGAAGCAGGTAGGTCAATGATTCCCTGCTGTCCAGGCTGTGCCAATACAGCTGGGGGCTGGGAAGCTGCAGCCACACCCATGGCCAGGGTTGAGAAGCTGGTGGTGGCCAGGGCTGATGGTAGGGAGTGGGTGGATGCCCCAGATGGGAGTCCTGTCAGGGGTTGTAGACCTCAGGGAAGCACTGACCTCCTTGGTCTAGCAAAATCCCTGGTTTGGGACCACTGAAGTCCAACCTGTAGTGCAAGTGGCAGATTCTATAAAATGTGGATTCCTTAAATCAAGGTTCTCAAATTTATGGCTTCGGGCCATCTACGGCCTGAGCAGTTCCATAATCCAGCCTGCATATAGCTCCTGGCGCTTGAGTCCCTGTGCCTCGGTGTCTGTATAAATCCCCCAAATCCAGCTGCTGCTCTACCTCATCCCTGCCCTGCTCAGCCTTTTTCCCCTTTCATCACACTCTACCCTCAAGATGCTTCCCTAAGATTGGGAGATGGCCACAGAGCAGAGCAGGAGGCTGCACAGCTCTGCTTCCACATGGCTCCCACTGCCATGGTTAAGTGGGGTAGGAGGGGAAAGAGGTGGAGGGAATCCCCTTCTGCTGGCCTCAGTCCACCCAGGGTCCTGCAGACTAACCTGAATATGGAGGACCATCCCATCCATAAGAGGGTTTGAGGCAGCTACCATGGGGCAAGTCCTGGGGTGGCTTTTTCCAAACCAACCAATGGAGGGGATGACTCTGCACGCACCTTCCTCAGGATACAAGAATGTGGTAGCAGTGAGGTAAAGCCAGCAGCTGAAAGTTGTTCTCACCGTACTGGTGGTGGTCCTGGGAGTGAGTGAGAGAGAGAGAGAAATCAATCACCTGGGGTGGGAGGCAGGGCTGGGGAATGCATGGAGGTGCATGGCTCTGTACATGGAGTCAGGAGATGCCTGGGGGAGGGCATCCACCATCCTTCCCTCAGCCTTGCCAGAGAGAGTGCTTGCTTACTCACTAGGATGATTAGAGGCTTGGCACTGGCCCTAAGGTAGATTGAGTTTCAGGTCCCTGCTTTAAATCATGATTCAAGACTTCAGTAACTCAACCAGAGGTTTGGGGTATTTTACAGGAGATGGATGGATAAGGTTCTGCCTTCTGCAGTGTGCAGGTAGTTAGACTATAAATCTGAAGGGACCGTAGTGATCACCTAGTCTGAGTCTAATCTTCTTATACACTTGAACCTCTTTAATCCAGTAACCTTGGGAAAAGGATTTATCTGATGATGTGTTGTACACGTACAGTACTCTGTAATGTTTTGTACATACAAATGCTTTAGTAATAAACTTTATTTACCCTATTATGATAAACACTCATCATCCAGAAAATTCCACAATCCAACATAGCCTATAATACACTGTATTTAAACTCTTATTTTGTTTTTATTGTCATATATAGGCAATCAAGCAGAATACAGTAGAGTGCTCTCCCCTTTCTCATGTTTATAAGTTGAATTTGTGCTAGACAGCACAGTGCATGTGTG
This sequence comes from Carettochelys insculpta, assembly GCF_033958435.1. Classification (NCBI taxonomy): domain Eukaryota; kingdom Metazoa; phylum Chordata; order Testudines; family Carettochelyidae; genus Carettochelys; species Carettochelys insculpta. Next base: position 97,351,323 of record NC_134141.1, read on the forward strand.
TATATGTGTGTGGTGTGTATACACTTTGTTTTGTTGCACTGTATTTAAACTTTTGTTTTTTATTATCTTTATGGTGCTGCAGCCATGTAGGGCCATATGTTCCTGGATCCGACACACAGATTAAGAAGGTTCAAGTGTATTTATTCTCACAGCTCCCTGTGATGTAAGGAAGTCGTATTCCCATTTTACAGATAGAGAATTGAGGCACACAGAAACTAGGAAACTGATTTTTTAAATGTATTTAGGTGCCAACTGCCATATAAATGAATGGGGGTTGAGTGCCTAAGTATCTTAAAAATTTGACAAATCTCTTGCATCCAGTGCTACAGGCAAACACTTTTAGAGCCAAGAATTGAACCATAAACTCTGAAATTCCACAGCAGTGCCCAAATGAGTAGACTTTTTTTGTTTTTCCTGCGTTTCTGGTACCAACATTTCATTCAACATGACCATGCTTTTGAATTGACTGGAGCTTGGCAAATGATTTTCAAAACACTGTAGCATGGATTATGGAACCATTTGTAAGCATGCCACTGCGTTGAGAAGGTTATCAATATCCTTTGTTTTTCTGTTGGAAAAATTGAATTTTTAAATGAATTTATTTTATCCGGTGGGTAAAAATGGTTGTACTTGAGGGTATGTTTGTATTTAGCCTAACTGAACATTTAAAACAACCTGAACACCCAAAATTTGGAAGGGAAATACATGATTAAAATAAAATAATAATCAGATAGTTGGATAAGCAATGCTCTACCACCTTTAGAACTGGTTGAATTCTGCAAAAATTATCAAGTGAATCACATTAATTGTTAAATATTTTCATCTGGCTGTACTGAAAATACATCTTGATTTAAATGGCTTTCTATAAAATAGCTTTAAAATGTGGTCTTACACTTACAATTTGTAACTCAGTCTCCAAATTGGTGAAGTTTTTCACTGTAAAATTACAATCTGTGTGGAAATAGTAACGCAAATTTAACTCTAGTGGTGTGGATGATATTTTAATTCTTGATCTGTAGAAATTTTTAGCATTTAGGAAAGACTTGCTGACTAGTCCAATGTTAGTTTGGATTTTTGTAATTTGTGGTATCATTTGGAAATAAATCCAACAGTCGTAATGTGTAAAATATTGCAGTGGAATGCCTCAGTTATTTAACAAGTGGAGAATGCAAATAGAAGATAAATGCTTTCTGTTCAGTGATACATAAAACATCTTTTCCCCCCTTTAATATAAATGAAGTTAATTATCCTGTTCATTTTGTGGTCTGATATTTTATGTATGGTTAGTTTCATTAGCTCCCCATAAACAGCCTAATCCAAAGCCTATAGAAGTCAGTGGCAGTTTTTCAGTTCATTTTAATGGACTTTGGCTAAGGAATGGACTTAGTATCTTCAGTTTGTGTGGATTTTTCAAACTGCAGTTGAGGGAGAGAGAGGTATTTTGAGAAAAGATTATTTGTTTTAAATATTGTCATTTGTCCCTCAGCTTCCTCATTACATTTATGTGGTCCATAATGCTCTACATTATTTAAATTCAAAGCATCTGTTCTTATCAAAATATTGGTGATAACTCTGATCTTCAGATTCTTGGTATCAATTGTATTCAATTTTCCAAATTGGTTTTGTACATGTAAAAGATACAGTGTACTTATTGTTCAGACATTGCTCTATTAGCATTTCTATGTTTTGATTGGCTTACATAGTTCTTTAAGGTTTAATTAATAGGCAAAAGGTGATTATGCTAGTCTGCATAGTGACATTACCTGCATATTGGTACTGCTGCAAATGGGTAATTTTTTTTAAGTGGAGAAATGTACTGTATAGTGTGTTTAAATATTGTTTTTAGTGGACTCAAAAGGACAGCATTAAACAAGAATCAGCCTTTTTCAGTGCCCTACAGAGGGAATCCTAATTGTTCCATTACTTGTTCTGCTCTCAGTACAGAATTATGTGCTTCTTTAAAAGTCAAATTTAAATGAGATTTGTTAGAATTGGTATAAAGTACTGCTGCTTGGAAAGCATGGCACATATTAAAGGAATTTGCAGCACGGGCTCCGCAACTGCTCAGCAAGAACCCTATGTAGTCTTGTAGAAATCCAGGAAGACTGCCAAAAATCGTGCCAAACACCACAGGATTCCACAAGTTTAACACTTGTCAGCTGACTGGACTCTGGACAACTTATCTGCCTGCTCCTTCAATAGAGATGGGCAAGAGTAGGACAATCAGGCTTACAGCTTCAATTGCCGTTGCATCTCAGGAGTTCATTTAGATGACTACTCTGTAATGCTCAAAGAAATTAAAAAATTATTCCTTCTTTGTGGTTCTTGTTGGTGGAACTGACAGGAGTGTGTCTCATCATTACAACCATTACTGCCCATCTGACAACTTAATTTCTAGTTGATAAAAGGGCGGGGAAAGGTACTACAGTTCCAAGGGCCTGTTGCTTCAATAAATGTAAATTACAGGCAACTCAGCATTCTTTGAAAGCTTCTGTTGTTTAACATGTTATGATTGACATAGAATATTATATTTAAGATGATACTGGAAGTAAAATTCCATATTTAAACTACCTAAACTAGTAAAGCTTTAGGCTGGGTCTACATGTGCCTCTTCCTTTCAAAAGGAGCATGTTAATGAGCGGGTTCCAAAGATGCTAATGAGGCTCTGCAATGAATATGCAGTGCCTCATTACCATTATGGCATCTGTGGCGATTTGAAAGTACGGCTTTTTGAATCGCGCGCTGCCCATGGAGACGGGACCTTCCGAAAGGATCCTCCCCCCCAGTTTTTGAAAGCCCTTCTTCCGATCACAGATAGGAAGAAGGGCTTTTGAAAACTGGGGGAGGTCCTTTCGGAAGGTCCCATCTCCACGGGCGGCACGTGATTCGAAAAGCCGCACTTTCGAATCACTGCGACTGCCATTATACTTATGAGGCACTGCATATTCATTGCAGCGCCTCATTAGCACCTTTCGAACCCGCTCATTAACATGCCCCTTTCGAAAGGAAGAGGCACATGTAGACCCAGCCTAACAGAATTTCCCTTGGCTACTTGGGACATTTGTACTTCTTTTTTTGCAGAGAATGGATCATACCACGAAAAGCCTGCAAAAGGTTGTAGATTTCTAGAACCACATTAAAACACAGAAAGGTGCTAATAAGGAGCTCAGAGAATACCAGCTCAGCTTCTACGGAAAGGCTCTTTCAGCAGAAGATTGTTCAGTGCCAACCAGAGAGTTTGTAATATTGTGGGGTTTTGCCATAAACATATCAACTTCCCTGTATTCCAGGGTAGCAGGAAATCATACCCCTTTTTATTTTCACGTTCTACCTAATATTAGTCCATCAAATGCCTTCAGTGTTTTCAGAAGTCATCTCTGAGATTGTGGTGTGCTCCTCCACCTGAAAGAGGCAGCTCTTCATGCAAGATGCTAATTCTCCCACTTGTCTTGGTAGTCCTTGTACCTTAAATCAAAGTTGGTGCATTCAGAACAAAAATGTTAAATTATGCCAAAGGAATTCTAATTTTGTACATTATTTTTCTTTCCTGAAATGACAAATATATTCATATTGATTGATTTATTCCAGGGATATACCAAACCTTTATATGAGGGGAGAGGGTGTTAAAAGCAGAAAGTGGAAGGGCTGTACTTTCCTATTGGCCCCCAAAGTGGCAGTCCATAGGTGTGTCTACACTTGAATTCCTCTTTCAAAAGAAGCATGTGAATGATGGAAATTGAAAATGCAGATGAGGCACTGATTTACATATATTGTACCTCATTTGCATATCTTCCTTTCAAAAGAGAGAAGAAAGTGTAGATGGGTCTCTTTCAAAAGTAAACCCCATCTTCGAAAGAACCCTTCTTCCTCTTTTGTGTCAGGAAGAAGGGTTCTTTCGAAGGTGGGGTTTATTTCGAAAGATCCCTGTCTACACTGCTTTTCTTCTTTTGAACGAATATATTCTGAAAACAGATTATTCCAGTGAGACACCAGATATGTAAATCAGTGCCTCATTTGGATTTTCAATTTCCTTCATTTGCATGCCTCTTTCAAAAGAGAAATGCAAGTGTAAAGACAGCTCATACGTTGGTGCCCACAGGCTAACCTGTAGTTTTGCATTGCAGAACTTTGTGTCAGGTACCTGTGGTCCGAAGAAAGATTGTTCTAAGGTAATTGAAGAGTTTTTGGTAAAGATACATCATAGTTGTTAACTTTCAAGACAAAATCAAGGAACACCTTAGGAGCTAATAACTGACTATAACTACTAAGGAGCCATCCCTAGAGATGGAAGAGGAGCTCACCTCTCCCGCTGTGATGTACTTGTCTTCCCCAGATATATCAGTGGCCAGTCCCTCCCAAATGGGCAGTCCTCCTGACGATTTCAAGGAGCATCTCTTAAAAAGGTGGCTAACAATTTGAGCTTAAAAACTTAATAGTAACAGAGAGGTAGCTGTGTTAGCCTGCATCCTAACAAAACAAAAAGCAGCCCTGTAGCATTTCGTTAGTTTTTAAAGTGCTATATGACTGCTTTTGGTTTTGTTAAAAATTTAAGGAAGCCCTTACTTAAGATCAAGTGCAAGATTTTTCCATTTTAGTGGATGAAAGCATAACAGTTGTGGGAGGGGCCCTCCAGATGGCCTGGGACGTTATAGGAGCAGCCAGGATGTTCACCTCTGTGGGGGCCATTACGCACAGCTCCTAGCTGCAGTCCTCCAGTTTATTCTAGGAGATACAGGCCACTGTTCAGGATCTCCTCTTGTGGGAGCAGGGCTCTTCTCTGAGATGATGGATTCCAGGCTCCGTGGCCTTAAAGACTCCTGTGCAACAATCCCATCCTTGGGCTGGCATGTTCCTTGGTAGGCTGGGAAGCTGTTCTGTTCTCTGCTTACGCAGTCTAGGTCCTGGGAGACTCTCTCTCCAGCTGAACACCTACAGGAAAAAAGATAGACACTCCTTATCTCCCTAGTATTTTGTTCAGCCTGGCCCGTCCAGTAACCAAGGTGGTCAGAAGCAGATCTCGTGAGTGTGCGCTCAAGGACAGTGCCCCAGTAACATGGGCTGACAAGATGAAAGGTCGTCCAGTGTCTGCTCAAAGAATTTCTTCTTGGATTACCACCTCCATTTGCTGTTGCTACAAGCAGGCAGATGTACCACCTCTGCCATTTGTAACCACATGCTCAAACAGGAGGCAAGCTTCTTCAGTGGCCTTCCTGGCTGAAGTGCTTATCCAGGACATCTGCACTGTGTCTACCTGGTTATCCATCCACACTTTCATGTCCCATTATGTGGTTTCAAACAGGCCCAGGACAATGTTGGGTTTGGTCAAGCAAGCTGTTTAGACTTAACTTTGAGCCCAGGTTTTGAGGATACTGGTTGTGAATCATTTAGAATGGAATTGACTGGAAGAAGAAAAATGGTTACTTACCTTTCCTAACTGTTGTTCTTCCAAATGTGTTGGTCATGTTCATTCCATTACTGGCCCTATTATCTCTCCTGAGTTGTTCACAAGATTGACCTGAGAGGGTGTTGGCTCAGTGGTGCCTAATACATCAGCACAGTGGTCGAGGGGGCACGTAGCCAACCCTATGGACACTGCTAAGAAAAAATCTCTGACTGTCCGTGAAGGTGTGCTCATGCTTAAAATGGAATGGGAGTGAGCAGCACCTCTCAAAAGAATATCAATTACAAAAGGAAGGTAACTGTTTTTTATAGTTATATTGAACATGACCTTATTTTTAATTGACACCTTGGTATATTAAGTCAGAATCTATTTGTGTTTAGTAGATAATAAATTGCATGTTTGTGGATATACACAAGTCTTTTTTAAATGGCTCTACTACAAAATCCTGAAAATTCCCCAATCTAAGCTGTTTTAGGCCTAAAATTTGACTTAATTGAAAACACTACTTTATCAAGGAAATTTTTGTGTCATCGCTCTTCAACCTGTCACAAACAATTTAGTGGACTAAATGTCTTTTTTTTTTTTTTGTCACTATGAATGTTGATTTATAGCCTCAGTTTTTTCATCCATCACATTTTTAGTAATGGAAGTGAGAGGGGGCTTCTGGGAGAGTTAAATTAAGGCCTCAAACGAATGGTGTCATTTATTTGATAAGTCATTATAAACATACTGTATCTGAAACAGAGACCTGAATGTTAAGACAACGGGGTCTGTTCCTTCAATTTACTATAGACTTCCTTTTCAACCTCACAAATCATTTAATATCTGTGTTTCAGTCAATCCATGTCTAAAACAGTGCTAATAGCTCTCATTACTCTTGGGACTTTAATTTTTAAAGGCTTAAGACCAGGTAAGCTAAGAAGAAACTTGTTGGTTTGTGTACCAGAATTCAGAGATTCCAGCAGAGAAATGACATTTATAAACCTCTAACAGGGTTTTATAAATGATGACTCAAAACTCTTAAACAAATTAATATTACATTAATATTCACACCTGTAGCTTTAAAAGTTCAAATACATGACATGATCAAATCATCATATATCAAACAAGCAGTGTCCCGTAATGCTTGATAACCATATTTCTTGTGGTGCTTGTGAAAAGGAAGAATATTTGCTTAGGCCCATATGTTTCTTATAGGAATGACTGATGTGAAAATGTCAAGAAATTCACTAATGCATGTGGAATACTGACTTTCGATTGTTTGCAAAGAAAGAAATCACAACAGAGCTCTCCCCCCCTTTGCTAGTTGAAAGTCTAGTATTCAAGTTATTACAGCATACCTGGATGTTAACCTGAAGTGGATTGAGTCAGAACACACTTATGCAATAAAACAAACTGCTGTTGTTATATATCTATTAGAAATCTACAGTAGATGAGTTCTAAACCTGATTTTTTTTAAACTCAGGTTAGGCACCCAGTAAATACATTTAATACAAGTACATAATATTTTACCCAGAGAAGTAATAATTTTCCAAGTTTTAATGTAATCATACATGAACTGAAACACAATTTATACAATTTTGTTTGTACTGTTTTCATTTCTGTTTGGGATTTTTGTGCTGATAGGCAACCATTAGTACTTCATTCTTTTCAATGATTGACCTCAGAAGAATTTAACAATCTACTCGAATATGTTTGCACATGTCTGGCAAGAAAATTTATCAAATGTTTCCTTACAGCTCTGCCCTACATTATATAACTTTCAGAATTTCTCCATGTACCTTTCTTCTTCTACAAGAAAATAACCATGTTTGGGGTGGTTGGATCAGCCATGGGCTTACTTAAAGAAACAGTTATCAAAATACAATTCAAAATATCACTCAACAACTCTGCTAAGTAATAGAAGGGCTCTGAAATAAAGAGAAGCTTGAATAAATGAATGCAGGTAAGTTAGCAGGATTGATTTAAGGTATGGGAGTCTATCTTTACCATATTGATTGATTAGTGCCATTTTCTCAAGCTAGTAGTTTATTTCCTTTGGACAGTTCAGTTTACTTAGGATGTGATTGGTACTCAAACTACTGAATCTTATGTTTAACTTTCTTCTATCATGTCCTATCCATATCAGCAACTCTTCTAAATAAATCAAATAGCAATGTCATGGGATAGCTATAAAATCTTGAGAAAGAAATAAATGTAATAAGCCCTCAGCATTTCATATCTTGTTGGCTAAAAGATTAGCAACAAGACCACACTTTTTAGCAGTTTGGTTTGATTTTTTTTTTCTGGAGCCACTTTTTGGATTAGTAGTCAGTGAGAAGCATTGACAATGTGTTGCTATTGGAAAGCTTGTATTAGTCTCTGTACAGCTACTTGGGCCCTGATACTGAAGAGTAAAATGGGAAGGAGAGGGTTTTGGAAGACTGAAAATAAACTATTCATTTTCGAAACAAAAAGCAGTCAAGTAGCACTTTAAAGACTAGCAAAATAGTTTTAGGTGAGCTTTCATGGGACAGACCCACTTCTTCAGACCATAGCCAGTCTGGTCTGAAGAAGTGGGTCTGTCCCACGAAAGCTCACCTAATAAACTATTTTGCTAGTCTTTAAAGTGCTACTTGACTGCTTTTTGTTTTGATAGTGTATAGACTAGCATGTCTTCCTCTCTGTTACTATTCATTTTCAGAAATTGGCAAAGTGGTAGAAAAGGTGAGCAGTTCTGTGGCACCTTAAAAGCTAACACATTTGTTTATTAGGGAAGGAGCTTTCGTGGGAAAGATCCGCTTTAGAGTCCTACTCTAGAATCTGAAGAAGTGGGTCTTTCCCATGAAAGCTCCTTCCCTAATAAATAAAATTTCAACGTCTTTATGGTGCCACAGGTCTGTTTGCTTTTTTTGCAAAGATACAAACTAGCACAGCTACCCCCTGGTAGAAAAGTGAGCTCAAAGGTGAGCTGGGGGAAGAGAGCTTTGGTCTGAGAGTCAGCCATTAGAAGAGTAACACATGAAGTCCTCCAGTATGTGTGCGCCTGTCATGAAAATGTGATTTCCCTTCCCTGGACAGCCACAGTGTGTTGCTTTCACATTTTCCCAGAAGTGTGTTTGCACATCAAAAAGGGAAAATATTTTGTTTTTGCCTGATGAAACGCCTCAACTCGTCTCTGGTTTCTGTCCTCCTTTCACAAGGTTATTTCTGACTATTATTAGTATTTTTTAATTTTGTCCTCTATTTGGGGCCCCTTTTTATTTTTCTGAATTTCGAGTTCTGCTTTTGGTACCTCTCCCTCAAAATTCATTTCCGCTCTTTTTAATTTTTTTGAATTAGTTAATCGCACAATTCATGTCGTGAGGTCTGTTTGTTTTTTCTCTGACTCTTTTCAAGTGAGTGATCTTTTACAAATGAAAAATGCATATGTTTCATCTGCTAATACTGTGTCAATGGTTAGAAAGCAAAGTTTGTGCTTTTTTTTTTTTTCCCTGAGTTTATTTTTGATGAAATGACGGCTAGCATAACTTACTACTCCAAAACTCTTAAGCTGTTTCTACACAGGCCACTTCCTTCAGAAGTGGCATGCTAATACATGGAGCGAAAGGTGCTAATGAGGCACGGATGCAAATTCCCCATGCCTCACTAGCATAACATCACGTGATTTGGAGTACAGAAGACTGTTCTACTGGAGTCCAAAACGCTGCGTAGAAGCGCGGCCCTGGGGGAGCTTGCGTAAAGTTGTGCTTCTTCCGGAGGCCCCTTCTTCCCAAGGGGCCTCTGGAAGGAGGACTTCCTTCTGGAAGCTACCTCCACCCCTCTCCCCCGGGGGCCGTGCTTCTACACAGCATTTTTGGAGTCCAGAAGAACGGTCTTCAGGACTCTAAATCTTGTGACGTTACGCTAATGAGGCGTGGGGAAGTGGCCTGTGTAGAAATGGCCTTAATGACTTATACCCATGAGCTAAAAGTTTGATTTTTTTTTTTTTTTTTTTTTTTTTTTTTTTAAGGCCCCTTATCTATATTGATTTTTGCACTGGACATTAAATGTTCTGGATAAACATTGTACCTTGGACTTTTTTTATGTTAGAAGGAAATTCTTCCAACAACAATAGGAAGGAATATGTGATATAGTTATTGATGGACAAAAATGAATGTGCCAAACTTTTACCTTACGTAAATCAATGTTGTTAAAGAAGCTATGCCCATTTACATTAGTTGGTCATGTGTCCAAAATAACTTTAGCCTAATGTCCAAAACTGAAGTGCAAAGACTGGTATAATGTGGACCATATACTGTTACCCATTCACATAATTAGATTGATAGAGATAGCAAATTAATATTAAAAATGTAAGTAAACCAGAACTTGCTATGATATGTGCAATTTTATAACAATATTTGAGTACAGTATAAATGTGTTATAAAAATTAAGACAGCTGTTTTGATTGTAAAATTAAGCAGCTTAATCTAAGTAAATGCCAGATTTGCTGCACAAGACAGTGGTCCTGTGGGGAAAGTAGAATGTGATTGTATAATTTAAGATATGTATCATAATGTATGTGCATGAGGAGACAAAGTTGTAAGGCAGCTGCTACCTAAATACATTTTTAAAATAATTTATTTTGTATATTTGATTTTCTAAATCTTTTTAAAAGGAAAAATATGAAAATAAGTTATATGAAAGTAGACCAGTCCCTGTATCAGTATCCTGGCTGAGTATATTCACTTTTAGCTAAGAGAAGGGATGGGCTCCTGGTGTCACGTGCTCTGTCCAGAGGATGTGGTCATGAGGATCAGATGCTGTCCTCGCCCTGGGAAATTGTGGGGTCCACATGAAGACCATGAACAGAGCTATGGGATACTGAAGCCATGTGTTGGAGCTGGGGTCTGGAATCAGCCCAGTTTAATTTGGCTCTGTCTCAGCTCATGTCCCAAGAAGTACACCGTCAGCCCCCAACATTCTCAGTACAGGGTTTTGCTGTTGACATTAATTTAGTTCATTTTCACCCCATTCACACCTGTATGTGCAAAAAAGAACTGAGGATATCCACATTAACATCGGTGGGTGTGGATACCCGTGGATATAAAACGGACATCCGCAAATTTGCAGAGTTCTAGATACAAAATTTGTGTCCATATCTGTATCTAGATCTGCAAAAAATGAGCCGCTGATGTCCACACTGAGAGCCGGAGATGCAGATACCCATGGATTTCTGCACATTTAAAGCGCTCTTATTATTTTGGCATTTTCCTAAATTCTCCTGAAGAATGCAAGCCACAACAGATATATGGCAATTTGGAATTTCATCAGGAAAAGAAAAGGCATTTTTCTAGCCTCAGGGGTTGTCTGCTGCCAATAATGGAGATCTTTGAGCGTCTCCAAAAAGTTTGCAATAAACAAAGGTGTTAGGCAACATCAATATATGGGTTGCTATAAGCTTACATAGAATTAGCTGTCTGCAGGACTGGTTGGATTCAGAAAATGTAAAGGCTTTTAACCACAGAGATATTTGAGCACATAGTATTCTAAATTGTTTGTTAGTTTATATAGATTGTTCTGGAGGGGTTTTTGGCTATTACTCATGCCACTCTGGAAGGAAGTTCTGACTTTTTAAATGTAACTATTGGTCCCTCAAGGAAGTGTTAATTCATGCCACTTTCATTTATAAAGACTACCTCTTACATAGCCTATGTTGGGTTTAAATGAGGATATAGCATCAATATCCAGTTTCATGCTCAAATTTCAAGATAAATTACATGCTGTAAGCAGTTTTGTAATATATGCATATTTTATTTTCATAAATTATTTGGTTTTAAGCTTAAAGCTATTTTTGACAGAAAAAGTAAGGTGGAATTAAACTGTTTTCTTGGCTTTCCTATCCTTATCCTTCAATAAATGACTGAAGAATTTACAGGAAAATAAGACAAATATGTTTAGCTTGTTAGTATGGGAAGAGTGAGAAACACAATGTTTTCACTTATCTAAAAGACAGAGCTTGGGGAATTGTGCTGGTAAGTAGTTGTTGAGAGAACTGATGCGAAAGTAGATAAAGGAAAGAATTGTTAAATGTTTGGATAGAGAAGGACCTTTATTTAAGAGAGAACAGTTCAAATATTAATCTTCAAATTCAGATGTGTAAATTCTGTCAAAATAGACATTCAGATATCATTCTTCCACAGCCTTCACTGGTGATCATTTAGAGACTGCAGTAGAGAAACACCAAATTCTTAACTACTGCGGCATCTTAAAATATTAGTGAATATAATGCTTATGAAACTTACCAGACTAGGAGTTCAGGACAACTTTATCCCTACAAGGGTCACAGTCTAGGTCACAGTAATGCTGACTTTTTCACGTTGCACTGTCACCATGTCATAAATCTGGTTGAACCACCTCTGATGCTGAGAAGGGACTTGATAGTCTCTGCCAATCTTTGCAATTACAGTCTTAGCTTATACACCAATTCACACTAGTAGCTGTGTTAGGACTAAATGCAGCAGTTTGTTTCAAGAAACAGCCATTTGGGGCAACTGCCTTCAATCTCTGATGCTTTCAATCTCAACTACTATATCAGTTACTTTGGTTTTGCTCCTGATTATTAGACTTGGATTGACCTGTTTTGTGTCCAATTAGGTATGCAAGTAAATATTTGCTACTACAAATTAGAGTATGGTGATGACTTTTTTCTCCAGTAATTTTTTTTTCTGAGTTGCTATCACTTTTCAGATAAACTTTGAGGTTGCCTGTTAAAATGTTGATCCAGCATAATTTTTGATGCTAGCTTTTAGTGTTTCATACTTATGAACAGTGCAGTTAATTTCAAATTATGAATATTCTAATATGCATGGTGAGAAGGTCACAATTTTTTCCTATTTATACAGCCTTTAGCTATTTGCATAATGCATCTTGTCACCTGTTTGTTGCCTTACGCAGAGCTGAAAAGTTTATGAAGAAATAGAAAATGTGACTGAGTCCTTGAAGTTTTTTAAATAAATGTACATCTCTTTAGTGACAGATTGCTAATCTTGGCTTTAGACACTGTGAGCTTGGGGGTTTTGCCAGAAGTTATCCAGATGTGCATAATCTACCCAGCTGCTGTAAGTGCGCTGACATGTCTGTAATCAACTGTTCAGTATTGTTAAACAGTTAATGTTCTTTATCAGCAAACATTGAATCATGCTACTTCAAAAAGTTACTTAAAATAGCTAAACTTTTTTAACTGAAGAAGTATCTTCAGATAAACTGCCGATTAAAACTCATGGATATTTAGAAAAATCACTGGCAAGTGGCAATAAAACTTCTAAACAATTTTTGTTATTTAGATAAATGGAATACACATTTTATATAATCTCAGAATGATGGAATAGGCCTGTGTCAAAACAATATAGAGAAAATTGCCAAGGGATAATAGCATTGATCAATATGGAAGTTATTGGACAGAGATTTCTGAGAACAGAAAATTACTTGAGATGTAGATAGCAAACATGTCTTGGCAGTCTATCTGGAGAGAGCTGTTTAAAGACACTTGTCATTTTAAATATATAAAACATTAATTGAAATAATTTATTAGTTCATTGCTTGTTTTGTACCTTGTGCTTGCTGTTTTTTCAGTCTTCACAAACTGATTGATTTTTGGTATTGCTGAATGAACTGAGCTGAAACTTCCCAGGCCAGGAAGGCATTTACTAGGCAGAAGATTTTTTTTTCATTTAAAAAAAAAAAAAAACCCATAAAAGCCTTTCCTGTACAATTACTGCTGCTGTATCAGCCTCATACTGTTGATCTCACATTCATTGATCACAATGAGCCAAAGTCCAGAGTTCATCACTAGGGTCTAGACTAGAGGAATGTGCTGGTGATCTTGTGGACTAGAAGTCACTGAATGTCTATCTGGATTCTAAGTTTCTCCTCAGGGGAAAAGACTGTATTTGTCTGGTGTGCTCCTTGGTGCGCAGTTATCACCCCAGTTATAAACAGATGTCCTGCTGATACAGATCCACAGTTATAGCAGTATACATACACTTATGCACTTCCCCAGCTGTTGCTTAACCTTAAGTATGATCAGCAGCCTTTCTTTATCATCCTGTGTAGAGCTGGCCCACCAGGGCCCAGCCAGTGCATGGGGCACAAACCAGAATACTGACAGCATGTCCCGGTTGGTGGACGATGGATGCTATTTTCAACTGGAGTACAGAGCCCTGAAGGCATGGGGCCTAAGGTTACCAACTTGCTTGCTTTCCCCTAAGGCTGGGCCTGATCCTGGGGGGTCCCAGTCATGACCTTCCCTAACAAGGGGGTCTTTTATATAACATAAAGAAGTTTCCCCTGTTGGTCACTCTTCAACTATTGAAAGCCCTGACTGTGTTGCTATAATTTTTAGTTATTGTTTGTATTACCATTGTGCTAGTTGCTGTACACACAGGAGAAAAATCTGCCCCGGCTCCCAAATAGCTTATAGTCTAAGAATCCAACAAAAAGTAACTGACAAGCAAGTACAAGGAAGCAATGAGTCAGTATTGGTTTAAGCCTACCAGCAGCCTTCCCTGTGCAATGCCTCTTCTCTGCTCTTGCCAGAAGATGGGAAAGAGAGGTTGGCTGTGATTTCTTTAGGCCTCATTCTATATTCTTAAATATGTAAGACTACTAGGCAAATAGGAGTGTATGGTAGAAGTAATCATTTCAATATATATCTGGGTTTTCATGAATCTTCCTCAAACCCACTGCTCAGACATCACCATCCCCCAGGCTTTGGATGAGGATTATTGCAGGGGCAGGGGCTGTAAAGTAGGGGAGATTTGGCTCCCTACTATACGAGGCATTAGAGCGAAGTCCCATTCCCTCACCTTAAAATGGATTGGTAAATCTGATTACTGTATTACTTCCTTATGGAACATACTGGACATTTGCCAGAAGTGACAGCAGTTAGCTTGCCTGTGTCCTCCCAAGCCTTGCTGGGTTCCCTGGCACCTAATGCTCCTTTAACCCCAGCCAAAACCTCCAACTCTCAAGTCTGGACAGAAGGATCTCATCCTCCTTGAAGAGTTTTGGTGCCCAAATGCTATCTCTGGATGTAAAATTACCAAGCCACTATGGCACTCATGAATGTCCATCCACTCCCATTCCTATACCTCCTAGCCTTGTCTATCCGAGGTGGCCTCACAGCTCCCTGCCATGCCCTCTATTGCAGCATATCCGAGCAGGTGGTGTTTACACCTTGGGAAAAATTCCAGGGTCCTCCTCAAGTCCTACTTATCTCTAATCATTGCCTATCCTTTTGCAAATTCCCAAAGACTGGGTCTACACTTGCATTCCTCTTTTGAAAGAGGCATGCAAATGAGGGAAATTGAAAGTAAACCCCATCTTCGAAAGCACCCTTCTTCCCATTTTTTATGGGAAGGGTTCTTTCCAAGATGGGGTTTACTTTCAAAAGAGCCATATCAACTCTGCTTTTCTTCTTTTGAAAAAAGCCTTTTCAAAAGAATATACAAATGAGGTACCATGCCTTCTTGATGCCTTAAATGACTGCTTCTTGGAGCAGCTAGTACAGGAACCCACAAGGGGAGAGTCAATTCTTGATCTAGTCATGACTGGAACGCAGGATCTGGTCCAAGAGGTAACTGTTACTGGACCGCTTGGAAATAGTGACCACAATATAATAACTTTCAATATTCCTGTGTTGGGAAGAACACCGCAGCGGTCAAACACTCTGGCATTTAATTTCAAAAAGGGGAATTACACTAAAATGAGGAAGCTAGTTAACCAGAAACTAAAAGGTAGAGTAACTAAACTAAAATCCCTGGAAGCTGCATGGAAACTGTTTAAAGACACCATACTAGAGGCCCAACTTAAATGTATACCCCAAATAAAAAAACACAGTAAGAGACCTAACAGAGAACCACCATGGCTTAACAGCCATGTTAAAAAGGCAGTGAGAGAGAAAAGGGCAGCTTTTAAAAAGTGGAAGTCAAATCCTAGTGAGGAAAATAGAAAGGAACATAGACACTCCCAAATTAAGTGTCATAATGTAGTAAGAAAAGCCAAAAAAGATTTTGAGGAACAGCTAGCCAAAAATTCACAAAACGATAGTAAAATGTTTTTTAAATACATTAGAAGCAGGAAGCCCGCTAAAAAAGCAGTGGGGCCCTTGGACGATAAAGATATAAAAGGAGCGATCAAGGAAGACAGTGCCATTGCGGAGCGATTAAATGATTTCTTTGCTTCAGTCTTCACGGCTGAGGATGTTACAGAGGTTCCTAAATCTGAGCTAGCCTTTTTAGGTGACAAATCTGAGGAACTCTCCCAGATTGAAGTGACCTTAGAGGAGGTTTTGGAGTTAATTGATAAGCTGAATACTAACAAGTCTCCAGGACCAGACGGTATTCACCCAAGGGTTCTGAAAGAACTCAAATGTGAAATTGCGGAGTTATTAACAGTGGTTTGTAACCTATCCTTTAAATCCGCTTCGGTACCCAATGACTGGAAGACGGCCAATATAACGCCAATATTTAAAAAAGGCTCCAGAGGAGACCCTGGCAATTATAGACCGATAAGTCTAACATCAGTACCAGGCAAATTAGTAGAAACAATAGTAAAGAATAAAATTGCAAGGCACGTAGAAGAGCACGAATTGTTGGGCAAAAGTCAGCATGGTTTCTGCAGAGGGAAGTCGTGTCTAACTAATCTATTAGAATTCTTTGAAGGGGTTAATAAACATGCGGACAAGGGGCACCCAGTGGACATAATATACCTAGATTTCCAGAAAGCCTTTGACACGGTCTCACACCAAAGGGTTTTATGTAAATTAGGCGGTCATGGGATAGGAGGAAAGATCCTTTCATGGATCGGGAATTGGTTAAAAGACAGAAAACAAAGGGTTGGAATAAATGGTAAATTTTCACAATGGAGGGGGTAACTAGTGGTGTTCCCCAGGGGTCAGTCCTGGGACCGATCCTGTTCAACTTCTTCATCAATGATCTAGAAAATGAGGTAAGCAGTGAGGTGGCAAAGTTTGCAGATGACGCCAAGTTGTTCAGGACAGTCAAAACCAAAAGGGATTGTGAAGAACTACAAAAAGATCTCAGCAAACTGAGTGATTGGGTAGCAAAATGGCAAATGAAATTTAATGTGGGTAAGTGTAAGGTAATGCACATTGGAAAAAATAACCCAAATTACACGTACAACATGATGGGGTCAAATTTAGCTACGACAGATCAGGAAAGGGATCTTGGAGTTATAGCGGATAGTTCTCTGAAGACATCCACACAGTGTGCAGCGGCAGTTAGTAAAGCAAATAGGATGTTAGGAATTATTAAAAAGGGATAGATAATAAGACAAAAGATATCATACTTCCCCTGTATAAAACTATGGTACGCCCACATCTTGAGTACTGTGTGCAGATGTGGTCTCCTCACCTCAAAAAAGTTATATTGGCATTAGAAAAGGTTCAGAAAAGGGTGACTAAGATGATTAGGGGTTTGGAACGGGTCCCATATGGGGAGAGGCTAGAGAGACTGGGGCTTTTCAGTCTGGAAAAGAGGCGATTGAGGGGCGATATGATAGAGGTATATAAAATTATGAATGGTGTGGAGAAAGTGAATATAGAAAAATTATTTACCTTTTCCCATAATCCAAGAACTAGGGGACACCAAATGAAATTGATGGGTAGTAGGTTCAAAACTAATAAAAGGAAATTTTTCTTCATACAGCGCACAGTCAACCTGTGGAACTCCTTGCCGGAGGAGGCTGTGAAGGCCAGGACTCTATTAGGGTTTAAAAAAGAGCTCAATGAATTTTTGCAGGTTAGGTCCATAAATGGCTATTAACCAGGGGTAAAGTATGGTGCCCTAGCCTTCAGTACAAGGGCAGGAGATGGATGGCAGGAGATAAATCACTTGATCATTGTCTTCTGTTCTCCTTCTCTGGGGCACCTGGCATTGGCCGCTGTCGGCAGACGGGATACTGGGCTGGATGGACCTTTGGTCTGACCCAGTATGGCCGTTCTTATGTTCTTATGTTCATATACGTAAATCTGCACCTCATTTTGCATTTTCAGTTTCTCTTTTGCATGCCTCTTCTGAAAGCGGAATGTAAGTGTAGACACAGCCAAAGTGATTTCCATAAAGTGAATCACAGTTATATCTGTGGCCCACTCATGAGCATCCATAGCATACAAAAATCATGTGAGTTTTTATGGTGCAAATTAAATGAGAAATTACCAATTTTTTCATGTCTAAGTTCATGATATGCAATGTTCAATGGTGTTAACGCTTTGCAAAATAGCATAGTAATTCTCAGTTTTGTTGTGAAATTTAACAGGTCAGGTTTTACTGAAGCCATGGAAAAAATCTTGCTTTGCATTTTCACCAGAACCAATGTCATCACAAAACTCAACATTGTGTGATTGTGGAAGAAAAAGTTAAAATGGCTCCAGATCAAAAAGTTTGTATCTGTTTGAATTACACCAAAATTTGAAGGCATTCAGATCTTGGGTTCTCTTTCAGTTCTGGGGAAAGGACCCAAAAAGCAAGCAAGCAAACAAAAAAGGAAAAAAAAAGGCAACGCAAATCACCACTGATCAGACTGCTTTTGTTTGGGGGTCGGGGGGGAGAGAACTGCCTTTTCATAGAGGGTAGGTGTTTTGTCTGTTTTTCGTCTGTTTTTCCTGTCATCTTGTCTTCACAAGAGAAATAATCCAGAATAAAATAGGGTGTGAATTCAAATCAGGTTAACTGCTCCAGATTGACTCCATAGTGTTGGTCTCGATCAAACTAGGTCATCTTAATCCACTAATTTTTGACTAAGTTACTCTTATTCCAGAATAAGTGTGTTCCCATAGTTAGCCAGGACTAGTGAATTCCTGAATAGCTATTCTTAAATAGCTTACTGTAGCCAGCTATTAAATGTGGAAATATTTCTCCCAGCTCTAGTTCCATTATCAAGAAAAACAGAAATATATAACTTGTGATAAGCACATATGCCCCAAAATACTTATTTGGATAGATTTGTAAATTCACAATATGCTTTCATCATCTAGAAGATCTTGTCATAGTAATTATCAAGTTCGGGATCCTTCGTTCTTTCTGGTTATTCATCCCCTGAATGTGCTCTAGAGCATAATTGTATTGCAAGGGGAGGATATAGAGTCTCAAGATTTTTTTTTTTTAAGTTGGTTCCTAGTGCTGAACTGAGGACACCCATACAAAATGTGACCACAGCGTAATCAGTGCTGCAATGCCTTCTTGCTTTTGCCCAGAGCTTAGAATAGCTTTGACAGATGTGAACTGTGCATTCATTTCAATGAATGACTAATACTAAAACTTAAGGATGTCAGTACAGATGTCAAAATTAACTGTTTCAGAGCCTGTCATTTTAGCAGAAACATCTCATTTTATTCCTTTGACCACTTCCATTGAAGTTGTTCTGTCATTACAAGCATATGTAGCAAATACGAAAAGTGGAAATAGTGAACTTACTGTTGATTTTTGTATAATTATATACGCACTGACATGGATTACTATCAGATTTTGTACAGCTGTGCATGAGTACTCTGAAAAGTTGAGCAGTTGAAAGTATTTATTCTTTTGCTATGTTTCTCATAATTGTCTCATATTACTGTTAGTAAAAGATTAGTTCATAAATTACAACTGAGTCCAGTGGCCCATAATGAAATTGGATCTGACAACAAAATTGCCCCTCAGGAAAAAAAAATCCTCTTTATTTGCTTTGTTAAAACAAACAAGATTTGAATACAGGACAGATTAGACAGTTTAGTGGCATAGAATGTTAAATCTGATTTGAAAATTGAAAATGACTTCTTCTGAAACTTTATTCTTTGGTATTCAAAATGTCTTTTCTAGTGTTCCTAGTGTCGAACTGTAGCTTTGCCAAGACTTTTTGGAAACTTTATAGAATAGTACTAATAAAACTTACTTAGAGGGTTTAAAATAACATGGTGTACCATTTAAATTATTAGTTTATGTGACAGACTGGACGTATCTAGGGATTTTCCTCTCTCACACTACAGAAGGCAGATGAATTTTTTTAAAAAAACCTTCTATGGTGTAGATTATTGAGCTGTGAGGGAGACTGCTTTATAAACATTATTGTAAGTTTGTTGATACACTCTTTCATGCCTGTTGGTAAGATAAATTTATCTACTTACATTAGCATAGACTTTAGTCAGATAATATGTTAGTGAGAAAAGTTTAGATCATGAGGTGAGCAGGTTTTAAACAGATTGAACAACGTGTGTAGATTTTGCTGGCTCTGTTTTTCATCATGAGAAAGATGAAACAAAATCAGGTAACTGAAAAGAACATGGTAAGAAATGCCCGTTCTTTTATCCACTGTCCTTTTTCTGTGGTATGGGTGACTAGTTTTACTATAGTAATAATCAGTGTTTCTACATGATATCACTAGACTATGTAGGAAGGAACACATCCAGATGTTTGGAAAATTATATCCCACAAAGAAATAGAAAAATGGCAATAGGAATGAAATACACATTAGAAAAATAGGTAAAGCTTGTAAACTGTAAAGTTGCCTACGAAATTTTTGTAAAATTGGCTATGGATAAGAAAATACTTCTCTCTCTCTTGCATGTATTGAGGAAAGGGACATTAAGTTTATCTTTGGATCTAAACTGCTCTTATGTTAGAACTAATTTATGGCACGGATGAAATGATCTTTGCTCTTGTAGTAGAATGGTTCTCTGATTATAGTTCAGTGACTTGTACAGGTATGTAGAAACTGGCATTTCATGCCAAGTGTTGTGTGAATTTGGAGCCTGTGAAGCGAGACAGTGCAGCTCTTGAGACTGAACTTTTCTGTCAGCATGCTCGTAGAGAAGTACGCTTCTATGAGAAAATGTCTCAGTTGTGCTCTCTGGCAGACACCTTTAGAACAGAAAAGATCATTTGAGTCCTGGCCTTTCTTCAGAGATTCCCAAGTAGTGTATCAATTTTTTTTAATGATGTGGACATCTTTTCACTTGGAACATAATTGGGGCCACTGATTGCACATAGGTCATGTACAAGAACTTCATTTACTCAAATTTACATTAAGAAGAACAAGTTACACATTAAATAATCCTCTCTTGCATCACTACCACCACCACATACAAAAAAAAAGTCTGCTTTCCTTAGTAAGATGAGTAGCCCTACTTATTTAGGTTGTGCAGATGAACAAGATTTGTCCCTAAAGGGAAATCACAGAAATACGCAATATGGTGGCTTGATCATTTCCAGACTGAGTGCAGTCCTGTCATTTTCATGTCTATTGAATTAAGTTGCATGTTCAGCAATGATGTAGACTGAGATTTCTTTTATCTAACGGTACCAGCTTCCTTACTGCAATTTCCATATGTTTGATTTTTCTTTAATGGAAATTCACTCTCTTTCTAAAAATAAGCATGATTCCAAAGGCTTTGAAAATAGCAAACTAGCAGGGCTTTTCTTTTTGGTCTGGGTATTTAAATAAACTGATGGGGGGGCTAAAAGATGCTATTTTCTGAGTGGATTAGTCAATCAAACTGGTCCCTGTTCAGCAGTTCTTCTTACTCTTTGCTCTGAGAGCAAAGAAGAAGCTGACCAGTTGCAGCAGTGAGTCATATATTGGCTAGTTCCTTTCCATAAGTGAGAATGGGGGATAAGGGAAGTTTGGGGATCAGAAAGTTCTGTAACCAGGTGACCTGGTAGACTAACTTTTTAGGGGTCCCTAATTAGAATACTTTGAGCATACCATTGTATTTTTTCTTGGTGTGATGGTTTCCTATAAAAGAATCTATATTTTAATAGCATTCCTATAACCTTTGGATTTCCACATAATTTTCTATGCATGATGGTAGAATGACACAGAGCACAAGTATTAGGACCGCAAGTACAGGTTGAACCTCTCTTGCCCAACAATCTCGGGACCTGACTGATGGCAGCCGAGAGAATTTGCTGGACAAGGGGAGGTCAATATTTTCTAGTATATTACCCACTGCTTACTGGGCTCTTAGAAGACATGTAGCAATAAATTACTGTTAAATAACAGCCCAGAACATTGAGAGCCAGTATTTGTGGTTATAAACAAACTTTATGGGGCCATGGGGAACGTGGCCACACCCATGATAGATGGTCATCCAGCTAACTAAAATCATTCTGGATTACGGAGTTTGCTGGGTGAGAGAGAGTTCTTGATTATAGAGGTTTAACCTGTATTATTTCTGACCTCTTTGCTTCTTTTTCCCCCCTCTTCCTCATTTCTACCTTTTCCCCTCCCTGTTTTTCTTGTCCTTTGTCGTCTTATTTGATTTTCTCTTTTTCTGTGCAAATGTGAAGTCAGAATAGGCACCCAAGCAACACCATTTTTAATGAGCTCCAGAGAGAAACTTGCTTGTTAATTCTCCCTGTGTGTCAAGTGCTGTTCTGATAGAGTGCTGCTGAGGCTGGTTTTCAGATGCTCAGCATGTGTCCATTCTGGGGCTGGGAAGTGTTTTTTAAGGTATTGCTAAACGTTTGTCAGACTCTTAAATGTTTTTTTGGGGAAACTATTCAGTTATTTAGATTTACAACAAGGATTTATAAACTGAAAGCTTTATCACAGTCATTGTGAAAGATAAAAGTTCTTACTTGTGATTATTAATACTAACTTGTTTCTCTGTATTTAGAGTTATCATTTTGGAATATTAGTTATCAAAGGAGTAGGCAGACAGTAAACCACTACTGAAATCTGCACAACCAGCTTGACAACACCATTAAAGGGAAATATTCTTCTTTTGTAACTAAATAGATGGTATCAGAGATACTTCCTTCTGTGCTTTAAATTAATAATAAAAAACAGGCTTTAAACACCTATTAGTTTAGCTTTTTTTAAAATAAAAAGTGCAAGACATAGAAGTGCAACTGCTTGCAATACAGCAGAGTTTCAAAGACCTCTAAACAGAAGTGTCTTCTATTTCTCCCTTCTACTTATTTTTTTTCCCTGGGCAGTGGAAGTTCAGGCACCTCTGACAACTTCTGGCATACCTTAGTCAGATGGCATAGGAGGTTTGCATTGGATTTTCCTGGAGGCAGTTTCTCAAAACCCTAGCTCTTCTGTGGTCTCAATAAAAACCAGTCAGGTAACACCCCTGCCCTCCTTTTTTTTAAAAAACCAAATGCTAGCATATCAAACATCCCATAGCTATGTTTGGCAGGAGCCAGCCCTCCTACAAAATCTCTCAAGTGGCCATGAGTTTGAGACTGAACTTTTTCCAGGGAGATTCGGTAAATTACACACCTTCAGAATCTCCTCAGTAAGTTGTTTATGGAGCAAGAAAGCCTTACGTTAACCTACATGTAATACAATAGAGCCTAGAAACCCAGGTTATGGACTGGGGCCCATTATATGATGCACTGCGTGTAAACACTGAACAAAGAAGACAGTCCCTGCTCCCAAAGAGAATACAGCTTAAGACAAGATGCAACAAATAGATACCGACAGGAAACAATGAGACAGTATTGGACAATTTTGTCAGCAATGGTCTCAACGCATCAGTATCCTGTTTAGTTTTGTCGTAAACATTGTAACAGGGCTCCCAGCTGTTGGACCTCCTCCTAATAGCCTCCCAGACCAGGGCTCTCTGGTCCAGTAACAGTTGTGGTCCGAGCAGACCACAGATGTTGCCAGACCAGAGAATCCCAGTTTTGGGAGGTACACCCTGTAGTATATTATGTTTACATGCTCTGGCTCATTAGGGAATCAGCTTTGTAACATTTGGAGTTTTTTTCTGGCATTTGAAAAAGTAATATTTAAATTTGTTTGTTTTTTTGATGATCACTGCGATACAAAATACCAATTCCCTAGATTTCAGGGAAGACAAAAATAAAATAAAATCTTTATATTGCTCTTAAACCAATTATGCAGAAGTGTCTCCACAGAGGGCTTGTCCACACTACCTCCCTCCTTCAAAGGGAGGATGGTAAGTAGGGTGTTGGGAGCTTATTAGTGAAGTGCTGTGCTGCATATGCAGCACTTCACTAAGCAAATTCCCCCCCTGCGGCAACTTCGAAGTTTTAAATTTCGAAGTACTGGCTCATGCCTAGCCGCAGCTCACCCACCGGTACTCCGAAGTGCCTGGGGTGCTTTGAAGTCCCTTTACTCCTCAAAATTTTAATGTTCAAACTCCGTAAACATATTAATGTCTCAGCTGCAGAAGACTTAAAAATAATTAAATGTTGAGAGCTGTCCTGGATTTTTGTGGATACTTTCTGAAACTAAGTTAATGAAATATCTTCTCTGAAAGTTCTCCCTCATTAATGCTGGAGTCGTGAGAATTCAGTGTTTGGAGTTCTGATTTTTCTTGGAGTCCTCTCTTGGGACAACTTAGGGTTGAAAACCGTCGTCATCTGTACTTTTATCTGGAGAATATGAGCTCAATGGAAATAATACTGTAGCTCAATAAGCCTGTGTTGCATTTTCAAATTTTGGTATATAATAATATAAGGTGACCAAAATCATTAAGGACAGGTATGTGGGGGAAAATTATTAGTGTTATGTTAATCTGTTTTGCTGTCGTCAAATATCATTGCAAATACAAGTGTCCTGTGATGAGATGGGTGGCCTGCGAAAAGCTAATGGACTCTGATCTCAGTTAATTAGTGCAAGTAAATCTTACAATGAAGCTTTGAAGAGAGCATCTGAAAGTTGAGGCTTTATTCAGCGTCAGGGTCTTCATGTTAATTGAGTCCTGTGACACAAGAGCTCGAGGGCTCCCCAGTAAAGTAGTCCTATACTAGGAAATTTGACTACCATAGTTTTGGAGGCACTTTGTCTGTTAATCTTAACACCTAACTTCTTTATGCGATTAATACACTTCAACACTTATCCGTAATGCCAATATTAATAAACCTAAAACCAACAAGATGCTACACTGCCAACTGGGCACACATTTCACACACAAATCCATTTTTCTAATAAAAAGAGCAAATGGGAAAATGAGATGTAAGTTTGTTAATTCATTAAGCAAATATATGTTACTTGATCTTCTGCCACTGAAAATTAGAGATTAACCTGTGCCACAAAATTCATTAGGCATTAGTAGCTGCGGTTTTTTGTGTGATGTCCATCCATATACTAAAAATTGGATGATTGTATTTTAATGTAATTAGCAGTTTAAAACTATGAAATGAGTCAAAATTCTTTACCATCTGAGGTTTCCATCCATGTGGCTCCCTCTTTTTTGTATAGTTAGTTCATTATTGTTTAAAATGTGGACTCAAAGTTAAGTTTTACAGCTGTCTACTATACAATGTGAAAATCAGGGTTACCTTAATCTAATAGAATAAATAAAAATCATTAACCATTGAAAATGTATCATGTTTTTAAAGCCTCTGTACATACCTCTATTTTAATGTGTATTATGTTGTCATGCTTAACTCAGATAATTTCAGAAGAATTTGATAACTAAGGTTTTCCAGAATATAACATAAATCTGGGATACCCTGTGTTTTAGGATATGAACTGAAAAGATGGTAGGTCAGCTGCATTCTGGAAACACCTGATACACGTTGTGTGCTACCCTTGACCTGGTGATTTGAAATGGAAATTTCTTTGTGTCTTATTTACCAGCGCTTAATTGGTGAGTGCCAGACTGCAAAAGATTAACCTTATGGTTCTGAAAGTGAAAAATTTTGACAGTGGCATTCTGTTCAAACTTGAAGTGTGCTTTGGCTAAACGGGATTGACTTTGTTAAATTAGGGCTGTGCATGTCAGGTATTTTAGGTTCACGTAACTGCAGTTTTGTCAAGGATTAAGAATTTCATATTTTTGAAATCATTTCAAAGATGGAGGATTATTTCAAAGGCTTTTAGTGTGCTGTAACAGTTCTTTTTATGAATTATTTTTTATTTAAATAGTTGCAGATTCTGAGTGGTTGAAGTGTACTTTTAGATTGTTGTATAATTTATAGAGTTACATTGCTGTGTGGGATTGACCACCAAACTCTTGCTTTCACGTCCAGCAATGCTATAACTGTTAAGCAATGATGTTTTAAGTTTCAGAAGGGGGAAGCAAAGGTGAATCATTCATAACACCTTGTAACAATGCAAGAATTCTGTAAATAAAGCAATAATGACTGAGGAAAGGAGGGGTAAAATTTTTGATCTTTCTGAATAGTTAAAAGGATTTGTTTATTTGATCATCTTTCTTCTTTGGCTTAATAATTGGAGAACGTTAGCTTTGAAAAAACAAGTATGTGGTTAATCAAAATATGTATTACAGTGCAGACAGCCTTTGTATTGAAAAGATAGAGGAAATTAAAAAATATGCATTTGGTAATGTTTTGGTATTCAAAAGGGTGCTTTGTGAGCCACCTATTTTAGATCTCTTCCTTGCTTTCTCAGATCTGGGCACTGGCTGAGAGTGGAAAAAATTTGCTGCTGCTGCCCTACATGGTTTTGATTAAGGGTTTCTCTACACTGGCATATTTGTTAAAACTTTTGTCTCTCAGGGATGTGAAAAAATACCGTCCTGAACTGCAAAAATGGTAATGGCATGAAAAGTACTGATTGAACAATGCTTTCTCAGCAGGTGCCTTGCTCCTGGGCTGCATCTACTAGAGTTTTGTAAACAAAACTCATGGAGCATCTACATACAAAATGCATTTTGTCATAGAAACTCTTGACAAAAAAGCCATGTAGATGCTCCAGGGGCCCTTTTGTCAACAGACCGGATGAAAAGATTGATCCACTTTTGTGTGTAGATGTGATCTGTTGACAGAAGTTTTGTCAGAACATCTCTTCTGAGAGCAATCTTCTGTAGACAAGTGATTCTAGTGCAGACGTAGTCCTAGTGACAAAGCTACTCCCCTGCATTGGAAGTGGTTTATTTTGTCATGGGAGAGCTCTTTCCCTCTGACAGAGCAACTATACTCTCTTTCAATGCCAAGGCTACCTAAAATAGGCTTCTTCCTAAAAAAACTACTCATGATTACTGCAACACTCTCCCACAGTCACCAGTTAATGTGGTGGTTATTAGCTACTCCTTTTTAGATCTAGCTCATCTTAATGTTGCTGGTTTTTTAAAATTTTCAGATTAGGAGGAGTTGTTTTGTAAGAGATCTACTTTTTGTTGCAACAATAATTTATATTGCTTCATACCAGTAATACGGCAGTAAGAATTTGTGAAGAGCAGCCAGGTGCTGTCCAGGGCTTTGTACTGGAGAGGCCATGCAGAGAACTTCACCTTCTGGTACAATAGAGAGTGAAGCC
Organism: Carettochelys insculpta; assembly: GCF_033958435.1. Taxonomy (NCBI): domain Eukaryota; kingdom Metazoa; phylum Chordata; order Testudines; family Carettochelyidae; genus Carettochelys; species Carettochelys insculpta. Next base: position 97,377,940 of record NC_134141.1, read on the forward strand.
AGAGTCAGTGAAAATATACCACTTCATGTGTGCTTACCTGTGCATGGCTGCAAATATTGTTAATCTCCTCAACCAAATCTACAGGTTTACTTCTCACTATTGGCATATTGCTGTTTCCTTCACCTCATTAGCCCTCGGTTTGCAAATACCTTGTGAAGACTACAAACATCAAACCTGAACACATTTTAAATGTTCTTGCACTTGTTTTTCTCTGCTAATACTTGCCAGACTAATTTTGCCCTTATTCCTGTGCTCCTTGAAACTTAAATTTTTACTGTATCAATTCTCATGTCTTGATCCAAGCAAGCTTCCTAATTCCGATATTTCAGAACATCCACTTTGATTTCCATATCACTTCTGATTTTCTAATTAGCATGCAGAAAGGGGACATTTTAATGAAGTTTGGCTGTAGATTATAAGTGACATAAACTAACTTTAAACCTGCTAAAGGTATTGATGCTATTTGAACCCATACTCAAAACAATACCATGCAAACAGGGTTGGTGTTTGTGTAGATTTATATAAGCATGAGTTAAGCGTTTGGTGTAATGTAGCACCAGATAGAAGTAAACAGGCTATGATTTCAGTGCGAGACATTGCCTTAAGGCAGAAGAAATTACAGTCATGCAGAGGATATGTAGCTGCTGCTATTTTGGTGTTTGATTTCTTTGCACATAGTTGAAATCCATCCAGTTGAGGAAGGGAGTATAAAACCAGCTTGGGAAGAAAATTACCTGCACGTGGAAGGTGCAGAGGTGAAAGACAGCTCTTAAACTGTGGGAGTTTCCCAAAGAAAATAACAGATGCCTCAAGACCTAAAACCTTTAAAACTAGAAAGGGCAAATCACCAAAAAATGTACTATAGGGGGTAATCCCACGGTAGCAAGATGAAGTAAAGACCAAATATGACTCTCTGGTGTATCTAACGCTGGTCATTCAGACAGACATCTCTGGTTTCCTTTATTCTTGCATAAATTGGTGTCAAATTGCTATTGTAGTCTTTTATCATCAATGGAGCTGCCTTCTTTGCTCTGGTTTGCATTCTTCATAGCTGAAAGAAAACTCCACGCTCTGTGACATCATGATAGACTAAGTTATTGCTAGTCAGTATGAATCTGATGTCAGTGGACAGCTGGATGTAGCTGATCAATTTTTCAGAAAATTGAGCAAATTAGTATGTTTAGTATCTATTTAAAAATAGAATCTTCCCATTCCTATCAATAGGAGGAAAAAGTTAATATTAGTGTGTTGTGAAGTTAGAAATAGCATTAAAATTACGTGGCGTTCTTAATATGTTTTATTTCATTGGTCTGCTAAAAAGTGAAATGAAGTGTTACTGAATTAGTTTACTTAGCTGTGGGGTTAAAAGCAATAAAAGGAGGTAAGTATCTTTTTTCAAAAAAGCTAAAATTAGTCTAACTAAACTGTAAATATTTTTTCTGACATTTATATTGCCTGGTAATATCCTCATTGCTGATAATGAGGATAGTTTTCCTAAGCAACAAGGTTAACTGACGTATACACTGTCCCACCTGTTTATTCTCCCCCCCCCCCCCTTTGACACTGAATTCTTAAAGTTATATGTTGTTTGAACAGAATATTTTGTTGGCTGTCTTAAATAATATCAAAGGTCTATCCAGTATGTTCTGTGGTAACAGTCAAGTGGGGTTGTAATAATAAGAGTTAAGTAAAAGTCCATGAAGAAACTGGCTCCCATGGGAGCAATTTTAAAAAATAAAACAGAAACAAAAACTCTCCACAGATTGAAAACTTCTCCCTTGTTGTCATAATACTGTTTTACCATATCTGTTCTTTGTAGCAACATCTGTGCAGTCAAATTTCTCGTTATGAGAGGCGTAAAAAAACCATTTCTTCAATAAATATGTCCTGTGAATAGTACAAACTCTACAATGTGCTCTTTTCTGAATTAGTCTCCACTTATTAAAAAATAATTAAATGCCAACTGTATAATATCTGCTGCAGTTCAACATTTGCTATATCACAGATCAGGTTCAACCTATCTGGTCTGAATGTTCACTTATCATGGGGGTGGCTAAGTTTCCTGTGGTCCCATAAAGTTTGTTTACAGCCACCAGTCCTGGCTGTGTGCTGTTATTTAGTCCTCTTTTATCGTTAAATGTGTTCTAAGAGCCCACTAAGCAGTGGAAGTGTTGCTAGACAATATTGGCCGCCTGTGGTTCAGCAAATTCTCTTGTTCAGCACTGGGCAGGTCCTGAGGGTGCTGACTAGACAGGTTCAACATGTGTAAACTAATCTCAAGAGGAAGATCAAAATATACAGTTGTCTTAGACAACCTGTTTAATTGAATGCACTCCTGGAAAATGTGCAGAGTACATAAAATTAATGTAACATGATTTTAAAATGGAAAAGAATAAACCAAAACCACCAGTGTAAGGGGAAATTGCGCTCCTCCCACAATGTCATTACCCTATTCAAACTAAGTGAGGATTCTAGAAAGTCTATGGGCTTGTCCAAAGGGTGCCTTTTCTCTAATGCCACCCGCTGGCCCAGCATGGCTCTGAGATACCCTAAATTGATTCTTCTTCACAGGTTATCCAGAATAATCCACAAAGACCTATGCCCCGTAACAAAATATAATTTGAGACTGGGTTATTAGATAAAATCAACCCAAAGTAAAATCCCACTGGTAAAAGTAAAAGCCTCCCCTCCCTGTGATCTGTTTGGCTGCAGGCCTCTCTGATGGTCATAAAGGGCCTTTTCCACCCTGACTGAATAGACCTTGTCAGTTCTGGCCCTCCCTTTTACTGGGACCCCACTTTTTAAATACCCCTCTGAAACCACCACCTCCCACTCCATGCATCTGATGAAGTGAGTCTTTGCCCACGAAAGCTTCGGCTCCAAAATATCTGTTAGTCTATGAGGTGCCACAGGACTTCTTGTTGTTCTCGAAGATACAGATTAACATGGCTACCTCTCTGATCATGGTCATTGTTATCACCCAGGCTCTGCTGATTCTCTCTCCTCTTGAGGTGAGGGAATAGCACAGGACCCCTCTTGAGCCTTTGTTTCGTGGACTTTCATGCCATTCCTCCAGCAGCTTCCCTAGTTGTGCCCTCTCTCAGCCTTTTCAGCAGCAGCTCTCCAGGGGAGCAAGTATTCAGTCACACTTGCAGTGTGCCCCACTTACTCTGAAAGGGGACAGTCATCCGGTGATAGGTTTCCAAATGGGACCACCATCTCTTAGCCATAGTCTTCTCAAATTATCTTCCCCAAAAAGAGAAGATGAAGTCTCTCTTGAACAAGGGTCTGGTATGTTTCAGGAAGACGTTAACATGCTCCAGTGTCAGTTGGTAGGAAGTAAATTATCCAGCTCTGGTCAAAACTCCCCCAGGAACTGCAGGACTTGTGTGAGCAATGCTGTCCCAAACTCATGCAAAGATGTGTGCAAGCTCTCTGTACTGACCTGGTTTTGCCACCGTGAATTGAGCTGAATTAATTTAAACTGAAAGATCCTACATGTGAACTGGAAACTAAAAGCAGGGAGAAAAATCTCCTTCTTTTGTGAAGATAGACAGAATTTATATGTCAGTCACGTGGAATAAATCTTCTAGACAGTATAGCGTAGATACACTGCTATAAGGAAAAGGGTGGGTTATTTACATCTTCACTCATGAATTGAACTCTAAAACTCATTAAACCACAATTACCAGACTGAGCACACTTTCCATTTATGTGTAGTACGCTTCTTAGGTTACCGATGTCTGGTAAAATACCATTAGCAGCATTATAAGAAGTTGCCACTTCGGTGCCATTTTATCAATGGTCAAAGAACATAATCAAAATTAGTTATAAAATCCATCAACCGAGTGGCTCACCACTGGCATAACAGTCTCTCTCTGAGAACACTGAAACCAAATTGGATCCTACAGTCTCTAATGAAAATGATGTTTCCCCAAACTTAACAGTTGGAAAGAAGAAACCTAACTTCAGATTGTGGTTGTCACGACTGACATGAGATCAATTTATGTAGGAGGACACATTGTCTTTTTGGACACTGATGTCACTGAGGACCTTTAATTCTCATCTAATTTGGCCAAATACATTCTAACCAGAAAGTGAAAAGTTTCACAGAGGTAGCTGTGTTAGTCTGTATCTTCGAGAACAACAAGAAGTCCTGTGGCACCTTATAGACTAACATGTATTTTGGAGCATTAGCTTTCATGGGCAAAGACCTGCTTTATCAGATACATGAGTGGGGCCGGGGGGGTCAGAACAGTATTTAAAGAGTGGGGTCCAGTAAAAGGGAAGACCAGAGCTGACAAGGTCTGTTCAGTCAGGGTGGAAATGGCCCATTATCCATCGTATAGCTCAAGAGAGGATCAAAGACAAGTCAGATCACTCGGGGGGATGTGGCCCATTGTCACATTCTAATGTGGTGGTGTGAACTTCCATCACAGAGAAACTGCTTTTGGAAGGGCCCAGCCACTCCCAGTCTCTGTTTAATCCTTGGTTGATAGAGTCAAATTTGCAAATGAATTGCAGCTCAGAGATTTCTCTCTCCATTTTATTTTTGAAATTTTTTTGTTGTAGGACTGCTACTTTTAAATCTGTTACTGAGTTTTGAGGGAGACTGAAATGTTCTCCTACAGGTTTGTGTACGTTGCTGTTCCTGATGTCCGATTTATGTCCATTTATTCTTTTACATCGAGACTGTCCAGTTTGGCCTATGTAAATTGCAGTGGGGCATTGCTGGCACATGATGATATATATTAGTAGATGTGCAGGTAAAAGAGCCCCTGATGGTATGGTTGATGTTAGGTCCTATGGTGATATCACTGGTGTAGATATGTGAGCAGAGTTGGCAGCAAGGTTTGTTGCAGTGATTGGTTCCACGTTTAGAGTTACTGTGTTGTGGTCTATAGTTGCTGGTGAGAATGTGTTTAAGGTTGGCAGGCTGTCTGTAGGCAAGGATGGGTTGCAGATCTCTTAGGATGTGTTGGAGAGGCTTTAGCTGGGGGTCTGTATGTGATGTCCAGTGGTGTTCTCATATTTTCCTTGCAAGGTCTGTCTTGTAGCAGGTAGCTTCTGGGTACTCGTCTCGCTCTGTCAGTCTGTTTCTTCAGTATGCCCACAGACTGCTATGTTTATCTACACGCCTTCAGCTTCCATCCAGGGCAGACTACACAAGCCATTGTATAAGATACAATCGTATTTCCTCCCATATATCAGACGGAGACAAACATCTACAAGACCTTTACCAAGCTTTCCTCAAACTACATTACCCACCTAAGGAAATGAGGAAACCGATTGACAGAGCCAGATGGGTACCCAGAAGCCACCTGCTACAAGACAGGCCTCACAAGCAAAATATGAGAACACCACTGGCCATCACACACAGCCCCCAGCTACAGCCTCTCCAATGCATCATTTTGAAAATAGGAAACTGCAGCACAGAGAGACTGAGACTTGTACAAGGTCTCAGGAGAAATCTGTGGCAGAACAGCTAATTGAATCCAGATTTTTCAAGTCTTATGTTTCTAACCATTGGCCATCCTTTCTCCTTCTTTTATTGTATAAGCAATGGTTAAAATATATGCTGAATGCTGCTTAACTAGTTTTATATACAGTAGTCATAGCTTCAACACTAAGTACTTATCTGCCTGTAATTTGTGAATGTTATATCCAGTTAATTCATCATGCTATATTACAAAGATAGGTTGTAAGCCATCAGCAAGAATAGTAAAAATATAGTCAATGTTTCTAAAATACATGCATATTCTGATGACGCTAATATAAGTGTGTGCACAGATTGAACCTCTCTAATCTGGAGCTCTCTCATCGTTTGTAATCCCAGTGTGATTTTAGTTAATTGGATGACCACTTTTCATAGGTGTGGCCAGGTTTTCCAAGGTTCCATGAAGTTTGTTTACAGCCACCAGTCCTGGCTCTCAGTGTTCTGTATTGTTACTTAACTGCAGGTTACCTCTAAATGTCTTGTAAGAGCCCAGTAAGCAGTGAAAGTGTTGGCAGTGCTGCTCGACAATATTGACCCCCGTGGTCCAACAAATTCTCTTGTCTGGCACTGGTCAGGTCCTGTGGGTGCCGGATTAGAGAGGTTCAACCTGTACTAGAAAGATCAGATCAACAAATATTTTTAGCAACTTTGTTTTTTTGCCTACAGAATGGACTTCACAACAGCTGTCTCTACAGAGTGTAATGTTTGCTCACCCCATCTTTCTGGCAAATTAAAGATACTGTGATTGCTTTCCTTGTTCCTAGGGGTTAGGGCTCTTCTGCTTCAGCTCTTCACCTCTGAAGGGCCAGCCCACTTAAAGACTATACTCTTTGTGGGCTATGTACAAATTCATAAATAAGTGGAACTTTGTGTTTGTTGGAAATTAAAGGCAGACTCTTCATGAAATCTGAGAACACTTAGAAATATTAGAAATATTTTCAGGGTTTTTTAAATTACTAAAAGTTAAGTTTTTGATTCTAGCAATGGTTTATGCTTATGGAATATGAATTTTTTACACTGTGCCAAAACATTTACAGACATTTTGGACTCAGAGTAGGGAGAGGGTACTTATCAGATTTCTCAAACTGTCAACATTGCCTGATCAAGGAAATCAGCTAAGTTATAATATTGTTTTATGATATTTGCATAGCTAGTACCTCCCGAGATTGCATGAAGCTTGGCATGGCAGTGGTTTCTTTCTTTTCAGAGAAGTACTTTTACCATCATGTGCTAGAATTTGAACAAAAACAGCATTTTACATGTATCTGTTTGCTAAAATTGGAAGCCAGATTTTTCAACCAACCAGCAAAGATTAATCTGATAGAGGAATTTATGATACATCTCTTATTGGAAACTATCAGAATGTCACTGAGTCACTTTCAATTCTGCTAAAAAAGGACAGACAGGTTTTGTAACTCGTAGATAAATAGGTCCTTGGTGTTATGCTATGTATTGAGGTCAAGCTGTTGGACAGTCCGGTGCTGCTACTATTGAGAGGCCTGGATCTAAAACTCATCTTAAATTGTTAATGGGATCCAAACAAGGAATGTGTTTTGCCACAAAGTTGATGTCATTGTATAAATGTATATTAACTTGCTCCGCTAGCTGTCCTATTTTAGTTTGTTGAGACACCACTTTAGAACATCAACAGAGTTGCTAAGGTACCATCTCAGTTACTATTTTCAAGTGTAACAGAGAGGTAGCCATGTTAGTCTGTATTGTAACAAAACAAAACAGCAGTCATGTAGCGTTTTAAAGACTAACAAAATGATTTATTAGGTGATGAGCTTTCATGGGACAGACCCACTTCTTCAGATCAGTCTGTCTCACAAAAGCTCATCACCTAATAAATCATTTTGTTAGTCTTTAAAATGCTACATGACTGCTGTTCTGTTATATTTTCAAGTGTATTTACTGCAATCATGCTATCTTTTGAGTGGAAAACCATCTTTAGTATGTTGTAACACTAGAAAGATTTAATAATACCCTTCAAATACTCTGAAATAAATTTGTGGAAATGTGTCCGCTTACACAGAAGTTATGTTCCCCCGTTTTACAGATAATTTAAAAATATGTTTCAGTTGGTATGATTATTAAGGTGGGGTCATTGAAAAGATGTGAATATATTCAGCTGTTTTGGGAATTTAGCAATCAGTGTTTCACTAAGCAGAAAGAGAACAGCCTATCTGATTTAATGACAGAGTAAAATTATTTTCATCTTAATATTAACCTAAAGTCTGAATTCCTGCAGAATTCTCGATTGGAGTTATTCAGATATGTTTAGAGTGCAGTATGTAAATATTGGTGTATATGTTATAGAAAGATGCTAAGTGTAATTTTTCTGATCACTGTAAACACAAAAAGAGAAGCCTGTCATGCTTCATAAAGCCGGCAGTATAAAAATTAAGGACTGAAAGAGGATGGCCTGATTGGTACCACACTCTACTGGAAACCCACTGATCACTATACTTACGTACACGCTTGTAGCTTCCATCTTGCACACACAACTAGATCCATTATTTACAGTCAGCCCTTAGGTACAATCACATTTGGTCTGATCCTACTGACAGAGACCAAAAACTACAAGATCTTTACCAAATATTCATAAACCTGAATTACCTGCCAGGAGAAATAAAAAAACAAATCAGCAGGGCCAAACGAATACCCAGAGACCAGCTACTCCAAGATAGAGCCAAAATAGCCAAAAACAGAATACCACTGGTCATTACCTACAGCCACCAACTCAAACCACTGCAACACATTATTAAAGACCTAAAGCCTATCCTTAATCAGGATACCACACTCCAGAAGGCCCTAGGTGGCAGGCCTGTTCTCTCCTACAGACAACATCCCAACCTTATGAGAATTCTCTCCAACAGCCACAGTCTATACCACAGGAACACCAGTCCTGGGACTTTTCCTTGCAACAAAGCCTGCTGCCAGCTCTGTCCACATATCTGTTCTGAGGATACCAGGTTAGTCACAGAATCACGGGCACGTTCTCATGTTCCTCAACTAACATCATATATGCCATCACTTGCCAACCATCCCCAGATGCTTTGTATATGGAACAGACTTCAAACTCTTAGACAAAGTATTAATGGGCACAAAACAGACATAAAAACACTCCTGATCCACAAAATGGTCGGCCACCATTTTAATGGAGTGGGCCATTCTGTTAATGACTGAAGAGTTTGTGTCTTACTGAAGAAGAATTTTCACACTACTTTGGAAAGAGAGGCTGCTGAACTCTCTCTTATATTCAAATTCAACACAATAACACGTGGTTTGAACCGGGATGCGAATTTTCTGGGTCATTTATAGGGGCTCTTTTGCATACTTGGCTGAATCTAATTCTTGACCCCCACGCCCACCCCTCTACTCTCTGATTTGCTCACCTTGATAATTTTTTTTCTGATTTGTCAGCCTTGATTACTGTTTTTGGTTCTCAGTGCCTTAAATATTGCGTCTGTTCTGGTATGGCTATGGTCTGAAGAAAGGGTCTGTCCCACAAAAGCTCACCTAATAAATTATTTTGTTAGTCTTTAAAGTGCTACTTGACTGCTTTTTTGTTTTGATAGTATATAGACTAGCATGGCTTTCTTTCTGTTACTTACTGAAGTTATATGTTTAAAATTAAAGTGTAATATTTTGTAAAATAAACAGAAGTTGAAAGCTAGTATCTTTGTGGCAAAGAGGATGGCAGAGGACACAGTGAGACAAGAACAGAGCAGGAATGTGCTGGGAAGGTGTAAAGCTTTACAGGGAAGGACGAGAACTTGAATATAACAGAATGCCACTTGTCATTTCCTATAGCCTTCAGCTCAAACCTCTGCAACACATCATTAAAAACCTACAACCTATTCTAGATCATAATACTACACTCCGGAAGGCCCTAGGTGACAGGTCTCTATTCTCCAATAGACAACCTCCTAACCTAAGAAGGATTCTCACTGACAGTCACAGGCTATACCACAGTACTACTAATCCTGGAACTTTTCCTTGCAACAAACCCCATTGCCAACTTTGCCCACATATTCATTGTGGGGATACCATCACTGGACCTAAGCACATTAATTACAAGATCAGGGGCTCATTTTCGTGTACCTCAACCAATATAATATATGCCATTATGTGCCAGCAATGCCATGCTACAGTGTACATTGGACAACCTGGGCAAACACTTTGCTAAAGAGTGAATGGATGCAGGGCAGACATCAGGAATCTCAATACACACAAGCCAATCAGTGAGCATTTCAGTGGAGTGGGCCACTCTGTTAAAGACTTGAGAATATGCATCCTACAACAGAGACTTTAAAAACAGATTACATAGGGAGATTTGTATACTGGGCTTCATATTCAAATGTGACACATTAATACTTGATATGAACAAGGACAGCAATTATCTCACACATTACAAAGACTGCTTCCTTTCCTTTGATGTCTGTAATGATCTCAGGCAAGACACTTAACATTCCCCGCCTCTCACCCACCTCCTTCAGTTCACATGTTTGATTTGCCAGTTTTTATTGCAATTTTTTGTTTTTGGCCCCTCAGTACTATATATCTAGGTCTGGACTGGAAATTCTGTAGATCTGAAGAAGTAGGTCTGTCCCATAAAAGCTCATCACCTAATAAATTGTTTTGTTAGTCTTTAACGTTCTATGGGGCTGCTGTTTTGTTTTAAATTTGATGTGGGTATCTGGGAGTTAGCAGAGGAACTTACAGGGCTTATGTGGTAAGAATGGGTTGAGAAAATGATTTTAGCTTCAGTTTTTTGAATGGAGCTGACCAGGGTTAGGTGGATGTGTGGGGATGGTTTGAGAAGAATTGTCCAAATATGGAGAAAAAAATGGCATGGACGAGTTATTGTGCAGACCCAGAAAAGAAGTCAGATGTTGAAAATCATATGGAAAGGGGAAAGCTTTAGACAGAACCTGTTTGAAGGATGAGGAAAAGACATAAATTATGGAGAGGAGTTCATGCTCTACATTATTTTTAGACTGGTAGACTCAGTAGGATGCTTGTATTTAAAGCTGTCCCTACAGAGGAGAGAGTCTCTTTTTTGCTGCTTTATTATGTTTATTGATGGGATGAAAAAGGTGTGGGGGAGGGGGGGGCTTGTTTTTCATTTTTCAAAAGCCTATTTTTCCTGCCTCTGTGTGTTGGTTTAAGCAAAAGTATTTCTGGAAGCCTGGAGAATAGTGTGATTGACATTGCAGGGAAAGAAGCTGCTTGGAATCTTAACAATTAAAAAGATTGCCAGTTAAGTTGTTTGCTTTTTCATTGTTCTTGTACATATATTTCACTCTTTACATATTGAATAGAATAAGCTCCTTGTGAAGATAAAGCCCCTCTCTTCACATGTGCGGCAGTTCATACTCTAATGCTGTAGTCCTCCAGAGAAGAGAAGAGATAAGCTTTAATATTCTGCTAAATTAAACAAGCAGGGAAAAACAGACACAAAAGAAACTTTAAAACATCTTTAAAACTGTAGAGGCCTCCTGCATGAGTGATAAAGGACTAAAGAATTTTTCTTCCTTGGGTAGTCACTTTTAGGAGTGGGAAGGTCATATAGTGAAAACTGGCGGGATTGGGATCCAACCATTTACATTGTTGTGTAATCACTTTTACTGCCTGTGCTGTTTAGATAGTGTGAAATAATCCCTTTGTCTACTGCTTTCAGTTTTGAAATACATCCACCCATTTTTTCTTAAAGAAGTTGGGACATACAGTGATTGTAAAAGACAGTAACTAAAAAATTAGGACATGTTAGATGCAGTAACTGGATTGCAAGAAGTTGCTTTTGTACACACTTTAAAATGCAAAGCAATAGTATTTCAACATCCAACTGATGATTTGATTTACTACAGACTTGTAGCTTCTGGATGGACTTACCCATTTAAAACAAATAACTTGAACATTTTGACATAAAAACAAAGGTTCAGAAATTAACCAAACTATGGCTTCCATTTGAAGAGACTATAGATTTCATCCCTTCCCTTCACCTGACTACCTAATTAATCTTAAATCATCATTAACCAATGCCTTTTCCTACATTTGTGGTGTTGAAGCAGAACAGAATGTTGCCCTTTCACTCACCCTTGCAGTTCCTGTTCCAGTCTGGGTAAACATTGAACAGGAATTTGCGTTTGATCTGTATAAGTCACTACTTCTAGAATCTGTCATTTTGGCTTTAGAATTAACACAGGAGCTGAGAAATTACAGCTGTTCACAAAATGCAGTTTGCTCATCTGTCTGCATGAGGAGAGAGGTGCACATGTGGTGGTATGCTACTGTGTGGTAGTCTTTCCCTTCTGCTGGTTCCCATCTGTCTGTGCTGTGAGGTGATGAGTATTCTACCTGACCAGAGGAGTCATTTCAGGCTTTCATGTGGGGAGTCGGGGAGAGGGAGCAATGGGGCTGACAGTCATGCCTGGCCCCAGGGCAAGGTAGAAGGAGGCCAACCTTCCATGCCCCTGGAAGGGGTAAAACTGAGGGCAGTCCCCCGTCGGCCCTTCTCCCAAGCTGGCAGAGTGGCAGAGGGCACAATACTGCTCCTGCCTCTGTGAGCTGTTTTGTGCAACAGCTCAAAGGAGCCAGGAGATCCCAGCCATCCTTGAAGAGCTGGCCCAGTGGCAGTTTCCTCTCTTCACCCCTGCTGTCGTGTGTTTGGCTGAGCAAATTGCATACATTATTACAAAATACCTTATTTCAAACTTTGTGCTGTCCAAACAGCGCTGACGTTCAGAATAAGGGGCTATTTTGACTGTTCCATTACCCCTTGTACAACTCGGGGTACCGGAACTGGAATAGCACGTCCGAAATAGCAGCAGCATTGCTATTTCAGGATATCTGTGTATTCCGAAATAGCACCCACTATGTAGCCATCACCACAGAACTTGAAACTGGACCAAGAACTTCAGTGTATTAAAATCCTGTGGTCCTTAAGCATTTTAATTTGATGAATATCTACGTATTGTAACTGTGTTGGTTCCAGAATATTTGGGAGTCAAGATGGGTAAAATAGTACCTTTTGATTGGACCAACTTCTGCTGGTGAGAGATGGGCTTTCAAAAGTTTTTCTCACTCACCAACAGAAGTTGGTCTAGTAAAAGGTATTGGCTCATCCCCCTTGTCTCTCAAATTATAGCTAGGCACACCGATTTAGTTCTGTCATTGCATAAGTACATCTAGGAATGTGTAATCCATGCTGAGACTGTCAAGAATTGTTGAAATACTGCACTGTTGATTTATAGTATTGTTTTTTTGGCTTAGTATGTGGGATACAGGGTAGTTAGGTTTGAATGCTCATTGATGTTCCTTTACACTTCCAGCTTAGCAAAACAGCAGTTTGATTTATAAAACTCCAAAAAGCTGTAGATTGCTGTGAAGCATGTGATTAAAGATGATACATCTGTTTTCTAACCCGTTTCAATACAGAAGCATATACATGAACAGATTCTTTAGATGTTACATGTGTATTTTTGTCAGCCACTTGACAATGTCCTCGTTAGAGAACAAGTATATTTTACTTTCAAACTGTAATATCTCAAATATTTTTAAGCTTTCAGATACCCTAAAGTGCAGTATTAGCTGTTTGTAAGGGTGTTTTCTCTAAAACGTATAACAAAGATGTAATAGTGTGGAACAAGAGAACACAAATTTCATTTTGACATTGCTAAGGAGAATAGGTATCTAGAACCTTGAGACTGGCTGCACCAAGTTTAGTTTTTTGAGGAGATGCATCATCATTCATCATCATTCGTCAATAACCGTGGGCTCAGCGCCCGTTTGTGTCTGATGCCTCTCTCACTATTTCCTTCCATCTTTATGAGGCTAAAGCTAAACAAACTGGAAACCTAAGTTACTGCGAGATAGTAACAGAGAGGGAGCCGTGCTAGTCTATATACTATCAAAACAAAAGAGCAGTCAAGCAGCACTTTAAAGACTAACAAAATAATTTATCAGGTGAGCTTTTGTGGGACAGACCCACTTCTTCAGACCAGCTGAAGAAGTGGGTCTGTCCCATGAAAGTTCACCTAGTAAATTATTTTGTTATTCTTTAAAGTGTCACTTGACTGCTTTTTTTTTACTGGGAGATATGTTGCTTCTGAAGGAGAGAAGCAGCATTACTATTCTGTATGCTGGAACTAAATTGTTTGTTTAACTGTACTTAAAATGTATACGTATTAAAAGGAAGCACACTACTCTGCACATGATTCTCTCAAACCCCATGCCTCCCCAGGGAGGGTTGTGTGTACGATGGAGGGGAGAGAAGACAATGCAAGCCTGACAGAGGTTAGTTATGTCATGTAATGTGGTGCTTGAAACCACGCAGGGTAGGTCTACACAGTATAGTTATTCTAAATAACAGCTGTTATTTTGAAATATCCTTGTCTACATGATGCAACCATAGCAGTTATTTCAAAATGGGTAATCCTCATTCTGTGAGGAATAGAAAAATAGCTATTTCAAAATAGCTGCTGCTAAAACAGGGAATAGCACTTATTTTGAAACACTTATTTTAAAATAAGTGCCATTTCCCATCTTAAAGGGGCCTAATTCAAAATAGCTATTTTGAAATAAAACTATATTCTGGAATAGTTTATTTCAGAAGAAGGCTGCTGTGTAGACATACCCTCAGACTGTGGCCACTCTAGCCCCTCCTTTTGGAGGGGCTATGGTAATGTGGCACTTCAGAATATGATAATGAGGCAGCACCTCATTAGCATAATGTCAGCCCCACACGCTTCGAAACTGTCAGTTTTGAAATTCACACTGCTTGTGTAGCTGGGGGCCTTTCCAAATGACCCTCCTGATTTCAATAGCCCCTTCTTCCCGAAACCAAATGAGAAGAAGGGGCTTTCAAAATCGGGGACGTTATTTCAAAAGGCCCTTGGCTACACGGGTGGCCTGTGTTTCGAAACCAGCAGTTTTGAAGCACGCATGGCTGCCATTATGTTAATGAGGTGGTGCGTCATTAGCATGTTCCGAAGTGCCACATTACTATAGTGACGAGTGGATAGTGTAGTAACTGAGATAGAAAAGAACTGAATCCTTGTTTTAACCTCTTGGGTTGCACAGACTGTTCAAAACTATAAATATTAGTATTGGAGTATCACCTGTGCAAAGGCCAAAGACACGCAAAAATAAATGTTACTGGGGAAAGGGTAGGAGTGGAGGGAGTCTCTAAGTGGATTGATCATTATTTTCTCCTAAACTAAATTTTGGGAGATGGTAGAGTTGAATCTTGTGATTAGTTTAAAATTTCTTTGTTTGGTTGACCTCATTGTTCAGGAAAAACCCTGGCATGTTAGGGGCAATCCAGGCCCCCCGTAAACATTAGTAAGACTATTATGTACAGTAAACTCTTTCATAGCCAGCAGCCCCAAGACTGGGAGGTTTGCCAGATATTCAAATATTCTGAATAATAGAGAGGTACACCTACCAGTACATAACACTACAGAAAAACAAGATTACGTATTAAGAAACAAAAAGAAGTGTGTGTAGTATTTTATTTACCACCAACAATAGTATAATTCTCTGTAAACTTTAATGGTATGTGCTGTATTTATTTGTATTTACTTATGGAAAACATAGCTGACATTTACATATGGTTAAAATGCCAGTTATTTGAGAGTTCCGGATCATAGAAAGCTGAATATGAAAGAGTTTACTGTTTTGTATCTTTTGGTGTCACTTCCATGAAGTTTTTTATTACATCTAATTGTTACTGGCGGGAACAAACGTGAAGCAAAATTAGCATTCCACAGCTGTTGCTTAATGACTTCTTTTGTGCTGAGTAGGGCCCTTAAAGCTTATCCTTGTGGAAAGGTAGTTTAGTTAGTTGTGTATATTCATGTACAGTGGCAAGCTATCTTTTGTAGTTAAAAGTCAGGTGTTCCATAATGTTTGCTGAAAAATGTAGTTTTGTATTGTGTTAATACTGATTGTGTTATATTTCTGCTGAGTGACCCAGCAGCATAGAATCACAGAAAGTTCCCTCTGTTTTAATCTCAAGGAGTTGCTTATGGACATTTTGCTTATCATTTCTTATATGTCATCTTGAAAACCTTAAGATGCTTGCATGTTGGAAAGTTTGTTGGGGTGGGTAGAATGGAATATGATGGTGTTAATCTAAATAGAAGTAGAACTAAAATTAAAAAATCAAATCTTTGAAGATACACGAGGAAATGGTTTTCTTAGATGAAAGGAGTCATGTCAAACTTTTAACTTTCTATATTTAATTTTTTAGTGAGCATGTATTCTTGAAATGTGCAGTAAATGGTGAATGTAGACTTGCTGGTATTTATAGTAGACACATCTAAACATAATTTATTCCCCTTTGGCAAATACCATATTCTGTAGTTGATCTAAATGTACTCTTTGCTATAGAGCCTCAGGGATTACACCTGAATTTCATTAAGGAAGTTTAAGTAATACCCAGAGGAATCTACCATTCAGAATTGCTTCAAACTGGTTATGACAAGATTAGATGTACCTTAGCTCTCTGTGCAACCACAGCTTTGTTGTTGGCTGTTTTGAAAGATATTTTGTTGTGCTGATTGTCAATAGGATGCCATCTGTAAATACTGCAAAGGATAGTGCAGACAGTTCTCTTGTGCCATAATTTTTAAGGTACAATATATTTCATAAAGTCTATGTCTACACTTGCCCCCTTCTTCGAAGGGGGTATGGTAATCAGGGTGGTAGGAGATTACTTATGAAGTGTTGTGATGCATGTGCAGCACTTCATTAGGTAAATTCTCCCCCATGGCAATTGTGGGGAGTAAAGGCACTATGAAGTGCCTGTGGCTTTGAGAACAACAAAAACTCTTGTGGCATCTTATAGACTAACAGATATTTTGGAGCATAAGCTTTCGTGGGCAAAGACCCGCTTCATCAGATGCTTGCACTTAAATTGCATCAGATTCACTTAAATCTGACATTTTTATTGACGGGACTCATTCGCTATGTCTACACTTGCCCTCTTCTTCGAGGGGGGCATGGTAATCAGGGTGATAGGAGGTTACTTATGAAGTGCTGTGATGCATATGCAGCACCTCATTAGGCAATTCCTCCCCCTGTGGCAACTTCGAAGCGTCAGCCTTTGAAGTGACAGCACACCGTGTAGCCACATGTATCAGAGAGGTTGCCGTACTGTTCTGTAGCTTCGAGAACAAGAACTCTTGTGGCATCTTATAGACTAACAGATATTTTGGAGCATAAGCTTTCATGGGCAAAGACCCGCTTCATCAGATGCAAGCAATTTAAGTGCAAGCATCTGATGAAGCGGGTCTTTGCCCATGAAAGCTTATGCTCCAAAATATCTGTTAGTCTATAAGATGCCACAAGAGTTCTTGTTCTCGAAGCTACAGAACAGTACGGCAACCTCTCTGATACATGTGGCTACACGGTGTGCTGTCACTTCAAAGGTTGACGCTTCGAAGTTGCCACAGGGGGAGGATTTGCCTAATGAGGTGCTGCATATGCATCACAGCACTTCATTAGTAACCTCCTATCACCCTGATTACCATGCCCCCTTCGAAGAAGAGGGCAAGTGTAGACATAGCGAATGAGTCCTGTCAATAAAAATGTCAGATTTAAGTGAATAAAAAAGAGATGCACACTGGAGGCGTACAAAGTAGTTATTGGAGCCTGGGTAAATGTCCAAAAGTTAAGATACTGTATCCAGTCTTGTTGGAATGAGCTGCCTAAACCCTCTCCTCTTCCTCTTATTCTGTCCCTTGGTGCTATTCCTCTTTCAGGAAAAATCTCTACTACTGTAGGCTCTGCCTTATATATTATTCATTCATACGTATGATAAAATATATGGTGAATATATCTGTATGTTGACGCTGCAATGGGAGAGTATGCACGTGTGATCCTTTCTTTACAGAAGTATAGAAAAGGAACAGAAAAACTCCTGGCCTGTTACCTGGATGTCTACTCCAGGCAAAGTCTAACTTTAGCTTTTTTTAAAGATAATATAGAATATTATGATATTATAAATATAATGCACATACATCCCATGTAATATTCTATATTATCTATCATTAGTTGTATCACACAAATAGATGTGAAAATAACTAGATGTGTGTAACCAGAGTTCTGAGCAGGGCTCTATATGTTCATGTTTATGGGATGCACTGGCTGGATGTAACTTAGATGGTAGAACTTCAACTCCAGAGCACTCTAGCGTGTCTCCTAGGGAGGGTGCCAGAGTGGGATAAAGGTGAGAAAGGAAGAAAAGGGAAGGAATACCATGAGGGAGTGGGGCCATAGTTCGGCTGCCAGAGCCCACCTGCTACAATGTGAGTAAGCATTTGTCACTCCTGCTTTCCACCCCACCCTCTCTGCTTGTGAATATTCTTTAGGCAGAACTATAAAAGGATGCAAGTTGTTGCAGCTGCCTCAGTTTCTATCTATCTGAACCCTTCATGAACTGCTCAGAGGTTTTTAAAATATTTGTCTTCAGTTCCTTTTAGATGAATCCAAGATGTGTACCTTGTTCTTTGGGAGCATGCTAAGGTTTTAGATACAACTAGTTTTAGCTAAGTGTGGATCTTCCATATTATCACATCCCACATTACCTAACAGGCTAATGACAGGCTTTGAACCTGACATCCAGGTAACTCACCAGGAGTTGTTCTGTTTTCCACTCCTGAAATAAGAGGTCACCACGCTTGCCTGTTCTACAGTTGCGGTATACTTCTGACATAAACTTTGTATAGATTAATTTCAGGGATTCTGAGATTTCCTCCACAAGCTCGTTTAAATTCTTGTTTGCCTTTTTTCCAGACTTACAGTTTCGTATGTGATTTATTTTTCAGATGAATTTTAAGACACAATGTAAAGATTTTGATTTGGAAAATTTTGAGTGGCTAATTCACTTTTGTAGATGTGAAAAGAATAGAAAAATTTTGATTTTTTTTTAAACTATGTAAGGGTGTAAAGATTATTGTAAAGTTTTTTTTAAATCAAACTGAGTGAAATTATCAACCTGTTGGTTTCTAAATAAAACAACAAATTTTTAATATTACTTTTTTAAAAAAAAATACAGGCCTAAAAATATGCTTTTCCAGGTTTCAGCAAGAAAATACTTCTGACTTCATGTTTTCCTTTGGGGAAAAAGTTCATTATTATATGTCAAACTTTCTCTAAATTAGAGGTTAACAGACATTTCCAGAGATTATGGGTAGATCCAGATATTTTGCATTCCTATGCAACTTCATGAAGGACTGCCAAGAAGGCATCATTAAATCAATATTGGCCATTTCTTATTTGTATCTTGCTTTATTACTATTTAAGTTAATTCAGCCTTTTTAGACAGGATCCTTCCTTGAGTGTATGATGAGGTACTACCGTGTGGGGGTGTGACAGAGAAGATGCTGGGTAAAATCTTTAAAAATGTCTACTAGTACTAAGTGTCTATGTCAAGTTTCAAAACAGAATTTAGGTGCCTGAGTCATTCAGCATGTGATTTTCAAAAATACCTCCTTTTTTTTTGTACAGAAATCTAAAGTACTTGAACAATTATCTATTTTCAGAAGCCAGCATTGATCTTGCAGCTACTTCTGGCGTTGAATCCAATAGTTAAGTGTAAGTCCGATGTAGAACACACTGCATAAAACTGGAGGTAAATGTTGGCCAGGCATTTTGAGTGGCATGCTTTAACTTAAGAAAAGTGCCCTTTATATCTTTAATATTCATGCAGGGCAGAGATCACTGGGGGTTTTAAGGTTTCATCTGAAACACACATTCATGGGCAGCAGATAGGGATGTTTACTTGTTAATCAGTAAGCATAAGGTTTAACTGATTAACTGACCCTTGTCAGTTACCTCCAGTGGCAGCCAGCTGCACTTTGCTGGAACAAGACAGGGTGAAGCCAGTGGACTGGGTAAAAGATCCCAGCCCACATCAGGACCAGTGGAGGGACACCGCACCCATGGCTGAGGTAGGGTCATGAAGTGGGACCTAGGTCAGGTGAAGCTCCCACTTGGGAAGGCTCACCCCCTGCCCTACCCTGTTCTAGATGAGGCCCGAGCCCCACTTGCTGCTCTCAGCCTCTCGACTGGTCCGGGAGAGGGCCTGAGAGCTCAGCCATGGCTGGAGCTCCAAGCCTGGAGCCCCTCCCACATTGAGTCCATTCTGCCCATGGCCTTGCCCGTGCCCCATTCTATTCTGCCCCTCTCCCATGGTCGGTCCCTCTTCTGCTCCAAGCTCATGGCTCACCCTGACTCTTCCACCAGGTGGATACAAATTGATGATTTAAAAAAATTAAAAATGGGGTTTTTAATTTATCATGTTTTTTCATTTGTTTTTAAATCAATAAAATGTTAAATTTCTCATTTAAAAATAAGTTACACTTACATCCCACAAACATGCTACACATATTCTTACAGTGGCTCTCCTCTGTCCAGCCTAACTACTATCTCTTGCGTCTTCAAAGTTATGGGCTTTCAGTTTCTGTTTCTCAGCAGATTACCATATGCAAAGAAAGACAAAGCTGTAGTTGATTGTTTTTTGTTCTGGGCTTAAGTGTTGGTGGACCTTGGCCAAGCACAGCAGTAAAGTTAGTTAAGGTATTGTCTTAAAGACAGAGGAACGATATATAGGAAAGCATGGAGACAGCATAGAAAGTAACCGTGGAGTGGACTGGAAAGAAAAAGGGAAGACTTTGTTCAATACACACACAGCTTTCTCTATTCCCCCAGTGTTGCCACAGAAAAACCATTATGGCTTCTGGGCATAAAAGATCCTCCCCGGGAATATTTCAAAGGCATTAATTCCCCAGGTAAAACAGGAAAATGTGTCAAGTGTAAGCCATGCAAGAAGATGATGCAGCACCTAGCTTCAAGGATGAAATATCATGAGGAAAACTGCTTAGTGGTGCTGGGCTTTTTTCTGGACAGGTGGTAATTTAAAATAAGCCCTTAGAAGGAGGTCATAAGCCTCCTAAGCACAGATCCCAGGACCCGACCAGTTCCCTGCTGCAAACCCAGGCAGGAGAGCCCCACCCCAGTGTGCACTAGACCCCGCCCAAGCCTCCCAGCGGGGAGTGTCTGGCAAGGAAAGGGGAGACCAAGGACAAGGCAGAAATAGGTGAAACAAATTAACTATTTTATTAAAGCACACTGTTAAATAACAAACTAACTATACTGAACTAAACAATAACGAAAGCTATAAACTTACGATGAACATTGTTTGTTGGATCGTAGATTCTTTGGTGTAGTTATAAATTTTTATTTCTCCGGAAGGCAAAAATTCAGTTTATTAGTGATGGAAAGGTGAGAGGGGTGAAGGAATTTATATTATCCCTGCTACCAACTTTTATAGGCGGAGCGAGGGGTGCTAACCCCTGCTCCTGGCCGGGGGCAGGGCGCTACGTCTGCCCCAAAGATAGGCCCTTAGGGGTCAGTCGAGGGTAGCTCCTCTATTTGTGGGAGGCCTTCCGATACCCCCTTTGTGGGCACTTTTTATGATGTGCTCCTGGGAGGCCTCAGCTCTTCCTCAGGAAGCACTGTGTTGGTAGGTTGCGGGAGGCGAGGAGGCTGGGCCTTCACTCGCTATACGTGGAAGAATATAGGTACCACAAGGTAGGGGATAATAGCTTCCTAACAGAACTATCAATAAAGGATTCAATGTTAAACCTATACTATAATAACAACAATGCTATCAATATAAAGCAGTAAACAATTAATAATTAAATGTGTGGTATTATAACCCTGGGCACACAGGCCCGGCCCTGAGGGTCAGGCCCTCGGGTTCTGTGCCGACTCCGTCAGGCCAGCACACTGCAGGGGCACGACCCCTACACCGCCATTGGGGGCCCCGATGTCCCAGGTGTGAGTCTGTATATGTATTTGCAAGTAATGTTACGTGTCCTGAAGAAGAAGGTCGTAGTTGGTAGAAAGTCCAGTCCGGTGAGAGTGTCCTGTCAGGTAGGTAGTCACAGCCAACGGTGCGGCAGGTGGAGAGGTGACAAGATGGTGGCCTCCGGGTTAAGCAGCCAAGCGCGCAGTACCTGCCAAAGGCAGGCCAGTTCGACACTCGGCTGCCACTCCTCAGAGGCCACTTGCCGCTGGTGCCACAGGTGGGAGGGCCTGCTTGCAAGCGGTGGGACCGCACGAGTCCAGGCCAGTGCCGCAGCTGGAGAGCAGTGCTGAGATGATTTTACCTCAGCTCTCATTGATTTCAGGTGCTTCGCCCCCTGAGGGCTGGCCTAAGGGAATCAGTGGGCACTGCTCTCACAGCCACGCTTCCCTATGTAGGAGTGCAGAGTCCTGTCTGCACCTCCAGGGGCCGCAGAGTGCTTCGCAGCACCTGCTTATATTCTGTGTCCTCATGTATTATTCATTATTCCATTTACATATTCATGATCTGAGGGTGAGGTTTTCAACCAGGTCCTCCTGGGCATAGAAGGTTCTCGAAGGTCTTACCTTTGCCCAATAGGAGGCCTGGAATTCAAATACCTGATTATGAATTATCCATGAGTTCAGGTTACCGGGGAAACCAACTGTCAAAAAGTGACCGTTGGTAATGCTGCCAAATGGCAGCCTGTGAGACTTTGGATTTTTCATGTGCCTGCACTGATTTTTCATAGCCAAAGGCGTGTATTCCCTGGTCCATGGGGACGATAATGTCCTTAGCTGTTATAAAATCATGACAAGTGGGAGAAAAGGATGTGGATAAACGTGAATATTTGAATGAATCAATTGGTTAGTAACTTATGTAATTCACTTATCTATGCCTTTTAGTGTAAGTTTGATTTAACAAGTAAATTCCCCAGCCGTTTGTTGTGTTGCGTGTTGTTAGGGGGAAAAAATTTAGTTTAGCTTAGTTAATCCTTATGGCTTGTTTAGTTAGTTAACTAGGTTTAGAATCTATCACCCAAGAATACAGTACAGAAAGTTGCAGTCTGAGAAATCTAGAGTTGTGAGTTGATTTCATTTTCCTATTTTATATCACATAATACATGCCCCTTATTTGGAACATCATGGCCATAGACCATAATGGTGATTCCATAAATCTATGCCTTATTTTACTTCAGCATAGCTCAGCTGTTCCAAGGAAACCCCATTTTATATTTTTTCCTCAAAAAAAAAAAAAAAAGACGTGCCAGTGAATTTAGTGGGGCTTACTCCAAAATTAGGTGCACTCTAAGCAGTAGGTCTTAGCTTTTTTGGTATCTTGATTTAAATTAATTTTTTGTTGTTTTTCATGGGTGTGTGTGATTTAAATCAATCCACCCTGCTCTTCCCCCTTCTCCTCAAGGGCCTGACCCTGATTGTTCATCATGCTCCCTTCCACATGCAATCTGGAGACAGGAAAAGCGCTGTGATTCCTCCAGCCATGAGGCCATGATGGAAGGAGGTTTTTTGAGAGGCCCCAAATCTGCCAGTGCTCCCTTCCCCAGAGGCATGAGGCTTGGGGAACCTTAACATCTCTTATCCTCCCATTAGGTTCCTTCCATGCATCTTAAACTGCATGGAATTCAAGTTTTATCTACTTCACAATTATGGTCACATTTGAGTCTGTCAGGATTTAAACCATCAAGTCTAACTACTTTATGTAGATTCAGGTTAGAAACAATGACATGAAGCCATTCCTAATTAAAAGAGGACTTATAAGGAGGTGTGATACTTCACTATTTGTGCTTTAGGCATATAAACTTCTAACTGTTTTTGAGCTCTGTTTGAGAGGTTTAGTTAATGTATGACTTAAACATACAAAAAATAGCAAAGCTACCTAAGTGACCGAGTTATACAAGTTACCCAGGTGCAAATAAGCCTGTTATCTGTATGTAGTCCATACTGTTTAATAGGCCAAATAGGTGTTCTCTTTCTTCTTAGTGCTATTTCTTGTGCCTGGAACTTTCTCCTATCTCAGTGTTTCAGGAGTCTAAGCGCTCTTTGTTCGTACGCTTTAAATGCACTGTTTCTGCAAAACCAGCGAAAGAGTACTTGTGTAAATATGTCGGGAATCTGTCTATGTAACTTGTGGATTCTAGTTGATATGAAGTTGTTTGAAGTTGCTTCTCTGAAAATTGCACTATCATTGAAGGCCTCTGTGCAAATGTGGAATCCATGCTGGGCTGGTATGGCCTGACCTATGGATTCAACAGGGTAGGTAAAATGGAAAGTGGTTAAGCTTTATTGACTGTTCTCTGACAATACAATGGGTGTGCTATGGAGGTTGGCTGAAGCTAGCAGAACCATTTTTCTCCTGCAGCTGAACCAGGGGCTGACACTTGGAATGTGGAAAATTCTCAAGCAGGACAAAGACAGAGGTGATGATGCGCAAGTATATAAAAGAAAAGTCTTGAGAAAGAGACAATAAGTTTGTGCAGAAGAAGAGATGTTAGGCATATTTTTGTAGCAGAGGATTGGGAGTGAGTGGCCCTTTAGTTGTGGGAGCAAGCAAAGCCATAGAAAGCAAGCTGATATGGGAAGAGAGGGGTGTCGTGATTCAGAAGTGAATCCAGGAGCTGCAGAGGGCACTGAGGACCCTGACACTAGTCTAGAGGATTTTTCTGAACAATGAGGAAATTAAGGCAGGGAAAGGTAGGTAGCAGATATTTTTAGTAGATCTGTTTTTATCTTGTGCTATTCAGAGCAATGGTGTTTTATAATTGTGCAGACTCTGTTTGTGCATTATACCTGTCTTGTGCCCCTAAAGAGGTAACTCTAAATGCAAATCACATTTGCATTTTTGTCAGAGTGTCTGTTCAAGCTGTTAGGGGTTTGGAGGAATCATCGGGGGCTGTGCAGTTGGGCCACAAGATCTGAGCTCTCTGGAGGTAGGGGCTAGAAGGAGGATCTACACTTTGAGCATATCTGTGTGCCCCAGCCATGGCAGTGCATGGATACAGTCCAAAATCCAGATGCATAAAACACCTGGTTAGCATTCAGCTGGAGGAGCTTGACAAGATCTGTGACACCACGTCAGGAAAATGTAATCGTGACAAACAATTCCCTGGCCCTCTGGGATTCTGTGCCTTGTTAGCCTCTTTAGATTCTAAGCCTCAAACGATAGCATCTGTCTCTTCCTTTTTGTATTTTATTTGAACATGCTGATGCTTAATATATCAGTAAGGATAAGAAAAGTCGTATACATTCTGTGTTCAGTCATTTAATAGGAATGCATCTTGCAACGTCTGACTAAATAAACTTTCTACAGGAAGACTTCAGCACAGTTGATGGGAAAGGGTTCTTCTCCATTTTAATGACACAGCAAAGAACACATTCAGCTAGTCTATATTACTTGACTCTGTGCAAGAACTTACAGTTTGTGGTTTTGCAATTTGTTGACCTGGTGGTCCTGCCCTGGACCCACCACACACATTCAGAAAAGACCACTGTGCGGTATGCAAGGGATTGGAGAGGCCCCTTCTGTGGTCTCTACATGGTCTGCTCCCCTCCCCCACACAACAGAACTGCTGTGATTTTTTTTAAAAGATTTCAGCTGAGAACTACTTTGCTACAGAATCCTTATAGTTGCTTTTCACTAACTTACACTTTTGAATGCGTATTACACATTTTAATATGTGCCAAATTATTCTGACATGTACAACTGTATCTGCTAGTATATCTTGGTGATGAGATACAAATGGCTGAGTAGCTGTCAAAATACAAAGCCAAAATAGTAAAGACACTGGCTCAGTTGAGCCAAAATAGTAAAGAAACTGATCCTATTCCTCAGCTAGTTTAGTCTACGTGTATTATCTAAATGTATACTATTCATAGTCAAAACAACATAGGGTGCTATAGTGGCTTAAAACTTTTGTAGTTTTTTTAAGAGAATCTTTTCGCTTACCATGTTTGTTACTGTGCTTTGAAACGTAGACTTTACGGTTTGTTTAGCTATGAAGGGATGACAGACTGGGGGGTGGTGAGGAGAGCTTAGTTTTGGAATGTAAATACACGTAGAGCTCGTCTCCTTTTGTTTAGCATCTCTTTAAACTAAGACAAAAAAAATCAGTGAATGAATGAATAGCAGCATGGTGAAATACCTAAATGTTTGAGTTAAAATTTTTGGATGTTTGAAATCCTATTTGGATCCTTTTCCCAGATCTCAGTGCATTCATATGCACTCAGCAGGAAACTTCATGGAGATGCACGTTTGGGCAGAAGGTCTTTGGCGGTGCTTTTTCTTAACTTGTGTCTTTTCTTCTTTTGAAGAAAGTAATGGCTTAAGTCTGACTGAAGAACAATGTTTTTTGTATGTTCCTTATAAGAATTTACTTATGGTTCACAGATTTTTACCCACCATCTATGTCTGCAATCCTTTGGATTTAAAACAGCATATATCCTACTGCAGACAACAGGAAACACCAAATTAGAGACTTAATGGCATTTGCTGAAAGAAGACAAAAGGTGACAAATTATTTAAAAAAAAAAAAAACAGCTAAATTTTTAAAGAAAACTTAGGGGAAAAATAACATTTCAGTAGCCTAAATAGTAAGAGTTTTGTTATACTCAAAGCAAATAAAATTAGTAGCACAATCAGAATGAACTACATTGAACACAGAAATAAAATGTAAGCATTTTAACAGTAATTTATGGATTTTATGAAAAAGCTCTTACTAAAATAGCAATGGTAACTGAGGTGTTTTGCCCTTTTGAATAAAAACTTTTGTATATGTTAATGTTACAATATTCTCTAACATTAAGAAATTATGTCATAGCTGCGAAGAATATGAACAACCTTATATTCTTGTAAAGTCAATGCATTTATGACTTCTAGCCTTCAAAAGTATTGGTCTGTCACTAATGCAATTGTGTTCCTGTTAGGTTCTTTCTCCAGATATTTCTCAGCTGTATACTTTGGCTTTCCAACCTGTTGTGCCCTTGCAAATCAAGTTATATATTCTTAGGTGTCTTAGCTGAGTGTTGTGGGGAGATGGGTGCAATAGAGGGACAACATGGGTCGGGGGAGATGTAGAAAGAACAGAGGAATTAAAAAAAATATATAAATGGAAAGGGAATACAAAAAACATCTTTTGTTGCCCAGTGTTTTTCTAACTGGAGATTCCTGATACAGAGATCCCTTTTTGCAGTATCAGTGCTTTCTCAGGATGTGCTATTTCTGGTTTGGAAAGACCAAGGAAAGTAAACATTTGGCAATAGTCAAAACAGTGATGCATCTGGTAATCTGTGGATAGTGGAATTGCAGTTACCTTCAACTCTACTCCCAGGTTACATTAAGAGATCATATTTTGTGGCTCAGTGCAGCTGCTAATTCCAAAGTAAAATCAGAGAGCCTATGGCAGTAAAGTTCTGCTTTCACAACTGAGATGAAACAGCCACCAATTCAACTAATTTAACTTTCCCACAAGTAAGTTAGTCACATAAAGTACTTTTGAGACATTTTACCACTATAAATGTTCAGAATTTTTTAAATGTTTTTCAATTTTGCCCATTAACATTAGTATTACACCCTGTAAGCAAGCTGTCTTCACTGTCTTGGCCCATTGATGGAATAATCTTTTGCCCTTGCATAGATGGGGAAAGTGGCTAGTTTAGGATGATTTATGGCGAGGAATTGGAATGTAGAGGCTTTCACTTGACTATTTTTTTGTCAGGACTATGTTGCTGGTAACAGGAGGTATGTATTTAGTTAGCACTAGAAGTCTTATATTAAATGAGTTGGTTCTCTTAATTCAGTCCGTGTCCTCAGTTTCCATCACCTGATAAGTTTTCAAACAAGTATCTTTTTGCTTTTGACCATGTTGTCCTTCAGATATGAGGTGAGATCCCTGTGTCTGCAAAGCTACCTCATTAACCTCCCTCCAATCTCTCCTTAAAACTGCTTTTCTGCAATGCCTACAAAGAACTTAACAGTTGCGGGGGGAGGGTTGTGCTGGTACTGCCTTTCATGCTGACTGTTACTGCCTCATTGTTTCCTTGTACACTCCCATTTGCCTAAGTCTTATAGTTAGATTATAAGCTCTTTGAGGTAATTTTTTTCCCCTAGTTT
Organism: Carettochelys insculpta; assembly: GCF_033958435.1. NCBI lineage: Eukaryota > Metazoa > Chordata > Testudines > Carettochelyidae > Carettochelys > Carettochelys insculpta. The sequence continues at coordinate 97,405,422 of NC_134141.1, forward strand.
GTATGGCACTTAACATTTGGGTCTTGGTGCATTACTAGGACTTGTAGGTGCTATAGTAATACAATTAATTAAACTAATGATAAATTAGTGTTCATAATGGAGCACTACATGGTAATATATTTTTAAAGGGAAGTGCATATTTATCCAGTTACCTGGACAGATGAATTTTTAAAAATCTAAATATCGGCATCCTTGTTGACAGTCTCTGAAATGTGAGCTGAATAACTTCAACTGCTACATCTGAGAGTATTACTTTCATTTTAAGAAAAAAAATCATTGTCCAAAGTATGGCCAATGCAGAGTAGCTAAAATGAATAGTTAGATAAAGGGGCTACAAAGACTTGAAGGTATATTGAATGTGGTATAACTGTAAGGTTAAAAATATAACTGCATAATTTCAGTGACCATGTCTACTGCAGTTTATAGCTATTAGATATGGTAACTTTTTCATCATTACTTTATTTTTGAGCTTTAGTAGCAAGGTAACAAAATGCAATTTTTAGTTTATTTTAACGTATTTTATTCACTGATGTGATGTGGAACTCTTACACAGTATGGTGTGTGCTGTCATGGGAAATAAAGACTATTGGTTATACTTTTCCCTCAGCAGGTATGTATCTCCTGACAAACAGCTTGTCGTACTCTTTACATAAAACCTCTATGTGAACTTCAGTTCTGAGGGTTCTTTTACATAAAGTCGTAGAAATTAGAAATAGAGCAGGCATTAGAGGGAAAAGCAGGCAAAAGACAAATGTTCCCTGTTAGAAAAATGACATATAGGCAATTAAGAATGTAATGCTTATTGTTTGTTTGTTTGTTTTTTTTGTTTTTGCTGGAAATCTGGAGTTTCCCAAAACATTCAGGCACTTTCCAAAATTATACCATATATCCAGCTGAAACTGAGTAAACCAGGATTATTCATGACCCTATATTTTCAAATGCATGTCTTCACAACTTCTAAAGAGGTAGATAGTGATGGCTGCATTTCAGGCCTAGGGAAGTTCTTCAATTTTACTATGGCTCTAAGTGTAACAATTGCATAATTCCCCCAGAACCAGAATTTGCATCATCCTCCATGTCAACCAGACGGAGCTTCTGGATTTATAAACTTTTTAGGGTAGTGCATTTTTTAACAGGTGTCTACACCACCTTGCACTTTTGTTCCCATCTAATCTAATCTAATCTGACATCTAATCTTTACCACAAAATAAATAATCAAAGGGGAATGAGGCGAGTATGGCCTCAGGATGTATGTTTTTTGTGCATAAATTAAAAAAAGAAAGCTGCAGAACAATTAATTGTCCAAAATTGGTTTAACATCTCTAACGTGTAATTCTTACTCTAAAATAGAGGAAGAGAATGTATTCAGAGTACTCTTGTGGATTTGAATCAGTTTGCAAAAGTTAAAATAAAAGCATGCAAAACAGAGATGAAGCAAGGGGCCTGGTAAAAGGTTTGTGTTTCTCTTATTCACATGACAAAAAACTTTAGTCAAAATACACCCCTGTGATTTGTAGCATCTGGTAAATGGAGTTTCAGCTTCAGCCTGCAATATGATAATCTTGGAGAAGAAAGCAGTAAACACAAACAGAATAAAATAAATCTAGATTGAAAAAACATAGGCCCCCTAAACAAGCTTTTTTGTATTTTTCTGTCAGAAAGCTAAATAAGTTAATAGTCTGGGGAAACATTTAAGATAAAGCAGTTGGGAGAGGGGACAGAGTGGATCTGCATAAATCTGAAGCTGCTCGTGTTTAGCTATAGTGATGGGGGCTGCCATTAAATCAACAGTTTGGCTCAATGTTTTTTAAAGACACTATTTTGATGGCAAACTCATCAATTTATCATTACTTCTTTGGACCCTGTGACTATAAAATTTGAATGCAATAACAGCAGTGAATCGTAGTTTAACTGAAAAAGGAGATTCTAGTCCTTTTCCCCAATTAATTAAGTCAATTGGTAAAATATTATCAGTGTCCTAATTGACCCAGTAGACTTTTCTAACCATAAGCTCTTGCGCTTGGGAGACGTCATGTTCACGGAATCATAGGGCTGGAAGAGACCTCAGAAGGTCATCTAGTTCAGTCCCCTGCTTCAAGCAGGATCAACCCTCACTAAGTCATCCCAGCCAGGACCTTGTCAAGCTGGGACTTAAAAACCTCAAGGGATGGAGAATCCACCACCTCTCTAGGCAATGCATTCCAGCACTTCACCACCCTCCTGGTAAGAAATTTTTCCTAATATCTAACCTACACCTCTACCTCTTTAACTTCAGACCATTGCTCCTTGTTCTGCCATCTGACACCACTGAGAACAGTTTCTCACAATCCTCTTTAGAGCTCCCTTCAGGAGGTTGAAGGCTGCTATTAAATCACCCCTAAGTCTTCTCTTCTATAAACTAAACGCCCCAAATCCCTCAGCCTCTCCTCATAGGTCTTGTGCTCCAGTCCCGTAATCATTTTTGTTGCCCTCCACTGAGCCTGCTCCAGCACATCCACATCCTTTTTATACTGGGGGGCCCAAAACTGGACACACTATTCCACATGTGGCCTCACCAGTGCCCAATAGAGGGGAACAACCATTTCTCTAGATCTGCTCAAAATGCTTCTCCTAATGCATCCTAATATTTTGTTAGCCTTCTTGGCTACAAGGGCACACTGTTTAATCATATCCAGCCTTTCATCCACCATAACCCCTAGGTCCCTTTCCACTGTACTGCCGCCTAGCCAATTGGTTCCCAGTCAATAGCAATGCTTGGGATTCTTCTGCCCCAGGTGTAGGACTCTACACTTCTCCTTGTTGAACCGCATCATATTTCTTTTGGCCCAGTCCTCCAATTTATCCAGATCACTCTGTGTTCTCTCTCTACCCTCCAACGTATCTACCTTTCCCCTTAATTTTGTGTCATCCGCAGACTTGCTGAGGGTGCAATCCAGTCCCTCATCCAGGTCATTAATAAAGATGTTGTATAACCCCAGCCCCAGAACTGAGCCTTGCAGCACTCTGTTTGAAACTAATCACCATCCAGATACTGAGCCCATTGACCACTACTCATTGACCATTTTATAGTCCATGTATCCAGTCCATGTTTCCTTAACTTATGGACAAGAATGTTGTGGAAGACTGTATCAAAAGCTTTGCTGAAGTCAAGCTTTATCACATCCACCGACTTCCTCGTGTCCACAGGGCCTGTTACCTCGTGATAAAAGCTGATCAGATTGGTCAGGCAGGACTTGCCCCTGGTGAATTTATGTTGGCTACTTTTGATCGCTTTCCCCTCTTCCAAGTGTTCCAAAATGGATACCTTGAGGATTTCCTCCGTTCTTTTCCCAGGGATTGAGGTAAGGCTGACCGGTCTATAGTTCCCTGGATTGTCATCCTTTACTTTTTTAAAGATGGGCACTACATTTGCCTTTTTCCAGTCAGCCGGTATCTCCCCCGATCTCCAAGAGTCTTCAAAGATGATGACCAAAGTTTCAGCAATGACCTCTGCCAGTTCCCTCAATACCCTCGGGTGCATTAAATCCAGACCCATGGATTTGTGAATCCAGAGCTATTCTTATAGTTATATAAGAATATATTGTTTAAAATGGCATTTAATGCTCTTGAAAAGTATGATGATCATTCCTAGTGAAGTCCTCTGTACAGAGCAGAACAGCATCCATGTTGACTGACCCACACGTGTCCTTCAAGATCAGGGTTGAAAATTTCTGCGGGTAACATAAGTTTGCAAACAAGGTTGCCAGTTGAAATAGGCTATCACACAAGCATGAAATGCCATCAGCTTTCAGTGGGTAGAACAGGGTCAGAATTCTCTTCTGCATTGCAAGCCCTGTTTACATACAGGGAATGACATTGTGAAGAATTGCCCTGACACTGGCAGTTCTCCAGTCCTGCAGATGTGAAGCGGAGGAGTTCCACTGGATTATGGAAACAGACTACAAGCCATGTTTAGTGCTAAACTCTATCATGGTTAATATCATAAATTGCCCTGTGAGTAGCAGGTGGCAGGAACTATAAATATGTAAAATTTATTGATTTTTAAAAAAGAACAACATGAAGAAAAAATGGTAATGTGAACAGTTTATTTAAACCAGTAAATTAAGGTTAAAAAGATACCAGTAAAAGTAAACAATTGTTAAAACAACTCCCATCTTATTTAGAGTCCATATGTAAACACTCATATTTTTTCCATGAATGACTATTGGGAATGAATAGGCTACCACCTCTTTTGGACATTTATTCTTTGGGCAGCATTTGGCATTGCTGTCTCACTGCCTTCATTAGGGAAGCAATTTGACTGGATATCAAGGAAGAGAGAAGCCCGGAGTGTATGCGTAGCAATATGGTGATGGCTTCTCCTCACCCCTCATTTGATACTCTGCTTAGCAGTTGGCTGGGTGACGGTGGTCTGGGGCCAGCTGACTGCCAAGTGTCTGTCCCTCTCCCTGCCATTTAAGCCAGCTTGGGTCTTTCAAAAGCATCTTACTTTCCAATCAGCTGCCCCACTCTTTCTTCTCCTCACTGTATTTTGCAAGCTGTAAGAAAAATCTTACAATGCTGCAGGGGTGACTGATCCCCTGTTTTTAGGGATCATGAAGGGATTTTTCCTATTAGGGCAAAATTGCTATGAGGCCCATTTGTTTTGGCTTGGTTTGGTTTGGTTTAGTTGTTTGTTACCTTCTTCACAGACTTCTGGGCTGTGTCTACACTAGCCCCAAACTTCGAAATGGCCATTCTGTAAAGGGTGATAATACCTGTCCAATCCTCTAGAATTCTTCGAGGGTGTCGTCAAATAGGTGGACCGTGCTGAGATCCGGTGAACATAGTGTACTTAAACTGTCAGAAAGCCTTTTTGACAAAGGCCTACAGCAAAGACTCTTAAGCAAACTAAGCAATGTTAAGCAAAGCAGTCATGGAACAAGACAGAAGGTTCTCTCATGAATCAGTGGCTGGGGAAAAAATAGGAAACAGAAGGTTACTAATAGGTGCTCAGTTTCCAGCATGGAGAAAGGTAAATAGTGGAGTCCCCCAAGGATCTATACTGGAATCTGTTCTGTTCAATATATTATAAATTATATGGAAGGGTGGTTGGCAACATTTGTAGACAATAGAAAGTTACTCAAGGTAGTTGAGAGACAAAGGGGAAGGTAATGTCTTTTATTGGACTAACTTTTGATTGGTGAGGTGATCTTCTGAATGATACATACCTTCAAGATACTTAAATCCACAGCAGTTTATAGTGGAATCTCACTAAAGTGGGTGTCTGGACAACAAAATGCCAGATGAATTTCAGTGCAGATAAGTACAAAGTAAAGCATATTGGACAACATAATGTTAACTATCAAAATTAGATGTCATTACTTAAGAAAGAGACCCTTGACATCACCATGGGTGGTTTTCTAAAAATATTTGCTTCAGGTGCACCCACAGTCGAAAAGGCAAGGAATCAGTAATAAGACAGAAAAATATAGTGCCACTATATAAATCCATAGTATGCACACACCTTTAATCTGTATGGACTTGTAGTCACTCCATCTCAAAAAAGATATATTAGAATTGGAAAAGGTGCACAGAAGGGCAACAAAAATGATTGATTGTTTAAACTGACTTTTATGTGCAGAGAGATTAAAAAGTCTAGTACTGTTCACTTTAGAGGAATGGTGAGTATGGGGAGATATGATTCAGTTATTCAAAATCATGACTGATGTGGAGAAACTAAGAGCAAACACAGCACCATGGGTCATCCAATAAAATTAATAGGTGCCAGGGTTAAAACTAACATAAGGAAGTAACACACAGTTAAACTGTGCAACTTATTGCCAAAAGTATAACTGGCTTAAGAATTAGATATCTTCATGGATAATAGGTCCATCAGTGGTTATTTGCCATGATGGGCAGGGACACAACTTCATGTTCTGAGTGTTCCTAAACCTCTGGCTGTAATAGGATGGGACTGAACAGGATGGCTCTCTCAATAATTGCCCTGATCTGTTCTTTCCTTTGAAGCATCTGGCACTGTTGGAAGACAGGATGCTGAGCTTGATGGACCACTGGTCTGTCCCAGTATGGTCCTATGTTTTTTCCCAATGTATATTTAATCAAGTTGTATAGGTTGGACATGCCCTTAGAACCTTACTGGGGCTGAACCAGAGAATTTGCTGAACCACAGGAGGTCAACTTTGTCTAGCGCTTCCCCTGCTTACTGAGCTCTTCACTAAGAACCAGGACTGGTGGCAGAAAACAAACTTTATGGGATTGTGGGAAACTTAGCCACACCCATAGTAAATGGGCATCCAGCTAACTAAAACCATGCCGGACCATGTTACCAGACCAAACCAGTGCCAGACTACTGAGGTTCAACTTGTAGCTTGCAGATTGGAGCCATTCCATGTGTCTCTCATTCATTCATCTGCATATCCTGGTCCGTTTAGTTAAGCATGTTGTATTAGGAACATTAATACATAGGGCAACCATCTCTCTCTGTCCCACATATAAGACAGGGAGATATGGGTGGGAGTGGTGGCTCCTCCCACCTCTACCAAGTCCCGAGGAGCCAGGAAGGAGGGTGCAGCCACCAGCAAGCCTCAGGAGCTCTGGGGAAGCGGCAGCTGCTGACCCTGCCCCAGAGCCCGGGGGAAGCCACAGCTGCCAGTGCTTCTGGGAGCCCCAGGGCAGTGGCAACCACCAGCATTTCCTTAGCCCTGGAGCAGCCACAGCTGCTGACCCTCTTCCAGAGCCCTGGGGGAGGACAGGGACACAAGTACTGGGGGAATGGCCCAAATATGGGACAATTAGTTCTTTTTAAAAATGTCGGGATGCCTTTTTGGCATCCCAGATACAGGACTGTCCTGCCCAATACGGGATGGATGGTCACCTTGTTAATGCACTGTCATTGTCACTGTCCTGGCTTCCACTGCGCTGTACCAGTAGAGAATCCCATCACAAACCTTGGCTAAACCAGCCTTCTAACCAGCTATTTCTGTGGCTGTCCTTTGAATGTAAGCATATTGTTTTTACTTCTTCACCATCCTTTCCCCCACTGTATCTCAGTTTCTGTCTATAACATAATGGTGCTGCTAAATATAGCCGGCACTTGATGCTAAGATGTGTTTTATATTACAAAATGTCTGTGGTGGGATGCACCACTTACTGCTTATTTGGTGTCTCCTTCTGATCACTGATTACTACTCCTGGCTCCCTCCTTTCTCTGATTGCACTGTTTCCAAACCTCCTTCCCAGGACAAGACTCCCCTGTCTGTTGTCACCTTTCAGGCTTTATAGGGGCCACCTGTTCCTGCACAACTGAGCCTGCTTCAGTCGGTTCCCTGGCTCTCCCTCCAGGTGCAAGCTGTGAAGTTAATAGACCTGTCTGGTTACCTTAACCAGTTCTGTGAGGAGTGGCTTTCCTAACACAATGTCTCTTTTTAAATAAAAAGTTAATACCTCCTGCTCCAGCCTTGAAACCAGGGATCTTTTTCAATCAGGTGATTTGCCCCCAAATGTGAATTTTTTTTCTATCTGTTTACAAGTATTTTTCTTTGAAATAGCCATATTGCTGCCGAAACTTCTTAGTAAAGTTCCACCCTTTGGAAAGTTTACCATTTCTGATAGCTGATTCTCTTTAAATTTGGCAGAGTTATGTAGTTAAACATAAAGTAGTCATTCAGTAGCTGGTTGCTGGTCACAGCATCTCTTTTCCTTCAAGTTAATGTTTTCTTTTTATGGGTTTTTTTTCCCTGTCTTTCTCTCCAGTGCCAACTGGAATGGGAGCAAAGTGTAAAGGAGTCAGGTCTTTTTATGTTTATACTCAGTTTATAAAGGACTAGATTTTTTTTCAATATGCTATGGTATACTTGGAAGCAACCATTTTAAAAACAGACCTACAAACATTTTTTTTCCATCTTCAATCTCAAAATACCAAAAACTGAGCTTTTTTAATGTAGTGGTTTTAATAGACAAGGGAACAACCTACAGTCTCGATGCAAATGACTTTGTTCTGTCTTTACTTGGAAATTGGAAGATGATGTTACCAAAACACTAATTAAATATGTTTTGGCAATAAATAACCTTAAATTGTTGGGGGAATTGCCATTATTTTCTATATCATTTTTATTTTATTTTTTTTTCCTTTTATGACACAGGTTGCAATCCAGTTAAGGAAGATTTGTGATGTAGATGGGTAAATTCTGAAGTCTTTTGCAGATAAATGCATCTGTTAACTATCAGTGCCTTTGCTTAATAGGCAAGATTAAAATCACTAAGTATGTTGATGTGCTTCTGATTCTTTCTTTTGCAAAACAGAAGAATATATTATATTCCAAGCATGGTTCCAAATCGCATTCTCTGGCAGTACTCTTACTTTAGTTCTTGTATGAGTTAAAGCATGTTTTCCAGCTCTTGCTTAAACTGCCCAAAGAACCTCTGTGGAATTAGGGTGCATCAGTTTTCTTGTAATCCTCTTTTTAAAGCAATGTTAAATTTGTTTCAACAGCTTCTCTTGGACTGACTAATGGAAGGTCTAAAAATACCATTTATTGTATCGACTGAAATCATGGCATTTCACTGCTAGCCTGACTACCCAGATTATTCATTTCTGGATAGTCATGCTAGCTGCAGAGGTAACTCTGATTAAAACCCAGATCTGAGCACCTGGGTTAGCCTAATCTGGGTCAAGCAGCCATACTGCTGAGCCATGTTTGAAATTAATGTGTCCTCACTCGTCCTATAGTTATCTATATGTGTGTGTCACTAGGACTTCTGGGCATGTTTGGTGTTTTTGTGCCACTCGTATTCTTTCCCAGTGAATTCTGGAAGAAATTGTTGGTCCTTCAAAGGCATATAGAGGATTGTGGAACTATCAGTGCTCCAGTGGCTTGGCCTAGATTCTCAATGCAGAGTGAGACAGTTATCAGCCTGAGAGAAGTGTTTGTTTATTTCCTTTTTAGCCATTAGGCCAGGATGCACCAGTTAACTCAGATTGAAAGCACCACCAAATTCAAGTCAGAAGCGTGTGTGGGCCTAAAATGAGGAGTCAGAGCAACACCCGAGAAGAACTGGAGTTAACACTCTACCATGAAGACTTTTTTGTTGCGTGTGTTCCTCAGTGGGGCCTGTCTACTGCTCCTAAGACTTATTGTGTCCCCTCTTCTCTGGCATAGTAACTTGGTTTCTGTGCCATCCCCATTTTTGCTTCCACCTCCACTACTTGCTTTTTGAAGTCTCTGAACGTCCATTTTCAATTTAGCTTCTGCTATTGCTGATAGAGATACTAAGGAGGAGTCTATCAATTAAAAAAAAATGAAACTAATCATATGAAGTGTAATGGAATGAGATCAGTGGGAGCTGAGTACTTAGCAGCTCTGTGAATCAGAGCACTTTGGTCAGTTCTACACTAGACTGAAAAATCAATCTAAGATATGCAATTCCAGCTACGACACTTGCATAGCTGGAATCGATATATTGAAGGTAGATATTTCTGGCTGCGTACCTCCCTTTAGTCCTCGTAAGAATGAGGAGTACCAGGGCTGACTGTGGAGTCCTGGTGGTTTGATTTAGCCCGTCCCCATTAGACAACCTAAACTGAAACCTAGAAGGTTGGCCCTTCTGCCAAAGGGAATTGTCAGATGTCATTGCCGAGCCTTGGCCATTATCTTTGAAGACTCCTGGAGATCAGGAGAGATCCCGGATGATTGGAAAAAGCCAAATGTAGTGCCCATCTTTAAAAAAAGGAAAGAACGACATTCCAGGGAACTACTGACCAGTCAGCCTTACCTCAATGCCTGGGAAAATAATGAAGGGGATACTCAGCGAATCCATTTTGGAACCCTTGGAAGAAGGGAAAGTGATCAAAAGTAGTCAACATGGATTCACCAAGGGCAAGTCATGCCTGACCAATCTGATTAGCTTCTATAATGCAGTAACAGGCACTGTGGACATGGGGAAGTTAGTAGATGTGATATACCTTGACTTCAGAAAAGCTTTTGATTACACTCTCCCACAACATTCTTGCCTATAAGTTAAGGAGATATGGATTGGATACATGGACTGTAAAATAGATAGAAAGATGACTTGACGGTTGGGCCCAACGGGTATTGGTCAATAGCTCAATAGCTGGATGGCGGTCGGTTTCAAGCTGAGTGGTGCAGGGCTCAGTTCTGGGGCCGCTATTGTTCAACATCTTTATTAATGACCTGGATGAAGGACTGGATTGCGCTCTCAGCAAGTTTGCAGATGACACAAAGCTAGAGGGGAGGTAGATATGTTGGAGGGTAGAGATAGGATCCAGAGTGACCTGGATAAATTGGAGGATTGGACCAAAAGAAATCTGATGTGGCTCAGCAAGAAGTGTAGAGTCCTGCACCTGGGGTGGAAGAATCCCAAGCATTGCTATTGACTGGGAACCAATTGGCTAGGCGGCAGTACAGCGGAAAGGGACCTAGGGGTTATGGTGGATGAAAGGCTGGATATGATTAAACAGTGTGCCCTTGTAGCCAAGAAGGCTAACAAAATATTAGGATGCATTAGGAGAAGCATTTTGAGCAGATCTAGAGAAATGGTTGTTCCCCTCTATTGGGCACTGGTGAGGCCACATGTGGAATATTGTGTCCAGTTTTGGGCCCCCCAGTATAAAAAGGATGTGGATGTGCTGGAGCAGGCTCAGTGGAGGGCAACAAAAATGATTACGGGACTGGAGCACAAGACCTATGAGGAGAGGCTGAGGGATTTGAGGCTGTTTAGTTTATAGAAGAGAAGACTTAGGGGTGATTTAATAGCAGCCTTCAACCTCCTGAAGGGAGCTCTAAAGAGGATTGTGAGAAACTGTTCTCAGTGGTGTCAGATGACAGAACAAGGAGCAATGGTCTGAAGTTAAAGAGGTAGAGGTGTAGGTTGGATATTAGGAAAAACTACTTCACCAAGAGGGTGGTGAAGTGCTGGAATGCATTGCCTAGAGAGGTGGTGGATTCTCCATCCCTTGAGGTTTTTAAGTCCCAGCTTGACAAGGTTCTGGCTGGGATGACTTAGTGAGGGTCGATTCTGCTTGAAGCAGGGGACTGGACTAGATGACCTCCTGAGGTCCCTTCCAGCCCTATGATTGTATGACTATATCACCCTGAAGGAGTCGATCTTCCAGTAACTGTAGACATACCCTTTGATTTAAGGATTCATATATGGTTTTAGGAGCCAGCTTTGAAAACTTTTGGTCTTTACACTTTTAAAACTATATGAAACTATATTCAGTGTAGAGAAATAGAGTACCCAGTGATTAAAATTAGACTTGTCTAACTGTTAGACTTCACTGTATGCCCTGAACCTCAAGTCTTGCAAATGACCAGTGCTAGGAGCGTACAAGATGCCATGCATTCCAGGGGCTTGTAGAGAACTGAAAAGACCTACACTATTGGACAGCACCACCAAGAGCTGCTTTGGGCCCTGAGTGGGAGGGGGCCCGGCTCCTTGACTCAAAAGGGGTGGGGTCCGGGGAATTGCCAGGACACCCCCTCCCTTCCAGCCACGCACAGCCAGAATTTAGCTGTGACAGCAAGTCAAAGAGGCGCTTTGGCAGCAGCTGGAGTGCCAAGCCCCCTTGAAAGGCCGGTTCTGGGAGCAAGTGACCTCTTTGCTCCCTGTCAGTGGCCTGCTGTTGGACCTTAAGATCATACTTTGATAACCACCACCTCTCCTTTTCTCACCCTCCTGACCCAGGTCCCCATTTAATTCTCACCTGATTTGAGGCCATTATCTCCAGAGTTTAAGGTAGAATTTATTCTAAATGCCTTTTCAAAGTAACTAACAATCCTTACTTTCGCTTTTGTGTGTAACATCTCACATTTTAATAATATGAAGTCATTGTCTGCTAACATCAGGTAAGTTAGCAATCAGAATAGTCAAACTTCAATCACTTGTTAGCAAACATAACTGTTCCTTTTGTAACATTTCTCCAAGTGCATTCAAAAGTTAGTGTTTGTACTGCCCTGTGGCTCCCTCTTGTAATGAGAGTGCAGAAACCACTAGACGTTAGTAGTAGTTGTGTTTTGTTTATTGCATGATCTGTAGTAGGTACGAAAGGCACAGTCATGTTGAGTATAAAAGAAATGTTTCTTTTTCTGTGACACAACCAATAATTTGAAAGTAAGTTGTTCTAGGTATGCTAGCTCTGCCAGCACATTATTTGTATTTTCACATTAAGTTGTAGTACCCAGCAGCTGCCCATCTTCTAGCGCTCTAGTCAATCATTCTTATCCTCTTCTGCTAACCCCTCCTTCATTTACAAGTCAGGATGAAAATATGGGCTTTTTATATGTCTGTTTGTTTTTCTGCGGTTAGTCATTGGGCCAAAGTAACTTCCCTCTTTAACAGGGATCAGGAACAGCTTGTCAATGATAACATGATACCATATTCCATGGGGCACAATTGAAAGTGGAAGTAGGCCCTTTTTTGGAGAATAAGTCTGACACATCTGGTTTAAACAGTTATGGTGTGGGTAGGAGCTAAATGGAAGTTTCTGTATACAGTAGATGAGTTTCAGATAATGCTTACCTTCAAATTCAGGTTCATGTAAAAGTATACCAATGGGACAGCCACCCACGAAATACAACAAGTCATTCACTTAAGATTATTTCCAGACCTAAACCAAAACAGCCACATGTAATAACTCCAGAAGAAAATGTAAACAAACAAAACAGTCACCCAGAAATGAGGATAGAAAGAGAGGCTTTCTGCTACACAGTCAGGTCCTGCCTTCTCGACCATAGCCCTGTTGCCTCGTTATCTTCTACCGTCCCCTGTTGCGTACTCATTATATAGGATACTTCAGATCCACCACTATAATTATATCACTTGAAATTCTTTTATCTTTCAGTGTGTTGTCTGTATCTTTTGGGTTGCCAATGCATGCTTTCTCATCAAATTTTGAGGATATTCTGTCTAACATTAATTTAAAGATGGTGGACAGAAAACACCAGCAGGGCTACTAAGGTGCGAAGTAGTTATTTTCAATATTTTGCAGTTGCACAGTAAATACAATTCTTTTTCAAGTGCTTGCTCATATCCAAGTTAGGCATGCATGCACATGTGCATGACTCTTGAAAAGTTTTACCCTAGCTGCTGCCCATTGGGTCTGCTGTAGAGGTGCGCTGGTACACAGCCCATATATGCCCCTACCAACAAACTGCATGTCAGTTCCTTCTTACCACTCATACGGGCTGTTGAAACTGTGGCTCAGTACTTGTTGTTGATATGCCACATCTACCTAGCTCTTCACTGTGTAAATAGTTGTAACTAATTCTTTAGCTTAGCCTTTGTTTTCTAGTCAGTTAGTGTTACGTAGCCACCAGGTGGGGAAGGGTCTCCCTTCTCTTCCTGTTTCTTCCCTTCTCTGGGGGTTTGAGGCATGAAAAAAGTCCCAAGACTTCAAACAGTGAAGTTCCTGCTTGAAGTCTATGCAAATTAGTGACCCCCCACAACTCTTGCCTTTTGTTGCTTGGGGGAGCTCATCAGGCTGATGAGTGCCGAATTGCAGTCGGCAGTGGTTCCATCCAACTTTGTGTCTTTGGTGCAGGCAGCAGCCTCTAGGCCCAGGACTGTGATGCTTCAGCATTGCGTGCACTGAACCTCATCTTCCTTGATTCACCTTGAGGAGAACCAGTGCCATTTGGCCCTTTTTTGACCCTAGCAAGTACCAGGTGTCATGGGGGCTGGTTGAGATGATGCAGCTCCAGGCGCTGACTGAGGCCTCTGGCCCTCAGTGTGTCCCCAGGGGCAAGCCTGCACCCATTCCAGCACGCCTGCCTGGCCACTCTAATCCAGCACCACTCTGAGTCCTGACTTGGCAGTCTGCAGCATTGTCGGTCTGACTTGTGACACTGCTGACTCTGGCAGCACCAATTTCCATCCTACTCCACACATAGCCTCTCCCGTTCAAGCGCCTCTGTGGCAGGCTGCTCTGACTCTGGCTCTTTGACGTGCTCTGCCCACTGCAATGATGCTTGGCACTTTGTCTTTCTGGGTCTGCATCCATCTCAACATCACTTCACTTCATTTTAGGCTCTTCCACCCGATTTCTGGGTCCCAATGGTCAAGTGGCACATTATCTGTTAAGAAAATAGGTACAGGTTTAATAATGGCAGTTTATAAGTGAAGAGATCATTTTAAAAGACTTAGAATAGGAACTGCACTCATTGCTAACAAGGGCTAAGAGACCCATTTTTAATTAGCAAATAAATACAAATAACAAAAGCATAATGCATCATAGTGTGTATTGTTTGGATGGGTAATGTGAATGATTTATTATAATTTGTGGTGTGCTAATAAATCTTGTTGCTATATTTTGTGAAAGTAAAGACTTCATAAGTGTGTCTTTCTTCAGCACTTGATTCTTCACAGAGAAATGGGGAGTGGTTGCTGTTATGTATATAGATGAATAAAATTCTGTATGTACATCCTTGCGTAAAAGATGAAATAGTACAAGATGACTGTTGAAGAAACATAGTTAGTTTTAAATTTATCTGGAGTTAGGTACAGTTTGTCACTGTAGGTGGTCTGAGTAAAGCCATTTCAGATGCAGAAAAGGGATAGTGTTTTCATTCCCTTGTGTTATATGTACATTATAATGGTTCAAGTTAAAGTGCTTCCAAAATAATCGGAACACAAGAAAGTTCACTGCTAGCAAAATTAATTCAACCGCTCTCTTGCTGTAAACCTTGTATCCTCTAGAGTGGATAAATTTTGTTAAAAAACAAAGAGTAGAGATGTGTTGTTTTATCATGTAATTACGTAACTGACATATTTTTATAATAATACATTTGGGTGGTCTGTCCCTGTAACACTTGATTTGTTAGGAAACATTACAGTTTCCGCAAGTAATCTCTAACTCCTAAATATTTTGAAAGAATTTTGCATTGTGGTATTGCATCATTGCATTAGTCACCAGTTAAACTTTCTAAACTCCTGTTGTTTGGCATTGTTGAGGAGATTCCGTTTTTATTCATCGTATCAGGAAAAACATGCATAATTTGTATAAATGTTTGATGAAAAGGAATAGATACTATAAAGCCCACATTGATTATAAAGACTCTAAGGCATATCTCATTTTATGTTTATGCGGAAAAATCTAACAAACGTAGAAGATTTAGAATGACTTCAGCAGCAGTGTTTGTTTAGGGTGATGACTCTTTTCTATCATTATCTTTTCCTCAAAAGAGGACTTGCTGTAGTCTCATGGAGATGTATGAACTTACGTGCTGCAATGACCCACAGTGATTCTGAGGTTAATCACACCACTACTGAGGGTATGTCTCCACTACCAGGGAATCGAATGGTAGACCCAATTAATTGATTGCTGAATGCCCTCTGGGTAGCTCTGGTACTCCACCAGAATAAGAAGCTTAAGGTAAATCAGTGTGAGTTTCTGTATTTTGGTTCCAGCTGCATTATTCATATAGCTGGAGTTCCATAGCTGAGGTTAACTTTACCACGTAGTGTATACCTATCCTGAGTCTAGGTTAATTATCACTACCAGTAGCGGTAAACTGTTTGAATTGTTCAGATTAAAATGGAATCATATTAACATCACACATGTTTATGTGGGTAAACTCCATCAAATCAGAGTGATCTATATGAAAACAACTTCTTACACCTGCCTGCTCTCTTACCCAGTAATGTGTGAACACTGTTTCCAGTTAAGAATTAGTGTACCAGCAATTTTCAGCTAAAATTAAACTTTTACACAGAATACAGCTGGTGAATGACTGATATTCACATTACTCATTCATATAGTTTCTCAAACAGCCTGTGATAGTTTTACCTGGTCTGGCTTCATTACTTAAAAATTTAAGATAAACAGTGCAAGTAGAATAATTTCATAGCAGAACTGTATTCACAGAAACCTGTGTTAAGGGAACATTAACTAGTCTTTAAATGTAAATAATGGAAACAGAAGGAAAAGAAGTGTCAAATTTTACTTTTAGAGAATATTTTTAGGTTTTACATTTTTCCCCTTTTCTCATTCTAAAGGCCTGTCTCCTATCCCAATAACTTTCCATTTGTGTCCCACTGCTTTTAACTTTTCTTTGTTGTATAAAACAAACCAAAGCCAAACTAAACTGGATACCTGAATCATTAGCTAATTTGGGACTATACAAAATCATTTTTTGGGAAATTTGGAGACTGTATAAAAGATCTCCCACAATTTCACAGCTGGAAAGAACACATTATAGCATGCTGCTGTGCAGCAAGGCCTTTGTTTGAACCTGGTAATGTCTGGTGAGAGCAATAAAATATTTGAGGCTAGCACCATTAGATTACTTGCTGCATACTGTCTTGGTAGCAGCCAAGTGGAAGTGAAATGTCTGTATTGCTAAAGTTCTGTGTGGATGGCTTAGAGATTGAAATATTGTTTGTTTTCATTTGTGTGAATAGACCATAGGACGTGGCCTACACTTAACTCCTTCACAGATAGATCTGATGGGGCTCCTATCTTTGCTGAAAGGCTTTATAAATGGATATCAGTTGTATCTCTGCCTGTTATGAGTTTGTAGGTTCTCAGCTCCCCACTTTTCCCATTTGGGGGAGGGATATTCAGCCAGCTTGCTGGGCACATTGTCTGCTTTTTGCTGAAATGTTCCATTATCTGAGATACGTAGAAGATTTCAGTCCATATGTCTTCAAATTTCTATGCTCTCAGATCTGCTGAGGTCCTGGGGTCTGCAGCACTATCTTCAGTTCTGGCTGTGTTCTGAATCTCCCTTCTCCTTGGCATGCTGCTCATAAGTCACCGGAAGTGAAGCACTCTCAGGGAAATGTTACTTAAACTAGGAAGTAATTGGTAGAAATGTGTGTGCTTGTTGGTGCTCCACTATCCACTTGCCCTCTGGTTTGACAGTTCCCTGAAGTATGACTGGGTAGAGAAGGAATTGAGAGCAGGTCGCTCATTAATTCCTGGATAGCCTCATTGTTTGTCATGGGGAGGCTTTGGGTGCACGGGTGGGCTGAAAGGACATTGCTGGTTAGAAATTGCCAGTTATGGCCTCATGAAATGGACCACCTATAAGGACACATGTCTTGAAGGACTACAGTTACTACACAGAATAAGTAACTGTTCCTTTTTTGTCTGATATGATCATGTTACCCCCAAAGCTTTCTAGTGTTTTGCAGGTACAAAACAAAAGGTGTTACTGGCTGCAAAAAATATTAGACTGTTTTCCTCACTGGTAGCCAGCAATTGGAATAAATAGCCGCAACAGTCAAAATCAACCCAAATATAGCTGGGATTCAAGGAACGATAGCATCTTGCACCTACATTAATCCTTTTGGCTATGTCTACACTACGAGATAATATCAATTTTAAGTCATTTAGCCTGATTTTTACCAAGTGCCTGTCTTCACTGTAACTTCCATTAACTCGATTTATGGTGCACTAAAATCAACATAACAGCGATATCATACTATTGTAGTAACCTGATGGGTGTAGCGTATAGTTCAAATTTAAAATTTCAAATGAAGGGTAGAGAGGAAGTTCCAAGACTTTAAATTGAATTCATTAGCCTCCAGAGATGTTCCATGTGTGCCTCACAATATCTCACAGTTCTCTGCTTTGGCCTGTTCCATCTCCACTGCTCTCAGGTGTGGAAGAATTAGGCAACAGGAATGTTGTTTCAGTTCCGCACCTTGAAGCCCATGGCCGTAGGGTCATGAGAGGCTGAAAATTCTTTCTTTCTTTCTTTGCTATTAGCTATCAGCCTCATTGGGATGGAGGGGAGCAGGGATCAGGGGCTGGGTTTCAGCTGCAAGGCCCCAACAGTTAAGGCCCCCCCCGTTAAGAACTGTTGCTACATATTACCATTGTGTTATATGCATGTATGTGGATATGTACAATGAAGTCCTTAAAAGGGTGTCAGACATGTCTATAAATATAAGATGTCTGATCATTTTAGGGCTCATCCTCTGATAAAAGCCTTTCTTAAAGGAACATTATAAATGAGAGATACTTTTAAAACCACTTGCACATGGCTTTTAATGACTCACCCTCTGATAATTAAGCTTGAAATAATAGTAGTTTATATTTCTTTCTAATATTTGTATATTTACTTAACTGCATTTCAGTAAAACTGAGCTTTGAAAATAGATCTGTCAGTTCACTTTCTGGTTAACTAGAATTAGTATAATCAGTGCTTCAGAGTTTGGAAATCTTGTTAGGAAAAAGTTTACATTCAGACCAAATTATTTCATGTGTTTTATCAACACTTTAAAAAAATCATGAAGACATCACTATCAATGTTGCATTCTGGAGCTAAACTTCCTGATGTATCTAAACAATCTTGCTAGTTTTTTATTCACGTTATTCTAAGAATTCCTGCTGCTGTTTGGGGTACTCATTTTCCATTAAGTAAATGTATGGACTCTCTCCCTCCCATCCTCCCCTTCCACGTGCTATCATTGTGTTTGAGCAAATATTTATTTATTTGTTTAGCATTTTTAAAATAGCCTTGAAAGCCATTGGGCCAGACAGTTAAGGGAGAGCTGAGCCCACTCTGTACTATCTTTTAATTAGGCAACTGGTCATAGAATCAAGGAACACTAGACTAGAAGGGATCTCGAGAGGTCATCAAGTCTAGTCCCCAGCCCTCACTGCAGGACCTATCTGCACCATGCCCGATAGAGGTCTCTTTAATCTGCTCTTAAACATCTCCAGTGATGGAGATCCCACAACCTCCCTAGGCAATTTATTCTAGCATTTAACCACCCTGACGGTTAAGAAGTTTTTCCTAATGTCCAACCTAAACCTCCCTTGCTGCAGTTTAAGCCCATTGCTCCTTGTCCTATCCTCAAAGTCCAAGGAGAACAATTTTTCTCCCTCCTCCTTGTAACCCACTTATAGGTTCTTGGAAACCACTATCATTTCCCCTGTAAATCTTCTGTTTTCTAAATGAAACAAGCCCTATTCTTTCAGTCTTTCCTTATAGCTCATGTTCGCTAGACCTTTAATCATTCTTGTTGCTCTTCTCTGGATCTCCAATTTCTCCACATCGTTCTTGAAATGTGGTGCCCAGAACTGGACACAGTACTCAAATTGAAGCCTATTGAGCACTGAGTAGAACAGAAGAATACTTCCTGTGTATTGCTCTCAACAGTCCTGTTAATGCATCCTATAATTGCGTTTGCTTTTTTTGCAACAGCATCACACTGTTGACTCATATTTAGCCTGTGGTCCACTCTGACCCCTAAATCCCTTTCCACAGCACTCCTTCCTAAACAGTCACTTCCCATTTTGTATGTATGAAGCTGATTTTCTTCCTAAGTGAAGTACTTTGCATTTGTCCTTATTAAACTTCATCCTGTTTACTTCAGACCATTTCTCTAGTTTGTTCAGATCATTTTGAATTCTGACCCTATCCTCAAAGCAGTTGCAACCCCTCCCAGCTTGGTCTCATATGCAAATTTAACAAGCATACTCTCTATGCCAATATCTAAATTGAATTGAATAGAACCAGTCCCAAAACAGACTCCTGCAGAACCCCACATGTTATGCTCTCGCAGTAAGACTGCAAACCATTAATAACTACTCTCTGAGAACGGTATTCAAACAGTTTTGCACCCACCTAAGCCCCACCTAAGTTGTATTTGCCTAGTTTATTGATAAGAAGATCATGTCAGATCATATTAAATGCCTTACTAAACTCTAGGTATATCACATCCACTGCTTCTCCTTTATCCACAAGACTTGTTATCCTGTCAAAGAAAGCTATCAGATTGGTCTGGCATAATTTGTTCTTCACAAATCCATGCTGGCTGTTTCCTATTACCTTATTTTCTTCCAGATATTTGCAGATAAATTTGTTAATTACTTGCTCCATTATCTTTTCCGGCACAGACATTAAACTGACTGTCTGTAGTTTCCTGGGTTGTTTTTTTCCCCTTTTTATAGATGGGCACTATATTTGCCCTTTTCCTGTCTTCTGGAATCTGTCCCGACTTCCAGGACATTTCAAAGATGATAGCTAAAGGTACAATACCTCCTCCATCAGTTCTTTGAATATTCTAGGATGCATTTCGTCAGGCCCTGGTGACTTGCAGACATCTAATTTTTCTATTCAATTTTTAACTCGTTCTTCTTTCATTTTATCTTCTAAATCTACCCTCTTCTCACTAGCATTCACCATGTTAGGCATTTCTGCATGAAGTTTGATGAAGACCACAACAAAGAAATCATTTAGCACCTCTGCCATTTCCAAGTTTCCTGATGCTGTTTCTCCCTCCTCACTGAGCTGTGGACCTGCCCTGTCCTTTGTCTTTCTCTTGCTTCTAATATATTTATAGAATGTCGTCTTGTTACCCTTTATGGCTCTAGCTAGTTTGAGCTTGTTTTGTGCCTTTGCCTTTCTAATCTTTTCCCTGCATGCACATATTTTGTTTGCTTATATTCATCTTTTGTAATTTCTCCTAATTTCCATTTTTTATGACTCCTTTACGATTTTGAGATCATGCAAGATCTCTTGGCTAAACCTGGGCGGTCTTTTACCATACTTTCCATCCTTCCTTTCTTGCTTTTGGGCCCATAATAATGTTTCTTTGAAAAACTGCCAACTCTCTTCAGTTGTTTTTCCTCTTAGTCTTGTTTCCCATGTGACCTTACCTGCCAGCTCTCTGAGTTTACCAAAATCTGCCTTCTTGAAATCTGTTGTCTCTATTTTGCTGTCCTCCCTTTCACCATTGCTTAGAATCATGAACTTTATGATTTCATGGTTGCTTTCTCACAAGCGGCCTTCTACTTTCAAATTCTCAACCAGTTCCTCCCTATTTGTTAAAAATAACTCTAGAACTGCCTCCTCCCATTAGCTTTTTCCATCTTCTGAAATAAAAGAATTGTCATCAATGCAGTCCAAGAACTTTCAAGATAGTTTGTGCCTCACTGTGTTAATTTCCCAACATATGTCTGGATAGTTGAAGTCCCCCATCACCATCAAATCCACCACTTTGGATGATTTTGTTAATTGCTTAGAAAAAGCCTCATCCACCTCTTCTACCTGGGTAGGTGGCCTGTAGTAACCTCTAGAATGACATCGCCTTTGTTTTTTACCCTTTTTAATCTAACCCAGAGACTTTCGACACATCTGTCTTCTACATCCATCTCCACCTCAGTCCAGGTCTTTAGGTCCTAATTTAAAATTTTTCCAAAGATAATGTCAGATTTCCATCTTCATTGGTCCATTTCTCTTCTAATTTTTTTGGTAGCATTAATGATTCTTATGGGTCATATAGGTTAAATAAACTCAGTGTGAAATGGGTGATGAATTATTACCTGGACATGGCTAAACCCTCCCATGTCTCTCTCCAGCTGCTTATACGATTTGTAGGGAAGGACATCTGTCTAGATACAAATTATACTCAAATGGAATACTGGAGTGTGTGCAGGTTTCTTATGTAGGTAAAAAAGTATACATGCGCATTTGGTTACAGCAGGGATCAGTAACCAAAATAGCGAGAACAGCCTTTTTTTTCAAATTTGGTAAAAACTCAGTAATTGAAGAGTGCAATGCATGGGAATACAAGACGGTCCTTAATAAATAATGTCAAACGATACTTTCTATAGCCCCTATTTTAAGAACAGCACACACACACAACGATTTGTAACATGATACATGTTTACTGCAGGACACTCACAAACTTTTTATATGTTCTATTTCTTCACACTTAATATGTGTATGTTTTTAGTACTATCTTCCTGACTTTCACTTCCAAATACACTTTAATTATGCCAATTTTACTTCACATTTTAATTTCACTTTTCTTTCTTAAAATGTGTGTTGAACTTCACAGCCGGAATGGCACAAGCTTCTTTTTCCTTTTCAAAATCAAGACTTTATTAGCAACACAATCAAAACACAGATACAGTATCATATCCCATAATGCGCTACATATTTTAAAGGGTGAGTTACGCAACATTTTTAGATCACATATCGTTAGCTACTTCTATATGAGTTGCTCACTGTTGGGCTTTTGGACTTTTATTCTTTATTGTAATTAATTAGGATATTGTGTACACACACACACACACACACACACACACACACACACTTTGCAATTATAGGCTATGGCCACACTAGCCCCTCCTTTCAGAGAGGCTATGGTATTGTGGCACTTTGGGATATGCTAATGAGGTGCTGCCATGAATATGCAGCGCCTCTTTAGCATAAGGGCAGCCACACACGCTTCAAAACTGACGGTTTTGAAACGCAGCTGCCTGCGAAACCAGGGGGCCTTTTGAAATGGACCCCTGATTTTGAAAGCCCCCCACCCAGCTACATGGGTGGCTGCATTTCGAAATCGGCAGTTTCGAAGCATGCTTGGCTGCCATTATGCTAACAAGGCACTGCATGTTCATGGCAGCACCTCATTAGCATATCCCGCAGTGCCACATTACCATAGCCTCTCCGAAAGGAGGGACTAGTGTGGCCACAGCCATAGTGTCAGGAGCCACAAGGAAGTCCTTAAAGAGCTGCGTGTGGCCCTGGAACTGCCGGTTGTAGACCTTTGGGTTAGAGAGATGGCAGCAGCTCTAGTGACTTGCATTTGTATGCAATGGGCGGGCTACGTAAAGGGGCTATGTGGAGCTCGCTCTCTGTCTTCACTCAGCGCTATTCTTTCACTGTCATAGCCAGTTCAGTCACTCATTCCAAGAGTGCAGTCCTCCAATAACTCCAATTAAATATGATGTTCGTTAGTACGGCTGGTCAGTCTCTCAGGGTGAGGGTCTCTAGGGACCTATTTATAAAGAGGGAAAGATTATCCACTAGTAACCAGAGTGGAATATGTGTACACACACACACCTCTCCATCATGTGATTGTTTGTGCGGGCAGAGAAGAACAAGGGCCTCTTATGGCCTTAGACCAAAGTGACTCAAACCTAAGTACAGCCCCAGTGGTATGGTCCTTAGTCATATTTTCCCCTATACTTATACGAAGCAATGTAATTGCAGGCAGAATTAGCTGAGCCAAACTTCAGCATGTTAGAATAGACAGGGGAGTTCTCACCTTACCCCCTCTCCTCCCACAAAGGAATAGGATGCAAATTTATTTTTAAAAAAAGGATAATTTTATAGATAAAAACTTCTTTAGTTAAAATTTTTTTCCTGTTGGAGAAGAACATGTTCTAATGTGGACAAAACTTCCAACGATGACTGAATTAGTTCCTGAACGATACCTAATACCTGTCATGAGACAATATTGGACAGGGTACCCAACATACGTATTGCATCACTATCACACAAATACACATGCACATACACTCTTGCATATCAGACGCACCAGGATATTGATTAGCTACTTATTCCCTAGCTCTCTGTAGGTGGTGCCTGTATTAAAAATAGCATTGCTCCACGTTCTTGGTATCATCCTTCTTTATTTATTTTATTTTTAATTATTCTTTTAAATCTGTGACTTTTAAAAATGGAATTTTTTTTGGTTTGTAGATTTTGGGATTAGATTCCACTTCATCAAAGGGATTAATGATGAAGTTAGTTTGGTTTAAGGACATTGCTGTAGGAATTACATAACTAGATAACCAAGAGATGTCTCCTAGGCGGCATCTACATTATAAGCTAAAGTCAAATTTAAAGGTTTTAGCTCAGTATTAAAATATCACTGTTTTCACTGTAAATACCATTAGCTCGCATTAGTGAGCCTTAATAGCAATGATAAAATGTTGATATTATTGGATGGGTATAGCGTCAATTTAAAATTATGAGTAAAGGCTAGTGGGGAAGCGCCATGTCTTTAATTCAGATTGATTGGCCTTCAGAAGTGTCCCACAAAGCTATGCGGTGACCCTCCATGTATGGCTGCTTCCTTCACCACTGCTCTCTATCCAGGTGCACAGGAAGAAGGTCACAGGAAGCCTGCGAATTTTGGTTGAATTAGAATTAGAATTTAAATTCTGCAGTGCCCAGGCCTGTAAATAGAAAGGTCCGGACCCGCAGCTCATGGAGCCAGGTGGGGGTGGACAGGGCTGACAGCACAGCTGCCCACAGCTATGCCGAAGTCTGCAGAGGGTGCGCAGCACAAGGAACCTGGGAGGGTTTAGGGGAGGACTGAAGTCTCAGCTCCCCGCCGCTATGCCGTTGTCCACAGCGGACGCGTGGCTGATGAAACTGGGCTGGGGTGGACAGGGCTGATAGCACCACTGCTATGCCAGCATCTGCAGAGGATGCACAGCACAGGGAGCCCAGGCGAGTTTAGGGAAGGTCGGAATTCTGTTACTGGGTGCTCTGAATTCTGGGACGGTGCTTTGCATTCTAAATTTCTAGCATGAAACACCCACAAGGAACTGGGGCTAAGGCACTGTGGGATAAGTACCTGCAATGCACTGCTCATGCTGTTGAACTAGCATAGGGCAATGGGGATGTGGAAACTCAATGTGGAAAAATGATGGGTTGAATTTCAAGAAGGTATGTGGGCCCTTAAATTTGAATTCCTAAGAACAATGTTACAAATGAAATTTATTAAAAATCAAATGTATCTTGTAGTGTAGATGCAGTCTTAATGATTGCAATTTAAATTATCATTTTACTTATTTGTATTTTCCTGAGTGACTGTGGTGAGTTTCTGCAAGGATTCATTTAGCCTAAATCATAACTTAGGATTTCTGCTGTATCGTCTTTGGTGTGTGGCTCAAACAAGATATATATTAAATTTGGCCTTTCAAGAGTCCCATTGTGAATTGTGTTCCTCCATGATTAATCCATGTGGCCCAGTAGCTAGATATCATATGAGAGCATGTAAAAGATTTCTCCAAAAATCAGTGTGATTGCAGCTTATTCTGATGTATTAATGTTTTTTTCATATAATGAATGTATTTCTTAAATCAGATTTGAAGAACCATTATTAAACAGCAGCACATGGATTCTCCAGAAAACTGTAAAAGGCGCTCTCTGATTAAAACTGAGGCACTCATTAACGAACACCCATAATATAATAATTGTGATCTCTTATCCTTGTTTACAATTTTCACTTCATAATGGCAGTAACACATGACAGTTTATTCCCAGGGATTATTGCATTTCTCAACTGGTTGATGTCAGTATGCCTTTGGACTTTATTTTCATAACAACTAAAGGATTCGCTGATGTCCCACAAATGTGCTACCTATTATATCTTATTGATTTATTCTGTGTATTTCTGAAAAAGCAAAAAATTTGGTTAGGATTTGAACTCTTCATCTTTAAAGGTCAGCATCTGCTTCTTTAATTTTGGGATGTGATTTAGATAAAGGATGTGCAGAAAATAGGTGTACTTATACAAACATGTTTGGTAATTAATTTATTTTTAAATAGGTTTAGGTCTTTGGTTATATCTTTTAGACATTCTGATTATGTACTTGGTACAGGATTTTCCTTTGGAATTCATTTCTGTTTTATATCGTCAATTTAACAAATGTATTTTTTTCAGGTGTGATTTAAAATTTAGTTTTCAAACTTAAACTGATTGAGCCCTGGTACTGCATTCTGAAACCAATAAGTATAATGAATATATTGGCCTTTAACTAGATTTAGTAAGTTTTTATGATTATTAAGTAAATATTTTGTTTTTTATAAAGTCTTTGGACTAATCTGGATGTCCCTGGACACGTCTGTGTAGCCTGCTCCATTTTGGCCTTCAGATTGAAGTCTAAATTGGTGTTTTGGATTGGGTCAGCTGTGCTGCTTAAACTATCAGGACTGTCATTTTTGGACTAAAAATTCAAACAATTATTCCCTGAACATTTAAATACATTTATTGCAAACTTAACTTTTAAACAAGCAGTTCAAACAATTGCTGTTTTATAGTTTGTGTCCTGCTCCCAATGAAGTCCCAATAACACCTTTTAGTTCCTCTGGTAGTAGAATCAGGCTTTTTAGTCAATGCCTCTGCATCTTCCCTAAATTTTTTTTTCCCCTAAAATTGTACCATATTGGTTTGACTGGTACTCCAAATAATAGGACTCTCTGACAAGCTGTCCAGCCAATGTCTAGACCTCTTCAAGAAAGGTAAAGATGGGTAGAGTACTGTCTTTTATTGGACCAGCTTCTGTTGGTGAGAGAGCCAAGCTTTTGAATCAGAAAGGCCAGACCTAAAGAAGTACTCTGTGTAGCTCAGAAACTTGTCTGTCACCAACAGAAGTTGGTTCAATAAAAGACACTGCCTCACCCACCTTGTCTGTCTATAATATCATGGAACAAAAATGGCTACAGCACTGCACAGGCATCCTCTAAGCAGGGTTAGACTCCATAGGCGCTAAACTCTAGTCATTGCTAGGAGTCTTGCTATATTGTAAGGCTACATCTGCACTAGCATTCCTCTTTTGAAAGAGGAATGCAAATGAAGGAAAGTGAACATGCAAATGAGGCACAGATTTACATATCTGACACTTCATTTGCGTATTCTTTTGAAAACACTTCTTTAGAAAGAAGAAAAGTAGTGTCGATGCAGCTCTTTCAAAAATAATCCCTATCTTCAAAAAAGCCCTTCTTTCTATTTTTTTTTTTTTTTTTTTTTTTTTTTTTTTTTTAAGGACAATCACTAGAACTAAACTTATCTTTCAACCTTGATTAATTCAGTCATTCTTATTAAATTTCCCATTTAACTTGTACTCACTGTTCAGTGTTGGTTGTAATATCACAAATTTCATTGTACATATTCCAGATCTTGGATATATGACAAATACTCTGACATGTCTGCCATTGTAGTCCCATTTTATAGTTGCATGAACACACGCAATAACTTTACAATTTTCATTTTTGTAAAATACTTTAAAATTTTGGATAAAAAACAGAGAAACCACAAATATACCCACACACATACAATAGTATATAACTGTTTAGTACTGACTTTGGATCTCCATTGATTCCATTGTGAAGGATGCTTGTCCATAGCAAAAGATGTGTGAGAAATGTTCTCTCATTTATTAAATAGTGCCACTTCCAATATACAGTAGGGTCTCAACATTCACAAACTTAAAGTTCACAAATTCAATTATTTGTGAGTGGCCGCAAGTGGCCGCTTCCCCCAGGGCTTCAGGCAGGAGGCTGGCAGCCAGGCTGCAGCCTGGAGCCATATTCACAAAATTCAGCATTTGCAAGGGTTCACAACACGGAACCTCACGACTGTTGAGACCCTGCTGTATAGTACATGAAGCATTCATCTCTCCTTATCTGGTTGCAAGTGACTTGATAAAATTACTAACCAATTAAGTGCTGTACTACATGGTGAATTTTATTCTATTTTATCATAAAGAATTGAAATTGGGATTTGTATGGACATTGTGGACAAATGCCTCATATTCTTAATATCTAGAAAGCTTATGCCTGTTTTAATTAATATCTGAAAGCATTTAGATAGTGGTTTAACAACAACAACAACAAAAACCCAAGCGAACAAAACAAAAAACAACAACCACCCTCTGTAGATAATGTACATGGTTAGGACTCTTAGGATCTATTGTTGATGCTATTGGAAAACTGGTTAAATACTATCGTTTTCCAGATAATGTTCTTAACTTCTTGGCAATTGTTCGTTGTTTCAAAACCCTCAGGATAATTCACAGCTCCACAAAAACATGAGCCTAATACATTACAAATTTCCCTAGGAATATCAACATCTTTTCCAGCTGTTTGGATAGTTTGTCTAAAACCTGAGCAGAGCTCTCTTCTCCCAGTATTGTTTTGGGCTTTTATACTTTGGTTTGTTCAGTGTTACAGTTTCTAAACTGAGCCAATAATCTGAGTCTCTTTGGTTTTCTTTGCAGTACTTAACTCTTGCTGCAGACAATAAAATGATCTATTATCCAAAGAAGATTACATTGTTTTCAACTATTTCTATCCACTAGTGCAAAATTTTGTACCAATGTCAACAAAAATCTTTTAAAATCCTCTCCAGGGGGTTTCAAATACAATTTGTGGAATAAAACATTGCCCAGATAAAATCTCAGATAAGCAGACCTTGGTTTCAGATAAGCATATGTGATGGGGGCCACGTATGAATATTGATAAACTATATTCAGTATAGTCTTGGCAACTAGCAATGTTATAATTCATGAAAAAAGAATGTATTTGTGATTGTTCCAAATACTTCCTTGTCTATTTTATCTGGCATGTACATACAAACCTAGTTGTAACAGCTTTAAAGATTGGCAAGCTATCCAGTAAGCAGCCTTAGGTGGGAATTGAGCCTCTAAAGTTTTCCATCTCAATTAGTAAAAAATAAACTCATTCCCTAGCCTAGCTACACAAAATTATTTACTTTCTTGTAACCTTTAATAAACTTTCATTGACTATGAAGGCATAGAATTATGTTGCAGTAAATTCTGAGTTGGAACAGATAGTATTGGTGAACAGTTATGAAAAACAACTCTCATTTTATTGGGTTTGGAGTTCTAGTGTAAGAGGTTATAGCCATTGTAATCAGGTGGCAAGCTGCACAGTTACTTTGTTTTAAAAATGGGGCATATAATCATATTTGTGAAAACCTTTCACTTTATATATTCCCCATCCATCCTTTTCTTCCTAAATGGCATGTTAATTGTATGTTTTTGTGCTTTGTGAAGAAAACTTATCATGGTGTTTTCTTAAAGATCATAGGTTGTTCATTTTGAGGGATTCAGTTTTTGGGTTGGTTCTAGTTTAGTCAGGTGGCTGGACTAGATGACCTCCTGAGATCCCTTCCAGCCCTAGAATTCTATGATTCTAAGATTCATTTGCCTCCCTATTGTTGACCTTTGATATTAATGAAAATGATCATCACAGATCTCTGTTTTTGGAAGAACCACTGACTGGTTCATAGCTTTGGAAGATTGATTTGTTTTTTAAATGATTATATAAATAGACAAGCAGGAAATCTTGATTTAAATAATTGATTTGAAGTTGTTTCATATTGATACTTTTCTGAATGAGAGGTTCACATTCATTGGCTGATAACCACTAAATGTGTCAATTTACAACTAAATGTAGCTATTGCACTCTATTTTGATGATTTCTTTTTGCTAGCCGGGAGGATACGCAATAGCAATACACATTTATGTAAGAAATAATATAGCTTAACTTACATGTTCATATTCTTACATTTCTGTTTTTATGGTAGAATATGGTAAATGATGCCTTATTATTCTTTACTACAGATTGTGTGTGTGTGCATCTCTGTGTGTGCCCATGTGCATGCAGTCATTTGAATGTGCATTTTCATTTAATATAAATATCCAATCAGCATTTTAAAAAGTATTCCTTAAATAAAACTATCTAAAATGTGCTGGATTATTGAGGAAAAAATACCAAAAATGTTTTGAATTTAAAACTAATTGGTTTATTAAACAAAGGCAGTATTATCTGTAATAAGTGGATTGAATCATTTGTTTCTTGCCACCATGTCTTTCAAGATTTTAGAGCTCGTAGACCTCATCCTCTGAACTCTTGTTTTAATCATTGATTAAAAGAGGGAAACAAGTTTGCCTGCTTTTTCAGCTCCCAATTCATTTCACATTTTCAATAAATTAATTATTGAACCAGACCTGGCGCTAGCTCATTTGGGTCCTTAGGCAGGAATGTTTTGTGGCTCTCCTTACCCAATGCATTCTAAAAAAAATGAAAAAGGGGAACCTTCTTGAGCTGCTGACAGCCCTAAACAATTTCTTAGGCGTTGTCTCCGTTACAGAATTAAGGTGACCTAAGAGTTTGGTTGAAGTACAGCCTCAGCGGTTTTTGTTCACATTAGGTCCCCATTGTTGTAATGTCAAATTTATTTTTAAATAGGTTTATTTTTAAAAATTTCTTTTAAGAAACAAGAAATCAAATTTTAAATAATAAAATATTTTAGCATTGTGTTTTTTTTATCCAGCCTGAGCTGTGTAGGGATAATGCCACTCAGATGGTCATGGATAACCCTAGTGTTCAAGTAAGCTCCCTCCACAAGCTGGATGCCTGCAGTTAAGGTATTTCATGTGCCTAAGAGGCCAGATGAACTCAGGTGAAAGGTTAGACTGCTTAAGTCACCTTTTAGAGCACAGAACTAAGAATTTCTGAATCATACCCCACAGGTCTAACAATGACCATTTCTGTGGCCCTTTTTCCAGTAACCTAACTTTCCTTTCTTACCCTTTCTGCCTGTAAAAGGTTCGTCATATCTGTAGTATCTCACGGAGGAACTGAGGTAATAAGTTAACTAAGGACCATTAAGTGCAATGTAAATATAATAACTTTTATGTTCACACAGCTTTCCACTAGCTGGATTTCTAGTGGTTAGAGGCTTTGGTTTGTTTTCAGTAACCCGCTAAATGTTGGCATCGGTACACTAATCATACCACAAACAGCTAGGTTCTACTTTTCCTGCAGATGAAAACTGGGAAGATTTACCCCTCCCCATTGCTTTTTTATATAAAACACATCCATGAAATGTAGGTGTACGCTGAAGAATCAACTTGTTGACAACCCCTAAAATCCTTATGCTTGCAGCTGGTGTAATGATATGATCAGTTTGGACAGGTGTTGAATGTTTGAATATTTTTGCGGTGAGTGGATGGAAGATGAGCATGCAAAGTAATCATTTCAGAGGCCCAGAGAAAAGGTGTAAGACCAGCTGTGTCTGGTTTACCAAGATATATACATTTTTTTATTGTGTTAAGCTCAATCAGTATCAGTTATTTCTTTCTCTTGAAGTTACACACAAACCTTCTTATACTTGCTATCTAAGTATTTTAATTATTTAAGTGTTCTAAAATGTAAGCATTTTCATGTATTGAAAATACTGGACCTCCTTGTTGATGTAAAACTCTAAATTATGTTGATGAAACTACTGTGAATTGAGGAAAAATCTACTCAAATTTTATTTAGTGGCTTTTAAAAAAGGGTTATTGTTTTACTGCTATTTATAGTATTCACTAAAAATATTCTTACCTTGATACTGTTTCAAAGCACAAAAATTGGCAGGGCCAAAGATCTTTCATTGGGGAGGGGAAAATTATTTAGTTAAGTCCAGAACATTGTAATAGTGATCTGCTTGGGAGAAGGCAAGTGCTTATTTCCTCAAACTTTTGACCTGGAAAGAATTGCTGGGCTAAATGTTTTATATACTAGGTGTGTTTTGTTCTCTATTATATTTGGAACTGCAAAATTTCATTATGTAAACCTTTCTGTTTGAGTTCCTATCTTGAAAGCTAGACTTGTAATTGGTGAATGCTGCTGATTTTCCTGGATGTACATTTATCTTTATAAACCTTTTCTTGTTTTAGAGACTGCATTTCATTCATAGTGGTATGCAGCTGTCATTGTCACATGTTTCTAATATTTTTAAATTCATCTTTCTAAGATAGACATGGAAAGAAAAACTAGCTGCTCAGAACACTTCATTAGCAAGAAAGTAGTTGAAGTTCTGCCATAGATTCTTATGGGAAACTATACAATTCTATTTGGCTAGTTAAGATCTCCTTGGGAATTCATATCTTTGAATAACTAATAGTGCTTTTCTGAATATGCTGTGGTAGACAAACCATGCTTATTGTGTAAATATATAGTTACTAATGATACCAGGACATATGTAAGTATTTAATATCCATAAATTGAGCTCATTTTATCATGAAAAATCACTGAAGTAATTTTCAGTACTTTGTATTGTAACTTACGTTCAAGCCAACAGTCTATAATTTAAGCAACTGATTCTTTGACCTTTATAAAACCTTTGTCTTGGGTATACAGTTGTAAGCCAAGTATCTCTTAATGCAAACAACTGGGTTTCAAAAATCAGCTGATTCTTTCCCTTACACTTACTCATTTGAATCTGATTACCTATATAGTCAAAAACAGTGCTCAGTCAGCATTAATCAAGGTTCTAACACAAGTAGTATTTTAAACATCAATAGGTTTCATGGGAAATTACAAGAATCTAGGATGTAGGGTTTTGGGGGGTTTTTTACAGCATGTTCTTTCAGTTTTTTGTGGAGCAATACTCTTTAAACTCAGATGAGTGACAGTCAACAAGTATCTCCAGTAAAATGGGGACAAATGAAACATACTTCCTTCCTTAAAAGAGAAATTCAAGACCCCCCCCACCCAAACAAACCAACAAAAAAACCTTTTCATCCTTTTCACCAACTGATCTTTCATTCTCTGTTTTTTCTGTTCAAGGAACATGTCGGTGTACCCTAATACATGCTCGTATTTCTTGGATTACAGCAGTCTTGGTCTTAGAAAAGTGGAAATTCTGTTGGAAAATTGTTATAAATTTTTATTTCCAAATTATTACTCATGCAAGCTCCTTAAGGCAGAGAGGCCATATTATTCTCTTTGTTCATTGCAAAGAGAATGATTGATTAAAATTCAATATTGTAAGACGGGCAGGAGCTGTGAAAGATCCTCCCCACCCACCCACCCACACTGCTCCGTCATTCCTGAGCTGCTGTCTTGGGTTTCTCCTGAAGAAAGTCCTCCATCATGCTTCTACTATACCCTATAAAGCATCACTTTCTTTTCTCCTCTCAAGCTGCATTAGCCTAATACTCTGCCACTATGTAATGTGAAACTCATTACAATATTCTCCCTCTCCAATTCACCAGCCTGACAATTCTCTCTCATTTTTAATTACACTAGGGAAAGATGTGTTTTGTAATAGCTCTTGTATCAATCAGGACCAGTGGTAAACACTGTATTTTAGGAATATAAAAGTAAGATCTTACACATGCTTCTATGCCACTTTCAGAAGAGACCATGTTTTTGGTCTCAACCCATTGTTTGGAGGGGAGTAGCAGTTCACAGGCTGTCTGTAGTGGCACTTCCTACTGGTCGCACTGGGAATTAGCTCAAGTGCTCAATAGGGCAGCCTTTTCTGGCTGGTGTCTCGCCAATCATCACTCTGCATTCTCTTAACTCTCCAGCTCTGAACCTGCATTGCTTGCAGGACCACAGTGTCCTCTTTAGGACATTGCCCTCCGGCCATGCCCCCTACTCCAGTCTTTCACCTTGCTCAGATATCAGCCGTCCTTTGTCTCACAACAGCCACATGAAGCCAAAGTCTAGTTGCTCACCTCAGGGGCAAGCTGCAGTCTGTATAGGCCAGGCCCCAGTGATGCCTAGATTCTGTGCATGCGGGAAGAGAGAGGGGATCCAGGCCCACCAACTACTCTGTATCCTGACTTAGGGACTTTCTGGTGGCAGCCTTATCTTGCCCTCTTTCACTCTTCTCTAATCCGTCTCAAGACATAAGAAGTCATTTTTCCACTCTACTCTGCGCTGGTTAGGCCTCAGTTGGAGTATTGTCAGTTCTGGGCACCGCAGCTCAAGAAAGATGTAGAGAAACTGGAAAGGATCCAGAAAAGAGCAGCAAGAATGATTAAAGGTCTAGAGAACATGACCTGTGAAAAAAGGCTGAAAGAATTGGGCTTGTTTACTTTGGAAAAAAGAAGACTGAGTGGGGACATGATAGCGGTTTTCTGGTATCTAAAAGGGTGTCATGAGGAGGAGGGAGAAAACCTGTTCTTCTTGGCCTCTGAAACTAGAACAAGAAGCAATGGGCTTAAACTGCAGAAAGGAAGGTTTAGGTTGGACTTTAGGAAAAAGTTCCTAACTGTCAGGGTGGTCAAACGCTGGAATAAATTGCCTAGGGAGGTTGTGGAATCTCCATCTCTGGAGATATTTAAGAATGGGTTAGATAAATGTCCATCGGGGATGGTTTAGACAGTACTTGGTCCTGCCATGAGGGCAGAGGGCTGGACTCGACCTCTCGAGGTCCCTTCCAGTCCTAGTATTCTACGATTGATATCCTGGACCACTTCCCCATGATGCCTTACACCTTCTTGGCCCTTGGGTCAAGGCCTACAGCTTGGCAGGTATCAGACTGGAGCCTCACTCTCTGCTCCCACAAACCTGCCCAGGACTGCTCTTCTGTCCTGTGTACTTCCTCTTGGGAACCAGTCCTGCACCTTCCCTCATGAGGACCCAACTATCCACTGCTCTGCTGAGCAGCTCCTTATAAATGGGGCTGCCCCAGCAAACCACCCTCCAATTGGCTCCCTATGAGCTTTTTCCTTACTGGCCGAGGCTCTGCACAGGCTCCTTCCAGCCTGCTTTAATCTTTACACCTGGAGTGTGGGCGATGTACCCTTTTAAATATATAAGATTAATTGGTCAATTAGAGGGCTCTGCTGGAGCAGTTCACTATGCAGCTTACCAAATGCCTTCAGCTTTCTGCATTACTTGAACTTGGAAATCTGTTCCCTTACAAGAGATCAAATAAGAGTGCATATAGCACACTCTGGGTTTTCTTTTTTGTTTTGTTTTGTTTTTTGTCTTCTCTGTTAACTACATGCTGGATATCAGATTTGGTTGGTAGTGGTGTAAGTCAGAGCTGGCTGAAAAATTTGACAGTTCGTTTGCCTGTCAATCAAAATGTTTCACAGGAACATGTCAACTTTGACGAAATTTCTGAAGGGAAATTTTAAATGTTTAATTTAAAGTTACTTATATATATAAAACACCACATTATGTAGTTGAGTTTGAAATTCAGCTGTTCAGTCTGATTTACAAGAAAAATGGTTTTGAAATGCTGCAGTCTTCCCCCAGCATGAAAAGCACTGATCCTCGCCATCTCTAGTTTTATTTTTTAATATTTTTATAGCAGGTAGTTGAAAGACCTGATCATTATGTATTTACAAAAGAATAGAAACAATATTATAATTCTACCTAAGTCTTTTTCTCCCTCCAAACCTCTTGCTATTACTCAAGATTTAGCTGTTCAATGAAGTTGATATGAATTCTGTTTAGAGAAAACACAGCAACAATTCGAGTAACAAACAGATAAGGATGACATTGTTAAACTAATGTTTGAGAGCTTTTTTTGACCCTTTCCTCCCCATGTTGTAGCCAGGAAGCAGGAGGCAGCTAGTTGGTTGGTAGCCAGCATCAGCGTGCAGGTGTTAACTGCCTTTTGACACAGTGCAAGAAAAACGGGATATGCTGCTTCTAGACTTTGGGTGTTAGATATGTTCTGCAAAGACGGGCCAGGTCCCCTCTACCACTGCAGGTGGAATCAGCTCCTGTGCCTGCCTTCCTTATACCGTGTCAAAAGGCTGCTGCTGGCCACATTGTAGTGTGAGCCCTGAGAGAGATCTGGGGATGGGAATATTTGTCCCTGCTTGGCCTCCCCGTATTGCCCTGGGAAGGCACAACTCCAGGTACAAGGAGAGACAGGTCCATCCTGGGGTCCAGCCAGACATGGAGGGTGGAGAGCACCAGACAGGAGACAGTCTATTGGTCACTCCCCCGTGTGAGAGGTGCATGAGTGTGTTTGTGTGTGATCTCTCCCCGTACAAACCCTAAAACCTTACAGATAAATAAAAGGTATTATGCAGTATCTTTCTTTAACAAGGGCTCAATCAACTTTAGTGCCTCTGAAAATCCACCTTTCAGATTTAGTGCCACTTAATCATGTGCCTGAATGTGGACACCCAGAACTGAACATTGTGGCCTTATTGCTTTCCTTATTTATAGATATTAAGATTTAATCAAGGAGTGCACCTTGCAAGGATTTATCTTGGGACACAAGACAGGACAGGTTGAACTTCTCTATTCTGGCACCCTCGGGACAGGTGCTGAGCAATATGCTGGACCATGAGAGGTCAGTACTGTCAGCCGCAGTACCAACACTTCTGCTTCTTACTGATCTCTTAGAAGACATTTAGGGGTAAATTAGAGCTAAATAACAGCACAGAACACTGTGATCCGGGACTGGTGACTGTACACAAACTTTATGGGACCTCAGTAAATTTGACCACACCTTTGGTAAGCGGTCATTTAGCTAAATAAAATCATGCCACATTACAGGTGTTGCTGGATGAGACAGTGGAAGACTTGAGAGAGTCAATGTGTAGTCACCAAATGTATTGTATTGCATAGATGTTGTTAGATATTACTCTGTGTGTTTATAAAATATCTTTTATCAACATCTTCCACTATAGAATTCTGGTTTGCGATCTTTCATTAGTTTTGCAATTCAACCTATGTAATCTCTGGCTATATTGAATTATTAGAGCTCTTTCACTTAACATTTGCTTCATAGGTTTGAGAATCATGTGTGTAAGGCACCATATCTAAAGGGGTGCGTGTGTGTGTGCCAATATTTTGCCTTTATTTCTTTACTTTTATTAGATTAAGAATATAGGGCTTAAATGTGTATTTTATGCATTTCTCTTAGGCATACATGCAAATGTTCGTGCGCAAACACAAGCAGTTAATCATTCCAGCGAGAAGGTTGATTTTTAAAAAATATTGTTAAACAAGTCAAACTGTCTGGCACACACGAGGAAAAAATCAAAAGTGCCACATGCAAAAAGCTTTAAAATGTAGCTCTGCTTTGAAAAATAACTACATAAAAAGTCACCTTTCTCAACCGATCTGTTCCCTGTATGTGTATCATAACAAAAATAGATTTATTATTTAACTGTGAGGAATCAACATGGAGGTGGCTTCTATTCTGACTCATGTATAGCCTTCCAGAATTCGTTAACCATTGCACCACCAATTCCAGTCCATCTCATAGGCCCTCTATTGGAAGCAGACTATGAAGAAACTGAGGTGTAACTTTGAGCATAATTGTGAATTTCAATTTCCAGGCTGAGTTTGAAGGCTGTCATTTAGAAAAACTGGTTTTCACCCTCAACTTTACAAATTTTGAAGAATCTCAATAACTTCAATGGGTCTACTCAGAAAGTGAAATCTTGGTCCTAGTCAGGTCAATGGCAGAACTCTATCTGATCTTAGTACAGCTAGGATTACTCTGAGTGTATAAAATGAAGGCAGTGCACCAGACTTTTAAAGAACAGGGCTTTTCCTTGTAAACTGAATAGATTGGATCTAGCGAGTATGGGACTCAAAAAGAAGGGAATCTTAGTGGTTTTAGGGTCACTTTTTTGAGTAGAACCATTTTTTAAAGGAAGCATGTATTAATTAGACAAACACCTTTTGGAGATGATTTAGATGATGCTTGGTCCTCCAATGTGTATGTGACTGGACCTCCTTCTGGTCCTATGATTCTATGATAATGGTAGTAAAATTACAGAAAGATTATATTAAGGTTCTAGGTAATGTGATATCAGAAATGTTCCTTAGGTATTTGAATTTCAGCCTACCACTTCCTTCTTGATTGATTGGTTTGGTTTTAGGATTTGTTTTTCATGTAAGAATATAAAAATGGCCATAACGGAACAAACCAATGGTCTAGCTAGTTTGGTATCCTGTATTCTGTTAGTGACCATTGCCAGATGCTTCAAAAGGAAAGATAGAATAGGGCATTTCTAAAGTGATCCATCCGGTGTGTTTTCTTGTACTAGATATTTCACTTGTTGATGACAATGGCTTGAATATAGAGCCACTGATGAGTAAAGACCTACTGCTTTGTCAGAGACCTACAAAAAGATGCCTTTTTTCAGAGTTAATATTCACTAAATGTCTACATATCTATCTTCTTACTTAATTCAACCAATGCCATTTGTAATGTAGTTCTATGAGTAGGCTTGGAATAGTTAATTCTTTTCATCCATAAATGTTTATCAATGGCAATTTCACTAAATATACATACAAACCAATGGGG
The DNA here is from genome assembly GCF_033958435.1 of Carettochelys insculpta. Classification (NCBI taxonomy): domain Eukaryota; kingdom Metazoa; phylum Chordata; order Testudines; family Carettochelyidae; genus Carettochelys; species Carettochelys insculpta. The sequence goes on from NC_134141.1 coordinate 97,443,018, forward strand.
AAATATTCCCATTGATAATCATCAGAATTTACTAACAAAGAAAACCTTTACTTGCAAACTTACTAATTTGATTTACATTCGTTTGCTTTGTACATTTTGCATGTGGCTTTGATGATTTGCATCTTACAGTTAAAAAGAGGCAACATTTTGAATCTCAGCATCTTCAGGTATTTTACATATTATATCAATGCCCACTGCAATATGGTAACACCCTGATGACTTTTTGTTTTGTAATGTCTCTCTAAAGAAACACTAACTGTTGCTGTGATTATTTTGTTTCTGATATTTACAAGGCAAAGGTTTTTTTAAAGTATATTAAAATTTCCAAAATAAACCAATTGTATGGCCCTTCCCATAATTTTCTGTAACTCTGAAAATATGAGTAGTTAAAAAAGCTTAATGCTGAGGACAGTGCTCAGCTGCATACCATATGGCAAGATGACAGTACACTCTATTTTGTAATGATACTCAGTCTGTACAACATGGCAGCAGAATTAATGTTAAGGGTTCTTAAAACTTTTGTATTTCCTAAGTTAAAATTTTGAGTGGAAATGCTGTTGTACTAATATTTTCTACATATTTTCCCTTTTAAGAAATAGAAAATATTTAGTCTTTCAATGGTCTCAATTAAGTTTTGGCACTCACATCGGACTGAAGTATAAAGGGCAGCAGAAGCTGATCTTGGTATTGTTTTATGTTTGTCTTGGAAGAAATGTTTGCTCAACATCAGTGCACATTCGGCGAGGGGTTAGCCGCCTCTTGTATTAACCTCAGTGGGCCAAAAGGGCGCTTGGTAGAACAACTGTGATCTTAGTGCCTCTCCTTCTTTCTGACCTGCTTGTATCTGTTGTTAACAGCTGGTAATAACATCCACTTTTAACGGTGGAAGGAGCCACATGTACACTTTTTCCAGCAAGCAATGGCCATTTGGCAATATGCCAGTCATTGAATATTCACTGGATGTACTTCTGCCTGTTTATGTAGCAGATAAGGCTGAACAAAGCCTCTATCTTCTTTTCCCTGTCCTTGGGTTTCATCCCCTCTTGTCAATGAAGAATACTGTATAAATAACAGTTTTATATGTCCCTACACTGAACAGTTTGTATGAAGATTGGGTTTAGTCACATGCAAACATCAAATATTTTTCCTGGGTTCACCTTAAATAAATGCACTTAGAAAATACATGGCTTAGTCTTTCAATCAACAAGATAAATCTGGTGGAAATAGTCTCCTCTGCTAGTTGAAATCCTAGCTGTTGAAAATAGGGCTCTCTATGTGTTGTCCTAAAGCATTGACTTAAGATACTAACATTGAGTAGTTTTGGTTGCTGATCCTTTTTCTACTTTTCTGTAACTATTGAATTATTTCATGTAATATTTCTGAATACATCACAGTTCGTACTAGTGCATTAATTTTATATGGTATCCTGTAAGTCAGCTCGCAGGATTCACCCACAAGTTATTGGGCTATGTGAAGGAATTGCTGGGAGAAATCTCTGGAGTTTATTATGAAGGGTGTAAAATTAGGTAATCAAAATGGTCCCTTCTGTTCTTAAAATCTATGGATATGCATCTAAGCAGCCACATGAACATATATAATAAAATATAACTCCATAATAACAAATACTGAAAATCTAACATGTCACTTGTGTGACATGCTGAACCTCCACTGGCCTGGAAAGAGAAAATGTCACCCTTTTTTTTTTTTAATGTGGGTATCTGATGTGATTGTGCCAAAATCTGATGAGTGTTTGTTGCCAATGCTTTGAGTCAGTGGTGAAAAAAAAACATATGTCATAGTATTTAAAGTTCAGATTCAAATGCCAATTTCTCATAATGCCCTTAGGCTTTATCTGACTGAAAAAAACCTCACACCCACCACCTGTGGTTTAGGACATGCATATTTGTCTAAAAAAGAAGCTACAATAGCAATGGATAGATGGTTATTCTGTTCTTTGAGTGTCTGCACATGTGTTCCTGTTTTGGTGTGTTCAGGCAAGTTCTTCAGAGTTGGAGACCTTTTTCCAAGCATGGTACTTAGGAAGCAGAGGGTGTCTTTGCTTTCCACACACACATTCGTCTAATTGAAGATCTAAAGAGGGCAGAACTGCCCTGATGTTCCCCATTAGTTTCTTCATACCACATAGGAGTGCATGTGAGCAACTCACACTTTCCAATATTTCCCTTCAGAATTTTTTCTACAGGTCTTTTAGGGCAAATAGATAGTTCAGTAACTGAAGTGTTTTAGCAAAGGATATTTTTGTTTTGTTTTTTTTCTAAAAACAAATGTTTTAAATCTTTCTTTTGCTTCTCGCTTGGTATTGGCTCGTGCTTCAGTCCCCTCAATTTTAAGCAGTGGGCTGATTTGTAATAATTCTATACCAGTCTTTGGGCCTCAATCCCAAGGCTTGTATTGTTTGAGAGAAGGACACCTGGGACGCAAATGCCCAAATTTAGTAAATATAAAATCAGTACTAAAAAGCTGAGGGATATTGAAGACAACCTGATGGAAGCAGCTTTGCATCCCATTTAGAGCCAGTGGCTCAGTACATGGGGATTCAAATGCAAGAGCATCATGGAGACTTTATTCAAAGAGAGCCAGAGATAAGACACTTCTCCATCTTTAAAGACATTCCACAGGAATCAGTTTTGGACAGATTCTGTTAAACATCTTCATCAACGATGTAGATAATGTCATAGAGGAGACTACACTTACTAGGTTTACAGAAAATACCAAGCTGGCAGGGGAGGGGGTTGCAGGTGGTTTGAAGAATAGGATTATAATTCAAAATGAACTTGACAAACTGGAAAAATGATCTGAGATAAATATGATGAACTTCAATAAGGATAAATGCAAAGCAGTGCACTTTAGAAAGAACAGCCAGTTTCACACATACAAAAAGGGAAGTGACTGTCTAGGAAGGAATACTGCAGAAAGGGATATAAGCGTCATAGTGGATCACAAGCAAAATATGAGTCAACAACATGATGGTGTTGCAAAAAAGGCAAACATTCTGGGATGCATTAACAGGAATGTTGTAAACAAGACACAAAAAGTAATTTTTGCACTCTACTGTGCACTGATTATGCCTCAGCTAGAGTTGTGTCCAATTCTGGGCACGACGTTTCAGGAAAGATGTGGACAAATTAGAGAGTCCACAGAAGGCAACAAAAATGATTAAAGGTCTAGAGAACATGACCTGTGATGGACAATTGAAATAACTGGATTTGTTTAGTTTAGAAAAATGAAGACTGAGGGGGACATAACAATTTACAAGGAGGAGGAGGGAAAAATTATTCTCCTTAACCTCTGATAATAGGACAAGAAGAAATGGGCTGAAACTGCAGCATGGGAGGTGTAGGTTGGATATTAGGAAAAACTTCCGAACTGTCATGGTGGTTAAGCACTGGAATAAATTGTCTGTGGAATTTGTGAACTCTCCATCTTTGAATATGTTTAAGAGCAAGTTGGACATCTGTCAGGGATGATCTAGATCATGGTCGGTCCTGCTGTGATTTCAGGGGACTGGACTTATCCTCTTCCAGTTCCAATATTCTATCATTTTCAGTACCATGCAGGTAACAGAAGATCTGTATCTTGACTTCTGGCCAGGAGAAGCCCACTTCTTCAAAGGTTAGGTCCCCAACAAAATCACATAAGACCAGTATAATGATTAGAGTTAAGCCAGCTCATGTAAGGCGCTTCTGTGTACTGTATTCTCACAGCGTTGTGATTGATTCCAGCACATCAACTGGCACCGATGACACAGATTCAGTTTTTGGGACCTTCAACCACATTGATCTTTTTGGCAATTAATGTTACTATATCAGTATCAATAATGACTCCAAAGTGTAGGGATCTTTCATGTCAGTTGGTGCTAAATTCACTAATTATGCAGATTGTGGTCCAAGTATTGACTTTTCAAGGATCATTCCTTCTAGTTTGTACTAATTCGAGAATGTCATAGTTGTGGCCAATAGAGGAAGATACCTACTCAGTACTGGTGAACATGATTGTATTCCCATTATTTTCTTAATCCAAGGCCAAAGGAGGACTCAGATTTATTTTAGACCTATAAAACCTAGAGAGATACATGAAAAGGATAAAGTTTTATATGGTTACTTAGTATCTATTATCCCATTCCTAGACTTAAATGACTGGTTCACTGCCCCCAAGTTAAAGGTTGCCTATTTTCAGGTAACCATTCACCAGCGTCAGAGGAGGTTCATAAGGTTTGTTTTAGCAAATGTTCATCATAAGGTTATGGTATTCTCCTTTGTCCTGATGTTAGCACCCTGAATCTTGTCAAAGTACATTACATCAGTTGCAGCAGGTCTCAGGCAGATAGGGGGTCCAGCTGTGTATCAGCACTTAAATGACTGACTGGTTCAGTGTTGGTCCAGGTTTGGCTGACAGCTACCATTACAGATGTTAGGAGATACCGGAGCTATGCAAGAACTTCAAGATATACCCTCATAAAGCAGTGAAGAATTGCCTGAAACTTCTAAGACATGTGGCACCTTGCACAATTCTGGCTTCACCTTAAAATCATGCAGAAGCAGATGGAGTCTCTCTGTCATCCCTCGTCATGCACTGGACATGCTGACTCATGTACCTGTAATGTTTTGTCAGTCACTGGACAAGTGGATGAAGCCTGCCAAAGGCTGAGCACAGTTTGGGGCTTGAGTTCTGGCACCCTTTTTCCTAGAACAGCAGCACTGGTCAGTTGCATTGGAAATGCATGTCCAGGATTTCAATTATACACATTTATGACCTACATCTTTTAACTCACTGAAGATATGCCATTTAGAATGAAGAGTAGTCTGCTCGTATTCAGTAAGCATAAATGTGGCTGGAGAAAGCCAGTTGTTTATTGTTTGTATTGGGTTCTGTCTGTACTTTTCTATGTTAGGGAGCTTTTTGACATCACTTACAAGTGTAGCAGCCTTTCTCTCGTCAGTAACTTCTCAAACTTATAAAACCTCACTTCACTTATGAAATGCTACTTTGGGGACTGTCTGAAGTAAATAAAGCTGTGGACCTTATGCCAAGGGAATCGCCTATAGCCAAAATGTACGGTATTAGCTAACAAACCAAAACAGGGAGAAGGAGGGAAGAGAGAATGTTTTCAATAAAGCATATTACTCAAGACAGTAAGCACATAGATTCTAGCAAAGGCACTTTGCATGTCTTGAAACCACTTGTGATTTGATATTTCACAAAGGCATTTTCTTGTATGTGATAGTGAAGTGTCATATCATGCTTCCTTGTCCACAACTTCATACTCCATGTTTAGTGTCATTAAAGCTTGCCAATGTCCTTCTTTTACCCTCATGCACATACCCCATTGTCAAAAGTGATGTTTTTGAAATGTAAAGCTCTTTTCTGATTTTTTTTTGTTGTGTTTTAATTGCAACATTAGGAGTGCAAAACTTGTTAGAACGGTTGTGGGCAACTTGTGGCTCGCAGGCTGCAACATTAATTGGGAATAAGGGAATTTCAAAGTGTGGCACTTATTTCGACGCACCCACGTCTATACAGCCTGCTGTGTTTCGAAAGCAGCACTTTTGAAATGTGACTGGCCACCATTATGCTAAGGAGGTGCTGAACATCCATGTCGGCGCCTCATTAACCTGTTCCGAACTGCCTCATTACCATGCCCTTTCTGAAAGGGAGGAGTATGTGTAGACATGGCCTTTGAGCAGAATTATTATTTTAGTGTAATATTTGCTTCAGATACATCAAATGTGATACTTCTCTATATCTTTATTCTTTACATGATTTCATTTAGACAATTTTGTGTAGTTTAGGGTGAACATTCTACTTTCTATACAGTTTCTCCCAATCTTAATTGGTGTGCCATCATATTAGGTAAATTGAAATTCAGATTATAGTTCCATCATATTTTATTAGATACTTTACCGATGTCTGATTTGACTCTGAACTTTATCCAGTTTTTTTTCCATCATTTATCAGATTCTTTCGATAGAGTAAAAAACTTCAAAAGATTTTTTTTAACTCTGTGTTGTGCTTGTTTAGACATTTGTCCAAAGAATATTACTTTGGTTTTGGTATATTATTGCTTAATGTCCTGTTAATGCTTATCCATGTTTGTTGGGGGAATATTATTTGTCTGTCGTTTTGTCTGCTCAATTCCGACAGCTAGTAGTTTGAAGACATTGAGAGACTGGCACCTTGGGGAACATTACACTTGGTATGAGAAACAAGGCCTCTTTCCTACAGACATTTAACTGTTGTTACGGTCAAGCTTGATTTGTGTATGTAGGTGACTGACACGATAACTTGAGTGGATCTAAACGCGAGTATCTACATTCTTGGTGAAAGGCTGTTTGGAATGTTGTCTTCTCTTAAATATCCTGTCTTCATCACTTGCCTTACCAGCACAGTCTCGGACACTTTGTTGAGCCATGGTTGTACTTATTATTTTAGTGAACATAGGACGAGTCGTACTAGATTTGAAAGTTGGTGATGATTTTCTTCATTTTTTTTTTTAATTTTTACAATTAAGTTACGTCTACACTTGCATTCCTCTTTTGAAAGGTATGCAAATGAGGGAAACCAAAAATGCAAATGAGGTGCAGATTTGCATATCTGGCACCTCATTTGTATATTCTTATTGCGAAATAGCTTCTTTCAAAAGAAGAAAACCAGTGTAGACACTGCTCTTTTGAAAGTAAACTCCATCTTCGAAATAATCTTTCCCATAAAATAGGGAAGAAGGATTCTTTTGAAGATGGGGTTCACTTTCAAAAGAGCAGTGTCTGCGCTGGTTTTCGTCTTTCAAAAGAAGCTATTTTGAAATAGGATATGCAAATGAGGAGCCCAATATGCAAATCTGCACCTCATTTGCGTTTTCGATTTCCCTCATTTGCGTACCTCTTTCGAAAGGAATGCAAGTGTAGACACAGCCTTAGTGAGGTGAATATATACAGTGTCAGGAGGAAGAAACTAAACTCAGGCAATCATGGAAGAGAAAAGGGATGACTAACACTGGGGGGGAAGGGGAGGATTGCACAATTAACGTAGTAAGCAAGGATTTTTAAGAAAATAGAATACAATATTATAGAAGTGAGTAATCACTTTTTACAGGCTGCCCAAAGGATGTTGACAGTATATGTAAATGATAAGAGAGAAGAAAGGGTAAATAAAAGAACAAAAAGATGAAAGAAAAATTGATCATTTCACTGGGATGTGGAAAAATAGATATTAAAATAGGTAAAGATGTTTGGGATGGGGGGAAAATGTACACAAACAGAAGAAAAATTGATGGGAACCCTCCACAGAAGTACTTCTATCTGATGCAAATAGGTTATTGAGAGCTTTGGTCTGGGTAGAGGCTGGGGGAGAAGGGTGAGAAAACACAGCAGCTAGTATGGAGAAGAGAGAAGTGATTAAAAGCATATAAATCAGTGCTTAATAATGGAGGAAGAGAGCCAAGTAGAGAAGAATAACTATATTTATGCTTTTACAGATACAGGAAGTTAAACATAACCAAATGATCAAATGACAGAGATAAACAGCACAAAGTAATGGAAACAAGGGAGAGCAGAAATAATCCCCAGTAAATAAAAAGGGGAAAATGAGACAGTAGAAACATAGAATGAACAACTAAGATAACCAATATATGCAGCCACAAAAATATGTAAATGTTACACATATTTTACCAGTAACAGTGGCCAATTAAAGGAGTAATAGGTTCATCTATTGCACGGAATGTAAGAGGTTTGAATATTTTAATTACAGACATAGGTACAAGAAAATTTGTCTCTCTTATTGTGAACAAATAAGCAGTTACAGTTTTCCTATAGGGAAACATAGCTTAAAAATACATATAAATAAGTCCTCCTAAAAGACAGCAGCCAAACACAACTTGTACTCTGAGTATCCACCTTGATTTTATATAAAACTAACATTACGTGTTACATTTTAATTGTGTGCGAAAAGAAAAGTTTTAAAAATTAACAATATAGAGGAATGGATAATGAAAACAGGATTCATGCCCTTGACTGTCTTCTCAACTGAGAAAATGTAATTCTGGCTACCGTGTATAGTACCTAATAGAACTCACAAAACAAGATGCTTAAAAGGAAACAAAGCAATAATAATGTAAGGATGCAGTTATAAGAGGTTAATCACAAAACTCTGTCTTAATCTTAACACTTAACAAAAACAGTTTGGCTTGTTTATTTATATAAAATGTATCAGGGATTTGTCGATGTTCAAAGGGAAGTTTGGGAGAAACAGTCTAATTGGATATAATAAGCAATCCTATAGCACTTTAGAGACTAACAAATTTATTATTTCCTGGTTAAGACCCACTTCTTCAGACTGGAGTAAATGTGCGCCTATTAGACGTATCATCTGCCTTTGACACCACTGATCATGCTATGGACAGATCCACTTTCAAGTGTTTGCCTTCCTTTCTTGCAAAGCATTCTCAGAGAGTAGTTTGGATGGCAATTATTCTTCCTAAGGGTACCTTTATGAAGGTCTCCAGAGTTGAATAGGTATATAAAGTTATCAGTGGGGAGATATAGCTGGTGACATCCACCTTTCTTCTAACCCATCCAGTATTGTCCAGTACCATACTTGGGATACGCCTACATAGCAGCTGACTTAGCTAGCAGGGTTCAGGATGCTGGGCTGTAAATAGTGATTCATTCATGGTAGGGACGAACACCTGCATCTCTAGACTTTCCACAGTTCATAGCCTGGACACCTCTGAATTATAAATATTAAAAAATGACTTGAGCCCTGGCACCCCTGTCATTACAACTTGAGCAAGGGCTGTAAAATTACTGTGAAGATGTTCCAGCTAGAGCGCAAGATCTGGAATCACATGAGAGGGGAAGACCCCAGAGCACTGGCTCTTGTCCAGGGGTGGGCAACGCTTTTCACAGGGGAGCTACCCCACAAATTTTGGTTTTAAGTCATCCCAGAATGTGCACGTCTACTGAAATTCTCTCACCATCCATAGTTTAAAAAATTGTTCTTTACACAACAAAGTAATTACACTTAACAACTAACTGAATGTGCAGCTATCCAATGCTTATTGTAGAAGGCAATTTATACTGTAACCTATTTTGTGGACAGTTGGAAAATTTCTAATAACACTAACACTAAATTTTTACTTACCACTTAAGTTCATTATTAAAATTAAGTGTAAAAGCAAAAATGAACAAGAAAGTCTCTAATCTGTATTAACAAGAGAGCTGAAGTCTGGTGTCATTTCTGCTGTAGCAGCCTTGCCAGGGCCCTGGACAAGGTTGGGGGGGCAGGTAATGGACTCCAGAAGGGGTAGGTCGGGGGGCTACCTCCCATCACCAGCTCTTAAGCACTGTGCTGCCTCCACTGCCCAGGGCTCTGGCAGCAATTTAAAGGGCTTGGGGTTCCTACTGGTGTCACAGTAGTGGTGGCCAAAGTAGTTTCCTCGGTTGCTGGGAGTCATGGCAGGCTGGACAGATATGTCAGATAGAGTGGATCTAACCCATGGGCTGTATTTTGCCTATCTCTTATCTAGCCTGAACCCAAATGTGTACACAGCAATATTTCAGCCCTGCAAGCCTAAGTCTGCTGACCCAGGCCGGCGACTGTCTTTCACACCTGTATAGACCTACCCAAAGTTCTGGTTGAAGCTGAGGCATGGATGAGGGCTGTCTATCCAGACATGATAGAAATAATGCTACGAGGTTGACAAAAGTAGCCAGGAAATCTGAGGAAAATAGCTGGAAGACTTGGTTAAGGATTTGCCACTTAGATAGAGGATGTTTTCCAACCCTTCAAAGTTCACATCCCAAAAGTTTGGTTAGAGTCCCAGCTGCTGTTAGATGATGACAGTAGTGGCCAAAGCAACATTTATTTTGAGAGGAGGGATGTGACTGCCATTGTTTCAGATGTTGACTTTGCTTCCAGGATTCGTTCTTGAGGTCAGATAACTGCATTGTTCTCTATATGTATCTATAACTTAAATTGTTGTAGAATGTGGCAGTCTGCTTTTTAAATGGACTATACCACCATGAGCAATTGGTCCATTGTCTACACATATTGCCTGCTGCAGTATTGCTAACCCCAGTCATTCAAAAACATGTCAGGCATCCTCAGGAAATGTTAAAACTAATAAATGTTTTGCTTACCTTCATGTTTTTGAGCCCTTATGGTTCACATTGACAAATTGCAGTATCTGCAATTTCACGGGCAAAAAACTTATGTTTGTTTAAATGAAACCTGAAGTTCACATGCAATCACATGATTCCAGGTGCTGGAACTTTAAGAAAATTGCCAAGCATCCTAGGAGTCTTGGTAAAATTAGGAGCATTGATAAAACTGCTGGTGGTTTCTGGATGGCATTTAAGGTGTAGATTTTTACCTCAGTACTAAAAGGTTTGACAATCTTCTGCCTATCTGAGACCTTTTTTTCTTCTCCCTTCACACCCACTGTAGTACAGCTAAAGCTATTATCAGAGGAGCTCAAGCTAAAGCTTCCTTGGTTTAAAAGAGTGGATGCTGTTGACTGGTTGTTGTCTATTACATTTTGTTCTTTTCATTTACCCCCAACTTCATTTTGCAGCTTACAAGTTCCTTGAACCTAAGCAGCAGCATTTGCCTGCACCACAATTTTGGTTTTCATGACACTAATAGAAGCATGAAGATTTCAATACGGAATTTGTTTCTACAGAAAAAATATTCTGTGGGGAACATTTAGTGAACATATATTTGCATATAGGAATAGCTACAATTCTAGGTGCTGCAAATAGAACCATAGCTGTCAAGTAACAAAAAATATCATCAAATATGAAAACATGGTTTTAAATGTATAACTAACTTTACATTTTTTGTACTCATCAGTGGGCCTACTTCACCAGTGAGCACTAGATACTGAGAACATTTCAGCTTACAAGGTTCAGCTAGTTCTCAGTTGTGGATACAAGAGTATTAAAATATACTCTCCCTGGAAAGTATGTATATTTTAAACTTTTCCTAATTAAAAAATGGATCGTTCTTTTTCCCATGAAGCCCTCTGGGCTCAGAGGTGAAATGGAAATTTCAGTTGGAAAGGATAACTTTAGAGAAAGCATGTGTACGTTAGCAGTTGTACAAGTTTTTTTTTGTTTTGTTGTTGTTAAATCTTTTGCTGCTATGAAAGTTGATTTTGAGCACAGTGATCAAAGTGGTTTACAGTAAACAACCAGAAAGTCCCACTGAGACTTGAACTCAGATCACAGGATTCAAAGTCCTGACAAAGCCAAACAGATGGAGCGCTGGGTTGAGCACTGCTCTGAGCTGTATTCACGCGAGAACGTTGTGGTTGAGACAGCCCTCGATGCCGTCAAGCTCCTACCAGTAATGGATGAACTGGATCAGGAACTGACTGTGGATGAACTGAAGAGAGCCGTTGACAGCATTGCAGCAGGAAAGGCCCCTGGCCAGGATGGTATACCACCAGAGGTAATCAAGTGTGCTGCGGACACACTCCTGGAACCCCTACATGAGCTACTGTGCCTGTGCTGGAAAGAGGGTGAGGTTCTACAGGATATGCGCAACGCTAACATTGTATAAGAACAAAGGAGACAGAAGCGACTGCAACAACTACCGTGGAATCTCCCTCCTAAACGTCACTGGTAAACTGTTCGCTCGCGTCATCCTTGGCAGACTCCAGAAGATTGCTGAGAGGGTGTACCCCGAATCGCAGTGTGGATTCTGCGCAGAGAGGTCTACCATTGACATGGTCTTCTCTCTAAGGCAGCTGCAGGAGAAATGCAGGGAGCAGAGGAAACCACTCTACGTAGCCTTCATTGACCTGACCAAGGCCTTTGACTTGGTCAGCAGGGATGGTCTGTTCAAACTGCTCCACAAGATAGGCTGTCCTCCACAGTTACTCAAGATGATCCAGTCATTCCACGAAGACATGAGAGGAACCATCCAATATGATGGCGCTTTATCGGATGCTTTCAGAATTGGGAGCGGCGTCAAACAAGGATGCGTGCTTGCTCCAACATTGTTCGGGATCTTCTTTGCACTCCTCCTGAAGCATGCCTTTGGATCTTCAACAGAGGGCATCTTGCTGCACACAAGATCTGATGGGAAACTGTTTAATCTTGCAAGGCTGAAAGCTAAGTCTAAGGTGCGGGAGGTCCTCATCATAGACATGCTGTTTGCAGACGATGCTGCTGTAGTGTCTCACACAGAAGACCAGCTTCAAAAACTGCTGGATCAGTTCTCCAAAGCATGCAAGGACTTTGGGCTTACCATCAGCCTAAAGAAGACAAACGTACTCGGTCAGGATGTTGCTGAATCCGCATCAATCAGCATTGACAACTATACATTAGAGGTCATCCACGAGTTCGTTTACCTCGGGTCCACCGTCACTGACACACTGTTATTGGACACTGAGCTAAATAGGAGGATCAGAAAAGTGGCCACAACTCTGTCCAGACTCAGCAAGAGAGTGTGGAATAACAACAAGCTGTACACTCACACCAAAATGCAAGTCTACAGAGCCTGCATCCTCAGCACCCTCCTTTATGGCAGCGAGACTTGGACCCTGTATGCCCGCCAGGAAAAGAGGCTGAGCGTCTTCCACTTGCGCTGCCTCAGGCGCATCCTTGGAATATCATGGAAGGACAGAGTGACCAACACCGCTGTCCTTGAGCAAGCTGGAGTCCCAACCATGCGCACCCTCCTCAGGCAGTGTCAGCTCCGCTGGCTTGGCCACATCCACAGGATGAATGATGGAATGATTCCAAAAGACATCCTGTATGGTGAGCTAGCCTCCGGCAAAAGACCTCCCGGACGCCCCCAGTTGCGCTACAAAGATGTCTGCAAGAGACACCTCAGAGAGGTAGACATCGAGCTGGACAACTGGGAAGAACTAGCAGATGACCCCAGCAGATGGAGGCAGGGGTTACTCAAGGGCCTTCAGAAGGGCGAGATGAGGATCAGACAGCTAGCAGAGGAGAAGCGAGCACACAGAAAGCACACTAAGGACTTGCCAGACACCCACCACATCTGCAAGAGATGCAGCAAGGACTGTCACTCTCGTGTGGGTCTTTATAGTGACAATAGACGCTGTAAATGAAGTCCTCAGTTGAAACTATAAAGGGCGCGATCCATAGTCTATGCAGACTGAAGGATGCCTACTACTAATCGAAGTGGTAGTTGTGGCTATCAGCCTTCTCAAATTTTGATACAAAGAGGAGCTCTGAGATAACAGGGGAACAATAATCATTGCTACAACCTTTGAAGAGATTGTGGCTTTTGTTTCCCTTGTCCTGTTCCCACCCATCTCATGGCATTCAGCATCACTTTAAGATGCATTCATCCCCTGTGCATTTGTATCTCAAAGGCTGGAGTTGACTCCACAGTCTGTCCCCAGATGTACTACAAATTGCTAGTGGTGATACAATTGTATATTTAGCAAACAAGATACAATTTAACCACATTCTACCAAATGATTTAGATATTTAGGCCAACAGATAGAAATGCTGCTTAATTATACTTGTTAGGAAAAGCTGGAGGCAACAGAGCAAAATAACTACAGGGTGTGGTTAAGTTTAAGTATAAAGGGATATAGACTTGTTTATAGTGGTATTTAATCCACTGGCTGCTGATAGTCAAATAAAATTTTGCTTATTACTTCTACTCTTGGCAATAAATATGTCTGTAAATGAACAACTTGTTACTACTTATATCCGTCATGAGCAGGTATCTAAGTGAAACACAGACGTTGCTGCTGGGTGTGAGTGGGAGGATGGAAAATAGCTCATTTCTTCAGGATGTAGAGAAAGGAATCCAAAAGAGATTTAAAGCTCTCGTGTACGCCAACAACAATTTATTATTATTCTGCAAAAGTGAAGTTGGAGAACAAAGAATGCTTAACTCAAATAATTGTTAATGAAACATGTCTCAAAGAATGAAGCATGTTTTAATTTCGAGTCTATACCATCTCCCCAGTGCATCAGACCCACCTTAGGGGAAAAAACAGGTTAAGACTCGCTTTGGAGACCAGAAATGATTAGTGCTGTTCCTAGCTCAGTCAAAGAAAGTGTTACCGGAAAGTGCTCTGTCCCCAGGGCTGAATGCACTGCCTTTGTAATGTTTCCTGTCTCCACTTCCAAGAGAACTGGGCCTAAGGATTGAGTTGGCCTGTGCAGCAATGAAATATGAACCACGGGGCCAGTTCTTTAGGGGTGTGTATTAGCGTAGTTAATTAATGCAAAGTTGCCAGCTCCAGAAAGCTTTAAGAAGCTTGCTCTATTAGCTTATCAAGGCGAATGTGAAGAGATGACTCTCGATCACTTTCCATTAGTGAAGCAGGGAGAGAATTTATAATAGAAAAGATATCTTCAGTCTAGCGGGCAAATGTATAATAAGATCCAAAGGCTGGAAGTTGGAGTTCTGTAAATTCAAAGTGCAAATAAGGAGCAGATTTTTAATGAGGGTAACTCAAATAGCCATTTAACTCATTTACCTTGGCAAATGGTGGCTTCTCCGTCATTGAATGTCTTTAAATCAGGACTGGGTGACTTTCTAAAAGATATGCTCTAGGTCAGCTGATAGGTACTGAGCTTGATACCAGAATCTGCATGAAATTCCATGGCATGTGTTGTACAGGAGATTAGATGGTTGTAATCATCCCTGCGAGCCTTAAATCTTCTTCTTTTTTTTTCCCCTAAGAACCAATTTTGATGCCAAGTCTACTTAAGAATTTTATAAATGGGCAATTGGCTATCACCTGATTTGTACTGTAAAATACACAGGATTTATGTAACTTCAGGTATTTACATTGCAAAAGTCTGTTCTCTATATCACTTATTAAAAATAGCCCTTCTCAAATATAAAACTTTGTATGGAAAAAGACAATGGCTTCACATGTGAGAAATTCATTTCCACATAATTGTGTCCCAGTGTTTCTACCCCTGAAGCATTACAAATTTTTAAGCTGAAATGGAGGCGGTAAATCTTCCTTTAGAAAGATGAACACTGTGCTGTGGGAATGGTTACTGAAATGGCTTTACTTTGAAGCAGAGCAAGAACACTTAATTTTTATTTACTATTGTAAAAGAAACCCTTTGATTACAGGAAAAAGCTGACAAATATGAAAATATGACTGTGATTTGGGCAGAATTCCAGAGACTTTAGAGAGAATGATGCTTTTATCTTCAGATGGCCTTTGACTGCTGCATTTATTCCATTAATAGATCCAGTATGGGTAATGTCATACTTTGTGCATTTGCCTCTGTATCTGGCCTTTGTATAAACTGGAAGGGGAAGGTATATTGATATGTATCTCTACTGGAAATATGATGGAATAATATTCTGTTATTTCCCTGGAGTATTGGGAACACTGTAGAAAAGTTCAGTTCTTGATAAATGTCCAAGGTCAGGCTTTTATCTTCCCTAATTATAATTTTAAATATACCAAAATAAGAATAAAATTGATCCAAAGTTGTTGCAAATTTTATATAAATGTGTTATTTCAGCCTCTCCTGAAGTAAGTAAAGTAGTTGTAATTAATCATATCTGGCTGCATTGGCTAATCTGGATTAAAGGACACTCTGAATGTGTGGTAGAAACAAAGGTGTTCAACATACAATGTTTCCTAGATACTGAATTTCATAAGACTCTGCCAGTTAAAAGTCTCCTGCCTTCTCTCTGCTAATGTGTCATTTTGGATATGAAACAGTTAGGTTTATGAAGCTATAGTTGATATTCAGCTGCTTGCACTTCATATCCAAAATGAGCTCTGGACAAGATGGATATTACTTGCACCGTTATAGCTCATTGGTTTGAACACTGCCCTGCTAAACCCAGGGTTGTGAATTCAATCCTGGAGGGGGACAATTTAGGGATCTGGGGCAAGCAGATTAAAAAAAATCTGTCAGGGATGGTGATAGCTGATGGTGATGCTGTGAATGCAGGGGACTGGACTTGATAACCTCTCAAGGTCCCTTCCAGTTCTATAAAATAGGTATACACAGGTGAGGGGGAAAGGACCCATTTCTGTGGAATGAAAGTGTTTATATTAGAGGCTTCAGTTAAAGAAGGCCTTCGTCCTCGCACCCTAATTTACACACGTATATGTGTGTGTGTATATTGGAAAGTGAAGAACTAGATCAGGAACTTAGGTGTTGCTATTTATACATCAGCTTCCCACAGGTAAAATAGAGAGACAAAACAGCCCACAAAATTAATAGGTCTTCATTGTCAGAGAAAGCAAAATCCATTTACGAAACTCTCATTGAAACTTTTAGGTGGAAACCACTACCAACTGTGGGCTTTAGCCTTCACTTCTGTCCCCATTCTCACACTCCTAGAAAAAATAAGTTTAATAGGACAAGTTATGATTTTGGTGAGGAGATGATGCCACCTGCATATCCAGGCCTCTAGACCTCTCCTACTTCAAGCACAGATCCTGACTAAGATCACACTTACTTTTTTTGTTTCACATGAATTCTGTTGACTTCTGTTATATGGAAACAATCTTTCCATAATTGACCTAGAGTTGCCTTCTCACAAGTCCAGCCAAAATCTTTATAAAAATATAAAATGTGAGAAATGTAAAATATGTTTGGAAGTAAGAGAAAACAACAATTGCTGGTAAAATTAAAACACTCACTCTCCACTTGTATGTTACATTTTTGAGCTCTCCTACTGTCTCTGGGTACCCATTCAGCCCAGTATTTCACTTTGTGGCTGTGAGTGAAGTTAGTTGAACTGTTTACCACAACAACACATTATATAAATAAGTCAGTCACATTGTAACAAAATCTCAGAATGCCAAGCCAATAGTCATTGGCTGGGGGAAAAAAAAGAAAAAAAAAAAAGGCAATTGAAAGCAATGTATTATAAAGCACTCCAGTGCACCCTTTTATACTGTTAGAAACATAGCACTTGCCATACTTCACTATTTGTCCCAATGGCTGTCATATAATTGAGAAAAGCAGTCAAGTAGCACTTTAAAGACTAGCAAAATAATTTATTAGGTGAGTGCTACTTGACTGCTTTTTGTGCTGATAGTATATAGACTAGCACAGCTCCCTCTCTGTTATAATTGAGAAAAGTGTAAAACATCCGTAATACACCTACTTGTGTTGTGTTGTATAATGGTGGAATTCTTTTTAACCCAACCTTGTGATCATTTCCTGAAAAGGAAATTTATACCTCATGCTGTTTTAGTCTAGTAGTGTAGTTACAGATGCTATTCTTACTACCATACACAATAAGAGGGAAAAGATGAGGTAACATCTTTTATAAGACCAACATCTGTTGGTGAAAGACAAGCTTTTGAGCTACCCAGAGATCATGTTTAGGTCTGGGAAATCAGAGTGTGGCAGCTAAATACAAGGTGGAACAGATTGTTTAGCCTAAGTAGTTAACACACGTTGGAAGAGACTATTTGAAGTAAAGTTGCCTGTTAATCTTTTGCAGATACAGGACAAAAAGGAGGGGTTATAGGGTTGCGGAGTCTTGTGCTAAGCCATAAATCTAGTGTATATATTAAGTGTGTGTATTAAGACTGTGACTTTTAGTGTCTAGCACCGTGGTGTCCAATACACTCCCTGTTTGCCACATGTGGCGAAGGGGGCAGCATAGTGTGGCAGAATGCGGCTTAGCAGAGCCGAACATGTGGGTCGCCCCTCTGGGCGCTCCATGCATGTGACCCAGCACGTGATGGGACAAGCACATGAAGGCGACTCCTCTGGCCCTATCAGGCTGCAGACACAGTGCAGCAAGTGTGGCATGGCTCCAGCCCAGGGCGGCTCACATGGCTCTAAGTGAATAATCTCATGGAGGGGGGTGCCTGGCTGAGGGGGGGGTACCTTGTTGGGGGGAGGAGGTGACACCTGACTGGGTGGGGGCGTGTGACAATTGGTTTAATTTCTCGTGGACACCACTGGTCTAGCAAAATTGTGAATTTAAGCACTCCTGGTTTTGTCTGTCATTTGGCTGTGTAAGTTCATTGAAGAGCATAGTGTTGGTCCAGCTTGACTCCTGCCGTTGTTGTGAGGGTTTTTAGTGCGCTGGAGGAGGTGTACCACACGCTGTTGTGCTAGGCAGGAATGAGAGAAGCTTCCTAAAACTGAGGGGCTGACTGGCACTCAAACTGTAGCCCTGCCCTCCATGCCTCCCCTTCCTCCAGCTTATGCTGCCTCTCCCCGCTGAGCCCCTGTACTTGTGCACTGCACCTTCCCACTAAGGCCCCACCCCTCAATTGCTCCTCTCTCATTTTCCCTCCATTGCTTGGCCATGCAGCCAGTGAAAGGTGGGAGAACATAGCCCTTCCGCTCTTAAAAGTGATGCAATCATGGTCCTATTGCCTCCCCTGTTTCAGCATACATTTGTGTATGACCAATGGGTTTTGAAAGTAGTGCTGTGCATTATTTCTATAATGCACTTGGTTCAGTAGCATCCTGCACTGGAGTTCCACAGTCTAATATGTTTCATATATTGTTACCTTTCAATTTAGCTGAACTGTGTCTTTTTTTCTTTAAAAAAAATCCTTATGGCTTCCATTATTTCATGAGTCAGTAGTAGATCATCTTCTTCCCTTAAACTTTCAAAACCAGAGTGATATGTTCTGATTTGTAATTTCATTGATTCTAAGGCAGTCACATTTAATTAATACAAGCATGTAGGGAGAATGAAGCCCTATGTAATTCTGTTAATTTTTTAGTGGTTTTTGTTTTTTAATTAGACTTCTAATCTTTGGGGGGTGTCGTGGGTATTTATGGTTGGATTGTATTTCTCTCTCTTTAAGGGTTTGGGTTTACTGTTCAAGTAAAATAGTGCTTAGCTTTTACCGTATCAGTGCCTATTGATTGTTAGTAAATCTCATTTGGCTTTTCCATATGGTATCATCAAGGTCACGTGTAATTGAGATGTTCCAAGAGATCATGGAGAAAAAGATAGCTTTTTTTTTTTCTTCCTCATCTATGAGAACGTGTATCCAGTAAGTGGTAGCTGAATCCTGTTGAACAAGTGTAGTCTCCTTAAGAAAGCCATCCAACAGCACTTTAAAGACTAACAAAATAGTTTATTAGGTGATGAGTTTTCATGGGACAGACCCACTTCTTCAGATGATAGCCATACCAGAACAGACTCTATTTAAGGCACAGAGAACCAAAAGTAGTAATCAAGTTTGACAAATCAGAAGAATTGTTATCAAGGTAAGCAAATCAGAGAGCAGAGGGGCAGAAGGGAGTGGAGGAGATTCAAGAATTAGATGAAGCAGAGTATTCAGAAGAGCCCCTATAATGAGCTAGAAAATTGTGATCCCAGTTCAAACCATGTGTTAATGTGTCGAATTTATTCTTGACTCTCCCCTCCCCCTTCTGCCCTCTGCTTTCTGATTTGCTTATCTTGATAATAATTCTTCTGATTTGTCAACCTTGATTACTATTTTTGGTTCTCTTTGCCTTAAATATTGAGTCTGTTCTAGCATGGCTGTCATCTGAAGAAGTGGGTCTGTCCGACGAAAGCTCATCACCTAATAAATTATTTTGTTAGTCTTTAAAGTGCTATTGGACTGCTTTTTTGTTTTGATAGTATATAGACTAGCACAGCTATCTCTCTGTTACTAGTCTCCTTAAGGTGTCAGATAAGCAATTTGGTTCATTCTTTTTTCTAAGTATTTTCAAATGATCCTAAATTGAGAGAGCCATAATTTCTGTGACTCCAGCTAAATGGTGTCTCCAGTATTTGAAAAGAATTTTGTATTCATTCCAGAGCACTGTGAAATTCCTGTAATCTTTCAGATATGTCTCATCAGTGGCTGTTCACATGACTGTTGAGTAGCTTGAAAAGATCACTCAAAATTATAGCTGCATACTATCCTATCTCATCTCATTGGTGTCCACATTCATATTTTAGACTGTAATACAGAATGGTGTTTCCTTTGGAGTAAGCATTTCCTGATCAGAGTACAGTATCAATGCAAAATATTTAAGAGAAATCTGTAAATTTCAGCAATCTTTCTTAAATTTTCCAGCACTGTTGTTGTAAATTCTTTTAACATTTTCCCAGATTTTGTGTTCCCAATGTATGTACTGTAGATTATAAGTGAGCTGAAGCAGAAAAGGATACTACTGTATTAATTTTTGTGCTGTCATACGTATAGTTTCATGCTTCACTTATGTATATCTGGCACTCAAGAAATAAAGAGGGGTGAGAGAGACTGAGGAGTGAACTAAGCCACATTTCAGATTCCAGATTTGACTTTAGGGAGTACAATACCAATATGGACACTTACATACAAGTTTTAAGTACAAAAATAGCTACCAGAGAGAGAGATGTGCCACAGCCTTTGAAAGTAATCCTTACTGAAGAAAAACAGTATCTATGAAACATATCATCTGGTTTAACTAGATAAATCTAATCAAGGTTGTATTTTCTTTTAGACTTTTATTCATTTTCTTCCATCCAGTTATGCTTGGATGATACGTTGTGTACTGCATGTCTAAAGAGAAACAAATGTTCTGAAGAAGTAATGGAAACTGAATGAGTTTTGTCTACAAAAGTCATTTTTAAAGAGTATCATGTCCTAATTAAGTTCTTAGTATTCCCAGTTATTAATAAGGGACAAGAAGTGATTCTAGGCACTAAATTCTATTTTATTACATTTTTGGCAGATGAAAATGAAGCAAATGTTCAGTTACATGGACTTTTCTAGAACTGGAAGATTCATTTGCAGTATTATAAACGTTAAGGGGTGCCTTTTGCAACAACTGCTATATGAAATCATTCATCCCTCCAGGAATATGTGAATTGGGAGTATGTATGAGGTTTTTTATCACAATTCTGCAATAATGATGATTTTACTACTTAAAGATATGTACTCCATCCTAGGGATAGCCACAAATATTTTTATCAGTAACTTGTTAAAGTGCCATGTCATTAATGTATATTGCTTAAGAACTTCCGGTCATTTTAATGCTGTATTTTAAGCTATCCAGTTGTGTGTTGGAACCTCTATACTTAAATTTTGCCACTGTGCTTTGATTCCAGGAGTGTGATAGATAGCATCTTGGAGGTATGTAGGCAAATTCCTTTATGCTCTTGACACATTCCTACCTGTGAAGTTGTATTTTCTTTACTAATCTTTGGTATCAACAGCAAATGACAGTGTACAGTTATCCCAAATTCTTGTGTGTATCTGTGTTTGAAGGGATTTTGAATAGTCATGTTTGTTAAGGGTGATTGTTGGTTCTGCTGTTATCAGTAGCTAGGATGTAGGATGGTGCTTTCTTCTTCTGAGGCAGGCAATAATTTGTGTTCACTGCAAGTTACATTCTTTTTGCTCTTTGTAATAGATAACACATTAGCTGGCTTCATAATTCCTGCTTTATTTTTGGTTTGTGTGGCTGTAAAGTCAGCTACAGGGGATAGTTCTAGCTATCTCAGGAAATATTTTTCTTTAATTGAATGGTTTTATTAAAAACTTCTGATATGAAGGTAAGAATCAATTCAAAAAGAAGGCACATCTGTATTTTGCTCCATATCAGTTTATGTTGCGAGTTTGTTGTACTGAGGATTAAGGAAACGCTTTTCTAGGTAGATCCCTATATTTATATAAAGACAGTTTAATAAAGATCCCATATTGGCACTGTGTCGTGCAGTGTAATGAAGATGGACCAAACAGTTTTGAAAGCCTCTGTGTTATTTGACTGGAAGGAAATTCTGTGTACAGATTTTTTTTCTTTTGCTTTAATGAAAAATATAAGGGAAGATATTTCCAATCTGGGAGCCTGAAATTAAACTACTGAATGAGTACCTAAGTGTAGACTATTTAGGTGACCCGATGACCTAATGTTCTTTCATGCTTGAGATC
Source organism: Carettochelys insculpta (assembly GCF_033958435.1). Lineage (NCBI taxonomy): Eukaryota > Metazoa > Chordata > Testudines > Carettochelyidae > Carettochelys > Carettochelys insculpta. The sequence continues at coordinate 97,464,865 of NC_134141.1, forward strand.
CCGAAGTGCTCAGCATTTCTGAAAATATTTAATTATACATCTGAATGTAGTTGTAAGAATCTAACTTTTGGTGTCCAATTTGAAAACTTTGGCCTAAATAACAATCATTCTTTATGTTACCTAAAGAAACTCAGTCCAAAGTATGGGTAAAAGGCATGTTTCGGATATCATCCAGGGAGTGTGAGGGACCTGTAAGAGTTGGTGCTGCCCAAATGGTGATGTATTGACCTTGAAGTGTGTTACATTCCTTCTCCAATTGTGTCTTATGGTTACTCTGCGAAGGGAGGGAGATGTTCAGCGGACAAGCTATGTGGCGAGGGAGAGAGAAGCAGAGTTTAGTGACAAGCTGAAGTGTATCAAGATCCTTCACCTTGAGTTGAGGGAGAAAAAGAGATTGCAAGGAAGCTCCTTTGAAAACACCAACACTTAATACAACTAATCACTTAAGTTTTGATTCAGTGAAATACTTAAGCACATGCTTAATTTTAGACACAATTTTAATGCTGTCTCTATTTGGCAAAGCACTTGTGTGTGCTTAAATTCTTCTGTGTTCAAGGGAACAGCATCTAACTCAGTGGTTCCCAACCTTTTTGAGACAGTGACCCATTTTGAAAATTTGGTAAAACTTTGTGACCCAAGGCAAATCAAAACCAGGGAGAGAATGTGGAGGTGGGGGGATGGTTCTTCCCTGGGGAAAAAAATTATAAATCTTGAATTGTCCGTCTAACTGCTCCCAGGCTTAAGCCCCTCGCAGCCCCAAACTACAAACCCCCACCCCCAGGCTTAAACCCCTCATAGCCCCCCTGCCTACATCACATGAGCCCCACTGCTGTCCCCTGCTGCTCCTTCTCTGGGTTGCCACTGCAGCCACCTCCTCCACATGAATCTCCCTAGCTCTCCTAATCCCTTCCCCCACCTGCAGTGCGGGCACTTCCCTGCTCTGCTGCACTGAAATGGGACTCAATTCAGTTGGTTTAATGGCCAGATCACTCCTGCTGGCCATTAAACCAATTAAATTGAATTTCATTTCAGCATGTCAGGACAGGGACTGGGAGCCAGAGGAGTGAGTGGTGGCAGTGGCAGGAACCACAAATGGCTCCTTAAAGAGCCACATGCGGCTCAGAGCCTCCAGCTGACAACCTTTTGAAAATCTAATGGCAACTCATGTTTGAGTCCCAACCCATAGGTTGGGAATCCCAAATGCTTTGCCTTAGTAGTGATGACATTGCTGTTTGTGTATGTTGCTGAATCACAGCATATCCTCTTCCTTTCCAGAGTACAGGATACTGGAACTCAGCAGACTGGAGTAGGAACAGAAAGGGAGGGATGAGCAGGAAATCCAGGAGATAGGGGGATGCTGGAGTTAGGGGAGGGCGGGACAGGCAATAGGAGCTTGGAAGAGGTTGAGGGCTGGACCAAGGAGAGAACTGGCACACGCTCTTCTCTACAACCAGGAGTTGAAACCGGGAGTTCTGAGTCTCAGCATTCCATTGCTGTGCAGCAGATAGTTGTGAGGCACTGTCAGGAATTGTGCCTTATCCCTCTCTAGTAGCTAGTATACATGGGAGATAATAGTAAGAACCACCTTTTGCTGTCAGTGACTCCGTCAGCTCAAGTGACACAAGTCTGTTGCGTGTCTCTAAAGGTCCCAGTTTTGCTCATGATCCATGTGGGAGGTCTTTATGGTTTCCGAAAAATCAGGCCACAGGAGTATCAAGTTGGGCATCCAAAATATGTGAACAATTTTGGCTTTAATTTCACTATCCCTGAGTTCTTCCTCTGTGAAATGGGGAGGATAATAGCTCAGAGAGGTGTTAAAACAAATTCATGAACCTTTTTGAAACACTTAGTACTTATCCTAACTTATGAATATTTGATTTTATTACCTTACTGTTTTTTTAACTTAAAACCTTATCTTTATCTGATAGGTCTGATATAAAGTACCAATCTCAGATGAAGAGTTCCTTCCTTGATAACATTAACAGAAAACTCTAATAAAATATAATACTTGAGGTTGTGGGGGCAGGGGAGGAGGCTGAGGGGGCAGGGATTAAGTGCTTCATTTAATATAAATTCTGCAAAAGTTGGGAAAGTTTCCATGGGAATAACTTCTCAAAGTCCAAATATATTTAAATTGCTGTTCTTTGATGATTTCTGAAGTACTTCTAGCTTCCTATGCAAGAGGGCATTGTCCTTAATTGAGAGCTGTGTTAAAGGGCTCTGTGTTCTCTCATTCACTCTGAATCTCTTGAATTGCGTCAGGCTATTGATTAATGGTGCCATGCGTTTTTCCATTCTGCCCACAAGTAGGTGCCTTTTGAGTCTATTTTTGATCCAGTTTTTAAATTGCGTCTGAGTTTGTTTTTGCATCTGGCCCAAAAGGTGTTGTGTCTTCTACAGTTGTGCACAGAGTTGTAGTTAAACTATCCTTCATGGTGAGGAGTAGAAGAAAGGTACAAAGTCTCTCTGAATAATTTCCCCTTCACAGGCACAGCAATTAGGAAATTTTCAAACTGAGCAATCTGTTTTGGCCTGTGCTTTGGAGCTATCAAAACCTTAACAAAATAAACTGCTTGGATTCTTAAAACAAATGCTTTCCTCCTAGCTTTTGGTCCTACTGCCTTGATTCAAAAAGCCACTACTTGGGGGGGAAAGAACAAATCATTGGGATAGTGTAGTAGCTGTCTGGATACAATCTGCCAGCTGTGTTGCACTTTCACTCTCCACGTGGTTTGGTATTCAATGCTGGGTAAGGTCTGAGCTTCCCATTCTCCCAAAGAGAAAATACTAATTGTCATTCTCTAGCCCAGAATTCTTTCATCTGGCAACATCTGTAATCTGGAATGATTTTAGTTAGCCAGATGACCACTTATTATGGGTGTGGCCAAGTTTCCCATGGTCCCATAAAGTTTGTTTACAGCCACCAGTCCTGACTCTGTGTCTTGTGCTGTTGTTTAACTCTAATTTACTTCTAAATGTCTTCAAAGAGTCCAGTAAACTGTAGAAATGTTGGTAATGTGCGAGACAATGTTGATCTCTCGTGGTCCAGCAAATTCTTTGTTTCAGTGCTGGTCAGGTCCCAAGGGTGCCAGATTAGAGAGGTTAGAGATTAGTAAACTAACAGGTTGCCATCACTTTTCTCCTTGCTCACTGTACAAAGACTCTGCAAATTCTCCCCATTGTCACTCATTGTACTGAATTGAACTTGTATGTGAAGTTGGTGGAGGCCTGTCATTGGGAATTCCAGATCATTTTTACTCTTAGTTGCAGCACTCTTGCTCTTTAACTCAACCAGCAAGCTAGTCTAAACTGGCACTTCAAAGCAGACCATTGGGCTTGCACAAGAACTTTTCACCCTTCTGATTTTTCTCTCAACACCTAGAAGAAAGTGGGAATATCCACCTGTACAATGATTCCAATTTTACTAGTTCCAAAAGCAAGCATTCCAGTGTCATGCCCATGATTTTTTACACTTATATAGAAAAATATTTCTGAGTGATTCATCTTTTTGGCCTACTACAAAAGCTTCTATATTTTGTTTGTAGCTGTTAAGGAAACACCTGTTGACACCTAAAGTTCTGACTAACAGCCAGCAAAATTGTGAATATATTTCATAAATACTTGTGTTGATGGACCTGCTGGAGCTACTGTTGGAGTAAAAAAGGCAGCTGCAGAAGAGTGCTTTATAAAGAGGGATTTAAGGGCATGGCAACTTTCCAAATTCCCATTGTCTGCTACACCCAGATACTGCTTTTCAGGTTGTTTATAGCCTTTAAGTCTGCCACAAGGTCAGACAAATACAATTTCTCTGTTACTTTACTTGTCTCCTTTTTCGGTGTCTCGAGTTAACATCAGGGAGGAGTTGAACCACAGTCAATGATGTCATGTATTTACTTACACTGCTCTCTCTGATGTTCAAAAATTTCAGTCACGCTTTGGAGTTTAAAACACCAAAAGTAAAATGACATAAAATGTGCAGTTCACGTCCAGCTGTGCGGGTATCTTTATTTGCTTTAACATCTGAGCTGTAATTCTAAAGCTCTGCGGAAAACTATTTGTTGTTGCTTCCCCTCCTCCCGTGTTTGTACAGATTACTAAAGAGAGACATTTGTAATTTCAGCTACTGATATGTTTTTATAGTTGATATTCTAGAGGCTTGTTTGATATTAATAGAAGTTTAGTGAAGTCAGGAAGGAAGGAAAATATGCCTGGAGAAGGTGTAATAATGTACTAATTTAAAGAGGGTATTGTTTCACTTATCACAGTTATCTGATAGTACAGTACGAGGCTGTAGTATACAACCCTATCTGAATGCCTTCCACATAAAATCAAGATAAGCAATGAACTGCTTTGTGAACTTCATGGAACACTTGGCTCTTGTTCATCTCTGATTGGGGAATGTTGTTTATCTTTTGTGTTGTATTTTCATTGATTTTGTTTTACCTTTTGGGGGAGAGGAGTTATCACTGAGTCATTTGTGCTATGCTGGTGTGGCAAGAATAACTCCATCTATAACAGTATCAGATGTACAAGCACAAAAGTAAAAATACACAGTAATTTCTTTGTTTGGTCATTGTTATTGTTAAGCACATCCAAGTTCAACTGGAACTTTATTTATGTTTACTGTTTAGGGGATAGTTCTCCAGCAATTGCATACAAAATGTCATGGATTTGGGGCTGGCTGCCTGATGAAGACTGAGTTGTGAAATTGAGCATACCATTGATTAGTAAAAACAATACAGTAATCATTTTATAAGAACAGTAAGAACTAATGCACTCAAGAAAACACCCAGTCTGCCTGTGTGATCTCATAACTTTATTATTTTATTTATTCAGTGTGGTTTGATTAACTGCAAATTCATCTAAAATGGCATCACCTTTAATACAGTTTTACCTTCCTTTGGGGTTGTTGATAGATTTCTTTGATGTTTATTTGCTACTACCCATTCCCAAAATGTTAACTTTTTGTTTCAAAGTGCAGCTGAGAGCCAGTCCTTTGTCATGGCTTATTTTTAGAGCAGTTTTAAATAAGAATCTGGAAATAGGAACCCTTGAATGGACATGAGATAGGAAAACTGGTTCTATGTAAGAAATGGACCACATTGCGGCCTGACTGACGTTCCTTGACCCAGAAAGATCCTGAGTCATTGCAATCTGTTCTGTGGGAGAGCCAAGGCAATATGACCTGGCTCATGGACAAGTTTTCAGTAGTCGTGAGAGAACAGCCTGTGGGCTAAATAATGCCATGGTTCTTCAAGCTATTCCTGTCATGGTGGGTTGTGATGTTGCACCAGATGGTTCTTGTCCAGTTGATTGAATCCGAAAGACAAGAAGGAGGTAAGCAAGGGATATATGATGCTTTTTAAGGCAGTATTTGGCTTTCCTTATTCTGTGATTTTTGTCTTCTTCATCTGTAAACATTATATAAATATTCCTGGTCCTATAGGAATAAACGTCAAAACCTTATTTTTAAAGACGGTCCCTTTTATTCCTCATGTTGGGCCCTGTGTGACATTCCCATGCATATGTATTTACGGGCTTTCCTCAGCTTATCCGAGTACTTCGTCAATTTTATATTCGCTAATGGAAGTGTTAGCTTTACAGCACACGTTTATAATAGGGTATAATTATTAACTGCATTTTACAGATGAGGAACTGAGATGGAGATTAAGTGACTTGCCAAAGTGAAAACTGAAAAAACTAAACTCCATAGGAATCTGTACGTAATAGTCCTTATTTCTCAACATTATAGAACAGTCCCCATTGTTAAGCTAAATATTTTGTACATTTATAAAACTTAATTCTTCCAAATTTAACTGTTTGCCTCTTTATAAAGGCAAAACCCAAATACTTTTATCTTTACAATATTGCTATTACTAATAATCCTGGTATTTTCAGTTTGCTGTAATGTTCTTTATTCCTTTCCTTACCCTCAATTTTTAGGTAGCTGCCAGATGTGCATAATAAATGTTTGTTTCAATAGATACTAATAGAGGCAGGTAGTCCTTGGTTATGCCATTCATCTTCCATACTGTGCAAGTAGACTTGCAGAGATTTAGCTATTTTTAACATTTGTAGGTAATCATGAATATTAAGGTCCTCTTGTGACTGTTGAAAAGGATTCTTCAAACCGCTTCATGTAACTGAGGAGTGTAGTGCTTTCAAAATTTTCCTAATGTCACATAGTTCTTGAAAGTCATAAGCATTTTACTATATAATACCATACCTTATGCTAAATACATCTTTTGTCTCTTAGAATTGGCCATTCCTTTGTATCGAAGTTCCTGAGGTCATCCTGTATCTAGTCATTGACCGTCCCTGATCTAAGAAATGGTTAATACTATGGACTCACTGCTCTCCTCATGTGAACACTACCATGCATCTTTTAAAATTAGCTACTTTACTGATAGATGCTAATGTTCACCCACATAACTGCAGACAAGACTAGGATATCTGGAATTGAGCATATCTGTGAATGATATTGCCATTCGTAAAATTATTCAGCTAATCTCATAATATATGAATTGCATACCTTCGGAAAACATATTATGACCCTGAATTAAGAAAGCATTTAAGCATATGCTTAGGCCTATTGTTATCCTTTGTTAGCTAATAAAACCCTAATATCTTAACCAGTTACTGGAAGCACAGCCTAACCCTTTAATGGCTGGGTGACAACATTATGCTGCTGATTTACAGTTCCAAAAGAATTAACATGGACTTAACCAGAAGTATCACAGTTGTCTCACTATTCATGCTGATGAAGTCTCATGAGTAGATCAGAAACTTACATTTATTGAAGACAAAAATATCTGACATTAATACCTGATGGAGTCACTCTCTTGGTGTGCATGAGAATGGTTTGATTGACGTGCATCCCTCTTGAAAGTGACTTTTAGGGAGTTAAAAAGTGTAGAGACCTGTTGGTGTCTGCCTTATGAGCACTCGTTTGAACATTGCTTTGTCAACATACTTTTTAATATTTTAAAAATATTACCAAATTTTATGATAGTTTGGGTAGGTCCTTATAAGTTCAAGAAACAGTAGAAGTGTGTAACCTCTGTGGAATATCTTGTTCCCAGACATCTCTAATTGTTTGATCTTTGTCACTAGGAAAGTGAAGGTGCTTCATTATTTAGATTCACTGCAGACTCTCCAAGTTAGGTGAATATCAGTAAGAGACATGAAGAGCTCTATGCCAAATCAAGTCAGGTTCATTTTTAATGTTGCTATACATATTGGAATGTCTGCAGTCTTCTTCCCAACTACGTACCTCACAGAAGTCAGTTATATTTCTGTACATATTTAAATTGTCTATTACTATTCTGTTGTCTTGTATTAATAAAAATACAGAAACATTTTGAGCAAACTTCATAATTTCTCATTTTCTTCCCAGACATTCTGTAGTCCCATTGTGCCCCCCCCTCAATTCTTTAATTGATCATTATGATACTTTGTTAATAGTTCTTAGTATCCTGTCAGCTTGGCTCGATGTCCAACAGAAACCTCAGCTATCTTCTGAGCTTAAGTTACTGCTGCAGACATAAATTCCTGTGATGTGTAATATTTCTGTAAATGTGAAATAATGAATAAAATTTGTGTACCACACTGCAGCTTTCTATATAAAACACACGTTTATCTCAAAGAATCCTACCTCTCCCACCAAATAGTGTGCATATATGTTTTTGGGAGGAGGTGCTGTTTGTGCAATTTTACATAAATGCATATCTTTGTACATTGAAACATGCCTCAAAGTAAGGAAAGCTACTCAGTCATTGCTGAGTGTTGATGATAAAGGACCTAGATAATAAACAGGCACTATATTCATAACTGGTATATAAGAAACTTGTAAAAGATTATATACCAGATAAATCTCTAACCACGTGAGGTACTGGTTTGAAAAATTCCAAGACTGGATGTATTATCAAATTATAGCAGTTATTGCTACTTACACTGTGTTGATTGCTCTTTGAGGGGTAGCCATATCACTCTTTCTTACACCAGTCTTTTTAGCTCTTTGAGAATGAGAGGATTTTTAGGATTGAAGAATGAGTTTCCTGGCCACAAGAATAGAAGCCTTGAAAATAAATTAGCAGGGAATTGCATGGAAGAGTGGGAATGTGCAGAGGTTTTGATTTCATTGAATGCATGCACAGACAAATACAGGAGAGGAGCAATCACTCTCTAATGGAAACATCTCCACTACGTGACTGTGGGGGAGATTTTCAAAGGTATCAAAAGGCCATTAGGTGCCCAACTCTCATTACAAGTCACTGGAAATTAGGAACTTGCCTAACTCCCTATTGTGCCTAGCAAATTTACCCCTGTAACCTTAATTCTAAGGAGGGTTCACGTCAACAGAACGTGGGAGGTCAAATGATCATTACAGTTCACAGAGAATTTTCTGTTTTGCCTATCAAATGATGATGTACTCTTAGCAATAGAATTCTTATCATAGTGTTCCTTAATGAGCTTCAGCTTTGCAAAGAGCTCTGGGAAAATACCACTATCTGGACTTTTTCCCTTCTGCTTATTTGCAAACCTATCCAAGGTAATAACCTCTTATTAGTTTTCCAAAGGGACACCTTTTCTTGTCTACAATTCTAAAGAAAAATAGAGTGTTTACGCTTGTCTAACAAATGACAAGAATAAATGTCTGATGATGTAATAGATTTCTTGTCATGCTGAATGTGCTCTTTCCAGTAAACTTTAATTGGTTGCTTGATGAAAATTAGAAAAATGGGTTTGATATGAGTCATCTTTCAATATACAGATGAAAGTAGAAGGATAAGAAAAATTTAAAAAAAATTAACTTCTTAAGGAGGTATATACGAAAGGATCTTCTGGTAAACTTGCTGGACTACTGCAATTTGAATGAATAAACAAAAGTCCATTCATCTGTAGTTTCAAGGCTCTTGTAGGTCATGCACTATTTTCATCCATTGTAATTTATTCCATTTTTACTTATTTGTCAAATTGTATAAGAACAAACAAGTGAAATTATTTTCAGTATGGAAACTATTGAAAAAGTTGTTTTTTTATATAAACTATTTTCAATATTAAATCTACAAAAATAAGTGAACAATGCTTCAAAAGAGCACACCTACTGTAAAAATTTCATACCTCAAAACCAATTCCTATTTTTTCCTATTTTCTTTATTTTTATACTGATAAAACACTTGAACAATCATTCCCAAGTTAAGTGCACCAGAAGGAGCAGTGTTCTGCTCTTGGGAACACTGTAACCTACTCAGAGTGATCACGCTATTTAGAAATACTGGTTTCAAAAGTTAGAGTAATAAGAGCAATAGTTTAAGCACTTTTTGCTTCACTTTCTTGAATATACTTACATGTTTTCTCTTGGTGGCAGTACTACATTATACGGACATTGTGATCACTGCAAGTAAAAAGTGTAGCTAAGCATCATTTGTCAGCAAAACTGCAATGGAATCAAATGGTTCAATTTCAATTAAACTGTTATGGTGGTAGTTTTAAACAAATGAAGAAATTATTCCAGCATGTGTAATATTAGTGTTGAAATTCATTGACTCCTGTTGCTTTTGTGGTGTCATAAATACTGTGTTTGTGTAAAAAGTACTTGGAGACAGAGAGAGCAAATGTTGAGTCAGAGTTCTGTTTGCTTATCTTTGGAATTAGTATAGTTAAAAGTTGTACAGTCAACCCTCAATTTTACAGACCCCAATTCAGCAGACTTCGGGAACAACAGGTGTCTGCCCATTGTTTCCGAAGTCCTCTGGGGTCCATAAAATAATACTTCCATGCGCGCGCACACACACCCCCACTCTTCAAAATTGAGGCTTATGCTGCTGCTGCCTGGATTAGCTACCATCTCTTACTTGAATAAATCTCAAATCTTACTTGAATAAACATAGTAATGCATTAGATAATTAGGTATTTCTTTGGGGACGTTCTTTGAGAATTTTGATCAGGTATTAGACAGCCATGAAATGCAAAACCTCTACCCTGATCTTATCCACTTCTCAAGTCCAAGACTTTTTGCAGTGGAACCTCTCTTCCAGCAAATCCTGGGCTCCAGTATGTCCAGGTATCTTGTCCATTTCCAATATCAGCTGAGGAAAGAGCATGTTTTGATTCAATTGTGTATGTGCTACAGTCTCTCCTGTGCAATGGTAGAGACATAGAAATTAGTCTAAATGCCGGAGTAATAGCCTTTTCCTGTCCAGATGATCACCAAGTATCCGTCAGATTGATCTATATAAAAAGACATAGCTATCAGCAGATGGAATGGCATATCTTCTAACCTTGGTCCCAGTTCTGCAACCTAATACAGACCACCTGCACCTAACATGCTAGCTGTTGAAAAGGAAGCCCTCAATGGGTTGGGATAGAGTTTGTTTAAAGGCCCTTCCAATTCTCTAAGTCTATTCAAAAATGTGTGTCATTTTCGTATTGGTGGCAAGAAAGAAAGACTAATTCCAGAAAGCTAAGTGTTCAAACTCTTAAATTTCTTATAGGATAACATATTTGAGACTCTCATCACCTTTTTCTTATGCTAACTTCAAATAGTGTCATAAATGCAGGGTGATATAGGTCTCTTGACAAGGTGCTGCAAATTATCACAATCCTTTCATGAACAAATAGCATTTAACTGCATCAGTTACTTTTCCATAAAAATGTGCTTAGCTGCAAAAACAGTCTCAAGTGTCTGCTCTTGCATGTGGGCCTTACTACATTTTCTGTAAGGACAAGGTTATCCTTTGTGCTGTGGAGTCATTCATTGCTACAGTCAACTTGTGCTTTTAGATCTCACAAAATTGTTATTCTTCCTTTTGTTTTGTCCAAAGCCTCCAAACACAGAAGAGAGCATGACGACTGCTAAAGGTGTGGAGAGTGGTTAATCTATACCATAGAAAAATGGTTCTCAGCCAGCAGTAAATGTAGCCCTGGAGGTACACAGGGGTGTTCTAGCCTAGGAGTTACCACAGCTCATCTAGATGTTTTCCTAGTTTTACAACAGACCGTATAAAAAGCTCTAGTGAGGTCAGTACGTGCTAAACTTTCATAGAGGTAATGACTTGTTTTATAGGGCTTTACATACCATACACTGAAATGTAAATACAATATTTATATTCCGATTGTTTTATAATTATATGGGAAAAATAGAAAAGTGAGCAATCTTTCAGTAAGTGTGCTCTAAAACACCTGGTATTTTTATGTCTGATTTAAAGCAAGTCATTTTTTATGTGAGATGAATTCTGGCATAAGCAAGACAAATCAGTCTCTGAAAGGGATACAGTAGTCTGAAAAGATTAAGAACCATTGCCTAAAAAAATGACCAAGATCAGGAAAAGAGAATCTTAATTCTTTCCCTTTCACACTGAGTGAGTCTGTTTTGAAAACCTCCATCTATCCTTTACTTAGGTTTATCAAATGCTGAATCTTATTCAGTTATAACTAGTTCCAAAATTCTTTCAGAAAGTAATGCAATTAATTTAATGGAAAGAGGGTGTGTTTGCTTCCTTTTGTCTCCTGTATAATTTTCACTTTTTGCTTTCCATGATTCAGGGAGAAGTCAGGATCCAAAACAGAAATTTTATCCAATTCCCTTTTATCTAAGGTTCTTATATGGCCCCAGAGTGGACGTTAATCCTGTCACAGTGTACTGGTGAGAAAATTGGCCAAAGCTGTAGAAGTAAGTTTGTATGGTACGCAGTACCAGCAAGCTCTTTATAGCCAGTACGGCATGCTGGAAAAATGATGTACCTGACTCTGGGCTCTCCAGAGAGATGCCTTTCAGGAGAACAGGATTAAAGAACAGGCAGCTGGGAGCAGTGTGTCAGGTGGAGGAACTGCCTATGGTCTAGTCCTTTGCCCATGGACTGCTGTCCCTCCCAGTGGGGGAAGAAACAGAACCTCCTCCTTCCCTACCAGCTCCTCTGTCAAACAGCCCCAACCCCCTCTGTCATAAGAAAATATGGAGAGGGGAGGGGCAGAGCTTGGGGGCTCCTGGCTGGAGGTGGGGCAGGGTCATGTACAGTATTCACATGCCCCCCTCCCCCAGTTGGTTGCCTCTGTCCCCTTCCCTTTCCCCTCTTCCCTCCCCCCCCGCCCATACCATGAAGAAATTAATTTTATTTTCACCACTGGATGGCTCCCAAGATCATAATATCTGGGCACCTCCCAGATTTTTAATGTATTTATCATCACAAGGCTCCTGTGATGCAGGGCAGTGCTGCTGTTCACATTTTACAGATGGGGCATAGAGAAAACAAGTGATTTCCCCTCCCCCCCCCGCCCCCCAGCAATGCTCAGGAAATCTATTGCAGAGCAGAGCTCTCCTTTGGCTTAAGCTGGCACTCGGAGTACTGGATCATCCTTCTGTCTCCCATTTTGGGTTGACCTTTTCCTCCAGTCTGTCCTGAGATACTTTCTTTGGGTGTATGTATGATTGCTTCTTGGGGTCATAATATGTAGCTAATGCATTAGTTGACAAGTTTTATATAAATGGTAAGTTTATATTTAGCTTAGCAATTATACAAACTTGGAAGTATACCTCCTGCTGTAAGGGCAGACAGGGAGTGACCGCAGAATCACAGATCACAGAATCATAGGGCTGGAAGGGACCTCAGGAGGTCATCTAGTCCAGCCCCCTGCTTCAAGCAGGATCAACCCCTACTAAGTCATCCCAGCCAGGACCTTGTCCAGCCGGGACTTAAAAACCTCAAGGGATGGAGAATCCACCACCTCTCTAGGCAACGCATTCCAATGCTTCACCACCTGCCTGGTGAAAAAGTTTTTCCTAATATCTAACCTACACCTTTCCCTCTTCAACTTCTGACCATTACTCCTTGTTCTGCCATCTGACACCATTGAGAACAGTTTCTCACCCTCCTTTTTAGAGCTCCCTTCAGGAAGTTGAAGGCTGCTATTAAATCACCTCTAAGTCTTCTCTTCTGTAAACTAAACAGCCCCGAATCCCTCAGCCTATCCTCATAGGTCTTGTGCCCCAGACCAGGCCCAGAGTGCCTCAGAGAAATGTGAACTGACCCTGGTATTTACTGGAAAAGAGGCACAGCACCAAATTGTTCTGTTGGGGAAAAGATTCAGTCCTATTAGGTAGGAAGTATTTCTATTTCAGAAAAAAAAATGCTAACAAGGGGGCAAAAAATCAAAACTGGCTGCATAGTATATAGGCAAACATAAATTTTATCCTAATGGCTGTCTTCTTTTGTCCCACTCTCTTCTCAATTACCTTTCATTTACCATTTCACCTGACAGTGAATGAATTTAAATGTAATTTTCAGGAATACAGTACACAAATGTTGATATTTGCATATAAAAATAATTTTGTGAGGGTTTCTACTGTGTATATTTTTAAAGCATTGGGTTTATAATTTTTCCATTGATTTAGGATGAACAACAAGTAAATGAACTTGAGCTTTTTCCAGATAGAATCTTTAAAGTTTATCAATCAGTTGAATTGATAGGAAGTCTCAATATGACTGAGGATGGCTGATAGTAGTGTTAACAGAACTCCTTGCTCTGTTTTGGAAGTTTTTATTATGATGTCACTGTCAGTTTCTATTCTGTGGAATACTAGTTTAAATGTAGCTGAAATGTCCAGTAGAAATATGACATAGTCATACATCTCACTGAATTTTTACAAAATAAACTAGAGAGTACCTTAATTGGCAATGAAATTATCTTATTTGCAACTGATAATAGTGATAGGAACCCAGAAAACAAAGGAACTTGTGTGAACAAGGTTATTTTTGGGAAAACAGCTATTTTAATTATTTATTATCTGTTCCTTGTTGTCTCGTTCTAAATGTCATCCCACAAAGGAACAGAAAAACAATTTCATTACTTCGATTATATATGGCTTACTTATGTCTAAGAAGAATGGAGATGTAAAGTTTGACAGTATTTGTGACCCTTTCATTAAAGTTGAAGACCAATCTAATATGTAACTTATACCAGAAGGGTTATTTTGCTGTCGGCCGGCTTTCATTCAAGCATAGATATAAAGATGAAGACCAAGTCATGCTACAAACCAGTGTGGTGAGTGCTAGGAATCTTGATTAAAAAGATGAAATTTCACTTGCTCATCCTTTTTGTCTACCTATAACCTAAACCCAAGTAATCACATCTCAAAATAGCACAGTTAATCCATTTTAACTTCTATCAAGAGACCTAATGAACTGTTCATTTTTTCCCTTAGGCAGAGTATTTTACTGCTCAGTGTACTTTGCCTTGAGCATCCTGAAGTCTGTAATCCCAAGTTTGTTGCCAAACTTTTACTTCTCAGCTGGCGGATCTTCAGGCTGCTGCTGTACTGCCAGCTACACTAGAATGGTCATCTTTTTAACATAATGCCAGTTCTAACACATGCTTAGAGAAACAATGTTTCAATATCTTAAATCAATTAACCCCATGTTCTTGCTGATCTCTTTATAAGAGTTGCCACAGGTTTGGTTTTCAACTGAAATACCCAGTAAAATCGGTTCAGCGGGGACCAGGGACTAAGGCAAACTCCCTACCTTCCCTGGCTCTGCATGGCTTCCAGAAGCAACCACAAGCTCCCTCCAGGTGCATGGAGGCTCTGCTTCATCAATACAGAGGTGGATCAGAATATCCTACAGGAAGATCTAATTGACCTTGAAGCTTGGAGAGAGAGAAATGGGATGAAGTTCAGGAGTACAAAATGCAGCGAGGGCAAGTGTTGTGTTAGTCAGGCAGGGCGGGCTGCTTCGGCTTGTGTGAGGATCCCAGACACCCCATGAACACCCCTGAGTGCACAGCTGCACTGAAGCCAGAGGCAGCTGGAAAGCACCACCCTGATCTCAGGGGAGGGGAAGACCCTCACCATTTGGGGCAGGAGCAGCATGGTGAGTGAGGCCTTGCCAGGAGCCACTCAGGAGAAAGAGGCACCGATGAAGGAGGAGGACAGCCAGGCAGTGCAGCTGGCAGTGAGAGGAGCTGCCACACCATCTGAGCCACAAGTGGGAGGAACTGACACCTGCCATGACACGGAGAAGGAGGAGCCAAGCAAGACCAACCAACACGCTGCAGCAGGAGCAGGACAAGACCCCCCTACAGGCAGGCACAGAGCCACATCAGGGATCTGGGGGAAGACACCTCTTCACCTTCTGGCACATTTGAACATCTGGCAGCCTCTCGATTCTGGGGGTGCCGGATATGAAAGAGTTTACTGTATATCCTCCATTGCCTCTGGGCCAATGTATAAAACAGACATTTGTTATATCCATTTATTCTTTATTCAAATTACTATCCCTGCTTTATCAATTCTTTAAGTAGTTCCTTTTTTATAGGGCAATCAGAAATGTTTCCTTAGGACTTTTCCAAAGAACAAGGCAATTTAAAGTGGTGAATGAAAATAATATGATTTTTTTTCTTAGGGTTTCAATAGTTCAGGCACCGCAGTAGCCTGTAGTAGCAATTTGGAGGTAGTATATCGACACCTTCTAAGTTGTGTTCTGGTTTTCATTACCAAGAACATTAATTCTGTACGTTAAATTCAATCTGTGGATGTTAGTTTATTTAGTGATCATAGAATGATGCAGAGATGGTATCCTGTCCAAGGACACTTCATTCATTAAAAAGCTTAAAATTATAATCTCATTAAAAGAGAGAGGCGGAATATCACTGATAAACTGCTGCTACTTCACAAAACTGTAGTAAAGTAAGGACTCTTAAGATTTATTCTGATCTTTCTGTCAACTAAAAGACATTGCATCTTGTGGCTTACCTCCTTTGTGCTGTTTTACAGCTGCACAGGCTGTGGTGGAATAACACTGGATCTTATACTATACATCTTGGCATAGAAATGGCAAAATAGCCTAATTGTATTAAATCTTTTCAGTTACTGCCTAGACACAATTGTCTGTGCTTGATGAGATTCTCATTCAAGTAACCCTCGACCTCATAAAATTCTGAACTCATACCTGAAACCTACACTTTATAATGCCAGATTTTTTTCCCATTTTCAGTTGATGCAGTTAACTTGTATCAAGTTTAAAAATAAGGCTTTAAAAGAATCAATTTCATGGTGAATGCATCTAGTCAATTAGGCCATTTAAACAACATCTTACTCGTGTGTAGCAGACCATTTTACAAGTAACTGATAGTTTTACAAGCCTGTGTTTCAGACACGATAATTGGTTGTCTCTGATATGTGAGTTTGAGACTTAAACTCATTAACTTCCTTCAGTGTACAGAATATTTCTTAACTAATGTTATTCTGTACCAAGGCATGATATTTTTAGGTAGTCATTTAAAAGTACATTACCAGAGTAGTACCGGGGGGGCGGGTTACCTTTAACCCTTTTGACTTTCACCATTTATAAGCAAAAGTCAGCTATCTAGTAACGGGATAATTTCTGTTTTAGGCAAAAATTCAAGTAATATAGCTTAATGTGTAAGTGTGTAGAGTTTGGGATTATATTATGCCCACACAAAAAATAACAAGGAAGAGATGTTACACTTTCGTCATATTTCATAGTTGCCACTAGCCAGGTTATTTGTTGGATGAGTGGAGAGGAAGGGGAATTAGTAGGAAAAGAAAATGTGGGCTGAGTAAAGTTCTCTGTCCGTTGGGGTTAATCTTGACTCATTAGCTTCAACTATTTATGTCTGCAGTATCTTTAATTTATTTTTAGGCAGAGATGGTCTCTTACAGGTGCCATGGCACAGAGAAGCACTCACAGAATTCAGAGGGGCAGCCATGTTAGTCACCTTAAAGACTAATAAATTGATGAGGGCATAAGCTTTTGTGAGTAAGTTATATCCAAGAGCCACATTTACATGCACAGCTTCTGTCAACAAAACTCGGCTGTTCGGTCAGCAGTGTTATCCCTGTTCCCAGTCAAGTGTAATGCCTCTGTCAACAGTGTTTGGCCAACAGCATGCCCGTGTATATGATTCTGTCGACAGGGAGGGCTTCCAGTTCCCCGGGCAGTCCTGTTTG
The DNA here is from genome assembly GCF_033958435.1 of Carettochelys insculpta. NCBI lineage: Eukaryota > Metazoa > Chordata > Testudines > Carettochelyidae > Carettochelys > Carettochelys insculpta. The sequence continues at coordinate 97,481,834 of NC_134141.1, forward strand.
CAGAGCTTCCAGTCAGCCATTCTGTCAAGAGAGGCAGGGCAGTGTGGCTGCTCTGTGTAGACAGAGCGGCTTGCTCTTTCAATCTGCTTTGGTTGTAGACGCTATCTGTCGACAGAGGTACTGCCGAGATTTCTCTGTCAACAGTGACTTCTCTCAACAAAGGCTGCCCATCCAGGCATAGCCTACTAGTGTATAAACTTATTCCCTAATCAGTTTTTTAGTCTTTGAGGTGCCACTGGGCTCCGGGTTGTTTTAACAGACAAAATTGTGTTTCAAATGAAGAAAAAGGAGGCTGCTGTCTATCAGCCTGTGAGACCCTGACGCTGACCCTGGGCAAACACCTGAGGGGGGCAGATAGCCATGCTGAGTGAGTACTGGTTACAGATGCAGGAGTGCTAGAATTGTTCACTTCAGTAACTATACAAATTATGCACAAAATCCAAGATTATTTCTGGCACTCTGTTATGATGCACACACAATTCAAATAAGTGATAAAATATTATCTCGTGCTTGTGTTAATTCATTACTTAGATCACTTGAGGTGTTATAAAAATGAGAATCCACAGGACTTTTAGATCTCTTTTATTAGGTCAGATACAAATCCATAAAGTGCTTTGAAGCTTTTGACCATGAGCACTTTTATGTATGAATGCTATGTATTCTGACTCTATATATATGTACTGTGAGTCAGTCCCACGGACTGCCCTGGTACATTGGGCACTGAGCACTTGAACAACAGAGCCTAAAACTAACTCTTTTCAGTGCTTCACAGCACTACTGACACTGGTGACTAGCTGATATCTAATTCATCAGCTAGTGCTACCTGCATCACCACCATTGTTCACACCGATGACAGTGTTGGCAATAATCTAGCACTAACTAGCACCCATGAGCCTGCTGGCACCCAGCACCATCAGAGCAACACTCAGCGCTGCACTGCTCAACACTACAACAGTTCCTGACCTCACCTCTCCTTGGCACTGGAGGCTCCATGCAAACTCAGCCATCCTCTCCTGTCTCAGACAATGATAACAGTGCATGGAAGAGGCTGCATTCTCACCGCATGCCTTCCTCTGCCACAACCTAAAACCCCACAGTGGCCATTTGCACATAAAAATAACACTGATTCCTGTGGCTTGTTCAACCATAGATGCCCCTGTACCCAATGCAGTGGCAGTCATGGAAGCTATGGAACCAATGCAGACTACCCAGTTCCCATACATCCTTGTGTCTCAGACTTGCTCCCAGATCTGCTAACCACCAACTTCCCTTATAGCCTCCACATCTGAAGAACCAGAAGAGAGACAGGATATGGAAGAGGACCAAGCCAAGGACACTTAAGTCACTGAAACACAACTTCTACTAATCCCCTGACATAGCTGTCATGCCATCCCCACCAGTGATGGGGGAAGACATCAAACAGTTCCAGGATCTCTTCAAATGAGTGGCTGTAAGTCAGGGCGTCCCCATGGATGAGGTGCAGGAGAACCAATACAAACTTCTCAAGATTCTCCATCTGCACCGTCCCAGATTGCTCTGCCAATGCATCGTGCTATGTTAGACCCAGCTGACACCACCTGGTAGACGTTCTTCTCTGTGGCCACTCTTGCATCTGCACCTCACTGGAAAAAAGAGAAGGTGCACACCGGATCACTGTTGGAACCCCTAGCCTTACAGCTGACAACATTCCAGGCCCTCAGATACAGCAAGAAACTGAAACCAAAACACCGGGTACATACAGCAACGAGGATCAGACCCTCCCACAAATATCTACCGTCATACTCCAATTTTGAAGGCTTAGCCATAAGCCCGAGTGAGCCCTATTTGGCTACCACCTGAAACACTTCCTCCAAGCATGGCACAACTTCATACAATATTGTTAGGTGTTCAAGAGAATACAAGCTGGATTCGCTATCCTCTTCTCACCTCACTTCCCACTTCTCACCGTTCTTCAGGGACCCTTCACACGAGTGCCTCCTATGAACTGAGGCTGCTTGTCTGATCCAAGTAGGAGCCATGGAACCAGTTACCCTGCAACATGGAGGAAAAGGGTTCTACTCATGATATTTCCTGACTCAAAATTAAAATGGAGGATGGGAGATAATCCTGGATCTGTAGTGACTCAACAAATTCGTACAATCCCAAAGATTTAAACTGGTCTCTCTAGGCATTATAATACCAGTTCTGGAACAAATTTTGAACTAGATATAATTGTCAGAAACCCATTTGAAAAAGCTTTTGGATCTACAGTTTTTGCTAAAAGCAAAATTTCCAATGTTTTCTAGCCATACAAGGTAAGCTACTAACACAAGTTTCACAACACTTTCATAACCACTATTGCTTTTCACTACTTGCAAGTCCAATCCAATATCAAATGCAGACTGATCAGTTCTGAATTAGTTTTAACATGTATCACAGGTCATTGAAAAACAAAAGTTTTGCAAGTATTTTGTTTATTTTTTTCCAGTCCATCAAAAACTTTCTTTTTTCTCCTCAGCTATGGGAAAGACATTGTTAGTCAACTATACCTACTGAGTATTGAAGCAGACTCTTCAAACATACAAATGAATCTGTCAGCTTTTGGTATACAAAATAGTGGAAATAGTTCCTAAAGCCCTTGAATTATTGAGGTCCATCCACTATAGTGTAAAGTTTAAATTGGAGAATGCAATAACATACAATGAATTGTTTTATAGCTCACTGAAAGATCACTTCTGAGCCACTGTTGTTAAATATCTAACATGGGATAGGCTAATTATAGTCCCTTCCTATATCTGGGTTAGAGACAAGGCAGCTAGCAAGCCTTTTCCTCTATGGCTATCCCCAGAATAGCTGCACTCCTCTGGGTGTTCCAAACAGCTGTTCTGTGGTGTCATCACCAGAGGTTCCTACTCCAAAGGCCGCCGCCTTATGATGATCATCTTTCTCTTACTTCAGCAGCCCCTTAGACTTGGGTTCTCTGGCTGCGGGTATTTGTGCCAGATTGCTAAGTTAATGACTATATTCTATTCACATACCAAGAAATAATAAAAAAAAAAAAAAAAAAAAAAAAAAAAAAAGAAGAAACTGTTGTTTTATATTTTTGTCAAGAAAACTATTTTACTACCCCAGTTTACCAAAGAGAATTTTGTCTTGTTTTATTATTCAATTATTGACTCTGTTTTGGAACATACCGTCTCTGAAATTTAACCTAAAATTATTTTGTACATCCTGACAGCAGTATGACCTGGTAAGGAATGTCACTTTTCCTCTAAGTTACATGAAGACCAAAGTACTTATGGGCTTGGTACTGTTATTTCCTTTCCATGTGCATTTTCATATATTGTCGTTATTAAAGCTGAAGGACAAGTACTCTGTCGTTAAAGTGCATTTACCCTTTAATAGTCAACCTTGGTTATTGGTCTTATTAGGAATGTAAATGAAGATTTTTATAGTCAGTGGGGGCAGATGGCAATGGACTGCCAGTAGGGGGTGCATGGTAGGCATTCTGTTCGTTAGAGGTCTGAAAATCTCAGGTTACTCAGCCATTTTTGTCAGCTTAACACCAGCAGTCCTTTTTACCAAGTGGCTATAGTGTAACCTTGATTTGTTGTGGTGTTATACACCTTTCACTTCCTCTCCATATTTAACATTCAATGAGTGCATTTACAAAAGCAAACCACTGCACTTGTGTACCCTTGTACTCAAACCCTTTTGTTAGTGTACTTTGTTTAAACATTGACCTAAGTTGACTTCTGTTATAATTTCTACTATATGAAAGATTCCAACATAAATACATTCTCAAAGTTAATGTATATTCTAATGATTTAATCATATTAACTTGTAGATTGAATATGAGTATGAAATAGGTTTCCTAATAGTATTAAAAATCAGTTCTAAAATCCTTAATTGTCAAACAAGATTTTAGGCAATTTTTAAAATGTTTCAGTATTACAAATTTTGAACTTGTATGGCTGGTGATAATTGATGTTCATAGGTAAGTATTCTAGCCTTTGTCTACTCCTGATTTTACTTAATTTTTCCAGGCTGTTACCAACCTCACTCTGCAGTGCTTAATAAATCTAGGTTTGAGTATTTCTGAGCTGACTGGGCAGATGCACCTTCTTCTTCCTTTGCAATAGAAATATCAATTTTTCTGGTAACTATGATTAAGATTCCTAATAATGCAGTTACATTTATAGACTGCTATGGAAAAGTAGATTCTCCTGTCATGCTCTAATATTTCCAATACAGACTTCCGTCTATCACATCATCAAAATATATTGTCACAACAGTAATTAATAAAAATTGTGACAGACTTCTAGTATTTAAGTAGATTAGGTAAACAAAACATTGTAAAAATATTTTGGAGCGATGAATGGAGAATGTACAGCTTCTTTAGTCTTCAGGATATTTGATGAGTACAGAGACTAGTACTGTACCTGATCCCTGATTGTGGCCTCTGTTGCCGCCACAATACAAATAAAAATGGTTACTTTTATTGTGCATGTTTGTGGTTGTCTTTACAAGAATAGAAAACTAATATTTCTTTTAAAGCATTCCTCAGTACAAGGATGTTCAAACTAAACTTTGTAAGGACAAAATATTTCTATTGGTTTGTTGACAATAGTAAACATTGATGCATGTAACTGCAATTACATAAGATAAAAGCCCCTTTCTATTTGAGGTCAGACACAAGTAGGTTTTCTCGGTCAAATACTAAGGGAAAAAATTGTTGGAATTTTTCTTGGCAAACGCAGCTTAATGAAATCCATTGATCACAATAGTCTGAAAAGTACCGCGTATTATACGACTTCATGTATAGAAGACCAAGCAATTTATTGAACCAATTTTTTTCTTGATGCTTTATTTAAAATGCAATGAGATTATGATGTTTCAAAGGGATAAGAGCGTTTGTGTGAGTTTGAGAAAAGCAACCAACATCCCCGGGTTTCTTAGTTGTCTTTCCTGTTTTACGTTTGCTGTCATGAATGTCAGTGAAATCTTTACTAGGCATGACGTTTTGCCAAATAGTTTTCAAGTATGTTGAAACTCTTAAAGTTTATCATTTACAGTTGTATATTTACAATTTGTAAGTGTGCCTTTGCTACATGATACAAATAACACAGTGGGATTGAATTTAGTCAGAGTGTCACACCTTAACAGGCATTATTCTATATCAGTGGTTTTCCATCTTTTTTCATTTGTGGACCCTTAAATTTCAAATGGAGGGATGGAGTCCTTTAGAAATCTTAGGAAGAATCCACAGGTCCCCATGGTTCTGGACAACAGGTTGAAAACCTCTGTTCTGTGGTGGTGATGATACTAATACTTATTTTATTGTATCTATAATATGTTAGATAATAAATGGAGACAGACAATATGTCTCATACATAATTAAGTTGATCACATTAATATCCTAGGCTTCACTGTATTAACTACAAATGAGCCAACCAGTTGTATGAGACATTTGCAGCTAGCATTCTTTTGCTCGAGATTTCCAATAAAGCTCTATAGTATTTTACCACAGAATCAAGTACGTAAGATACGGGAACTTTTTTTGACAGTGAAATTTATGTGTGTAATGTGTTTTGGTTGATCAGGTAGCTATGGAGTTTTACCAGTAACAATATGGTGCAGCATGTCCCGAGATTGATTTTAAAGTACAAATCCAGCTGTTCATAAAGTTGCTTGTTGTTATTTTGTGACTATTTAGAGCACTTGCTTAATACACTTTACTTTGTGCCTTAAGTGCATATAATTCTTTCTCAGACCTCCCATGCTGCTAAATGTATTGGTGGAATGGTGGTTCACAAAGCAGGTCACTCACCCCTAAAGAAGAAACTTTCCAGTCACAACATAGAACCTATAGTGTAAGAACAGCTGTGGATGTGATCTAAAAATGTGTGTGTTTTTCGGCAGGGGTGGGGGAGGGTTTCAGATTTTATTTTTGAGAGACCAGGTGTACCATGAAAGAAATAATACTAATTTTTTCCTCTTTACTTTTTTAAAAAATAGATTAAAAAATATTTTGAACTTGAACCACTTGCACGAGGAAAGCGCTGGATTCTTAAACCCTGCTCCCTGGATGATATGGAAGCAGTAAAAGACAGCTTCACCCTTCTGATAAATTTGCTAGAAGAGAGAGATCTTGAGCCTTCAAGAATGTGAAAAGCTAGGAAAGTGGACTGCTTCTCCAATCATCATTGTACCTCTTTGTTCTGCTCACAGCTTAATTATGATTTCGTATCAAGACTGCATTTACGGCTGACAGTACATATAAACTTTCATTTAGTGCAGAAGATCTGTTTGTTAAAATAAATGGGCTGTAAATTATGTACATGATTATTCCAGTTGTCAGCTAAACTACTGAAGTATAGGGGGTTACTCTTTGTTTACCACTAATTCTACTCACGGCACATTTTGTCCCCGCGTTATCTGAAAAGCACTCTTGATATGGAATAGTGTGTGCACAAAATCACAGTCTGTAGAGTGAAAATATGCCACCAGCTATGTTTTCCGAAACGTAAGTATTATAAGAATTTGCATGTATTCCTTGGTGTGTTTGCTTGTTTGCCGACCCCAAGCATTACTAGGAAAGGATGGTCGCCAAGAGCACTGGAAATCCTCTTACAAACGGGGAAATGTCCTGTTGCAAAGTCTAGTCTGAAGTCTTGCTGAATGAAAATACAAATAGCTTGTTGATTGATTACTGTGCTAATTCTTAACCCTTTCAAAGGCACAAGCGGTCAAGTTAGTGAGAGTAACAGGAAGTAAGACACAAACCCAGCCTGTGCACATATCAGTATTCGTTATGGTTTTTTTGGGGTTAACTTAAATATAAAAAATAACTTGCATTTCATTGAAGCCACAAACTAAGTAGACAAGGCTTTTAAAAAATTAAATAGGTTGGGCGCAATAATTTGCCAATTTTTGGTGGCTATGATTAAAGATCAGCAAGAGTATATATATTTCCACTCAGATGTGGATGAATGCTGTATAAATAGCATGAACTGTGACAGATTTAAAATAAGGGACCTCCTGTATCACTCACTCAAAGTAGTATTGTTATCACAACTGTGCTTCTGCCTCTCCACTGTAGTTAAAGTTCCTTCAATATTTCTGTGATAAACCCCTATTTTCAGGCTTTTCAAAATGCTTCCAGAAATCTGCTCAGGCCTGAAAGTTAGTAAAAAGGGCATTCATCAGAACCAAAGTTTTGAACAAATTTAGAAGAACTCCATATAGTTCTAACCCTTAACCCTGCCCATCCCTGGTTTGTAACATTTGCATGCCTTTCAGCGGTGTTAAACTGATATATCTCAGTTTGGTATTCAAATGAGCATCTCAGTTCATTGATTCATAATAAAGCCAGAGATGAGAACAGGGTGTAGAGATCAGCCACCTGGTGCGCTGCTTGGATGTTGTGGCTCATACAATTAGCTGCCCACATGCACCAATACCCAGCTCGATGCACAGCCTGCAGTGGCATACTGAGGTATAGGAATCCATTTCTTTCAGTTTATTATTGTTTATAACAGGTTTGACAGGTACATAATGAGAGAGAGCCTATAGAAGCAGCTTTGCAGTTTGGAATGTGCACTTTGTTAAATTAACTAGTTTCAGTAATTTTTAAATTTCCTTGAATTATTTGGATTACATCTCCCTTCAGCTACACGCGGCTTCCCTGTGGTCCATTTTAATCCCAAGTCTGAAGCCTAACAGATGCTACTTCAACTGAATGGGGGTTCCTGAGTGGCTCCTGAATTATTTGTGTACTAGAAAATGAGAGATGAAAGTGACCACAGAGAGAGAATCTGTTGCCTAGAGAGCATCTGGGCTCATTGACACTTTCTTCTTGCTCCTTCACCTGTGTACATCTTTGTATTTCTCACCCACATGCTGCTCCATGACACTCCTTCTGCAGATACTGTACAACTCAAACTCTTCCCCCAAGAACAGTTTCTTGCAAAACAGAATTAGGAGCTCTAAATCAGCTCTCAACTCTGTGAATTGGAAGTACCCTGCTGCCTGTCAAGTATTGCTGAGTTCCTTGAGGGGCTCCCTTTACCTGAACTAAATATGAATTGGGATCTAGTTTAGGTATTCCTATTCACTCCTTCAGGTGACATAAATAATTTAAAGTTCTCAGACTTCTGCAGAAGAAGCTATTTGGAGGAGGATATGCGTAAGAAGGGGAACTGGGTTGCCCACTTTGGGGCCAAGAGGAAGGGAAAAGATAGCAAGACAGTTTAAAATTAGAAGATGGGAGTAACCATCTTTTTTTCTATTTTCTGCCTTCCACCCCACGTTAGATGTAATTAATCAAATTCAGAACAGATGTAAGTGAGCCCAATTCCACTTACTACATACTCACTTACACCAACAGTGAATTTGGTGGAAAGGTCATAGGGATTTTGATATTAGTTCAGTCATGAGATTTGAACTATGCACTGTTGGAAAGTGCAACATAACAGAGACATCAAAAAGGCCTAACTTGCCATTCAGAATCTGGCTTTAGCTGTGTGCTATTGGAGAGGATCTTAGGACCTTTTGATGTTAAAGTCTTTTCTTTAGGAAAATGCAACTGCACAGGAGCAGTGAAATTTTTTGTAATGATTTTCAATGTTCATATTCTTAGTAATCACTCCACACTACAGGTTGAAACAGTCGTAACTGTTTAAAGATTCAATAAAGGTGTTTAACATTGCTTAGAATGTCGTTCTTTTGTGGTTCTGAGTTTGTGAATGGATTATAAATGGATCTGTGTGTTCTAAATGTTTACACACTTTCACCTTTTTATGGATGGATTAAAAATTCATTGCAGTTCATATTACACTTTTTTGTCTAAAGTGTTCTTGAATATTCTTAATACTCAATCTGTGGATTCCATATAACTTTATATAACTTTTATTCACATGACTAATCTCAATTACTGTTTTCTCTTCCTGTGCATTCATCAGTTAGATGAAATAAATTCAATCAGTAAGAACTAACTACTTTCCATGCAAGTTCATTAAACAGTGAATATTGTCTTTTTTAAAAAAGATATTGTGGCTTAATGTTCTTTAGCCATCTGTTAAATTACTTTCTGGGTGTGTGTTTTTGTGTGTGTGTGGATGTGCCCACACTGGGCAGCTTCTCAGACCCATGTCTGTCTGCAGTGTTTCAGCCGTCAGAATGAAAACATTATCAATCAGTATCCAACAACAGCTGTTTTTGACATGCTTCTGTCTGACGCCTAATGTTTTACAACTGTCCTCATTTGTCTAGCAATTCTGAGCTGGTCATCTTGTTGCTTCCATGTTATGTCCTGTACTTGTACCACAGCATTTGTAGTGATTTTGGAAATCCTTGTTAGTGTTTTTGATATTTTCTTGCTGTAAAATATGCTATGTGTCTTAATTTGCATATTCAAATATGCTGTACAGAAATCTGTGATGTATTATTTCATTTACTTTCTGGCATTTCATTATATTTATAGATGTTACAGATTTTTGTACCTTATTAGCTACTATAGTTGCCTTTTTGTAATGGCAATTAATTTATATTACAAAAGTTTGTATCTTTACTGTAGTTGAGTATTGGTTGATAGCTAAATGCCATATTATCCTGACTTTATACTAAAAATACATCATCTGTATTCAGTAGTTGACCCATTTATGTAGGTAAATGCAAGACAAGAGGAACTTGTACTGTCTGATTTATACATGATTTCCACTATAAAAAAATGAGAATAAACACTGAGTAGAACTGAAGTTGTAAGCTTGAATCTTTTTAATCTTAACTATTGGAAGTATATTTTCACTAGCTTAATACAGATTTTCAAAAGGTTTCATTTTGGTTCAAAACAAATGATAGACTTGAAATATTATGACATCTATTCATTACCAAAAAATTAAATTGCTGTTTCTAACTGGTCTATTTTCTTAGTGTTATTTGGCTATTTCAGAAGTACTTTTAAAATATCCTGTAGAATTAATGCAGGACTGCAAATGGAAATTACTCCTCTTAATACAATTACTTCAGGAGTTCAGCTCGAGAAACATATGTAAGCAAGTAAATATTTTAAATAGAATTGTGACATTACTATATGGCACTTGTACTGAGTGGATCCTCTTAAAAAGTGTAAACAGATATATTCAAAGGAGTGTAGTGGGGGAAAAAAAAATCCTGGACATTTGTGAACTCCAATGCAACATGATCCCATCTCATGTGGTTTGAGTATACAAGATGCCAGCAAAGCAAAGCTGTTAAGCATCTGATTGAGATATAGCCTTGGTCAGGCTTACTGCACATTTCTGGTTTGGTTTCCAAAGTAGGCAGTTACCATATACCAAGACTAGGATGGAATTAGAAGATTTGAAAATGGCTAGTATTTTCTTCAGGCTTTGTTTTCATAGTCATAGGTGAATGGAAATCTAATTTTCATGCTAAAGTTAATGGAACTTTAAAGAATTTTCATTAGTTTATTAGCCCCTTGAACTGATAGTACAAACAAATGAGAACATGTCTGGTGTACAGGGTTAGCCAGCCACACCAATAGATTAACAATGGGAGAGGGAGAGAGAGTGCTTTATCTCATGCAGAAGCACACGGTCTCTACCCCTCATCCACTACCTGAAGTGGGAATGGACCTTGAAAGGCAAATAGGGCCACTGCATTGTGACGTGGTGATAAAGCAGACCATTTCCCTTCCCACCCTCCTAAACCAAAAGTAAATCGCTTCCACCAACTGTATGGTTTGGTCTGAAGATCAGGCTAGAGGTAGCTAACCATTATGATACTGTTGAGCTCTATTATGCTTCTTATTGTAATTTTAGTTTTAAAAGTATTATCGCCAGTCCAGTTATGGATTCATAGAAATTCATATAAAAATGTAACATTTGTTTCTTGATATATTTGCATGGGAAACATATATACCAATCTTCTTTGTGAAATGCTAATTTGCAATGAGCAATGCTGATTTCCCCCGCTTCTTGTAATACAAATGCCCTTGGCTTTTACAGTCCACAAAGGAACAGAATCAAACAAAAACACAGAATGCCTCTTCAGGTAAATAAAGGGAGTGGCAATGGACAGGAGTGTTCATGATCATTTGTTCAGAAATTCTATTCAGCAAAGCAGCTAAAGGATTGGTACATTTAGGGAAAACTAACTAGGAATTTAGGGATGTAGAAGAGAGGTGATCATGTCACTAACTTGTTGCTGATACGGAAATAAGGGAAAATATTGTTTTGTTTTAAAAGGAAGATCTTTGTAATTGTAGGCCTGATAACTTGTACATTAGCAATTGAAAGTTTTACAAGAAGAAAACATTACTCTCCTAATTTCCTGAAACTTGCTCACCTATTACAACACTAATACGTGGATCTTCATGATTTTGTATATCTTTTTCGAAAGAAAATGAGGGCATAATTCCTTCCAGAACTGATTTCAGCACTTACACTGTTAATAGAGTAGACCCCCAATGTACGCGTAAGTTGCATTCGTGGGCAACTACACACAAGTCAAATTTCACGCAAGTCGGGACCGGGTGGGGAGGGGCCCTGCTGCCTTCAGGTCCCCTGGTCATGGCTGTGCCTGGCTCCCTGCTCCTGTAAGCAGCAGGGAGCCAGGAACCAGGCGGCAGCCTGGCTTCCGGCTCCCCTTTGCTTCTGGGAGCTGGGAAACTGACCAGTGTTGTGCTGCGCAGTTTCAAGTGGCAGGGAGTTGGAAACCAGGTGCTGGTGAGTTCCCAGCTCCCACAAGCAGAGGAGAGTTGGGGGCCAGGCTGCCACCTGCCTCCCAGCTCCCTGCCACTCACAATTTCAGTTCACATTATTACAAGAAACGCGTAAGTTGAAATCATGTAAGTTGGGGGGTCTACAATATATATTACACTTTAAAAAAAAAAAAAAGACTAATGACAAAGAATGGAAAAGTAGTCTGTCTATATTACTATGACACATACATCCACTACATTACATTTGAACAGGCAGTGGAAAGAACATGCATCTATTAAACAATGCAATGTAATGATCCTAAATTTGCAGATTTGCTGTGAAGAATTTCACTCAGTTTAAAGCCATATTTATCTTAAGATACTACACAAGACTGGTCCTTTTTTCTTTTCTTTTTTTTTTTAAGGCTGTCAGTTGATTGTGAGTGGAATGCTGCTGAATCATGGAAATCCCAAGAGAAGGATTATTGTACTATAGAAACAGTGTCAGGACCCTACTTCATCACATAGAAGTATACAAAATGCAGAGTAGAGCAGCAGCATGACTTTCATACCTAGCCATAAAAAACAAACATGGATTTAAGTTTAATCACTCAGCAGAATAGCTAGTATTTTTAACAATGTACCAGTCTTGAATTTGTAAGGTTGACATTTTTTCCAGCATCTAAGAGGCATTTATTTATAATTTTATTACATATGTGACATTTTGGGCCTGTCAACTTTGATATGAAATAATGATTTATGCCAAGAACTGGGACTGGATGTCTAAAAATACGTGTGTAGAAATTAATCTATTCTCATCAGTAGTATCCTTACCTTCTTAAAGGCTTAGATCTAGCCTCCAATACATAATGCACTTCATGTTCCTTCGAACAAACTACAGTAAACTCTTTCATCTCCGGCAGCCCCAAGACCAGGAAGTTTCCAGTTATTCAAATATTCTGGATAATAGAGAGGTATACCTAGCAATGTATAAAACTCAAGAAAATCAAGGTTAGATATTAAGAAACAAACAAATGTGTGCAGAGTACTTTATTTACCAATAGTAGTATTGTACACTATAAACTTATACTGTATTTGTTGTATTTCTGTATTTACTTTCGCTAACTGTACTTAGAAAACGTAAGTAATTACTTATGGGTAAAATGCCAATTATTTGAGAGTTCTGGATGATAAAGTGCTGGATATGAAAGAGTTTACTGTACTGTCTTCACACACGTCTGATAGCAGCTTTATATAAGATAAATGTAATTAACACCAGAGATCCTGGTAGTATCAGGCCCCCAAATTAACTCTTGATCAAACTTTAGGCTCATTGTGGTGTAATTTTCTAGTTTATGCTTTGAAAGGACAAATTTCCATTAAGAAAATGTTAGTTCCCCTCTTTTGCATTTCAGTGGCCATGTCTACACTAGCCCCAAACTTCGAAATGGCCATTTGCATGGCCATTTCGAAGTTTACTAATGAAGCACTGAAATACATGTTCAGCGCCTCATTAGCATGCAGGTGGCCACGGCACTTCGAAATTGATGCAGCTCACCGCCGCGCGGCTCGTTCAGACGGGGCTCCTTTTCGAAAGGACCCCACCTACTTCGAAGTCCCCTTATTCCCATCTGCTCATAGGAATAAGGGGACTTCGAAGTTGCTGGGGTCCTTTCGAAAAGGAGCCCCGTCAGGACGAGCCGCACCAATTTCGAAGTGCCACGGCCGCCTGTATGCTAATGAGGCGCTGAATATATATTTCAGTGCTTCATTAGTAAACTTCGAAATGGCCATTTGCATGACCATTTCGAAGTTTGGGGCTAGTGTAGACATAGCCTGTATGTTAAGGGGATCAACTTTATTGTTGTGCTTGTGATTTAGTCTGTCTGAAGCTACTGTATTTGTGGATTTGCTTTTCTGTTTAAGAATGTTTAAATATACATGGAGTTCCCCACATTTGTTCCTGGTGTTACTCAAAGGAAGATCATGAGAAGTGTTGAGTGCTAGAAATGTAAATCAACAGAATAACCATATTTTTCTCAATCAACTATTACTAAAACATAGTGTGCACTAATCAGAAAGCTTTGTTCTTCCTTGGTTTACACTTGCTCGTCAGTGTTGAAAACTCACTCCAAGGTCAGTGACACCAGTGTTAATTAAAACAGCTGATCATACTTTGGAAGATCCTGTGATAACTTTTTTTTTTAACCAAGCTCCCCAGATGTATCTATGCAGACTAGTTCATAGTTTGCCCCATTACCTCTCTGAGCATGACCTTTTGTTTACAATAAATACAGTACCATGAGGCTGGTAAAGTCATCACATACATTAAAGGTATTAGGCACGTTTATCTCACATTCCTATCTATTAGCTTCAACAATTAACATGATCCACAGCTGAAAAAATAATTCAAGCTGTCAGTGATAAACGGGGTGAAATTGTCAACACAGGAAATTGCATTAATACTTATAAATAATATTACAAACAAATGTTTAACAAAAGATACTGGGATGGATTTTATCAAAGTGCTTTAATTCAATTCAGATAGGAATGAAACTCATTTAATACTATTCAGTATAAAAGTAAACAATTCAGTATTTTAGGGGAACGGGGTTTTTGTATTGATTTCTTTATATCCTTTTTGATGGTGATCATTAACTTACTTCACTGAAGAAACTGAGTACCTAAAATTTCTCTGTGGAGGTCTGTGGCAAAGCCAGAAATAATCCCAAATGCCCCAGCTCTGAGCTATGAGGCTGAGACAAGATTATCCCCTTTCCCTTCCCACTCTGCATAGACTGTGAAAATGGGATTTCTGAGCTTTCTGCAGGTAGTGGCCTCCATAGTGAGGGCCCAGCCTCATGTGATTAGGATCTGAATTTTTTCCAGTGTTTAGGATATATGGATCTGCTCTGCTGAGGCTTTGGTTCAAATGTTTCTCTACTGAGACGTGATGGCAGCATGAGAGCTTAGTATAACAGACTGTAAATAAGCTGCTTGTCTGCTTTTAAAAGTTGCTTTATCCTCAAAAGATTTTGAATATTGAGACTTTGATCCTTTGGTATGCTCATATATTATTAATCTATTGACAAGGCTGTTAAAGGAATCACGTACTGTGATAGAGGACAAGAATCTTTTTCTTACTTCTTTGATAAAGGTAGTAAGAAATAATCCAGCAGAGCTGTTTTGGTATGGGGGTAGGTGATCTGCTGATTACTGCTATGCTGGTTGTTCATGAGAGTTTCAGCAGTCACAGTGTTCCTATCACCTTTTCATGTCCATCAAATCAACCAGAAGAGGAGATAAACTGCATTGTTTGAAATTGACTTTTTATTTTCTGAGATCTAGATGGTGGGAAGTTCAATCAGATAATTTTTTGCAATGGTCTTATTTTACCTGACTAGTTAAATCCATTGATGATGGATATTTTCAATTAATTTCCTTACCTTCAATTTCTGCCCAGACTTGAATATTCAGAAGTAAAGCTTTTCATTTATAAAAGTACTTTCAGTATTAACACCTTCAAATACTGTTTCTTCCAAGTCACACCTGCTGCGTGTGGCCAGGAGACAGCTCAAAGCCACACAATGGATGATAACTCAGTGTTTGAGAAAAAGGAATCTATCCTGTCTGGCTAAATTTAGACCTTTCAATTAGCTTTGAATACAACAGTGGTGAAATCCAGATCTACTGAAGTCAATGGGTGTTTTGTCTGACTTCAGTAGATCCATGACTTCATCCTAGATCCTTGGTAGCTGGTGTCTAACCTGAGGCCCTCGTTAGGGTGTGAGTAGATTTTCTCTTCATTCCTGGCAATGTCCTCTTGTCATTTTCACCGTCCAACATGCTTCCTCGCTGGGAGGGGGGAGGGAGTTGGAGGGCACCACAACATTCAAAAGCATGTTGGCATTACAGATCTTTTTCAGCATTTACTAAAGCAGAACTATGTCTTCTCAACTGAAAATATATTTTAATCCAACTAATACTTAGCCATTTATACTAATCAGTACTTCTCCCATACTCTAGAGTCACGTATGTAAAATTGATTAGACAGATTACATTTAGTAAACTTAACTTACGGCCAGCTAGAACCTTGGAGGGCAGTTAGTACATTCAGTCCCTGAGAGGAGAGGCCTAGGAACAAGCGTCAGTATAACTACTTACCATGGGATGGGCAAAGAATAAATAGCACTTTTGCCTAAAGTGGCACCTTGGACATTTGAGGAAGAGGCAGAAGGGAGGGAGGACGCTGAGACATGTAAATGCAACTCATTTTTAAAATTTCAATATAAAGGAGCTTCTACTGACCCAGGAACTGAGGCTGGGGTTTTAAGAGCACAAGGTGCTTCTAATCAAGTTCCTGGGCTGAGGTGCCCAGTGTGGAAATGCATCCCTTTGAAAAATCAATTGCCACCATGCATTCTACTGAAAAGACTGCTGCTGAAAAAAAAGCAGTTGAGGAAAGAAGCCCAGCTGGGCCAGAACCAGAGGACATCAACAGCTATCCCCCCAAGTTGATGAGCAAACTGGGGTTTGTGGGGGGTGGGGGAGGAGATTAATACATCTGAGTGTGTTACCTGATATTCCTGTTTTGAGGCCATCAAGTATGCAGAAATCCATGCCCTTTGAATGAGAGTGGATTCATGTACAAATTTACTCTAAATCAAGGAATTGTCACAGCATGCAAGAACAGTGGCTAAAGCATATTGTAAAGGCTTACAGGCTGAGAGTCTCTGGTCTGTGTCACCTCTGTGGGTCACCCTTCTTCCAATGTCTCCCAGGTATCTGGCAGTTATGTTGGAATGAGAAACAGTTGGCAGAATGTCATCTTGAATAAGCTCAACACATTGCTCATGGATCAAAGGAAATGGTTGAAAGAGCTTGCAAGCCATTTAGATATCGTCATTATTTAAGGGTGCGGTCTTTGCTCAGATAACAGATCCATAACTTTCAAGTTCTGTTCTTGTCAGAAAGTAGCTCTGTAAAATGGCATCTTCAGTAGAACTCTTCCATGTCTGTTCGATTAGGCATGCTCACTTCAAGTGATTAAAACGGTATCTCCAGCTACTTTACATGTTAGTATTGCAAAACCAGCACAGCTACAATACAGTGGTCTGTAGTCTAGTCCTCCCTGGGCATTGAGCCCTAATTGGTGAAATAATTTGTAGACCATGGTGAGAAGAGTGATATAATATCTTCGGCACCTTTCCAAATATAAGTATTTCAAGTTGTCTTATATTCTGAAATGCAGTGGGAAGTTGATATATTTGAATTCTATAGTAAAAGTAAATAGAAACAGCCTTTGGAGTATGTGAAGCTAGTGCTGGCAACCTGTTCCCCCCAAGCACCCTAATTTGAGGGGAGGGGAAATCTGGAACTGTGATTAATCTTGGCTTCCAGTAGCAGGGGATGTGCTCCTAGCCTGTAGGGAAGCTTGAAAAGGTCATTAGATGTGCTAGAGATGAGACCATCTCACTGGTGTTCCCCAAAGGTTGTGGGCTATATACAGTGCAACCCCAGACATGTAAGGCTTTCAAGGCAGTCCTCTAAGGTTAAGTCTGCCACACACCCTGCACTAACTCCCTGAAGCTAAGCAGACAATGTGGCATCTGGTCAAAAGACAGGTCTGTTCAGTAGTGTCAGAAACAATATGGTTTATCGGACAAAGCACAGGACTAAATATGGGATTCCTGAATTTTCACCCCCAACTCTAACCCTGACTTCCCAGATGGCCCTGGCTTGTCTGTCTATAAAATAGGTACTGCTTACATAGATAATAGGGTTCTCATAGTGATTAATTTGTTAACCTCTGTAAAATTCTGCATAAATGCTAAAAGCTACCAGAAGGCACTCTGAGCCCTCCCATATATAGTAGTCCTTTGGTACATACTTGGACACCATGACTCCTACAGAGAGAGACTGTCAGTGACCTATCCATTTACTTCTACTCTCTCTCTCTCTCTCTCTCAAAAAAACAATTGTAGCTAATATTTGAATTAGAATTCTCATATTTCAGCCAATCAAGTTTCAGAAAATATATGTGCTGTTTTCAATGTTGAAAACTGATCTTTTTGTTAGCTTTCGACTAATTTTCAGCCAACCAAACCTGAACACGAATAACTTGAGTGTAAATTAAATTCTGATATTTCTATGAGCTATGTATCCAAATGCAGCTCTTCCTCAAAATGTATTATTGCTAACCAGCTAGCTCTGGAATCATTAAATTTCCTGTGGTTAATATGCCAAATAAATTATGTTGCCTCTGTACTTTGTGAGGTTCAGATGAACAAAGCTCAGAAAATTTTGTACTTCATTTTGATGTTTTGAACACTCCTGCACTCCTCATCAGAACATCTCAGGGCTGAATCTTTTAAATAACTTAAGACGTTATGCACTACCCTATTAAAACTAACCTCATTCAATGCCAGGATAGCCTGATTTTAATTCTCTTTTAAAATTTGAAATCTATTTACAATATTCTTTTCACAATAAAACTATTGTTCATGTTTATCTAAGCAGAATTATTACCCAATCAGTCAATGCAAAGATGCATGTCAGCTTAGTAAATCATTTAGTCAGCCTTCATTACGGGGGAAAAGGACTGACTACTTTTTTATTTACTGTGGTTTTTTAGCCTGGAATATCAAAATATGCACACATGAAGAATATTCTTTGAAATAATTTAAACTGCTCAAAACTCTGCCTGTTGAAAAAAACTAAGTTGAAAATTAAGCTACCTTACATTTTAATAAAGATTAAAAACAAACAAACTGAATAATGTTCCCTCTTGTAGCCCTTCCACTCCAGCAGGAGAGTCTCAAAGTCCATTCCAAGCAATAGGATGCAGTTGCTACTCTGTGCCATCCACTACACAGATTTAGAGCAAAAGTAAAGAATCGCTTCAATTGTAACAAATGGTTTTTAGGTAGGCAGAATAGATTTACTCAAATTAGAGCACGGCCAGGATTTCAGATTACCATCTCTACTATTTTCAAATGTTCTTGAGGTTGTTAATAACTACAAATTGGTCAGATTTCAATTTCACATCTCATCCAAAGGCCCTAAAATAGCTGGTTTCATGCCTGACTACTGAAGAGGAGGTGGGTGACTAATGCTATGACCGCTCATCAATGCCAAGCATTCTCCATTTCCGTTATGCAGCTGAAGTATTCCACAAATAGATATTTGATGCCAGAATTAAAGTTACACCACTGAAATGATAAAGTCACTGGCCGGGCATTGACAAGCAGGATTTGCTGAAGTAGTAAACCAGTGTTTGACTAGAATATCTTCTTCCATAGCTGTGGAGAAACAAATTCCTTATTTGTACAAGCTCCTTCAAACTTGAGAAAACAATTGGCAATGTAAAGAGGCAGGAAAGCTAGCTTTTGTCTTCCAAGCAATGAACAAAAACCACTCAGCAGACTAAAATATCCTGTTTTAGAAAAACCTGGTGGACCCATTGATCTACACAAATCTATTCAGTTCTCAGTTACTAAATCTAAGGTATTAAGATTTGGAGCCTCTGACCACTCCAAACAGTTATCAGATTTCTCTAGCCAATTTTATTTCTGCAGTTTAAAAAAATGGAAAATTCTACTGTGTACTCCATGTGGCATTAATCTGACTGATGATAAATCCACAAATTTCTGAATCATAACTGATTCAATATATTGCAGTGATTTTTTCCTTAATATATATTTTAGTAGGGGAAAAGAATGTATGTGTTGCAGCAATTGTTTGTATGGTAACACAGCACAAATTTTGATTTTCTCTAACCAATGTTTTAAAATAATGGATTTTTAACTGCCATATTTTGTTTTTTTACTTTCTAACTACTAGCAGAGATGCCAATTCTTGGATCACAGCTTTATAGACTTGTTCAGGAAGCTTTAATGTTCCTCCATTTCAAACCTGTTTTGTTACTTGCTCTACATTTGTTACCCAATACTTACCCCTGCAAGCCTGCTGAAGCATTCTGCTAATACACAATGTATGCCAGAGCAAACACTAGATGCCTCAGGACATGGGTTCTTCATGCCTTCTAATGAGAAACAAGTTTTAGAATGTTAAAAATAACATACAGAATGCTTTTATTTAATGCAAGTGGATGGAAGTAAAATGTGCTGACCTTTCTACAGTTAGTTTTCTTGTGAACATTGCAGAATGAATGTAAACTCTCTCAGCCCACACAACTTTTCCAGATGTATCATTCTGCGTTCTGGCTACACAGCTGTAGGGTCAAGTGGGAGTGCAGATAAGCATGCTGTAATGAGATGTAGGCTTCCGTGTGGTAAGGTGAGTGGCACAATTTTTGTCTTCTGTGCCGTTTCTTTGGAAAACTATTACTTTTTTTCAGTTAGCAGAATTGCTACTAACCCAGGTATTAGTGTCTATGATTCATTTTCTTCTAGAACTAGTGTCTGTACAGATTTTTTCCAACTGGCCTAGGAACTCTCATTATACCAATTTGGGGTTTCTCCCAGATAAGAAATAGACTGGTGCTTCTTTTCTGCCTGAGTGTGGGACCTGTAGCAAAACACCAGTTCCTGGACAGCTATTAGCCCTTAAAAATTATGTCAAATCAGCACTCCTTTCTGCTCCTCTTTCAGATGGCTATGACTTTAGCAGATTCCCAGATCAATCTGAGGTAGAAGTTTTCTCAGCCACTAAACTAGAACAATGCTGGGCTAGTGGAATATTGTCACTACCTGTGTTCCAGAGCCATCTGTGAATTTTCCATCTACACAAGAAACAGTCTCCAGTGCTCTATAGTAGATGAAACTGGAAGGTAGAAGATTTGGAGTATTGATAGTCAAAGAACAAACCCAAACAGTTGTTGGTTGAAGGACTTTGCATAATCCAGTGCTGAACTGATCAGTTAGATTCTCCTTCACTACCAGAGCCTTGTTCAGGAGACAACCAGGGCTGCAAAATCCTAGCCAATGGCCCTAATAGGGAGAGTGACCTGCTCACCAACCCAGATTGCCATCAGACATTCTCATTATACTGGCTGTATCTGGTTGCTAAAACTCTAAGGAAATTCTAGGGGCAGTCAGATGTGGTGGTAGCTGGTCTTTACATAGTATTGTCCCTGTGAGGCAGTATGGAGTTTGTGTGTTTATGTGGTGTTTTAGAAATATCCTGCTAGTAGGGGTATAACATCAATAATACTGTAGATAATATTTCTATAGCACATTCCCTGAGAGTATTTCAAACTTCACAGATGATGCGAATCAGGCCCCACAATGACCCTGTGAAGCAAGGAGGTATTATCACCCTATATTTAAGCAGGGGCGAGACACCCCATCATGCTGTCTGAAGATCATGCTGAGAGCTTTTGGCAAGGCTGATATAGGCTCATTCTCTAATGCCTTAGCTATGAACTGATCCCTCTTCAAAAAAACAAAAACAGGGTTCCTAACCCTTTCCAATAAAATCCACTTGGGGTGAATGTGTTAAAGGTGGGGTCCCAACCAAATGCAATTGGCTACAATGCCCTTTTCATTTCCTGCTATCAGCTCTTTGATGCTGTGGTGCATTTGTACAAAGCTGCTGCATGTGGTTGCATCTGCATTTCAGGGGTACGTGAAAGGATCCCTACAGGTAGTTTGCATGTCTGCAATATCCTTTGGGATGAAAGGCACTATACAGTTGCATGCAATGCTATGTAAGACGTAGCCTAACCAGGTGCAAATGTTGTGTTCGTGGGACTCACTCTCATACAAGGAATTTAACAAACGCTTTAGTGAAAGATGTTAATTCTGAAGTGCCTTTTGTCTGAGCTGTCCATAGATCTCAGCATTTTCTGTTTCTTTTATTATGTACAACAAAGAATCCATTGGCCATAATTTATCTCTTAATTTGTAGCAAAACATGCACATTTATCTTAAGAACAATGTGGTCTCAAGTCTAATGAGCCACAAAGAAAGGATATCTGCACTTTAGAAACAAGCCTTTTAATTTTTTTCACACCCTTGCTGATGGATTAAATTGTACTACCAAGTAATCTCAGATTGATGTATAGTTGTCATTGTTTAATTACTCCTGTCTGGAGCATCTTTCAAACCAATTAGTTCCTAATTTTCATGCCATGTGGGTTGTGCTTTTAGTCGAGTAAAGGTGGGCTGTGGCATTACATATTAAGGTTTTCAAAGTTCTAATGGATTGAATTTAAAACAAATGGGTCTATGGGGCTATTTCGCACGCCTGTATAAAATGCAATGTGAAATTTATTTAGAGCTTCAGAGGAAATTAAGTAAAAGTAATTCAAATTCTCTAATAGGGTTTTCAAGACTGAAATACTTTTTAAAAACGAAAGAATACAATAGTGACAACAAATCACTGGGGACAGAGTTCTACATTTTGTTTGAAAAAACGAGGCATCCAGCTGCACAGTATCCTTTTCTCTGGTTTCCTAAAAATAAAATAGGAATAACACCACATATGGAATCATCAGCATCACTTCTTGCAAAGCCTAGGGTTCTTAGTAGGCCTCTATCTGCATTTTGACCCAGCTTAATGCGAGAGGTCTGATAGGATGGCACAAATACTTTTCCACAAAGGATGTCTGAGTTAAAGTGTGAAGGAAAATACATCTAGGCTACCGTTACACTACAGCGATCTGTCAACAGAAGTCGCTGTCAGAACAGATTTCCTGACAAAACTTCTGTCGACAGAGTGTGGCCACACGCACAAAAGCCAATCGGAAGAGTTCTCCACTCTGTTGACCTGACTGCCTGGCTGCTTTCTTGACAAAACAGGCACCTGGAAGCACAGCAGACAGGGCTGCCCATTGTTCTGGATGCCCTGTCTGTCAAGAGAAGGTCCCCGAGAGTGTTCTCACAGCTTTTTTGTTGACACAACCTGCCAGCCAAAGGCACCCTTTCTCATCTAGGAGAGACAAAAGGTTATCAGCGGAAGAGCTGACTTTTGTCAACATACTGCCCACAAAACACCTTTTGTGTGTGGACTTCCCACAAATTTTGTCAACAAAACTCACTAGCGTACTATGCTAGTAGACTTTGCGTGTGAACTTACCACAAGTTTTGTCAACAAAACTCACTAGCTATGGAGCCCTAGTCTCTTCTTGCTTCTCCTAGGGAGGCTGCTCTTGCCTGGTTCTGCTTCAGAACCTTAGAGTCCATTGTTCTAAGCTGCACTGTGCTGAATGGGTTGGACAAAATTTGTAGGAAGAGTTACTCTTGAAATGGAAAAACCGAGTGGTTGGATTTACTTGGTGTGCAAGAGAGGGGCAGGGAGTGCAGATTCAGACAGAAAACATTCATTTTTAGATGTTAAAAGACTGAGGTAGGTTTCTAAATTGGGATGAATGTTGGTGACCCACAAAAAGCAGAAAGAAGTTTAGAATTGGAGGATCTGATTCCAATTTGTGAGCAACATCCATATCCTGTGAGTCTCCTGTAGTCCATGGGGGCTGCATGTGTGAATAAGGATGACTTGGGTAAAGGCTACAGGTTAGGAGCCTCGGTTTGTATTATCTGAAATGGAGCATTAGGGGGTTAAAATCCCAGTTAAGGAGGAAGAACTATGAGGTGGAGTAAAGAAACAGTGTGCCAAAGCCTCAGCCTTTTAAAGAAAGCAGTCATTTTGCCTCAGCCTGAATTCCCACAAGACCCAGTGTAGTTAACAGAAGCCTGAGTGCTCCCTGCTCCTTCAGTCTATATTATAGCATGCGTATCCCCAACACCTCTTCACAACCTCATCTACCCATTTGCTATGGAATAATGTGATAGTACTCTTGTAATCTCATTGGCCTAGAACCTGTCCTCGTCATGTAGGGAATAATAAGCCTGGCAGGGGAGTAGCCATGACAATAAAGGGTTTCTGTAAGTGATTTATATTGATGTGCTGGATCACACCAAATGACTTTCCTAAAGGCACTTCCATCAGCCGTCCTTTACACCTCCCATAATGTGCTGCACTGAAAATTTCGCAGCAACTATGGAAAGTCATAGCAACTTCCCTGGCCCTTCCCTCTTAAAGTGTTGTTAATCTGTACTGACTGATTTATATACTCTAGAATATGTGGGTTTTATCTTCATGATGTTGCTAAATTACCAACATCCAAAGGGAAATAATTAAAGTCATTCCTGATATGTAGCTCTATGAGGCTACCTTATAACGAAATGCTACAGCAAGAGCTGAGAAGGGGTATTAGGTTATGGAATCCCATCCAAAACATACTGTTCAGTTGCTGGATTTCCCATTGCCCCGAGCCTCAGAGAGAAGAGTGTTACATTTGGATTTAAAATCAATGCCACAGACTGTGCTTGCGGTAAGGCAATGAGGAGCCATACAGGGAAGTAACATTAGCCCTTAGAAATGTATCTCTTTCTCAAGGAAGCTGAGTCTAAATAGCTAACACAATCTTTGAAACTCTTACAAACCTTTGTCTTATTTCACAATTTTAAATAAAAAATAAACGGGTTGGCTGATTCAATGTAACTTATTGCAAATCTTTTAACCGTCATCTATCTTGTGGATGACATAGGCACCAGGGCAAACAGCTGCAAGAGCCTTGCCAAGAGTTGTTTGCTCCATTTTAAAATATGATGCAAGTTTTCTGCTGCAAAAAAGTTATCTTTTAAATTAGAGTTTTTGTTCTTGAGGATAAAAGCAAAGAAAACAAACCCACGCATCAGGCAGTGCCTGTTTACATGTGTTCCACTGTTTTGACTCTACCATGGCACTTATAACTGGAAAAATTAACTAAAGGGCCTCTGGAGCTAAAGAATGGTGGTTAAAAATGCCTTCTGTGATTGTCGTTGAGGAATAAGAACCAACTCCATTCACTTTTATTTACAAGTGGTGGTTCCAGGTTTTCCTCCTAGTTCCTATTTAAACAGGGTTTCATGCTGTTAATGTTGCACTCAAATGGCTGTCGGGAAAATTTATTGCAGTAATATGAGTGTTTGTGTCACTGTGGATTTAGACACGCTTGCTAATTTCTGAAAGAATGTCTGGTGTCTTCACAAAAAGTCAAGTAGCAGTCATGTCTGCAGCAGCCTACATGAGTATATTTTGAAATTAAAAACAAAGCAAACAAAACAACGAGGCCCAATTCACTATTTCTTTGCTGAAGGGAGGCACCCTTCTGCCTGCATCCAGCTTCCTAACATGTTATCACCCAGTCAAACCTTTCAGCCAGTCTGAGTAATACAAGAGTACTTACTTCTGCAGTCAGCCAATTGCCCCTTTCAAGGGACCAGAACACCATCTTTTTTTTTTTAATCTTCCTTCTCATAGATTCCAAGACACAAAATTACTGACTTCTTGAAAAGTCATTTCTCTCTTTGCTCAGTATTTGTGCATGCATGTTTGTGTGTATATGTGTGTGTGGCTTCTGCATGCACAGTTTTCACCTCCCTCTTTTACTTTTAATCCATTTTACTGGGAAAAAAATCATAGACTCATAGAACACTAGAACTGGAAGGGACCTCAAGAGGCCATCATGTCCAGTCCCCTACCCTCATAGTGCATGTTCTGTAGACTTTTAGTCATTCTTGTTGCTCTTCTCTGGACCTTCTCCAATTTCTCCATATCTTTCTTGAAATGTGGTGCCCAGAACTGGACACAATACTCCAGTTGAGGCCTAATGAGCTCTAAGTAGAGCAGAAGAATGACTTCTCATGTCTTCCTCACAACAGTCCTGTGAATGCAACCCAGAATCATGTTTGCTCTTTTTGCAACAGCATCACAAAAAAAAAAAAAAAACTTGGCACAACACTTTTTCTTCTTCCTGTTAGCAGCTTCATGTTCACTTTGCTCTCCCTTACCCTTCCCCAGTCACCTGCCAAAACATTGGTGGCTCTTTGTTCATGTTAGAGGTTATTTTTGCTACAAATGGAAACCAGAGGGTTCCCCAGCCCCCCATTATGTATTGGGAAAGCTATAGCAAAAACAATGCTGCTTTGACTGGTTTGGGCACCCATAGCTTGTCAACACGACTGTGGTACTGCTGCTCAGGCAGAGCATGTTCTCTGCTCCAGGTCATTTCAATCCATGGTGCAAACAGAACTAGCAGAGCATCCCACAGCCCAGTACATAATAAATAATCGTGTACAATTCCATGCATTACCATTGTAGAAACACTGTATAAGACTGGAAGAGACTTTGAATGGTCATCTAATACTTCCTTCTTCCACCCTACTGCCCTTGCCCTGCAAAGCTCAGGCAGCATTACGTATGTCTAGGCCATTCTTAAGAACCTCCTAATAAGGAGATTCCACTGCATCCTAGGTGTCTTATTCTTGTCCTTAACTATCGTTATTGTCAGAAAGCTTCTCCTAAATTTCCTGAAGTGCAAACTCAACCAATTAATTCTTCTCCTACTTTCAGTGGTCAAGGAAAACACACAATCACCATTCTCTTTATAACTATTTTTTACATATTTGAAGTCCCTCTGTGGCCATCTCTTCTCTAAACTAAATGTACTCAGATTTATTCATAGCTTTCATAAAGTGTGAGGCCCAAAACTGGACTCAGTCCTTCACCGTGCTAATAGAACAATTACCTCCCATGCCTTAAATACAAAACTCCTGTTAATGCTTTCTGGAATTATATTTGCCTCTTTTGCAAAAGCATTATGGTGACATTTGTGGTCCATTATACCCATAGATTCTTTTTCCACAGCATTGCTACCTCACAGTTATTTCCCATTTTGTAGCATGGGAATGCATTACCTAGAGAGGTTGTGGAATCCCCATCCCTAGAGATTTTTAAGTCCCTTATTGACGAAGTTCTGGCTGGAATGATTTAGTTTGGGTTGATCCTTCTTTGGGCAGGGAGGCTGGACTAGATGACCTCCTGAGGTCCCTTCCAGCCCTAGGATTCCATGATTCTATGATGTGACTTTTTTCCCCTTCTTCAGAGTAGTACTTTGCATTTCTTTGCATAAAAATTTAATCTTATTTCAGGCCTATTCTCCAATTTATCAAGATCCTTTTGAATTCTAATCCTGCCCTTCGACATACTTGCAAAGCCTCCCACCTTGATGTCACCTGTAAATATTATAGGCTCTTCTGTAGTCTGCTAGCCTACTTATCCTCTCGAAGAAGGAAATTAAGTTGGTTTGGCATAATTTGTTCTTGATGGGCTAGTATTTTCATCTTCTTCTTATTCTCTAGGTTTTAATGTTTATTAATTTGTTCCAGTATCTCTCTGGGTATTGACATTAAGCTGACAATCTAAAATTTCCAGGGATCTCCTTTCTACCCCTTTTTGAAGAAAGGTATAATGTTTCTCATTTTTCTGATCCTCTGGGACCGTGCCTGTCCTCCATGAGTTCTCTGTGATAATCACTATTGCTTTGTTTAGTTTAAGCACCTAGGGTGAATTTCACCTAAGGTTGCCACATTTGAACTTTCAAAAAAGAGGACACCCCTGAGAGGGAGTGTATCTGTACCAGTATCACCAACTCACATTGTATTAATGTACTATAGCACATTAATTACTATAGTACATTAATACAACATGAGTTGGCAGATACTGATACAAATATGCCCCCTTTCAGGGGTGTCTTCTTTTTTGAAAGTTCAAATATGGTAACCCTGATTTCATCATGTCATACTGATTCAGTATATCCAACTTACCTACCTATTCTTTAACCTGTTTTTCCCTTACTATGGCCTGAGATCCTTCCACCTGGTATTAATACTAATTGCGCTCCAGCAGATTTTGAAATCCAGGTTCAGTTTCCTCCCTTTTGCCCCATTTTAAATCATCTCCGAGCAGAAAAAGTTAATGCTGACTAAAGTAAGCACCTAGCTGCTCCTCAACAGAAATGCTGTGTAAGCTGCATGTGTTAATTGCAAATACATTTTCTGCTGCTCCTACCTGCTTAGAAAGATGAGGAGAGTTAATGGTATACAGCTTTACTAAAAGTAACACGCCATTGGAAGAGTAGTTATCTGCAAACATATAATAGATCTAAATACTGAGGAGGAAGAGGATATTCATGGCTATGTATAATTAGTAATGAGTAAAATAAGTGAAAAGAAAGGGAAGCATTTTATTCAGGTAAGTATTTTTATCTGTGTGTTGATAGGGACTCAGTGTAGCAAAAACATAGTCTGCTCTAAGGATGTTACAGAGTTCAGACTTCATATTTAAAAGAAAATTGGTGTAACTACAGTGCCCCATTGGCATTGTTTGTCTGCATAGCAGCAAGAAAAATGGGCTGATTCTTAGGAAAAGCTTCCTGATTAACCTGTGACATAGTTTTCTAAGAGAAAATTATGGAAAATATTTGTGTAATTAAAACCCTAGAAACCATGCCAGTGAGAGAAACCTGTGCTGACTAGGATTGAGTATCTAATTTCTATGAGTTATGTTTAATAATAGACTTGACCGTGGAAAAGTGTGCCAGAGGTTTTGGTAAAGTGCGGCAAGAATACATCATGGTGTTATTTTCTGTTTTTTTATCAGCTCTATTGTGGCACTGGAAAAAAAATTGCAACAAAAATCAACAAAGAATTTGCAAAATGCTCATCGAGCAACATTTTGAAAAATCAGAACACTCTAAGAGATTAGAAAGCTGGAGCTGTTACTAGGCAATCTCTGTCTCTTGATTGCAACAAATGACAGGTGTGAACTATGTGGACAACAGAAGAGGCAGAAGGGGTGAACTGGAAAAGTAAAGCTGTCTTTGGGTGCACAGCTAACCGGTGCAGAATGAATCTACCAACTTGTTAAGCATCTCTCAAACCACAACATAGTGTGTTAGAACCAATGCTACAGAGCCAGACCAAACTCTTTAATCAACCATTTTCTTTAGTACAAATTTTGTTTTGAGCATCTGGGCCAGGGTGACAATGACATCACCAAATGCTTGTTCTGTGTGAAATTCAAACATTTGCCACTCTGGACACCTGGGAGCCCAGGATACAGGGAAGCAGAAATAAGGGGCAAGCTCCTGAGTAGAAAGCCGAGCAAGAGGGTGATGTGCTAAGAAAGGGGGCTGCTGGGGGAGCAGATCGTGGAAAGAAGGGAAACGTGTTGGAATGGAGAAAGGAGGAACAAAGACAGAAAGGGGGAAGGAGTGAGAGCATAGAGAATGGCAGGAAGATGTGACCCACAGAAGACAAAAGGGTGGATAAGAAGAGAGCTTCTGTTTACCAACCATCTTATTCAGGTCTGAGAGAAAGCCCTGGTATTCAAGGTTACCTCTGTCCCGTTTTTCCCAGGACATATTTAAGATGTCTCACAGGCACCCTGACTGTTTTTTAAGAAAATAGGCAAATGGTCCTGTATTTTATGGGGCTCCTGTTCTCTGGCACCCTGTGTCATGGAATGGCAGCCTCTCCTGCCAGAAAGCTCGTCCAGTGTGTGGCCACCCTGTTCCCTGGAGCTCTGCACCTTGTCGTAGCAGCTTCTGCTGCAGGGGAGCTCCTCTTTGAGCAACTGCTCCATTCCCTGGCATCTCCTGGTGACAGCCCCCACTGCCAGTGAACTCCACTAGCTGCCTCATTCCCTGGTGCACTACTCTTAGGGGAGGCAGCTCCTGTTGCCAGGGAACCCCTCTAAAGGTCAGCTGCCTCATTTCCCAGCCTCTCATGCCTCAGGGAGGCAGCTCCTGCTTCATACCCTGTCCCTCCAGCCACCAAGGGGTTCTGGAGCTCCCCCTCCGCCACTCCCCTTCATCCCTGGTGCCTCCCCATTGGAGGCTGCAGAGCCCCCATCCCTGGTACCTCACCCCGGACCAGGAGCCCCCATGGTCAAAAAGCCCTGACATGGGACAGCAGCCCTGCCCCCATCCCTAGAGGCCGATATCCCATATTTACCATAGGGCAATGTGGTCACCCTACTGGTATGCCTATCTATTTTATTTATAGGTAATTCCGTGGTGCTCATTGTTGTAGTATGTGGGCAGCTTTGGGCTCTACTAATGCTGCAGGCCATTACCTGACCTCAGCCCAAACCTGTAGAGTGTCAAGACAGCAACCAGCTGCCCTTCCGAGCTGTTGTGGAAATTCTGGGGAAAAAGGCAAAAAAAAAGAAAAAAAATAGAAATTGTATGTAAACAGGTCTTGTGATGTACTACAAGTACTACAGCCCAAATGTTCCTAGGGCGATTATATCTTGTCAGTGCTAATTAGAATTAAATTTGTGCCAGGAAGCCCATTCTAGCCCATGATATCAGGCATTTACTGCTTGACTGTACAGGCTGTTCCTCTCTAATTGGGAGCTCTCTGATCCAGCAAACTCCATTCTTCATCATGATTTTAGTTAGACAACCACTTATCATGGGTATGGCCAGATTTCCCATGTTCCCATGAGGCTTGTTTACAGCCACCAGTGCTGGCTCTGTGTTCTGTGCTGGTATCCTGCTGTCACTTACCCCTAGCGGCTTTTAAGAGCCCAGTCAGAAGTGTAAGTGTAAGTAATGTGCTAGAAAATGTTGACCTCCTGTTGTCCAGCAAATTCCCTCCTCTGGCAGCAGTCAGGTCCCAAGGGTGCTGGACACGAGTGGTTCAACCTACAATAGTCTGATCTGGGAGCAACACCTTTTCTTGAAATATTGTGTCTATTGCAAACCAGGAAGGATTGAAAGCAGGTGTGAATAGTGGAATGAAGGAAGTATTATCAGAGGGAAACATTAGGCTGCCTTACACAGCCCTATCACAGCAATATTCAGACACCATAACAGTTTGGAGAATACAGATAAAAATGTCACTCTCAAATAGAGGCAATCAGCAAAAATTAATGAACTCTTCAGCT
Source organism: Carettochelys insculpta (assembly GCF_033958435.1). Lineage (NCBI taxonomy): Eukaryota > Metazoa > Chordata > Testudines > Carettochelyidae > Carettochelys > Carettochelys insculpta. Next base: position 97,512,258 of record NC_134141.1, read on the forward strand.
GCTAAAATATTTAATTAAAGGCCTGTCTAAACAACTGTACCTTAGACTGTGCTGTGAAGCCTGATAACTGTAGACTTTGGAAAGCTGCCAGAGCTGGATGCCAGTTCCACAACAGGAGATCCCACAACTTCACTCCTGCTAATCCTGGATGATAGCCCACACAGACCATAAAGCAAGGTGAACACAGCAGAGCTGGGAAACAGGACCAAGGCAACATGGAGAAGAGGCCTGCTCTCAGGTAGCTGAGACTGAGATTATTCAGCATTTTATAAAGCATAATCAAACACTCTAAATAGCACCTATAAGCTGACAGGCAACTATTGCAGAGGTAATACTCCTATTGCTGGCTTATAGGTGCTCAATCCAGTGGTCATCAGCAGGACTGGAGCTGGTGCTACTGGATGGGGTCAGGCTTCCAGAACAGCAGCTGAGAATCTTCTTTTAAGCAGCTGTATAAACTCATAGATTCTAAGGCCAGAAGGGAGCATTGAGTTGAGTTGGTCTACCCTCCTGTATGACACATGCGTTAGACTGGTCCCACAATTCTGCTTAGTGTATCTCTTTTAGTAAAATATCCAATTGCTGGCATGGGAGCCCCATGCTTTATGAAAACCGGCTTATGAAAATGAATATGCATGATTTGAAGATGCTTTACACAAAGCAGGTCTGTGACACATCAACTTTACAGTTTCAGTCTGCAGAATCGGTCTATCCTATTTTTGTGCATGTAGCAGTCTTGTAAGTGAAGTTAGAAATATGAAGCGTGGGTCCGTTTATAATTCTCGTATGCTAATGAAGGCTATTCCTGATATGCCAGAAACATAATTACTCAGTACTCAAATCAATGAGCTGTGAACAGTCATGCTTGTCCTATAAGCCCAAATGGTGGTTGGTCCTGGAAAGACTTGTGACCATGTCACATGGTACTGGAATTCATTGTGAATCTGCTATTTTTCTATGGGGATAGAGGTGCTAAATAAAGATATCCTGCCTTGGGGGAAAGTCTATTTAAGTAATGCGAAGTGATCAGTCTTTTGTCTTGAGCTGGCTTTTGAAACTTCCTGGCCCACCCTAAGAGCATGCAAAGAACTCTTAAAAAGCTGTAGACGCAGGCCAGAGTAAAGATCAACTGCGACTTGAAGCTTTTTTTGAACTGAGATCAGAACAGCAGTTTAGAATAAGAATTTGCATGTAACAAGTTTCTTAGCGAATTAGAATTAACTGGTAAGTTTGTGTATTTTAGCTTAGTAACTTGTCTTGAGCTGACTGTTTTCACTTACAACCATTTAAATTGTACTTTTTTTTTAACTTAATGAAAAACATTTTTGTTTATTATTGATCCCAGTGTACGTAATTGTTACAGGGAGGGAGGCAACCACCATGCATATCTCTCTTTCATTGATAAAGGGTGGCAGACCTCCTTATGAGCTTGCTCTGTGTAAAAATTTACACAACCTAAAATGGATTTATTTGGGATTTTGGTTCCATATGTGTGCTGAGCCCTCCCAGAGCAGTACTCATTCAGCAGCTCTGTTGCTCTGCAGGGGGATGGTGACCCCAACTCTATGGTTTGGCTGGGGGAGACCAGAGGAGCTGGCTCAGCACCACAGAGTAGTGAGGAGGCCTAGTTAATGGGAAGGTGGGCAGCAGTGGTGTGGGCACATAAGGGGACAACCCCCACCCACACCCACAAGGGAACATCTGCTATTCAACCCATGATTAAAATTGTCAGTGACAGAGAAGCCACCACAATCCTTTGTAAGTTGTTCTCACCATTTGAATCTCAGCCATTAGAACCAGGGGACCTTACGGTATGGTCCACCTAGCATTAAAGCAACACACTGGCCTGTTTGTTTAAAAAGTGAGGTTAAGGAGTTAAAGGCTTTGAAGTTAGTGGCATTTTAGGGGAGTAGCGGAGTGCATAATGCCAGCACTTTGAATGAGATTTATTGACATGCACAACCATCAAGCACAAACTGAGTCTCTGGCAGATGGTCCCAATAAAGTAGCTACCCTAATTAAATGCATCATATTGCATTATCAATAATGCAGCAAAAGTGTGACAACTCCACGGGAGGAAAAAAAAATGCATGTACTCCATAACACTAGAGATTGCAGTTAAGAACATATTCCTTAAGGTGGTGTAAATGGATCTAGCATCATCTGCCTGAGTCTGAAGGGAACCTGAAACAATACCTCCACGGGGTGTGAATTGGCCTGTTGGACTCCAGCAGGGCCCCAGAGACACAACAACATGCAAGCTGGTATATCTCAAGGTGCTATGGAATTCATGGCATTTGCTATTTTGCTGTTACTAGTTACTCAACATTTCGTTTCCTGTTGTCTGAGCTGCTGCTGCCTCTTGCATGTCTGCGTTCCCCACTGCGGGGAGTTAATTGGATTGCTGCATGCACTCCCTGCACTTTTCCATGGAAGGAGGCAGCAAGGGATTGGAAAGCAAGAGCTGAAGTCCAGCTGCCATCCCGGGGGGGGGGAGAGCAGGGCGAGCCAGAAGTGTGGGAGATGAAGCCAGGCCATCTGGGGAACGATGCCGCAATGGGGACACTGGGGAAATGAGCTGCTGAATCTGGCTACGTGCGTCCCTGGCACATGAGAGGGGAAGGAAATTTGGAGTTAGGGAGCCAAGGCAATTCCATGGGAGCTGAGGCCCAAGGAATAGAGACTATCTGGAATGCACACTGAAAAAACCTGTCCTTGAATATAATCAGTCAAATGCTGAGCTGAAAGAGACCTTGATAGGCCATGCAGTCAGTTCCTTTGCTCAGGCACGAATAGGTATTATTTAGACCTTTCCTGATAGGCGTTTGTCTAACCTGTTCTTAAAAACCTCCAGAAAGAGAGATTCCACAGTCTTCCTAGGTAATCTGTTCCAGGGCTTAACTACTCTTACAGGTAAGGAGTGTTTTCTAAACCTCCTCTGCTGCTATTAACACCTGTTATTTCTTGTCCTGAACTCAGTGGTTAAGGAAAACAATTTATCTCCCTCCTCTTCATAACAACCTTTGCATACTTGAAGACTATTATCATGCCCCTGCTCAGGCATCTCCTCTCCAAACTAAACAAACCCAATTTTTTCAATCTCTTCTCAAAGGTTGTTTTCTTAGCCCTTTAATCACTTTTGTTGCTCTTTTCTGGGCTTGCTCAGAAAACAGCAACAAAAGTGATTAAACCACCAATTTCTCCACTTCTTTCCCAAAGTGTTATGCCCAGAACTCATGCGGAAGCCTTATTAGTACTGAGTAGAATAGAGTCTTGTTTATAATATTCCTGCTACCATTGCTCCAATTGCTGTTCAGGGTTTATTTTTGTCTTGTTTTGCAACCATACTACATTGACAATTCATATTAGTTTGTGAGCCACTATAATCCCGAGCTTCGTTGCTGCAGTTTGTTTTCCTAGGTAATCATTTCCCATTTTGTATGTAAGCAGCTGATTATTTGCACCTAAGTGCGGTTGTTTGTTTCTCCTTACTGATTTTCATTCTAGTGCTGTTAGACCATTTTTCCACTGTTGTAAAAGTGTTTTCAGTTCTAGGCTTGTTCTCCAAAGCACTTGCAACCCTTCCCAGCTTGGTATCATCTGCAAACTTTCAAAGTAATTTATGACGAGCCTGAACAGAACTGGACCCAGGGCAGAGCCCTGAAGGACCACACTAGATACAGCCTTCCAACATGATGGCGAATGTTTGAACAACTACTCTTTGAAAATGATTTTTCCAAACAGTTGTGTACCCATAGGTACTGACTCCATGGGTGCTCCAGGGATGGTGTGTCCTTGGAAAAAAAAATTAGCCGGTGCTTAGCACCCACTGGCACCTAAGCTCACCTCCATCCCTCTCATCCCCACCTGCCGGTAGCCCCTTAACACTGACTCCTCCCTATCTCTCCCTGTGCCTCCTGCATACCTCAGAGCAGCTGCTCGACCTCATGCAAGTAGCACTGTGAGGGTGGACGAGGAGCTGGGGTGGTGCACGCTGGAGGGGGAGTGGGTGGAATAAAGCAGGGAAGAGGATGGGAGTGAGGATGGGGGCTTTGTAAGAAGCAGTGCAGTGGAGGCACAGCCTGAGGGTGAGTGGTGGTTGAGCACCCCTGGAAAAAAAATTAGATTCCCCCACCTGAGCATGCACCCACCACATGACAGGTTTGTCTAGAGCAGCGATTCCCAACCTATGGGTTGCAATTGAATTTGTTAAGGGTCGCCAGCAGCTCAGAGCTGTACATGACTCTCAAAGAAGTAAGCAACTTTAATGCTGTGTCTACACTGCAAAAATAACTTCAGTGTTTTCAACTACTTGTTCGTGTGAGGGCAAGGACAGGAGTCCTTTCGTTCCTGTCATGTACATGGAACACAGTTAGAGGCTGCTGCAGAAGAATTTGGTCCTATTATTCTGCAAGATTTTGACAGTATATGGATCAAAGTGTGAACTAACAAAGCCCAAGTGGGAGTAAAGGCTAGAGGTGCCACATCCAGCAGCTATCGCTAACAATAGAGAAGCAATTAAGCATTACAAAGCCAGCTTCTCCACCTTTGATATTCATAGCCACCCCAGGCAGGCCACTTAATAGATTCTTGAAGTAAGTAATTTTCACCTCCCATCCACCCTTGGGTCATCAACTCCTCCTGAATAGTCAAAATGGTCCTCACGTGGAAAATGTTGGGAACTGCAGGTCTAGAGTCTAGTTTGCTCATAAGAAAGTCATGTAAGATAACATCAAAAGCCTTAGTGCTCTCCCTTCCCCCCCCCCCATGTGACCAATAAGGATTGTTACCCTATCAAAGAAGGGTATCAGGGTGATTTGGTCTTGATAAATCCATGCTGACTGTTACTTACCACATTATTACCTCTTAGGTGCTTATTATTTGTTTATGTTTATCATTATCAGTCAAAGTACTGAAGTTAAGCAAGATCGAAGATTGATTCATGGAACATTAGGGTTGGAATAGACCTCAGGAGGGCATCTAGGCAAGTGGTCTCAAACTGCGGTCTGCAGACCATTAGTGGTCTGTGACCGCTTTGCAGGTGGGTCGCGAGGCTCAGTGCTGCTCACCCCCCACCCTCGGCTTCCCAGCAGCAGTGAGCTTGCTCTGGTGCCCCAGCACCGCCCCCCATCCCAGACTTCATTCCACAAGCACAAGCCAAACGATGGGCAGGAGGGGCACCCTTGAGCCCCGTGGCTGGACTGGTTTGTGTGTGTAAACAAACGTGGCTCTGCACACTGCTGCTTCCCCTCCCCACTGCTGGGGGGGATGCATGGCCAGAAAGTGCTCACTGCTCCCATTGGGTGGAATTGCAGTGAGGGCGGTCCAGGTAAGCACCTCCCACCACCACCCTGCTGGCCAGCCCCTGTACCTTCCTCTGCCTCTTGCACAGCCCCTCCTGTCCAGCTCTCCCAGCCCTGATCTACTCCTGCCCACACCCCCAGCACCTTCTGCCCAGACCCCCACCCCAAGCACTCTCCTGGCCTGACCTCTGTACTCCCAGCCCCTTCCCACCCAGACACCTGCACCCCAGTGCCTTCTGCCCAGACCCCTGAACCCCCCAGTCCCCTCCTGCCCAGCTACCTAGTCCCCTCTTTCCTAGAATCCTACACCCCCAGTTCCTCCTGCACAGACCCCTGTACTCCCAGCACCTTCCTGCCCAGAGCCCCACCCAAACACTCTCCTGGCCAGACCCCCCCTGCACTCCCAGCTCCCACCTGCTGAGACCACCACCCCAAGCACCCTCCTGGCCTGACCGCTGTACTCCCAGCTCCTTCCTGGTCAGACACATGCATGCCCAGACCCTCTTCTGCCCAGACTCCCATCTTCTGCACCTTCCCAGCCAAACCCCTGGACACCCAACTTCCTCCTACCCAGATCCCACCCTAACACCCTCCCTCCAATCCAGAACCAGCATCTCCATTCCCATCCCATTCCCCAGCACTCCTCTTCCACACAATAAACCCCCATTTTTGTCCCCACCAGAGAACCTAAGGGGCCCAAAAAATCTACTAGTCCCATGATGCCCAGAAGAGTTAATCAGGACTGTGGGAATCCCTGAACTATGAGCTTCCCTCCCCTGTCCCATGGGGCAGGAGTGCAAGGGGAATGAGGTGTCTCAGTTGGGGGGGGGGAGGTGTCACATCAGTGAACTTTGGTGGGGGGGCAGTTCCTGGGATTTTTTTGTTTTGTTTTGTTTTTTGTTATTTTTTTTGCTTCTCACCTTTGTGTGGCCCCAACTGCTTTTTCTGTGGGTCAGTGACACCCTGCCCACCCAAAAAGGGGTTTCCCACCCCTTCCATAAATAAACACAGAGTGGAAACCTTATGTTTTGGACGTAAATGAATATTTTATTTTATTTAAAACAAAGTTTGGTAAACTAACATAACATTAAAATGCTAAATCTGTTTAATGCTTTACACTCCCGTAGCCTAATAATTTAGTATTTAAAGTATTTAGAGATAAGTGAATGAGTTTTGTCACCATGGGTGATTGGCTGCTGGACTGAGGAAAGGTTTGTGTTGATCAGGGTGGGCCATGGACCAAAAAGTTTGAGAACCGCTGTCTAGCCCAACCCCCCTACTGGAAGCAACTAAATTCTTCCAGCCAGAGTTTTGTTAAGCCTTGCCTTAAAAACCTCTGAGGATGGTAATGCTACCACTTCTCTAGGTAACACATTCCAGTGCTTCACCACCCTCCTAGTGAAAGAGTTTTTCGTAATATCTAACGTAGACTGCCCACACAGCAACCTGGGACCATTGCTTCCTGTTCTGTCATTTGCCACCACTGAGAATAGCCTGGTTCCATCCTCTTTGGAGCCTCCCCACCCTGCAACTCTGGTCAGTTTTTTTATGGCTGCTAACAAATCACCCTTCATTCTTTTCTTCTGCAGACTAAATAAGTCCAGTTCCCTCAGCCTCTCCTCTTGGTCATGTGCCCCATCCCCCTAATCATTTTTTAATTGTCCTCTAGTGGGGGGGGAGAAGGGGGAGTGGATTGAATACTCCAGGTATGGCATGTAGTACTGCCTCTCCAAAAGTTCAAAAATCATGATCAGACTCCTCAACCCCTCAAAAAAAAAAAAAAAAAAAAGAGAGAGAGGAAGCATCCTAAACAAGATGCACGCAAGTATGCTTAAAAATACCTGCTGTCTGTTCATAGCCCTGTTAAGCATACGTTTTCCCTTGATGTCTTTAGATTTCCTTACCAATTGTCTACACATCATAACGTCTAATTCATAGCAATTACCACTTATTTTTCCCTTTTCCCCCTTTTATTTTATGTTGCCCTTTTATTTCTGATTGATTTCAGATATTTTCACATTTGGTTTTCAATACTGAACCAAGATGACCTTTTAGCCAAAGTTGTTTCCTTTCTTGCTTGTGGAATTTTAGCTTTCTGGCCCATTAATAGTCATTTTAAAAAATTCATTTTTCATTCACAGTGGTCTGTCTATATTTACCCTCACAATTTCACTCATAATTTATCTTGTCTTTGGGAAATTAGTCCTCTGAAATACTAAGTATATATACACTTGGCTGGAATTATCCTCTGCCTATAATCAGGTAATGATCATTGGTTGCCATATAGCCAGCAACTTCCAATCCAGTGAGTCAGTCATCTTTAGTCTCCAGAATGAAGTTCCAAATAGAATTATTCTGTGGTGGATGTATTATCGTCTGGAGTTGTGTTAGACAATTACCATCCAGAGATTTTGCCAATGCTATTGCTAATAATGTTTTACTACTGGCTGCATTAGACCTCCTAAAGATCCCCAGCTGAAGTCTCCATAACAATGCTTCATTTTCCTCAGACATTTCAGACAGGTGCTTAATGAATCCTGCTTATAAGGCATTTAGCATTTTTCTTGTGGAAATTTGCGGTACAAGGGATTCATGAGTGACACTGCCAATAACTTTTGTATTTCATTAGTACCTAAAGGTCCTGGCTAAAGGCTTCATAGTGTGAACACTATACACATATATCATAAAATGATAGCAGAGGTTAGTGAATACAATTCAACTATTAACTCTGAATTTCTTGGTTGGGCACTTTGAACCTAACTGTGTAAAGCTTGTCATAGGTAGGTTTCAAAAATCACAGTTCTGATACGTGTAATAACACTAAGCACAGAAAGAGTTACATTTTGCTGTTTTCTCTACTACAAATGGCCCTTTGGCTCTGTATTTCAAGGATGTCATGAAACCTGAGGGCTGAAATTTACAAAGCCTTGATAAGGAAGGGTCTCTTAACTCCCCCTCCAGCCCCATTTGGTAAATGTGATTCAGGTGCTAATCATGTTTCTTTTGGGTGTGCAAGGTATGTTGACTCAGGCCCAAAATTTTATGTTTATGCTTTTCTGCCATATTATAATGTCTATTATATTACTTTTTAGACTTCAGATTTGTTTGGTCTACCCTTATAATTCAAAATGATTTAGATTGTTTTTTCAAAAAGTTGGGTGGTGATTAGTTTTTCATATAGAATAACAACTTGTTGTGTGTGCAGAAGGAAAATAAACTCTATGGTGTTTGCGTATAAGAGCATATCTAAGGTATACAAACTCTATTTCTTGTCACATATTTTGTGTGTGTACCAGTAGGCAGATGCAAGCATAGTGCTATGAAAGCAGCATGTCCAATGACAGAATAGCTGTTTTGATTTAAGGGACTGCATCTTATTGTAACAATAATCCACAATTTCAAGTCCCTGAAGTAGTCGAGGAAGAGTATAATGGGCCTTAAAGAAATGTTGCAGGCATTAGTGCTAGTATTTCACAAAATGAAAGCTCTTTCTGCAGTGGCAGTGGTTCATAGATTTTTCCATTTAATCTGATCTGCCTGGCTAAATTTTATAAATAGCACCTATCATTAAGGTGTCCAAGAACTGCTATGATATTTGTACATATAGTCTCTTCTTCCAAAAAAGATCAGATGTATTTAGCTAGTGGGAATCACCCATGTATAGCCCTCAGAAGAAATCTCAGGTCCATTCAAATTCAGTTTTATTTTACCATCTTTTTACAATGTAAGGCCCTGATCCTATAAGCACTTATCCATATGCTTAGCTTTATACATACAAACAGCCCTATTGACTTTAGTAGGACTACTCACATGAACGAAATTGAGAATTTGTTTCATCAGCAATTAAATAACTGCCAGTCTTTAAAAATGGAGACAAAGCCTGACTTATAAGAGATTAGACAATTTTTATTAAATAGTTTTAAAGCTTCATGGAGTTTTAAAACTTCATGAATGATTTGGGAACTCTACAATTATAAGTGCTCTATTTGTTTTTTCCTGAACCCTCAAGTTGCTTCAAAAAGTAATGGCTTATTTCACATACTTCATCAAAGCGGTGCCTTTTTTTTTAGTGCCTGTACATGCCAGCACTGCATAGTGACACTTCAGCAGCCTCAGTTGCAGGATCGCCAGCTGGACTACAGACCCCAACTGGCAGCCCCAGCCGCGGGAACTTGGTTGGTGGGTAGGGGAACCCTGGCAGCCCCACAGCAGGGAGTGGTTGAGTACCACCTCTTCCTTTTTTTAACCAAAAAAAAAAAAAGCACTGAGTAAAAGAAACCATATATTACACAAAATCTTCTCCAGACTTGGTTACTCTCCCCAGCTGCTGTAACTTTCATTAAGGACAATTGCTGAGAAATAATTATCTGACCTGTAAGAAGAATGTATCTTAGGGTATGAGTTTGTTGCTGTTTATAAACACAAAACTTTTCTAAAAACTTTTCTAAAAACTTTTCTGTTAGTCTATAAGGTGCCACAGGACCCTTGGTTGCTGTTACAGATCCAGACTAACACGGCGACCCCTCCGATATAAACACAAATGCGCTATTACCATGTACACATATATGTGTACAAACACTGGGGCAACACATAAGCTAAAATAAAAATGCTGGCGTTTTTCTGTGCTAAAATTGTTGGGTAACTAATTATCACAATTTAGGATATAAATCAATGCAATAGTGATATTAAAACTGTGTTTGCCTGCAGCTTTGTTTAAACAGCCCTAACTGGGCAGAAAAGAACAGCTGGTCTTTAAAAATAGTATGATGTCTGGGAATTCCACTATTAAACTAACTAAATAAATAAATAACAAAGGTCTGTGACATTTACACTGTAGAGATTTGTCATTCACGTTATATCCACTGTCGCCTCCAGCAGGACATGAGAATTAGCATGGTGAAATGTAAACACTGAAGTGGCAGGTGTCCCCTTTGCTTGTTCCATGCCTTTATTAACATTTTTATATAAAAGCATGTTTTCTTCCTATACATGACCACTGAGCACTAAAAATGATGCTTTTTTTTTTTTTAATGAAAAGCTTATTGAGTAGCAAGAAATGACGGTTTGAATATGTCCTCATAATTGCTGAAGGAACAATCTGAACTACCCTATTGTTTGTTCTTCAGGTGCTAGGCTAACTGCATTAGAAACGTTCTTGCTGATGTAGGCCAACTCTGTAGCTTCTACCAAGAGTTTGTTATGACACAGCATAATAGTTTAATGTATACTGTACATCCATTTTTTTTTCAAATATAAGGGACAGTTTTGACACCCTCTCAAATAAACATATGCCTCTTCACAGTTAATCCAGTGTTTGAAAGATGCTTTCAACAGTTTCCATACTGCAGACACAGTTATTGCATGCAGTAACAACAAAACATCCCTACTTTTGAAATATAAACCAGCTAGAATGTTAATTGCTAACTCCAATGTTTATTTGCTTACTCTCAGCCGCTATTGATTATACACTATGGAACTGTTTCATTTTCCAGATGTAACATTGGTGTAAATCTGGCTGATCTCCATTGACATAAAAAGCTGAACATCTATCCTGCTATACATGAGAGCAAAATTTGAGGCAAGGGGCTTTTTTTTTTTTCATGCCTGTGCTATGCAGCTGTATCTGAAATTAAGATAATATAGATGCGATCAGAATCAGAATTTTATTTTTAAAAAAACCTATTTGCAGCTGTGCAGAGATAAATTCACAGCAGATTAATTTCGCTGATTTCTGTGTCATTCTGGTGCACCCATTAACATGGGAGAATGCAGCATATCCACTAGGAGTAGGGTTTGCTGTTTTTAACCTCTCTCATCCCCTGGTCTGTGCAGCCAATCTATGTAATAAATTACGTAAAATTAAATCTGTAGCATAGCTTGGCCTTTAAACATACATTAATAAACTGAGTTCTGCAGAAAAAAAGTATAGATCTAAGGGGTTTGCCATGAGGTGAGAGTCAGTAAGTGGGTGTTATCCAGTGAAGTTTCAATTTGGGGCTAAACACACAGAGGCTTAGTGATAATTGGGGAAAGCTGCTGGAAAGGAATAAACATGGAATGCGTCGTTGCCTCACCGCTTTTGGCATTTAAGGCGCATCCTAAGTATGATAGTTGGATGGCACTACTAATTATTTTGTAGTCAGAAAGTGCTATATAAAAGGCATAAGAGAGTAATTCAATGCAGTTTCCTTTTATCTGCCTTTCCATTTGATGTCTATACAGAGCTAGCAGGGCTCCCCAAACACATCAGTCTGTTTCAGATACACAAGATTAAGTAGCGAGTGACATTCAAGAGCAATCGGCCCACCCAGGAGGAGTGAAACCAGCGGAAAAGCTGTCAGATTCGGCCTTTTCTCCATTAATCTTGAAGCTTTTCAATGCTGCCAGGTCGCATCTCCATCAAACAAGCTGGGAAGAGTGTTGGGCTATTTTCTTTCCGCTAACCCTTTCTTCCCCATCACGTCCCCTCTCCGGTAACTCTTTCAGTGCTGGACTTCGGTTTGTCAGGAGCTTGTGGGTTATTGCCACTTGATTGTGGAGCCAGTGTGAACCCCAGTTCTTGAAAGGGTGATAGCAGTAACTTGGAATGGAGCTTTTTGTTTAACCAAACTGGAGCTGGCTGGCACATTGGGTTGAAGGAAGGAAGGGGTTGGCTTGATGTCCATAGATAGCACTTGTACTGGGCATTTTCTCATAGGTTTGTCTGGTTTTGGGAGGTGGGTTGCATTTGTTCTGACTGTAAAGCGGGACGAGAGGCATTTGCCTCTCGCACTAATTTGAAGGAACTGTCGTCACTAATGAGCATAGAAGGATGTAGTAGCCTAGAGCTAGGACATGGGTGAGGCATGTGTATAATGCTTGTGTTGGGTAGTGTAAATAACCTCCAGCAGAGCTGTCCTGTCCATAGGACAAGGTGGAGCAGTTGCTCCCGACCCTACACTTTTGGGGGCCCCACAGTGTCCATCCCAATTGGCCTATGGTCAGGCTGGACAGAGGGGCTACCTGTGGCTGAGGGCCAGGTGCAGTGGAGCTAGCCAGGTCACTGTACCCCCACGCCCCCCGCAAGCACCACATGGACAGCAGAGCTTCCAGCCTGCTCTGCTCCATGCCATGCTCCTGCCACCCAGTACTCCACTTCTCCACTCCAGCAGGAAGCAGAGCAGCCCTACGTCAGGGTGCCCCACTTGCTACTGCAGAGAAGCAAGACAAAGCAGTGGGCCAGTAAGGCAGTGCTGCATGATAGGGCACTGCTCTGGCTCCCACCCTCTGCATGGTAGTTGGGGGAGGGGCAGCAAACCCCAAGCTAGTGTTGCTCTGGAGAGGGGGTGGGAAGCAGTGGCGTAGGGGAGGGGGCAGGGGTCTGCAGCATGATGAGGGAGTTTCCCCCCACCCAATGGCCCTGACCTCCAGTACTCAGACTGACTATATCAGCAAGGAGACATTTAAAAACTCTGCAAAGAAGCCATGTCCAGAAATCTGAACGTGGAGCATTAGACAAGATTGTTCATGAAGTGGCAAAGAGCAAATGAATCAAAACGAGGCAGGAGGGCTGGCAGGGCAAAAAAGGAAAGCAAAGGGCTCAAAGAGTGGCTCTGCAACATGGGAGGTGAAAAGCGGGGAGGGGAAGAGGGCCCTGGAAAGCTCAAGGGGTAAGAAGGAAAAGTAGGAGAGAGAAGGAAGGTGGCTAACTACATATAGCTATAAGCAGCATAGGTAATTTTTAGACTATGTTTCTCCTTGGCTACATGCATCTGTTTCCCGGGCAGAGTGCGAAGATGATTAGACCTGCTAGGGAAGCCTATGCGCAGGATAGGAGTCACTCATGTGCTATTTACTCGTTCACTCCATCATTCAGTGAGTGGCCAAACACTTGTCCTCTTCACATAAGGGTTTTTGCAAGTGTCAGTTCACATTATGAGTCTCTCTCTTAGGCCCTGCCACCTCAGTGCTTGGTCTGCTCCATGTGCTGCCCTTCTGTCATTTGCTACAGGTTGTGTGTGATTCAGCACATGACTATGCACTTTCTCAGCTCATGGTGCTAGCATGCAGCAGTGTTAACAATTCAAACAGTGGGCAACTCTACCACACCCTTAATCCCACTTCTTACGTTCTTGACCTCACCTTTTCTCAGGGGTGGGGAATCTCCCGGCTCCATGTTTTGTTGTGCAAGCACACACTGAAAACTGAAGCAAGACACATTCAGATGCAAAGAGGGCATATATTTATATTAATTAGAGTAATTAATCACTGGACAAAACTAGCAAGGATTATGCACATTGGTTGTTTTTCTAAAAGTGCTGCTCTAGGTGTTCTTTTTTGGGAAGGGCGAGGCCTGTGTTTTACAGGAGCTTGCGATAGATGATCATAAGGAACTTGTCTGGCTGTAAAATCTATGAATTGGAATCTAGGATTTATCTTGAACTGCCCAGAGGGACATCAGCATGATAATCCTGGTAGGTAATTTTCCTGGGAGGCCTGAAGACCATTCCACAGCTTGAGTGGGACACTCAGCCCCTGCTTGCAGGGATCTCTGTTAAAAAGCAATACCTCAAGGCTGGAGGATTAGTGCCCTGTACTTTCCAGGGGACTCCTGATGCACATGTAGAGAAGTTTAGAACCCACTTCCTGGTACTACAAGTAGCAAAATGAAGTTACCTGTTAAGCTCTTTAGTAGGATTGCAAACTCTGGGACCATCCCAGAAAGGGGCTGAATCTGTTGGAGGCTACTGCAGCCAACCTGGGAGATTTTCAAATGGCTGATAGTCCATCAGCCCAGCAGGGCAAAGGCAGGTTCCCTGCCCTGTCCTGGTCCTGCATGGCTCCAACCAGTGGAGCAGTTGGGGGAGTGGGGGCTGCTACACACTGCTCTGAGCACTGATTCCACAGCTCCCATTGGATGGGAATTGTGACCAATGGGAGCTGTGTGTGTGGGGGGGGGGGGCTGTGGGAAAGGGCAGTGTGCAAATACCATTCCCTCCCCTCCCTGCGAAGCTGCAGGTATGGGCTGGACACGTGCAGGAGTGGTGTTGGACCAGGGCAGGAAGCCTGCCTTAGCCTTACTGTGGTGCCAGCTGGTAGATACCTGCAGTGTCACCCAGCTGGAGCTTACATGCACCCCACACCCCATCCTGCACTGCAACCCCATGATCCAGCGCTAAACCTCCTCTCTCATCCAACCTCCCGCCAAGAGCCTGCACCCCCACACCCATTCTATTACCCCCCCCCCACCCCCGATGCTGAACCCTTGAGCCCAGGCCCTTGCCCCAGCTCCCTGAAAGTGAGTGAGTGAGGGTGGGGAGAAAGCAAATGCAGGAAGCTGGAGTGGAGGTGGGCCACAGGACAGGGGGGCTGTAACGCAAGTGTGGTTGTGTGATAAGAGCATAGTCAACCCTGTGTTTCATTTTTTTTTTTCGTAATTGCTGCCTCAAATACACATAAGGGTCTGTGGATATGGCTACACTTGCATTCCTCTTTCAAAAGATGTATGCAAATGAGGCAAATCAAAATGGAAAGGAGATATAACTTTCCATATTTGAACCTCATTTGCATATTTTAATTTCAAAAGAGCTGCTTTCGAAAGAAGAAAGTCAGTGTAGATGCTGCTCTTGCAACAGCAAACCCGTCTTCAAAAGAATTCTTCCTCCCTTTATTTAATGGGAAGAAGGATTCTTTCAAAGATGGGTGTTTACGTTCGAAAGATCAGCGTCTACACTGGCTTTTTTCTTTTGAAAGACGCTCTTACAAAATTAGACTATGCAAATGAGGTACAAAATATGCAAATTTATATCTCATTTGCATTTTGATTAGCCGCATTTGCATACCTCTTTTGAAAGAGGAATGCAAGTGTAGACATACCCTGTGATGGGCGGGGGCGGGTGGAGAAGCAAGTGCTGTGCTCATTGCTCTAGTAAAAGGAGAGGCTGTGGGACCCAGTCAGGCACTTACCAGCTGGGTTACATGGTGGGGGTCTGGGGCCCCAAAGCAAAACTCTATGGCCCAACTGGACCTGCTGTCTCTGTGGGAAGCAGGAAAGTCACCAGGGCCTGATGAAAAACATCCTAGAATACTCAAGGAGCTGATAAAGGAGGTATCTGAGCCTTTAGCTATCTTTTGGAAAAATCATGGGTGACAGGAGAGATTCCAGAAGACTGGAAAAAGGCAACTATAGTCCCCATCTATAAAAAGGGAATCAAAATAAAGCTGGAAACTACAGACCGGTCGATTTAACTTCTGTGCCAGGAAAGATAATGGAACAAGTAAATAAAGAAATCATCACCAAACACTTGGAAGGTGGTAAGCTGAGTGATTGCTAGGGAAGAACCGGCATGGATTTGTAAAGAACAAATCATGTCAAACCAATCTGATGGCTTTCTTTGATAGGATAACGAGCCTTGTGGATAAGGGAGAAGTGGTGGATGTGGTTTACCTAGATTTTAGTAAGGCATTTGCTATGGTCACGCATGATAGTCTTATCAATAAACTAGGTAAATACAACTTAGATGGGCCTACTATAAGATGGGCGCAACACTGGCGGGATAACCATACTCAGAGAGTAGTTATTAATGGTTCGCAATCCTGTTGGAAAGGTATAACCAGTGGGGTTCTGCAGGGGTCTGTTTTGGGACCGGTTCTCTTCAATAGCTTCATCAACGATTTAGCTGTTGGCATAGAAACTACGCTTATTAAGTTTGCAGCAGATACCAAGCTAGTAGGGGTTGCAACTGCTTTAGAGGATAGGGTCAAAATTCAAAATGATCTGGACCAATTGGAGCCATGGTTTGAAGTAAAAAGGATGAAGTTTAATAAAGACAAATGCAAAGTGCTCCACAGGAAGGAACAATCAATTTCACACATACAGGCCGTGTATACACGTGTCCCAAACTTCGAAATGGCCATGCAAATGGCCATTTCGAAGTTTACTAATGAAGCGCGGAAATGCATATTCAGCGCTTCATTAGCATGCGGGCGGAAGCGGCGCTTCGAAATTGACGCTCCTTGTCGCCGCGCGGCTCGTCCCGACGGGGCTCCTTTTCGAAAGGACCCCGCCTACTTCGAAGTCCCCTTACTCCCATGAGCTGATGGGAATAAGGGGACTTCGAAGTAGGCGGCATCCTTTCGAAAAGGAGCCCCGTCGGGACGCGCCGCGCAGCGGCAAGAAGCAGCAATTTCGAAGCGCCACTGCCGCCCGCATGCTAATGAAGCGCTGAATATGCATTTCCGCGCTTCATTAGTAAACTTCAAAATGGCCATTTGCATGGCCATTTCGAAGTTTGGGGCACGTGTAGACGTAGCCACAGAATGGGAAGGAACTGTCTAGAAAGGGATCTAGGGGTTATAGTGGACCACAAGCTAAGTATGAGTCAACAGTGTGATGCTGTTGCAAAAAAAAGCAAACATGCTTCTGGGCTGCATTAACAGGTGTGTTGTGAGCAAGACACAAGAAGTTATTCTTCTGTTCTACTCTGCGCTGCTTAGGCCTCAGTTGGAGTATTGTGTTCATTTCTGGGCATCGCGTTCCAAGAAAGATGTGGCCAAATTGGAAAGGGTCTAAAAAAGAGCACCAAGAACAATCAAAGGTCTAGAGACCATGATCTATGAAGAAAGGCTGAAAGAATTGGGCTTATTTAGTTTGGAAAAGAGAAGATTGAGGTGGGACGTGATAGTGGTTTTCCGGTATCCAAAAGGGTGTCATAAGGTGGAGGGAGAAAACTTATTCTTCTTGGCCTCGGTGGCTAGAACAAGAAGCAATGGGCTTAAACTGCAGCAAGGGCGGTTTAGGTTGGACATTAGAAAAAAGTTCCTAACTGTCAGGGTGGCCAAACACTGGAATAAATTGCCTAGGGAGGTTGTGGAATCTCCATCTCTGGAGATATTTAAGAACAGGTTAGATAAATGTCTATCTGGGATGGTCTAGCCCGTACTTGGTCCTCATGAGGACAGGGGTTGGCCTCGATAGCCTCTCAAGGTCCTTTCCAGTCCTAGCATTCTATGAGTCTGTTATTTGAACAGGGGCTCTAATGTGCTGCCCTCTGCAGAATGAACGTGTGACACCCCACCCCTTTGATTAGAGGAGCAAGGTGTAGTGGAGACACATCAGAAGCCCTGCAGGGTGTGGGTGGAAATATCCACCCCGACCATCACCACTTGGCCCCTGCACCAGTCTGGCTAATGGTGGTGGGGCTGAGACTGCTGCTCAGGGACACCTCTGGCCCCTGCTGACAGGGCACTGCATGGGGTGGTGGTGGTATTGGGGAGTGGGGGTTGGTTCACAGCTCCAGCCCGAGCTTGGTATCAGCCTGCACTGTTTATTGGAAGAGAAAAGACCAGTTAAGTGGTAGCACTTCATTTCATTACTATCAATCATTAACATTCTGGCTTTCAAAAGGAAGAGGGCACCTAAGAAACACCTGGCATAGAGACCTGAAAGCAGACACTAAAAGGATGGGATACACCTGGTCAGAACTGGAAAAGATTGCCCAGGATCGGGGACCTTGGCAAATGGTCATCAATGGCCTATGCTCCAAGGTGTAGGACTGGAAGAGATTTACTAGTAATCATTAATATTACTTTAATAAGCAGGATTTGACATACAACAGATATTGGTCACTATCAACCTTTTTGATGCGCCCCTATATATTTAGTTTCTTAAGTCAGCCTACATTTACAGGAACTAGCTTTTAATTATGATTTTGCTGGATGTCTTGAGTAACTAGATGACTGCAGGGCAGACTAGTCAAGTACTTCATAGTCCTCCTAGATGAGATGCACCAATGAGTTTAGTCCAGGGTTTTTTGCAGTTGCTGATTCTCCCAAAACTGAACACCGCTGCCTGAGTAACACAGTAGGTACACTCAGCAAACCTGGTGTGCAGACAGTGCAGTGTACAGTGCTGTACAGCAAATAAGATGTAAACACTTTGTACTGGTTGAGGGGAAGTTATCTAGTTACAGGAAAGAGATTAGATTACATCAAAGCACTGTGAAAAGGTAAAAACAATTTATAAAGTACTGACAGGTAAAAGAGAAACCACCATAAACTGATAACCCTGAAAGTACAGACTTCTTAGAATAATGTACACTGAGTTGTTCCAGTGGTGTTAGTCCTAGGATATGTGCAAGGGATGGTGGGTGAAGTAATATCTTTTATTGTACCCTATAAAAGAACCTCATCTCTCCACTCTCCATTAGATCTATTATTTTAGAAACCCATTTTTCAGGTGAAGGAAAGTCCACTAATACATACAATGGAGATGACTTTTGTTCCAACCCTTTATCAGCAATCATTTACTCAATATCAGCAAAGCTTACTCTAATTTTCAGGAGACAGAGTGAAAATTAAGCGACATTTCATAGTCTGTCTTTGCATTTTACTCCACAATGCTTCAGTCGTCATTATCAGTAAAACTTAGGTAAGCTTTTGGCAGCGGAAAATACATTAGGAATATCATGCCACTGTTAATACTTGTTTATAAAATTCTTCAGACCATCTTGTTCTCTCAATGATATTTAGATCAGTATGTTCCAAGCGTGTTTGTGTCACTTGTGGCAAAACTCAGAGATGTGGTCAAATTCTTTCCTGAAATACACTTTTATTGAATCACTGTGGAGGACGATGAGTGTATTATAAATGTTTCGAGTCACAGAACAAATAGAAGAAAATAGCCAGTAATACACTAATTCATAACAAAATGCAAAGAATTAAATTAAAAAGCTCTTCAGCTACAGTCGCCTCTAAAAAGGACCATAAGCAATGGATTGGACGTTTCAATACAGCTAGATTTTCAGGATGCAGTGAGACAACAACGTGAGTACCAGCTGCAGTAACAAGCTCACTGTGTTCCTCACCTCAGTTTGGGGTGGGAGTTCTATAAAGAGCCCTTGGAAATTTAATCTAAAAATTCATGGGCAACATTTAAATTGACTATTGAAATAAATGGTCAGTATGTGAAAATACTTAGTACTGGAAAAAATGAATGCGTAATTTGACCTTTTTCATTCACAAACAGCATTCAAAGCAATTTCCACCTATATCATTTATAATTACTCCATCCATCCTTCCACCCTCTGGATAGAAGGTATATACTGTTTAAGCAGTTGATATACATATATGTGTATTCCTCTTTCAAAAGAGGCATGCAAATGACGGAAATTGAAAATGCAAATGGGGTGCAGATTTACATATCTGGCACCTCATTTGTATATTTTCAAAAGAGATTCTTTTGAAAGAAGAAAAGCAGTGTAGATGCTGCTCTTTCGAAAGTAAACCCCATCTTCGAAAGAACCATTCTTCCCTTTTTTTGTGGGAGGAAGAGTTCTTTCAAAGATGGGGTTTACTTTCAAAAGAACTGCATCTACACTGCTTTTCTTCTTTCAAAAGAAAAATATGCAAATGAGGTGCCAGACATGGAAATCTGCACCTCGTTTGCATTTTTTATTTCTCTCATTTGGATGCCTCTTTCGAAAGAGGAATGCAAGTGTAGATGCAGTTGAAGAGCTACTTTGGAATAGCTTATTTTGGAATAATGCTGCTATGCACAAAGGATGCATATTTACTAGCAAGTTCTTTCCAAAAATCAGGCCCTTTTTTGAAAGAACACACAGAGCATCCACACACAAAATGTACTCTTTTGATTCAGAATCAAAAGAATGTGGCTCGGCTTCCAGAAGCCCTCTTCCACTCCCAGATCAGGAAGAGTGCCTCCTTTTGAAAGCTTCTTTCAAATAAAAGCAGGTGTAGACTCTCCAAGGGCCTTTTTTTGAAAGAGCAGTCCTTATGGCACCGGATTTTTTGATCCCTGGGCCATTGCTTCAAAAGAGCGCAGGCTGTGTGGATACTCTCTATTGAAAGAGCAGAGAGATCTTTCGATCTGCTTTTTTGTGTGTGTGGATGAGCTCTTTTGAAAGAAGATCTTATGGACAATCTCTTCTGAAAGATTTCTGTAGGGTAGACATGTCCCAAAATGTATTTTGAAATAGCATGTAACTATTTTGAAATACATCATCTACATACAAAGGCTATGTCTACACTAGAAACAGCTGTCTACAGAAGTTACTCTCAGAAGAGATGTTCTGACAAAATTTCTGTCAACAGATTGCATCTACGCATAAAAGTGGATCGATCTTTTGATTCTCTCTGTTGACAAAAGGGCCACCCAGAGCGTCTACACAGCATTTTTGTCAGCAATTTCTGTCGACAAAACACATTTTGTGTGTTGACGCTCTGAGTTTTGTGTGCAAAACCCCAGTTTTGTCTACAAAATTCACTAGTGTAGATGTAGCCACACAGCCTATTTCAAAATAGAGCCATTGGACATCCTATGGCTTATTTCAAAATAAATTCTATTCCCTGTCTTAACAGCACTTTTTTTGAAACAGCTATTTTGAAATAGAAGCTATTCCTCCTGTAATGAAGTTTACCAATTTCGAAATAAGACAACTGCTATTTCAAAATTATTTCAAAATAGTGGTTGCATTGTGTAGATGCTAGGAAAGTTATTTTGAAATAATGGCTATTATTTCAAAGTAACTTTGCTGTGTAGACATACCCCAGAAGTTTAAGATAGAAAGTTAAAGGTAGCTTATCCTAATGAAACTGCAAGAATAATTTAGGGAAACAGAATATATTTGTTTGCTGCAATTTTGTCAGGAAATTGGGGTTAATGCTTTTATTTTTGAAATAAATGCACTGTGCATGATTTTGGTTATTTGTTTTATTTTTATTTTATTTTATTTTGTTATTGTTTGGCGGTGTCAGCGGATGGAGGGTTTAGAACCACAAAGTATCAGGACTCATTTGAAAGTTTACATCTACTGAAGTAAGGTACGCTCAGGAAAAATGATGGCGCATTTGGTCAGGAAAGTCAAACGTGAAGAGTGCCACCTACTGAATCACCAAGCTTATTTTGATAAGAAGGTGCCTCAGGCTAAGCTGGAGATAAAATGTTAACATTATCGTTGTTCACTGATACAATGTTAGTTAATTATGGCCTCGGGATTCACGCTAACTTATCACTGGCTTAATCAATTGTCTTTTAAACACCATAGGAGAAGGAAAACAGTTAAATGGTTTGGAACTTTTAGAATTAAGTAAGGCTTCCATGTCAACATTTTCCCTTATTCCCTCTGTTTAACCATATAGTTTTTAAGAGAAGAAAATCACTTGTTCAATAATCTTGTTTTATTTATCAACTGACCTTTTTGGGAAGAATAAACACTCAATTTAGAATGTCTTGAGCTCTTGATATTGAAATACGATCTGGTTTCCTTTAAGGGAAAACAAGACAATCTCACGAGACAGGAAATACAGAAATGGCAAAAAATAGAGGAAATGCAGCATCTCTGAGGCTTACTTTATTTGCAAATTGGCTGTGAGAAAAATTCAAGCACGGCACATGGTCCTTTGAGCCATTCTGAAAACTGACAAATATTTACCCATCAGACTGTTTAAATGTAGTTTCTAGCTGTCTTGCTGGTCACAGGCTCACAGGAGTATAGTGAGAGGTACAGAGGTCTTGGTGGGTTAATCTAGATTATGATTAGAGAAGTCAAAGACAGAGTTAGGCCTGATGGTGATATAGGAGAGTTTAGGTAGAACTAGAAAGAAGAGGGCTTTCTGATACCATGACAATTTTAGAAATTTCAAAATTTCCCCCATCAACACTGAAACAAAATCGTGATATATCAATGAAAAATGAGGGAACTCCCCTAGAACAACCAATAGCTTGGTGTTATTCACTTACTTGGGATAGGGAAGACCCAGATAGAAGTTCTTGGGCTCCCTGATTCAGATGAGGAAATTGAACCTGGGTGTCCCACATGCCAAGGAAGAACCATAACTACTGGCTATTTTTGGACTGGTCTTTCTCAATCGCCTCCTGTTGCAGTTATTCAGCTTTTTATAAATTATTAACTATGAGAGTGTGCAAATGAATCTGTATCCAAGCTGGAAAGGAACTCTCTTGCATCTGTGTGATCCTGAGTGACTTCTGGCTATTCTGGGCATGATGGTGGGATATCTGGCTCTCTCTCCCTCTTTTTTTTTTTTTTTTTTAAGCCAGAAATTCTGTTTTGGAGATGAGAAGACATTCCTAATGTAAGTTTAATTTAATCTGGTACATTACTGCAATGTTTTTGTTTCAATGAATAACCATTTTCTAATGAAAATACATATAATCAAAAATTCCTGATCACTTCTAATCCCGGAGACCTAGGAGACAGTAGGGGCAGCCGAAGCCCCCATAATGGCATGGTTTGTTCTTTCCAAAGCACCTGTCTGGCTATCCCTTTCAGGTGATGCACTTCCAAAAATGGGTGGCATACTCAAAAAGAATTAAGCAATCAAAACACATGTATGCGATTTCAACTTTAAACATTTCATTCCACTTTTGGAATCTATCAGCTCATTCCAAGTATCAACCTATGACTTTGCCAGGAGCCCTTGAACAGTCTATTCCTAATCACAGTTCATTTAATTTCAGCATTCTGTTTTGCACTAGGTGCTCTTTCCCTAATATTTCCTTATTTTTTTCTAAATGATTTTATTTTAACAGGCTGAGCTGAACATCTTACTTTCAAGAATTTAGATTATAGGTCCCTGCACAGACTGTTCCATCCAAAGCAAACAGAATCTTCTCCCTTGGGACATCTAAGAAACCATGGTGTGTTCCAATAAAATTGCTGTTTAATTTTCAGAGAGAAGACTATTTAAAAAAAAAGTAAAAAAATAAGTGTGCTGAATAAAAATACAAGAAATATATTAACTATATTTAATCCATTTGCTGTTTCTCACCATTTATGTATTTTTATCATTTTTTTACCAATTGAATATCTTGGTAAACAACCACTTGAGCTCTTGGCATAAGCTGAATGTTTGGCCAAAAATCAGATTTTTTTACAATTGCTACTCTTACTAGGCAGTGGTCATTGGTGTGCAATGCATTTAGCTAAAAATTATTCATGAATAATGCCTCAAAGCAACTGATTAAGCCAAGTATGAGTAACCTGCTCAATGCAGAGGTGTTCTTCACTCATGATATCTCGAAAGTTCAAAAGGTGATATTTTTCCACTGAGATTTGGAGTGTCAAGTTGAGACTCAATTTCCCACTAATAATCAGATGAAGCTTAACTTTCCATATGTTCTTTCAGAGCTTACAGATTTTTTTTCAAATACTGAAAATTTCTAACTTTCCATCTTGTAAACAGATCAGCTTTGATTAACGTATATTTTAATATTTTATCAAAGATTTCCATTATTTTCATCTAATTGTAGGAAATTAATTACGATCTGATGGTCAACTCAAGTGCCAGTCATGTGGTTGCAGTCACATGGTTTTAAGAGGCTTCAGCAGTTTATTATAGGAAGATTTCCTTTGCACATTTCTTTCTTGATCCCTTCTCTGATGACCAGAATGTTGATTCTTCAAAAATATGCATTTGTTTTCTTAACAGTTTGGGGTCAACAAATCTCTCATTTGTTTCAACAGTTGCAATCATGCTCTGAATTGACAACTTTCACACTGCAGTCTGCAGCCCTGATGGATAACTTCCTTTCCTTCTTCATCCATCTTGTTTGTACCTACACACAAATAACCATCAAATTAGCAAGCTGCGTTTCAAATCTTTGAACCCACTTTCAGTGAGATGGAATGTAAACAGTAGAGGTACAGTCCCCACCAGGAGTACTGATAAAAAACAAAAAAACAAAAACAAAAAACCCATCCCCATTTGTTACAATTAGCTAGAGCCAGATGACTGTTTTTTTTGTCATGTTAACATTAGCACTCAAAGTTTTTTTCATTGTGGTAAGCTTCTTTGCATTTCTACTTAGTTTTATGTCCCTTCCTGCACCAATCTGATGCTACCACTTTCATTGCATAAATTCAGAAATGTCTGATTAAAAGGTCCAGCTTTGTAGGGTTTCAGTGCCACTACAAGACAATAAAATTAAATGAGAATTATGAGTTTATTTTTGTTAATTCTTAGGGTTCTCTTAAAAACAAAGCAAATAAATTCTAAGAGGAAGATGTAGCTATGCCTCAATGAAAATATCCTTTCGTCAACTAACGAATGCAATAGGTCTGTTACAATTATGTTCTGTCCTGTTGGCAGTTTGAAAGCAAAACCAGAGATGAAACCAGTAACTGACAGTGGAAGAATGTTCTATCACTTGAAATGTCTCCAGGCAAAGATAACTTCCATGATTGGATTATTTGAATCTACTTTCCTAAATTAGAGATTGTATTAAATATTTATTGAAGAAAAGTACACCAGATTCCAACAACTGACCAGAAACCCAAATCCTGGACTGTCAGTCTCTGTCTCAGTTCTGGCTGATAGGTGTGTCTACAGGATGGGACGGACCTGCAGAACTTATTACTCGATAAAGGGAAAATAGGCGGGCATGGACACATTTCTCTGTTCAGCATGCTGAGGCCCACACATGTGTTATAAAGGAATTTTCAAAGCAGTGTGCCTCCCAGATGGGAAGCAAGATCATTCCTTCAATGTGGACATCCAAAATGAGGTACACAACCAATATGCAGAACTTGATGATTTTATATATTGATGTCTATGTGGCTATTTAGCAGATCTCCATAAAGGAAATATGACTTTTCTACCTTGAAATTGCCAATGTGCCTAAGTACTGGACTTTGCTTGATTGAAGGAGAAATAGTTCTTGCCTTGATTTAAGGAATGAATGCTATGACAGTTGTGAGATCTATCTGTCTGAATTAAAAACACAAGAATGAAAAATTTCCCTAATGAAACCCAATTTCAGATAAAATAGCCCTCTTCTGATTAGAGAGATTCAGCTACTCTAGTGAACCAGAAATATAGTGACTCTTCCTGCAGAGGTCCACTCTAGTAATGCCGTAAGGATAGAATGAGGTTCTAAGATCATGTTCTATGACCTTCCAGAGTTGCAATAAGATTCGTGCCCTAAAAAGCATTTAATAGTGGGACATGGCAAAAAACCAAACACATATGTCTTGCTTTTCTTCATCTATAGAGGTTTGACCATTTTGCTTGAACACCATTATCCTTCCACAATAAAACCATTCTAGAGGCACTAAAGATATGTTTTACTATTTAGCATGGTAGTCAAACCATGGACTTTGCATTCTATTTGTTATCTTCTATTTCGGGCTCCATAAAAGCAATAAGTGTATCATCCAAGTATTCATTTTAAATCTGTCTATAGCAGACTTCCTCTGCATGACACAAAAATCTGATGAGACAATGTTAGGCCTGCTGAAGTGTAAGAACCATAACCTCTCCAATCAGAGAGGCATACACAGTGTCAATACTGTCCTTTCATTCCTGAATGGTACTGGAAAATTGTGAAAAAAAGTGGAAAGACATATTGCAAGCACCTTAACTAACTTTACAAGCCGTCATCCTCATCTCAGATACTGAATTCTGAGGCTGCAGGACACATTATAAGTTTCCAAGTGCAAAGACAACAATCACCAGCTCAACCAAATCAACTTACACTGTGTTAGAAATTTCTGGATGCAGCAGCCGCTCAGCTAATCAGACATCTGCTATGTAAGTTTTTGTGTTACTCTCCCCTTTGTTGAGGAATGCACATATTGATAGAAAATCTTGTTCCACCCAGGAGGAACTACTCTCAGGGGTAGGGTTGATTGTGTTCTTCCCAGTTATTATGTAACCCTATTAGACACACTGACTGTTGTGGCCAGAAAATAACTGTTATGCACAGAAGAAGCAGTGTTCTGAGTCAAGAAGATCCCTTTATCTGTCTTGAGTAGATACTTGGTTAAATTTTCACTGGTATACACTAATGAATCTTTATGACTTAAAATGGAAGACGGGGTAGAAAGAGATAAATGGTGGGCCAAGAGGACCTTTACCACCTGACACTTCTTCCACATCTGGACTGTCCCTCTCATCACTTCCCAGGATATCCCAGGTTGGGGTAAGACAGAACCGAAGGCAAGACAAGGCTCTTGCAAGAGAAACAGAATCTTTAGAGCCTCAGGATCCACTGGAGATCTGGGAATAATTACATAGGACTATAGTTTGTCTAGGGTAGCTACAGAATTCCTAACTAGAGTTTAACAATACTTTTGTCTGCAAGTCTAGCCTTTGTGGTTTCGTATGTCTTTTACAGATCTGATCTTTAACTCCACTTTGTGTGGGTGGAGGTAGGCTGGCTCAGGAATTGTAACAGGTCTACACCCAGTCTTTTGCTGCATTCGTCTGCTGTCACACAGTTTGAGGGGATCAACAGGAAGCTGGGCACAGAAGATTATCCTCTAGACTGAATGCCATGAAGATGAGAAGGGGAATTTAGCACGGAGAAGTATTTGTTTTGCTGTATTCTGTGGAAAGTAGGAGAGGAAAAGCCACTGAATTTGTCCCCATACTCTTGCTTCAAAGTGGGGATGAAATTGGGCTCAGAGATTGTGTTGCAGTTATTGCAAGTGGCTCACTTCACTTTGTGGAAACTGCTGCAACACTGTGGCATCCCATCCACAATTATTAACCTGATCCATTCAGCGTACGACCCCTTGACATGCCAAGTTGGTCACAATGGTGTCTTGACAGAATCCTTCAGCATACTCTCAGGACTGTGACAAGGGTGCCCATTGTCACCTTTCCTGTTCTTGATCACAATGGACTGGATTATGAGCAAGACAACAGATGGCCACCAACAGGGCATTCAGGGGACACTTTTCAAACAGCTAGAGGACATTGATTTTGCTGATGATGTTGCCCTCCGTTAACAACAAGAAAGCATGAAAGAAAAGGTCACAACACTAGAAAAAATTGCCTTGATGACTAGAGTAAGCATTAACAAGGGAAAGACCAAGACAATGAGGATCAACCAGTCCAAAACCACCACCATCACACTGGGAGGGGATGACCTGAAAGATGTGGAGCAGTTCACCTGCTTGGGGAGTATTATGGTCAGAGATGGACAAACAGTCAAGAATATCAGTGCTAAGAAAGGAAAAGCAACAGCTGCATTCAAGACTCTACATCCTATATGGAGTTCACAAATAATATCTGTGAAAACAAAACTTTGGCCCTTCAGCACAAATGTGAAGCTTGTGCTCTTGTATGGATACTATAAAGTCTTCAAATCACAAGCTACAAACATTCATAAACAGATGACTGAGGTATATCCTTCACATCAAATAGCAAGACTTTGTTACAAATCAGAAACTTTGGAACAGAGCGGGACAAGAACCACTTGATGTTCAAATAAAGAGAAGGAAGTGGAGATGGCTAGGTCACACTCTCAAAAACTATCCTCCAGTATATAGTCCATCAAGCTCTCACATGGAACCCACAAGGAAAATACAAGAGAGGAAGACCTCCAACAATGTGGAGAAGGTCTACTGAGAATGAAGTATAACTGAGCTACTCCTGGAGTCAGCTAGAAGTTGTCTCGAGACAGAGTAAAGTGGAAGAGATTTGTAGATGACCTATGCTCCACTCGGAGTACAGTAAACCCTCATTTTACGTGGCTTCACATTGCGCAAAACTCACAATAACGTGAGTTTCACACAATGTGAAGCTGCTGGGCTGTCAGCCTGCCTACCTTCCTGCAGCTGTGGAAGGCAGGCTAAAACCCCCCTCCCCATACCTTCCAAGAGCAGCACTAGGCACCACTCTGGGGAAGTAGCAGGAAGGCTTTTAGCTTGCCTAGCTGCCTGCCCCTGTGGGCAGCCAGGCAAGCTAAACCCCACTTCCCTTAGCCCGGAGCCACATGGAAGTGGTTGCCAGAGGTGCTGACCAGAGACCCGGGGAAGCGGTGGACACGGGTGCCTTCTGGCCCCCTCCCAGGGCCCCAACACATCCTCCAAGCCCTCCCCGACTTACATGAAATTCAAGGTATATGAGGGTTGTGTGGAACGCAACCCACGCTTACCTCGAGGGATTACTGTACATGGGTTTAAGTCAAGTCATAATCTCCCTACCTGGGATAAAGCTGCACTTGTTGCCCCTTTTCCATGTGGGTTCCTTCAAAGCCTCTCAAGGAAAGTACTGGCCTGAGACTCATGGATGGGCTCTTCAGTAGCTCTACCCCTTTCAATTGTGCAGGATCCACATGGCACGGAGAAGTTCATCTATCCCTTAGAGATCTCAGACTGGGCTAAGACTAGGGATTCCCTGAGGTACCAGAGAGGAGGAATTAGACACAAAGGCGCCTTAGTGCACTCTCTGGTTTTGGCTATAATCGGACTCAGTCCAGTACCTTCCCTATATGGGGAAATGTCAACTGATCTCTGCAGAGAGCTGGCTGCTGGTGCAGGCTGTAGGAACTCCAGCACAATAGTCCATCAGACACACGCCCCTTTGCCTTCAAATACCATGGAACTAAAGATGGGTGCTGCTTGGCTGGAGCCAGTCCAGTGCAGGGGAAGGAAAGGCAAAGCAAATTCAGCCTAAGTGGACTATGTTTTTCCTGGCAGAGCCAGCCTCCTCAATTCTGCCTGGCTCTTTTTGCTGGGGGAACAGGAGCCCAAGTGACCCACACCAGGACCAGGCTTTGAAAGAAACTGTGTCCCTGTAGAGTTGGCAAGGCCCCCCAGTGAGACACTGGATAAGGGGATGGAGAAGGAGACACGAACCCTGCCTTTTGCTGCTGCTTTTCTTCACTTTGCCTCTCCCTCTGCCTGCAACGTGAGGGGCCAAGTGCCTCACCGGGGGGGAAAGCAAAGCTGAGGGGACAATCTGCCCTGAAATCCAATATAATCCTAGGACATGGCTGGGAATGAGATACATTACTGAAGCAAATTGTTTGTCTACTGATTTGAAGCAAGATTTGGAATTACCTTCACAACAGCTCTGCAGCTGGAGGCCTGGCTCAGCTCCTAGAGAATTTCAGGAGGTGAGGCATTCCCCTGCTGCCAGTGACTGACAAGTCTGGCTCTGCTCCCAAGCTGCAAGTCCACTGTCACTGACCTGATGACCTTACCGCAAAGAATATTTATTATTATTATTATTATTATTAATTATTATTATTATTATTATTATAAAATTAAGAATAAATCAGTTGGATCTAAACTTCAGCTGTAGCAAGTAGAGAGATTTAGACTGAAAGCTGCAAGGCCATCCCCAATGCAGCCCACTGTTTGCAAAACATTTTACTGCTCAAAATACTCACCAAATCACAAAAATGGGCTCTTTTCTATCTCACCATTATAGTGGTTTCACATCACTGTGAAATAGAATGAGTTCAGAGGAGCGACACCTGACTTACTATTTTCAGTTGGATTCAGATCAATCCTAAGAACCTCTGATTAGTTACAGCAGCATAAATCCAAAATAGCTTGGTTTCAGTACGCTTACCCTGGTGCAATGGGACAGACAGGAGCGGGGGATCTGGCTCAGGGGGATAACTTAAGGAGAGAGAGCTTTAACTCCAAATTGCTTTTATTTTATTGATTTAAGATACTGTGAAGTATTTTAAGGCTTATTGTGTATTTCTTCGGGTCCTGATACAACACTTGCATTAGACCAAGGTCAGCTCTGCCCCAGCATTCTTGATGTTTAAGGCAACACTTCAAAACAAATGGCAAACTGCTTCATGAAACTGGAATATTAGTAAACTTTATAGAGCTGAGTAAGTGGTTTTCTTATGCAGTAGTCTCTCTTTTGCTATTTCAGTGAATCCTCTTCACATATTACATAATACAAATTTGGCTTGGCAGCTAATTGTTTTAATAGTTAGAGGCCCATCACAGACTTAAATATACTTTATAATTTTGGACCTTGTGTGGTGCAGGAGCTTAGAGAAAATTCCACTCCCCAAACCTCTTGGATACGTTTTTCTTCCCTCAAACTTGAAAAGTATGAAAAACACTGCCAAAGGATTAAAAACCACATATTCCTTTGAAACATTATTACAGGGTGCTCTAAAGGTAACACATCCCCAGTTTTTATGTCCAGAATACAAAAAGTAATTCTCAAGTGTGATCCAGACATTCCCACATGAGGTTACAAGTGGGGCTAAAAAGGCACTTTGTCAGATACCTTTTTTTTTAGTTGTTAGAAGCCCAGTTGACAACACAGCAGGATTGTCCTTTAACCAAAATAATGAAACATCCAACGATTGACTAAAATAGCAATAGTAAACAGAGAATATGATGGCTACTGCCTGTAATGAACTGTGTTCTTTTTTACAAATGAAAAATATTTTTCAATTCAATGTTTTACTGTACATAACTGGTTAAATGCAGAAGGCAATGATGATTAATTTGCATTCAATTAAATTATTTCCCCTCATCCTTGTGAGCAGCTATTGCATCCCCTCTCAGCTTTCTCTTTTCTAGACTGAACAAACCCACTGCTTTCAATCTTCTTTCATAGATCATGTTTTCTCGAACTTTAATCATTTTTGTTGCTCTTCTCTGGACCTTCTCTAGTATGTCAACATCTTTACAAATCTGTGCTTACAGTTACTTATTACTTTATTATCTTTTAGATATTTGTGACTCAAGCTCTTATTTGTTCCATTATCCTTCCTGATACAGAAGTTAAACTGGTCTATAATTCCCTGGGTTGTCCTCCTCTCTCTTTTTATAGATGGACACAATGTTTGGACTTTTCCAGTCTTCTGGAATCTCTCCTGTTGTCCATAGCTTTTCAAATGTAATTGATAATGGGACCTGACCAGTGCCAGACAAGAGAATTTGTTGGATGATGGGAGATCAATATTTTCTAGCATATTACCAACATTTCCATTGCTTATTGAGCTCATAGAAGACATTTAAGGGTAAAATACAGCTAAATAGCAGCACAGAACACAGAGACAGGACTGGTAGCTTTAAACAAACTTAATGGGTCCACAGGAAACTTGGCTACACCTGTGACAGTGGTCGTCTGGCTAACTGTAATCCAGCATGATTTTAGAGTTTGCTAGATGAGCGTTCTGGATTAGAGAGGTTCAATCTGTACTCTAGGATGCATCAGGCCCTGATGATTTGAAGACATCTAACTTATCTAAGTAATTTTTAACTTGCTCTTCCCCTTTTTTAGCTTCTGATTTACCCCATTTTTACTGCCATTCACTATGTTCAGTGTCCAATTGCCACCAATCTTTTTGGTGAAAACCGAAACAAAGCATGAAGCCCCTTTGCCATTTACACAATTTTTGTTATTATTTTCTCTTAATTGAATAATGGGTCTACCCTTTCCTTGGTCTTCCTTTTAATATATTTGTAGAATGTTTTCTTGTTACCCTTCGTGGCCATAGCTCAATTGAGCTTATTTTCTGCCTTGGATTTTCCATTTTTGCCTCTACGTATTTGTGTTGTGTATAATCATCCTTTGTCATTTGACCTTATTTTACATTTTCATAGAATCATTTTGTAGGACTCTCTTGATATTTAGATCATTCAAGATATCCTAGTCAAGCTTACCATACTTCTGATCTTTCCTATGCAGTGGAATAGTCTGATTTTGTGCCTTTAATAATGTCTCTTCAAAGTATTGCCAACTGTCTTCAATTGCTTTTGTTTAGACTTGCTTCCCATGGGATTTTACCGTCCCAAATCCCATTGTATTCATTTTGCAAATCTTCCTCCTGCCATTCCTGAGAATCAGACATATGTTATTTCATGATCACTTACACCCAAGCCATTTTTCACTTTTAAATTTTCTTAGGTCCTTCTAACACTTTACATGGATGAATGATAGATATTACATGTGAATACACATCTTAAATGAAGACAATATAAGCCATACATAACTTAGAACTGCAAGTTTAAGGAAGAAATTATTGTTCAAAATTATATTTGTATACCATAGGCAGTTTTCAAAAATTTCAAATATTAGTACAGTGAAAACCTCCTTACTTTCTACTTACTTGATTCCTCCCATGCATCCACTTGAGACAGTGCACACATTACAACAGTTCCTTACAATATGAGATCTATGGGTCTAACTGTGTACTTCCTGAAGGAAGGTGGCCAATGGCAGGGCTATTGGTCAAGATTTCAAAATCCTTATTGTAGACACAAATATGTAGGGTGCTTGAAATTAAAAAATAAAATCTGACCATGTAGCTAGGTGCCCAAAGAATGACCTAACTCTAGGTACCTATTTTTTAAAAACTTGGCTTATAGTTTAAATAAACACACTTCATTGGTGCATTTGTATGCAATGTAACTTTTTCTTTTCCCTTTTTTAAAAGGAAGGGTGAAATTAGTGCAAAATTCCATCTGCAATATATAATAGCAAGGTTGCAAATGTCAATGCATAAAGTGTCTGGAATTTCAAAAGCCAAGATTCCCATAGCAATGTTAATTTTGACACTTTAAGCCCCCACCACAGAGAAAATAGATCTCAGAACACAAAATTAAAAGGGCGCATCAGCCTCAGTTAACTGTACATGCTAAAGCGTAAACGAATATGGATACGTGCAGTACATATTTTAGGAAGTGGATCATGCCATAAAAGCTTAATCTCAAAAGCACTGAAGACCAGTTGGGCCAGTTGTCCTACTTGTAGCAGTAAACACTATTCCCAGTAGTAAATTTCTGCAAGGTCAGATGCATAGAATCATAGGGCTGGAAGAGATCTCAGGAGGTCATCAGGTCTAGTCCCTTGCCCAAAGCAGGACCAACCCCAAGGAAATCATGCCAGCCAGGACTTTGCCAAACCGGCCCTTAAAAAATCTCTACAGAACATAAGAATAGAAGCTCTGTGGATCAGGTGTCTGGCCCCATATGACTCTAAAAACACACATTAACCTATTATTTAATAGTATGCCGTGGCTATTTAAATAAAATAATGTGACAGTCTAAGTGTTTCAGAAGCTTTAATTCTAAGTTTCTGATTTTTGTGCTTTTATATTTTAATCACTAATCGATTGATAAAGGGTTTTTGTTTGGTTGGTTTTTTATTAATGAAGAGAACACATGATTTGTATGGATATTTCAACTACTGTAAAAGACCATCATGGAATGCAGAAATATTAGAACAATGACTTTTGAAAGATAGTTGCATTATCAGCATGCTATAGTTTGATTTCTATTTTGTCTTAGTTTGTTACAATTATATATTTGTCTGGAATGATTTTTTTCCTTTAGCTCACTGCAAGTTTGGCTCATGTTTTTTGCAATTTACTCGTTTGCGCAATGACAAAATATGCTGGCAGGAGCAGTAACTAAAGATAATGTAGTTAAACATAATGGTAAGTGTAATAAATCTAGGCCAAGCAACGCTGAAGTTAGCCTGAATTTTAGCTTTTCCCTTTCTCTGTGCTATGCCAAAAACATTGCAGATAAGGGTGATTACATTTTCCATTTCACAATATCACTTACTGGACTGATTTCTTTTTTTTAAATTATCCATTAAATTGTGCAGTGAAGTAATATACTGCTAAAATCTGGAACTGTGCTCTTATCATCCTGGCAGCCTTTAAGTTTCATTTCAACTTCCAGAATTTTAATACTTGAAGGGGCCTTGTTATAATACAAAATTGTTTGCTGGATGAAAAAAAGACATCATCAAACTTCAAAATTATTTATCTGAAGAATGTTGTTCTTTAAGAGTGTCAGTTTTACAAATTAAGTTTAAAATTAAACAAAAACTATTAAGTATAATTTGAACTGTAAGTTTACATTTGAGGGAAGGAAAGATAAGTTTTAAAGAAAAATCTGCACACACATTTTTTCAGCGCAGTTTTCAAAGCTAAAAAGAAACAACCAATACTCTCACAGTATCACTCTTTGTTGATAGTCTCAGGAGAGTGACGGAGGAAGAAAGCACACAGTTACTTTAAAATGAGACACTGTCACAAATAGCGCTGACATGTGGAAAGATGAGGGGAAAGTTTTCTCTGTCATTGCCCTGTGTGTAAACAGGACTTTAATAGCCAAAGCTGTCAAAAATGGCACTATTTAGTAGAATTTCATTTTCATGCTGACATTTGTTTTATTCAGTGTGGTTGCCCCAACATGGACTGTGACACTAACCCTCTCAGATATAACCAATAAATTAGCACCCTATTACACTGAAGATTTTTCACATTGACTACTGTGCCACTGCCTTTCATTCCAACCCAATAGACCTCACTTGACTCCTTCTAAAATTAGACATTTAGTATATCTTATTCTAATATGACACAAATCCATTCTCCCAGAGAACTGTGATACCCATATTAGGATGGTTGCTTGAGCTGTGGAATCAAGTCACAAAAAATATTTTTTCTCCAACTTTGCACAGGTAGTAACTGACCACAAGCTCTTCCAAACAGCACCCTTGCAAAAAAAAGTGCCGTACATAGTATGGATTTAAGCAGCAGGTTGCAACTTTATGGTGGGGTATTATGTTTCCTGTGTCCAACTCTGTCAAACCAGGCCTT
Source organism: Carettochelys insculpta (assembly GCF_033958435.1). Taxonomy (NCBI): domain Eukaryota; kingdom Metazoa; phylum Chordata; order Testudines; family Carettochelyidae; genus Carettochelys; species Carettochelys insculpta. The sequence continues at coordinate 97,546,905 of NC_134141.1, forward strand.
TAACTGGGTCTATGGGATATTAAAGACTCACATCAGACACTGAACAACTTGGGAATACAGCACCTATGCTCGGTGCAGAATTCAGGGTGCCTCTGAATTTTCTCCAACTTCCACTCCAGGAGAGTGAGCGTGACGGTTCTCAATGGAGGAACTCGGTCTGCCAAAAGAGTTCACATTTCCCCTCTTCCCACATGCAAAAGGAAACCAAAGTCCAGCACTGTGAAGACAAGCCCTTACGTCCCAAAGGGACATTAAGATGTCTTAGGCTACATCTACACGATGAGATAAATTCAAATTTAAGGCAGTTAGCTCAATATTACCATGTGACTGTCTTCACTTTAAATACCATTAGACCTGTTTAGGGAGCACTAATATTGAGATTACAATATCGTCATTACCTGAGAGGTATAGCATCAAGCTCAAATTCAAAACCTGGATTAAAGGCCAGCTTGGAAACGCCACATCTTAAAATAAAATTTATTAGCCTTCAGAGGTGTCCCAAATGTAACCCACAATGCTCATCAGTGCTCCACCCCGGCTGCTGCTCTCCGAGTGCGCCAGAATTAGGTAACAGGGAGACCGTGAATTTCAAATTGTGACCAGCAAGCCTGTGGCTGTGGGATCATGTCTGCAGGAGAATGAGAGAAATGTTTTTATGTTTGTCTTTGTTATTAGCGCTGTGAGTGCATCTACCCATTACAAATAGCCCCTGCACGGAGTCCATGGCTCTGTCTCTACACATGTTGCTTTTTCTGCACTGCCTGGCACCAGCCGCTGCTCTGCTGCAGCGTGTGACGAGGCTGTTGTGAGGATCATGCTTGCACAAGAGGCCCAGAAACTTCTTCTCAGTGGTTTACATTTACACAAGAACCTCCTCTCTCCTCCACAGATGCCACGCAGTTGGGGTCTCTTCAACACTCAGCCACAACATGTGGCTAGCCCCCGACCCAATAAAGGGTGTGTCTGCTGTTCGGTGCTGACCATGCTGCCAGGCAGCACCATGTCCTAGCTTCCATGTGTCTAGGGCTCCAAGGGTGGGAAAGAATTTTGGGGGCTTGCTGCCACTGGGGGGATGTTTCCCCTGGTGGCTAAGATAATTGGGGGGTGGGGAGCACTTCAACTGGCCTCCCTCTGAACCGCCCCCATTTCCCTAGCATGGGACCACTGGGGCTTGCTGCCGCTGGGGGGGAGGGGAGTCTCCCCTGGCGTCTAAGATAATCGGGGGCTTGCTGCTACTTGGGGCGGAGGGGAGTCTTCCCTGGTGGCTATGAGAGTTGGGGGGAGTACTTCACCTGGCCCCACTGAACCCTCCCCACCCCTAGCATGGGAGCACTGGGGCTTGCTGCCATTGGGGGGGAATTCTCCCCCAGTGGCTAAGATATTCAGGAGCTTGCTGCCGCCAGGAGGGAAGTCTCCCCTGATGACTAAGATAGTCAGGGGGTGGGAGGATTACTTCTACTACTACATTTCAACTGGCTCTGCAGCCACAGATCACAGTGCCCCCACCACCAAACATGTTTTTTGGGGCTTGCTGTCCATTGCAGACACCTGCTGGCTTGAGATTTCAATTATAAAATCTTTTTCCTGATATTTCATATCTGTCTTCATGCTTTGACCCCCCCCACCCCAAAAAAAAATACAGGGGGGAGGTAACTGGAGATTCCTGTTTCTAAGCTCAGGGTATGGTATTTCACTGCAATCCCCTGTGTTGGCAATGTCTATGTAGAAAAGAGGGAAGTCAAATCTTTTTTCCTAGACTTTTTTATCCTCTTTCTTCTAACTTTGAAAATACAGTCAGGGTCCCTCTATTATTTTCAGGGATCGGATGCAATCACAGGAGGGGGGACACTCAGTGGATGGCCAGCAGAGAAGACAGCCTGTGCACAGAAGCCTTGTAGTGTACTGGAAAGCCAAAGACCCTCCCCTCAGCAACTCTCTTTTTTCAAAAACGTGTCGTTCTTTAAGCTTTTCAGGGTCCCTGCATTATTTTCAGGGATCTGATGGAATCAGGGGAGGGGGGACAGTCAGTGGATGGCCAGTTGACAATTCAATGACAGAAGGAAGATTTCTGTAAAGTTTTTTTTGCAATTTCTGTAGATGCCCTACTTTTCCTTCCTTCCAACGGGAAAAATGGATGTTTGCTTAGCACAGGAGGGCAATGTGGTATGATGATGTCAAAGACCAGCGAGAATGCTACGGGGATGAGGGAACTGTGGGATAGGTTCCCACAATGCACTACTGCAACAGTTGATGTTTGCCAACTGAGTGTGGTAGCAGTAAGTCGACTTTGTGAGGAACAAGATAGTTCAGAATAACTCTGCAGTATAGATATACGCAATGACATTAACAAAAGTTAAATGAAAGCTGGATGACCAAAACATACAGTCTAAGACTACACTGAGGTTTCTATTTCAGGCAACACTTGTATCTCAAAATAGAAACCCTATGGCCAAACGCAGGGCAATTTCAAGTTTTCATTCCCATTAGCTTGAAATAAGTTATGCAATTTGCGCAACACAAATTGCATAAGGTATTTTGAGATTGTGGCTAGGGCTGCAATGTATCCCTAGACACAGAGAAGTTTTGGAGAACTGAGAAAGGACACTCAGTGTCTTTCCCTTCCAAATAAAGCCCAAATGAGCCCAATTTTAACCAACTTGGGTTTTCATGACAAACCACCCTTTTGCAAAAGCCTTCCTGAAATAACGAAAGCTGCAGAATAAAAAGGAAGAAAGTCTATAAAGCTAAATAATTGAATGTGAATGCAAAATCTGTTAGGGATTAATTGTAATATTAGTATAAGTTTCTGTGCTCCCATGCACTGAAACATGACAACTTCAAAAAAAGAAAAAAGAAAATTAGCAGAGCAAGACTACCAGAGCTTTCCTGTTGCATCAACACCATCTGGAAATAGAATGTTGTAGAAGAGGATCCCAATACTTATTGTAATTGCATTTAGTTTTTCAGCAACCATCTTGTTTTTCTTTTTTTTTTTTTCGACCAGCTGAAGCATTAAGTGAAGAAGTGTCAGTAATGGACGAGGTAGAACCTAATCTGCTCAATCAAAGTCTAGACCCATTTTCTATTAAATGTTGGTAACAATCCTTTGTAACAACTTGAACTGATTTTTAAAATGTTTGTGAACATACTGAACTTTGAAGTTTAGACCCAAATAAATATCTCTACAATGGTTCACCAGAAATGTTTGATATACCAACCAAGTGTGCATGGTTTGGTAGGATATCCTTTTTAGCTACCAAAAGAGTAATCAGAATATACCCATTATTGTTTAACGAGTAGTAAACCCCAATATTCAACATTTATACTAGTCACCCATCTATATTACAAATAAACTAATCATACCACACAAGTCCCGGTGACTTACTGTTTTTAACATCAGTTTGTTCCAAAAGCTCTATCAATGCCTTAATCTGGGACAGTTCCGTCTGTCTGTTAACTAAAAAGAATGGCCCAAATATAGGAATCTCCCTGACATCCTCTCTAGTAAAGATCAATGGAGAGAATTAGCTTCTCCACAACAGCCTTCTTTGAGTGGAATAAGAAGGAATGTCCTCTCACGAATCATTAGCACTGTCCATAATACAAGACAGACCAGTTCTGTGGAACCTACAGACTGGAGATGTATGTTTTGTCAAGAAGTGCACTTTAAACAAAGACTCAACTTCAAGTATAATCAAGATGAGTGAGAAGATAATGAAGTCAGCTGTACTTGACCACAAACTGACTGTTGGAGTAAATGACCTCCAAGCTGCTGAAGGCACGTACCACATGGCATCCCATTCATAAGGGCTGGGATGAAAGAAAGAGTAAGGGCACCAAAATTCTTGACATAGCAATGCTTTATATGCAGCCAGTCAAGGCCATGTTTTGAAGCTATCTGAGGTTTGGCATAGTTACTGCAATCTTGCCAAGGAAACCAGCACTGGAATTCCAGTAGCTCCTGAAATTATCATTGGAGATATACCTCTCTCATAGAGCTGGAAGGGACCTTGATAGGTCATGGAGTCTAGCCCCCTACAGTCACAGCAGGGCATACCACCATCTCTGATGGATTTTTTTTTTAAACCTAGTTGCTCCAAATCCCTAAATAACCCCCTCAAGGGCTGAGCTCACAACCCTGTGTTTAGCAGGCTAAGGCTCAAACCACTGAGCTATACCTTCCCTTCCATTAGACAAAGCAAATCACCAAGCTTGTATTAGGATTTGTTTTGATCAGGCAATGAAATGAACTGATAATCTACTAAAATATGTACTGTTAGTTACACCAAGTATAAATAAGTACCTGTCTCAGAAAAGATGGATTCTTGCCAAGATGATGAGATAGCCATCCCGTCACCAGGTCCAAGAAGATATATTTCTGTCATTGGTACACACTGCATTGAAAATTTGGAAACATACTTTGCTACGAATGTTTCAATGTCAGCAAGGATGGTATTTGTGTTTCAGATAGCCCGTAAGTGTTTCTCTGCCTGCTATATGAAGAACAATCTCTTCTTGCAGGTTACAAAGCCAGTAGGACTGTGCACTTAGGCTGCGTCTACAAGAAGAGATAAAATTGAATTTAAATCAGTTAGCTTGAGCTTACCACGTGACTGTCTTCACTGTAAAGACCATTAGCTCACTTTAGGCTGCACTAATCTTGACATTACATAATTGCAGTTACTTGATGGTTGTAGTGTCAAGTTCGAATTCAGAAGTTCGATTAAATGCAAGTGTAGAAGCGCCACATCTTAAAAGTGGATTTATTAGCCTCCAGAGCTGTCCTGTATGTGATCCATAATGCCCCCTCAGTGCTCTGCTCTGGCCACTGCTCTCCAGTAACAGGAAGAGCTGAATTTCCAAGTAGGAGCAGTGAGCCTTTAGCTGTGGGCTCATGTTAGTATGACACCCTGAGAAAGGGCTTCTTTCTTTCTATACTGTTAGGGATGTGCGTGCATCTACCCATGCAAATCTCCCCTGCAGGGAGTTCATGGATCAGTTTCTACACTTGCTATTTTTTTCCTGTGCTGGCTGGCACCAGCCCCTGACCTGCGCCAACAAGACTGTGCTGGGGGTCGTGCTTGCATAACCCACCAAGAAACTTCTTCTCAGCAGTTTACATTTGTGTGCAGACCTTCTTCCCTCCCCCACAGGTGCCACACAGTATAGGTCTTTCCCACGCTCAACCACATCATGTGGTAGCCCCCAACCCAGAGAAAGGATGTGCCTGCCATTTGGTGCAACCATGCTGCCAGTTGCAGATTTAGGGGTCCAAGGTGGGAAAGGTATTCTGGGCTTTGCTGCTGCCATGGGGAAGTCTCCCCAGCAGTTAAGATACTGGGGGTTTTGCTGCTGCCATGGGGAACTCTCCCATGGCACCTAAGATACTGGGTAATTTGTTGCGGCTGTGTGGAAGCACCACCTCAACTGGCCTCCCAACTACTGACCCCTCACCAGGTGGCTAAAGGGCTTGCTACCACCAGGGAAGGAACACCTCAGCTGGTCCTCCACAAACCACCCCTCACCCTGCTTGGCCCATAGGGGGGCTTGCTGCCACCAGGGAAAAGTCTCCCTGCGGTGGCTAAGAGGCTTGCTGCCGCTGGGGAAGGACCACTTCAATTGGCCCCCCACTGCGCCCCACCCTCACCCATACTGGGTCTTGCTGACACTGGGGGGAAACCAAACGTTTTATTTTTCCTGCACTTTTCTATCCTCTTTCCTCTAACTTTAAAAAACAGTTCAGGACCCTGCATTAAGACTCTCCCCAACACAAACAGCGTATGGGGAAACCAAAAATTCTTTCTTCCTACATTCTTCTCAATTTAAGAAACATTCTGGGCCCCTGCTTTATTTTCAAGGATCACATGCATGCAATCAAGGGAGCTGGGATACTCAGTGGATGGCCAGTTGAGAATACAGTCGCTGCACCCACGTTGGCAATGTCATGTGTGGGGACACCAAAAATTCTTTTTTCTAATTGTGAGGGTCTCTGCATTATTTCCAGGGATCAACATAATTTCAGGGATCAGAAGGAGAATGATGAAAATGCAATGGGGGAAGATGATGTTAAGACCAGTGAGCATACCCAGAATGCTACAGGGATGAGGGAAGTGTGGGATGGCTTCCCACAATGCACTACGGCAAGAGTCAATGTTAGCCAATTTGTGCAAGGCAGCAACAACTTGACTTTGTGGGAGGCACGGTGGAAGTAAGGCTGGTCAAAATCGAGCTTATAAATTCCAGTGTTAGAAAACAGTTATAAATAAATTCGATTTTATCTCATAGTGTAGATGTAGCTTAAAAACAGGCCTTACAACATCAATTAATGCCTTTCCCGCTGGCATTAGCACAAATTAACGACAGCCTAAGAACAGTACACACACAAAACTGAGTGAAGTACTGACAGACAGCCACTGCCCAAAAATGGTTATCCCTGTTAGGAGAAGCTGTCTTGTGACAGATGCATAAGCTTTGGTACAAGCCCCTGGAAAGCCACCAGGAGCCAAAACACATTTGGGGATATTACAGGCACATTCACAAAAAATAGTACTCAGGACTGGAGCAATCTTCCACAGAATAGACACTAGTAATGCAAGGACTCTGTTAAGCATGGTACAATGCAAAAACCTCAAGAGGTTCACGGCCCACATGAAGATATTAGCCTCTCCCAGTTCCTGATGAATTTCACTGAGTTTCCAGAAAATAAGCGAAGACTTGCAATATTTTAGTCTGAGCAGGTGACTCAAGCATCACATGATAAAAGTGTCATTCAGGATGAGGCTGAAACATGGTGCTCAGCAGAAAGAGTTGATACTAACCAACTGCGTGCTTATCAGGAAGAAGCAGAAACAAGCACCATTTTACATACATATAGTATGTTTGTTCCAGTCAGGAAACAGACATGCTGCTTTTTGCTGGAGATACATCCAGTGCCCAAACCCAAGACTTTCACTTCAAATACATTGGAAACAGGACAGTGGTCTGATAACACTGTTTGTATCAGGGCCACCAGGAACAGCGGACTATGTGGAGGCTGCAGTGTTACACACTATGTTTTTTATGGAAATGTGCATCTGAATATGCATAGCTGGAAGATGCTTTATGCAAAATACATCTTGTAATGTGGAATCAGAGAAGTTATAATCTACTGAATGTGATACTGTATTTGTGTGCATGTATCACTCATCTTTTTGAAGTTAGAAATACAAAGGATAAATCTGTTTACTGAAAATTCTAAGTGAGGGCATTACTAGTACCCAAGGAAGTTAACGGCCCAATACCCAGAGCAACAGTCTGTGAATAGTCTTGTTTTTCCTGTAAGCTTAGACTATGGTTGGTTCTGTCAAGACATGTGGCCAGGTTATGTGGTGCTGGAACCCATTCCACTGGAAGTGTGAAAAAATTTAAACTGAACACAAAGGATTCCCAGCCTTTGGAAAAGCAGATACAAAAGGTGGTAAACCAAACAATAGGGGAAGTGGCCAAACACCAGGACACTCCTGTTTACCATTTAAGAAATCTGCTGCAACCACCTGTAACTAATCAAAACAAGAAAGCAGTCCAGTAGCACGTTAAAGACTAACAAAATAATTTATTAGGTGATGAGCTTTCATGGGACAGACCCACTTCTTCAGATCATAGCCATACCAGAACAGACACAATATTTAAGGCACTGAGAACCAAAAATAGTAGTCAAGGTTGACAAATCAGCAAAATATTATCAAGGTGAGCAAATCAGAGAGCAGAGGGGCAGGGGCGCGGGGGAGATGGTGTCAAGAATTAGATAAAGCAACGTATGCAAAAGAGCCCCTATAATGAGTTAGAAAATTCCCATCCTGGTTCAAACCATGTGTTAGTGTGTTGAATTTGAATACAAAAGAGAGATCAGTAGCCTCTCTTTCCAGCCTCTCTTTCAACTAATATTTAAAAAGGTGGAAGTCCAAATTGGGAGGCTTCCCAGCTTGTAGAAAAGATGATATGGCAAGAAATTCCTTGAAGTTTGTTTTATATTATTTTGCTTAGTAGCTTATTGTGTTCTGTCTGCTATTACTTGCAACCATTTATATCCTACCTTTTATACTTAAAAATAACTTTTATTAATACACCCAGTGTAAACAATTGTTACCAGTTGGGGCAGGGGAAACAGTTCATCTCTCTCTTTCATTGATAAAGGGGGTGAACAATCAATCAATTTCCTGTACTGATCAGTTCGAGCAATCATAAGCACGCTGGCAGTGGTAAATCATAGGCAGAAGAGGTTAAGTTTGAACCAGACTCATTACAAGCTGGTAAGATGAAGATTCAACAATTCTCCTATCTGGGTTTGACAATATTATGTCTCATGGCCTATGGCCACACTACTGCTCCCTTTCAGAAGGGGCATGTGAATGAGGAATTTTGGAAAATGCTAATGAGGTGTTGACATGAGTCTGCAGCGCCTCATTAGCATAATGACAGCAGCACACAATTCAAAAGTGCAGCTTTCGAAATACATGCCGCCTCTCTCGCTGGGGTCCTTTGGAAAGGACCCTCTGACTTCAAAAGCCCCTTTTTCCTATTTGGTTTTTAGGAAAAAGGGGCTTTTGAAATCAGGGGGTCCTTTCAAAAGGCTCCTGGCTACACAGGTGGTGTGCATTTCAAAAGCAGCACTTTTGAAACACATGCAGCCCCCATTATACTAACGATGTCCTGCATATTCATGTCAGAAGATGATTCCATTGGATAGTTATTACCAGTACCCTGTTGGTGGTGGACAGGGTGCTAGTTGATTGAAAGGTCTAGTTGGATTCAAGAGGTCATCTAGTGGAGTCTCCTGCACTCGTGGCAGAACTATGTACTGATACAATGGCTGTTCAAAACTCCAATTTGGTGCACTCTGGGATTTCTGGAGCAAATCGGATGCCAATGCACAATGCAATAGAAAGATACATAGGGTGTGGCAGGAACAGAAGCTTTTCTGTCACTGGAAGGCAGCAAAATCAGCCAGCTGGTTGATTACATTGAAAGTGTGGTAAAAACAATGGTTTAAACGTCAGTCAGCGTACAGGGACAACAGTGTGAATTGGGACAATACAAGAATATCATGAAGTCTCAGTCACCCAAGATAGCTGGCTGTTTTTTCTTTTGGTCAGTGGCCAGTGGATTGCAGTTCCACCACTCTAAAGCATGCTGTCTTTTAAATATCTACCACCATCTAAAAATGGAATTGGTTTAAACACTTGAGGGATTCCGGGTAAACTATCTGTTGTACAAAAGTTTTATACCAACATTTGCGAGTCTCATCAGAGATCATCTGCTGATGTGCCTCACCTTGCCAATTGCAAAGTTACTCAAAATAATAATAAGGGGTAAATAAAAAGGCACTGGTAAGTCAAAGACTACAACTATAGCTTTCTACAGGACACATTCTAATAATTAAAGAACACGATGTGACAAAGCTGGGTTAGATGTTTTAATAGTAAGCCTGATGAAACATCTAGTATTTTTAATGGAACCCTCAGTTCAGATGTCTGCTTTCCATATTATTAAAAGTAAAACTTAGGAGGTGTGATAAAATACACATAATCTGCATAAATTTAGTCTTCCCAGTGCACTTAATAGTTGCAATCTTACTAGTCTGATTTAATTTGTAAAGTATTAAAATTCTCAGTCTACTTGTACTTTGAAGCTGTATCAAACAGGAGGGCTTACACAGTAGCTCAAGTTCATAGGAACATACAATATTTTTGAACACAACCACATGCTTGCTTGCTTGTTCAGATTATGAATGCTTCTAGGAAGTCATATTTACAACACAGTATTAATTTGGATTAAAAGGGAGCTTAGAGTACATGCAGTTCCACCAAAACAGTTTAAATAAGCTGATATTGATTTTTGCATGCCATACCATGCTGTCAGTCTGGTGAATTTCTCTTTTACACAATGACAGCAAGAAATAGGGGAGCTCCTATTAACAGAGCATCCATACAAAAGGGTGGTCATTTTAAACAACTTACTGAACTACAAAATTACTATGAAAGGCAAGCAACAGTCCTTACTGTTGCAGCTGATTTTAAACATTCCTTTTAATAGATTCCAAGTACAGCAGTTTCCTAGAGGTATGAACACCCCAAATCTCCTCACTATATAGGGAAGTCTGTAACAGGTTCAATTGGAGACATCAAAAACATTTTAAATAGACACCACAAGATGCATCTGTAGTTTAAAGGTCAAATTTATTAGGAGATTAAGAGATGTATTATACATGGACTATAAATACAGCACAGCTGACTTTATTCACAGTCGGACAGAGAGATAGCCAATGTCAACCTATTTCGTGGACACCCTTGTTCTTTTGTTCCAAGAAAAGTTTGCACCATAAGACTTGGATTTAGGCATTGGAATCCTCCTCTCTTGAACATCATAGCTCCAGCCTGGGGAAAAACATGCGAAGAATGCTAAACAATACACGTGCAGCATATAATATGGAGAAAATGAACACAGAATATAAATTAAAATTTAAATATTTATCAGAAAAGAAATACAAACCCCTCAGATATAGAGTACGTATGGATTTACTAGTGATTTTGTTATCAGCAGTAGAGCATGAGGCTGTAACACAGAGAAGCCCTAAAAGTGACCTATGGCTGTTCTCAGGTTTGTCAGATCAGGATACTGCATACTTCAAACTTTCACTGCTCCTTCCTTGGTCATTATTTCAAAACTTATCAGTGATCCATGGGAAAGCATAAAAAGGAGCACTGACTTGAGTTATACAGTCCCATAATCTCATAGGCCCATACGCTTATGTTTTAATTTCAGGACCAGACTCCAAAGAGAAATTGCTGAGCTACAATTCATCTGCAAATTCGACACCCTCAGCTCAGGCTTAAACAAAGACTGTGAATGGCTGGCTAAATACAAAAGCAGCTTCCCCTCCCTTGGTGTTCACACCTCCAGATCAACTGCTGGTAGTAAGCCTCACCCTTCCTGACTGAGCTAACCTTGTTATCCCCAGCCTTGCTCTGGCTTATTTATACCTGGCCCTGCAGATTTCCATGACCAGCATCTGACGAAGTGAGTCTGTGCTCACGAAAGCTCATGCTCAAAACTTTTCTGTTAGTCTATAAGGTGCCACAGGACCCTTTGTTGCTGTTACAGATCCAGACTAACACGGCTACCCCTCCGATACCTGATGATATCTCAAGGTCCCTTCCAGATCTATGAGGTATGTATGTATCATCTTATATGTGTAACATATGTTTGAGATATGTGGAGTCATGACAATGTCACAATATTTCTTTCTACTTTAAAAAACACTACTTAAATGTTTATTGTGACGAGATATCTGTTCTTCAGGTTTTTCCCATGCTGAACAAAAACTAGTGTTCTGATGAACAATTTTCTATATCACATACTGAACAGGGCATTCAAAAAAGTATCCTGTACACCTGAACTAGCACTAAGTACTACATAATGTGGCAATTCCTTAAGTAAACAAAATTATAAATGTGAGCACATAGTTAAGTCCCTAATTTTTTATAAATTTTCTCTCTCTCTCCCTCTCCCTCACAATGATATACAAATATACTAATAAAGTTAAGCTTCCAGGCCTGTCTATTTTAAACTCCTCAACTACATAAGGTCTGAGGACAGATAAGGGCTACACATAAAATTGCAGCAATTTAACTGAAGGCGTGATATTAAATCAAATAACTTAAGCCAGTATAAACACTTGTGTAGACATCTCATGGGCTACGTCTACACGTGAAGCCTACATCGAAGTAGCCTATTTCGATGTGGCGACATCGAAATAGGCTATTTCGATGAATAACGTCTACACGTCCTCCAGGGCTGGCAACATCGATGTTCAACATCGACGTTGCACAGCACCACATCGAAATAGGCGCAGCGATGGAACGTCTACACGCCACAGTAGCACACATCGAAATAAGGGTGCCAGGCACAGCTCCAGAGAGGGTCACAGGGCGGACTCAACAGCCAGCCGCTCCCTTAAAGGGCCCCTCCCAGACACACTTGCACTAAACAGCACAAGATACACAGAGCCGACAACGAGTTGCAGACCCTGTGCATGCAGCATGAATCCCCCGCTGCAGCAGCAGCAGCCAGAAGCCCTGGGCTAAGGGCTGCTGCACACGGTGACCATAGAGCCCTGCACGGGCTGGAGAGACAGCGTCTCTCAACCCCCCAGCTGATGGCTGCCATGGAGGACCCCACAATTTCGACGTTGCGGGACGCGGATCGTCTACACGGTCCCTACTTCGACGTTGAACATCGAAGTAGGGCGCTATTCCGATCCCATCATGAGGTTAGCGACTTCGACGTCTCGCCGCCTAACGTCGAAGTTAACTTCGAAATAGCGCCCGACGCGTGTAGCTGCGACGGGTGCTATTTCGAAGTTAGTGCCGCTACTTCGAAGTAGCGTGCACGTGTAGACACAGCTATGGTGACTTAACCCAAGTTTATATTGAATTTCTTGGCATTGGGAAGAGTATTAGTGCAAACCAAACTGATATTAAATGAATAAATATGTTCATGCCCAGGTTTGCACTATTTGAGATAAAGGCCTTTGTTTCTGAAATTACATCTCTAGTTAAACTGGTGTAGGTTCTGTTGTTAGGCAGTGATTTGTGTCTTGATCCTGCAGTCCCAAATGCTGCTAAAGGTTGAACCAGCACCATTGCCACTGAGCCACTAATAAGGTAAGTTGGCAGGCCCAGTCCCCCACATTGAGCAGCAGTAAATGTCAAGTATCATAATCAAATACACAGATTAAATGGGCAGAGTGTGAAGGGAGAATAAGCATGTCCAAGGACATGGGTTTAAGCCTGACCTTCATGCTAATGAGATTATTAACTCTATAGTACCCTCAAGTCTTCCACCTATTAAGCTGAAAAGCTGTTAGCAGAACTGAAGCACCATCAGTAAGACAGCTCTTGGTTCTCCCACTTTCCCTGCTTTCCTCATCACTTTTCATCCAGTAGCTGCAGTGCTGCACACAGAGGCTATGTCTACACTAGAGGGTTTTGTTGACAAAACCTGAGAAACATCCAGATTCCCAAGCCATTCTGTTGATGGTAAAATCGACAGAACACAGCACCTTTGTTTACAGTCTTATCCCGCTCCCCTCATGAGGCATTAACGCCTCTGTCAACAGAGATCTGTCGACAAAAAGCTGGTCTGGATGTTCTGGCCCTTCCCCCTGCCTTCCCCCGTCAACAGACAGGGCTTCCGGGACACAGAAAGGTCTGTCTGCTGTGTTTCCACTTGGCCATTTTGTCGAGTGAGCAGCTGGGCCACCAGGATGCTCTCTTGACAAAGCAGATCACTCATGATCCACTTGGCAATTTGTCTGCAATCCGTCAACATAAGTTTTACTGGAAGATATCGTCTGACAAAAACTTATGTTTACAAACTGCTGTAATCTAGACATAGCCTTTGGGGGGGGGGGGGGGAGGGTTGGCACACTGTGACTGCTCTTACGGGGATCAATTTTGCCACGTGTGTGAAGACATGGCAAAATCGATCTCTCTGGGATCAGCTGTTGACTCTGGTACCCCATGCTGATTGGTAAGTAGAGTAAGAGACATCGGCACGAGCCCAAAGGTCCCTCATTTACTTCAGGGATCAAAGTCGATCCTGATATGTTGACTCTAGCTATGCTAATGGCATGGCTAGAATTGTGTATTTGGGATCGACTTCGATCCCTCCTGTAGACCTGGGTTTAATGTGCAGAACCAAGCACTTGAGGGAGATGAAGATGCTGTGGTGATTTTGGAAACTATTTTGCTTTCACTTTTTATGAAACAGTAATTTGTGTTCCCCGTGGAAACAGGCAGTTTGGGTGGGGGGAGGGGGAGTAATTAATTCCATTTATTTTTAACTCAGTTGAGACCACTTTAAATTCAGAAATACATTCAAAAGGAAGAGATTAGGCAACTTTGTGGTTTAATACCTTAGTCTTTCACCCCTGGAGATGCAAGTTTTGACCTGTAGTGATAGGAATTAAGCAAAAATCTCTTTAATAGGTTTCTTCTAATTCTCTGCATGTGTGCACACATCATAAATACCACACAGTCTGGCACAATTTGATTTGACTGGCACTCCCTACTCATGAGGTGCCCAGGATTGAAAATAGTAAATATTTGTAAGCCAAGATGAAGTTCATTGGCAGAGTTTTGTGGAGGAGCTTGTACCCTACCTACATTATGCATGGCTTCAAGCCAGTGCTGTTAGCTCTTCTCTTTGACAAGCACCAAATGTCGTGCCAATTCTTTTCAGAAAAAGAAATCGGTAAAGAAACCTCTGGGGATATTTAAACCACGACATTAAACGGGTTGTCAAATTTGGCATGATATAGCCCTCTTTAAAAATCTAGACTATAAAGTTACAAAGCGAGTAAACGGTTCATAATGACTCTGGTGCATACATACATCGATATAAAGAAAAAAAAAACTCCGTTAGTTCAAAGAATTTTTTTTCATTGCTGGAGTAATGGAGCACATTCTTTGTGAAATACGTTTACAAAGTTGCATTGTTAAAAAATATCTGAAAAGTTCTTTAACACACTGAATGCGGCATTGTACTGTATATGTGGTACTTCTAATAGCCTGTTAAAAGAGACTTAAGCATGTACTTACCTTAATGCACACTCTAGTCCACTAGATTGCCACATTAAAATTAAAAATGACTACTAATATAGTTGCATTTCTAACAGACACAAACAACATGAACTGAACCTCTCAATACCATGGTAAAATAAGCATCTCAAAAACAGGGACACTGAGGGACAGTTTAAGTGATTTGCACCAGGTCACATGCAACAGAATCAAGGAATGGAACCTAGATCACATGCGATCAAATTCTATATGCCTGCAACAAGCAAATGTTTTCAGAGCTGTTACTGACTATGGGGTAGCTACATAATTAAAGAGGCAATTTAACATTTCATTATCAAAATAAAAAGTTAAAGGATGTTAGCTTCAAACACTTACTTTATTAAGTGTAACTTTTCTTCCCAAATAATTATCTAAGCAGAATGGATTCAAACATACACTGCCAGGACCTAGAATTCTCATATACATACCATTTTTTTCAGCAAAGGCTACGGCATCTTCTTTAGTAGAGAAAGTTAGAACCATGTTGGACAAAGGATCAGCACTGTAACAAGTCAAACATAAAATATTAATATACATTTGAAGTATAATTAAGCATTTTGTATAATGACACTCGCCTGTGAAGGTCTACCCTATTTTCACTTTATGTATACATTTTTAGAGACACCATAAAGTATCATCCCCAAATAAACCAGAGTCACACAAAGTTATTTTAATTTCAATATTAAAAGTTTTCCCATGTGAAATTTTCTCTCTGTATTTCAAACAAACAATCTAAATATAATTGGAGATATACATCTCCTAGAACTGAAAAGGACCTCAGGAAGCCATCTAGTCCAGTCCCCTGCCCTCTTGGCAGGACCAACCACCATCCCTTACATCTATTTGCCCCAGTATTCCCACTCCACCTGCCTCAAACAATGTAAGGGGACAGGAGATTGTCTTTACCCTAATTGTTTTGTGAAGCCACATTCTTCCAGAAGGGAAAGCAGAACTTAAGCAAGGAAGCCAGGAATATTCAGTGAATACCCAAGCAAACCTGGCAGGTAGACTATCCTGAAAATTGACAATATTGTTTGTGATGACTGTCTCATTTGCAAGTGTTCCCAGAGCAGCATTTAAATGCAACTGAAGTCATCTCTACCCTAATAAAATAAGTTCAGAAGCTCCGAGCTACATGAGTCGAGTCTTAGCAGCCCAGCCACATAAGCTAATTGTTTCTTGTATGCCAGTCTCATTTCTGAAAGTCAAAGGGGCAAAACGGCTTTTGAAATAATTGGGTCCAACCTTCCTAAAAATAAACCTGGCTTGACTTAGCAGATATAAAAATTCCACTTAGAGCACTGATGACAAAGGAGTAAAGTAACTGATTAACCTGGAAATTTAACTGCAATTCTAAGAAAATTAGGGTAACACTACAGGAAGAGAACTGAAATGGGTGTTTCCTCTTAGCTGTTCATCCTAGAAATCATAAGGGATGGATGAAGAGGAAAAGCAATTCAAAGCATTTGAGGCTCTCCAATAAAGGAAAAAACAAGTCTACGTCCAGTGCCAAAAAGTTGAACCATATAATTTTAACCAACGGTCAAACTGTTATGCAGATGGAATCAACCAGCGATTCATCATTTTACTCCTCAAAGAGGAAAGTGAAGGAGGAGGAACACATTCTCCACCAGCTACCAAGATAAGGACCTCTCATAAAAAGGCAATGAAGGGAGTCAAAAACTGGAAACTAGTCTAAGAAATGACAACTAGGTAGATTAAGGAATAAATGATGGATGTACCTCTTATCTTCACTATCTTCCGTGACAAAAGAGATGTCACCCTCTATTGCAAAGTAGCAAACAGATAGGAATAAAATCAAATCTGGTTTACAAACCTAAAGCATGTTCAGTACCAGAAACATACTGTGCAAATTTGCCAGCATCCAGATACTATAGGGATGGAGGATGTATAAAGCAGTTTGCTTATTGATCTCTATTTTCACCAGGGAGTATCTCTGAAAAAGTTGTTTATTCTACCTAAAGGTACTGTTCCCTCTGTCCATTAGGTTGGCTATTACCATAATTTGAATGCTAAAGGTCAGGGAGCAGATGCTAGAATTAGATGAGAGGGCATTATATTGTCAGAGGTCTCAGAAGAAAGATTACTATTCATACACATTTTTAAATGGTACTTCACTGTACTACATGAGCACTCCTAGTTATTTACATATAAAGGTATGCCTATACTATGAAATTAGGTCAAATTTGTAGCACCTGATTTCATAGTCCCCATTAAGGTTGCTAGCTTTGACTTTGTCAACAATGTACTGTGGGTACCTATTCCACAGTTCCTACTACCTACTTCCACTGTGGATTTCTGTGTCACAGATGGTTTTAGGTGTGTGCCATCAGTAAACCATAGTGCACTTGTTTCCATGCCTTCCCTTTCGAAAGCAATACCAAAAAAGAGTGTTTTATGTCCTTTTTTTGTATCTGTACACCATTGCAAAGCCAGCATTTAACCCGTACCGCTTCAGACTGTTGTGGCCAATATTGTGAGCATCTTACTTCTTGTGCTCCAGTAGGTGCAGAGCTTAAGCATCTGTCAGAGTGATGAAGACTCCAAGGACATATGAATGTGACATAGTGAACAGAAGGAATTGGGAGATCCTGACTGCACTTGATGCTTTGTACAGTAGAGCAACCAGTTCTGGTGCCGTGGAACAAGCTCAGACTGCTCGGACGGTGGTTACTGGAGGATCAACAGTGGCAGAACTGCCACATGCATAAGATCACTTTAATGACATTTTACGAATTGTTTTTCCCTGTCCTGAAGCACTGTGATAGCAAAATGAGACCTGTTCTGAAAGTTCAGAAATGTATGGCAACAGCTCCATGGAAGCCTGCAATGCTGGACAGCTACCAGTGAACAAATTTACAGTGGGAGCTGCTGTCATCCAGACAGCCAAGAGAAACCAATATCCTTCTGCTACGAAAGAGAGCAGCACTGGGAAATGGGGAGGACACAGCCGATGGTTTTGCCAGAAGGGAGTTTCCTAACCACAGCGGGGCAATAGATAGAACTCATATGCCTATCTTGACACCAGGCTACCTTGTCACAGAGTGCATAAACTGCAAGGGGTACTTCTCCGTGGTGTTGCAGGCATTGTTGATGAAATGATCCTTGTGATCTACCATCAACATAGGATGGTAGGGAAAGATACGTGATGTGTGCATCTTTAGGAACTCTAGCCTGCTCAGAAAGCTGCAGAATAACTTTTTTACCCAGATCAGAAAAATCACCATGGGAGAAATGGAGAAACCAGTAGTGATCCTGGGTGATCCAAGCTTACCTCCTTTTTCCTGTGACTCGTGAAGCCATACACAGGCAGCCTGGACCATGGTAAGAAGCAGTTCAACTACATGCTGAGCAAGTGCAGAATGGCAGAAGAATGTGGTTTTGGCCACTTAAAAACCAGGTTCAGAAGCCTACTGACTTGGTTAGATCTCAGTGAAGGCAACTTTCCTCCTCATGGCAGCAGCCTCCTGTGCACTCCATAATTCATGTGAGAACAAGGGAGAATATTTCATGCCAGGTTGGAGGGCTGAAGCAAATCACGTGGCCAGTAGTTGTGAGGAGCCAGATATCAGAGCAAAGAAGAGCACAGCGAGGGGCACTGCTAATCAGGGAGACTTTGAAAAACAGCTTTATGAATTATCAGACAGCAACATGACAGTTATATCTGTTGCTCTTAAGAAGGTCCCCCCCGAATGTGTGCTTGCCTGTAAACCCCTTCCCCCCACTGCATCCAATGCAACACAAGCAATGAAGACACTGGTTTTGTGAGATTAGTGGGTTTTTTTTTGTTCAGGGGACACTAAATGAGTTCATGGCAGGGTCTTCGGGGGCGGGTAACCAAGGGCAAGAGGCTTTTTGACATCACAGGTGGGGGAATGTCAGCCTTCCTCTCAGAAGCAAGCCTAGCCTTGCCTTCCCCCCTTCCCTTGCATTCTGGGGTGCTGCTGGGGGGAGGTTAGGGAACATGGTGAAGAAGGCATGAGGTTCAGCATGGGCTGAAGTGGGGTTCTGTGTTCCTGTACCAGGCATTGCAGGAGCCCTGTTTGCTGCCTCATCAGCTGCAACATCCCCTCCTGGGTCTCAACTTCATGCTCTGAGTGCTCTCTCTCTCTCTTCACAATTCACTCTCCTTTCTTTCTGATCAGCCCACCTCTGCTCCGGTGTGGTTCTCTATGGATTTAACTGCGTCCTGTCCACTTGGGTGGCTTCTCTCTGTTCTAGGAATATATCTTCCTGCGTTAATTTTCTCCTGCAGATCTACGCCCATCTAAAAGCTAGAGGGAATTGGGTGAGCGGTGGTCAAAGAACCTGCTATTGAGTGCACTGCAATGAAACACATGAAGGCTGAAGATTAAGGAGATTCATTTACTGCAGATGAGAGATGTTTAACAATACATAAAAGAATTTCATGCAGAACGTCTGTGTACAACAGGAATGTATTTCATGCAAGGACAAATTTTGGCCTTTAAGCAACTTCTGTGCAGCAGGTACTACAGAGATCTTAAGTGATCTGCTTGACTCAGTTTGCTTTCAGTCATGGTCAAGCATAGACCATGCTTTCAAGCCTGTGACTGCACAAGCAGTTCCTGCACACTGCATGTGGGTGGGGGAGAGGGCCTGTGGCAGTGGCAGTCACCACATGCTTCTCCTCCCTGTTTTGCTGGGCATTGAGCCTTTCCCAAGCAAAGGAAGGGAGGTTGGGGAGTGGGGGTGGCCACACATGGCAGTGTGGCTCTGCTGGGACAGTAAAAGTTTCCCTTCCCTCAGGAGCCCAGGAAAGGGTGGTCCGGGCATGGTGGAGCAGCTTGTGATATCATAGTAGCTTCATGCTCCTTCCTCTAGACTGCAAAAAGAGATATCAGCCTCCGTAGAATAACAAACATTGATAAGGAACGGTTGCTGACTGAATGTGGGCAGAAAGCTTGTTGGTCTGCTGCACTGCTCTGTGGTTCAATGGATGCCAGATTACTTACTGGTGGCTTGGCGAAGAAAAGGTGTTCTATCATGGAGACCAGAATAAGGCAGGCCTCCTCAAAAACCCCGTGAGAAGAATGAAAGAGTACCTGTCTGAGAGGTTTATGGAGATGTGCAAGGAAGATCAGTGCTCTGTCCCCAGCCACATTAACAACCTGTTTGGGTGGCCCCAGGTTGTGTAGATACAGCACCCATGACACATCACAATTGCCTTAACCTACTTTGTAGCATGATTAAAAATGAGAACTCCTCAGAGGTTCCCTACGCACCATCATGGCTTGGATGCACAATGTCCTGGGAGGAGTGGGTGAGATTCAGTATTACAAAAAGTTCCTGGGTGTCAGTAAGATCAGTTGCTCTGTTCGCCTGCTGCCTATTGTCAACATCCTCCTCATCCATGTCCTGCTTGCTGTTGCCAGAGGCTTCCTGGAGGATTTTCTTCAGAGATAACCACAGACTCTTTGGGGACAGTGGTTGGGTTTCCACCCAGAATCCCATGCAGCTGCTATACAAGCAGCATGGTTGCAGCAATGACCCGGAACATCCATTTGCTTCTTTTGCCTTACGGAACACCCGCCTGAGCTCTTTATTTTCCACACAGCAGCGCTGGGTGTCCCTGGTGTATCCTTCTTCCTCTGGGCCCTGTGACATCTTGGCATAGATGCCTGCGTTTCTTTTGCTGCTTCGTACTTTTGTTACCGTAGATTCACCAGCACACCCAAACAACGAGGTTCTGGATCTCCTGCACACTCCATGCTGGAACTCGTCTGCGACTCTGGGAATTCAGGGCCAGATGTCCTGCTGCCTACTCCGCTTGCCATGCTGGCCAAACAGGAAATTAAATTCAAAATTTCCCAGGCTGTTTCCTGCACACCTGGAGAACAACAGAGCTAAAAAGCAGCGGCAAGAGTGGTCACATTGAAGCACTGTGAGATACCTCCAGGAACCCAAGCATGTTAAATTTCACAATGCTCCATCTGCATTATTCCCAAAGGTTGACCATGCAAGGTCAAATTTCACATTACTCTTTTTGCAAATCAGGAATATAAAAGTCAATCTTACGAGCCCTTAAAGTTGATGGAATGGACCATGTAATGTAGACTAATTGCTTAGAAATACGACCTAAATCACATAAATTTGACCTGATCTTCTAATATAAGACCAAGCCTTCCAAGTCACCCCTAATGGAAACACAGCTTTCCTCTCTTGCAGTTTCTTACTAGAAGGGTCTTACTCTAAGAAGAGTCAATTAACCCCATTTATCAACATGCGAGTCCTGTCACGTTTCTGGGTCTATTTAATCTGGCATAAGCAAGTGTGCACATGTGTGTGTACGTACTCCTGCACAAAAAGATGATCATCAACACAGAATACTTGTACAGCCAGCCACTTTGCAGGAGCCATACTGAAGAAAAAAATTGAGGAAATATGTTTGCTATTGAACAACTAACTGGAAATAACTATGTAGTCCCAGCATATCTTTAGTTAGAATACAAAAAACTTTTTACAAGATATTAAACCAATTGTTGACTTCATAAACTGGGGGTTCTTTTAATTATTTTGTAAATTTAAATGTTGCCTTTTTGGAATTTGAGAAAAGCTGAAAGGTAAGGGATTAGGATAGAAGTTCAACTTCAACCTCAACTAAAGCAGGAGTTACTGGATACTGTTACAGTTGTCATTATTTGTTTACAGATACAGACAGAAATAAAGAACATATTCTTAGATACTTCATGTGGGGAGAACAAGGAGGTGGACAGAAAGGGAAAAAAGCATGACAGCCTCTCTCTTGTAAAATACCTGTTTAAAAACACTTTGGCAATGATCTACCATTTGAATGACAGAAGGGTTGCTGGTTGTATATGGCATAGAAGTCAGCTTAATCAGATTACATTATTATAATTATTGTTGTTGTTATAGCCTGGTGCCCTTAAAAACTTGTTTAAGACTATTAAAGATTAATATGTGGAAAAATGTGGGATGTAAGGGGAGCTGTCCAAGATGGCAAATTATTAATAGAATATATTCATAGGGTTAAAATTTCAAAATGTGTGTTAAAATGTGCTGGTTTCTAATCACTCTTCTTTTCCTACCAGTGAAGAACTTGCACCTGAATTCAGTATATTCCCTTCTACACTGGGCATCAGAGAGCTGACATAGGCATTGGTCATATCCACTGTTGTGGAGGAAACAGAACACAGCAAACCAACCTGAGCTCAGGGTTAATTCTCAGTCAGTTTTAAATTTATTTGTTTCTAAAAATTAAACAAATGCATGATTGTTTGAATTTAGAATATTAAAGAACTAAAATAATCCATACCGTTTCAACTTAAAAAAAGACATTTAGGACAAAGGTAAATAAGGGTTTTGTTTCAGCTGCTTCAGTACCAAGCTCTAACGTAAAAGAGATGATTGCTAGGGGAAACTTTAAGAACCATCCACATTAGTGTTTGAAAAACAATTCTATAATGAGATATTGAAAGGTTTTTGCCGTACGTAGTGAAATAGTTTTAAAAGCTGTTCATAAACTAGATACATTTATTTAAAGTTTTCGCTAATTAAAATGGATCATTCAAAGGAGATTTAGGACTAGATGTGACTAATAACACTCAGCTATATTGAGGCTGCAGCATAATACTATATTGCACATACAAACCATCTATGATTTTGGAGATATTTTCCAGCCTGTTTTAGCCTTGAGCAATGCAAACTAAATTTGTTTATGCTAACACATAGAGCTGCACGTGAACTGTTATGTTTAAAATTTCACCATGATCATAGCAACCCATCAACCTATTATAATTACTGTTAAATACACATGGGTTTACATATGCAAATGGCATTTCAAAGCAAATTTTGTGAAGATATAGGAGAAATAATTTCAAAATTAACAGCTAAGACTTACGTAGATGCCCAGCCCATTAAAGGGTTTTCCCAGCGCTCTCTGGTATCGAACTCCAGCTTCCATTTCTTCGTGTTGTTAACACCAGCCTGCATGGCGTTACGTGCTGGGACAAAAATCTGAACTTTTCTTGTTTTTATATGTTCCTCTGGAACACCAGTGAAAGAAGAGATATCCTACAGAAAAAGAGAAACAGGCGCTTTGTTTAAAACTACTCTAAATTACTTGTCAATGCTCACTATTTCCACACATTTTCCCCGTTATTTTAGAAGAAATGTTCCTTTAACTTTTTGTAATAAAGCAATTGACAAGGTACATACTGTAAATTCATCCTTCCTCAAAACAGCAGACTCTGATGTATTTCTGATGAGTCATTTCACTTAAAAATACATTGAGATTTTTGAACGGGAGATTTCCTGTACGGCTCATGCAATGGTTGTAGTGTTGAAGGTTTGAGATTAAAAAATAAAATAAATGTAAACAAGGGGAAGAAGTCTGCAGGATCCTTCTAATCTAAAAAGTCAAACTGTTTACAAAAGTTTTAATGGAGAAGGTTAGTAGAATGCTGCAGCTAATGAAGCTATTATCTTGTGAGCAGATGTAACTGTACTCAAGAGTAAAGCACTAGGTAAGTAAAGACTGTGAAGACAGTTTATTTTTGTTCCCTATTAGACAAAGAAAAAAAAAAGAATATCAAGGAATCTATTCATCAGACACACCAGGGAGAGTAATTTTTCCAGCTAAAACTGAAATGAACACTCTTTAAAAACTACACAGCAATTACACATAACTAGCATGTCAATTCATCCTTAGCACAGTGACACCTGCTGAACAGAGTAAAGTGGATCATCAGATTCTTCACACAAAGTTGCCGAGAAAAGCCAGCTAACAACTTATGACTTCAGATAATTTTATGTTCCATGTCAATGGGAACTTTTTAGACTCTCTCTCTGTACAGCAAGGTGCAGTGGAACTTCAGGCCATATTAAACTAATCCTGCCAGTGGTAACAGGACCTGAACTGAGGAGGCAAACAAGTCATTTTGGGCTTAAGTCTTCAGCTGCTAACTTCACAGGATTCTAGTCTGTGGCAAACTTAAAAGCTTTTGATGCTGTCACCAGATTGTCCCTAGAAACAAGGAATTTCATTTTTTGTTTCACATCACAAAATAAACTTGGAGAGCTCTGTCTGTCAGAACTAAGTCAGGGAGTGAGAGTGAAATGTTTGTCCCATACTCATAACTAAAAACAGAAAAAAGAAAAACACAGGAAGTTTCCAACTTGTAAAATTTGAGCTCTGACTACACCAAAAGCAACTGTCAAAATATTTTAACAACTTACTCATAAATGTTTTTTCATCTCATTGCTAGACTGATATTCAAAATAAACATTTCTGGGGTTTAAAGAAAACCAACTACTGATTACTCTAATGTCGGAACATGTACACTACACATACTACGACAGACATTTCTGATTCTGCTGAAATCTCAAACAACAATTCAAAGAGAAATAAAGTTATTATGCGTCGGCAACAAATTTTGTGCTTAACCCAACACTCTCCATTTTCAGAATAAATTAGGTACAGCTTTACTGTTACAGCTTGCCTGTTTATAGATACAAAGTAGTAAACTTTTTTTTTCTTTTCATGCAAATGAGCATGGGGTAAGTATGTATGGGGAACAGAGAAACTGAACACTGCAGTCGATTACATAATCTTGACCCTATGGTGTGCAAAGTTGTTAAAAACTGTATAATGAAATATGCTTTTAATTTAATATTATCCTTTTCACAAATGTGAATTATTTTGACCCTCACAAATTGGGAGTAACTTTTTTCATCCTCAGCGATTCAAAGAGATGTCTGAATTTTTGATGATAATTAAACCATATGTGCATCTACTGTACCTATGGCTTATCAAGTTTTCAAGTGCTCTAGGAACTGCAGGTTAAAATTTATTATATTAAATGAGATTACGAATAAATATAAAAAATGCTTTTTTAAAAAATTCTCTTTGTTGGTGGTAGTAATCTCCTCCCCAGAGCCCTGAACACCACACCAAAAAACATGGAATTTTGCATATAACAGTAATTTTAATGCTAGTGCATGATGACTATGATGTTAAAATTGTGCTAGGTTGTCCTCAAAACACAATAATTGTTTTTGTAATAAACGTCCAGTCTAGTTTATAAGAAAAAAAATAAACACTGTTTTTGGGTACTTGACTGGCTTCCAATAACAAAATGAATCTTACAAACAACACGAGTCATCCTACGAACATCTCTTCATAGTGCAAATAAAAACTGTTTTAAGACACAAGAACAACTGTGTGAGGCAGCTAGCTCTCCATACTTTTGTTTCATTATAGTTAAAACTTCCATGCCTTCTGGGAATCCAGTGATATCTTCTCCATTTTAAAGCTGGCAATTGAACAGACAGTTGTTAGGACAATGAGTTTCTGGATTTTGAAGCCCAAGTCGCCTTGACATAGAATCACTGTTTTTGCTTGCAGTAGACATGTAAGGTACTGTAGCATAGCTGAGCTGTTGCCAAAGATATGGAATAAAAAGGCTTGGCATCTATCACATACTTGACACCTAAAGAGCACAGAAGCTCTAAAATTCCTATTCCCCGTAGGCGCACTCTTAGTCTAGACAAACTGATTTCTCACACTTTTAAAATGCATTACAACACTCTATTGTGATCATTTCATCCACACAGCTCCAGCTAGTGACAGAAGAACCTGTCCTTTAAGCGACATTTCAATGGGCTAAAGCTCCCGCTCCAAGATTCCATTAAAACAATATAATACTTGAAAAGAACTATGCTGCACTAAGTTGAACTTTCTCTGTGTCTTCAGTGCTTTGTTCTGAGTTCAAGTTCTCATTGAAATTACCTGTGAACGAACTCTCCAAAACAAAGATGTTTTTGACAGCTATTTTCAATCTGCTCTCATTCTTTTTTAAACACTGAGCTTCTTACAAGTGTTTGCTTTAGTATTAGTATACTTATTGTTTGGGTTTTTTAAAAAAATAAAATGACAATGGTATCCCATATTAAAAGTGGAAAAAGTGGAGAAAAGCTGAGAAATTTGAGGTTAAAGAGATCAATAGCCCAACAGGCTAGCAAAACTAGATCACACTGAAGTCAATGTTAATTATACTACCATACAAAAAACAAACTAGGGAATTGTACTGAATGATATATACACTTTTTTTTTTTTTGCTAAAAGATATTTTCATTTTGATAGCATATTGCAATAGATCATAAAAATGCCTCTCAAAAAAACCTTAACAAGTCAAACAGACTTTTCGTTTTCACTTATGTATTCAGAAGGATTTGTAGTACTGAAAATCCAGGCTGCTGAACCCTTGTATTAATTTTTTTTACAAATGAACTACAAAATTCAAAGAGCAAAAACGAGCAGAATTCAGCATGAAGGTGACCTATTTCATTTCTGAGGGGACACTTAAAGTACCCCATTATTAGAGCAAAGTCCAAAAGATGACACCGTCTAGAAAAAAATCAAATTAATAAGGCAAGGGAGGAGAGAAAAATATTACATATTAATATTTATGAAAGTTAACATTGTTGCTCATATGAATCAGGTACAGACAAAGTTTCATCTCTTCATTATGAAAACTCTCATACATACATGAAAAAATTGTGTAAAATACTGATATCAAATATCTACTGTTTAACTTTCCCCCCCTTCTTTAACTAAAGGAAGCTGGAAACAAGTAATGGGAAGTTGATGTCAAAATATAGAAAAACCTCCCAGTAAGCTTCCAGCAGCCACCCAGGATTTAGAGTCTTGCTAGACGCTCTCTTTTCAATACCAGAATTTCACACATTTCAATGACCATTATGACTTCAAAGAATCAAATTTTCATCATTGTCCGTCATCTGCCGGTTGATTTGTATAAAGGAGTTCTGCATGCACTCCAGACAAAAGGCTTCTTACTTTCGTGGCAATATATCAAGTTTAAAAGTTCTGTTTGTGACAGTTGTCTGTGGTAAATTAGGGTAATACTGAAGGAGTGCAGCTGCTGTGCAGGACCCTCCTTTTTGGCATCATTTCACTTAAATAAAAACTGAATAATTAGCATCTGCCTGTATTAAACCACAGAAATGCCAGTGGCCTTAGTAATTACTTCCGGTTGCCCCACCTACTTAACCTCCACAGTTTACACTTGTTATAAAACAGGAATAAATAGACTTTTTTTGCACTTCAGAGGAGTTTGAGAGTTCGTTCTTCCCCACACCCAATATGTTTTAAAATGTCAGAAATAAATTGCATCACATTTTACTATAAAAATGACAGTTTCCATTGCAATACATTTTGTAAGTTTAAATCAAAGCACAGGGTATCCTTTATGAGGTAACACATAAAAACAGTCCATTAGGCAATTTTAATAATATCTGTTATGTAGTTGCTGCAAGTAAGAGTTTTTAGTCACTGTGCTTTAAGTTGTTAGGGTTGTATTAAAGGTGAGGCGAATATGTACATTTCTGCAATTCATGGGCCCCTACAACATTCATGGTCCATTATAGTCAATTTCGCAGTCACAGGTTTTAAAAATAAATTTCATGATGTCATTTATTTAAATTTGAAATTTTGTGATGTAATTGTAGAGGTCTTGACCCAAAAAGCAGATGTGGGGAGGGCTTGCAGGGTTAGTGGGGGGTTTGTATGTGTTTGCATTACTGTTACCCTTATTTCTCTACAGCTGTATCTACACTACAAAATAACTTCAAAGTTGCTTACTTCAAAGTTATGCTTTGAAGTAGAGTGTCAAGACACAAAATGCACCCCCCTTTACTTCGAAGTAGGCTTTCCCCTACTTCGAAGTTAAATGTCTACACACAATTAGCCCCTACCTCAAAGTAAGAGGCCAGGAAATGATGCAGGCAGGGCGTCACATGGCCAACAAGCCCTTCCAGGCTTGCAGCCAGTCGACCCATTAAAGGGC
Organism: Carettochelys insculpta; assembly: GCF_033958435.1. Classification (NCBI taxonomy): domain Eukaryota; kingdom Metazoa; phylum Chordata; order Testudines; family Carettochelyidae; genus Carettochelys; species Carettochelys insculpta. The sequence goes on from NC_134141.1 coordinate 97,574,428, forward strand.
CCCTCCCAAAACCCCCACCCGGCACGTGCTCAAGGCTGTCAGGTTGAGGACAGCACATGCTGGGAGAAGAGCTGAACAACATGTCCGCTCCCACCCTCTGCAAGGACAAGGTCCTCTCCACCTTGCTGGCCATGCTGTTGCCCTACTCTTTCAGTGGTGTGGCTGGGTTGCCCGCATGGGACCCAGCCTGCGGGCCCTGACCACTGCTGCCCCTCCCCCGGGACCCCCGATCCAGCGCTGGTGGTCCTTCACCACCATCAGTGAGTGGGGGGACTGGCTGGTGCGGGAGGACTGGGATGATGAGAGGTGGCTGAGGAACTTCGGAATAACCTGACAGACATTCAAAGACCTCTGTCACTGGCTCACCTCAGGCCGCCAGCACTGAGACACATGCATGCGGCCAGCACTCCCAGTGCAGAAGACGATGGCCATCACTGTGTGGAGGCTGGCCACCCCCGACAGCCACCGGTCCATCGGCCACCAATTCAGCATCAGCAAGGCCACCACCAGAGCAGTGATGATTGAGGAAAGTCCAGCCCCCACCATGGGCCCACCCTGGGGAAAGCACGACTGGACAAGTGGCCCCTGGTGGGGAGGAGCAGTGAGGCCTCCCGGTCAGTCGTTCGTGGATGTGTCTTCCTTCTCCCGCAGGTTGTCCAAGCCATCACCAGGGTGCTCTTGCCATGAGTCATGACCCTGGGGGACCTGGACACTGCTGTTGCCAGGTTCACGGACCTGGGCTTCCCAGTTGTTTCAAAAGCTCTGGATGGGATGCAGGTGGCGATCTGAGCACCGGACCACAGCGGGAGCACCTACATTAAAAGGAAGGGGTATTCCATGCCCTGGTGGACGTGAGGGGTCGTATCCTGGATGTGTGCGTGGGGTGGCCAGGCAGGGCCCATGACGGCCGTGTGTTCTGGAATTCGTGGCTGGGATACTGGATGCAGAAGGGCACTTATGTCCCTCCTTGGGAGCTCCTGCTCAAGGACATCAAGATGACCCCTGCATCGTGGCTGATGCCGCATACCTGCTGTACCTGTTGCTCATGTGGCCCTGTACCGGACGCACCACACTGACCCGGGACACTTTTAACGGTTGCCTTAACCACGCCAGGGGCACAGTCAAGTGGGCATTTGGAAGGCTGAAAGGGAGGTTTTGCAGCCTCTTCACCAGGCTGGATGTCAGCCTCCCAAACATCCCCATGGTCATCGCCAACTGCTGTACCCTCCACAACCTTGTGAAGGGCCAACGGGAGACCTTCATCCAGGGCTAAGCCACGCACCTGGGGGCCGGCTATGATAAGCTGCCCGCTGCTCTGTGCCATAAGGCACAGAGGGATGGGGTCAGGGTCCGTGAAGCCTTTACCCAGGTCCTGCCTTGACCTGAGGTTAGGGTGGGAACAACGAACTCTAGTATTGGAGGAATAATTTTTTTTTTTGCAAAACAAAACAGAACAATACGTGAAACTATTTCCAGTGCATGGGGGGGGATGGTCCACAGGAGGGAGGCGGGGGTCTAGGCCGGGGAAGGCTCAGCCAGCCAGGGAGCTGGAGGGCTGGGAGCCACGTCGGCCATGGGTGCCCCTACCACCCCAGGCCCAGGGTCCCCTGCGGGACCACAGGAAGGTAGGGCTGGGGTGGGGGTGCCATGGGCTCAGCCTCTGCAGGGGCAGCCACTGGGGCTGGGCCAGGCACGCCCACCTCAGCCAGCAGCCACTGAGTCAACTCCAGATGGGTGGACGGTGACAGGTCCACTGGGAGATGGGCGGCTGCCAGAGGAGCGGCTGCGGGGAGTCGGGGGGGAGGAGCAACTGTGGGCCAGGCTGGCAAGGAGGCAGGCAGTTGGGTGGGGCCGGTGGCCAAGGCCTGGGCCACGGTGTCTAGGCTGCTGGCCAGCTGCACCCACATGTCCCGCTCCATTGCAGACCATCCTGGAGCACTTCAGTCATCTCCCGCATGTCCGCCAGGTTGGTGGCTGCCTCCTTGTCCCTCCAATACTGTCTGCCGTAAGCTCTGCTATGGCTGCAAGGGGATGCAGAATGGGGTGGCCTCCCGGCTCCCTGCGGCTATGGCTTGCTCCAGTGTGCTGTGGCGCCTTCCTGATGATGGACCTGTGGAGACAGAAGGGTGGATGACCCGTTAGTGCTGAGTCCCAACCCCAGGTGTGGGGGCCAGGGCCCCCGTTCCACTGGCCCCCACCCAGTCCACCTGCCGCACGACAGACTGTGAGCCCCATGAGATCCTGGGTGCCCAGAGATTCCCACCTGGTATGGGTCGGTCTGTGTTCCCTCCGCCTCCCCCGTCACCAGGTGTGTGGGCCACGGGGCTGTTTCAGGGAGAGGGTCCTGTCCCTGGTGACATCCCGCTCATCCCATACGTACCAGCTGCGACCTCCTGGGGCTCAGGCTTAGCTTAGCTCGATGAGGCTCTGCTGGGTATCCCAGAGGGGAAGGTGATGACGAGGAACCTGTTGCTGGAGCCCTCATTATCGCCCTTAGTCTCAGTTGGCTGCTCCCCACATGGGGGGTTGCTGGTGGTGCTGGAGGGGCTCGCCTTGTCCTTGCTGTCGGAGGTGGTGGTGGTGGGCCTGCCAGCATCCACCACATGCTCAGGGGTGGCCGCCTCCCTTGACCCCAGGAGCCTGTGCAGCTCCTGGTAGTGGGGGCAGTGGACGGGCCGTGCCCCTGATGGGTGGCAGCATTGCGGGCCTTGATGTAGGTCTGCCTCAGTTCTTTTACTTTTATTTGCACTCTCCTGCCAGCACAGTTGGAGTGGCCTCAGGCGGTTTCTGTGGCAGGCACCAGTTTGGTGAAGGACCAAACTTAACTTTCAAAAGTTAACTTTGAAGTAAGGGAAAGCAGATGCTCTGCATGCTACTTCTAAGTAAATTTGTAGTGTAGACGCAGCCTACCACTGTTGAACTGCAAAACAGCTGGACAGCTGGGAAGTGGTGGCTGTCAGCTGTGATTCCAGCTCTAAAGACAGCACTGCTGCTGACAGCAGCACAGAAGTAAGGATGCCCTGGTATGGTGCTGCCAACCTCATTTCTTCTACTGGTAAGGTGCTGTCTTCAGAGCTAGGTGTCAAAACCCACCATTCTCTGGCTGCCCAGATCTGATGATAGCACAGAAGTAAGGGTGGCAATGCTGCAATCCTCTTCAAAATAACTTTGCAATCTCTCTGCTATTCCTTTTTGAATCAAAAGCCCCTATTTGAGAAATGGCCTCCTCTGTGAAATCTGTATAATTTTGGGTAAAAGCAGATGACCAGATTTCACTATTGGTAATGTTTTTCCGTGGCTGTGAGTTGTAGGGCCCTAATTATGATCTTTTTGAAAAGAAAAATTGAAGAAAATTAGTCAATGTGAGGCACAATTAGATGGAGCAGAATGAGCTGAATATTGGCAGAAAACATTTATCTAAGAGATACACCTATAATGGGAAGGGACAAGTATATTTACCCACAGGATATTCCATATTGCATGGAACACAGCATTGTCTTCAAGGCACAGGGAATACTTTTGCAATACCATACTAATTCTGTGAATGTGTATTAGATGCAATGTGTTCCTATATCCAAATATTCACACCAGGATGGACTTCACTCTTATTTTTAAATGGAAAAATACAATAAACAGGAAAATTAAAGTTTTGGCCTTATTTTCACAAATTAAAATATTTTTGCTAAAAGAGAAAAAAAAATCAAGTAAAGAAAGAAGGGTGGTGAATGTACAAAAGAAACAGTCTGGAGAGCACGTCTGTGAGAGATGTGGGGGCTGTCAGTTTGGCTCTACTCTTTTTTTTTTTTTTTTTTTTTGAAGGAAATACCTGATGCAATATATTTTTATCCCACTACGGTTCATATCTGCACTGAAATTAGACATCTGTGACTGGCCCATGCCAGCTGACTGGGGTTTATAGGCCTTGGGCTAAGAGGCTGTTTTACTGTGGTATTGACATCTGGTCTCTGGCTGCCGCCTGAATTCTGGGACTCTCCCTCCCACCTCACAGGGCCCTAGAGCAAGACCAAGTGTCTACACTGCAATAAAACAGCTTCTTAGCCTGAGCCCTGCAAGCCTCAGCCAGCTGGCATGGGCCATTGCTTAAAACTGCAGTTCAGATATAACTTAACAGAGCTTATGCCAAAGGAACAGTCATCATCCAGAAGAGGTCTCTGAGAAGTTAACTATTCTTTCTGAGCAGCCTTTCCTCATCCTGTTCCAATGCATCCACCGAACTCAATTACTCAGTTTCCTGTCCCACCAACTCAAAAAAAGCCTGGCATGAAAAGTCACTCCAAAAACTGGAGTATTACCACACTTGGTCAATATCACTTGTAGTTGTTTTGTTCTGAGAGACAGCAATAAAAAATGCCCTACACTGGCATGTTTGTTTACTGTTCTAAAAAACAGTCCACTAATCCATTAACATATTTGACTGCAGATCCATGTTAATTCCTACCTCAAGGTGGAAACATGAACATACGGAGAAAGATGTAAAGTGGCTTTCCCTCAAAAATTCATGCTTTAATCTCGATACAGGAATTTATAACCTACCTTATTTATATATTTAATTATAGTCATACAAAAATGTACATATTAAAGCTAGTCTTCCGTGACCGTCACAAAATGGTATTTGTACGTGTCTCTTTTGTGAAGATTTGGTTAGACAGTACTGAAGAAACCAAACAAATTGAAATATTTTGCTTCCATCAGTTCTATGTTCCCTGTAATTTTTCCTATGCATGTGCAGAAAGAATTTTGCTATATGTGCAAAAATGGAATTGTAGTGTAGCAGGGGCTGCACCTGAGAGGTTCAGGGTGTAGGAGAAGGCTCGAGGCTGGGAATTAGAGGTTTGGGGTGCAGATTGCCCCAGAGAGAGGGGACTCTCTCCAGCAGCTCCAGTGCTGGGGCTAGCAGAGAGAGACATCTCCCAGTTTATTACTGTCTAGAATAATTGTCTTTGAAGTATGTGGAACTTAGTACTTTCATTTCCAGAAACTTTTTATTTTTTAATTTCCATTTACGGTAAAAAGAGATCTTATGATCAAACATATTTTTGCCAGGAATCAAAAAGCAGCAAGAACAAAACCAAAGGAAATGAAGACGTAATTTTAAAACAACAAGCATTTTTAGTTTCCATAATTCTACTTTGCCCAGTTTTTTGAAAAGTGACCCGAAATGGTGAAATTAAAAAAAGAAAAATACATCAGCTTGGTTTGACTAATTCCTGGAAGAAATTAGGAATGTTCCTACTTGAGTGGAAAGCAGAGAATCACTGTGAAACTGTACGGAGCCACCACCCCAAGAAAATTGGGTGTGCATTCTTTAAGAGAAAGCCCAATCTTACTCCTTCCTTAAATCAACTTCAGATTCATTATTGAAACATCAGCGTGAGTAGAATTAATTCTCTAGTGGAGAATAACATAACAGCGTGTTTAATGGTGCTGGTGGAGGGAGAAATCACAGCAGAATACCTTACAGCACATCTTATAAACTGTATTCCCCCCCCCCCCCCCCCGCCAAAAACAGCATAATACAGTAGAACCCTGAGTTATGCAAAGGTTGTTTTCTTGTGTGACCTCACTTAATTCAAATTTCGTGCAAGTCGGGAGGAGCTGGGAACCAGGCAGCAGCCTGGCTCCCAGCTCCCCTGCGCTTGCAGGAGCCAGAAAACTGAATGGTGCTTGTCACCTTCCTGGCTCCCAGAGTGGTGGGGAGGCAGGAACCAGGCGGCAGCCTGGCTCCCAGTTCCCCTCCACTGGCAGGAGCTGAGAAACTGACCAGAACGTTCCTGCTGTGCTGGTCAGTTTCCCTGCTCCTGCCCCTGCTGGCAGCCCAGAGTCAGGCTGTCCACTGACACCCCTGAGAGCAGCCAGGAAACTGGCCAACTCCCTACCACTCAAAGTGGTATTAAACCTGAGATACACACACTCAACTTGCGTGTATCTCAGGGTTCTACTCCATTAAGAATAGACAGAATATTCCTTCTAGAAGTGTCATCTATAGAAGATGTATTTAATTATGCCAATAGACTCTCAAACACTTTTTTTTTTTACTAGTTTATAACAAATTTAGTTATATTCATTTTTGGCACTGTACAATATTTAGATACACACACCTCACTGTGTGGGTGTGTAAAAGCACGTGCGTGCATACACACACACAAAAATGTATTGCTATGACATACAAAACAGTGTAGTGGTTGGAACAATAGCCAAGTTTCTGAATTATGAATTTCCAAATAAATAGAGATAGGGATACTATTTAACAATACCTGGACTTTTAGACAAAGAAGGTAACAGTCACGTAACTGAAGTGATTTGACACTGCTTTTTGTCATTTGCAATTATTGGCAATATGCCATTGACATTTTGCTGCTACCAGTATTTTTACTGCAGACCTTTTTTCACTGTACCAAAACCAAAAAGTAAAAGATATAAGAGAGCTTAAACTTAATTGCCATCAAGTTATATCTTGTTTGTTTGCCATCTAAGTACATGACCCAGCCTACTCTGTTTACTTAAGGAGATTTAAACAGAAATATAGCACAAATAATTCAAAGAGCAAGAGACCAGCATGGAGTTGACATACACATCATTGCTCTGTTTCCCTACATTGACTCTTCAACTCCATATTCACTATTGATTAACAAAACTATGACAACTGAGGCTTAGAGCTTTAGAAAAAATATTCACCTTGCACTTCTGATTGTGCTGCACTTCTAGGCCATTTCATGGACAAAAACAGATTGTGCTGAACCAATACTCAGATGGGAAAACAATAAGGTAAAACTAGATGCTACAGAAAGTTCTTATGGCAACACAATGAGTGGCAGTCTTTCCTAAACAATAGTATTAGCCAGTAAACCATCAGGGCAGTAGTAGACACTAGCTTAAAATGCTATTTTAAAGATGAGTTGCAAAACTGAGGTCTGTGTCACTTATTTACATTATAGGTCTTTTACTACTTTGTGTAATAGGGTTGTTGACATATGTAATTGTCACTGAAAGTTCACAGGTGCTGCAAAACACTCCCTCTCCCTGCTCCAAAACAACAGGCTCCTATCTCCCTCATGAGTCTACAATAGCACTCAGACAAAAAACTCCTGAAAAACAAATTAATAAGATTTCATGCCTATATCCATGTTTCAAGCCACTAATTCCCCAGTGTCTGATGGGCTACACTCACACACATCCCTGATGGGAGGACTAATGCCAAGTAGGTAGGCTCAAGCCCAGGACCTTCTAGCTCCCAACCTACTGCTCTAACCACAAGGCTCCACTCCAACCCCCCTCCTTGGTGAGGCAGCTAATCCCAAGGGGAAGGCTAATCCCAATACATCTGTGTTCAATATGTGTTCAATACGCTCCCTGTTCACCACGTGTGGCGAAAGGGGCAGCATAGTGTGGTGAAATGTGGCTCAAGCGAGCCGTGCACGTGGGGCGCCCCCTCCAGCTGCTCTGTGCATGTGCTCCACCACATGGTGAGACAAACGTGGCGGCAGCAGCAGAGGCTGCTCCTCCAGCCCCCACAGGATCCACCCGTAGGGTGGCTAGCACAGTGCAGCTTCAGCCTGGGGCAACTCACGCAGTGGTGGCTTCAAGTGAGTAATCTCACATACCTGGCTCATGGGGGTGGTAGGGGGCTATGGCAATCTGTTAAATTTCTCCTGGACACCACTGCGCTAATTTACAGGAAGAAAGATACGAAGCTAGGTATATCTCATAGAGCTGGAAGGGACTTTGCAAGATCATCAAGTCCTGTCCCCCGCACCCCTAGCAGGACCAAGTGCAATCCGTGATAAGTCTGGTTTTTTTTAAATCTATTTGTCCCAGACCCATAAATGGCCTCCTCAAGGATTGAGCTCACACCCCTGGGTTTACAAGGCCAATGGTCAAGCCACTGAGCTTTCTTGTGTTCCTCTTTGGATAGTAGTGAGCTCTTCAGCATTTCCTTTTTGTCATCTGGTCCCAGGTATCCACCACCAGTGAGTTATAAAGTGGCCCAAATATGGACTAGATAGCCTTAAACCTGTTCTAGATGGTCTGTTAGGTTAGACAGTCTGTTCTAATACTCATTCTAAGAAATCATATGGCCCCATGTGAAAGTAGTTTCATTTTAGATATATTAAGCCTAAAATAATCGTGTTTTTAATGCTAATTTATGTCAGATGATATTGTCTGGAGTATGGTCAAGGGATTATATTTACACAATGAAAAAAAACTTAAAATCTAGTGGCCACAAAATTCACCACCTCCGATTCATACAATTGTGGAGCAACTCGTAACTAGATGTACAGCCATAGCTCAAGAGACTTTGAAGTTAATTCAACAAACTATCTGGGCCCTTCCACAAGTTTTATTTTTATTTAAAACAAAAATTATTGTACTAAATGCACAAGAGTTAGAGGAAACAAAAGTAAAAATGGATTTTAAAACTTTAAGGACCAAAACTATTAATAGCACCAAATGCCACTGTGTCACATCAATTAAGTACTATTTCCAGAAAAATTACTCCCACGTAACTCAAGACTCTTCTTTATTTGTACATAGTACGTCCTTTGCTTTGCTCACAATAAAGACGATAATTTGTATTGCTGTAATAAATCCTTTGTACTATGTGTAAAATGGTCTTAAAACTTGGGAGAGAGCAATGAACTGAAGTAAATCCTAAATCAAACTGCAAATTGCGGTAGTGCTGAATAGAACATTCTGTAAATCTCTAAGAGATGATTTTAAATTTTAGGAATTATAAGATGCTGAAAATGTTAAGTTGTCCCCAATTGTAATGTGAGATGTAATTCTTGGATGCCATAATATGCAGAGATTTTAAATGTTGAAAGCTACTGCCAAGTATTGTGCACAACTTTCACTGGCTACAGCTGTACAAGTGAGTTTGTTCAACAAAACCGGAGTTGCGTTGGCAAAACTGGCCACATATCCACACACAAAATGTGTTTTGTCGACAATCTGTTGGCAAAACTCAACACTTCTGCCTCTCCCAGATGAGGAAGAGCACCTTTGTCAATGGTTTCTGTCAACAAAAATCTGTGTGGACACTTGGGGTGGGAGTGGGGGCCTTCTGTCAACAGACAAGGCTTCCAGGATACTGGGCAGCCTGGTCTGCTGTGCTTCTGGTTGGCTGTTTTGTTGAGAGAGCAGCCAGGCAGTCTTGTAATCGGCTTTAATGTATGGCTGCAATCTGTCAACAAACATTTGGTCAGGAAGTCTTCTCCAACAGAAATGTCTGTGGACAGATGCTTCTACTATAACTGTAGCCATATACCACAGGTAGTGAACAAAAAACCCTGACAGTTACCCTAGTTATAAGGATACACAACACAGAACCTTTATACAGTGTTAATATACACAGTGTTTATACAGTTCTATACATTGGGGATGTTGCAGCTATTAACAGTTTACTGTATTCTGTTAATTAGTTGAAAGGAATTGAAAACAAACATGGTTTTACAAGATTCTGTTCTCTGACACTGTCAGTCATTCCTCTCTATACAGATAAAGAAAAAAGCTTTAGTGTTAACTATGGCAAACAAAACAACGTAAAATATGATTGTTTCATTTAGATTACTCAGCTAAAAAGTTTTTGCAATATCTTGAAAAAAAACGTGCACTAATACCACCCATTCCTATTTAATTCATAACTAACTCCTTGTTTGTCTATGGTCTAGTTCGAGTTGTGTTTCTCTGAGTTTATCCTTCACACTTTTAACCATCAGAAAACCTATTTTTATGCAATTTCTCTGATACAGAGAAAAATCTAGGCCTATGAGGTAAACTGGTATTGACTTTACAGATCATATATAATGTCTTTGCCTCTATTTTTCTATTGCTATGAAAAAGAAAATAAATGAAAATAGAAGAATGTTTTACACCAACTGTATATTCACTAATTGATTTATAAATGTAAGTTTGATGTGTGTGTGTGGGGAGGGGAAGATGGTTATGGTAAATACACGTTTTTGTTTTAGTAATGCGACACAGAATTGAAGGATCTGACAGTGAATTTGATTCAAACATGGACATAGCTGTTATTAACATTATTAACTTTTGGTAATTTACAAGTGACAAACTTTAATATTATAATCATATACAAAGTGAAGGATTCCTTATATACAAAGGTGAATCTAAGGACTTTTTTTGCCTAAGGATATATTACTTTGAGAAGTCCACATGTTAATATATTTCAAACGATACACCAAACTATTCCACACTGCAAAAGTCGCGTACATTTGTGTATACACTTGTGAGAATAGATGCTTATTTAACAAACTGTTTGCCATTAAAAGTTAACTGTACAGATCCTCGTGTGCAAGAACAGTATCATCATATACATACTAGCTTCCATCCTGCATACACAACTAGATCCATTGTTTACAGTCAAGCCCTTAGGTACAATCGCATTTGCTCTGATCCTACTGACAGAGACCGAAAACTACAAGCTCTCTACCAAATATTCATTAACCTGAATTACCCACCAGAACAAAATCAACAGGGCCAGACAAATACCCAGAGGCCAGCTATTCCAAGATAGGCCCAAAAAAAGCCAATAACAGAACACCACTGGTCATCACCTACAGCCCCCAACTCATACCACTGCAACACATTATTAAAGACCTACAACCTACCCTTAATCAGGATGCCACACTCCAGAAGGCCCTAAGTGACAGGCCTGTTCTCTCCTACAGACAACCTCCCAACCTTATGAGGATCCTCACCAAATAGCCACAGTCTATACCACAGGAATACCAATCCTGGAACTTTTCCTTGCAACAAGGCCCATTGCCAACTTAGTCCACATATCTGTTCTGGAGATACCATCACTGGACCTAACCAGGTTATTCACAGAATCACAGGCACATTCTTATGTTCCTCAACTAACATCATATATGCCATCATGGGCCAACAATGCCCAGATGCTTTGTATATTGGCCAGACTTCAAACTCTTAGACACATGAAACGTAAAGCCCCTGGGCATGTGCTCCATTCTACTTTATAGAGTGTGGCTGTGGGGCAGAGGGGCACTAACCACATAAAAGAGGAAGAGCAATCTCTCTGAAGCAAGACTGACACTGTGTAAACCATACAATAAGAATCTGTGAGCTGAAAAACTGATATTCTCTGCCACACCCATCCAGCTCCATAAATTGCCCCTCTTGTGGAAAACCAGTCCTAAGAAGGTGGATTCAAAACTAACTAAAAGCTGCCAAACATAACAAAGCAACTACTACCATTCTACCATTGACCCTGGAGCAGGAGACAGGTGGCAGGAACCAGTGCAGATCACAGAAAAATCACACAGAGGTACTGGGACATGCACGGATTCACACAGGCTTAAGGGTCTGAAACCTCTGTTCGTGAGATATAAATCACATTTCTTCCACCCAAGCTCAATGGAATGATTGAAAAGAAATACAGGTTGAACCTCTCTAATCTGGAACTCTCTCATCTGGCAAACTCTGTAATCTGGAATGGTTTTAATTAGCCAGACAAACACTTATCATAGGTGTGGCCAAGTTTCACATGGTCCCATAAAGCTTGTTTACATCCACTAGTCCTGGCTCAGTGTTCTGTGCTGTTATGTAGCTGTAATCTACATCTAAATATCCTCTCAGAGCACAGTAAGCAGTCAAGTGTTGGTAATGTGTTAGAAAATATTGAGAGAATTTGCTGGATGATGGGAGGTCTTCCAGTACCGACAAAGCTGGACAACAGGGTTTTAACCTGCATCATGAGTGAAAACAGTTTCTTACACAAGATTTTCCTGTAGAGAAAGCAGTTTGGCCTGGAGTTGGTCTTTTGCTCAATACCTCACATTTATGACAAATACTGGATGAAGAAGATATTTTAAGAATCAATTAGGGCCCTTCAAAAACTGTTCCTTAATTGTTGATCAGAAAGAGGAGCTCCATAATCTCAAACTATTGCATCATCTGTTATATTTCCATATTTCAAATGACAGGTTTATTACATGGACAGGGCCTTCCCTTAAAAACAATTCTGAAAGAGGATTGGCTAGTCACATTGTTTTTTGGAATTGTGTAAAATAGCCACAATTATTCTTTAAAAGGAAAGCTGAGTCACAAGTTTTTTAAATTTCTAAGCACTAACTTATGCTGACCACTAATTTAACACTTCTATGGCTAAATTATTTATAATATATTTAAACTACTGTTTGCAAATTTAGTTAAATAACCAAAACAAGAATGTGCAAGATGAAAACTTTTAACTGTAAACATGTTACCATATTTAAAATGTGTCTTTTTAATAGCTCTACTAAACTGCTACTATTACAGGTTCTACAAACACTAATAGTCTTTGATGTAAAATGAAATACTACACAGTGAATAAAAACAAAAAACCCTCCTGTCTCCTCTTCAAAGAGGCATATCCTTTGACCCAGCGCTTCAGACTAAAGCCTTGAAATTTTTGCACAAGAATGCTGCATGAGGGAAGCCCAGACAAAACAGACACTTGAGATGTTAGAAGGTTGCATAACCCCAAACTCACATCCAATAACCATGCGGAGATAGTGCTGCTATGCACCACAACAAAATGGATCTCAGAAAGAAAGCCAATTTCTCTACCTTCTCTTCCTAAGTTGTACATGTGAGAATGCAACCCAGCAGCATAACTACATTTGTTTCCAGATTCGCAAGCAATTTCTACTGAGACAGGGACTACTTGAAACATTCTGCAAATTTAGCCTTATAAATATTTTCCATAACGAAATGAAATTATTTGCAGCTAGAAACACCAATACTTGTCTTTTCAAACCTGGCTCACACCAATTTTTAATTCTTTACAAAAAAAAGAGAGTGATCCAGTAATTTCTTTACTTGACTGTCAGAGCTGAAGAAAACTCCTCCTCTCTGCTGGAGAATAACTTGTTGCCTGCAGACATTCTTTAGAAAAGCCCTACATCGCTATCAGCCAGCAGAGCTGTCTAATGTCATCCCATGTTTAATCGAACAGTAATTACTTATAAAAGCAAGTTGAAATAAGCAGCAGAGACCAAACTGAGACAGGGCAGGTTATTCTAATTAAAGAGGGATTTAAATGACCAGGCAGTGAAATGCAATAGACAAAAAAATAAATACGCTAGAACATCTATAAATATAAAATATGTGTTGCATTTTTGATATTTCCAGTGGCGAATGAACCAAACCACATTTTAATACAAATTACTATTTTAGCAATAAAAGTTTGTTCTGGTGGCTGTGTGGTACCAAGTCTACACTCATTTACAAACAGGTACAAATTAAACTGCTCTAATGTGGAACTCTCTCATATGGCAAACTCCATAATCTGGCATGATTTTATTTAGCCAGGTGACCACTGGGTGTGGCCAAGCGTTCCGTGGTCCCATAAAAAGTTTTACAGCCACCAGCCCTGGCTCTCAGTGTTCTGTGCTGTTATTTAGCTGTAATTTACCTTTAAAGGTTTTTCAAGAGGTCAGTAAGCAGTGGAAGTATTGTTAATGTACTAGAAAATATTGGCCTCCTGTCATCTGGCAAATTCTCTCATCCAGCTCCTGTCAAGTCCCAAAGGTAACTGACGAAAGAGGTGCAGCCTGTATAATAATTTTATACATTATAATTTTCTGTTAAGGAAAAAAGTCTCAAAGATGGAAATATATATGTTTAAATAATGTTAACTCTGATGGGTTGGATTATAGAGATTCCCCTTGAGATTGTCACCTGATGAGGGCTGATGATATCACTGAGCCCGCATACTTGTGGTCTGGACAGCCCTACCACGCTGCCTTGCTGAGCCAGGAGCTCTGGTTGCACCACCTCCATGCTTTTGCTGGGAGGAAACACTCCACTGAAGATCAACACAGACACTGAGAGCAACTAAGTTCTGGGAAGACTCAGTCACATACATTAGACACAGCACCCAAAGTACCCTGAGCCAAGCTTTCCGCCTTTATGAAAATATGTAAGTACAGCTGTCCCCCCAGTAACAATTTACATTGTTTGTTAATAAGCAAAAGGGATTTTATTAAATATAAAACAGTAGGCTTTCTAAGATTGCAAGTGACAGACAGATCAAAGTTACACGAAAAATAAAATGAAACAAGCAAACTAAGCTTAATATTTTAAGAAACCATTTACAGGCAGCTTCTCACCCTAATAATAGTTTTAATAATCTTCTCACAAACTAGGCAGCCTCCTCATTTGGGCCCAATCCTCCCCCCAATTCAGTCTTAGTTGTTTCCAGCAGTCATCTTGGTGGTAAGCAGAGCACGTCTTAGTGTCTGGCATCTGCTAACTCCTTTATTGTCTGGTTCCCTTCCTATAAATAGATTTTGCCCAAGGCAAGAATCCTGTATTCAGCTTCAACCCTTTCACAACCCCATGGAAAAGTTCTACATTCAAAATAGGTTGCAGCATCAGGTGACCAGGCCACATGTTTTAGCAGGACCAGCTCTATTCCAAGCTTACAGGAAAAACAAGATTATTAACAGATCCTTGTTTTGAGCACCCAGCCAATAAGTTCCTTAAGTATCACCAGCGACTTTCACTAGCATAACTAGGTTAAACAAACAGGTTTATACTTCAAATTTCTATCTTCAAATATAGGAATGATACATGCACACAAATAGAATGCACACATTCATGGACTGACAAGTTCCTCAGTGAGAGGATACATACCCCATTTTGCACAAAACATATTGCAGTTAGGCATATTCATACTCATAAAATGTATTTCCATAATCCGGGGCACAGTGTCACATTAATGGCTTGACAAAGCTACCAAATCCAGGCTCTCTTTCTTTAATACCTAGAATCTGTAATCTATCAACCCTGGGAAACAGAGTATCCTAGATTAACAAGTTTTTGGGATAGTGGAGGGCACTGGGGTGAGGTCTAGGAGGGAGGAAGGGTTCATAAGGGGTATAGGGTGCTTACTTGGCAACCCATTCCACATGGACAGTGCCCCCCGCTGCTCCCAGGCACCTCCTCACACTGCTATGGGAGTGGTGGGGGAAAAGCCTCAAAACCATCACTTTGCTGCACTGCCGGTCCCACCACAGGGAGGAAGGGAAGGGGAAGTGGCAGCACATGGAGCCATTTTCTCCTTCCCTTGCTGGGGTCTAAACCATGGGTGACTACATCTGGGCCACATGGATTACAGAGGTTCAGGTGTAGTACATCTAGCAAAAATTGTTAGCCTTTAACTGAGCAAGCAATTGTGCTTTTGTGCACCATTAACAGCTTTTGCTTAAGAGCAAAAAAAGTACTGGTACTAAAATAGCGCCAAAAACCCAAAACACACTATCACTACAAACTGTGTGGGCTTCAGGTTAACCAGGCATGTACATATTCACTGTAATTCCCACCTCTACTTTTTGTATATGCATATTTATTTGCAAGTGTCTTATTTTCATTTTGCTCTCTATTTCTTAAATTTCAAATTTATTCGAGGGATCCATCTAATTTTGAAATCAATCAGGTGTGCAGGGGGAGTAGTGGTTGGATTGCTCAGCTTTAAACTTCTTTGTAAAAGATGTCAAGAGAATTACACAAGAGGCAACAGAATACAATATAAACACAAACAAAATCAAACAAAAAAAATTCCACAACCAGAAACAGACCCTTTAAATATAGTCAACATATTTTCATTCTCTACTCCACTGGCAAACAGTTACTTATTTAGGGTCACTCCAGAGCCCAGTGTCTTGCTCAAATAGCCTGGTCACTAGATGCAGTAGGGATCCTCCTTCCAAACAACGGGGCCAAATCAACCTAACAGGATAATAAGGCCCACAAAGTAAAGTAGCTTCCGAAAGATCTATTTGCTAAGAAAAACTGAAAAACTCAACCAGTAGTTAATACCTTGTTTCTCCCATGACCATCACTTGTAGCAACTCCTATTCTGCACGAAGCTAGAATAGGTAGTGCATTTCCAGTTCTAATTTCTTCTTCCACAGAAAACCTTTACCAAATCAGCTGACATGAAAGACAGACTGAATTTTTTCTTCATGCACAATCTCGCTCTCTGAGCTATGCAGCAGATCACAGTGCCAATAGCCTGCACTTACATATGATGAATTTGTACTGACATGAGTGGAAGTTCGGTGCATAATGTGAGCAAAATATCAAAACTGAGTCACCCTCTAGATTTAGGGAAAAGTTTTGTCTTTATCAGGATAGAGCTCCAAATTGTAAGACTCTACAAAGTAATGGTATGACTGTCCAAAGCCAGAATCCCAGGTTTTCAACATTTGTACTTGTGGGAGGGGAAAGAAGGACCTGAAAATCAGTTCTTCTACTGATCTAACAAGAGGCGAAATGATCAAATTCCCAATTTTCAGGCTTTTGCCTACGTTATGTAGCACATTTACACTTCTTTGCACTTTCAAAATTTTCATCTCTAATTAAGTGCACTAACAGGCCTGAAATACTACTTGTGTGACAGAGGCATACAACGTACGCCACAGGTTGGAGGAAAGGGAAGAAAACTTACGACGCTCACTTGGTTATGGGGACAGCTAGCATTGTTGGGGAGCAGGGTGTATTTGTATACCAAACTTCACTCATGTACCTCATGTGATCCTAGCACTGTGTGCTTGCATTCACCTGATGGACACTAAGGATTTTAATATTAGGAAGGGACTGGAGAAGGGAAGAGTTAAAAGGAAAAAACGCTGCACCTAGTAAAGGGAAAAATGGATTGAAAACATACTTTGGTGAGTGGAGTCTCTTTCCTTTCTTCCCTCTGGACCACTCACTTTACCATAAGCTAAAGGAATCAATTTTCAACAAATTGGCTGGGGAAAGGAGAGACCAGCAATCAGTTATAAATAAGTTTTTCCCTGTAAAGCTTGAAGGAAAAAAACTCCTAACAAGAAACCAAATGCAGGTAACCACAATGGTTCCTCTGCATGCACAGAATACTTAACTTTCACTGTTGGAAATAGAGGTTCACACACTAAATTAACTCTCTAAATTTAAAAATCCTACTTGTGGATGTGGAGCCGCCTAAATGATTATTTATACACTCATCACTCATTAAAACGAGTACTTTACTTATGAGTACTTGCTAAAACGAGGGACACATAAACTTATCTTTGTTCACTGGATGAGTGAACTCCCCTCCACTAATACAAGCCTTACCAGCTTCCCCGCAGCTCCAACCCACTGCAGCCTGACCCCCCGCCCCACCCAAACCGCCACAGCCTGGCCGGCCCCACACACCCAACTCCCCGCCAGCCCTGCAGACCCACCCTGCTGCAGCCTGACACCCCCCTGCCAGTCCTGCACCCGCCCCCTTAGTCTGAACCCCCCCACCGGCCCACAGACCCAACCAGCAGCAGCCTGAACCCCACCTACCCCACGGACCCAACCCACCACAGCCTTAATACCCCCCATCTACCCCACGGACCCAACCCACCACCAGGTTTTAACCCTCCTTCCCGCTCATGGCCTCAAACTGCCCCCAGCCTTTAACCCCCTCAAATCCCTCCCCCACCGAAACCCAAGGTTCACATACTTTTCAAAAGCAGCACCACATACTGCCACTCCTTTGCCGAATTAGGAGCACTTGGAACCAGAGACTTTTATGTGTGTTTTAATTATGAGTTTTCACCTATGAGCAGAAAGTTGGGAACCAATTGGGCTCGTATAGCAAGGGATGAGTATTATAGCAACAAGTGACCATCATAAACCACGGTGCTGTACAAATACAAAACATGATAAATATTTCTGGAGCAGGGTCTAAAGAATAAAAGACAAGACACAACAGACAATGCAATACAGACGAAGAGTACTAAGAAATGAGACAATACTGGCCACTATAACAGGCGGTGGCCTCAGCACACTAGTCACCTAATGGTTGTCAAGGCTCTTTTCTTTTTTTGTTTGTAGTCATCACAAGAGAATTTAGAGGAGGGATTTAAAGGTAGATATTGACATAGTTTTGCAGATTGGATGCACTATAGGACAAAGGACAACATATATTAACTGAACAGATTACCTTAAAAAGTTTTATCCAGATAAAGTTAGCTTTCTGAAAAATCAACATACATCATGTCCATTGTATCCATATTGTAGAAGGCAGTATTGCTCAAAGAATTTCCAGTTAAGTAAATTTCCTCTGCTCAAAAACATAGTAAGCCTATATTTAATAACACTGCAATTTGCCAAATGCCTCTCCTTACAACTCACAAAAATAGCTTCTAAGATACACTCTAGAAATGATATCATACTGACTTGCCTCTAATGTTGCAGTATATTCATGGTTCATTTTCAAGGATAAATTATACCATCACATTTTTAGTTTTTTCTTCATATCTGGGGAAAATAATCCAAACGTTTAAGGGTGTGCTAAATGCTTAGGCTGTCTCTACACTTGCATTCCTCTTTTGAAAAGGCATGCAAATGAGGGAAATCAAAAATGCAAATGAGGTGCATATTACATATCTGGCACCTTATTTGCATATTCTTATTTCAAAATATCTTCTTTCGAAAGAGGAAAACCAATGTAGAAACTGCTCGTTCGAAAGTAAACCCCATCTTCGAAAGAATCCTTCTTCCCATTAAAAAAAAAGGAAGGATTCTTTCGAAGATGGGGTTTACTTTCAAAAGAGCAGTTTCTACACTGGTTTTCTTCTTTCGAAAGAAGCTATTTTGAAATAATATGCAAATGAGGTGTCAGATCTGTAAATCTGCACCTCATTTGCATTTTCAATTTCTCTCATTTGCATGCCTCTTTCAAAAGAGGAATGCAAGTGTAGACACAGCCTTACTGTTGTGTCCTTTAATATTAGAGCACTCTAGACCATACGAAAGTCTGAAGTTTGAAAAAGTCTATTTTTGAGATAATATTCCCAATATGGGTACATATTTCCATTTTATGCTTTACTGTCACTGTTTTACTATGCTCTACACTATATGTTCTTTGATCAAACACAAATTATAGTTTCATTACTTTCCAAGCCTAGGACAAGACAGGGAGATAAATGACAGTAAGTTGGTTACAAGTTGACAAGACAAAGTGATACTTGCTGTAAGGCAAGCTTCTGGAGAAGTGATATAGGAGGCTTTCTAGAATACGTTACTGGACATATATGCATGCATTTTGCCAAAATGGCTCACGTTAGGAACCCTATTGATCATTAAATCGGGATTCTCAGTTAAAAAAAAAAAATCACTACAGTCCATAACTACCGCCTATACATGGCCAACAGGCTGCCACTGTGATCAGCCTTTGTTGTCATCCATCTGTAACTTCAGGGATGGATTGTTGTGTGTTTTATGCTTGAAGACCTTTTAAAAGTCACAGCAGGCGAATTATGCAATTGTTTACCTCCTGATTGTAGTGAGTGCTCACATTTTTGTGCTGGCTTTCCATGCACTTAATGTACAATTTCCTCAAACGCCAAATCTCTGAAATCCTGTCTACAAAAGAAAATTGGCCAATTGTTGACAATTTTCAATAACAAGTTCTCACAAACTGATTCCTGCATAACTGTTAATATAGATGAGGCAAAGCCATTTCAGCTCTGGTAATAGAATGTCAACAGCACAGCCACAGAGCATTTTATCACTACCAGTAACACAGAAAGTGGCTCATCATTCCTGTAACACACCTCATCACCACCAACTACAAAAAAGGCAGAAAACTTTCACACTACAATTGCTCTTGTAAGGAAGGCTCTGCACGGCTGTATTTCCCAGCATGTAACTTTGCTCTATTAGAGTGCTAATGTAAACAGAAAGCATGTGGGTAGCAGCTGGAGCTTTGCAACTGTTCCAGGTACCAGAGCGCTAAGATGACCAGTCCTGCCATGTCTCCTGTATTTTTACTTGTGTGCTACCGTAACTTACAGTTATACACATTCTTTCTTTTAGGGTATAAAGCACGCAATATTATAGATTTTCTTGTTTAAAAAATATTTTACGCAATACTGATGTAAATCAGTTTTAGCCAGTGACAAAAATCAAATATTTTTGGCTTACACTTCATATAAATGTCGGTACAGCACCTCTGCAGCTGTGGACAGCTACTTCCAAAGAACTCTACTTTGAGGGAAACTATGCAATAGGTACTCACCTTATAACAGTAGTATGCCAAATGCAAGGCCTGCTAGAGGAAAGCAAGCTTACATCAGACAAAATGTTGAATAGTGTGGACACATTATACCTGCAGGTTATAACAGGCTGAATGAAGCTTTTTTGCAATTATGCTCAAACTATTTTGTCTCATTTACATTTGCAGTTATGTTATAGTAAGCATTGCTTGAGGGAGATTTACTTCCGAAAGCCCTCGTCAGTAACAACCCAACTACCTAAATGCATAGAGGTTCTCAAAACCCTTCTCATGCTACCATTTATCCTGGCTGTTAAGAACAGATGGAATGCCTTTGCTGTAAACTTACTGGATAGAATGCCAGGCCTTTGCAATTCAACCTTTCTGGTGATCCACCGGCACCTGAGTTTGACCAGAGATTCAGGGCACAATGCAACACTCAGGAATTTATTTAGCTTTCTTTATTTTACACACATTTTATTTTGGCTTTGGCTCTTCATTGGAGATTTTCTGTAATCCAGATGTTAAAGTAAGTGGAAGTGATAGTCACAATGGGGTATCTGAGCATCATCTCTTGAAGGTTATAGTGGATTACAAAATACATGTAAAATGTAACACTGTTGCAAGAAAAGCAAACATCATTCTGAAATATATTAGCAGGAGTTTTGTTAAGACAAATTCTTTCACTCTACTCAGCACCTCAACTGGACTACTCTTCAGTTCTGGCACCACATTTTTGGAAAGATGTGGAAAAATTGTAGAAAGAGCAACAAAAATTATTAAAGCTCTAGAAAACCATCTATGAGAAAAGATTGAAAAAATATTTCTGTTTAGTTTGGAGCAGAGGAGACTGAGG
The DNA here is from genome assembly GCF_033958435.1 of Carettochelys insculpta. Classification (NCBI taxonomy): domain Eukaryota; kingdom Metazoa; phylum Chordata; order Testudines; family Carettochelyidae; genus Carettochelys; species Carettochelys insculpta. Next base: position 97,595,340 of record NC_134141.1, read on the forward strand.
GGAGGATGGGGTACATAAGAGCATACGAACATAAGAAAGGCCATTACTGGGTCAGACCAAAGGTCCATCTTACTCAGCATCCCGTCTGCCGACAGTGGCCAGGGCCAGGTGCCCCAGAGGAGGTGGACTGAAGACAACAATCAAGCAACTTGTCTCCTGCCATCCATCTTCAGCCTCTGACAAACAGACGCCAGGGACACCAGTCCTACCCCTTGGCTAATAGCCTTTTATGGACCTTACCGCCTTGAATTTATCTAATTTCTTTGAATTCTTATAGCCCTAGCTTTCACAGACTCCTCTGGCAAGGAGTTCCACAGGTTGACTGTGTGAAAAAGAACTTTCTTTTATTAGTTTTAAACCTTCTATCCATTAATTTCATTTGGTGTCCTCTAGTTCTTATATTATGAGAACAAGTAAATAACTTTTCTCTGTTCACCCTCTCCACACTACTCATGATTTTATAGACCTCTATTATATCCCTCTCAGTCTCCTCTTTTCTAAACTGAAAAGTCCTAGTCTTTTTAACCTCTCCTCCCATGGGACCTGTTTCAACCCCCTAATCATTTTAGTTTCCCCTTTCTGATGCCAAAATATCTTTTTTAAAGTGAGGAGACCACACTTGTACGCAGTATTCAAGATGTGGGCACACCATAGTTTTATAAAAGAGACAGTAAAATATTATTTGTCTTATTTTCTATTCCTTTTTTAATAATTCCTAACATCCTATTTTGCTGCCTTTTTTTTTAAGTTGCTGCACACTGTGCAGATGTTTTCATAATATTCAAGTACATAAAATGACATAGATGAGAGTGATAAAAATTTTGTTTAGCTGAGAGTCACTGAAGAGGAGAGAGGGGTTGGATTCCCTCTGGGAGTGTAGTCCTCCTCAGTCTAGAGCAGTGGTTTACAACCTGGGGTCCACGGACACCTGGGTTGTGGGTAAGGGTACTTAACGAGGCCCGTGAAAAGAGTAAAAAAAAATCAAATCATAGAAAATAAATTTTAAATAAATTGCAAAGTTACAAATCTATTATCTGTAAATTAAATTTCATCCAATAATGTTATTAATTGCTGTCTGAAAATCTATGTTGTGGTTTCCTTTTTCATTTAATTAAGTGTATATATTGGCTAGAATTGACTTTGATGGGGGTCCACGAACAGTTGGGGAGGGGTGATCGGGGGAAGCTATTAGGGGCCTGCACTAGTGGAAAGCTTGGGAACCATTGGTTTATAGCGAGTGTATTTCCTGAAAGGGCCCACAGCAAAAGACAGGCATGCTGAAAGCTCAGAGAGGCCTGGTTTCAGGATGCGCTGAAGTGCAGGGCTTAATCCCCAGGTAGAGAGTAGGCCCCATAAAAAGAACTGTCACAATAAAAAAAGGTTCCTCTCAGAGACCATATGGAAACGAGAGAAAACAAACACTGTTAGTCCATGAGAATAGTTAGGATAAAAATACAGGGGATGGGGGGAATTCAGCTTATATTACACAGTATGCCTTAATGAGATCTGATAAGGAAATATCTATACATGCAGCAAATATCAAACTTTACTGCAGGGGTGGAAAAAACAATATCAATTCCTTGAATACAATTTAACAACATAGTAACACATAGGGCTATGTCTACATGGCACTTCGTCCAGCACCGCTGCCATCAGAGCTATGCAAAATGAGCTTCTCAGGACTGCAAATAGCGTGGCATATGCATATTCCCAAAGCTCATTATCAGAGCTCCGTGAAAGTTTGGTGTTGGCAGAAAGGGGTGCCAGCGTTGCAAAGGCCATGTGGATGTGCTTCTGCCAGCTAAATCCCCCTCTGTCACCAGTCCCTTATGCTCAAATGTTTGAGGCACAAGGTACTGGCAACAGAGGGGGGTGCTTTGCCAGCAGAGGAACGTTCACAGGGCTTCTGCAGATGCTAAACTCTGAGGGCTATGGTAATGAGCTTCAGGAGTATCTAAATGGCACGCCATTTGCAATCCCGAGAAGCTCATTTTGCATAGCTCTGCTGGCAGCGGTGCTGGGCGAAGTGCCGTGTAGACCCAGCCTAGGTGTTTTATTATGTTTAGCACTAGTTCTTTAAAAAGCATACAGAAAATTAAGTCTCTGAAAAGTAATTTGCTGCTAAATAAGAGATTTAATTCGGGTTTACAATTGAGCTACCGAATAACTTAATTGGTGTCCACAGCCAAAATCATGTTATTTACACAGCAATCAAATCTGCACCAGATATTCATTTGAAACACCTCCTCAGCTATGACTATGAACTATTAAAAGACCTGTTATTTTTATTCAAGTACGAGTTCTTCCTGAAATGGTTTTGATATTGGCTCCATTAAAACTAATTATCAGACAGCGTACAACATTAAGATACTACTCTGTTTATATATATATATATATATATATATATATATATATATATATATATAAACAATCAATCTCTAGCCCCATATGAGCACAGAAGAAAAGAGTTCCAGTTAGCCCCATATGAGCACAGAAGAAAAGAGTTCCAGTTAAATCCAGTTTTAATGGGTTTGCCAGGGCTGCCTTGGACATGCTATGGCTGAAGCTAAAACCCCAGTGCCTGAGCTGAAGCCAAAGCCCCAAGGCTCCAGATCTGGGCAGGGGGCTCAGGTCACAAGCCCCATGTGCAGGGCTGAAGCCCTGGAGCTTCAGCATTGCACTCACACTATCCCAGCTGCTTGGAACAGTGGGGCTCAAGGTTTGGCTTCCCTGGAGTAGGAACTGACTCCGGCTTCAGTCGCCACTCTTGAGATCATGTAATAATTTTTGTTGTCAGAAGACGATCATGGTGCAATGAAATTTGAGAACTGCTAGACTAATTACCGCAGTATTGGAAGAACTCGATAAAAACATACATTAATCATCTTATTCACTATTTAAATGGCTGCCAGATTAATAGTGTATTTACAGAATCAGTCAGGGATTGCATTGTCAAGTGTTAAAATACTACTATCTGTAATGCCATAAAAATCCATAAGAAGTACAAATTGAACTTGACCTCTTTGTAACCAGGATACATGTACCTATACTGAAAATTATCATTCAGAAATTAGATTAGCTAACAGTACAATTATATGAAATATATTTCACAAAATAAAAAGTGTTAAATCTAGCTAAAATTGGAACTGACGTTTTTAGAAAGCATCCAGTGACTTTTTATTGTGATATAAAATCAAACTGTTGCATTAGTTTCTATTCATAAAATGGCACATGCCGCACATTAGTTCAAATGAAAAATCAAACTGCCAAAATAAAGAAAAAAAGGCTTATCTCAAAAGCTTATAGACTATAACTGTTTACTTTTGAAAATGAGTTGGATATTTTATATATATATTTACAGAGAATCTGAACAGTTACCTACTGACACAGACAAGGAAAGAATGACCATAATTATATTATGGAAACTATAGGAAATAAAATTTTTAAAAAGATGCTGGATTATTTGAATTAATTTTAAACTAGTTTGTTCAAAAGTTTCAGATATCTCAATACTGCAGTTATTATGAATCTTCAATGCAGAAAATAAAAAATTTCAGGTATTTCCTTTTATTTCTAAGGAGTCAAGATGCTTTTTTTGTAAAGGTAAGCAATATGAATGATTTATTATGGTATTTTTTTAAAAATTAAGGTTCAAAAGTGGTAAAAAAAGGTCAGTGAAAAACATGCTTTTGCTATGACACATTCCCTCCAGAAGTCCTGGAAGTCTTTCAAAACTTATGCTATTGTATAATGTAAGCATAAGTATCAGGTTGCGTCTAAAGTAACGGACCACACATTGCAAAATTTATAAGAGGAGGTTGCCAAAATTCTAATCTGCTACTGATTAGGAGAAGAATGCTATGCATTTGTTCCTAGTTGTAATCTAACCCTCATACATATTCAAAAGCCAAGTATAGGTACAAAGTAATACAACTTTGCATGGGTCTTTAGACTATTTCTTTAGCACTATAGAGTCCAGTAAAGTTAATTTCAGGAAGCATTGGCAAATTGTGTGTGATTTCACTACAAAGACAAACGTATGGATTTCAAAAACAGTGCTTCCATTACAGCAAATTCTTATTGCTACTTGACCACAAAACCATCATCAATCTAATTTTATATAGTTTAATATTTGAAACCACAAATTTCTTTCACATACAGATTTATTTATGGCTTACTAATATTCCCATTTTAAAATGCATGAGGGATTTTTGTTTTGCAGTTTACATGTACATGGCTTTCCTAGAAGAGCGTGGAATATCATACTGAATGCCTATTGTGCAAAAATAACCCTGAAGGCAGTATCACAGCAGTGTGCAGTAGAAAATCCTTACCAATTTTTCATCAACTGTGATGAGTTGCGTGTCTTGAGCTTGGTCCTGTGCCAGCCGCCATGTGGAAGTGCTCAGTGACCTGCAGTGCAAGACTTGAAGTTAAAAAATGATTCATGCAATGAGAAAATAGAGGCAGACAAATCTTACATAAACAAGTTACTTTAACAATATCCATCTTGTAAAAAAAATGGAAGAGGGAGAGATGAGGGCACAAAAATCCTTTTTCTCCCCAATTAGTTCTGTCTGCTGAGTTTTTGGCAGACTCCCACTTAGCAGTTCACAACAGGCTGCACTTTATGTCAGCCTACAGGCTCTCTGTCACAGATAGACTGCCAGTGGCAAGGACTGTACTGCTCTATATGAGTGTACAGTAGCTGGTTTGTCACGAACAGACAAAAAACACAAAAGCTGCTGCAAGTATTTGGGAACTCTTATCCCTAAATGATGGCATCAGAGGAAAACAATCTTAATTCTATCCCAATGGCATAAACTACAGTTGCACCATTTAATAACAGGATATTACACTCAGATAATTCAGAAACAAATTCTGTCTTTATGAGCAGATACAGCTGACTTATTTTGATTCACTTCTGCCCCAATTATTGAGCCATTCAGTAATTGCCAAACATTTTGGATAATCTTTTAGCATAGTTAGTAAAACCCATAGCATATGTATGGTCAAACCTATGAAGCCAATCCTGTTCCCAGTCAATGAGTGCCCGTTTTCCCATTAATTTTCTTGAAGTCACTGACATCAAGATTGGGACCTACATAAGTAGTTAGTCCTTTGGCAAAACAGTATAAGAGCAAGTGAAAGAGCAGTTTCACTTATGCAATATGCTTCATTTTTAATTCAGGGTGCTTTAAGCAAATGTTGCATTGAAGTACAAGAATATATAAGTTTTAAAAACCAGATGAGGTTACTGTAATTTTAGATTGCTCTTCAGGGGTTACATAATTCAGAAACCTAGACAGACTTCATAATGCAAATGAACTTTGAGAATTTTTTTTTTTTTTTTTTTTTTTTTTTAAACCAAGGTGCCATGGCTGACTTGCTGGTGATTTACTGGCATCTCTTTTAACAATACATTACACATTTTTTTGAAAACCAACCATGCGCTGTGAGTACATTCTCAAATACAACTTTTTTGGGAAACAGAATGACAGTATTTCACTTTTTTCCAAAACATACTATCTAAGCCAAAAATAAAAAAAAGACTCCTACAACTACGTACGTTTGTTTAGTAGGCTACAATATGAACACAGTTTATGATCTCAGAGTTTGCACACAAGATTTCAAGAACAAATTTGAAAAGCACGTCTTATAACGATGTACTGTGCTTTGAAGATAGCCATTTGGACTCTACTGTAAACTCATCTAGTCGCAAAATTTAGCAATAAATCAACTTTACTGCATTTTGCATTACCAACTAAATTAATTTCCCCATTTTACGTGACTGAAAAAGTGATTTTAACAGTGATGAAAAAGTTCCAGTTATTCATGCTTGGAAGAGTTTGGGATCACTGAGCACAGGTCAAGCCACAATGATTTTATCCACAGTTATAACTGGAATTAGTAGGATCCAACTACATTTACCTAGGAAAACAGCAGCATTCCAAGATTTTGGGTTACTATTGTTTCAAGTTCAGTGCAATTCTACTTCACTTGTGTATTCCCATAGGTCTGTGTGTTTTAATGTCGATAAATATGACCCATGTGTCATTAAACTATATTAAATTTGATTTCCCAAGAGAAGTGGTTTGCCACCAATTACATTTATTATTGCTACTTTTTTATGAAAATTTAGTCTTCTTAAGCACAAAGATTCTTGCATCAACCCACTTAATGACTTGAACTCATTCTTCCTTGAGCTGACAAATATCTTCTGTGGCAACACTGGAACAACCACCAATTGTTCTGGGTGACTTCAGCATAAAATGCAAAGGATGAATTTTCTTAATTAGCTTAAGATTTCTTGTCTACCAGTCTAGCCATTATCCACCTCTGTTTTGTTGGCTGAAGCACAGACGTCTGTCAAACTTTCATTATGGCTTGCCCTCACAGGCTTACTGGACTGCCCTTTGTAATGTGCCTATGCAGTGCCTAGCCAAATCATGTCCTGAGCTAGGACTGGGGCTCCTAGACACTACTTCAGTACAAATAATAAATTATAATCCACTGGATTTCAGAGGGCTCAGAGGACATTGTCAGGCTAGTAAAAGCAATGACCTACTGGGACCTTTTAATATGTTATCCTTTACCCATGAACACAACCTTCCCTGGTTCCAGCAAAAACCACAGCATTGTTTTCAGATGAAGCAGAAGAAAATAATCAGTGGGGCATGGGGACAAGCAGAGAGATGGGGGTAAAGGGAAGAGAATTGTTCCAGGTAAGAATAATTGAAACTTTAAAAAAAAAAAAAAAAGCAATACAAAACAAACAAAAAACCCACAACACTCATACAGTATCTTCATCTTCACAATTGCACCTGTACACTGTCAATCTACAGCACAAACCAGGATGGTAAACTCTCCAGGTTAATCAGAGCTATTTATATCCAAAAAGTTGCGGCATTGTCAAGTTTTTAATATGATCACATAGGTCAGACTGATCTGTTTGTCTGCATGGTAGGAAAGGTATGCCTGGAAGAAGGTGTCTGGATATCAGCTATTGTTTCCCGAGGTTCTTGGAGTCTGACGAATGTGTAGACTATGATACTAAAGTCTGATCCATGACCCTCTTGGCTGGTGAATGACTGTGGGCAAGTAATGAAACCGTTATTGGAACAAAACTTATTATGACTCCCTGCATAAGAACAAGGTTTGACCTCTGCTTCAAAAAGGATGTCTGACCCTTGCTCAAGAAATCAGTTTAGTGAATTTTCAGTTTGCTGTGAACAGTTTTCAATTTGTCTTGAAAACTCCTATAATGTAAGAATATTAAAATGGTTTATCCAGCTAAATACAGCATTTCTGTGGTCCTCCTATCTTTGATCTCATACAGTTTGGTCTTCCACTGTATAGAGTATACAGGCCTTTTTTTTTCGGGCGGGGGGGAAGGATCATCTTATGGTGATGAAAATCATACACCCATGACAAGGTTTTAGACACAGCCATAATTTTTTAATACCAACTGCCCATGAAGTGTGGAGGATACATTTGTGGACACTGCAGCTGTGTATTAGTTATTGAAGTTTCTCAGTTCTATTCCTTCTAAAAGATACGAGCAGAAGAGTTTTCTGCAATTAACCTTCTATTCAAATGTTCCCATCCTTTCTGACTTAACAGAACTGTGCAGGAGTTAGAGAATAATTTTATAACCAGCACAGTGGTGGCCCATGGCGTACTCCTAAGGAGAACAAGAAACATAACTTGGCAACAAACTATTGTATTTTCAATAGAAACAAAAGATTTACTGAGGGAAAAAAATCAGCAAAAAGTTTAATGGAACTAGCTGTACCTGCTAAAAAGAGAAATACTTAGTGTGTTCAAGCTGAGTGGTAAAAATATTAAAACTCCTTTTTTTTATTTTTGTGTTTATCAGCTTTAGAAGGAATTACATCCGCTGCTTCGGCTGACATATAGGAAACTGGAAAACCACTGAAAACCCATGAACTCAGTATTCATTCTATTTTCATTTTGATTAAAAACAACATTTATTTAATTACAAATCTAGATTTATTTTTAAATAAATAATTTTAATACACACAGCATTTTGATCATAAAGCACCAGTAGAAACCTGTTATAGGGACCAGTTGATAACCAAGACTTAAACTGAAGTTTTATTTTAAAAGGTGGCTCTAAAATGCCATAAGGGATGCCAATGATTCTTCTTTTAATTTGCAGATAAACTATTCTCATTTATTTTGCATTGCTACAATTCTTCCACTTTTACAAGAGATTATAAATGTGTGTTCACATTATATCATACCTTTGGAATTTCCATGTTAGTGTCTATACTCTTTCAAAGTAGTAATAAATTTAGTGCCAAACATTTGATCATGATTTTTTATCCAATCATTCAGTGCTAATCCGATTCCTAACTTTTAATATTTTGTTTAGGAAATTATAGGTAGCTAAATGTTATCTTATTTTTAAAATGTTTTGCTCTGGAATTTCTCAGAATTACTTCCCTCTCTGAAAAATTCATGCACACAACATCATTTTTGTGTAGGTAAATAAAAGACACACATACAATGGAGCAGATGACCAGCCCATTAAGTTAAAGAACGAGTGGCTGCCACCTGTTAAGCAAAGAAAGCTGCATGTCTCTTCCTGAAAAGTACCTTTCTAGGGAGATCTCTCAAACTAGAGGTCTCTTTAAATCTATCACAAAAACATACAGGAAATTGAATTTGTGCAGTTTCAGCTTCCAGCTATTCTAACTTGCATTATGGCATAACGATTTTATCAGTTAGGGTAAATCTAAATCAGTGAGGGTAATCCACACAAGGAAAAAAAGTCTTTAAAATTGGATTTCTTAGAGATATACGCTACATATTACCACAATTGATGCAGAAATTACTAGGGGGAAATGAAGGCCAGAAATTGATAGCTCGTTTCATGTGGAAGGTCAGACTATAGGATGATGATGGTTTTTGGCCTTAAAAACCTATAATACAAAGATGACAAAAAATAAATTCAACCAACACTGTCCATTTTTTGCTATGGACATGATTGATGAATATTTTAAGTGGTTGATATTGGTGGTTCTCCACAGAATGAGGACGAGTGAAGTGTGAAAGGCCAATTCTACTAGGTACAGAAATTAAGAACTCTGAGCCCAGAGGGGTGCTATTGGAATTCACTTTTCTTCAGGAGCAAAAAGAAAAAAAATAGGCCTACTGATTAATTTCTGAAACACAATTTTCAAAACTAGTACCTCCTGGTTCCTAGTGGCTCAGAAATAAACTTGTTCTGTTGTATTGGTTTTCTTACAAAAAGATCCCAGTTTTGCTATGGACAAAACCAAACTCCATTGAGTTCTTTTCTTGTCTACTCATCTAGTTGTGCTGTGCTGACTTTTGCTGTGCAGATCTCAAGAAGAGGTTATACTTGTTTGTTTGTATAGGCCATCATAGTGGACACATTGCAGCTGCACCTCTTTTTGTAAGAGCAAGAAGAGCTAGTCAAATAACTTGGTTCTCTAGCCAGTTTCTCTCTCTCTTTTCATTTCCACCTTCCCTGTATGAAGGGATTTAAAAGATATGCTCTCCAGCCAAGCAGGCTAGAAATTACAGTGATCCTAGATCTGTATGTTTCCTCAGAGTACCTCTTTCAATCTTTTCTTGCTTGATACCAGGCTCAGAAAGAGTCGGGGAGCTCTCTATTTGAGATGGGGTTGAAAATGAGCATCTGAGAAAAGAGACAGCTGAAATCTGAAGCAGAAGCATGTAGAGTCTCATGTTAGTAACAAACACAAATACCAGCATATCTATCAGACAATTTTTTTAGCTGTAGAAAGTGCTGTCAGCTTTTATCTTTCCTGGGAAATTAACTTGTGGGACTTGGTATTGATTTTGACTCCGAAGTATCTGATCATGTGAATGGGAGTAATTTGACTTTTCAAAGTTCATCACCATCATCACAAGTTTTGACCTGATTTTCAAGGGTTCCGAATACCAAAAAACCTCACTGACTTGATGTCTCAGGGACCTACTTGTACTCAGAGTTGCAAAAAACCTCTCCTCCCCCATCATTCTTGCAGTATCCTCAGGTTCATTTCCCTCAAAATGCAAGCACATCTCAGCCTCTCATAAAACTAAAAAAGAGCAAAGCATAATCTTGACTCTGCATGCCTCTGCTACCCCATCTCCCTTTCTTACTTTACTTTCAAAGTAATAAAAACATGCCATCAGAAGCACTACTTTGAGTTATCCTTTTTGAATTCTGTCTTTCATCTCCTTTACTGAAATTACTCTCTTACTCGATTCTTGGATGTACATTATGGCCAAATCTGTAGGCGATATCTATACTGCAATGACCTGTCAACAGAAGTTACCGTCAGAAGATATCGTCCAACAAAACTGCTGTCGATAGATTGTGGCCAGACAGCAAAGTGGATTGAAAAAGCAATCCAATCTGTCAGAGTCTGACTGCCCGGCTGCTCTCTCGACAGAATGGCAAACCAGAAGCACAGCAACAGGGCTGCCTGGTGACCCAGAAGCCCTGTCAGTCAACAGAGGGTCCCCTGGATCGTCCACACAGCTTTTTTGTCAACGGATTCTGTTGAGAAAGGTATTCTGCCTTGCTGGAGACAGGCAGAAGACTGTAAACAAAAGTGCTGCAATCTGTCACTTTCAGTATGGACATGCTGTGAGTTTTGTCAATAAAACTCTAGTGTAAACATAGCTCTACTTTATTCCATTCACATGTTCCTTGATGTCTTAACTTTGTTGATCAGTTCATGGCTCTTTAAATATCATGCCCTCTCTTGCTTTTTATGGCTTTCATATTTGTATGTTTTTTTTCCCTTTTCCCTAACCTATGGATCTTTCAGTGTTTCTTTTTGCAGGTTACTTGCCTTATCCCTTTCTCCTCAAGTGGGATCATCCAAGAGGCAGTCCTTGTCCTCATATTATTCCATTCCACCATTATTTTTGTTTTTCTACCAAGTGCAGGGACAGTCTGTTCCATTGTTTGTACAGTGCCTTGTCTAAATGAGACATGATCCTTGAAAAGAGGTTCTAGATATTGCTGAAATATAAAGGCAGTTATACAAAACAAATAGATTGATAATTGTCCCATTAATTTTTAAATGTGGAAGCCATATTAAAAATGTTACAGGACACAGCTAGAAAGACACCCCCAGAACTGCAATAGTTCAGGATACTTAAACCTTATTGGTAAAAGTGATCCAGAGAGCCATAATTTTTCTACCAGGCTTCACTTACTTTTGCAATCATTAACTTTTGTGACAGCTATATATTTGTCTATGTAAAAATTTTTACCCCCTTTAATTGCAGTTCAGCAGACAGAAATATGAAGCAACCATCACCATGTGACCTACCACTTTCCACAGAATACCTGGGGACTCCAGATCACAGCAAGTTGGGAACCTTGGCTATGGACCCCTGACATTACCTTTTATTTCCATATTTTTGAAAGCAATTAAAGTACCTTCCAAGTTTAACTGGTAGAAGTGACAACATTGCTAACCCCTGAACTAGAACGATGCCCAATCACATCCTGTGGGCTAGATCCCAGTTCATCAATGTTAGTCCTTGGCAGGCCACCACTGCTATATTACCTGTGCCTTCACAGGTATCAGGTGACTGCAGCTCTCATTGGCTGTAGTACATTGTTCACAGCCAATGGGAGTTGTGGGAAACAGTATCCCAGTCTGAAATGCTTCCAAATTTGAGGTTTCAAAAATAAAATAAAATAAAAATAAAAAAAAGCAGGGGGGGAAAACCTGGGTCATAATAGGTAGACAGAGGGAAGCTTAAAATCAAATCCTGTGTCTTATTCATCATACATTAGTACAACTCTGAAGACACTCATGAAAAGAATATATTCTGATCAGGTGTAAAGGGAGTTCTAAGAAGTCCAATCCTGAGTAACAGGAGGTACTAGAATAAGATTCAAAACTGAACCCTGCAATACACAGAACAGCAAGTTACTCTTGGGAATTCAACAGTTTTCTTACATATATAAACTATGTAACAGGAAGATTATTATGTATAACAAGAGACAACGCAGAAACAATCTAACCAAAAGACAAAGGATGTGGATGTGAAACAAAAGTTATATATTAAGCCAACGGAACTTACCAAGCAGTATTTATTGGGCTCCAGTATGCTGCATTTTACATTCTAGATAGCTAGAAATAAATTAGGATTAAGAAAAGATTGAAAAAAAATCTAAGATTTTTTCCATGTTGGTTATAGATGTCAGAATATAATAAAAAATTGCTAATAAAATAGATTTTATGGATATAAAAAAACCAGGAAATATATGTAACCTGCTTATATCTGCATAGTCAGTGTTTTACAATTTTGTGGCACACAGTGCATGAATAACTTAGTTTTGGAGGGGAAACTAAGTCTCCCATGTAAGATCAGGTACATTCACTGACAATGCTGGCACGTCACAATTTCAACTCTGCCTGCAAATGATAAATACAGAAAACTATGTTTGAGAAAAACTAAAGGAAAGTTGTTCTGGTCAAACGTAAACTACACAAATTGTTACTTTAAAAACTGGAAAAAAACCACACTGTGAAAATGAAAACATTAAGTAGTATGCACGTATAAGCAATAAGCACGAAGAGTTGATGTATAAAGTAAATATAAATCCCAGTTCATATGGACTAACTGAATTTCCTTTTCTGCTAAAGACTGCATTTTAGGTACACAAAAGTGTTGCTCATCTGGAGTGTGCCTAAAAAACCCCTTTGACCCTTGGCTACTGACTACAAAGTATCACATATCAAAGCCAACTAGTATAGAAAAATCACCTGTCTTTGGAAACTGAACTCATGACCTTGTAAGTACTAAATACTTTATTAAAAGGAAATAAGTACTTTTGTCAGAGTGGCTCAGGACACTAAAAATTAAGGAATCTGAGACCAACTCTATTTTATAATAGTTGTCACACAATTTGTGATGTAAAAAAGGACAAGACGATGGATATTAAATTTCTTTAGCAACGGAGCCATTTATAAGATGTTTCACTGATATCAGGTGACTGATTTGTTTTGCACTTTTTCAACCGGTTGTAGTTTAACTCCTGATCAGCAAATTTGGTATATAACCAGGGATGGGCATTACGCACCACTCTCTAAAGCGGAAGACAGAGTCTGAAAATTAACCTCTGATCGCAATCCCGGGCTGGCGGATTTTTCAATGAAACAGTGGCAACTTGGATGTCACAGGGGAAACAATATTTACTAGCACATAATTAATTTGGCCCATGCAGCATCATAACTGTCAACTGACTTTGGGAAAGAGGCGGGAGAGACAGAAGACTATGGAGGCGGAAGGGGTTTTAATTAAAAAAAACTAGTTTATTTAATTTTGCTGAGTCTGCTTTCTGAATGCTCCCCCTCACACACACACACATATATTCAGGCCACATAAATAGGAAGTGTAAACAAACAAAAACCACTGTCTTTATGGTAAACAGAGCAAAACTCCCAGGGTTTAATGCCAACTGCAACGAATGACAAATTCCGAAATGAAAAGGCCTACAGATTTCCATACGCACAGATACCATACACTATTTTTGCAGATCACAGATTGGATGTGGATACACGTGCAGGGCTCTACCCATAACACATCACTGTGGTAGGAAAAATAGCGTAAACTTTCAGGAATGTGTCCTGAATTGTATAAAATTAGACAAAAGAAATGCAAAACACACCCTAAAACTTTACACAAATTGTAGGTTATACAGGTTGAGCCTCTTTATTCTAGGCCCTCACAACCTGACCAGTGCTGAATCATAGAATTTGCCAAACCATGGAAGGTCAATATTGTTTAGCGCATTATCAACACTTCCACTGCTTACTGGGCCCTTAGAAGACATTTGGGGTAAATTAGATCTAAACAGCACAGAACACCAAGAACCAGCACTGGTGGTTGTAAACAAGTTTTCCCATGGTTCCATAACTTGGCCAAACCCATAATAAGCAGACATCCAGCTAACTAAAATCATGTCAGATGATGGATGTTCCTAGCTAAGAGTGTGTTGGACTAGAGAGTTTCAAACTGTACTACATTACTGCATGTCTAGCCTTTCCCTCTTGCTATTGCCTTTCAATACTGATTTTTATCTCATTGAGCATTTATATTAACATGTTGATAGGTCTGGCTATGACACAAAATAGTGAGGGCCACAAAACCTGTCTTAGAAATGTAGACATCTTATTCTCACCTTCTATATCACCAAATTATTTCCATTTAGGTCCCATATAGCTAATTGGGTGAGAAATCTTTTCAATTTTTTAAATGTTCTTGAGAAACTTGATCTGAAATTCAGTCTGCAAGATAGGACAACTTGTCTGTTTGGCTAGCAAGCCATAACTGCAAGTACAGCTATGACAAAAAAGCACTATTTCACACACCACCAATGCATTTTAATTTGAAATAATTCATAAAAATCAACGAAGGAAAGAAATGCAATGCATTCTGGAAGTAGTCATTAAATGAAACTCACCACTTCACAGACTTGTCTATAGCCACAGTTCACTCTAGATATAACACTGAGATTACCTAGCTAATAGACCCCCTGTCCTATTGCATTCTTGTTCCATTGACTTTTTCCCACTTTTTTCCCCAGCCTTTTTCATTTCTTCCTGATCGATAGCCTTTGTCCTCAACTCCATGTCAACCTTATTTCTCTGTCACTATTCCACCATAACTACCCACTTTCCTCTTTACACACAACACACTTGATTTTAAGGCTTACAATACATTTGTGGATTTGTTTCCAAGACCATTATGTTCAGCTGCTGAAGACCTGTATTTTACAATACTGACTGGAACAACCACCAAGACACTTCAGTATGCTTCATTTAGTGTTGCATCTAGACAACATGCACTATGGAGCAATCATACAGTGAAATACACTAAAAGCTTTATTAGCAAGCATCCCTGGGGAACCCAGGATGCCGGATAATAAAATGTGCCAGTTAGAAGAGCTGGGGCCCCGGCCCCACCCCCACCCAGGTAGCAGGCCCTGGCCGGGACACTGGCCTGGCAGCAGCCAGCCCCAGCCAGTCATTTCAGGCAATTAAATGTGCCAGTTATCTGAATGCTGGATAATTGGGTTTTTACTGTAATTAATTTCTGTCTTGCATATTGATTGGCCTTTGCTTTGAAACAAACGTCCAACTGCAATACAAAGTTCACTTGCCAGGGTCTCAATCACAGTTTTACAAAACGTTCCACCGAACTTTCTATGACACATTTCAAATCATTATGTAAAACTAATTTAGAAGACAAACCCATTGGAGAACAGAATGTAACAAATCTGCTCTCTTGGGACAAGACTACTATTGCAGATGTTCCCAACCTTTTCAGTAATAGGGCATGCTGCAATGAGACAAACAGTTCCAGGGCACACCCACTTTTTAAAGCTGTATTGATTGTAACCATAGTAAATATAAGTAAATGTAATGTTTATGAGCAGTCTTTCTAGAGAGGTTTGCAACACAGTAGTGCATGCAACAAGCTAAACAAGGATCAAATGCATTAATGTTTCAAATCTACCCCAGAATACACCATCTTAGACAGTGAGCACAGACACATTTTCAAAATCTGCTCAAGGCCATGCCAGGGATGGTGAGTAAATGAGTAACCACTGAAAGAAGGCTCTCCACCCTCTCCCCTGCCCCCCCCCCCCCGCCCCCGCCAGCCCACTGGAGCCAGAAGTTATAAAACTGTGTTGTGTCCCGAGCTCTCAACCTCCCTTCCCCGCTGCCACAGCAGGGTGCAGGGGCAGGCTCCCCATCAGCTCATTCAGGCAGGGAAACAGCATTTCAGCTGCCTCCCAATGCAAACAGGGTCCTGCAGGGTTGGCATTTCCCCTCACAGTGGCTCTGCAAAGAGACAACACAGGAAGCGGAGGTTTGCTGAACCCTGCACCAGCTGGGACTCAGGCAGTCTTGTTGCTTGAGCCCCACCTGGTGAAGGGTTCATCAATTTTCCCCCTGCAGTGGCTCTGCAAAGAGCCACAGTTTGAAGAAATGGATAAAATTTCACAGCACACCTGGACAGTTCTCACCACAGCACACTGAATGAAAACCACTGCATTATTCTATATTATTAGACCCTAACATGATTTTAACTAGTTTATTTTGAGGCAAATGGCATGGTATCTTCACATTACTTTTCTGCTCCAAACTTGATGTATCTTGATTTCCCCTTCTCATTTTCTGTTTATAGCTTATTTCTTTAATTGCTCTTCTACTTAATCTAGAATACAGTGAAAGACATTTTTAAAAACTTCTAATACTTTGGATGTGTTCTAGATTTCCTTTTGGTCCCCTGTTCTCTTAGTTACATTATAGTCTTCCAGCCCATTTAGCTTTTTCTTTGCATTTTCTTCTTCCTCTGCTATAGTCTCTCTCAGGCTATGTCTATACTAGAAGGTTTTGTCAACAAAACCCACAGAGCATCCACATCCCCAAGGCGTTCTGTTGACAGAAGTGCTGCATTCTGTCGATTTGCTGACAACAGCACTCTGACAAAAAGCCAGTTTGGAGGGCCCTCTGTCCACAGAGAAAGCTTCTGGGACATCAGGTAGCCCTGTTTGCTGTGCTTTTGGCTGGCTTTGTCAAGAGAGGGCTTGGCAGACTGGCTGCGATCTGTCAACAGAAGTTTTGTCAGAAGCTATCTTCTGACAAAATTTCTTTGGACACATTGCTCTAGTGTAGACATAGCCTCAATAACTGTTCAAAAGGCAAGAGCCTAAGTACCTTAAAAGAATACCTACTAATGCAGACTAGTTTCCGAACTGGAACAAGCTTCTAAAGCAAACCTAGAGCTAAGGATGCAAGTCCTACTTACTATAAATTCCGAATAAAAACACAGACAACAATATTGAAATTATAATCTGTGGCTTTTCATTTTCAGCACAAACAACATGGACATTCAGACAAAACATCATGATTGTGAAACTGTACTTCAGACAACTTAGAGAGCGTATCAAGATTTCTTGACTGCATCACAGCAGTGTCAGACTACTGCATGAAAAAGATCTATTTTTTTTTTTTTTAAAAGGATTACAAAAAAAATTTAGGTCACTCATGTTCCTTAGCTTTAGGCCTACAAACATCTGAAACAGCTTTAGGCCTACAAACAAACAGCTTTAGGCCTACAAACATCTGAAAAGGATGTCTTTTATTACTATACTCATGTACAGCCTCTCAATTTTTCTGTTTTAGTATCTCCCAAAGAGCCTTTATGCATGAAATATCAAGAATTAACAGATCTATTTAAAATGTCAATTAAAGCCTAATATTTAGTTACATTCTATTTTATACATAAAAACAAATTTCATCATTTGATTTTTGAGAGATCTTTTCATTTTGTTAATTTGATATTAAGATGGGAACTAGGCAAATGCTATACAAAGCAAATTTCGTGAAAGGTGCCTTCAAATATTTTATGTAAACTAAATTGACTGACTGACTAAATTGACTGATTGACTAAACTGACTAAATTTTTTCAAAAAATTGAATTTCAATATGAAAATAAACTTCTGTATTACAAATCCATTCTTATAAACAGTTGAAAAATGATTGCCCACACAATTCTGTGGCTGCCTACAGCCTAACAGTCAAAAGTTAATTTGTTTTCTCTACCTCAATGGCAGGTCAAGGGAAGATTCAGACAGCAATAAATTACAGCAGCTAGTGGTGGCTTGTTAACAAAATGGTATCTAAATATACCACATTGGCCGGCAAGGATCAATGTCACCTTGAAATACACATTTTATTTTAAATGAAATCTCTCAGATCTCTAAGTATATTTGATGTAAGACTTCAACTCTAACTTTAGAATTTGAATATACATTCAGAAGTAAAATTCATTTTTGAGCTTGTTTCCTGCTAGGCTGATCAAAGGACCTATTTTATTTAATTATAGAAAACTATATATGACACTTCTGGGAAATCTGGAGATACATGTTTGAAAAACTAGACAAGTTCTGATAAAAAGACAGATAAACCTCATTGCTAAAGGTTTTACTTTAATAATGTGACAATGTCTTGCTTTCACATAACTTAACTAAGCCTTTAAAAATTTGAAATTCCTCACATCTGTGTCAGAGGATAAAATGTATAAAAGCACCACAGGACTAAACCAAATACACTAAAAGACTGCTAGATAAAAGAGTTCCACCTCCTCATCACTGCTCCAGGAACAGTGACCCTGTGTTAAAACTTAGAGAGCCTAAATGAAAACTGTTGATTCTTTTAGCTTCTGAGAAACCAGTGATGCACCCCCACAAATTGTCAGGAAACACTGTGATTATTCATCCTCCTTCTACCAGGACGATCTCTTATTTAAACTCTTTCACAGGTGTCCTGACTTTAAGAAAATGGGAAGATTGTCCCATATTTTGCTGTGCTCCTGTTCTCTGGCACTTGGTGTCTCAGGGCAGCAGCCTCCACTACCAGGGAATCCTACTTCAGGGCAGCTGCCCAGTTCCCTGAAGCCCCATGCCTTGGGGCAGCACCTCACACTGCCAATGAGCTCCAACACAGAGTGGCAGCGCCATTCTCCGGGACCCCATGATGGTAACCCCTGCTGCTGGCGAGCTCCACCATGTAGCATGCTCAATTCCCTGATCCCCTCCCTGCTGGAAGGCAGTGGAGCCCCCATACTCAGTACCTCACCTTGGGACAGCAGCCCCCATCACCAAGGAACACTGACATGGGCCAGGAGCTCCCCATCCTGGGAGGCTGGTGTCACATATTTGCCACAGGACAATGTGGTCACCCTGTCAGGAAACTCTCTCTTTATACAAATTATCTGAATACCAAAAGTAAGTACAACAGCTCTGAACAAGGTAGTTTCCCCTTCATCCACATATGTATATAGCATAAGCAAGAAAGAACCTGTTACACAAAATTGTGGAAATAAAGAAATGCAAAACCCTGTTTTGAAGCTTAAATTAAATAAGTTGGAAAATTTAAAAGCTTAGAATAACATAGAAGTAGAACCATACAAAATGCCTTATCTGTTATACAAATTTATGTATATAGGAATAACATGAGACATTATTGTTAAATAACTTAGAACACTAACTTGCTCCCACCATTTTTCTGTTCCCTTATCTACTTAACATATGGGGGATGACAGTCAGGAGAGAGTAGATTGGTATTAACACAGTTACAGTTATAACTTTTATATGGCTTTATTTCCAATAAAAATAGAAAGTTTGGATATACATCCATAGCCTGTTTTGTCTGATGTTGAGAGTAAACCATTAAGAAAAGAAGAAGAAAAAACAAGAGGGAATCAAGCTCTACTGAGTTTCTCAAATGTTTTCAATTTAAATTATCCAGAATTTTCATTAAAAGTTCTTTTAGGCCGTAACAACTGTGATGTTAATTATACTTGGAAAATGACTGCTTTGGAGGCAACAGCTTCCATCAGCCACAGAAGCCAAGCACTATCCCAAAATCTGTCTTTTTGGATTACATATTGAGGTAACTATTGTCTGGAGTTGACATTTTGCAGGGAAAACTGTGATTCCATGGTTGACTGAGTTATAATGCCCAAAACCACAGGCCGAGACAACATCAACTGAAGGTCACTTTTGTAATCCAAGTATTTCCCCTCCCCCACGAAAAACTTGCTGTGTTTTCCCCTACAAGGATATTTAAAGTGACAAAGATGCAATGGAAAGCCACTAAAAACAGAAAATTCAACCTGAAAGCAATGAGATCTTCTTCTGGTCATATTTACCCATCTGTGAAATAGTTCCTCAAAAAAAGTGATAGGTGTCCCCAAGACTAGAGTCATTAGAGCATTAGAAAATAGTACAATTTTTCTTCCTAGCAGCCTGGCATGAAAATAATATAGATTATAGAAGAGTGTTCTACTATCAGTAACTTCTACCAACAAGGCCATGCATGTGGTCTTTGGAGTTCTGCCAAATGGCAGCAGTATTCTAAGTTTCAGCTGCTGAATTTATGCTTTTACTGAAGCAATAAGATCAATATTTTGTTCCCTCCATTTCCTGAGTCAGAACATGAATACAGCTTCTTCCTTCTAAGCAGCCTTCACCACAAGAGGGAATGAATTACAGAAGTAGAGCATTTTAACACCCTACTGCCCATAAAAGAGCACACCAAAAAGCAAGACAATAGCTCTCCTGGTTCGTTAGGACCAGGATGTGCGCTATGGGAGAGAACATGGAACCTGCAGGACCAATCCAATGGGCTAAAGCTTCAGTCAGAGTTCTGCCTATGTAGGCCTGGACAGAGCAACTTGGAATCCTGATCAAACTACCACAAGGGGTCATGCATCACCAGCTGGGGGAAGCAAGTGACTGGCGCTGGGGGTGCGGCATGGCTTCCCCCAGCTGGGAGAAGCCAGAGGGAAGCTGCATCAGGGCTGATCTTTTCAGCGCTCTGCTGCTGTCTCCAGTGCTTGGAGCCAGCAGCAAAGCACTGAAAGGAGCAGCTGCATGGATTCCCCTTTCAGTCACTGCTGGGAGGAGGGGGGAAGCCCCTCAGCCTGGGGGAGCTGGGAGCCAGGCGCAGAAGTACCTGGTCAGTTTCCCAGATCCCGCAAGCTGCAGGGGATCCAGGAAACTGACCAGGCACTGCTACACCTGGCTCCCCGAGGTCTGAGAGGCAGCCTGGAAAGTGACCAGGCATTGCTGCACCTGGCTCCAGGCTACCAGGGGCTTGGAAGAGGGAGGGAGGGGCCCCACTCCCCTGAATTACATGAAATTTGAATTATGTGCGGGTTGTGAGGAACATGAGGTTTTACTGTAGTAAGGATATAAGCCTATTTTTAAAGTCAGTCAGTTCAGTTTCCTGAGAAATCCTAGGCATAGGAACTTTTTCAGCCCAGAAAGTAACTAGAAACATATTGATAATTAGCCTGATTTTGCATGCCACTTCTCTGGAAGTATCTGTATGCCAGTGGGTTATGGAAATGGAGTCTTTCTTCAACTCCTTAACTGGTCCAATTTAGGAGTGGAACACACTAAATGCAGAGCGAAAAGAATGAGAGAGTAGAATCAGAAGAGACACAGAGAAAAATAGGAGGAAGAGTTAAGCCCACTATATCCTAGGATAGCAAACCATTTTCACAGTTGTGTAGGCTACCAACCACCCAATTTCTAAAGCCTATATAATGCAATCCACTTTCTTCACTAAATGTTACATTAAATAATCATCAGATAATTTTACACATATTTCTATAAACAAACAAGTTTAAGGGATTACCTTGCCTTTTATATTCATTATTTCGCTTTCCCTCTGTGATTGGCAAAGCAGCAAGATTAGAAATGAATAGATCTGTTGGTCTTCTTTTTTCTCTGTCATTCCTCTGTGATCTCAAGATTGGATTCTAATTATAGTGAACATACATCTACGTAGCTACAATACATACAGATTTGAGAATAAGATTCAAATACTACTCCAGGTTTCTTATTTTGCTTGGACACAAAGTGTGCATTTAAGGGCATACTCAGATAACTTCTGCCACGCTAGCTCCGTAAATATATCTTTGCTTTCACATATTAACAGTCAAGTAAGCACTTATGATATATTAGCCCATAGTAGCAATCATATAACATGCTTGCAACAAAATTATGTCTGGTAGGTATACAGTAAACCCTCGATTTTACAGACCCCAGTTTAGTGGACTTTGGGAACAATGGACATCTGCCAGTCCCCCATTGTTCCTGAAGTCTATTTAACTGGGGCCCATCAAATCCTAAATTATCCCCTTGCCACCCTAAAAAAAAGCGGGGAAGCAACTTACCTAAGCTGCAGGAGCTGCCGCTGCCTGGACCATCGCTGCTGCTGGAGCTCCCATCAGGGGTGGGACATGTACTTCGGCAGATGGGCCTCACGCACACCTCCACCCCATCCCTGGTGGGAGGAGCATATGATGGCAGCTCCTCCAGTCACGCAGCATGGGTCCCACCAACTCCTTCAGCAGCAGGTGAGTAGTGGGCACTTTTGGTGATACAGGGAATGGGGGGAGCCCAGTAGGGGTGGGTCTCACTAAATCCTCCAATTTAACATATATCTGGGTTTAACGGACAACCCTTCCTTCATTAGACTGTTAAATGGAGGGTTTACTGTACATCATTCAAGAAAGATCAGCTATCCACCACAGCACATGTAGCTGTCAGAAGCTAAAGAAAAATGTTAAAGGCTAATCTGACATTGTGTAGCATAGGATGCATGTTACTGGATGCTGAACATGAAATTGATTACCTTCACCATAGAAAGGAAAAGCTTTGAACTCTGACCTGAAATACATCATTAAAAAAAAAAAAGTGTGCTTATTGTAATTTCCGCTCCACTTGCATTACTAGTCAGAGTACTAACCTTCAAAACACTGATCTAAACAATTGTAATGTAGTCACTCCTATGTCCTCTGCGTCAGCAATTTAGCTCAAGTCATTTGCTGCTGACCTGTTTGGCTTATCACCAACCAAAAATGCCACAAGTGCTCACTGATTCTGGAATTCAACATCCAAGTGCAGGCATTTCTTGCCTACACAAGTCAGACATATTGGTATTCTAGTCACTAAATTATTTTAAGACAAAAGTGAATATTTGTCATCCCTCCTTCCTGCTTTCATCTTGTGCTTTTAATGATTAGGTCAACAAAGTTGAGAAGTTCAAGTATGGCACGTTTTGCAAAGTACCTAGTTGCCTTGGTACAGTAAAGCACTTCAGGTGGAGTCATAATATCAGTAACAATCAAAGGCATCTTCAGAATTCACAGACTTTATTCCTGGGATCAGTTTGTCCTGTAACCTGATAATTTGCCAACTCAGATGATAGTCCAAGAAACTGAGAAATATCAGACGCTTCAGGTACACGTGATTGTAAGATTCATTTAGGCCCTTGCAAAGGAGCCTGATGTTTGAAGGTATTCATTCTAATTCTAAACTGCATCAATTCAAACCATCAGAGAAATTCACTTTTTATAATCTAGGCACAGCCATTGGTTTTGTACTTCATCAAGCCTCTCTCAGTATGGTACACACCCTATTACAAACTTGGAAAAGGAAGGCACTGCACTACTACAGGAGAAGACAATTGCTTAAAAACTTTCAATACTTAAAATTCTAGTGTCTTTTTCAGGAACCTCTTGACAAGAGTCCTACCTTTTAATGGAATGGCAGTGGCACTAGTTGGGTGCAAAAGTCCCTCCCACCCAGCCAACGACCATGACATATCCCTTATACTTGTAAGTGCTATGACAAGATCTAAGCTTAAATTCTCATCCAAAATAAATCCCTATGCAAAAATCTGCAAGATATTCAAATTATCTGACAGTGAAAGATAATGAGGAATTTTGTCCTGAGGGAGGAAAAAGGGCACCAAGTTAAGAAACTTCAGTTTGAGGATGTTTATACATCTTAAACCTGATGTTTAAATGATTTTCAACCTTTCCAGCCTACTGTACCCCACTTTGTCTTGCATATCTGATTTTCACTTCACTTAAAAACTACTTGCTTACAAAATCAGACAAACATACAAAAATGTTTCTGAAAAACTGATTATATGGCAAAATGAGAAAGTTGAAGTTAATTATAGAATAAGTGATTGGAATATAATCGTTGTATTGACATTCCAGTGTGATAGTTGAGCCAGTTTTCACTTGTAAGCCTTTTCTGAAGCCCAAGTTCTGCCACCCAGGGCTGAAATGTACAACTTAAATGCAGTCAACCTTCCAGAGTTCGATTCAGGACACTACTGAGTATGCACTAAATTGAACTTGTAGGATGCCCCCATTGGCTGCAGTACTCCTGATGCCTGTTAGGAGTAAGGGAAATGCGCTCTTGTCAATCTCCCTCGGTGGAGACAGTACAGAAGCCTGAATTAAGCTATATTGATTCTAGCTACCAAATTAATATAGCTGGAATTGTGCAGCTTAATTTGACCTTGCTTTGTAGTGTTGACCTGCCCTTCGCTTCCTGTGTCATAGAACACTGTGCAAATACTTTACTTGCCACTCCCAGTTTGAGAAACACTGATCAAGAAGAATTGGGTATGCCCTGGAAGACCTCTGCATATCCCAGAGGTACATGTACCCTGGATGAGAACCACTAGTCTAGATCACCACATCTTAGGCCTCCGACTTACTAAAAAGCAGCACAAACCTTACAAAGCCTTCAAGATATTTTTGCAAACATTAGCTTTTGAGGGGACCAGAGAAAGTGCGCAGAGAAAGAGCCACTAGTTTAATCTGAAACCAGAAAAGGGATGATAAAGCTAAAGCTTAGCCGGAGACTCATAGCGGGGAGCGGAATAAGGAACAACGCCCTCTGCCTTTTTAGCACCGCGGCAACCGACCATCGCACTCGGAAGCCGGGCACCTTGTGCCTGAGCAGCAAAGCAGCGCTCAGCAAGGGCAGGGGACCAGGCCTGGCAGGCCCAGCGGCGCCGAGGCCTGGACCCTGGTAAGCCTGGGCTGCGGCGGCACGAGCCCTGCAGGGACCGGAGAAAGAAGCAAAATAATGTCCGCCCCCGCCCGGAAAGGCCCCAGGCACCCTCCCCGCATAGGGGCTGCGAGTGCACCTCACACAGAACCCCACGGGGGTGGGGGTGGGGTCAGGCGCCCTCCCCGGCGGGACTGGGGCCGGGTCCGACGCTTGTTATTCCCCGGAGGTAGCAGCCCCGCTGCCCGCCCAGCAGACAACAGCTTGCCGCAGGGCCCGCGCCGGAGCGCGTCACGGACTGTCCTCGCGCCGGGAAGGGTGGCCCGGGCCCCCGTTACCTGGCCGGAGTCAGGCAGGCAGCGAGTGCGCCTCTCCCCATCGCAAGATGCTTCCCAGCCGCTGACATTGACAACACCGCCGCCATCTTGGTGGTGATGATACCACAACCAATCGGAAACGGTGGCCGCCCAGGGCCAAAACTCCTCCGCCTAGAGAAGAAAGGCGAAGGTTCCAGTCATCGGGAACCTCCGCTGTGCGGGGGACTTGGGGAGCGAGAGTGGGCGGGGGGAGAGGAGATGGGCGGAAAAGGGGGCGGGGCGGAGCGGCGCGCGGAAGGGGTAGGGAGGCCAAGCAGGGAGCAACTTGCATCCTTCCGATTTTTCATATCCAGACCCCTGGAGTGTGAAATACAGACACCCAGGGATTCTTGGTATAGCCAGACTCCGAGATCCCGGCATCACGTGGTGCAAATGCGCTGCACATTGGCCCCAAGAATCTTTTGGCCCCATACCTCCCCTAATTACATGTCAGAAACAGAACAAAAGACAGCTCCTCGTACACAAAAGAGCTCGGAGCCTGATGCATCTGGAAGCAACACCATTACAAATATCCTGATTTCCTGCGAGTTTCCGCCTAAGTTTTCACTATATACCCCAGTTTTACCACCTAAATGCCGTGGATGCACAGCTTTTTGTAGCTGACCAAAATAATCAAAATTCCAACATGTTGACAATGGTGCTGGAATAATTCTTATAGTGGGAGTGATGAAAGTGAGAATACAATAAAACCTGTAGATGATAGAAACCCCTACAAGCCTGTTGGTTGTATCACCACCCTCACCACTCTGAGTTCCAACACATTTCCATGTACGATTCACTTTCTGTAATGAATGCCATTAGAACCATCTGATGAAGTGAGTCTGTGCTCACAAAAGCTCATGCTCAAAACTTTTCTGTTAGTCCATAAGGTGCCACAGGACCCTTCGTTGTTGTTATTAGAACCACTAACACCTCTAAACATGCAGTGAATTTTTCTACTGTACTACACAGTAGTCGAGGGCATATTGTGTTGCTAAAGCTATAGAAGAATTCCTGCAAAGGAAAACACAAACCAGTTGGTTAGTTATGGTATATGATGTGGGTCTTCCCTGCGAAAGCCAGGTGAACCTTGACAGATTCGGTTGCTGGATATGAGTTTGTGTGCCTCTGTAGTATCATGATGCGCTAGGATCTGTATTATTCAGAAAGGCTAGGACTTTGTGAGGTGGGACCCACAGCTGGCCAGCTCTAGATATTTGCAGTGCCATTGTACTGGATGTGTTGGGGTACACGCTTTTTTTCCCCAGTTGCAGTTGCTTCTACATTTGTGCAGTAGAAACGGGGGTCAGGTGTGAAAGCAAAAATTGAAGTGCCAGATCCAGGTATTGTGACACTGTTATGCCAGGATGTGTAATAATTTTATTGGTGAAGAAAGAGCATCTATAGATGTTCTCTGTTTAGGAATTATAATTTAAGATGTGGTTGTCAAACCATGGCTAGATGCAGTAGTATACTAGAATCAGATCCAGAGTTTTGCGATCTGTTGCATTGGAATATATTGGAGTAAGAGCTAGTCAAAGGTAGTCATAATTGTTTGCAGGTGTAGCAATGCTTAAGATGACTGATTGATTGTTGGAAAGTCCTTAACTTAGGTCTGGGCTGTACACAGAAGTTAGCTAAACTTAACTGTTTAACTAAAAGGTATGATATTGTGCTGATTTAGTCAAAGTGATGTGGTTTACTGTGGGCAATATCGCATCATTCTATAACAGGTTTACCTTTTTTTATCTGATGATAAGTATATTACAGATAAAGCTCCACCACTCTCCCTACCACAATACAGCATCACTCTTTTGTAGTTAAAGTGATACAACTTTTATGTGTAGTCCAGACCTAAGTTAACTCCCTAGAAAATTTATGTTTCTTGCATTGAAAAAGACATTTCAACTTAAGTCTCAAGGTGTGAGACATCAGAAAAACAAGAATTACTTTGGTAATATCCACACTCTCGTGGGCTACGTCTACACTAGTGATTTTTTTCGAAAAAGCTTGAGCTCTTCAGAAAAATCCCATGGAATGTCTACACACAAAATGCATTCTTTTGATATTAAATAAGAACACGGAACTTTTTCCAGAAGCCCTCTTCCACTCCCACATGAGGAAGAGCAACTTTTTCCGAAAGATTCTTTCAGGGAAAGAAAAAACATAGATACGGGGGCTCTTTTTTTGAAACAGCAGTCCTCCATGCCGCTAGATTTTTCAATCCGTGGCATTTCCTGGTGCGTTCTCTCGAAAGAGTGGCTGGTGTGTGGTTGAGATCTTCCAAAAGAACTTCTTTCAAAGGACTTCTGTAATGTAGCCCTACCCATGAAGACTCAAACATCCCATTTATAAGGTTGGCTACAGACTGGGCTATCAGTGTTGTACCAAAAGATAATCCATCAAGACTGAAATAGTCTGTGTGGCAGCACTGATTATGCTGAGTAATTTTTATATATGCAGTACCTACTGTTTTACTCTGTGAGAAAGAAAATTAATTTAACTACTGGTATAAAGATTTAGGGTAATACTTTGCCTTCAAATATGTGTGAACAAGTCTCCACAAAGTCATTGGTTGTTGCACACATGTTGTAAGCATTCAAGGAAAAATATTTAACTTTTTATTATTTTTTCTTTCTTGATGAAATAAGATACATACAGATGGTCTTACTCTGCTTCCCAGTAGATCTGTCTGATACAAATCATTCATTGCTGCAAACAGCAACCAACTTAAAACAAAATTCTACTGATATTCCCTAAATACTATTATTTAGTATTTGTGTTGGGAAATATGCAAACATATACACACATACATCATCTCATAGAACTGGAAGGGACCTCAAGAGGTCATTGAGTCCAGTTCCGTGCCCTCTTGGCAGTACCAAGCACCCGCCCTGACAAATTGTTTTAAAATCTATTTGCCACATACTCCTAAAATACCCACTCAAGGGTTCAGCCTACAATCCTGGGTTTACAAAGCCTACATTCAAACCATTGAGCTAGGATATAGCCCTGACTCAAATTGCTTGCCATCTAAAAAAACAACAGAATTCTAGGGTAGAGGGTGAGGAGGAATGATCACAGGGATGACACTTGAACAGGCTTGTCTACACTAGCCCCCTCCTTCGAAGGGGGCATGTAAATGACCCCGAGCAGTGAATAGCAATGAGATGCTGCAAGCCATATATGCCGCACCTCATTAGTGTAATTCTCACCACGAGAGCTTTGCAGTTGCTAAGTTCAAAGTGTCAGCAAGCTGTGTAGCCGCAGGTACTTTGAAG
Source organism: Carettochelys insculpta (assembly GCF_033958435.1). Classification (NCBI taxonomy): domain Eukaryota; kingdom Metazoa; phylum Chordata; order Testudines; family Carettochelyidae; genus Carettochelys; species Carettochelys insculpta. The sequence continues at coordinate 97,623,407 of NC_134141.1, forward strand.
TATCCGCACACTTCGAAGTGCCCTTACTCTCAAAACATTTTTGTGTCTAGACTAGCCCCCAACTTCAAAGGGGGCATGGTAAAGGAGTAAAGGGACTTTGGAGTTGCACAAGCACTTCAAAGTACCCACGTCTGACCCGTGACTACATGCAAGCCGGCACTTTGCAGTTTCACACTTCGAAGTTGCCGTCAGGGAGATTTAGCCTAATAAAGTGCTCCATATGCACTGCAGCACTTCATTAGTAATCTCCCGACACCCTAATTACCATCCCCCCTTCTAAACTGGGGGCTCGTCTTGACACAGCCTTTGTGAGTAAGGGCACTTTGAAGTTGCACAGGTACTTCGAAGTGCCCTTGGCTGCACGGCATGCTGGTACTTCGAAGTTGGCAACTTCGAAGTTCACACTGTAACGATTATACTAATGAGGTGCTGCATATACAGCGCAGCATCTCATTGCTATTCACCGCTCGGGCTCGTTTACATGTCCCCTTTGAAGGAAGGAGATGGTGTACACAAGCCCAACATGTGATATTAGCTGTGTTTTTATTTGTGCTTTTGCTCTTATATGTGGAAACTATACTTTAAAGGATTAGCTGGACAATAGGCCCTGATAGTGCAAACATTTAAGCACAGGAGAAGTTTTAACTTAAAAGATCTACTCACATATGAAAAGTTACTCTTATGCATAAGTTTTCAAGAGTTTGGGGCACTACTTTGAGTAAGTGGCTTTGTCGGTTCCATTTTTTTTAGCCTGCCACGATTCTATTGCAGAGTTTTTTGTTTTTTGGTTTTTTGCCAGTGTTTGCAGTGGAGCAAAGACTTTCTCCCATTGTAAACCCTTCTAAAGTATTCATGCCAAGATACTGTTTAATGGAGGATTTTGCTTCAGAAGCCAATTTCTATCTAAAAAAATCAGTTAATATAAAAATGTAGGGTATGGGAGGATATGTTGTATTTAAGTGCAATCTTCAAATGGTAGCCAGGTTGGTGGGGAAAGGGATAGTTTTCTCCAAGTCTGTTTGATTGCATGTGAAATTTACAATAGAGCTGGAGCTGTCTGGTTTTAATTTTTTGCCTTTTGTATGGGTCGTCAATAAAACACCACAGCTCATACAGGAGGGGGAAAAAATTAAAACCAGGCCACCTCAGCTCCATTGTTAGTTTCACATGCAAACAGACTTCCAGGAAAAACTCCCCCTATCTCCTGTACTTCCACCATTGTGAACTAAAAATTAGAAACAAAACCACCACCATCCCTTTCATCCTTGCTGCTTTAAGTGATATGTTGACATATGATCCAAAAGCTTTTTAACTATTGTCTTGGAAGACACCAAGGAATCACAACTGATCCATTTCCATCAGAGTGAATGATAGTAGGCTGCTGGGCTGGCAGCTCACTTCCCTCAAACTTATGTTTCTGCCTTCCTAAGAGTTCTCACCATCTACTACCGGCACAAGTGGCATAGCCCACAGGGCTTTACAAATCCCTTTCAGGCCAATATTGCTGCCACCACAGAGAGATAACTCTTGCATTCACGCCATCAGGGTGAGTGACGTCAGGCCCCTGGGATTTAAAAACCCTCAGGCTTGTCTAGCCTGCCAGTACTGAGAAACTGCTTTTATTTTATTGTTTGACGTCAGCAGAAATCAGTTAGTCTTTTTTGTATTGTTTGTCCAGTTCGAGGCTGGAGGCCACAACATTAACATCTGTGGGGTAATTTCTTCTTTACATGAAACAGGAAGCAAAGCAGATTTTAGTCTTTGAATTTGTATAGCCATCTGTTTTCTCATCTTTTTGGAAGATTTGGGATCTGACTGAGCTATTCGGGATGCCTCAAAGCAATAAAAGGGGAGTAATTTATATGAGTTCTACTGCTGTAACAAGTCCAGGTCAGAAACACCTTGATAGATAATGATCTCTGATCACCACCTTTTCATAGAAGGCGTTGCTTTGTTATTCTATGTTTGAAATTGAGATTTCAGGAAATGTTTCTATCCAATCTTGAAAAACCTCTTATTTGTTTGGAGCCTTTTCTACCAATTTTTAGTCCCAAATTAAGTGGAAACAAAAAAGCAGTCCAGTAGCGCTTTAAAGACTAACAAAATAATTTATTAGGTGATGAGCTTTCATGGGACAGACCCACTTCTTCAGAAAGCTCATCACCTAATAAATTATTTTATTAGTCTTTAAAGTGCTACTGGACTGCTTTTTTGTTTTTATAGTATATAGGCTAGCATGGCTATCTCTCTGTTACTAAATTAAGTGAATCTTCTGTAGTTCATCCATCTTTATAGAATCACTGCTGATGCTCTTGCAAGTATTATTAAGAAAACTAAACTTGGCCAATGAGATCACAGGTGGTATGGGAAATAGGGCATTCGTGGTAAGAGAACATAGTTTGATATCTAAGAGAGGGATTCTCTTTGATATTATTCAGCCCTTCTTTTCTCAAAGGATATAAAATAGGAAGGGAGCAATTCACAAGAGTAATAGGGAATAGATGTGAGACCCCAATTATATAGGTAAAGAGAATAAGAGAAGGCTCCAGCTGAATAGCCTGGGGCAAGCATGCATTTCAACCTGAAATCATCACACACAAGTCGAATAAAAGAATATCATTACAAACACAGTACCATAGCGTAACCACATATAAAGTAGCATAATGTAGCTTTCCAAACTCCAGATTTCCACATTATCCAAAACTAGCAAATGTTCCAGGTGTTGAACAGGTCTTTGAATCAATAATGATGTGGGTTCTTTTCTTTTATTTGAAATAGAGGGAAAATGTACATGCTTGATTTAAATGATCATATTTTTCAAAAACTTCACACTGTCCTCAGCCCCCACCCTGAATCTTTCCTCTCCCTCACCAACTCTGACTTCTGTACTCCCATGCCTCCAGTCCTGAGCTTCTTTTCAGCTTCCAACCTTGTCTCTTGCATATCTACATCCCAACCCCCTTTCCTGATCCCCCTCTCAACCCACACCAGCCCCCTGTTCTAAACCTTTCCTCAGCCCCAACTGCTTGCTGTTCCCCTTCCTGTTCCTGTGGAGGAGCAAAGCAAAGTGCAGAGCTTGCTTACCCTCTGCCCTCCCCAGACAAAATGAGGAATGGGGCAAACTACACTTTTCCCTCACTACCTGACAACAAGAAAGGGGAACAGCAGGCGATGAATCTGGTGGTGGGGAAACTTCAGACCTACCTCCTTAGCAAAACCAAATCCTTAACTTGCTTTAAGTCATCATAGGAGGAAGCTGTGTACTAAATACGGTGTTCCTAGCGCTTACCATTTAGGAGGAGTTCTTAAACAGACAGACACATTCACAGACAAATTCTCCCACATATATAGTACATTCGGAAAATGGCCCTCTATGTATATATGCATGTATACATACATCTCTCATAGAACTGGAAGGGACCTCACAAGGTCATCGAGTCCAGTCCCTTGCACCCACAGCACGACCTGGACATATTAAAAAAAAATAAACAACCTGCCCCCAGAACCTTGAAAACACCCCCTCAAGTACTGAGCTCACAAGTGTGAACTTACAAGCCTAATGCTCTAACCATTGAGCTATCCCTCCCCCCAGTGTCCATTTTTACAAAGCTTTACATTTTGAAAGCTTTCAGATTATCCATGTGCTGATTTTTCTATATTATGCAATTAAATTGAAATAAGTAATAATTATCTGATAAGTATTTTGAAAATAAATTACAGAGAAAACTTGGGCTGTGTCTACACAAGCCCCCTCCTTTCGGAAGGGGCATGTTAATCAGGGAGTTCAAAAGATGCTAATGAGGCACTGCCATGAACATGCAGTGCCTCATTAGCATAATGGCGACCGTGGTGATTCGAAAGTGCTGCTTTCGAATCATGCACCGCCCATGTAGCTGGGGGCCTTTCAAATTGATCCCCGGGACTTCAAAAGCCCCTTCTTCCCATTTGTTTTTGGAAGAAGGGGCATTCGCAGGCCGGGGGTGACATTTTGAAAGGCCCCAAGCTACACTGGCAGGGCATGATTTGAAAGTGGCACTTTCGAATCACTGAGGCCGCCATTGTGCTAATGAGGCACTGCATATTCATGGCAGTGTCTCATTACCATCTTTCAAACTCCGTCATTAACATGCTCCTTCTGAAAGGAGAGGGCTCATGTAGACACAACCTTGTTGATTAACCTGTCTTTTATTTTACTGTATACACATATCATAACTTTGCACATTTTTTTACTTGTCTGGTTTATACCACTGGCTGCTCATTCTTGCATTGGCCTGATCCTTCCTGATCCACATTAACACATTTTAGAGTCAGGATGCAACACAAAGTAGCCTTGTTGCACTAGAGAATCTGTCCAATACTATGTCAAATATTTCCTACAAATCATTTCAATATGTTCTTAACTTTTTTGGCTCAACATATCTCCAACATGCTGTGGACTGCAAACTACATATTTATTTGGAAGAAGATTAAAAATATACAATAAAAGCACTTGTAATGTTGTGGCCATATCCCATACAGAGACAGGCAGAGACAGAGTGACCTAAGGCGTCAGTAGAGCAACTACATAGGAACATAGGTAATTGGTATAACGGATCAGATTCAGGGTCTATCGAATTGAGCATCCTTGCTTCAACAGTGGGTGGCAGTAGATGCTTCAGAAGAAAATTCAAGAAACCTAATAATATGAAGGTGTTGGATATTTTGTTCCCAGCATGTCTCATCCGACTCTCTAATATTTAAGAGCTGAAACAGTAGGTTTTATCTCCCATCCAATATCTTTTTGTAGCATTAACTATTATGACTTTGGATATTCATATTATTCATATGAATGTCCAATCCATCTTTGAATCTACCTAAGTTCTTGGCTTCAACAACATCCTGTGGCTATGAGTTCCACAGTCTAATTATTGGTGGTAATAATTTTGTATATGCCAACTTTCAGTTTCATTCTAACACTTTGGCTCATTGTCCCTCTCCATTCCAGCCCAACCAAACTCAGAAATAGGATCATGAAATGAGAACTGACAATCTGGCTGCACTGATTTGAAGAGAGATTTTAAGATAGGCATGTTTGCTTTCTCTCCTGGTTAAGCAAGTCATCTTTGACAAGACATTTTGCTCCTTGTGGATCAGGCTGAAGAAAGTGCCAATTTTAATTCTCCACATGTTGATTTTAGGGGCTCTTGCCTCAAATTCACTGGAACGCAGCCTTATCCTCTTCCCCTCACACTGTCAGTATATCCCCACATGTTTCCTACACTGTCCTGCTTCAGGAGAGGTTGGTGCATAACAGTTTAGAGCTGTGTCTACACGTGCACGTTACTTCGAAGTAGCGGCACTAACTTCGAAATAGCGCCCGTCGCGGCTACACGCGGCAGGCGCTATTTCGAAGTTAACTTCGACGTTAGGCGACGAGACATCGAAGTCCCTAACCTCATGAGGGGATCGGAATAGCGCCCTACTTCGACGTTCAACGTTGAAGTAGGGACCGTGTAGACGATCCGCGTCCCGCAACGTCGAAATTGTGGGGTCCTCCATGGCGGCCATCAGCTGGGGGGTTGAGAGATGCTCTCTCTCCAGCCCCTGCGGGGCTCTATGGTCACCGTGGGCAGCAGCCCTTAGCCCAGGGCTTCTGGCTGCTGCTGCTGCAGCTGGGGATCCATGCTGCAGGCACAGGGTCTGCAACCCGTTGTTGGCTCTGTGTATCTTGTGTTGTTTAGTGCAACTGTGTCTGGGAGGGGCCCTTTAAGGGAGCGGCTTGCTGTTGAGTCCGCCCTGTGACCCTGTCTGCAGCTGTGCCTGGCACCCTTATTTCGATGTGTGCTACTTTGGCGTGTAGACGTACCCTCGCAGCGCCTATTTCGATGTGGTGCCGCGCAACGTCGAAGTTGAACATCGACGTTGCCAGCCCTGGAGGACGTGTAGACGTTATTCATCGAAATAGCCTATTTCGATGGTGCTACATCGAAATAAGCTATTTCGATGTTGGCTTCACGTGTAGACGTAGCCTAGGGGTCCCACATGAAAGGGAAATCCCCAGCTGCCTAGCTAAGAGAAAGAGAATCTAATGTGAGCTAGGTTTTGTACCAAAGTATCTTGGAGTGCTGGTAAGAACACATTTAGATGTGATGGATACCTTATTGCTAACTCCACATACATTAAAATCAGAAGTCAGGGTCCAAGATTTCAGGAGACTGGCTTTGAAAGAAGGAGATTTTTTAATGATCGATTTCTGGGCTCATATTAGTGTTTTGCCTTTTGAGACTTTAGGGTGCACTTGCACTTTGTATTTTGAAGCTGTTCTTCGTGCCGGTGAAGGCTAGAAACTTTTTATTATGTTAATGAAAACGGATATTTTCTCCTAATCATGTCTCCAGAAGATGGAATTTAAGTAAATGCTCAAATATTTTGACTGTTGGCAACTCTGTAACATCTTTGTAGAAGTGTAGGGTACATTTCCCCCTCAGCTTGGACTTCTGAGGGCAAGAGGATCATAAGAGAAGTGCTTTGCCAGTCCTGCATTTGGAGAGCTGTTTGCATTTGGCTGTGCTTTTGGTTCTTCATCCATCAGCTCAGGGATTGCAAATGCTAACATTGTGGCTGCTTCCTGAATTAGTGTGATGGGTGAGGAAAAGGACACTCAAGCTTCTTCACCTGCCTGGTGTACCCAGGCAGGGGAAATCAGAGTATTTTACTAAAATTCAGCCTTGTGCATTTAAAATTTTGACAGCAACTTTCATTAGATTAACTGCATTTGAAGTTGCAGTCAGTGTTTGTGGTGCCACAATTAGATTTGGCAAAGAAAATTCCCATGCAACAAAGAGAAGGGGACACCTGTAGGACAATAACTGATGAACTCTTGAAGAATAGAAATTCAGTTTTAAGGCAACAATCACTAGTCCTGAAAGAAAAAGGAAAAAATACCAAAACTCTTATTTATGAACTAAATATTTTCTAAATGGAAGTTGCAAAGTTTCTGATGAGAAGTCAACAGAAAAAAAATCTGGTTTTGCTTCAAACATTGGAAAAAGAATTCTCAAACCTTACCAAAAATAGCTTAAAGGTCAGGTTTCATGCCATATGAATATATTTCACACATTTGGAATTTTGCCAAAAGCATCTTTAATTTGCATATGAAACTTTTCTCAATATTTGCTAGTCATACAAAGTACTTATTTGCTGATTTGGAATTAACATTTCATTTTTTTCCCTCTTTCTCAGGTCATCATTAGATTTTTGTAACTTCTCTTCTTATTGGTCAAAAATCCATGAAAAGTAATCCAGGTGGAATTGCTAACTTTGTGAATGTTACATAGGAGGCTTGTGTTCTATCGCTTTCCAGCACATCTGAAAAATTAACTATGAAGGATGTAAGTCTTCAGAGAGGAGGACTTTTATCTGTTTATTAAATGGTCAACAGAAGGAATACTTTCCAAAGCTCTTGAGATTATGTTAAAGGCATTTTAAAGACCATTTTTATAGGGTTTCGTTTTTTAAAAATAACTATCTGTTAAAATCATATTTAGTTATACTTGTTAGCCGGTGGCCAGGTAATGTGCGGTGAGGTACTCCCCTGGGTCCTAAGCAACCCAGTTTTTCACTGTTAGAGCAGGCAGCTCCTAGCACTCTCACCCATGGCCAGGCTGTGGTAACCAAACGGTTAAAGTTCTTTTGTTGTGCCGGCTGTGTTGCAGTGACAAAAGGGTTAACAGCAGGGTCAGGCTCAGAGCTTAACTAGTTACAAGTTTATTAAGCTATAGTTATAAGCCTGCGGTTACAAAAGGCTATTGTTTACTTCTTATATGCTAGCAAAGTACAGGTGTTAACAAGTTACGTTACAATCCAATACAAAGATATCTGTTACCATCTAACACAATGATATCTTGGCACAATGACATCTAGTTACAGAGCTCTAATTCTTTAGCTGTGCACAAAAAAGTCGGAGACCTAGCATGGGTGTATCTTACCCTCTCTGCGTCTCTCGATACCAGCGTAGCCAAGCTGGATCGGTCACTCAATTCCACGGAAAGACAAATACGAGGTTGGGCGTCCCCAGTTGTGGACCTCGGGAGGCAATCACCTGACCCGACCAGCAGGTAGTTGGTGGAATGCACTCAAAGTTAGAGTTCTGCTGGACCCACCTTTTATACCCCTTTTGGGTTACGTATTCTCCTTCTTATCTATGGTGCCAGATCATACTGGTCTGTCTTTGTGACGCCAGTTTGTTACAAGGGCATTTCTTACTTAATTTGCACTTGTAAGACAAGAGATAAGCAATTTAGGAGTACAGGACATTCTTTTGTGTGGGCAGGGCACGTCCCCTTCTGGGATGGTTGTGTGTGTGTGCATCATATCGATCAATGCCAGCTGGGGTGATTTCTGAGGGTCCCACCCGCCTCTTGTTGACAGTCTGGCCTGTTAGCCTTCCATCTGTACTTTCTGCTTCTCAGGCTCATGATAAGCTAGCATATCTGGGCCTCAATGAGGGCATCAAAGACTGTGCTGTCAGCAGCCATTTCCATGCCCTGTGTGCTTCTTGGTGGTGGGGGGGGGGCAGCGAGCAAGCTGGCTTGTAAGGGGGAGACTTTGTCTGGCTGCAATACTGCAAGTTTTTATCACAGTGAGATTCATGATGTAATTTCTACGTGGTATTCTGCATTTCATGTGGCATTCTGTAACTTTTATTTCACAAAAATGAAGATTAAAAAAGTGAACTACTCATTCATACATTTCAGTGCACTCTCCCTCTCTGCAGGCCTCAAATTTATTTTGTAATTAAACTGAATCATATTAAAGTTAGCAATGGGATTATCATTCTAGTGATATACAGTTTATATCACCTATGCAGGTTTCCCAAGATGATATACAAAAGTTATATAAAGATGGAGTGAAAGGACCAATTACTTTGGAACACTAAATTGTCATTATTTCTAAATTGTCCTACTTGTGGAGCCTATAGATTAAATTAATCCCAAAATAGACATTAAATTCCTCAAATCAAGTCATTATCTGCAGTGCACTATTGCAACAGTTGGGCAGAACAGGATGGAGCTGTCCCATGCCACTAAAATGCTTACATATTAATAGCTCTTTGACACTATCAGTCATTCAACTGAAGGACTCTGTCACACAGAAGAATAGACTACTCACTGCCAACAGGAAGCACTGGCAAAGCAAAAGTGACATTAATTCCTGTTAAATGAAACTGAGCTATTGTTTTAATATACATCATAAATGAGAAGAGTTGCCTACTCATATATTCTTCTTAATCCTGTTTTCATGTAGGGTAAATTCTGTTGCATTTTGCTTAACTGAGATATTTGATCAAATTTAATTTCAGCAAAGACATTAGTATTGCAACACAACTCAACCATTCAACTCATATTTAATCTGAAACAGAAAATGAGAGATCCATATAGTTCTTTTTTCCAGACCAGTGTATCAGGGGATCTTATTGGAGTTCAGTTTTAGTTAATATAAGGAGTTAAGTTATTTACATTTACCTATTTTTACTTAAACATGAAGATATAACTAAATCAAGCAGGATCTAACTGATATATGTATTGTCAAAATAAGTCTTTAATTTGTAAATTACCAGAAAGTTTATATGCTCATTACTTTTTCTCTTTTGGCTTCTCAGTGGTGCAGTCACACAACTGAGAGATTTACTGGGTTTGTATGAATTACATAATCTGCTAATTTTAGCCTCTGTTTATTATTTTTCCCCAGTATTTTCTCTGATTTCTAAATCTTAAATCTCCAATTATATTTTATTTAAATCATTGGTTTCAAAAGGGGAAAATCTTTATTTTAGAGAAGTTAACTTTTGTTCCAGGAAGGAGGAGAGACAGATTTAAATGAGAGAGACTTCATCAAAGAGATGTATGTAATCCCTGTTGTGTCTGTGTACTCTTCCAATCAATTCAGAGAATTTAATTACAAATAAGGAATTCATCTTGCTGAAATTGCTTTTCTCACTTATTTTTCATTCTCATACTAAATACAGTGAAAAAAGCAGACAACTCTAATGCAGTAATTTAATTACAACTTTCTTTCTTTTTCATAGACAGCATACTACAACGGCACTGTTACTCTCACATTTAATTCTTTGCATTTGTTTCTGAATGCCCTGCCTAGCTCTCATCCCCTATTATCATTGAATATCATTTTAATATTGGGAAAGAGAAGAGTTAACATATCACATCACTGTAGTAAAATTGCTCTTGTAAGACATCCATATTTCAAGGGCTACAGAAATTGTTATGAGAAATGTTACCAAGTGATAACAGAGTTTTGTATTTTTATACGTGGGGGGGAGGGTTGTTTGTCTGAGGTTTTTTAACCTTATCATTTAGCCAGCTGAGTGCATTTCCCAGACACTTAGTTTCAGAGCCAGCCTGACAACATCAAGATTGTTTTAGGTTTTCGTGAACAGTAGCTTTGTAACAAAAACAAAATGAAGCTAATAATTTTCAGAACTTTTTGGTGTTCTCAACCATTTATAGTAAGCCATAAAGATTAATTTTTAAATTATAATTTTCCTGCATAAATCCTCTGCCCAGGTTTCCATATGGATTTAATTTAATGCCCATGAATCTTTACCTCTGTTATTCCTTGCCCCCTTTTATTGGCATTTACTGGAGGAAATACTATTAGATGTTTCCTTTTTTTTGCAGGAGAGGTGATTGCCTTGAGAAAAGGGAACGTGATGAAGTAGAAGGATACGTTACTTAATAAAATGGATACTATAAGTTCTCATGAGTTGGGAGCACAGAAAGAAAATCATGGTGATTCTAAATGATAACATGGACCTGCAGGAAAAAAAATCCTATAATTTTAATTCCCCTTATTTGTTCTAATTTTTAGACATGGAAAGCAATTTATATCAATGCACAGATGGTTCTTTAAAGAAGAAGCTCACTATTAAGAACAAACAATTTCCCCCATTAACATGAATAAATACAACAGTTTTGCAATAATTGAAATATATTGTTTAGTCACAAATTCTGAGGTTTATAATACAGAAGTGCAACTAATATCCCAAAGTAAAGGAAAAATGCACCGGAATTCCCATTTTAGATTCTCCCTCCTTATTCCTGTGCCTTCCAAAATGCTACTTACATCCCTTTCAAAGTGTTGAAATCTGATATAATGTGGCTATAAGTATTTATTCTCTAACATAAGCAAAATTATAAAATCCATTCACAAAATCAACAAATCCCAAGGTTACCTAATAAATATGATAGATTTATCAACAAGGAAAGTGGTTCACCAACAGAACAGTTTCTGAGATTCGTATTCTGTTTTATTTACCCCCTGCTGATTTACTACTAATTAGGAATTTCAGCATTAAAGTAAAAAGCATTCTTTTCCTCTACATAGAGTTCTGCCTGGAATAATAATCTTTATTACCATCTCTATCAACACAACTTTCTCCTTTAAAGATCTTCCCCCAGAAGGGCATTGTTTGGCATCTTCCATTGTTTGGTCCCTAATTTTATTGTGATTTGTCTGCCACCTCTCCAGGTTTAGAATCTTCCATCACAATTGGGACTTCTGTATCCAGATTCCCTTTCCTTGAATGCCCGCAAGATTTTGCAAAGATGGCTTTTCAGCGAGAAGACCAGGAACAAGAGGATGAATTCCACAGAAAGTCAGATTTGGTGAATGAGAGTTACTTGAAGGCTATTGTGCTGATAAGGAACATGTTGGGAAGGAATCACTGGGTATTGTGGTCTTTCCTACTGATCTACATATAACTTCATGGGACTTGAAGCATTTTTTAACAAAGCTTTCAAAAATCTGACTTGTGAGATTTCTGTTATTTGATATGCTAGCCACCTGAATTGTGTGAACCATCTTTATTCCTAGGTCAGCAAAGAAAAGATGTAGTGTGTGGATATCTGTAACTCCTAACATCAGTGAAAGCAGAAAAACTGTAAATGCATACTTTCTAGAACGTTATTATTAGCAAGTTTATGTACTCTAGTCCAATTTGGTTCCTAGTTTGGTATTATTCTTTTCTTTTTCAACACTGTCTTTGGCACAGGTCATCCTACAGTAACATTATCAAGCGAGGAGTCACAGGGAAGAAATATTGGAAGGTTTCTCTTGCAAAATATCTGCCTATTTTTCCACTGGGGACAGGGAAGAGGTTTTTCTCATTTTGTGAAACAGGCTTTACAGTGTGCCCACAGATATCCAAGTGTGTGCAGATCCTGCAGGTACTCTTCTGTGTATAAGCCCTCTGCCCTTGACATTCCCATCATCATCTACTGTCTATAGATCTGTATTGCAGAAGCTTTGTTGTGGACTTTCCTTACCCCTGCTGACTTCCAGAAATGGTGGGTGGAACTGCCTGAAAAAGTTAAACTTACTCTATAAGCATACACAAGCTTATAATACCGTAGATGTGTATAACACAGTGAATGTGTATTAGTTTAATGATAGTGTTGTGGCTATTCTGATACTCTCATAGTAAAACATAGAAGTGTTGTGCTGCTGTCCTTATTGCAGACCCTAGGTGAGGGTATTTTGCCTACAGGTGCACCATCTATTGCTGAAGTGACTCGAACTATAAGTACTGGAGCAGAGTAATGCTTTACACTGGATCCCTTACACTCTCCTGTGGTGTATGAATCACTGGGGTAAGTAGGAATGTTTCAGGAAATACATCAACTCATCTAGATATTTGCCTAGTTTTACACCAGGCTGCAAAAAAAGCAGTAGAGAAATCAGTACAAACTAAAATTTCATACAGACAATGACTTGTTTATTCTGCTCTTTACACAGGCCCTAAATATTTACATTCCAATTTATTTATTTTATAATTATATGGTTACAATGAGAAAATTAGCAATGTTTCAAAGTGTGTGTGCTGTGACACTTTTGCATTTTTAGGTCTGATTTTGAAAGTAAGTAGTTTTAAGTGACATGAAATTTGGGACTACAAAGACCAATGAGACTCCTGAAAGGGGTACAGTAGTCTAGAAAGTTTGAGAGCTATTGCTTTATACAAAGGGATAGCTGTATCCCCAAATTTGTATTCTGTGCTCCTGGGATTAATTCACACTAGAGTATGTCATCTCTTCAAAATTTAGAGTGAGATAACTAGCATACATGAGCTATCCTGCTGTAAATAGAGACATGGCATTGTACAGGTAGAACCTCCATAATCCGGACTTCTCTAGTGCAGCAACACCTTTGGTCCAGCATCATTCATGAAAGGGAAAACCTGCCCCTTCATATGATGGTTTGGGGCATATGCCCCAGGCCTTGTGCTGGTGGGGGAGTGGGGGTATCGCCTGCCTCAACCATCCTGTGGATAGGCCCCAGGGAGGCCTGGGAGCTTAGATGGGGGGAAGGGCTTAGCACAGGGCTGTAACAGGGGTCACGTCCCCCACTTGCCGCACAGCTGTAGCCGGAGCTACCCAGCAGCCTGTTATGCTCTGCACTGCCCCTCCCCACTGCCCTTTCCCATTCCACTGCACTAGTTTTCGTCTGCCTGCGAAGGACAATTGCCGAAAGGGATCGAGGAGATAAAGTGGATCACAAGCTAAATATGAGCCAACGTTGTAACACCGCTGCAGAAAAAACAAACATAATTCTGGGATGCATTAGCAAGAATGTTGTAAACAAGACACGAAAAGTTACTCTACCGCTCTGCTGTGCACTGATTAGACCTCAAGGGGGGGACTGGTGTGTGTATAGGGGAGGGGTGAGGAAGGCCAGTGGCTATGTGCCCATCTCTCCACCACTCTGTGAAAGGGCTGGAACAACCCCCTTCTGCCCTAGTCCTCTTCTCTCCCCACCCGTGCTCTGCCCTCTCCCTGCCCTTCCCCTGCCTCTTTCCCCTCCCCTGCCCTGAGCGATGACACTGAGAGGACCAGCAAGGCCGGAGGGCGGTCCAGCCCCCTTGCTTTCACCAGCACTGATGAGTGTGGGGGCAGTCCTTCCTCCAAGCAACATCCTGGGAGAGCAGAGCAAGCTGTGGCCATGTTGCTCCACTTCCCCTGTCACTACCAGTGGGTGCAGGCAGTGGGCTAGAATCTCTCCTTTGGGTTTCAGACCTCCAACTACTTCCCCTGGATGCCTGGGGCATGTACCCTGCTAGCTGCTGGTAAGCCTCTTGCTCTTCCTGCCCAGGGCATTTGGGATGTGTGTTCTGTGCTCTCTCTGTGTCCCACACACTGCCCCTGAGCCTCAACTAGAGTTTTGTGGCCAGTTCTGGGCACCCCATTTCAGAAAAGGTGTGGGCAAATTGGAGACAGTCCAAAGGAGAGCAACAAAAAGGATTAAAGGTCTAGGAAGCATGGCCTATGAGGGAAGATTGAAAGAATTGGATTCATTTAGTTTGGAAAAGAGAAGACTGAGAAAGGACAGGATAACAGTTTTCAAGTATCTAAAATGTTGTTACAAGGAAGAGAGTGAAAAATTATTTTCCTTAATCTCTGAGAATGAGACGAGAAGCAATGGGTTTAAATTGCTCCACAGGAGGTGTTGGTTAGAGATTGGGAAAAACTTCTTAACTGTCTGGGTGGTAAAGCACTGCAACAAATTGTCTGAGGAGGTTGTGGAATCTCCATCACTGGAGATTTTTAAGAGCAGGTTAGTCAAATACCTGTCTGGGGTGGTCTAGATGGTGCTCAGTACTGCCACAAGTAGAGGGCTCTGGACTTGATGGCCTCTGGACGTGATGGTTCTATGATTTTATACATGGTTTCTCCCCCCAGACGCTGCACTGATAGTTCTTGATATTTGGGTTAAGCTTTTAAAAATTGCTGACGCCTCTTAAAAAGCATCCTGTGATTTAGTGGAGTAGGGGCCGTGAAATTATGCTTGCAAAAGATTAAACAGATCTATTTTCGGAGTAAGGAAACTTTGAAGCTGCACGGGTACTTTAAAGTGCCTGCAGCTACACTGGTTGCCAGTGCTTCGAAGTTAGCAACTCCAAGTTGGTGCAATGAGAATTATGCTAATAAGGTGCAGCACCTCATTGCTATTCACCTTCGAAGGAGGGGTCTAATATAGATGAGCCCACTGTTATATACATCTGCATTTTCATTAGAGTTGGGAGTAGCCACTTCAAGTGTGGTGCATAGTTAAAGCAGGAAAACGATAAAGGCAGACAAACCTTGGTTTCACAGAACCGCAAAACTTTTGCAGAGATAGTGCTCTCTACATATGCACAGCCATTAGTGTGGCCCACCCTCACAATTTTATCACAACTCTATAATGTGTGTTGTTTTCCCTTAAGACACCAGCTCATGACAATGAGAGTCTCATTTTCATTAAAAAAAAAAAAGTTTTAGCAGTCATGATTGTGGAGGAATGCTTGACAACATGAGCCCCAAAGTCAGCTCCCCCAGACCTCCACGAGGTAGTCAAAATAACCCCAGTTTTGTTGTTTTTAAACATCTCATTATTTTTAAGACAATTTCAGGATTTTGGGAACTTGGCTTGGTTTCTGAACACTTGGGTTTTGGTGATACTGAGAATATTGGCTATGACAAGTTCTAGTTTAGGTTTGAAATATGGAGATTTTCAGTGTTTCAGATACAATTGTGGAAGATGTGTTTGTAATAGGATTACCAGAGACATACATTAAAATGGATGTGTTTGAAGATCAAAGCCTCTGTTATAAATTGTAGATGCTCTGCTCTTTATGGCATATGTTGAAATAGACATACATGTCTGTATATGATGGTACTGGGTTAACTGAGACTGTCTTGTTTAGCTAGGTATAAAAAATATACAGAGATACACATCTCATAGAGCTGGAAGGGCTCTCAGGAAGTCATCAAGTCCAGCCCACTGCCCTCTTGGCAGGACCAAGCACTGTCCCACCCCCCCTTTTTTTTGTAAATTATTAATCTATTTGCCACAGATCTTCAAGTGGCCCCTTCAAGGATTAAACTCCCAATGCTGGGTTTAGCAGGCCAACGCTCAAACCACTGAGCTACCCCTCCTGGTACAGAATGCCAGTTATTTGCATCTAGGGACTAACAGAGCCATAGAAAATTCCTGGGTGCAATATAGCCCATGAACTTGCTAGAATGAACAATGCTCATGAGCCTCTTTGCATGCCTTGCCACCTATATGTGCCTGGATGCTTCTGCTAACTCAAAGATCTAAATGTGGAATCCAGTGCTCTGGGACATTAGGTGGATGTCTGATACTTTCTGGGGAAGTTGCGGTACATAAATCATTGCATGGATTATTCATATACATTTCCTTTGTTTTCCTCACTTTTGACAGCAAAAATATGGGTAATATACCTAAATCAATAATTAATCCTATTTAAGTGTAAGTTACTAATGTTAGAAACAGTTATACAGTAAACCCTCGATTTAACAGCCTCCGATTTAACAGACGTCGGGAACGTCTTCCAGTCCCTGCCACCCCCAAATAAATCCTGGCAACTCCCCAAAGGAGCCGGAGGAGCTGCTGCCATGGCTGGGGTCGCCGCTGGGGCTGCTGGGGCCAGAGGAGCCATTGGATTGGCTGGGGCCACTGGTGCAGCTGTGGCTGCCAGGGCCAGAGGAGCTGCATCACTGAGTGTGCCAAGAGCAGCAGGAGTAGAAGGAGCCAGGCTGGAGTGCAGCTCCTCTCCCAGTAGTTGGGAGAAGGAGATGGAGGTGTGAGGGGAAAATGGGGTAGGAGGGAAGTGGAGGAGGCAGAGGATAGGAGTGAGTGATGGGCTGGGAAGGTCCGTGCATCATCATACAATATAACCATTTGGATTTAACAGACTTTTGGCATCAATGAACACCCCTTCCTCCTATTAGTCTGTTAAATTGAGTGTTTACTGTATGTCAGAACCAAAAATCAGCTTGTGACATGCCTGTCACTTTACTGAGATAACGTTATACGTCACAGAAATGGAGAAAAGGACAAGAACATTTTCTTACAGCTACGAATGCTGCAATTTGTGACTCTGATGGTTAAATATAGGATATTACAAATGAATCAATAGTATGTCTATTTACTCTTTAGTTTGAATAAAAATATATATTAAAGCTCTTGGAAGTCCAGGTAAAGCATTTATAACATCAAGTACCATTTTCAAAAATTATTTAAAAGGGATTTAGGAGATTATGTGTCACTGAAACCCTAAAGGCCATATATTTAAAGGCATTTAGGTACCTAACCACACCGATAGGTTGGTAGGCCTTTTTAAGGAAACTACAGTCATTCAGGTGTATGCACCCCCATCTGACAGTACGGAGGAAGAGATTGAGCTATTTTATAAAGACTTGACATAGACGGTGCAGGAGATACTGAAGAAAGATGTGTTGATCATCAGAGGAGATTGGAATGCGAAGGTTGGAACAGATAATGAAGGTTGGAAGAGAGTCATGGGAAGGTTTGGATATGGAGAAAGAAATGAATGAGGTGAGAAACTGCCACAGAGCATGAGATGGTGATTTGCAACATGAGATTCCAACAAAAGGACTGTGGGAAGTGGACATGGCGATCGAATGACAGGAAGTCCAAGAACATGATATATGTGATTTTGATAAAAAGAAGATGGATAACATCAGTACAACAGTGCCAAACTTTCCAAGGAGCGGATATAGACTCAGACCACAGTCTAGTGATCACAAACATCAAGATAAAACTCAAAAGAAAATGTAAGACACAGTTTAAGAAAAGAAGAGATGTGGCGAGGCTATGTGAGGAATAAACAAGGAATGCATACAGAACAGCACTTGAAGAGAAGATTAAGAATATCACCACAGAGAAAGACCTAGATAAGAGAGTAGCAGGGATACCCATCACTATGGAAGAGACAATTGAGTAGACTGTTCCAGAAGAAGAAAAGATCAATAAGAAGTGGATTATACAGAAGACACTGAAGTTGGTTCAAGAGAAAAGAGCGTTGAAGATCAGAAGAGATGTTTCTGAGATGGCAGAACAGCAATATAGGATGAAATGCAATGAGGTAAGGAAAGCAGCCAGAAAGGATAAGGAGAAATAGTTAGAGGAGCAATGTGAAGGTACTGAGAGATATTACAGTGAATGTAAGACCAGGGAGGTGTACAAGACAATTAGGAATACTAATAGGAAATGGCAACCGAAGCAGATGGCAATCAAAGATGAGAATGAAGAAGTGCTCATGAACAGGGAGAAGATTGTGCAGCAATGGATGAGACATTGCACTGATCTATACAAAGCATAGTTGGACCTGAGTGTCTCAGAGAGACTGATTGAAGAATTGAAAGAGATATCTCCCCAAGCATCAAGAGCGAGACCAATATTTCAAAGGAGGAAGTAGAAAAAGCAGTGAAACGACTAAAGAACAACAAGAGCCCTGGAAATGATAGGATCACGGGAGAGATGATCAAATATGGTGGAGAAAGTATGATTCTGGAAATACACCGACTATGTAATATAGCATGGAAAGAAGGGAAGGCACCTAAGGAATGGACAAGATCTGTGCTAGTGACAATACCCAAGAAAGGAAGTACGTTGGAGTGCAAGAACTACAGAACGATTGCCCTAACGAGTCATCTAGGTAAAGTGCTGATGATGATACTGACTGAGAGATTAAGATCACAGATAGAAGAACATATAGCAGACGAGCAAGCAGGGTTCAGAAAAGATAGAAGTACCAGACAGCAGATATTGGCACTACAACTGATAGCAGAGAAAGCTCGACGAAAGACCAAAAACGTATACACTTGCTTCGTTGATTTTCAAAAGGCATTTGACAGTATAGATCAGAAAGTGACTTGGGTGGTGTTGGAGTCATATGGAGTAGGTAGCAGACTGATATGGTTGTTGAAAGATATCAATGATAATGCGGAGGCAGCAGTGAGAACATGCGGGGAGTTGGGAAGTTGTTTAAAACAAGTAGAGGTACGAGACAAGGAGATCCAATATTGCCAGGTATCTTCATCGCACATCTGGAGAGAGTGATGGATAAGATCAAGAAAGAGGTAGAAGGGATATCTGTGCATGGGAAAAGAATTAACAACTTGAGGTTCGTGGATGATATAGTTATCATTGAGGAAGATGAGGAGAAGCTAGTGAAAACGGTGCAGGTGTTAAACGAAGAAGGGAAATGGTACAGACTGATTATGAACATCGATAAAACAAAAACAATGGTATTTGGAGATAAGGAAATAGGAAGGAAGATCAGTGTGGATGGTATTGAACAAGAAAATGTAGAGAAGTTCACGTATCTGGGGAGCAACATAACACACGACCTAGACTGTAAGAAGGAAATAGCGACTAGAATAGCAAAAGCAAGAGTGAGGTTGAAGGCAATGGATAAGATCTGAAAAAGCAAAGCAATTAGCTTAAGAATGAAGCTGGACGTCTTGAAAACATGTATTCAGCAGCATGTTGTATGGCTGTGAGACATGGGTGATAACGAAAGATTCGAAAAGAAGAATATTTGCGTTTGAATGGAGTTGTTATAGAAAGATTCTGAGAATAGGATGGAAGCAGAAGGTCACTAATGAGCAATTATATAGGAAGATACAGCCAAAAGAGAACCTGCTGCAGAAGGTTATAAAACAGAAGTTACAACTATTTGGACATATTTGCAGAATGAACGGTGAATGAAAAATCAAGACCCTAGTATTCAGCATAATGAATGGCATGAATAGGAGAGGCAGACCCCACGGAGAATGGATGGATGATGTAGTAGATTGGTGTGGAGCTAGTCTACAGAAACTAAGCCACTTTGCACTGGATAGGGAAAGATGGAAGGAAATAGTGAGAGAGGCATCAGACACCAATGGGCGACGAGCCCACCGTTATTGATGATGATGATGACTAGGTTCTGAGCTGCATCCTTAGGTGTCCAAATATCTTTAAAGATATGGCCATCAGTAGCCCAGTCACCTTTGAAAATGCAATTTAGGCTCCTAAGAAACTCAAATGCTGTTGAAGATGTTGACATCTGACGGTAATTAAATTCATAATCCCTCAAGAGAGCTTGCTCACAATTAAGCTAACATACCACCCTATCAATAAAGCAGAAAAAAAATCGCTCTTTGTAAAACTTCCTCCATTCAGCCTTCCCCAGAAGCCTTCTTGAGTGGATGTGGGTCAGATTTGCAAGCATGAGTACCTGCTTTTTCACAAGCACACTGCTTTGTGCAGGTGTTACACTTGTAGTCTCTCTGTGGACATTGATATGTTAAAACAGTTTTAAAACCAGGACTATTCTTTTGCTGAAACTCACTGGAATTGAGCTCCGGCACCTTTTTTCTGTTAGAACACCAGAAAAATTTACACTGCCAGTTCTGCAGCAGCATGGAGACCAGGGTAGAGCCCCCACCAGTCCTGCAACAGCATGGAAATCGGAGCACTAGCCCCCCACCGCCCCAGTCAGGCACTCCTCCTCCTCTTCCTTAACTCCTATGATTCTTTTCTCCTCTTCTTCCTGTTTCCTTCTCTTCTCTTCTTTCTTTCTTAGAGTGCTATACAATGGATATATAGTAGTAGTTAGTAGGCATCCTTCAGTCTGCATAGACTATGGATTGTGCCCTTTATAGTTTCAATTGAAGACTTCATTTACAGCGTCTACTGTGACTATGAAGGCCCACACGAGAGTGACAGTCCTTGCTGCATCTCTTCCAGATGTGGTGGGTGTCTGGCAAGTCCTTAGTGGGCTTTCTGTGCGCTCGCTTCTCCTCTGCTAGCTGTCTGATCTTCATCTTGCCCTTCTGAAGGCCCTTGTGTAACCCCTGCCTCCGTCTGCTGCGGTTGTCTGCTAGTTCTTCCCAGTTGTCCAGCTCGATGTCTACCTCTCTGAGGTGTCTCTTGCAGACATCTTTGTAGCTCAACTGGGGGCATCTGGGAGGTCTTTTGCCAGAGGCTAGGTCACCATACAGGATGTCTTTTGGAATCCTTCCATCATTCATCCTGTGGACGTGGCCAAGCCAGTGGAGCTGACGCTGCCTGAGGAGGGTGTGCATGGTTGAGATTCCAGCTTGCTCGAGGATGGCGGTGTTGGTCACTCTGTCCTTCCATGATATTCCAAGGATGCGCCTGAGGCAGCGCAAGTGGAAGATGTTCAGCCTCTTTTCCTAGCAGGCATACAGGGTCCAAGTCTTGCTGCCATAAAGGAGGGTACTGAGGATGCAGGCTCTGTAGACTTGCATTTTGGTGTGAGTGTACAGCTTGTTGTTATTCCACACTCTCTTGCTGAGTCTGGACAGAGTTGTGGCCACTTTTCCAACCCTCCTATTTAGCGCAGTGTCCAACGACGGGGTGTCAGTGATGGTGGACCCGATCCGAGCTGTACTCACGCAAGAACGTTGTGGTTGATGCAGCCCTCGATGCCATCGAGCTCCTACCAGTAATGGACAAACTGGATCAGGAACCGACTGTGGATGAACTGAAGAGAGCCATCGACAGCATTGCAATGGATATATGTTGTAATAAGTTATAATGTGTAGCTTTTTTAAGCACTTTTCAGCAAAACATCTTAAAGCACGGAGTAAAAGGAGGTCAGCATCATGATCCATCTCCATTTTACAGATGGCAAAACTATGTCAGAGAGAGGTGATTTGACTTGCCCTGAATCACCTAGCTGGCCAGTATATAGGACATAGGTAACCTAAGTACCCGTCCCATCCAATTGCAGTCTAGCCAATACAGTTAACTAATAGCAAAAATGCCAGTAGATGGCACTCTAGAGTATTTAGCATTGTTGACATCTATTGCTCTTCAACACTCTATTTTCTACTAATTTTCCATTTCTTGTTATCTCCCTCACCTTCTAATTTTCAGGGCCCTCTTCCTGACCTCATTTTTTCCCCTTGTGCCGCTTTTCTTTGTCTGAGAGAAGAGAGTATGAACTGAGAACAACCTTGTAAGAAGGGCATCCATTACCTTCTGCCCTAATTGTTCAGAGGGGGTGCTGGAGCTACTGTACAATACACTCCTTTTACACTTGATCTTTTAGTTCTAACAATGTTTATCAAATTATGAACCAGTGGGCTGTTGATGTATTTTGAAACAAAAAATGGTGTTTGCTTCAGGTATGGGTCCTTCAGCCTGGGCATCACATATTTTTGCAATGATAAGATAAAGAGAATGATTTTTTAACTGCTTTTGATTTAAAATATCCATGCTGATGAGCTCAAATTGCAAATGAACATGTCTCCAGCCAGATTAATTTCATTGTATATAGGTTTATATATTGTTTCCTTTATAACTAAGCAAAATGTAAATAAGAAATGGGTATGGTCTGTAAAATCCAGTTCTGAAGGAGCCATTCATCAGTTTGGAGGTGTATAGATTTGGAGTTCATTGTAATCCCCTCTAGAGAGATAGCTCCAAACTGCACACTTCAGATCCAGATAAAGCACTTTCAGCAAGGAGGAAGTGAGGTGGCAGGAGTGGGTGAAGGAGTCGGGTGGGAAGGGGCAGGGGTGGCAGCTGCAGGCAGTTGGGCCATCATGTCCCCCCAGATGCCAGATTTAGTTGGTCCCAGGCCTGTGACCACCACTCTGTGTCATCAGGCAGCCGCTGCTCCAGGAAGTCAGTTATCCCCCAGAGGGCGGCATTGTGGTCCCTCTGGAGGTCCTCCTGGATGCAAAGATGGCCACTCAGGCTGTGCATCCGTGCTGGTGCTGGGGCGGGCCAGGCTTGCCCTGGCAGTGAGATGGGGCTGGCCCGGCCCTCAGACTCTGTGGGTGCAGCTGTAAGGAAGACAAGGGGGCAAGATGGTGAGTCATTCATGCAACACATTCCCTAAGGCCCTGCCCTCCCCCACTGTGACCAGCAACCAACACCCCCTGGGCCAAAGGACAGGAATGTCCTGGGAGCAAAGCCATGCGGTCTCCTGCCACATGGGGACTCTGCGGTGCCTCTGGGACCATGCTGACTGCTGCCCTCCCTCCCACCTACCCAGGGAACAGGATAGGGGCTAAGGTGAGTGTCTGGACACAGAGGGGTCTCCTCATGGCTGGCTGGTGAGCCAGGAGAACCCTGGCGCTCCCCAGGACCCACCCCCCGGCCACAGCTGCCCTTATTAACATGCTGCCTTGCTATGCCTCTTCCATGCAATGCTTGTTATTTGCTTAAGTATTTGGAAAAAAGTTTAGGCCAAATTTCTCAAACGCAGGTTAAACTTCTGAATCCTCATTTAACTACCTCAATAAAATTGATGATTTTCAGAAGTGCTGAATATCTAAAAATTCCACTAAAATCAATTGAAGATTTAAATGCTCTTCATACATTAAAATATTAATATGTGAATTAAGAAACCTAATTTTAGACATTTAAAATTTAAAAGTATAGACTTTAAAAAAAACTAATTCTCTTCCAACACTTTAGCATCAAATTCCAAAATTCCCATTTGCTTGTCTGTCTTCTGACACACTTGAGACTGTTCTTCACTCTTATGACAAGATTAAGAAAGGAAATTGAGAAATTTAAACAAGATATTTATAAATTACGAGAACAGCCATGCAATCTGACTTT
The DNA here is from genome assembly GCF_033958435.1 of Carettochelys insculpta. Taxonomy (NCBI): domain Eukaryota; kingdom Metazoa; phylum Chordata; order Testudines; family Carettochelyidae; genus Carettochelys; species Carettochelys insculpta. The sequence continues at coordinate 97,646,855 of NC_134141.1, forward strand.
CTCCCCACATCAGTCTTAGAGCTGAACATAATGATCCTGATTCACTTAAATATACCGTTGGTTTCACACCTGATCTCTCTAGTATATTACATGAGAAAGGCTTTATTGGCCACATTGGCAGGACACAAACTACTAGCTCAGAGAGACTGGACCCCCAGTCCATCCTACCTCTTTTGCCCAAGGCCCCAACCCTCCCCACTCCAGAGGGGGCCCCTGCAGTGCTGTAGTGCTGAATGGGCGGTGTGGGCACCAGCTCCAGCTGCCTGGAGACCCGGGCCACAGGCCGGCCCCCTATTAGCTCCAGCACCAGCCTGGGGCCCAGGCCATGAGGAAAGAGCTGTAGGAGGGTCCTGGGACAGAGTGATATACAAGGCTGTTTTGGGATGCTCAACCTTCCCTGGCCTTTGATACCCACCACTCACAAGAGGCCATATTAATCAGGAGTGCTGATGCCAGCAGTTATTCAGGTCATCTCAAATGAGTGCTAATAAGACCTAGTTGGTGTCAAATACCATTAAGCATTCATGTATGGAATTAAAGTTATTCTATAAAATTCACAGTATTTACTAGTACTTTTTTTTAATTTCCTTTGATGTGCAAAAGCTGTCCTAATGATCAGGTAAAAGCGAGTCTCTGAATTACAGAAATATGCAACTACAAGTATAATTTCTACATTATCAGGGAGTTATGAATCAAAAGTCTGATATCTTATGAGCTCCTGGGCATTCAAACAAATGTGATGTTTCAGCAGAAAGCATGGAATCCTATCTCCTCAAAGTGATAATGTACTGGTGTTTCTAGCTCTGGTAATTCGCAACACATTAAAATGCCATGGTCTAGAATTCAGCACTGCATTAGAAATTTAATTTCACCTGACTCCTGTGGTGAGTGAAAGGAAGTGAATTTTCACATCTAATTCTTTTATAATTGGAAAAAGCATGGAAGTTGTTTGAAATAGTTTGAGAGATTTTGAATATTTGGCTGAGGTGGATTAGTGAGTAGAGTGAAAGGAAAGAGACAAAAAGATGCAACTCTATTATATTTTTCTCGAGTTTGTCCCGTGGATGTAGACATAGGAAATATATTTCATGTTTAGCAAAACCACTCACACTTAGATACCCACATGTTGCATACACATGCACATAAAACCAAACATGGGAACCTGATACTTATAATTAACTATTGCATGAGCCAAACTTCTGAATTGTAGCCTTCTAAAGTTAGGCTTCTAAATACAAGAAGTAATGTGATGTTTTTAGTGACAAAATATGGATTTAGGAGCCTAACTGCAGATAATCAAGGTTCAAATTTAGGTTCTTGTGACTAAAGTTGGGAACTTTGACTTTAAAACATTCAGAACTGGTTGACAGGTACTTTTGAATATTTAACCCTAAGTGACTCTCCCAATGTTACTTAGTGCACCAGTGGCAGGGCTGAAAGTAGGCCCAGGAAGTCCTGACTTTTGCTACACTGTTGTAAGCAGAATACTACACTCTTTCTGTTTATGTTCAGACAGGATTCTTGTTTAAAGCTAAAATAACAATGTAGACTTTTTATTTTGTTTTCTTGTCAGACTTGAAGTAGGCTGTTCATTAACAACTTCAAAAAAATTTTGTTGCTCTCCTCTGAGCATTGTAGTTATCTATTTTAAACCTTTACTTCTCCTTGTATTAACATGCTTTTGTTCTGCGTGAGTGGTTACAGATGTAAGAGTTTGTAGTGATTGCATGACTAAGGTGTTCACCTGTCAGGCAAAATTTAGTTGATACAGCTTTATATCTTTCTTCTTCAGCCATTAAGCCTTTTGCCTTAAAGAATCATAGGAAGAGACCACAGGAGGTCATTGGGTCCAATCTCCCGCTAAAAGCAGGACCAATCCCACCTAAATCATCCCACCCAATGCTTTGTAAGCTGGGACTTAAAAACCTCTAGGGATGGAGATTCCATTACCTCCCTATGTAACCATTCCAGTGCTTTACCACCCTGCTCTCCCACTGCATCTTGAGCCCATTGCTCCTGGTTCTGTTATCTGGGAACAGCCTCTCTCCATCCTCTTTGGAACTCCCCTTTAGCTAGTTGAAGACTTTCTATTTTTATTTGGACATTGGTTCTGATAGAGATCCCTGCCTCCAAAAACCTGCTTGCCTTACTGGCCCCCAGCTGTAGCCTCCTATTTCTGAAAGGACTGCTTGCCTGAATGAAGTGGAGGGGGAAATATCTTGGTAATTTATAAATTCTACATTACTTAGTATCAAAAGCCTATCATTTTTAGTTCTTAATTGGTAAATGGAACAACTGAGATATCTAAAACAAATGAGAACTCTTCTATAAATTAAACCTAACAGAGGGATTTGTAGAGCTAAAATATTTTAGAATGCAGGTAACTATGGGGATGAGTAATGAGAGCAGGACCTGGCTTTTAGGTGTGATTGTATTTGAACAGTGAAGACTTAAAACTGTTGCTTCAAATTATGTGCTCAGCCTCTGTTTCAGAAAATTGTCTAACCACATGCTAAAACATGAAGTTCTGTGGCACCTTATGGACTAACAGATTTTTTGGAGCATAAGGTTTTGTGGACAAAGACCTACTTCATCAGATGCATTGGAGTGGATATTCCAGAGACAGGTCTAATTATACAAGCAAGTTATGCAGGCTAATTAGACCTGCCTCTGGAATCTCCACTCCAATGCGACTAACAAAGTGGGTCTTTGCCCATGAAAGCTTATGTTCCAAAACCTCTGTTAGTCTATAAGGTGTTGCAGGACTTCTCATTGTTTTTGTGGATACAGACTAACACAATCACCCCTCTGATATGCTAAAACCTGTTCCTACTGAGCCAGGCCCTTAAGCCTGGGGCCTTAGCTGACAGCTGAATATAGCCCAGTGAAGTAACCTGAAAAATGAGTTCTGGTCTCTGCAATACTAGTGAAAATGACAACTGATGGTTCATTTCCAGAATAAAGTTTACATTGTTCTGAAAATAGATTCTTTATGGACATTCACCAGGAGAAAAAGATAGCAGTATTAGCTCATCAAAAGAAATCTCATCACTGATGGAAGCAAATCACCTTCCAGAGATATGGCCCCATTTGCTTTTTTTTTTTTTTCATGTTCTGTGATTACTGTTCTGTTTTTTCTCTTTAACTTTGTTTGATCAGTTAGAATACCTTTGTGTGTTTGTGTTGTTACCTTGCCTAGTGATGAAGCTTCAACAGAGTGCCCTAGTAACATGACATGTATCTGAAGCTCAGCAGGATTGTGTATATATATTCAAATCATCCCAGAAAGATGCAGATGAAAGAAGTTTAACTAATGACAAACCTATCTCATTGACTTAGAGGGAAGGAAAAGGGGTTATTTCTATTTTCATTCAGAAGCATATTTGGATTTACAAATATTTGCTGTCAGCACACTGGAGAAATGTATTCAACAAGCTGAAATTTTATGTCATGGACACTGAGTTTCAGCAGAGAGCTGTATTCTTGAACAACTCTAGTTTATTCCAATGCGACTAACAATTACCTTTCCCCTCTTGCCATCACTACCATTCTGAGTAACAGTGGCACGTCTCCCCAAACCCTTTACAGCTAATAACTCAGGACTGCACACAGGGAAAATTCATTTTTTTCTATTGTGTTCACTCATCATTTATTTACAAATACACATTATAACTTTTATATACATTGCACATTTACATGGTAGAAAAGTACAAAACTATATATTTAAATGAATTTATATTTAACGCGCCATGTTTGAAAATATAAAATTGCATCAGAAAAAAAGTATTATGAAAAGCAAGAAACTTGAACTGATAAAGCTTTGATATACCTTTTAGTGACAGTTTAAAAGAACTTTAAAAAGTGGTACTGCAGGACCATCTTAAAGGAACCATCTGATAAAGTGTTTGTTCACTACAAAAAATAAAAAACAAGAACTTTGTTCTCATTATTATTATTATTGTTATTACTATTAACAATATTGTAGTTATTAACAGCCTTCATAATTCACTTTCTTTGGGTCCAGAATTCTTATAGTATACTATGAATGCTCAGCACATTGTGAGCATGTCATACATGAAGTGATAAGAAGCAGAGAAAAGTTAAGTGGGAGAGGTGTCCTTAAAGATTGCCTCACTGCACTCTGAAAGCATTTTGAAGTCAGTTACAGCGCCTTTTGGTCAGTCAAGATTCCTTGTAAACAAAAACCCGAGGGATCATTTATGTACAAAACAGGCAAGAAGAAAATCCAATAAATAAACATAACAGGAACTGACATGCAAGTTTGTGAAAGTGGAAAGGAGTTAACATCAGTGAAAAGAAGAGATGAGAATTGTGTGGGTAAGCTCTAAGGAATGGACTTTTATAGTTTACAAAAAAAAAAAAGCTTTACTTTACAAGCAAGAGACCTCACAATAAATAACACTGCTCTTCCCGTAACGGATAAATTTCTTCAAAAAACAAGGTGTACAGTCACTTTATGTATAAATTATAAAACATGACACAGTATAAATAAATGTTTACAAGACTCAACTATATGTATACTTTTCTTTCTCCCCAAAATAAATAAGCATACACTTATTTACAGTATGGACATTGATTTCTTGCCCAATGGCTGTTCCACTAGTGATGAAGGTTTTACCACTCTAGAATGGAAGATATAGGAAAGTTGTAGTCCGGGTCTTCATCTTCCTCTTCGTCCTCAGGGTCTTCATTAATGGCTAGATGGGGGAATACAGGGGAGCTGTTGTTTAAATAAGGACAACAACAGCGCAGAAGCAGCTCAGTGCATGTTTTCAAAGCCCTCTGAACAGCCATAACACAGCGTTGCATTTTACGTGACTTGTAGTGAGATGCTCTTTGGCATCTGCTGTTATGTAATATTTTTATACATAAGCTATGAAGTCATAACTGCAGCAAGTTCTGAAGAATCAATGGCTCAGGTTTTATTGGCAGATTCCTGAAATCAGATAAAAAGCGCTCTTGTGTTCTAGGTTTAACTGCTTTGTGTCCTTCATTCAGAGTTAGTAAAGGCAACTGCCCAAAGACAGCACCCCATGTGCTAAAGTGATCTTGGGTTTATTTTTTTTTATGGAGTTAGATTATATCCAAGTGTTAATAAAGCAAACAGCAAAGCACACTAAAATAAACAAATTAAGAAAAATAGCTACTATGGTGCTCTTAGGGCAACCCCTTGCTGATAACATGACTTTTCCTCAAAACACAGGGATCTTGAAAGTGTCCAAGCCACAGACTGTTGACTTTCAGTTGTACTTTACCAAGCACACAGGTGTGTTTAATACATTATAAATATTTTAAGGGCAAATCTTTAAACAAAATTCTCATTTTTAAAAGCGTAAATCTTCATTACCTAGGGATTGCCTTCAGAAGCTTTAAATGTCTGCAAGGTTTAAAATCTCACTTACAGTTGCAAGATCCAGCATGCTTTACTTCTAAAAGCACACCCATGGAGCAGGCTGCTTCTTTCATGGCACACTCGCTTGGGTAAGTAGTGTTATCACTGGCACAGACTGCTTCATCTGACTTGCTTTCAGGGCACAGCTCATCACAGAGGGCACACCGACCTCTGCCAACCTTGAAATCCCATAGGCATTTCTTTCCAGCACTACACTGGATATCTTCACAGGATTTGGCTTCTAAAAAATACAAGACACCAGAAATGAGCAAAGCAGAATCTCTCTTCTTCTATGTCGAAAACCCATAAGAAAATGAATGCATGATTTATGAGTAAAATCCTGCTTACTTTGCTGAAGCACATAATGCTTTTTTGAAATCAGTGGGTTGCGGGTGGGGAGTAGGGAAGGAGCAAAGCCAGCAGAATTTATCCCCCAAAAGGTGAAATGAAATTTGTATATATTAAATGACACCAAGTCCTGACCTTCTCTGACTGAAATCTTTGGGAATCCCATCTTCCCAGTCACCTCTTAAATGGGAGGTTTATAACTGGATAATTAATTAAACTTTTCTAAATTTATTATTTTTCAAGGTAAAATAGATACAATAGCTGTTTATGCTATTGAAATGCTAATTCCCCACCTGTAATGAAAGTAGATTTGAGATATTCCACTTCTAAAGATATTTTTTTCAGATTCCTAGTTACCTGAAATGTGTATATAATAACAACACTCCTCGATTACTACAAGATTTTTTGTAAAGAGGGAAAAATTATCAGATGTATCTGATTGACCTTAAATAACATTTGCCAAGGCCACTTGAAGACAAACGTTTCCAGGAATCCAGTTCAGCTGAAGTTTGAGACTGGGTTACTGTATTGGTAGGATCATAGGACTGGAAGAGCTCTCCAAAGATCATCTAGCCCAGTCCTCTGCACTCACGGAAGGACTATTTTTTATTTATTATGATATGTTGTCATCTCATAATACATTTGAGGGCCTGACTACAACACCCATTAAAAACAGTGTCAATAGTCACATTGATATCAAGAATCCAACCCTTTGTCCTCTGGTAGTACCCAAAATCTTGCAGGTGGTACTCAAGCAAATGTTCCCCCTTTGTCTGGGTGAAAACTGCAGGCATGGAAACCCATTCAGTTCTAGGAAATAACCTGCATTCAGAAACCTGCCTACTAAATTGTGAAGCAACTGTTAGAAAGAACAACTTCCTCTTCCCCCATAATCACGCCAAAGGATGATACCTACTTATACATTTTCCCTCGTAGGCTAATCCAATGGATCTGCCTAGTAGGCAGGTAGCCTTTCTCAGGTGGCAAGCACTAGCATAGGTTATTCCATCATTCCCACAGAGATACTGTTCAGGGGAAGTAGGCTCCGGGCAAATCCGATTACATGTCACACAGTAGGCATTGTTAGTTTGATCAACCACACACGTGGAACTGCCTGGGCATAAAACATCCCTACAGGTCTCTGAAACAAGACGGAAACACAACGATTAATAGGCGATCCAATGGCTCACACAAGGAATGAATCTGTGAAACAACTAGACACGTGAGACAAAGTCCTCAGCCGCTTTCCTCAGAAAAAGCCCCCAGGGTAAAACTTCCCCATCTCAGGGAAGCTGGTGTGAGCACAGTGCTGCCTGGATGGGGGGGGGGGGGGCTCTCCATTCAGTTGGGGTCTGCTCGGTAGCACGTGTTTTTTGTTTTTTTCTTTTTTGTCCCACAGCCTTTGCAACATCTCCTCCTCCCTACGCTCAGACCCACACCCTGGGGTATTCGGGGCGCGAGGGGAAGGGACGTGGTAAGACTCATGAACCTACTTTTGCATTTGCCCTGATACTGGACTTCAAGTTCTGGTTGCTCTTTACATCTGGCTTTCAGCAGAGCACACTCGTTCCGGTAGGTTTTCCCGTCTAAGCCACACACAGGACCCTTCCAAGTGACATTGGAGCAGTCCGGAGCGCACACACACCGAGGTTTGTTCTTCTTGTTCATTTTACATTTCTTGCCAGGGCCGCAGTCCACGTTCTCGCACGTTTCTAAATGGGGGGTCGGGGGCGGGGGGAAGAGACAACATTTTGATACCTGGTCTGGCCATCAGATATGGGATTAATAGGGGTTACAGTAGCACCGAGATAACCCCCAGGCACAAAGGGGGGGAGAACTTGCCCCCCCATAAATGGGGGCCTGAGAGAACCCCCCCTCGCAGGAGGATCAGATTGGGGGTTGCACACACAGGCCGGATCCCCGCCCCTTCGCACCACATCCAAGTCGGGGCAGTTACTTCGTGGGGTGACCTTTAAAAGCCCATTGGCGCCTGGCACCACGGCTGCCCCTGCGGCCTCCCCCCGGACCAGCAGGGGCTCCCCCGCCCGCAGCTCAGGAGAGCGCGCTCCCGCACACACCTTTGCACGGGATACAGTTCGGGGCGCCCCCGTTGAAAATCATCCACTTAAACAGCGTGTTGTCGTTGACGTCTTCTTCCGTCCACGAAGTGGTGAGCCGGCCCGTCTTGCAGCACTCCTCCTTGCTCAGATCTGTCTTATAGAGGACTTGGCAGCGGCCGTTCCGGGCCTGCCGGAGCCAACAATTCCCAGCTGCAAGAGCGAGAAGGAAGAGAAGGAGACCCAGCCATATCAATGTCAGTTACCAGTGACCCAGACACAACACGTGCGGCTTGCATTGACTTTTACTAGACTGTTTACTTTTATTTGTCCCATTTCCTAACCTGCAGCTAGTCTGGGGGCGACAGGCAGCGTCGTCCAAATAACCTGCCAGGAGCAGGACGAGGCCGTTTTCGGTGGTATTTATTCCATATGGTGACCAGGGGGGTTTGCATGCACGTGACAGAGCTTTGAAAAGGAGATGCATTTTTTTAAATAAAAGGAATAAAAAAAAAAAACCTCTTCCCCCCTTCAAAAATTCTGCACCCCCTCATTGTTCTAGGGCTGCCCAGGGTTTCCATCGAGGCTGTTTTAAGAGCCTGCACAAGAGGTGGTAACATTTTGCCCGTTGGCGAAGTCTTTCGAAATCTCGACTTTCTTTTCCCCCTGCTTTTCTTAAGAAATGCCTGTTCTTTGCTGAAGCGGTCCAAAGAAGGACGATCCAAAGTCAACAAGGTGCCGGGCCACAGACATAGGAGGCCACTAGCTAGCTAACAAACCAAAAGTTACAGATGTCGTCTCTTCAGACGCAGTTTCCTAGGCATTTAAATCGGTCAGAGATTTGTTTTACTAGCATCGCTGATACTTATGGATTCACGCCAAGAACATTAGTCCAGGCAACTCCCCCTTTTTCAGTTGGAGAGTTTTGGTTGGGATGAGCCTCCCGTGAATAACCAATGTGACTGCTGCAGCCACTCAAAAGCAATTGATTCTAGTACTAATCCAGCAGGGGCTGGATCCCGTCTCCTTACTCCCGGGGGAATTTGCACGGACTGAGGAGCGCAGGATCGACCCCTCAGACTGATAGACATATGTGTGAGGAGACGGTGGAGGGAAGTGCCCCCAAAGGCAATTAATACATAAACACCACCCTTTGGAAAATCAGTTTTTCTGGATCAACAGAATAACAGAAGTCAGTTTTGATCGCCTTACAGTGGCCTCCGCAAAGTTAACCAATGCATCCAGCTCGGCGAAAATGAAGCAATCAGTGGCAAACCCCAGCAATCTAAGACTCCAGGTTGTTATCTGAGCGGCATTAAGGACCCCCAGCCCGCTGATGACCCCTTGGGAAAGACAATCAATACATTTTCTGTCCGTTTGGGCGCCTGGGAAATGTACTAGTAGCAGTAGACCTCAGAGCCCAACAAAAGTCACTCACCAATGTGCCTGGGGGAGGGGGCCCCGCCTGCTGAAAGGCTCACCGGCAAAAGACCGAATATCAGCGCCTGAAAATGTCATTTGTGAAAGGGGAACCCCCCCCCCCAGTCCCCATCATCCCCGAAGCCGAGCAGCGGAGAGGAAAAGCTCGGCCACATTGCCACAGAAAAACTTCCAGCCCGGCGGGACGAAGAAAGTTCCGCTGTGGGGCTGCTGTTCATTCACGCGACATCCTAACAACCCCTAACCACCATCAGCACCCTGGCTGCGCCGTGCTACGCGCGGGCGTTTGCGAAGCCGATCAAAAAGAGCTCCAAGTGTCACCTCCGCCCAGTTGTACAAAGCGGTCCTCTTCCCACAGTCCACTTGCGGTCCTATTCCTACAGCTGGTGCCTGGGAGAGAGGCGAAAACTAGACAGCGAGGGAAAAGACAGACAATAAAACGCATCTGCAAAGAAACAATCGCGTCTTACCCTGGACGGTGTGATCTTCCATGAAGTGGCCCACGAGCATCAGGAATAAAAGCACGCCCGGGTGGGTCCTCTGATTTAACATCCTCAGTACGCTCGCGAGTGAAAGAGACAGGAACAGTATCAAGTGGAGCAGAGAAAGAGGGAGCGGGAGAGAGCGCTCGTCAGCCCGCTTATGATCGCTCTATTGAATGAACGTCAGCCTCTCAATGCAGTCTGTCTTTAAATCTATAAGGGGGTCTTAGCTGTCTGCGGTGGGCGGTCTCCTGGTGTGTGTGTGTGTGTGTGTGTGAGTGTGAGTGATCGGGGGTGGGGAGATTTAAAAAGTTCACTGTGAATCAGGTGACATTTTCCACCTTCTGGAAACCCTTTCCAATGATCTGTTTTAGGTGCTCGCTCTCTCGCTCTCTCTCTCTCTCTCTCTCACACACACACGGACCCCAAAGCTGCAAGAGGGAAGGGCTGGAGTTCTGTGCGTAGGAACAGGAAGGAGTGCAAAACCCGAATGGTAACGAGAGCCCAGAGAGGGAAAAGAAGTATCCACTTGTGTCATTAATTCCAGGAGGCGCGCACGCGCGCACGTAGAGGAACCCGGGGCTGCAACACAATTTATAGGACTACAGAGAGAGCCGTGCCACTTGTCTGGGGAAGGAGAGGCGCGATCCTTTCCCCTTACGGCGCGGTGGCCAGAGGAACTTGAAAACAAAACCACAGCGCGCGGAAACGGGTCCGCTACTTGTTAGAAGTTCTGGGACGCAGCAAAAGGTGAAGTCTCTGGGGTGGGGGTTGGGGGGGGTGAGACAGACAGACAGACAGACAGACACAGATTCCCACTCCCTAATTGTGACTAATAGTACATTTACCCCTGACATCTCCAACAGTAGTTAAGTGTCTGGCGCGCACACGTCTCCCTCTCCGAGACCGGTCAAAGCCAAACAAAAGTTTAATACCTCTGGTTTTAGCCGAGAGACAGTCTTTTCAGTGGGGGCGCCTAGAGTACAGACCGGAATGGGGGCGACGTAGGCGGTCTCCTTTCAGAATCAAAAAGGTTGCAACATCGATAATGAACTTTAGAGCCCTGGTGTATTAAGCACAGTCTGGCATTATTCTCCTCTAGAAAGTTGGCGGTCTCTTATTTATAACATTTTTTGGCACCGCTGAATGAAACTGAGTAGGCGATATTTCCTTTTATACCCAGTGATTACTTAACGGAAAATGGTATTGTTTGTTCAAAAGCTGCCTTTTTAATTTCAATTCTTTCGCTGCTCTGAGCCACCAAAGCACAACAGACAGCAAACTATGCAGAGCAAATTCTTGGACTTGGCCAGGTCAATGGGATTTAAGCGAAACTTCTACCGATTCCTCCCCGCCCCATCCCAGTCCTTTTAACCCCCCCTTTTATTCTACAGGCTTTCCCCCCCTCCCCCCTCCTCACAACTGCAAATAACTCAGCGATAACAGATTTTTTTCCACCAACTGCAGGAGATAGTGCTAATCTTTTAATAAAAGATCCCATTACAATGGGATCTGTCTGGACAGACTATAATAGATCCAGAAATACAGCCGTGCTAATATTAGAAGACAGTTGTTTGGGTGCCTCAGACCGGGCCCTGGTCCTGCTTTCAAAGTGAGCATGAATCACAATGTCCCGTTGCACCACCTGCAGTCACACGCATTAAGAGGCAGCCTGGTAAATAACCGACCTCGCTACAATTTGTGTTCCTGTTATTGTGAGCAGCACCGGCAGCAGCTCCGAGGCATTTTGATCACTTCAGAAGCTTTTTGGGACTCCACATCCCTTTTTAAGCTTTTCCCAGATAGGTGCCTCTTTCTCTCTCTTTCTCTCCCCCCCGCCTCTGGAACAGCCTTAATGCAGGGTTGTTTAGTGCCCTCTAATGGCAGATGATATTAACTATTAATAGCAAACTTCCCTTACTCGGGAGCCCACCGTAAGGACTGGTTGCAAAAACTGGGTTTTCCATTGTAGGAAGGTGGTTTGGTTTTTGTGCGGTAACAGGCTTGCAAAAGCCTAGTTCCTCTCCCCTCCCTTCAACAAGGCACTGGGAGCAAAAAAATTTGTAGATAACTCCAGACATGTTCTCTCCTCCCGCTTCTCCCTCCCTGCCATCAACCTTGTTAAACAGCAGTGTAAAATCCAGGTACAACATAAAACTTGTACCACCGCCATGTAGTTAGGAAATTACACAAAATTTTCAGGAAATGTGAAGGGGGTCATAGGTCTGGTGCAGTTCCTGGGAGTCCTTCCATTCCTACCAGTCATAAAGACACAAGGCTTTTCTGTCTCTTTCAGGTATGTCAGTAGGGATGAAGGGGACTTTCACTAGTGCACCTCAGTCCATGAAGTGATATTTGTAGGGGGTGGGGAATCTCAGTTTAGTCCCAGTGGCAACAGTAGCCCACCTCATGACACCAGTTCCACACATAATTAAACAGTTTGGCCCTGGGGCAGACCCAAGCGTGAACTGCCTCTCACCAAAGTGAGGGTGGCCCCTCCAGGTCAGAGTTGGGGTCATTGGCAGGGCAGTGTGGGAAACAACAAATTGCTCCTGCCTTTGCAGCCCTTGTGAATAGGGAGCTCCCTGTTTGTTTTTTTGATACAGACATGCTGTTTTTTTCAGAGTCACCTGCGATTTTCATTGATCTGTCAAGTAAAATGTTTATACTGATTCTAGACAGTTTTTGTTATGCTGGGAGCATCATCTGGCCATATTCTTGGAAATGAATCTCATGATAGCTGAATAATGGTTGCATATGTGCTTCATATGTGCATCATCAGGAGATCAATATGATTGCAATGGCATGGAAACTTGTATCCCACCTGTTTTCTGACATCACATAGAAACAGCTGCTGTTTCTTTTATTGTATTGTCTTTTTTAAATGTTAAATATTGGGTCTGCATATAGATAAATGACAGGGATGCTTTGTTTAATCAAAACCCTTTTTTCATTTATCTGTTTGCCTCCATTTACCACTTTTTCACCCTTTTTTGCTTTGCCAGAAAATAAATATAACTTACAGAAATGGAACCATAGGCTACTCTGTAACTGAATTGTCATTCAGGACACAAAAAGACTGCTGTTCTCACACTGTCAGTTTTTAAAACTATCTTCCTTCAAGAAGCTTATAAATGTTAATACATGATTTGGGTCTAAACTTTGAAGCTGATCCCACTCTTCAAATAAAAGTATAAAATTGTTACATACAAACGTATAAAACTTTAGCGAAGTTTAGATTTAGCTCTAGAGTCACATACACTCTTGCAGCTTGGGTCCATCTCTGATATATACAGTACATGTGTGGCTATACCAAAATCTAGCTTTCTCTATACCACAAATATTATGTAAATATTGACTGGTTCAGCTCTGAGAACAGTAGCAGTAAAATACTGCATGAGTATGTCGCAGACAACAGTTCTTCAGGTTCAATTTTTTATAACATACTATTGAACAAACTATTTTTGTTATTTATTATTGTGGCTATTCAGTAGTCATTTTATTAATGTCTTTGGATTTTCTCTTGCTTTCTTCCAAGGCCCACTTTCCTCACAAAGAAGCAACCTTCATCATCTGGTGGAAGGGGTGATCTCTAGACCCTTTCTCTTAGCAGAAGCAAATGTTTTGGGTAACAGGTTTTTTAGGATGGGAGTGAGAGTCTGGGGCCTCACTTGGAAAAGTAGTCTTTGTGAGGGGTCTGGATTTTTTAGTGGACCCATATAGGAGCATTTCCTGCCACATCTTCACTCAAAATTGAAGGGAGGGGTTGAAAAGGACTGACGTACACTCAGTTTCCCAAATGGAGATTTCTAGATGATAGGTTGAACCTCTCTAGTCCTGCACCCTTGGGACCTGACCAGTGCCAAACCAGAGAATATGCTGAATTATGGGAGGTCAATATTGTCTAGCAGCATTACCAACACTTCTACTGCTTACTGGGCTCTTAGAAGACATTTAGAGGGTAAATTAGAGCTAAATAGCAGCACAGAACACTGTTTACAGCCACCAGTCTTGGCTTTCCAATTTTATGGGACTGTGGAAAACTTGGTCACATCCATCATAAAGGGACATCCAGCTAACTAAAATCACGGCAGACAATGAACGTTGCTAGACCAGAGAGTGCTGGACTAGAGAAGCTCAGTCTGTTGCCTTCCCTTCCTGTCAGGAAACAAAGCCAACCAGCTTAAAATTTACCCTTTTATGGTGTTTATTTTTCTCACTGTAGAGAGGGTCATCTCTGGAAAGTCTCCACTGGCTATATAATTTCACAAGCTGTTTCTTAGAGAAATACACACAAAGAGTTAAATTGAAAGGGTACATGTTAATAATTACTTGTTTGTCCAGGTCTTTTTCATGTTAAAATAGGCTTTTAATAATGCTTGGCCTCACACTCTCTTAATGAAGTCCAAATATTACTTTCTCCAAGTACTGGATGTGCTTTAAGATAGAGTTCACTTGTTTCTTTAGTGAGTGAAAATTTGTGCACGGAATTTATACTTGTATGTTACTGATATGAACTTTAATTATATTTCTAACTAGAGAAGGACAAGGACATCAAAAGCTTATTTTTTTCATAGCTCTGAGAGAAAAAAAGTACATGCATGTAAGGTATTAAATGTGATTATAATAAATATTTGCATTATGTATATTAATGAAGCTCAAGTGATTATGGTGTAGTTCTCTGTTTCTCAACCTTTTTTTATAAAGTACCCCCTTTAAAAAATTATAAGTACCCCCAGACTTCTCATGCATACCTCTAAGGGTATGCATACCACCTGTTCAGAAACATGGTCCTAAAGTAATCTGAGGTCTTGAAACCAGTGCCATTCAGAGTGGTTTGAGGTCTCGGCCTTGTAAACCCAGGGTTGTGAGCTCAGTCCTTGAGGGGGCCCTTCAAGATTCCCGGGCAGGTTAGATTGAAAAAAAAAAAAAAAAAAAGTCTGTAAACTGTGGTGATAGGTCCTTCTGTGAATGCAGTGCACTGGACTCAATGACCTCTCGAGGTCCCTTCCAGCTCTGTGGGATATAAAACCTTTCCAGATTACTGTACCCTTTTCATGAGTCAGATTTTTTTTGCATACACCAAGTTATATCTCACTTAAAAATGAATGACTTACAAAAACATGCAAAAAATATCACAGATGACTACAACTGAAAACATGCTGACTTTCTACCATCTTATTATCAAACAAATGGATTGGAAGAGAAATATTGTACTTACTTTTCAGTGTAAGGCATATGAAGCAGTAGAAACTAGTTATTGTCTCCACAAAATTTTAGATTGTGCTGACTTTACTAGTGTTTTTATGTAACCTGTTGTAAAATGAGGCAAATAGCTAGGGGCTTGTCTGTACTACCTCCCTATTTTGAAGGGAGGATGGTAAGTACTGTGTTGGGAGTTTATTAATGAAGTGCTATGCAGCACTTCATTAAGCAGATTCCCCCCCGTGGCAAGTTTGAAGTTTTAAACTTCGAAGTGCTGGCTCATGTCTAGCCGTGGCTAACCTGCCGGTACTCCGAAGTGCCTGGGGTCCTTTGAAGTCCCTTTACTCCTCAAAATTTTGCCACAGGGGGAATTTGCTTAATGAAGTGCTGCATATGCAGCATAGCACTTCATTAATAAATTCCCAACACCCAATTTACCATCCTCCCTTCGAAGTAGGGAGGTAGTGTAGACACAGCCTAGGTGAGTTGATGTACCCTCCCCACCCCAGAAGATCTCAGTGTGCTCTGGTTGAGAAACACTGGTGTAGGTGCTGCAAGAGTTAATACAACTTGATTCTAAGCTCCTGTATATACTCTGTATTGTATTTTATTGTTTGTATTGTATTGTGGATTGTGTTGTTAAATTTCACCTTGCTTTAAAAGTACTGCTTACTCTGAATATTCTACAGAAATTACTTTTGTGGACCCTGTCTGAAGTATGAAGAATAATTAGTACACACAATATTACAAATTGCCATGTATGTATATAGTATATATTTTACAAACATATACAATATAGTCCATTAGTGGAGTTGTAAGTGATCACACAAGGAAAAACTATACCATAACGGGTACACACAAGAGCAGAGTTAAAGTTGTAGGTTCAGTGTTAACATCTCAGTGTTTAACTGTGCAATCACTATGCTCATTTAACATAATTGTGGTAATTTCCAAGTTTTTTGTGTGTGTTTGGTTGTTGTTTTTGTTGTTTATGATTGTTTTCTTTTATTTTGATTTTCAAGAAAAATGGGTAGTGAGGAGAGAGAAGGGAGGAGGAAAAAAATAGCTTCATAGCTCTGCTGGCTTGGAAAAAGGTGCCTGTCAAGTATAGAAGATCCACAATCAAGAAATATTTGGCAAGACATCACTGAAGAGCTGCCAACCTTGACCAAGGTCACTGGAACCACCCTACTTGCAAAGTGTATTTAGTTGGCTTGGAACACTTCATAGGGGAAAAGGAATTCAGTTCTCACAACACAGCCTTTCTTAGGTGTGTAGTAAGTAATATTAGCAATCAATTTTACTGCATAGGCTCAACCTGTCCAGATGACACCACAGAGTCTTTATTGTATATGTGGTTCATGAGGAGTCAAGGGAAGAATAAAGACATGGTATAGATATGAAGAATGCCTGTGACCTTAAACATATGAAGTCTCTGGTGGTGTTTAGAACTCTGACAACTGTGGTGACTCTGTGTGTGGTTAGTAGAATGCTTTGTGCAGACAGTTAAAAGGGCATGTGGGCAGGTGGCATTCTCATTCTAGACAAATAAAATCTACACATGTTGTATAAGGTGAAACTCACCCCCTTCCTAGAGGTTTACTGGTAACTCAGGGAGTAATAACAGAAACGTGTGTCCCTATGCAGCATCACAGATTCTGCATCACTGTTACAGGCCATTAGAGAAAAATTAGGTTTGAATTCTTTGACAGTGTATTATAAATGTTCTTTTCTTGTATTAGTCAATACAGCAAACTAGCCTTGGAAACCCCTGTGGAGTTATTTCTTGTTTTTCAGCTACAGAGAGATCTGAGTTGATTAGACCAGGGTTAAGCAGAGAGCTATCTGAAGAACATCACAGATTAAGAAACTAGCTACAAATGTTTAAATGGTTGTTACACCTAGAACAAATGTTCAAAACTGCGGGCAAAAATTAGAAGCAGAAACTGACAATAACAACAAAAAAAAACCCTGTGGGAAAAATATTAAGACAATGTAGCTGATAGAGGGACATGAATAGAATACTGCTAGGCTGTTTCTCATCTATAAAGGTTCAGAAGTGTATGTGGATGTAGGAACTGAAATGAATATTGGCCAAGGCAATTTCTCTGCAAGAGAACAGCTATCCTCTTCCAGAAATGATGACAGAAGTGGCTGTAGCAACGCAGAAACTGAATCTCAACATGAAAATGTTACTGATGGCGAATCTGGATCTGTAAAAGCAAATAAGAAACAGAAATTGTAAATGACAACTGTGTTCCCTGACAGGCATTTCTTGCTAGAAGTGCCTCCATAAACAATGAAGCCCAGATCCTCACAACTTCTCAGGCTCCTAAGTGCTGATCAGGTAGAAAGGCTGGAAAGCTGCCATAAATAAGGAGCTTGTTTAGGAGAATCCCTAGATGGCATAAAGCCAATATAGCCAACTCTATGCCATCCACTGTCCTTCAGACTCATAAGAGGCATGTCAAGTGCATGTCAAGAGCAAATACTGGAAATGGAGCATACCCAAGAAGACTATTCCATCTAGTGTAATTTAGAGATGCTCTTGGGCTACATTATGTTGGGTCCAAAATAGTCCCCACTCAGATCTTGGCCAATCAGGGGACTATCATCCCAAATTTATAACTTTAAAGTTATGGACAAGGCAGGGTGGGGTATTGCACTTTAAGAATTGGGAGGGTTGCGTGGAGTATTGTGCTTTTAAGGGATGGGAACACTTTGTGTGTCATACTTCAAAGCTGTGTCTACACATAAGAGTCCTTTTAAAAGGGCAACAATCGAAGTTTGGCTTTCGAAAAAGCAGCCATCGAAAGAGAGCCCCCGCTGCCATTTTTCAGATCGGCGTTCTGATCTGCTCTTTCGAAGTGCTGTCTTTTGAAAGAGAGCGTCCACATGGCTTCAAGCCCTCTTTTGAAAGAAGGGAGGCAGGAAACGCCGCGGATGGGGTCCCATGGCCGACAAGCTGACAAGCCAGCCAGCCTCCTTTAAAGGGTCCCTCCCCCACCCTCCCCTCCACGCAAGCCGAGTGCTGCCCAGCCTGTCCCAGCCTGGCAGAGCCCACTCATGCCCACCATGGAGGCCCAGCAACAGCTCCTGCAGGAGGATGCCCTCATCATGGACGCCCTGCTGGCAGTGCTGTGCACCCTCACCACAGCTGCACCCGAGCTCACTGGGTGGCTGCAAGGTCCCCCCAGGGCCACAGGGCTCCCCCCACCAGGGCACTGCTGGGCGCCCCCCCCCGGGTGCCCCGACGCCTCTGGACCCACCCCAGCAGCACTGACTGGTGGGAGTGCGTGGTGCTGGGGGAGTGGGGTGAGGAAAGGTGGCTGCGGAACTTCTGCATGGCGAGGCAGACCTTCGAGGAGATCTTCCACTGGCTCACCCCCCGCACTCCGACACCAGGACACCTGCATGCGGCCAGCCCTCACCGTGGAGAAACGGGTCGCAATTGCCATCTGTAAGCTGGCCACCTTGGACTCCTATCTCTCCGTGGGACAGCAGTTCGGGTTGGGCAAGGCCACCGTCGGGGCCGTCCTTATGGAGGTAAGGTGGGGCCAGGAGGGCGGGCGGGGGCTGGGGCAAGGGGAGCCCTTCCCTGGAAGGGGCCGGATGGGGTAGGGGCTGGATGGGAGGGGGTGGGGGCTGCACGGGCCAGGGGCCAGACTGGAGGGGAGCAGAATGGGCCCGAGGCAGGGGGCAACGGCCGCCACACCCACACCAGAGCACATGTCCCCCCTTTCCCCTCTGCAGGTTGTCAGGACCATCAACGCAATGCTGCTCCACAGGGTCATCCGCCTGGGGGATGTGGACAACACTGTCGCTGGTTTCCAGGACCTAGGCTTCCTGAACAGCATCGGCACTGTGGACGGCACACATATCCCCATCCACGCTCCGCCACACAGCACCAGCCAGTACGTGAACAGGAAGGGCTACCATTCGGTGGTGCTGCAGGCCCTGGTGGATGTGAGGGGCCAGTTCACCGACCTCTACATGGGTTGGACTGGCCACACCCATGATGCCTGGAACTCCAGCATCTGCCTCCACATGGGGAGCCGGCACCTTCATCCCCCAGAGGGAGATCCCCGTGGTGGAGGACGTCACCATGCTGCTCTGCATGGTGGCAGATGCGGCATACCCCCTGCAGCCGCGGCTCATGAGGTCCTACACGGGACACCTCAACCCCACCCGGGAGGTGTTCAATGAGTGCCTCAACCATGCCCACAACCTGGTGGAGCGGGCCTTCGGGTGTCTAAAGAGGTGGTGGAGGTGTCTCCTCACACGGCTGGAGGTCGGGGTCCCCAACATGCCCCAGGTGGTGGGTGCCTGTTGTGTCCTCCACAACATTGTGGAGGGAAAGGGGGATGCCTATGTCCCCGGGGGGCGCCCTCTGGCTGGTGCTGTCTATGAGCAGCTGGGTGCCGCCCCCATCTGCCAGGCCCACCAGGATGGCCACCGCATTTGAGAGGCCCTCAGGCAAGCCTTTGCCAATGGCCACCTCTGACCCGCATGTGCACCCACATCCCACGCACATCTGTCAACCACCATCCCTGCTACCCCCACCCCCGCCAGCACGACACCCGCACATCCACCAGCCACCAAGGAGCACAGCACAGAGTGGTGAATAATAAAGAAATGTTTATATAACTTGGGTGTTCGTAAATCATATGTACAGGGGCAAGGCTAACTTGGAGGGGGGCAGAGGGAACCTAACTTGGAGGGGGGAACCTAACTTGGAGGGGGGCAGGGGGAACCTAACTCGGAGGGGGGAACCTAACTTGGAGGGGGGCAGGGGGAACCTAACTTGGCGAGGTGCTCATTCCAGGGCAGGGGTGGTGGGCTGCAAACCCTGTTGGCCCCTGGAGCCCCTGCTTCGCCGGGTGCGGGGTCCCTGGTGTCAGGGGAGGGTGCTGGTAGCACTGGCAAATATTGCCTGTGGGCGGGCCTGGTGGGGGCGGAGGGGACAGGCTCAGTGGGGGCTGAGGGGGCAGTACCAGGAGGGGCAGATACCAGGGGGGCCAGGAGGCGGGCCATAGTTGCTGTGTGCTTCTTCACAGAGTGGCCAATCCCCTCAAGTGTGTCCAGCAGTCTATCCCAGGCCACCCTCTGCCACTCCATGTCGGCCTGGGTGAGCTGGAGGTACTCCTTGACCACCTCGTCCTGGCACTGGGTTCCTGGGTCTTCCTCGGCCCTCTGGGGGGCCCTCTGGCCATGGCCCCAATGGTGCGCTGCCTGGGGTGGAGTCTGGACACCTCCGATTGCTGCAGGTGGGCTCTCTGGGATGAGGGATGGTGTGGGGCTCTCCTGACCCATGGATGGTGCGGCTGTGTGGAGAGGAGGAGAGCATGTCAGTAGTGTGCCCCGGATGGAGGGGACCTCGCTGTGGTCTACCCACCTGAGCCCACCCCATGGGGCCCCTCCCCCCGCCCCCCACAAGGGACACTGACCCCTCCAGGGAGCACTGACTGGCCCACCCCGGGACCGGGCCTCCCAGCATGGGTGTGATTCCATGGGTCTCTCCCACAGGTGGCCCTTCCTGGCCTGTGGTGCACAGGCCCCAGGCGCCGTCCACCACTGACTGGCCGCCACCCCTGTGTGGCTTACGGCACTGTCCACTGGGGGCGGGTGCTGGACCTCGCTGGTGTGGCACCGCAGGGTGCCACATCCCATGTGGGGGCTGGCCTGCGTGCAGCCCGGGACCACTGGTTCTGTGTGTGGGCACCTAGCAGTTGTGTTGCCCCCACCCTGTGGAGTAGGTGTGCGCCCTTCCCTGGACGTACCTGAGGGTCCCTTGGTGACATCTGGGGGTGTCCAGCCCTCGGTTGCCTGGCTGGAGGAGCGGGAGAGGATCACTATGGTCAGCTCCCCTGCCTCTCTTGACCAGTCCGTGGTCCCCTCACCCTCCTGGGTCCCAGATCTGGGCTGGTCCTCCTCCTCCTCTGGCTGCAGCTCCTCCCTGGAGGTGTCCAGGAAAGCCACGGGGGGGTGAACTCTCCTGGGGCCCCAGGATGCTCCGTAGCTCCCTGTAGATGGGGCACATGGCTGGTCCTGACCCGGTGCATCCAGTCTGGTCCCTGGCCCGGGCATATCCCTGGTGGAGTTCTTTTACTTTGGAGCGTACCTGCTCCACAGTACGCTCTGGGTGGCCCCTGGTGTGGAGGCCCATTGCCAGGAGGCTGAAGGCTGCGGCATTGCACCGCTTTACACCCATGTGGCACAGGACCTCCTTGTCCTTCCAGAGGCTGAGGAGGTCCCGCAGCTCCCACTTCATCCAGGAGGGAGTCTTTTTTTTTTTTATCCCTGTGGGAGCCCTGGGAGCCTTGCAGGGGCTCGGAGGGGGGAGGGGCCATGAGGCTCACAGGGGGGATGGCTGCTGGCCATGAGGGTGCTGGAGCGTCAGGCTGGAGCGCATGTGCAGGCTGCTTCTAGCACGCTCTCAGCTTCCTGCCACGGGTTTCCTGCATGCGTGCGGCTTTAAGGCAGCTGAATGCAGGGACCGCAGAGGCCCACTGCTGCTGGCTGGAGTGGCCCCGCGCTCCAGCTGATTGGCGCCATGGCGGACCTGTATTTTGAAAGAGCGGACTGTACATGTGTACACTTTCGATTTATTATTTCGAAAGGGAGTGATCTTCCTGATACAGGATCAGGGTTCGTATTTTGAAGTGTGTGCCCTGTTCTTTCGATTTCCTTTCGAAAGACGGGTTTACACATGTGGATGCTCCTCCCACTCTTTTGAAAAAGGGCCATTTATTTTGAAGTTTTTTGCACATGTAGACACAGCTCAAAAAAACTGGTCACTTGGCAGCCAGTTGTAGCTGGCGGTGGACTGGAGACTCAACCCAATATTAAATTGGCATTGGATGTAGCTTACAAATAACTGCTGATAAAACTCAATTTTTGCTGCCACTTTTTTTTTCTTCTTGGTAGGGTAGGTCAATATAAAGAAACATATTGATGATTTAGTTGGGGTTGATCCTGCTTGAAGCAGGGGGGCTAGACTAGATGGCCTCCTGAGGTCCCTTCCAGCTCTATGATTCTATGATTCGATTTGAGGAGCAACATCATTTTCTGCTCCAGTTCCTTTCACTGTGGATCCTGGAATCAGGTTAAAATGGGGATTTGACTAGTGGACAGCCTGCTGCTATGTTTCTTGGGGAAACTGGTTGGACTGAACAACTTCTTGCCCACATAGTTTGCAACTATTGAAAGAGGTTGTCTACGGTGATAGAAATTTCCATCCAGATGATGATTTTTCTTGGGTAGCTCACGAAGTCATGGCCATAAATGTCAACCATGGGACTATTTCGGTCTTAGTGCATAAAGAGAGTGACAGCCTCTTGTTTTTCAACTGGGATTGGAGGTGTATGTATATCTGAGAAATTCTGATTTGTTATGGACAGATCATTTCCTGCTTCATTGTGAGGTTCGGATTCATTTTTGCTTCTATCCAAGAACAGGACCAATCATAATGACTTAATTCTAGGGATTAATGGAACCATATGTATTTCAGAATGTTGTTCAGCCAGTCATAGTTTAGTGGGACATTATCATCATCCATTGTCCTAATTTGGGTGTGTGATAAACTTGGTTAATAGACAATTTATGACAGAAGAAGTGGGATGAAAATAGGGTGGAGCAGACATTATGATTTGAGTCAGGCAGATTGTGACAAAGAATTGTTGAAATGTTAACGTCATGTTTGTGATGGAGGCAAATAAAAATTCCTTGTCCACTGTTGCATTTATGAAGAACAGGTCAGGGGAACTCTTCTAAGTGATGGACAACTTGGTTTAATTGCTTGCACACAGAATTGTATGTTTCCATCTATTTTTTGGAGAAGGCTACAGGCTGTACCTCTCTAATCCCAAACTCTCCCATTCGGCAATATCTGTAATCCAGCATGATTTTAGCTAGCTGGAGGACCACTTATCATTGGTGTGGCCTAGTTTCCCACGGTCCCATAAAGTTTGTTTGTAGCCACCAGTCCTGGCTCTCAGCATTCTGTCTTGTTATTTAACTGTGATTTATAACTAAGTGTCTTCTAAGAGCCTAGTAAGCGGTGGAAATATTGGTAATGTGCTAGAAAATGTTGACCTCCTGTCATTTGGCAAATTCTCACTTCCAGCACCAGCCAGGTTCAGCCTGTACTTTGATTTGAATGAGACAGAAAGTCATCTTGCAGGTATGCATACAGGGATATGTGTGTGCGTGTGCGTGCATGTGTGGAGGGGAGGAAGGTAAATGTAATCTTTTCTCCACTTGTGTTTTGACTGCACTTGTTTATAGTGATCCTAGAAGTGTGTGAGTAGTTTTGGACTATCATCTGTGGTTTGGACTCATGTCTTTCTCTTTTGGTAAAAATCTATCAGTATAGCATTGGACTGGTTGTTGGTGGAGATTATAGATTTCTCCCCTTTTGGATTGAGGCTAGACTCAGGGGAATAACTTAAGTCTTGATTTGATGCTGATAACTTTGACTGTTGTCACATGGTCTTAAAACTTTCTATCAAGAAGGCTGTAGTGGAACAGAATAACTTTGAAGTCTTTAGATTTCCTTATCTTTCACTCTGGTATTAGGCTTGATTATGCCTGAGTTTGGTAAACCCAAATAAAAATTCCAACACTTTATCAACGATTCTGTTGGTCTATAGATGCTAAGCTACTGATTCATTTCAAATTTATCCTGTGAATGAGTAGCTTCAGAAACCCCTTGGTCTGTTCCAAAACTAGTTGACAATGGAACCTCTAGGAACAGATTTAAGAGCATTAAGCGGAATTTCTAGTAGGGAGACATGAATGCGATATGTTCCTATTGTTGATAATTTGTTGTAATCTTTTGAAGGTAAGTATTTGCATTTCATAGCCTGACACAGAATAGCTCATAACTATCTTGAATCTTTATTTCATTTCCTAATTCTTTTGTATTGAAATAAATTGCTGATAATGCACCAAGTTTTGAAATACCTTTTTATTTCAACATTTCTAGCATCATCAGTGACATATTACACAAGTTTGTGGTTCATCAGCATTTTGACTACAACCTATTATTTGAAGAATCAGTGTTGCAGAAACATCAGTAATTGACACTTAGGAATTGAATTTGTCATCATAAATCAAGGAGATGATATTTTATTGGCTAAGTGGCACCACAGTTAACGCTGGTAACATGCAATGTGTCAAAATCTCCTGAAGCAAGCCTGCTATGTATTATTTTGGGGTCAAAGACAACTTTGTATTGAGAGACAAGGTAGATGAGGTAACAGTTCTTACCTGACCATCCTCTGTTGGTGAGAGTGTCAATATTTTGAGCTCACACTAATCTTTCCTTCAGGTCTGGGAAAGGTCCTGGCCCCAATTCCTGTATATTTTCCACTTTTGTCTCCAGATCCCACCTTAATGGAAGGAGGAGAGCATGGTGCAGTGGGCACCATCATTGCATGCATGAAATGTCTCCTTTTCTTAAGGTCCTGCAGTAACATGAGGTGTAAATAATTCATGAGTGCACATCATTATGAGACTAGCTTAAAATAATGAGATTTAAAAATAGTACATTTTGCATTATTTTTCTTTGTCTTCTGCTTTCTAGAGACTTCAGGGTACACTCAGGCAATGTATTCTGCACTACTTCCTTCTTTTAAATTAAGATCTGACACTTTCATGCAATCTCTTGATTTTACTAGCTGAACATTTTAAGAAAAAACTTTAAATATCTCAAGACTTGTGATAAAATCCTGACAGTTGACAACTCTGAACTAGGCCTTAATCCTGTGAGGTCTTTGTGGGTCTCTGCTTTATATGAAATCAGAACAAAATATGCAATAGAAGCCTACTTTGTGGAAATGTGATCTATAGTGCACATCACACAAGAAAGCTTTTCTCCATGTCTTTTTCTTTTCCATCAGAGAGGAAACTGCAAGTACAGGTAGCTGAACAGTTAGGTTTCTTCATTTAATTACTTTGGAGGCAGGTTATTGGCCAACAGAGATGTCTACAGAGAACTGAAAGCAAGGTTGCTGAGTATGGGTGAAGTCTTGTGCAAGATAAGTTGAGTGATTTATGATAAACGGATGCCTAGACTACTGATGCGACAACTATACTAAACCATAGTAAAACCAGTTCTACTATATGGACCAGAGATATGAGCAACTAAAGAACAGACACTAGAAAAGACTTACAGCCACTGATATGAGATGACTGAAGGACATGCTGGACCTCAACTAGAATGATGTCCTCAGGACTGAGACCAAGATGTATAGTTTCAGGGAGAAGCTGAGAGAGAGCGAGAGAGAGAGAGATGTGCAAAGGATGAATGAAGGGAATCCTGTCAGAGATGTGTTTGTGATTAGAATTCATGAATTGAGAACAAGAGGATAGCCGAGAAAATATTGTATAGACATGTATGGAAGGATGGAGTGGAGATATAGCAAGCACTGGAGTAGTAAGCTCAGAAAAAGCCTATCTGACAATCCAACCCCAGTTAGCTGGGTGAAGGGAGAGAGGAAAAATTAGCTGAATAATTAGGTTTCAGTACAGTGCTGCATGAGAACACAAATCAAGACAGACTGGTACTATCTGCATACTATTGGTGAACATCAAATTATGACAGGAAAACTGAGCAAATCTGAGAAGTTAATTAAACAGTTATACGTTGTGACACAATGAAGAGCAACAAAACAGGTACTGGGGAAATCTGAAAAATATGTTTATTAAAATAATGATCACAGTCATAAGTAGATGCTTTGTATCTTCGGGGAAGTCAAGAAATTAGTGACCTCTTAAGTACCAGGAGTGAATTCTATCCTATCTGGTCCTTCTGTTTATACCTCTTCAATTAATAATCTGCTTGCTTACCAAAAAAGAAAGAACAGCGTGATGTGATGTTTAAGTGAGCTATTATCTCCTGTATCCTAAAAAGACTTTATTCACAGCTGACAATTGCCACTTACATTTCACATGCATATATTTGGAATAAAGCAGAAAAATGTTTGAAACCAAAAGAATGGTCTGAAATTAAGGCCTAATATTTCAGCAAAACTTTTAGGGACACTTTATTAATACATTATAGTAATAACATACAAATCTTTAAAACATGTCATTCTTCAGTTTTAAAGGCAAGTAATAATTCAAAGATGAAGAAGGAACAAATCTAGGCCATATGTATGAGAAACATTTAATGTCAGACTCAGCGTGCTATTTGGCTCAGAATTTAATGCCTGAAAACCACATGGTTAGCTTTGAAATAATGTGTCCTGAAAGTGAAGTGTCTTATTCTTCTGAGGGAAACAACAGTTTACCAACAAAATAGTCTGGAGCTCCTGCAACCACTTAAAATTAATAAATCTAATTTTAGCCTGTTTTGTTTAAAGCTATATCTCTTGTTACTCCATCATGGGACATAACTAGGATGATATTTATAGTCTTTGAGTGGAATTGCATTATAATGATGCTGATATTATTTATTTAGTTATATAGCACCATAACCATGAATGGCTCTTTATGGAGAGAACAAAATCACATTTCCTACACTGATGAGCTAAAATCTATAAGTCCAGTCCTGGTTAGAATCAAATCCCAGGTTACAAGGGATACTGCTGAAACAGGGAGGAATGATGATAGGCTGAAGTAGGACTGGGATTCTGAGGGAGAGTTATACAGTAAACCCTTGAAATATGCGATTTCGAGTTGTGCTTAACTCGCATTAATGCAAGTTAAGCGCAACTCAAAATCTTGCTTCTCCTGGCCTTGGTTCAACGTCTGCTGGCCCCGTGTGGTCCTGTTCACCGCTCCCCACCACCACTCATGTATGGCTCTGGCTCACCCCCCTCGCCTGGCTCCGGTTCACCACCCCTCACGCATGGCTCCAGCACAATCCTCCCCACCCTCCGCCCCGGTTCAACCCCCCAACCAGCTTGCATAAATCCAGAAATTACTGTATAAGGCTATGGTGTTATCTGTATTTGAAGAAGCATTATCCTAGTTCCCTCTTTATAATATAAATTTGTTTCTGTTATACTGTCAAGCCTGAGTTGCACTAATGTCCAGCTAAAGAGCCAGAGGTAAGAATATCTTCAAATCTAACATCTCCCTTTTAGGTATCATGAGGGCATCCAACTCGTTGGCTTCTAAGCACTAAGCACACACTACCTGCTATTAAACTACATTTTTCTATGTGAGTTCCTTTTATAGGATAGTAATATTTTATTCTCAAGAAGGGGGTCATTCAGAAACATTGATGCATTTCAAATTAAATTATGTTTAGCAGTTTTATTTTCTAGATGTACCCATCCAATATGCTTTCTTTTCCCATAGGCACCAAAATTAGGAGAATGTGGAGGAAGAAAAAAACTGCCATAGATTTGCAGGAGGTAAGATGGAACATTAAGCGTGTTCATGCATCATAATAGTACATGCACCAATTACTGTTGCGTCTAAAAACCTAACAGAAGGGCTTTGAAGTTGGCATTATTCCAACAGTTCTGGAAAATGAAGATCACAGACGTGTTTTAGATAATGCAGACTGGCCTACAAGTCTGCTCTATTGGAGGCCCCTGTAGTGAAGTTGTATAGGAGTTCATTCTCTCTCTGTATTTGTATTCTCACTGGCCACATCTACATGGGCAGCCTCTGTCAACAGAGGTCACTGTCGACAGAGAAACCTTGGCAGTACCTCTCTCAACAGATAGCATCTACACACACAAGCAGATTGAAAGAGAAAGCTGCTTTATTGACAGAGAGCAGCCACACTGCCCTGCCCTCGCTCGACAAAATGGCTGACTGGAAGCTCTGCAAACATAGCTGCCCGGGGAACTGTAAGGCCTCTCTGTTGACAGAAGTGTCTACACGGGCACTCTGTCGACAACACACTGTTGACAGAGGCGTTATACCTGATTGGGAACAGGGATAACACTGCCGACTGAACAGCTGAGTTTTGTCAACAAATTTTCAACAGAGTGCTTTAACTGTGTAGACGCTTGGCGACTTTTGTCGACAAAAGCCCAGTTTTGTTGACAGAAGCTGCCTGTGTAGACACAGCCACTATGTAAAGACAACTACTAGAACATCACTGGCTTCCAGATGCATCTTTTGGAGTATATACGCGCTCTGTGGTTTTTAGGGTATGTCTACACTACAGTTAAAAAAAATCTGAGGCTAGCTTCTGCCTGCTGACGCAGTCTCAAGGGGCTTGGACTAAGGGACTATTTAATTATGGCATAATCATTTGGGCTCCGTGATCCTCCCATCTTGTGGGGTCCTAAAGTCTGGGCTCAAGCCTCAGCCTGAACACATGCAATGCAACTGAACAGTTCCTTAGCCCGAGCCCTGGCCAGGCATAGGTATTTAAATGAAGTGTAGACATATTTCTCCTTGTTTAACACCTGCCTCAGAAATATGATTCACTTGGCGGTGGGCAGGTAGCAGTAATGTACATCCTGTGGGTTTTTTCAGAGAAGTTCAGTTTTGTCATCAGCTAGGGTCCATCGGAACCCCACTGGCTGAGACTTTATGAGAGATATACTAGACCAATGCATCTTTTGGGTGCCTTGGCCTGCCCCAGTCTGGTTTGCACCTACCATGTTATGGACTACATCAGCCCCATCCCGCCACAATAGTTTAGAGGTAACCTGCACCCTGTGTACCTTCTCTGGCAGAGTCTGTGGCTGCAGCCTGAGTTCTGGTTGCTGTCTAAAGAAAGAATCAAGTGTGCTTCATTACCCTGAGAAACCTCTCAGGAGGCAATCAGGCATTTATTCTGCTTGATTAGTTGTATTCTGAGATATAACATAAGCAAAGAAAAATCAAGGTTAGGGATTATAGGGTTGAGGGATAATTTAAGATTGAGAGTCTTTGCTAGTTTTTGGCCTTAGGAAGCTAGGTATTGGTGACTCATGTTATACTAAGGATCTTGGATCTGATTCCTTCTTTAAACTGCATTTGCTGACATAGCATTGCAAATACTTCTTTGGCTCCACCTCTTACTATTTTATCAGATTAACTTATATTAATCTTTTTTTTTTTCCTGCAGATCCTTTTCCAGCCGGAACTAAGATGGAACCTGAGGTATGCAGGATATATGTGTTATATAATCATGAGGCGTTGTAGCTGCGGCTGGAATTAAGAACATACAAGTGACATGCAGAAATATGAACCCAAGGAACAGAGATTTCTCTTCCTCAAACCTTCTGATACAACATTGCTTTGCATGAGTGTGCAATATATATTGTACAAATCTTGCAAGAATCCTTTTGAGAATCTATTCAAGAATCTGTTGTCAATGGGTAGTATATATCTGCAAGAAGACATAAAGAACCTGTATTGTATTGATAGACTTTATTGGCATGAGAAAAGATGGACTTGTGGTTAAGGCATAATTTGGGAACTAGAATTGCTACTAGCTTGGGAATTAGAATTTTTACTATTCTTTGTTTCATCTTTAGCAAAGTCACTTCAAGTCACATTGAGCAACTCCCATCATTTCTCCTTGTTCTAATTTAACTCTCTTTACATGCCCAAAAATACTTATCTTACAGCATAGTTGTGTTTTAAATCCAAATTCAGTGATGCTCACTGATGTCTTCATCAAGGTGCTATAAAATTGTAAAGTATTTTAAAAAGCTGCTTTGAAAATCAGGTCCTGATTGTGAGCACTGAACACTTAAAAATCTATCCCTGAGCTTTTTGGAAAGTTTGCCCCCAAAACTATAGCATGCACAAATTGGGTTAGTTTTTAGGGGTTACATATTCATCATTGATCACAAACAACAAGAAGTCCTGTGGCACCTTATAGACTAACAGAAATTTTGAGGCATAAGCTTTCGTGGGCAAAGACCCATTTTGCTTTGCCCATGAAAGCTTATGCTCCAAAATTTCTGTTAGTCTATAAGTTGCCACAGGATTTCTTGTTGTTTTTTAAGATAGAGACTAACACGGCTACCTCTCCGATACTGATCATTGAGCACAGTAAGCCCTTCTTCCTTACCATCACTAGAGGAAGGCATAAATGTTTGCCAGCACACAATGAGCCCGAAAAGGATCAATTACTCCAAAGGGGAGGAAAGCTCTTTACCTGGTTCAGATTGTATTCCACCTGTGCCCCAACAGCTCCATTGGCTCTGTTTTGGGAGATGCAATCAAAATTCTGCCTCCTCCTCACTCCTCCATAACCTCCTAACTCCTCAGCCACTTGCTTGTTAAAAGAGTTAGCAATGGCACGGAGCCTGCTTTTCCCACTGTTCCTGAAGCCAAGGTACAGTGCAGCCAGGCAGGAGTGCGTATGAACTGATGTTATTTCTTTTATTTCCCTGTACAGTTGTTAGAGGGCCAGCCTTGAATCTATTATTATATGTACTCTGCTCTCTTTAATTGTCAGCAAGCCCGGCACTTTTAAGGTTTATAACTGTATGCTGCTTAAATGTATTCAGTTCTTCACGAACCATATTGCTTTCTTAGTCCATTTTGGAAAATTTGGAGTCTGGTAAACTCTATACACCTGATCAGCTGTGCATTCTTTATGCAACTTTGCACTTAAAGTGATTTGGTCACAATGTATGTTTTTAAATTTTTGAGGGTGTCCACTTGAGCAATGGACAAACTTTACTCATGATATGCAAAAGCTTCTAAATAGAAATACATCACAACTAGCATTTAGCCAAGACCTAACTTCCTAATTACTCAAATAAGCAGAACTTTGTAAAGTGATCTGTCATAGCATCATCTATTGATTCACAATAAACTTGCATACTTTGTGCCATAACGATGCAAACATTTTTAGTCCGTTGAATTATTTTAAGCTGATTTGGGCTTATATCCAAACTCTAAATCCAAACCTCTTCAAACTTGTACCCTATGTGGCTTACTCTATTTCTACTTACACAGATTTCTTTCCTTTCCTATGGAAGATGGTGGAGAAATATCACTGTCAGAAGCTCTCCGAGACCATGTGAAGTATTTCTGCTAAGTCCTGATTATGATTCTTCATGATATTTATAAACATGCTAAGAGATTCCGGTTCCTCGTGGTTGCGTGATTGCTATACAAAAACAAAAACAACCCACCTAAGTCTAACATAGGTTTATGTTAGTTGGGTAGACAGCTCTTGAAAGCAGTGACTCATTTACAGACCTGTGTTCTGCAATAATTTATAAACAAGGAAGAGAATATTACCAAGGAAATTGTGGTTAACTGGATTTTCTTAATCCTTCCTAGGCAGAATGATGTGGGATACATTAAACACAGAAATTCTAAAGAGCAGGAGATGTTTGACAATTATGAATCATAGAGAAACCTGTTGCATAATGAGATTTGTTTTATATGTACACACATAAAAACAAAAGAGACCATCTTTCATGGTTTAGTTTGAACAAATGAACAGAGATTTTCATTATATCTCAGAGCTAATGGAGTGTCATATATTGATGTGATGAAAGATGCTTTACAACACTCCAGAATAATGTTACACAAAGGGTAAAACCTGCTTACCTTCCTTATATCAGAAGTGTAAATAAAAGCAAAGGGACTACTTGTATGAGGAAGGTGAGAAATATTGGACCAATCATCAGATAAATGAAGTATTTTTACATATTATAAAAACCACCTTCAGCTGAACATGAAATGCAACTTGTTAATGTCAAACTTATGTCATGGGGAAAAGCAGGAATAAACCAGAGCAGCACGAAATATTTCCTATGTACTTTATAATTTTTTTTTCTTCACTAGCCTAATAAAAGGCTCATGGATGTAGGCGCAGATTATAAATTAGACTGGAGGCAGGTTTTCTACGTCTGCTAGGGAATCAGTGCCAACCTGTCTTCACACACTGTAGCCACAAAATACATACTGAAGTAAGTGCCAGTACTTTAAATAGACAACAAATGTAAGTAAGATTTTGATGTTGGAACAAATTTTCTATCTACTGAAACTAAAACTGGAACTGTAAATACTACAGTTGGAAGATGTGTGTATAATCTTTGATCTCAGTGGGTAAACCACACTATCAACTTTCCATCTCAGATGTTTGGGTTGCATTAGGCCTACTTCAAAATGTATGTATTTAAAAGCTTCTGTATTTTTAGTGCTCCCTTATTTCCTTGATTGAAATATGTAAAATGAAGGGAAAATCTTATTTATATATATAGGAACACAGAAATTGCTCTACTGGGTCTGACCAGTAATGCTGCAAAGCAAGTGTCTGTCTCTGACATGACCTGTACCAGGTGCTTAAGGCCTTGTTTACACAGTCTGGCAGTTAGTTCATAGTTTGGACAGCAGGGGTGTGAATAGCAGTGCACACCAAAAGGCTGCATTATAACTCCCCCATGTGGAAACTGTGGGCACAAACTAAAAAGTTCCTAGTTCACATTGATGTAATTGTTTTAAACAGGGCTATATTACTGCAAGCTAGGCCCCTTTTCCCCCAGAATCCACTCAGGTGCATTACTGTGCAGCATTTGGGTGTGTACTGCTGTTTATGTCCATGTGTCTGAACTGCGGGACAATGTAATCATGGTCCAAGTTGTTTTCTGGCACATAGGCCGCGTCTACACTAGTCCCCTCCTTTTGGAAGGGGCATGGCAATGAGCAAGTTGGGAAGATGCTAATGAGGCTCTACTGTGAATATGCAGCACCTCATTAGCATAATGGCGGCCATGTGCAATTCAAAAGCACCACTTTTGAACTGAGCGCTGCACGTGTAGATAGGGGCCTTTCAAAAGGCCTTTCACTTTTGAATCACGCTTGGCTGCTATTATGCTAATGAGGTGCTCCATATTCATGGCATCCCTCATTAGCATATTCACAACTCGCTCATTACCATGCCCCTTCCGAAAGGAGGGGGCTAGTGTATACGTAGCCATGGTGTCTGATGGTGCAAACAATAAGTTAGAACATTGGATAAGTGATGAGGCTACTCTATCTCAGTCGCATCATCTGAAGATCCTAAGCACGTCCATCTTCCATCCAGAGAATAAGCAGAGGAGTCCATAACCTGACAGCACAGTCTTAGTTTCTGAACTCCGCAGCCTTAGTATGGGAATGCCAAAGTATCTAGTTCAGAATCCTACCTCAGATAGCGGCCAGTAGCAGATGCCTCAGAGGATGGTACAAAAAACCCTGTAATGCAACCAGAATAAAATCTGAATCCTTTTTTAAAAGTATACTACACTTCCTGCTTCAGTATCGTAGTGTGACAGTAATTAATAGGTTAACTATGTGTTAGATACAATACTGTTACCTTTTAAAAATTTTAAATTTGTGGCCTTTTAATTTAATTGAATTAGTTCTTTTGTATTAAGGAATAATAATAATCTTTGTTACGGTAGTGTCCACTGATCGATATAGATCAGGGTCTAATTGTGCTGATCACTTTACAAACTTGTAATAATAGACAGTCCCTGCCCCAAAGATCTTACAATTTAAATAGGCACATTAGACAAATGGTAAGGGATTGAACACACAAGCCAAATACAAGAAGTCCTGTGGCACCTTATAGACTAACAGATATTTTGGAGCATAAGCGTTCATGGGCAAAGACCCATGAAAGCTTGTGCTCCAAAATAGCTCTTAGTCTACAAAGTGCCACAGGACTTTTTGTTGTTTTTGAAGATACAGACTAACTCTTTGACACAAGCCAAATAGCATCATCCAATTCATCTCTTTTATACCATTCATTATTTTACTATATATACTTCTATCATGTTTGGTCTTATTTATCGTTAAACAAAAAAGTCCTAATCTTTTAAAATGTCAGAAGTCTTCTGATACTACTAACCAGTTTTGTCATCTGCCTCTGGAGAGTCTATTTCTACTAAATCCTTTCTGAGAGGGCATAACCAGAATACAACACACTATTGGAGGTGAGGGCATGCCATGAATTTGCATAATGGCATTATGATATTTTCAGTTTTATTCTCTTTCACTTTTGTAATATAATCTAACATCTTCTTTACTTTTTTGACTGTCTATGCAATTGGAACAGATTTTTTACTGTGCTGTCTACAATGACACCTAGATATTTTTCCTCATGGTTACTCCTGAGTGTGTCTGAGAAGTACACATTTCTTTTTCCAATGTACATTAATTAACAGATTGTTACAGTACTCTTATTTATTAAGCAAAGAGGAGGAAAAATATAAAACAATCAGTGAGTTTCTCTATTGCTCTTTTTAAGCAAAAGTGGTGGAAGGCTTTCCCCATTTCAAGACTTCAAAAGCTTGGACTTTTTAAAGTATTATATACCATATTATTAAAATGCTCTTTGTCAACTTTCTGGATATGAAGAAATTTCCATAGACCTATTAAAAAGGCTATGGAAAACCAAGTCTTGAGAGTCTGCATAATTATAACACACCCCTCAGTTTTCAAGACAAACATTTAAGCACGTAAGCTGAATTCTGAATTTTCTCTTTCCATTTTTAGAACTCTGCCTGAAAGATAGTCAGCCATCTTTCTGCAGTTACTGCTAAGGAAAAACTGTCTTCTGACCTTGTTTAAGCAGACACTTAGGATAATTTTACATGTACATAACCTTAAAGCCTTTGGCCAGCAGTTTCTCAGGATAACGTAGTACTTTTGTGTGTGTCCATATTTAGTCATGTTCAAGGCTTTTGCCATGGCATATGCAGATCATATGCACAGAGAAGCATAACATATATCAAAACATCAGCTAGACAACATTTGTGGAAGAGGTTATAGCCAGAGGAATTTAGGACACATATTTCTGTAAATACTGAAGCATTTGTTGTCAAAATATTTCTGCTTTTTATTGTTCTTTTTGTAAGAGACATTTATGTGCCAAAGTGTTTGAGAATTATCTTAACCACAGAACTTTATGCAATGCTCTATGACAAGCAAATAATCAACTGATGAAATCACATGCCTACTACTGCACCTGCACATTTTCTCTTTGAGGCATGAAAACGAACAATTCTCCAGATTTCCATACTGAGAAGTACTGAGCTGGCTTCAAGGCAACAGATCTGTACAAAATGAGAAAGTTTGAGGGTTCTTTGTGAACTTTTATTGAGGCTCAGAAGAAAGCTGTTTGGCACAGGTGTTTCTGTAATTGTGATACACTGGAAAAAATTCAGTGTTCAAGGGGACTTGCACTGCGGCTACAGCTGTTCTAACTCATACTTCTACATGCATGGTGTGGTGTTTTAGAGTCAACGCACTTGGTTGTGTCATAAAAGAACAACTAGGAAGGAGTATTAGCTTGACCATGGTGGGTTTTTTTTTTCTTCATTTATTTTTCATTAGTAGAAACTCCTTTGGTGCATGTTTGTGCCAGTGCAAAGTGTCTAGGGAGGGAGAATGGCTTAGTCAGCCAACAAAACTTCTCATCCTCAATGGGAGTCATCACCCACTAATCCTGGGGCTTAGTGGACCAGGACTACTGTTTCTTGCTGTCATCTCCAGTCCCCTGCAGCAGCATGCTGAGGCTCAGAAAGAGTGGGGAAAATTTGGCAGAGGCCTTTAACCTCCTTGCTTCCCTCAAAGAACAGCTCATTTAATTATTCTTTTGCTCCACCAGATGGAGGTTGTGGACTCTTCTCTTTCATCTGTGCTTAGAAAGAGAGTGAGAGTGTTTCAAATACCAGACCAGCATGGGCATGTCTACACTGCAACTGGACACCTGTACAGCTGACTGGGACTCATTGGGCTTGAGTTTAGGGGCTGTTTAACTGCAGTGTAAATATTCGGGAGTGGGCTGCAGTCTGAGTCCTGGGACTAGGGTTGATAGCAGTGTTCTCTCTAATTTTGTCCATCACCAGATGGAATACATTTTATGATGTACCAAGGCATATGTGGATGTGCACTACCAATAGAAACACATGCTCCCATCTGTGGACACTCTGCTAATCAGCTGGGCAGCACCTGAACTCTCATGAGCGGCTGCCCAAGCACTCACTTACAGGAAAGATTGCTTGCTAGGCATCTGTCTTTCAATTGGAAGACCTGGTTGAAAAGGGACCCTGGTGGCTCTGATCAGCACTGGTGACCTGAGGGCTTAAAGTCCAGTCACCAGTGCAGAGGGACTAAGAAAGGCTCCCTGCCTGCCCTGGCTCCACATGGCTCCTGGAAGTGGCGACACAGCACCCCTCTGGCTCTCAGGTGCAGCGGCAGACAGGGGGCTCTGCGTGCCTCCCCCATCGTGAGCGATAGCTCTGTAGCACCCGTTGTATGGGAACTGCAGCCAATGGAAAGTGCAAGGGTGGTGTCCATGGATGGGGCAGTGCATGGAGCTGCCTGGCTGTTCCTTCACCTACGAGCATAGCCAGAGGCAGGATACGTCACTGCTTCAGGAGACCAAATGAGGTAAGTGCCACCTGGAGCCTTCAGCTCAACCACATTTTCAGAGCCTCCAATTATACCCCAGAGTCTGCATCCTGAGTCAGAAATCTCATCTCCCCACACTACAGCCCCCTGCCTCAGCTCTGAGCCCACTCCTGCACCCAAATGCCCTCCTAGAGCCCACACCTCCCACCCCTTTGTCCCCTCTCTGAGTCCTCTTCTGTACCTCAAACTTCTCATCCCTGGTCCTACCCCAGGGCCTGCATCCCCCAGCCAAGCCCTAACCCTGCCCCTCCAGTTCAGCCTCCTGCTTCAGGCTGGTGAAAATGAGCAAGTGAGAGAGCATGAGCAATGGAGGAAGAGGGATGAATAAGCAGGGTCAAGGCCTCAGAGAAGGGGTGGGACCTCTGGCCAGGGAGCTGGGCAAAGATGTTTTGTTTTCTGAGTCAGAGAGTTGGCAACACTACCAGGGACCTTCCCATCCCTCAGGGTTCTAGAGCCCAGGCTGCAGCCTATACCACAATTAAACAGCCCCTTAGCCCGGGCCCTGTGAGCCTGGGTGAGTTGTCATGGTCAAGCCATGTGTTTTTAATCACAACGTACACATACCCTGTGTCTAGCAGAGCATGTATCAAATACATCGGGGACATCTAACAAAGTACTGATGATTATTTAGTATTTCTATACAGTGCTATAGATATGCATGGTGCTTTACACAGAAAATAAGATATGGTCTATGCCCTCAGGAGACTACGGTCTAATCTGGATGCAATCTGTATCAGAGTTTGTACTCTGCTGCTGAAAGAAGGTCTTGTTCTGCTATACACTTCTTTATGGAGAAACTGAATCCAGGGATCTGTAAATTTGCTCCTACATGTGATGATGGGTTAGATTGTAAAGCATTGATCACAATGAGCATTTGTTCATTGGTTTGATAATTAGGCATTTTCATAGTTCTTTTTTGAGCGTGGCGGGAATTTTAATGAGGGACGGAGAGGTTATGCCAACCCTTAAGATCACAAAGGGGGAAAACCATGATAGAGATCTATAAACTCATGACTGGCTTGGAACAAATGAATAAAGAAAAGTTATTTGTTCCCATGACAGAACAAAGGGTCACCAAATTAAATTAGTGGTTAGCAGGTTTAAAAGTAACAAAAGGAAGTTTTTCTTCACACAACACACAGTAGGCCTGTGGAACTCCTTGCCAGAGGATATTGTGAAGACCAGGACTTTAACAGAGTTTAAAAAAAAGAGATAAATAAATTCATGAAGGTTAGGTCCATCGACGGCTATTAGCTAGGATGGGTAGGAATGGTGTCCCTAGGAATGTTTAGTCAGAGGTTAAAAATGGATGACAACAGAGGGATCTCTCAATGATTTCCTGTTTTGTTTACTCCTTCTGGGGCATCTGACTTTAGCCACTGTTGGAAGACAGGATACTGGGCTAGATGGACATTTAGTCTGACCCAGTGTGGCCATTCTTATTTTCTGAAAAATTAACAAACAGCCCAGCTACCGGAAGGTGAAATGACAAGGGAGGCACCAGACAGTTACTATAGCTGGCAAAAAATGAGTCTTCAGTTTAGACTGAAACTAATCTGATTCTGCTCTTACCTAGTTTGATATATCTTGCTTAAACTGCAGCAAGGGAGGTTTATGGTGGACATTAGGAAAAAGTTCCTAACTGTCAGGGTGGAATAAATTGCCTAGGGAGGTTGTGGAATCTCCATCTCTGGAGATATTTAAGAACAGATTAGATAAATGTCTATCAGGGATGGTCTAGACAGTACTTGGTCCTGCCGTGAGGGCAGGGGGCTGGACTCGATGACCTCTCGAGGTCCCTTCCAGCCCTAGTATTCTATGATATCTATGATATTCTATATCTATGATTCTATACTATATGCAATGACATCAGTGGAGTTATTCCTTATTCAAATTGCTATAACTCATGACGGAATCAAGCTCAGTAACATCAGCTGAAGATGTTCTCAGCAGAGGATTCTGCTCTGAGTTTCAGTGGAGAGAAATGGATCTGTTTGATAAATATAATCCAGAATCCACTTTAGTATGCTGGGGGCTCTGATCTTTTCCACTCTTTGGATCCTCATTGGCTTTAAAAAGGCTATGCCAATCTGCATCGAGTGTCAGAGGGGTAGCTGTGTTAGTCTGGATCTGCAAAAGCAACGAGGGGTCCTGTGGCACCTTATAGACTAACAGAAATGTATGAGCATAAGCTTTCGTGGGCAAAGACCCACAGATGACTACCTGCATCTGACGAAGTGGGTCTTTGCCCACAAAAGCTTATGCTCATACATTTGTTTTAGTCTATAATCTGCATCAAGAATCTAAAGTTAACCCTTGTCTCAGCCAAGTGTCTGTACCTTAGTACATGTAGGCCAACCAAGAGCTAAATCATAGGAACCAGTGTTCACAATATATGTCTATAATTGTAACTGTATCTGTAGCAACACTTGAAGGGCTATACACAATGGCTATATCTGCACTAAATGCATCTGTCAATAGTAATGTCTCTCAACAGAGTTGCGTCAACAGAAACTCTGTCGACAGAGTGCGTCTACACACAAGTGCAGATCAACAGAGCAATCTGCTCGGTTGACAGAGAGCAGTCAGACTGCCATGCCCTCTGTCAACATAACGGCTGACTGGAAGCTCTGCAAACAGGGCTGGCCAGTGAACTGGATGCCCCACTGTTCACAGAAGCATCTACACTGCACTTCTGTCAACAGAGTTCTGTCAAAAGAGCGTTATTGCTCAAAAATTTGAGGGATAACACCGTCAAGACAAAAGCAAAGTTCTGTTGAGACTCTGTCAACAGAATGCTTTGTGTGTGTAGATGCTCCCTGAGTTATGTCAATAAGGTCCCTTCTGTCAACAAAACTCTCTCGTGTAGACACAGCCAATGTGTCTCAGGCCTGCTTCATAGGCTGCACACTACTTAGAGTTTATAGTATTTGACTGTTGCTTTCTCTTGTGAAAGTCTTTGGAGATTCTGTTCCTCTTTGAAGCTTTTCTGATTGCTGATGGAGGAGGATTCACTTTACATTAACAAAGTTGTGGGTCTCATTTGGATGATTCCCATGTCAATAGCATGTTCCAATTCAAGCATCCCCATATTATAAAGGAAGACTTGACCCTTTGTAAGACTTCCATAGTGGCTGAATGTATCATTTCAGGTGTTCTATTCCTAAGTGTAGAGATGGAGTGGAAATTGCGGGCTTATTTAAAAGATTTGCATGTCTTCTTGGAGTGGATCTTGGAGTGTCATCTTCCCTGAAGAACTCTTTTGAAGGAGGAAAACTCCTCCTTGACAGGGTAAGGACTTCAGACTGTATTTCTTGCATGATTCCATCACTCTTCTTATAGAATGGTGATAGCATCTTATCACAATACATGAAGAATAGCATTCTTGTGCCATTTCTCTCTCATGATTCATAGCATTTGTATGTGCAATTCCAGTTCTGTAGGAACTTGCCAAATGTATGTCACACGTATTTAGAAGATGGATTATTGTTTATTTGAAATAGGAACAGTTGGTTAAGTTGTTCAAAGGACATCTTTTATCCTTTCATATTTAAGGGTCATACTGTTGGATGCTGGTTAATTGTACTTTCTCACCAACACTAATAAATAAGGAGAGCTACAGACCAACCCATCTGCATGAATTGGCTATTTTATTCCTTCCTGGACTGGAAATGTGTTATTTTCTATTTTTATTCCTTTAGCAGGCATGCATATAAAAAGACTACCATTTATTTTATGAACGTATGGTATAGTGCACACATCTGTTCATTTAACTGAATTGTATAGTTACACGACAGCTGTCTTCAGGGCACTACGTTGAA
Organism: Carettochelys insculpta; assembly: GCF_033958435.1. Classification (NCBI taxonomy): domain Eukaryota; kingdom Metazoa; phylum Chordata; order Testudines; family Carettochelyidae; genus Carettochelys; species Carettochelys insculpta. Next base: position 97,686,951 of record NC_134141.1, read on the forward strand.
GTCAACTCAATTCTGCAAGCCAAACCTCTCCCCTTTTGCCTATTTCCTTTTACTCTCTCTCTCGCTCTCCCTCTCTCTTTTTTACCCCCAGAGCTGTCTCATATGCTAGTTAGATTTAATTATTTGAATTCTTATTTAAAGTTTGAATTCACTGCCCAGTGAATTGCTGGAGGGTGAATCGAATTAAAAAAGAAAAGATTTTAAATAGAAACCAACTTGGATAATGAACATTTTGTTTCAAAATACAGAAATTTACTGAAATACTTATGCAACTTCTTTCCTATTTTTCCCAATGAAACAATATTTCACAACGTGAAAAGAACAGCTTATGTTTCTGTCATACAGCAAAATCAAAGATAGCTACACTGTAACTGGGCTCAAGACAACTCAAAGACATACGTCAGGGGTCTGCACCCCCCCAGCAAGGTGCCAACAGTGGCACACAAGCCAATTTTCATTGGCACACAAGGCGGAGCTCGGCCCTGTCCCTCCTCCTCCATGCAGCCAAGAGCTTGATCAAAGCCATGCCGCCTGAGGAGTAACTAAAGACTGACTAATGCTACCAACCACTACCTAAATGGCAAAGTTCTGCCTCTTAATTTAGTTATTAATGAACTTGTTGAAAGGAGGACTATTAGTGATTTAACAAAGTATCACCAGCACTTGGACCATACATAGAGGTCAAAAGGTCAAATTTTGGCACTTCGCCTCAGAAAAGGTGCTGACCCCAATGTATGTCACAAGATCATGGTCTAATCAAACGTTGCAATAATACTCAGCTATTTGTATGCGGTACTGGGTAACATGAGGTATCTGCAGCTGACCTAGCTGTCTCCTGTGTGACTTTAAATATAAGGAAACTCCTGGAAGAACCAATGAAGGAAACAGCTGTGATTTCAGAGAACAGAAACTGGACTTTTTAGATGATTAACATGACATGAATACTTTCACACAAAGACAATGAGACAGGAAGGTTTCAGCTATAAAGAATGTCATGAAAGAAGGGTTGTGGATGAGATAACAAAAAGAATCCAAATGGGATAATTTGGATGAAGTTTTAAAGAGTCAGGAGATCTCAAAGCAATTTGCAAAGGAGGTCAATGTCATTATCCTATTATAGGATTGGGAAATTGGCACATGGGTAAATGAAGCAAGCCAGGTATAGAACTCAGGTCTGCTGGTCTTCTATGGACATTGAGAGGAGGATGAGCAAGATGTAGATACAGGGGGCTTCTAAAGCCCTGAAATGGACAAAGATAAGTTTAGATAGAGTTTAAGGATTTGATGAGTAGAGAGTGAGGCAGGTGATTTTAGCATGTGCCTTTTCAAAAGTGAAGACAAACAAGATGAGGTGCAAGGAAGACAGACAGAGATGACTATATGATAGACAGGGCTTTCAGTGGCAGGAAGGAAAAGGTGCTAGTTGAGGTCAGTTACAGAGAAGGAATCAATAAGAAAGAGCGAGAATCTGCCTCTAGGAGGTAGAGAAACAGCCTAAAGGTAGCACAGAGACTGAGAGCTTTGGTGATGGAGAGGGACAGTGAAATGTATCCAAAATGCTTTTAATCATCCAAAAATGGCAAAGGAACAGACAAATTAAGGTGGTACAAGAATGAGGAATGATGGATATTTTCAAACTTTTGAACCAAGAGAGATTAGTATGTTTATTTTGTAAGGAATATCACTCCCAATAGCAGGCTAGTGGCCTGCCTGTATCACAGCTCACAGGAATGTTAGGGAATACCAGAGGGTCGCTGCAAGGGGAGGAGAGCAGTATCTTTGGAATTGCTGCTTCTTTCACCTGCATATTGGTAGTAGCAGGCAGGTCTTGTTCTAAGCTCAGACTACATTGGTCCCGTGTCACTGAACCAGGTGGAAGGAGAAGTAGCCTGCTACTGGTATAAACTAGTAGAGGTCTGATACAATGGCCAGACAATGAAGTCAAATTAAACAACAACAACAACAACAACCACCCCCCCAAAAAAACCCAAAACCAAAACCAAAACAAAAAACCCAAACAACTGCGATTGAGTTCACTGAAATATTGGATCAACAATTGCAATTCACTTCTCCCCAAAGAAGTCATTGTGACCACAACGGACAGCCGCTGAGGTGGTGCATCTACATGTCACTCGTTATTTAAGGGGAGCTGTAATGTTAGAATTTTATCCCTGTAGCATTAGCTTAAGACAGTTAACACAGTAAAGCTACGTGCTTCATTGCTTGAAAGTCTGTGTCTACAATAACTTCTCAGAAGTCACCACTATAGCACAGAGCACTTATTAAGACCAGAAAAGCCAAGGCTAAATTTTAATTTAAAAAATCAGCAGAAAAAATAACGAGGAACATTTTATATTGGAATAAAAAAAGACACACCAGATTCAAACCCACAAAACCATCCAGTCTACAGTGAAATACATTATTCTCAAAAACAATGGCTATCACCCAAACATTTGTTTTCACATGATTAATTGTATTAAAAACAAATGAAAAAATAATTTTCTTTTATGTGTTTACTATCAGTCTGCAACCTAGAACCTAGTTCAATATTTGAAGGTTTTAATATAAACTGGTCATATTAGGTTAAGTAAAAAAATATGTTCAGAATGGAAATAATAATGTGTTGTATTTTCTTTTACAAGGCTCAAATAGCTTCCATTCTACTAATAACTTTATATCTTTACAAATGTGTATAGGAAATGTTTGTAGCATAACGATCTATGGTGGCTTTTTTATATCACTTGTAAGAGAGTCAGGGCAACAGACCTCTGGTGGAAGGCAGCCCAGAACCTACCCTGGGCTAGGGTAAAGACAGAAGGAGTTAATTAAGCTCCCAGGTGGAGGCAATAGGGTGTGGTACAAGTAATCAGTTAGTAAGGTTCAGCTGAGCTAACTGCTGGGCGGGTTAAAAGTAGGGGAGGCAAACAGAGCAAGGGATAGAGGAGGCAGAGGAGGGTGAGAGAGACTGTGAGGGAACTAAAGATTAGCCAGAGCAGGTCAGGGGGAAGAGAGTGTGGACAGCAGGGCTGGGAAGGGAGGAGTGGTGGGCCCCTGGTCCCAAGCCAGGCTACAGATTTGTGAGGGGAAAAGGCCAAGGGCCTCAGCCAAGGTGGGGGGCACCTCGGCACACACTGCATGGGCTGTGTTTTGGTGCTTTGTTAGGCATACTGCACTTTTGTTGTGCGTAGCATTCTTTAAAAGTCCTACTGCCTATAATTTTGGTTTCTTTGTGGATTCACAGAGGAGCTACAAACCCTCCAACTTCTGTAAGCTGTCATGGGTTCCTTTGTCATCAGGGTGTTTGAGTCACCTGTGAGTTGCATGTCATAAACTAGTTGTACAGTACTCTCACATACATAGGGATCATTTGTTGAGATTTTGGCTTTGAATTGACTGTGCAGCATTTTGTCTTTGTTACATCCTGCAGTAAACCAACTGAGGCACTTAGAATGTTAGTTAAACAGAAAATGGTGTATGCCAGTGGTGTGACATGTGACTCATTGGGGGTCTATGTATATCCCATGAGACATTTTGTGCACCCTTGCCCACGTGTAGGTTTGCCACAATCTGCTGGTTTCCATCAAAGTAGTTTTTTTTTCTATCAGGATTATTGAAGTATCACACACATCTAAAACAAGGGCATGTGAAGTGAGGTGCATGTTGATTGCACGCAACTTTGACAATGAGAGCCATGTGCTTCCTCTGTATCCAATGGAAATGTTGCTATGGTTCAATAGGCACACCCCACAAATTCTAAGCACACAGGCACAGTTAGCAAAACTACTCTATCCAAGAAAACTAGCCTTGTTATGACAATCTCGAGGCCCACTGAGATGAAGGAGGACTGCTCATGTGGCACTCACTAGACCAGGTAGCCCGTTGTTGATGTACGTTGAAGTGAACATCAAGATCTGTTGACACAACAGGCACTTTCATAACACTTTGCACTTCTCTAAGGCCCCTGTACTAGTTATTTCAAAGCACTTCGCAAAGATTAAGGGGCAGAGTCCATCATCCTTGAATTATATTTTACTATGCAAGTAGTTACACTGAAGGTAGTTACTTGTTGGATAGTTAACTATAGCCTATCATGCATGGCAGCATTGGACCTGAATTCTTATAATATCTCTGTGAGATGGGTAAAAAGTACAGTACCCTACCCATTTTACTGGTGTTATATATTTTAGACATTTAAAGAAGGAATGCGCTCAGAGGCTCATAATAATGCTGTGGCAGACCTTAGGAAGGCTGACTTTCAATCCCTTGAAATCTTGGGGTTCTCTAAAAATATAGTCAATACATGAAGGCCCTTTGGCTTTAGGTTTTATTTACTCTTTTTTTAAAAAATTTGGATTTACAAAATCAGGTAAAACAATTGTGATAAAATTCTGGTGTTGTACAAAAGAGGTGTGTTTTGTCAGCCATATTTATTGGCCTGAATTTTCAGACAAATTCATGAAATAAATGTGTATGCCAGTGACCAGTGGAATATTTAATCAGACATTCACACAGGCCATCACTGTGGTGGTAGGGACAATCCCACTTCGGAGTACAAGGCTGTCACCCACGCTTCTGAAAATCTATACCTGTGTTTTTAGACTATTAACAATGAAGCTCCAGAAGGGTGGTCCCTTCTTGTGAGTGTAAGCTACATCCGATTTTTCAGGCCCCCCTTTGAATTGCTGGTAGGAGCCTGATAGGCTCCTTGTACTGACTGAGTGCAAGTACATAGCAGATAGTTAGAATGCAGCTATTCATATTTGTACCCGGTGTTCATTTTCTAGTCACGATATGGCCAGCAGAACTACTCCAAATATAAATTCATACCTCAGAGCCCCTCTTTACACATTTCACTGGGGAGCTTTACAGAAAAAAAAACACAAAAAAACAACTGAATCGGAAACATTGCCCAGTAGCCACACACATGGCCCATATTCAACTCCTTCCCTCAGAGGTAGTTGACTTTTCAATGGAGTTCAACAAATGTGCAAGGCTACATGGTCACCATCTGCCACTGGACAGCTGCTTGTCTAGCTAAAATGAAACCAGGTAAGAAACTGGTTGTGCTGGTGGGAAGAGGATCGGGCTTCAAAAATTAATTCTATAGAAAGAATCTGCCTATTCATCATAAAATTGTCAGCATCTTTGGGATCCTACTGGTCTCCTCACTGATCTGAAGATTCAAATAGTGATGACCTCTAGAAAATGCTTCTTCCAGTTGTATCTGAGCAGAATACTACACCAAATCCTCAACAGGACTGGCCTGAATTTTTCTGCTGAGCTTCAACTCTAGGTGGGATCATCACTAAGTGGAATGTTATTCAGTAGGGAGCCAACATAGTGGCTGAAAAATCTATGTAATAGCACCAGTTCTGTCTTGAAAGAACAGATCCACTTTATGGTATTTTTACTAATCTTCAATGCTCACAATGGATCAGGTCTCAAATGCTTGGGAAAATGAGTCTCTGAGTGACCATAATGTTCCATAACAACTGTGCTCTCCTAGAACAGTGGACCGTTCACGGTGGCTATGATTATACTAGCAAGTTTTGCCAACAAAACCCTGATTTGACAATACTGGTGGAACATCCACACATAAAAAGTGTTTTGTTGACAAACTGTCAACAAAACTCAACACTTTCACTGGCAATGTTCTGCCTTTGAGCCATGAGGCATAACACTGCTGTCAACAGATTCTGTCAACAAAAAAGCTATGTGGATATTCGGGGGTGGGTGGAACCTTCTCTTGACAGACAGGGCATCCAGAACAATGTGCAGCCCTGTCTGCTGTGCTTCTGGAGGCCTGTTTTGTTGAGAGAGCAGCTGGGCAGTCTAGCTGCTCTGTCGACAGAACAGAGCACTCTTCTGATTGGCTTTTGTGTGTGGCCACACTCTGTCAACAGAAGTTTTGGTAGGAAATGTGTTCTGACAGTGAATTCTGTTAACAGATCACTGTAGTTTAACCATAGCCAGTGAGTGTAAGGACTGTAGACAAAGCTTTTCCAATGACCATCTCAAGGTTTTGAAATTTTCTTTTACAAGATATCAGAATAGCCTCAAAGCTTACTGCTTTCAGGTTGTAGTGGAAAACTGATTACTTTGGCCTAATCTTGTCCAAATAATTTTTAAAAAGCAAAACCAGAACAAACCTCCTGATACCTAATGTCAACACTCTTCTCTGCCATTGAATAGTAGGACGGGAGAAACTTTGTTTATTTATCTGATAAGACTGTCAGCTACTCTGGTGATGAGAATAATGGGACTAGAAGGGTGATTCAAACTGGGATATTATGTTCTACATATGGGTGTTTTAAAAAATTAATTATGGGGATGTTAGACTTTCCATAACGGAAGTTGGTGTTAGCCTTCCATTATTTAATAAATTTTTGCAACATGCTTGGAGAGTCTCAGGAGAAATTTGCTACAATGCATAGGTTGAGTGAAAAGTGTCATTATTACATTTAATACCCTATTATCTTCAACATGATCTTAATAATAAATGGGGTGGCAATGTTCATGTAAAACATTCTTTGCTTTTAAACATGAAGTAAACAAACTTCATTTTCCAAATTAAAACTAATTACCTTTCAGTGCTTCCATTTTTCTTTGTCTTTCAGTGAGCAAAGGCAGGAAATCAGTTATAATTCACACCATTTTGTGATATGCTGCTTTTTCTGATGAATTTTGGTCACAAAGCTGAGCCCACTTGTATAACTAAAACATCACAGAGGATGTTTTCCACTTCATTCTTTTATTAATCACTTTTTAGTTCTTGTAAATAGTTTGCTCAAGTGTATCCTCAATACGTCATAGGGACTTCAGTGAGTAACTGGTGGTTCAGCTGTGAGAAATGTAGCCCATGAAATTTTTACATGCATTTTCTCATCATCATAGTGCTTTCTTCCCATTCCATTTAATTTGTCAGAGACAAATGTTTTGAGTTTAGAGCCACACCAAACATTTATTATTTCCAGTTATTTTACAATATATTTCTATTTCTTACAAAAAGAAAAAAAATAAAGAGGGATTAGCTCTGTGGAGACAGCTATTAAGGACTTGAAAACGTACATAGGAAGATAAGTATTTAAGCATTATTCCTCCCTCTGATGAAGATTTTTAGTATTTCTTGGAGATACTTTTATTTCACTAACAGTTTTCTCCTTCTCAATCCAGCTGCTTCTTCTGTCTGATTTTGCAGAGAAGGTATAAATCCTGTGGTTATGACATCACAGTTAGTTCCTGCGGAAATGACTGTACTATCATAAACAAAATATTATGATTTCACTGCAGGACCAAATAAGAGGAGAAAATATGTTGTCAGTGAGAAAATGTTCCTTTAAATCCCTGTAGTAATTTTAAAAGTTGCAAAATTGCCAGTTTTACCTGTTGAGCACCAACAATATGCTGCCCAGATGTGCTACACAATATACTAGAATGAGACATTCCTTGCCCCAAGGAGCTTACAACCTGAGTTAGACAGAAACATTATACAGCATGCATAAAATACACCTGGCAAGAATGCAGACTTGAAGCAGAGGCAAGGCTGACGACTGATCATCACTGAAAGGCTTTGTGGAAGAACTGTGTTTAACACGGGTTTGATAAAAGAGAGGATTAGCTGGAGCTGGGCCATTGGAGCTGCAGGCACTTAGCACATCTCAGAAGCAGGCATGTTAAGTAGACAGTTTCAAGCATAAAGGGAAACATAGAAGAGGTTTCCAATGGAGGAAAGAAGCTATGCAAAGGAGACATCTCGGAGTGGGGTTAGATCAAAACAAAGGGAGTGAGAGCATCTCTATGAGGAAACAAGGGCAGAGCTGTAATCAGAAGTGCAGTTGAGAAAGACTTTGAAGCAGAGAATGAAAAGTTTGACTTTGAGGGAGAATAGTCAGGAAAGCCAGTGGCTTGGAAAGGAGTGATGTGTTTCAGTGTAGTGAGAGAGGAAGGTGAATTTAGAAGTGTCTTAAATAATCTGGACCTGAGCAAGACAAAGTGCAAGGAGAGTGATAAGGAAGAAGCTGCAGAAATCCATGGCTGTGTCTAAACTACATTGCCCTTATGGAGGAGGAATGCAAATGAGGGAGACTGCAAATGCAAATACAAAAAAAAATAACTTATTCCTGAAAAACTGGAGGTGTACAGGCTTCTTTCAAGAACGGGGTTTTGTTTTGTTTTTTTGAAGGAATCTTGTCTACATGGCTGTTTTTGTTTTCGGAAAAGTCTGTTCCAGAAACGTGATCATGCAAGATTATGCAAATGAAGAATGAAATTTGTAAAGCAGTGCTTCATTTGTATTTTGGATCTCCCTCATTTGCATTCCTCCTCCAAAAGGGGAATGTAGTGTAGACGTGGCTCATGTGCGAAGTGACCAAGGCATGGGCAAAGAGGAAAAGAACAGCTGTTGAAAGTGAAGAGGAAAAATATCAGGATTTTATAGGAGTGTGAAAGTGAAGGGGAGTCCCACAGACAGAAAGAGAGAGAGAAGGGAGGGCGGGAGAACAGAAAATGATACCTGATTTTTCTCTTACATCAGTGGTTTCAACCAGTGTGCCGTGAGAACTATCCAAGTATACCATGAAATTTCATTAGTCTCCCCTCACTGTGGCTCTTTGCAGAGCCCCTGCAGGTGGTGTTGGGGGAACTGACAACCCTGCGTGAGCTGAGGATCAAGCAGCAAGTCTGCCTGAGTCCCAGCTGGTTCAGGGTTTATCAATTATGCTCTTTGCAGAGCCTCCACAAGGGGAAATCCTGACTCTGCAGGATCCTGTTTGTGCTGGAAGGCAGCTGAAATGCTGCTTCCCAGCTCTAAAGAGCTGGATGGGAGCCTGCCCCTACTTCCTGCTGTGGCAATGGGGAAAGTGCGGGTGATGAGAGCCTTTTGGAGATGAGCCATGGTTTAACAGCTGTGTTGGGCTGGTGACGAGGGGAGTTGCTTTCAGTGGTTACTCATTTATTCAACATCCCTGGCAAGGTGTTGAGCAGCTTTTGAAAATGTCTGTGCTCACTCTAAAACAGTGTATTCTGTGGTGGAAATTAACGGACTGGTTGACTACAATATTGAAAAGATCAGTAGCGTGGGTGTTGGATGGAAGACAAGATTTCATCATATTCTGTTTGAGATGATACTAGGCCAACCAAGAGGAGGTTTTGGAGATGTTATTGTGAGATTCAATGGAGGGGAGAAGTTGGGGTGGGTTGGAAAGTCGATTTGGAAGAAATCAGCATACAGAGAATAACTAAAGCCATGAGAATGACTGAAGTCACACACTTACAGGCTTCAATGTGTGCAGTTTTCTAACTCCTATTGTGACTTTAAGTTCTGGAATTCCCCTTAAGTGGCAGAGTTCAAAACTAGTCAGCCCCAAATATGTTGAAGATTGAAAAGCAGAATAGTAATACACTCATACATGTATTTGTGTGATGCTTTTTCTGTTCCCTATTAGGTTCATCACAAGGCACCTGCCTCTGGGTGGCTGTGGCAAAAGCTTTCCACTCTTGCATTAAATAACTTTCATGTCTCTATAAGATGACAAAATCTTTGCAATGTCCCATCCCGTTATCTTTTAGACCACCAGTAAAAAATGTTCTGTCCCTATTTTCTAACTGCTGCCTGGCACAAGCCATATATCAAACATTACCCCATTAAGTGTTTGCCCACATTGCATATAGCATTCCTACCTCCACTGGCATATTGAGACAGATTCTCAGCTGTTGTAAACACTTATAGATGTAGCCATACATTGTCTGAGATTCAGCAATGCCAACTGATGCTGGCTGAGAATTGCATTAATTGCTACTACTCAGTTGTGGGTGTCTGGAGTGGCACTGCAGCCATGCCCTGCATACACTGAAGTTTTGGTGGGGACAGATGAAGTTGTAGTGAAATCTATTCTGTTATTATTGTAACTCAATGTGGCAGAATTATCATGACACTTTGCCAGCCCAGACACACAAAATCTACTTGCATGTTCTTGGTTATGGTGATTATACTAATAAAAAATGATACAGTAAACCCCTGAGATATGCGCGACTGAGTTGCGCGTGTCTCAGGTTAATGTAACTGCTGCCCCAACAGGCGTGGGGAAACTGCTTCTGTCAGGGCAGCAGACAACAATCAGGCTGTTGCCATTGACAGGAGTGGGGAAACTGAAATAATCACTCACTGGAGCCAGGAAACTGACCAGGGCTGGTGCCCCGGTCAGTTTCCTGGCTCCCCGAGTTGCACGGGAAATTTGACTTACTCAGGGGGTGAGAGAATACAACCCCCGTGTAAGTCAGCGGCCTACTGTATTCTACTTATCTGTAAAACAAACACATAAAAATATGATTTTGCAAGTCTATTGTAAGATACGTGATAAATATGCTTTTAAAAACCATTTATCCTACCTGGTCTCATCTCAGTAACATATTCAAATACAATATTACTCCAATTCATTTTTATTCCTTTAAGTTTTTTTGTTATATTAACCATGATGAATTCATTTGTTGCTAATATGGATGTCATAAGTACTTTATCAGATTTCCAACTCAATTCATTATTAATTACATTTACCATTATTTTAAAGAGTTACCCAGATGTGCTTATGATAGAATTAAGGTAAACAATGACTGATTCTTAGAGGTTATGATTAGTGCAGCTCTACACAATTTGACAAAACCTCATGTGCCTTTAAATATAAAGCACCTGCCAAACCACATGTGCACCAGACTTCTCAAATTCCTCTTCACTCATTAATACAGAAAGGTTGGTGTAGCAGAGACCTAGCTCATAGTTTAAAAGTCAGCATGCAGAAAAGTACATTCTTTCCAAAACCAGGCGTATTTCCTCTTCAAAAACCACATACTCTGTAACGGCAGCTTTTAGTAAACCACTGGATCCCTGATTGAAATATTGTCTTACTGCCCTCAATTTTTTTTCAGCTGGTGAATTACATTCTGACTCACAAGTAAGATATTACATACAAATAAACTATCAGAGTTTAATTCAAGCATAGATGTTAGAGATGGTGAAGGTCTATAGGACCATATAGTCTAAAACACTGCCAGTTCAGGATTGTTCCCTACTTTAAATTTAAATTTAAAACTGTTTAGTCCAGTCTAATTTTGAAACTTTCCAGTGACAGACACCCTAGGGGTCTATTCCAAACCTAATATCTCTCATTGTCAGGATCTTTCTTTCTTTCTTTCTTTCTTTCTTTCTTCAATATCTGTAAATGTTCTTCCCATCTCCTTTTTGCCCAAGTTCCATGATCTAATCTGATGGAGTTTTTCAAATTATTTAATAAATATTGGATAACCCTGTTACTGAAATGTCTGAAGAAATATCTGAAACTTTTGGCTAAATGAGTTTTTGGATGTTTGGGTGAAGCTGGAATGGCTTACTAGATATGAAAAGGCAGCACCCTGTCCCAGAAAAGAATGAAAATGAGAAAGACAGCTGCTTTGCTGTGCTTAAGCCCTGGACCTTACGCTTTAAGTTTTTCAGTCTGTCTAACTTTAAAGGAGTTGTAATCCCAGCCTATTTGCAAAGCTGACCATCATTCTCATTCAGTACAATTGCAGAGTTTTCATTAACTGGAGTTTGGTGTAATGGGAAAATATGCAACATCTAAGGAGAATGAAAACCTAACCTTGGCCTCACTAAGTCAATGGGAGTTTTTCCATTGGCTTTAATGGAGCCAGGACTTCACCCAGAACATTTATGCATAATACTGCCATTAACCAAATAAGAGCTACCTGTATAAATACTATATGCTTCTAAACAAGGACAGGACTTCTATTGGCTGAGCTGAATTTTACTTTCCTGGTATTTAGAACAACTTCATTGCATTTGCCTTCTCCAACATTGCTTTGCTTTACTGACCTCTGTGCTTTATATATTGAGTCTGTTCTGGTACGGCTATGATCTGAAGAAGTCAGTCTGTCCCATGAAAGCTCATCACCTAATAAATTATTTTGCTAGTCTTTAAAGTGCTACATGACTGCTTTTTAGTTTTGATAGAATACAAAGCAACATGGCTATCTCTATGTCACCAATCATCATTAAAAGAAGCTTTCAGGAGGAAGCTTTTGTAACTTATCTGCTCTTATACTAGTTCATTCACAGAAAGAGAGAACACCAGTTGCAAGGAGAAAAATAGTTGTCATAATCCTTTAGGAACGAAGGAGGGTCATGTGGCTACAGTACAGGACTAAGGAGCAGACGATCTGGTTTCAGGTTAACTTTCAGGTTAGTAAATCGATGGGAGTTGTGCTACTTTGAAAATAGGGCAAATTGTATTTAGGTGACTACATATGAATTTCTAGACTATTCTACCCAGGTTTTCATAAAACCTCATGACCGTTGTGTCCGAACACCTTCCAGCAGTGCTTTAAGGACCTGATTTTTAAAGGTATTTAGGTGTCTAAGGACGCAGACAGGTATCTAGTCAGATTGGGGTGACAGCTGATGCTCCCATATTGGACATATTGTGGGGATTATGCCTCTGTATAAACATACACTTCCCTTTTGTGGGTAAAGTGGGTGGCAGTGAGAATGGGACCCAGAGGGGCTGGAGTGGCCACTTTAGGGTTTGGGATTTGGACAGGGGCTAGGGTGGGCATGGCTGCACCCAGGATTGGACTGTGGAGCAAGACCTGGGAGCTGATAGGAACCTCAAGGGATTCTCATTCCCACACTGGAGTCAGAACCTTGCCACACTCCAGCCTAGTCTCAGTGCCCTCGCTCACTCCTCAACCTGCCCTGCCACCTCCTGCATTTTCAGGGAGCTTTCTGTACCTAATTCCCATTGAAATCCTTTGCAAAAGTGGCCCTAGAATTTATATCATGTTGCTCTTTCTTTCTTCCTTCCTCTTCCCACATGAAAAAAAATATTAGGGGAAAACTTCGAAATGGCCATGCTAATGGCCAAATCAGAGAATACTAATGAGGTGCTAAAATGAATATTCAGCATCTCATTAGCATGCTGCCAGCTGCAGAACTTTGAAAGTGCTGTGTTTTGCTCGCGCACGGCTCATCTATACAGGGGTCATTTTCAAAAGGACCCTGCAAATGTCAAAATCCCCTTATTCCTATAGAAAAGGACCCCATGTAGACAAGCTGTGCATGAGTGAAATGCAGCACTTTCGAAGTGCCACGGCTGGCAGCATGCTACAGAGATGGTGAATATTCATTTCAGCACCTCATTAGTATTCTCCGATTTGGCCATTAGCATGGCCATTTCGAAGTTTTTCCCTTGTGTAGATGTGGCCTATATGTGGACTGTGCTAAGGAAAGGCAAGGTGGAAGAAATACTGTAGACAGTGGTGAGGTTTGTGCCTTAGAAATTTTTTATTGCTAACCTGCTGTACTATGCTATTTTGTTGTGCGCACTGTGCAAGGTATATATTTAAGGAAGCTTGGGTTATGCAGTAACAGCATACTGACTTCAGTTAAGGCCTTTAAAATGCTTTCATGTAGCACAATGCCACAGTACTGCAGCAAAATGGTTGTAGTTGTAGTTTTTTGCCTCTGTGTATTCTCACCCTTTCCAATCCTCTCCAAAAAATAGCCAAAGACAGCCTGATGTGGGGCTGAGAGAAAAGGACAATGTGCTAAGGAGAAAACTAGGCCTGTGTAGGAACAGGGTTTTCCATTTCTTCAGAAATTCCAAAAGTTAAGATCCTTTTTCCTGTTCCAAAATAAAAGAGAAATGCAATAAAAACAAACAAAATTTGAAATTTCCTTTGAAAGATAGTCTGGAAAAATTTCATCTTGAGCTGATCAGAACAGTTTATTTTGATAAAATCAAAGCATTTTAGTCCAATATAGCCAGTGTTTAGTCCAATATAGTCCAATTTAGACTATGTGTGTACCCGCACACATGTAGGCACATACACAAGGAATTTAGTTTCAAAAAGAAAAAAATCAAAACTCCTGTTATGTCAGAATAGAACATTTTTGCAGTATTGAAATGCTTTATTTCATTTTTTAAACAAAATTTCATGACAACATGTTTTCAAAAAATATTGATTTCAACAAAAAGCCTGACTTTTATGTCACTATGTGCAGGTTGAACTTCTCCCGACTGGCACCCTCAGGACCTGCCCAGTGCCAGATGAGAGAATTTGCTGGACCACAGGACGTTAATGTTGCCTAGCAGCGCATTACCAACACTTCCATTGCTCACTGGGCTTTTGGACATTTAGGGGTAATTTAAAGCTAAATAACGGCACAGAAAAGTGAGAGCCAGGTCTGGTTGCTGTAAACAAACTTTGTGGGGTCATGGGAAACTTGGCTACATCCATGATAGGTGGTAGTCTGGTTAATTAAAATCAAGCCAGATTACAGATGTTGCCAGACAAGAGAGTTCTGGATTTGAGAGGTTCAATGTGTATTTTACCTTGTTTCGTATCATGCAAAAGAACTTTGTAGGAAACCCATGGGGTCAAAATCAGTAAAGTGGTTTTTGGGCCTGATTCTTGCATACACCTGTCCAATCATTGCTTGCAATTGATATTTGTGTAAGCAAGAGGCAAATTAAACTCCTACACATTCTTCATGTTCAGTGCATGGGGGCTGGGTGGTGGTGGTAGCCTATGATATACAGGACGTCAGACTAGATGATCTAATGGTACTCTCTGGTTTTAAACTCCATTACCCTGTTCTAATAGCTATAAAATATTAACTCTCATTTTATCAATACACTCAAACATTTTTGCATAGAGGGACCCAAGCCAGCACACTATATCTGAGTATTCTCAGTCTCTAAGAAGCATAGCTCTGAACTTTGCAGTTTGTGTCTATCTCTAAGTTTGTATTATAGTTCTGACCTATAGGAAATGTTAGACAAGGTGAGTGAGGTAACATCTTTTTTATTAGGCCAGCTTCTGTTGATGGGAGAGACAAGGTTTTGAGCTATGCAGAGCTTCAGGGCTTGAAAGCTTGTCTCTTGCCAACAGAAGTTGGTCCAATAAAAGATATTACCCTGCCCTTCTTGTCTCTCTAATATCCTGGGGCTGACAAGGCTACAACTTCAGGGAATATTGTAGAAAACAAGTCAGAATCTCAGACATAAAATCATTGTATATGGTGCAGCAATGGGTTACTACAGCACAAAGGCCTTCATTGGAAGCTGAAATTAAAAATAATATTAGCATTATATTATTTAGCTTTGTAACTGATGCATCACTTTATATTCTACAGCTGGCTATATATGTCTAATAACAGCCCCCAATCTGCTTAATAAAATGGCCTTGTTATTTATTTTTTGACTTCAAAATATATTTGAAGTATTATCAAGTTCAGCTCTAATGACGAAAAATGTGGCTCATTCACAACTAGCACTGTTTATGTTATTTTTCAGTGTCTTCATTTAACCTCACCATAAAAACACCCACTCACAGTGTTCTTGCTCAACCATTTTCTGAAACCAGACTCCACTTAGTTGGACTGGCTAAGTCTAGTTCCAGAAACCTCCTGGGCATTAGCATTAAGAATTCCAGCAAAAGCTTTGGGCTCCCTGGGAACCACGCGGAGGGAATGCTTATGACAATGTCTTTATCTCTTCTGCTGGGACACTGGCCTATGCCTTTAAAAATATGTTTGCTTACTTTTGTCTTTAAAATTCTGGGACATTTTCTCAGGCCAAAACCAAAGTCAACCTCACTGAGCTCTCTTTGTTTCTTTATTGATGGTTCTGTAATAAAATAGAAAAGGTTTTTCAAAAATGTGTTTGTTATTCTAACTTCACCCTAATTCCTCCCAAATAGGAGATGGCTCTGAGTAGTCTTAAGGCATGGAAAGTTCCTAAAGATCTGAAGGAGTTAAAGGAATTAACTTTGCTTCCTAAAATACCTAGCCTGCCATTCTACAGAAAGAAAACAAAAATAAACAAACTGCTTCAAGAAGTCAGGTGTAATAAGAACCTTTTCTTTTTTATTTGCCCTTAACTTCATCTAGATTTTATCCTTCCCCTTCTTTCCTGATCAGTGAATTGTCAGTAGAAAAGTTGCTGAAAGAGCGGCATGGCTGGTATTTTGGAAAACATCTTGGTGGTTTTCTTCAATAAATTCCCAAGGGAGTACCTGCAGCTGCAGCAAATAGCTATAGTTCAATGGAGCACCCAATTCTCCGACACGATGAAGTTGAGTTAAATATCATGGGCTAACAATTCACATGTGTTTATCCCTTTTTATCTTCACTTAGTGCTCATTGCTAAATGCTACAGTTTGCTTGCGTTCTGTATGCGGAATGTCCCTGGAAGCCAAGGAAAGCTTTCCATACCAATCGATGACCTTTTGTAAAATGTAGAGGCTCACCAAATAGGTCATCAGAAATTCTGATACCAGTGTAAGCACACTGATACAGAAAAACAAATATAGTCAAATGGAACATATAATTTTGAAGGGTGCTTTAATGATAAATGACAGGGAACTTACGTTTACAGCTAGGCAAAATGTCCGTGTTTCATCCCTCAGGGGTTCATCCAAACATTTTACTTGGTTTTAATTCATACAGGTGTTTTCCAACTGACATCAGAAGAATTGCTGGAAGTTTTAAGTATGAATGAATCAAATAATAACATGTATTAATCTGTAAAAAGCCACTACTTTTGTGGCATTTCAGCATGCCATTTTTCATCGGTAATGTTGAACTGATTTACATAAGCAAAGCGACAAATGCCATAACTACATTTCAATGGGAAATAGCACAAGTGTATTGTATACTGTAGTATTGGGTTGATGTATTTTTTTAAAATTTTAAATTATGTATTTTAAAATTTTGCCTTTGTCTAAGACTGCAACAGAAACAGAGTTAGCAAGCTTAAAGGCACTTTGTGTAATAGCTTTCCCATCTTTGCTAGAGGACCTATTAAGGTCAATTGTTTATATATCATATTATATGATATATGTGATGCTGTGATCCTCTTTTCTGGAGGTCAAAACACAAAAAATCAACCTCCATAATGACACATCTACTAGTGCACTGATTGGCCTTATGTAGCAGTTGAGCTGTAACACTCCACATCTTCTTTCGTTGTGCTGCAATCCGCCTTTGAATGGTGAACATTAAAATTTCTTACAAGTACTGGTCTATTGCAACCTGGATCCCTGACAGCTCTGTAAATAGCTCCCTGCTGGCTTTTGCTGCAGCTCAGACAGCCCTTGTTAGAGTGGCGCACCAGGGTGCACCTGCTTACTTTCACCTCTGCTAAAACTGTAAATTCCTTCAGTCTCTCTGAATGCTGAATCCCTTCTGGCAAACACTAACATCTGTCAGTCTCAGATCTGGATGTTGAAATTCTTTATTAGACAAAAATGTCTTGGGATTTCTACCCCCATGCCCTAATGATGTAGATTTTCATGATTTAAGGGCATGCCTCGCATTCTAAAGGCCTCCAGCCAATGAGTAAAAGAATGAAGTCCCAGGTTCCAGACCCTTTTCTCTGCTATGGTGTCACTAGAGCAGGCTGACTCAGCTATAGGTTGACCTTGGGTTGACCTCAAAGG
The DNA here is from genome assembly GCF_033958435.1 of Carettochelys insculpta. Classification (NCBI taxonomy): domain Eukaryota; kingdom Metazoa; phylum Chordata; order Testudines; family Carettochelyidae; genus Carettochelys; species Carettochelys insculpta. Next base: position 97,704,441 of record NC_134141.1, read on the forward strand.
TCTCAGTCTGGAGGAAATAGTTAAGTAACCACTAAAACATACACACTATGGTAATCTATTCTATCTTTTTGCTATATTGTGTTGGTCAGATGTGCAATACTTAGGAAAAATAAATCATTTCACATCCCACCAGGAACATATTTATGGCATGACAACAAATAGACCTGGCTGTTTTTTTGGGTATTTTTTCTCCCCTTGATTGAAGTACAAAACACATGGAGTGCAGTTGTATAATTGTAGCTTTTCTTTAGGTTTGTTATTTGGCTACTTATAGCAAAGTTGCCACTTGCCTTATGCTTCTTAGCGGGGAATTAAGAGGGGATAAAGTTCTTGTTCAAATTCCTGCCATGTCACAGCATGGAGGTGAGGGCAGTGAGAAGATGATCTTCTGCAGCTGAGAACAGCAAGAAGTCCTGTGGCACCTTATAGACTAACAGATATTTTGGAGCATAATCTTTCGTGGGCAAAGACCTGCTTCATCAGATGCATGAGTGGTTAGCAAATGGGCAGGCAGCAGTGGGGAATGGTTGGGATTACCCACTGGCTGGTTAGCACAAAATGGGAAGTAACCTGCCTTGGCATATGAGCAACATAAAATTATGCCCCTCCCCAGTGGGGAATCAAGGAGCAGTCTGCTCCTGTAATCAGGCGAGAATTAATTAATGGGCTCTGGCCATTACACAAGTACATTTTCCATGTATTCACAGGACAAGTATAACATATACTTGGAAAGTGCAAGCTACTCCACCCCACCCTTCCAATGTATTTCAGCCTAAATGTAGAGGACTGACTCTAAGTGTATGAGGTAAATTCAGTCTCCAAATTCATTCGGGTTGTCTGTTGAAATTCACTACAAGAATGCAACTTTTGCTCTTGCAAGTTATTTTAAATCACCTTTTCTCTGAGGAATGCAGTTATCCCCAGTATGCACGATTTCCATTTGTGCTTAACTCACATTAGTGCGAGTTAAGTGCATATGGAAAGTGCTCCAGCCCCTGGCTGCCCCAGCTGGGGGAGCTGGGGAGAAGCCGTGCCTGTCTCCTGCAAGCTGCCTGGTTTCCGGCTTCTACCCTGACTTACGCGAAATTCAGGATATGCGAAGGTGCACAGGGATGCAACCCTTGTATAATTCAGGGGAGTACTGTACTATACACAAATAATGCAATAAACACTATAGCTGTGTCTACACTACAGAGTTCTGTCGACAGAAGAGGCCTTCTGTCAACAAAACGAGGGTGCGTCAACACTACAAATGTGTTCTGTTGAGAATCTGTTGACAGAACACAACCTATTTCCTGGCAGATTTATGTCTTGAAAGTTTGAGTCATAGCACCTCGGTAGACTGAAAAATAGTGTAGATGCTCGGGGGGCGGGGGGGAGGGGCTCTGTCAACAGAGAGGGCTTCCAGTTCACTTGGCAGCCCTGTTTGCAGAGCTTCTGGTTGGCTGTTCTGTCGACAGAGGGCTGGGCAGTCTAGCCGTTCTCTGTTGACAGAGGGCATAAACAGAGGAAGACCTTATTAGGTGTGGATGTACTCTGTAGACAGAACTCTGTTGACAGTGACTTCTGTAGACAGATCGTTGGAGTGTAGACCCAGCTTATGAGTCATTTTGTTATGCGGACACTTTGTCAATGGGAAATGGACTGAGATTACACAATGGGTAGCCATTAGATAGTAATGATTTAGAATGGCCACCGACACAGGCCAGATTCAAAGCAGCAAGCAGGAGCTGAGAAAGTATCAACAACACATCCTATTGCTAAGACACCAGGCGGTCAGTCCCTGCTGTATTTCAAGTTTATTTGCTAAAAGAACTTTTAGTCCTAGGTGTGGTATGATCCAATCAAACATACCATGGGGCAAGGCATTGCACACAGTAACTCAGGAGAGAGAATTTGGAGTGACCACAGGAGAAGTCATAAAGGAACAGATTTTTAAAGGTATTTTAAAAGCACCTAAATATTTTTAAAAATCTTTCCCAAAGCCTCCTATCTTTCATTCCTTTAATTCTTACCCCAGTGTGGTCACTATATAATAGGGTTCCATGCTGTTGTAAGGGCCAGCTTGCCCAAATCCTATTGCAAGATCAGGGCCTCTACGAGCAAGTACAATCAGAGAAACGTGAACACCCCATAAACAGGGAATCCTTCTCTCTGCTGCCAGAAGTGCAAATCTGGAAGCATTACGCATGACTCAGAATTACTCATTACCCAGACTTTCTTCACATGTGTTGCATATACTTCTTGGGTGGAGGATTTACAACGATGACAGGAAAAGCTGAATCCTTCCTGTGTCTCATTTGAAACTAAATAATATTACAGTGATTACGTATTGCCCTTGAATAAAATATCTCAAACAAAAAGTTTTCCATACAAAATATCTAATAGACACACAAGACAGGTTCAAAGTTAACAAAACAAAACCAAAAACAAGAGGTGAACAGTTGTAGTCACTGAAGCTGTGGTAACAGAGAAGGGTTACTACACTACCTCTAGAACAAACATTAAGTTTGTAAATATTTCATATTACATTTATCCTCTGTAAGGATATAAATGGGCCCCATTGCCTTAGTAAGTGATAACCTCACAATACACTCCTGTTAAGTTAGCGGAATTATAGAGTCGTAAACTGGAAGGGACCTCAGAGGTCATCAAGTACAGCTCCCTGACAAGTAACAGAGAGAAAGCCGTGCTAGTCTATATACTATCAAACAAAAAATCAGTCAAGTAGCACTTTAAAGACTAACAAAATAATTTATTAGGTGAGCTTCTGTGGGACAGACCCACCTCCCCAGACCACAGCCATACCAGAACATACCCAACACTCAAACCACAGAGAACCAAAAATAGCAATCAAGGTTGACAAATCAGAAAAAAACCCATCAAGGTGAGCAAACCAGAGAGCAGAGGGGCAGGGGGGAGCCAAGAACCAGACGAAGCCAAGCATGCAAAAGAGCCCCTACAAAGACCCAGAAAACTCACATCCCAGCTCAAACAATATGCCAATGTGCCAGACCTGAATACTGTATTCAGGTTTGGTGCATTGGCACATGGTTTGAGCCGGGAAGTGAGTTTTCTGGGTCATTGTAGGGGCTCTTTTGCATGCTTGTCTTGGTCTGGTTCTTGGTCCTCCTTCCCCCTGCCCAGCCCTCTGCTCTCTGGTTTGCTCACCTTGATGATTTTTTTTCTGATTTGTCAACCTTGATTGCTATTTTTGGTTCTCTGTGCCTTGAGTGTTGGGTCTGTTCTGGTATGGCTGTGGTCTGGGGAGGTGGGTTTGTCCCATGGAAGCTCACCTAATAAATTAAGTCTTTAAAGTGCTACTTTACCGCTTTTTTGCTTTGATAATTCCCTGACAAGTGTTTTCTAACCTGCTCTTAAAAATCTCCAATGATGGAGATTCCACAGTGCTCCTAGGCAATTTATTACAGTGCTTAACCATCCAGATGTGTTAGTCAGTTTTTCCTAACGCCCAATCTAAACTTCCCTGCTACAATTTAAGTCCATGGCATCTATTTTCCTTATGTTGCAGATCAGAAACAGCCAAAGAACAAAGACCTAGAGTGAGATCTTTCCAAGACCCAGGTTGGCTCCCTAACTATTGGGTCATCCTTCTTTTGTAGGAAAAGTACCCGCTACAAAGCACAACATAGATCTAATGGCTGCAGATGTCAAGTCAATTTACACCACAGATGGACTATTTCAGATTGTTAGGCCTGGACAACGTAGGTCCACAGTAATTCTGCTGTTGAGTTACTTCAGATTTAGATCAGGATTCTCAGGAGCAGAAATCAGTTTATGTTTAAATCAGGCTGATTCTTTATAAACTCTCTCTGGAGGGACATTTTCACTGGATAGCATGGTTTAAGTTTTGAGGTGTCATTCTCTATTTCAGCAACGAAGGGTCCTGTGGCACCTTATAGACTAACAGAAAAGTTTTGAGCATGAGCTTTCGTGAGCACAGACTCACTTCATCAGATGCTGGTCTTGGAAATCTGCAGGGCCAGGTATAAATAAGCCAGAGCAAGGGTGGGGATAACAAGGTTAGCTCAGTCAGCAAGGGAGAGGCTTACTACCAGCAGTTGATCTGTAGGTGTGAACACCAAGGGAGGGGAAGCTGCTTCTGTATTTAGCCAGCCATTCGCAGTCTTTGTTTAAGGCAGAGCTGAGGGCATTGAATTTGCAGATGAATTGTAGCTCAGAAATTTCTCTTTGGAGTCTGGTCCTGAAATTTCTTTGCTGTAGGATAGCTACTTTTAAGTCTGCTACTGTGTGGCCTGGGAGATTGAAGTGCTCTCCTACGGGTTTTTGTAGACTCACTTCATCAGATGCTGGTCTTGGAAATCTACAGGGCCAGGTATAAATAAGGCAGAGCAAGGGTGGGGATAACAAGGTTAGCTCAGTCAGCAAGGGAGAGCCTTAGCTGAAATAGAGAATGACACCTAAAAACTTAAACCATGTTATCCAGTGAAAATGTCCCTCCAGAGAGAGTTTATAAAGAATCAGTCTGATTTAAACATAAACTGATTTCTGCTCCTGAAAATCCTGATCTAAATCTGAAGTAACTCAACAGCAGAATTGAGTTACTAAGCCTTGCTGACTGAGCTAACCTTGTTATATCCACCCCTGCTCTGGCTTATTTATACCTGGCCCTGCAGATTTCCAAGACCAGCATCTGATGAAGTGAGTCTACAAAAACCCATAGGAGAGCACTTCAAGCTCCCAGGCCACACAGCAAAGAAATTTCAGGACCAGACTCCAAAGAGAAATTTCTGAGCTATAATTCATCTGAAAATTCGATGCCCTCAGCTCTGGCTTAAACAAAGACTGCGAATGGCTGGCTGCAGATTTCCAAGACCAGCATCTGATGAAGTGAGTCTGTGCTCACGAAAGCTCATGCTCAAAACTTTTCTGTTAGTCTATAAGGTGCCGCAGGACCCTTCATTGCTGTTACAGATCCAGACTAACACGGCTACCCCTCCGATATTCTCTATTTCAGACAGACAGTGCTTTTTAACATAGTAGTTTTAGGATTGTTGAATGTCATTCAACTGAAATTACTGCTATTTGCTATGAGAATGGTTCCCCGTTACATAGATCGTCACTATGTGCTATTCATAACCAAGATCTTACCTTGTATCAGATAATTGGTATCTAGGAGCACATTCTTACCTCTGGGCATCCCCTTGTCCCTCAGAAGCCATGTCTACAAGTGCATGCTACTTCGAAGTAGCAGCGCCAACTTCGAAATAGCACCCGTCACGGCTACACGTGTTGGGCACTATTTCGAAGTTAACTTCGACGTTAGGCGGCGAGACATCGAAGTCGCTAACCCCATGAGGGGATGGGAATAGCGCCCTACTTCGACATTGAACGTCGAAGTAGGGAACGTGTAGACAATCCGCGTCCCGCAATATCGAAATAGCAGGGTCCTCCATGGCGGCCATCAGCTGAGGGGTTGAGAGATGCTCTCTCTCCAGCCCCTGCGGGGCTCTATGGTCACCGTGGGCAGCAGCCCTTAGCCCAGGGCTTCTGGCTGCTGCTGCTGCAGCTGGGGATCCATGCTGCATGCACAGGGTCTGCAACTAGTTGTCGGCTCTGTGTATCTTGTGCTGTTTAGTGCAAGTGTGTCTGGGAGGGGCCCTTTAAGGGAGCAGCTTGCTGTAGAGTCCTCCCTGTGACCCTGTCTGCAGCTGTGCCTGGCACCCTTATTTCGATGTGTGCTACTTTGGCGTGTAGACGTTCCCTTGCAGCGCCTATTTCGATGTGGTGCTGCCCAACGTCGAAGTTGAATGTCGACGTTGCCAGCCCTGGAGGACGTGTAGACGCTATTCATCGAAATAGCTTATTTCGATGTAGCGTGCATGTGTAGACGTAGCCAGAGTGTATTGTGGTATGGCCCACTAGCCAAGCACATGAAAATCTAGACTCCCTCCAGTGTAACAAGAAGTCCATATGAAGGTCCAAACAAATCTTAAAATTAACACTCCTTCTGCTCTTCTTGGACTCTGCCATAGTTCCCTTGTTGGCTTAACCTACCCTTGTAATAGTCTTCTAAACTTATTCCAGGGCTTCCGCCAAAGAGTCCAGACTCCTCTGTAGCATCTCTCCAGCTGAGCTCCCTTAATCTATTTAGAAAATTTAGCTCTACCTCCTTTGGCCAGGCGGCAATTCATTTCTCAAACCCGATGTGGAGCATGATTAATTGGAGTACTTTCCCTTTCTTTGCAGGGGGTCATGCAGTTAATATAAATTTCTCAGTCCTCTTAGAAGGAATCAAAATCCCCATTTTCCCTATCTTATCAGGAATGAGTACACCCTCACTTTACTGTTGATTTTGAGATTCAAAATTCAACATGGGCTTTGTGAGACTGGATTTTTTAGTCACCCCCTATTTGCGAGACAGGCTTTGTCAGCTCAAATTTGAAAAACTGAAAAGAGTAAGATCTTATGATATAGAATATTCTAATTTCAGAATTTAAGTGCCTCTTGCCCAAGGCAAAAGACAGAGGTAGAGACAAAACTGGGAGTAGACTGAGAAGAGTTTCCAGCTCATAGTCCTGGAACTCCTGCTTTCTGTGACGATTAATGCTTATTTCAAATTATAAGTTATTTCAAAATAGCAGTAGTGTGCATGCACTGGTGCCGTTGATTTGAGATAATTGGCCACCACGGCCCGTCACCGCTGCAACCCTGACAGCTCTGGCCACACCAGGCTACGTCTACACTACAGAGAGCCAGCAAGGGACAGGGGCCAAAAGACTGAGACTCCTGCATAACAAGAGCCGAAGAGGAGAGAAGGAGGGAGCTGCATTCTGAAGCAAGGAACTAAGAGTTCAAATCAATTGCCACAGAGAAAGTAATCAGTACTGATGGTGGGATTAAAACTCAGAAATCCGTGGCTCCAGATAACTACTCAGGCCACCAGACCTCTCTGGAAACGCTAATAATCTCCTGTGAGTAGAGCTTGAGTTTGTGTTCCCTATGCCAACGATAATTCTTTTGCACATGACTCGATGAACAAATCAAATGTCATTCTTGAATTCCTGGTAGGTCTCTCACATACCCTACAAAAAAGGATTTGATTCTGCTTGAAATTAACACCACAGGCTGCAGAGATACAGGATTGTCCTCTGAACCATATACCACAATTATAAATAAATCTAGAGGAGCTTACGTTATATAAAATAATGTGCAAAGACACTTCTGCACCATTATGTACCATTCCTATATTTAAAATGTCTAGGTGGGAAAGGAGAGTTACAACAAACAAATTTAGGTTACCCTATCATTTATTTAATTTAGGGGAAAGGTCCATTGAGTTTTAACATCTGAATTATTTCTATTTTATGTAGTTTAATCAAATCAAAGTATTTGAAAAAGAAATAAACCAAATAAACCCAGCAGTGTAGACCAAATCCAGATGAGGGAACTTCCAGCTGGATTTTGGCTTTGCTGATTGTATATATATTTGTCATCAAGAGGCAAGGAAAAGAATCAGACAGATAAAAACAGTTTTTAACAGTTTCACATGCATTTAATGAGACCAAGAATTGTGGTAACGTGCTGAGCTCCTTACCTTTCTATTCTACCATTCTCCTTAGTCGCTGTCAACAGATATGCTCAATTCAGTTAACAGCTTAGACTATGTGACTGTAACGACACAGCAGCAAATATTTTTAATAAAAGTCTGCAGTGTGTAGTGAGACTGTCATCATCATAATCAACAACCATGTGCTCAGCGCTCACTGGTGTCCAATGCCCTCCCTCCTTGTTTTCTTCCTTCCTTCCCTGTCCAGTGCGGAGTGGGTTAGTTTCTGAAGACTAACTCCACACCAATCTACTATATCATCTACCCATTCTCTGTGGGGTCTGCCTCGCCTATTCGAACCCTGCTGTATCCCAGGGACTTGACTTTTCGCTTGTCGTTCATTCTGTAGGTATGCCCGAATATCTGTAACTTCCATTGTATAACCTTCCCCAGTAGGCTCTCTTTTGGCTGTATCTTCCTATATAACTCTTCATAGGTGACGTTCTGCATCCATCCTATTCTCAGGATTTTTCTGTAACAGCTCCTCTCAAATGCCAATATCCTTCCCTTAGAATCTTTTGTTACCACCGATTAGTCAGACTGTAGTTCATGTAGTTCATATTTAGTCATCTTAAATGGTGAAACTATTATGTCTAGAATGCCATTAATTCCCATTGGCTATACTGGGAGTAATATCAGGTCCAGAATGTCTTTTAGTTAATGCTCCAACTTTCCTGAACCATGACCTCTCAGCCAGTTTCCCATTTGAACAGTCAGTAAACAGAAGGCGACAGCTGCAATGGGTACTCACAGACCTCTTTTTCTTTTTTCTGAGGTCTCTGAATTTTCATTGAATAATTCTGCATTTGCCTGTTCTTCTACCTTCTTTATGTACTGCTTATTTGTGTCATTTTCTAACAGACTGCACCTTTCCAAATGTTATATCATCTTCATGTAAAAGCTTAGCAACAGTTCCTAGCAATATTGGAACTAATCAGAGCTGTTTTCCAAAAAATCCCTGAGCATGATTAAACAGAACACATTGAGGAATTTTTCATGTGGATTGGGAGGCAGTTCAAAGCACTGTCAAAGTAAAGCTACTGCTTCAAAAAAGAACAGATGGGAAATGTATACCGATTTCCACATGGAACGGAATGAGGAACTGAGCTGTCCTTGGACCAGCCCTAAGCTGGAGGCAGGATCAATAGCACTGCACTTCCAGGTATGTCTGATCAGCTCATGCTTCCCCTATCTCTTCCCCATCTATAATGTGAGTGCTGAGAAGTTTGATATGATTTATAGTATTCATCCAGCACCTGTCATAGATTCAGCAGAGATTTAATTCTGATACAAGTCAGCACAGGTAGGATATGTACAGGAGGGAAAGATTACAAACTACTTCTAGTTGATAGACAACTCCAAGTGAGTTTAGCTAATCCTCCTCATTTAGCCTGACCCACCCAACTGAGAGGGAAGTTCAGAAGGACACCTTATTAATATTCCGTCATTAAAAAAAAAGAAGAAAGAAACCAGCCACTGACACTGCGCTAAGCAAAACAGCAAACAGTCCAATGTTGTCCAGTGTGCAGTTGTTAATAAACTTAAAGGTTATTAGGCCAGATCCTCTACCCATGTGAACTGTTGCTGTGCCAATGGGGTAATTGATATACAAGTATCTTTGCTATGGAAAGAGGCATTACAAAATCAAAAGCCCTCAATCCATGAGAGGGTGAAAGATTTCATTTGGTGTTGTTGCCTCAGACAAAGATAATATTCCCCAGTTGTCCTTTCCTGCAGCTGGCTGTTTCACTAGCTGTAAATTGTACAGTAGATCAAGTCCCAATTTGCACCTTTTTCAAGACTTTAATGTATCTCTCTTCCAGACTGAAGAAATAATGCTATTTATATTTGCAATTTTTATGAACAGCAGCTGAATGATTATGGACAAAACCTGACCTCAGCTATAGAAACAGATCACACAAATATTGTGCCTGAATTTAACTAGGAATGGGTACAGAACTTCACATAAATGGTTGGAGAAAATATAAATAAATACTGTCCTACCTAAAGAAAAAACTATTACCACCATGTTTCTGACCAATATAAAACCAAGACATCTCAACAGATATCCATACAAGGCTTCCAGTTTCATTTCCAGAATGAAGGTGTAGAGGTGAATCTGGATAGTCTTTAAAGCTCATATGACTAGCTAAGCCAAAGGCCAGATCCTTAGCTGGAGTAAATCTGAACAGATCCATTGACTTAAATGGAGCTGCACTAATACAGACCAGCTGAAAAGCTGGCTGCAAATCTCCACACTTTATGAAGTCCAAACATGTGTGCACTACATACTTTATTGTACATTTCTGACATTAGAAATGCTTTTCTTTTACACTGTCTCTTACAATACTTTTGAAAGCAGCTCTTACATATGTTAGTACTTTGCAACTATCACATTCATCTAATACCATTGTTTGTATTTTAACTACCACAGTGTGGGTTTTTATATGTTTTAGAGCGAAAAGAAGATGTATTTATCTTTTTTTGGAAAAAAGATGCCCCACACTGAATTTTGTTCTTGCTCCTGCTTTTAACTCTGATTTAGAGATTTAGGTCATGTTAATGCTATGCATTCATAAAATCCTGAATAAAGCAATCTTTTTTCTGCATGACTATTTAAATGCTCTGGTCAAATATACATCATTAGAATATAATGCAATTATATTTACCAGGAGGCTGACATTCCAATAAGTAGCTTTTCTTCACAATGTCCTCTTCACCATCTTGAAAGTCTCTCTTTCCAAGTCAGTCTTGCCTTATGAACTTCAGGGAATCTCATTTTATGACTGAGTTACACATACAGTTTGAAAGTAGTTCAGGAACAGATCCCCAAGTCCTAAGATCTGCGTCCCATGGCAGCACTTGGAAAGGAATGAAAGGCATATGGCTAAATCTCTTTCATGACTTGGAAAACTTTAGCCATTACTCTTTTTTTGGTTCAACTTTCTGTAGTTGCTAACAATTTAATTTCCTATTAGCTTGAGGATGCTAATTGGTTTTAGAACCCATGTCAAGTAACAAAGGTCAGTTTGAATGGAGATAAATTAGACGCTGATCAGGACTTTCAAATTCTATTCTTCTTCCATCAAGCTCTTTTAGACATGATTTTGTATGGTGTTTAAAGTATATGGTTTGACTGTGCCCCAGTTCTTCACAGTTACCTTCCAATGCTGCTATGCTGCCAGAGAGGACTCGGCTGGGATGTGGCTCCAAGCACAAGGAGGGAGAGGGCAAGTGACTGGGGAAGTGGATGGCGCTGTGTGCTGGCTAGTGGAGTTGGACGGACCTGCAGGGGAAATACAGTATCCACAGAAAATAATTATACCAAATAAATTACTCACCTGGAAACACAACTCCATCCTATTGCTGAGGTCAGCTTAGCTAATAGTTTTCTATTTGAAGATAACTTATGTACTTTATCGTTTGTGTTACAGTAGCAGATAGAGTCCCCAGATGAGACTGGAGCACCCTGGTGTGAGGTGGTGCATAGTAAAAGACAGTCCCTGTCCCCCGAGAATTTACATTTTTAACAGACAGTGCCAGGAAGAGCACTTAGAACTCTCAAGCCATTTTACTTTCACAGGAGCTCATATAATGCAGATTACTGTCCGTATTTAAGATATAATAGATTTATAATTGCAATATTATTTATCATCTAGTGTGCTATTTTCTTTCATATTCTGTTTTTATTAACCCTATCCAGCTGTTGCAGATATTATCTACATCACTTTCCTTACTGTACAATGCAACTGGAAGATGCCAGCGGACAATCTTTTCTTTCTCTTTTTTTTTTTTAAAGTCTTATTGCCTGCCAAGGCTGAAATCTTTTCTCACTGTCTAAGGTGGCTTTTGCACTCACTGTACCTGAGGCACCACAACATAACTTTAGTTTTATGCTATCACTAATTTCAGCTGAGATACACTGACGTAAACCAGGCGAACAGTGGTGAACTGGTTATAATGATAAGTCTTACTGATATAATTATGAAAGAAAAGAAATTAAGAGAAAAATAAAATAATCATATTAATCCACTCTCACTCTTTGGGTATAATATGAGGAAACAAAGAACCATGCTCAGAGAAATACTTGTTTTTGTTTGGTGTAATTTAATATTTGTTTTGCTCTCAGATATCATGTGGATGGGTACACTAGGATTAGTTAAATGGATGGCTCTGGTTGACTTTAAATTGGTATAAATTAGGTGGGTTTTTGCTTTAATTATTTAAAATGGTCATATTCAGATTCAGAGCTCATCTCATTTCTAATAGCGCTATCTCCAAACAACTTTGCGGTGATCTTATTCCAACCTTCATCCAATGGAGTTTTTGTTATAGAATACTTATACGGTATAAAAGGTGAGGCAGTGTGGAAAAAACACTGAATTCAGGAAATGTAGGCTCTATTCCCAGCCTGCCACTGCATTGCTCAGTGAGCTTGGGCAAGTCACTTCACGCTCCTCTGCGTCACTTTCTCTATCTGTAACATGAGGATAATGATACCTTCTTTGAAAAATGCTTGGAGGTCTACTGAAGAAAACTGTCATAAAAGAGCTAAGCATTATAATTATTTATCATTATGATATCTTTCCATAGTATGGTCACCATTTAGGGAGGTATCCCTTAATTTGAATGGGCTGTTTATAGTGTAGGATATTCTTATGCTGCTTCTTTACATTTCACAGTGAAGTTTTCACTTTCAGCAGCTCTAAGGATGGGGAGGACGTAGTTGTGGAGATGACTCTCATGGTGATCAAGAATATAAAACTGATACCAGTTATGCCTACTAATTCCTATTATCCCTATCTCCTCCCCAAGCAAAGAAATCTGTTTTTTTCTTGGCCTTTTCTAATAGCAATGGGAATATCCTCAGTAAGGACACTTCAACACAAATATCTCCAAGTGTCCATTCTTTTTCCCTCGACTGACACTTGTTTTTTGGATACAAAAAGCACAGCACAACCATTGCCACTGGATCAAAGCAAAGAAATGCCCAAGAGTTTAATTTACTAGCTATTATTCCTAGGTTTTAACTCCAGTATCCACTGGGATTACACTCCCAGTTGCCAGGCTGCTTGGGAGAGTACAGGATGTAGAACTGTAAAATATAACATAATGCAGCTGCCATGAACCACCGGTCTTTTCTCTGTGCCTTCACTTAAGTATGCTAGGCTGGCGCTGGGTAAGAGTACTCAACAGCACAGCTACTTCTTAAGCATCAGTGATCAGACCAAGAGTCCAGGGAACTCGGAAGGAAACACCATTAGGTCAACAGGAACCTGCTTTATATAATGACAGAGGCTCAGGCTCAATAGGAAAAGGCTATTACATTTGAATCTTTGCCTACAGAATCTTGAACTGTTCAAGATTCCTTAATGCTCCCTTTAGTTCCTAGAACAATATCCAAAAAAGTTTTAAATATGTAATGAGTCTTCCCTGCCACATCCATTGGGAGATTATTCCACAATCCAATACAGTTTATTGTCATGGAGCTTCTACTACAATGCAGCAGGATTTTTTTTTTCCTTTTCTTAGTTAAATCCCTGTGCATGACCCTACTTCTTTCCGTTCTTTGTGTTATATATTCCTTAGACAGATGTAGTCTTTTAACTCTGTTACCCCTTAGCCACACCTTCACCAAGGTATAAATATTTAGTGCTTAATCCTGACTTTCAAAATCATTTCATTGAACCCGGCCCCCATATTTGTCATTACTATTGGTCTCCTTCAATTCCCCCCAGTTAGTCAATATTATTGAGATTATTAGTTTTTCAGAATGTAATATGGAATTCCAAATTGGATTGTGTCCTGCCTGTCTATAAAGGACTATCATCTTACTGTTCCAGGATGCCACTCCTATATATGGAGCCCAAAATTACCTTATCCATTTTTGTTGTCACAGCCCATTGAAAATTCATATTTAATTGTCTGTCTACTATCACCTTTATGACTCTTTCACAACTACTGATTTCCAATTTTTACCCTCCCATTTAATGTACATATTTGTCCTGATACATAGTTGCTTGTACTTTTCAAAGCTGACTTTCAAGTTACCATCCACACATTTTTCAAATTTCCTGGGGCTCATTTGCATTGTTTGCCTCCTCACTGAGGTTTGCAACAATCCTTGCCTAGAAGGCTTAACATTCCCTGGCTTCAAATAGTTCTTCTATTGCATAGAATGTTACTCAAAGGGAGAGAATAAACAATTTTCAAATTGTTCAGAATTATGACAAGCCCCAAATTTGTCATCTTTGATTTGGGTTTGCACAGCTCAAGTTATAACAAACAACATTCACATTTTTTTCTAACGAAAAACACGTCAATATTGATATTTAATAACTAAGCCCTCTGTGAAACTAAGCTTCAAGGTGAAATGTTTTCTTGAATGGCTGGTCAACATACCCTGATCCCAGGATAGCTCAATGAACAGGCAAATCTAGTTAATGTTGAATGAGACAACTCTCAGGATAAAAGTGGTACGGATCAGACAGTTGATATGTCAATTACATTCATATCAAGAGATTTTAGCTTCCAGATATTTCAACCATATCCAACGCTTTGTTAAAAGGTTTGAGAAAAAGATCACATTGCAGGCAGCAGCTGTTTGTGTGGATTACCTAGTCTAGCCATTCTGTCAAGGCTAAAAAAAAAACAAAAACCCAAAAATGTCTGAGCTGCACTGAGGGAAAAAAAAAGTCCCTAAAATATCAGTTAAAGCACAAGCTCATTATTAGAGATATTATTATTATTATTATTATTATTATTGAGATTAGCTATTCCTAAAGATTCAGGGATCAACTCAAACAAATGCAAGACACCCCCCCTCCATTAGGAAACAAATAGAAACAGTGAATTTGCATCATGAGGCATCATTTATGGATATTGTTGATGTGAACTATAGGATTTAAATGGTTATTTCATTCCAAGGTTTGTTTTTCAAACAACTCACATACAACAGGTATTTATGGGAGCTCAGATCCCTCTTTGAGACTTGGAGGTTCAGGTAGGCCTCAAGCTTACACAATGATTTGGCTGCTCCTGAATGATTTCTCCACTACTATCTCATAGAATTTCATGCTTTCCTACCACCTTTTTAAAAAGAAACATTGCAAATGCTCCTAAAGGAAATGTAATACTACATTTTATGAGCATGGAAATTCAGTCTGAATGTGTAAGTCTTCATCGGTTCCTGGATAGAGTAAGTATTTTTATTATTCTCCTATTTCCCTGCCATAATGGGTGCAGTTTCTGAGTGGTGCTTATTTAGATTTATTCTTTTATTTTTAAATAGAAAAAAATCAAATGATTGCAGGTGCTGATGTTGCAGAACTGAACAAGCATTTATAGGCGCCAATGAACTGAACATCTGATGATAACACCACACACAATAAGGGAAACAAAACCAGTCTGTTGGACTTATATGCGATACTTGTATACATGTAGGAAAGCTTCCTCCTTTATGGGCCTTAGTTAGTCACCAACAGTCATCAAAATTAACACACAGTAAAAGGGATTAATGTCAGATTTGTGGCTTTAATTCAGATGTTTCTTGCTTATGTCAGTAAGGCTGTGTCTACACTTACGAAAAACTTTGAAATGGCCATGCTAATGAATATTCAGTGCCTCATTAGCATGCTGCCGGCCACAGCACTTCGAAATACACAAAGACATCACATAATTAAATAATTCTCTAAGAAGATGAGGGAAAGGAAACAAAACAGTAATATAATCTACAGACTACGTCTACGCTTTTGAAAAACTTCGAAATGGCCATGCTAATGGCCAAATTGAAGAATACTAATAAGGCGCTGAAATGAATATTTGGCACCTCATTAGCATGCTGCTGGCTATGGCACTTTGAAAGTGCTGCATTTCGCTTGCATGCAGCTCGTCTACACAGGATCCTATCAGCTGATAGGAATAAGGGGATTTCGATGTTTGCAGAGTCCTTTTGAAAAAGACTCCCATGTAGATGAGCTACGTGTGAGAGAAACATGGCACTTTCAAAGGGCTACATCCGGTAGCATGCTACTGAGGTGCTGAATATTCATTTCAGTGCCTAGTTAGCATTCTTCAATTTGGTCATTAGCATGACCATTTTGAAGTTTTTTGTAAGTGTAGACGTAGCCTGTAAGTTACATTACTGTTTTGTTTCCTTTCCCTCACCTTCTTAAAGAATTATTTAATTACGTGATGTATTTGTGTAACCAGACTTGAACCTAGGACCTCTGGAGCTCAGTGCAGGAGCCTTTACAGTTTGCGCTAAAAGCCAGCTGTCCCTCAGCTAAGGCTGCAAATGGGGCTTTCCCTGTATAAGTGATCTAGGTGCCACTACATGACCCAGACCTAGGTGCATTGGTTACATTTGCAAACAGCTCAGCTCCTATAATGTGATGACCACAATCGCTCCATGGGTTTTTCCTCAAGTGAATATGGTCCTCTACCTACCTGATGTCCTTCACATGGCTCCTCTGATCCCTTTCTAACCCCCAAAGAAACCCTCTGCTCAGTAATTCATTCTCTTCCTCTCTTACTGGGTTGGCCACCATGCTGATTAAGAAACTAAAATGGCTTTGTCCAGAATAGGTCAGTGCTACTTCTAAACTGGTTGGAAGGGTCCCAGAGGGAAAAAGTAAGGTAACTTGTTCCCTCAAAGGAGAAATGCATCACAATTTGGCAATGAGAACTTAAGTTTACATCTCCATATGCCACCATATGACATATTAATATTACTTCATATCTCCCAAAGAAAAAATGGAGTAATGTCAGCTCTACTGTGCTGCATACCAAAAACTGGGGGAAAATAGGTACAGGGCAACTTCACAACTGTAAATGAACTGATTTGTGCCAGGTCTGCTAAAGAATGGCCCCAATGTTCTTCCTACTAGCAGAGTTGTAAACTTCAATAGTCGGCAATGATCTGAAAATCAAAGTGAAATACCCACAGAGCACAGGAAAGTAAATAAGGGAGAGAAATTTCCTAAGTGCTTGGAACATGGGAATGAAAAGAAAAAGAACTCCCAAGTTCTAAACACTTTTCTTCCATATATAAAATGAGAATAATAAAACCTTTTATCTACATCATGTGGGTGTTGTTAGGCTTAATTAATGTGCATATAGATTTTCAAGGGAAATAGATAATAATAATAATAGACAGAGTCTCCTACAGGATAGTGCATTGGCATGCCTTCTGATTTTGCATAATTGGTGATTTCTTGCCTCATCAACTGACACAGCTGTAGTCTTCTCTTGCTTGTCTCTCACCCATTGCTTCACTTTAAGGAATATTTTCACATCCTTAATCTTATCATTCACCACTAATATAGCAAGCTGTACAAAGATCATTATTTTCCTGGAGATGTATTTTGAGCGACCGACTCCCTTCCTTAGATTTCTGGGCACACAGCTAATGGATGTCTCACCAGAACTGTCAGGACATGCTTAGTTTTTCCCTCTCATTGTTCATTACAAGATAACATGACTCTAAATTGGGCTAGTGAGTCATCTCCCCCTTAAGGGCTGCTGTAATAACTTATAGTTAATTATTCACCTTTCAGTTGTGGAAAGATTCCATGCAGCTGGTGGTATTGGTCTGGCTTTTCTTCCCTAAACCACACCTACTACACATTAAGGAAGGTCTGACAGAAGATTCTTTTTTAACTGACCAGGCAAGATCTTAATCGGTACATGCCTCAGTTACTTGAAAAAGAACACTGGGTTTCATGTAGGTGGAGAAATTTCACTGAACTTTCCCTTACCTCACTGAACTCAGAATCTCTCCCTTTTTAAAACATATGTATTTCAGGGAATGTGGCTAACTTTCTCTCCCAATTTTTTAACCTGCTACGGAGTTCACATTTCGTGAGAGTAAAGCTTACTCCAATATATGCTACTTCTGGTTGCTGCCATATTGCATAGGTACTCCCTGCATTTCACTTGCAAACAAATCTAGGCTCTATTTATCATTCAGCTTATGAGAAGCACATTATGTACTTTCCGTCACAGCTCTCTGTTACCAGCAGTGAACCTAGCTCCCACCACCAAAAGCAAAAGCCTTCCATTTTTCCAGTTTATTTTTATTATTATTATTATTAGCAATGATAATAATAATGCAATACCCTGTCCTGCCCTGCCCACAAGATAGGCAAAACAGCCAGTTTAGCTAAAATACAGCGCTGTCTCTACTCACAGCTCTGCTCTTCCTCCTTTTATTCTTGCTGACTGAGCCTAGTAGGTTCTTTAGACCCAGTTGTGTCTGGTCTCCAGTACTTAACCCCTCCCTGTCTGTTCCAAAACCTTGAACATCTGATTGGTAAAACATGGTTTGTAGCCTTGGCTATCCCTAGGTGGGCCCAGTCATTTCTATTTCCACCAAAACTGAGGGGAACTTTAGCAATCTTGGCAGGGAGAGCAGGTTGGTCCCTAATACAATAAAAACAAGTTTATGGCAAATAAGTATGAAACTCCCCAAACAGTAGTTCAATTTATGAAACCAAAACCTTCTTAGAGAACTGGCTCTGAGTTTTATTTCCAGCTTTGCCTTGGATTTGCTGTTGTGACCTAAAGAAAAGACAGAGGTCTAAATCCTTCCATCCTCCTGAGGACTGCAGTAGCCTGTTGGGTTCTAATGTATCCTGGCTAGAGTGAAGCAGTATTAATTGGAAGAGGCACTGGGCTGGCTCTGCCCCTGACCTGAGAGATAGCTACTGGGTGTGGGGAGGTGAGCTTAGCTTTGTACTGTTCTTATATGTTACACAGTTCCCTCCCCAACAAATCTAGCTGCTCTTTGTGCTGTAGGACCATACCCACTCTGCTCAGAAGGGTCCCTCTGTTGAAGTGGAATTTTTCTTTAAACTTTCTTTGTGTCAGTTTCTCCATCCTCTAAAATGAGAGTAACAGCCTCTCATCTTAGGGGCCATGTCAGGGGACAAATTCTAGTCCCACTGAAGTCAACAGCAATACTCCCAGGCCCAAGTCCTCAAAGTAGTTTAGACACCTGACTGACATTGTCAATATGACTTAGATGCCTAAACACATTTGCAAATCAGGACGGACTTCAATGGAAAAAGGAGTTGGCCCTTGACATTTGTAAAGCATCAGGTCCAGATTTTTAAAGGTATTTAGCAACACTGCATTAAGGGAGTTAGGTTTTGCAATGTACACCACTGCAATGCACCTAGGGGGAGTTGATTATGGCAGGGCACATCATTATGGTGGCTAAATTTTAAGCACCTCAAAAATCATTGAGACAACAAAGTGACACACAAAGCCTGAGTAAGGCAGATAGGCTTCCTAATCAATGAATGGGGAGAGATGGATGCCTAAAAATGCGATCCAAACAAGTAACACACTAAGTAGGGTACCACTTGTATCTAGCCAATGGGAGAGGCCTGTGAGAAAGGTATGTCCTAAGCCCCACCCCATTAGAGAGCTAGGCCTGACACACCTATTGCTTCTTGGCATGCACAGCTGGGAACTCTTCTCCTGGAGTTAGATGCCTGAGCCACTTTTGCACAAAATGGAAGATGGCATGTTCCCCCTTTAACTTAGCCTACAGAGCAGTGCACATACCCAGGAGGTGGGCAACCTAAATTTCCTTCCAAAGATCTCCTGCTTCTCAGGAGAGTGCCCTACCTGCTTGAATATGGGATATTCTGATGTGGGTCTTCCACAATGTCTCTGTTGGCATCATAAGCACTGTGCTATAAGTTGTAAGAGAGATGTGTCCTTCCTGAGTGGGGTTTTGAATGGGTTCCAATCCCACAAGTGAGATAGGCAGGGGATCACTTAGCACTATGCTGGTGCTTTGCATAAAATAGGTTTCTGGGTGCCTCACGTTAGGCAGCCGTGTGCGTGCCAGAGGCAGAAACTTACTACCTAAGAATCCCTTACAGCACAATTTTAGATGGTGAGTAAGTTTGAAGGTTTGAGGGCAGCTGAGCAAGGATTCAATGGATTGCAGTGGTGTCTAAAATATAAGAACATGAGAACATAAGAATGGCCATTACTGGGTCAGACAAAAGGTTCATCTAGCCCAGTATCCCATCTGCCAACAGTGGCCAGTGCCAGGTGCCCCAGAGGGGGTGAACCGAACACAATGATCAAATGACTTGTCTCCTATCATCCATCTCCAGCCTGTGACAAACAGAGGCAAGGGACACCATTTCTACCCCCTAACTAATAGCCTTTTATGGACCTAACCTCCATGAATTTATCTAGCTATATTTTTTAATAAACTCTGTTATAGTCCTAACCTTCACAGCCTCCTCCAGCAAGGAGTTCCACAGGTTAACTGTGAGCTGTGTGAAAAAGAACTTTTGTTAGTTTTAAAACTGCTACACATCAATTTCATTTGGTGTCCTCTAGTTCTTATATTATGAGAACAAGTAAATAACTTTTCTTTATTCACCCTCTCCACGCCACTCATAATTTTATATACCTCTATCATATCCCCCCTCAGTCTCTTCTTTTCTAAACTGGAAAGTCCTAGCTTGTTTATCCTCTCCTCATGTGGCACTCATTCCAAACCCCTAATCATTTTATTTGCCCTTTTCTGAACCTTTTCTAATGCCAAAATATCTTTTCCGAGGTGAGGAGACCACATCTGTACGTGGTAGTCAAGATGTGGGTGTACCATAGTTTTATATAGGGACAGTAAGTTATTCTTTGTCTTATTTCCTATCCTTTTTAAAATAACTCCTAACATCCCGTTTGCTTTTTTGACTGCCACTGCGTGGATGTTTTCAGAGAACTATCCATGATAACCCCAAGATCTCATTCCTGATTAGTTGTAGCAAAATTAGCCCCCATCATATTGTGTGTATACCTGGGGTTATTTTATCCAATGGGCATTACTGTACACTTATCCACATTAAATTTCATTTGCCTAAACTGGGAATTAGGTTTCTAATGGTGAGGGGAATTTAGGTGTCCAAGTCCTTTAGCGGAACTGGGCCAAAATGACTTGGAGAGCTAAAAACCATTTTTAAAAGTGACATAGGTACTTAAGACCAAATTTTCAGTCATATTTAGGTGCCTAGAAATGTAGAGCAGTGTCTGGTGAAATCAACAGGACTCAGACACCAATGCACTTTTGAAAATGTTACTGATACAACAATCACCTAAAATGTGTTTGTTTCTTTTTCAAATGGAACACAGCACTCTGGTAACATTGGGTCTATACACTGTTTTCTATTGTTCCAGGAAATGAATGGTTTTATTAGTTTTCTTATCACTGTTTATGCCTCTAACTAACTTGGGATGAGGAGCTGAATGAGCATCCAATCAGACTGTTAAATATCGAAGGGCAGTTTACTGCAAAACACTTCTATAAATTCAGAGGACATCAGAGACAATAAAAACACAGCCCTGGTAGCTTTTATTTCTGGTAACCAAGATTGTTAAAAGCAAAAAAGGGAGGATGGCAATAATTCATTCTCATGAAAAAAGGTTGTCCGGGGAATTGGATATCAAAGTTACCATAAAACATTTTCAATCTACATGCCACTGTCATTACTAGGTTGGCCTCACATACTACATTCTACAAATATTGATAAATGTGCCAAAATATATGTACACAATGGACATACAACCAGCTAGGAAAATGAAAAATAAATTTCCAGTTTTTTCTTGTAATTATTATCATGGTTCTGTTCAAAGGTGCATGTTTATTCCTGAGAGGGGAAAGATCATATAAAGCTACATGGATAGATGGATATGATGTTTTGGCTTTGAGTGGTGTTAATTAAGGTATTCTGTGCTTAGTTCCTATGATGCTCTGGACCACACTGAGGCCCTGATTCTGCAGACACCTCCACATCTTTCTAACTTTAGGTAGTCAAATTGACTTCACTGGAGATACTCTGCTATTTATGCTTAGCTGGAACTGTGGTCTTAAGAAACAAAGAAATAATTGACATTGTCTTTTCAAGTAAATGAGGAGGGAAAACCCACCACTGCCTTTTTAAGAAAAGAGAAGAGGTCAACATAGTGTAAAATCTGAGTGTAAACTTTGGCTGAATGAGCTGCTAAGCAACTGGTAATGGAATTAGATAGGCTGGACTAGGATCCATAAAGTCACCACTTTCTCCTCCTTTAAATCTAACCTCAAGACCCACTTCTACAATATTTTTATTAGAAGCCAATCAATCAATGACTGCTTGAGAGGCAGATTAAAGATAGTTGCCACGTTTTACATGTATAGATTTATACTGATTGTGTAAAAGTGTATATATTTGATCATATCTTAGACTGTAAAGCCTTCAGGGCAGTGACTGTTTATGTGCCTGATTATATATATCATACCATGGGCAGCCTCACCCCCACAGATGTCAGCTTGTCCAGCCTGTTTCCCTTTTCAAGGCCACAAAATACACGTTATAATTACAGTTCCTCTCCATTGAGGCCATTTATAGGAGCACAACATTAACATATTCAATTATACGACCTTATAGCTGGGCCTCACTGGTGCTTCCCAAGCCCTTGTATCTGGACTTGACATTATGGCCCCCTTCCTAGGATTCCACAGATACGCTGTCCCTCTGACCTCAGAGCTGGGGGCTGCTCTTATGCTTGTGGCAGTGTTGGCCTCTCTTGTGATATTATCATCAGCTCTTGGAGCTTGATGCAAGTTCCAAACCCTCGAGCAATAACCTAGAAGCTACAGCTTTAAGAGCTACCTCTGGGAAAGCCCTCTCATAGGCTGTCTTTCCTATTTCTCAGCTTTCTGGGGAAAAACAGAGTCACAATAGCTACGACTACACGTGAAGCCTACATTGAAGTAGCCTATTTTGATGAATAACGTCTACACATCCTCCAGGGCTGGCAACGTTGATGTTCAACATCGACTTTGCACAGCACCACATCGAAATAGGCGCAGCGAGGGAACGTCTACACGCCAAAGTAGCACACGTCAAAATAGGGGTGCCAGGCACAGCTGCAGACAGCGTCACAGGGCGGGCTAGCGCTTCCGGGGCAACAGCTAGCCGCTCCCTTAAAGGGCCCCTCCCAGACACATGCAGCCTGCACAGCATGCGGTCTGCAGAGCCATAGGCACGCAGACCTCGGGCGACGCAGTCATGGACCCTCAGCAGCAGCAGCAGCAGCAGCCAGAGGTCCACCCAGCTGCCCCTGCAGGAGCAGGGCTCGCCCTGCTCCATGCCATGCAGGAGGCGGCTGAGCACCTCCTTGCCACACAGGAGGGGGACCGGCCCGCAGGGGAGGAGGACTCAACCCCCAACCCTGCAGCACCCCGACCCCCACCCCGCCTCACATGCCGGCGGCCGTGGAGCTACCCCACCAGCACCGACTGGTGGGAGCGGCTGGTGCTTGGGGAGTGGGACGACGACCGCTGGCTCAGGAACTTTAGAATGAGCCGGCAGACATTTATGTAGCTATGCAAGTGGCTCACCCCCGCACTCAGGCACCAGGACACCGCCATGTGGCGTGCCCTCCCTGTGGAGAAACGGGCCGGCATCGCTGTCTGGAAGCTGGCCACTCCCGACAGCTACCAATCTGTGGGACAGCAGTTTGGCATCGGCAAGGCCACCATCGGGGATGTCCTCATGGAGGTAAGAGGACCCACGGGGGAGTGGGGGGAGGCAGCCCTGGCAGGGCAGGGCAGGGCAGGGGAGGGCAGGGGGGCCCTGTCAGGGGAGGGCCACACACACCCTGCTCACCCCTCATTGGTGCTCTCCCATGTGCTTCCCCTGCAGGTCATGCGCGCCATCAACACCATGCTCCTCCACAGGCTTGTGAGGCTGGGGGACCCGGATGCCACCATCGCGGGCTTTGCCACCCTGGGCTTCCCCAGTTGCTTCGGGGCTCTGGATGGGACTCACATCCCCATCCGCGCCCCGCAACACAGTGGAGGACGCTACATAAACCGCAAGGGCTACCACTCAGTGGTCCTCCAGGCCTTGGTGGACAGCCAGGGCCGTTTCCAGGACATTTATGTGGGCTGGCCTGGCAGCACCCATGACGCCCAGGTTTTCCAGAACTAGGGCCTGTGCCGCCGGCTGGAGGCGGGGACCTACATCCCCCAGTGGGAGAGCCCTGTGGGGGACACCACCATGCCCCTCTGCATCATCGCAGATGCACCATACCCCCTCCGGCCCTGGCTCATGCACACGTACACGGGCCATCTCTCTGCCAGCCAGGAGTGCTTCAACCAGCGCCTGAACCACGCGCGCCAGGTGGTGGAGTGCTCATTTGGCTGCCTCAAAGGGCACTGGAGATGTCTCCTCAACCGCCTGGATGTGGGCCCCAACAACATCCCCCAGATTGTGGGTGCCTGCTGCGCCCTGCACAATCTGGTGGAGAGCAAGGGGGAGGCCTTTTTTCAGGGCTGGGCTGTGGAGGCCAGCAGGGCCGACGTGCAGCCACCCACTGCCCCCAGTCGCCAGGTGGACCCCGAAGGGACCTGGGTCCGGGAGGCCCTGCGGGCCCACTTTGATGAGGCCGCGGGGTGAATGATGCCAGGCCCCCCCATGTGCCCCACCGCCCCCATCCTCCACAACACTCCCTGCCCCTATGCCCACACCACGGAGCACCCAACAGCACACCCCCCCCCACTTTTCCTGCACAAATAAAAGCAGACACTTGTTTGTGAAATCAAACTGGTTTACTTTCAACTCTGTTCTATAACTAACTAATACAAACTATATACAGGAACTTCTAACTAACTTAAATATGAAAAGTGTACGTATATATTAACAAAAAAAACCAGGGATAACAAGGAAGGGGAGAACTATTTACATGGGGGGGACTGGGCAAATGGGGGGCACAAATAAATAAATACCAACTATATACAAGGGGGGGGCCCACGTCCTGGGCCCCATGCCCCTATAGTCCGGCACTGGGGGTGGGCGGCCGGGAGCCCCGCCTCGGCTGCAGCCCTGTCCGGGGCTGGCTGGGGGCCGGGCGGACCGGCAGATACGTCCGGTGAGTGTCAGCTGGCCCCAGGTCTCCCTCGGCGGAACGGCCCTCGGTGGCGGATGGCGGGGCGAGGGCGGACGGCGCGGTGACGAGCGGAGCAGCGGGTGGAGCGGCGGGTGGAGCAGTCAGGGCGGGCGCAGCGGTGGCCGGCACGGCATGGCGGGCCAGGTAGTCTGCTATGCGGTTGAATGTCTCCATGTAGGCCCCTCATGCCTCTTGGCGCCAGGCCAGCGCCCGCTCCTGGAGGTGGAGGTGGCATTGCTCCACCCGCAGGCGCTGCTCCGTGACCTCCACCTGCTGGCGGTGGAGGGCCAGCAGCTGGGGGTCCATCGCCAGCGGCTGCTGCTGGGTCCGCCGTCTTGCCCGCCGTGGGGCCGGTCGGTCCTCCGCCAAGGGGCTGGCCTGGAGTGATGGCCCTGGAGGGGATTCCGGGACCACTGAAACCTCGCCGGCCCTCTCCGGTCCTTCCGATGGTGCAGCTGCGGAACACGGGAGCGGGGGAAGAAGAGTGGAGACAGGCGTTTGTGTGGGCCCCGAGCCGTGGCCCTTGTCCCCCCACCCCTGTACTGCATGTTCCCCATCCCTGTCCCCGGGAGATGCTGCTGTGATGGGGTTCAAGGGTCCCCCTCCACTGCACCCCGTCCCCTGGTGGGAGTGACTCTCACTTCACTCAGCAGGGTTTCTGACAGGAGAGGTTTCTTAGGCAACAGATGCCCAGTTTCTCCCAGAAGTGACAGTACAGCAGTCAGAGACAGTCCTTCCAACCCGTCCTGGGGAGAAGACCCCGAGGGGTGCCCCTCTGGGGTGTATCTTTCCCCCTCCTCAGGCTGGCTGCTTTCCAGCTCTCCCTTCCCCTAGCCTCTACCTGCGGCCCCCGATTCAAAGCCACCTCGGCTCCTCCCTCCTCTTTGTCCAGGGCAGAGGTGTAACCTGCCAGTTGTAGCCCCAGGATCATCATCAGCCACTGGGAGCTATTCAGCTGGTTGCTCAAATCTAGCCTGAGACTCACATTTGCACTCCCCCCACTCCATCACATGCTGCTGCTGCTGCTGCTGCAGGGTGTCCCATCCCCTCCTCCTGGGGGACCCTAGAGGTTCCGCTCCCCCCAGCCCCGGGGATGGGGCATGGCACTGTCGTGCTGGGGGTGGGGGCAGGGGCTGATGCACTCCTGTGAGGGACATGGCACTGCTGTCCTTGGGGCCATGGCCATCTGGGCATGTGGAGGGCCCTGGCCACATATCTCTTACCCCCGCCTCTCAACCCCGGGGGTGTACACCGGAGGGGTACATACCTGTAGGTCCACTCCCACGGTCGGGGGACACCCGGGGGGCGGACGCCCGGCTCCTGCTCCTCGATGGCAGGAGGATGTGCAGGCCGTGTCAGTAGAGGAGGAGTCACCCTCCTCCTCCTCCTCCTCCTGCTCCGGTGCCCTGGGGGTGGGCTCCAGGGGGGGCCCCCGGGGTGCGGGGCTTACCTCCGGGGCGGACTCCGGCTCCGGGGCCTGCTGGGGCTCCTCAGCCGAGGTATCAAGCGTGGCCGGAAGGGAGGAGGTGTGCCGGGGGCCTAGGATGTCCCTGAGCTCCCTGTAAAAGGGGCAAGTGACGGGGGCGGCCCCAGATCGGCCGGCTGCATCCTGGGCCCGGGCGTAACCCTGCCGCAGCTCCTTCACTTTACTGTGTACATGATCCGGAGTGCGGGCAGGGTGACCCCGGGCGGCCAGGCCCTCGGCCAGCCGAGTGAATGCATCCGCTTTCTGCCTCTTGCTCCCCATTACCTGGAGCACCTCCTCCTCACTCCAGAGCCCCAGCAGGTCCCAAAGCTCGGCCTCCGTCCAGAAGGGGCCCCGCTGCCGCTTCCTGGCCTGGCTGCCAGCCTGGGAGCACTGGCTGCCCTGGCTTCCCTTGAGTAGGGTCCCCTGGGGGAGCTGGGGGGGCTGCCGTGCGGCGATCACAGCTGGGGTGCGTGTCTGTGGCGCTCAGAGACGTGCAGGCTGGCCGCATGTCTGGGCTGCCGCCTGCACGTTCTCTCAGCTTCCTGCACAGGAAGGGAGGGGGTGGGGACCTTTAAGGGGCCGCTCCACATGGCCACCATTGAGCTGAGGGGCTGGAGAGAGCGTCTCTCAACCCCTCAGCTGATGGCCGCCATGGAGGACCCCGCAATTTCGATGTTGCGGGACACGCAACGACTACACGGTCCCTACTTCGACATTGAACGTCGAAGTAGGGCGCTATTCCCATCCCCTCATGGGGTTAGCGGCTTCAACGTCTCTCCGCCTAACGTCGATGTTAACTTCGAAATAGCGCCCAACGCATGTAGCCATGACGGGCGCTATTTCGAAGTTAGTGCCGTTACTTCGAAGTAGTGTGCACGTGTAGACACGGCTACTGGCGACAGGAGGCAAGCCTAAGCAATCATCCCCAGGTCTGTAAGGTTACTCTAAGGTGACCAACTGTCCTGTTTTCACCAGGACGGTCCTGTATTTTAGGCAGGTATCCTGCCCCCGCCTCCGCCCTTTTAACTAAAAAGCTATTTGTTCCATATATTCATGCCATCTGCTGAGCTGACCTTTCCAAGTCAGTGTAGCTGCAGGTAAAAAATCAGTCAGGAGCTGGCCAGACAGCATGTGCAGCATTTACTGACCGGTCAGTACAGGCAGCAGCAGAAAAGGCAGACAGGGGCCCTGCTATAGAGCTGAGGCAGGGTATGTTTGGTGGTTGGGTAGTGCATTTTATTCCACCCCCCACCTTCTAGGTTCCCCAGCAGTGCTGGGCAGCCCCTCCATGGGGCAGCTGCCCCTGCAGCTAAGGAGACAACTGCAGAGATGTAGCCCAATAGCAGGACAGCCTTCTGTGTAGTGTCCCCCCCACGGGGCAGCTTCTCTGCAGCTGGGGAGCCCCTGCAGCCTGGGAGCTATCCCATGAGGCAGCAGTCCCATTCCCAGTGCCCCAAGGTGTGGGGCAGCAGGGGAGGTTCCCCACAGAGCGACAGGCCCATTGCTGGCACCTCAAGGCATGGGGCAGCTAGGAGCTGCAGCCACCTCCTGCAGCCAGAGAGAACCTGTCTCCACTGCAGAGTGGCAGCCCCCAGAGGGCAGCTGGCACTGGAGCCAGGGAGCACCCTTGAAGCATTCCAGGAGTCTGGCAGCATGGGGCACCTGGCAAACCCCCACACTTCACTTCTGCAGGGCAACTGTCCTTGAAACTGGTGAGTTCCCCCGTGGTGCAGCAGCCCAGTTCAGGTGCCCCAGGGCATGGCGCAGTGAGGGAGCTGCACTTGCTTTGCAGCTGCAGCAGGGAAGGTGCGCCCCGCCCCACAGGATGTCCTGTATTTGGCATAGGGCAATACAGTCACCCTATCTTGCTCCCATAGAAGTTTGAGAATGGGAGAGTGAGTAGAGAGAGTGGAAAGGTCAGGTCAAGTCAGAGAACCTCTGCTCTCTCTTCACACCCTCCCCACCTGTGTAAAATTGACCAGTTGTTCTCCCCTGATAACTGTAACACTGAGAATGCCTGGGCCAGAGCTGAAAAGGGCTCCATTGTACCTGCTGTCCTGTCCCTAGGGCTTAGGGATGTGAATTGAAGAGCTCTTCGAACTGCAGGAGGAACAAAAGAGTATTGGAAAGCAAAAGGTAACATGTGAGGCTGAGTACATAATTCATTGATGTGGAGTCAGGGGATGGGCAGGTCCAGTGTTGAGGTGGGGTGTGGGTGGGCAGGCAGGCACAAAACTAATATTTTTGATTTCTGGGGAGAATCAGGGAGCTCTATCCCCAACAGGCAGCACTTCATGCAAATTGGTGTCATCTGATCTCAGTTGGAGCTTCTACAAGTCGTTCCTGCAGCTGGGGCCAGAATCACCTAATCTATGCATTTGTGAGAGAGAGCACCACAGTAACAACCTCACACACACACAGGTGGGCCAGAGTTCAAAAATGAGCATAGAAACCAAATCCCTGCTCCTCATATTTTCAGCTAAATCTCATATTTTAGGGCCAATGTCATAAATTTTTGTGGTTGACAATGTTGTCTTTAGGTCCCTGTAGTGAGACACTCTGGAACATTCTCTTCCCCTAATCTCTCTCACAGGTTCCTGCCTGGGTTCCGCCCCAGGTCCCTCTTGCCCGGCAGCTCTGCCATTTCCCCTCCTCACCTCCAGGGAGAAGCCTATGCTAGATTTCTGCCAACACCTGATTTGATCTCTGACTGAGGGTCAGGCTCTATTTTTTTTTTTTTTTTAAATTCCTTGACTTGTTCATGTGATCAGTCACAGTTCCCTTCAGTGTTCATGTATCTGTTCTTTGCAGCTGTGGGCTTACCAGGGCAGTTTAAGGATGGGATTTCCGAACTCTTGTCTTAGGGGCCCTCCTTTTGATTAACAAATACTCAATACTTAATTAATATTAATAATAAATTATTCTTATAATTATTATTTGTAATAATTTACTTGCCAAAACATTTTGTTCCCTTAAAGCAGCAACCATTCAACTAAATACAGACAAACAGTAGCTAACTCAAATATAGTACAAGCTACTAGGTTGAGAGCTGCAATCTTCATAGCATTTTCCACTTTAATTTCGAGATTAGTGGAACATTTGACTCACTTCTAAATTACATTCAAAATGACCTTTGGTTTGAGTTCAGTCTGTGGTCGGAAGCAGCAGTGATTGTCACCAATGTAATTATCAATGCATTTTTAGGGAACTTTGGACAGAAAATATTTTGCTTGCTTTTGATTCCTGGGAACATTTTAAAGCGGCTCTTCATGAGTAAATTTACTGTTAGACCTGTGCTCACATGAGAGGATGTAATATGGTATTTTCCAAAATGGCCCCTAATCTGGGGAATCAGCAAACTGCATGTTGCTTTTGGGGTTTGCATGGATCCTTCGGCTGTAAACTTTGTAACAAGATTCAACCACAGGAGAATAAGGCTAGATAAAGTTCATATAGGCTACTTCTCCACTTAGAAAAAACTTCGAATTGGCCGTGCTAATGGCCAAATCTAAGAATTCTAATGAGACACTGAAATGAATATTCAGTGCCTCATTAGCATGCTGCCGGCTGCAGTACTTCGAAAGTGCCACGTTTCGCTCACGCGTGGCTCATCTACATGGGGGGTCCTTTTCAAAAGGACCCTGCAAACATCGAAATCCCCCTATTCCTATCAGGTGATAGGAATAAGGGGATTTTGATGTTTGCAAGTTCCTTTCAAAACGGACCCCCCCATGTAGACAAGCTGCTCATGAGTGAAACGTGGCACTTTTGAGGTGCCGCGGCTGGCAGCATGCTAATGAGCTGATAGGAATAAGGGAATTTCGAAGTTTGCAGGGTCGTTTCGAAAAGGACTCCCCCCATAGACGAGCCGCAGGCAAGTGAAACGCAACACATTTGAAGTGCCGTGGCTGGCAGCATGCTTATGAGGCACTGAATATTCATTTCAGTGCCTCATTAGTATTCTTTGATTTGGCCATAAGCATGGCCATTTCAAAGTTTTCTCTAAGTGGAGACACGGCCATACTGTTGAACTTCAGGTGTAAAACCAGGCAAGAGAGGTGCAAAGAAAGAAATTTGTCAGGCCATTTCAAAACAAAACGTGAAAGATTTTTCTCCTCTTAAATGAAAATTTGAAGGTTGCGTCTATGGAATGTTATTAAAGATTTAATAAACATGATGAACTATTTCATTATAATTAAAAATCTGGTGAAGACCATTCAGTTATTGGAGACAACAGGCATACTAAGTGAGTCTTTATTTTTAATGTAACAATGTTTTCTCTAGCATGAGGAAATCTTGGCTGCTAATGAGACAGCCAGAAAACTCTATTCCACTCTCTCCTGTCTCCACGTGCCAGGGCAGAAGAGAGAATAGCTGGGCAACAGAACACTCC
Source organism: Carettochelys insculpta (assembly GCF_033958435.1). Lineage (NCBI taxonomy): Eukaryota > Metazoa > Chordata > Testudines > Carettochelyidae > Carettochelys > Carettochelys insculpta. The sequence goes on from NC_134141.1 coordinate 97,734,852, forward strand.
AGTGATCTGCACCTAGAGTAACAGCCATTTAAAAGACAAGTGGAACTTAGAGCAGCCCAAAAGTTGCACTGACCTATTAATTGGCCATAGCAATGCCAGAGATTGTGGGAGTATAAAGGTGCTTGAGGCCATTCTCTCTCCTCAAGGTTGAGCAAAGCTCTGTTTCTTTACAAATCTACAATACCAATTGTCCAATCATACAGTAATGAAAAGATTTGGAATTTCGGACAGCTATTAAGTGTTCAGCTCCGGTCTATATTGTGAAATGTGGATCAATACAGTGTGGTATAAAGTATATTGCAACCTTTGTTGATACACCATTTTTCTTGTGTCTCACCTGCTTGGCTCTGCAAATGAACAAAAACTGAAATTAAAAAGCATAAGGCAATGTTAGGTCAAAATAAAGAATCACTGGTTTTTCAAATGTTTTTTCAATTGATGCACTTTAGCTTTAAGACCCTTTCTAACATATTTTGAAGGCTGTTTGTGATTTTCTTCTTTTTTCTGATTTTAATAAGCTTTGACAAAAAGTTTTTTTTTTTCAGGAGACTTGGCAGTCCCAATAAATTTGAGTGTAGCATCACATGACATATTTCACTACACTGTCTGTACCAGGAAATCTAAAAAAATACTACATTTCCTGAATAGTACATTTCAATAAATTACTGTTTATGGGGGAGAAAAAAATTAGGTGTCAACACTCAGCAAAAATATAGGTTATACTGAAAGTCGGCTCTTCTAGTTAAAACTGGAGGAATTATCTTCCCTGTAAAGACAGCTGTTTTTGTCCTACTTGTGGGTAGAAACAGATAAAACAAGCATATCATAGCCAACCCATTACTATGCAGTAGGGAATTTGGCTTCTGTACATACCTATAAGGCAAGTGTGAATCATGCATATATTCATAGGTTAAAGATTTATCATGTCTCTACTGATGTTGTGTTCTCTGCAGTGATTTCATGTTACCCAGACTCGTTCCCAAGACAGCTGTTCAAAATTCAGAGGGTTTCATTTGCTGAGGATTGATGTGAACCTTTTCTTCATGGTCTCCTGAGTTTCATTCTCTGTTTTGGGTTTGTTCAAAGAAAAGTCAGCCAAAACTGCGGGATTTGTCTGGTTTCAAAGTGAACCTATGAGAAATCACTGAGCTTTGCATAGTTACTAGCTGATGTTAAAGCTCAGCCCAGCTTTACTCACAATTTGGCCCAGAGTGGTGCTCACTGGAAAGTCAGCCTAAATTTCAATTCAGTTAGACATCCTACACTTTTTTTTTGAGACCGAGGTTCTACATTTATTGAGCTGCCAAGAGACATGAATAGAAGAAAAATCTTTAATTGTCTCTACGGCAATGTTAGGGCCCTGGATAATCAACAAGGAACTGAAATTGGTCATTTGTGTGCACAAATTCACCCTAGTTGGTATTACTGAAACCTGGTGGGAAAAGTCACTGGATTGGAATATTAAAATCAATTGTTATAAACTAAAACTATTTAGGAAGGATTAAGTGGATAAGAGTGCAAGGAAAATAGAACTCTGTCAAAAAAGGCATTCACTGCTTCTGAGTTGCTGACAACGTGGAAGCAAATTATTTAGAACACTAATATTAAATATTTAAAGAGATAACACTTGGGTTACATATTCATGACTGGCTCCTTGATCAACTCCATGTGATGTGTTGGGGAAAAAAGGCTGAGTTATCCTCAGGGACATTAATCTGAGGGAAACATTTCAGAACTAAAGTTTGCAGTTGGTAGGTGCAGGTGATTGTAACTTAAGCATGTTTGTTGTATGCAGAGACAATCCAAGACAGTAACTTGTGCATTTGCTGCTTTAAAAGGGCCAATTTCCCAAATTAGGTGGGGAAAGAATTTAAAGAGGAAAATGTGAATAATTGAGAAAAATCTAAGAAAATTTCCCTAGCCCAGTTGAGAAAGAAGGCTATTATGGTTTTAAAAAAAAAAGGGGCAAAAACCCAACCAACATGGCTTAGACGAGAAGTGGATGTTATAGCTGTGTTAGAAACAATAAAAAAGACTTTTAAAAGTAAATCAAGAATAAAAGGACCCCTAAGAACAGTGTTAGTTGTTTACTAGATGGACAAGATAGAATTGTCACTAATAAGGCAGAAAAGGTAGAAAAGTTTAACTAATATTTCTGTAGTTAGGAAAAACAGATGATATATTTGTAGCAGATGATGAGATTCTTTCCGCTTTAGCTGTGACTAGGATGATATTAAATGGCAGACCTACTTGAAGTTGGACATTTTAAAATGAGTCGGTCTGGATAACTTGCATCCAAAAGTTTTAAGAGAACCATCCAAGGAGCTCTCTGGACCATTAATGTTGCTTTTCAATGACACTTGGACACTGGGCAAGTTCCAGAAGACTGGAAGAAGGCTTATGTTATGCTGATATTTAAAAAGGGTACATGGGTAACCTAAGTAACTATAGACATTGCTGACTAATATTGATCAGAGCCAGAATACTGGAATAAGTGAGATGAGACTTGATTAATAAGGAATTAATGGAAGATAATATAATTAATACCAAATCAAAATAGGCTTATGGAAATAAAGGATATAGTATTGATGTAATACACATAGACTTTTGTAAGATGTTTTACACATTAAATAGATTAAATTGACAAGTTTCAAAATTTATTGTATGTGGGGAATCATCATTAAGTACGTTTGCTTTTAGTGGGGTCCCACAGAGATCAATTTTTGGTCCTATGTTATTTAACATTTTTATCAGTAAATGGTGGGAAAAACCCATAAAATCAAACTAATAAGTTTGCAGATGACAAAGATTGGAAGAGTGGTAAATAATGAAGAGGACAGGTCACTGATACAGCATGAACTGGATTGCTTGGTAAGCTATGTGCAGGCAAACATTATGCAATTCATCGCGACCAAATGTAGACATAAACCATGGAATACAGAATGTAGGCCTTTCTACAACACTGGGGACAATGTCTTGCAAAGCAGTGTCTCTGACAAGGACTTGGGCATAGTGGGTAATCTGCTGAAAACAGTGTCAGTAAGACACTCTGTCCTAAAGGGCTAATATAATCCGTGGGTATATAAACTGTGGAATATCATATAGGAATAAAATGGCTACATTATCTCTGTTTAGCTCTCCTATGACTGCCATTGGAATACAGTGTCCAGTGTTCACAGCTGCAGAAGGATCTTGATAAATTGGAAGAAGTTCAGAGAACAGCTACAAGAACGATTAAAGTATTGGAAAATAAGAAGAGTAAGAGCTGGCTTGATCCCAGTCTATGGCTACGTCTACACTAGCCCCAAACTTTGAAATGGCCATGCAAATGGCCATTTCGAAGTTTACTAATGAAGCACGGAAATGCATATTCAGCGCTTCATTAGCATGCGGGCGGCCCCGGCGCTTCAAAATTGACGCAGCTCGCCGCTGCACAGCTCATCCCAATGGGGCTCCTCTTTGAAAGGACCCTGCCTACTTCGAAGTCCCCTTATTCCCATGAGCAGATGGGAATAAGGGGACTTTGAAGTAGGCAGGGTCCTCTCGAAAAGGAGCCATGTCGGGACGAGCCGCGCGGTGGCGAGCCGCGTCAATTTTGAAGCGCCATGGCCGCCCGCATGCTAATGAAGAGCTGAATATGCATTTCAGCGCTTCATTAGTAAACTTCAAAATGGCCATTTGCGTGGCCATTTTGAAGTTTGGGGCTAGTGTAGACACAGCCTATATGTGCTTAAATAGGAAAAACATTTGAATAAAAGAGGCCTCTTTAATATAGCAGACAAAGGTGTAACAAGAGCTTGTGACTGGAAGTTGAAGATAGAGAAATTCAAACCAGAAATAAAAGGACAATTTTAAACAGTCAGGGCAATTAACCATTGGGACAATATGTTGTAGGCTAATTCTGTTAGATGTTCAATCGCTGGCAATGTTTAAATCAAGACTGGACGTTTTTATAATAGATAGTTTCAGTTAAACTAGAGCCTATTGTGGGTTTGAAACATATGCTATTATACAGGAAGTTAGATTAGACATTCACTGTGATCTCTTTGGCCTTAAAACCAGTTCAGTCAGACACCATGCAAATGTATTACATGCATAGACAATATATAACATGTAATTTACAAAGTTGTGTTGTGAATAATTTCCATACATTTTTGATTGCTTTAATTGTTTTCTTTCCTTTCTTCATTGTTTTCCACAAATACAGAAAAATGATGTTTTCCTTGGCCAAATCTACTGACAATAGTTGATCTAAACATCCTGATTTTAATTTTTTTTTATATAAAACACATTACTTGACAGAGGGGGATAGGCAACTAGTGTAGATGGCCTTGTGGTTTCATTAGTAGGAAACTACAGGTTGAACCACTCTAGTCCAGCACTCTTGGGACTTGACCAGTGCCAAACAAAAAAATTTGTTGAACCATGGGAGGTTAATATTGTCTAGCAGTATTACCAACGCTTCCACTGCATAGTGGGCCCTTAGAAAACATTTAGGGGTAACTGAGAGTTAAATAAAAGCACAAAACACTGAGAGCCAGAACAGATGATAAGATGATAGGAAATTTGGCCACACCCATGAAAAGTGGATATCTGGCTAATGGAAATCATGCCGGACTATGGATGTTGGCGGATGAGAGAATGCTGAACTAGAGAGATTCAATCTGCATAAGAAGTGCAAAATCAACTCAGAGTGCTGACTTTGCCAGCATCCTTTGTCCATAAATTGTGCTTGTTATAGAAATCTAGAGCTGTAGGAAGTTGCCAACACAAGAATATTGGAATATATTCCAGTGCATATCGAAATATATTCCAGTGCATTTGCACTGCAATTTAGGAGTGTGAATGCTTCTTAAATTTGTTTTCTAAATCAGTTTAAAACCTAAATCTTCTTGGGAGTGTTCCCAAACAATTACAAGTGTTAGCATCAGCAAAGTTAGTGTCTGGAGGAGAATGGGGAAATTAACAGAAATCAGAACAAAAAGGTATAACATATTTCCCATGCTCATTAGTGACAGGCCCACGAGCAGAAGCTGTGGTGGAGCATCAGTGCTCTTGGAGATGGCAGCCCTGGGGTGTATTCTGCTTTACAGAAGCAGGAGGGTACTCTGAACATCTTGGCTATAGTGTTAACTGGCTCACCTTCTGTATTTTAAGGGGTGCAGTCTTCTTCCCTGCCTTCAAGTCTCACCCAGTAGTCTGGGGCATTCTATTCTGCACTTCTGCTCCCCAGAGCAATGCTTCCTGGACCTCACCAGGTAAGAAGGAAGACTTCCTATGCCATTCACATACTGTGCACCTCCATAAGGGTCAGACAGAATCTTTCATTAACAGAAGCTTCAGTTTTCCTAGCTGTTTCCCCAGTTATTCCCAACACACTGTATATAATAACAGCTTACTAGTCCCATTCATTCAGAAAGGGATAATTACATTTGTGTGTAATAAATAAAAGCCTTTCCAAATAGCCCTGTGGGTGGGGGCATTATGCAGCCTCCTTTTGGCTGAAAGGCAGGAGTGATTGAATAGTCGAGAAGCAATACAATACACAATCGTTAAAAATACAATGTGAAAAGGAACATTGAAACTGTAGGGGGAATTTAGTAGTCAAAATATATTTTCCTAGACTTTACCAAAGTGCCAAGTTTAAAATCTTCAGAACTGCTCCAAACAACAGAAGAAAAGACCATTGTATTTTTGTTGCCAAAAAAGTTCCTATGTTCTTTTTAATATTGAAAAATTCCAATGCGAATTTTTAAAAATTAAATAGATTACATTCAGAGCTAATCTATATACTTGCAAAAAATGCCTTGGCCTCTTTAATAAAGCTAGGGGGTCAGGACCAATGGCAGTATTTCCTGCAGCTCAGTGTCCCTTAACATCATGCTGAGGCATCTGGGCTACCTCCTGGATCACCAGCACTACTTCCTTAGATATGATGTTTTTTGTTTTTTTTTTTCCTTAGAAGTCTCCCAGCCAAGGGCTGACAGGCTCAACTAGGCTCAGCTACAAAGCAAATCACAGTAATAATAGAGTAGTTTTTGGATTATGATATTGCCTACATTATATTAGGTGCTTTGTAAAAAAAATATTAGTATTGTTATCTTGGCACTTAAGAGTCCTAATCATGAACCAGGCCTTGGTCATGAATGTGCTAGGTGCTGTACAAACTCAAAACAAAAAAAAATTGCTCATCCCAAAAAGCTTGCAATGTAAATGTATAATAACATGCAGCTCCCAAACCAAACAAATCATGCTCTAAGAACATAAGCAACATATGAAATATGAAAATAAAATATTAATCATTTACTCTCCTTTGCAGAAAACCCCTTGTTTTCAGTAGTCCACTAATGTTATTATTTACTGGCATTTCTTGTCCGAGTGACAGTAGAAGGAAGTTGGGGGAGAGGGTAGTTTTTAATGTTCTTTTTCCTTCCAACCCTTCCTTGAGATACTTTTGCCTGATTCTCAGAAATAGCTCACCAGTTCCTATTCTACACAAAATGTCAGGGGTGGGTGTGGACACGGGGAGGGCGTTTTTATTTTGGCAGTTAAAGGTTGTTTTTTTTTTATTTTTAAAGATACATACTCTCCAATGAAGACTACAGAACCAGAGACTTAAAAGGAGGACTCCTATCTGAAAAGCAAAGGAATTTGGAAAAGAAAGAGGGAACTAAAATATTTCTGTCACCTAACTGCCAACATTCTCCTGAGGGGTCACATAGTGAAGGTAAACAAGGATTTCCAACATTATACGTCTTTTAGCTTTGGAGTGTGCTGACAGTATCTTGGCAAAAAAAAGCAAACTATGGGATCAGTTATAAACTTTGTTTGGAAGAAAGTGCGTAATTCCAAGAAGTTCAGTACTGGAATATGCTTTAAGAGCAGCAAAACTTCACGCCTTTTCATACGTTGGTTTGTGACGCTCTTCCTGTGCGTGGAGTATCTAGTTCTGTGCTTCGAACAAATACAGGTGTTTAACCCACATCCATGCCCTTATAGCCACCTGTACTTCCCAGTACACGGCCCACCTCTACTCTTCTAGAAATAAATCTTTCCCTTGATTTCAGTAAGTTACAGTATACCTCATTCTGATCTTCCAAACAGTTTCTTTACCAAAGAAAATGCACCTGAGCAGAGCATCAAAGGAGAAATAAATAACACAGGGGTCAGCAACCTTTCTGAGGTGGAGTGCCACATTTGACCTTTTAAAGACCAAGTGCTGGTGATGCCTGCTAAAGTCACTAATAATCCTACTTACAATAGCTTAATTAATAACTAAATTAGGATGCAGAGGTTTACATTTTAGGCGAAGGTTGGTAGCATTGGCTGGTCTTTTGTTAATCCGCAGGCGGCATGGCTTTGAGTAAGCTCCGAGCTGCATGGGAGAGGAGGAGTGGGACTGAGCTCCTTCCTCGTGTGCTGATGAAAATTGGCTCAAGTGCCACTCTTTGCATGCATGCTGGGGGATGCTGACCCTTGAAATAACCTATATTCATAACCACTAATGACATTGACTTCAAATGGCTTTGAATCCCAGGCCACCATTTAAACAACATAGGTACAATCAAGATTTGGGGCTCACACCAAGAAAATCACCAGTAAAAATGATGGCATCCTTTTGATGAGTTCCTTTGGAAACAACAACATGAGCTGAGTGACAGCAGGCAGATAAGAGGCCTGTAAAGAAAATCAGGAAAAGAAAGCAGAAAAGTAAAAATGACTAAGATAGAAAAATGGACTGTTTCCTCTTGAAAAGGTGAGGATGTTGAAGTTTATATACGAAAGCTTCAGAAATGTGTTTATCTCAAAGACACTGAAAAGAATAACAGCAAAATCTATTTATCCCCATTGTGTTTGACAAAGTGACAGACCATGTTTCACTGAAGAAGCAGGTGATATGAATTAGACAGACTGGATTAAGGTGCTCGAAATCAGCATGTGCCCCAATCAGACTTCCTTACCGAGGGATACATGTGTCACTTTGAGAAGGTACAAAGAGCAGTGAATGTAACTGTGGGGCTAGAGAGATGTCTGACCATTCAACAGAGCACTTCAATGTATGTTCCTTGTGAATTAAAGAAAACCCAGGAGACAGGAAAGAAAGGAGGATAGACTTGTGCTTAAGGCACTAAACAGGGACTCAGGAAATCAACTTTCTAGCTCTTTCTGTGTGAACTTGGTCAAGTCATTTATGGTTAAATCTAAATCATTGAAGTCATTGGAGTTTTGCCACTGACTCCAGTAGAAGTGAGATTTCATTTCCCCCCTGAAAATTGGAACTATAGTACATTCACTTTTTGTCTCCCATATCTTGTAAGCTTTTCAAGGTATCTATGTACAGTGCTTAGCACAATGGGCCCTGGTCACTGTTGGGACCTTTAGGGACTGTTACAATGCAATAACTAAGTAATAATACACAAGGGGCCAGGAGTCACTCCACCCACAAGTATTTGAGAAATCTGTATTTGCATTGGTTAAGGACATCATGCCAACATTTACAATAAGCTGAAGGGTGGGAGGTGGGCTGTGCTGTAAAAGTAGTGATACCCTAAAGTCTATATTGTAAGAAACTGGGTGAATTATATGACTGCCCTCTACACAGGGAAAGCAAAAATATGTGTAGAAATTGTTTTTAGGAACCAGTCTTTGACCCAGTTCAACATTCTGGTCCACGTGAACTCTGTAATAATCAAGTCAGCAACACACAGCACAGGCAGCTCTAGATAGTCCATCACCTACTAAGACTTGGTAAACATTATACGTGATTTTGTACAGAAGAATAAGCAAATGTACTTTGCTGCAGTTGATACTTATTCCAGGTGGCCAGAAGTGGTACTTACGACAAATACTTAAGACTACTGAGGCATTGGGGAATATGTTTGTTGCACATGGTTTGCCTGAAGAAATCAGTTTGGATAATGGTGTACATTTTTTTTCCTGAGGAATTTAGATTTTCCTCAAGAGACAGTAAAACACACTGGATCAGCTGCTTATAACCTAGCATAAAACGGGTTAGCAGATCTCTGTGCAATAACTTAAAAGGGCACTGGAGAAAAATGAGGACAGAACCCTGAAATGTTGTGTTGCAAATTTTCTTCTATTGTACAGGTCAAAACTACAGATCACCATACAGAGAACTCGAGCAGACTTATAGCTTAAGCAATCAGCTACAAATTAAATTATGAACAGGCCAGATGTAGCTAAAGAACTACATGAAAGCCATCACAGACAAAGAAAGCTATAAAACAGGGGTGGCCAAACTGGCTTGTGACCTCCCTGTGGCTCTTTTACAGATAAAGAGTGGCTCATGTAGACACCTCCTGCTTCCCTCCATTCTCCACCTACCAGAGTGTGGGGGCAGCTCAGGACCTCTGTTTTGCAGCAGGGTGTTGGAGTAGGGGCTTCAGCCTTGGGATTTCAGCAAGAGTGGGACTGAAACTCTGAGCCCTGGCAGGTGCACCATGCTGCTTGAATTTTCTGAAGATTGTTGGAGGTAGCTTGGAAGGTCAATAAGTTTGATCACCTCTGCTACAGAATAAGCTTCTTAGGTATTTATGGCTAGAATAAAAACCATTATTTTAAAAATTACAGTGGAAGAAAGATGTGCAGAAAAAGCATGGAAAGAAAGGTATTGTGACCAGACACATACCCGAGTGAAGTAAATGAAGAAATAATGGAAAAACATATTGGCTACATCTACACTAGTGAGTTTTGCATTTTGTCAACAGAAACAGTCAACAAAAAAGCCGTGTAGAATGCTCCGGGGGCCCTTTCGTCGACAGAGTGGATCAAAAAGATTGATCTGCTTTTATGTACAGAGGCGGTCTGTTGACAAAAGTTTTGTCAGCCCATCTTTTCTGACAGCAATATCTGTAGACAACTGCATCTAGTGTAGACATAACCATTGACTTGTTACCAGACAAAAGCTCCCTTTTGTTGCCTCCATTATAGACACATACAGGAAGAACTGATTACAACTCCTGATTGCAAAGGTGGAAGGACGGTGCAACACTCAGTAGTACACTTCCTGGCAAACATAAGAAAACATTTTAGCTAAGCCCATGGTGTCCATTACACTTCCTGTGTGACAAACGGGGCAGCAGAGTGCGGCGAATGTGGGGCACTCCTCTGGCTACTCTGTGCACACACCCCACCACATGGTGAGACAAACATATGGTGGCAGGAGTGGAAGTGGCTCCTCTGGACTTGGCGGGCTACAGCTGCAGGACAGCTCGCACGGCATGGCTACAGCCCCTTGTAGCTGGTGTGGCTTCAGCCCCAGGGTGGCTTGAACAGCACAGCTTCATCCCTAGGGCAGCTCCAGTGAGTAAACTTGCCAGGGGCAGGGGAGGGGTGCCTGGCTCAAGGTGGGTGGCATCTGGCAGGGTGTGTGTGGGGGGGTAATCCATTAAATTTGTTTTGGACACCAGTGATCTAAGCATTGTTAACTACAGTAGCTACAGTCATGCCAGAAAAAAAGAATTCGGTCATGTCAGAAAAACAATTTCCAAATGTTTGGCCATAGCTCACAAAGCCTCTACCAAACTGGAATAATTTCAGGAATTTCCTCACTCATCATGACCCTTGCAACCACAATCCTGCAAGGAACGATACAGCCAGAGAAACTCAATTTTCGGCTCTCATGAAGTGGAGGCAAGTCATTCTCATCAGCCAGATGCTGCTTATGGAGTACCTCACTGGAAGCAGTCAGCCGGGGCCCAAACCTGATGTTGATCAGATCAAAGTATAAGGGGCACCTTTTAATATAGCTCTTGCCCAGAAAGGCTGCATATCAATAAATTCTGTCAAATTGAAATTCACACAACTTTAACTCGAGCTTTGGAACATAGGCAATGCATTACTTATTTGCCTCGTTGACATGTCTCTTGTGTATTGATCAGAGCAGCTGCACTAAACTGTTTCAAAGTGCTTGCGCATGGGGTTTAAATGTCTACACAAAGGACTTAGTGTTTGCACCAATTTGAATTAGTTTCTCTGCAGATGGTGCTGCTCTGTTGTACCCTCCTGCATGACCAACCATGGCGCTGCAGGCTCTTCCTGCCTGGGCTTACCACTTGTGGCTACAAGCCTGGCATCATTCTGTACCCGGCAAAGTAACACTAGCAGTCAGACTTTGGTGGTTTGCACATTTTGATGTACAAAGCAAAACAAAACTCAAAGGCAAGGGCCTAGCTGCAGTTCCTGAGAATGAAGGAAAAGCCTGGCCTTGGGGTTCTGGGATATCACTGAGATGCTTCCCCTTTGCCTCAATGACACTCTGTACTGGCATGAAAAGAAACAGACAAGCCTTCTTATCTGGCCTGTTCGCTCTGGTGAGTATTGACTCCCTACTGTTGCACCCCTGGGGAGGACTTTCTTTCAGCATGCTGAATTTGGACATAGTCAGATGTGCCCTTAGGTAGAGGTCCTGTTGAGCCACTCCCCAGTCCCCTTAAGTGAAATGGTTAGCTCACCTCCAAAACCAGTCTGGATGTGTAGAGAATGAAAGATGTGATCTTCACCCCAATCAGTGGGAACCACCAAGCAGGTCGGCAGTCACTACAGCAGGATAAAGAGTGTGCATGACCTTTCCTTGCTCCTTCTCTGTGCAGGATTTCGGCTCAGTGAGTCCAGGCTGTATGCATTCCCCCCACTGAGCCAGTGCATCTTCTTAATTCCCTTACACACTTGTTTGTTTCAGAAAACTCCTGGTGGCTTGGATCTCTTGAACATACACTTTGTCTCTACTGCATTAGACTGTTCTGTATTTTTTATGTTCATGCAGAATGGGACCATCATTAGAAAGGGATGCTTTTGTTTTCAATATCCCTATAACAAATGCTCCAACGCATAATTTTAAATATACAAAAGATGAATGAGTGTGCCTTGGGATAAATGTCCTGTGTAGTGGAAATCATCATCCCGCCCTCACAACAACATTTTGAGCTGTTTATGTGGTGAACTCTTGTGGTTTGTGGGTAGCTTGTTTGGTAGGTGTGTGAAAAGTTCAGTTAAAATATGTGTTTAATCTTCATTACCTCTCAGTCAATACACAGATGGTTGTGCGAATGCATGCATGTGTATGTACATCTCAGTAGTAAAAGAGACGAAGCCATGCTAGTCTATACACTATCAAAACAAAAAGCAGTCAAGTAGCACTTTAAAGACTAGCAAAATAGATTATTAGGTGAGCTTTCGTGGGACAGACTCACTTCTTCAGACCATAGCCAGACCAGAACAGACTCAATATTTAAGGCACAGAGAACCAAAAAGAGTAAGCAAGGAGGACAAACTCCTCCTTGCTGCTTGGAAGTGGGAAAGGCTCATTGTGCTCTGCCTGGTGCTGAGGACTGGCTCCCCACACACCCGCCCCTTCTGCCCAAGGCTCTGCCCCTTTTGGGAGCACAGAGTTGCCAACCTGCCTGGCATGGGGTCCAGCCAGTCTGTTGGCCTCCATTGACATATCTTTTCCTCTTTATATAGTTCTAGCAGGTCTGTTTTATTTTAATAAAAATCCTGACTTTGGGTTTTTGGTCTTAAATCAGTCACTTGAAATTAAAGATTTTTAGGCACTTAAAGATTCAGAAAGGTAACCTGTAGGGTTTTCAAAAGTAATCCAGTTAGGCACCTAACTCACATTAAATTCCATGAGAGTTCATTGCCTAACCTAAGCTGCTTAGGAGCTTTTGACACTCCTATTAAATAACTAATGCATCTTTAATCTAGCCCTCAACTTCTAAGTGCCTGTGTTTTCCTAACTGTGAAGTAGGAATAGCAATGCTTGCCAACTTGCAATGCGATTGTCAAACATATGTCTGAAAATCTCATTGAGATCCTAATAGAAAAGGAGTTGGAGAAGTGTAAAGTATGTATATTTTAATATTTCTTCAGCACTAAGCACATATGCCAGTTATTGTAAAATAAATTATTTGAAGGCTTACAAGACAATTTCAAACTGTAGAACTATTTCATAATGATGCCATTTTGCAAAAACAATGTACAAACTCATGAACTACCTTAACTTTTTGGCTTACAAAATGTTCCTCAAAATGTGTCACATGCCCTTTAGTGCATCTTGCTTCTTTGAATGATTCACTCTTAATACTTTAAATCAGCCTCGAGTGTGTATTTTTCTTGTGAATTACGTTATGAGGCCATGTATCAAACATTATGGTTTACATCACAATAGTGACTCATTGGTCAGATTTCTGAACCTGGTGCCTATCACATGACATTAACATGGAATGCTTCTGCTCTTTGTCAATGCAGTAGCTCAATCAGGTCAGTTCTCTCTCAATTTTCCTGCTAACATAATATTGATGACTCATTTGGCATTTCAGTTTTAAATTGTATTGTTCTTATCTACTCATTTGGTTTCTCTCAATGCCTTCATGTCTTCCCAGACAGCGATCAACACTTTCAAACTTGAATGTTTATATTAGAATAAACACCACACTAAGTACACCAAAGTGTACTTACCTGTTTAAATTCCACTGAAGCCACTCAGTACCTCTAAAAACAAGGCCACTTTTATTTAGGTGCCTAAGTACTGTGCAGTATGTAGATCAGTGTTTCTCAACCAGGGATACATGTACTCTTAGGGGTACACTGATGTCTTCCAGGGGGGATATCAATTTATCTAGATATTTGCTTAGTTTTACAACAGGTTACATTAAAAAAAAAAACAAAAAAAAAACCAACCTGGTAAAATCAGTACAATCTAAAGGTTCATTGAGACATTGACTTGTTTCTATTGCTTTATGTGCCTTACGCTGAAATGTAAATACAATATTTCTATTCCACTTGATTTATTTGATAAGATGGTAGAGAGTCAGCATGTTTTCAGCAGTAGTCTTCTGTGATATTTTTGCATGTTTTTGTAAGTAGTTTTTAAGAGAAGTATACTTTGGTGGTATGCAAACCAAATCTGACTCCTGAAACAGGTATAGTAATCTGGAAGGATTGAATGGCACTTGTTCCAAAACCTCAGATTATTTTATGATCATGTTTTTCAACTAGTGGTACGAGAAGTCTGGGGGCACTTCTTTTTTTTAAAGGGGGTACATTATAAAAAAGGTTGAGAAATACTCATGTAGATTATAAGTCCAGAAATATTTTAAATCATGGAAATCCTAAAGGCTTTAAAGAGCTTCTGTTGCTCCCAGAGAGGATAATGAAGTGACATGAAATTCCCTGTCTCTTTTTACATAGATATATGTACAGTCTTCTTCACATTGGAAGGGTGTATATGGTTCTTTCCCTTCTACTCTCCATAAAGCTGCACAGAAAAAGAGTCTAAAAGCTCCCGCCACAAATAGAAAAGGGAAAATGCTTTGCACGAAGAATAGAGGAACAGAATCTATCGCTGCCCAGTCACAGTGTGTGTGTGTGGGGGCGGGGGGGGAGCACATCAAAACTAGTGTGCATACAAAAGCTATAAGGTCCCCAGCCTGCTAGCCAGGACTGAAGAGTCTTTTAGACACTTTTGTTAAAGGCTCAGAAGGAGTCCCTTGTGAACCATTTAACTCCAGGCCAGGATCTACAGAATTAAAAGAAAGTCAGAGTCTTGGCTTCAACTTCTCAACTGCGCTAAGTACCATTAATAATTCTATATGTCCTCCCATGCAATAACATTCTGCCTTGAAATTTAAGGCATCATTGGTAGGAGAGTTAGGGCTTTTAGCTAAGGAGGCCTGGGTTTCACTAGCTAAAGTGTGTCAGTCAAGTGTAGCTCCCCACTCCCCCATATACAGAGCTGCATGTAACTGGATCTAAGAAGAACCTAACATTCCCCTGGAAGATATAATCTCTATAGACAGTACAGTGGAAAGCCAGTGGATATGAACTTTGATTTGGCTGGAATATACATTGATTTCTAATCATGAGTCAGCACCTAGATGCTATGGGATGGCAGTATTAGAAATTCAAATAGAACTACAGATGTTTATATCATCATATGGCATGGACAATTCGCTGCATACTGGCTGAAAATAAATATTGACTCTGGCTGACAGATTAAATTGAAAAAAGAAAACTCAGACTGATAGAAAAAAACCTAAAAATAAACTGATTTGTTCTCCAAAGTTTTCCAGAAACAGAACCTATAAACCTAGATACTTAAATCCAGCTGTTTGTGCTTTCTCTGGCATTATATAAAACATAACAACAAATGTATTTTATAATGTGCGGTTCATGAAAAATATACCCTGAAGCAAATAATAAAATGGAATGCACTCAGACACACCCAATTACACTATAAAATCACAATGCTAAATGACAATTAATCCAAGGTAATCCATAAATTTAAGCAAAACCTACTGAGAATAAAGTAAATTAAAGAAAACAATTTTGATCTGGCATTTCAAATAGCATAGAAATGAACTTTAAAATGTAATGGCCAGATTTTGAAAACTTGTCCTTCAGACTTCTACAGGTTGAACATTTCTAGTCTAGCACCCTTGGGACCTGACTGGTGCTGAACCACAGAACCTGAACCACAAGAGGTCAATATTGTCTAGCAGTGTTACCAACATTTCAGCTGCTTACAGGGCTCTCACAAGACATTTAGGGGTAAATTAGAGTTAAATACCAGTACAGAAAAATGAGAGTCAGGACTGGAGGATGTAAACAAATTTTATGGGATGACAGGAAACTTGGCCTCATCCATGATGAGTGGACATGCAGCTAACTAAAGTCATGCCAAACCATGTATATTGCCAGACCAGAGAGTGCCAGAATAGAGAGATTAAACATGTTCTTGCCATTTATAAGTACAAAGTCACAGAGGGTGCAATTTTGTTCCAAAATAAATTGTGTTTCTCTGCTAGATTCTGGTAGTAAATCAGCTACTTACTCTTACTCTGACTTACTCTGTAGTTGACTTACTCCATAGCTGTAGCTCTGCCATGCAATTATTTTTCTGTGCAAAACTGGCCATTTTGATATTCACCAGCATGACTGTGCCTGCAAATCATAGACATCTAAAAACCTAGAAAACTATGGCCTTTACCTAAAGTTCATTGAAATCAATGTTTTCCTCAATTAACTGTAATTGGCTTTGAATTAGACCATAAATGATCTAAATCAGTGGTCCCCAACTTTTTCACTAGTGCAGACCCCCAATCACCTCCCAAAACCATTCATGGACCCCGTATCAAAGCCAATTCTAGCTGCAATGTATACTTCATTAAATGGAAAAGGAAACCACAAGATATATTTTTGAACAGCAATTAATAACATAATTGGAAGATATTTAATTTAAAAATAATAATAGACTGTAGCTTTGCAATGTGTTTAAAACTTATTTCCTATGACCATTTTTACTTACCTTTTATTTTTTTCACACATCCTCTGAAGTACCCTCATGGGCCCCCAGGGGTCTGTGGACCCCAGGCTGGGAACCATTGATCTGAACTGCAAGTGCAAATCATTGCAGGCTCAGTGTTTCTCCAAGATTCATGGGAGATGAAAAAATAGAGGCCTGACTACACAGGATATAATCACAAATAGTCTGTGAATATGAACAGAGAGAAAGCCGTGCTAGTATATATATACTATCAAAAGAAAAAAGCAGTCAAGTAGCACTTTGAAGACTAACAAACTAATTTATTAGGTGATGAGCTTTCATGGGACAGACCCACTACTTCAGACCATAGCCATACCAGAACAGACAGTTGTTTTTGGTTCTCTGTGCCTTAAATATTGAATCTGTTCTGGTCTGGCTATGGTCTGAAGAAGTGGGTCTGTCCCACGAAAACTCACCTAATAAATTATTTCGTTAGTCTTTAAAGTGCTGCTTGACTGCTTTTTTGCTTTGATAGTCTGTGAACATATGTTGCATGGTCACTACAACCATCTGCCCAGGAACCTATCAGGCCTCATTTATGTATTCAATCTTCCTATGCAAATACTATAAAATAAAATAAAAAAAAAGAAGAAGTGGTTCAGGGAGCCAACAATATAAATACCTGAAGTCAGTTTAAATTCATCAGTGAAGAACAAAGATTAGAGAATAATTTTTATTGGTACAGAATGCAGCATGTAAAGACATTAAAATATGCAACACCTAGGAAGAGATGATCATCCTAAATTTGGGATGCTTTTCTGCGAAGATACATCTTGATGAATCAATTGCATTTACACAACAGGGTGGATGTGATACCAACAATCATAATATGCAGTGATCGAGTCCACTTGTTATGAAAAATGTACTGCAACAGATCACTAGTAGGTAAAAGCCCTGTTCTGTGTCTGAAATGCAAACAAATAGTAATACAGGTAAGCATGATTGATTAACTAGCAACGCTTTATTGTCCTCTGTGATACTTCTGATTGTCCCAGGTTTATTTTGATGATCACTTTAAGCAAGCATCAAGTCCAGCAGGTTAGTTAATGTATATGTAAGACAAATGGACCTCTGGGAGGTACTTCCCGTCACTTCAACTTACGACAACTAGAAGGCAGTGTTGAGAATATTTAAACCATGCCTGCAGGGGTATTCCTTGACCCTTCTAATTTGATTTAATTGTTCTACGTGATGAATGAAGTGCCCCGAATCTGCTGATTTCTTCAGATTATTCTCAACCCAGTAGAGAGGTCAGCATTCCTAATGTTTAAATATAGATTACTGTCACCCAGGGGGATCGGCAATTGCTTTTTAGAACTGTGGGCCTGATCCTCCAAGATGCCGAATTCCCTAAACCCAGTGGGAGTTCAGAGAGCTCAGCATGTCAGAAAAGAATATCAGGATTGCATAGGCTTAGCCAGAAACAGGGAGATCAGGTACAGCAGAGGAAATACCTAAATTAGCTGTTGAAAGTTAGGCCAATTTTATAACTGTCTACTCAAAGATATCATCTGATTTAGATGGTGTGTTCATTAGATTATTAGGATTTTGGCCCAAAATTTAAAAATGAAGTCTTTGGCACATGGCTTAGCACGTGGTAGAAAAACACCTGAATGATATCTAGCATGCTTACTAAGAAATCCTTAGCAGATAGTGTAGTTGGCTGGAGAACAGAGATAGCGGTTGCCAAAATGAGCTGAGCAAACTTTTTTTTGAATGACAGGCTGAAAAAATGGTGTATTTGGGGAAGTAACAGAATAGATGATTCATCATTTAGATTTTTCAGTCCAAGCTTTTATTTTGTGCAAAGAAGATGCCCACTGATTCTGGCCAGGCAGTAGGATGTTAGAAGAATGAGTATCCCTGGTGGAAATATTAACTGGTGATGGAATTTCCTGAATGAGAAAAGTCTATAAACAGGATTCCATTTACAATTGCAATTGCATGACCTTATACATTACATCATAATGTTGGAAATTTTTAAATTGCCACAAAAATGTGCTATAGAATCTAAGGTTTTGTTTTAAAAGAATTTTGTCTCCTTATGATGGTAAACAAATCTTCTGAATATGAATTCATCATAAACTGTCTGTTGTCTGCCTGTAACAGAATGAAAAAATATATCAGTATTGTGAACTGCTCCATTCACCTCAATGGGGTAATAATTCTGAAATACAACTGAAATGTCAACAAGAACTATGTCACCGTTGATAGCTGAAACAAGCTGATGTGCTTTTGTAGGGGACATTGGAGTTTTGCCGTAAAGGGCTGCTTGATGAGAAGAAGGAACAGATATTCCTCAAATTTAAAGATTCTACTGGCCCTCCCTAAAATAGAGAGGAATAAAAAAGGCCTAGTATCAACATCTTTCTAGACACTAAAACACATAAACACCTTCATTCTTTCCTAGATTCCAAAATCCCAACCTACCTCATTTAGCCATCACAAACCTTTGACTTTCTCCCAACAGCTTCCATGGGTCAACCACTCAGAGACAAGACAAAAATCTGCCTCACACTGAAAATGTAAACCATGGGAAATATGCTGGCTTTGTATGGGTGAACTATACTGGAGATAAAAAGTTAATCTGTCCGCCTAACCTATGGCTAAGGCATGAAGCTTCAACACAGGATCACTGGGCTGTAGCACAGCCTACTTCTCTACCTTGCATAAACTCTGTGCTGACTCGTGAAGGGCTAGTGTGGATATCCCTCCACCTCAGCACCAACACCTACATAGCCAATTGCCTACAGCTGTTCCTGTGCACTGTGCTGATTATGTACTGCAGAAGGCATCACATGAACCCTCTGCATCAGGGTTAAAGTGAACATAACACCTTTTCCCCTCCCACCTCTGGGGTAACAACAAATCCTCAGTTCTGACAATCCAATGAAATTACCAATGAGTAATGTTTGGAAAAGAAAAACTGCATTGAAGATTGAAACTGGTCAGGGATGAGTATCTTATGTTTCCATCTGTGTGGTAATATCTAACTATGGAAGGAGTCTTTAGTGAGCTAGTGGCATAATCTCTCACGTAGGGTTGCCAACCCTCTGGGATGAGTCTGGAGTCTCCCAGAATTGGCATCAATCTCCTGGTGACCATTGATATCAATCTAGGGAATTTAGTAGGCTATTTTAAGAAAATAACATTACATTATAGTAAAGTGAGAGTTTATTTCTTTTAGCTTTTGAAATTGTTTACTTCCCACTGATTTTGTACAGTGTCTTTTGTACAAACTTCATTAGCTGGTTGACTAATATGGGAAGAGGGAAGAACCAACCAGAGTATCTTTATGGTGGATCATTGACAGATGTTCTCCTTGATAAATCAACTCTGTCCATCTTGGAGGACCCAAAATCCAGGCTTGTCCTTGACCCAGGGATTTTTGTAGGACAGATCTTTTGTTTGTCCCTAATAAATACAATGCAAACTAATGAAAATATAGTGCAAACATATAATACCTGTCAATGAGAAATAGGAAATGGAAGTTCAAATGTGTATGAAGCACATGCGAGTTGCCATTTCTCTAGTAGGGAAAGGAAGTGGACAGGTTGAGTAATAATAACATTATCATGTGAGTCCCACCAAATGTCTGGGATATGGATTTCATGAAGTTATTAGCTCAATATCAGATCATTAATTATCAAATATTTGTTTTACATACACACAAAGGAGGAAACATGTCTATTGTCTGACTCCACCCTACAAATCACAAAATAACAGAAATAACTACATGAAAATAGGCCACCAAAGAGATCGGAGGAAGCAGGGTCACTATAAAATCAACTTTAGGCACAAGATGATACAAAACCTATGTAAAATAGATGCATTTGTCAGAGAACAGGCTGAGAAAGCAGTGAAAGACAGAAAGGACCAAAGACAGACCTGGCGTGAGCACAGCTCATTTAAAATCAGTGAAACTCAACATCTTACACCAACTCTTAATTTGGTCTAGTGAGCTCATATTCTGTTCTCTATTAACAACAAAACGGTCCAGACCTACATCAGTAGGATGGCTCCTGTAGGAGTCACAGTGTCAGAAAGGCCTGGGGAATGGTTTCTTTACACCAGCCAGATGGAATGGCCAGCTGGAGCTACCTACATATTATGCTGTAGTCATACACAAGTAATTGGGTTCCACCCAAAGGTAACTGAATGAAATTTAATGGCCTGTGATGCACAGAAATTCAGACTAGATGATGTAATAGTCCCTTCTGGTCTCAAGCTCTATGATTTTTAAAATACTATTTTTATATAGGAACATTTTATCTGGAAGGATCCCAAACTATTTTTCTAATCACAACCATACTAATTAGCATTTCTATAGCCGTGCACATCTTTAAAGCACTGTACAACCAGGAACTCTGTGTGTGTGTGTGTGCATGTGCATACACACGCAGAGTAACTTCCAGAAGTCCAAGTTCCTAGCTAGCCAGGACAGTTGGGTTAAATATGACCTTCTGTGTCAAGATTGATCTTTAATGCCCTGAAAGCAGACCAGACCTGTGTCTTACACCACATCCAAAAAATCACACTGTCTCCAGTGATGAACCATAGACACATACCAAGAGTCATGGTACTGTACTGAATCACTGACATGACTTGTTCAAACAAAAAAATGAGCAGATCTCTTCTTAAAAAACGCTGTGCAATATAAACATCAAATGGTTAAATATATGTTATGTAGAGCTAGGGTGGGGAGTTATTACTCACATATACTTTTCTGCCACTCCAAAAAGAATGCAAGGTGTACACTTGAATGGCAATGACTCAGACAAATGCATGAATGAATAGCATACCTTGAGAAAGCACTGTTAGGCACACATTTTTCTGGGGGAATGGAAGCCAAGATGCTTATGAGTGAAAATTTGGAGATCGAATTTATGCAACTGTGCTTTCTCTCATGTATGCAAATTGGAGACAACCAGAAACTTCAAATTACACCTGGCATCCAATCTTCATAACATCTGTAATTGGACCGGCCTCTTGAGATTAGTTTCAATGAGAGATAATGTGCCACCTGCATTTCTCCCAGTGATATTGATAATAAGCTATGGACAGTGAGGTGAAATACATCTATCAACCTGCAATTTCATAATTCTGACACCAGATAAATTTAAAAAACCCACTTGCCATTGTTGACTCAACCTGAAAGTTCTGAGTCTACAAGCAGAGCCCAGAATACATATCAACAGTCATTTTAATCTCTCACTCAAAAATGTGGTGAAACAGGTAAAGTCAACACAAGAAATGTGGAGCAAAAAGTAGAGTTAGCTTAAAAAGAGTTATTTTTCATTTTTTTAGTGGCCTGATTCATGTTGTAAAGACCAGTTTTCTTTGGTTGTGTTTGGCAGAGGGCTAGGAATTCTGTTATGTTCAATTAGCTACTTATTAAAAATAGTCCTATTTATAATCCTCATTATATAGGTGTTTATTGTACAAAGAAATTATTCTACCTAAAAGCAGTATTTTGTTGCATGTTTGCAGGAGCAAGTAGTTTAACTCATACAGTGCCATCTGTATAAAAATGGATAATAAGGCTAGATAGTGAGCAAATCATTTTCCTCAGCTTGTATGTGCTTGGACACAATCATGCAATGCAGAAACTGACTATTTCCAAGTGAGTTAACAGACATGAAATGAATGCTGAAAATCTGCCTATGGTTCCAAAATGGCCCAGTTACACTATTGTTAAAGGCATGCCACACAAGCTGAGTGGATAGGACATATTCTGTCTTTTTATTATGTGCTCCACTCATGTGCAAGTCCTTTGCAATTAAGTAATGTGCAAGGCATAATTACCAACACATATATAAGGGTATATTTGTTCAAGTTGTGGTACATTCTGGAGTGTGGATGAGTGGATATGAAACAGGAAGTAATATGACCAGCCCAAACCACATGAATCTACACTGTGTGTTTGACAATCCTATATGGGTGGGTTCTCAAGATTTCTGGGATGTTCAGATGTCAAGCGAGAAATTCTAAAGCAACAGCCTTTCTTGACTAATTTCAGTATAGGTTCTAGTTCTGGCCAGTACCCAAAATTGAAAAGGCACATGGAATTGAAAAGTGCTCAAAAAAGAGCCACTGAATGTATTAAAACATTTAAAGAGGTTCATGTGACAAAGGGAATAAGAGGCATGGGACACTCTGTACTGTACTATCCATGAGAGAGCCATTTTCAGTGACTGGTACAGCTCAGCTAAAAATAGTTTTCTGCACGAGCCTTAGCTTGCTGAAGACTGGGACTTCCCATTCTGGACACATGGCAAAAGTGGGCAGACTGTGTTTAAGAAGAGGTGCTCTCTGAGCAGATATGCTGACAACCACCACATGCTCGAAAATCAGGATGGAGAAAGAGAAGGCAGGAGAAAATTAGCCTAGCATTAAACACTGACTGGACATGAGGCTCAGAAAGGGGTGCAGTGCGGAATGGTTAGTTATTTTGCAAAGATGTGTAACTTACCAGTGTTTTCTTAAGAGTGACTGGTTAAGAAATTCCTTAGCTAAGCTTGTGTTTGTTGCTTGCCTGCTACATGCTACTGCAAGGGGTTAATTGGGAAGCTCAGAGCACCCACTGCAAAGTGGATGTCTGTGAGAATGTGAATAAGCAATTGGCATCTTGGGCACAGAGGCCCGGGTTTCACGGTTTAAGGTGGTTGGCCTCAAAGAAGAGGGGCAGAAATGGCCTTTGCACTTGACCCAGATCTAGGAACAGTGACTCAATTCTGTCGACTCCCAGGGGGCTTAGAAGAATGTGGGGCCCAGGAGTGGGTCTCTGTACAGCAGACTAGTGCCTGAGCCAGGCTGTAAAAGTTTTATAGACTTATGTCAGTGTTTTGACAACTTTGAACACATAAATTATTATTTAAGTGCTAAGTAGCATTATTAGTAACTCTGTTCAGTTCTAGAAATAGTCAAAGGATCAGGGGGTTCCTATTTCTCCTGTAATGGTTCACTCATCCCTAAAGCAACATAACATGTATGCTGATTAATGTATCATTGACTCCAAAGTGCAACTGAGTTTTCTTAAATGAGACTGTTCAGTGATACTTACACTGAAGCTCTCAAGCTGCATGTGGTTCTTTAATGCATCTTCCTTGGCTCTTTGCACCATGTGATATTCAAACCCGGTGTAATTTAATTACTACCCAATCTAAGTTATTAATCAACAGGATTATTTTACTATGTTATTAATGAACTGGAATAGCTAAAATAATAATACATGCTGTAAGAATAATTTGTATATAAATATTTCCCCTATCATACAGTTTAAATGTGAATACATACTACTATAGAAAATGAAACAATGATTTCACACTACTGTGGTTCTTTTCGTGTCTTTGATCATTAATTTGGCTCCTGAACCACTGAGGTCTGAGTATCACTGACGTAGTTGTTCCTCTGTTGAGTGTAGAGCCAAAAAAACCCTTAAACATCTGCACTAGTACAGGACTTTCAACCGCAAGGAATGAATATGATAGCTAGATGCCGAAAACTGAAAATGCAGTGAGCCAGAATAATTAACAGGATGCTGAAATGCTGAGAATAAT
The DNA here is from genome assembly GCF_033958435.1 of Carettochelys insculpta. Classification (NCBI taxonomy): domain Eukaryota; kingdom Metazoa; phylum Chordata; order Testudines; family Carettochelyidae; genus Carettochelys; species Carettochelys insculpta. The sequence goes on from NC_134141.1 coordinate 97,758,756, forward strand.
GAACCTTCCTGTACAAAAGGAAGAGAAGTAACTTGTGGCAAACAGGAAAAATGGTGATATATAGTGCTGTAATGGGGGGGAAAACCCACTTTAAATAGGGGAAGTAAAATACAATTCAAATTTTCATTGGAAACAGGAGCAAAGTAATCTATTAGGCTATGTCCACACTGCATGTATAGCGTGAAATAATTTACACAATTTTCACAATGCAAATTGTGTAAATTAAATTATTTTGAGATAAATTATTTCAAAATGGCACCAAAATTCAAAATAAGCACCTATTCTGAGGTTTCCATGACCCCTCTAACATCAGTACCAGGCAAATTAGTAGAAACAATAGTAAAGAATAAAATTGCAAGGCATGTAGAAGAGCACAAATTGTTGGGCAAAAGTCAGCATGGTTTCTGCAGAGGGAAGTCGTGTCTAACTAATCTATTAGAATTCTTTGAAGGCGTTAATAAACATGCGGACAAGGGGCACCCAGTGGACATAATATACCTAGATTTCCAGAAAGCCTTTGACACGGTCCCACACCAAAGGCTTTTATGTAAATTAGGCGGTCATGGGATAGGAGGAAAGATCCTTTCATGGATTGGGAATTGGTTAAAAGACAGAAAACAAAGGTTTGGAATAAATGGTAAATTTTCACAATGGAGGGGGGTAACTAGTGGTGTTCCCCAGGGGTCAGTCCTGGGACCGATCCTGTTCAACTTGTTCATCAATGATCTAGAAAATGAGGTAAGCAGTGAGGTAGCAAAGTTTGCAGATGACACCAAGTTGTTCAGGACAGTCAAAACCAAAAGGGATTGTGAAGAACTACAAAAAGATCTCAGCAAACTGAGTGATTGGGCAGCAAAATGGCAAATGAAATTTAATGTGGGTAAGTGTAAGGTAATGCACATTGCAAAAAATAACCCAAATTACACGTACAACATGATGGGGTCAAATTTAGCTACGACAGATCAGGAAAGGGATCTTGGAGTTATAGTGGATAGTTCTCTGAAGACATCCACGCAGTGTGCAGCGGCAGTTAATAAAGCAAATATGATGTTAGGAATTATTAAAAAAGGGATAGATAATAAGACAAAAGATATCATACTTCCCCTATATAAAACTATGGTACGCCCACATCTTGAGTACTGTGTGCAGATGTGGTCTCCTCACCTCAAAAAAGATATATTGGCATTAGAAAAGGTTCAGAAAAGGGTGACTAAGATGATTTGGGGTTTGGAACGGGTCCCATATGGGGAGAGGCTAGAGAGACTGGGACTTTTCAGTCTGGAAAAGAGGCGATTGAGGGGCGATATGATAGAGGTGTATAAAATCATGAATGGTGTGGAGAAAGTGAATATAGAAAAATTATTTACCTTTTCCCATAATACAAGAACTAGGGGACACCAAATGAAATTGATGGGTAGTAGGTTCAAAACTAATAAAAGGAAATTTTTCTTCACACAGCGCACAGTCAACCTATGGAACTCCTTGCTGGAGGAGGCTGTGAAGGCCAGGACTCTATTAGTGTTTAAAAAAGAGCTCGATAAATTTTTGCAGGTTAGGTCCATAAATGGCTATTAGCCAGGGGTAAAGTATGGTGCCCTACCCTTCAGTACAAGGGCAGGAGATGGATGGCAGGAGATAAATCACTTGATCATTGTCTTCTGTTCTCCTTCTCTGGGGCACCTGGCATTGGCCACTGTCGGCAGACGGGATACTGGGCTGGATGGACCTTTGGTCTGACCCAGTATGGCCATTCTTATGTTCTTATGTTCTTATGTTCTCCCATGATGAGTGGTAGCGGAAACAGAATTCCACACTCCATTTAGTTGTGCTATTTCGAGCACAGAGAAAAGCCACAGGGTTGCTATTTTTGGATACATTTGTATCTCAAAATAACAAACACAGTCTAGACTTACCCTTGCTAATTTTCAGAGGCACACAGTTAAAATGGCTGTAAACAAAATTAATAGGAACACACAGTCACAGAACATACAAATAAAAGTTCAACATGTTAATTTAAAAAACATCCATGACCTAACTAGCATGTGTGATAAGTGGAAGACTAGAGGATATGCATTGTGTTAGGCTTTCTTTTCTTAAAATAATTTATATTATATATAAAAATTGCATGTCAATTACTGGAAAGTAATATAACACAAAAAATGGAAAGAAAACTAGTCTTTTTCTTGAATGGTTGACACAGTGACGGCTTGAAGGGACTAGAAAGTCAACAAGTGAACGACATGTCTGTTTTTAGTATGAGTAACCCCTCACAATGATCCCCTGAATGAGTTAGCCGATCTCTTTTTGAACATATGTATCAATGATGCATGTCACATTTATGTACTGTCTTTTACTCTCCATTAGGAAGATATTTATTTTGTCTGTATGCATCACTGTAAATCAAGTTCTCTTAATGTTTCTAAATTATGCTATCAGAGTTCCTATCAGTGCCTTTGTTACTTTTCATAAGTATTTAATACTGGGCCTGATCCAGCATCCATGACCCAAAAAAAGACATTCAAGACAGTGTGCAGAAAAAAATGAATGATATTTAGAGCTTAAAGCCAGATCATGTAATCTGATCTCTTGTATATCTCAGGCTTATTAATTACCTGTACCAATACACTCACAGTATTTGGAGAAAAAATGTTTTGTTTTACATTAACCAGACATCACATTTTACATTTTTATATCTAGTTATCATTTGAGAATTTTCAGTTTCTACTGAAATGAGCATGACATGAATTACTTGCCTAATTGCTTCAGAAAATATTTCATTTCAGATGCCACATAGCAATTCCATTAAGCAAAGTGAAATTAATTTGACATCCTCATTATACCACTATTATATTGCTTGCCATGTAGCAAGAATATGTAGATTGTGATGTGAGATTATGTAGACTGTAATATATCTAAAGTACTATTACATTACTTACCCTGTATTAAGACTATGTAGACTGTGATACATTGAAAATCAACATAATATTATTTACATTGGATAAGGCGATGGTGACTAGCAAGTAAGAGTGGTTGAAATGTAGACGAGATAAACAACACCCTGGTATGCATATATACTGGCTTTTCATAGCCAAACTTGCTTGATTTGATGGTCACAAAATCTTACTTGTGAGCTGCCTTATGGGCTTGAACAGTGGATAAAAAGTACTCTCTTATTCCACTGTATAGTCCACCCCCATCAGCAGTCTGTGTATGGGGGCAGGGGGCAGGGGGCAGGGAGAAGGCTGTTGTGGAACCACTAGTCTCTCTTTCAAACAAGGGCATGGATAGTAGGCAGTTTGGGGCAAGGAGAGGGCAGAATCAAGTCTCCAGCCTTGACAACTGTACCAGCTGGTATAGCCAAGCCAATGCAAGGAGCTAAGTAAGATGAGGCAGATATAGGGCTAATATAGCACCCAATCTCAGCAAGGGAAGTGGGGCTGAACTGTGATTCTATGAGCAGAGCTGATTGAGTCAATCCAGGCCATGATACAGGTTTGTATGGCTCTGGCTCTGTATCTGCAAGTCTGCTGACCTGGAGGGGGCCAAGGGGACAACAGTCCTGGGGCCCAATGATTTAAAAGTACTTGGAGCTCCCAGCAGCCACAAATGCAAATGCAGGTGTGGCAGTGTCCGGCACTCCAGAGCCTTTAAATCACCACCAGACCTTGGGTGGTGTGGTCTGGGCACCACAGAAAGTCTGGTAGTGAGCGACTAGCTGCAGCTCCACCCCTTCTTCCTGAGCGCCCATTTTGGGAAGGTCTGGAGCATTCCCTTCCCTCCCAGGCCTGCTCTTTCATAGTGGCCTGGCCTTTTTGTCTTCAGACTCACGTGTTTGTGACTGTTCACCCTCCTAAACCACTAGAGTGGTTGCAGCAGGGTCCTTCCCCTCTTCTGCAAAGGCAAAAGCATATGCCCCTTTCTGCTCCAGAAGCAGCAGATGCCTCAGATTATAAGCTAGGTACACAGCATTCTTCTCCTGCCATGCACAGAGTGGTATACTGGAGTGGGGTTACAGAGTTACCTTAGAGTTGCCAAAGTTCCACTGTTGCAGCAGTACATTGTGGGCACCTATCCCCCAGTTCCTTAAGCTGCATTGCATTCTGGGGTTTTTTGCCAGTGCATTATGGGGGAAAAATGCCCTGCAAATGGTTGTGAGTGTGTGATGTCATCTTCCCAGACTGCATTGCCCTCATTCCCACAGCCATTGAAAACAAATGGCCATTTTTCAGAAGTCTCTTCCCCTGCTGAAAATACATGAAACAGGTGGGCTACAGAAGCTGAAGCCCATGATACCCAAATGTAACAATGTGGATCAATGCAACCAGTGAAAGCCTTCATATTAGTCTCAAGGAAAGAAGGAAAAGTGCAGAATCCCAGAGGGCATTGGTGTCTAGTGGTTACCATTACTCAAAAGGAGAAGAGAAGGAAAGATGAGGGCATTGGTTTCTAGTGGGTAGTGTCTCTTCCTCCAGTGAAAGTACACCAAAGAGGATCCATGTGACTAGGGAAAGACTTTGTATTATTTGTAAGGAAAGAAGACACAATGAGAAAGTGATTTTGTATCTGGCTGAAGGAGCCAGGCTCAAAGTCAAGAGAGAAATCTGTGAGTTGTCACCACACAGAAGTGAAGAACACTCTAGGGAGGCCATTGCACTGGTGTTTCCAACATGAGGCAAGGAGACTGTTAGAAGTATATGGTCCAGACTCATTATGAATCCCCAACACTAAATGGAAGAGAAGGAAAGAATCCCTGAGGGTGCTAGTGTCTAGTGGGTTCTGGAAGGAGCCATTACCCCATCAGTCATAGTAGTGGCTCCAGAAGAGGAGGAAAAGTTGAGGAAGCATTAGAAGATAGAAAAGTTGAGAACAGAGTGAAGGGATTCCCTTGCCTTTTCCAGTAAAGAGGCCATCGCCCTAGCAACTGCCTGTGTGTGAGAGGGAAGGAGAGAGCGAGCCCACAAGTTCCATTCCATCATAGGAAAACCTCCCCTAATCCACACAATTTGGAAGGAAGAGTACTCCATACATCCCCCAGTCACATTCTGTTTCTGTCTTAATGAGGTATGCCCTCTTAAGCAACAAAGCCCTGTGTAGGACAGAACATGGTGCTCTCTACAGGCATGGTCCGCACTGCCCAGATGCCACATGGTGTGGTGGCATGGGGGCTAGCCCGCCAGGAGCATGGAGCCTTGAGGGGGACCAGCCCCTGTAAAATGCGCTAGCCTTGTGGTTGAGGGGAGGAGGTTAGCCTGCCAGGTACATGGCACCTTGGAACGGGTCAGCCCACATAAAATGTGAAGCAGAGAAAACAAGATTCTTGCAAGGAAGAAGCCTTCACCCCACAAACTCTTTATGATTTTGTTGCTTTCATGTCAGAAGGACACTCTCTATCAATTATACAGATGATTCTCTGTGGAACTCCAGAAAGGGCCCTGTGAAAATGTGAAATACAGAAAATAAGTTTCTTGGCTTCTCCTGCTCAGACATGGTCCACACAGCCTGACAGCCAAGTGGTGGTGGTGGGAGCTTGATTTTCATCTAGCACTGCTGAACATTCCTGATATTTACTCAGCACCAATTTATCCACGCACATAGGAATGAGATCCTTGATCTCCTGCTGGCTCCATGCTGGCGTTCTTTTGTGACCTGAGAAATCATGGCAAGGTGTGATTGCCATGCTGGCCAGAAAGAAAATCAATTCAAATTGCCAGGTTTCCTGTTTCCTACTTCCTGAACACCTGAGCTACGTCTACATGTGAAGCCTACATTGAAGTAGCTTATTTCGATGTAGCGACATCGAAATAGGCTATTTCAATGAGTAACGTCTACACGTCCTCCAGGGCTGGCAACATCGACGTTTAACATCGACGTTGCGCAGCACCACATCGAAATAGGCGCTGCGAGGGAACATCTACACGCCAAAGTAGCACACATCGAAATAAGGGTGCCAGGCACAGCTGCAGACAGGGTCACAGGGTGGACTCAACAGCAAGCCACTCCCTTAAAGGGCCCCTCCCAGACACAGTTGCACTAAACAACACAAGATCCACAGAGCCGACAACTGGTTGCAGACCCTGTGCATGCAGCATGGATCCCCAGCTGCAGCAGCAGCAGCCAAAAGCCCTGGGCTAAGGGCTGCTGCACATGGTGACCATAGAGCCCGGCAGAGGCTGGAGAGAGAGCGTCTCTCAACCCCTCTGCTGATGGCCACCATAGCGGACCCCGCTATTTCGATGTTGCGGGATGCGGATCGTCTACACGTGCCCTACTTCGACGTTCAACTTCGAAATAGGGCGCTATTCCCATCCCCTCATGGGGTTAGCGGCGTCGACGTCTCGCCGCCTAACATCGATGTTAACATCGAAATAGTGCCCAACATGTGTAGCCATGACAGGCGCTATTTCGAAGTTAGTGCCGCTACTTCGAAGTAGCGTGCACGTGTAGACACGGCTCTGGAGAGCAGTGGAGGTGAAAGTGGCCATAGCAGACACAATTGGAGCATCATGGGATACCTCTGGAGGCCAATAAAATTGATTTAAAGTAATGCTGTTTCCACACTTGCATTAATTTGACCCTTTAAATTTGAACTTGGTGTTACACCACATCAGAGGGGTGGGGTAAGAAAGTCGACCTTAGTGCTCCTTAAAATAGACCTACTGGTGTTTGCAGTGAACACAGTCACATTGTAAAATTAATTTACATGCCTTAAAATTGAATTTATGCTCTAGTGTAGACATAATCTAATTAGAATTAGTCCTTCACATTACCATTCCATAGAGCTATGCAGGGCAGTCTTCACCTCTCTGAGTGGTTCTTTTAGGCTGTCCTAAGACATCACTGGTCTGGTTACATGGGGGCTTTTTTTTCATAACCATGAGCACTAGAGAGTTAAAAACTGATTTTTCACCCCTTTTAAATAGAAATGGAGAGTCCCACATTTGCTTGATTTTGTAATTGTAACCTCTGGTCTTTTTCATTCCAAGTCAAGATGTGAGGTAAATATTAATAGTCAAGTTTCTGTCCCCTCTGAATGGCACTGAAGTACATTTCTCTATACTGCCCTCCAAATACTGTCCATTCAGATGCTAGGGCACTTCCATCTGGGCCTCATTAAGCAAAGTTATGGTGAGCAACATCAGCAATTGCCACTACTGCCAGTCAGGTCCATACCACTTTTCCTTGCAGCCCAGATTCAATGCTAGCACAGTTACGTGCAGCTCATTCGAAAGCAAAAGTTTTGTGCCCTTTTTACACCAGTGGTGAATTTCCTATATTGCAAACCTGAAATGTGCAATACGCTCCACAAACATTAAAGTCAAAGGTGATTGACCCCGACATGCTGCATTGAAACATTGCCGTTACAGTATACTTTCAAATTTGTATTACTCAGGTGAAATAAGTTTGTAAAATAATGTGTATTCCTTTCTTATATATCCTTATTTAGTTATAACTTTAGATGCAATCTTAGCATGTTCACTTTTATTTGTTCAACATAAACACTGCACTTAGTCTAGATATCGTAGTCTGTAGATAGACAAATAATCATTTGTTGTCGTGTATGATCATCTTCCATGTGAGTTGTGGATCCTCAGATGGTCCCTGCTTGACTCCTGTTTGTTTTTTTGAAAGATTCACTCTGGGAGCCAGTACTGCTCAAAACAGTCACTATCCTGTGGTTGTGAAGCAACTTTAGGACCTTGACATGTTTATCAGGACAGCCGGTCTTTGAAAGTAGAGTACAGAGGGCACGATGATTCACTGTATCAAAGGCTTCAGTTAGATCAATGAAAGCCATATACAGTGGCTGATTTTGCTCTCAACACTTTTCTTGAAACTGCTGTTCTGTAAAGATCATATCTGCAGTTCCATTACGTGGTCAGAAGCCACTCTATGATGCTGGTAAAATTTCCTCTGACGAGGGCAGAAGGCAAGTTGCAAGGATCTGTGCCAAAACTTTGCCTGCAGTGACAAGGAGGGAAACTGGATTGTACTCCGTATTGTACATATGAATATATTTTGATTGAATTTTAAATTCCTTCTTACTAAATGAGACTGGGCTATTAATAAATAGAGAATTTATAAAACATATTTCATGTGAGCAAACTAGCATTTAATTAGAATTTAATTTCTTAGTGGTTTTCTTAAAAAAATGATGGTTGATTTCTTTTTGGTATCTTGGTGTACTGAAAAGTATTTTAAAGCATCTTGTTTCATTGTTAATAACAAGTAGTGTCATTTGCAATCAACATTAAGCTAATTCAAGTATTTTCAATGCCAATAGGTTTGCATATAATGAAATATTTGTCATATTGTTTGCTCAGCAATTATCTGTCTCCTACTAAATATTTTCTGTAATTTCAGGTTGGATACACTAGCTTTTGTTAAACAATGTACAATAATTCTTTGAAAAGTCTTCCTCTAGATATTTCTGATGTAAAGAAATAGAACACAGGAGTGTCTATATATCCAGGACACTCCTGTTCTTAATTTAGTTGAAATCATGCACACCACTTTGATGTACTGGCTCTAATAATACACACCTTATCCCTCTCCATCCCAGCCATATGAACCTATTTACATCTTAAGATTCAGCCAGAGGCCAGGAAAGAGATATGTACAGTAATTCCAAACACAATCTGAAGAAAGTTCCTCAAAGAGTTTCATAAAATTCAATGACACCTATCAAATGGCATTAGAAGCATATTGGCAGGCATAATCCTAATTATTTCAAACTGACATGATAGTACCTACATTGATGAAAATGCACTTAATTGAATTGTCTTTAAACATTTTTATACATTCACAAAGTCAGCAAATCTGTTTAAACATCCAGCAAAACAGATGTCAAATAGCAACTTTGCTTTGAAATATAAATGAAGTCAAGGGTCTTTGATTGCTGTTCAGTAAGGGAAGTTGACTGAAGCAAAGTAATTCAAATGAAAATATTGTTTTATGTTATATATATGTGGGTGGGTGTAGTCATAATGACTCTATTAATCTATCTTTGAAAATACTCCTAAAACTAAAAAAAGTAATTGGCACAAAAACTACACTCAACGCTCACTCTGTTGGCCTTGGGATTGCAGCTGGCATGACTTTCTGTCACTGGATCACACAACAGTTGGTGATACTACATTTCTGTAAGAGGAATGATATCCATTTTAGCAAAGTGGACTGAGTAGCATAGATACAGCAAATTCTTTCATATCTGGCAGTCCTGGGACTGGGACGTTGCCAGATATTCAAATATTCTGGATAATAGAGAGGTATATCTAGCAATGCACAGCACTAGATAAAAACAAGATTAGATATTAAGAAACAAACAGAAATGTATGCATATTACTTTATTTACCAACAGTAGTATTGTTCACTGTAAACTTATAGGCTGTGTCTACATTACCACCTTCCTTTGAAGGAAGGATGGTAATGAAGCTGTTGGGAGTTTATTAATGAAGTGCTGCCGTGCATAGGCAGCACTTCATTAAGCAAATTCCTGCCTCTGAAGTTTAAAATCCCCAAAGTTTTAAACTTCAAAGTACTGGCACATGTCTAGCCACAGTGCACCTGCTGGTACTTGGAAGTGCCAGGGCATCTTCAAAGTCCCCTTACTCCTCAAAATTTTGGGGTGAGTTGCGGCTAGACATGTGCCAGTACTTTGAAGTTTAAAACTTCGGAGTTGCCGCAGGGCAGGGATTTGCTTAATGAAGCGCTGCCTATGCACGGCAGCACTTCATTAGTAAACTCCAAACAGCCTCATTACCATCCTTCCTTTGTAGGAAGGTGATAATGTACACACAGCCATACTGTATTTGCTGCATTTATTTGTATTTACTTTTATGATACTGTACTTATGGAAACTAACTAAAATGTACTCACGGTTAAAATGCCGATTATTTGAGAGTTTTGGATGATAGGATGCCAGATATGAAAGAGTTTACTGTATACAAGTTGCATGTAGATCTATACATTTTGTAGATTATCTGAGCTTTTTACTTTTGGAGAATGGTATTCTGGTGCATACCATATATCTGTAAAAAATTAAGAGAATAGGAGCAGTGTGATAAAGTATTTTTAAATTAAATTCATACTTACTCATATATGTACTCATTATGGCCCTAATTCAACAAAGCACTTAGGCATTTGTTTCTTTTTAAGCAGTGTGACTACTCATAGTCCTAAAGCTGAATTGGTGCCTATACCACTGAACAGTGCATTTTTAATGGAATTGAATTTTTCAGGGTGTTTTTTTCGGGGTATTTTTTCCACACTATACAGTATCAACAATATTTGTTATTCTGCCACCAGATGACCTATTGCATATTGATTCTTAGCTACTGATTGTACTCCTAATTTATACTGAGGCCAATCCAAGTGTTAACATGTGCTAAACACATTCAAATGAATCATCAAAAGGTCCCAGGTTCACTGAGTGCACCAAGCCATATAAGTAAAGGTGAAGGAAGTTATATTAGTGATATTGCCCCATTTTCAGTTAAATAAAAAAAGTGAGTACTTATATTATGCCATATTTTTTATTCTGTGACGTCAATAATACTCACATACTCTGGAAAACTCAGATACCCTGAGGACAGGAGTGATACATGTACCTTAGACAAACATTTAAAAGAAGTTTTATCATTGACATAGCTCAGAGCACTGTTTTGTCCTTTTGGTGAGAGCTTTCACAGAGTGGCCAAGCTATGCTCGGCACCAGAGGAAGCCAGAAGGCAAAAATGATTGGGTCATCTTTATGTTTTTCTGATGGAGACATCTACGGGGGCTGGTCTGCCACCTGGCATAAATCACTGTAGTTTCAGGAATACCTTAATTTTTGCCCAGCTGCTGATATCTAGGAGGGGTTCCTTCAGCAGCTGGACTTTGCTGAGTATAAGGATACACTGGCCACCCCCATGTTCATCTTGGAATGTCCTTGTACTGGAACTCAGGAGGGCAATGGCTCCTATACCATCAGAAGATTCTCTTATGCAGGTCAATCTCACCAGGAACATTGTCAGTGCTGTGCAATGCAGCCATAGTAGAGTCCATGATCTGGCCTTTTGTGACAAAGTAGAATGATGATAGCTGTTTTGACAATTTATATTGTTGTGCTGCCTTTTTGGCTCAGATAGTCAGCTTGTGATGCTAACACTCAATTAGTACCATGGAGACTTGGCTGGTGCATTCCTGGCCTCTTTCCATGTCCTACTCATGCATACACACCACCATCATGATATCTGTACTCATGGTAGGATAATAGGGACTGCCTGATCTCCATCCAAGTGGATGGATATGAAATGCTATTGTGTAGCTGTGGGATTGAGGCATCATTCATTTTTACAATAAAGTTGTGAGTTATAACCTCATTTGTGTCACTTTCTTCTTTCTTTCCAAGGTTAGCATTATTATGAATTGTGGATCTGTTACCTTGGTGTTGCTTGTATAAAAATTAAAACAGATCACCAATAACTCACAACATCTTTTTCTCTTTTTTCTTGCTGCTTTCCTAGTTGGCATCAGTGACTTTTATAGCCTTTTTAAAAAACTTATGATTGTAAGTGTTGGTGTCAAGCAAACTTATTTCTCTAAGATCCACTGGTATCCAATCAATGTGTTGAGTTTTTGGCTTTCATCTTGATCACCTGTTTAAAGTCACTGCAAGAGCTGGCCAGTCTACCAATTTAACTCTCAGGTCTCCACAAAACATGTCTATACCAACCTAGTGCTGCCTTCCTCAGCTTGTTATCAGCTGGGACAATGCCACATTAGGCACTGCACAACTTCATTTCTTTTCCTAACACAGGATGTCCAACCATTTGACCATCTCAACATATTCGTTTCTGTAGTAGAGATCTTACTGATTTCTTTTCTTAGGGCTGATAAAGTTTCTGTTTTATATATTCTGATGGGTTACACATTACAGTTTTGTAAAGTTTAACTTTTAATTTTATTGGCATCTGTTTTTCTACAGAGGACTGGGGTCATCCAACATCCGTACCATAATGCTTTGATATCATGCCATGCATCATTCAAAAGGGCACCATTGTCAGCAACTATTATTGTATACATTCAAATTCTTTCACACTTCTAAGCTCTCTACCAGTAATATCCTTTATGATAGGTCCTCCTCTTTCACTTATCAAAGATAAATCCTACCTGCTCAAAATTATGTTGACATTGTTCACGATGATTTGTAGGGTTGGATAGTCTTCTGCACATATCACTAAAAACATTCTAACGACAAAATAGCAGTCGTGTAGCACTTTAAAGACTAACAAAATAATTTATTAGGTGATGAGCTTTCATGAGACAGACCCATTTCTTCAGAAGTGCGTCTGTCCCATGAAAGCTCATCACCTAAAGAATTATTTTATTAGTTTTTAAAGTGCTACGGGACTACTGTTTTGTTTTGTTATGTTAGAATACAGACTAACACGTCTACTTCTCTGTGGGCTTGTCTACACTACCACTTTCCTTTGGAGGAAGGATGGTAATTAGAGTGTTGGGAGTTTACCAATGAAGTACTAATTTTGAGGAGCAAAGGGATTTCAAAGTTGCCTCAGCACTTCGAAGTGCCAGTGGGTGAGCCGCAGCTAGATGCATGTGGTACTTCGAAGTGTAAAACTTCCAAGTTGCTGCGGGGGGCGGGGTGGAATTTGCTTAAAGAAGTGCTGCCTATGCATGGCAGCACTTCATTAGTAAACTCCCAACACCCTAATTACCATCCTTCCTTCAAAGGAAGATGGTAGTGTAGACACAGCCCTGTGACTAAAAAATTCTACTGACCTTTCCAAATTTCAACTGCTCTGTTCAGTAACTTTCTTTCATATTTGCATGATATGAGGTGTCTGTTTAGTATTGTGTTTAAAAATGAGCACCACAAAGCTTTTACACCATTCAACTGGTATTTTCTTTTTCTTAAAAATATCAGTGAACAGACTCATGAAATATTCAATGCATTACCAAAAGATTTTAGTGCATCCATTGACACTTCACCTGGCCCATTTGCTTTCTTTTTGTTTCATTTTTCCAAAGTACCTACGCAACCTTATCTACCACTATGCAATCCATCACCCCCTGACTTGACTTACCTGTTCTTAGTTCTGCCCATAGGTTCTCCTCATTTATCACATTTTCAAATAATCACTCTAGACTTTGTTGATTATTTCACTATTCCTTTGCAGCATACCATATTCATTTCAAATAGAAACAACCTTGTTCACATCCCTCATAATGTTCTCTCTTGCCTTAGCAAATTTGTGGGTGATCTCTTTTCTCCTTCATATCATCCTAATGCGTGATACAGCTTGTCACAGGACAGTTCTCTTTTGCCTCTATATAAACAATTAAATCAATGGTTCACTACTGAAGGAGCCTGAATGTGGTTGCATTTGGGGGTATTTTGTGAAATTTGAAAAGGAAGCGTATTTTGGCAAACTATTAAAAAGGACTTAAAATAATTCAGCATACGTCAAGACCAAAAACACAAGTATTGTGTTCAGGCATATATATTTTATTATTTGTGGTGCTAACACCTCATTTCGCAGGAAAGAGCCTTTGCTTTGTTTTCTTAATAACAGAACATATTCATTACTAAAAGGTCAAAGAACCAGAAAGGGATTGTCAGCCGGGGCCGGGGGGGGGATGGACAACACAAGTATGCTGTAACGGCATTACTTAATCAGTCATTTTAAACAGTTTTTAGTATTTAATTTCCTTTTCTCTAACAGTAGCCCAACACAGAAGTTCTGAGACCATGGTCTATGACTCACCAGTGGTTTAGAAAGTCATCCCTGGTCATTTACAGAATTATATCATTTGAGAGACATGTAGTATTGGATAGAGGGTAGGGGGGGGACGTAGGTCTCTGAGAAAATTCTTTTCTATGCAAAAGTACCTACAAAATGTAAAAGCTAGAGAACCATTTGTCTATGAAAATTTTAATAGAAAAAAAAAGGTAGACCTGGTGTTTAGGCAGCTCCTTTCGTGCAAAGCTCCTATAAAGCACTCAGCAAGCTTTAACATTTTGCAGTGGGTGGCTGCAGCCTTTACATAATGCGCAGCAGCACCATGTAACTGTTTACGGCAGAAAGCAATGAAAATGTGAATTGAAACTTCAGGGGAATTTTAGATAATTAGGCTATCATTTCATGATCAAGATTCAAACTTGCTTTGTGCCTCATTGCTCCTCTGAGGTCCTCCCTCCCCAGCGGAGGATAGATTACATTACAGCTACATTTTTCTGTAGCCCCCTTGTTTTCTGATAAGCATTGTGAAACAGGGTGTCCATATTGCTGGGTGCTGGCATGGAAGCTGGCATAGAAGCTGGGAAAGAATCTGGACCATGCCATTGAAATTTAGGATGGTACTTTGTTCACAACAATGCTTTATGACAAAAACTTTTGGGATTTTTAATGGCCCCAAATGGGTGGACCTAGGTTTTCTCTCTCACTCACATATCATCAGTATGTACAACAGAAGAGTTCTCCCTAACCATGTGATGGTCATTAGTTCAATATGAACTCTAAAGGAAAGAGTGCCACCTCCTGAGGCACCACCAGCATCTTCTGTAACATCGTTTCTCCTTGGAACTTTTTTTTTTTAGTCACACACTGACCTAGTAGAACCCTACTTTAGTTTGAGATCTGAAGAGCTGATTGCCTGAAGGGGCATGGCTGCAAGCCATATAGGAAGAAATGCCATATTTAAACAATACATATAATTCAATGTTAAAAATTCAACAATCTGAAGATCATGAAGGCTTCATAAGGTATGAAAAATTAGGAAAATTCACGTGAAGTCTCACATCAGTGTGTGCACCTAAAGCAAGAAATTGAAAGGGCACTATGCAAAATGCACAGTGATTTATCATTTCTGATCATGTTCATTTTTGTTGTTTCTAGCAATAATGTCTGTTCTGGGAAGTGTCTCCTGTTAATATGATGGGTAAGAATAATCGGAAAACTACATTTGATGAAACACTAGGAAAGGAATGTCATGGTTACAGCATTAGATTTACCTCTGTTCTCTGTCCAGTCTCTCTGAGCACACCCTTTCAGGTCTGAGGACCTCCTCATTTACCACTCCTGGCAGGAATTCTTCAGCTCTCAGTGGCTACGTCTACACGTGCAGCCAACATCGAAATAGGCTATTTCGATGAATAACGTCTACACGTCCTCCAGGGCCGGCAACGTCGATGTTCAACTTCGACGTTGCTCAGCCCAACATCGAAATAGGCGCAGCAAGGGAACGTCTACACGTCAAAGTAGCACACATCGAAATAGGGATGCCAGGCACAGCTGCAGACAGGGTCACAGGGCGGACTCAACAGCCAGCCGCTCCCTTAAAGGGCCCCTCCCAGACACAGTTGCACTAAACAACACAAGATCCACAGAGCTGACAACTGGTTGCAGACCCTGTGCCTGCAGCATAGATCCCCAGCTGCTGCAGCAGCAGCCAGAAGCCCTGGGCTAAGGGCTGCTGCCCACGGTGACCATAGAGCCCCGCAGGGGCTGGAGAGAGAGCATCTCTCAACCCCCCAGCTGATGGCCGCCATGGAGGACCCAGCAATTTCGATGTTGCGGGACGCGGATCGTCTACACGGTCCCTATTTCGACGTTGAACGTCGAAGTAGGGCGCTATTCCTATCTCCTCATGAGGTTAGAGACTTCGACGTCTCGCCGCCTAACGTCGAAGTTAACTTCGAAATAACGCCTGACGCGTGTAGACGCGACGGGCGCTATTTCGAAGTTGGTGCCGCTACTTCGAAGTAGCATGCACGTGTAGACGCAGCCAGTGTAATGTGAGGCCCTAGGCTTTGGTATATTGTGTATCAATCTTTCTTTGCTCTTGGGTCTGACTGTGCTTGATCCCTGTGATTCTTCCCTTAGGGAGCCTGTAACCAGGGGCTTATATAGTGACAAGACAGGCTTCTTGAACTTTTCATTTATCAGCAGGAACAAAGTGTAGTATTTGAGGAGAAAGAAGGATTTTTAATCAGTCTGTGCACATGCCTATCTTGCCAAAAAGCCCTAACTTGACCCCCTAAGTGGGTCTGTATATCAATCTGCTTTCATCAAACAATTCCACTACAATTGTGCAGGAGTGTCTTGTTTAATACAGCCAGAATTCCTTTATTTTTTCTCAGTTCCCAGCCTTTGGCCCTATTTGGCAAAACCAGTCTCACAGGCTCAACAGGAGGCTGAGTCTGACTCCTTGTGGTTAATGGCTTTGCCGTTGTCCCATAACAACCCAAAAGGGATGCTCTGAGATGCTCTTGTTCCTTTCCTGATTTCTTCCCCTACAACACTTCATTAAACTAACCCAGTACAGTAAAGAAGATTACAATATGACTTGGGCGGTGTTGGAGTCATATGAAGTGGAGAGCAGACTGATACAGTGGTTGGAGGATATCAGTGACAATGGGGAGGCAGCATTGAGAATGTGCAAAGAGTTGGGAAGTTGGTTTAGGATGAGTAAAGGTACGAGACAAGGAAATCTGATATCACTGAGTATCTTCATCACCATCTAGAGAGAGCAACGGACAAGATCAAGGAAGAGGTAGAAGGGATCTCTGCATTGGATACGAATTAATTTGAGGTTCACAGATGATATAGTTATCATTGAGGAAGATGAGGAGATGCTAGCGAGAACGGTGCAGTTGCTAAACGAGGAAGGGAAGTGGTACAGACTGACTATGAACACTGATAAACAAAAACAAATGGTATTTGGAGAAAGAGAACTAGGAAGGAAGATCAGTGTAGATGGGATTGAACTAGAGAATGTAAAGAAGTTCACGTATCTGGGGAGCAACATAATGTGATCTAGACTGTAAGAAGGAATTAACGATTAGATTAGCGAAAGCAAGAGCAAGTTTGAAGGCAATGGATAAGATCTGGAAAAGCAAAGTGATTAGCTTAGGAATGAAGCTAAGCATCTTGAAAACATGTGTATTCAGCAGCATGTTGTATGGATGCGAGACATGGATGATAACGAAAGATTTGAAGAGAAGAATATTGGCGTTTGAAAGGAGTTATAGAAAGATCCTGAGAATACGATGGATGCAGAAGGTCACCAACAAGGAATTATATGGGAAGATACAGCTGAAAGAGAACCAACTGCAGAAGGTTATACATCCCAAGTTACAGCTATTCGGGCATATTTGCAGAATGAACAATGAACAAAAAATCAAGATCCTGGTATTCAGCATAATAGAAGGTTCGAACAGGAGAGGCAGACCCCACAGAGAATGGGTAGTTGATATAGTAGATTGGTGTGGAGCATTGTGTAGACTTGGTTTCTAGTGATTCTCCTCTGCCCAGATAAGTGTTATGAGGGCCCTTTTACATAACTCTAGATTATTATGTGACATTAAAAGGCAAAGGGTGGGATGGAAGTAAGGATTTCTCCCTTTGGGCTTAAACTTGCAGATAAATGAGGACCTTTAATTCCCTGTGAGGAGTTGAGGGCATAGCTTCTCGTAGGATCAAACCCTTATACCATGTAAATCAGGAAATTCCAGTGAAATCAAAGGAACCATGCCAATGCAAAATCGACATAAGTGAAGAACTGGGCTTACTGAATACACTGGGAACTCAAAGGGAATTTGGGTATTTTTCTTCCATGTACATGACTTATTGCCATTAATATCAACACCATTATGTCCCAATCTTAATTTTTAATTTTAAGCCATTTTAGTGCTGCTCTTCATTAAAATAAAGAGAGACCGTGTAAAACCAGGTAAAAATGAATGTGGGCTGCTCTTCAACTTCAAATGGTTGAGATGGTAAACGTTCAAAAGACTATGATGGATATTTAGTATTCAGTCATTGCTTCTGGGATGAAAACTACCATTTCATGCCAAGTTTCAAACTGTTTTATTGTAACTATCCAAAATACATACCACTCAGCCCCCAAAAAGATATTTTGGAAGAAAATGCAACTTTAAATAAAATTGGATATTTCCAAAATACTTTTTTAAATCACTTGAGAGATTTTTTTTTAAACTTTAAAAATTCTTTTGGTGAAGTGAAGGAATGTGCAAACCAGTATGGACTAGTAAAGTATATGATACAAATTTTGGCTCTCTTGAAGCCATAATTGGATGAGACTGTGATCCACCCACAGAAAAAACACAAATCCTTTAACGAGAGATTTAAGAATAGTTAACTGGGGCCAACATAGCAACAAACTTCCCCTGAAAACACACCTTATTTCAGGAACTGCAAACTACTCAAATGCCTAAAATTCAATTAACTTTGTCAACCTTTCAGAAACACAGCAGTTGGAAGCTTGATTCACATTATGATGACAGATAATTGCTTTTACAGGTCTGGCTTGGTGGAACTATGGAAATAGTCTTGCCAGACTGGATTACATGACTGAAAAACATTAATTTGACGTTTAACATGTCTCATCTCTTCCTATCTTTCCCTCTTCTTTCATATCTTTTGCAGCCTCCCATAGAGATGTGTGTGTGTGTTGGTAAAAGCCCAAACATTAGATCACAAATTCTTGTTTATATAAGCTTCAATTTACCCTTCAGGCACAAACTTAAATATTTCTAAACACACGGATGCTTGGCACTATCTAAATTCAGTTTGAAATGTTCTGCACAACATCTCCTTTAACTTAACTAACCTTGTACTGTTCAAATATTGCATAGCTTGTTTTGATTGCCAAACTCCTGGTCTAACTTAGCAATCATTAACAAGATTTAATTGGAGCACAAAACATTTTACTCCTACAAATTGTCAAATATTCTAAATAAATGTTTAATGCATTTTATTAAACACATACATCTGATTAAAGATATTTATGCCAATTAAAAATATTTTATTCTAATGTGTTATCTTAAGTACTTAGAGACCTTGGAAATCTATGAATTCATCACCTATTGCAAAAATACTAACAACCATAGTGTAGCCCAGCACAGAAAAAACTTTAAGGAGGATGACAGAGGGCCCAGGAAACAAAACAAAGTTTGCCTAACAAAATCACCAATGAATACTCCTTCAGAGGACAAAAGTTTGGAAATCTGTGAAGAGAGTGAAAAGCCTCTAAATATATCTGAATCCTGTGAAGTACTGGGAAAAACAGTGTTTGAGATCATTCTCTTTGCTTCAGTTGGCACAACCTGCAGGCAATCCTTCTGTACCCAAGAATTAATCAGAATTAGGCAGAGGTTGTTAAGACGCTTGTCTTCCAAAAAAAGAATTGTACCAAAACTAACATTAAGCATTTTTCCAAGATTTCATAGGTTATATATTCATTGAAACAGAAACTTATCCATGTTATAGTAACATTAAAGTTACAAGGAAAGAAAGCTAAAACCCTTCAGAATCTTCTTGTCACTAACCTGTACTATTCCCTTTCCTTGCCTTATTTGCTCTCAACGAGGAACAGTGCCAAGGGGAAATTAATGCTTCACTTAAGTTAAATTATTTGCTCTTTTTGATGTATAACAGGCTGTTGCTTTCAGACAGAGCTAGATGTGTCATGTGTCTTCCAAGAACCATGAAACCCTCTGTCCATGGAAGTGTTATGAAAGGACCTCCACTGTCTCCTGAACAAGGAAGGAATATGTGATAGCTCAGTACTCGGGTCATTCCCTTCCTCCTCTCTGTTTTTTGCTGACCACTTACAGCTTCCCTGTTTGCCACAGAGTAGAAAGGAACATATGGCTTTGAATTAATAGGGTTGCCATATCTGAACTTTCAAAAAAGAGGACACCCCTGAGAGGGAGTGTATTAGTATCTCCCAACTCACGTTGTATTAGTGTGTTATCGTATGTAGAGTACATTAATACAACGTGAGTTGGGAGATACTGATTACAGATACACTCCCTCTTGGGGTGTCCTCTTTTTTGAAAGTTCAAAAGTGGAAACCCCACACTAACTTCCATAATGTATGACAAATAGGGACCAACACATCATGCGTTTAGGGTCCTGATTTTTTATTCTCGCTGTTTCTTTTTTCCTAAACTTAGATATTTCACATATGGTGAAACTCACCTCCACAGCTGCAGAGGGCACACATTCTACATCTTGCCCTCTGACAGCTTATTAACCACAAAAGCTAATAAACCTAATAAAAAATTGTTAGTTTTTACAGTGCTTGGGCGGGGGGGTGAGAGAGAGAGAAAGAGAGAGAGAGACTAACATGGCTATGGTACCTCTCCAAGATTGATCTCAGGTGAGCAGTTCTATCTTGAAAAACATGCTTTTGTCTCTGTGAGCACAGTGCTGCCGTGGCTTTTCCGAGATACATGGCAGCATATGTCAATCTCTCTCAGAATAGAGCTATGTCTGGAGTATGCAATGTGCATGTACAAGTAACAACATGTAAGAGATGTTTGGGTCTGGGCACATTTTACTACTGGATTTATATGGGTGTGAGGTAACACCTATTTTTTATCTTCAAAGAGCAAATCCATGTGTGTAATTGAAACAAGTCCTTATTCTGCACACTATAAATATGCACCAGATGTATCTTTTATAAATACTCATTTTGCAGCCTGGTACAATTGGCTAGTACCTGAGAGTTATGTCAGTTTTGCTCCAAGGAGAAATAAATATGATGTGCTTTCCACACTAGAATATGGCATATCCTAGTCATGATCACAAGCAAGTCTACTGAACAGCTACATTATCACCTTACCGATTTACACTGCGTACTGTGATGGTTTGATTGCTGTAAACAGGAATCATATCACTGAAAAAACAAACAACATTGATTAGACTGAAGTACATACACCATAATTTCCACTGGCTACTAGAATTTTTTAAATGTATATTTGTGAACCATGGGGTTACGATCAGCTGTTGTTAATAATCTAACAGGAGGATAAATATGTGACAATAGGACTTACGATGATGGATTAGTTTTAAATTTTAGGTCCCCTTCAGTGTTATGACTTTTTGGAAGACGCAAACATGTGAAAGTGACTAGGTTTGGCCAGCCCAACCATTTTGAGCCTATTTGCAGCCACGCACTTCTTACTAAATAGTAACCAAACCCTTCAAAATATGGACCAGGAATGCTTCATGAAAGAGCTGCAAAACACAATCAGTTTAGGTTATATTCAAAGATTAGATCTCTGCAGCACTCCACATCAGAAGGCCAAATATGGGCCCTCTGCTCCAAGGGTCCAGGTGACCTGATAACTAAGTCTGTGGTCATGACAAAAAAATTCAGTGTTTACTCCAAGAGATGCAAAACAAACTGAAGATAAAACAAAGAGCAGCCTCAAAACTTTCTCAGATGTTTATTCTTTCAGTGGTGTATCTCCTAAACAGGTTCTGTTTTCACTTAATATATAAAAAACTTGTGAACTAATTAGAAATAAGATAAAATATAATATGCAAAATCAGAGCTGAGGTACTTTTTACCATGTATTTCATCTTAGTCTAATTCCTTCATTAGTCAGACACAAAGCATTATATTGTGCTTCTAAAAACCTAGAACTATCAGAGAAATAAACAGAATAAATTGAGAGACAGGTTGTTATATTCTTAAAAAGCAGTTAGTAGGATTAACCAGGATTTGTATTCACTCAGACTGACAAAGAACAGCATCTGCATCATGTTATTATTTTCTAAGTGCCCTCTAGTGTTCACAAATATGTATTGTATTTACTCTTTACTGCTCTATTCAGCACTAGACTGGCACAAATACGTCAAATAATCTCCATTCTTGGTAGCTGCCTATTTAGACACCTCCACAATACGATTTTTTAAACTATTTTTAAAGGAAGCTATTTGCTATTTAGTAGCAACGTTGTCTACATATTTTGGTCCCCACAATGTAACTTTATTATTGTTGTGGAGCCTTTGTATTCATTTTAAAGACAAAAGCCCCTTCTTGACGCCTGTTGTTTTTCTAAACTCTTAAGTAATAGTATCCAAAGGCACTAAAATTCTGCAAGACCATAAACATATGGGTCCTCATAAGACATCATTCAACTCAGTGAATCATTAAACAAAAACACATACAATTTAACTTTTCTGAGGGCTTTCCCTTCTGGTTAGCTTTACTCTGCATGTTGCCAGAGTCATTTAAAACTTGAGAACATTACAAGCAAATTCCTTTTCCACAGGAGAGTCAGACATTACTTTCCCTTTCGCTAACCCTGTCCGCTGTTGCAGCCTCTGTGTGAGCGTACATGACATGTGGTGGAGGTGTTGCAAGAGTGAGTGTTGTGCCGCTCAGTCTCAAGTGGTTAATATTGTACAGGACTCTGGGTAAAATTGTTTCTACATGTATTTTGGATTCTCCTTTACCACCTGCAAGTAATCAGTGGAAATGCCAGGGAAGTCGTATAAAAGTAATTTGTGCTAGTGAAAAATTTACAGGTTGGTGGAAGTAGAACCTACCTCTCCGCTCCTTTCCAGTATCCTTTTTCTTCTTTTCTTGACTTTTCCTTCTCCCCTCCTATCTTCCGCTGCTGCCACTGGAGCAGAATACTGTGGCATGGTGGGACTAATGAGAAGCCAGAGCCAGTCACAGTGTTTCTGGACTGCAGGATACTGCCAGTTGGGTGTCAGGAAATGGAGTTAACTTTTGCAGGTTCAAATTCAACTTCAAGGTTCAAATTCAATTACTTTCAGCCTTCAAAGATTTCTTCCCCCGTAGTTGTCCTTCCCTTAATTCTGGCTGTTATTTGGTTTTCACTAGGTAGCAGTGTCTATAGAAGATTTGGTGGGGGGTGGTTATGTGTTGCAGTGCTCAACAACAGTAAGCTTGCCAGCTCCACAGCTATGTGAACATCTTTACTTCACGTTTGCCAAGCGTTCATTAGCATTGGCTGACATTCATGAACTCACCTGAACCCAAGGATCAGTTGAGACAGGTTTGATGTAAAGACTGTGTGCAGTTTCACTTGTGCCATTGTGTGGAAGCGGTGAGAAGATAAGCTCCCTCGCCCCTCCCTGGTATTTTCTTTGGCCTATCTTTCTCCTCCCTTCTCTTCTCACTTGGTGTGTTTGTGCATGTGTAGGTGTGTGCGTGCTGGGACTGTTGATTTGGCGCTAGATCTCTTTTCCCCTCACCTGTTGCCTGCCATTCTCTTTTTTCCCTTCTTTCCTCGTTTCTCTTTTTCCTCCTCCTCTGCTGCTGAGGATAGATGCTGGCATGTTATCAGAAGCAAAAATTCTCCTGCCTCCTCTCCCTTACTTCCATAACTCATTTCTATTGGTTCAAATGAATGGCTCCACAAATACTGTCCTCAAGAGACAGTGTGCGCAGAGACATTAATACAACCTGGCTATGGCTTTTACAGAGTTAAATACTTGTTACATTAAATATAATACAGAGACTGGATGCACTTTGATCAACATCACTCCAGGGCTCAGAGGGTAGCAACAAAGCACTTTAATGTAAACAGTTGTCCTAAACACAGAAAAAAATGATGAGGAACTCCATTCCCAGAGAACATACAGGAGTCAACCTGAAGTATGTTTTGTAGTATGTATCTGGGGATCTTTCTGGAATCCGCTATGGAATATCAGATTTTTATAGAAGTTTCTCAAATAGTTTATAGACTTAGTAATATCATTACTTGTACAGCACGGCAGAAATGCATGGTATTTGTGGAGTGCAGGGTCTAATGAAGCCAGCAATGCTCCCCTGCTCAAGACTCATGCGCTGCAGTGGCACCAGAAATCAGCTAATGTACAAGAACCTGACTGAGTGGTGGTTTGGAAAAGTCAATATTAACGCATGCATTTAAAAAAAACAGATTCATCCAGAGAACAAAACTAATGTCTATAATTAAAATTCTATGCATGCATATTAAAACTGGGAGACTAGACTGCCCCCTTTTATGGCTGGACCTATGTAAGATCCTAAGAAGAGGGACACAATTAACTAAATGCAGCTAATATGGAAAGATTAAAACAATCTGAGCCACAGAGTACTGAAAGTACTGGACTTGATGATCTCTCAAGATCCCTTCCAGTTCTAGTATTCTAGGATTCTGTGGTTCTACCCCTGCACTGTAGCTCTACCCAGCTACACACAATCACAATCCAAGGACCTTAGCAGAGCCGCCTTTTCCTTCTGGACCATAAGTTTGGCAGCAGGGGGCCCATCAGTACTTATCCTAGCAGTTGGGATACATACACTTGGGTCAGCAGGAAACCTGGGCATACCACAATCATCTTCTTTCCCATCAGAACCCCTAGGCATGTACTCGAGGTGGCTAGCCCATCCCTTTGCTCCCATTACTGGGGCAACACTTCTACTTAGTGTGCAAGTTTGATCAAAGCTAGTGAGGGTGTCGATTCAAGTTGGACATTATGCTGTCAGCTCCAATGTAGACATATCCACGGAGTTCTCTGGTGGTGATGGGGCCCTCTAGAACAATAGAGCTAATACCCAACCCAAATGCATGCAGCTGCTCTCACCTTTCACTGTGATAAACTCAGGTAGAAGTCAGTCAATATATGTATCTTCTTTCCTTATGAGGGCTAAAGACTGACCTTTTTCTGAAATAAAAACACTGAGATTCCAATACAAGCACGTGAACTGAGAAGACAGTCGCTATTATTACTGTGCCTTAAAGCAGGGGTGAGCAAACTTTTTATTGTTCCTGCAATTAAAAGCCCTCTCCCTCCTCACCCACCAACCTGTCTAATGTAATCCAAACAATGGAACTTTTGGTTATGTTCATATGGAAAACAAAAACAAAACAACCTTTCGGCTTGGTAAGAAAATCAGTATGTAGAATGTAAAAACGTTATTTATCAGTATATAACTGTGAATACACATACATTAAAATGTTGATATATGTTACTGTTTTAATGAGTTGGATGAGCCTGCAACCCAGTAGCCAATCATGCTGCACCCCCCTTAGCAAATTTCACACCCCTCTGAGGGCCCCCCCACTTTGCTCACCCCTGCGTTAAAGTAGTCCTGGCAGCTGCCTTTATAAACAGCTTGATTCTGGCCTCTGGTTCTGCACAAACATCTGTGTGAATGTAGCCTGCTCCATAACTGATGCTTTACGTTATGGACAAGTAAAATCTGAGGGGAGGGGCCTGTAGCCCAGGAAGCTATAGAATAATGAATAAAAACCTGTTTTCCATCTCTACTTATCTTTGGTATTTAAAGATCACCTAAACATGGTAACTGAGCTTCTCACTGAACAAATGGCATAAGTAGCAGTGTCCGAAAAAGCATAATGCGTATCTGGCTCTGTAGTTATTCAGAGGGAAGAGTAACACCTATTAAATCACCAGCACAGGGGATTTTCTTGGAAGTGTCTTATCCAAGTACTGACTAGCTGAGCTCTGCAGAGATCGAAGCCCAAGGTTTTGTGGCTACAGGATACATTGCTGAACTTTTCATTTTCTGATGTGGATTTGCAATTTTTTATTGGAGGAGACTAAATTACACTTGGATCACTGAATACATATCTGTCACTGGTGACAAAACTGCATAGAGAGAAGTATAATCAGTTCACCATTTTTTCAAATGCAAAATACACTAAAAGGTGTCACAAATCCACGGAATGTCTCTGAGTGCTGCATTTTGCATTTGGATCTCTTTGGAAGAGGTATAAAATTACAAGTAGGTAGAGAGTTCCCTACTGAATATGCAATTGAAGAGTGTTTTAGTGAAGACAAGGCATTAGTGTAAATAAGAATTAGGCTCACTTGTCTCGTCTTAGAGCAGTTAAATGAGTCTGACTGAATTCCCTCTGTATATAACAATGGGTAGGTCTTTTGACTTTAGGACACAACTAAAATCTTTTACAAATAAAGCATGATATTTTGGAATAAACAGTTCACTTAACTCCCATGCATGCTTTCTTGTTTTGGTTCCTTTTAACTATGTGCACTAGTCATCCTTATAAAACTTGCCACAGCTAATGTAATTTTGATTGGAAAATGAAAAGTTGGAAGGTGGGGCTGTAGCGGAGAGAAATCCTTCCTCCCTATTTTGTTGAAGTTTTCATTAAACTATTGCAGACAGCTCTAATTTGCAGACTCCTTGGGAATTGGGATATTTAAATAATGGTGTGATATGGAGGTAATGTGGTTATTTAAGAAAATGTAGACAAGCTTTCAAGGGTAGCCAATGCATTTTATTTTAAATAGGGGCACAACTGGAGAGAATTCTGACCTGAAACCAATCTAATGAGTAGTGCAGATCTGGATTAGTGTCTCAGTCCTACGTAAGCATCAAGACATGATGGCGGTGTCTACACCACACAGTCCCCTTTCAAAAGGGAAATGCAAACGAGGCAAATAAAAAATGCAAATGAAGCCCCAAATTGCATCTCACACTTCATTTGCATAATCACATTTTTGAATGAGAGTCTTTCAAAAGAAAAACAGCAGTGTAGATGGGGTTCTTTCAAAATAAAACCCCATTTTCG
Organism: Carettochelys insculpta; assembly: GCF_033958435.1. Lineage (NCBI taxonomy): Eukaryota > Metazoa > Chordata > Testudines > Carettochelyidae > Carettochelys > Carettochelys insculpta. The sequence goes on from NC_134141.1 coordinate 97,785,133, forward strand.
AAAGAACCCTTCTTCCTAATTTTTTTCAGGAATGAGGATGGTTTCAAAAATGGAGTTTTATTTTGAAAGAACCCCATCTACACTGCTGTTTTTCTTTCGAAAGACTCTTTTGAAAATGCAGTCATGCAAATGAAGTGTGAGATGCAATTTGAGGCTTTGTTTGCATTTTTGATTTCCCTCATTTGCATTTCCCTTTCAAAAGGGGACTGTAGTATAGACACAACCCATGAAAAGTTAAGATTGTTTGCTGTAAATGGCTCAAAAACTCTGTACCTTTCTTCCCTTACATTCTGCAGTTAGGATTATTGGCTCCCTTCCTAGACCCATTCCGAGACCCTTTTCTGTTTTTAGTTTGTACTAATGATCTTTTTTATACACAAATAATTCCAAGTTTACTTTAATACAGATGGTATTTGTCCATAGCCAGAAACACTTTCCAAAATGTACCATAGCTTATTAAACTAGTTCAAAAAGTATCTTAATGAAAATAAACAACCAAATGAAATATTGCTTGGATCAAAACAGAGATTAATGAGGATCAAAACCCCTATGAGCACCATAACTGATTCCTTTTCACTACCCTTGTCTTAGTTTTAACAATTTAACCTAGTATCCAAATGCAGACAAAATAGAAAATTGATTTCATCACTATATGCATATGATTTAATGAGACTTGGTAACTTGATCTACTACCACCTGTGCTGCATTAAAAACAGGATATTGTGCGTCTCTCTAAACTGTACCAGATAAAATGTTCATTTAGTATGTAGTAGAGTTTGCTCAGTGGTTACATATGCCTCTTACCAAAGACAATGGCGAGTCCCTTGAGGAAGTCTGTCAAATATTTTTCCCCCACACAGGTGGAATTTCTCTAGGGTACTGACTGTTGAAATTATTATTATTATTATTTTTGCATATTGTTGATTATTTCATGATAATAATAATTCCTGTGAAGATGTTACAGCCTGTTAGAAGGAACACTGGAAGAAAACTGAACAGGGTATTTTTATTAACTCTGAAAGAAATACAAATGAAAAGTTATGTTAATGAATAGATTATCACAGGCTTTTTTCTTCCTAAGGAGGTTCCATTTAGTTTCACAAATTAAAGTGTTTTAAAATTAGGGTTTTAGCCTCTAAGATTTATGAGTTTATATCAATAATTGGCTCCTGCATCAGAAACATTTGATAGGAACAAGTTTAGTTTAAAATGTAATAAATAATCACAGTTCCTTGTGATAAAGAGGGGACTGTTCTTAACATGTACTGCCACCAAACGGACATGGGAAGGAAAAGCACAAGACATGACTCAAATTATGGTAATACAGATGCAATAATCAATGTTTATGTGAGCCCATGCTACAATATGTCTCTCATTTAAGAAATAGGAGGCTGGTAGTTCATTTAGCATCTGACTGGCAGAAAAGCAGATTTTGGTTGTTGTGGAAATGATAATGAATTTATTACTGCATTAATGAAACATGCCTAATCTCCCCCTCTTCGGCCTTCTCTCTATTCCTTCTTCCTTGCTTTGCTATCCACTCTTATCTGATCTACTTATATTGCACTGTCCCCCCATTGTGGCATCTCAACATAAGGGCTATGTCCACACTAGAAAGTTTTGTCGACAAAACCCAGGGAGTGTCCGCATTCCACAGGTATTCTGTTGACAGTAAACCGACAGAATGAGACACTTTTGTTGACAGCATTCTGCCACTCCCCCAGAACACCTCTATCTTCAGGTTCTGTTGATAAAGCCAGTTTGGAAGTTCCAGGGGGCCATCTGTCAACAGATGACTTCTAGGACACCAGGCAGCCCTTTCTGCTGTGCTTACAGTTGGCACCAAGCTAAGATGAGTTGTAAGTGAACTGGGGACAGGTGAAGAGTTTGAAACAGCCCAGATAAATTGAAGAATTGGTCCGAAATCAGTAAGATGAAATTCAGTGGCAATTCTAAAGGACTACATATTGGAATGAAAAACCAAATGTACAAATACAAATGGGGAATAATTGGCTATGTGCTAGTGCAGCTGGTAAAAGTAATAGAATTATAGAACGCTAGAATTGGAAGGGACTTTGAGAGGCCATTGAGTCCAGTCCCCTGCCTTCATGGGAAGCCACTGGGAAGCATCATCTAGACCATCCTTGATAGATATCTGTCTAACCTGCTTGCAAATGTCTCCAGTGATGGAGATCTCACAACCTCCCCAGCCAATTTATTCTAGTGTTTAACCACCCTGACAGTTAGGAGATTTTTCCTGATGTCCAGCCTAAACCTCCCATGCTGCAGTATAAGCCCATTGCTCCTTATCCTTCTTCAGAGGCCAAGGAGAACAATTTTTCTCCCTCCTCCTAGTAACTCTCTTTTAGTTACTTGAAAACAGCTAACATGTCCCCTCTCAGTCTTCTCTTCTCTAAGGAAGCCCAGTTCTTTCAGTCTTCCCTCATAGCTCATGTTTTCTAGATATTTAATCATTCTTGTTGCTCTGCTCTCTGGACCTTCTCAAATTTCTCCAACTCTTTGCTGAAATGTGATTGGATGATTGGAAAAAGGCAACTGTAGTGCCCGTCTTTAAAAAGAGCAAAGAAGGGCAATCCGGGGAACTGTAGACTGGTTAGCCTCACCTCAGTCCCCAGAAAAATCATGGAGGAAGTCCTCAAGGAATCAATTTTGGAGCACTTGGAAGAGGGAAAAGTGATTACGAGTAGTCAACATGGATTCAAAAGGGCAAGTCGTGCCTGACTAATCTGATTAACTTCTGTAATGAGGTAACTGGCTCTGTGGACATGGGGAAGTCAATGGATGTGATATAACTTGACTTTAGCAAAGCTTTTGATACCATCTCCCACAACATTTTTGCCCATAATTTAAGGAAATATGGATTGGATAGATGGACTATAAGATGGATAGAAAACTGGCTTGACAGACGGGCCCAATGGGTAGTGGTCAATGGCTCTGTGTCTGGTTGGCAGTCAGTTTCAAGTGGAGTGCCCCAAGGATCAGTTCTAGGGTCAGTACTGTTTAACATCTTTATTAATGACCTGGATGAGGGGATGGATTGCACCCTCAGCAAATTTGCAAATGACACTAAGATATGGGGTCAGGTAGATACATTGGAGGTTAAGAATAGGGTCCAGAGTGACCTCAACAAATTGGAGGATTGGGCCAAAAGAAATTTGATGAGGTTCAACAAGAAGTGCAGAGTCCTGCACTTGGGACAGAAGAATCCCAAGCACTATTACAGGCTGGGGACCCACTGTCTAAGTAGCAGTGGAGCAGAAAAGGACCTGGGGATTACAGTGGATGAGAAGCTGGATACGAGTCAACAGTGTGCCCTTGTAGCCAAGGAGGTGAATGGCATATTGGGGTGCATTAAGAAAAGCATTTCCAGCAGACCTAGAGAAGTTATTATTCCCCTCTACTTGACACTGGTGAGGCCACATCTGGAATATTACATCCAGTTCTAGGCCCCCCCCAGTATAGAAAGGATGTGGACACATTGGAGAGGGTTCAGTGGAGGGCAACAAAATTGATTAGGAGTCTGGAGCACATGACCTACGAGGAAAGGCTGAGAGATTTGGGCTTATTTAGTTTGCAGAAGAGAAGACTGAGGGGTGATTTGATAGCAGTGCTCAACTTTCTGAAAGGGGGCTTTAAAGAGGATGGAGAGCCACAGTTCTCAATGGTGACAGATGGCAGAACAAGGAGCAATGGTCTGAAGTTACAGAGGGAAAGGTGTAGTTGGATATTAGGAAAAACTATTTCACCCGGAGACTATGTCAGCTGATAGCAATGAGGGGATTCCAATGTTGGCGTGATCCTTTCGAAATGGACCCCGATGTAGATGAGCCGCGGGAAAGCAAACCGTGGCACTTTTGAAGTGCTGTGGCTGGTGGCATGCTAATGAGGCTCTGACTATGCATTTCAGTGCCTCATTAGTAGTCTTCGATTTGGCCATTACCATGGCAATTTTGAAGTGTTTAGTAAGTGTAGACACGGCTGGAGGGTGACTGAAATGTGTTACCAAGAGAGGTGGTGGAATCTCCATCCCTAGAGGTTTTTAAGTCCCAGCTTGATGTAATTAATCATGGCTGGGATGATTTAGATAGGGTTGATCCTGCTTTAGGCAGTGAGGTGGACTAGATGACATCCACCGCATCTCCCTTATCCACAAGACTTGTTATGCTGTCAGAGAAAGCTATCAGATTGGTCTGCCATGACTTTTCTGCACAAATCCATGATGGCTGTTACTTATCACCTTATTTTCTTCTAGATGTTTGCAGATGAATTCCTTAATTACTTGCTGCACTATCTTTCCCTGCACAGAAGTTAAACTGACTGGTCTGTAGTTTCCTGTGTTGTTCTTTTTCCCCTTTTTATAGATGGGCACTATATTTGTCTTTTTTTCCAGTCTTCTGGAAACTCTCCTGACTTCCAGAACTTTTCAAAGAGGATAACTAAATGCTCTGATACCTCCTCTGTCAGCTCCTTGAGTATTCTAGCATGCATTTCATCAGGCCTTGGTGACTTGCAGACATCTAATTTCTCTAAGTAATTTTTAACCTTTTTTTTTAATTTTACCCTCTGAACCTACCCACTTCCTACTACCATTCACCATATTAGGAATTTCTGCATCAGACTTCTTGGTGAAGACGGAGACAAAGAAATCATTAAGTACCTCTGCCATTTCCAAGTTTCCTGATATTGTTTCTCCCTCCTTACTGAGCACTGGACCTTTCCTGTCCTTGGTATTCCTCATGCTTCTAATATATTTATAGGATATTTTCTCGTTACCCTTTATGTCTCCAGCTAGTTTGACCTTGTTTTGTGCCTTTGCCTTTCTAATCTTGCTCCTGCATACATGTTTTGTTTGCTTATATTCATCCTTTGGAAATTAGAAGAAATTATACTTTTATGATTCCTCTTTGGTCTTGAGATCATGCAAGAGCTCCTGGCTAAGCCACAGCAGTCTTTTACATACTCTCTATCCTTTCTATGCAGCACTATAGCTTGCTCTTGGGCCCTGAATAATGTCCCTTTGAAAACTGCCAAATATCTTCAATTGTTTTATCTCTTAGTCTTGCTTACTCTGGGACCTTACTTACCAGTTCTCTGAGTTTATCAAAATCTGTCTTCCTGAAATCATCAACAATAACCATGGGCTCAGCACCTGTTGCTGTCCAGTGCCTCCCTCACTATTTCCTTCCATCTTTCCCTGTCCGGTGCAGAGTGGTTTAGTTTCTGCAGACTAGCTCCACACCAATCTAACCATTCTGTATGGAGTCTGCCTCTCCTATTTGAACTGTCCATTATGCCAAATACCAGGGTCTTGACTTTCATTTGTCATTCATTCTGCAGACATGCCCGAATACCTGTAACTTCTGTTGTTTAGCCTTTGGCAGCAGGTTCTCTTTCAGCTGTATCTTCTTATATAATTCCTCATTGGTGACCTTCTGCATCCATCCTATTCTCAGGATCTTTCTATAACAACTCCTCTCGAACACTAATCACCCATCTTACATCTGTAGAATATGCTCTTGAATGCACACATATTCAAGATGCTCAGCTTTGTTCCTAAGCTTTTTCCTTTGCTTTTCCAGATTTTATCCATAGCCTTCAAACTTGCTCTTACTTTCACTATTCTAGTCACTATTTCCTTCTCACAGTCTAGATCACGTCATGTTGCTCCCCAGATATGTGATAATCAAATCTGATGCCAGTACCACTAACTGATAAAAGATGCCAGCTTGGATGTCACCTGGAAAAACATGGTCTGTAATACCAACTGAGCAACTGGGGTTGGGTTGATAAGTTGGCTACTGCAAGAAAATTCCAACCAGCACATATACTATCAATTGGAACGTGGAATGTCTGAACACTGTGGGCAACTGGAAAGTTAGAACTGCTTTGAAAGGAGATGGATAGATACTGATCAGATATACTAGGACTGGTTGAGATGCACTGGGCAGCATCGAGAGAGATGTGCAGCTGCAAAATCATTTGGTCATGGAATGAAACAAATTATGAGGCATGAGTCAGATTCCTTCTTAGCAAAAGAGCTACAGAAGCATTTTAGGACGCAAACTGGTGACTGCGAGAATGAAGGTAGCAAGATTTGAAACGAAAATGTTCAGGATCTCTGTCGTTCAGGTGTATGCACCCATATTGGACAGTAAGAAGGAAGAGATTGAGCTATTCTATAAAGACTCAACAAAGACACTGGAGGAGAAACTGAAGAGAGATGTGTTGATTATCGGATCAGATTGGAATGCGAAAGTCAGAACAGATAATGAAAGTTGGGAGAGAGCCATGGGAAGGTTTGGATATGGAGAAAGGAACGAACAAGGAGAGAAACTACTAGCAATTGCTCTCGAGCATGAGATGGTGATCTGCAACACAATATTCCAACAAAAGGACTATAGGAAGTGGACATGGTGATCAAATGATGGGAAGTCCGAGAACATCATACATATGACCTTGATAAGAAGAAAATGAGTAACATCAGTGCTGAACTTTCCAAGAAGTGGATATGGACTCAGACCACAGTCTACTCTAGTTATCGTGAACATCAAGATAAAACTCAAGAGAAAATATAAGACACTGTTTAAGAAAAGAAGAGACATGGTGAGGAAGACATAGGGAATGCACACAGAGCAGTGACTGAAGAGAATATCAGGAATGCGAGCACAGAGGAAGACCTGTATAAGAGTTGAAGGACTAGTCATGATGATAGAAAAGGGAATTGAGCAGATGGTTCTGGAAAAGAAAAGATCAATAGGAAGCAGATTACACAGGAGACACTGAAATTGGTCCAAGAGAAGAGCGCACTGAAGATCAGAAGGGATGTTTCCGAGAGGTTGGAACAGGAATACAGAATGAATAAAGAGTGTTCATTACTATTGTGCTTAAGTATCAGAGAGGTAGTGTGTTAGTGTGTATCTTTGAGAACAACCAGAAGTCCTGTGGCATCTTGTAGACTAACAGATATTTTGGAAAATAAGATTTCATGGGCAAAGACCCGCTTCATCAGATGCATCTGACGAAGCAGGTCTTTGCCCATGAAAGCTTATGCTCCAAAATATCTGTCTACTACTGTGCTTAGACTCTAAACTCTTTGCAACAGGACAGTATTTTTATTCTGTTTACACAGGACCAAGCACAAAGGGATCCTTGTCAATGACTGCTGCTCCTAGGTGCTATGGTAATAAAAATAAATAAATAATATTGTAGAAAATGAATTTGCAGAATAAAATGTTCATAAAACCAGTAATTTTAAAGATGATAACAGAAATAATCATGGAAAATTATTTTTGAAGTTGGCATCACAAGTATTAATACAGAAGCCTGGTTCTCAGAGTTACTCTCCTCCACCAAGGGGATTTGCCACTTACTTCTAATTAAAACTTGCCAACACAGCTCCAATTTTGGATTTTGAATTATTTCACAGTTACCTACTATTATAAAGAATCACAGGTTTCACCTCTGAAAACAGGATGCTGCTTACCCAGAGAGCCCAGATGCCTAAGGACAGGCGGGTCGGCCCCAACAAAGTGGGAAGCCTGGCTGAGAGCAGTATGGGACCAGGGCAGTGCAAGGCTTTGGCTAGAGTCCCTGGCTGTGGCTCAGGGTCAGAGCCCCACAGCAGCCACAGGGAGCATGGGGCTGAGGCCAGAGCCCTGTAGCATCAGCTGGAATTGTGTTGTGAAATTTTGAATAACGAATAGGGTTTTTTTTTCTACCTTCCCCTGCAGCCAGGAGGAAAGGAAGCGTCTGAGTCCACTGGAAACAAACACTAGACTAGATAGGCCAATAGTTTAATCTCACATGGCAATTCTTAGGGCCCTGACCTAATCATGGTCCATTCATCAGTGTAGAAGTTACAGCCATTGAATAATATATTTACTACAGTTTATTCAGTCATCTACATATGCATCCTCAAGAGATGTATTCATCCTGTTTAAACTGACATAAAGTTTTAAATGTTCAGAACAACTTAATAAACGTATGAATATAATCCAGTATATGTGGCCCCTATTACAGTAGTACCCGAGTCTCTCAATTTTTAACAAATTTATCCCCAGAACTAAAAACGAAAATGTAAACAATTTTGCTAAAGATATTTTTGTACAAAACTTTCCTGATTCTTGACCATGTCAAATGACCAGCTACAGTAGCAAGTTTTGCTGGCAAAACTGGTGGTACAAAATGCGTTTTGTTGACAGTTTGTTGACAAAACTCAGCACTTTTACCAGCAGTGTTTTGCCTCTCAGCCATGAGGCATAATGCTCCTGTTGACACATTCTGTCAACAAAAAAGCTGTGTGGACACACTAAGGGTGTGTGTGTGTGTGTAGGGGGCTTCTCTAGACAGACAGGACATCCAGAACAATGGGCAGCCCTGTCTGTTGTGTTTCCAGGTTCCTGTCTTGTCAAGAGAGCAGCTGGGCAGTCTGGCTGTTCTGTTGACAGAGCGGAACGCTCTTTCGATTGGCTTTAGCGTGTGGCCACACACTGTTGACAGAAGGTTTGCTGGGAAATCTCTTTCAACAGTGACTTCTGTTGACACATAGCTGTAATGTAACCGTAGCCTATTAAAGTGGCAGAGACACAGACTGCTTGAGCAGCATTAATTTGAAAAGAATAAAAGGAGGGAGTTAAGCTCCAGTCTTGTGGACCTCCTTAAATAATCCCTTTCACTTTTTAAAGTTTATACGCTTCAATCACTTTTAGGTAGTTATTAAACATCCCCTGGACATTTTCTAAGTTAAACATACAGTTTGCCCTTTTATTTGTGCCTTGTAATTAAGTCCATTTTGCCCTTTACTCACTCCTGTTGCTCTCCTCTGCATATGTAGCCTCAAATTACACTTTTCATCTGATCAACATATCACATTACAGGCACTTGCCTAACTTGCTGTCCACTACTACCCCACTATGTCTTTAGTTTTACTACTTTCCAGCTATTTATTTCACAGTAAATATTTCTGTCTTAGGTTATTATTCCCCCGTTGCATTATTTTGCATTTTTCCAGGCTGAATCACATTTTGTATTTCCAACCCATATTCTTTACCTCTTGAGGTCTCTTTTATGATTTCTCGGTCTCCATTCGTGTTTGCTACACCTCCCAGTTTTGCATCATCTGCAAATCTAATTACCGTATTGTTAACATCCACTTCCAATGAACCAATAATGATATTAAATAAGACCAGGCTTAACACTAATCCATGTGGCACCCTATGAATAACTGCCCACCAGCTTGAGCCATTGCCATATACTATTACTCTTTATGATCATTCAGCTAGTGTTCTAATATGACTAAGTAAGATTCTCCAGTAAGATTTCATAAGGCAATGTGGCAAATTCTTTACTGATGTCTGGATAAACTTACACTCTCTCTCTCTGCATATACAGAGTCATAGAATGCAGAGGTGAAGTCTGATTGACACCTTAGACACTACAGTAATTAACACTCTAAAGGTAGATAAAAGTCTTCAGATCACTTTTCTCCTAAATTGTTTTCATGCAATTATGTTCAAGCTTGATTTTTAAGAGATTCATTTTGTGTGTTACAATTACTTAATTTTCAGAATAATGAACTATGGGTATCCAGTCAGAAGTAGGCAAAATAATGTGTTCTATTCCACCAAGAACAAGTACTGACACTTCCATGCACAGATTTCATGGCCATGAGCTCTGCAAAAATTGTGCTCACAAGTAAAATACCACTCAGACTGCGTTTACATCTGCAAATCAGGGTTGGACATTATTGGTATTTGGATGGCAACTTTTCCAGGAAAACACAGGTATATTTCAGGAAGAGGTCTTAGGCATTCAGTAAGTAGTATTTTGGATGAGAAAAACATTGGAAGCCCTGACATCCTGTGTGCAATTATAAGAAATAAGAAGTTAAATGTTCTGATCAGATGCAAATATTGATACTTAAATTCTGCCTCCAAAAATATTTCCATTATAATTTCAAATAGAGATATTATTCTTCACTTTTCCTCTTCAAAGATGCTGTTGCTGACAAAGAATGACTGCCACATTTTCCCCAGTGGTAACTGCAGATCAGTGGTAGGTGAGGAGTCATTCTTACATGTACATACTATAAAATGCTTTGGGATTCTTTACAATGAAAGGTGCTTTACGTAGAAAGCTATTATTAACTGTATTGTATTTCATCAGCTTATTCCATTTCACCTTGTCACTCTGCAGAAGAGAACTTGTCAAACATAAGAGCAATGCAATATGATCAATTGATAAAACAGACTTTCAAGAGGCAACTTACTATAGCATGCAGATATTATGACAATAACTATGGTTACAAATAAATTACTATTGTCATAGTGTAGACACATCTGTAATCTCTATACACCAACAATATATTTTTAACGTACATTGTGATGAAAGGTAAGAACAGTGACCAGGTTATGAAACATGTCAACTTTTGACTTTATAGAGGTCTTCAGATCTACTGTAATTTATCATTTATGGTTTATTAGCTTATGCAGATGGATGATATTTGGCAAATCATGAAAGTTTATTAAGCTTTTTAGCAGTCTTAAAAGAAAACATCTGACTCTTTCTAAAAGGAAAGTTTCTACTCTTAGATAGTCATTATTTTAAGAGATGAATTATAACCATTTGTTATTTCCATTTATTTTCCTGGAGAATGTGTCTTATTAGCTTTAATAACCACATTCTTCTAGTTTCTCAGTTCTTTGTATTATTGTATGTTTTAGCAAGGCAGACTTTATGCAGTTTTAGGAAGAATGTTTCTGTTAAAGAATAAACCTGCTGAACACTGAAGCTGGGATTTTGGCTGTCTCTTGATATGTCTTCGGATTTTAATCAATTACCACACTGTCTTTATATCCTTATTCTAGAAAAGCTGGTTAACAAAGAATGAAACTAGATCCAGCACAATGCCTATTGGATTCCCAAATGGTTAATTTTTGGCATCTATATTGCTTGTTCTGGAAATCTTCATGCAAACAAAGGAGCATAACTGCAATGAATTTATTGTATTCCAGAGACCCCTGTAATTCTGCTGTCACTGTGAAAATAAACAAATTTTGTTTTGAAGTTTGTACTTAATATTCCAACTAATGAGCTTTTCCTCCCTCAGGGCTGAATCAGGGATTTGTCCCATGCAAGGGCCACTGTGTTATATTGCCACTACTGCAATCCAAGAAGGTGGCTGTGACTTAGAGTCAGGCTTATGCTTTTTGCCAAGTACATTCACCAGCATGCTGACCACAGTTGCTGTGTCTTTTCCAGAACTGGCTTGCTAGCTGGACCACAATATGGGTCTAATTGCTATTCCTATTAAAACTGACAGGACAAAGGCTGCTGTACATTAAACCAGACTGAAATAACCCTCTGTTGGCAATCACACAGACACAGAATAGCTAGATGGCACTGCACTTTGTCCACACTCCTCTATGCCTCCTAACTCCCTACCCCCTGTCTTTTCCCTACACTGAGATCAGGAAGGGGTCTGACATACTAAAAGTGGCTCTGTGTCAGGTTTAGAATGCTTCTGTGACAAGGGTACTGGGGGAGGGCAGTCTACACTTCCTTTAGAGCCCTATTTTAAAGTGTAAATTAAATATTAAAGTGTAAATCAAATTCTATGTTAAATATGAAGAGCCTGCTTTAAATCCAAATTGAACGCTACAGCTTCCCGTTTCAACCTTAACTCAGGCAATCATGCCAAAATATTGCTAAAGTATGTTTTGTAAGATAACACATTATACAATTCTCAGACCCCTGCTGTTGTAAATGCAATAGATGGAATGAGAGTCAACTCTGCATATGCCTCTGGAGGTTTTAGTCAGACTCTTAAGTCTATTTCTGTGTTTTTTATCCCCCAAAATTTTTTCTTTGTTTTGTTTTTGTTTTTTAGAAAGGACAAATTATAGAACAAGCTGTCACTGATGAACTGCCTGAGAAATGGTCACTGAATTATGACATATCCTCCATCACTGGGTAATGGCTGCAGAACTGGGCAGAAATACAGTTTTTCATAAAGGAATAACATTTGATATCAGAGAGTAAGGGATTGCTCAAAATGATAAAGCAGATGAAAAACCCCACTCATTTGTACCATTAACCTCTGTTGGCTGGGCCAAAGAAAGGAAGCAAATTTCTTTCTTACAGGTCAATGCAGCAATGCTTATGGAATCTTTGGAAGTGAAGCACTGGGAGTAAGGAGAAAGGTAAACTGCAGAAGGAAGCTGAGAAATATCCTGACTTGGGCCAGAATGAGGGCAGCATAAAAGTGACTCTAAGCCATCTGTGCCCCAACACTGTCCCTTCACACCCCGCACAGGAAAAAGTGTATTGGAGAACCTGTTCCACAGATTAATCTATGAGGGGTTTTATTTTCCTATCAGTTCTCTAGCTAGTCAGATTCTGAGACACTGGTGGGGTTTATTTGGTGGGATTTTGGATTTGCAGCCCTAGTAGTGAGAATAAAAAGAACTGTTTACTTGAAAGCTGAGCAAATTTGACATGGAAGCCCCCTAGAGATCATAAAATCAAGTTTATTAACAAAAATATATAACAGCCACAAAATAAATAAAAACAAGGAATACCACTATGCTTCTTTCCTCAAAATCTCCCTTTCAGATATTGATGCCACCTTTTGCAAAGTTTCAGTTATTTGTTAAATCAGAGGGTTTTTTTTTTAAATTTAGGGACATATTTGTGTGTCAAGTAATAGGCCTTAAGAAAAATGGGGTATTTCATATGTTCCATGAACTCTTATGATGAATTAATCCAGAGCTTAGTTCTTTTAGACTTTTAATATTTTCTTCTTGGAGAGACATAGTTACTTAATTCACATGACCTCCTTGGTGTTAAGAGCAGTTCTTTGATTTGCTTTTATTACTTAGTATGCTTACTTTTGGTCTTGATTTATGTCTGTATTATCTGGCAGCTAAGATATTTGAACTTTGCTGGAATTACTAGTTTTATTCTTCTTTGCATTTGGTTTATTAAACATTGGTACTTATGTGATAGTTCAAAATATTTTGAGAACTTGGCAGGATGTGAAAGATTAGTATCAACTGTTAATATTCCCTTTTCGGTTTCTTTTTTTCCCCCATTATATTCTAATAATACTGATTTGAAAGACAGATATAAGTCTAGTAATTTGCAGACAGATAGAGTTTCTACATCTCCAACGTTCAGGGATACTTTCATGTGGTGTCTTTATTCAGTCTGTTACAAAGATAGAGACCATTGGAGGGGGTGTAAAAAAATCAGATCTGAATATCATTTTGGTTTTCACAATTACAATAGTACATATGCAAAAAAAATACAAACATCAGAAAAATTCTAGGCTGAGGTTGTCTAGGCCCAACCCTAGGGGGGATGTTATGTTAACCAATGAGCATCAGTCTTACATGTAATGTATTCAGTTAAAATTTAAATGCGTAAATGTACACATTAAAAGTGCCACATCAGTACGATATCATGATGTACGTGGAAATACGTTTCACATTGTGCGGGCCATTGCTCTGGAATGGATGCCATTTTGATAGCATAAAAATCTTCAAACGCCATATAGATTATCATGATTTTTGGTAACTAGCGGTCCTTAGTGAAGATGGAGAGATTGAAAAGGAGTGTAGAATCATTTCACAAAATAACAGAAGATACTGTTAAATATAAACTGTAATGCGGCGCTGAGTTACGCAAACAGGACCAGAGACATACTTAACCATTTGAAGCTGAAATATCCCTGTTTCATGTGAAAAAAGGAAAACACCAAAGAATGTTGACAGTGTTTGTTCTCAGCAGTTCAAGAAAATGCAACTAACAATTTGAGGAAAAAATTAATGGAGCTGTTGTGCATTACAGATACACTGCTCTGTAAGTGTGGTTAAGGGTACAGGTTTTTGTGAATTGATAAATTTTGTACAACCTGAACACTATGTGGCAGTAAATAGTCTCAGAGATAGCAGTATCAGTCTGTAACTTCACACCCTCCCGACAAGCAGTCCTGTAACACGTAAAGAGAAAAAAAAAATAGAAAAGAAAGGAGGAAGAGGAGGGGAGTCACCTGTCCTTAAGATAGGTGCATCTTTTTCTCCCCCTCCTTCTTCCCACTCCCTACTTTATGTTTCCCTGATTGCCTATTTCTATTCCAGAATTTGAAGTGGGTCCTACCCACAAAAACTCATTACCTAATACATAAATTATTAAATCATTAAGGGGCTACAGGACTGCTTTTTTTAAATACACCAGAGAGAGACTATAACCTGGTGAAGAGAAGTGCTATGAGGGCTGTCTGGGGAAAACTGAAAAATGCCACTAAAATAGCTTTCCACCACTGACTGCTGGACAGCATTAACTACAGGAGGCTACATGACTGCCACTTGAGTGTAATGGCAAAATTGAGAGCTTCAATACTCAATTATGCAACCTGAAAGTATGTCAGGATGGTATATAACCAAAAACCTTGCTGAAGAATTAAACCCTATAATGGAACGATAAGGTTTGAAAGGGTGTGTCAGAGTGCACCCAATAATGCAAGCAACATCATGTTCACCGACACAAGTTACATGGGAATATGGCAGTTGTTTGGATTTTCTTCAAGTAGTCTGGATCGTGCTCTTGCAGCTGCAAGTAGACTAGCTGCACACTTCCCCTCCAGCACTGTAGCTTCAAAAGCACTTGAAAGAAAACAAACATGGCTTTAGGTTAAGTGACACCATCTGATCCAGTCTTGTAAAACTCACTGGAATTCGGTATGTGACATGTTCAGAAGATTCAGTGAGCAAAGGTGGGCTATAACAGCTGGGCCCTGTACAGATAGTTCTGTAATAAAAACAACCTTATTGCCCAAAAACTTCAGCTGCAAGCTGAGCATTGGCACTTAATAGATAATTTACCAGTACGGGCCACTTAGGCTACGTCTACACGTGCACCCAACTTCGAAATAGCTTATTTCGATGTTGCGACATCGAAATAGGCTATTTCGATGAATAACGTCTACACGTCCTCCAGGGCTGGCAACGTCGATGTTCAACTTCGACGTTGCTCAGCCCAACATCGAAATAGGCACAGCGAGGGAACGTCTACACGCCAAAGTAGCACACATCGAAATAAGGGAGCCAGGCACAGCTGCAGACAGGGTCACGGGGCGGACTCAACAGCAAGTCGCTCCCTTAAAGGGCCCCTCCCAGACACACTTTCATTAAACAGTGCAAGATACACAGAGCCAACAACTAGTTGCAGACCCTGTATATGCAGCACGCACCCCCAGCTGCAGCAGCAGCAGCCAGAAGCCCTGGGCTAAGGGCTGCTGCCCACGGTGACCACAGAGCCCCGCAAGGGCTGGAGAGAGAGTATCTCTCAACCCCCCAGCTGATGGCCGCCATGGAGGACCCCGCTATTTCGATGTTGCGGGACGCGGATCGTCTACACGTCCCTACTTCGATGTTGAACGTCGAAGTAGGGCGCTATTCCCATCCGCTCATGGGGTTAGCGACTTCGACGTCTCGCCGCCTAACGTCGATTTCAACTTCGAAATAGCGCCCAACACGTGTAGACGTGACGGGCGCTATTTCGAAGTTACTGCCGCTACTTCGAAGTAGCGTGCACGTGTAGACGCAGCCTTAATGTGCTAAAACTGCCATGCCTGCTGAAACATCAGTGTCAGTTTCCAATATGTATCCAATTTGCAAGGGCTTCCTCCAAACTCATCCCAGAAGCAAAGCTCTTGTCAAAAATGAAGAGTTACTGATTTCAAATTGTTGCACTCTGGGGCATTGCACAAAACCCAACAACCCTGCCCTAATTGCCAAGCCTGCACTTATTGCCTCCTTGTTAGAGCCACCCCATAAACTCAAGTGGTTCCTTTCAGCAGTTGGCTAAGTCACTAATAAAAATCAAAGCTTCTGCAACTTGCACTGATGTTAGAAACAGAAAAACCAAGTGCGAGGGCTGAACCAAAAAGTGCTGACATGGTAGAGCCATGGTGCCAACACTGAAAAAGTGTGAAACTGAAAAATTGCGCTAGAGTGATACTTTTCATAGGAGATTAGGGTTGAGGTCAGCTACCTCAAACCCCTTCTCACAGCAGAGCAAATCCCATTTAAATCATTATAGCCAGCGCTTTGTCAAGCATAGCCTTATAAATCCCTCAGGAGATTTCAGCACCTCCTACACAACCCATTCAAGAGCTTCACCACCCTCCTAATGAAACAGTTTTTCGTAATTCAACCTAGATGTCACCCACTGCTTGTTCTGTCATCTGCCACCAATACAATAGACTGTCTCCTTCCTCTCTGGAGACCCACTTCAGAAGGACTGCTATCAAATCCCCCATCACTCTTGTGTATACTAAATAAGCCCAGTTGCCTCAGCTGTGCCTCATAGGTCATGTACCCCAGACCCCTACTCATTTTTGTTACCCTCTGCTGGATTCTCTCCAGTTTGTCCACATCCTTTCTGTAGTGGGGGGGACCCAAAACTGGACACAATACTCCAGATGTGGCCTCGCCAGTGCCAGATAAGAAGGGAATAATCACTTCCTCTCAATCTGTTGGCAGTGCTCCTACTAATGCAGTCCAACATGCTATTTCCCTTCTTGGCTATTAGGGCATGCTGTTGACTCATAACCAGCTTCTCTCTACTGAAATCCCAGGTCCTTTTCTGCAGAATTGCCGCTTAGCCAGTCAGTTCCCAGCCTCTGACATGCTTGAAGATCTTTGGTCTTAAGTACAGGACTCTGCACTTGTCCTTGTTAAGCCTCAGATTTCTTTTGGCTCAATCCTCTAATGTATTTAGGTAACCCTGGATCCTAGCCTCATCCTCCAGCATTCTGCTCCTCTCCTTAGCTTAGGGTTATCTGCAACCTTGCTGAGGGTTGCACACCATCCCATCACCCAGATAATGAAGACATTGAACAAAACGAGCCCGGGACTGTCCCCTGTGACTCTCCACTTGATACGGGATACCAGCTAGACACTGAGCCATTGATCACTGCCCATTGAGCCTAGTGTTCTAACCAACTTTCTAGGTGAAGATTATACAGAGAAGGAGAATGCAGTAAAAATATTAACTGGAAAATTACTTCAGGGAGCCTTATCATTCACTGGAATGAAGTTTACTGGAGTGATGAAAGTTCAATGTACAGCCTTTTCCAAAGCTTGGGAAAATGGGAAAGGGTTACCAGAGCATTCCAGGATCATCTGTGCCTGCAGAACATGTGTTTTTTCAGTGCTGGCCTTATTGCTAATCAGCTGCATGCAAGACTGACACCAGATCATATAAACATGTTAATTTTTCTCAAAAAAACCCAAAAAAACGCAACAGCAGCAAAGTTAGAATTCTAATTGGACTTCTTGTGGTTTTGGATGGCTCATGGCTATTATGCAAAAAGAAACAAAAGTGGGCTTTACACAAGTCTGTTTTTGTTGTTAGCAAAGGCTCCTGACAAACATAACATGTATATGCGGTAGATTTAGAGTGAGCTCATTATCACTTAAGTGTTCAACCAGTGCATTAAATAGTTTAAATGGTTACTTTTAAAATGGTATTTACATCCTTAATTCCTAGTTTATAAATAATGTTAAATTCATAGTTACAAAATGAAGATGTATCAAAAGCTGGTTTTACAGATGTTAGTGGAATAGTACTAAGTAAACACAATGGTCATGTTTACACGAGCACGCTCTTTAGAGCTATTTTTTGAAAGAAAGGGCTGTTTTGAAATATCCAGAGCATCACCACACAAAAAGTGTTGTCTTTCAAAGTTAAATGAGAAGAATGCGGTACTCCTTTCAAAAGTGCTCTTCCACTCCCATTTTAGGAAGTGTGCCTTCTTTTGAAAGTTTCTTCTGAAAGAAAATTGGAAAAAAGAGGGCCCTCAGGCTGTTCACACACAAAGGGCAGTCCTCATGGTGCCACATTTTTCAATCCCTGGCCCGTTCTTTTGAAAGAGCAGGGGTTGTGTGGATGCTATCTTTCAAAACAGCAGATCACTTGATCTGTGTGTGTGTGTGCGCGCGCACACCCGCGCGTGAGGGCAGATGCACTCTTTCAAAGGAAGTACTTTTGGAAGAGATCTTCCGGAAGGACTTCTTTCGAGAGATCTCTGTAGTGTAGATGTTGCTAAAGTGTCAGGGAAATTTAGAAAAGCTTTCGGATAAGAACTTAATACCATCACTTGATTACTGTTCCTTTACTCCCCAGTATGATATGTACAGAAGGGTTAAGTGACAAAATATTCATGGCAAAGTGTCTTCAGAAGATACCACCACTTAAAGTACAAAAAGCGCCCCCCCATCTTGCTAAAATATCTGACCTCCTCGAATGTGTGTCCATGATACTACTCATCTTACAGTTTCCCCAAGCATACAGCTTGCCAATAATCAAAATACTGTAACTTCAAAGCAGACATGTGGGCAGTGCCTGATGAAACTGGCAGGAACTGTGTGAGCATTTTTCTTCCCAGACAGCAGGGAATGCTGCTGAGATTTAAGTGTTACAGACAGATGTATTACAAATTGCTCAAGAGCAAGAAAGTGACAGCTGACTTCATAATCTTGAAATACTGTATTGATTGTGAGGAATTGAAGTGCATGTGTCAGCATAATCAAGATGCGTACACAAGTGCCAGTAAAACACAGTATTTACCCTTGTCTTTTACCTAACTTCATAGTTCTAAATATTGCTTCTTCACTATAGCTCAGGGCAGGATTTCCATGCACTTGTGCTAGCTCTCATCAAGCAAGGATAGGTATAAACTGTGCTACAACTATGGGGGCTATCGTGCCTCTACAACTGCTATCTGTGCCACCCTTGCTACATAGGCAGGCAAGCTAGTGTAATTATGTGTACATGAACAGAGCATTTGCACTCCAAGCTAAGAGTACAGATGTTCATCATTTACCTTGTAGTGATCAATATCAACTGGCAATGCAGCAGTCTCCCAGAACAGCCACAAATTCAAAATGGGCCTGAACCACAACCCTGAAGCCTTTGGGAAGTCAGGTTCAGAAGCTCACAAACAGGCCATCTCTCTATTAATGTTAGTGTTTATTATTTGTTACACAACACCTGGGCTGGGAGCATGCTGACTGATTTACAGTGCAAGTAAAAGACAGAGCTGTTGCCCCTTAAAGCATACAAACTAAGCACAGATGAATGAAGACTGATTAAAGAGAGGAGAAAAGTAGGATACAGGGGAGTGCAAGGAAAGGATGAGACTGGGCGATTACCCAAGTGAGTGCATACACTTAATGTTAAGCTGTTTTTGTGTAAAATTGAAATGTAGTAACTGATAAACAGCTCTAGAGAGCTTAAACTTAATCAGCTAAGAAGAAAGGAGCTGGGAGAGGAAAAAAGCCGCAGGAGTGAGGTGACATGCCCAGGGTCACACTGCAAGTGAGTGGCAGAGCCAGGAATAGCATCAAAGTTTCTTAATTCCTACCAGGTCACCCAAGACTATGCTCAAAACAACTGAAAACAAGTAGTGACAGTCACATGCCAACTTACAATCTAAAATAATGAGCTGAACAAACCTCTTGGCTGTGCCTACACTAGCTCTCCCCTTTCAAAAGGGGGAATGCTAATGAGACACTTCGGGATATGCTTATGAGGCACTGCAATGGATATGCAGCACCTCATTAGCACAATGGCAGCCACAGCACTTCAAAAGTGTCGCTTTCAATTGTGCATAGCTCATCTGCACGGGGTCCTTTTCTAAAGGAATAAAGGGAGTTTGAAGCATACAGGCTCCTTTCAAAAATGACCCTGTGCAGATGAGCTGCACATGATTGAAAGCGGCACTTTTGAAGTGTCATGGCTGCCATTATGCTAATAAGGCACTGCATATCATTGCAGAACCTCATTAGCATGTCCCAAAGTGTCTCATTAGCATCCCTCTTTTGAAAGGGGGGTGCTAGTGTAGACACAGCCCTTGACAGGTATAGCCCAGAACTTTGGGACATTTGAAATCCAGATCCAAGTATGGATCTGGCTTTGGTGCCTTGAGCCTATCCCTAGAATGAAGGCAAGCAACACTGGCCATATATCATCTGAAAGAAAACCTGAAGCTGTTCCTTTCTCGCAGATGTGTGCACGTGACTATTTCATGGAGAAAGCTTAGTGTTCGGGCAGACACCATGCAAAGTGAATGTCACAGCTTCCAAACTGCTCAGGAACTAAGGTCCAATTACAATCTCTGAGCAGAGAAAAAAATCAGGATTGACTGCTCAGAACAGTGAGATTACGAAACCAGCCTAAGTGAAATCAAATTCAGACTCCATTAGTGATGATTGAGATTATTCACATTAACACGGGCTTTTGGAGACAGTGTCATGTTTTATAGGCTCCCATATTGGTGAGCAAAATCCCCATCTTTCCCCAATATTTACTGCAGAAATAAGGGCTCAGTCCTTCACTGCAAATTTCACTGAATTTGGGCATTCAAATTTCTATGGATATTCATCTCTCACAAAATGTTCTATGTTTTAAAGGGCTGGAAACCTGTGTGATCGCAAGTTTCCTTTTCTGGAAAAGCAGAAAGGTACATAATGTGGGACTTAGTTTAAAAAAAACCTTAAAATATTGCAAGTGTTAGGCTGATGGACCCAGGACATCTGCAGGAGGGAATGAACTGATGACCCTAGGGTCTAAAACCAGTACATTAACCATGAGCCAAAAAGCAGCCGACAAGTAAACCTGCAGAGCAGAGACTTCACCTTCCCATGTCTGGTCTCAGTGCCTGTGCGTTACATAGGGATTCCCTCTCTCAGTTCCTACACTGAATGTACTCCTTCCATAAGTCCAATGTCCAGTCACCTTAGAAATCTCCAGAGGCAAGTATTCTGGAGCTGCTCTTTCTGGAAAGAATTAAAATCAGAAGGGAGGATAATTGAGCTATCAAGATGATTTAAACCAACTTGTTTGTTTTATTTGTTACAGAGGAACCTGCAGTTGTTTAGGGCCTAGCTCTTAGCATTGGAAATAGGACAACATTAAAGAGATGTCACTGTCCTGTCTGGTGTGTTGAAATTCTGGGAATTTTTATTTGCAATAGCTACAGTTCTCATAGATCACTCTGCCACAAGGGTAAATATGTTTCAGTGTCTCAAAACAAAACAAAACAAAAAACACTACTCTAATACACTCGGGATACAGAGACTTGCAATGAGAGAGCTTCATTCTCAAAATTAGTTTAAATTAATCCTGCAATTGATTTGTATTTTCCTAAGCTCTGCATCCAGAAGCATTCAGTTCATACTCTGGTTAACAGACAATATTTCAGTAGTAGCTGTTTCTATATTTGCATTCCAATGGCTAATTTTAACAAGTTACTCAATTTCAATTGACATAAAAGAAAAAAAACAAAAAACAAAAAAAAAAAAGGAAGTTTGCACTAAACTTTCCATAGCTGCAAAATATGTTACACTACATCAAGAAGAGCTAGTTTCCTTTTTTATATGGCCAGAGTGGTTCTTTTGAACTGGGGCAACAGCAGTCTGAGAGGGGAAGCTCATCCATAATCACCACTTACAGGGGACGCTTATAGATTTCCTGACACACTTCTGACCACATTCAGTCGGAATATTTCTCAGCTAGGAAAAGGTGATGTGATCATGCAGCAGATGTGAATAATAATCATAGCGACACACTGTGCTGTGTTTGTCTTCGTAGGCAAATTGTCAGAGGGAGCAGTCATACTTGCTCCCTACATGATTCAGTCCTGGGGCTCAGGCATCAGTAGGCCCCCACCTGGCTCCTGGGCAGGCACTACATGGAGTCCAATCCTAGAGTCCAAGGGCCCAAGCCCTGGTACAGGGCAGGGAAAAAACAAATAGTCAATATTAAATTACAAAACCCAGGCTCTGGTACAGGGTGGGGTAGCAAACAAATAGCACCAGTCAATACTAGGGAGGCCCTGGTGTAGTTTGGGGTGGTAAACAGACAGCATTCAAAAACCCAGGCCCTTACAAGCTGAGAGAGCACCAGGCAACCCAGGCCTGTGCCTGGACCTGAGAGAGCAGGGAGGCTGTCACCTACAGGTTAGAGGTGGCAAGGGAGGGCCCCACAGGCACACCCATTCCACTGCACCCCAGCCCAGGGCCCTGTTAGCAGCAGGGGTCTGCTCCCAGGGTCAGCGGGGATCCACACCAAAACATGCAGACCCCTCTTACCCATGGGCCACTTCCATATCTCCCCCCTTTCGTACCTGGTGCAACACTGGTCAAATTTATCTAGGTCTAGCGAGGCGCTGCAGTGAGTGGTTTTTCCTCTGGGTCTTCTAGCAGGGGTACCAGTGGTGCAGGCTAGGCCACAGCCTCCTGGTCGAGGGCCAGTCAGGTGCCTCTGGGTCCTCAAAGTTGCATTGCCTCAGCCATGACAGGTCATCTGGCAGGGTCCAAATGGTCCAGGCCAGTCCTCCATCTTTAGGAGTGGAGGATCCACCTCCCAGACAGAGAGCTCAGAGCTTCTCTCCAAGTTCTCTGGTGGTTGGGCCCCTAGTGAACCTTTGGGTGGGGGTTTTATACTGGTAGCCCCACACCTTGCCTTCCCATCAGGCAAGAGGGTGGGGCTAAATTCCATCTACCAAGGTGCAGGGAGGGACTCTTTCCCTTCTGAGACAGGGAGCAACCACACCTGCTCCCTACAGTCTTCTGATAGAAAGGTCCAATTACACAATGGCATAGGTTCTTAAACAATGCTGACATCAAATACAAACTAAACATTGCGACAAAGTCAGTGTCACCCCTGGACTCCAGACCATTGCTCAGTCCACAGATGGAGCCCACTTGCCCTCACCAGCATTCAAGCTTTGGTCTCTTGGCTCAAAGTGCAGCAAGTAGGAGCCTCCTGGTCTGACCAGGCTGAACAACCAGTCCCTCCCATCCTCCAGCTGAACCCTGGAGTCTTACAAAGGCAGGGAGCCCAAATGCTCCCTACAGGACCTCCTCATCCCCTCTTGCAGTGTTCTCTTTTGCTACTCTTTAAGTCTGCCCTCATCTGCTCTAGTTTCCTCACATCTCTCCTCTTCCACTCTGGTCCCCTCCCTGCAACTTTGGCAAGGGGGTGCTTTTTAAAAGGTCCTTGGCAGCCTCGAGTGGGATCAGCTGACCCTTAACTGATTTATAGCAGCCTCTTCTCTGCTGCTCCTACACTGCCTGTGATGACACCTGATTAGCTAGGGCTATTCCTGTTTTTTTAAAGCTGCCTCTAGCCTGACCCTGTGATAACATGTACTGAGAAGGAGCTCTTATTTTGAATGAAACTGGCAAGGGTTTTTTTGGGCAAGCAGGGCTTGCTAGTTTTGCTACTTGAAAGGATTTCAATCTTAACTGTCTCCAAACTGTCAATTTTCTGGTAGTGTGATGAACAGAACTCAGAACAATATTTAGCGGTGGCTGCTCAACAGCTGTTCAGATGACTGCTCCTTTCATGTATGCTGGCCAAAAAGGGGTTGACCTTTCTTGTCACTAAACAGTCAAGTCTGATTTTCTGTCCACTGTTACCCTGTGGATCTCTCTCAGCATTATTGCTTCCCAGCTCCATTGTCTTATGTGTGAGAAAAAATATTTTCCCTTTAACTTGCTGGCATTGTTCCATGTTGAAATGAATTTTGTTATTTGGTCATGTTTTTAATTTCTCAAAGACACTTATTTTTTTTTCCTAACTGGTGTTTACAGTGTGGATTGCCAGCACCCCATAATAGTTTTGGAGTCTGCAGGAATTAAAGATTATTCATGAATTAAAGATTATGACATGCGATTAAACCTTCAGAAATTGGTCCAACCAAAATTGGCGACCTTATTACAACTCTCAGTTTTGTATTCACTGTAAATGTTATTAACAAGCAATTTGCACTCTGAACCTTGGAGTGCCTCACCTCCCCCATCCTGCTGATGTTTTTCCGTATCCTTTGGTGTGGTCTTTTAGTCTGTTTTCAGTCAACATGACAGAGTTCTTCTGCATGCCAGGTTTCAAATAGATGTTTACCACACCACTTATTTGCCTTTCCTGTGATATATTGGTATCCTCTACACTCAGAAAAGTACTCCAAAAATTGTCAGAAACTTGGTTGTGAACAGGAAATGCACAGTTTCAAACCAGTCGTTACTGTGTTTCAACTAATGACACCCTATAACTATTCATGGTATAGAGTAGAAAACTAATCTCGATAAAAGACAATAATCCCATAATACCTACCCAATATTTATTATTCTTAGAACTTTGAATTGTGGTATCTTTTCTAATACAGGAGAACCCCAAGATACACGCACTCGAGTTGAGCACGTCTTGGGTGAATGCGACGCAGAGTGGCGGGGAGGTGGCACCTGGCACCAGCTCTCCACCACTCACAGGAGAAGGGAAGCTGACCAACGCTACTATCAGGGGTGTCAAGAGTCAGGCTGCTGCCCCTGACAGGAGTGGGGAAACTGACCAGCGCAGCTGCTTTTGGCTGCCCACCACTCACAAGAGACAGGAAACTGCTGCACTGTTCACTTTCCTGGCTCCCCCAAGTTACCTGCAATTTGACTTACGTGGGGTTGTGCAAGAATGCAACCTCTGTGTAAGTCTGGAGTCTACTCCATTGAAAGGATTGCAGCAATGGCAGTATACTCTTGGCATATGTCAATATGGTACTCAGAATAAAGCCTCTTTGGACATGAGAATGACGACTTTTTCAATGGTCTTCTAAAGTAATACAAGCTCCTGGATATCATAGAATTATAGGGCTGGAAGGGACCTCAGGAGGTCATCTAGTCCAGCCCCCTGCTTCAAGCAGAATCAACCCCAATTAAGTCATCCCAGCCAGGACCTTGTCAAGCTGGGACTTGAAAACCTTGAGGGATGGAGAATCCACTATTTCTCTAAGCAACACATTCCAGTGCTTCACCACCCTCCTGGTGAAGTAGTTCTTCCTAATACCCAGCCTCCACCTCTCCCTCTGTAACTTGCAACCATTGCTCCGTGTTCTGCCATCTGACACCACTGAGAACAGTTTCTCACCATCCTTTTTAGAGCTGCCCTTCAGGAACTTGAAGGCTGCTATTAAATCACCTCTAAGTCTTCTCTTCTGTAAACTAAACAGCCCCGAATCCCTCAGCCTATCCTCACAGGTCATGTGCTCCAGCCCCTTAATCATTTTTGTTGCCCTTCGCTGAACCTGCTCCAGGACATCCACATCCTTTTTACACTCGGGGTCCCAAAACTGGACACTATATTCCAGATGTGGACTCACCAGTGCCACATAGAGGGGAACAAACAGTTCTCTAGATCTGCTTGAAATGCTCCTCCTAATGCACCCTAGTATGACGTTAGCCTTCTTGGCTACAAGGGCACACTGTTTACTCATATCCTGCCTTTCATCCACCATAACCCCTAGGTCCCTTTCCACTGTACTGCTGCTTAGCCAGTCAGTCCCAAGCCTATAACAATGCTTGGGATTCTTCCATCCCAAGTGCAGGACTCTTCACGTCTGAGAGGGAGTGTCTTGCCTTTCCAAACAGGCCTTAATCTTTAAAATGGGTAGGGAAGAAGGAGCTAGAGAAACTTGCTTGCAAGGGACAGGAAAGAAAACCCCTTGTCAGCTAAATGTACATAATACAGGTTGACTCTCTCTCTTCCGGCACCCTTGGGACCTGACCAGTGCCAAAGGAGAAAATTTGCCAGACCACGGGAGGTCAGTATTGTCTGGCATCTTTACCAATACTTCCACTGCTCACTGGGCTCTTAGAAGACATTTAGGGGTAAATTACAGAAAAATAACAGCACAGAACACCAAAGCTGGGTCCACACATGAGCGCCCTTTCGAAAGAGCGAGAACAGAAGTTCGGCAGTTGAAATAGAGGCCGTCGAAAGGGAGCACCTGCCGCCATTAGCGGATCGGCATTTCGATCTGCTCTTCCGAAGTGCCGCTGTAGGTCTTTCGAAAGAGAGCATCCACACAGCTCCAAGCCCTCTTTCGGAAGAAGGGAGGCAGGAAACGCTGCAGACGGGGTCCCATGGCCAACAAGCCCTTGCGGGGCCGCAGCCAGCTACCTTCTTTAAAGGGCCCCTCCCTCTACCCTCCCTCCACTCCGCATGAGCCGAGTGCTGTCCAGCCTTTCCCAGGACGGCAGAGCCCACCCGTGCCCACAATGGAGGCCCAGCGACAGCTCCTGCAGGAGGACACCCTCATTATGGACACCCTGCTGCCAGTGGTGTGCACCATCGCCGCAACTGCACCTGATCTCATCAGGTGCTTGGGTGGTCCCCCTGGGGCCGTGCACCTCCGGGCACCCCACCGGGTGCCTCGATGCCTCTGGACCCACCCTAGCAGCGCTGACTGATGGGAGCTCGTGGTGCTAGGGGAATGGGGCAAGGAAAGGTGGCTGCGGAACTTCCGCAAGTCGAGGCAGACCTTCGACGAGATCTGCCAGTGGCTCGCCCCTGCACTCCGGCACCAGGACACCTGCAGGTGGCCAGCCCTCACCCTGGAGAAACAGGTTGCAATCACCATCTGGAAGCTGGCCTACTGCTCCGTGGGACAACAGTTCAGTGTGGGCAAGGCCACCGTTGGGGCTGTACTTATGGAGGTAAGGTGGGTCAGAGTCATGCGTCCCCCACATGTGGGCGGGGGCTGGGGCGAGGGGAACCCACTGATGCAAGGGGCCGGGTGGGCGGTGGACGGGGGCTGGATGGGGCAGGGCCCGGATGGGAGGGGTGCAGGCTCAGTGGGGGTGGAGGGTGCAGGATCAGTGGGGGCAGGGAATGTGGGCTCGGGGGGGGGATCTGCTGGGGGGGGGGCAGGAGGCGGGCAACGTTGGCCACATGGTCCCCAAGGGTGTAGCCAATGCCCTCCAGGGTGGTCAGCAGCCTTTCCCAGGCTGCCCTCTGCCACTCCATCTCAGCCTGGGTGAGCTGCAGGTGCTGTTCAGACACCTCAGCCTGGCGCTGGCTGGCTGGGTCCTCCTCGGCCAGGTGGTGGGGCCCTCTGGCCACGGCCTTGTTGAAATGCTGTGTGGGGTGGCATCCGGGCACCTCTGAGGGCTGCGGAGAATCTCTCAGGGACGAAGGACAGCATCTGGCTTTCCCAGCCCATGGATGGTGCAGCTGTGTGGAGAGGAGGGCAGCATGTCAGTAATGTGCCCTGGGCAGAGGGGGCCTGGCTGTGGCCCACCCACCCAAGACCACCCCAAGGGGCCCTCGCCCCCTCAAAGGACACTGACCCCCAAGGGGCACTGATCTGCCTCCTGCCCTGGGGGTGCATCCAGGAGTGTCTCATGCAGGTGGCCCTTCCTGGCCTGCGGTGTGCAGGCCCCAGGCACTGTCCAGAACTGATTGGCTACTGCCCCTGTGCAGCTTGCGGCGCTGTCCACTGAAGGCGGGTGCTGGGCATCGCTGGTGGGCCACTGTGAGGTGCCGCATCCCACGTGGGGGCTGGCCTGTGTGCGGCCAGGGACCACCAGTCCTGTGTGCGGGAGACTAGCCCTTGCATTGCCCCCACCCTGCACAGCAGCTGTGTGCCCCTCCCTGTACGTACCGGAGGGTCCCTCAGTGACGTCTGGGGATGTCTGGCTCCCGGTCACCCAGCTGGAGGAGCAAGAGGGAAGGACGATGGTGAGGTCCCTCTTCTCACTCGACCACTCCATGGTCCCCTTGCCCTCCTGGGTCCCCAGTCCAGGCTGCTCCTCCTTCTCCGGGTGCAGCTCCTGGGCCGAGGTGTCCAGGCACAATGGGGATGAAGAGCTGTCCTGGGTTCCCAGTATGTCCTGGAGCTCCTGAAAGAAGGGGCATGTAGATGGAGCAGCCCCAGAGTGGCTGGCCTGATCCCTGGCCCAGGCATAGCCCTTATGCAGCTCCTTGACCTTGGAGCATACCTGCTCCGTAGTACGCTCTGGGTGGTCCCTGGTCTGGAGGCCCTGAGCCAGGTGGCCAAAGGCAGCGGAATTGAGCCGCTTGACCCCCATCTCATGTAGGACCTCCTCCTCCTTCCACAGGCTGAGGAGGTCCCGCAGCTCCCACTCCATCCAGGAGGGGGCCCTTTTGTTTTCTCCTCCTGGGAGCCCTGGGAGCCCTGCCGGGGCTTGGGGCGGGGGGGGTAGCATGGGACTCACGGAGGGGCTGGCTGCTGGCCATGCTGCGGCGCTGGAGCATGGGGCTGGAGCATGTGCAGAGACTGCTCCTAGCACTCTCAGCTTCCTGCTATGGGTTTCCTGCGTGCATGCAGCTTTAAGGCAGCCAGAGGCAGGGACCATAAGGCCCCACTGTTGCCGGCTGGATCGGCCCTGCACTCCAGCTAACTGGGGCCATGGAGGACCCATATTTCGAAAAAGTGGACTGTGGAACATCTACATGTGTACTCTTTCGATTTAGTATTTCAGAAGGTGATGATCTTCCTGACCTGTGATTGGGGTTCGGATTTTGATATCAGCGCCCCATTCTTTTGATTTGCTTTTGAAGACACCATTACGTGTGTGGACGCTCCTACACTCTTTCGAAAAAGGGCCGGTTATTTTGATGTTTTGTGTATGTGTAGACATAGTTCAAAAGTCAGGACTGATGGCTGTAAACCATAATTTTATGGCACTGCAGGAAACTTGCCCACACCCATGGTAAGTGGCCATCTGGCTAACTACTATCATGCTGGATTATGGGTATTGCCAGATGAGAGAGTTTCAGATTAGAGCAGTTCAATCTAGAAGTTTCCCTGGCAAAACCAGGCTTTTGTCAGGAAAAACTGCAGAGCATCTACATGCAAAATTCACTTTGTCAACAGTTTGTCAACAAAACCCAGCACATCTGCCGTCTGCATTATACCTGTCCCCATTCAGGTATAACTCTTCTTTCAACAGTGTTCTGTCAAAAACAGCCATGCAGATGCTGTGGGCCACCTTTTTTGTTGACAGACAGGCCTTCCAGCTCACCAGGCAACCCCCCTGTTTGCAGAACTTCTGATCAGTCATTCTGTCAAGAGAGGGCTGGGCAGTCTGGCTGCTCTCTGTTGACAGAGTGGATTGCTCTTTTGATCTCCTTGTATGCGTAGATGCAATCTGTCGACAGAAGTTTTGCCAGGAAATCCCTTCTGACAGTGACTTCTGTCAACAGTGGCTTCTTGTATAGACATAGCCACTCAGCTCAGCTATATGTACAATGTATGTAGGAAATACATTACTCAGTGAAGCTATACATTTTCTTCACCTGCAACAAGTGGTGAAGGAGGGAGTCTTTCTTGGAAGACTCTAGTTCAGGATATCTGGGAAGCATAAATAGTACAGAGTGGCTACGTCTACACGTGAAGCCTACTTCGAAGTAGCTTATTTTGATGTAGCGACATCGAAATAGCCTATTTCGATTAATAATGTATACACGTCCTCCAGGGCTGGCAACGTCGATGTTCAACTTCGACGTTGCGCAGCACCACATCGAAATAGGCGCAGCGAGGGAACGTCTACACGCCAAAGTAGCACACATCGAAATAAGGATGCCAGGCACAGCTGCAGGCAGGGTCACAGGGCGGACTAGCGCTTCCGGGGCAACAGCTAGCTGCTCCCTTAAAGGGCCCCTCCCAGACACACTCAGCCTGCACAGCACGCGGTCTGAAGAGCCATAGGCACACAGACCTCGGGAGACGCAGGCATGGACCCCCCAGCAGCAGCAGCAGCAGCAGCAGCCAGAGGTCCACCCAGCCCTCCCGGCAGGAGCAGGGCTCGCCCTGATCCATGCCATGCGGGAGGCAGCTGAGCACCTCCTTGCCACACCGGAGGAGGAGCGGCCCCCGGGGGAGCAGGGCTCAACCGCCAACCCTGCAGCACCCCGACCCCCGCCCCCGCCTCACACGCCACCGCCTGTGGAGCTACCCCACCAGCACTGACTGGTGGGAGCGGCTGGTGCTTGAGGAGTAGGACGACGACCGCTGGCTCAGGAACTTCAGGATGAGCCGGCAGACATTTATGGAGCTGTGCCAGTGGCTCACCCCCGCACTCAGGCACCAGGACACTGCTATGTGGCGTGCCCTTCCTGTGGAGAAACGGGTCGGCATCACTGTCTGGAAGCTGGCCACTCCAGACAGCTACCGATCCATGGGACAGCAGTTTGGCATCGGCAAGGCCACCGTCGGGGCTGTCCTTATGGAGGTAAGAGGACCCACGGCGGGGGGAGGGCAGGGGGGCCCTGGCAGGGCAGGGCAGGGGAGGGGAGGGGAGGGCAGGGCAGGGCAGGGCAGGGCTGGGCAGGGCATGGCAGGGGAGGGGAGGGGAGGGCAGGGCAGGGCAGGGCAGGGGAGGGCAGGGCCACGCACACCCTGCTCACCCCTCATTGGTGCTCTCCCATGTGCTTTCCCTGCAGGTCATGCGTGCCATCCACGCCATGCTTCTCCACAGGCTCGTGAGGCTGGGGGACCCAGATGCCACTATCGCGGGCTTTGCCACACTGGGCTTCCCCAATTGCTTCGGGGCTCTGGATGGGACTCACATCCCCATCCGCGCCACGCAACACAGTGGAGGATGGTACATCAACCACAAGGGCTACCACTCAGTGGTCCTCCAGGCCTTGGTGGACAGCTGGGGCCGTTTCCAGGACGCTTATGTGGGCTGGCCTGGCAGCCCCCACGACGCCCGGGTTTTCCGGAACTCAGGCCTGTGCCGCTGGCTGGAGGCGGGGACCTACATCCCCCAGCGGGAGATCCCTGTGGGGGACACCACCATGCCCCTCTGCGTCATTGCAGATGCGGCATACCCCCTCCAGCCCTGGCTCATGCACCCGTACACGGGGAATCTCTCTGCCAGCCAGGAGCGCTTCAACCAGTGCCTGAACCACACACGCCAGGTGGTGGAGCGCTCATTTGGCCGCCTCAAAGGGCGCTGGAGATGTCTCCTGACCCGCCTGGATGCGGACCCCAACAACATCCCCCAGATTGTGGGTGCCTGCTGCGCCCTGCACAATTTGGTGGAGAGCAAGGGGGAGGCCTTTTTTCAGGGCTGGGCTGTGGAAGCCGGCAGGGGCGACGTGCAGCCACCCGCTGCCCCCAGTCGCCAGGTGGACCCCAAAGGGACCTGGGTCCGGGAGGCCCTGCGGGCCCACTTCGAGAAGGCCGTGGGGTGAACTCTGCCAGGCCCCCCACTGCGCCCCCCCCCCCTTCCTCCACAACACTCCCTGCCCCTACGCCCACACCACGGAGCTCCCAACAGCACCCCCCCCCACACACTTCTCCTGTACAAATGACATCACGCACTTGTGGCTAAAATTAAACTGGTTTTTCTTTTAGAACTGTTTTTTTGTAACTATAATTAAAACAAGATCAAACTGTATACAAGACGTCTTTAACAAAAGTAATCTGTACAAATAAAACAATAATAATAAAAAAGTTTGCATATAATAATATGGGTCTGTTGTTCAATAAAAAGAAAACCAGAGATGATAAGGAAGGGGAGAACTATTTACATGGGGGGGGACAGGGCAAAGGGGGGCACAAATATAAATGAAACTGTCCATCATAGTCCTTTTGTGGAAATTAACTATATACAAAGGGCGGGGGGGCACGTCCCGGGCCCCACGCCCCTAAAGTCCGGCACTGGGGGTGGGTGACCTGTCCGGGGCTGGCTGGGGGCCGGGCGGACCGGAAGATATGTCCGGCGAGTCTCAGCTAGCCCCAGGTGTCCCTCGGCGGTCCGGCCCTCGGTGGTGGGTGACAGGGCAACGGCGGACGGGACGGCGTCGTGCGGAGCAGCAGGTGGTGCGGCGGGTGGAGCAGGCAGGGCGGGCGCTGCGGCGGCCGGCGCGGCATGGGGGGCCAAGTAGTCCACCAGGTGGTTGAATGTGTCCATGTAGGCCCCCCATGCCTCTTGGCGCCAGGCCAGCGCCCGCTCCTGCAGGTCCAGGCGGCGTTGCTGCACCCACAGGCGCTGCTCCACGACCTCCAGCTGCCGACGATGGATGGCCAGCAGCTGGGGGTCCGTCGTCGTCGGGTGTTGTTGCGGGGTCCACCGTCTAGCCCGCCGTGGGGCCGGTCAGTCCTCCGCCGAGGGGCTTGCCTGGAGCGATGGCCCCGGAGGGGTCTTCGGGACCACTGATGCCTCGCCGGCGCTCTCTTCCGGTCCTTCCGATGGTGCAGCTGCGGAACACAGGAGCGGGGGGGAAGAAGAATGGAGACAGGCGTTAGTGTGGGCCCCGAGCCGTGGCCCTTGTCCCCCAACCCCTGTGCTGCAGGTTCCCCATCCCCGTCCCTGGGAGATGCTACTGGGATGGATGGGGTTCAGGGGTCCCCCTGCACTGCACCCCGTCCCCTGGCGGGAGTGACTCTCACTTCACTCAGCAGGGTCTGACAGGAGAGGTTTCTTAGGCCACAGATACCCAGTTTCTCCCAGGAGTGACAGCACAGCAGTCAGAGACAGTCCTTCCAACCCGTCCTGGGGAGAAGACCCCAAGAGGTGCCCCTCTGGGGTGTAGCTTTCCCCCTCCTCAGGCTGGCTGCCTTCCAGCTCTCCCTTCCCCTAGCCTCTACTTGCGGCCCCCGCCCCGATTCAAAGCCAGCTCAGCTCCTCCCTCCTCTTTGTTCAGGGCAGAGGTGTCACCTGCCAGCTGTAGCCCCAGGATCATCCTTTGCCCCTGGGAGCTATTCAGCTTGTTGCTCATATCTAGCCTGAGTCTCCCTTTTGCACTCCCCCTACTCCATCACATGCTGCTGCTGCTGCTGCTGCTGCGGGGTGTCCCACCCCCTCCTCCCGGGGGACCCTCGAGGTTCCGCTCCCCCCAGCCCCGGGGATGGGGCATGGCACTGTCGTGCTGGGGGCGGGCAGGGGCTGATGCACTCCTGTGAGGGACATGGCCCTGCTGTCCTTGGGGCCATGGCCATGTGGGCATGTGGGGGGCCCTGGGCACATATCTATTACCCGCGCCACTCAACCCCAGGGGTGTACACCAGAGGGGGGTACATACCTGTCGGTCCACTCCCACGGTCCAGAGATCCCCGGGGGGCGGACGCCCGGCTGCTGCTCCGGGAGGGCAGGAGGAGGATCTGCAGCCCGGACTCTGCAGAGGAGGAGCCCCCCTCCTCCTCCTCCTCCTCCTCCTGCCGCGATGGCCCGGGGGTGGGCTCCAGGGGGGGCCCCCGGGGTGCGGGGCTTACCTCCGGGGCGGACTCCGGCTGCAGGGCCTGCTGGGGCTCGTCGGCCGAGGTATCAAGGGTGGCCGGAGGGGAGGAGGTGTGCCGGGGGCCCAGGATGTCCCTGAGCTCCCTGTAAAAGGGGCAAGTGACGGGGGCGGCCCCAGATCGGCCGGCCGCATCCCAGGCCCGGGCGTAACCCTGCCGCAGCTCCTTAACCTTAGTCCTGACGTGGTCAGGAGTGCAGGCAGGGTGACCCCGGGCAGCCAGGCCCTCGGCCAGCCGAGCGAATGCATCCGCATTCCGCCTCTTGCTCCCCATTACCTGGAGCACCTCCTCCTTGCTCCAGAGCCCCAGCAGGTCCCACAGCTTGGCCTCCGTCCAGGAGGGGCCCCGCTGCCGCTTCCCAGCCTGGCTGCCCGCCTGGCTGGCCTGGCTGCTCTGGCTCCCCTTGGGGGGGGTCCTCTGGGGGCGCTGGGGGGGCTGCCGGGCAGCCATGGCAGGTGCTGGTCCTGTTCTGGGTGGCTGAGGGACGTGCAGGCTGGCTGTGTGTCTGGGCTGCTGCCTGCACGTTCCCTCAGCTTCCTGCACAGGAAGGGACGGGGAGGGGACCTTTAAGGGGCCGCTCCACGCGGCCACCATTGAGCTGAGGGGCTGGAGAGAGCGTCTCTCAACCCGTCAGCTGATGGCCGCCATGGAGGACCCCGCAATTTCGATGTTGCGGGACGCGCAACGACTACACGGTCCCTACTTCAACGTTGAACGTCGAAGTAGGACACTATTCCCATCCCCTCATGGGGTTAGCGGCTTCGACGTCTCGCCGCCTAATGTAGATGTTAACTTCGAAATAGCGCCCGACATGTGTAGCCATGATGGGCGCTATTTCGAAGTTAGTGCCGCTACTTTGAAGTAGCGTGCACGTGTAGGCACGGCTAGTATGTTACTTCAATTACAATTAAAGTAGAGATTGGGCCTGTCACTGGGGGCTAACAGCATCACTCGCCAAAAGCCTGCAAAGGATTTCCACCTTTGGACTAAGCTAGAACTGAATGTTAAGCTACACCTCCTTTCTTATATCACACCCACTTCCAAAAGTTGGTTGGAAGCCAAAATGTATTTTGCTGCTGGGTGGGTGAGTAGATTAAGCATCTGCTACTCTACTTTATTTCATTGTTGGGAGAGGGAGGACACGATTATCTTGAGCAACAGTTTTCTGGAAGAACTGAAAATACTCCTTTGGCTTTGTACTTTAGTCCAGTCACTGGGGACTGAGACCCAGATCCAACCTGGGGTTCAGGTTTACTGTAGATTTGTGGTGCAGGAACTGGTGCCTGCCACATATCTTGTTTTTATATACATGGAACCCAGCCTTACAAGCAGAGAGGCCAATAATGGGGTTAACCAGTTTTAAACTGGATGGGTGCCAACCTTACATAAAACTGAAACTGGAGCTTGGGACGATGGGTCTAAAGAAGAGACTTGGAGCCAGTGTTGCCTGAGAAGCCCTGCCAGGAGGTTGTTGTCAAGGGAACAGCAGCTAGAGGGGCTTTGGAGGAAGGAGGATTTGCGCCAAAGCTGCTTTAGGAGAGTGTCATTTGTGTTTATTGTGTTTTGCTAGTCTCTGGCTGGATCACATTCATTTCCCAGAAGCTGAGAGCATTGTAGGATTTGAGACCCAAATCCATAAAAAAAGAATTCCTCACAGCTTTGAGAATGTAATATTTACAATGAATTATGGTTTCTTCCAGATTAGCTGAATAATACATACCTTTCTACTTGTTATTAGGAGATTATTTCAAATTACTGGGATTTCAGCTCATTGTTTTAAGGGTCATTATCTGTGACATTTCTTTAGCCCACCTAATCATCTTTGAGTTGTTGATTTTATTTAGATGGAAGCTTGAGGGCTGCACAGAATCATGGTATATATTCAAATATATAGTTATCCTAAGTGTATATACAAGTCATTTGCACACACAATTTCCACAATTTGCCTTCTCAGTTTGTTGTGAATACATGAGCATTTTTGAGCCCTCGCCATGGAACTTTTTCTTTTTTAATTTGGTATGAAAAGTACAATTCCCTTTCTGGTACTGCTAAAACCATGTAAAATTGATATGGAATTTCAGTTCACCTCTACATTCAAAACGTAATTGGTCAGTCCTACCAGAATGTATGTGTGTATGTGTCATCATTTTACTGGAAACTTCTAGACTACTGTTTTGTTACAAAAACTTATAAAGACAAACAAACAAAAATAAATTTAAAGTGTGTTTATTAACCCTCCAATGCATGTTCTAGTGAACACAGTTGCCGGTGTGGTCAACTGTATGGCAACTTTTTTTTTTTTTGGTAAGTTTACTGAATGATTTTCACTGGGTATTTTTTAGAAAGATTCTGAGGCTACGTCTACAGTAGAAGCATCTGTTGACAGACGTCACTGAACCTCTGTCAACAGATTGCTGCGACACACAACTTGCTCTGTCGACAGAGAACTGCTGGACTGCACTGCCCTCTGGTGAGAGAAAGTGGAATGGCAGCTCTGCAAACAGGGCTGCCTGGCAACTGGAAGCCCTCTCTGTTGACAGTGCTACACTGCACTTTTGTCAACAGTACTGTTGAAAGGCCCGGTCTACTCGGTGCTCCACCCAGCGTTGCTGCCGGCAGAAATGTAAAATGAGCTTCTTGGGATTGCAAATGCCATGTCATTTACATACTCCCGAAGCTCATTCCCATAGCCCCACGAGAGTTCGGCTTCGGCAGAAGGGGGTGCCGGCACTGCAGAGGCTGTGTGGACGTGCCTCTGCCAGACAACCTCCTCTCTGTCACCAGTCCCTTATGCCTCTAACCGACAAAGCGGGGTTTAGCTGGCAGAGGCATGTCCACATGCTCTGCCGGCACTGCTGCTGGGTGGAGCACTGTGTAGATATAGCCAGAGAGTGTTATCCCTCAAATTTTTGAGGGATACCACTGTTGAGCCAAATGCAGAGTTCTGTCAATACTCTGTTGATAGAACACTTTGGCTACATCTACACTAGCATTCCTTTTTCAAAAGAGGCATGCAAATGAGGCACAGATATACATATCTGACACCTCATTTGCATATTCTTCTTTTGAAAGAGCTTCTTTCAAAAGAAGAAAAGCCATGTAAACGCAGCTCTTTCGAAAGTAAACCCCATCTTCAGCAGAACCCTTCTTCCTATTTTTCTTTTTTTTTTTTTTAGGAAGAAGGGTTCTTTCAAAGATGGGGATTACTTTCAAAAAAGCCACATCTCCACTGCTTTTCTTCTTTTGAAAGAAGCTCTTTTGAAAGAATATGCAAATGAGGTGCCAGATATGTAAATCTGCGCCTCATTTGCATTTTCAATTGCCTTCATTTGCATGCCTCTTTCAAAAGAGGAATGCTAGTGTAGACGTAGCCTTAATGTGTGTAGACGCTCCCTGAGTTATGTTGACTGAAGACCCCTTTGACACAGCCTTTGAGGGATAACACTGTTGAGCAAGGCAAATGCAGAGTTCTGTTGAGACTCTGTTGACAGAATGCTTTATGTGTGTAGACGCTCCCCGAGTTGTGTGTAGACGCTCCCTGAGTTATGTTGACCCTTCTGTTGACAAAACTATCTAGTGTAGACACAGCCTGAGTAGTTTGCAAATTTCAAGTGATGAGATTGGGTTGGTCAATATTCACATTTTTCAACAATGACAAATTAATATGAAGTGTTGTAATTGAATGAAACCTGTAAGATAGGCTCAGAACATGTAGATAATGTAGCTCATATGGTAACCAGGCAATCACGTTTCTGCCACAAATCCTCCAACTAGCTTCACTCTTCACTATGTTATTATTTTATGCTGAAATTTAGAGACCCACAATACTGAGGAAGGCTGTGTACCTGATTACCAACAAAGAGTACATTTGTAAAAACAAACAAAAAAAAGTCCCTAGAAGTTATTACAGTAATAGTGTCCTGATCTCATGGCCACAGGTTAATCAACCAAAATTTATTCTGATGTCATGAATTTTGAATAGACAGGAGGGACTACTTCCATGTTTTGGAAATTTATGGCGGTGGACTCATTTTATTATCCTTGTCAGCATTTTCTTTCCATATGTATTAATCCTGCAGAATATGGCTTAGCGATATCAGGTGGCAAAAAGGAATCACAGTTTACAATTTCCAGTGGTCCACAAAGTCACTGTGTATCAGTGTCCAGCCACATTGTGTGCCTCTGTAGCTGCTAATGGGCACTGTGTTTACCACACACTCAAACTATTCTGCAGTGTAATCTCCTCCTGAGCTTAAATATCATTGCTACTAATACATCTGAGTTTCATTAGGAAGACCCTCAGTTGGCATACATTGCCCTACCACCACTGAAATTACTCAATGTGCCCCCATTTTCAACACAGCATCCTCACTGAAGAACTGGTGGTATGAAGGCCCTTGAAAAGTGGTCTGAAATAATCTGCTTAGAGGAACATTCTAGTTCTGCTTTAATCTCTCTCAATTGACAGTGATGGTGATTAACCATTGGAACGAACTACCCCAGGAAGTGAAGTCTCCTCATGACTTCTGAATAACTCAAATACAGCATTTGAGAAGCACATGTATGTGTGTGTTGGGGTGGAAGGTGGGAAACTGGATGTGTGGTGGAGACACAGCATTTGAGTACATTATAATATATTTTATACAAAGACAATGTAAATCAATTTGTGACACTGTATATTTTTTATTGATGGCCTTTTTTGAAGAAAGGAGTTGAGAAGGAAGAACTCAACAGGGATTTTTTTTTCTTTTCTCACAAAACAGCCTTTTTGGCTTAAAGGTACTGAGAAAAAGAACAAAAGTGCATACATTGTAAATGCTTTACAAAAACAAGCATTCTGCTACATAGCAGCAAAAATGGAATCAGATCATTTTTAACACTGGTCTGCATAAGAGCTTTTCTGGATACAGGGGGGAAATTATGTCATGTTCTGCTCTTTCCACTACCAAGTTCTCTAAGACAACCAAAATATAGAACCTAGATTCCATCTGTCAAACAGTGTGGGACTTGATCTCTTCCAAATCAGTTTTTCTCCGGGATGACTATTTAACCATTTGTCATCAGCTACAACAATATCTAGTAAAGTCTTATGGAACATTTCACAAGTCTGACCCATTGCTTGGGTGTGTGCTAATGTACAAGAATGTGTTTCTTTCAGTTTGTCTACCTTGTAGTACAAACTTTATATTTTCCTTAGTTGAAGAACCATGTGGCTATGTGCCACCTCGTTGATATTTCTTTCAACTCTCTGACTAAGAATACAGAAAGTCTCTATAATTCTCCCCAACACGTAAAATGGCCTCTCACAGTTTGTTGTTCTGACATGACTCAGAAATCTCAGGAAGGGTTTTTGGAGGCTCTCTTCAACATTTTTAGACACCACAGGTATAAGCCAGTTAACAGGATATCTTTAGAGAGGAAAAACTCTCTGTTCTTACATCATGATGCACAATAGCCCCCACTGATGGCTAATGACGATTTAATTGATGTTACCTTCCTTGTTAATTCCTGTATCTTCTTACATCCTTTTAAAATCATGTCTAATTTACTGTGTGAGCATTTTGAGACAAAGTCTTATTTTTTCTGTTTTCAAGATGTCAACTATTTTTGGTACTGACAGATTATTTTTAGCTTTTCTAAGTCTATTGACATCAGTGAAGTTGTTCCTCATTTATAGGGATGAAATAAGCTAATCAGACCTTGGGTATGCAGCCTAATTAAAATGTAGCTATAATAAGAGTGATTAGGTTTGTGCTATATTGTGCAATGTCGAAAAATGGGTGCTGCCACATACTTTTGTGGATTTAATAAAAGTGAGGTTAAAGACTTGGAATTTTTGTTTTATTTCTTTGACAGCTAGAACGATTGATTTTAATGAAACAAACCTATTATCACGTCAATGGATTAAAGTAAAAGTATTTTTATTTTTTAAAAATAAAAAAATATCAATTTAGTGTGCTCAATATTATTAATTTATAAAGCCTGTGGAATTGCATAAGAATGCTAAGTGAATTTTTGCTCTCTGGAGTCAATAAAAATAAAATGACAGCTGATATGCAGCATTTTGTGTGAGTTGAACCTTTGGTCTGGCTACATAAAATTGGAGTAGCTGTTGATTGATACATTCACATCAGAAATAGACTGTATATTAGACCTGAGAATAAGATGTCAGTTGGTGCCCTCCTGTGGATACGATAACTGTTACGTACTGAAGAGGAAAATCTTTTAATAGGAGCTGAGGTCTATGAACGCCAAGTTTTTAACATGACTGAAAATTGTGATACTTCACCTTAGACACTCTCTTTTATTATTCTTCTTGGGGTCGGATCAGTATATCCTGCGTAGGGCTGCATGAGCCATGGGTGCAGGGGGTCGGCAGCTGTGGCCACGATGCAGGGGGGCATGGTCAGGTCCCCAACCAGACACTCCTGTTGGGGGGGGAGGATGTAGGTCCCATCCTGCATCTTGCACCTGAACCAACAGTTCCAGAATCTTTGGGCATTGTGGGCTCAACCAGACCAGGTCACACAACATCCATGAAATGCCTCTTGGTGTCCATGACGGCCTGAAGCACCATGGAGTGGTACCCCTTTCTATTGATGTATCACCCTGCGCTGTGGTGATATGGGTCCCATCCAGTGTGTTGAAGCAGTTGGGGAAGCCCAAGGCAGCAAATCCCATTATGGTAGAATTGAGGTCCCCTGACATGGACGACCCTCTGCAGGAGGACAGCATTGATCACTCTGAAGACCGGCATGGGATGGAGGGTGTGCACACTTGTGAGTGTACAGCAGGATGCCTCAGAGTCCCCCCCATCCCCAGCTCCTGCCCCCTTAACCACTGTCCTGTTCCCTCCCCAGTCCATGCCCCAGTCCCCGAAGGCCCCCCTGGCCTGGAAGCCCCCTCCCTCCTCTCTGAGGTAGGGTTGTGACCCGAGCATGCCTTATCACCATGAGGACAGCCCTCCCAGTGGCCTTGCCCACCCCAAAGTGGTGGCCAACCTAGCAGTGACTGTCTGAGGTGGCCAGCTTCCATATGGCAATGGCAACCTGCTTCTCCAGGGGGATCATGGGCCGTGTCTGGGTGTCTTGGTGCTGAAGGGCAGGGGTGAGCCATTGACATAGCTCCAGACATGTCCACTTTGTCATCTGGAAGTTCTGGAGCCAGCAGTCATTGTCCCACTCTCCCATTACAAGCTGGTCCTGCCACTCAGCACTGGTGGGATATCTCCACAGAGGTTGGATGGCATGGGAGAGGGGGCACTGACAGTGACTGGTGACAAGGGCCTGCAGGATCACGGTGGGGTGGATTGACTACTGGAGGAGGTACGGCAAGGACCATCATGTCCAGCAGTCAGACCAGATCATTGGGGACACTCCCGTTGGGAAGCTGCAAGGGATCCATGCAGGTCTGTGTAATAATGGCTTTGCTCCATGCACAGGGTCAGCAGTGCTGTGTGTTGCAATGCAGCCCTCGGAGTGTGCAGGGTGGGGTTACTTGGGTGGGGCCCTTTAAGGGAGCAGCTGGCTGAGGGACCTGGAAGGGCTTGTCCACCATGCGACCCTGTCCTTAGTGCTTCCTGGCTTGTTCTTTCTAAAGGGTGCCTGTTGCTGCATGGACACCTTCTTTTGAAAGAGCAGCTCCATCTTTAGAAAGAGCAGATTGGAGGCTCAATCTGCTTTTGTGTGTAGACATGGTCTTTTGAAAGCCAATCTTCCAGAACCTAGCTTCTGGAAATTCGCCTTTTAAAATTATGCTGTAGTGTAGATGTAGCCTCATTGACTTCAGTAGAGCCAGAATTTTACTCAGTGTGGTACACCAGATAAAATTCTGTTCAATTTAAAATAAATCATAAGAGGGTTGTTTTTCCCCAAGTATGTAATTTTGCAGAAGTGGATAATTCTGTACATTTGTAATGACATGTAGAGCTTTTCACCTATAAATTGGTGATTCCAGCCTGAGTTGATGATGATGATGATGACGACGATGATGATGATGATCAAAAGAAGTTTCTAACTAGATGACAGCTCTTCAGTGACTTCTAAAGAGCTTCAGTCACTTCAGAACTTGAGATGTTCTCTTTTCAGCCCTGTTTCTAGTGGCCAGGTGTCCACATAAATCTCTGCTTCTGAACTGGTATGCTTTGTTGATGGTCTCAGCAGAAATATCCAAGATTAAAAAGATGTGGAGAATAAGGTGTCCAGCTCAGGAGTGCCAGCAGGGAAGCTTGCACTACTAGTCTTGTACCTGTCCTATAGACCAATGCAGAGTTTCAGTTTCAAAAGATACCACTTTTTAAGCTGGTCCTTTCAGGGGGACTACATTCATCTATCATCATTTTAATAAAAGGAACAAGAAATACTTGATATCACCAAGTGCTGTGCCAAACAATTTCACTGTAATTTTAAAGCAATTTGGTCCACACATAACCCATTATTTAGATTAATGAAATGGCTAATTGTGCTTTGTAAGACTTCAGGCATGAAGTCACCAATATGGACTGCACTTTAAGGATAACATCTTCATCTCTCATTTTCAAGGCACATACATATATAGAACTTCCTACAGAATAAAAAGTTCTAGCTGAAGTAATAACAAATAAGACAATGACAAGTGTCTTAAGTGCTAAAATATTTGGCCATGTTCACTTGCTGAAGGCAGTGGAATTACATTAGGGGCTTGTCTACACTACCACCCTCCTTCAAAGGAAGGATGGTATTTAGGGTATTGGGAGTTTACTAATGAAGTGCTGTGTTGCATATGCAGCACTTCATTACGCAAATTCCCACCTCCTGTGGCAACTTCAAAGGTTTAAACTTCAAAGTACCGGCTTGCATCTAGCCACAGCTCACCTGCCAGTACTTCGATGTGCCAGGGCAACTTCAAAGTCCCTTTACTCCAAAAAATTAAATTTATTTGTAAACTGCCAACACCCTAATTACCATTCTTCCTTCGAAGGAAGGTGGTAGTGTAGGCAAGCCCATAATGTAGTTGTTTGTGGGTAGATATCAATGTGTGGGATTGATTCTAAAAGGAGCTCCCAGACATTGGTTCTTGGTCTTACTATTTAATACTTTTATCAACAATCTAGGCAACTATATAAAAAATTGCTGGTGAAGTTTGCAAATGAGACACAGACTGGTGGGGTAGTAAAGATGGAGGAAGATAGCTTATTCTTACAGTGTGATCTGACTTACCTGTTTAAGTAGTCACAGTCCAGCAAAATGCATTTTAACATAACCAAATACCAGGTAATATATGTGAAAACAAAGAAAATAGGTTATATTGATAGGATTGGAGACTCTGTCTTGAAAGCTCTGATACGGAAAAGGACTAACTTTAGATAATCACCTCAATATGAGCTTGGTACAATGCTGTGTCAAAAGGGCTAACAAAAACCAAAATATATAAAAAGGAGAATATTATGCAGAAGTAGTAAGTGATCTTGTCTCTACACAGCATTGGTAAGACACTTGCAAGTCTCCTGTATCCAATTCTAATGTTGCACTTTGAGAAGGATGTGGAAATGCTGGAAAGAGGTCAAAGGAGGGCCATTAAAATGATCCCATTGCTGGAAAACAAATCTTAGTGTTGCGAAGCTAAATGAGCTCCACTTTTTCAAGCAAAATTTGGAAGGAGCCTTGATCACTGTGCTTTGGTATTTTCACATGGAATAGATATGATAGTGAGGGGCTCTTCAATGTGTCTGATACAGATATAAGAAAATTAAAAGGCTAGAAGCTGAAGGTGGATAGATTCAACCTTAAAATAAGATCAGTTCCCTAATTAAATAGTGGGACAGTTTACCTGGGAAGAGGGGATGAAACTCACTGCCAGTTGGCATTTCTAAAACAAAATTAGATATTTTTCTGAAATATGTCCTTTAATCCATCTTGGAAAACTTCTGCAGCCTCTGTATGGAATAGTTGTGATGATCCCATCTGGTCTTGGAATCTGTGAATGCCCCTGATCATTCCTGTTCTTTAAGGACCTT
This sequence comes from Carettochelys insculpta, assembly GCF_033958435.1. Taxonomy (NCBI): domain Eukaryota; kingdom Metazoa; phylum Chordata; order Testudines; family Carettochelyidae; genus Carettochelys; species Carettochelys insculpta. The sequence goes on from NC_134141.1 coordinate 97,828,257, forward strand.
GGGAAGCATGTGATTACCATACAGACTTCTGACACTTGTAACTCTCTATTATGATAATGATTATAATGTAATCTCATGTTTAAGGGCTTCAGTAGGCTACTTGCAAGAGTTCAGGAAGGAATCCGATTCCCCCAGAAGCTTAGTTGTAATCTTTTGGTTATTTTCATGTCTCTCTGAAGAATCAGGGATGTGCCCCAGCTAGTGATGGGATACCAGTTGGGATGGACAGCTGCACTGGGTGAGATGGTAGAGAAAATCCTGTCTTAGATAACTGGCTAGTGTGCCTTGCTTATATACTCCAGGCCTTGCCTGATTGCTAATGTCGGGGGAAGGGGTCAGGAAGGAATTGTCACCCAGTTCAGATCTTGATTGGATTTTGTTTTGGGGGGTTATTTTGCCTTCCTTTTCAGCATAAGGCATTTTATAAGATTATCTGGGCATAATCAATTCCCTGCCATCACAGGGGCCTTAGTTGAAGTGAGTGTTGGTCTCTTGTTTTTTGCCTGTGGCATACAACAATTTAGTCGCCTGAAAATTAAAATGGTTTGGTCTAACTGCTGCCATTGGATTCAACATAGGCACATTTGGATGGAATTTAATGGTCTGTGATACACAGGAGGTCAGAATGGATGATCTAATGGTCCTTTCTGACCTTAAACTCTATGAAACTATGAAGCTATATTTACTGTCAATTGAAAATAACTCTTAAAGCACTCAACAACTCTGAATGCCAACTATGAAATGGGAGGCAGGGCTAAGTAAATATTGATGTTTGCAATAGAGTTGAAAAGTTTCATATAAAATACTAACATTGGGAGTCTGGAATATTAGCTTTATATTTTTAGCATTGGAGAACTGAAAAATCCTTCTGCTTGTCATGATTTCCATCTCGAGGAAGGTTAGATGGCTTATTGGAAAAATTTACTTAATCAGAATAAGGTTTTGGCAAACTGATGTTAACATTTAGCAGATTGACTTTTATTTTTTGTATGCACTTCTGGAAACTGGTCATGCGCTGAAACAAATCTAGCCATTTTAACTGTTGTAAGTCAAAACTACCCGAAGGTGAATCTGGATTTACATAGTTGTAACTGAGATTAAAATATCTTCCTTTGTGTCTCTATCCAATGCTCTCAGGAAACAAATGAGTTAATTTAAAAAAAAAGTTATCATCTGTTCGTGAATGATTAACTACTGTTGCAAATTGAACTCTGCTCAAGACATCATGAGTGAGATAAATAGCATGGCCATTTGTAACCATGAATAACCTGATATTTTTCTTTTCTTTTTTCTGGATTGTGTATTCTTGGAGCTATGCATCTTCAGTGAATTATGTCACTTTGACAGAGTCTATATAACCCAGCCAGTAGCTGGCAAGGGGGTTAACACACTATCCCTGAGCATAACACAAGTCCCACAGGTGTGTGCCCTGCAAGTAAAGAGTATAATTTGGAAAACTAAGCCATGAGGGAAATGTGGGTGGTTGAGTTCATCTGGAGCAGATTAATCAATAAGAAAGACCTCAAAAGCAGTGAATTCTGACTGCTTGTGTCTGAATTTTGGGTTGAGTTGGGAATCAAATTCCCCCAGGAGTGAGTGGAAACTGGCTGCAGGAAACACCACTTTGGATGTTCTGTATTTGAAACCTCAATAAGAGCTCATCCAGCCCTTCAATGGTCTGACCCAGTTCCTGACATTTACTATCTTAGCTGTTGCTGACAGAGGTGGGCAACTGTCCTGTCTTGTGTGATTCAGGTGAAATCAGAATTTGGCCCATAAACATGAAACAGGGAAATAGTGGACTTATTTACTCACCCTTATATCTATTAACACACCATGACCTTCCATCAGAAAACTGTTCTTTTAGCAAAGAAGTTTGTACATGTAGTCCCTCATACTCACTTACTTTAATCCTTTTCAATATTTATTTTGAACCCGTTCACCAAAGCCTTTGAGAGTGGAAATGTTCCATTCTGCTCTCCAGTTTCCTTTTAGCGTTTAAAATGCAATGGATGCAAAACAACTCATGAAGCTTCTCCTACACCTAACTCCCACCCCCCCAAATGACTCAAAAATGAAAAATTACAGTCTAGTAATACTAAGGATGGAAAATGGTAAAGAGTTGTGCTAATATCATGTATATGTTACTTCTTAAAGTGTCTGTGATGCATTTGGAACCTTGAAGATACAGAATGAAACTAAGCCCTGCCTTAAATAGTGGGCAGTCTGAGATCCTTACCCTGCAATGAGTGCTAGAGACAGAGGAACCACACTGAAATCAATGGGAACTGTTCAAGTGCAGTAATCCACTCGTTCAGAGTTCCATGCAGGATTGAAGTCTAAGGAGACAGAAAGAAAACACAGGATATAAGTTTGCTGATGACTCACTTGCTTATAGACAGTGCAGAAAAAAAATCTGTAAGGCCATGAAGACAGTTTTTGTCATGGAATTGATGTTTCTGATACAAATCCTCTGGAAGCTTTCCCATTTCTACCTGTTCATTTTGGACCAAAGTATCCTGTCAACTATTGGTATAAATCTTGAATCACTGCATAGAAATCCACATTTACATTCATTAAACTGACCAAAGAACCTTGACCCATTCCTATCTCAGAGTCGTCTTCAATTCTGTTATGTTGATGCTAGAGCATTGTTTCAGAATTAGCCAAATTTGCTTTAATCTGGAGATGAGATATCTATTCTTGACTTTCGCAAAAGCTTTCACAATAGATCTAAGTTTGACTTTGTATTAGATCACTAAAAATCCAATACTCATTTCTAAACCATTGCTATTTATTTTTGTCATCACTCTGTAATAGCATTTTATAGGTAAATGAAAAGACATAATTCATGACCTGAGAAGACCAGTTACATCAAAATCAGTAAAATAACAGTAAATCATAATATAATGGAATATTTATTTTGGGGCACGTAAATTGGTAGCAAGTAAACACATGTTTATGAACTTGTTTATTGTGTCTGAAATAAGCAACATGAAATAGTTTAGCAGTTAATACAATTCTCATTTGCCCCTGGTTTGTGGTTAGTGTCTTAGCTATATGAGCACAAACCATAATCAGCCTAGATAACGTTAAGTACTAATATCATATATATAGAACTGACTCACTCCTGTTATTCCAGGTATGCTGAGATCAAACACAAAAAGAACTCCTGTGATACTGTGTAGCAACCCCATATTGCATGCTGAAAAAAGTTCAGTTTACGTGTCAGCTCTTTCATTTGCTATGGTCACCAGTCAGCCAATTTAAGGAAGCTCAGTTTTACCCTGCTTCAGAGATTCCACTAAAAAGAAAACAAAATTGTTTTCAGTACATACCAGAAACCATTCACACCAGATGTAAGAGGATAGGTTTCCATTGATTTCCGGTCACTCCACCCAATTCCCATCTGAATTTGGCCCAATCTAGTAACAATAGTCATACTGTGGAACACATTTTCAGAACCTAATTCTGAAAGGACAGATAATTGTTTTTGAATTCCCTTGGTGGCAGAGTAATTGCAAAGTGAATATATGAATTTGTCTTAACTACTATGACCTGTAGAATTTGTGTGTGAGAGAGGGTATCTCTGGTCACTTGACCAATGTCTTTAACATCCTCTTGGCATTCTTTGAAATTGTCCATTACAAAACAGATGGTGCAGTACTTACTTTTGAAGGACTAGACGAGCATGACCCCATCTGGAACTAATCTTTTGCTCCCTGAACCAAAGATCACCCAGGTTTAAAGGGTCTTTCATTGTAAAATGCCTCATACAAGTAAGCACAAATAACACACAAATCTTAAGGAAAGTAGAAGCAATCTTGAACTGTACCTCCAAAGTAGACAAGGGTTTTAGCTTTCTGCATGAGTGCCCCATTTACAGGTAGTTCTATTTTAAATGAAATTGTATTTTGCTTGCAGTCAACAGTATCAGTAAACTAACCATATGGAATCAAAATGGACATCTCTGAACACAGCTCATCATATGCTTACGTAAAGAGCTGCCTTTTCTGTTCACTGTTCTTATTTAGGTCCCCTCAAGAGAAATAATATTCTACATTTTGTAGTGCCCATTCCCAAAATGGATACCAAAATATTTCATATACAACATATATCTAACATCATTTAAGCCAGTGAGGGTCAACCTAGCCAGTGAGTGGGCCACATGAGTAGCCCTCCTTCATGTCAGTGGGCGTGAGATTGTCATAATCTAGATAGCCTCTCCCGATGGGGTAGGTTTGCTAATTGTGCTTGCATATCTATAATTCGTAGCATGTGCCAATTGGGCCATAGCAGAAATTCTACTGGATGCAGAGGAGTACACGGCTCTCACATTGTAGTGTGCAATCAGCATGCACCTCACGCCGCATGCACTTGCTTGAAGTGTGGTCTCTTTTTTAATACTGTTAAAAAACCTGTGCAGACAAAAAACAGAATCTGGCAGCCTTTTGCATGAGCAATGGTAAACAAAATGTCTTGTGGGCTGCACAGAGAATCCTGATGTTGAAGATTGCCCGCCACTGCCGTACAATATACCTCCAGATTGAAAACTTGAGCTTAAAACTCAGCTCACCCTTACCTGCAGAGCCACAGATAGTGTTGCCATCATAGTTGCAGGAAGACAGTAAGCTCAGTGGCTCTGAGCTGTGTAGTTGCAACTTCAAGGTAATTTACGTTTTTGTGGTTTGCTGAACTTTCTACTGATTGTAATCTTTACTTTAATGTTTTAGAGATAAAGTTCCAGTGTATAAATAAGTCTTACTGAATCTATGGGCCAGATACTCAACTGGGATCTAGTGTAAACAGTTTTACTCCTATTGATTTCAGTGACTGCTCAAAAAGGGCCAAAATTGTATGGAGTGCTTGCAAAAATGCACTTAGGTTAGATGTGGTACAATAAATTTTTAAAAACCATTAACTGAAATACAACAGGTTGAACTTCCCTAGTCCAGAATTCTCTCATCTGGCAAACTCTGTAATCCAGCATGATTTTAGTCAGCCAGACAACGCCTTATTGTAGGTGCGGCCAAGGTTCCCATAATCCCATACACTTTGTTTCTAGCCATCAGTCCTGGCTCTCAGTGTTCCATGCTGTTATTTAGCTGTAATTTACTCCTAAATGTCTTCTAAGAGCTCAGCAAACAGTGGAAGTGTTGGTAATGTGCTAGAAAATACAGATTTCCCATCATTCAGCAAATTCTCTCATCTGGCACCAGTCAGGTCCCAAGGGTGCCTGATGAGAGCGGTTCAACTTGTACTGTATTTTAAAGTTTTGCTTTGCTTTGGTTTGCTTTGCTTTGCTTTGCTGAAATAGCAGAAAGGATTCTGGGAGATTTCCAGAAAGGATTTTGGGAGTTTGGAGTTAAAGAAAAAAGAGAAGTTGATGGTTTGGTGACTGCAGGTAGGGAAAAAAGCTAAGAAACACTGTCAATAAACATTGTCATAATATTTTCTCCACATTTAAAATATAAGTGTATCACTCCTCAGATGGCCTGAGAATCTTATTGGCTTCATTAGGAGTTGTAGGTGTCCAATCTCCTTTTTACAACTGGTCTTCAGCATACCTATGAATTAGTTCAAAAGTTTACATACTTCCATAATATTTCAATATATGATGCTTTAAGTACTGTATCATTGAGTATATTTCAATCCAAACCAAACACTCTACAGTATCAGCTAAATAGTCCTATAACTAAAATGTAAGGACAGAATAACAATAACAAAGTTGAAAATATAAATTGAAATGCAAAAAAATTTTGACAAAAAGAGAACATTAAATAATAAATCAGATCACCATCTTTTTTGACCAAGTAAAATCAGATTATGTGCTGTGTTTGCATTCGCCTCTAGAGAAAGAAAAAAATAAATAAGTGCCCATAGGAAATATCACAAGAACTTAGGGAAACAGCAATTCCTGAACAGTGTAAAACAGCTAGAGTTGGTGTGAAGATCAGGAGTAGACCAAAAGGGTAGTTTTACTACTGCACTCAGATATGACCAACCGGTCAGCCCTCAAAATTCAGATTCTAAAAAGCTGGACAAGGAATCTGAGTAAATTTGCATTTTTATGAACCACCTGTGGATCTATTTATCTCCTAGGTCTTGTCTACACTACCACCCTCCTTCGAAGGAAGGATGGTAATTAGGGTGTTGGGAGTTTACTAATGAAGTGCTATGCTGCATATGCAGCACTTCATTAAGCAAATTCCCCCTCCTCCCTGCGGTAACTTCTAAGTTTTAAATTTTAAGGAGTAAACGGACTTCGAAGTTGCCCCAGCACTTTGAAGTACCAGCAGGTGAGCCGTGGCTAGACGCGTGCCAGTACTTCGAAGTTTAAAACTTCGAAGTTGAGGCAGGGGGGAATTTGCTTAATGAAGTGCTGCCTATGCATGGCAGCACTTCATTAGTAAACTCCCAACACCCTAATTACCATCCTTCCTTCGAAGGAAGGTGGTAGTGTAGACAAGCCCTAGGAGATCTATTTGCAAACTAACTTTAAATTCATCTATCATGTGCTCCACTAATTTAATATAATGCAAGTTTTTGATCAAAATGCCATACGGCAATAGCTTAAATGCATTACAGAAATACAGCTATACTATTATCAAAAGTTACCTTTATCAAGCAGACTTGTAATCCTTTATGAAAAGAAGGAAAGAGATTGTTTGATAAGACTTACCTTCCATGAAACTATGCTGACAGGCTTTTCTTACATTTTTTAGCTTCTATTTGTGAACAGAATCCTGAATTAACCATATCATTATTTTACCTGGAATTGACATCAAGCTAACAGGTCTATACTTCTCTAGGTCATCCCCTTTACCCTTTCTTAAATATTGTCACTATGTTCACAGTTCTTCAATCCTTTGGAATTTTTCCAGTTATCCAAGATTTGTTAAAAATTAACAATTATGATTCAGCAAACTCTGTAGCTAGTTTCTTTAAAACTTGTGTATTTATGTTATCCAGGCTTGTAGATTTGAAAATATTTAATTTTACCAGATGTTGCCTCAAACCTCAGTTGTTACTCATCGTATTTATTCTGACGTATCCACAACAGTTGAGGTGAATTGATACCTCTGTTGCACTCCAAACACAGAAGTGAAATAGCTATTGAATATTTTTGCCTTTTGAACACAGCAATTTATAATTTTAACATCATCAACTTGTAACATAACTAGGATGGCTGTTTTTCATTCCCAGTATATCATCTTACTTTTTTGTCTTTCACCTTATTGGCTAATGATGTTTCATTGATTTCTTTGGCTTCCCTTTTCAGTTGCCTACCTTTTTAACTTATTACTTATGTTCAATGCCATTTACTTCCTCATTTTCCCATATTTTATAGGTTGATTATTTTAGTGCTTTATCACTACTTCCACATCTTCATTTAAGCAGAAAAAGTGGTGATTAGAAAAGGGTCAGGGAAATTGTAGTTTTTTGGGCTTCCTGTAAGAGATGAGCACTTCACACTTTACTGTTCCCATGAAGTTATGAAACTTGCTTTTAACTTTGGTAAACTGCCTTATGAAGTTTCAAATGTACATATTGCATTGTGACACACTGTACCCAAAGGCAGCACCCCATAACCATATCATCGTTCTTTATTTATGGCTGTGATATTTCATACAAAGCATACCATGTCTGATATCATCAAAATGGTCATGATTGGCTGAAACTCAATGATTCACCACTTCATAATTAAAGCATACAGCACCACAAAATGGCAGCTATGTAATGGAACATGTAGCTAGGCCACCACTAGATATTACATTGGGAAGGGGTTATGATCCCTGTAGGCCCCTTGTGTTTTATCACCAATCTTCTCTCTATCACGATATATTGAAATAATTAGGGGAGTGAAGTAGGCTGACGAAAGTTCCAGATACCCTCCAAATAAGGTCTAAACATGGGATAATGGGAGTGCTAGAGGTTGCCGATACAGCGTCGCAACTCCAGTTTTATATTGTTTACTTGTTCCTTTAAAAGCTTACAGTACAAACAACAAGGAGTTTGGTGGAACTTTAAAAACTAACCATCTTTCATGAAAGCTTATGCCATAATAAAAATTGATAGTCTTTAAGGTGCCACTGGACTCCTTATTTTTGCTGAAACAAACTGACAAGGCTGCCTCTGAAATATATGGTAAGATTTCAGTAAAATGTTTGAAGTTATAGAACAGAACTTTTGAATGTCCAGGCAAACTAGTGACTACAGGGCACAATTTCAGAGTGTTGAATGGAAGGTTTAAGTGGTGTGATTCCCTATAACATTAGGTTATTAGGGCTACAGAAATATTTAAACCTCTTGGAGCAGTGTGGGATGTTTAATGCAGTGGACGTGGATGTCCCCTACCAAAACGAAAATGAGCCTGTTGTGTTCAACAGCAACTTTCACAGACATTTTGTGGAAAATGTGCTTATGATTTTGATATTCATCCTCGCTGGAAAGCAATTTAACTTTTTCCTGTGGGTTCATAAGTCAGTCTTGCTAAATCCAAAGTTATAATTTTCTCTCAGTCATTGAGTACTTTGAGATTATTGGACCGAAGCTTCTGCTATAAGTGCACAGTATTCATTGTGAGTTTGTAACAATCTGTTTAGGGTAGATGTGTACTACTGAGTTACTTGGATGAAATCAGGAATGGTCAAATATGTGTCATAAACCCCACATCAACAAGAAGTATCAGACATTCTCCTCTTGGTTATGTGACAGGGCATTTCCATTTACAGGAAGATTTGGATGCTAGTCTGCTGTTGTGAAGATGCAGGTGAGCAGTATATTGACAACGCAGAAATTCCGCCTGGACAGAGGTTTCTCAAGTTGTGGTATGTGCAACAGTTTTTATTGGTCTTCAGAGTGTTTACATCTCACCCAATGGTAGATGCTCCTCCTTATTTCCAGTTGTTAATTGTACTGAGTTAGCTTACACTCCATTAAATAGTGTCTTATTGTTACTGGTACATGTACTCAATTGCTGTGCTCATCAGATAACACAGTAAATAGAAAGGCAGGTGACCTACATGACAATCTCTGCATTAAACTGTGATGCATACTATGGACATTTTGAGACCCTCTGACATTGCATTGCATGTTTAGACCATGAAACTGGAAGACTGGATGCAAACTAGTAATTGATACACTGTCCAAAAACAGTTGCTCACCTTGATAATTTTTTTTTCTCATTTGTCCACCTTGATTACTGTTTTTGGTTCTCTGTGCATTAAATATTGAGTCTGTTCTGGTCTGGCTATGGTCTGAAGAAGTGGGTCTGTCCCACAAAAGCTCACCTAATAAATTATTTTGTTAGTCTTTAAAGTGCTACTTGACTGCTTTTTTTGTCCAAAAACAGTGCTGGAGGTCACCGAACAAACTCAAAGCCTTGGCCTCTGCCTTGAGGACCTGACAGCCTAATTAACTGGTAATTAGAGTCCGGGAAAGCTGGTTTGCTCCTCATAAGACCTCTACCTCCGGCGCCTCTTTCCACTGATGCTACAAACACCGATTTCACAGCAGGCCTGGAAGTGCGAGGCCTGTCCTGGCAGACACCCCCTCGCTCTGATCCCGCTGCCCTGGGGACCTGTCGCAGCCGAGCCGCCTCACCACCGCCAGAGGGCCTGGAGCGGGGCTGGCGGCAGTGCAGCTCCCAGCCTGCGAGACCGACCCCGCGGGGCCTTGGGGCTCCACGTCCGCCCTCTCCCAGGGCACCCACTGCTGCAGTTATCGCCAAGGCGCGGCTAAGGCGCCCCCCAGCGCTACGACTCCGGCCCCGGCCCCGGCCCCGCTTTGGGGCTGGCTGGAGCCGCTTCTGCCCGCCCATGGCCAGCTGGTCTCTCCCTGCAGAGGCCCCACCCCAGTGGGCGGGCCGGGAGCGGGAGGCTGGGGCCCGGGCGGAGGCGCTGCTCCCCCTCGGGAAGCGGGTGCAGACCCGCCGCGCTCCGTCAATGAGCTGCGAGGTGCGTAGCCCGCCCCGGGCCGGCGGGTGGTCACACGGTGCCGGGCGGAAAGTGCCCTGAGCGCGGCGGGGCTGGCTCCCTGTTCCCCCCGAGCGCGGCCCCTCACTCCCCGGCTCAGGGCCGGCCTGAGAGAGGCCCTCGCTGGTGCGGGGAATGGGCCGGTGGCGGGGCACTTGTAACGCAGGCTCCCCCTGGCGAGCAACGCGCTCACCAGTCACTCTGCAGTGCACTGGCCGCCCCCTTGAGCCTGCCAGTCGGGCCTAATTCCCCCGCCGGGGCTTTGGGGCCTTCGGACGAGCGCTAGGGCTCTCCGTCTCCAGCCGAGATCAGGCCCTGTCGCGGGGAAGGAAAGCGAAAGTGGAGACTCACTGGCTACTTGCACATGGCTTTTAAAAAACTTGTAACCCTTACACTGCAGCCCCCTTTCTTGTATGGAGCTGATGGGTTTGGGGCCCATTTCCTGCACTATAAATGTCCCCCAGGGAGAGGAGTGGAGTGGAGTCTGAACGGCAATTTGTCTTTTAACAGGTTGTTGTGCTGTACTTTGCCAGGAGCGCTGAGTTGGCAGGTGTTCGCTCTGAGACAATTTCTGTACCCCAACAAATAACATCTCTGCAGCTGTGGGAAGAAATTGTTAAAGGGCATCCGAGGTAGTTTTAGAGCATACGCCTAGGGCGCCTTAAGTGTGGTGGTTTTTAAAAACTGTTAGGAGAGTTACAAATGTAATATAAGTGTATGAAATGTCTGCACTATTTTTTAAAAAATATAATAAAAGTAGTAAAATCTGTTTTAAATTGTGCTACATGTCATCTTATTTGTGAACACATAGGTTTTGTACAAATATGTTCAAAAGAGTGAGTATGTCACTGATCTTTGCATTAAACTGGCTGGCATTACCAGCAGCAGCTAAATTTGTAACTGACAACCTGTAATTTAATATTAGAGAAGGGTCTTGCCTCACCCAATATGAAACCAAATTGGGTTTTGTGGTAGCAGCAAATAAACAAACTGGAATGTACTTTACCATGCAGCCTATTACTGGACTGGTTAGCAAAACCAATGATGTTGATCATTTGGTGGCCTGTAGTTTGCAAGTTTTAATTTCCCTTTGAAATACAATCACATTACCGTGTTTACTGTAGCAAATTATGCAAAGCTCTTGGAGATATTATATAACTTACCCAGCCTCGCTTGGAAAATGAAATTGTATCTTGCCTTTTGGTCAGTAGTCACCACTGTCTTCTAATCAGATCACTACACACTGGCACTCTTACTTGCCCTGTGGGCACATCTACTTGCTTTGGGGCAATAGTGTTTCTCTACATCTGTGTTATATGCTGTAAGTGAAAAGTAAAATTCTCCTGTTATGCTTATTTTTTCCTTTTTAAAATAAAGCTTTTTCCGTTCTTTTCTACTGCACTCCTGTTACCTTCATAATTGATTTTTTTTTTTATTTTGGTTGAAATCACCAGCTTAGTTCCTATCTTTAAAAATTATATTGATTTGGTTCATTATAGACCCTTACCCATGAAAAGATAACCACTAAGTCCAAGGGTGTACAGTTGTATTTTTTTTTTTTTTTTTTTTAAAAAGTACAAATGGAGATGCAGACATGGTAATATTATTGACTTCAGATGCCATGAGTTGTGTACCAATTAGTTGTTCACATTTAACTACAAGAATTCATTCAGACGCTTTACTTGAATGTATTTGTTAATACTAATCCTCTTCAGACTTGCTGCCATTCAGGATCAAGTGGTCTTCGCTGTTCGCCGGGAATACGTGCTCCTTGGTGATCAGCTTCTGGTCCTGCAATCAGGTGACGAGGTCGCCATTATCCCACCTATCAGCGGAGGCTAAGTCCATGCAAACACACTTAGGTATGTATAGTTTCTTCCTGTAAAGGGCCTCTGGGGGTTGATCTTGCATTGAAACATTGCTTGAATTCTCTTCTTAATTTTCCTTTTTGTTGAGGTCCACTGATTTGTGGATAAGAACAGCCACAGAGAGTCAGCAAAGGTCCATCAAGCCCAGTCTCCTGTCTTTTGACTGTGGCCAATGCCAGATGCCCCAGAGGGAATGAACAGAACAGGTGATCAAGTGATCCATCATCTGGTGCCTAGTCTCAACTTCTGGCATAAACTGGAGCAGGAGTAAATTAGATGCACACAGGGACTTGGTTGCCTAGACTACTTACTAGGATTCACAGTGCCTGAATTAGGCAGAGAGGCTTCTTAAAGATAGGTGGGCACCAAAACAATGAGATTCTCTAAAGTCAGCACGTTAAGCTGGCAGTGGTATAAATTAGGTAATGGGAGATACCAAAGTAAAGGATGTGTCCTAAGTCCGTGCTCTCGCAAGGAGTTGAGTGCCGCCTCCTGCTTGGGATTCTCAGCTGTGAAGCTTCTTTCAGAGTTAGTGTGGTCTTAGCCATGGTTGGAGCAATCCTACAGGATCTGCCCACGGGTGAGTTAGGAGGAGAAATGCCAATCTCCTCTTGCTTTGTGCATCACACTAGGGCTTGGGTGTCTGGCTGCTTAGCGAGAGGCAGTAGTATGCATGCTCGGGCAAAAAAATAGGCCCTGGGGAACTTACAGTGCAAAAATGCAGGTGTTAAGGAAGGCTGAGTGCCTATGGGGTTTGGTGACAGTGAAGCAGGGATTTTGTTAAGATTAGTGGTTCCTAACGATGGATCTTGGGCATCTAAGTCCGTCTGTTAATGTAGTCATTCAAATGTTGCATTATTTAAGATTTTGTTGTGTTTTTAATCTTCGTTAGCTTTCTGCAGGGGTATCCATCCTCATGGTTAGCTAATATCACAATAGAAAGGAACCTTTTTTCACTCTTTTTAAAATTCTGATGCTAAAGAGATGATTTAAAGCAGCCTTTGAAAACTAAATTTCATTTTCCTCACTTTTTTGCAAAGAGAGCCTCTCTGCTTTTAAGTAGTCTTAGCTGGTGAAATTCTACTCAGAAATAGAAATCAGGATAACTCCACGGGTGCAACTGAGATCAGAATCTAGCTCACCATTGTTAAGTGAATTCCTCCACAGATATCCCGGATTAAGTGACACCTCTTGTTCCCATAAACAGTGGAGGTGTCCATCTCTAGGGATAATATTTTTATTGTAATAGTATTCCCTGCCTCCTCCTAATGCCAGACAGTTTAAAATTTGGCATTCTCATTACAGCCAGCCATACAGTATTGTATGCTAGCAGAAGTGTCTGTGCTAGTTGATCCCACTGCAGGCTGGGCTCTGGAGTTGGTGTATTAGAACAGCTTTCAAATGGCCAGTACAATTAGAAAAGTAACTTATATCTTTGAATTCTGTAGCTTTCTTTTTCCTTCAAGGGAAGTCATGAATGAAAGTGAAGATGAGCCTAAGGATTTCATCAAACTGAACTATGAAAAACTCTCTGCAGATGAAGTCTCAAACCTGGTGGTTTCTCCATGCTGTGGGGCTGTTTCCTTATTCATAGGTGAGTTAATGCTCTTAGAATATGTGCATGTATATACATCAATAAGTAGAGCATGGGTCACCTCACAGGTTTCAACCTCTTGCTTCTGAGACTATTTACAAAATAAGTCTCCAGGACAAACCAATACTATCAATAGCTAAAATTACAGTCCCTATGTTCAGGAGACTACAAGGATATCTAATTATTCCCCCCCAGAACAATTTACCCAAAGGGACATGGGAAGTAGACAGAACTATTTGTTCTGTCAGCACCATGATCGGATGATCGGGATTGTCCGTCTACCACACTTCAGCATAGGGCTGGACTTAAATGACAGAGTAGCCTGTATGAAACTTACGTCTTCATAAAATAGTACCTGTAGAACAGAAGAGATGTGACCCAATTCTGGTTTGTAGTTAGGGTTGTGAAAATATAGGTCCTGATACACTTTCTGCTCAGAAATGAGTACCATTGTGCATCTATTTTTCTAAACCTATAGGGCCAGATCTGTGCCAGTTAAGATTTTTGCCAGCTTAGGCATCGGTAACTTTCAAGCATGTAAAATATTTGAATCAAATTATGTCCTTTTTATACGTTAAGCATTGTTAATGTACTAACCAAACAATCACTTGAGGTTCCTTGCAGACTTAAACCTTTGTACTACAAGTCTCCTCCACTTTACTGTGTCTTGGGACAAAACTTCTAGCTGACTCCAGGAGTACCCCAGTTGTTGTCCTTCAGTCTTAGTAGATGTTCTCCACGTTGTTTGAGGTCTTGTGGGTTGCATTTGAGGGCTTGCTGGATGATGGTTTTCTGAGAGTGTGGCCTAGCCATTCCCACTTTCTTCTCTTGATTTGAACATCAGTTGGTTCTTGTCCTGCTCTGTTCCAAAGTTCCTTGTTTGTGACCAAGTCTTGTCACTTGATGCAATGGATGTACCTCAGGCATCTGTTTATAAATGTCTGTAGAAAGCTGATTAATTCTTTTCCAGAATAAGAAGTATATAATTTGTACATTATTGGGGGTTAAGAGCACATTTTTGTTCTTTCTTTACACAGAGGGACAGCGTGATCCAGGATTGGGCCTCTCAGGTATTATTGCAATAGCAGTAACTAACATATTTGTTTTCAGTAATGTGTTTATTTTTCAGGTACTACAAGGAATAACTTTGAAGGGAAAAAAGTGATTCACTTAGAGTATGAAGCATATGCCCCAATGGCAGAAGCTGAAATCAAGAAAATCTGTAAAGATGTTAGACAAAAGTGGCCTTCGGTTAAACATATAGCAGTGTACCACAGACTTGGGTATGTATGCCCAACCGGTGTTTGTCTAAATCTAAAATGAATGTCATTATGGAGCTGGCTGCTTGCACTTGCATACATTGTAGGCTGTGAAACTTGCCACTGAATTCACCCCTCACTGCAAAATTATGCTGCAGTGAGTGGTCACTTTTAAAAAAGCACTGCCCATCTCTCAGTTGTTAAACCTTCAAAACTTGAGCCACGTACAAAACAGTACTGAAAATAGCCTGAAACAATTGCATTTTATTTTCAATGTATCCGAAACTGCCATAGTGTTTCTCCTCCTCTGCCCTGACGTACACAGAATCCAAGCCTTTCCCTTCAGAACTTAAGTCAAGTTTACCACAAGTTATACAAGAATATGCTTAAAATAGGAATTGCCTGTTGTACTGGCTGGATGCCTAAGTGTTTTCCTCAAGACTTGCAGATTACCCATTTCTTGAGTTTAAAATGCAGGTCATTTGAAAAGTAATGGCATATTAAAATATCTTGCCAGTTCAGTTCTATACTGTGATGAAATCACAGGGGTAGACTCTGGTTTTGGTGTGGGTTGAGCCTGTTTCAGGATCAGAGGCTAATCTGAGCATATCACAAATGGCTGTCTTCCTGCCTCTCAGCAAAGATAACATAGTATTGCTGAACTCTGGTAATGTGAGACTTCGTTTATTTTAACAAAATGCACCACAATAGATGAAATATATGATTTAAAACTAGAAATCTTTATAAATTAATTGGGATGCAGAAGCATCCTATTAGAGGGCCAAACTATCCTCAGGAACAACAAGAAGTCCTGCGGCACCTTATAGACTAACATATTTTGGAGCATAAGCTTTCATGGGAAAAGACCCGCTTGATCAGATGCATGGGGGGGGGCGTGGAGAGGGGGTTTCCAGAGGGGTATTTAAAGAATGGGGTCTCAGTAAAAGGGAGGGCTAGAGCTGACAGATCTATTCAGCAAGGGGGAAATGGCCCATCATCAACAGTATGTTTCAAAAGAGCTAAAAACAAGCCAGATCAGACGGGGATGTAGTCCATTGTTGGAGTCTAATGGAGAGATATTAACACCCAGGGCTGAGAAGCTGCTTTTGTAAGGGGCCAGCCACTCCCAGTCTGTTCAGTCCTTGATTGATGGAGTCAAATTTGCAAATAAGTTGCAGCTCAGAGATTTCTCTCTCCATTTGATTTTTGAAATTTCTTTGTATTAGGACTGCTGCTTTTAAATCTGTTACTGAGTGTCCAGGGATATTCAAGTGTTCTCCCACAGGTTTCTGTACATTACCGTTCCTGATGTCGTGATTTATGTCCATTTATTCTTTTACATAGAGACTGCCCACTTTGGCCAATGTAAATTGTAGTAGGGCATTGCTGGCACATGATGGTATATATTATATTAGTAGATGTGCAGGTAAAGGAGCCCCTAATGGTATGGTTGATATCACTGGTGTAGATATGTGAGTAGAGTTGGTAGTGAGGTTTTTTGCAGGGATTGGTTCCAGGTTTAGAGTTACTGTGTTGTGATCTATAGTTGTTGCTGAGAATTTGTTTAAGGTTGGCAGGCTGTCTGTAGGCAAGGGTGGGCCTTCCTCCCAAGGTCTGTGAGAGTGAAGGATCATTGTCTAGGATGGGTTGCAGATCACTGATGATGTGTTGGAGAGGCCTTAGGTAGGGGCTGTATGTGATGGCCAGTGGTGTTCTCTTGTTTTCCTTGCGAGGCCTGTCTTGTAGCAGGTAGCTTCTATCGTCAGGTTAACCTATACAGACTGTGAAGGAAGGATTTTGCAGGCAAACAGAGTATTGCAGGCTAGAACTGGTACTTACTGATTGCGAAACTCAGGTTCCCTGGAATGGAGCAATCATGTATGCGTGTTAGCAAAGTTCTCTACACTGTGTTATCTAAAACAATTTTCTTATCTAGTCCTCTAAGTATTTTAAACAATAAAAACTGAGGAAATGCTTTTTGAAAAAGCATAGGATTTTAACATCTGTTGCAGATTCACGTTGAATGGCTTTCTCTTTTTTTCCAGAGTGAAAGCTGTTTGTGGGACAAGGATGCTGATTTACTGTGTGTTGCATAAAGTGTCTGGGTAGAGTGGGGCCTAGCCATTGCTGAGGACTTCAGATGCTAATATACTACAACTGTTAAGTCCTCTGTCCTATTCCCGTCTCTCCCTAGTTTAGTTCCAGTGAAAGAAGCAAGTGTGATTGTAGCTGTCTCCTCTCCACACCGAGTGGCATCTCTCGAGGCTGTGCAGTACTGCATCAACGCTTTGAAAGCAACAGTTCCAATATGGAAAAAGGTGAGTTTAAGTGTTGTAGCTTACAAATACTTTCATCTCTGGTATTCACATTCTTCACAGTCCCTGTGGTCTAATAGTTGTATAAGCCTTTCTGTGATTTACATTGCAGAGGGATGTAAGGGGATTGTTGCTAGGGTCTGAGAAAGGATGATCTGTTCTTTGTGTCATTCTGAGTTGTTTCTTAACACAAGACTGGTGCTTGGTTCCAAATGGTTGGGCCTGAGGACTTGGCCTTTGATTGTCAGCTACCAACACTGTGGATGTCAATTTTTTTTTAAATTGGTTTTATGAACATATGAAAGATCCTCCTTTCTAAAATGAAGGTTCAGTTGCTTAATATGGAATCATGTAGAAGGCAAACACATTAAAGTTTGATCAACATGAGCACTATGTTTGCTGCAGCTTATGCTTTCATTCATGAACTTGGTGGGGATGGACCGTGCACGGAGCCCAACTAATTTCAGTGGGAATTTGCATTGGCTTGGATGCGTGCCTCTGTGGAATTCATTGCAGAATCCAGGGCTGGCACTGTATATATCTCAGACAGCATCCTCTCTTTGTCTATCAAACACTATACAAACGGATTGTACTCTGTAACTAAAAGCAGTTTTTTGTACACTGCTTGCATTTTTATATAGCAGACTCCTGAAGCACTTCTCATTCTTTGTTTCTCTTTGCAGGAGATTTATGAGGAGGAATATTCCTGGAAAGAAAACAAGGAATGCTTTTGGGCAGATGTGGAAAAGTAACTCCACCTCTAAATCACTATTAAAACCAACCGCCTCACTCTACAGTGCATGCAGGTCAGCTTTTAGTTGTACTTACTCTACATTAAATCTGACTAGTAAAAGCATATGCATTGTAACAAAACACTTGAATCTACTGTCTATCTATTTTACTGTATCTTAATTAGATTAAGTTCACAGGTATCTCATTTTTTGTAAAATCACGCAGCTGTTGAATATGTGGCCAATTTTATTAAAAGCATCCCCCCAAAAATTTTTAATTGAAAGGAGTCTAATTTTATATATTACATGCTGCCTTTGTTTTGGCAGCTTGTGTATTCATGCCAGTACTGGAGCTCACAATATGACAATCATGTTTGTGGTTTTTGGTTTCTTTAGTCTTAAAAATACCTTGTTAGTTTTCTATGACTGCAAAGTCAACTTAGTGTCAAAATATCTTAATGACAGTAAGTTAAACATTTTTGGTACAAGCAGAGAAAAATAAATTATTCCCAGAGTTACTAATGATTATTTCCAAGTAGTTGTGCTTCACAGAAGTATTTGTACTGTGTGGTTGACATTCTGGGTCCATCGCATTAAAAGAAATATGAAGCTTGTTTATTCAGCGTGAGGTCATGCACAAGTTTGTATTAAAAATAAAACACAGACTTTGCTGAACCTTAATAGATATATAAAAGTGACTACTTTTGAGGCAGTTTTTGCATCTGTCTGATTCTATGATATGATATGGCTTTAAAAAGCCAATAGTTGTTACAAATTAAAACAATGTTGACTATCTGACTTGAACTATTTGAGCTTGAAATATCTGGAGTGAGGAAGGTGAGAAGTTTTATTAATTAGTTGCTTAAAGCAATTGTCATCTTGGAACAAAGTCAACTTAATATTTTTAAGTAAATTTAGCAGGAAGAACTAATTAGTTAGTGAGACTTGCATATCCAAATATTATCAGTTTGTATTGTAGTAATTCCAAGAGGTGAGAGCCCCATTGTGCTTAGCTCAGTACAAACCTAGCGATAGATAGATAGATTCTGCCCCCAGTGAATTTATAGTCTTGAATAGAACAAAAAGGAGTGGGAAGGGAAAGGAGGACGGGTATAGTGACTTGCCCAAGGTCACATTACACAACACGTGGGTTGTACTTGTTTCACTAGTTACTCAGTGACACTTAAAAGGCACTGTCAGCTGCATAAACGAAAAACAGAAAAGGACTTTCAGTCACAGTACTCCTTGGTGTTCATTTTAATTAGACTGTTTTAAAACAAAGTGAAATCCCCAACTGCAAACGGAAGTGTGATTTTTAAACTGGGTGCTACTGTTTTGAAGGACTACATACTGATGGCAGCAGCACACACTGGGAAGAAGAGAAGTCACTCTTTGCATGTATGCAACTGACATGTCTTCTGTGTCACTGGTGTTTTATATCTGGGTAGTAGAGAGTGAGTTAAAGACTGAATTTTCCCCACTTTGGTATGTGTAAATGGAGAACTATGGATTGTTCATTGTTGTCAAAACTGAATGAAGCTCACATCTACAGAAATCAATATTTGTTGGGGTTTTTTCAAACCACAATTATACTCAGTTTCAGAGGGTAGCTGTGTTAATTGTTTTTTGGCCAAAACAATGAGGAATCCTGGGGGATCTTAAAGACTAACATTTACTTGGACACAAGGTTTAGTGGGCTGCAGCATCTATTCTCAAATTTGTTAGTATTTAAGGTGCCACAGTACTCCTTGTTGATTATACTCAGTGTTTCAGATTTTTGGCAGCAGTGTCTCCATGTGAATCTCTTTCCAGGGAAGGCCCAGCTCCTGGGACAGAGTGCAAAAAAAAAAAAAGTGGGGTGGAGGGGTGTTGCTTATAAAGAGAGGTATAGGACTACATATCTTATTGTTAGACCTATGAACCAGGCAAAACCATTGCAGTGCTGATGTGCTAGCATTAATACAGGATATGACATTTTTCAATCAGTTAAACCTTATCTGGGTTGGAGGCAACTCATCTAATCCATGGATTTCATGGGTCCTTCTCTAACTGATCTTATCGAAAGAGACCATGAGGAATCATTCGTACAGCCCCATCATGTAAGCAGCCGGAAGGAGGATCGCAGATAAAGGGGAATGCTATCTTCCCTCCCAGCAAGCAGAATAAGGAAGTGGAGGCATGTTGTATTACAGTGTCCCTCCTAAGACCACACCAACATTTTATGTGTTTATCCTTTGAGGTACAAACGTTACAGTTCAGACTCCAGTGTAGAACAGTACATCTCAATTTGGAAATGTGTAATTTTGGATTCTTCAATTGGATTATAAAAGAGAAATTGGAAAAACTCCAGGAATGCTTATACACATATATGTCTAGCTTATACACGTATATGTATAGCCATATAGTTAAAGGTTATGGGAGGTATAGTAAAGACAGGAAGTTAAGATACTTGACCCATTCAAACAGCATATGAAGACCACTGAGATCTCATCAGTCCACTTTTTGTCTCCATTTCAGAATATGACTGAAGGATACCCAGCTAAAGCAGCACAACCAGAATAAACTAGAGGAAATACCATTTTATGCAGCAAATAAACCACAAAAGAACATTATGGTGATGTGCTTTAACGATGATCTAGAAACCTTTACAATTCACTGGTGCAAGAGATTGCACACTATTTGCCTTCCTTAAACATTGTAAACAGCTGCAACCATTAGTGCTCAGTCACAACATCAGATGTCCTGTTGCAATATGTAACTCGGTCTCTTGCAGTGAAGAAAAAAACCCCTCAAACTTTAATCTAGGTATTGTAGCTATATATACTGTTTTTGATATACCTTTGATTGTGTGCTGCTGAGTTGGCATTTTAAGGAAAGTGCAGGGCCATGGAGAACACCTTGTAGAAATAGTTGATCTGTAGAAGTAGGAAAGGGTTACAGCATGGATGCAAAAAATTGGATTTGAGGGCAGAACTACTCCTTTTATGGAAAATAATTCTCAATTCCTGATGTGCAGTATTTGAGAGTATAAACATGCTTTGTATAGATGATCATCTATAGCTGAATACTTGAGCAACTTCTTAGTTGTTTTTCTGACCTTCATTGTATTCCATTCTGTTATGTTTTCTATTGTGGCTTAGGTTGATTTTTAATCAGTTACATTCTGGGATATTGCTACAAAATAATGGATAATGGGGAAATGTGGATCAGGATTTATCCAGTAGATGACAGTAGAGAGACAGCTGCAGGTGGCAGCATGATAGGGGATGAAAATCTTTTTAAAAGGAACCTTAAGTCACATATTTATGCATTTACCTTCCATGACTTTGATGTGTGTTGAAAAATATAGTTTCGAGGCTCAGATCAAGCTGGCTTAAAGGACACAGGCTCACACAGCCAATTTTAAATCATTTTAAAGAGGAGTTAAAAGTAGTACCTTTTTCCTATAGCTACTCTATTCTACCAGTTTTTGTAGTTTTATAAACATATTTACCTACTTTTTGAGTCTGCCTCTGATTATGCTTGTTGTGTGAAAGACCCACACAAACAGAGGACCGTGGCTAGACAGGAAAAGGAGTGAAACTGATAACACAGTTATCAAATATATATCGTTTAAAAAAAACTGAATTTTCTTTAAACTCTTCAGTAATAGTAATATTAGGGAGTTAATTGGTTAAATGATAGGTTTAAAACTTACATGAATGACTTAAATTTTCTGATGCCCTTTTAAATGTTTTGAATCCAGTTTTATAGTCAGCCAGATAGTTACAGTTCTGTAAAACAGTTAAGATCATAATGCACACTTTTTAACAGAAGTTCTGATTTGAATGTGCCCACCAAGCAGTGTTGCCTTTTATTTTATTAAACAAAATACCCAAATCCCTCCGGTTCAGTAGGTGCTGTGGCATTCCTTAGCAAAGTGCAAAGTATACATACAGTACAGGGCAGAAATGTCAACAGAGAAGATTTTAAATCTTAGCTGCATTTCTCAGTGAGGTCACCATTTTACTGTACAAATTCATTATATTTAAAAGGTAACAAAACAGAGAAGCTTTTAGCCTGATTAAAAAGTAACCAACATATGTTCCAGATGGTGATATATTAGTTACCTTTATTTTCATATGTTGCTCCTTCAAGTGTGAAACTGGGCTGTAATACTGACTAATGTGTCACCCTGCTTAATTAGGCAGCATAATTCTACAAAACCTCTAGACTGGTGTAAAGGTGCAACTTATACATAAGATGAACCAAACATCTTTGCTTAAAGTGTTACACTTCCGTTCATTTCACTTTTCTGATTCTTTGTCCCAGGAACATTACAGTTTAAATCCAGAATTTTTTTTTGCAAGGAAAGTAAAATACTTCCTATGCTGTTAAATAATGATAGATAAACCTTATAAAAGCAGCTCGCGCTTGGTTGATTGACTGGATGATTTCTAGGGTTCTCCATAAGGGTGCAGTGTGCTTCAGGGAGACTGTGAATGCTGGGAGGCAGGCCAGGTTGGAATTCATGATTGTTCCTTTCTCCCAGATAGTCTCTCTTTTTCCCCTAGCCAGCAAGCTCTCTGTGAAATGCCAGGGCCTACTCTTTTCCATTATGTGAAAAACTAGTTAACGTTGAGTAGTGGCAGCAGGAACGTTTGGACTCAAGAGAAGCTAGGTCCATACTGAACAAAGCAGATGAGTGGAGGACTGGAGGATCACTCAGCTGTCAGCTTGGAGGGGGAAGATTACAAACTGCTCCGAGATGGAAGGGCAAACAAGGTGTGAAGTTGTAATTTTAGAAAGGAGAGAGTATGTGGGAACTATAGGTTGAACCTCTCTAGTCTGGTACCCTTGGGACCTGACCAGTGCTGAATGGGAAAATTTGCCAGACTGTGTGTGGTCATTATTATCTAGCAGCATTTATCAATACCTCCACTGCTTATTGGGCTCTTAGAAGACATTTAGGGGTAAATTACAGCACAGTACCAGCACAGAACACAGAGCTAGGGCTGGTCTGTAAAGAAACTTCATGGAATCCTGGAAACTTGGCCACAATCATAAGTGGTTGTCTGGCTAACTAAAATCATGCCAGATTGTGGATGTTGCTGGATGAGAGAGTTCCAGATTAGAGAGATTTGACCTTTAGCTACATTGATAAGGCTGCATTGGTACAACCCTCTTCGATAGCTATATTGTCTCATTGTACGCTATGACTTGAGTAAATCTGAGCTTAACAGCATTGCTACAGCAGTGGCTAAAACTGATAAAGTCTGAGACACATTCTCTCAGCCTCACCAATTTATCATCACCTTGTAATCTCATAACTTTAAGAATCTGTTACTTTAGCAAAGAAATGTTTGGTTGCATTTAATGTAACGGCTTCTAGTTGAGCCACGGCACGCCGGCACTTTGAAGTTTGCCACCTTGAAGTTGCCGTGGGGGAGAATTTGCCTAATGAACTGCTGCGTATGCATCACAGCACTTCATTAGTAATCTCCTGTCACCCTGATTATCATGCCCCTTCAAAGAAAGGGGCAAGTGTAGACATAGCCATTTTGTATTCAGATTTGTAACAAAGCATTCATATTTATAATTTGTATTACAGGTCTTTAGAGCTACATAAAGCCTGTTATAACAGATGCTCTCTGCCCCGGAGTTTACAATTTAGTTCTGAGTCCTCAATCTGATCATTTGCAGTAAATCTCTGTCTCACATTCCCTATTGGCAGTGTGCAGTCTTCTAAGAGACTAATTTTTGAGACTATATGGTCATACTGCCAAAATCTCAGCCACTCAGATTCAGCTCTCAAACCAGTTTTACACTGTGAAACGCTTCTGGTTTCACTTGACATATTCCTGATTTATGCCATTACAAGCAAGATTAAAATCAAAGCCCAGCACCTCAAAATAATAGATAAAACTGAACATCTTTACAGTGTTTTGAAAACTAAACTCCCCAAACTGTTACACACAGTACAAAATATGTCACATTTCCAGCATTATTTTTGAGGCTATGCCCATCCAAAAGTGCAATAAAATTACTAGTTATAAAATGACACTATTTCAGTAATAAAAATACATGTACAAAAAACCCATACAAACACAAATAATCAAACCCACCAAACTAGTAACAAGAAATGGCTAAGTGTCAGATGCAAAACTCTATTTATGCTGTGCTTTCATTGTAGTTTGAGAACAGTACTAACTGAAAAAACCAAGTCACACGTCCAGCAAATGTAACCACAGCCTTCTCAGTAAGCTGCTAACCTAACTAAAACCCTGCATGTACTACACTCACCTGCACATTCAACTTTTGACTGATAATGAAAACTGGCTGTGGGGCTGGGTTCCATTACATGTACCAGCAAAAGGCACATGAAATGAAAGATTTTACCATTCATATCACTGTTAAATTGCTCCTTTTGGCTTTTGAATGCACATGACTAATTATATAAGAGTTTTGTTTGTAAATACGGTATGGTTCCAATTTTTTTTTTCAAGGTCTTAAGAGAACTGAGGCTGGAGACAAATTATTATCTTCAATCTTAGGTTGCATGTGCAAGTCAATATAGCCAGGGTTATCTGTGAATCAGAAATTTGTTCTTTCAAGAATTGTTTAGCACAATTTTTAAAACCTCAATTAGTCTATCAGCTACTGGCAGCAACTCTAACTGTCACACAGTCGAGTTTGAGATCCAGATTAGCTTTCAACATGTCACCTTAAAAATATGTGAAAATATATATTTAAAAAAAAAAAAACCCTTGTAGAATAAAATAAGCACCCAATAGACTGAAACCACTTCAGCTATTTTTCCAAACAGTACCTCTGCCAGCCAGGAAAGCTGGTGAATTGGCTGGCTACTAAGACAGACAACTTTGGGCCAGAATTTTCAGAAGGGCATAAGTGATTTAGGAGCTTAAGTTCAATTTTCAAGAGTGACTTGTACACTTAAGAGGTAACAGAATTATTTTTGAGCTTCTAAGTAATGTTAGGAGACTCAGTCCCACTGATTTTCACATTCATAGAAGTGGTACTTTTAAAAAGCTTTTTTGAAAGTAGAATTGGACATCAACAGGACTCCTAAGACTATAAGTCTCTTTTGAAAATGGGATTTTGGTCCCTTTAAAAATGTTACACCCTTCATTTTATTGCCTTATTTATCATCCAGAATATGTAAAGAAAAGCATATCACAACAGGCAATGTGTTTGTTGTGAGGTAACTGGCATGAGACTGAACTAAGGCAAAATCTTGCCGCCTCTTATTTATGCCAGTAGTCTTTGGGGTTACTTCTGTGAGTAAGGATTATGCATCCACATAAAGATTCAGTTCTGCTTTGCTCTTTGGATTACAGAAGAATGCCATCTAAATTTAAAAGTATAGTAAGTGATTTTTATTAAAATGTAAATATAGGCCTGTTTTTTCTTCCTTGTGAGATGGCAAATGGCACAAGCCAAGGTTTCAGAGAAGTAAAATTTAAATTCTTTGGATTAGAGTTGAAAATTGCCATCATAGCACCTAGTAATGACAGCATGTCACAGTTGGTTTTCAAATTCAGATGCTCTGCTCCTAAAGGAGACAAAACATACAAGGATAGCACTAAGGCCAGGAGCATGTCTTGCGTAGAAGTCCTTTCCCAATGCCCTACACTGTAAAAATTAATTTTTGTCATTCTAGGGAAAGGAATATGGTGGTGTACTTTGGTATGGTGTCCTCATCCAGACATCCTTTACTAGGGCCTAGTCGTTCATCACCAACTCACGATGCATTGTTCATTTTATAATATATACAAACTGAAATGTTATGGATTAGTTAAGACTCACATTTGATGGGAAATGTGAGTCAGTTCTCCAAGGCAATGAAAATGTAGCTAATAAACAGTAAACTGACCTTTTCTTTTCCCTATCCTGAATCAACATTCATCCTGCACTGATTGTGTCTAGTTTTAGTTAGCAGAAAAAGTCACTTTTATAAGAACCCAGGAGCTTATTAACCTGCACTGACTGATATTGTTCCAAAACAGTCTGAATCGGTAACTTTGTTTTACTTTTTGTGGAACAAGAGTGGGATTTCGGATCTAGACCTGCCTGTTCCAAGCACAAAAAAAGTACATGAAAATACACTGAGTCATTTGTGGAGGGAAAACTGACCAGCAGTTACTCTTACAAAACATAAGAATCTGTAAAATAGCGTCATCTATAAAAAAGCATTTTCATTCATTTAAAAAAAAAAACAAGTTTATCAGTTATTCAGTTTTAAGGCACTCCAGCTGAAGATCTGATTGGACAACAGCCATCGTTTATGGCTCACAGGGTCTGTTTGGTGTTCCCATTACCATTGTGTTCAGTCTTTGTCCTTTGTGAGTTCTCTAATTTCATCAGTGTCTTCTATATCCTTTGACATTTTTTCATATTTTCTTTTGAAGAAACCAAGCTGTAAGAAGTTTTGAAAACAGTTTGTCAGGTAGGTAGGTTGTGGTGATAATGACAGGTACTAACTTTAGACGACCCACACATGCCATTTATTTAGTTGGTGAAAAGTGCATTTCTGAGCGGTTAGAAAAACACTCATCAGAACTTTTTGTTGACGAATACTAATTTTTGAGAGAAAGCAGATGTTTATCTAAAATTTTCAAGTTGTAAACTGATTTTTTTCATACTCCTCCACACAAAAACACCAACATAAAAACAGTTTTTTATTTTTCATCAATATTTTTGGTGGCAGAAAACTATTGTTTCTGGACCAGCTCTAAATAGGAATCTGTAATTTAAACCTGATTCTTGGCTCTCTCAGTAGATTCTTAAAAAGAAAAAAAGAAAAAGGAAAAAAAAATTCAGAAGTGAGGAGGTGTGCCTCCACTCCCTCCCCCATCCATCAGGTTCAAGTTGCCATGCTGTATAGCCCCAAACATGAATTGTTAATAAAAAGAAAATAAATAAGCTGTTGCTTGGTGTAATGAAGTGCAAAAGGAGTAGAGCTGTGCTGCCAAGGGCTCATCTACACTATCTCCCCCCTCCCCCCCTGAAGGGGGCATGTAAATGAGTCCCAGCGGAGAATAGCAATGAGGTGTTGTGCAGTACATGCAGCACCTCATTAACCTAATTCCTGCTGCACGAACTTCAAAGTTAGCAGTTTTGAAGCAGTGGCAAGCCATGTAGCTGTGGGCACTTTGAACTGCTGGTGCAACTTCAAAGTGCCCTTACTCCCAAAATGTAACTTCCGAGTGCCTGCAGCTATACGGCTTGCTGGTGCTTCAAAGTTAGCAACTTTGAAGTTTGTGTGGCAGGAATTAGGCTAATGAGGAGCTGCATATGCAGTGCATCACCTCATAGCTGTTCCGCAATCTGTCTTGTTCACATGCCCTCTTTGAAGGAGGAGGCTAGTGTAAATGAGCCCCAAGTGTCTTTATTCTTGTACGTAGGAGCTTCACGAGCTCCCCAGGGAGCCTTTCAAATACCAATGGTATGGTGCAGAGACAAACTGCTGCTTTTCCCAAAACTAGGTGTGACTGCCCCCAGGCATACTCAAACCTGGAACCTCTTGAGTTTAGTGCAGGTGCCTCTGCAGCTTGAGCAGCTTGACCTAAAGGTCAGCTGGCTGGCAGCTTAGGCTTATTTTTCCTGCTGTCCAGCCTGTCCTCTTGGAACATGGGAGGTATGTGTAGAGCACCGCTAGTGGGTTATAGATGCAGGCTGGTGGCATATGTGTTGTGTTGTATACAATAACTTGGTGCTTAACTGTTCCCTGCACCAGTTCCTTGTTGATTAAATGTATCACACATTATTTTTGCTGTGTCTGTCCACCTATCTGTTTGGGCAAAGTTCTACCACGTGTCCCCCCAGCGGCTCCAGCCCCTCTTCCACCACCAGCATGGGGCCTGGCCCAACCCTCCAGTGGATGCCCCACCTGTACCATGCCAGCCCCAGCCTCTGTCCTGGCCAGCATGGGCCCTGGCCAGCCCCCCAGTGGAGCCCTGGCCCGTGCAGAGCCCAGCCCAGCCCTCTAACACTGTGCAAGCTCCACTCCTGCCCTGGCCAGCGTGGGGCCTGGCTCAGTTACCAACAGAGCTCCTCCCCTAGCCAGTACAGGGCCCTGCCCAGATACTCTGGATGTGTATTACAACAAATGTCTGGAAGTGACAGAAAAAGTGGAGTTGTGATGGAAACTGCTCTTCCCTAGAACTTTCTTCCAGCGCCTGGGGCTGCTGTGATGATCCCTTGTAATACTTTTGGGATTCTCACAAGGAAGGTGCAATGCTCATAAAATATTTTGCTCCCCAAGTTGCAGTTAAAAACTTGTTTGGCATGATTACACAGTAATTCCTAAGATTCTAGCCTTGATGTATTCAGACAGTTTCCTTTTAAACAGATGAAATATCCACTCACCTTCCATAAAACAGCAACCAATGCTAACAGCAACAGGAGTCCTGCAAGTACACTTCCTATCACCACTCCGATTGGTACCTCTCCTTTCTCCTCAGGCTTCATTATTATCACTGGGATCTGAAACCAAACAGTTTATTTGTCATGTATCAGCATTAACAATAATCCTGATCTTTTAGTGAGCCAGAATAGCTGTGCAGATTCCCCAGGGAAAGGCTGGAGGGCTGCATCAGAATTCTTATTTTCTGATTTGCTAGCTGCTTCTTACTGTTACTAATAAGCATTTGCATTGTGGTGGTGCTCCTGCAACAAATGGTGGCTCCATCATAGTAGGTGCCATACAAACACATAAGAACAAGATTGTCTTGGCAGAGCCCATCGAACAAAGAGGAAGCTTAGTTTCCTCTTCATCACCTCCTTCTGTTTCCACAGCAAATACGTGCAGTGCGGGCTGAGACGATTGCTATATACATTACATATACGCACAAAGACAGACGTGGAGCTAGGGCTAAGACTGGGATGGTGCTGGTCCTTCATCTTCAAAAAAAAAAAAAGGCTTCCGGTACTTGTCCAGCTTGTCCAAACTGATCATAGTATCCCATAGTACTCAAGAAGACATCATAATTCGCTCACACATGCAAAAATCAACATATTATACTCATCCCAACTGCTGATGTACCATCTCACCCCAGCAAGCTGATGTTTTCCTGGTCTACAATCCTCAGGTCCCTAACACCCTACTTGAAACTACTCTGAAATCTGTATTAGTTCTTCCCTGCCATTAATGTTAGGTTTCCACTAGCAATTCTTGGCCTGAGGCACAGTGCTGGGAGCAGTGAGGGAGGTGGGACATGGTAGAACATTCCCAACAGCAAGAGGAGGTGGGCCAACTTGAAGCGACAGAAAAGGTGGAATTGTGATGGAAACTGCTCTTCCCTTGAGTTCCTAGACACACAGTCATGCTTCTCACTGGTCAGAAGATCTGCTATCTGAATTCAGCACTCCCAAAATAACTGGAAATTAACACATTTCCAGGCATCAGCCACCAAGGAATTAGTTAGCTGTGCATGGGGATAATTCTGATTATAAACATAGATGGTTATTTAACATTGCCCTTATAGAGCTGTAAGCCTAAGAATTGTAAATTTAACATCTTGGTACTACTACTTGCAAGTTTCAGGAACTTTAAACTTTTTGGAGGCACATTTTAATTTTTAAATGTGAGGAGTTATGTTTATAATGAGAAATAATGGCAGTGGGTTTTGCTTGCTGTGAAACCTGATAAACCACAGCAATGTATTCTTTCAGGGTTGCTTGCTCTCAGCTTTGTCTGATGGAATGTAGTTTCAAGCTTCCTGTGAAACCCACACTGACACCTCCATGATTTAAGACTTTAGCAGTGGAACTCTGTTATTGTGTTAGGTGTGGTTATGTGTATCCATTTCACTGTAGCAATCTTCATGCATTTTATAACTGATCAGCCACAATAATGATTTTAGCAGATAAACTTTCTGTACTTTGTTCTCCAACTGGCAGTCTCTTCTAACTGGCAAAAATCTGAAAATTTCTGATACCAAATACATCTAAAAAGCTTCTTCCCTGCCCCAGTTACTCAGGGGACAACATTCAATTTATTTATGATGAAAACAAGGTTCTCTAATTTTCAGCAGGGGAAGAGTTACTTTGATGTGATGTTGGCTGGTACTGGTACAGATATTAGAATAATGCAGAAGCAGCCTCCCTTTAAAAGGCCAATCTTCAGTTGGGAAGTTACTGTCTGCAAATGGCACTCTCTTAAAGCCAAATAGTGGCCCAACTTGCAAGGTAGCACAAGGGAGCAACAATACATACGATGCCTCAAATAGCTCAACAAAATAAATTAAAATCTTGTGATTTTATAAGGTATCTGGGGAGAGATTCTCAGCCATTGAAAGGAAAAAAATTGAGAGGTGAGGGAAAGACATAATGAAAACCTGAATTTAGGTACAATCTCTGGTGGCAGGGAGTCTTGAGGGTCCAGTTTATTTAGAGAAATGTTCAGAGTAACACTCCCACCCCACCAAAGGCCAAATCACACCTGCAGTATGAAGCAGTCAAATCAGTGTCAAAACTCACACTGATTTCAGTGTGACCAGAATTACACCCAATGACAACTAGAAATTATATTATTTTCAAATTATCTGAAATTGCTAGAAAGTGGAGGATACACACGCACTCCTCCAATATTCATTCTGCCTAGTATATATATGTATATATTTAACTCTCTGTTGAAAGTATGTTGTCGTAACTCTGAATCCCTTACAGCTCAGCTGTGGATCAAATACTTGTAATGCAGGACACACAAAAGATTATTATAGATACAAGAAGCTTAACATTCATGTAGGATTAATTTCTTAATCATAAATAACATTGTCTACAGGCAAAACAAAAAAGCAGTAAAGCAGCACTTTAAAGACTAACAAAATAATTTATTAGGTGAGCTTTCGTGGGACAGACCCACTTCTTCAGACCATAGCCATATCAGAACAGACTCAATATTTAAGGCACAGTAAGCTTCATAATTTTGTTTTGCTGGTATAACTAAAGTATATGAATTGAAATTTAGGTAATGTCAAAGAGAAATAACAGAAAGGTAGCCGTGTTAGTCTGTACTCCAACAAAACAAAGCAGCAGAAATGTAGCACTTTAAAAACTAACAATTTATTTATTTATTTATTTATTATTTCCATTATACACCGACCTTTGTAAATGAGATTGATCTGATGAAGTGGGTCTTTCCCACGAAAGCTCATCACCAAATAAATCATTTTGGTAGTCTTTAAAGTACTATATTTCTGCTGCTTTGTTTTGACAAAGAGAAAGACATTTGAGATATCCATGCTTTATGATATAGAACACTGCAAGCCTCAATCCAGTCCAAACACTGGCATCCATTTTGAGGTGGGGTGGGGGAGGGGGAACATTGTGAAATTATGCCAAACCTACAAACATACTCTCTTCCTTTCTGTAGGTGTTGGAACTAGTAGTATGGGGTGGTGCAGTAGCACCCCCTGATTTGAAGTGGTCTCCATTACACACAGGGTTTCCACTTTGGGTCAACAGCTCTCAACATCGCTATTATGCAAATTGTTCCTGCACCTCCTGTTCTTTTCAACTGTTCTCCAGAACTGAATATATGCCTGCATACAAAGGGTCCCATTTAGAATCTCTTTAGAATGTGCAATGTTCCATGGGAACAATGATGACAAAAACAGTACTGTGCTGCGTCATTTCCACTTGGAGATAGGTCAATCAATAACTTCCCTGGTACAGATTTAATTGGATTTTCCATTAGCTACTACTGAGTGCTGATGCACATTATCATCACCAATCTGACACCCTTATAAACATGTTCCTTAAGTTGCATTCTGATCCCCAAAGGCCTCAAAATTGCTCTATTTTTTAAATCAGATGCACTAGGATGTTCTCTAAAAAGAAATACAAAGCCAGGCGTCCAAATGAAGTAATGTCAACACATACCCAGGCCAATGGAAGGAGACGTTTTTGTTTATACTGTAAAGGTGTTGTTGTAACAAGGCATTTTTCCAGCATGATTTAAATTTGCATTTTAAGGAATGAAATCCTTGGGAAGAAACAGTCTAAGCCATAGTTATATGTACAAAGAGCATTTAAGATAAAAGTCACTAGAACATTAAGATAATTAAATATATCCAGAGATTTCTACTGAGATGTGCTGTTTTGAAGTTTATTCACAACAAAATTCAGATGTGCCAGCTCATGTAAATTAAACAGCATTAGCAGAAACACTAGCCAGTTGAAACTGTGACATTTTCAACTCTAAAGCCAGACAAGTGAATAAAACCAACTTAACATTCAAGCACATCTGCAAATTTTCTGTGCCTCACCACATATCCTTTAGTAACATTAAAATCAAATATTAGTCTTTAGATTTAGTAAAATATAAAGAAAGGAAACAGTTCCATTGGACAACACTCACAGTTAGGATATTTTCTCCAATTACGAATAATTCTGGGTTATGTGTATCAATTTCTGCATCTGCTGTCAGCTGTAACATCTGGAAAGTTGACTGCAAATGAAAAATAAACTTGTAAACTTCTAATCAAGCATTCCTATAATGAAGATGTTTTCAAATAATTCTCCTTAAGTGAATGATACTTTATGGCTGAAGGAAAGTATAGTATTACTAAAAGTGGAATTACATTTGTCATGGCCTTACGAGCCAATACTGCCTGGAAAGCAATGCATAAATATGCCAGTAATGTGGACTTCAATCTTGCGTTGCTTACAGATGGTAATTAAGACTTTATTTTAAAACAACTATTTTCATCTTACAGTTCAGATAAAACAAGCTATTGAAATAGCTGAAATTATTGCTTTTGCTGTTGTTCAGCTGTGACAGTACAAGACAATCAGAGAGTGGAGGAGAAATGGAAAGGCAGCATAACCCAGAATGGGGACATCACTCTGGCCTCTAAATGAAGTGGAAAATGGGAGTGTGCTGTTTCCATCTTTCCCCTCATGTCTCTGTCCGACTTCTTGCTGCTTTTCTCCCCTGCCCTTTTTCTTTTCCTAGCACTGTGTGTTCTTCCCCACTCCTCGGCACCTGCTCCACCTCTTTCTTTCTGAGCTGAGGTTAAAAAAAAAAAAAAAGCCTTGAATACTTTTAAAAACTCCTCTTGTGCCTGACCTAGACATCCCTTTTCTGTTCCTTGACATTTCCAATGGTAGAGGAGCCTGCACATGAGTTCAGACATTCCCAGTTCAGCACTGCTGCATTCCATGTGACACTTCCCATATCTGACAAACATTTTCAGGGATACCAGTCCAAAAGCAGGCTGCAGGAATGGGTCTGCTGTTAGCTGAGGAATGTGGGCAGATCTCCAAAGAGTCCATGAAGTACTGGAGGAGCTAATTTAGGTGCGATAAAGATACGGTCTTTTTATCTTTTAAATTACTGTTCTCTGCCTGACAGTTGACTCTTCAGCTTCTCAGATGCATGCATGACCTTCATCATTCTCCTACAGAATGCCCATCAGCCTAAATGCAAAGGATTATGATGTGCATTGCCATCTATAAAAGGCTGTTCTTGCTGGAGTACTGACAGTTCAGCAGAGGTTATGCAGGTATGAGAGGAGAAGGAAAATTGTAACAGATGTCAGAGAAGTAGCCGTGTTAGTCTGTAGCTTTGAGAACAACGAGAAGTCTTGTGGCACTGATCAAGTGGGTCTTTGCCCACGAAAGCTTATGCTCCAAAATATCTGTTAGTCTATAGGGTGCCACAAGACTTCTTGTTCTTCTCTGTAACAGATGTGTTTTTCTGCTAGAAGGTATCCAGCATTGCCTGCTACCCCTCCTACTCTCTCAATGCACAGCCATTTACACCCTTTTATCTTGATCTTTTGTATATCTAAACTAACATTTAAGTATTCTTGGTTTAGCTCATCAAAAACTAAATACATAAAAATGACACTATAAAGGCAGGCTAATTCTTGATTCACACACTCTCATAAGCCTATTACACTATCAATCTGTCCTGAGGGCCTTTTTTTTTTTTTGTCCAACTATTGACGTTTACAAGAATCCTGCTTGTAAATTTCAATACGCAGTCACAAGACTTGGCAGACAAAACACAGACAGTGCGTCATGCACCTGAGACTCCAAACAAACCTAGGCTACGTCTACACGTGAAGCCAACATCGAAATAGTCTATTTCGATGAATAACGTCTACACGTCCTCCAGGGCTGGCAACGTCGACGTTCAACTTCGACGTTGCGCGGCACCACATCGAAATAGGCGCTGCGAGGGAACGTCTACACGTCAAAGTAGCACACATCAAAATAAGGTAGCCAGGCACAACTGCAGACAGGGTCACGGGGCGGACTCAACAGCAAGTCGCTCCCTTAAAGGGCCCCTCCCAGACACACTTTCATTAAACAGTGCAAGATACACAGAGCCAACAACTAGTTGCAGACCCTGTATATGCAGCACGGACCCCCAGCTGCAGCAGCAGCAGCCAGAAGCCCTGGGCTAAGGGCTGCTGCCCACGGTGACCACAGAGCCCCGCAAGGGCTGGAGAGAGAGTATCTCTCAACCCCCCAGCTGATGGCCGCCATGGAGGACCCCGCTATTTCGATGTTGCGGGACGCGGATCGTCTACACGTCCCTACTTCGATGTTGAACGTCGAAGTAGGGCGCTATTCCCATCCCCTCATGGGGTTAGCGACTTCAACGTCTCGCCGCCTAACGTCGATTTCAACTTCGAAATAGCGCCCAACACGTGTAGACGTGACGGGCGCTATTTCGAAGTTACTGCCGCTACTTCGAAGTAGCGTGCACGTGTAGACGCAGCTCTAGAGTATTAGGAAAGTTTTGGTTGGATGCTTAGCTGAGAAACAGACATTGTTTCATTTCAGAGAGCTAATAATTTCTTTAGAATTAGTATTATGTCTTTGAGGACATGTTGGAGTTTATGATGTGATAGTCAGGGTTGTTATTTAAAATGATATTTTGAGCATACCATAAAATTCCATCTGGGATCTGTTTCCTAGACAAGTGACTCTCTAAAAAAACACTCAGACAAAAGGTTTTCACTGTCTTTCTGGATGTACACACCTTTTCTGAATTAAAAAATGGTCAGTAATGACGGCATCAAGTTCTGGGGCTTTTGGTACTTTGAAATGATTTCTAATAAGAATCCAGTATAGACAGGCTTGGCAGGATTTGATTTAAATCCATAGTTATCAGTAAATATCATTCTTCTTCGAGTGTCCCCGTGGGTGCTCCACAATAGGTGTCGGGCTCGCCCGGCGCCGCAGATCGGATCTTCCAAGCAGTTTCTGCCGGACCGCGCATGCGCTGGCGCGCGCCGCTCCCTTGCACGCTCCTGGCCACGGGCGCAATCCGGTCCCCGCCAGTTCCTCTTAACTGCTGTTGGCTGCAGGCGGAATCCGAACTAGGCTAAGGCCAAGTTAGCGTATTCAATGGTTTTAACTGTTTTTTCTTTAAAGTTTTCAAGTTCTTAGGCTACTGCAAGTTAGCCAGTTGTTATTTTTCAAAAAAAAACAAAAAAAAAAAAACAACAAGCGGGACGGCATTCAGTCCAGTCCCAGTAACAAGCGGAACACCGGAGGCCAGGAGCCTAGGGCCATCAGCCCTCCTGCCGCGGCAGGCTATCAGAGAAGGGGAAACACAGCACAGAGAAGGTGCTAAGTACCCATTAACAACTGAAAGACTCACCAACAATGTCCTCTTCAGGATTTAAGAAATGTGAGTCCTGCCGAGAGGCAATGCCAGCGTCTGATGGGCACAGTCTATGCATAAGGTGCCTGGGGGAGTCCCGTGTCACGCAGAAATGCTCCTTCTGTGCAAAACTAACAGCCAGAGCAAGGAAGGACAGGGAGATGCGGCTTAAAATGCTGCTCTTCGACAAGGCCCTCCAGCCAGACGTGCTGGAGCGGCCGCAGCAGGAGGGACCCTCCGGGGCCCATAAAAGGAAAGCCGCCTCCCTCACCCCATCAGCGCAAAAACGGAGGAAAGCCTCCCCAGCCCGATCCCTGCTGGCAGCAACAGCGAGCGGGACGGGAGGTGCGCGCAGCCCCCAGCTGCAGCAACAGCTGATCGGCGGCGGCACGGAGAGCCACGTGGAAGCGGCTCAGCCTCCGATAATCAAACAGCCACCCTGCACCGCAGGCAGGGCGGCGGCGGCTAAACAAGCGCCGGTACCAGTGGCACCGCAAGCAGCGGCACCGACCCCCGGGGAACCGGCGGTGCAGAGCGCGCAGGCACGCAGCCTGCAGGCACCAGAGGACACCGCCCGTGCGGCACCGCCCATGAGCGTGCTGAGCACGGCGCGGACGGGGCCGAGATCCCCTACACGCCAGGGGGCGGAGTTACCTCCTCAAGGGAGGGGGAAGGCTGCACACAAAACGAGGCACCGCAGCCCCTCTCCAGACAGGGCTGCGGAGTTGCTTTCTTTCAGCCCTCTGCTTATGCTGCAGACTCCAACCAGAAGGCAGGGCCCCCCCTAGCCTACCCGGAGCCCCCGTCGCCATTTTTACAACCAGCCTCGCCCTGGCTAGGACCACCTTCACCCTTCCTGGGGTTTGAGCCGCTGGAATACTATCCAAAATCGCTCTCTCCAGTGTCCCAGATCTCTCGACGATCTCACTCCCGCAGACGCAGAGGGTATGCACCAAGGGAGTGGTCTAGGTCACCTTCCCAAGAACAGTGCCTATACTGCCATGGTCGCCCCTATCACGCGGGGCATAGACACCACCGGCAATCTACCAGGGAAAGATCCCCACAGACGATCTCGTATCCCCGAGGGCAATCGCGAACGGGGACAGAGACTCAAGTATCTCAGGGGGGACTGGTTATGGAACCCCGAGATTTTCCCTCGCAAGCCTCTAGCGAGAGGGTGTACCATCACCAACAGGAACCGGAAGGGTCCAGAGAGGCGTACCCCAGTGGTTCCTCGCTCTCCTCCCCGGACGAGGCTACGGCCCCGGGGGACGTCCATCCTCCGGACGATCTCAAACAGTTTCAAGAGCTGTTTAAGAGGATGGCCTTCACGCAAGGCATCCAGACAGCAGAGGTGCAAGAGAAACACCATAAGCTCCTCAAAAATCTGAGACCTCCGGCCTCCTCCAAAATAGCAATACCGCTTGATGAAGCAATCTTGGAGTCCGCCACTACGATATGGCAGACCCCTGCGACTATTCCGCCTGTCCACAAGAGAGCGGATAAGAAATACTTCGTGCCGGCGAAGGGCATAGAGTTCCTGTTCAGCCACCCACAACCAAATTCCTTGGTGGTGGAGTCGTCGCAACAAAGATCAAAGACATCTCAATTCAGGACAGGGGGAACAGACAAAGATGCCAAGAAGCTAGAGCTGTTCGGCAGAAAGGTCTACTCCTCCTCCACTCTACTGTTGCGAATGGCAAATTACGCAGCGCACTTAGCGAACCATAATTTCGACAACTACACTAGGTTAACCTCCCTCATGGACTCGCTTCCAGAGGACAAGAAACCGGTGCTCAAGGCCATCGTGCAAGAAGGCTACGCGGCCTCGAGGACGGGAGTTCAGATTGCCCTGGATGTTGCGGACACAGCAGCACGTTCCACAGCTACGGCAGTGGTGATGCGAAGGGAGTCCTGGCTCCAGACTTCGGGTATACCGAGGGATCTGCAGGCAAAGATAGTCGATCTTCCCTTCGACTGGCAGAAGCTGTTTGCTGAATCAACTGACTCGGTCCTTCATTCCAGTAAAGATTCAAGAGCCACACTTAGGACCCTGGGGATTTACACCCCTCCATACAGAAAGAAAAAGTACTACTCTCAACAAAGACGGTACCAGTACCAGCAACAGCGTCCCCAGTACCACAGGGGTTACGAGCAAGGGCGACACCAACAGCACCAGCAGTACAGAACTCCCAGGCGACGTTCCCAACAGAGCCGTGTGTCCTCGGGGCAGGGCCAAAGGCCACAAGTTTGACACACAGATCCAGGGCTGCGCCATCACTACCATCGCACAAGGTCATCCGAAGCGGCTATTCCACCATTGCCTCCGACCATTCTACGACCAGTGGCAAAGGATCACCACAGACAAATGGGTGCTGGAGATCATAGCCACGGGGTACGCCATCCCCTTCCAGTCGCTCCCACCGCCACGACCTCCACCCAGGCCCCACCTCCAGGAGGCCTCCCACGTAGCGAGGCTCAAGCAGGAGGTAGACCATCTCATGCTCATAGGGGCAGTGGAAAGAGTGCCGGAGCAACTGCAAGGAAAAGGGTTCTACTCGAGGTACTTCCTCACGGAGAAAAAGACAGGAGGCTGGAGGCCCATCTTAGATCTTCGAGGCCTCAACCGGTACCTGCGCAAGCAACGCTTTCGGATGATCACAATCGCCTCCATCCTTACGGCACTGGACGATGGAGATTGGTTTGCAGCCCTCGATTTACAAGACGTGTATTTTCACATAACTATCCATCCGGCTCACCGGCGATTCCTCCGGTTCATGGTAGGCAAAGAACATTTTCAATACAAGGTCCTACCGTTTGGCCTCTCCTCGGCCCCCAGAGTCTTCACCAAGACCTTGGCAGTGGTGTCAGCCTACCTGCACAGACAGGGGGTATTTATATTCCTGTATCTGGACGACTGCCTACTCAAAGGGGCCTCGAAGGAGGAGGTACTACGCATGATACGCGTCACAGCAGGCACGTTCTCTTCGCTCGGCCTGGTTATCAATCTGGCAAAATCAAAGATAGACCCCACACAGGACATAGAGTTCATAGGGGCACGCAGAAATTCTATTACAGCGAGAGTATATCTACCAGAGACTCGCTTTCGGGCCATTGGCTCCCTCGTGCAGGTCATCACCTTCAGCCCTACGGTGCCAGTCCTGACGTGCTTACAGCTGCTGGGCCACATGGCAGCGGCGACGTTCGTAGTACAGAACGCCAGGTTACACATGCGCAGCATGCAGCACTGGCTGGCGAACGTATACAAACCGGCAGCACACACCGTTCACAGGGTGGTGTCGCCCACAGCAGAGGTGCGCAAATCCCTGCAATGGTGGGTAAACCCCAAGAACTTGCAAACAGGGGTACCCTTCCACCAACCACAAATACCGGTTTTTCTTACTACAGATGCCTCCCTCATAGGGTGGGGAGCACACATGGGCGAAGAGGTGACTCAAGGGCTGTGGTCCTCCACGGAGCAGTCACTGCACATAAATATACTGGAGCTCAGAGTAGTGTTCAACGCCTGCAGACACTTTCGAGACCATATACAAGGCAAAGTCGTCGGGATCAGTACAGACAGTACCTCCACCATGTTTTATATAAACTGGCAAGGAGGAGCTCGGTCCCGTGCCTTATGTGCGGAAGCAGTCCGGTTATGGAACTGGTGCATCGCCAACAATATAATCTTGAAAGCCTCGTACTTACCAGGCGCTCACAATGTGAAGGCAGACCAGCTGAGCAGGCATTTTGCACTTACGCACGAGTGGCAGATCCGTCCCGATCTGCTACGACCGATTTTCCACGCATGGGGTTTTCCCCAGATCGACCTGTTTGCCACTCAACACAACAAGAAGTGCCCACGATTCTGCTCCAGGGCAGGACTGGGACGGGGGTCCCTGGGGGACGCATTTGCAATCTCGTGGAGGGGCCCCCTGCTTTACGCTTTTCCTCCCACAGTGCTGATCCACAAAGTCTTGCAGAAAGCCAGGAGGGAAGGAGCCCGAATGATCCTGATAGTCCCAACGTGGGATCGACAGCAATGGTTCTCCCTACTCCTGCGCATGTCGGACAGTCCACCGATGCCTCTTCTGGTGGCGCTGGATCTGCTTACGCAAGCCCAGGGGTCCATAGTGCATCCGCACCCCCAAGGCCTGCAACTACAAGCGTGGTTAATCCATGGCTCAGCTCCCTAGAGAGCACATGCATGGAGGAAGTGCAGCAAGTCCTAGAAAGTAGCAGGAGGACTTCCACCAGGAAGACCTACAAGCAGAAATGGACTCACTTCACGGCTTGGTGTTCTACCAAACAGCTGGCCCCCCTTTCAGTGCCTATACCTGTAATATTAGAGTATTTACTGGACCTCAAGAGAGGAGGACTCTCACTATCCTCGTTAAAGGTCCACCTTGCCGCCATTTCGGCATTCAGACACGAGGTTACCAGGTTCCTCAAAGGGTTGGTAAACCTATACCCCCCTCGGAAACCGCTTCCACCTTCGTGGAACTTGGACCTGGTGCTTAACGTGCTAACGGGACCACCGTTCGAGCCCTTGGCCACGGTTTCCCTCCGCCTCCTTACGATAAAGACAACCTTTCTTCTCGCAATTACGTCAGCTCGCAGGGTGAGCGAGCTTGCGGCAGTTATGGCAACGCCACCCTGCACTGTTTTTTCCAAGGAGGCGGTAACCATACGGCTGCATCCAGCCTTTGTTCCCAAGGTTTCTTCTGAGTTTCACATTAACGAACCTATTGTTTTACCCTCGTTTTATCCAAAGCCTCATAACTCTAACAAAGAGGCACGCCTACACCTCCTGGACGTGAGGAGGGCGCTAGCCTTCTATGTAGACAGGACCAAGTCCTTCCGGAAAATGGATACACTCCTAGTCTCTCTCGCTCCCAAATCGAAAGGAGAAGGTCTCTCTTCGCAGAGAATCTCGAAGCACGTTGTATCCTGCATAAAAATGTGCTACGAACTCAAAAAGACTCCTTTATTGGCCACTCCCAGGGCTCATTCCACTAGGGCAGTGGCGGCATCAACAGCCTTTTTCAAGGGCATTGCGCTAAAAGACATTTGCAGAGCGGCAACCTGGTCATCCTGTGACACCTTCGCCAA
This sequence comes from Carettochelys insculpta, assembly GCF_033958435.1. Classification (NCBI taxonomy): domain Eukaryota; kingdom Metazoa; phylum Chordata; order Testudines; family Carettochelyidae; genus Carettochelys; species Carettochelys insculpta. The sequence goes on from NC_134141.1 coordinate 97,868,739, forward strand.
ACATTATGCCCTTCACAGGGTATTCCAAGAGGATACCCGTCTCTCGACAGCGGTCCTCTCGGGGACAAGCTGCACATAATCCGATTACCCACCTCCTATCTTGGGTTACTGCTGGGTAGTCACCTAATGTGGAGCACCCACGGGGACACTTGAAGAAGAAAGACAGGTTACTCACCGTAGTAACGATGGTTCTTCAAGATGTGTCCCCGTGGGTGCTCCACTACCCGCCCATCCTCCCCGCTTCGGATCTCTGTTTAGTGTTTTGCAGGAGCATCCGAGGTGGTTGGTCAAGGAACTGGCGGGGACCAGATCGCGCACGTGGCCAGGAGCGTGCAAGGGAGCAGCGCGCGCGCCGCCGCATGCGCGGTCTGGCAGAAACTGCTTGGAAGATCCGATCTGCGGCACCGGGCAAGCCCGACACCTATTGTGGAGCACCCACGGGGACACATCTCGAAGAACCACCGTTACTACGGTGAGTAACCTGTCTATTTCAGCTGATGAACTGAAACATATGCATAAATAGCTTCTCATAATTGTGTGAATGCGGCCTGCTCCCTGCTCTTCATACCTTCAGGGACTGTGTGTCAAAGGGCATGCAACAGTTCAGGGAACTTTCTGCAGCCCATCACAGAAAGGCTGCAGAGTGCTCCCACATAGTCACAGGTCCAGTGACACCCAGCCTCCAGAGGCACAAGTTGGAGAAAAGGTGAGATGCTGGTGAGGCAAACAAAACCCCCGGTCAGGAAGAGAAGCACCCCCTGGCCATGGAAACGACCAACCCAGAGTGACTAGATTCAAATAAAATTAACACAAATCTTAATATAAAAAATTGAAAAACATTTAACACGATCAATATTAATCCTCAAAACTGGGGAAAAAAAGGACATAAAAAAATCCCAACACGCCTAAATAAAGGTTTGCTACAGTTCAAAAGTGAAGATTTTTTTCAGATTTATTTTTTCACAAAAAATTTATTGCAATATTGCTGTAGGCATGGTGGCCCTAGACGAGCTCTATGTAAGCTTCTTTTTCTCCACCAACATAAATGGGTCCAACAAAAAGATACTGTCTCACCTGCCTACTCTCACTGGTTTATTGTCATTTGTTATCTTTTTGAACTCTATGGAAATTCCAGTTTCTGATTACTTGAGTTTATAGGATGGTGTGCAAAAGCAAACACCAGGTGCCAGCATCCAGGAGGATGTGTGTCACCACTGGAGTTGCAGTGGGTTTATTTTTCTACTTGGAATTTTAAATGTTTTGTTACACAGGCTTAATGTATATTTCAGCTTCAGTTGCAATGTTTTGATATAGGATAACTGACAAAATAATAAAAGAAGAGCAAGGAATTTCTGTAGAAGGGGCGCTTTCAGTGCTAAATTTCAAAAATACAGGCTAGCATGATGTACCGGGGTATAACATCTCCAACCAAAAGATACTTGATACTTACAGCTGCAAAGGTCCCGTTCCAGATTCTGGTTGACACATTGACAAAATACTCTCCTTTCAGTATGAGGTCTTTCAGCCTGCATGCAATTGTATTACAGAACATGTTCTTGCAGTTCTTTCACAGAAGGGTAAAAAAGAGGTATTAGCATGATTCTTAAAAACCATAATTTGCTTTAATACACACTACAGATTTAATTCTCAACCTCTTGGTTCTGGCTGAACAAATTTTTTGACTTAGTTATTCTGTGTGTAAGAATTACATGCTTCTAATCCATACTGGATTGCTAGTTATGGAGGCTACAGCCCCCTGTTTATCTATAGGGCAGATACATCACAAACCATACAAGTGCAAGCTTACTCATACTTCCCCATCAGCGTTCCTCAGCCCTACACTAGAGGCATCACCAGAAAGAAGTCTCATTTCACATAGATTCTGAATACTATATAAGCACATATTTATATTTATTTGGATTAATTTAGTTAGCATTAGTGATTTCAATTGTCCAAACACTGCAGCAGTATTAGTGCTTAGATAATTGGTATAGGGAAACTACTAGACTACACAGACACAAGCACCAGAAAGAGCAGAGTTTGAGTGAGCAGCAAGGAGTAATACTAAGGACTGTTCTGTGACAAAGAGATGACCAGTTGCACACAACCAATAATATATACATGCATGCACACAGAGTAGCATGCACTGGAAAAATGGACTGTGGTTACACTGCAGAAATTTTAGCTGTAGAAAGACATACACACACAAAGGAGGAGGAAGCAGCAACACAATACAAATGTTGGCCCTTATGCTGCATTATGAGCCAGGCAGATGGACTGTGGAGCCTGTGTGGAGAATTACTCATGCTAATAAGGCCTTGCGTGGCTAAGAAGTCTGCCTATCCAGAATGCAAGGCTGGACTGGGACCACAGATAATACCATCACAGCTTTTCCTTACCAGTTCTTTAGTAGCTCTGAAGTTTTCTTTCTTGAAAGATGCAGAATAAGACATTTGTCCTATTTGCAGAGGATTAATCTTTGCATCACAGCTGACACTTCCGGCCTAGAAAGAAAACATAGAATTACAGCTGTTGTAAGCATAAGGGTGATTTTGAATATTAGTTTGACTATATACATATATATGATGCTGAACGTTTTGGAGAAATACCAATAATGTACTGATTTCCATTACAATTCAGAATTAAAAGGTTATTTATAATTCTAAGAAAAAGTGCTTATGTTTATCAAATTTTACAGACTGATTTATGATTTGAAAGAGGGTCCAACTGAAATGTATATGATCTTTGACCGATGTGCAAGGTGTGAAATATTTTGGAAACATTGTGCAAGTGAATATTGGACCCTGGTTTTTCTCAACAAACATAAAAGGAAGCACATTCAGATGTTCTAATGAGTCTAATTACATTTATTACATGGTATAAAACTTGTAATTGATGTATTTAATTTTTCACCTGATCTGTTTCCAGTGCAGTTAGATACATCAGAGGATTGTTTCCTTTAGTCAAATGCGGCAAATGAATTTTTATAGAAGCCATCTTCACTGGAATGCTTCCTGTTGTAATCTAAATAGAAAATAGCTAGTTATTCATTTATTTACCTATAACTGGATAAAAAACATATTATTCAGCTATACCAAACTCTCTCAGACTAATTAAAACTCTGAACTACTTTCACTGTAATAATTTTTTTCTATAGCTATACTTACCTAACTGGGCAGAAATTGCATTATACGAGCATTATATGGAAAACAATGTATACCATATAATGTTGAATGCCTGGCTACTTTCTAAACAACGCTGGTGAGTTTTCATGGAGCAGACCCACTTCTTCAGATCTTTGATCTCATCACCTAATGAATTATTTTGTTAGTCTTTAAAGTGCTACATGACTGCTTTTTTAACAACCATTTACGTTTCTTCCATGTTGCATATTTGCAACTTAACTTATTGCAGAATTACATAACCAGCACTGTTATCAATAATCCGAATAATTCATATATCTCCTTCAACACTGCCTTGAGTATTTAGCCAAACTAAAGAAATCAGTATGTCCTATTTCAATTGGCCAAATCCCGTGAAGACTTTTGAACGTGCTTAACTTTATGTACTGTGAATAGTCCCATTGCTTTCCATCTACAGAGGTACTGGTAGATTGACTTAATTACTAATAGTGCATAAAGGAAAAGCACAGTCAAAAGCCTATGTAGGATTTGGGCAAAAGTGAGCAATGGGAAAAACACATGTGCATAGGACTGCTTATCTCTAAATGGGAATCTTATCTTTAAGCAAGCGAAGTTTGTGCACTATGGTGGTGAAGCATTCACACTTTCACTATTTAGAATAATTTTCCTCAATGACCAAATTCATAAAGCAGTACAGTAAAACATATCAAGGCCCATCATTTTGATTGCTCTTTGGATACAGACTAGATGGAAAGACAAGAGCTATTTACATCCACACAAATGTTTACTAACCTTCACTGAAAAATTGAATGCAGGACCAATCTCTTCCAAATTATTCACGGTGGAAGGAATATTAGGGTCAGAATATACTTCATAGAAATTTATGTGGGCAAACCTGGTAATCAGCCACAAAGCAATAGATTTTTATTTGGCAGCTATGTAATTGGATGCCTTTTGATTGAATATAAATCAGGACATCAGACCTTTGAAGTATAACAAAAATACATTCAACTATTTGTATCTTTGTTTTCAGTTTACTATTAAACGTTTTTTTCAGAAATACAAAGTTTCTTATTGGAGCCCAATTCTTGAAGACAATTTGAAAGGTAGTGCAGCAAAGAAAGCTATACCATAAAGTGGGAGATAATGCCAGAAATGATCAAATCTACACATTAAATAAAGAATGTATTACTGCTGCTGAAAACAAAAATGAATGTTCACATTGGGGTATTTTCCAAAATTATGATTATTGAAAAGATAACAGATAAAGTGTCACATACATTTTATCACTAATATCACTATAGAATAGGGTGTTTTACATGAAAATATCTGTCATAGAAGGGTACAAACATGACCGAGATGGTCAGCAAACATTTTGTGAGAAAACTTATGGATTCATCCTGCTATAGGAACAGACATACCTTGTGAGGTGTCTCATCTGGATCTTTCAGGATATTGCAAGAGCTTTCGCAAAACTGGGGCTGTTAAAACAGTATCTGAGGGCTAAATTCTAAAATTAATCTCCTTGTCTAAATTTGCATAGACCTGCAATGGTTTGTAAGGTACATGTAGTTATACACTGTAGTGCCAGGTAGGCTTTCTCCATACTCACTGCAGCATGTAACTACAGGGGGTCATTGATATATATCAGGGACAGGGAAAGTAAAGCTGCAACTTCAAGTAGAGTATAATGAGGAATTTTCCCACATAAGAAATAATATAAATAGATGGGGATAGGGATTGTAAAAGCATACATTTTGCCTATGTGACCATTAAAACCCAATGTACCTTTCACTTACAATACCATACATTTAAAACATTGTGAGCAATATTTAAATAAATGATCCTAACCCAAAGTACATTTTTAAACCATTGTTATCCTATAAAACAGAGGAGGGTCACAGAGGATGCTGGGAGGGTATGATAATTTTCCATAATCCCCTGTCAGTGTATGGACAGGTCCTGCAGCGAGTGGGGAATGCCTAGGGCCCCATGCCTGGGACACTGGGGAGGTTGCCCCAGGCCCTGCGCCCCCTCTTGCGACAGACTAGTTATAAAGCTATGCATTTGGTTTTCTTCTTCTTTTTCAAAAGCAGGATGACATTATGCAAACAGAATAAGATGAATTCTCTAGTACTTGATAAAGTAGGCAAATAAAGATAGTGACTCTAAGGTCTCTCAGATAATACTTCTAATACTTTTGACAAAAATGACTGATTTTCTTTATTCAGCATACCTTGTTAAATGAATTTCTGCATCATACTGCAAAGGAATGGACAGGTAGACCTGGTTGTCTACTTCTTGCTCTTCATTGCTTTCACTATATATCAAAAACAGTTCATTCACTTGTGTGTCATAACTACATTTAAAACAAATTTACATAAGCACTAACAGTTAAATTATTTGTTTTAACTGTGCAGAAGATGCTTTTTAAATGAAATTACTTGATAAGAATGTACTTTACCTCAAAGCATGAAAACTTAGATTTGCCATATCCTGAAGATGTTTGAGATTAAAGTCAAAATTAACATCAAAAGATACCTACACAAATGAGAAACAGAAGTAAATAGATTATACAATAAGAAAAGTGCTTACAAGCACATTCAATTATATATCTCCACATAAACATCTAGAGTGATGAACAGACCAATGCCTGGGTGGTGTCCACCCAAGAGGGAGCAGGACAGAGGCCAGCACTTCACGAGCCTGTGGCAGGAGCCTGGGGAATTGTGGCAGTATCTCTGGTAGAAGCTCTTCCCTTCTCAGTGACCTGCCTTTGAGCTTTAATTTTTTGCTTCCTGTGGCTGTGATTCCCTGAAATTTAAGCACAGCTCTCAGCCTTCATTTTCATAGACTGAACAAGCTAGTCTCTTTTAGTTGCCTCTTGTAAGACAGGATCTCTGTTCCCCTGATTTTCCTAGTAGCTCTTCTCCATACCTGTTCTAATTTAAATTATTTTTTCTTGATGATGGGTGACAAGAACTATGTACTGTAGTCCAGACGAGGCCTTATCATTGCCTTGTACAATGGCATTAGTTCTTCCCTATCACTACTGGAGTTACCTGAGACATCATACAATCACATTTGCCTTTTTCATGACTGCATTACACTAAAGGTTTATAGTCATCCTCTGATCAACTCAAGTACTCAGATCTTTCTCCTCCTTTATTGTTTACAACTGATGAGCCCCCCCATGCATTACAGAAATTCATGTTAGTCATATGACCCTTCAAACTGATAAATTTTAACCCATTTCTATTAGTCCAGTCCTCAGGGTTCTCCAATTCTTCCTGTATGTGATTCACTACTCTGTATTGACGGTGCTGCCAAATTCTTAGTGTCATCAGCACACTTCATTAGTACACACCCACTTTGTGTCAACGTCATTCATGAGCTTATTTGGTTATGCACCTCCTGAAGTTGTAACTCAAGTGAATGAAATTTATGTCTCCGTATTTATTCATTTGGCCATCAATATTCCCTACCAGGTGCAATTTAGCCAAAGCTGTTAAGAAGTAGGGGCTTACATTCAATCCAGTGATGTTTTTCCTGCACAGAAAACATGTTTCTGTTCTTCCAAGGAGCAGATATAGACTCAGACCACAGTCTAGTGATTGCAAACATCAAGATAAAACTCAAAAGAAAATGTAAGATAGTTTAAGAAAAGAAGAGACATGGAGAGGCTATGTGAGGAAGAAATAGGTAATGCATACAGAGCAGCGCTCAAAGAGAAGATTAAGAATATCACCACAGAGAAAGACCTAGATAAGAGAGTCTCAGGGATAGCCATCACTATAGAAAAGGCAATTGAGCAGACTGTTCCAGAAGAAGAAAAGATCGATAAGAAGTGGATTACACAGGACACTGAAGTTGGTTCAAGAGAAGAGAGCACTGAAGATCAGAAGAGATGTCTCTGAGATGGCAGAACACAATATAGAATGAAATGCAATGAGGTAAGGAAAGCAGCCAGAAAGGATAAGGAGACATGGTTAGAGGAGCAATGTGAAGATATAGAGAGGTATTATGGCAAATGTAAGACCTGGGAGGTATGTAAGGCACTTAGGAATATTAATAGGAAATGGCAACCAAAGCAGATGGCAATCTGTTAGCCGGTGGCCGGGTAATGTGCGGTGAGGTACCAACTATGCCCTTGTTATCATCCAAGTTTAAAACTACAAGAGCAGAGAGCTCGTCGCTGAAAGCAGCCAAGACAGGCTGATGGATTCCCCTGGGTCCTAAGCAACCCAGTTTTTTACTGTTAGAGCAGGGACCTGCTAGCTCTCTGACCCACGGCCAGGCTGTAGTAACCAAACGGTTAAAGTTCTTTTGTTGTGCCAGCTGTGTTGCAGTAACAAAAGGGTTAACAAAATAGTTAGGCTTGGATCTTAACTAGTTACAAGTTTATTAAGCTACAGGTATAAGCGTACGGTTACAAAAGGCTATTGTTTACTTCTTATATGCTAGCAAAGTATAGGTGTTAACAAAGTACAGGTGTTAACATGGGGATCGGGGATTGCAATTATTCCCCATGAACGAGCAAGCTGGCTTGTAAGGGGGAGACTTTGTCTGGCTACACGATCAAAGATGAGAAAGAAGTGCTCATGAACAGGGAGAAGATTGTGCAGTGATGGATGAGATATTGCACTGACCTATACAAAACACAGTTGGACCCGAGTGTCTCAGAGAGACCGATTGAAGACCTGAAAGAGATATGTTCACCAAGCATTGAGCTCGAGACTGATATTTCGAAGGAGGAAGTAGAAAAAGCAGTGAAACAACTAAAGAACAAAAGGCCCGGAAATGATAAGATCATGGGAGAGATGATCAAATATGGCGGAGAAAGCATGATCCAGGAAATACACTGAGTATATAATATAGGATGGAAAGAAGGGAAGGCGCCCAAGGAATGGACAAGATCTGTGCTAGTGACAATACCCAAGAAAGGAAGTACATTGGAGTGCAAGAACTACAGAACAATTGCCCTAAGGAGTCATCTAGGCAATGTGTTGATGATGATACTGAGAGACTAAGATCGCAGATAGAAGAACATACAGCAGACAGGCAAGCGAGGCTCAGAAAAGATAGAAGTACCATACAGCAGATATTGGCACTAAGACTGATACCGGAAAAAGCGCAATGAAAGAACAAGAACGTATACACTTGCTTTGTCAATTTTCAAAAGGCATTTGACATTATAGATCAGAAAGTGGCTTGGGTGGTGTTGGAGTCATACAGAGTGGATAGCAGACTGATAACGGTTGTTGAAGGATATCAGTGACAATGCGGAGGCAGGAGTGAGAACATGCGGGGAGTTGGGAAGCTGGTTTAAAACAAGTAGAGGTGTGAGACAAGGTGATGCAATACCACCAAGTATCTTCATCACACATCTGGAGAGAGAGATGGACAAAATCAAGGAAGAGGTAGAATGGTTAAATGCATGCGGAAAGAGAATTAACAACTTGAGGTTCATGGATGACATCATTATCATTGAGGAAGATGAGGAGAAGCTAGCAAAAATGGTGCAGGTGTTAAATGAAGACGGGAAGCGGTACGGACTGTTTATGAACATCGATAAAAACAATGGTATTTGGAGATATGGAAATAGGAAGGAAGATCAGCGTTGATGGTATTGAACTTGAAAATGTAGAGAAGTTCACATATCTGGGGAGCAACATAATGTATGATCTAGATTGTAAAAAGGAAATAGTGACTAGAATAGCGAAAGCAAGAGCGAGTTTTAAGGCAATGGATGAGATCTGAAAAAGCAAAGCAATTAGCTTAAGAACAAAGCAGAGCACCTTGAAAACGTGTGTATTCAGCAGCATGTTGTACAGATGTGAGATATGGGTGATAACAAAAGATTCGAAAAGAAGAATATTGGCTTTCCAAAGGAGTTGTTATAGAAAAATTCTGAGAATAGGATGGATGCAGAAGGTCACCAATGAGGAATTATATAGAAAGCTACAGCTGAAAGACAACCTGTTGCAGAAGGTTATAAACAGAAGCTACAACTATTTGGGCATTTTTGCAGAGTGAGTGATGAACGAAAAATCAAGACCCTGTTATTCAGCATAATGGATGGTTTGAATAGGAGAGGCAGACCCCACAGAGAATGTATGGATGATATAGTAGATTGGGGTGGAGCTAGTCTACAGAAACCAAGCCACTCCGCACTGGACAGGGAAAGATGGAAGGAAATAGTGAGAGAGGCATCAGACACAAACGGGCACTGAGCCCATAGTTATTGATGATGATGATGTTCTTTCTGGTAAGCTTATTGTTGTTTCAAATGACTCTGCAATGGAATGGGAGACCTTTTCCCCTGCTGCCTATCCTGGATTTACACACCTCCATTCAAGTGCTGGTCCACATCCTCCCTCCATGGTAGCATAGCATTCACAAACGGGTTATGTCTGAAGCCAGGGAGAGGGAGTTTCTGTTGACTGAACCAAGCAGTAATTCCCAGCTCAACAAACTGTGCTGGTCAAAGTCTCTAATATTTTTTTCCTAGCTAGAATCACAGAACAAATACGCCATCTTCATCCTCCTTGACTGCCTTCAAGTTGACGATGGTCCTCCTCTTAAATTCTTATTCTCTTTGACTTCCAAGATACTGTCCTCTCCTGTGTTTCTTCCAGTCTCTCTAACTGGAGCCTCTCATCCATCTTACAGCTTTCTGTAGGAGTTCCACAAGGCTCTGCCTTCTCGTCCCCTTCTACATCTTATTTCTGGGTAATCTTAGACACAAACACAAATTCAACTGGCATCTCTGTGTTACTCTACTCCAGGCTTGTTTCCTTCTGTACTAACTAAAATCTCAGGCTGCCCTTCTGAAGTCTTCTGATGGGTGCCTATCTGTCAACTCAAAACATGGTAAAACAGAGCTCTTAATCTCCCCCATCCCATCCCCACTACTTTCTTTCTCATTTACTGTGGACACCACCACCACTGCCTGGAAAGCAGTGTTCTGGGGTGAAAACATAAATGTGCCGGCTTCCTACCTTCTGCTCCCACCTCCACCCTCACAGCATTACAGTAGCATGGCAGGGAGAAGCATGTTGCAGAGCCACTTCCTTCCCCAGCCCTGTAGTTACTGGGATCTTCGGACCATTTGTTACCATCAGAACAGATTACATATAATGCAGAGATGTGAATCTAACCAAAGCATTAACAGGAAACATGCCTGTCACCAGTGAAGAGAAACACTTCTATAAGCGTTGTGGTAGTTATGACAAACACAAAATCGGAGCAGTACCTGTTGTTGCACTTTAAAAACAGGATAGCTGACTTGGCAAATGACTGATTTATGGCCAATGCCCATCTGACATGAGACTTCAGTCCCATCAGCCTGGAGGAAAAAACCCAGATATTAGCTTCTGCTACGAAATCAAGAGAATTCCCAAACATTACTTTTTTAACGTGTCATCCACCAAATACTGCCAGATCCACCCACAATCCAGCTGTAGTTCCCTATGGGCTAGGAGGGGCAAACTACTGGCAGGCTGGGCAGGGGACATTTGGAGCAGGTCAGGTGATGAGTAGGAACACGACAGACTGGGAGTATGTAAATCCTCTGGCAAACTGCTTCTGTGCAATCAGTGCAGGTGACAACTTCCATGGGTCACCACAAAAGGTGTGGGGTAACCCAGCTCCACACCTCTGAGAAGGGCTGCCAGTCCTCTGCACTGCCTGGACCCAGGTGCTGCCCCCCCCAGACCCCAGTGCTTAGAGGTACATAGGGCATGTGGAGTGGCATTCGGACAGCAGTTTAGAGGATCCAGGGGTCTGGCTTCTACTGCTGCCTTTGACTTGCCAGGCCCCAGGGTAATTGACCTCTTCCTTCCCACATCTCCTCAGTGGGCCTGCATGCAATTGCTTATCTGTAATATCCCACAAGAAGGTTGCATTTAGAAACAAGGAATATAGATTGGAGGCCAGTAGTATATGCATTATTAGTAATGACCCCAAAGTGAACCTGAGAAGTCACCTGTTCTGGGTGTAGCAATACCTACAGCATCAACTCTTACTGAGGTTTCAAGCTCAGAGTGGGGATTCCATCCCTGAGCCCTCACACAAAGCTAGTGGAAATGGGTCTTGTGCAGGGCACCAGATCTGATCCTTTCAGAAGATTAACCTAAATATGAACTTAAACTGAGGACCCTCCTTGAATGCTGGAGTTCATCTTCCATTGTCTTATTCCATGCAATTCTGGTTCTAGACTCCTTTCTGCTCTGAAGCAGGACTCCCCTTTTCCCCCCACCCAGCGGGTATGGAGGAGAGAATGGATTTTCCTGAAGACTTAATTTTTTTGAAACCAATGGATTTTTTTTAAAAGATCCATTTTCTTTTTTTGGATCTTTGTGAAATGGAATCATTGTGCTTGTGCAGTGCATTGGGGTCTGGATGTAAGGTGAATACCATGGGGCCTGGCTATTTGCATATAGGAGAACATGGGTCTTGAGTAGGTCAGGGCAGGGCCAAAAGATGTGTCTTTTCATGAATGCTCCTATTCCTTCTTTTCTCACAACAGACAGCCTGGGAAGCATCCTGCATAAGATATTTTAACTACTGGAGTCTACTCGTCATATACCTCTCCAGTAGCAGCTTTTAACCTGTGCCAGGCATTGGGGTCTGGATTTTATCCTTCATTAAATAGTTGGGAGCAAGAGTTCAGATACATGATTTATTCCAGTCCCCAAAATAATCTGTAGCATTCTTTTTCACAAGAAAAAATCCATCAGAAGCATAGCTTCTGGTAGAGTGATCATCTTTGATCTGACTGCCTAGCTGAAACACATGACCTTGCCAGTAATGCTATTTCTAGTTCCAAAATCTGTGTTTTAAAACTCTGTCCATGTTACACACTTGATTTGTCAAGTATAAACTCTCTGTAGCATGGCAACAGTATTCAGAAGTGTAGCTGGGGGGTCAAGCAATAGATACATGATGCCACGTCCCAGGGTATGGAAAAAGTGATGATAATACTGAGGCAGACTCAGACCAGATGGACTGCCAGCATTTTTGTTGAGCTGGCCATCTCCATCCTTGACCTCATTGAACTGAGATGCTCTGTTCAGTTCTGACTGCTAGTAAGAGACCTGAAAGATGATTTTGGTATCCTAGGGAATAAGTTGGGCAGGAGGGATACTTTGTACATCAGCCTTCACTAGGAAAACGGTACTAAAAAGAAAAACATTTCTCTGGGAAACCAGAAAAAACATAAATAATAATAGGAAAAGTTGAGAGGAGGTGAATATTTCTACATACTGGTAAAGAAGATGAAGCGAAAAACAAGTTATCTGAAAATGTAGCCTGGATTCTGGTATTGTAGGCATTCTCCTTTTTGTTCCTCAACTTCACACTGAATGTTAGCCTTCTGTTCTTGCTACTGACAATAAAGGGCTGTTTGCTGTTGAAAAAGTGTTTGGTATTATAAATGTAGTAATTAGTGCAACTTCAGATCACTAAAAGGCATTATACTTCCATTAAGCAACAACGCAGATGAACTATCAATTTTCCAAGTCCTGGATACTTAAAGCTATAGCTTTCAAATAACTTTTTCCAATTGTTCTAAATAGTGTGAACTCATCTGTCAATACTGACCTGAATAAACACTTTCTGTAAAGCTGCATAACCTTGACTATGCATTACCAAGGATTTCATTAAGTTTTAATGTAGAAATGCTGTAATTCTCTTTAAAAGCAAAGTAACTGTAAGAATTCAGTTGCCTTCCAACAGCGTCATGCATCTGTGCTTATAACAGTTTTTCGTCCTCTACTAGTAGTAGAAACTGCAATACTCTTTATATATTTTTTTCCAAAAAATATTTGCTGCATTGCAAAGAAACTCTTAAGTTTTTATTCAGAACACAAATGACTAAAATATGCTTTTGATAATAATCATTTTATTTAACACTTACCCATCACCAGTTTTCTGTTGAACTTCAAGAACAAGATCAGAAATGCAGATTTCATCCTCACCACAGTCCTTAATGAAAGGGATCTACAGAAAGGGGGCTTTTTTATTTTTTCGTTTCAAATTATAATTAATGGATCATAACTGATTATTTCTAGCTTACATTTGTCACCTCTGGAGTAGCTTAATAATATTACCCCCATTTTACAGATGTCTCTGAGACCTAACAAGCACTAAGCCACTTTTATAAAGTTATGCAAAATTGGGAAATGAACCACATCCTTCTTGTGCCTTAACCATTAAACTTCCCCCTTCATCTCTATGGTGTCAATGGGAGCAATGTTGGGGAAACACTGTGTGCTTTCAAACACTAATGTCCTATACTTACACTGTAGGCCACAGTGGAAGGAGAATATATGTCAAGGACAGGACTGGAGCCAGGATTCTTGAGGTTAATATCAATGCGCAGACTAAGTGAGTTTACAACATCAGAAGGCTCCTATAAAACACATAGATATTCGCTGGCAAGTGGCTGTACAGCAGATAATTTAAAACAGTATTACATATTGTCCCTTAATGATGATCAACATGACGTAAACAACAGAGACTAAAATTAAGTGTTGCCTCTCATTTTCTAATATTGCAGCATTGCTTCTTTTTAATCTTTTACTTCTTCCTGTGCTGGTCTGCTAAGCCATATTTCTGCAGAGTCTACTAGTGTCAGCATTTCCTTTTTAATACCCAGGGTTCATAGTGACTGTAATTGTTTATGTGACTCTGGAGCCTGGAAAGTCCCTGCTGTTGCTGTTTCAGTCTTACTTGCTTCCCCCACCACACTTTGCCATATATGGCAACTGGGTCCATAGGAATGACATAAGGAGAAACATTAAACATGTGGCGTGAGTCTCCCATCCTCTCCCCTTCCAGATTTCCTAGTAGTGAATGGCTTCTTCCCAGTTCGATGACAAACTAAGGTCTACACTAGACCTTAAGTTGACTGCAGATACTCAGTTCTAGCTATGGCAATTGAGTAGCTAGAATCGATGTATTTGCAATCAATTTACCTGTCTGTCCTCACTGAGAGAGGTCAACAGGAGAGTTTCTTGCATCAACCTCCCTTACTCCTCATGATAGTGAGGAGTACAGTGGTCAACTGCTGACCCCAGATAGATGGATTTTGCACGTCTCTACCAGACACATGAAATCAAACTCCAGAAGATCGACCCTGACTGGTTCAATCTTCTCAGAAGTGTAGGTATGGCCTAATTAAAACTCTCTCATCTCAACCTCTATGGCTGACAGCTCAGAAATGAGGCTGCATCAAGAGGTGGTGGGTGCAACGTACTGGCCCAAAACATTTGCCCTAATGGCAGTTAGGTGTATTAGGAAAGGAAGAAAACTTCAATGGTAGCAAAGTTAACTGCCTGAAAATAGATAGGTTTACATTTTTTAAAGATTCTTTATTCAAGGCAGGAATAAAAGAACCAGTTCCCTGACACATCTCATCACCATTCTCAGGATCAAGCAAGGGGTTTACTTCGTCTCTAGGAATTTCGCTGTTTCACTGTTATAAGCAAAATTGAGTGGGTGTTTTACCTCTGTATACCAGCTTGACTCATTTCCCGCAGCCCTTTTATGCAGCCTACTAGGGCTGGTACATACCAGAAGACTGCCTAAGTTGTTTACCTAGCTTTTTTAAAAAAATATTATTATTATTATTATTATTATTATTAATAATAATTATTATTATTATTAATAACCTTTCAACACTTCTATCTTTGAACAGCCAGCTATGGAGTTGTCCAGTCTGACTCCATTGAAATCATGGAGTTGAGGCAAAAATTATTGAATGAGGTTCTCTGGCCTCTATCAAAGTGATCAGACTAAATGATCATAATTGTCCCTTCCTGCCTTAATATCTAAGAATGTAAGTTTTGCCATTCACTTGCAGAGGTCCTGTATTTTTAAGCTGAAAAGTTAAACGGGTTTACTTAGATATTTAGTAAGATACTGACACTACCAAATAAAATTCTACTTTTGGGATGTAAAAGTCCTCCATTTCTTTCTTCAATGATTTAAGCCACATGAGAATGTTTGAGAATGCTTACCGGTACATTGAAGATGTGGTCAACACATGTCTCCGCAGAGCTTACAACAACATTTTTCTGCATATATCTCTCATTGTTTTCTTTGAATAATCCTCTAGAAGTTACTCTAGAAGACTGAAGATCAGCATCCAATGTTGCATTGTATCTGATATCTACAAAAGGAATATAACACATCTGTGTGGAGTCCAAATTTTGTTGCAGCTCCCACCAAAATCAGGCTTCACTATTATAGAACAACTGGTTGTGCCATAAAAAATCTGAAGTATTTTATTGCTTCTGTAGCTTGCTAAACATAAAGCTTGTTCAAAAGTGACAAATCAATCAAATATATACTGAGACTACAGAAGTATGTAACCTGAGCAACGGGTCACTCTGCAAGGCCAGGAATACACCAAATACAGATGTTTTGCAATCATATCTCAGATCTCTCAGTGTGCCAGTCTATTTTATTGTCCAGCATCCCAGGGATGCCAAACAATAAAGCTTGTACTGTCCAACTGATCTGGTGAGTTCTGACAATACTGAATTATAAGTCCTTAAAGGGCACTTATATCATTTTTCTATTTCCTTCATTTCTTAAAAATAGTGATGGACAAGTCTATTGAAAGACCCAAAATTGGGCTGCAATTTTTTAAAAAATTATGTAGTTTGGACTCTCCTGTCTAATTTTCTTTTCTTGTTACTCAAGACTACATCTACACTAGAGGGTTTTGTCAACAAACTCACAGCGTGTCTACACACAAAATGCATTTTGTTGTCAGAAACTGTAGAAAAAAAGCCATGTAGATGCTCTGGGGGACCCTTTTGTTGACAGTTTTGTTGGAACATCTTTTCCAACACACTTCTGTTGACAGATGTTTCTAGTGTAGACATATCCAAGAAGCACTTCTGTCTGCTCACATCAGAGGAAGCAGCATGTTCAGTATGAGAAGTTTAGCAGGGAGAGAAAAATTTTGTTGAAGAGAGAAGATATGATCATTGCTACTGCTTGAAACAGCAGAATGGAAACAAGCCCTGTACCCCAGCCAGCTTCTGAACTGACTCCTTTACTTCTCCAAACTGATCAAAGTTGATGACAGGATTGGCATACAGCTGAAAGACAACCTGGGAGCTCAGCACAGTAAAATTAGTCTCTGAGATCCCATGCCTTTACTCTCTCTCTCCCTGATGGCACTTCATGATGCTAAGAAGACAGTCTTGACAACTCTGCACTCTTTTCAATACATTTCCTTTCTCACTTTTCAAAGACAATAGGTCAAGGATAACCACTGTGATTTAAAGAAAAACAAAGAAGCAACCCTTCACCCACTATATAAATTTATAGTGATTTCTTCTTTCATAGGCTTGGAATCTAATATTTGTTTTTGATTTTCCTCAGTATATCTGAATTACAACTTTACTTGACTTAAACCCTTGTACTCTGAGTGGAACACAGGTCATTTACAGGTCTCCTCCATTTCACTCTGTCGTGGGACAAAACTTCTAGCTGACTCCAGGAGTACTCCAGTTTTTGTCCTTCATCTCAACAGATCTTCTCCATGTTGTCTGAGGTCTTCCTCTTTTATGTTTTCCTTGCAGGTTTCATTTGAGATCTTGACAGACTATGCTGGACTTTCAACCTAATTCATGTAAGCAGTATCTGAGGTATTCTTACCCACTTGCTTAATTCCATGAGCAGGTCTAAATTTGGCCGTGAAACATATTTTGACTGCTATCTCCGTGTTCTTGTTTAGCAGACTGATTTTCTCAGGCATAAATGAGGCTCTTATGGACACATTTGCAATGCTTTGTGACCTGAAACAAAAAGACGTGGCTATATATGATTTCAAGGATCCTCAGTAAATCAGAAACTTAGTTCTGGGATAGGCCTATCTGTGATTATAATGTTTTTATATTGGTCTCCACTGTAAAATTTCCCATCATGCCAGCCTGGTTCCAGTTATCTTTCTTTGATCAACTTATTGTTTTCCATAGCTGTCTTAAGTCTCCTTGATGTTGTCACATTAACTAACACAGCATGGGAAATTTATGCTCAATTAATACTAACACTCAATATTTTAAATAATTTTTCATAAGACAGTAATACACAATCAAGTCTTTGTATTTCTCCGTAGGGAAAACTGCTCATGTTCTTTTAGAAAAGTCACTACCTTAATTTGGGAGCAGAGCAACTACATTTCTTCTCAATTATTTTTTGTGAAAAAAGTGTAACTGTCATATTAATTGGTCAAGATTCCAAAGAACCATTTTGAAGAACTAAAAACATATTGCCAGGCAAATTCAAGATGATGCTTTGTTAACAACTAATTTTCTTTTTTGTATTTTACAATTCACACATGGATACTTCAATTATCTTTATTTTCATCAAGCCAGGTCAAATTCTAGAGAAAAGCAGAGATATGAATACCTGTTATAGATGAAACTAAAATAAATTTACACATGGAATGCTTAATGACATAAACAGGCATTCCATTGTGGCTAAAAGAAATTAGATCATCATTAATTTTTAATACTAGATAATTTGATTTTATTATGCAAACAAGAGGTGGCAATTTATTTATGTTTTTAATTCTGTTACTAGTGCAAACTCATATTTCCTAATATGTCTCTATAATATCCTTAGGGAGATGTGGTGAGGAGATAGATAACTGAGGAATGAATCTATTTATCAATTTGCGTCTCAACTTAGCAGCACCATACAATGTGATGCACACATTAGGTGTGTCTACACCAGGGGAGGCCAGCCCGTGGCTCTTTGAGCTTTTAAATGTGGCTCCTCAGAGCTGCATGCTGGGGGTGCCATGCCAATACCGCATATGCACCCTGCGCTTAGCGGTGAAATGCATGGCAGCAGTGGTGGCACAGTGGCGGCTCCTCCTTAGAGCCACATGTTGGGAGTGCCGCCTGCCTACTTTGCACACATGCCCCACCACTTGGTGGGAGAAGAACATGGTGGCAGCAGTGGCGATGGCTCCAGCAAGTTGCCAGCATGGAATTAGAGCAAGTGGGAGCCTGGGGGTGCCTGGCTCTTGGGGGGTGGTGTGCAGCTTCCCTTATGAGGGTGACTGCTTGGTCTAGGGGGTATGAACCTCATTTCAAGTGTGAGAGGGCCTGGGTTCAAGTCGCACACAAGCCTTTTTGGGGGAAGGAGGAGGTCAGTGGTTTGAGCAATGGCCTGCTAAACCCAGGGTTCTAAGTTTAATCATTGAAGGGTCTGTTTAGGGATCTGGGACAAAGAGATTAAAAAAAAATCTGTTTGGGATGGTGATAGGTCCTGCTTTAAGTGGAGGGGACTGGACTCAATGACCTCTGAAGGTCCCTTCCAGTTCTATGAGATACATATATATCCATATTAAAAAAAAAGAAAGGTGAGGGGAGGGCACTGAGCCACATACGATATGTTTATTTTTATCTATATATATATTTTTTATATCTATCTATCTATATATATATATATAAAATATAAATGTAAATAAATATATAATATATGGCTCTTTGCACTCTATCCACCACTATTTTGGCTCTTCTTCTCTAACTGGTTGGCCACCCCTGAACTGCACAGCAAAGAAAATCCCATGGCTGGCCTGTACCAGCCAAACTGGGCTCACAGGATTGCAGCTGTTTCATTGGGGTGTAGACATCCAAACTTGGACTGGGACCCCGTGGGCCTGGAGAGTCACAGAGCTTGGGATTCAGCCCGAGCCTGGGAGTCTACTCAGCAATGAAATGGCCCCAAAGCCAAGTTGTCTGGCATGGGCCAGTCACAGATGTCTAGTTGCTATAAACATATGGCTTTGGAAAGCACAATATTTGTGGCTTGTGTTCTTTTCTTTATGTGATTAAACTCATAAACTGTCTTGGCAGATAAGTGTTGTCCACAGGACAAAAAAACTTAATTTTGTCAGAAGCAGATGTCAATTTTATTTCACTGCTCTATTTGCTTACTTTATAGAACAGCTCTTCAAAACAGCCACGTCCATTGTTCCTATGGCAACTAAAAGTAGCATCAATCCAACAATATTTTTCAACTAGATATTAGCATAACCATGATAAACGAACCACGTTATTGCCATACACATGCGATAGGCGGGGGAGTAGGGAGGAACAGTTTGGAGCATTTTTTGCCATTTCATTAAACAAATGCACTATTTGTATCAAAAACATTAAAACTCTATCTGACCAATATAATTGACTAACCAGAGCTGAACCACATTTCCATTAGCACCAACAGACACATCAGTAATGTTATCGCTGTTTAAGTCTATATGGCCATCTACTGATCTTCCAAAGTATTGGAGTTGCTGTCCGAAAGCAGAATCTGACCCTAAAATTTTCTAGAAAAATAGAGCTTGATTATTGACAAACAGCAGCATAAGCATTTGATTTTCACAGTTATTCTATTAGTATGCCACATATTTGTTTAGACAAATTCTTTTGTGGATGGAGTCTCTATTACTGGTAAGGGTCCCTTCTTCTGTAACAGTAAAGATTTCTTTTTAATCTTGGAAGCAAACTGACCAAGCAGACAGATTGCTGCATGCCAACAGGTCATTATTAAAAAGCTTTATTTCCATCTCACATCAATCAATTTTCAAGGATTAGGAAAATAAACAAATCTTCTAACAAAACTTTTTTTGCATCGGGACAATTCGCATGAGAAAAAACACACTACAGTATTATTTTAATCTATAGGATTTGAATACTTAATTCCCATTTGTGCCTTTCAAAGTCTTTTCCTTAAATATTATATTTCTAAAACTTCCACATTTGGAATTAACCCGATATTTTCTGGTGTGCATCAACCCTAAAATCTTTTCTGGAAACAAGTCAACTTGATGCACAAGAGTAAAAATACAGATATAATGGGATCTGGCTAGGCTTCCTCCAACAAATGTTCATAACACTTGTCTCCGTGCCCCTAGATATCAGTTGCACAAGTGTTTTCCTGGGAGCGTTTAGTTTGGCATATGGTGGAATTAAAAGAAGTGGTGCTGAAAACAGCCAACAAAAGACGGCGGAACTTGACGTTGTCAGGCCTGCTGATGGCGGGGGGACGGGTAAAGGTGGGGGCTGGTGCAGACACAAAGGGGGCAGTTGCTCCTGGGCCCAGTGTCTCTCTGTGCATGGCTCTGAGGAAGCACTGGGGGGAACCCCATCAGGATTGACTGCTCTAAGCCCTGCCCCTTCTGCCTTTGGCCACACCTTGTTCAGGGCATAGAGGCAGACCCCCCTATCCCCATTGGTCCTGCACGGCTGTCAGCGCTGGTGGGCAGAGTAGTTAATGGAGATGAAACACCCACTAAAAAAAAACCCTCATATCAAATCTTTCATTTTGATTCTAGCCGAATTTTGTATCTCATCACAAGCCTCTGAATAAGTACTAGGTAACAAAGTTATTTACCTGTGAATATTTGGTACGTATGGTCCTTAGATTGCCATTGTAAATGTAAATGGCTCCAGAGTTCTGATTTTCTAAAGGTGCACCTATTATCACATCATTAAAACCATCCAAATCAACATCTGAAAGGGTTGCAATAGCAGATCCAAACTGAGCATCTTCTAACCCTTGCGGACCTTCTAAGAGTTCTGGTTGATCCAAAATTCCCTTTTAAAAAGACAAGAACAACACCTCTCTGTCAGTAGATTAAAGGAAAAAAAATAGCTACACTTTTATTTGCCAATGTGCATTACCTTGGACTTGCGAGTACAGAATTTCATTTGCCCCCATGTTACATATTTATATACCTTTGTTGGGTCCTCCAGTCCTAGCAAATGTTATAGCAGAAAAATTAGAGCATAGATGCATAGAGAAGTATTAATTGCACATATAAATGTATTTATAAATCTTTAAAGTCCTGAGTTTCCTCAACTGATTGTTTTAAATGTCCATGATTTTTCAAATATCCATTAATAATTTCTTTTGCTGTTCAAAATTTAACTAGTGGGTCACTTTACCAAGGGTCATCGGGGTTCTCTATCACTGAGTAGGTGTTTCTCTGATATGCTCTAGGAAGTATTTTAGGGGAATTCTCTGGTCTGTGACCAGTCTGGCCTGACCCATCCTGAACAACAGAATTTGCTGGATCATAGGAAGTCAATATTGTTTTGCAGCATTACCAACACTTCCACTGCTTACTGGGCTCTTAGAAGACATTTGGAGTAAATTACAGCTCAATAACAGCACAGAATACTGAGAGACAGGACTGGTGGCTGTAAACAAACTTCATGGGATCACGAAAGACTTGGCCACATCAGTGATAAGTGATTGTCCAGCTCACTAAAATCATGCTGGAATACAGATGTTGCCATAAGAGAGTGTGCTGGACTACAGAGGTTCAACCTGTACTAGAAAGTCACACAAAGCAAATCACAATATGGTCCCTTCTGGCCTTGGAATCCACAAATAATGTGGCCAACTTTGGATTATCAATTTTTATGCATAGAGAATGGAAATTCTTGTAACTGAACATAATCCTTTGAAACAGAAATGGAATTTCTTATGCATCATCATCATCAATAACCGTGGGCTCAGTGCCCGTTGGCCTCTGATGCCTCTCTCACTATTTCCTTTCATCTTTCCCTGTCCAGTGCAGAGTGGCTTAGTTTCTGTACACCAGCTCTGCACCATCTACTGTATCATCTATCCATTCTCTGTGGGGTCTGCCTCTCCTATTCGAACCGTCCATTATGCCAAATACCAGGGTCTTGATTTTTTGTTCGTTTTTCATTCTGCGAATATGCCCAAATAGTTGTATCTTCTGTTTTATAACCTTCTGCAGCAGGTTCTCTTTTGGCTGTATCTTTCTATATAATTCCTCACTGGTGACCTGCATCCATCCTATTCTCTGAATCTTTCTAATAACTCCTTTCAAATGCCAATATTCTTACTTTCAAATCTTTCATTATCACCCATGTCTCCCATCCGTACAACATGCTGCTGAATACGCGTTTTCAAGATGCTCAGCTTCGTTCTTAAGCTAATTGCTTTGCTTGTCCAGATCTTATCCATCACCTTCAAATTTGCTCTTGCTTTCGCTATTCTAGTCGCTATTTCCTTCTTACCGACTAGATCATACGTTATGTTGCTCCCCAGATATGTGAACTTCTCTGCATTTTCTAGTTCAATATCATCGACACTGATCTTCCTTCCTATTTCCTTATCTCCAAATACCATCGTTTTTGTTTTATCGATGTTCATAATCAGTCCATACCACTTCTCTTCTTCATTTAACACCTGCACCATTTTTGTTAGCTTCTGATCATCTTCCTCAATGATAACTATATCATCCATGAACCTCAAGTTGTTAATTCTTTTCCCATGCACAGATATCCCTTCTCCTCTTCCTTGATCTTCTCCATCGCTCTCTCCAGATGTGTGATGAAGATACTTGATGTTATTGGATCTCCTTGTCTCATACTTCTACTTGTTTTAAACCAACTTCCCAACTCCCCGCATGTTCTCACTCCTGCCTCCGCATTATCATTGATATCCTTCAACAACTGTATCAGTCTGCTATCCACTCTGTATGACTCCAACACTGCCCAAGTCACTTTCTGATCTATACTGTCAAATGCCTTTTGAAAATCAACAAAGAAAATATATACGTTCTTGTTCTTTTGTTGAGCTTTCTCCGCTATCAGTCTTAGTGCCAATATCTGCTGTATGGTACTTCTGTCTTTTCTGAACTCCGCTTGCTCATCTGCTATATGTTCTTCTATCTGCGATCTTAGTCTCTCAGTCAGTATCATCATCAGCACCTTGCCTAGATGACTCCTTAGGGCAATCATTCTGTAGCTCTTGCACTCCAACGTACTTCCTTTCTTGGGTATTGTCACTAGCACAGATCTTGTCCATTCTTTGGGCACCTTCCCTTCTTTTCATGCTGTATTACATAGTCAGTATATTTCCTGAATCATGCTTTCTCTGCCATATTTGATCATCTCTCCGTGATCTTATCATTTCCAGAGCTCTTGTCGTTCTTTAGTTGTTTCACTGCTTTTTCTACTTCCTCCTTCGAAATATCAGTCTCGCTCTCGATGCTCAGTGCACATATCTCTTTCAGTTCTTCAGCCAGTCTCTCTGAGACACTCGGGTCCAACTGTACTTTGTATGGATTGGTGCAATATCTCGTCCATCGCTGCACAATCATCTCCCTGTTCTTGAGCACTTCTTCGATCTCATCTTTGATCGCCATCTGCTTTGGTTGTCATTTCCTATTAATATTCCTAATTGTCTTATACACCTCCCTGGTCTTACATTCACCATAATACCTCTCTATATCTTCACATTGCTCCTCTAACCATTTCTCCTTATCCTTTCTGGCTGCTTTCCTTTCCTCATTGCATTTCATCCTATATTGCTGTTCTGCCATCTCAGAAACATCTCTTCGGATCTTCAGTGCTCTCTTCTCTTGAACCAACTTCAGTATCTCCTGGGTAATCCAATTCTTATTGATCTTTTCTTTTTCTGGAACAGTCTGCTCAATTGCCTCTTCTATAAAAACGGCTATCCCTGTGACTCTCTTATCTAGGTCTTTCTCTGTGGCGATATTCTTAATCTTCTCTTTGAGTGCTGTTCTGTATGCATTCCCTGTTTCTTGCTCACATAACCTCGTCATGTTTCTTCTTTTCTTAAATTGTGTCTTAAATTTTCTTTTGAGCTTTACCTTGATGTTTGCGATCACAAGACTGTGGTCTGAGTCTATATCCATTCCTTGGAAAGTTCAGCATTGCTGTACTGGTGTTATCCATCTTCTTCTAATCAAAATCATATCTATCATGTTCTTGGACTTCCTATCATTCAATCGCCATGTCCACTTCCTCCAGTCCTTTTGTTGGAATCTCATATTGCAGATCACCATCTCATGCTCTGTAGCAAACTCTAGCAGTTTCTCATCTTGTTTGTTTCTTTCTGCATATCCAAACCTTCCCATGACTCTCTCCAAACCTTCATTATGTGTTCCAACCTTTGCATTCCAATCTCCTCCGAAGATCAACACACCTTTCTTCGGTATCTCCTCCACCGTCTTCGTCAAGTCTTTATAGAATAGCTCAATCTCTTCCTCCATACTGTCTCACGTGGGTGCCTACACCTGAATGACTGAGACGCTGAACGGCTTTGCTTCGAATCTCGCTACCATCATTGTTGCACTCACTGGTTTGTAGCCTAATAATGCTCTTCTGTTTTGCTAAGAAGAAATCCAACTCCTGCTTCATGCTTTGTTTTGTTTCCTGACCAAGTGACTTCGCAACTGCATATCTCTTCTGATGCCGTCCAACGCATCTCTGCCAGTCCGAGTTTATCACATCGGTATCTCTCCATCTCCTTCTGAAGCAGCTCTAATTTTCCAGTTGCCCAGTGTTCGGACGTTCCATGTTCCAATGGATAGCATATGTGTTAGCTGTAATTTTCTTTCAGGAGCCAACTTAGTGACCCAAGCCCAATCTCTCAATTGGTATCACAGACCTTGTTTATCCGGGTGATGTCTGAGCTGGCATCTGTTATCATTTAGTTGTACTAGCATCAGATTTCATTTATATTGTTGTTTGATGGTCAGCACATTGACACACATCTGACCAATCCTCTTCCTTCATCCAGGCTTGGGACTGGCATGGAGCTTGTAGAGGCTTCATGGCAGAATTAAATTTCTTATGCACTAACACAAAATCCATTTGTGAAAACACTGGTATTCCTGACCATCCCATTTGCAACTGAAGAAAAAAAGCATTGAAGAACTGCCTACATGGTAGCATTGCATTATCTATCTTAAAAAGCACTGCCAAAATGTATTTATGTTTGCCATGTATTCTTATTATTTTGTACACAAAAATATTAGCAATGCTAGTTCGAATGGTTATCATCAATAGCTAGTACATAATTCCTGTTGGCAAATTACAGGCAAATTACAATAAGTCCACATTGTTTTTATATCACTTTTCGGTCATTCTGAAATTAACATTTTAAATAACTTTGTCATCATTTAACAAAGACTAAAATATTAATCACAGTTTGGGGGGTGAGGAGAATTGTTGTTTGTTTGGTTTTTTGCCCATTATCAAAGTCTTTTCAGCTCTCCTCATTAACATTTTGGCACTGCTTAACAGCCTGGGAGATAATGCTATTGACAGAAGCATAATTAGAACTCTGAGGAGTCTGGATTCCTTTCTGTCAGTTGCAGTACTCTCCACATTCATTGGCGCAGCGTAAGTTCTACTTCCTAGCACCTCACTCTTTCTCTGAAACTGCACTTGTTTCTCAGGCTCCTACCTGCTTAAAAAAGTCAAATGCAGAAAAGTTTCAGAGCACATAGGGATTGAGTCTTCTACATAGGAAACAGCTTTGCAATCTTGAATTGCTACTCAAAGACATACATGTAAGGTCACATGATTATGGTGCATAAGTACCAAATGTGCTAGTTTTACATAGCTGTGCTGACAGCCACCGCAGACTGCAAGGCAAGGTGGTGGGAGGGCAGGGCTGGCCCTCTGCCCCAGAAGGGGTGGCGCCAAGAGTGGAAAGGGTGGAGCCACCACCAGTTAGCTCTCAGTGCCACCCAGACCGTGGCACTACCTCCCCCTCACCAACTCCCTTGCAGCTGCGTGCAACCAGAGCAGTGCTGCCACATCACTTCAAAGGGCCTAGAGTACCAGCTGCTGCTACTGCTAAACACCTGTCCCAGGGGCAACTGACCCCTTTCTCCCCACTCCATCATCAGTTGTTTCAATTAGAGCTAATAGCACAGTAACACTTCCCACCCTTTGCTGTGTTTTCTGTGCTGCATGGAGTCACATTATACCTCTACCATGAACATTCAGGTGTCCACCATTCATTTATAAGACTATTCACAAATGACAAACATTTCAGGAACTTTACTACAAACAAGTATTCACCTGAAAATGCCTACCAGATGTTTGTTAATCTTCGATTTTAAAAATTTTAGTCAATGGGGGGGGGATGGGGGCAGAAAGACTATAATGTGGCTTAGGTGACAAATCAGACAACAATGGAGTCTGCTTCTCATCAGCAGTACTTGTGTCCCAGGAAACCGGAACAAGAACTTGAATGCTAGAACTAAATATTCTGGGTCTTTCATCAGAGCATCAGATCTCAGTGCTAGTACTGTATCCAGAACATGAACTTATACCTGTCCCCCGCCTTGTATTTTTACCTTTGTGATAGAAAACATATAAACTCTTCCCTCTTCTTTCTTTAGGTCATTCATGAACATTGGTGCACCTACTAGGAGCACATCTGTAACAGAATCTCTGTTAACATCCACTGCACATATCACACTGCCAAAGTATGAGCCAATCTGGAATGGATAAGACAAAGGCAATTTATTTGTCTTTTGTAAAAAACAAAAACAAAAACAAAAACAAAAACAAAAAGCCACTGGTTTTGCTCCTGACCCTACAAACACTTGGACATGTGAACAGTCTAACTGAATTAAATTGGACTATACACAAGAAAAGCTACTTGGGTAGCAGGCCTACTTGTTTGAAGATTAAGCCACTTACTGAATATACTTTTTTTGTATGCTGTGTTGTTGTAGCCATGCCAGTCCTAGGATATTAGAGAAACAAGGTGGGTGATGTAACATCTTTTATTTGTCCAGCTTGTATTGGAGAGAAGGCATGCTTTTGAGCTATACAGAGCTGGGGAGAACAGAAATCTTGTCTCTGTACTAACAGAAGTTGGCTCAGTAAAAGCTATTACCTTACCTACCCTATTTCTCTTTATTATTTTTGACACCTTCATACTGTTGTTATGGCACTAACACAGTGTAATAAGATTACAAATGAAGAAAAAAGAGTGACATGCAATGTATTTCTTTTTTCTGCTAAAATCTGCATGATATAAACTGACCTGTGATTTACTTTTGTATTTTCATCTGTCTTCTGAACATAAAACAATTCAAAAATTTTCGCCACCATGGCAAGGCTTTCACAATGGCAAACAAGAAGTATCCTGATCTTGCAAATTAATCTTGCAGTACCATCTGCCCTCCAGAATACCCTCCCCCAACTAGAGGTATTTACACAAAGTATGACAAATTTTCTTTCTTACCTAATTGCCACGATTCTATGAGAGACTATACAAAAGTCACTGAAACTTTCAAATTCACGACAAGAGCGTAGCAACAGGGACAGACATGAGGTTAAACCTTTTGCAAGAAAAATGATTTTTAAAAAGACATACATTATTGTAGACAACCATGGATAACCAGTTTCAGTGCTGCATCAATAAAAATAGACATCTACAAAATGTGTGTCCATGAACAAAATCATTGTACTTGCCTGATCCCCTTTATAGGACCGAACAACTGTGACTCTGCCCTGTCTGTCAGTCTCATAAACCACTATTCTGCCAGTGTAGTTGGATCTTGGTGCACCAGCAACAAAATAGACAGTGTCCTCAGTTGAGATAACAGCGACAGAATAACCTAGAAAATAAGTCAACATGACAGCTGTGAGATTATCTAGTAAAGTAGACAAAGTTAGGGGTTGACTACTAAGGTTATAAGTTGGAGCATCAATTTAAAGCTCAGTGGCTACTCCACACAAGTACTGTGTGTCCATTCTCATTCTGCACTTCCCAAGTAGATGAACATCTACTCTACTCCTCAAGATTAGGCTTCAGCTGGATTTTGTGTCCAGTTCTGGGCGCCACATTGCAGGAAAGATATAGAAAAATTGGGGAAAGTTCAGAGAAGAGTAACAAAAATGAACAGTGTTCTAGGAAATATTACCTATGAGACAAAAAAGAAAAAAAATATGGTGTTTATTTAGTTTGGAGAAGAAAAGACAGAGAGGACAGGACAACAGTTTTCAAATATATAAAAGGTTGCAACGAGGAAGGAGCAAAGTTTTGTTCTTCATCTCTTGGAACAGGACAAAAAGCAAAGGACTTAAATTGTCAAGGGAGGCTGTGGAATCTCCATCACTGGAGATTTTTAAGAGCAGGTTAGATAAACATTTGTCAGGGATGGTTTAGAGAATACTTAGTCCTGCCCTGAGGCAGGCAGCTGGACTAGATGACCTCTTGTGTCCCTTCAGTCGTATGATTCTAAGAAGTTGAATTGCATAAAGTCTATCCGTGTAAAACAAGGCCAGGTCTACACTACAGACTTACATTGATATCAGTACATTGCTCAGGGGTGTGAAAAGTCCACAGCCTACAGCAACATAGTTATAGTGGGGTAACCACTCCCGCTTCAAGGGATCAATTAGAAAACACTCATGAAACTGGAAAATACATCTATCCTAAACGAACAATGAAAGTCCAAACAAAACTGGTGGTGTCCTGTATATAACAAGATATCTAACTCATTCCTGGCTTTTACAATTCCAAAGTACATATTGTATTAGTGTGGTGTATTGTGTGTTACTAAGCTGTACAGCTAATTGGCTTTGGTGACAACAGAAAAGTAAGTCAGAAAGCTAATAGCAGATATAGTCAAATGTCTATGAAACTGTAGTTATGTTACTAAAATCTTGAACCAAACTGGAAAACAGCCAATGAAGGAATGAACATAAGCTTCTGACCTAAGGTCAGCTAGAGAGCGTACAGACAAACAGAAATCAGGGACATAAACAGACCCCTGTATTATGAACTAAATAGTCTTTTTCAAATTCTGTAAATTCTTACATTCTAGTAATGTATGTGTCCCAATGTTTTCCATCTTATGTCATTCATAATTCATTTAACATTCAGAGTTTTAAAAATAATTAAAAACAGCAGATGTTTCATTCAGTTTCAGTGAATCCATTTACGTACAGAATTCCTCTCTCTCCTCAAATCAGTTGTTAACAGGAGACTGCTAGAAAGTAATTCGCCATGATTGCCTGTGCTTGATAAATGTTAGATACACAAGCAATGTTATGCTACGTAACAAATGTTGCCTCCCCCGTCTTACCTAAATACGAGCTATGGTTTCTGTCTTGAAGAATTTTTTCAAATGTTTGACTAGGAAATGTAATCACTTGGTTTGAGCTCTTCTGAATTACAGTCCCACTCCAATCATAAGCTCCAACAGCACCTAACATCAGAACATCCTTTTAAAAAAAAAGAGAGAGAGAATAACAGAGCAACCTTCTTTATACCTTCAATATGTATAAGGGAAACAGAAGGTACAGCATAAGCATGATACAGTCTGTTGAAATTAATTGTGTTTGGATATTCTTAACCCTCAGATGTGTGTTAAATGAAGTAGTCATAACCTGCCTGTAATCCTGACTCCTGTGTACCCAATAACTTTAATCATTGGGAACAACAGTGCAGACAAAAAACATTGACAAAATTTGACTGAGTAGATGGACCACTAAAAGGAGTGCAATTAAGATTGCTTATGTATAAACACTTTACATATGGTAATTACTTGCAAAAACCATCAACTGGACTATAGCAGAACTTCAGAATTATGAATGCCTCAAGAATGCAGCTTGTTTGTAACTCTGAAATGTTTATAACTCTGAAGATTCAAATCATTACAACTGAACATAGGACTTAATTCAGCCTGGAAACATTACTATGCAAAAGAAAAACGCTGGTTTCCCTTTATGTTTTTTGTGGAATACTTTTAACATAGTACATAGAACTGTATTTGCCTTTTGGGGGCAGTCTCGACTGCTGCATAACTGCATACTTCCAGGTCCAAGTGAGGTGTGTGATTGACTGATCAGTTCATAACTTGTATGTTAGTAAACTTGGCACTATTGTTCTTAAAGTTAATCATGTACTTAGGAAACCCATTGAACTGAGGCCCTAAAAAGGAAAACGGGAACAGAAATATTTGCGCATATGCAACTTGCCTGAATAACTTGACAGCAATTGCTTAATTTTTGCTATGACCCAAAATTAACTCATTAACTGTCTCAACAGCTTAATGTTGCATTAATATTGCAATTCTTCTTATTCATGTAAACTATCTATCGCTATAGCGATAGATAGATAGATACATAGATTTATTTTAGAGAAGAAATTAAAAATGGCTATATTACTAACATGTCTGGATACACTAAAAAAAAGACAGGAGATACTTGTTATGGGTTTTAATCAGGCTGCAACCTTACTATACAGCTGTCTGAGACTACCCAGCAGATAAAATATACAGTGTAGGTCAAGCCATGATACTTTAACGTATTACCATCAGGCTCCACAAGTCCCCCTTATTTCCATCCAGATTCTCCAGCCAATCCGTGGCTTGGATTTTACCATTTACCATCCTTGCAGGAAGGTTAAAGCTGGCAATGAAAAAGGGGGTGGAGGTTTGGCTCCCTGCCATTCCAATCAGAGGAATCCCCAAACCTCTTGCCCCATTCTATTCCTTTATCCAGTGTCTCCTTTTAAGTCTTTTACCAGGCCATTTATCTGGTCCCTAGGTGCTTTCCCTGTGCAGTACTGGCACTGAACATCCATCCAACCTTACGAAAGAAGTTATGACATTTGGCCTACTACCTTATTCTTTTTAGCAAAAAAGTTTCCCTGACACTCATGGTGCAGAAAGTGAAAAAAGCAACACTCCACCAAAGCCTACATTGTGATATGGGAAAAACTCTTTCCTAGCCCTGTTAAAAATGAGAGAGTAACATGATGCCCACAGTTTTGAAATAGTTTGTTTCAATTTTCTGAGTTATTCAAGCTCAAAATATTCAATTAGTGCAGGAGAATTGTTCATGCTTGGTGAACTGAGAAATAGCTAATCTGATTTTGACCAAATTTAAAAGAATTATACTAAAAAATCCGGATTGGTCTGAGAAAATTAAAGGAAACTGAAAAAAACGAGGGCTCTGAATGGAAGCCCTTACTCAAATTAATTATTGTTTCTGGAAACTGTTATAATAAAAAATATTTTTCTGCTTTCCAACATTGAGTATTTTTATGAATGTATAAATATACCATTCTCCAGCCATGTTGTAATTTAATTAACAACTTGCACTCTGTTTTCCCAGATTGTATTGGAAGAAAGTATAAATTAAATTAGATGTGTACATTTCACTGTTGCTTATTATACTTATTAGGTTAAATTATAAATGTACCTATTAATATACAATTATATATTTCAGTCAATACAGTTTTGATCATACCAGCATGACACACTAAATGATTAAATATATCATACATACCATTTTTTGTGAGTAATATGCACTGAAGCCCACTTGTGACATTTCCATCTGGAATGTATCACCTTGATCTGTACCTGTTGCGATAACCATTATTTCAAAAGTTATTCATCAATCATTAAGTCTGTTGAACAGTATTATTGCCACACATTAGGCCACTCCTTTTGCCACTCAAGTCAGATGAAGCTTGACTGGAACAAATTATCACATAAATAATTTGCTTCCAAAAGTTCATTCAAAATATGCACAATGATCATAGGCTATGTCTATACAACAGTGATCTGTCAACAGAGGTTATTGTCAGAATATATCTTCCGACAAAACTTCCATCAACAGATTGCTCCCACACATGAAAGCGGATTGCTCTGTTGATCTGCTCTATTGACAGAGAGTGGCCAGACTGCCCAGCCGCTCTCTTGACAAAATGGCCAATCGAAAGCACAATAGAGAAGGCTGCCCAATGACCCAGAGTGTCCACATGGCTTTTTTGTTGACAGACTCTGTTGAAAAAGGTGTTCTGCCTCATGGGAGAGAGGCAGAAGGCTGCCAATAAAAGTGCTGTCAGTATGGTGACAGAACGCATTTTTAGTGGGGATGCTCCAATGGGTTTTGTCAACAAAACCCTCTAGTGTAGATGTAGCCATACAATTGGACAGACTCCTAACTCCCTTAGACAGAGGGTTAATGGGCACAAAACAGACATCAAAACACTCCAGATCCACAAACCAGTTAGTCAACATTTTAATGGAATGGGGCATTCTGTCAATGACCTAAAGGTATGTGTGTTACTGAAAAAGAATTTTTGCACTGTTCTTCAAAGGGAAGCAGCCGAGCTGGCTTTTATATTCAAATTTGGCACATTAACACATGGTTTAAACCGGGACAGGAACTTTCTGAGTCACTATAGGGGCTCGTCTGCATACTTGGCTTAATCTAATTCTTGACCTCCCCCGCCACCCCTCCACTCTCTGATTTGCTCACCTTGATTATCTTTTTCTGATTTGTCCTCCTTGCTTACTGTTTTTGGTTCTCTGTGCCTTAAATATTGAGTCTGTTCTGGTCTGTCTATGGTCTGAAGAAGTGGGTCGGTCCCACGAAAGCTCACCTAATAAACTATTTTGCTAGTCTTTAAAGTGCTACTTGACTGCTTTTTGTTTTGATAGTATGAAAATCTAATTGGTAAAAAGGTAATAGTAATGTTTATTGAAATTTTAATAATGAATGGGTCACATTACTATTCATGCAAAGTCAGACTGTAATCCTTTGATAAAGAAGAGAGCAAATCCTCAGTTAGTGTAAACTATCAACAGCTCCTCAGCCCCAATAGGTACATTACCTTCTATGCTAAAAATGCGTTCTCCCAGTGTTCCTGCTTCTTCCAAAAGTGCAGCCTCAGACGATACATTAAAAAAATACTTTTCTGTTGGAAGACTAGCAATTCCTTTGATTTCTTTAATTAAATTTTCAGTATCGAGCTCATTTCTGATTAAGTATCCCAAAACCTTGAAATGAGAGAAAAAGAAACCCTAATGTGGATCCATTTCCCTCAGCCTCTCTTTCTCACACACACATACAAACATAAGTATTTGATACGTGACTGGAAAATTGTATAGTTTCTCCTGAGCCTTCATACCTTGCATCATGGATTTTACATCAGCCTCTTGACGCATGTAGATAAAGTTGGAATGCATTAGAAAAAATGCAAAATATTCTGCCATTTATAATAAATATTAAGGTAAATAAATAGAATTTGAATTCCCTCGCTTTGCAAATGGCACAGTCATTTCCATCTATGCTGAATGAACACAAAGTGAACGTATAAAGCTATCAAAGAAGAATGGTAGAATTTCCCATGCTTTCACATGTGGTAAATGACTATCCAAGGTGCAGAGCAGTGAAGCATCAAGCCCAGTATTCTGAATTCACGTTAGTGAGCAACTTACAAACTTCAAAGGATCTTGTCTTTCATATACAATGGGAACTAAAGAAGAATATAATGGAGGATAAACAAATCCTATTTGTTTTGAAGATAACAAAGATAACAAACTAAGAGGTGGGGGAAAGCCGATTGGTGCGGGGGAGCACCTGGATCGGACGGAGACTTCTCTTACACGAGGCTCCATAGACAGGGATTCCCTAGAAGTTAGTCAGATAGGGAACGTGGGAAATAATATATGGGCAAGATCAGATGTGAAACAATCGTGCATAAAAAAATCCAACGCGTCTGTGAAAGGCGGACATATAAATAGTGGTAGTTTTCTAACATGCTTTTACACTAATGCTAGGAGTCTGTCTAATAAGATGGGTGAACTGGAGTACCTCATATCAAAGGAGGAAGTTGACATAATAGGCATCTCAGAAACATGGTGGAATGAGGAAAATCAGTGGGACACTATCATACCGGGATATAAATTATATCGGAAAGACAGAACAGGTCGTGCGGGTGGCGGAGTGGTACTATATGTGAAGGATAATATAGAATCAAATGAAGTAAAAATCCTAAAGGAATCAAAATGTTCCATAGAATCATTATGGATAACAATTCGTTCCTCTAATATGAATATGGCATTAGGAATATATTACCGACCACCTAACCAGGACAGTGATAGTGATGCTGAAATGATGAGGGAGATTAGAGAGGCTATCAAAATAAAAAACACAGTAATAATAGGAGATTTCAATTATCCCCATATTGATTGGGTGCATGTCACCTCAGGACGGGATTCAGAGATTAAATTTCTTGATGCCTTAAATGACTGCTTCTTGGAGCAGCTAGTACAGGAACCCACAAGGGGAGAGTCGATTCTCGATCTAGTCTTGACTGGAACGCAGGATCTGGTCCAAGAGGTAACTGTTACTGGACCGCTTGGAAATAGTGACCACAATATAATAACTTTTAATATTCCTGTGTTGGGAAGAACACCACAGCGGTCAAACACTCTGGCATTTAATTTCAAAAAGGGGAATTACACTAAAATGAGGAAGCTAGTTAAACAGAAACTAAAAGGTAGAGTAATTAAACTAAAATCCCTGGAAGCTGCATGGAAACTGTTTAGAGACACCATACTAGAGGCCCAACTTAAATGTATACCCCAAATAAAAAAACACAGTAAGAAACCTAACAAAGAACCACCATGGCTAAACAGCCATGTTAAAAAGGCAGTGAGAGAGAAAAGGGCAGCTTTTAAAAAGTGGAAGTCAAATCCTAGTGAGGAAAATAGAAAGGAACATAAACACTCCCAAATTAACTGTCATAATGTAGTAAGAAAAGCCAAAAAAGAGTTTGAGGAACAGCTAGCCAAAAATTCAAAAAACAATAGTAAAATGTTTTTTAAATACATTAGAAGCAGGAAGCCTGCTAAAAAAGCAGTGGGGCCCTTGGACGATAAAGATATAAAAGGAGCGATCAAGGAAGACAGTGCCATTGCGGAGCGATTAAATGATTTCTTTGCTTCAGTCTTCACGGCTGAAGATGTTACCGAGGTTCCTAAATCTGAGCCAGCCTTTTTAGGCAACAAATCTGAGGAACTCACTCAGATTGAAGTGACATTAGAGGAGGTTTTGGAATTAATTGATAAGCTGAATAGTAACAAGTCGCCAGGACCAGACGGCATTCACCCAAGGGTTCTGAAAGAACTCAAATGTGAAATTGCGGAGTTATTAACAGTGGTTTGTAACCTATCCTTTAAATCCACTTTGGTACCAAATGACTGGAAGACGGCCAATATAACACCAATATTTAAAAAAGGCTCTAGAGGAGATCCTGGCAATTATAGACCGATAAGTTTAACATCAGTACCAGGCAAATTAGTAGAAACACTAGTAAAGAGTAAAATTGCAAGGCATATAGAAGAGCACGAATTGTTGGGCAAAAGTCAGCATGGTTTCTGCAGAGGGAAGTCGTGTCTGTCTAATCTATTAGAATTCTTTGAAGGGGTTAATAAACATGCGGACAAGGGGCACCCAGTGGACATAATATACCTAGATTTCCAGAAAGCCTTTGACACGGTCCCACACCAAAGGCTTTTATGTAAATTAGGTGGTCATGGGATAGGAGGAAAGGTCCTTTCATGGATCGGGAATTGGTTAAAAGACAGAAAACAAAGGGTGGGAATAAATGGTAAATTTTCACAATGGAGGGGGGTAACTAGTGGTGTTCCCCAGGGCTCAGTCCTGGGACCGATCCTGTTCAACTTGTTCATCAATGATCTAGAAAATGAGGTAAGCAGTGAGATGGCAAAGTTTGCAGATGACACCAAGTTGTTCAGGACAGTCAAAACCAAAAGGGATTGTGAAGAACTACAAAAAGATCTCAGCAAACTGAGTGATTGGGCAGCAAAATGGCAAATGAAATTTAATGTGGGTAAGTGTAAGGTAATGCATGTTGGAAAAAATAACCCAAATTACACGTACTACATGATGGGGTCAAATTTAGCTACGACAGATCAGGAAAGGGATCTTGGAGTTATAGTGGATAGTTCTCTGAAGACATCCACGCAGTGTGCAGCGGCAGTTAGTAAGGCAAATAGGATGTTAGGAATTATTAAAAAAGGGATCGATAATAAGACAAAAGAGATCATACTTCCCCTATATAAAACTATGGTACGCCCACATCTCGAGTACTGCGTGCAGATGTGGTCTCCTCACCTCAAAAAAGATATATTGGCATTAGAAAAGGTTCAGAAAAGGGCGACTAAGATGATTAGGGGCTTGGAAAGGATCCCATATGGGGAGAGGCTAGAGAGACTGGGACTTTTCAGTTTGGAAAAAAGGCGATTGAGGGGCGATATGATAGAGGTATATAAAATCATAAATGGTGTGGAGAAAGTGAATATAGAAAAATTATTTACCTTTTCCCATAATACAAGAACTAGGGGACACCAAATGAAATTGATGGGTAGTAGGTTCAAAACTAATAAAAGGAAATTTTTCTTCACACAGCGCACAGTCAACCTGTGGAACTCCTTGCCCGAGGAGGCTGTGAAGGCCAGGACTCTATTAGGGTTTAAAAAAGAGCTTGATAAATTTTTGCAGGTTAGGTCCATAAATGGCTATTAGCCAGGGATAAAGTATGGTGCCCCAGCCTTCATAACAAGGGCAGGAGATGGATGGCAGGAGATAAATCACTTGATCATTGTCTTCTGTTCTCCTTCTCTGGGGCACCTGGCATTGGCCACCGTCGGCAGATGGGATGCTGGGCTTGATGGACCTTTGGTCTGACCCAGTATGGCCATTCTTATGTTCTTATGTTCTAACAAATATAAAGACAAGTGGCTGACAATAATTTCCTCCCAATCCCAGTCTTACTGATATAATGATGCAAGAACAATAAATATTTTTAATTAAGTCAGTCCTGCCAAAATTTCAGTATTAATTATACCAGTACTTACAGCTATGCCAAATCTGGTTATTTTGTCCTCATTGCATTTAGTTATCACTTCATTCAAACTTGAGCCATCATGTGATTCACCATCAGTCACAACGACCATTACTTTTGTGGCTGTCGGCCGTCCACCAGATTCAGTGGAAAAGGCGTGAGCTCTGTGATTTTATTAAGAAAAAAAAACAAACCAAAACACACTAGATTTATTAAATGTGGACATATATAACATATGCCATTTTGTATGTGCATTTTAATGAATGCTTCCATCACTGACTTACAAAAAGTGCAGCTGTAGGAGTTTTTTTGTTTAATTGTAGCACCACAGACCCAGATTTTTAATGGTATTTAGGTGTTGCTGTACTCAGCATTGCAATGCACAACTGATTCAGGATCCTAATTCGAATTTTTAAAGGGGTTTTAAGCATTTAGGAATCTAAAGCCCAGGGACTATTAATGGGATTTTGGTTCCTAAGTGCCTAAATCACTTTTGTAAATGAGATTTATGATCCTAAATCAGTAGGTGTATCACAGCAGTGCCTAAACAGGTTGAAAAATCTCGCTCAAAATCATTCATTAATAATAGCTGAACACATATTGCACTTTTTGCCTTAGCACTATTCCAACATCAAAACCTGAAAATTTGGGTGAGGGAACAAATATGTGAAAAAAATTGACCCACTCTATTCACAATACCCCCATGAGGGCAAAAGAAATCACAAAAGTTCTATTTTGCAGATATAGAAACTAAAATGAGAAAGGTCCCTCTGACACTGCTGTAAATTTGGACCCCGTTGCATTCAGAATATGGCTCTAAATGAATAACCCAACATCCCTGTGTCAAGTAGTGTTTAGAACACTATTAAAAGAGCTGTACTATTCTGAAAAATTATTGTGTAAAGCTAGCACCTGCTTATTTAACAGATCATTCCTTGTGTGTGTATTCAGAATTACTTGACTGCATAAAATAAGTTTTTTATACTTTTTACTGCTGTTAACACTGCAAAGCCAAAAGTCCCTTTGAAGAAAGGGTTTGATTCTGACCTGGTTCTCTCACAACCACCAAAGCTTTATCTTGTGAACATTTAAATGTGTGTATGCTCATTGAGTCTATGAGTAAAATTTGCGCCTTAAGTCATTTTGCATCTTTCTCAGAAGTTGATCCTTCTGAAAAGTTCTGAGCGCTTTGTTTCCCAATGGGACCAGAGGCAGTAGAGGTTGAACCTCTAGTCTGGCACTGTCTGACAACATCCGTAATCTGGCATGATTTTTAGTTAGCTAGACAACCACTCATCATGGATGCTGCCAAGTTTTCTGTGGTCCCATAAAGTTTGTTTACAGCCACCAGTCCTGGCTGTCAGAATTCTGTGCTGTTATTTAGCTGTAATTTACCCCAAAATATCTTTAAGAGCCCAGTAAGCAGTGGAAGTGTTGGTAATGCTGCTAGACAATACTGACTTCCCATCATCTGGCAAATTCACTCATTCAACCCTGCTCAGTTCCCGAGAGTGCCAGGCTAGAGAGGTTCAACCTGTACTAAGCTCTGAAGAGGTGCTCAACACCTTCAGAAATCAGAACTTTATATGCCAAAGTAGCAAAATGGGCGTACTTTACCTTGCATAGTTAATTGCTTGGAAAGTATTAGTCAAGACTCCACTTCCTTGAAAGGTCTGTGACATTGCCTCAACAACTTCATCTTTTGTTCTGTAGCTGTTCAAGCTGAACACGACCCTTGGTTTATTAGCATATTGAATTAAGCCCACCTAAACACCACCGCAAAAAACAATTAGATTGTCATGAATTCAAATCAACTGCACAGAATTAAAAAACCAAATCATTTGTCAAATTAGGGCACAAGAGCTGCACAGGATGAGAAGTCAAAGTGCTCTTACAAACTGGAGGAATGGTTTAAAGTAAGATGAAATTTAATGCAGATTAAAGTTTAATACAGTAAGATGAAATTTACAGAGCACTGTATTTGGGAAGGAATAATCAGTTGCACAGACACAAAATGGAAAATGATGAATGCCTAGGAAGGAATACTAAAGAAAAAGATCTAGGGGTTATAGTGGGCCACAAACTACGTGTGAGTCAACAGTGTAATAGTGTTGCAAAATAGTGAACGTCATTCTTAGACATATTAGCAAGAGTGTTATAAGCTAGACACAAGAAGTAATTTTAGCACTCAGTATTGATAAGGACTCAACTGGAGAACCAGTTCTGGACATAACACTTTGGGAAAAATGTGGAGGAACTGGAGGCAGACACCGGAAAGCACAAATGACAAAAGGTTTATAAAACATGACCTATCAGGAAAGATTACAAAAACTGAGCTTGTTTAGTCTGGAAACTAGAAGATTGAGAGAGACTCCATGATAACAGTCTTCAAAGTATGTAAAAGGTCATTACAAAGAGGAGGCTGATCAATTGTTCTTCTTAACCACTGA
Source organism: Carettochelys insculpta (assembly GCF_033958435.1). NCBI lineage: Eukaryota > Metazoa > Chordata > Testudines > Carettochelyidae > Carettochelys > Carettochelys insculpta. The sequence goes on from NC_134141.1 coordinate 97,907,854, forward strand.
AGAGAGGATAAGAAACCATGGTCTTAAACTACAGCAAGGAAGATTTAGGTTAGCTATTAGGAGGGTAGTTAAGCAACAGAACAAATTACCTAGAGATGTTGTATAATCTCTGGCCTTTGAAGGTACAGGAGAGGCTCCATTACCTGGCATCCAGATGGAACAGGGGTTGTGCGATAATCAAATTTTCTGGTTAGTTGAGCAGGGCCAACAGCTGACAGTGGCTAGAGGGCCAGCTCCACTCCCAAGGGATGGGGAAGCCAGCCTGCTGCCACCACCCCAGCAGAGCTGCCAGCCCTGCTCTGCTGCCCGATGGCAGCTGGTCCTGGCCAGAAGGCCAGCCTGGCAGCACAGCCCCAGAGCACCTATTCTGTGTGGCAGTTAGTAGAAAGCACTAGTTATCAGAGTGCTGGATAACAAGGCTTTTACTGTATGTAAGACCAGGTGAGACAAATAACTGTCAGGGATGGTCTAGATTTGTGATTCTCATACCTTTTTTTTTTTTAATCACACCCTCCTTTCTTTGTGTCTGTAGTTGTTTCTCCCACACTTAGCTTTGAAGGCAAACCAGAGAGAGCTGCTGGCCAAGCAGCCAGCTCTGGAGTCAGCACCATGTCAGCAGCAGTACAGAAGGAAGGGAGGCAATGTAAAAAGCAATATTTGCCATCATTTTGCCACAGCAGAGTCAGCACCCCCTTGTCACCTTTATTTTTGCGCTGCTTCTGCCACGCTGAGGCTGACAGCTGGAGTTCTACCATCACCTCCAGGGAAGAGAAAGGAGATATGGAGCTTCCAGGTGAGGAACTGGTAAGTGGGAAAAGCATGAGCCTGGGCTGCCTCCCAGTGAAGGACTGAGTGGGCGGAGAGACCAGCCCAAGCCCAGAGAGGAACTGAAGAGAAGAGGGGAAAGATAGACAAAGCCTGGTAAAATAATTCCTCCTTATCATCAGATTAAGAACTGTTATTAAACTTTTCCCCAAATCATCACTGTCAGAGAGACGCAAGCATGGAAAATTTTGCTCCGAAGTTGTAGGCTTTGGAAAGGTTTTACAATAACTTTACCCACACTGAAACTAGTGAACTACACAACTCTGGAGTGATAAGAGGTGTATTCTGCTCTCCATACATGAGCACAGTTTAAATTTAATGATTGTTACAATTTTATTATAAAATAGAGAATAGAGCTTCAAGCAGCTTGGAAATAATCTAGTTCTCTCTTTTGACACAATCTTTGTACTGGAGTAAATTCATCTAAATAAAATATTCATTTTGAAACATTAGTTAGCATTGTGACAGAAGCCCAGATCCTGAAAGATGCTGAACAGCTACAAACCTTAGTGACTCTGATGGGAGATCTAGCTATTCAGTATCTCTCAGGGTCAGACCACAGGTTAGCTTTATATTATCAAACTTAACTTCCCTTAAGTCTCTCATACATGGCTAATAAAACTATGTTATGTCTCTTATGTTTCAAAAATTGGTTTTTTACTTACCTGAGTTTTCGTGGGGCCTATATCTAAGCCTTGGACAAATTTTTTCAAAAATTCTCTCACAGCAGTCCAGGGATAAATGCTGTTTGACTCATCGCACACAACAACAACATCTATGAAGGAGGAACAGTCTAAAAGAGAAAAGGACACTGAACACACAATTTACACCTTGGCCGCATCTACATGTGCACACTACTTCGAAGTAGCGGCGTCAACTTTGAAATAGCGCCCGTCATGGCAACACGTGTTGGGCGCTATTTCAAAGTTGAAATCGACGTTAGGCGGCGAGACGTCGAAGTCGCTAACCCCATGAGGGGATGGGAATAGCGCCCTACTTCGAAGTTGAACGTCGAAGTAGGGCACGTGTAGACAATCCGCGTCCCGCAACATCGAAATAGTGGGGTCGGCCATGGCGGCCATCAGCTGAGGGGTTGAGAGACGCTCTCTCTCCAGCCCCTGCAGGGCTCTATGGTCACTGTGTGCAGCAGCCCTTAGCCCAGGGCTTCTGGCTGCTGCTGCTGCAGCTGGGGATCCATGCTGCATGCACAGGGTCTGCAACCAGCTGTCGGCTCTGTGGATCTTGTGTTGTTTAGTGCAACTGTGTCTGGGAGGGGCCCTTTAAGGGAGTAGCTTGCTGTTGAGTCCACCCTGTGACCCTGTCTGCAGCTGTGCCTGGCACCCTTATTTCGATGTGTGCTACTTTGGCGTGTAGACGTTCCCTCGCAGCGCCTATTTCGATGTGGTGCTGCCCAACGTCGAAGCTGAACGTCGACGTTGCCAGCCCTGGAGGACGTGTAGACGTTATTCATCAAAATAGACTATTTCGATGTCACTACATCGAAATAAGCTATTTCGATGTAGCATGCACGTGTAGACGTAGCCCTTAGGAGCCAAACCCAGCTAGGTGTTCATACTTTAGTCCACATGGAAGCAAACACACAGGAGGTTTGCCTGTGTGAGGTGAGAATAAAATCCCAGCCTGATACTGAACCCACTTATACCTGTGTTACACAGATGTAAATGCACCAAAATCAAGGAAGTTACTACCGATTTTTACCAAGTGAGATCAGACTCAAGCCTTGACTATGAACCTACGGATTTGGCTCTTTTTACACTGAACTTTAAAAAATCCAAATGTAATCACTTTAGGATTCAAGTACATGACAACATTTCTCTTCGTTTCAACTGATTTACGTATTTCTGAATCTATTTTACATGCAGTGCCTTACTTTGAAGAGCAGGTGAAAAGCTTCTTAAGATCTGGAAACTTGAACTGATTTCGGAGCAGACTCCTGTTGCATAGTACTGACTTCCACACTGCTGGGCCCACAAGGGCCCACAAGTCTTGAAAAGTAAAATAAGAATATAAAAACAACATGTATCCTGTCATTTCACTCCTTTAGGTACCTTTATGAGAGTACCACATTCAGATACACCACAGGAGATTAGAATAGCTCTAACAGGTAGATATTATTTTGACTGAGACTGACCACGAGGTGGCACTGTTACCGTGAGTTGGTTCTTACATTCACACACACATTATATAGAGAGAGACTGTACATATATACACGTGTGTGTATATGCACGTGTGTACACACAGAGTAACAGTTTGCCTTTAGTATCTACTGCAGAATACCTGTGCTACCTGTTAATGACGTGTGGCAGTGGTGGCTCATGCAGTGTGAGTTTGTGTCTACATTATGAATAAATACAATTTAAAAAACAGATTTAATAAATTTTGAATTCTTTATTGCAAACGAAAATATATTTCAAAACTGTGGTTGAGACATAACTTTTTTGTTTCTCTGTACTAACTCCAGTGTTGATCCTAAGAGGGCTGTTATAAAAATAAGGAGAAAAAGAAAAGGACAAATGTGAAGACATACTTTTAGAGACACATGGTTAGGTTCGTCCAATAAAAGATAATACCTCACTTATTTTGTGTCTCTAGTATCCTGGGACAAATATGACTACAACAACAGTGCATAAGGCTATTTTTTGTCATTTACAACCTTTAATTTTTTTCTGTTCCTTCTATGCATCACAAGCATTCACAAGTTAAAGCACCTAATTAGAAAAATGGATTTGAAAAACAAAACTGAATATACGCTATTAAATGTATAAACAGGACTGTATGATGCACAAGAGTGGGCTCCTTTACATACCTTCGCTAGCTTATTGATCTAAATTTGACAAACATGAAATGAGTACACCCTAAAGCTGCTCTTAGATGAGAGCTGTTCAGTAGCTTATGTGATATGAGCAGATGTCTCCGTCAAGTTCTTGTTGCACAGGCTTCCACAACACAAGGACCAGTTCAGCCAAACCAGAGTTGATTAACAAGAAAAACAGAACCCTAGAATTTGTCTTTTCCTGACAGGTTTAAGGCATACTGATGGAAGCATGAAGAAGCTTCCAATGCCACTGTTATACTATACCTAATCTATCATTAGTCAAGAGAATACTTTCTAGTACTGACAATATAGCATCTTTCAAAAGCCCCACCTAAATACTTCTACAGAATTGTGAAACAAAGAAAAGAAGGAATGTTCTGCCCTTAGAATACAGGTTGGTTGTGTCTACACTGCATTCTGCTTTCAGAAGTAGAATGCAAATGAGCAAGATCAAAAATGCAAATGAAGCACGCCTCTATGTATCTTGCACCTCATTTGCATATTCTCACTTCCAGAAGATGCTTTTCCAGAAGCAAAGACACCCCTGTGGATGGGGTTCCTTCAAAAACAAAACCCTTCTTCCTGAAACAAAATAGTTTCCTACTTGCTCTCTATCTTGCACAGTGAATGTATTCAATTATTACAGGTAGGCTACTTAGATTATTTTATATTTTAACAAACTAAAAGCAAACAAACAAACAGCATTTTTAAGGCTCATGACAGATGGATTAATTGAACATGCTGTATGATTTACAAATCTATCCCTAGAATGGTTTGCTGGAATATTTTAGATCAGTAGATTGCAATTGTTTATATTTTAAAAAGGGCAATTAGAACAAAATGTGACTCACTTGTGTAGGATAAACCAGGTTGACTACTGCTACTCTAGTATTCATTCTGTTACAACAGATGTGTCTTAGGCAGGAGCAGATTCAAAGGGGCTTGTGGTTTTTTTATGGTTTTGTTTGTTTTTTCTAAGGACGATGTAAAATAAAAAAAATAAAGTATACACTTTGAAGCTCTGTGTGCTGTCATCCTTCAGTACACCAGAACAGCACACGGGGGTGGGTAGAACAAAAGTAGCTTCTATGCCTGCCTTCTGCCCACAAACCATGATCCTGGGGTCAGCCAGAGGACAGTCAAAACTCTTCTGATTCCCAAAGCACCTTCTCCACTAGGGATGCCAAGAAAGTATGGTGTTGAAACACAGCACTATAAATGAGACATATATTGGCCAGCTCTGGCTCTTGGTTTTATTGTAGGCTTCAGATACCCTGCACACATTTTTGCAACTCCAGAAACATTGCATTAATGTACAAAACAATTATATTCCAATTTATCTAAAACCTGTTTTTCCTTCCTGTTAAACAATCTTAACATAATCAGACTTGTGATATCCTGTCAGGGAATTGTACATGGATCAGGAACGCTTTTGAACAAAGAGCGTCTCAAGCGTGGGTGTGTAGATGGTACCATTTACATAATTCTACACGAAATAGCTACATTTTTTATCACTGATGTTTATAATGGGTAATAAATAATGCTGCCTCTTACATCTAAAAGGCAAAAAAATCCAGGATTTGGTCACAGTTTTATCTCCCTAAAGCATCAAAGAATAGAGCTTTTAGTGCCAATTCCACTGAAGTATGACTGTTAAGCACAAGTAGCCCCGCTGATTTCAATGGAGTTACTTGTTTGACATTAGACATATTTTTAAGCACTGTGATCCATCAAAGCTTGTATTGGCTAAAAGAGACCAGCCATGATAATAAATTCTTGAATATAATAACATAAGGGACAACAGAGAAAATATTATATCAAAAAGATACATGGGACATGCTGAAAAATGAAGGTTACTTGTCAGAGTTCTTCCATATGGCTCTGCATATTCCTCCTTATGAACACTGAATTGCCTTGTGGTGCCTTACAGTAAAACACCTTCTAGCAATGTCAGAGTGCTCTTATCCTCACACCCCGTTCCTGCACCATTAGGAAGCTCTCCTTCATAGACTCACTCCTCAGTACATCACGGCCGTGTCTACACTATAGTGATCTTTCAAAGGATGACCTTATGGAAGATCTCTTCCGGAAGATCTTCTTTCGAAAGAGCATGTCCACACACAAAAAGTGGACCAAAAGAGCAATCTGCTCTTTCAAAAGAAAGCATCCACACATACCCTGCTCTTTTGAAAGAATGGGCCAGGGGCTGAAAAATCTGGTACCATGAATACTGCTCTTTCAAACAAAGGTCCCCTGGAGCATCTACATATGCTTTTTTTCTGAAAGAAACTTTAGGGAAAAAGCATTTCTCCTCATTTGGGAGAGGAAAAGGGCCTCCTGAAAAAGCACTGCAAAAGGAATTCGAAAGAGCACATTTGTGGATGCTCCATTTGTTCTTCTGGAAGAGGGCCTGATTTTCCAAACGGACTTGCTAGTGTAGTGCAGTGTACCCGTAAGTGGGAATATGCAGAGCCACTTCAAGAATTTATTTTTACCTCAAACTGAAAAGAAAGTATAGTAAAGTGTCTGCTTTATATATGTGGTTTCACTACATTAGGCAGTGTATTTTGTATATGATATATAAATCTTAAAACTGGAGTATATATGCATCATAACAGTGAATCAATAGGATAGATAAACATGTTTATCATCCACCACTTTTCTGAGCTCTCTCACTGCTGTGGTGACTCTGAGCATAACTGTTCACAGTAGATAAACAGGCTGTACATAATGTAAACTGTAAGGAATTGTTTTTGCAGCACCTGCAGAATACAAGGATGGCATGTGATAGCTGCATTTGGAGCTAACGGAGAATGAAAGGTTTTAAAGCCATCTGAGGGTATAGAGGATCATACTTCATTTATCAAAAGACAGGATATTTTAGAGGGTCACAAAAGTAGAGTAGGATATATTTATATATATGAATTTCCATCCCAGTGCAGTTTTAACTGCCTACAGATCTCATTCATCTGTCTCTCTCTCAAGTGGTATTTTCAAAAAGCCCTCACCTATTGAAAATTAAAAGTAAAAGGGCACTAGTTTCATATTGCTTCCACTGCCTCAAAATTGGCGTAAATGTTTAACTGTAATTCTGTATTGTGAGCTAGAGAAAAATTCTGCAGCTGCCGACTGCTTTAGGCTAACATTTTTTAAAGTTGGCCATGAGATTTTATGGGCAAAAAAAAAGGCAACCAAAATTCAAAGAAAAAGACCTAATTTTGTGGTAAGATTTAGAGCTTTAGCTCTACTACTCAATCTCAATGAAGTTCGCCTTGACACCTCTCTGGGGTTCCCTTGTAGCAGTTAGGAAGTAGCTCGTACTGAAGGTGCTGCACCACACCACAGGGAATTATAAGAGTCATTCTCACTCAAGTTCCCCAGCATGCAAGCTACCACATCCCTTTGTGGGTACAGCTGGTCTTCCCCCACAAGCTGGAATGGTGAAGGTGAAGCCATGAGGACACCCAATGGGGGAGACCTATTCACGTAAGCGGATGCTCTATCTTTGAAAATATAGACTTCTATAAAAGGCACCAGCTGGAAATTAGGAGAGAAAAACTTTTGGATTAATGGGCTCTCAGCCCACCAGGGTAATCTGCTGTCAGGCTATGAAACATTTTGCTATCCACAGGCATGGCCTCCTACGCTTCCAGTGGTCGCGGTTCACTGTTCCTGGCCAATGAGATCTATGGAAAGAAGAAGACCGCATGTGCCCGCAGTCTGTGCCACTTCTTGCAGCTCCCATTGGCTGGAAATGGTGAACCCCATGGCTACTGCGAGCTACAAAGGACCATGCCTACAGACAATCAACATCAGCAAAATGTCTCGTGGACCCCCACCAATTTACCCAAGTGGACTGAAATCCAAAATTTGTCATCTCCTGGATTAACAGACTGACCTACTGCAAAAGGAACTTAGATTGAGGTTATTATAATTCACTCACATTTCGCATGACTGCTGTCAAAAGAATACAAGGAAAAAAAAAATCAATGACTATAGCCTGGGCCATCTCCTCTTTTCTCTGCAAACTTTACTCTGTTCCCTGGGCATGCGCATTATGATACAGCCTTTAATTACAGGATCATATACTTTTTTTTTTTGTTTGAAAAACAACACAGGATCATTGGATAGATGCAGAAGGGAGCAACTCCTAATTTACAAGTGTTTTACTTTTCAACTTAAATGACATTTGAGGAACTTGACTTAATGTATGTTTCAAAGGTAATATGAAATATGTATTATGCTATATTCTTTAATGAAACATTTTCAGCTGAGAGTTAATTTAAAAATGAGGAAACTTTCTGCTGCTACATTTTCATCAATGGTCAGCAGTAGAAATTAATTGATTACTACTCACTCAATATAGCTTTGTCACTTACCAAAAATCCTCCAGTTTTTGAGTTTCTTATTAGGGTCAAGCCAAGATTCATCTGTTCCTTTATTTCCGTAACATTTGGGATGCTTGTTAAAGCTAAAAATAAGAGAGATTAAAGGGTAGCAAACCCCGCTACATAGCTATTATATTTTTCTCAGTTACAGAATCAACACTTAAGCTTAAGGAACCAGAATTTGGACGAAGTATTTTTCATAAAATTCATCCCACAAAATCTTCTGGGTCAAAACAGAAGACAGATAATTGGCATTAGAAATATGCAATATTACCTGACTTTGTCACATATTGGCTACGTCTACAGTAGCCCCAAACTTCGAAATGGCTATGCAAATGGCCATTTCGAAGTTTACTAATGAAGCGCTGAAATACATATTCAGCACTTCATTAGAATGCGGGCGGCCACGGCACTTCGAAATTGATGCGCCTTGCCACCGCGCGGCTCCTTTTCGAAAGGACCCCGCCTACTTCGAAGTCCCCTTATTCCCATCTGGTCATGGGAATAAGAGGACTTTGAAGTAGGCGGGGTCCTTTCGAAAAGGAGCCCCATCGGGACGAGCCGCGCGGTGGCGAGGCGCATCAATTTCAAAGTGCCGTGGCCGCCCGCATGCTAATGAAGCGCTGAATATGTATTTCAGCGCTTCATTAGTAAACTTCGAAATGGCCATTTGCGTGGCCATTTCGAAGTTTGGGGCTAGTGTAGACATGGCCATTAGCATTTATGAGAAGATTGCCTGCTTTCAAGAGCCACAGAAATAGACAAAGAAGCCAAACTCCTTTAGCGGTAGTTTAACTATATAAATTACAAATGTTTTGAGTAGGCTGAGTGCCCACTCTCATTGTTTATACTACCTGGGATATCAGATTTTTCTCAACTGGATAAAGCCAAATCATAGAAATTTCAGACACAAAATATATGATGATGGGAAGATTTGCATGTGGAGAGAAATGCTTTGTTCCAGAGGCACCTAAAATAAAACTTAAAACAGGTCTCTGACCATACGGTATTCTTTATCATCCCATTGTTTCTTTATGCTGCCCTGACTATTTGCTACATCTGATTGTTGGCTACAGTTTCATTTTACAGTAAGACTGTAAATTGTTCCATAAATTGTTTTTAGGTGTTTGCAAATGTTAGCACACTGATCCCTAAATGGAACCCATAAGCACTGCTGTAATAGAAATAATATATACTACCATTTCTACTACTACTAATTATACAATTACCATACAGCTGATATAAATGTACCAGGGAAATCTATGAGGAAAGAAAGATAAGGCAGCAAAATTAAGAGTTATAGAGAAACAGCTACAAGTAGCGTCAAAGTTATGTTACTTAGAAAACATGGACAATACAGTGACCTTCTGAAATTTATCAGGGTAGTTACGTCTGTGCTGATGGCCTAACTGGAGTTTATTAAATAATCTGGCCTGCTATGTAAGTGAGGCAAAATAGACAATTGCAGCAAGTCTGCATTAATTATAACTTACTTTGTAAATTCAGTTTTTTACACGTGTTTTCAAGTGATTCAACAGGACATGTATAGATATCTCCCATTCTGTTAGCTGGATATCCACTCCAAGGCGAGCCAACGATCAACCTCAAAAAACAAACAAACACACACAAACGGAAACTGACTCACTCTTTCCTTGCATTCTAATGAAGAGTAGCATACTCATTAAAGGTAAATGGAAAATCAATGAGAAAGCCTGAAGCCCCATAGATAAGTTAAAGAGGAACTCACAAGATTTAGACCATACAAATGTTTTGAGTAGCTTGATTGGCTAAAACCAAAAGACAGAAAAGGATTCCCTTTCCAAATGTCCCAACATTGTGCTTTGCTCAGCTGTGACTTCCCAGAATGCACCACACAAAGACATCACAAGTATCATAGCAGAGAACCCTGGTGGAAAATGGGGAGAGTGTCTGGGAATGGGAAAGTTAAGTATTCAGAGAATGTTTTAATCAGTTGTGTGGTTTTTAGTAATACGTTATATCAATCACTAAGTCAAACAAACATAGCAATGGTATCAGTAATCACAAATATATTAGCAGTAATTAATTTTAAAATATATATATATATAGAGAGAGACAAATAATAAATTGGGAAATTACAATCTGCAGTTTCTTGACAGTAAAAAAACATTCTAAAGAGTTGTCAGGTAATCAGTTCACTTATTTCTTTTCAATTATTCTTTTTAACTGATAGGAGACATTATACTCAGCATCTTTACAGAGACAGTATATTGCCCAAGTCTGAGCTTGAACTCTGCTATTACCCTTGAAAACGCCGGAAATTCTGTAAACTATGATAACACATTGTGTTGTGTCTCTTTCACCCCAGACAAGAATTTTAAGATGAGTAACCTCTAGTTAATTTGTCAAAAGTCTTCTCATGATTCCCTCTCCCCTGATTCTAGTGAATTCAAGTGACACACACACCCACCCTTTGCAGCATTCAGACTTCTCTGTCACCTCGCATTTGGGGAATGCAGAACAAAAGTCAAACATTAGCCAGTTAATTGCAGATACCTTGGGACATGAACTATAAATACATGCATTTCACTTTCTTAGGGTTACCATATTTGAACCTTCAAAAAAAGAGGGCGCCTCTGAGAGGTAATGTATCTGTACGTATCAAATTATATTGTATTAATGTACTAATATATATAGTACATTAATACAATGTGAGTTGGTAGATATGGTTACAGCGACACTCCCTCTTAGAGGTGTCCTCTTTTCTGAAAGTGCACGTATGGCAACCCTAAACTTTCTCTAACCTTGGACAGACAGTGACAATAGTTTAGGACTGGAAGTAAAGGAAAATTCTATATACCATAGAAAATGCAGGAGAAATGTTGGTAAACAGAACTATTTTCATGCGTATAACAGTGATGTCTCAAACACCAGATTATGAAACCACTTAATTAATGATTAGAAAGGAAAGCCCTCCTGCTTTATTATACATCTGGTTTATTATACACCCTAACCACCTTTTGATTGTAGAATATTAACCAGAGACAGTAATCAGCATTTATATGGAAGGACAATGAAAAACCAAAGATACTGCAAGGAGAATGTCCTATTTCAAAATGTTTTGGAGTTTAATAGAAAATATTAATCTTTCAATTTTTTTTTTAAATTGAATTCAACCCAGTTGAATTCTAAAGAAGACTGCATCCACCACCTCCCAGAGAATTCTATAGGATAGTGGAAAGAAACAAAAGTCAAAAATTATAGCAGCCATATTTTTCATTATGTATTTTGAAAAGAATTTCTATATAACTTTTCTACATTGCCATAGGCTTCACTTGACTTAATTGCTATTCAATTCCACAGGAATTCAATAAATCTGGTTTGTAAAAATATTACATTTTTAACAAATAAGGGATGTTTCAGTTATTCAGACAAAACAGTACCTCACAATATATTTAATGGCAACCAAATAAAAGGGTATGAAGGACAAATAACCCTATTTCGCTTTCTCAGCATAAGTCAGATAGCAAAAACATAACAAAACTTTAGAATGTAACTAAGCCTTTCCTGCATATGAGCTTTTTTAAGGCTGCTTGTCTCAGTTATCTTGCTAAAAACAGAGCTTATATACATCACCATCACCACCACCACCACCACCACCACAACCACACCAAAAAAGCTTGAAATACTTTGTTTTGTAAGTGGCCAGTATTTTATGTACTTCCAGCAATTCCAAACGTGTCATATGGTATTATAAATATCTCTTTATAAAATGTGAGAATGACAGATTTCTGTGTAGTCCAGAGAGGTGGATCTATGATTATTGACAAAGGCCAACTGCAATGAAGAAAAGCAGCTTTATGACTGCACTACAACACTAATAACTATGCTGTCCAATACAGCGTGTAACTCTGCTCCAATCCTATTCTCACTGTAATCAATGAACAAATTCCTGGGAGAGGCAAGATTGGATTCAAAAAACTCCATATTTACCAGAAGTGAACTGAGGTTACAATATTGTTGTTGTAAATAAAGAAAACCTAAAATACAAGAAAGTTCTAATATACATCAACAAAATTTCACTCTATCCCTCTCGGCTGTTTTACCGCCACTTTCCTCTCTTTGTGTGTGCCTCTCCAGGGCAAAATAACAGAAGACCATTTATAGTAAACCACCCACTTAACTAACTAATGGAGGGGGTGCCCCTAAAACCCAAAAGTATGTTAAATCAGAAGGTTTACTGCCCACCCCACACCAGGCCTCCCCTCAAAAAAATGCCCACGACTCACTGCTGATGGAGCTGGAACTGCCTCCGCAGCTGGGGGCCCTGCCATGGTTGGAGACTCCATTGTGGCAGCAGAAGCCACTGCTGCTGGAGGCTGCGTTGGGGCCTGGAAGGGCCACCTCCACCACCGGCACCACCACATGCTCCGTCCTCCACGGGTGGGGCACATATATCTGTGCCATCTGCCCATGTATGCACACCTCCCAGTGGGAGGAGTGCATGGCAGCTCCAGCTGATGGAAGCAATAGCCCCTCCAGCCGCAGCAGTGGTAAGTCATTCTACATACTTTTTTTGGGGTGGGGAGGGGAGATTTAGGATTTTACAGGCCCCAGTTAAGCAGACTCTGGGAACAACGCGGAGGATTGACAAATGTCCGTTTTTCCCTGAAGTCCATCATGGTCCATAAAATTGAGGGTTTACTGTACACCAAAATCAGGGAAATTTCATTGTAAAACCAAACCAAAACAAAAACTGTCAGTGAATCTTAGGGGCATGAATAACATTTGAAACAAAATGTATCTGTTAGAATTGATGATGTTTCAAGTTGATGTTATCTACTTAAATATTTTGCAATGCTATTTTGCATATAATCTGTAAATATGTCAATCTCTGTAAATATGTATCTTATGAACAACTATTGGTAATTTTTTTCTAAAAGTTTCCAAAAATATATGTAAGCTATGAAAAACAAGCTACTTATTGAAACAAGATGACTGTCCTTAATAGATTTTGGAAATTCTCCATATATTAATCTATATCTGTCACATACTTGTCAGAACTGTGTTGGAGTCATCCTGTAATCATGTGTTATATATAAGCCAGATATTTACAGTATATTTAATTCATATAGAAACATCTGAAAATATGAAACCAGCAAAAGAAAACTGGTTTGAGCATTGGTCTGTTAAACCCAGGGTTGTGAGTTCAATCCTTGAGGAGGCCACTTAGGGATTGGGGCGAATAGATGTCAGGGATGGTGCTTGGTCCTGCCAAGAAGGCAGGGGACTGGACTAGATGACCTCCTGAGGTTCCTTCCAGTTCTAGAAGATGTGTATCTCCAATTAAAAAAAACAAAACAATTTTGTACTTAAATAGCTGACCTGCAGTCATTTTAATGCCTATAATAGTAAATTAACAGTTATTGTTTCCTTATTTGTCAGTTGCCAGAAGTTCCCTGACAGTGGAAGTGTTGCTATTCTGTGATCATTCCCTATCTCTGCTCTTCCAGGAAAACTAATTAGCGGAATTATTTGCTCCTTCGGGTACATCTCAGGCCCCTATGTGGGAATTTCCGTGGGGAGGGGGGTGCTTTTGTTGTACATAACCACAATTTTTTTAAATATAAAAGAGTTCAAAATAGTCATGTAGAGAAACTATATAAGATAGGTTAATGAAACAATTTGAGTGGAAGCAGTAATTGGTAACATAATTTTGTTATAACATACTAAAAATGTATACACTTATAAAGGTTTTGCAGAAATTACCGTCTGGGATCTTGCTGTAATATCTTAAGTGAAAAACAATATTCCAAAATATTCGTTCCCCTCCCTTTGCTCTTGCTAGCAGCCAAGGGCACGCTTGAAAACATAGTCCCTTCCCTGATGTTGGGCCAGCTCTCGAGCCCTGGAAGCTGGCGAAGGAACTACAGCTCCCAGGGTGCCTTGGGTTCCTCCATCATACCCCAGAGGTTCCCCCTGCACAGCACAGCAGGAAGGAAGGCAGAGAACCCATATTTGGACGGAAGGGTGTGTTCACACCCTTAACACACCTGCCCCCTCCCATTCCGTGTGTGGATGTGCAGCTAGACAGTCTGCGGTAGCTCATGACAGCAAGCCTCTGAACCCTGGTCAGCAGACTCAGGCTCCTTCTAATGCTCTAAAATCAGAAGTGTAGACTATATTTTTTGGCTGCAGCTTGAGATGGAGTTTTGACTCTGAAACCTAGGGAGGCTGCCACCATTCCCAAGTTTCAAAGCCTGAGCTACATCTACACAGATATTCTTAGGGCTGCAGTGTAAGTCCCATCCCATGACCACCTGGTCTTAGAGGCTCCTTGCTGCAGACTCTGTAGATGTAATCTTAGGAATTGTTTATATTCCAGTTAGATAACCACAGCAGACTGATTCCAGCTGACTCAGGCTCAGACAAAGCAGTTATTGAATTGTGTTTGTAGATGTTCAGGATTAGCTGAAGACAACGTTCTAGGGCCTTCAACTTGGGCTCCAGCCTGCGTGTCTGTGCCACAGCCTGGTAGCTCAAACTCTGTGAACCTGAATCAGTGGGCATGGGCTATCCCTTGGTATCTAACTGCAGTGTAGACGTACAAGTAAGGCCAGAAGCTCTCATAACCCACTGCACTAATTTTCATTTCCTCTGAAAAACTTTGGCCATGTCTATACTGGGAAAGTAAATCACATTAGAAACCTTATTAAATTAACATGCTATTTTAAATTAACCTGATGTTAAACATGACTCAGCACCTGTTGTAGAAAGGGACAAGCGGTATTTAAGAACATGTCAATTGGTCACCGTTAACCCTTGGGTTCCCATGACAGGTTCACCATGTTCTATAATATCAACCATGAGAACAGTAAAATCAATGATGCCAGAGGGGCTACTCAAGTATAGATACCCGGGGTCCCGGGCAGGCAAGACTAACTTGTGCAGCTTCCTGATGTACTGTGGCTTCACTTCATTCAAGCCAGTTTTGATCTAGCCAAAACTATGCTAACTTGGTTATGTCTGCATTTGCTGTGCAATGTGTGTTAGCGGTAAAAAAAGTGAATCCAAAGGTAGGAAAGGGATAGCTCATAGTCAATGTTATAATGTTGCTCTATAAATATATGGTACACCCACAGCTTGAATACTATTTGCAGTTCTGGTCACACATCTCAAAAAGATAAATTAGAACTGGGAAAAAAACAGTGAAGGGCAACCAAAATTATTGGGGGTATGGGACAGCTTTTATATTACAAGAGGTTGAAAAGACAGACTGGTCAGCTTGAAATTTAAGAGGGTGTTAGGATAGAAGCCTATAAAAGTCACAAGTGGGGTGGAAAATATGAATGAAAAAATGTTATTTACCCCTTCACATAACACAGGAATCAGGGATCACTTGATGAAATTAACAGGAAAGAGGTTTAAAACAAAAAAGAAAATACTACTTCACACAATGCACAACCCACCTGTGGAACTCGTTGTCAGGAAATGTTGTGAAGGCCAAATGTGGAACTGGGTTCAAGAAAGATTTAGATGAGATCATTGAGGGTAGGTCTATTAATGATTATTAGCAAAGATGGTTAAGCCTCTGATGGCCAGATGCTGGGACTGAATGAAAGGGGGGTGGATGGATGACTGGATAATTGCCCTGTTCTACTCATTCCCTCTGAAGCATCTGGCATTAGCCACTGGAAGAAGGCAGAATACTGGGCAAGGTGGACCACTGATCTGACCCATTATGGCCATTTCTATATCCTTATAAATGTTCATTAAAGCCAAACATATCATGTAAAGCTCTGACAGTGGAAATGGAACCTGTCCATTTTGGGGAGTGTTTTGATCAATTACACCACTACTTAACCCAAGAAAACTGTGAACTCTGCTGGCCCACTAGCCAGGCAGAGGAGCAAGAGTTATCAGAAGGAGGCCAGTGAAGAGATCTTTAGCCAGGTAGGAAGCAAGTCTAATTCCCACATAGGAACCAAGGCTGTGACTTAGGAGAGCGATCCTAAGGGAACCTCATCACTTAACTGTTTACCTTTTAAATATATTACCACTGAGCTAGCTTCTCTTCCAGAGGCCCCACAGATGCCATCATTGTAACTGGAGGTGAGCTAGGAGCAGTGCTAAGTTTGTAATGAAAAAGGTGCTGAGGCTCAACCAACTTTTTTTTCTTTTTTTTTACACTTTTGTAATTGGCACAATAAGCCCACAGGTGCCAGGGTTATGAGCTACCAAGCCTACAGGCCCAGGGCTCAGCCCAGACATAAATTAACCACTAGCTAGGAACCTTTCCCCATCTCCAGCTCTACAACCTTTTCTCCCATGACTGTCCAGCCTCCCCACACACATTATCAAAATAGCAGCTGTTACAGCCAGGCAATTGGCTTTACCTGTGCTAAAGCCCTGACTATTGTCCTTTACAAAAGCCACACCACTGAAGGCACATACCTATCTACCTATTTTCCTCTCTTCTTTGTATCTCTCTTGTCCAGTGAATAACACCCTCCTGCCCCTGTCCCTCAAACTCTATCACTGGCTCAAAATGGCGGCCAACAGCCCAAGGCAATCACAGCCTGTATCCTGTAGCCATTTTCCTGCATTTGATTTGAGTAATGAAAACGTTCAATTGTGAAAAATAGAAACGTTTATTGGGACAGTGGCTACAGGGAGAAAAAGTCTGGCTCGTATTCTTAGCTTATGTGAGACAGACCTGGACTTTGCATGCCTGTAAAGACACGAAGGCTCCCTGCTGAGGTATAATCCCCCATTACGCTCATTCTTACATGATAAGAACTCTGCCTCAGGAACAGCAAAGCTCTTAAAAGCTTTTCATGGACGTACAGAGAGGAGAAATGGTACAATCAATGCAGTACCCTGTCATTTTTTCTCTGCACTTCTACCATGTCTGCAGGGTGCAGAAAACAGACGTTTAAGACTGAGAAATTGGCTGGACCAAAATCAAGCATTCTGTGGAACAGCTGCATGGTCTCACCTCCTGGTACAGCTTAGAGCAACGGTCCTGCTCTTGCTATACTTCTTTGGGGACCAGCATCTCTCACTGGTTTTCCCTTTTTTGAATAAGGCCACGTTCTGCCTCCTTATCACCTGTTTTAGGGTAATGTCATCCAGAGTCAGGAGAGCCTACAGGGGATGCTACCCAATTTGCCCCTGAGTTCCCCCACAAGCTCCTCTGACTGTACAAGCCCCACCAAGACACAAGCAAACTGCAGACTCAAACCAGGAACATCATTTTCACCCCACCTCCGATGAAACATAGCAAACCCAAACATCTTGAACTGCACAGACAAATGGGGTGGCAGGTTTGCAAAAATTTTGGTGGTAGCTAAAATGCCCCAAGCCCGCTCCCCCCCGCCAACTGTCTAAAGCTCTGAGAGGGTGTTTGGGGGAAGAGAAGGAGGGCAGGCTCTGGGATGGAGTCTGGATGCAGACAGGGCTGCAGGCTCTGGGAGGAAATGTGCATGCAATGGCAGTCTGGGGACAGTATTCTCTCTAAGCTGAGCACTTCTGCAGCCACTCAAGAGAGATTTAAATGCCACCCAGCTGATTAGCAGAGCACCCACAGCTCAGTTTTTCTGTGTCTACTGGTGGTGCACATTCACAAATGCCATGGGGCACATATAAACACTTGTTCTGCATATGGAGGGAAAAGATTAGCGGCACCATTGGTCTGGGGCGCAGGCTCTGGGGGAGAATTTTGGGTGCTGGCTCTGACCAGGAACAGGAGATGGGGTCCTGGATGCAGGCTCTGGGAGGGAGTTTGAGAGTTGGAGGGAAAGTGGGTGCAGGCTCTGGAGGAAGCAGAGGTGTGGGGTGCCACACGTATCTGGGGGCACCATTCCTCTGGCAATGGCTCCTAGGAAGTGGAGGTCTCCAGGTGCTGCTGACTCCGCATGCTTCCCTGGGCCCCCTGTTGCCTCCCATACTCTCCCGGAACATTGTCCCAGGTCCTCCTGCCACCTTGGGTGACTTAAAAGCCCTGGGAGGCCATGCTGGTGGCATAGCTGCCAACATGTACATCCCTGGGGCTGTAGGAGGAGGGGACTGAGCCATTTGCTGCTCTGCACCCTACCCCAAAAGCCCTTCTATGGAGGCTGTCCCCATAACTATTTTCCCTTCCTGTTGCATCCCTGGCCTGGCTGCTCATGTCTTATGCTACAGCCCCCCTCACTGGGTCTTCCCCCAGCACCCAAGCTGCCCCTCACCCTAGCCTCCTACTTGGGCCGGGGTGTTGGCTGGGAGTGGGAGGGCTCTGCAAGACACTCACCTAAGAAGCCCCCTCAAGCAGCAGATGGTTAGCTGCAAGGTCCCTCCTTTCCTTTTGTGTCACAGAAAGCCCCCTTCTAGTGGCCCTTGATGGGGGAATCCTTTGTTTCATCCTCCCTAACCCAACAAGAAAACACCAAAGTCAAGATGGATTCCAATGGCAGGTGGAATGGTCACGTCTTTGTTGGACCAATCACATTTTGGGCTTACATAAAACAAAAGCATATACAGGTCATTGTCTTCAGCACCGAGCCATTAAGTTCCTTAAGCATCTCTTATGGCTTACACTAGAAGACTTTAATAAACATGGTTACACTTCATATTTTTAACTTCACATACAAGAATGATACATGTGAACAAACAGAATATACACATTCCGGGGATCACAGGCTCTTGAGTGAGAGGCTACTTGATCCCTTTTGCATGACGCTTCAAAAACATATTTCCATAAAAATATGGGGGTCTAATATCACACATGCTTCTCTAATGTTTTATTCCAAATGCTAAATGAAAATGCTTGAAGACGGCTGTTGGTCACTATATCACTAATCAAAGGTCCCAAAATGGAGGACGTACATATGCCTGAAACATAGCTGGAACTGACTAGGGAAAAGCCGTTGATACGTTGCATTCAGATCCCGTCCTAAGAGAGGGTAGAATCTCACCATTCCTCCAGAAACAGGCAACAGAAAGGGATCCAAGACCTGAAGTGGGGGCAATTTGTAAGAACAGAAAGGGGGGAAAAGGACCAGCCAGCTCCATTACCATGATATTTGGTATTAGAAACATTAGGTTTCCCTCTTAAGACAGATGAGCTGACAAAGCTGAAGGCATTCACCATTAACAGTTTTTTTCACCCATCACTGCTGCTTACATTTGTATGTTATGATTAAATATTTTTCTCTTACTCTGTAAGTTCTAAGGGGTAACTTTTTCAGTTAAGCACCACATGTCCAATGAATGCTTGTTATGCTGTAACTGTACCATTTGCGTTATATTATGTTATATATTAGAAAGAAAGAAAGAAAGAAAGAAAGACAAACAAACAAACTTTGGAAATAGGAAAATTAGCAAGAGGAGGTTAGATTGGAAGCTTAATGCTTTGTATCTCTTTAAAATAAAGAAAGCATGTTCTATTTGTAAAGCATAAAATAAAGTTGAATACATGACGTTTACTACCAGGAATGCATGATGCTTACTAAAACTTTGGAAACACTTGTTTTTAAATAAATAATACCACACACACTTTATACAAGATCTAATAAGACTCATCAACTTGCTCTGAATAGGATGTAGTTTTATAAAGAATTATGCAATTAAATAATGACTAAACTGAGACACTACCGTCAATTATATTAGTCAGCCTTTGAAACTGACTTGTATTTTATATCCACAGAGTAATGAGTCTGAATTTCACAAGTAATGAAATGTGCAGAGACAATGATAAATGACACAGACTCTGGTAAGGGTAGATCAAAAGTACAACATTAATTATCTTTGGGATACACCAGCAACTCTGTAATATGCTCTGCTATGCCACAAAAGGCCCCATCTGTGTTCACAATTAAGGGCTGAAGATCTTAGTAGCTGTCAGTATAAAATTTCCTGTTTCCTTTTCTTTGCTCCCCCTGACTAATGAACAAGCCAAGACAATACTTCAGTCTGAGGCCCATGATGCTTCTCGTACCAAGGCAGGAACCAACCTGGAAAGCCTGTCTGAAGAAAAGGGATGCCAACAGGCACGAATCTGTCTGTCTGAGGCTAAAGTCTCTTGGGAACTTTACAACATCTCTTTTTCCATTCAGGTCTGAAACTTGTATTGGGAAATTTACATACAGCCTGAACAGGAATTTCTGGGGATAAAGGCAGACACACTCCAGAATAGCCAATGGTTAGAACTTAACACATGGCACACCCAGATTCACAGGTCCCTATTCTGCCTGATTCAGTGCAGGGATTTGAACCTTGTACTTGCACAACCCAGTGAGTTCCCTGGCCACACCAGACTGCTACAGGGCTGCAGTCAGTCTCAAGCTCTCCTGTTCAGCTGTTCCATTTTGTGTAAATAGTTCAATAACTATACAATAACCATAACCCAGTGGTTATGGACTTGGACATGGGTCTGCTACATCCTGGGGTGGGGGTTGGGGGGCTTAATTATAGAGATATGGGCCATTCAGGGCTTGGCTTCACTTTTTTGTTTTCCATGAAACATTTTGAAAAGTCTCATTTTTGCTTCATATTAGGAAAAATCGCACAAATGTTGAAACAACATTTTTCATGGCCAGCCCTAATGGCACTCACAGCACAGGTACAGACAACCTAAAGGCAAATTCATGTATCTTCATCAAGGCTCTGACACGGTAACTTAGAAAAACCAGAGGGAGAACATTTTAACCTCTCTAGACTGTTACATACATACAACATGGTGACTAGTCACAGAGAGGTAGTTGTAATAGTTGTAGCTGTATTAGTTTGTATCTTCACAAAAGTTTGTATCTTCACATTAGTTTGTATCTTCACAAAACAAAACAATCAGTTCTGTAGCACTTTAAAGTCTAACAAAATAACTTATTAGATACACATCTCACAGAACTGGAAGGGACCTCTGGAGGTCATCCAGTCCAGTCCCCCACCCTCTTGGCAGGACCAAGCACCATTCCTTTTTTGTTTTGTTTTTTTAACCCTATTTGCTTCAGATCCCTAAATGGCCCCCTCAAGAGATTGAGCTCATAACCATGAGTTTAGTAAACCAATGCTCAAACCACTGAGCTATAGGTAATTAATTTTCATGGGACAGACCCACTTCTTCAGATTTTTCAGAATTTTTTTTCAGAATTTTCCAGATCTGAAAAAGTGGGTCTGTCCCACTAAAGCTCATCATCTAATAAGTTATTTTGTTAGTCTTTAAAGTACCACAAGACTGCTTTGTTTCAATACAACATGTAATTTTCCACTTTAGGTCTTTTCACCTTCTTATCCATATCTACCCTGACTGAATCAACTCTGATATAACACTCACATCTCTGTACCCCCACTATCTGTTTCTTTTCATTTCATACATCCAGTGAAGTAAGTTGCAACTCACCAAAGCTTATGCTACAATGAAATTGTTCGTTTTTAAGGTGCCACTGGACTTCTTCTTGTTAATGTCTTCATAGTAACTTTCTAAATACATGGTATTAATGATACATTTCAAAGCTGTGACAAATATTTACTCAGTCTTCCCTATTTGACTACCCTAGAGTGAGTTATAATATAATAATAAAAAGGTTATGTGGCTTCACATAGCAATAAAAGCAGCCACAAAGGTGTCTCCTTTGCAGTCGCTGACTTTGGGTGTGTATTACAAAAATGATTATTCATGTGTCTGTCTATCTTTTGGCTGCTTTTCAAATCAAGTAATATGCTGGAAAACCACCATCTGTTGTAGGACTTCTATTAAAAGCAGAACTGACAATTTACTTTTTTGAAACCATTTTGTTGGTTTTAAGTGCTAAAATAAATGTTAAAGTAATACAGCCAACATATGCCACATGTTTTTTTAGTTACTTGGAACTCAATAATAAATAAAAAGAGCAATCGCCAGAGTAAGATGTTTGCTTCAGTGTTAGTAATATTCCTGGACTGCCTTAAAGAAGCATATGGATATACCTGTGATTCAGAGAAAAAGGTATTTTAACAATTGATTTTCATGCATAGCTGATTTCTTTGTTTCGAGACAGAAAAGAATCAACAGCATGAGACAGTTAATTCTTGGTCCCACAAACTACATTGTTAGCATGGATGGCAGGTTTAAGAGTCTTAGGGCTAATCAATCTCATGGAACTGGAAGGGACCTTCAGAGGTCATTGAGTCCAGTCCCCTGCTCTATCACCATTCCTGACAGATTTTTTTTTAATCTATGTGCCCTAGACCTCTAAATGGCTCCCTCAAAGATTGAGCTCACAACCCTGGTTTTAGCAGACCGATGCTCAAACCACTGAGCTATCACCCCCATATAGCCTAGCTGTATCCTATCTATACATAAGAGAAGATTGACCACAGTGCAATTGATCCTCTGGAGTTTGATTTTGCTGCCTATGTTAAGACACAGCAAAATCGACCTCTCTGGGCTTGGCAATTGACTCCCGTACTCCATGCTATTACGTGGAGTAAGGGATATCGGTGTGAGCCTACAGATTCTGGACTACACTAGGCAACAAAGTCTATTGTGATATCTCAATTCTTGCTATGCTAATGGCGTAGCTAGAGTTACATATTGGAAATCGACTTTCTAACCTAGTGTTGATCTAGCCTTAGTGCCCAACCTCTTGCCTCTTCCTATCTCTATTCTTAGCCTTCCTGCAGGTTCTCACAGTTGGCCGTTGCAGCATACTGAATTTTCCTCCAGAGGGAATCTCTAGTAGTTTAACAGTGAAAAAGCCTTCCAGCCTCCCAGACATATTAACACAATACTGAAACTGTTGCAATGAAGTGGCAATGAAGCCATTTAACCAGCATTTGCAAATGTCCATGTATATGCTGCCATTTAGTGACAAAAACAAATGGTTGGGTATTACCATAACATTTACTCCAAACCTGTTAGTCTACAAGACCTTAGTTTAAAATTTGCTTTAAAAATATTTCATTCATTTGTTCATGAACCTTATAAAAATCACACCACTAAAAAAAAATCCTTGCACAGATTTCTTTTAAGATGCACAATCTGAATATTCATCTTCAGCCTTGTATGCTGGGATGTTCAGACATTTCAAATAAATCCTTCAAAAGCCCACCCTTGCCTAACATACATATTTTAAGTTTAATTACTAAAGCACAAAAAAATTTGCTTCCATAATCTTCCTCTCCTTTCTGTCCATCCCTATCATAATCTTCCCTCCTTCACTGCCCTGTTGAAGAAAGCCCTTAAAGCAAGCAGGTCAAACATATGGCCACGCTGCATGGGGGTCAATCGGGGTTCTTTTTGCAGCCCACAACAAACCAGACCTTGCCGTCTCCCTCCCAGGGAGGAGACTACCTTCATGTGAGGCGGGGTGGTGGGCATGTTGGGCTGGGTTGATGTTTATGTGAGTGATGTGTAGTGTGTGCTTTTGTATGTTTGTACAGTACATGTTTTAATTTGAAATTTTCACACCATTATATTTCATTCGTACGCTACTGTTGTATTTGCTTCTCAAAGTTGAATAATAAAAAATGTGATTTAATATTATGTTTTTACTTTAGAACCAAAAATCACGTGTTGGGCGCTATTTCGATGTTAACATCGACGTTAGGCGGCGAGACGTCGAAGTCGCTAACCCCATGAGGGGATGGGAATAGCGCCCTACTTCGAAGTTGAATGTCGAAGTAGGGCACGTGTAGACGATCCACGTCCCGCAACATCGAAATAGCGGGGTCCGCCATGGCGGCCATCAGCTGAGAGGTTGAGAGACGCTCTCTCTCCAGCCCCTGCAGGGCTCTATGGTCACTGTGTGCAGCAGCCCTTAGCCCAGGGCTTCTGGCTGCTGCTGCTGCTGCAGCTGGGGATCCATGCTGCATGCACAGGGTCTGCAACCAGTTGTCGGCTCTGTGGATCTTGTGTTGTTTAGTGCAACTGTGTCTGGGAGGGGCCCTTTAAGGGAGCGGCTTGCTGTTGAGTCTGCCCTGTGACCCTGTCTGCAGCTGTTCCTGGCACCCTTATTTCGATGTGTGCTACTTTGGCATGTAGACGTTCCCTCGCAGCGCCTATTTCGATGTGGTGCTGCCCAACGTCGAAGTTGAACGTCGACGTTGCCAGCCCTGGAGGACGTGTAGACGTTATTCATCGAAATAGATTATTTCGACGTCGCTACTTCGAAATAAGCTATTTCCATGTAGCGTGCACGTGTAGACGTAGCCTGTATATAGTAGATACCTCTTTTACTACAAATGCCTTAATGTTTGTGATTAAGAAGTTTATATATACACATTACTATTCAATATATTAAATTACACTCAGTTCATGTTCATGTTTTTAAAGTTTTTCTCACAACTTAAAGACTTCAAACAATTTTTAAATGAAAGCAGCACAATTCTGTGGCTGATTATAATGTGAGAAGCAAACTGACCACCTCTTTAGTTCTTTCTGTACCAGGAACCCTGTCACAACTCAAAGCAGGGGGAAGGCATATGGTTTGTGAAATAATTTGAACAGTCTCTGAAGATGAATGCTCTAAACCAAATGCCTATCTAATACCAAGCCATGAGAAAAAGAGAATCAGGGCTGGGATTTTTGATCCTGCCGTTCTTTTGAGTTAGCAGGTCCAGAAAGGACTGAATACTGATGCATTTACAGATTGACATTCATAAGAGGAACAAAAAACAGAACTGCCTGGGACAACTTATTGCAATGAGAATAACTCATGCTTTGTCATGAATTTTCTTAGAATGTGGGGTAGTGGCTATAGCCTGTCCAGGACAGTAGGGCCGTGTCTACACGTGCCCCAAACTTCGAAATGACCACGCAAATGGCCATTTCGAAGTTTACTAATGAAGTGCTGAAATGCATATTCAGCGCTTCATTAGCATGCGGGTGGCAGCAGCGCTTCGAAATTGCAGCCGCTTGCCGCCGTGCGTCTCGTCCAGACAGGGCTCCTTTTCGAAAGGACCCCGCCTACTTCGAAGTCCCCTTATTCCCATGAGCTGATGGGAATAAGAGGACTTCGAAGTAGGCGGGGTCCTTTCGAAAAGGAGCCCTGTCGGGACGAGCCGCGCGGCGGCAAGCGGCAGCAATTTCGAAGCGCCGCTGCCGCCCGCATGCTAATGAAGCGCTGAATATGCATTTCAGCGCTTCATTAGTAAACTTCGAAATGGCCATTTGCGTGGCCATTTCGAAGTTTGGGACACGTGTAGACGTAGCTTAGGAGGGCACTGTCATCAGAGGTCTGATCCTGCGTTGCTTTGGAAAATAAACACAGAGCTTCTTGTTCACTTGGGAGGTTAGCAGTTTCCAAGATGGCCCACTGAGTAAGTATGTTCACTACGAAATTATGACAAGTATCAGATGGGTAGCCATGTTAGTATGCATCTGCAAGAACAAGGAGTCCTGAGGCACCTAAAAGACTAAAAATTATTTGGGTATAACCTTTCATGGGCAGAAACCCACTTCATCAGATGCATTTGATGATGCTTATTTCCAAATAAATCTATTAGTCTTAAAGGTGCTGCAGGATTCCTCATAGTATTGAATTTTGTAACTGCCGCTTGTGATTGATGATGAAATGCTTGTTGAGGTCATCTGCCAGTGAGTTCTGGGAGGTATGCTGCAGAACCGATACACTGGTTCCATAAGCTGAGCACCTCCACACACTGTGAAAGGATTTTAGCCCTTCCATGTCTGTACAAAAAACAGTTATCATGTACAGAACACAGTCATCATGTTGTCTGACATTATCTCGATCACGTCTACCAAAGTATTCAGGATGTGGGCGTACCATGGCTTTATATAAGGGCAATAAGATATTCTCCATCTTATTCTCTATCCCTTTTTTAAGGATTCCTAACATCCTGTTTGCTTTTTTGACTGCTGCTGCACACTGCATGGATGTTTTCAGAGAACTATCCACGATGACTTCAAGATCTCTTTCCTAATTTGTTGTAACTAAATTAGCCCCCTTCATATTGTATGTATGGTTGGGGTTATTTTTTTCCAATACGCATTACTTTATATGTATACACATTAAATTTCATTTGCCATTTTGTTGCCCAATCACTCAGGTTTGTGAGATCTCTTTGAAGTTCTTCACAGTCTGCTTTGGTCTTAACTAAACTAGCAGCTTAGTATCATTCATAAACTTTGCTACCTCGCAGTTTACCCATTTCTCCCGATCATTGATGAAAATAAGTTGAATAGGATTGGTCCTAGGACTGGCCCTTGGCCAACGCCACAAGTTACCCCCTCCATTCTGAAAATTTACCATTTGTTCCTACTCTTTGTTTCCTGTTTTTAACCAATTCTCAATCCATGAAAGAATCTTCCCTCTTATCAGTAGAAAGTAGCATTAGAAAGGACCTGACAAGAAGGTTGGTCTACCCCTCCCGTTATGGCCTCAGTAATGAGCATGAGGAAATTCAAAATGTAGGTTCTGACCAAAAGATGCTCCTTGAAAGATTCTCCAGGCTCAGGAGCCTTGTGCACATGTGTACCCATGTGTGCAATGTGGGAGAGCTGGCAACAGATTTCACTGAGCCATGGAAAAGGTAAGGAAGGGGCTTCAGCTCCAGGTTCCCTCAAAAGGGGTGAGGCTTTGGATGGCAATGGCAAGGTTGTGGGGTTGGCTACCCCCAACCAGCTCTCAGCACTGCCCAGATCATGTCATGCAGAGCTCCAGCAGCAATTTAAAAGGCCTGGGTATCTGGGTGCTGTTGCTGCCATGGTAGTGGTGGTAGCAGCTGAGAGCTCCAGGGCCTGTTAAAGCACCAGGCCCTGGGGCAGTTGCCTCCTTTGCCACCCTCCCATCCAGCACCTCTTTTTGGCAGCTCTGAATGAAAGTAGGGACCAGCCCTCAAGGAAGAAACATTTGTTCAATACCAGTTGACGCGTCATTTCAAAAACAATTATATTACATCTGCTACTCCTAAAAACATAAAAATGGCCAGACCGGGTGAGAACAAAGGTCCATCTAGCCCAGTATCCTATCTTCCGAAAGTGGCCAATGCCAGATGCCCCAGAGGGCATAAATATAAAAGTTATGCTATTTGTCAATGACATCAAATTGCATTCCTTTGAAAATACTTAACATTAAATGTTTGTGTCTTTTGTCCCCTTTTAGTTTTAGTCAAATAAAGTCAACTAGTATTTTACCAGCAAGATTTTATTTTTAAAAGGAAAATGAAACAACAGAAATACTTTCAAATGAGCTTTGTAACGGTTTGCGCTTAGGAAAAAAGTTACATCATACTTGTTTTTAATCTTTTCACAAGACAAAGAACTCTAAACTCTTACCATTTGCCTTGATGATTTGTAAACTGTTGGACTACATATCCAAACTGCTCATCTGAAGGACCAGAAAACAATTTTGCTTTTGGGAGCCCAACGTTGTATGCTTCACAGCAATTATGAAGAATGCCTGTTAAGAGGAAGGTTAACATTTTTTAAACATAAATTAAACAAAGAATTTTGACTCCACTGAAGTAGTCCATCTGGCTATGCCAACTCCCATTCATATAGAAGTCAAAAATATGGTCTCTGACACACTCAATAAAAATCAGTGTATCTCCCACGCCTACACACCAAGAGCCCTCTATGATTATATAAATGCATGTCAGTGTACTATATGGGCATGACAGTAAGGGTACACAGAGTGCAACTGCAGAGACACTGAAACCACGTACTACGGGGAGTGACGTCTGTTCTACAGCTTTGTCTCTGCGGCAGTTGGCCTTTAGCTTATGTGGTAGAGCAGAGGGCTTTAGTCCTTAGGGCTGCAGGTTCAAACTCTCCTGCCAACAACCTAGGTCTGTCAGCGTTACAAGAGTTTAATAACCTAACCCCAATGACCAGTAGCATTGCACTTGCACCAAGGTGAAAACACGCACATATCTTGAGGGTTTACTGTACTGGTATAGCTGGTTAATATGGAATCATTTAAAAGTTAACATAATGATCACTTCTGACTATGT
Organism: Carettochelys insculpta; assembly: GCF_033958435.1. Classification (NCBI taxonomy): domain Eukaryota; kingdom Metazoa; phylum Chordata; order Testudines; family Carettochelyidae; genus Carettochelys; species Carettochelys insculpta. Next base: position 97,935,814 of record NC_134141.1, read on the forward strand.
GCACTACTCATAAAAATATACCTACGTGCTCATCAAAAAACAGCACAGCTGAAAAGAATGGCGATTCTTCATTCCATAAAGGATATTTATATTTATTTCTGTCTGCACAGACATCACCTAACATTTACGTATTAACAGTCATTTTACATGAAAATTTAAGGAACTTTTAAGATTAGTTAGATTAAGGATAGTGGTTTAAGGGTTCCATAGAACAGGGGTATTTAAGGATTTTTTTTTAAGTCTGTGACACATTTTGAAGTCTTAAGAACTGGGCAATAGACAATACAATATTAGCCTTTCGTGGTACAACAAATTCTCTCGTTCAGCACCAGTCAAGTCCCCAGGGTGCTGGACTAGAGAGGTTCAACCTGAATGGGATTGAGTAGTACCCTGGAAAGTTGAGGCTGGGGTGGGGACAGTGGAAGATGTAATGGAGAACACAGACCAATGAAAAGTCAGGTGGGAGGGCACTACCCCATCCACCAACAGCCAGTGAAGACTCTGCTTAGTAAATATGGTCACAGCTCAATGCATTCCTTCAGCCTTAATGGGTATGAAAGCACTGATTGTGCCTGAATTTTTTGGCAGTCCCAAGACCAGTTTTGGAAGAGATTTTAAAAGGTTTAACAGTCAAGGACACAGGCAACCGGAATACAATCCATTCTATTATACATCATCATAAAAGTGAAACTGGTGGGTACAAAATAAGCAAAATTTCAATAAATTTTCCTCAAACTGTATCTGAACCCAAAATATATGAAGAGAAAGCAAAATGTAACTCACAGAAGAATACACCTAGCTTGCATATTGGAGTTGAACTTAAGACAGGAAATCATATATTAGTCATACCAAACAGCCGTTATCCACTGATGATCTCTTGAAAGTAGATCATTACCTTGCTAAGAGTTAAGGAGATGTTCTCACATGATTTTTGACCCAGTGGTTAGATCACTCACATAGGATGTGGGACACTGCCACTTCAAGTCCCTGCTTCATCTGCGAGAGGGAAAAGGGATTTTAACCCACTGCCTTAGCTGGGTTTGAAGCTGCAGAGACCCAGCAGTTGCCACCTCCCCTTCTGGCCCTGCCTAAGACAGAAGTATGGGCAGCACATATCTCTTGTCCCAAGATTCAGACACTTCTAGGTATGAATATTACTCAAAAAATTCCTCATCTGGTTGCAGAATCATTTCATGTCAGGTTGATAATTGCTACCAATTCAAATTTCACTCTCGCTTCCCATTGGCTCACCAAGCTGTCTGCCAACAATTACTGGAGATTTTCAGGGATCCACTGTCTCTCGTTTTAACCCTTTATAGGTAATTGAGTTGACTCAATGGCTGGTATGCCTAATAACAGCCCTCCCACCCATCACAGGACCCAAAAGGATTTTTTTTAAAAAAAAATCAGTATGTTAAAAAGTGCCTAAAGGGCAATATTTGAACAAGTCCTGGAAAGTTAATTAAATTTATTATTCAGTAGCTTGATTATCTCCAAGACCATGAACACTCTTATGTTTAGCAGTATCAACCAAATATTGAAAAACAAAAGGGGATTTTATTGGTATGTGGTTATTTACTACATGATTTTGCAACAAAAATGTTGTGTGTCTAATAGATTATCAGTCCAGATATGTCACAAAGGCACTGTTTTGTCTTCAGTTGAAAATTTAAAAACACACGTAAGTTCCAGTAATTATTTATTTAACACAGTGAGAAGACAATACTACAGTTCGAAGTGTTGACACAAGCCACAGCATATTAAAATGAGTCCACATTTCTATTACACCAAAGCTCTGCACTGGCTAAAATATTAAATTCACTGATGTAATTAATTACATGTTGGACACACAGAAAAAAGTCTAATACTGCAAAAGCAAGCATAATTATAAAGACATGGTACAGACTCAAAGAAAACACATGACTTGGAACCTGCTTTGAAGTTTTACATGTAGTACAAATGCAGAATATATAATTGAATCTATTCTCCCAGTAGGAAAACTTTCTGTGACTCTGTCATCCTTCTTCCAATGAATACAGTGTAATTTTTTCTTTATCATGTACCCATCAGGTCATATAATCACATCAACAGAGGTAGCCCATATAATTTACACCATGCTACCATTTGTATTTCCATTCAGTATTAATACTGCTAAAAATCCACACAACTGTCGACATCTCAGCAAAGAACTGGATCTTCCCCCAAAATCATGACCGCATTTTGCTTTAAATATGCACGCAACTGTCCACTGTATTGTTTAATGGCATCAAAACTCCTCTTAGTGCAGCTGGGAGAATGGTATGTTACAGAGGTGGTTACAACACCCTGAATCTGAGAGGCAACCACAGTCTTGATGATGCTTAAGAGCTGCTTCCATACAGCTCCAAAACTGCACCCATGATTAGGGTGACCATGTCTCCCCCGCCCAAATATGGGACACAGGGAATGATGCTGTCCCGGCCAAAAGGGGATGGATGGTCACCCAATCTGGGAGTCAGGAGGTGGCTGCCCTGTGGGGGCTGGCACCCTGCCAGAGAAGCTCCTGGCTTCCACCAGCTGGGGAGCCACCATGCTGCCGCTCCGGCTCCTGGCTCCCCCAGCCGAGGGAAGCTGGGCATGGCGCAGCCATGGCACGGGTCCAGCTCCCAGCTCCCCCAGCTGGGGGAAGTTGCAGGGGAGCCAGGGGAAGCTGGTGGGCAGCCGCACTGCTACGTGGTCCAGCTCCTGGTTCCCCCAGCCAAGGGGTAGCTGAGGGGCAACCGCACCACAGGGGGAGCCAGGGTGGTAGCTGGGGAGCAGCCACACCACTAGAGGAGTGGGGCTGATAGCTGGGGCGAAGCTGCACTGCCACATGCTCCAGCTCCTGGCTCCCCCAGCCTATGGAAGCTGGTGGGGGGGCAGCCACAGCCGGGTCCAGGTCCTGGCTCCCCCAGCTAGGGGAAGCCGGCGGCAGCTGCCTAAAAATATGGGGCAATTAGCCCCTTTGACCAACTAAATCAGGATGCCATCCTGACATTCCAAGTATGGGACGGGACTGTCCTGCCAAAACTGGGACGGATGGTCACCCCACCCCGGATGTAGGCTTCTTAATAAAGCCTGTTGCAGACGGGGTGTGGCACAGCAGGGCTCCACCACAGCCACTTTCCATTCCCAACATCGCTGAACAAGAGGGAGAATGGTCTAGCTGGCACAGGCTGAGACCCCTACTACCAGCAGGGAATTTCCCATATACCAGGGGAATTCTCTGCTAGGAATCTGTATTCATGTTGCAGCCCCATTACATCTTATGATCAGAACAAAGGGGGCAAATCTCAGTTTGAAATGTGATCAAACATAGGGAAAGGATGAGAAAGATAAGTGGGAGAGAGAAAGACAAAAAGAAACAACTCAGGAAGAAATACAGTATGACTTAATATAGTGTCATAGGAAGGAGTCATCAGGAGCTATACGAGAGGGTCACCAGATTGTGCTGTCATAGGAAGTTTTAAATTCTTTCAAGGGTGTGTCCACACTACAAGGGCTACAGTGGCATAGCAACTATGCACTGCAGTGCAAACATTATAGCGACAGTGTAGACACTACACACCACAGTTTTCTTTCACTATCAGTAATCTACTTCCTCAAGAGCGAGTAGCTAGTTAATACACCTCCATTGACCTAACTGCATCTTCTGTTGCAGGCCAGGAGGGGAGGTTGCCATAGCTATATTGCACAGAGAGTGAACTTTTTCATAGCTGTGAGTGTATAGCTCCTGGTTGATCTAAATGTAAGCTGTATACCAGACCTGAACATGCAAGCAAGTTTGAAAAAATACTGTCAGTCATTTTATATTGAAGCTTAAGCTGTGGCAAAGAGCAGTACTGTGTACTCTGCCGTCAATCACCTTCACTAGAGTTTTTCAAGTTGGCTGCTTGATATTTCTGGAAGAGGGTATTATGCTTGCACCATCTGGGTCTACTTCTGTTCACAGACTTGTATACATAGTGTCAATAAATGAGTTACTTTAAGAAAAATAAGTGCCTTCCACATCACTGTTTCTCCCAAAGAGGCCTCCCTGGGCCAGCCCTTCAGCACCACCCGGGCTGCAGGGCATACACTGTTTGGCACTCCAGTGGTGATTTAAAAGGCCCAGGGCTTCCACTCCCAGTCACTGCCATACCTACCCCATTCCCTGCACCCTCTGTTGCAGCCCTGTGTGGGCCAAAATGTCTGAAACCATTTAATAATTAACACAGGCTCAGGGTTGCTGAAAGTCTTCACTAGATGCTGGGTGAGCTGGTTCCGCCTTCCCCCTCTCCCCTGCCCACCCAGAAGAAGCCTGCCCTGGCCAGCCCTTCAATATCACCAGGGCTGCAGATCTTTCACTGTCCAGGGCTCCAGGGGTGATTTAAAAGGCTGAGAGCTCCCAGCCACTGCAGTACTGGCCCCTGGTGCAGCTGCACCTTTTGCACCCCACCCTCCCCTTGTTGCAGCCCTGCATAGGGAAAAATGTCTGAAGCCATTTTATAATTAACAAACGTTATGCACTTCAATGTAGTTACTACAGGTGAAAACAAAAACTAAAATAATTGGAACACATCTAGCAGCAGTTCTACAGATTATTTTTGGCTTAGCTGAGTAACTTTTATGACTTCCTGCTGGAAGAGGGCCAAACTCTAGCATAGTTCAGCAAGTCAGAGGAACTGCAACTGGGTAACTGCAATTTATCACAGTATCCAATGTTTTGACAGAGACCACTTCATACAAGTATACAATATACTAAAGTCTGCACAAATTGTGAGTGAAATGCTGGGAAGGTTTGGGAAAGTCCTACTGGATCTTTCTCATTGACTCTTCTATCTTCCTACTGTGGAGTTAGAAGATGTATTTCAATTAATTACAGCTTCCCAAGATACTAGAGGTGATTTGCTTTTCTCTTGACATTTTCTATGAAATATGCTTCCTACTTCGATCCCAGGAGCGGATATGATATTAAGAAACCTCAACATTTTACTGGACGTACAAGGGCTGAGTTTAAGGCTGCCAACTGGACACTCCAACAGGAGGGCCAAAACACCTCTCCCCACATCATTCCCCCTGTCCCGTCACTCTGTTTCTCTCTCTTCCCTGCCCTGATGGGAAGAGCTCACTTGTAGAGGCAGGGTTGAGCACCACAGGTAGGTGGCAGCCCTGCCCAATTAGGTGCTGGTGCCAGTGATGTCCCAGCACCTCCCTCCCTCCTCCACCCGCAGAAAACTGAGCAGATGCTGTTGGGTTCTGTTTTTGACCAGACACCTGGACGCACTACTTTTTTAGTAGTTCCTGAAAGACTGAAAGTTTCCTGCTTGGTTTCGATAACAAAAAGTGCAAGTGTGCAAATCCATTTCATTACACTATCCTGACACATGCCTAGTGTAAACTCAAGTGAGAATAAATTACGGAATGCCACAGAAATGGTCTCGGAAACTTTTGCTTCTCATTTAGCCTGGAACAATTACAGAGTGCCTACAGCCCAGTCCTTCGACTACTCTAGTTTCTCTGATGTGAACAGAGATTAAGAAAAATGCAGCATTAACAAATAGCCCCACAATCTCAAATTATGCCACCTCCAAAAACATTAATAAAAATAACCAACTTCATCTGTTTCCATGTGATAAAAAATGATTTCTCATGAAGCATTCACTCCAGCTGCTCCTCCTCCTATATTAGGAGATATCACCAGTTAGAGGAAGGTGAGTAGACGTTATTCTCAATAATTACTGTCAACTAATCTTCCTTTAGCTGGTGATCTCTCTTAATAAAGGAAAAGCAGCATGAATTTTATTGAGGTGATGGTATTTATTACCCCTTTAATCATACCAAAAGCAGCACCCTGACTGCTCACCCTAACTTATAATGGAGAATCACTTCTTTCTTTTGCAGCAATTTCTTACATATATACCTACCTTTGTATTTCCAGTCCAGTGCCTCTGATGAAGTGGGTTTTACCCACAAAAAACATATGCCCTAACAAATCCATTAGGCTGGATCTGTGAAAACAATGAAGAGTCCTGCAGCACCTGAGGCTAAGGCTACACTGTAGCCGTAACTCAAAATAATGTATGTAATTTGTGCAATGCAAATTGCACACTTTATTTTGAATTAACTTATTTTGAAGTTGGTGGCATCCACACAGCATTGAAGTTCAAAATAAGTGGCTATTTCCAAGTTTCTGCTACCCCTCATACGACGAGGGGTTCTGGAACTAGAATATTGTGCTCAAAATAGTGTCAGCGTAGTCATGGCCTAGAAGTGGCGTCTGAGTATGTTTGGGTGGGGGAGAAGGAGAGATGAGGTCTGCAGAGACGTGGGCTAGGTCATCCCTTTCCCCTCCCTCTTCTCCCTTGCATATGGATGCATCGCCCCCCAGAGACCAGTGCAGGGTGGGGTGGAGGCAGCTGGAGGCCACGTCAGCCTGCAGAGCACTGCCCCACTCCCAACAGACTGGAGGATGGGGCAGCCACTACCCCAAGCAAAGACCCCCCTGGAGAAGCTGCATGCTTGGGGGGGCAGCAGCAGGCTGAGGGCTGCCCTCAGTGTGCTGCAGTCTCAGGGGGAGGGGCTGCAGGAGGCCACCCTGCAGAGCCCCAGCCCCCACCTGACAAGCACACAGCTTCAGATTCCTCCCTCTCAGGGGGAGTCACTGGATGGGGAGCACAGCCCTGAGAGGAACTGCCACCGGAGCAGAATCACCCTCATGCCATGGGGGGGCAGTATTCACCCCCACCTCCCAGCTCGCTGCCCGTAGAGCCCTGCCCTAACTTCTGCACCTCCCACCTGTCATGACTTCTGCAGTGCCAACCCATCTCGAACCCCCCCTTGAGACCCCACCCTCTCTCTGCCCCAGGTCACTCACCCCTGTCCCTCATCCCAGCCTTCATTTTTCTTCATTTTTGAAAAATGCCAGCAGCATTTATATTTTTCATTTATTTTCAGAAAATGACTTCAGTTAAAGAGCTGAGCAGCACTGGCTACCTCTGCTCGTGTAACATAAAGACGCTCCAGAGTGCCTTACTATGCCACTCCTTTGTTGACTAACTTGAAACACTGCCCACAATTCCTGCAAACCATTTACAGATAAGAGCTTAAAAAAAAAAATCACTCCACACCTGCTTACTGAAATGTTGAGGATATTGAGCAACTTCCTTTGTTAAATACTTACCATTATGTTTGTCTTGAAATTGGAACTGCAAGTATCTCAGTACAAACAATGAAACATTACCCAAATTCTCTGTACAGTAGACCTCCGACTTACGCGTGGGTTGCGTTCCCACAACCCCCGCATAAGTCAAATTTCTCTCACAACTCAGGGGAGCCAAGAAAATGATGAGGGCACCAGACTTGGCCAGTTTCCTGGCTCCACAGAGTGAAGAGGAGCTAGGGACTGGGCAGCAGCCTGGCTCCCAGCTCCCCACCGCTTGCAGAGCCAGGAAACTGACTGGGCAGCTGCCCCGTGTCAGTTTCCCCGGTCCTGTCAGGGGTGGCAGCTGAGCTGGTTAATTTCCCCGCTTTTCTGAGTGAGGTTAACCCATGATATGCACATCTCGAGTGTGCATATCTCAGGGGTCTACTGTAAACCTTATACATGTTATTTTGTTATGTTTTAGCACAAACTACACTATGAACAATACCATGTTACACTTAAGCCTGCTCAAAGAGAAGTTCAGGAAGGGAACTATTTTTCCCCATCTTTCTTTGTTTATAATAGCCAAAGCATATTTGACAGTGATGTACAATTTCAGGATATAACAATTTACTAAAGATTCGGCCCTGTACTCAAGCATCTGCCTAATTTTAATCATGCAAGTAGCCTCACTGAAGTCAACGGAACCACTCAGGATCTTAAAGTTGGGTATGTCTCTTACTGAAGAAAAGCCTTAATAGATTCTACAATTAAAGTGTGGCACTTGTCCCAACATACTTCCTGAATCAGAGGCACACAGAAGTCTCTCGCAAGTTCCTTGTTTATGATTGCCTGTATGCATCCATGAGTTCTTCCTCAGTCTTATTTGGGTTGCATTTTGTCTACTCTCTGTCACCCAAATTAAAACACCGATTCACAGGACAGTCTATATTGAGTTAAAGAAAAAAGTCATAGGACCAGACACTCCACTGGTGAAAATTGTCCTGTCTCCATTTCAAGTTTTGTGTCATCAGTATAGTGAACATCCCAAGCTAAATGTCTATATTATACCCCTTGCTGGTGTTACATATATAGTGTTTGGCAGGAAGGTTTAGTGGAACCCTGTCATTTCCCTGTCCCCAAACTTGAAATCCTTCATGGAAAATGAGCGAGTGCCTGCAAACATCCTCTGAATCTCAGCCTCCAGGAGTGGCTGTGCAGCTCTTTCCATGACATCAGGAAATGCAGCCTCTATGGGCAATTGGTCATTCTCAAGGACCATTCATTATTGTCTATTGCACTAGTGAGTAACCCAGGCTAGTGAGTGGGCTCCATGAATAGCTCTCCTTCATCTCCATGGGCTGCAAGATTGTTGTAACCAAGCCAGTCACTCAGGATCGGGCAGTTTGTCTAACTGCGCTTGTGTACCTAGAAATTGTTGGGTATGCCAGCTGAAATGTAGCAGTGCTTTGACTGGACGTAGTGGGAGCACACAGCTCTCACAGTCAGCGCACTGTGCAATCGGCATGCATCTCACTTCACGTGCCCTTCCTTTACGTGTGTGCCACTTTTGTGATGCTGTCCGGGGGAAAAAAACATGGATGGAAACCAGCTGAATCTGGCAACCCTTCTCATGGGAAACAGTCAACAATGTGTCTTGCAGGCCACACACAGAACCCAGATGGGCCATGTGTGGCCCAAAGTTGGTTACCAGCCCACCTCCCCTACAGCTGCCCCAACACACCTTGTTATTTAATATGTGACATTTCTTTCTAACGATGTAAAAGTTGCTGAACATGGAAAGGTGAACAAGTGGACAGCATGAGGCAGAGAAATGGCAAGAGGTGGTTGTCCATTGATTTGAATGGGTCTAAAGAATGCATAAAAATTAATCTACATAGCCCTGCAGATGCCATTGATCTACCCTAAATACTCCACAACAGCCCTCAAAGAGCTCATCTCTTTATTCTATTTCTTTGCCTAAATAGTTCCCCTTTTAGCTTGGAGTACTTCTGACCCAGAATTTGAATCCTTATTGAAAAAGTATAGCTCTTCAGGAGAAAACCAAAACAAATCCCGTCCTTTGTTGTGGAGCAGGTTAATTCCTCTGCCAAGGATTGCAATTGCTCACTCTGTTAAATGCTTAAATAATTTTAAAACTTATCAACAAAACTTCCGGCCTGATTTTGCAGAAAGGCAAAGCATACACAGCTCCTGCTGGCTTTACTGGGTGTAGTGGAATTTGTCACCCCAAAAATATAAGATTGCATAGAATGTTCCATCGTATAACTTTCAAATGATGTGTATATATAATGGATGTGTGTGTGTATACTTTAAGTACAGACAGACTGCCATTTGTCCAGTGTTGCATGGTGTTATTTGTTCACATTAATTTCACTTCATTCCTCTTCTCCAGCGTTACGGGTGGGTGTTCTACACAAAGAGGCTTGTTCAAACAATTATTAATATACTCAAGTGCCACTCCTTACCTTCGAGGCTTGTAAACAAAGATCATTCTGTTATGTTTTTTTTTTTTTGTAGAAACCAAAACTTAAGCTTGAGAAGCTTATCTAGTGTCCTTGGCTCATCTGAATGGGAACCCACAGCTAGTTTAGTCACACAAAACCAAGTTTATCTTGCTCTTTGTTTCTCTCACTTTATGAGGCCGGAAATCCTAAATCAAGTAGGAAACATGGTAAGTGTGAAGAAACTTTAAAACTGCTGGTGAAAATGTCCTAAAACAACCAGACAGCGTGTGCTGGTATGCAACTGCATGAAGCATTCTGATCAGAATCCAGCTTGTGTCCTGTCTGCATTTTGACACAGTAACCATGGAAATGGGAATGAGCCTGCCCAAAGCCTAACAAAGGAAACTTAAATGAAAATGACAGCACTGGCTTGTGAACATCCAAAACTTCTACCCAGTGCTAATCACTTAGTTTACTCTGTTAAAAATATATAAACCCCCATGTATTTCACTATCTCGAAAGTCCAGTATTTTAGGCCCATTTAACTGTTTGGACATTTACTTCGCTGCTCTCTCAAACACCTATTTATCTGAAGTTTAAGTGTAAAATATGTTCTTTTATTTAAAATGACTGCCAATGAAAAATGTAATGGATATTGACTAGCGGTCAAGAAATAAGTTAAACTGTGAGGAGTATTTGATTATTTAGTGTTCTGATCATATGAAATACCAAGACTTCTACTGAATCTTAAAAAATAAATTCATATTGGAAAATGTCTCATGACCAGATATTTCTAGTGCAACATAGCATTAAATCTAAAGTGTAAGTCAATGAATCCCATATTTATATATTTCCAAATTATGTAGAAATAAACATTCATATTTTGCTTACAATTAATTCATTGCATACTTTCTAAAACTATTTTACTTTTTATTATTAATTTAACTGTTATTAATTTAATTTGTAAAATATAGGTCTTATGTAAGTCATTGTGAAAGAAGAGATACTGAAATGTATAATACTGTAAAGAACAAAATCTCTTAAGAAATAACTTTTAATAAATGCTTTTACTAACACATAGGAATCAAAGACAGGTAAAATCAGTGGCAACTTTGGTTTCACAAAGATTCATACTCTTACTTTAATAACCCAATCCTCATAGTTTAGAATGGGAGGAATTTGCAAAAACAGTTCTACCTTTAGCCAATTCTAGTTAATACTGCACACCCAGAGCTCCACTAAAAAACAAAGGAACACTAGGTTTGCAAAGTCTCATATTCCTCAATTAAGGTTGTCTGTGCAACCCTAGTTCAGCTGCTTTGTGCACATGCATTATGATATGGCCTTTAAATACATGATCACATACTACTTTTTCCACAGGGACCCCAACTCATTTCATGCACACAATGGACAGCGTTCATAAAACATGTTGCTTTCTCTCCATTATTCAACATGTAGCCCTGTTCCTTATTTACTTCACATTAACCAAACCTCACTCTAAAAAGAGAATTATTAATTTCTTTATGGGTTCAGATATGGCGCTCATCGCAGTGGTACTGGATTTGTGATTCATACATATGAATTACTAGTAATTTATTTTCACAACATCCTTAGGAGATGAGGAGCGTTTATTATTGCCATCCTACAGATGGAAAACTGAGGCACAAATAAAGGTCAAAAGCAACCGTCTATTTCTGTTCCCTTGTTCTATCTGAGTTCTGGACAGAGTTACCCCTTGTGGTGTCCTCTGACTTCTTAGAGGTCTTTGCAGAGCAGTGGAGCCCGTTCCAGTTACCCGGTTTTCACCCTATATGGCTTTCATTTCCATTCCTGTTGTTCTCATTTGTTGTCCCAGTGTACACGTGCAGCTCAGAGTCATTGGCATCTCACCCTCAGATAACAGGAAGAGCCTTTTAGCTACAATGGGCTTAGGCCTACCATCTCCAAGCAACCACAACAGATACACACCTTCCAATTCTTGGGACAAATGAGGCAAGAGTCCCAAACACAACAGTCTCCTTCACTATAACATCCCCTAAAAGGGGATTTCAGAGAAGAATGGTGAGACCCAGAAATCTTGGGCTCTGTTCGAGGCTCTGGAAAAACTCACATGCTCCAGTGAGCACAGGCTCTTCTGGCCCCGCTCATCCAACCTGTCCTTCTTCCAGTCTGCTCTGCCCCCACTTCTGATGCCTCATCCCAGTGCCATTTTTCTCACCTACTCTTCAGATATCTCATCCTAGTCCCCAGTTTCAATCATGGCTCTACCATCAGTGCCAGGCTCCGTTTCCTTCGTCAACCATTCCCAATTCCCTATCAATCTCCAAATCCCTTGTAACCAGTTGCCTTTTCCAGCAATTCCCAATTTCTACCTCCTGGACAGATCCTCATTCCTCATCTGATGGGTTTCTCTTTCCTCACTGGACTCCAATCATCTACTTCTCATAGACCCCTTCTGGGCCATTCCAATCAGACAGCTTTATCTTCCACACTGACTGGGCCATCTGGGAGGTGAAGAGGGTGGGGGAATCGTTGAGACCACAGGGGAGACAGTTTCCTTGCTCTCTGTTTAGGCGCAAGCCTGCCAGAAGCACAGCTGCAGCATCACACAGCTACACCTGCTGTGTCCTGGGCTGGAGTATGGTCAGTTAGGAAACAACCTTCGGGAAATGTATCTGCCAAAGTAGGTCTGTACTGAGCAGGGGAAGATTAACGTTTTGTGGGGCCACCAGGCCAGAACAAATGAGGGTTCCCAGTGCTCTTGCTGGGGAAACAGCATTGCAGCAGGACAGCTTGCCCTGTGGATTAAATTTCCCAAAAACTTAAACCAGATGCAGACATCCAGCATGGAAAATTTCAGCCCAAACAGTTACAGTTTGGCAAAGTTATAAGCCACTAAAACCAGAATCTTATAACAGAAAGTGCCAGGGGCTCTAAGAAGAGGCAGTACTGCCAAACTCTGCCTATAGCAAATTATTCATTTCTGATAAACTAAAAAACAACCCACTACTGTCAACCAAATATAGGTATTCTGCTAAAATATAATGAAGGCAGTAGTTTGGCATACAATCAGATATCCCTTTAGGTATTAACTTTTTATACGTATTATTGGTGCTAGAAGTTTTGTCCCAAGATAGAGTGAAGTGGAGGAGACTTGTAGATGACCTATGCTCCATCCAGAGTACAAGGGTTTTAGTCAAGTCAAGTCACTTGTACTGCAGCACCCACAATGTGCTATCTACTTTCTAAACATAAAATTCACCAACCACAGTAAACATAACCTAGCCTAGCTTTCAGAAAAAGATTAAAAAACCCAACAACAACTAGCGAGAACATCTGTAGTCTCAAATTACCAGAGAGAGGTGGAACTGATCATGTAGAAAATAAAGCATATACATAAGCCAGCACAAACCAAATCCACAGCACTTTCACTGGGAGTGTTTTCCAGCCATTTTGTGGTATGATCCATTGAAAACATCTAGATATCTGACTGAATGCAACAGCATTGTAATGGTTCCTCCATTCTTCCCTCCAAATAAGTGAGTCCGCACTAAATTTAGGACTGCACAGAAGATTATTGATTTAAATGGAACTATCCAAATATGAGATAAGTGAGCTTAATCTGTACCTGGGTAATTCTTCTATCACATGTACATCTTGAAAAGCTAGTTTCTTTCCCCAAAAGAAGTTGGTCTACTCAAAATTATTACCTCACCCACCTTGTCGCTCAGCTACACTAGCATAAACTGAGAGCTGCCTCCTTAAAGACTGTGCAGTTATCCTGCATTTACATCAGTTTGACTGGGAGAAGAATAAGGGTCTTTGGCCTTATATCACTTAAGTCAAGCAAGAGTCTGACTAAATCAGTGGCTGTTTTGCTACTGAGTTCAGGGGGAGCAGGACGAGGACCTAGGAAAGTAACAGTTCAGCAGTTACTTGAGCTTTTAGCCCTCAGAATAAATCTCAAACTGAAATCACAGCAGATTTGAACCATAGGAATTGATATTTTGCTTAGGCAACATGTATAATTTAATATACACATGGACGCATCCCCTTACATACAGCTTTTATTGTTAGGGGGAACCTGCTCATAGAATTAGTTCTCATTCACCCCCTTAAACACCGTTCTTCAGAATGCCTTTCCCTGTCTCAGATCTTTTACTCTGTGAATTAGTGGACGTATTTATCCCCCTGGTATGCAGTCACTGTGACCAGGAGAATAAAGGATGGATTAGACAAAAATGCAGAGTGGGCGTTTCACACTTTGATGGCTTAAGAGGTTCTTTCATTATAATATTACTGGTTGCCTGTACCATAAATCTCACCACAGGTTAACATGTTTGTTTCTGACTCACACCCTCCAGTCACACATTCCACCACTTTTCCCAGAACAAGTTGGAACACCTCACAAGTAAAATCTTGCTTTTGGTTGCTCTTCTTCAGCAGACTGGGTAAACAGAGATACATGGAAGTAGTAATATTTAAACCTAAAGGCTCCGTCTACACTAGAGGGTTTTGTAGACAAAACTCATGGAGCATTTACACACAAAATGCATTTTGTTGACAGAAGCTGTTGACAAAAAAGCTGTGTAGATGCTCTGGTGGACCCTTTTGTAGACAGAGCGGATCAAAAGACCAATCAGCTTTTACGTGTAGACAGGATCTGTTGTCAGAAGTTTTGTTGGAACATCTCTTCCAACAGTAACGTCTGTAGAGAGAAGCATCTAGTGTAGACGTAGCCAAAGTGTTTGGGAGGAATTTTACGAGAACTGAAAATCATGAATTATAATTTCCCATGTAAATATACATAACAGTTACACAGTCATCCAAGAACAAGAAGAGGATGTTCACATTTTGCTGTCCTAAGGATTCAGCACCACTGGGTGGAAAAAGAGTCGAGGGAAGTGAAAATCTTAAAAAAAAAAAAAAAAAGAATCCACAAGAAAGAACATCATGCCCCCACTTAAAATGGCTTAAAGTGGAACACTGACGCAGGAAACTTACAACATGACCTGTTACAGAGCAAATTTAACTGGATGCTAACCAGTTTCTCTAGGACATCTTGAAAAACAAAGATTTGTGACACTTGCGTAAGGCAAACATCTCTTGGATATAGTTTACCAGTAGTTTATAAATCGGTTTCCAGTCCCTTAGTGTAGTTATATAAAGAAGAGGCTGAAGGAATGGACAGTTCCCCTTTCTTTAGTATTTACCTTTCCAGCCCTGATTAGGAGTCTGTGTTATCCCCTTTCACAGTACAGATGCCACAACACTTTATCCTCAGAGGGCAGCCAAGGGAAAGTAACTGAGAAGGAGCTCAGAGTACACTGGAGCCTGGGCAGGGGGGAGGGTGATCAAAAGTAGCCAATATGGATTCACCAGGGGCAAGTCCTGCCTGACCAATCTGATTAGCTTCTATGATGAGGTAACAAGCTCGGTGGACATGGGGAAGTCAGTGGATGTGATATACCTTGACTTCAGCAAGGCTTTTGATATGGTCTCCCACAACATTCTTGTCCATAAGTTAAGGAAATATGGATTCGATCCTTGGACTATGAGATGGATAGAAAGCTGGCTTGATGGTTGGGCCCAACAGGTAGTGGTCAATAGCTCAATATCTGGATGGCAGTCTGTTTCAAGCAGAGTGCCGCAAGGCTCAGTTCTGGGGCCGGTGTTATTCAACATCTTTATTAATGACCTGGATGAGGGACTGGATTGCACCCTAAGCAAGTTCGTGGATGACACAAAACTAGGGGAAGAGGTAGATACGTTGGAGGGTAGAAAGAAAATCCAGAGGGACCTGGATAAATTGGAGGATTGGGCCAAAAGAAATCTGATGCGGTTCAATAAGGAGAAGTGTAGAGTCCTGCACCTGGGGCGGAAGAATCCCAAACATTGTTACAGGCTGGGGACTGACTGGCTCAGCAGCAGTACGATGGAAAAGGACCTAGGGGTTATGGTGGATGAAAGGCTGGATATGAGTAAACAGTGTGCCCTTGTAGCCAAGAAGGCTAACGGCATACTGGGGTGCATTAGGAGGAGCATTTCAAGCAGACCTAGAGAAGCAGTTATTCCTCTTTATTCGGCACTGGTGAGGCCACATCTGGAATATTGTGTCCAGTTTTGGGCCCCCCAGTATAAAAAGGATGTGGATTTGCTGGAGCAGGTTCAGTGAAGGGAAACAAAAATGATTATGGGACTGGAGCACAAGACCTATGAGGACAGGATGAGGGATTTGGGCTTGTTTAGTTTACAGAAGAGAAGACTTAGAGGTGATTTAATAGCAGCCTTCAACTTCCTGAAGGGGAGCTCTAAAAAGTAGGGTGAGAAACTGTTCTCAGTGGTGTCAGATGGCAGAACAAGGAGTAATGGTCGGAAGTGGAAGAGGGAAAGGTGTAGGTTAGATATTAGGAAAAACTACGTCACCAGGCGGGTGGTGAAGCACTGGGATGCGTTGCCTAGAGAGGTGGTGGATTCTCCATCCCTTGAGGTTTTTAAGTCCCGGCTGGACAAGGTCCTGCCTTGGATGACTTAGTGGGGGTTGATCCTGCTTGAAGCAGGGGGCTGGACTAGATGACCTCCTGAGGTCCCTTCCAGCCCTGTGATTCTGTGGGCTGGGTTCGTGGCAGCGTGAAGCTGGCAGGACTTCAGCGGTGAAATAGAGCCGGTGCATCCGGCACTTGGGTTCTACTCGCGCAGGGGCTCGGCCTGTGCAGCAGGTGGGAGCTGCTGTGAAATCCCGTCCCAGCACCCGCCCCCCGGGTGCGGGCTGAGCAACGTCCGGCACCGCAGCACCAGCCTGCCTGGCCGCCTGGGCTTCCGAGCAAGTTCATCCCGAGGACGCAATTCTGCCCCACGCCCGGCTGCGCCCTTAGGGGGCGATCTCCGGGCTCCAGCCCTGGCCGCCAGCAAAGGGATCCCGGCGGGGCCAGGATGCCCCACCCCCTATTCCAGCAGCCCGCTGCCGAACTCACCTTGGCTGAGCAGCAGCACAGCGATCCACGTGCCCCCGGGCTCCATGGGTCCTGCCGGGCAGCGCCAACTATCCGGCCCAGCGGCTGCCGCAGCTGCCAGGTGCGGGGCGCTCGGCTGCAGTCTGCCCGCCTTCCCGGGCACAGCCGCGAGACAGCCGGGGAGGGGGGAGGAGCGTGCGCCGGGGGCGGGGCGGGGCGGGGCTGGGCAATGCGCTCTGCTGCTCCGCCCGAGCGGGCCCGGCTCGCCTGCTGCTCCACTCTCTCCGGGGAGCGGCACTGCCCGGCCGCACAGGAGCACACACGCGTCACCGTCCGCCAGCGGGACGTGGGTCCCTTCCACCCCCGTACGGCCAACGTAGCCAAGCGACTCCTGGCGCACCCACCAACACAGCCTCGCCCAAACCAGCCCCCGGCGCACCCACCAACACAGCCACCCCCCAGTGCACCCCAAAAACCCTGCTAACCTGCCCCCGGCGCACCCACAAACACAGCCACACCCCAGTGCACCCCAAAACCCCCTCTAACCTGCCCCCGGCGCACCCACCAACACAGCCACCCCCCAGTGCACCCCAAAACCCCTCTAACCTGCCCCCGGCGCACCCACCAACACAGCCACCCCCCAGCCAGCCCCCAGTGCACCCCAGTGCACCCCTCTAACCTGCCCCCGGCACACCCACCAACACAGCCAGCCCCCAGCCAGCCCCCAGTGCACCCCAAAAACCCCTCTAACCTGCCCCCGGCGCACCCACCAACACAGCCACCCCCCAGTGCAGCCCAAAAACCCCTCTAACCTGCCCCCGGTGCACCCACCAACACAGCCTTGCTCAAACCAGCCCCCAGCACACCCCAGTAACCTGCCCCCGGCGCAACCACCAACACAGCCACTCCCCAGCCAGCCCCCAGTGCCCCCCAAAACCCCTCTAACCTGCCCCCGGCACACCCACCAACACAGCCACTCCCCAGCCAGCCCCCAGTGCCCCCCGAAACCCCTCTAACCTGCCCCCGGTGCATCCACCAACACAGCCACCCCCCAGCCAGCCCCCAGTGCACCCCAAAACCCCCACTAACCTGCCCCTGGCGCACCCACCAACACAGCCACCCCCCAGCCAGCCCCCAGTGCACCCCAAAACCCCCACTAACCTGCCCCTGGCGCACCCACCAACACAGCCACCCCCCAGCCAGCCCCCAGTGCACCCCAAAACCCCTCTAACCTGCCCCCGGTGCACCCACCAACACAGCCTTGCTCAAACCAGCCCCCAGCACACCCCAGTAACCTGCCCCCGGCGCAACCACCAACACAGCCACTCCCCAGCCAGCCCCCAGTGCCCCCCAAAACCCCTCTAACCTGCCCCCGGCGCACCCACCAACACAGCCACTTCCCAGCCAGTCCCCAGTGCACCCCAAAACCTCCTCTAACCTGCCCCTGGTGCACCCACCAACACAGCCACTCCCCAGCCAGCCCCCAGTGCACCCCAAAAACCCCTCTAACCTGCCCCCGGTGCACCCACCAACACAGCCACCCCTCAACCAGCCCCCAGCCCACCCCAATAACCCCTCCAACCTGCCCCCAGCGCACTCACCAACACAGCCACCCTCCCAGCCTGCCCCAGCATGCCCCAATAACCCCCCAACTTGTCCCCAGTGAACCCACCAACACAGTCCCCTCAACCTGCCCCGAGTGCACTCCAAGAACTCCTCTAACCTGCCCCGAGCACAGCCAGCAGAAGAGTAACTGAAAATACCATGGGGCTGGTGTTGTGACAGTCTTGTGTCCCATGTCTGTCTGTACTGGCTGCCTCATTATTAGCAATATTGTGGGTTATGTCCAGGAAAAGCAGGCCAAATCAAACCTTTCCTCTGCCTACCTCTCCACCCTCTGCCAGGTTGTCAATTACACATCCATCTGCATGGTGATCCACCTCCAGCCGAAACTCTGCGGTCTCGGTGCACCAAGTTTATGTTTGTTTGTTTTTCAAATTATTGTTGTCTTGTTTATAGTCATTGTACATTGATTGTTTGATATATTTTGTTATCATAGCCTTGCCTATAGTCACTATGTTGCATTTGGATATATTTTGTCATTGTAGCCTTGGTCATAGTTATTAGTTTGCATTGTTTTGTTGTTTGATATGTATTTTGTTATTATGGACTTGCTTTCATTCGTTGTTTCCTTATTAATGTATGTTGCCTTTAGTGTAGATTTAGGGTAGTACCCCAGCACACCCGACCAACACAGTCAACCCCCCCAATCTGCCCCATCACATGCCAACCTGTTCCCAGTCACGCACTAACCCACCCTCTCCCCTGCACTAACATACCTCTCCAAACACCTACCCAACCTGTCCCCCCAAACACACCCTACCCCCACCAACTTGCCCCGTGAACACATCCCCGCCTGCCCCTCCAAACACACGCCACACCATTAATCTTTTCCCCAGCCAGACATTAACTTGCCCCTGCAAACACACGCCAGCCTTTCCCAGCAAACACACCCCATTCCACTAATTGCCCCTTCAAAACAAAAAGCAGTCAAGTAGCACTTTAAAGACTAGCAAAATAGTTTATTAGGTGAGCTTTCGTGGGACAGACCCACTTCTTCAGACCAAGAAGTGGGTCTGTCCCATGAAAGCTCACCTAATAAACTATTTTGCTAGTCTTTAAAGTGCTACTTGACTGCTTTTTGTTTTGATAGTGTATAGACTAGCATGGCTTCCTCTCTGTTACTATTAATTGCCCCTTGAAACACATCAGTCTTCCCAAACACACCCCACACCACTCGTCTGTCCCCAGCCACCATCTAACCTTCCCCAGACACCCCAAATACTTCCCAATCTGCGCCTCCAAAAACCCCACCAACACATCTCCCCAAACGCACTTCACCCCATCCCACTAACCTGCCCTCCAACTACACACTAACCTGACCCTCCAAGCACCCCCATCCACTGACTTTCTCTCCCTACATACCTCATCCCAGTAGCCTGTCCCCAACAACCACACACTAACCTGTCCCCCAATACACCCCATCCCATTAATTTACATTTGCAGACTAAGAAATCCAACACACACAACCTGTCATGAGATAGCCCCTCACCACACATTGTCCTTCCTTAACCCTATCTAAAATCCATTCACCTCCACCAACACAGGCAGCCTTTTCCCCTAAACTGTTGCCATATAGTTACACCTGTGTAAAAATAAAAGAGTTTTGCTGTATGCTCTGATGTAGTAGAAGCTTAGCTCAGCCTCCTAATATCTCTGTTGGAAGTTGTATGGTCAAGGGTCTTCCACTGAGAAAGGCTAGTCCTGGACTGCTGCTGAGCATTTTACATTGTACATTGTCAACCTTACATCAGGGCTCTCTGTTCCATGGACTCTGATTCTTCCATCATGGGACTTCCAACAAAAACATCTCTTGCAACAGAGTTGTACTGTAAAATCTCAGCTTCCCTGTACATCTCTATGGCTACGTCTACACTAGCCCCTTCCCTTTGGAAGGGGCATGGTAATGCGCGAGTTGGGAAGATGCTAAGGAGGCACTGCCATGAATATGCAGTGCCTCATTAGCCTCATGGCAGCCACGCATGATTCAAAAGTGGCACTTTCAAATCACATGCTGCCTGTATAGATGGGTGCCTTTTAAAAGGACCCCCTGGACTTCGAAAGCCCCTTCTTCCTATAGCCTAATATTCATGGCAGTGCCTCATTAGGATCTTCCTAACTCACTCATTACCATGTGCCTTCCAAAAGGAACGGACTAGTGTGGACATAGACTGTGTGTGTTATACATCTATATCTCCACACACAGAGTCTATATAACACACGTTTCCAGAGCTCAAACAGTATTTGCTTCTTCGATCTGTTGACAGCCTGAAAAAATAGTTCTGAGAGATGTGAACTCCTCGTTTCAGTTATGGAGTAAGTGAAAAAATCAAAAGCAGAGACGTAAAATCAATTGGGTTAACATAAAAATAAACAACAGTGGATGCTGCACAGATCATATAATTTGTTCTCAGGTTTAATCAAATAGCTCTATCTTTTAATCTAAATGACTGCTACAGATTTTCCATTCTGCCAAACCAGAGTACTGAAGAATCCAAGAATCTCGCCGAAGGACTGAGTTCAGTTGCTATAGAGTACCCATCACGTTGTCTGCTGTGTACTAGTTAATATGCCATATTTTTGTCTTTAACACATCAGAGACTATAAGGGTCAGAAATGGACACCAATCTGAAGCTGAACAGGAAAAGCCCATGTAAGTTGCTGGACCTCTGTGCTGTTTTTAGCCAATTAGCACTAAAAGCACTACCTGGATAAATCAAAGCCGTGGACAGACATTCTCCTTTTCTTCCCCACAATTCTAACTCGTATCCAAATTCACATTGATCCCTTTTTTCATTCTGTTTGGAATCTAGTACAACAATGATTCTTTGGTGAGTAAATATAACTTTAGGGCTTATTTACATAGGGACAATAGAGTATTGGCAAAATTCCCCTGGAATAAACCTGGAATGATGGTATTCCCCCCCACTCCCGATATATTTTACACCACTGTTAAAATGATATAAGCCCTGAGAAACTGGGAAAAGATAGGAGGGACTTGTCATATAAGTCATTTATGAATACCTTTCCATTATTTAGCAATTTCCTGGTGCACAGCCACTTACTAACCCTGACACACCTACTCATGAACAAACATACATAGTCACTACCTTTATTCCCAGAAAACATACAGTTACTTACTAACCCTTAAAGATTCCCCATAAATACTCAGTCAGTTACACACAGCTCTCTGAATACAATCACTCAGCTTCTCCTGTTCTGAGACATACTTCAACATGCCAACACACTCCCTCAGGATGTACAAACACTGGGGCCGTGGCTACACTGTAAAAATAACTTTGAAGTTGCTTACTTCAAAGTAACGGAATTCAAAGTTGAGCGTCTACACATATCCTACTTTGAAGTTAAACTTCAAAGTAGACTACTACTCCATTCCCAGGAATGGAGTAAGGACTTTGAAGTTGGGCTCCCTTACTTTGAAGTTAACTTCAAAGTAAGGGAAGATATGTGTAGATTCTCTGAAGTTAGTTAACTAATTAACTTCAAAGTTAGTTCCTAATGTAGACACACCTTGGACATTTTCAGCTGCAATAATAAGTACAATGTAGTAGTTCTGAAGCATTGCACTGGTCACTCCTGGTCTTCTAGAGGAAGTTTATGCATGTGAAAGCACACATACTATTAGTGGGAGAAATGCCCCATACTTTGTTATAGATACATCCTAAAGCAAAGAGAGAAATGGCAGCAGATCCTACTAAAAGAAAAACAAAAGCACTATATTTAAATCTAGAAATTCACAACATATGAACATAGTGTCCCTATGTATGAAACTTATGGTAAGGGGAAGATTACCAGTGTTCATTCTTTTGGTCAGACAAGGGAATAACATAAAACACAAAGCACAGAGAATAATCTTAGAGAGGTAGATGTTAGTCTGTATCTTCTGGGAAATCCTGCTCTGAACAAGTGGGTCTGTCCCACAAAAGTTCATCACCTAATAAATTACAGTGTTAGTCTTTAAAGAGCTACAGGACTGCTGGTTTTTTTTCTTTTGTAAAAGCAAGACAGCAAGGTGCCTTACCTGCAGTCTTCCCAGAACCTAGACATAGTTACGTCATTCTCACTGTACATGTGGCCTAAGGATATGAAATTCTCACACACATCATTCTAAGACAAAGTGTCTCATGTACAGACAAAGGCAAAGGGATTTTTATGTTCCACACACCCACACATAGGTATACTAATACATGGTACAGTAAGTGCCGTACAAATACCATACTCTTATAAATGTGACTTTAAATGGGAATGCTTTACTGATTAATGATTTAAGAAGCTTTGGATACTACTATATCTTAAATATGACAGGAAAACAGTGCCATCTTATCCCATTTCCCATTTTCTTTAGTAGTACAGGTTGAGCCTCTCTAGTCCAGCACCTTCAGGACTGAATAAGAGAATTTGCCGACCAACAGGAGGTCTATGTTATCTAGCAGCATTAGCAACACTTCCACGGCTTACTGGGCTCTTAGAAGACATTTAGGGGCAAATTCCAGCTAAAGAATATCACAGAACACAGAGAGCCAGGACTGGTGACTGTAAACAAACTTTATGGGCCTGCAGAAAACTTGTCCACACTCGTGATAAATGGATATCCACTGAACTAAAACCATGCCAGTCTATGGATGTTTCTGGACAAGAGAGTACAGGATTAGAGAAGTTCAGCCTGTATTAAACAACAGCTTCTGATACTACTATATTGTCATGTAAATTGATTTTATATCTTACACAGTGCCATCTCATCACATTTCCTGAGCTCTTTATTGTATTGTTATACAGACACTGATCCACATTTCATCTTAGCATAATTTTTTCCAAGTTAAAAGACACCAGAGATCAGTTTGTTCTATGGTGGGTATAGTTCCTGCTCTGATAGATGCTTTTGATAAAGAAAAATTACAAAAGTCAATGAAAGAACCACAGATCATTGCACTTGGATATATGTCCAAACATTCTTATATGAAAGGAGCAGAAGTTGAGGTTGAGGTGGGGATTTGAGGAATAAGTAGGAAGGGAAAATGGAGTTCTCTCAATATAAGAAAAAAGTTCAGTGTCGGTTCAGTTGAAAGGTGAAGAGAAGATTTATGTGCATACTCATGAAAACAAATAAGCAGTCAAATAGCACTTTAAAGACTAACAAAATAATTTATTAGGTGAGCTTTCGTGGGACAGACCCACTTCTTGAGACCATAGCCATACCAGAACAGACTCAATATTTAAGGCATAGAGAACCAAAAACAGTAATCAAGGTGGACAAATCAGAAAAAAAAATATCAGGGTGAGCAAATCAGAGAGTAGAGGGGCAGAAAGGGCGGGGGGGTGGGAGGCCAAGAATTAGATTAAGCCAAGTATGCAAACGAGCCCCTATAGTGACCCAGAAAATTCCAATCTCTGTTCAAACCACATGTTAATGTGTTGAATTTGAATATAAAAGAGAGTTCATCAGCCTCTCTTTGAAGAATGTTGTGAAAATTCCTCTTCAGTAATACACAAACTCTTAAGTCATTAACAGAATGACCCACTCCATTAAAATGCCGACTAGCAGGTTTGTGGGTCTGGAGTGTTTTTATGTCTGTTTTGTGCCCATTAACTCTTTGTCTAAGAGAGTTTGAAGTCTGTCCAATATACAAAGCATGTGGGCATTGTTGGCACATGATGGCATATATGATGTTAGTTGAGGAGCATGAGAATGTGCCTGTGATTCTGTGAATAACCTGGTTAGGTCCAGTGATGGTATCTCCAGAAAAGATATGTGGACAATGGCTATGGTCTGAAGAAGTGGGTCTGTGCCATGAAAGCTCACCTAATAAATTATTCGGTTGGTCTTTAAAGTGCTACTTGATTGCTTTTTTTGTTTTGATAGTATATAGACTAGCACGGCTTTCTCTGTTCATATTCATGGTTACTCTGCCAATAATGTGAACATGTGTTCTCTTTTCTCTTTCAGCAGGATTTAATTATATTAAAACATTTCAATACATTTTATTTTATAGATTTTTGGATAGATTACATTTTCTTTTAAATTAGAGGTGAGAGAAGATCACCAGTAGAACAGATGTTGTGAAGATTGTCTATAGAATGAATGGGAAGTTTTTCAATCTCAGGAGACTGAAGGCTAAATGCAAGACCTCCACAATCTTGATCATGGAGCTCCAGTATGTAAATGACAACATGGTTGTTGCTTTTTCTCCCACAGACCATCTTAAGTGCCTTTGCTGAAGCATAAGAGAATCTTGGCCTCACACTGAACATCAAAAAGACCAAGGTGCTCCACCAGCCTTCATCAATGTGACAATCCCATGCACCTTCTATTGAAGACAACGGAGAACTGCTCAGGTATGTGGAGCACTTTCCATCTTTTCATTAAAGTCGACATTGATGCAGAAATCCAGCATTGTCTGAGCTGTGCAACTCTGCTTTTGCCCACCTCACACAACGGGTCTTTGAGAACCAGGACATCTATCCCAAGACAAACCTCCTTGTATACCATGCAGTGGTTGTTCCTGGACAACATACAAGCCTAATTTGAAGGCACTTGAACAATATCATTACAGTCATAACCCGAGATATGCACATTCAGGTTATGAGAATTTGACTTTATGAGGAGTTTCATTTAATACCCCTACTTCGGCTTAAGAGGCATTCCTTCGCATTTACAAGGACTGATTTGGATTTTGCACGCCTCAGCGGGACGTGGCTTCCTGCAGTGGGAGAAAGGCCGCGGCTCCAGGCAATGGCTGCCCACAGCTGCATCCCGCTCGGCGCATCTCTCCGCAGTGCCCGGCAGTGGTTTCCCGAAGCCCCCGGCCAGCCGCACTGTGCGCCCACCTCCGGAGCCAGGAGAGGAGGGAACCATGCCCATCCACAGAGCTGCCGCCTCGGGCACCTTGGCCCACCCTGCCTTTACCTTGACACAGCTGTGGCTGGTCTGGTTTCCACCTTGGCACTGCAGCCACGACGTGCCTCAGCCTGGCCGGTGGCCGTGGGCTCCCTGTGCTCCTGGCAGCACGGGCTGGGGCCAGGCAGAGGCTGGTGGCTCTGGAGACGAGCACTGAGGGGATGGAGTCAGCTGCATCAGTCTTGATGAAGAAGCTGTGCAGGGGGGCGACGGCACCCTGCAGGAGGGTGGTGGTCTGGGGCAGGGAGGTAGACTCCTCCAAGTCCCAGCAGTAGATCACGCCGCTCTGTGAGACATGGATGCTGGGCCTGCACCCTATCCTGGCCCACCACTGCCACTCACCCCCTGGGTGGCTAGGGGGCCACCGCTGCCCACCCTGCGCAGCTGTGCCTCAGGCACCGCTTGCCACCTGCGGCGTTCTGTCCCATTTAGCACCTGGCTAACCCGCTGCTGCCATCTTGGCCACCGCTGTGGGGGCCTCTGCACCGTGCAGGCCCGCATGAGCGAGTCATCGCCCAGCTGGGGGCCCCCTATGGCTGCCTAGCTCCCTCCACGGCCAGCCCGACACCGCCCCCTCCCCGCTTAACCTAAGCTGCACTCAGGCTGGGCTGCCTCCCTGTGCCCTGCTCTGCCCTGCCCTCCCGCTTGCCCTGGCCCCGCTTCTGCAGCTGCGGGCAGATACCCAGCCTTGCGCCCCCCTCCCAGGCGCTCTTCGATTTCCTTTCCCCTCACAGCCCTGTCTCTACACCTGGGACAGCCCCCCCCCCAAATGCAGGTAAACAGCCATATTATAGAGTAATTAATGGAGGGAAAATGCCTTGTTAGGTTGTGTTATGATAACTAATGTTAACTATTGAAGTAATTGTGTTCATTTTAATGGGATTTGGCGTTGTTTTAGCATAAATGGGTGTAAATTTTGGGGCTCAGGAACACACAAAATTTTTTCACATTGAAATTAATGGTAATTACATTTTTGACTTTTGAGAATTCACCCAAAGAGGGGCTTTTCAGGATCGAATTACCCTCGTAAGGTGGGTGAAGACTGTAATGCTGCCTCAGGAAAATCCTAAATATCTCTTGGGATGATAGACATATGAATACTAGCGTCCTGAAAAAGTAGAACATGACCAGCAATCATTCAACAACAATTTTGTGGGACGGGTCACATGGTTTGGATGTCTGTTCAGCACCTTCCAAAACAGATTCTGTTTTCCAAATTGGAAGAAGGACAGAGGAGCATTGGGGGCCAGCCAAAGCGATATAAGGAAATGCTGAAGGAACACATGAAAGACTGCAGCATTGGCATTGATACATGGGAGAACGTTGCCCATGACTGTCCCCAGTGGGAAAACGGTAATTCGTGAGGGGGTGGTGCAATTAGAGAGGTCCTGCCACAGTGCAAATGAGGAGAGGCAGGGAAGAAGAAAAGAGCATCAAAAACTGCCCTGCACCCCTAAAACAGCTACCAACACCTGCCTCTTCTGTGATAAGATCTGCAGCTCCAGAACTGGGCTGATCTGCATCAACAGACTCACAAATAGGAGAGTGACATGAAGACACTACTCATTATCGAGTGACTGCCAAGAAGAAGAAGAAGTAGAGCAATCCACTGTAGCTACCTATAAACATACTTAGGGTTTGCTGTAGCATCTGTCACCAAAATATCTGAGTGTTTCCTAGATCCACTAGTTATGTGTGAAACTACTAAAAGTATGTATTTTTTGTACCCAGCAGCCCTAGTAAAGGACCAGAACCCCATTGTGCTATGTGCTGTACAAACTCAGAAGAAAAAGGCAATTCCCTATCCCCAGGAATTTATAATTTAAGCATAACTCAAGAGATGACAAATGCATATTGATGGGCCATAGAGTACAAGTAAACAATTTGACAATATTGATTATTATCATTAAGGAGAGGATAACAAACGGTATGTATTACACAGCACAGTGAAGCTAAAACTTGATAATTATTGATTAACCCCCTACTGGGCTGATACTAATATATTTTAGATCACTACTGAGTGGAAAATAGCAATTTTAATTAATACCAATTTGCAAGATATCAAACCAGTTTCGTGCAAGAAAAGCTTTTATATAAAGTATACAAAAGCCTGTGTACATTTAAATACATATTTCAAATGTGTTTCTTCTTGATAAACTTTAAAGTAACTTTTCTCTATCAAGATGAAGATTCCAGAAGATAAGTGGTTTGACTGGAAGTTACTGTCATTGTTTTGTTTCCCAGAACAGTAAGAAAATGAAGGTGATGGACCATCTCGTAAGTTTGAATTTATTGTTAATTTTGCCAAAGAATAAAATCCAGTGACTAGTTTTGTTGCTAGGGCTTTACCAGTTAAATAGTTTTACAGATGTTTATACTGAACTTTTCATAATCTGATGACATAATACCATTTTCAGACCTTTTTATCCAGATATGGCCACACCATCTTCCTAAGAAGTAATTTCATATGTCTGTATTTTTGATAATTTTTTGTTTGGGCAGCGGGGTGAGGGTGAGAGAAGAGTGTTCTGTGTGCTTTGCAAAACACAGAATATTTTTAAATTGCTGTTTTAAGTGGGACTTTTTTCCAAATTAATGTTAAAGAAAGACCTTATTTGAACCTGAATGGACCAAGTTACATCATCCCAAATTAGGTTTCACACCTAAGTTGTCCACACACCCTTGGAGGGAGGCACTGCAAGGTAGAGTAAATGAAGTTTGCCAATGACAGCCTGGTTAAGGCTGAGAAATCTTGTCTTTCAGGTCAATAAGCTGCCTGAGTGAAGAATGACCTTCAAGAATCTCTGTGATTGATCAGTTTTGGAGAGGAAATCAAGACAGTAAAGGACAGGCCACTACAGCCTTTTTCTTTGGGTCTTTCTCTGGACTCAAAGCAGGACTGATAGCCAGAAATGCTTGGCAGCTGAACGTTACTGTCTGGCCCCTCCAGCTTCTACTGTATAATGATTCAGAAGACTGCAAGAGCTGAAGAGTTTGAATCTCCCTAGTATCTTATTTTTTCCTTTTTCTATTTGTGTGAAGTCGTCTGTGAGTACCAGGGAATATCTCTGTACAATGTGCGAATTCTGTGGGAGGTTATGAACAATGTGTGTTGACCAAGTGACAACTTTAGGAGGTGCAGTCTTTGACCTTCTCCTTGGGCTCTTTGCCTCCATGTTGGGTTGGAATGCCAAAGGCTGATGGCAAAACAAGAGAGGAAAGCAGACTAAGTACCCAGTCTCTGAGCACTGTATGCCCCTGACAGAGTTAAACAAGGCACACAGAAGCTTCACTTTGGGGTCTGAGTTCTGGCAAAGTGGTATGTTAAAGTGGCTTGTCTGAAGGGTCAACACTGGCCCTGGGGGCCTAGGGCAGGTGGGCTGAGCACTCCATTTCTAAGTAGCTGCAGTAGACAGAATCAGTACCCAGGAAATCTGCCAGAGAGGCCAACACAGACATGAATGCCATAAGCTGCCCAGGCTCCAGAAGCTGAACACACCCCAGGAGATCCAGAGCACCAGAGGCTTGGATTTCTCCCACCACGGTCCCAGCGAGTGGACCACAGAGAGTGTTGACTAGGCTCTGTGGCATCTCAGTCTTTTTATACTTTTATTTGTAGAAGCCAACAGCATGTTATCACTCTGTACAATTTAGTCAAAATCTTTTGACTATACCTAGAGATTAAAAATATACTAATACACACTGCATAATAGTAGCTTTGTACTAATGAGGAGATGAGTTACTTAGATGAATCCATGCAGTAAATCATTCCACTATTTTTTATACTTACGACTTCAGTGTTTGTATAATTATGTGTAATGATAAGGATGAAGGTGCGGGGGGAAAGGCAAAACTAGAATAATGGCCAAACCCATAGAAATATTTTGCTTATGAACATTTGACACTTCAAAATAGACAAATGAAATTTATAGTTTCTTTCCCATTTGTGAATTTCATTAACTGTGATTTCACTCTACTGTGCATACTAATTGTGCATTGGAGAACTTCACACTCCAGGCACTTTCAGTGAGAAACATTTTGCCCGGCTATTTTTCTCTCTCCATATGTCACTCACTGGGAGATTTAATGCCTACTCCAAATCATAGTTCTCAGGTAAAAAGGTCATTTTCTTATTGAAAATCTTTGATGTCACACCTCTAACTGTATTAATTCTCTGAGTCAAACCACCTATCATTCCACTCCTAACACTTTTGTGAGAACCGTTTACATTCACTTTGGGAAGCAAATTTTCTCAAGGGAAAATAAAGCATAAATAAATGATCTGATAGAGTAACTACATCATCCAAAATAACCTGACTTTCCTACAAGAGTTGTTGGGATTGAAAGGGAGAGGAAGCAACTTGACAAACAGAGAAAGACAGCTAGATCAAGAGTGGACTATTATGAAATATAATAAACAATTGTCAGCATGTACTTGACTCTTAGATAATGGGAGAAGATACAAAACAGCTAGGGAAGAGGAAATAGAATTGAAGAAATGAGATGTGTCGTTTATGGAGAGAAATCACACAACCTACTGTCCAAAGTTTTTTTTTTTGTCCTATGGCAGATGTCCTATCAGATTTTTTTGAGCTGAATAGCATCCATGTAGGAGAACTTTGAAAATGGGACTGTCCACTGAAAAGTTAGTATGAAAATGGCAGTTTGGGCCTCAGTCTACTCTGAGCTGAAACTTCTGATTTCCAAGTACTCAGATACTGTGTGGTGGCAATTCCCATACTATAGTCTGTGGACTAACAATGGTTCATGGCACACTTGCTGACTATATGAGGTGGGACCTTTTTTTTTTTTCAGGGGCTAAATTACTTTAAAACAGCATGGATTACTTTCCTCTTATTCATTTTCCATGTAAGAAAATATGGTAAGTGAGTAGGTACAGTGAAAGCATTCCTTAGACTTTTTTTCTTTTTAAGCTAGAACTGGAAGGGACCTTGAGAGGTCATCCAGTCCAGTCACCAGCAGGACCTACAACCATCCCTAGTTGTAATCACAAAAGGGAGGGGAATTGTCAGTGGGTGAGTTTCTTCATTAGCATGTGACACACACAGGCCTTGTCTACACTACAGCCCTCTTTCGAAAGGACGGCTTTCAAAACAGAACGTCAAAAGTCGTCCTTTTGAAAGGGAGCGTCCACACAGACAAACAGACCGAAGGTGCGATCCGCTCTTTCGAGAGTCCCTGAGTACAATTTCGAAAATGAGCATCCACACTATGCAGGGCGCTCTTTCGAAAGTACAGGCGCAGGAAGTCTCGTGGGCAGGGTTGCATGGCAGACGAGCCCTTCTGGGACTGCAGCCCGCCGTCCCCTTAAAGGGCACCCCCCATCCCATACCTTGGCCTGCACATGTCCAGGGCCAGGCACCTGTCCCCAGGCTCGCACACCGAGGAGACCAGAGGAGGCACCCCAGGCCCCCATGGAACCCAAGCAGCCCCCTGTCCCCATTGACGCCACGGCCAGTGTACTGGCTGTAGTCCTGGCCACTTCGCAGCAGCAGCTACGGTGGCCAGCCTACTAGCCACCCTCCTGGAAGTCATCCTGAGGGTGCAACGTCCCCAACCAGTCCCCCAGGGCATCCGCCACCTGTGGAGCTTCCCCACATGCAGCGACTGGTGGGACCAGCTGGTGCTGGAGGACTGGGGCGACAACCGGTGGCTACAGAACTTCTGGAAGACCAAGGGAACATTCCTAGAGCTGTACCACTGGCTCGCCCCAGCCCTCCAAGCACCAGGACACCCGCATGAGGCCAGCACTCTCGCTCCAGAAAAGAGTGGCCATTGCCCTCTGGAAACTGGCTAGCCCAGACAGTTACTGATTCATTGGCCACCAGTTTGGGGTGGGCAGGGCCACCGTTGGGGCCATCCTCAATGAGGTAAACCATGTGCATGCGGGGACCAGGGGATGGGGGGCACTCTAGCATAGGGCACCATCGAGGACCACAGGGCAGTCCTCACCAGGGACTGGACAGGGACAGGAACAGGGACCCCTGGGAGGCCTGCCCTGCAGGGGACAGGGATGGTCGGGCATACTGCTCCTCACCCCATGCTCATGAATGCATCCTCCTCCCGCTCCCTGAAGGCTGTCCGGGCCATCAACAGGGTCCTCCTGTGGCAGCTGGTCCATGTCAGGGACCTGGATGACGCTATCCAGTGCTTTGAGGAGTTGGGCTTCTCAAACTGCTTCAGGGCCTTGGACAGCACACATCCCCAGAGCACAGCAGCAGGGCTTTCATAAACCCTAAGGGCTACCACTCTGTGGTCCTGCAGGCACTCGTCGATGCCAATGGTCAGTTCCAGGACATCTGTGTGGGCTGGTCCAGCTGTGCCCCTGATGCCAGGGTGTTCCAGAACTTGGGGCTGGGCCACCACACGGCTGAGGGGACCTTCATGCCCCGGCGGGAGCTCCCCATTGGGGACTCCACAATGCCACCCTGCATCGTGGTGGATGTGGCCTACCCCCTGCAGGCCTGGCTCATGAGGCCATACATGGGACACACATAGCCCAGCTACAACTTTTTTAATGAGTGGCTGAACTGGTGAAGCAGGCATTTGTCCGCCTGAAAGGGTGCTTCAGATGCCTCCTCATGAGGCTGGAGGGGGGCCTCCCCAGTGTTCCGGCAGTGGTTGGGGCCTGCTGTGCACTGCACAACCTTGTGGAGGCAAAGCATGAGCCATTTGTGCATGGGTGGTTCATTGAGACAGGGCACGGGTTTGAGCAGCCCCCTGCTGCCCCATGCCACCAGGCCCAGCGGGATGGGATGCAGGTACGGGAGGCCCTGCGCCAGGCCTTTGAGTGGGGACCACAGTAACCACCCCACCCTGCACATGCACACCCCACCCCCATGCACACACACCCCACCACCCCATACACCCCACCACCCCCACACATGCACAGGGGATGCAGATGGAACCATGAAATAAACACTTAACTGCTGTTACTGCTGTGCCTATGTATAGGGAGGGGTATCACAGAAAGGTGGGCTGGGGGAACTGTATACAGGGGCTTTGCGGCTCCAAGTGGTCATCCTCCAGGCCCTAGGAGGGCTGAGGGTAAGGGCAGAAGGCCCTAATCATTTACTGGGGTCGAGGGATGGGATCCCTGTCGCCCATGTCTGTCCCTCCCCCTGGAGTCCAGGTGGTCCGTTGTGGCTGGGCTAGGGCGGGTGGCATGGGGAGGTATGGGCGCTGCTGGGGTGGGTCCCCTGCTGGCTCCCTGGGGTCAGATTGGGGGTGAGTGGGGGGGCAGGAGGGATGGCCTCACCCTGGCCAGCACTGGCCATCAACATATGGGCCAGCTGCAGCCGGGCGGCTGGGGGCAGGTGGGTTGGGACAAAGGCAGAGAGGTTGGGCTTACTGCGGGGGGTTTGCTGCAGGGGGTAGAGTGGGGAGACTGGGAAGGCAGGGGAGGTTGGGGGTGGGGAGGCTGACCAGGGGACCACGGAGGCGGTTGAGTTTGGGGGTAGGGAGGCTGACCGGGGGACCAGGGAGGTGGGAGAGGTCAGAGATGGGGGGGGTGGCTGGGTGATGGGGATGAGGGGTGGTAGAGTAGGGGCAGGAGGGGTGGGTAAGGGAGTGGCTTGCAATGGGGCGGCAGCTGTGTCTAGGTGGCTCACCACAGTCCGGGTCAGGGCATCCATGTTTGCCGCGACCCAGTCCCAGGCCTGCTGCTCCATGGCAAGCCACTCCTGCAGTATGCCAGTAAGATCCTGCAGAGCTGTGGTATGGGCAGTGTCCCCTGTCTCCTTGTCACCGCCCTGGCGGTGCCAGCGGATGGCCTGGTGGCAACCCCACAAGGTCCCTGCTCGGGATCCAGGCCGCTTCCCCTCACCCTCCGTGGGGGGGCTGGTCTGGCCACTGGGTGCAGGAGCTGTGGAGACAGAAGGGGAGGGAGGAATGGGCCATTAGTCCCAGGAGCAGGTCCCCTTGTCCTGCCCACCTCCCCTCCCAAGGTCCATGTCTCCGGGTCCCCCACAGGGGTACCAAGGACATGCACCCCCTGCTGTTCCCCAGTTCCTCCAAGTCTGATCAGCATGTGGTGCTGTCCCATCTATGTAGTTCTGAGTGCTGCACATTGTGCCGCTGAGCCCGGGGAGCATAGCTGTCCAGGGTCCACATGCACCTGGGCTGGTGGCTGTGTGGGATGCCTGTGGCCACCCTGGGTGGGACCTGACACTCCCTCCCTGGGCACTAGGGAGGCTGGTGTGCACGCCACCCACCTATGGGTCCCTCCAGGAAGGCAGGCGAGGCACGGTCAGATGGGGTCTGGCTGGACGGCCCAGATGGGATGTCAATGACAAGGGCCCCCTTGCTTGACCCCTCATCATCACTGGTGGGGTCGAGCTGCTGTGCTGTCTGTGGTTGCCTGGAGCTCCTCGCCTTCTGTCGCCACCTCTGGCTCAGTGTCAGACATGGACGTGTCGAGGAGGATGGCAGGGGGGTCCGGCATCCTTCGGCCCCAGGAGGCGGTGGAGCTCTTTGTAGTAGGGACAGCTTGTGGCAGCTTCCCCTGACCGCCCGGCTGCATCCCAGGTCATGCAATACCCCTGCTGCAGTTCTTTCACCTTCGACCAGACCTCGTCTGGTGTGTGGGTGGAGTGGCCACAGAGGCTATGGCATTGCGGCGACGGACCCCCATTTGTTGGAGGACATCCTCATCTTCCCATAGGGAGAGGAGGTCCTGGATCTCAGCCTCTATCCAGGAGGCGGCTTGACACTTTGGGGCCTGGCCCACCTCCTGGGACAACTCCCTGCTGTCTTTGGGGGGGCCCTAGGGTGGGCGGGGGTCCGGGTGGCTGGCCATGGGTCCAGGTGCTGTGAGGGACTGGCTGGCCGACATAGTGGCTGGTGAGCTGGAGAGCAGTGTGGCCTCACTGCTGCCTGCATGCATCACACTGTTGTCTCATATTTAGCTTGTGGTCCACTATAACCCCTAGCTCCCTTTCTGCTGTAGTCGTTCCTAGACAGTCTTTCGCCATTCTGTGTGTGTGAAACTGATTGTTCCTTCCCAAGTGGAGCACTTTGCATTTGTCCTTATTAAACTTCATCCTGTTTACCTCAGATCATTTCTCCAATTTTTCCAGATCATTTTGAATTATGACCCTATCCTCCAAAGCAGTTGCAACCCCTCCCAGCTTGGTATCATCTGCAAACTTAATAAGCGTACTTTCTGTGCCAATATCTAAATCGTTGATGAAGATATTGAACAGAACCGGTCCTAACACAGATCCCTGTGGAACCCCACTTGTTATACTTTTCCAGCAGGATTGAGAACCATTAAGAACTACTCTCTGAGTATGGTTCTCCAGCCAGTTATGCACCCTCCTTATAGTAGCCTCCTCTAAATTGTATTTGCCTAGTTTTTTTTTATACGAATATCATGTGAGACCGTAACAAATGCTTTACTAAAGTCTAGGTATACCACATCTACCGCTTCTCCCTTATCCACAAGGCTCATTATCCTATTAAAGAAAGCTATCAGATTAGATTGACATGATTTGTTCTTTACAAATCCGTGCTGGCTGTTCCCTATCACCTTACCACCTTCCAAGTGCTTGCAGATGATTTCTTCAATTACCTGCTCCATTATCTTTCCTGGCACAGAAGTTAAGCTGACTGGCCTGTAGTTTCCTGGCTCAGAAGCATTTATTACTACAGCTATAGGAGAGAATGCAGAGCGACAGAGGTTTGGTCTTCCATCGATGCGAACCCTAAATGCAAGGGCTTATATAGAAAAATTACCTCTGTGACCATATAGTGAAATGCTGACAAAAGGCATATCGACAGGAAACTCAGTAACACACAGTTGTTCCCAATAAAGTATACAGTTGATAAGAGGAACTAGCAGGTCAAGGGTTGATAAGAGTCTAACGGCCAGACTTGTGTTTTTTTATACATATTCAGCTAAATCTACTAATATCTTCGTTTGTGATGTAGCATATGCTAAACTAAGCTAAACTAAATGGCCTTGGCCAAAATTTTAGGCCTAAAGAGGCCTTCCTCCACAGGTCAGAGTATAAAATATGAAAGAACAAGTTAAAATTACTTAGACAAATTAGATGTCTTCAGGTCCCTAGGACCTGATGAAATGCATCCAAGAATAATAAAGGAGCTGACTGATTAGCTATGTGAACCACAAGCTATTATTTTTGAAAAGCCATGGAATACAGGAGAGATTTGAGAACACTGGAAAGGGGCAAATTTACAACCAATCTCTAAAAAAGAGAAATAAGGACAACTTGAGGAATTACAGACCAGTCAGCATAACTTCTGTACTCAGATAAAGGAACAAATAATTAAGCAATCAATTTGCAAACATCCGGAAGATAATAAGATGATATTCAATGATCAGCATGCACGTAAGAACAAATCACATCAAACCAATGTGATGGCTTTCTTTGACAGGGTAACAACCTTACGGATAGGTGGTAAGTGGTAGGTGTATAGTTTGATGTAGTAAGGCTTTGGATACCATCTTGCATGACCATCTTAAAAACAAAATAGGGAAATACAGCCCAGTTACAAGATGGGTATAAGACTGGTTGGAAAACTGTTCCCAGAGAGCAGTTATTTATGATTAACAGTCATTCTGGAAAGGCATAAAGAGGGAGGGTCCAGCAGTTCTAAATCCAATTCTGTGTAATGTCTTCATAAATGTTTTTTTAGCTAGTGGCATAGAGAGTGTACACTTTTAACATTTGTGGATGATACCAAACGTTGCAAGCAGTTTGGAGGACAGGATTAAAGTTCAGAATTATCTGGAGAAATGGCTTGAAGTAAGTAGGATGTAATTCAATATGGACAAACGTAAAATACTCCATTTAGGAAGGGGCTATCAGTTGCCAGTCCTGGGTCCAGTACTATTCAATATTTTCATTATTCTATTGGAAAATGGAGTGGGGCATCTGTTTATAAGATTTGTAGATGCAGAAGAAAGATAAATGGTATGGGGAAAAACTGGCTAGGTGAAATACTGCTGAAAAGTTTCTGGGGGCTATTGTTGATCACCAATTGCCTGTGAGTCAATTATGTTTGGCAGCTGGAAGAATGCTAATATCATTTTTGAGAGTCTTACTGGGAGTGTTGTAGCTAAGACGTGGAAGGTAATTGTTCTACTCCGCTAGGCACTGGTGACGTCTCACCAGGCATATAGCGCCCAGCTCTGGGTGTCACACTTTAGGAAAGATGTAGAGAAATTGACAGCAACCCAAAGACGAGCAACATAAAGTATAAAAGATTTAGAAACCTGCCCTATGAGGAAAAGTTAAAAAAAATGGTATGTCGTTGTCATCAAGAAAAGACAACAGAAGAGGACCTGATAACTCTTCTGGTATGTAAAGGGCTGTTAATAAAAGGTGGAGAGCAATTGTTCTCCAAGTGCACCGAAGGCAGGACAAAAACTAATGGTCTTAATCTTTGATAGGGGAAATTTTCTAACTATGTGGATAATTAAGTACTAGACTTCCAACAGAGATTGTAGAATCCCCATCATAGATTTTTAAGAGGAGACTAGAAAAACACTTGCCAAAGTTCGTGCAGGTATACGTGATCCTGCCTCAACACAGTTGCTACCTTATCAAGCTTCCTAAGAAAGGCAACCTGAAGAAATGCAAAAACTGGAGGGGCATCATGTTGCTGTCTATTCCAGGAAAAGTGCACAACTACACTCTTCCTCTAATTCAAGGAAGATTGCAAAGGCCAGACTAGTAACAGCATTTCACATCTGGAAAGTGCTATGTATGTATTAACCAGTGTGTACTAGTATCTTCCGTAAGAAAAATAATGAGATGAGCTGTATTTATATCTCTTCAGGGTTCTGATGAGACGATTTTCCATATAACTCTTTTACATCAGTTTCAGCAGCCACTTAGCCTTTGGGCTGGTCTTCTTTGAAAAATTGTATCAGGATAGTTTTATCTCTTGGTTTTGAATTTTTCCACACCTGAGAGGGATGTAGTTAAATTGACCTAACTGCATCCTCTCTCCCCAAGAGGTGTCACCAGCTGCCACCTCTTGGGAAGATGGAGTATCCATGCGTAATATAGTAAAGCAGTGTAGCTGTAGTTAACATAGCCCCCTTCATTGGTTTTCTTTCCTTCTTACAGGGCTTAATCCTGAGCACACTGAAGGGAACTGAAAAGTTCTGGTGTCTTTCAAGCATGCAGGTTCCAGGACTAAGACTGTTTAATTTGATAACTTTGTATCCAGTTTTGTGTCACTGGCACAATATACTACAAGGCTTACTTGAGGATATAAATTCTGATTTGTTTTATTCATATGGGCTGTGGCCACACTAGCCCCTCCTTTTGGAGGGGGCACGGTAATGTGTCACTTCAGCAGATGCTAATGAGGTGCTGCCGCGAATATGCAGTGCCTCATTAGCATAATGGTGGCCACGCTCTTTGAAAGTGCTACTTTTGAAATGCACGCCGCCTGTGTAGTTGGGGGTCTTTTGAAATGACCCCTGATTTTGAAAGCCCCTTCTTCCCATTTGGTTTTGGAAAGAAGGGGCTTTCAAAATCAGCGGGCTGTTTCGAAAGGTCCCCAGCTACATGGGTGGCGTGTGTTTAGCAAGTGGCACTTTCGAAGCGTGTGCAGCTGCCATTATGCTAATGAGGCACTGCATATTCATACCACATTCCCTCTGAAAGGAGGGGCTAGTGTGGCCACAGCCATGAAGTTGTATCAGCACAATGAGTGTGGGAGGGCGGACAGAAAATGTGAAAAAAAATGGCAAAATGTTTTGTGATCCTTCCCCAATCCCTCCCCTCCCAGAAAATGTTGGTTTCACTGGAAATTTTTCCACCAGCTCTGATTATTAGACATGTACATCACAGAAACCTTTGTAAACATATGCTCAGTGTGTGACAGGATGTTGCTAATACTGACTTGTAATTCACAATGGAAGCAGGTTTTTATTTGATAAGTTCACTTAGGTAAAAAATTGTAGAATTGAGGTATTATTACAAAACATTTGTGTTGTGAAATAAATGATGCAACCTTTGCCTTCTAGGAAATGCTGTTTGAAGTAGTTTGGTGGGATGTGATGAGTCATTGTAATTAGACAAGACATCTAAGTATTCAAGAACAAACTGCGAGCAACAGCTGTGAATTGGCCAGAGTGACAGATAACATGGACAATGGGTTCCGTTTTTAACTTCCATGATGATGGGAAATCTTGTCTGTGTTAGTTTAGACATACTATATAGATGTATGCACTTTTCATATATGCTTGTTATTTAAGCAGTTTCCAAAATGGTGTGTGTGCAGTTATTTTATATTTAATGACAGTCCAAAGTTCCTTGCTATTGTAGTTTTGCCCCAGTGCATACTTTCATAATACATTTTTTCCAGGGTCACTGTTGGGGGAAGGCAAAGAGAGCAATTGCCATGTGGCCTGGAGATTCAAAGGGGCCTGGAGCTCCCAGCCCCCACCAGAGCCTGGGGCCCCTTTGTATTGCTGCTGGAGTATTGCTCTGCATAGCTCTGAGGGTTGGAGGGGTGGATCATACCACAGTCTGGCTAGAATTAAGGACTGACTGTTCTCAGCCCTGCCCCTTTCCAGGAGCACAGATCCTCTCCCTGAAACCCACACATACCTTGTCCCAGGGCCCACAGTGGATGTCAGCTGTTGCTGGTTTTTTTCCATTCACATGACAAATATCTCTCATATTATGGTTCTTTCATATCACTCAGGAAGCAACATTATATCACACAAACAAAATATTCAGCCAATCTGGACACATTGTTATTTATTAATAAAATGTATGAAACAAGTCTACAGAAGAGAAGCAAACGTACAGAATTTAACAGGCTTTCTTATGATTCTCCCTCTTAAAAAGTGTGCAAAATTCAAAGACTTATTACCATTAAGTGGTGTAATAAACCATGGTGCTCACCCCCCTTGGTCTCATTCCCCTGCCCCAACTGATGGTCATGCATTGTCCATATAATGCCTTGCTTACAGCAGTTTCCAAAAGAGGCTGAAGTGGAGGTGTAGCTGATGAGTGGCCACTGCACCAGGCTCCAATCTTGAGGTTTGTGGGTTTGTATCTTGCTTGCTCTGACATTGAAAGGCCACCTTTAGTTCACCTGCTTGCAAAATGGGTATCTGATTCCAAGACTTAGACAAGCCAAAGATGGTTGGATGTGATATTAGCCACTTTGCTGATGAGCCAGTGCCTTAAACCACATCAGCCTAGTCAATCATCTGTGATTTTCATTAAGGTTCTAACTCCACTCTACATATAATTTGAAGAAGAGAGCTTTTGCCTTCACCATATGCACAGTCTAGTGATACCTTTTCATCAGCATACAGTGTTCTTTAATTGCCTCACATAAAAATTCTTTGGGATAAGATTTCTGTCAATACTGATGCTGGAAGTCAAAAAGTGGAAAAAATCTCAACCAGTGGCAGAGGAATTTAATTTAACATGAGATCAGTTTTTGAACACTGATGCTTAAGTTGCATCAGTAAAAGAATTGCAACATATACTCCCTGTTTATGCAAAGTGTATACTGGTATGTTCAAAATGTCTATCTGCATATTTGATGGTATGATTTAGAAATCAAAGTTCAAAGTGTTGTATTTAATGACACACAAATATTCATGCTTCAAATACTTATTTAGGCAGAGGTAATTACTCAGCTGATGGACTGGAGCTATGACAATTTACACCAATTGACAAACTATTTACAAGTTTATGAATAAATGAGGACATAATTCAAAAATCAGCATAATGCATTATTTTTGTGTAAATTTACTAAACCATTATCAATTATTTATACTGTGCTGAAAGGGACTTATTGCTTTATACCGTGATGATGGACTCAGGGCAGAAATCCAGAAACTCCTTAGCATTTTCAAGTAAAGAGAAAAGGGCACAAGATGGATAAAATTGGGCTGGGAAGAAATTTCATTTAATAAAGTTTCTGAGAAGTGTATACATGTGCAAGAACACTTTTTCGTTCATATGTACATCTTTTTGCCTTTGCTTTTAGTAAAAAATAACTAGCAATATAATTAACAAAACTGAAAAGCAGTCCTGTAGCACTTTAAAGACTAACAAATTTATGAGGTGATGAGCTTTCTTGGGCAGACCCACTTCTTCAGATCACCCAATACATTATTTTGTTAGTCTTTAAAGTGCTACAGGACTGCTCTTTTGTTTTGTTCAGATACAGACTAACACGGCTACCTCTCTGTTACTAGCGATATAATGGCAGATGATCCTGTATGCAGTATATGATAAATCTGAAAAGATTAGGTTAGCTTAAAATTTAGGACATATGTCTCATGTTGGTGCAATCCTTATCCCCACTCTGGCTTCTGTATGTCAGGCAAAAATACTGGCCTAACATCACAGGGCTGCAAAGCCTTTGTGCCATCTGGAGGACCTCCCTCTGTGCGGGCACTGCAGAAGACAATCATATGGCTGCCTGCTGAAGATTTCTCAACAAGTCTTGACATAAGATTTGTGGTAAGGGCAGGGCCAACAGTAGGAGGAGTGCATTTAGGGTGAGGCCAGATTGTGCTGCACTGCAGTCCATGGAAACTGCTATACTTTAATAGGTCCCCCAGGGCAGCATAAAGTA
Source organism: Carettochelys insculpta (assembly GCF_033958435.1). NCBI lineage: Eukaryota > Metazoa > Chordata > Testudines > Carettochelyidae > Carettochelys > Carettochelys insculpta. The sequence continues at coordinate 97,976,521 of NC_134141.1, forward strand.
CATAGGAGACTTCTAAAATTCTTAGAATGACCCAGGATTGGAAAGGGAGGTTTAGTGCTTCCTCCTCTAGGCTGTGAGTTCTGTTATGTCTCAGAAGCACAACACAGAATATCACTCTTTAAATCAGTTTACAGAACACCAGAATGAATCATCTCTCACCTATCTTAAGTCCCTATCCTTAAAAAAAACCAAAAAACCAAAAAAAAACCCAAAACCACCTCTGTATCAGTATCAATAATTTCAAAGGGCCTCTGGGGACAAAACGTTCCTTCTCTACAAGATTGGGCCCCTCAGTCTTCTAAAATTGTATTGGGTATACACACCAGCCCTGCTGATAAACTTTTTTAAACCAAAAAACCCTCAAAAGTTCCTACCCACCAACTGTTAATTATTATATTGACACTTCCCTGCTTCTTAATTAACAGAATCAAAAGGTCCTTGAGAGGTTTCTGAGATTTGCACCATAGTTTCAATGGAGTCTTCTGTGGATAGTGTGATAAGGGCCATATTGCTTTTGCTATGGCATGTGCAAAGGTTGTAGGGGGTACAAACAGAGCACTGCTAATCACTGCTAATGCAGGTTGAGTGATAAGGAAGTATTCCATCACAGCACTTATGTGTGTACTAGTTATGTTTAAGTAGTTTCTTTTTTTTTAAAAAATGAGACTCTAAAGCTATGTCTACACTAGAGGATTTTGTTAACAAAACTTGGGGAACGCCCAAATTCCCAATGTGTTCCGTCGACAGTAATTCGACAGAATGCTGCACTTTTGTCAACAGCATTCCGCTGTTCTCCCATCAGGCAGAATGCCTCTGTTGACAGAGATCTGTTGACTGAAAGCCAATCTGGACATTCCGGCAGGCCCTCTGTCAACAGACAGAGCATCTGGGACACTGGGCAGTCCTGTCTGCTGTACTTTCAGTTGGTTGTTTTGTCGAGGGAGTGGCCAGGCAGTCCGGCTGCTCTTTGTTGACAGAGTGGATTGCACTTGTGGTGATTCACTTGGCAATGTGGCAGTGATCTGTCAACAGAAATTTTGTCAGAAAATATCTTCCAACAAAAACTTCTGTTGACAAATCACTGTAATCTAGACATGCCTAAGAGAGAAGAATGAGCAGGAAGAATGCACCACAATGCAAGCAGAGAAGACTATTATTGCATGTACGATGCAAAGAGTGACTTAAATGGATGAAAATGAGCTTTACCTAGGAAGGATACTTATGTATTCTTTCCCTAGGGAAATATATTGTATACAAAATCATGGTTGATGATGCATATTACTCAATAACAGCATTGAGTAGAAATGAAATGAAACATTTCATTAAAAATATCACTTAATGGATTGTGACTGTTGAAAAGTGAAGAACTTAGAAGTCAGGATATGCTACAGTTTAAATTACCTGACTTTACACAGCTCCATTATATTATAATATACACATTTTTACACAGCAGTTAATCAGGTGTAGGGAAGGAAGGATGGCCTTATAGTTAAAAGACAACACAGGAATTCAGGTGACTGGGATGAGGGGTGTCACTTCCTGCTCTGCCACAGACTTCCTGTGTGACTGTAGGTGAGGTCTTGATCTCTACAAAACTAGGGATAAAAACATTTTCCCCATCTCCCAGGGATGGTCTGAGGCTACATGTGTTAACATTTGTGAGGCACACCATATTAAGAACCTCAGGCAGCAGCATCTATTTGGGGCCATGTCTGTGTGCCTACAGCGTGCAAACTTGTGCTCTTATAGTGTGCAAACTGGACCATAGACAATGAATGAAGAAGCTATTTAATTGTTGTTTTCATCTTCACAGTGCAATGAGTGGACTGCTGGTCATTCCGCTGCTGACCATTTTGCACACTGAATGGAGCTGGGGATTTTACATGCCACTTTTTGAATCCTAATTTTCCTTCCTTTCAGGTTCTTATACTATGACCATCACCATGACAACAGAGCACCCATGCTTTTTGAAGGCTCATTTCTGCTCTCAGTTATCACACCATCACAGAGCACTAGAACTGGAAGAAACCTCTAGAGGGCATCAAGTCCAGTCCCCTGTCCCCACAGCAGGACCACGCACCATCTATATCATCCCTGTTAGAAATGTATCCAACCTGCCTCCGTATACCTGTGGAGTAAGCCCACTGACTTTGGTGGATTTACTCTGAACAAACTCTATGGGACAGGATAGGCCCAGTTATTTATAAAGTTCATGTTGTAAGTCTGCCATACTTTCTAATGAAGTACTAAACACGGGCAATTCCAGTCTGGCTATTATTGTGCAATCATAATCTTCCTTGCATATGAAAGAAAGCTGATAAACACTTTGGCCATTTCTACACAGGCCACTTTCTTTGAAAGTGGCATAGTAATACCTGGCCCGAAATATGCTAATGAGGTGTGGATGCAAATTCCCCGTGCCTCATTAGCATACAGTCACGTGATTTGGAGTCCAGAAGATCGTTCTTCCAGACTCGAAAACACTGTTTAGAAGCATGGCCCCCAAGGGGTCTTCTGGAAGGAAGTCCTCCTTCTGGAGGCCCCTTCTTCCCAAAAATTTTTGGGAAGAAGGGGCCTCTGGAAGAAGGACTTCCTTCCAGAAGCTCTCCTGGGGCCGTGCTTCTACATGGCGTTTTGGAGTCCGGAAGAACGGTCTTCCGGACTCCAAATCACGTGACCGTATGCTAATGAGGCACGGGGAATTTGCATCTGCACCTCATTAGCATATTTTGGACCGTGTATTACCATGCCACTTTCAAAGAAAGTGGCCTGTGTAGAAACGGCCTTTCAAATGAACTCATACTTGCTATAGTCATGACTTTCAAGCCATGCCAATGAGTACCATATAAGATAAAGATACCTGATTTCCTCCCAGACACCTTTCAAACATGAAGCACACCCTAGTAAATTTCCAGAGCTCTATTTGCCAACTTCAGCCAAATTCAGCCAATGGTCACTTTTTTAGAAAAATCTACACTCTTATTAAAAAGTAACAATATATCTGATAAAACTATTATCAAAATATAAAACAAATATACCTGACATGTTGTGTTCTTTGGAAAAACTACAGTGGTTTTTGCATTTCAGTGAAATTTGTATCAAGGACATGAATAAACTCCAGTGTCTAAATGCTGGGCTAGTTTTGGAAGATGAAGGCATATCCACATAGGCTCATCTTATAGAAGGAAGGCAACCCATGTGAAAGATAGAGGCAGCATTACATTAAAGATTACTAGTGCTCTAAGTGATTTTAGAAAAACAGAAATATCATTTTAGTATCTGTTTCAGTGTATTATAAAACATTTTAAATCTTCGCTACAAAATAATTATCATTTGTTAACTGCTTAGTTGGCATACAAATTTTGCATCAATACTTAAAGCTGTAAGTAATGAGTGAGGTGTGGTTTGTAACACAGAAAGCTTGCCAGTGTTTTTCTAACTGTTCTTTTGATAATTATCTTCTTCAGAACTTTCAGACTACTGAATTAAATAGCTACACAGTAACTTCTCCCGGATATTTCAAGAAACTACCCTATTGGCTAGCCCTACATACATCGTAAGCTGTAAAATTTTCAGGGTGCCTCTAAAAAACATCTACTACAATATTTCTGGGCACATGAGTTTGTGAATCTAAGGGTAGGTCTACATAGCAGAGTTATTTTGAAATAGCTGTTATTTTGAAACATCTATCCTAACATCTACACAATGCAACTGCTATTTCAAAATAATTTCAAAATAGTGTTTGGCTTATTTTGAAATTGGTAAACCTCATTCTTTGAGGCTGTGGCCACATTACCCCTCTATTTTGGAAGGGGCATGTTAATGAGGGATTTTGGAAGATGCTAATGAGGCGTTGACATGAGGCGTTGACATGACAGAGCCTCATTAGCATATTGGTGGCCACATGTAATTAAAAAGTGCCACTTTCAGAATGCATGTCTCCTCTTTAGATGGGGGCCTTTCGAAAGGACCCCCTGACTCTGAAAATCCCTTCTTCCTATTTGTCAGTGCCTCATAAGCATCTGCCAAAATCCCTCATTACCATGCCGCTTCTGAAAGGAGGGGGCTAGTGCAGACACAGCCTGTCTCTACTTTGAAAGAGACTGTGTGTGCGGACACTGTATTTTGAAATAGCTGAGTGCTATTTCAAAATGCATTTTGGGTTATGTCTACACTAGCCCCTGCCTTTCACAAGGGGATGCTAATAAGACACTTGTGGAGATGCTAATGAGGCACTGCCATGAACATGCAGTGTCTCATTAGCATAATGCTGGCCGCGGTGATTCGAAAGTGCTGCTTTCGAATCGTGCACCGGCCATGTAGCCGTGGGCCTTTCTAAAGGACCCCCCAGTCTTTGAAAGCCCTTTATTCCAATTTGGTTTTATCAATAAGGGGCTTTTGAAGACTGGGGGTCATTTTGAAAGGCCCACATCTACACAGGCAGCGCGCAATTCAGAAGTGGCACTTTCGAATTGCCATGGCAGGCATTATGCTAATGAAGTGCTGTCATTCATAGCAACACCTCATTAGCATCTGCCAAAATGTCTCATTAGCATCCCCCCTTCGAAAAGCAGGGGCTAGTGTAGACATAGCTTTTGTGTGTAGCAGCGTTATTTTGAAATAAGTTATTCTAGAATACCTTTTCCAGAAAAGCTTATTTCAAAATAAGGATGCTGTGTAGACATACCCTAAGGCCGTTTCTACACAGGCCACTTTCTTTGAAAGTGGCATGGTAATACATGGCCCGAAATACACTAATGAGGCCTGGATGCAAATTCTCCGTGCCTCATTAGCATACGGTCACATGATTTGGAGTCCGGAAGACTGTTCTTCTGGATTCCAAAACGCTGTTTAGAAGCACGGCCCCGAGGGGTCTTCCAGAAGGAAGTCCTTCTTCCAGAGGCCCCTTCTTCCCAAAAATTTTCGGGAAGAAGGGGCCTCCGGAAGGACTTCCTTCCGGAAGCCCCCCCAGGGCCACGCTTCTACACGGCATTTTGGAGTCCAGAAGAACAGTCTTCCGGACTCCGAATCACCTGACCGTATGCTGTGAAGCGCGGACAATTTGCATCTGCACCTCATTAGCATATTTCGGGCTGTGTATTACCTTGCCACTTTCGAAGAAAGTGGCCTGTATAGAAACAGCCTAAATGTGCATCTGTTTACTGGCAAACAAACCTGCTGTGCTTGTAATTATTGTGAGCACAATTTTACAGGCCTGATTAAAAAAACAACAGATTCTGGTTCAGACATTTGTATGAGTTAAGCAATCAATCCTGAATGGTTTTGTTAATAATACAAATGTATTTAATAGAATGGCCTCTGTACATCTGGATGAACTGCATTAAGAAGTAAGAAAAGTTCTTAGCATAGCAAACTCTGCAGTTGCCCATTTCCTCTAGATTTCCATTTGCCAAATATACCCAACTATATCTGGTGCCTGCTCAAGGTCTGAAAGTCTGGCCTAGCCAATTGTCAGGATATTATGAGAAATGACTATTGCCCATTTTTGCTGTTGGAAGTGAAAACATACGGTAAAGATATTGTGATTACTGCTTTCTTGCACAATTTGGGCCAAAGAATTATTTCACTTGTTGGCTACGTCTACACGTGCACGCTACATCGAAATAGTCTATTTTGATGAATAACGTCTACACGTCCTCCAGGGCTGGCAACGTCGATGTTCAACTTCGACGTTGGGCAGCACCACATCGAAATAGGCGCTGCGAGGGAACGTCTACACGCCAAAGTAGCACACATCGAAATAAGGGTGCCAGGAACAGCTGCAGACAGGGTCACAGGGCGGACTCAACAGCCAGCTGCTCCCTTAAAGGGCCCCTCCCAGACACAGTTGCACTAAACAACACAAGATCCACAGAGCCGACAACTGGTTGCAGACCCTGTGCATGCAGCATGGATCCCCAGCTGCAGCAGCAGCAGCCAGAAGCCCCGGGCTAAGGGCTGCTGCACATGGTGACCATAGAGCCCCGCAGGGGCTGGAGAGAGAGCGTCTTTCAACCCCTCAGCTGATGGCCGCCATGGAGGACCCCGCTATTTCGATGTTGTGGGACGTGGATCGTCTACACGTGCCCTACTTCGACGTTCAACTTCGAAGTAGGGCGCTATTCCCATCCCCTCATGGGGTTAGCGACTTCGACGTCTCGCCGCCTAACATCGATTTCAACTTTGAAATAGCGCCCAATACGTGTAGCCGTGATGGGCGCTATTTCGAAGTTGGCACCGCTACTTCGAAGTAGCGTGCACGTGTAGACGCGGCCGTTTTAAAAAAAGAACATACTATTTTCCCCTATACAAAACAACTCAGAATCTTAAAATTGAGTTACTCTCCAAAAAAGAGTAACAGCTTAAGATATTTTCCAACATATTACAAAATACTATGTGGTTGTCTTTCCCCTTTTTAACATTTGCCTATATACTTCGTTGTTTATCTTAAAAAAACCCCTCAATTAGTTCATCATGAAGTTTAGAAAATAGTGTGACCATCAAATTTATAACTATATTTTTAGATTTACAGTCATGTATTTGAGGCAGACCTGAGGACAGATCATTGTTTAATTGCAACATGTCTTCCTTTGGTAGAATTCATTTCTCCATTTTCTTCTTTAGTGGCCTTTTGAAAAATCCAATCTGTATATGGAAGAAAAAAATAATGCAATTCAAAACGGTTTCAGAAACATCTGTGACACTTTGGCAAAGCTTAAATGTTTTTATTTACTGTTTTAAAGCCGGCAGCTGATACCAATTCACTTACCACTGAAGTACAATGTTGCTTTAACAGAATTGAAAAACAATGACATCTCTCATGCTGACAAACTGAGAGCAAAGTCAATGAACAATGATCACCAAAAAAAAAAAATTGTCAAGTCTTCATACAAACTAATAATACTTGGAAGTCTGTTGAATAAACATTAGTTTACCATTTAAATGCCAGATTTTCCAGTAGTTACTTTTGCTAATTACTTACATGCTAATGGGACATACTGAGTTTTGGGTTTGAGAAGACTGCCCACTTGTGGCAAAATATTTGAGCACAGCAGTAAAGTGGAATGTCGTAATTTATGAATTTCTGATCATCAGGTCCCTTCATGTATCTCAAATTGAGGCACTCCAAAATTATTATTCACTTTTAAGTTTATTGCCTAATTGCACAATTCATAGCTTATACCTACATAATAGAAAAATAAGACCTTAAGATCAGCTGAAGAAATATGAGCAAATATTGTGCCTCCCATGAGCATACATACAAATCAAGTGATTGAATATATGTAAACGGTTAATTAAGAATGTAATCAGTTTAATTATATGTTCGAATGGCTGTGTGTTTACAATACTGTATCTATGTAGACTGTTGCATATGGACCTCATGACTCCCTTTTAAAATGTAGCCTAATGTATACAGTTCTATATTTAAAAGGGAAAAACATTATGAATGACTACTGATACAAAATGTTACTAGCGCCATCTCTCTAATACACTTCTGTTAGGTGTAAAACAGACTAGCAATCATGAGGTCTCTAGTTGATTTCATGGAGTTTGACTCTTCTCCCATTTCATGGTATAGGAATTCTGCTTGGGATAGTTAGTGACTTCTAATCTTGGATTACATTTCACAGCTACAACAGTGTTCTATTTCAAGAGATAGTACAATGAATTGTTAAAGGGCTTGCAAGGTGTTAAATGTTCACTGTAGGATTCTGTTAAATGTGAATTCCTATTGAGTTGACTGAAAGAGAAGGGCATCCAACTTCAAGAAGTGCTCATAACTTTGCAAGATCAAACTGTGAATCCTTGGATTTCCGTGATACTTGTGAGTAGGTATTTAGGGCCTGACTCTCAGAAAGGGGGGGCATTCATCCTGTTTTTGGTGGGACCACCCCATAATTTGGGCACCAGAATGGCGTCCCAACTTACTTTAACAAAGGGGCTAATTGCCCCGTATTCGACCCCCTCCTGGCTCGCAGGTGCAGCTGCTGGCTGGAGAGCACCATGTGGAGAGCATGTACTGACATGCTCTCCAGCCAAACCAGAGGGAGCCAGCAGGGGTCCCTGCAAAGGGAGAAGTATGTCGGGATACTGAGGTGGGCGGTGGTGACTGCCTCCTCCTTCGCAGCTCCCCGAGGTGCAGGGAAGCCAGGAGTCCAGTTTCATGGCTCTGGCAGGGGAGGCAAGGGTCCCAGGCACCGCACCGCACAGCACTGGCCCATGAGGCCAGGGTGCCCCATCCACTCTCTGTGGCTCTGCACCACCTGGCAGCCCTGTAAGCTGCTCAGGGCTTGGGGAGACCAGTGCACAGTCCGACATGGAGCGCAGGCCACACATTGCCCAGAGGTCCCAGGGTGGCCCTCAGAGTGCACAGCTGGGCCCAGGGCTCCCAAGGCCCCACATGTGTACCCTACCACGGCCGGGACCTTTCCTGCAGGGGCAGCTGTGGGGTCCAATGTGCCCCACCCACTCCATGCATGGGTAGCCCCCAGCCTTGCCCTGGGCACAGAGCCATGTGGAGCTACCAGGCTCCCAGAGGCTGGCAGGGGTCACCCAGACCCCAAAGCCCATGGGCTGTGCATCAGGGCAGCACAGGCAGAAGCCCAAAACTCTGAGCTGGACCAGTGGAGATGGGGCAGGGGATGGGGCCCATGAGTGCCCTCTGCCTGGGTTCTGCTCTCAGCAGCATCTGGGCTCTGGTGGGTCTGCAAAGGTACTGGCACCCCTTACCCCCTGCCGCAGGACTGCTCCTCCGGGGCAGGGTAGTGCTTCCTTGAGCTTCCCAGGAGCAGTGGCGTGATCCCATCCCTCCCGTGCACTCCAGGCACCCTGCAGGGTCTGGCCCCTGGAGCACGCAGCGAGTGCCCCTCACCTTGCAGGGATCCTTCGGCTTCTCCCGACACCTGGGAAACAGCTGCCCTGGCCCCCTCCCTGCTGCACTCTGGCCACCCTGTGCAGCAGCCTGCTCTCCACCAGGCATCTGTGCATCCGCTGCTCAGGCTGATTGGATTCAGGGGACCGGGGCGGGGGATGGAGGGGCTGGGGCAGCCCAGCTCTGGGCGGATCGGCAGGGACAGGGCTGAGCACCACTGAACCAGCCTGTAATACTGGGCAGGATGGAGCCTGCCTCAAGCCCCCAGCACCTCTTTGGCTGGCACCCTGCGGGGCGGGGGTTAGAAGAGGGGGTGCTCAGCTGCTCATGCCCTAACCTGGCCCAGGAGGCAGCTGCTGATAATTCCAAGGTTGGTCCCTGTCCCCTCACCCTGTGGGTTTCCTCCTCAGCAAGTCAGGCCCAGCCTTGGACCAAGTCTGGGTTTCCAGCCCCCTCTACCTGAACTGGGGTCCTCACTGCACCGTACTGAGGCAGGGACAGAACACTGGCATGGCTGCTGCTTTCTTCCTGGCTCCCTGAGGTGTGGGGCAGCTGGGGAGGTCCACTGGGCTGGCGGCACATGGCAGCCACAGCCAGGGAGCCATCCCCACCTCCCCATATCTTCCTGTCCCATATTATGTTTGTCCAGTTCTTGTGGTAAGAACACAAGACTGAACTCAAACATCCAAATATATAAAAATCTACACACACACACACACACAACACCCCACCCTCTGCCAAATATGTAGCTTACCTTCCACAATACAAATATAAGAAGTGCAAGAATCAAGAGTCCAGCAAAGACACTGAGTAAAATGACCCATATAGGGGTGACACCAGGCTGAAGTTCTTTTGAAACTTTAATTATGATCTGTGAAGATTAATTGAAAGATAAATGGTAAAAAAAAAAAAAAAAAGAATCTAAGTAACAAAGTAGTATAACTTGTATCCCCTATTGTAGGTACTGTTCTACCACTTTCAAGAGTACCCAATAGTTTTGTCATGAGGGTAGAAATTTATAGGATGAAAATGAGAATAAAATCTCTAGCATAAGCACTGATATTTACATAAAAAGTCTCACAAGATGTACACAATTCACACAAAAGACCAGTTTTCTTAAGGACATCACTGCTTCCTCCAGAAACTCTGCAACATCAACGACTTCCTTCATGACACCCTCTCTAACCACTATAATGAACACTCAGAAATCTAACCCAAATACATTGCCAAATTCACCCACAGCTACTTTACATTTAACAATAAACATCTTGTCTAAACTATGGGAAGAGCAATGACTAGTAAAATGTCAACTTTTTTATGAGACACCTCATGGAGGAATTTCTGGGAATATGCACCAAAAACCCAATGATATACCTGAGATACATCATTTTTATTTTCATCCTCTGGACAGGTGACCTAAATTCCCTCACAGTTTCTACCAGAACTTCAATCACCACAGACAACTTTATATAAGAAAGACATGGATCACCACATTTACCATTCCAAATCCAACAACCACCCCAGACATGCCAAGAAATCTGTTCTTTCCAGCCAGGCGCTCAGATACCAAAAGAATTTGCTCCATAGAGAAAGTCCAGGATACACATCTGAACACGTTTAATTTGCCTTCTTTAATCAAGAAGTACATTGCATCATGGAATGGGCCACCCAAAAACCCAGAAGAACCTGCATCAATACAGGGGAAAAACTCTGGCAGTCACTTACTTCCCATATGGAGTATCATCTAAAAATTATAACTCATACTTGAAAGGGAACTAAACCCTGCCTTCTACACTTCAGCTAACACCCAATCAACAAATGCTGCACAGACCAGCCAACTCTAAGTGGGACTAGACCCTGATTAGATTCATGAAAAAGCTGCACTGGTTTAACCAAATTTGTTGATTTTAAACCAATTTAGTTAAATCAATATCAAATGCTACGTAGACAATCCTATCTCAGTCTAAATCCGACTTTTTTCAGTTTTATTAGTAATTGGTTTAAGATAAACTGAAATATCAGAGTCCACTCGGGATTTCTCAGTTTTAACTTACATAGGTTTAAACACTAATTTCAGTTATAATAGTGTAGCTTTCTTGTACAGCAAGGCCTTAAAATCTGTAAACTAAATATTTAATTTCAATGACTTCTTATATTGCAAACTAGAAATCTCTGATCAAATCACACTGTACAGATAGCTCAGTTTAGCCTCAAGAGAAGTTCAGTTAATGAAATTGATCTGGCCAGAAGAGCTATTTGAAATGAGGGTGCACAGTCAGGGTAGATGTAGTTTTGAGAAATAAAACTTTATTTTCACATAAATATAGTTACGAAAAGGAGAAAACAGAATTAGAGGAAAATATTGTGTATAAGCAGAATTATGTTTGAAGGACATTTGTCTTCAAACTACCCAGGACAGCTGCATTTTAAATTATTGTTTTTAAAAGATTCTTTTTAAGTGTCTCATATCCACATGGATAGAGAATGCACTACTATAGTGCAATGGTTAGCTCCAGATTGGGTGGATAATTTTCCGCTTCATAGGTAGATTGGTAAATCGTATGGTTTTCTACCATACAGCATTATTTTTAGCTAGTTCTGACATTTTTTATTTAGAATAAATAGCAAATTATAAACCTCTTCCTTGGAGGAGTGTGGCAGGTAAACATATTAAACATGCCATTCACAGGGTGTCCTACAATGGCTGTCAGAGATCGGGTCACACATACCTCTCTTTTTTGATTGCTTCCTCTCAAAATCAGTGATGAGTTTTCACTCTGAAGTAATGCTCTTACAGTGAGATTTAAACTGTGAATAACTGCCTGAAAGAAAACAGACCCCACTGTTTACGTTAAATTATTTTTGAGTCTGAAATTCCATAAATGAATCTCAGCATAGAACTAATTTCAATTTCCGGGGAAGTATGATTGCAAAATGCAATGATAAGCAGAAAAATCACAGAGAGACATAGTGGGATGCAACTAGGATTATTAAGTCAAATCTTATTAATATTATTAATGAATTTAGGTGTGGGGGTAAATGGCACATTGATTCTGCACACTATGCTAAACTGGGAAAAAACTCAAACTATGGTGAAGCCAGAGAAATGCCAGGCATGAGAACATGCCAGGCACTCTCAGTACTTACAGAATTGAATCCCAAATATAGGTAAAATTATGGTAAAGAAATAAAATATATGAAATTGAGACTGGACATATTTAAAACCTTGAGGCTGCAATATTGCACATGTGCATGCCACAAGCATGCAGGCATAACTAGTAAGCATCAAATTAACTGCATACATAAGTGTTTTTAAGAGTGGAGCCTAATACAGCTCTAAAAATAAAGCAAAGCTAGATATTTAAAGGAAAATGGACTCTTGAAAAATTGAATTCCTGACATATGAATTTGGAATGTAAAATATTAGCAAAAATCTGAATGCTATTTTGGATCAGATACACAGAGGCATCCCATCACATGTAGCTAATAGTTCTTTTGTGTATAGATGAAAAGGCATTTTTAATTCTGATCTTCTAAATACTTTAGTAAGGGAATTTATATAGGTTAATCTCAAGAGATTTCATAACAGAGCGAGGAAACAATTTCAAGTACTGTAAGAATGAAGATTAAAAAAATGTGTAACTGTCTAAGCATTGCATTTGGCGTAATGTTGTTTCTAACCCATAGTTATACTGAATGTGGTGAAGGCTTACTTACTTTTATAAAAGTCTGCTTCCATAATCTTAATGAAATATTCACTTGATTTATATCAGCTGGAGCAAGGGAACAATTAATAGATGCACATCTGTATTTATCACAGTCCTGTTTAAATGATCATGCACAAGAATTAGTAATTAAATATTTTAATATCACTCTTTAGAAAAAAATTGTCCTATGTATAGGCTGGTAATTGGTAATTTGTATAGTTTAGTTGTATATGGCATTAACACTAAGAGAATATTGATTACTAGGACTTGTCTAGAGAAAAAAAGTTTCACAAATAACCAAGTTAACTTTTTTAATTCACAGTTTCTGATAGATTGATCTACACAGAAACTTGCAACAATCTAAATATCAAGAACCTAAATATCACTTGCCACCTTACACAATCACTTACATCTGGGCAAACTGCCTGGCTAATGTAACATGTCACAATAATAATATTTTGTTCATTCTTTGCATAATTGGAAATGACTAAACAAAGTTACCAAGAAGTAGGGGTTCAGGCATTTAAAAATTGCTTAATATTTATTTCATTACAGTAGAAGAGTAGGGCTAGAAGATTTATACTGATGTAAATAGGCATAGTTCCACTGAAGTCAACAGAGATACAATGATTTAGACAACCTGATCTGAGGATATGTAGTTCAGCTTCATGTGCAAAAAAACTTCAGGTTGTTAAAATATACAAGATTAAATTATTTGGACAAATGTCTTACTAGTATTTTGGAACTCAAAATATTACAGGTAACTAGTGCAATGAATTTAAACATTTTAGACAGGCTTACCATAATTGTATCTTTTGTAGGTTCTTTTATTTTTTTCACCTCAAACAGTGTCCCAGTGTTAATCTTGAATGGATCTATGGGGGGGCTGGTTTGGCAGGTAGCATTCTGTTAAAAAAATATTAACATCTATTTTACTGTTTGAAGGTCCAATATAATAATATTTAAAAGCTCCAGAAATAGGCCAGTATTCTTAATATTTAGTAGCTGTAATAACAAGGTATTTTATAGTACACCCACTTCTATATGTGTAATAAACAGAGTATAGAAGAGCAAAATGAAGGTGACGTACATACTGAAGCATATTATTTGTATTACCTTTCTCATTACAGATATAATACAGTCTTTCGTGAGCAGGCTTGTCAACAGGGCAGAGACTACAAAATGGGTAGCTGCCCCAACACCTGGCAATTTGAAAGGGCCTGAGGTTTGTGGCCTCTAGCACAGGAGTGGTAACAACCACAAGCCCCATGCATTTAAATCACTGCATGGCTCTGAGGGCTGGGATCGACCAGCGTGAGACAGCCTCCAGGCGATCCTAAGATCTGGCTGCCCTCTTCTGCCCAAGGGCCCACCCCTTCCAAAAGCTCAGAGCCAGGTTCCCTCCATCTTGCTGAGGAGCTCAGCAAGGCTGTTGGCCCCTCCTATTTGCGAAGTAATTTATGCTACCTCTACGCTGCACACCACTGATGGTGGTAGGTAGTGTGAATGTAGCAGGAAAAGCAGGATGCTGCCAAATCTTTCAGAGCCCCAACTGCTAAGTCACACACTCTTGTCCATAAATGAAATTAACTTTGATATTTTAAAATTATTGTTCAAACATCTTTAAATAAAACTAGGTAAGCATTCTTTTGTGAACATCTATATTCCTATAAATTCTTCATTCAGGTTTACCTCTTATTCCAAAGCCAGGTTATTGCTTAGATTGCAATCAAAACAAAACTTTCTGTAATCTAATTGAATTATTCCATTTCTGACACCAAACCCAAAAGTGGGATGAAACACATTTCAGATTTAAAATAAAATGAAGGCGCATTCATGTTTACAGGCATCACTTACAGGTGAAGACGACAGTCCACTTAGGTAGAGAATGGGGTTTTGGGATGAAGTCAAATTAGGAAATGAAATCTGCAGAGTGAGTTGTGCCATTGGAAAATGTTTACCTTTTTCAATCTATAAGAAAAAAAAAAGAACAACACTGTTTCCTGTTTTTTAGTTAGTACCTTCCTTATTTTATTGGTGTTTGTGCTTTCCCCTGCTTCAGAACTATGCAGCCAGCTGGTTGTGAAAGGGATATTGATGTAGCTCCATTACTTTTATTCCAGCAGAAGACAGGTATTATTGTTCTCTAGAATTAGTAAAACTAGATTATTGTGTGTCTGATGAATGAACAGGGGGAGAAAAGCAAGAGAATAGAAGGATTCAATCTGAGCTTCTATTTTGATGCGTTCTGCATTTCTTGCTACTCCCTTGTACAGCTCATCTGCTTTGCATTTAGCACTTGTATTACATTAGTTCCTAGGGGCTTCCTGTTTGGAACTCTGTGGTCAAGTCCAACACAATACTTTAACTTGGGAAGCAGTAGAAGCCAGTGTTGGGAAAAGGAAACGGCTTCTGGCAGCAGTATTGTCCAGCTCAAAGAAAGATTTTTCCCCGAAGATGCTTAAAGCACAGGCCATTTTACTCCTTCCCTATCTCAGCTCAGTCTGACTGCTATTTCAGAGACTACAATAGCTTCACAGCCATGCCCCTTGCCCCCCACCCCCCACATGCACACACAGCTGTATGTTTCTGCTCCCTCTGAACTAGTACTGTGTGTGAAGGGAAGGGGAGAAAGAATATCACTTGCAAGCATGGTCCCAAGTTAGTAGCAAGGACACTATAAGATCTGAGACAATGCCTCTCAGCTCCTGCTTTCAGTCAGTCAGGTAGGGTTTAAAGTTAGTTAATCCAACCTAAAATAATCTCTTAATTTAAACAGTAAAACAAAGGTTGGACATTACTGTATCTCAATTTAAATGTTTAAAAGTATGCATGGGTAACACTGCATAGATGGGAGATATCAAAAAGGAATCACAGTGTCACCTTTGTGATTACAGTATTGTATAGAAAGTGCTTTTCTAAGGTCCATCTGTTATAGACAGAAAGTCGAGGATGCAGACTTTTCATACGGGAAAGACTAATAGTCAGTGCTAGATTTAAAACTGGGATAATTAAATTCAGTCCTGATGCAATGTGAGGCATTTATAACCCACTAAATGTCTTTTCCAGCTCAACTCTTCTACTTTGCCATCTTCATTTAATTAGAAATGCAAAGTCCTTAGTGCATGATACTTTCTTTCTACAAGGCTGGCTAGTTTCTGGAAATATCAATCCTCAACAATGAGTACAAACTGTAATAAATTAAGGGCTACTTCCTGTTTCAAGGGCACATGCCTTCCCATTCTGAAAGGAAAGACCATCTGGAATGTCTCCAAAGCCCACAGATCATATTTGAATACCACTGATATTTAATATTTTGAAAGCAAAAAACTGCTGAAGGAAGTGTAATATGTTGCATATGTGCCACTTAGATAATAGGTTAGAAAAGGATGTAAATGCTTTCAACCTAGTCTCACAACATAGAACTAGTCCTTTTACAATACTGTTGTAGCTCCTGTAGCTTACCTTATAGTTTATGTTAACTTCATCCCCAATGTCCTCAGTTGTATTTATGTAAGCAGGAACTGTATCATTTGCTGCAATTATAATATGGGATTCTTTGGGATCTTTCAAATGACTGTGGGTTAAAAAATAACAAAACCTTTACAATCATGCAGTCTAAGTGACAGATCTTTTTGTTACTTTGCTAATTCTTCAGAGCTAGTTTTGTTACAGTCAGTATAGTATGCTACAATTTCAATTAATGCATAACTCATCAGTTTGCTAAGTACTTGTCATTTTAAATATTATTTACTTTACGCTTTCCTTGTTTAACTAAAACTGTACCAGAAGAAATCACTAATAAATGAAAGACAAATTCAAGGCCTCACTCTACATTGCCTTGCTCAAGTAGTAGTCCTTCACTCCAACCACAGTGACCAGCAAAATGGACAGTATCCTAATAAACAAAAAGAGCAAGGAGGATAAAACCAGACAGGCAAAATTTAGCTCTATTCCATATAGGTAGGACTAGTATTCAAAGCTAGATTTGACATCCATGTATGGCGGTGATTTAAGTCAGTGAAGTAACACAAAGAGGGGAAATTTTCAGAAGCACAAATGAGAGACAGTCAATTCTCTTGAGATGCTTTGAACATCTGACTTAGAATGAATTTATTTTCATCATTTACACTGGGGTAAATAAATTTAGACTGCTGAAATTTGACATTTTGACTCTATGTACAGCCCAAGTGCCAGTGATAGTTTTAAAGTCACTAATAGTCCTATTACTTAAAATAGCTTCATTAATAAATTAAGATGTAGAGCTTTACTGTTTAGGTTGGTTGTTGGTAGCATTAGCTTCTCTTTTGTTAATCCACAGGCATCAAAGCTTGGGGCAAGCTCATGGTGGCATGGGGGATGAAGGGCAAGGCTGAGCTCCTGACTCATGTGTTGTTGAAAATTGGCTTGTGTGTCACTTGTGAGCCCTGATTTAGACACACAAATACACGCACAGCACATCTCATACATCTTTACTATAGCAGAACCTTTGTATTAAGAATATATATGGGAACTGATAAAAGGCTTTTGAAACTCTGGAAATTAAGGCTAATTTATGAAACCTTAAAAATAAAATATAAAAGAGGGCCAATACAAAACACTAGTTTTCATTAGCAGGGGAAAGCTGTAGTTTCTATTACAGGCTGATGCACCTCAGAATGAAGAGAATAAGTATGAGAGTCACTGTCTCTTCTTGGTGATCACTTGATAATGAGTAGGATGTCTTCACGTCACCCTCCTATTTGTGAGTTCATTAATGCAGATCAGCCCAATTCTGGAGCCACAGATCTTATCACAGAAGGGGCAGGCACTAGTAGCTATTGGAGGGGTGCAGGGCAGTTTTTGACTCTTTCTCCACCTCTCCTCGACTGCACTGTAGTGGGACCGCTCATATTTTGCCAGCCCCTCAAGGATTACCATTCTCCTCTGGGGATGGTCTTGTGCAAAGTTCTCCCAAGTATCAACGCTGACACTGCACTTTTTCATGTGTGCCTTCAGCATGTCCTTATATCGCATCTGCTGGCTCCGAACTCTCCTCTGTCCTTCCTCCAACTCAGAAAGCAGAATCTGTTTTGGGAGTCACTGATCAGACATCTGAACCACATAACCAGTCCAAAGAAGTTGTTGATGATGATAATGGCTTCAATGTTGATCATGGTTAACTCTTCCAGGATGCTAGTGTTTGTGCACCTGTGCTCCCAAGAGATATTCAGAGTACTCTGGAGACAGCGTTGATGATATTGTTCAAGTGCCTTCAAATGATGCTTGTATGTTGTCCAGGTTTCATATGCACACAGTAGCACTAGAACAACCACCGTACAGTATACAAAGATCTGGGGACAGATGTTCTGGATCTCAAAGACCCTATGTTATAAGCGGGAAAAAGCAGAGCTTGCACAGCTCAGACAATGCTCGATTTCCATATCATTGTTGACTTTAGCAGAAAGATGACTTCCAAGGTATGTGAAGTGCTCCACATCTTCCAGCAGATCTCCAATGGATTTCAATAGAAGGTACATGAGATTGTCCTGTTGGCGAGGGCTGGTGGAGCATCTTGGCCTTTTTGATGTTCAGTGTGAGGCCAAAATTCTCTTACACTTCAGCAAAGGCACTTAAGATGGTCTGAAGGGCTGTAAGAGAAAGAGCAGAAACCACTTTGTCATTCCACATACTGGAGCTCCATGATCGAGATTGTGGGGGTTCTTGCTTTTAGCCTCCTGTCTCCTGAGATTGAAAAGCTTCCCATTCATTCTATAGACAATATGCATGCCATTTGAAAGCTTGCCATCAAAGAAATGAAGGGTCACGGTGATGAAGATCCAGAACAGTGATGGGGCAATGATGTAGCTTTGTTTGACTCCCGTTTTGACCTCAAGGGAGCCGCTTTGGGATCCAATGTTGCTCAATACTGGGGAAGCTATGTTGTCACGAAGCAGTCTCAAGATGTTAATGAATTTTTGGGGCAGCTGATGTTTAAGAGGACGGTCCACAGGGCGTTATAACTGACTAACTTGAATGCTTTGGTCAGGTCGATGAAACTCATGTATAAGGCTTGGCTTTGTTTATGACATTTTTCCTGAACTTACTGGGTGGTGAAGATCTTGTCTGTTCCTCAGAATGGTCAGAAGCAACATTGGGATTCTGGGAGAATTTCTTCTGAAAGCAGCAGGAGTCGGTTTGCAAGGATTCAAACTAAGGTCTTCCTTGCTGTTGCCAGGAGGGAGATGAAACAGTTTCCACAGTCCAACTTGTCACCCTTGAAGAGACTGACGATTGGTGTGTCACTGAAATCTTGTGGCATCTGCTCCCCGTTCCAGATCTGGAGAATCAGAAGGTGGAATTGTTTGTGGAGCTCTGGTCTGCCTTGCTTGAAGACCTTAGCAGGGATTTTACCTAGTCTGGTTGCCTTGTTGCACTTCATCACTTTGACGGCAGCTTGGACCTCATTCTGGGTAGCAAATGTTGCAAGGTTGTGGGGGCTGGGGTGGTTCAAGAGCTCATTATAGTGCTCCCTCCAGCAAGAAGCAATGGCTTCATTGTCTTTCAAGATTTGGGTACCATCCTTTGATGTCAAGGGACTGATTTCATGGTTTCTTGGTCCATAAACAGTTTTGGTAACATTGAAGAAATCTCTTGTATATCTGATGTCTGTGAGATGCTGGAATTCTCACACCTTTTTAGTCCACCACTGGGTTTTCAGAGTCCTTGTTTTACATTGGACTTTTGTCTTGGCCTTGGCATGCACTTGTCTTTTGGTTGTGCAATTGATGTTGCTTTGCCAGGCCCTAAACATTTTCCTTTTTGCCTCAATCAGGCATTCAATTTCAACATCATTCTCATAAAACCAGTCCTGATACTTCCTGGACTGGTAGCCAATGGTTTCTCCACAAGCTCCAATGATGGCATTTTCAATTGACACTAGTGTTCTTCCATATCTTCCGGGTATACTCTCAGCAGCTTCCTTTGGAGCGCTATCTGGAAGTCACTTCCTCTGATGGGAACCTTCAAGAGCTCTACATTAATCCTTCATCGGATCTGTTTCCTCTGACTTCTCCATTTGGTGACATTGAGAATTGAATAAGACAGTTATAGGTTCAGCAGTCATCAGTACTAGTTATTGCAGGTGTGAGAAGGACATCATGCAGATCCTGAGTGGGGACTGACATAGTCTATGAGGTGCCAGTGCTTAGCTTGAGGATGTTGCCATGGAGGACTTAAATTTGTTGTTATGGTGGAAGAGGGTGTTCATGCTGATGAGCTCGTGTTCTATACATTTTGTCAGGAGGAGCACTCCACTGGAGTTGCAACTGCCAACTCCTTCTGTCCCAATGATCGTCAGCCAGTGGTCCATATCTTCTTAGACCATGGCAGTGAAACCACCAAGAGACTAATCTTGTCTTCTTTGGGGATGTCTTTCAGGACTGCGTCCAATTGGCTGGAGAACTTCTTCACATCATCTTTGGCATCTAGAGATGGTACACAAGCACTGATGACAGTTGCCTGCTGGTGTCTGCCACGCTTCAAGTGGAGAGTCATGAGGAGGATCTTTGTCAGTTCACTTTTGATGGCAAATCTTATTCCATTACTTGGGTTTTCTTTCTGTGGGGTTCCTTTCCAGAAAGATGTGTACCCCCAGCTTCTTCTTTTAGCTGTCCTTCTTCTGGTCTATGTGTTTTTGCCAGGTCACCTACGTCACTTGCAGGCAATAACTGCCATGAATCTTTTGGGTCACTCACTGTCTGGTTTGTCCATTTGAGTCCAAATATTCCATATACCAAAGTTTACTGCTTGATTTCAAAGACACAGTGGTGAACCCACTGGATATGGCTATCTAGCTGGGGAGAGGGTGTTGAGGTTCTTTTCTAGCCCCTCCCTATGTGGGGTGAGCAGAACGGATCCTAAATAGGCTGCTTAGTCATGGGTGCAGCAGCCAGACCGTTCTACCACATCCATAACTCCAAACAATGACTGATACATATATCCATCACCTATGTGCTGTCCATGACTAAAAGCTTCCAGATTTCACAATCCTGCTCTTGTCACCATTCATCAGTTGCCGTAGGGCTTAAGTTTAGCAGAGTAGTATGCAGAGGAAGATGCCTGTGCATGACTTGTTTTAACTTGGGGGTGGGGACTGTTGCACTGCAGCCACCATATGATTCTTGACGGATAGAAGGCTCAGGTCCAAGGGCATGGGATCCATGACGACTGGCGGTCTCCTGTCTGCTGCAGCCTTCACCTGCCTTCGCAGCCATTGTAGCATTACCCTTGCTATCCTTCACCTGTTCTGCTGTTGAGGACTTTTAGGCTCATTCTTCATCTGGACATGACTCCCCACCCCTTGTCCTTGCCACCATGGGTGACCCTGACAGGAGTCCCAGACTCCCTATGGCATCACTCTCAGGTTCACTGGAACACACGAGCCCACACAGCATGACAAGATCACGATCTGGAGAGTGAGATGAGAGTCAACAGAAGCTGCTACTACACAAGTAAATAAACAAAAAGTGGCAGCAGTCTGCTAGGAATAGTGATTGGTCCATCATGTCTTATCTAAAACCCTTTACTTCTCATTCATGAGACCACTGTTCGTCTTTTGTGTACATTAGCAACCACAATCTAACAGCAAAACCATGCATTATGCTCTTTAAATGTCTGACATATACTATCAAGTTAAGTACAGAAAAAGCATTAGTACCTTAAAAACTTTAATCCCATTTCATATTTTAGTGGAATTGTAATTTCTCCTCCATTGTCAGCAAGGGTCTCAAGTGGTTCTTCGCTGTCACTAGAACACAACACACATCATTCCAGTCAGATTATGATACTCATCAGTTCAAAGTACAAGTATAGTTGGGGAGGGCTCTAATAGACTGAAATACCTGCAGCTGTGGGGATAAAACCCAACTGGGCACTTCAAGTTAATCATGATCTTTTAAAAATAAATTGAAATGGCTGTTTCCAGTAAGTAAAAGGTACATGCTGCATTGGGCCAAAGTCAAAATTACACCCTTGTAGAAATGAAAATACAAACTGCTATAGATTGAATATAGTAACATTATATCAAGAAGGGGACATCTCAGTCACACAATCCCTGTAATTTCCTGTGAAAGCACATATTACTATCAGGTGCAGTACAATTTACCCATGCATCTGTGTCAAGACACTTCAATCTTGACCTTCTGCAATGCCATTGCTATTTGAGGTCTAGGCCACTCTCCTTGGCAGAGACTGAAAATTATGTCACAATGTATGGTAATTTTGTAATCAGACCAGATGCCTTCTTTGGTTGAGGCTACAAATCTGATTCACTTGTGACTTATTGGCCTCTATAAATTAATCTCCATTTATTTAATTCACTTCTTTTGATTGCATAAACTCAACCAATAGTGCTGTACTTCTTTATAGTTGGCCGCTCTGGACTTTCAGTATTCTCTTTTGAACCATAAAAGCTATCTCTGTCATAGCAATAGTAATGGAGTGAAAAGCTATAATGTACAGTGACTAAAAGGAAAGCCTGAGATACAAAAACAATAATTTTGGTAACTAACCTTGTTACATACACATGAACAGTAGCATTTTCCAGGAGATAAGAAGTGTTGAACTGGAACACTATGCTGAAGGAAATCTGAGAGAGAAAACTTATTTTAAAAAGATAATAGGGAAAGAAAAGTAATACTCAGCTAACTGTTAAAATTTACTCTGATGAAAATTGGCTAAAATCCTAAATCAAAAATCTTGGAGTCCATATACAGATTACTAACTGAATGAATAGGACTTCGGGATTTTGCCCAAAATGCATAGGAAATCCAACAGCAATCAGGTTATTACACTGGAGGACCAATTTTTCAAAACTGGGGACCTATAATAAAGCTGAATATAAAATAAGTGTAAAAATTGCAATAGAAATAAAATCACAAACTTGAATTCCAATTTATAAATTTATTTTCTTTGATTTAAGAATCCCATATGTTGATCCCAAGAGCTGACTACAACAGCTCTCAGACCTTTTGGGAAGCATCTGATATAAAGTCATAGCCGAAGTGGGCTGTATCCTCTTCTCAGTTAGACAAGGCTGCTGCATTTCCATTTATCTGTACTAATTAAATTGCACATTTAATACATGACTATAATCGAGAACAATACGTCATAATATGGTCACTTGGGAGGGTTTGGAAGTTCTGTTCTCAACATGAACTTCTCAACATTACTAGATAGATCACACCATAGCTTTGGTTTAATGAAAACGTAGCATTTGATGACATAAGGTAAATTTTATGTGCTATAACAATTTTACAGTTTGTTAAGGATTTGAATTCAAGATCTTTATTTCTCCATTGGTTTAAATGTGTACACAGCTTGATACAGAATAAGTCGGACAATTGGAACAAATAAGGAAGTCAGGAAGAGGCCTAGGACAGGAATTTATTGGCACTATTATTAGCCAATTAAATGAATTAATATCTGAATGCAAATAAGCGTATGAGACATCTAGGTTTTCAGACTGAATGGGAATTGATGGACATCAACGGATGATTACAGCTTGAAAGTGAAAAGAGAGAATTCTTAAGAAGCTGAAATTGGAACAATAATAAGCAGTGGGTTTTGTCCTGATTTGTCTACATGGAAGGAACAGCTGATCTAGTAGTTGCATATCAGAGACTGAAATTGGAAAAGTATGCACAGTATGTGGGTACACAGGAGAGAATCTAAGATAATTCATTACATCTACACAAGATTTGGTGCACCCCAAAACAGAAGGCATAAGATACTTTATCTCAGAGCAGCTTATTGTCCTTATTTTAAACTATTTTACACATATCAAAGTTCAAATTTAAACTGCTGTATTTGGTCATTTGATTTAATCAACAAAGAATACATCTGAACTACCAGAAGTTAATTCCCAAAATATAAAAAAATATATTACAATTGTTACACCTTATAGACTAACAGATATATGGGAGCATAAGCTTGATGCATCTGACGAAGTGGGTCTTTGCCCACAAAAGTTTATGCTCCAATAAGTCTGTTAGTCTATAAGGTGCCACGGGACTTTTCTTTGTTTTTGCAGATACAGACTAACACAGCTACCCGTCTGATGCTTATTACAATTGTTTAAAACATTTTATCTCCAGATCCCTAGGAACATGTCTTCTGAAAAACATTGAGATTTTGGGAAAATTTTCTTTCCTATAGCCATTTTTTTAAACAAACACAGCCAGGACACTCATGGAAAGTCTAGAAGAAGTTGAGATTTCATATGAATACAGCAGTCTCTTGAGTTACGTGAGGGTTGTATTCCAATGCACCCTCACATAACTCGAATTTCACTTAAGTTGGGGGGCGGGCAGCTTTTTTCCCTGGCAGAACACATATTCTGCAGCCAGGGAAGCAGTGGGAGCACCTAGAGCAACTTTTCAAAGGTAAGTACTGGGGATGGGGGGTCAGTTGGGGAGGGTTAAACCTGACGGTGGGTTGGGGCCATGGGAGAGGGCACAAGGGGGTTGAAGATGGGGTAGGTAAGGGCTCACGGGGTTGGAACAACTGATCTAGTAGCTACAGATCAGAGACTGGCATTGGAAAAGTATGCACAGTATGTGGGTACACAAGACAGAATCTAACCTCGGGGGGTAGAGTTAAGCTGGGGCCACACAGGGGAGGGGTGAGCCACAACTGTGCAGGGTGGTTGAGCCAGAACCACATGTGGGGAGGAGTGAGCTGGAGTTGGAGCTGGGCTGCAGGGGGTTTGAACGGGTCAGGATGAGCGGTTGAAATGGCGTGGGGGAGGTGAGCCAGAGCCATGCGTAGGGTTGGGGAGCCAGAGCCGGGGGAGGGGCGGGGGGAGAGCAGGATTTTGGTTTGCGCTTAGCTCGCGTTAATGTGAGTTAAGCACAACTTGAAATTGCACCTTTTGAGGGTTTACTGTGTAGCTTTCCACACCACAAACACAGCAATGGGCTACATCATCAATGTAGAGACTATGATCTACTCTGTGCTGGAGAACTCCCTTGAATTCCATTACTAGCACTGACGCCTCAATTCCAAGGAGCCAGGACAGAATTAGTAGGGACGTGGAAGCACAAGGGGTGGGATTCACTAAAGTATTGAGAGATTAAATCCCTTATTTAGGCATCTAAATCTCTACTTCATGCTCCATTGTGATCCACAAAACATCTGCTGAATCCTATAGGCATATAACAATCAGAGCCTAAGTTTCCAGGGTAAAAGCTCCCTTTGGGCAGGTGCATTGCTGCTTTACCAGAAGAATCCAGATATCTATCTCTTGAGTAAGCCTAAGACAGGGAGTTTCTGTCTGTGACTGATTAGCAGATACTGGTGCCTCCCTGCTGCCTGGAATGAGAAAAACTACCTCTGTGAGAGAGGCGGGGCTTAGAACACTTCTCTCTCCTCCATATCTCCCACGGCTGGCTCAGAATGCTGCCCCCAGCTTCTGTGAAGCACATTCTAATGTCACACATCTCTACTCATTCCTCATATAGGAGTCTAGGTCCCTGCTCAGGTTCTGTGGACCACAGTGTTGCTCCTGTGATTTTCTAGGCAACTAAAAGTTAGATGCCTTGATGTGGAATCCCTTTGTGGATGCAGACCGGGGCCTCCGTGATGAAGACCCGTACCAGTGCTCCCTCTAATTTTTTCCATTTGTGGATGGATTAAATTGTGTTATGTGTGACAAACCATGTGCAAATACACACTGTAGTAATAAGAAGCTTGGTGTAAGGCTAAAGGCCAAGAACAACACTCAATGCTTTGTTAACATATAGCAAAGCTAAAGGCTTCAAGCCTGAACAACAGCAGATTAAAGCAAAAACTGTGCTAGGTAGAGTCTGCCCACAGGAATGCAGCAAGAGACATAACTGGTAAGTCACAGGGCCTAAAAGCACCCAGAGTCAGGCACCTAGTGATACACATAAACACATCCTGCTTAGTACTATGCACTCCCCATATCCTCCCCATAAATAACAGCTGATAACCAGCTATGTTCCAACCCAAGTTCAGGAACAGGTCGTAATGACAGCATGACGGATAGTGTTGTTTTGATGGTACCACCATTATCCCCTAAGTTAACGGGTAGATCTAGTTACTTTAGGGGGCGTCTATGTATTACACTGAGGGGGTTGTACCTGAATACATAACTTGTTTATACCTGTGTATAAAAGTGTGTGTAACAAGGGCTCTGTAGAGCAACCTAGGGGATGACGGAGCCCCCCTTGCCGTCAACTGAGTCATGTCCATTGTCACGGAGTATGCATGTACCCATGTAAACTGTTGAGTCATATTATATTGGAGACTCATGAGGGTGTTGGAGACCATACATCAACGACAGTAAACCTGGCTCCAGCGCCTTCGTATCTCACTTTATTTGTGGTTCTTGGGGGCTCTCCAAGGTCTGCAGTGTTGGCTAACTACAGGGCCTACACTGTTGTCCAAAGGGAGCACACGCACGTGGCCAAAGTGATTAGCATCAAAGGGAGCAGACTGGATGTCTGAGCACCGTTCTGGCAGAGACACCCGACTACACATACCACCAGTAGAAACACATGGTGATGGCTGTGGGCACTCAGCTAATCAGCTGGGCTGCACCTGAATCCCTTCCAAGTGCTCAGACTACAGAGAACACTGGCTCATGCTATTGTCAGATATTGGAGGATCTGCAGAATTTGGAAGGCTGGATTCTAGGTTTCTTCCTTGAAGAACTGAAGGGTAACTATGCAGATAGTTGCCATACAGGACAACTGCCCCCTCCAAAAATATTCTATTAACAATTTCCTACCTCTTCTCCAGACTTTAGGAAAGGGTATCCCACTTTACAGGTGATATTGTGGTTGGATTCACAACTATCTTTCTGTATACCCTAGATAAAAAGAATCACAACATTACAAGACTAATCTCACTTTTATGTGTACCATTTTAAAAAGTTTTAATTAAAATTAAACAGACCAGAAGTATATCACATCATTTTCGTAATATTTGTCACTTTCCAACATAATTTAAAACTGAAATTGTTAACTGATATGAAACAAGTGTTCAAAGCTTTAACACATGTTAAATGTTTTATCAGAATATTGTTATTAAAGTTATATCACTGTTACTATCTTTGTTTATCAGTGGAAGTGTATAGGGAATTATACAAATGCACAGGGCTACAGTTTAAAATATCCGTACAATCAAATTAATTATTTTTTCTATCCTAAAGCATCTTTACAAGTATAGGAAACATTACAGTGCCAGCTGGTCATTCCTGACCATGACTTGTACCTTTACTAAACTCAGCTTGGTCATATAGCTGCATACAACGTTCTGTCAGATAGCCTGTGGCCAGCCTTTATGACTCTGGTTTTGTTTGCATTATATTTTCAGCTTCCTATCTACTGTTTATTTTTTCCAATGACCCCACCAGCAAAATATTTTACTGCAACCAATCCCCTGTTCTCATCCTAATTTAATTGTTTTGTTCCATTTTTAACCTGCCATCTTCCAAGAACTATCATCTCTACTTCCTCAACCTTCTGAGGTCTGTTTCATTTTATGTAGCTGCTTCCAAACTGTAGAATACTACTCTTAATAAATAATATTGATACATTTTCACTTTGTTAGCTAATGTATATCTAGTTTTAACCTCATCCTTGATAGAACCATCTGAACTGATCAGGCTTCTTAGTACACCTAATATTTCTCTTGTTCTACGGCTTCACTTCTGCCACCTTTCAACACTTTATCTATTGTCTGTTTCATAAGATACAACCCATTCATCTTCTTGGCATTCACTTTAAATCTAAGTTGACTACACCAATTTTCCTAGGTAACAAAAATGCCATATTTAAATAATAGGTTTCTTGCAGTTGTACAATGCCATCTGCATGAGTTAAAGAACTTAATTTTAGAGCATACAATGTCACACCTTCCATCTCATCTACCATTCTGAACACCTAATTTAGGAAGGATGAAAAGTGATGGTGATTAACTGCCTTCTTGCCTTATGCCCCCTTACTTGAATCAGCTGTTTATTTTTCTACCACTGGTACAGAAGAGGCCATATGTAACTTTTTTCATTGCAGTTATTCTAGCCAGAACACCATATGGATTTTCTACTTTACACTTCACTCCAAATTAAATTAAAAGCCTTTGTGAAGTTGATGAAAAGAGTAGCCATTTTAAATCCACATTCCTGTTTTTTCCTGTCTTGTGATATTATAAATATCTGATGAATGCCACTTCATTCTGGCTCGAAGCCACTCTTTTCCATGTGTGCTACTCCCTCTAAAACTTGCCTTAATCTACTCACAATTTGTTTCAATATGATTTTTATAGTACTGATCTTTAACTTTGACTTTTATAATTATTCAGACTTGCACGATCTTTCTTCAGGAATTGCACAGCTATTGCCTCTAAGAAGTCACCTGTTACTTCTTGCTCCTATGCTATCTTATGTGTTTTTCCTAATGCTCTGATAGTACTTGTCCCACTGATTTTAGCAGATCAGCTGTTTATTTCTGCATCTTTACTATGTTTAACTGCTTCACTGATCTTTCTGTTCCCCCTTCTGATCGTAGTTCAATGCTGATATTCATTCTGTCTTGCAGCCTGCCCAATTCATCTAGCATACGCAGAAAATTTGCATCTGGATTAAGTACAGGGTGCAGCATTTTGTCAAAATGTTCCTTCCATACTTTCATCACCTCTTTGACATATGGGCTACATCTACACTAGCATTCCTCTTTCGAAAGAGGAATGCAAATGAGGGGAAT
This sequence comes from Carettochelys insculpta, assembly GCF_033958435.1. Taxonomy (NCBI): domain Eukaryota; kingdom Metazoa; phylum Chordata; order Testudines; family Carettochelyidae; genus Carettochelys; species Carettochelys insculpta. The sequence goes on from NC_134141.1 coordinate 98,004,867, forward strand.
CAAAACTGCAAATGAGGCACAGATTTACATATCTGGCACTCCATTTGCATAGTGTTCTTTCAGAAGAGCTTCTTTCAAAAGAAAAGCAGGGTAGATGCAGCTCTTTTGAAAGTGATCCCCATCGTTGAAAGAACCCTTCTTCCTATATTTTTAGGAAGAAGGCTTCTTTCAAAGATGGGGTTTACTTTTGATAGAGCCACGTCTACACCATTTTTCTTCTTTCAAAATATGAATATGCAAATGAGGTACCAGATTTGTAAATCTGCACCTCATTTGCATAACTCTTCCAAAAGAGGAATGGTAGTGTAGACAGAGTCTTGAGGTCAGTTCACTGGAGCCTCTCTTACAATTTGCATTGCTGGCATGACTGTCTTTCTATACAACTTAACCTTTTTGTGTATTTTTTTCATATCTTCCTTTGCTGCTGCTTTCTACCAGTTTTCTGGGCTCTTCATTCCAGACCTTTACTTGACCGACCTTTGTGATTTTCTCTCTGCTTTGTGCAATGCTTTCACTTTTTCTGCTTTTCCAGCTGCCTTGGCTTATTTACACTTTTTCTTTAACGTTCTTGTTTAGTATTCAGAATGCATAAAATTGCATGCACAATGACACCTACTTGCAGGCACAACTACCATGGCTGCACATAAATCTAGCATTTAGCTCATAAAAAACAGGAATCATGTAAATCAAGCATTGGGTCTAGGTAGCCATTTGCACGCACAAAAACTGGATGTGTTCAAGTAACTGTGGAAACTGTGTACACAACTTAAGCACATAATTGCATGCATAGTTTTTAAAAGCAGGCCCATGATAAACAGATAAACAACACTTTCAAGCACTGGCATCTAATCAAACAGATCATCTTGATTGCCACAGAATTAAGTATAAATTGCCTGTAGTCCTAGTTCTACCACATTTATTATTAATATTTATTTTAACGGAAACTAAACAATGTCTGCCCTTGACATCACAATGTCAACAAAGCACATATTATTGTTCTCCCCTTCCTGTGCATTACATAATACCCCTCTTCCCAACTGGTGCTGCTGTATGTAGTGCTCCTTCCTGCCCTTTGACTTTAATGACACGATGGAGAGCCTCCTCTCAGGCTGCATTCATGGACCTGATTCCTCCTATCACTTATAAAAATTATATGGTCCATTTAAGTCAAAAGAGTTACACCATCTTTCTGATGTAAGTGAATCTGCTTTCCTGTTGTTGTCCCGTCAGTCCCAGGATATGAGAGAGACAAGGGGGATGAGGAGATATCTTTTATTAGATTTCCATCTTTTGACAGAAGTGATGAGCTTTTCAAACTTCATAGAATTCTTCCTCAGGCCTGGAGAATATAATCAGAATGTCCTGGATAAAGCTGAGGAACATGGGGAGAAGTTCTGTGAAGTTTGAAAGCATGTCCTTTCCACTAACAGAAGCTGGTCCAATAAAAGATATTACCTCACATTACTTGTGTTGCTGGTGTACGTGAAGGCAGATGTAGGCTCCAAGTAGCTGCACTGTTCTGACACCACCTTCGATTGAACAGTACAGCATACACTCGAAATAAGCAGCTTCAAGTTGCGCGAAGCTCACTTTAATGCAAGTTAAGCACAACTTGAACCCGCTCTGTGGCTGTCAGCCTGCCAAGCTGTCCGCACCTGCAGGTAGCTAGGCAGACTAAGAGTCCCTTCTCCCTGCCTTCCCCCAGCCACGCAGCTGTCAGGCTGACAGTGGCACTGCTGTGGGGAAGGCAGGGAGAAGTAGCCAGGAAACTGACCAGCCCTGGTGGGCTGGTCAGTTTCCTGGTTCCCACAAGCAGTGGGGAGCTGGGAACCAAGCAGCAGCCTGGTTCCTGGCTTACCACCCTGACTTGCACAAAAATTTGAGTTATGCGGGGGTTGCAGGAATGCAAACCCCATGTAACTTGGTGTTTTACTGTCACATTCTCATCCAGATCCTTAAATAACATAAGGGTTTTTGATTTGCATTGGCCTAGGAAAATTTGAGTCCCATGATAAGTGTCAAAATGATGTCCCTAGTTTAGCAGCTTAATACAGCAACTCCCTTAAATCTTCCCATGAAAAACTGAAAATTTATACCTCAATTCCAGCAAAAATAATATTTGGCGAGTACTTCACTAGGACCCTGGTATTATAGGCACTATCTTTTTCATTCTTGACAGACAGTGACACGTTGAACTTATCATTCCTTGATTTTATGATTAATGGAGAGGAACTGTAAAATAAAATAAAAAAATGTTGATAATCTTTTCCATTCAAAGTGATAAAAAATTAAGCAGTGGAATTTTTTCCCATGGTCACACTGTTTTGTCATTGAATGAGAAAACACTGATCACCAGTTCTCTATCAGTGCACAGAATCTCTATTATATTAGTAGAGAAGATATATTAAACTTCAGTGTAGTTACCTGTCTCCCGCTGTTATATTCAGAACCAGATCTGCAATACACTTATTTTTGATTCCACAGTCTTTTGTGAAAGGAATCTGCAACAATAATGTTGACAGTAATATTCACATTTTGTTTTAGGCATAATTAAAACCTAAGTATCACCATTTGAAGTCATTATTGTGTTTTCCATTATAAAACACCTTTTGTCTGACTGTTAGAGACCTTTGCTGGTATTAGTTAATGAAGCTTCCCAGCACCCTGTGAAAAAGATGGGTGTTATTACCCAGCTACAGCAGAGTGATACCTATACATGGATGAACAGAAAGGTTCGGTGATTTACCCATGATCACAGAGTGGGTCAGTGAAAAATTTTTGAACAGTATCAACAAGTCCTGACTCACACATCCCTGCTCTAACATGTAGACTAGATACAGTTGCTTCTTCTTACTGGAGCATCCTACATGTAGAGATGACTAAGCTTTAAAATTCTGTCAGATCCTGATTCAAAATCCTCTAAGTCAAAGTCCCCACCAGGATTTTTACATTTATTATTTATTTTTTATTATTTTGCTGGTCTTTAAAGTGCTACATGACTGCTGGTTTGTTTTGTCAGAATACAGACTAACACAGACACCTCTCTATTACTATCCCCCACCAGGAGGTGTCGTGTGAGAGTGCATCGTCCCAGCCTGGCCCTCCACACTCAGTGGCCAGCCCTAGCCAATTTGTGGTCTGAGCCATCGAGCTCTGAGATTTGTGGGGGCTATCTGGGGAGGGTGAATCTCACCATAAATACTCCACCTACTAGCAATGACCCCTACTGACTTACATATTCAGACACTGAATTTGGTTGCTCGCTATCGAGGACAGGACCATTCTCCGGATCAGAAAAATTGAACTCCAACAAAACCCTTACGGAGTCCCGAAAATCAGGCTTGTCCTAGAAATGAAACACATGAAATGGTTATGATAATATTTCCCCTTGAAACCACCAGTGGTGGAGGCTTCTTAAGGAGAATAAATAGGGAAACACCTCCCCCTGCCACCCTTCAGTGTCATATTTTTAGTCATATTTTCACCAGAACCACAGTGCAGGAAAAATATCTGAAAGATGAACAACTTGGTGTAGGAAAGTGATGACGACAAACCAGCTTGTTTCCAACCAAAACTTCCAAAATATATGTCCTGTAGGATCACAAAAGATTATCCAGTTCATCACTCTGCCAATGCACGATCATTCAAGATCTCAGAAATGACAGCATTTAAAGTTACTTTTATCCTTCTCAGTGAAGCACAGGCAGCCCTAAAATAAACAGATAGGATACCCACAGACATGCACAGTATCCTCTTGTGACAGGGATGAATTTGTACCCATTATTCTCACCTCATGTTCAAGCAAATCTATGTGTTATGTATCATATAGCTAGGGAGTCATTCTTCCTGAAAGCAACTGTGGAGTCATTAGGATCTGTGTGCACAAAAGGAGTTAGGTGCCAAAGTCCTTATGTTAAGTGCCTAGGTCCTAGTTTCAGAACCACTGAGATGTATGAAACTCCCAATGACTTTGTAACCATCTAAATTTGCCCTCCATCCGAGTTTTTGCTGTAAAAACTATCTAGGTGCCTGTGTTTCCAAGCATGTTCATTGCTGCCTCCCTGTAGGCATCCAGATGCCTATCAGCCACCTAAGTTCCTGAGAGATTCACAAAGTAGGAGAAGAAAGATTTTTTCCCCTTTAATTTGCACCAGAGGTTGATGCAGTAGGCATGCTCCCAGGCTGCCTAATGGATTGGGCCTCCATAGGTGATCTTTCACAAAGCAGCTTGAGGAGTGGAGAGGTACAGGAAGAGCTGCCACCTCTCAAATATTTGCTCGAACCACTGGGCTATGAGGTATTCTAATATAAGGAGTCCTTCTGTCTTTTCCATTAAAGACATTATGTGGATAAATAATGAATCACTGGAACAGGAGGACAGGATCCTGCATCTCCCACACCCTGGTGGACTGTTCCAAGCATCATAATACGGAGTCACTCTCATACATGTTCTTACTGTCTCCCCCTTCAAGAATCGGTTGGGCCAGTCGTTGGGCTTAGTGTCTCAACACCCAATTCCTTTGGAGCTTTCAGCCCTAGATGTTTTAAGAATACATATTGCTAGCATACACCCCAAATGACTGTATAAAAACAATGATCCTACCCTTATATTACCTTTTATTTAATAGTAAAAAAGTGCTGCCAGCTCTGGTCATCTCATACATGCTCCATCTCAACCCTAATTATGGAGATTTCAAGCTACCCTTGCAAAGAATTGCACCAGTGGGCAAATTACACTTCCTTCTCACACCTTTCAGCTGACTCTTCTGCCCACATTTAACCCATCGACTGTTCTGCCCAGTTGAGTTATTTGGCTTTTAGATATAAATTGCAAAGAAATGAAAAAATCTGAGCTAGCAGAATTTGACTATGTAGTCAAATTTTATTACTATGAAATTGGATTAATAAGGTGTATACCAGCTATTGGCAATGACTACAAATATAAGGACCCTTTTAAATCTATCTTAGCATTAATGCAATAAAAATGCACTTTGAGATAATTGTAGTGTACCAATGAGAAAATATAGCCACTTTATATGATTTACTTGCCAACATGTAGAAGTTATGTTTAATACATTCTGACCCTTTGACAGTGATATTTTTTAGCATCTTCCTTTCTTGGCTTTCCATGAACAAACTTCGAGATATTTGTCTTTGTGAATCAAGTGTAACCAAATACTTTATACCTACAAAGATAATTGAAATGAGAATAAAAAAAACTTGTGTGAACAGGATTGTAAGCAGATAGACATCTTCTTACTCTTTTTTCAACTCAGTATATTTTTAAAATAAATATTGAAAACCCTTTTTTAAAAAACATAATCATTTAGTAGTTGCATTCTTGGGGGCAGGGGGATGGGAGAGAAAACAAAATCAAGCAGACAACAAAAACAAAACACAACACCCCAAAACAAAACAAAAAATCCCTCCTGCCACCAAACCTAAATGTAAATAAACCAGGTTTGCATGCAAAGCTCAGATAGTTTGATCCTATCCACTTACTGGTTTTGTATACTGTATCTTCCTTAGACTTCAGTCTCACTTCAAAACAAATTGTCATATTTATACATATTTTTTCTTTTTTATCCATATTGCAGTTTTTGTTTTGGATATTGATTGTACTGGGTATGAAATTCATGGAAACATTTACTTCTGCTACATCACGCGACCTTAAGAAAACATCAGCAGGGGGAAAAAAAACCCTTAAAATAATAATGTAAATCTTCTAGCATTTTAATAACAAACTTGTAAGGCAGTGTATATTCGTAAGCAGATATACAGAGATAGAGGCAGATAATGGCACACACTCTACATACTACAAAATATACTTTGTAATGGGAAGGGAATATTTACTGGAATACTTTTCACACCTTCTCTGGCAATGCACAAACAATATGATTTTCAGAAGCAGCTAAGTGACTTAGGATCCTAAGTCCCATTTTCTAAAGAGATTGGTAGGTACTTAGGAGCCTAAATCTTATTGCAAGTATGAGAGTTAGTCCCTCTGGAAGTGGGACTTAGTCTGTATTTTTGAAAATTGTATGCAAAATGGTTGCTACTTATTTTTCTGAAGTTTGCAAAGTATGTAAAAGCCAGCAAACTAAAACCTAACCAAGGCAACATAAAATGTATTAACAAAAAATAAAAGTAGGTCTAAGGTGCAACAATTTGGTTGGCAAAGTCTTGGGGGAAGGATTATTTGTTTTGATGATTTCTATTCTCTGTTTTTACGAGAAGATGCTGATTTGTATATGCAAATTTCACTGTCTTCCAGGGTTAAATCCAGCCCAGTAAAAACAGTCACAGCATCCACTGGCTTCAGGAGTTGTATTTCCTTTCACTAAAATGTTTTAACGTATCTAATATTGTAGCAGTTAGATTCCTCAATCAGTCAGGCCTCTGTCGTACCAAACACATAGTAAATGATGGTCCCCGTGCTGCCAAATCGTATGATTTTTGTCATTTTTGAAATGGCTGATTAGGTAAGAATCTTAGCTGTCATTTATAAAAGAAAAGTAAGTTTCTAGTCCTTGTAGACACAGAGAAAAGCTTGAAATGTAACTCATGGACACACTTATGGTTAAAAAGTCAGAATATAAATAAGAGGACACCAAACTTGTTTTAAAAATTTCATATAATCGTTAAGAAAATCTGTTGACTCTTGCAGCCTTATTCGTGATTTTCAACACTTGGGCTGTTAACACTGAACCCACCCAACTCCTCTCTCTTTCCATCTAATAAGAGTTTGGTTTAGTTGGCCAATATTATATATTTTGCTACACTGCTCTTATCCTCCAGTTCAAAACAGACAGATAACTGCAATGTCTTACACTGCCCAACGTTGGTACAAGTTTGCCGGGATATGGAGTGACTAACAAGTGCATTTTCTGTGCTTGTGTTTGCAGCTGCAAGGCTATGAGTGAGAGAAGCTGCATTTTCTCTGTGTTGTTTTTTACCCTTTTGTTTGTGCATCCAACCTGTTGCGTCTTCTATGTCGGACAGACAACAACAGCAACAACTGTTCCAGCCTTTTTTTTTTCCCTAATGAGAACATTTATTACCATCTATAAACCTGTCAAGCACAGTGTGGAGGGGAATGAAGTGGAGATGGGAATTCTCCAGCGAGAGAAAAGGGCAATAAGGAATGCTATTAAAGTGAAAACCACATTTAATGCTTTGCATTTCAAATGCTTTAACTGATTATCCTTTTTCTGTACCTTTATAGGCAAAAAGGATGTGTCATGGTTTCTCTGCAATGGCATATACTAAGAAGTCTGAGGTCTCTGTGTATCAAACCCTGAATTTGTTTAGCTCTGCTCAGTGCTGGAAAGTTTCAGGTCATATTCATACCCATGAATCTTTGGGCCCTTTTATTCCATATAAATTAATACAATATCACTACTGGGAATAAGAAAATCTAAATCTACCGACAGAGCGCACCAACCATCTATAGGCAACAAGGTTTTTTTCTCGTCAAACAAATGCTTATACTACACATACCAGAAGAGGGCAGCACCACCAATGCCTCCAATAGTGACATCTGTTAGACCATCACCATTTAAATCCATTTCTCCGTGTATAGACTGACCAAAAAATTTCACTTTTTCCCCATCTCCACCTGATGGAATACGCTGAAAGAAGCATTAGTAGCTTTATGTAGAATACAAGAATGTGTATGTGAAAAATTAAGAAAAATTAATGCATGAGTTGGGCCTGACAAGGCTTTTTAGAACATTTAACACTGGATTTTTCACTATAGAAAATGGATGGCCAAACTATGACTTGTGAGCCACAGGCAGCTCTGTGGGTTTGGCTCACGGAGGACCCCACACTCCCTGCATTCTCCACCAGATTGATGGGTGGGAAGCTCAGAGCTTCTGCTGTGCACAAAGGTGGTAGACAATGGGTGTCTGGCTAGTGGGGAGGGTGATCACTCAGTTTCAGCCCTGCAGGGCACACTTGCCTGGGCTTGGGCTTCAACAGAACTGAAGTTCTGAGTTCTGGCAGGCGTGCCCTTGCACTCAAATTTCTGAAGATTGTCATATGTGGCCCAAAGGGTCAGTAAGTTTGGCCACCTCTGTTATAGACCTTCTGGAAGGATTACCACGCTTACTATCCTGAGAGGCTTTTAAGTCCTGGCTTGACAAAGTCCTGGCCAGGATCATTTAGTTGGGGTTGATCCTGCTTAAGGCAGGGGCCTGGACTTGATGACCTCCTGAGGTCCCTTTCAGCCTTAGGAGCCTATGAGGAACACAATATAAATGCCTAGCTACACTACTGGATCTTTCAGGACTTCTCACGTGTCTCCTTTATCTGTCCACACAGAGCACATTTGGAAGGTTTCTACTGAAAACACAACACAAAACATGATCATTCATAACAAAGCATTTCATAAAACTAGAGCATAGTAGTTAAATTCAGTTAAGTCAGAATGAGTTAACCAATACTTAGCTTTCTCTAAGGGAAGCTGCTGAGGTCACAATTTGATGCTACTGATGCTACGGTTGGTGGAAGGCCTCCCATAGACTTCAATGGGGCCTGTCAAATACTGACTGAAGTCAATAGGAATCATGCCGTCGATTTCAGCTATAACTGGATTGAGCCTAAAGTGCTGTAGCAAAAAAACTCAGTCTGTCATCGGGCTTGTCTACACTACCACCTTCCTTCAAAGGAAGGATGGTAATTAGAGTGTTGGGAGTTTTACTAATGAAGTGCTTCGCAGCATACAAAGCATTGCATTAAGCAAATTCCCCCCCGTGGCAACTTTGAAGTTTTAAACTTCGAAGTACAGGCGTGTATCTAGCCGTGGCTCACCTGCCCGTACTTCGAAGTGCCAGAACAACTTTGAAGTCCCTTTACTCCTCAAAATTTTGTGTGTAAAATTTGTATTGCAAAATTTTGAGGAGTAAAGGGACTTCGAAGTTGCCCCAGCACTTCCAAGTACCGGTGGGTGAGCCGTGGCTAGATGCGCACCGGTACTTCGAAGTTTAAAAGTTCGAAGTTGACATGGGGGCGGGGGGAAATTTGCTTAATGAAGTGCTGCGTATGCAGCGCAGCACTTCATGAGTAAACTCCCAACACCCTAATTACCATCCTTCCTTCAAAGAAAGGTGGTAGTGTAGACAAGCCCATCCAGAGTAAAAGGAAAGACTTCCACTCATTTCAGTGGGAGTTGGATCAAGTCCAAAAGGAGTAATAACTCGACCCTAACCAGAAAATAGATCTGTTAACAGTAAGAAACACCATTCTTATAACTGCTGCTAAGTAACATGTTTGACTCTAGAATGGTCCTTAGGTGGGGAGCGTTGTCTAGTGGTGATAACAACAATTCCTGGCTGCCAAGGCAATTGTGGGCAGATGACCCCAGGCCCTCCCACTCCACTGGACTTGAAACCAGGGACCGTTGGGCTATCAGTAGTCTGGCAACCAGCTGTGTATGGTAGTCTTTCTTGGGTCTTTTCCTCCTGTCCACCCCAAGGAGATCAGCTTAGTGCAAGTCTTTCCCCTGGTGGGGAAATCCAAATCTCAATAATTAAGAGGGATAACCAATGTCTAAGGTCCACAGGCTACTCTCCCTTTCCCAATGTCTCTTGCACGGGTCTCCCTCTCGGCTACTGTGTCAGAGTTTCAGGCTTCCCACTGTACTGCCAGAGCTGTAGGCTGCAGATCTGCCACCCAGGTCATCTCAAGCTCAGCCAACCAAATGAACTAATTCCCTGCTTTTTAATTCCTGCATCAGATAGAGAATTCACTGCAGGCATGGCTTAGTGGGAGCTGTCTCAGCCCAGAATAATCCTTAACCCCTTACTGCTCAATGTACGATTTGTACACCATATCACAGTCCTACCTGTGCATATTCCTTCCTTATACTACTGCCGTTGCCATGATAGATGTACACAGCTCCTCGATGATCATCCTCTAAAGGAGCTCCTATTACAATATCATTACACCCATCAAGGTTGAGGTCCTTTACTGCAGCAATTGCAGTCCCAAAGCGTGCACCGCAAGGTTCATTCTTGTGATTTTTGCAAGTGCTGTGCTTTAACAATGAACAGCAAGTTTGCTTCTTAGGTTCAAGGCTCATCTGATATTCAAATGTTGTCTGTGAAAAGGATAAATGTAATGTTTAGGGAGGGCCATCAACTCTGCAGCACAGCAGGCTTTTGAAAGCACGCACAGTTAAGACAAACAAAGCTAAATCACTTAACAAAAATCATGTGGTATTAAAATATTATTCTATATATGGTGAAAAGCTGTGGTTCCTAAATGCTGGCCCCCAAGCTGACTCTAAGCAGGAAAGGCGAGACAAGTAGTGTGTTTCTGTATCTGTGACAGCTTTCTCAAGTAATGGGGTGTAGGAAGGGACAGCATGCCAATAATGTCTATATGGTACTTCAACTAAACTTCTTAACTGCTTATGGTGCTGTGCAAAAGATTCTTTCCAAAGTGAGTTCCTTGAACCAGAAAGATACAACATGATTTATTTTGGATTACAAACAGCAGTTGTCCTGAATACCATAATTCCACTTGGTAAGTATAGTTGTTTATGAGTCCTGACATAGTCCCTCCTCACATACAAGATTGGATTTTTTAAATCATCAGGATCCTTTGGTGCTGTGCCAGGTTCTAGATCAGGGTGAGCAAACTTGTTACATTGGGCCTCACTTTTCATCCCTGCAATCAGCAAATCCCTGGTCCAGCCTTTCTGATGTAATCCAAAGCGATGGAAATTTTGGTTATGTTCATATAACACGCCCCTCCTCAACTTTTGGCATATGTAAGAAAATCAGTATGTACAATGTAAAAACTTTATTAATGGGTATATAAATGGGAATATACATACATAAAATTGTAACATATTTCAACATTTTTAATGAGATGGATGAGCCTGAGACCCCGCAGCTGATCATGCTGTGTGCCCCTTATGAAATTTCATGCCCCAAGGGGGCCCACCCCCACATCCTGTTCTAGATGTCCTCAAGTTCCCATCTGGGGGTATAAAGGACAGAGCATGCCCAGGTGGCCTTCAGTTCTTTAGTCAATACAGAATGCAGAGGACTAGGTCTTTACAGCAGCAGGGAAAGAGGGCAGATTTTGGAATCCTTGAGGACAACATATTTTGAAAAATCACAGTTAGTGTAAGGGAAATAACTGTGCTTTCTTCTTCAGAGGAGTATTCCCAGAGTTTCCACTTGTGATGGCCATCAAGCAGTTGTCTGTTCGTGTGTCGGGAAGCACTAGGAATCCTGCTTAAACAATAACTGTGGGACAGTTCTACCAAAATAGGCACCTGATCTGGAAGACTGTGTGAAAGACTAGTCTCTTGCAAATGTGTGGATTGAACTCCATATGTTGCTGTCCTATAAATTTCAGCAATCGGGACATTCCTCAGTCAGGCAACAGAGGCTGCCTGAGCTCTAGTGGAATAAGCAATAATGTGCCTAGTTGGAAAATGTGAATAACTTGTAACATGAAGCACAGCAAGGTTTTTCCCTAATTTGTTGACAACACAATTGAAAGTTGTAGTGTAAAAGGGGCTGAGCTGTTTTCACTCAGCACTACTGAGGGTGCTTTTCTCACCCACATGAAATACTATGGTAGGTTCCTTGGAGCTACTCTGTACTGTGTGCTGATAATTTAACAAGATTTGTCATTGAAAAATATTTTCCTTCCTCTGTTTTTCAGAGGTAATCTCCCTCGTCTTCTATATGAGCATTTCCAAGTCAAGGTTTTAACTAGATTATTTTTCCAATAAGGCATGCAAAGAAACTAATGATCATAACCCTTTCCCCCAGCCAATAACTGTATCACTGTTACCTTGTTCAAAGAATAGACATACACTTTTCCTTGCTCCTCTTTTTCAGTTCCCATGTACATAGGAGCTCCAACTAGTAAAATGTCTGTAACTGAGTCTTTATTGATGTCAACTGTAGTAATAACACTACCGAAGTATGAGCCAATCTGCAATAAAAACATATAATATATTTATTACAGGTGAGGCTGGTAATACTGCCTAATATTGCAGATGCCCAGCATTTCCCATTATAAAACCATGCTTTCAATTGTGTATATCCTGGTGAAACATTAACATTTGGGCTGAAATTTTACATATGAGGTTTCTGTCTTCAGCTGCACTTTTTGGAAAATTTTAGCCAACATGTTTTAGCAATTTCTCAGAATGAGATTAGAGAGAGAGAGAGAGAAAAAAAAACTTTAGGAAAAAAGGCTGGGACCTTTTCCTTGAACTGCTCCAGTACCCCCTTGCTCTGGGGCAGGAACTGAAATTTGGCAGAGGGTAGCCTTTCTGTCCGAGATATGTCTTCAGCTTCTCTTGTGAAAATCTGCCCAATTTGGGACAAGTTTAAGTCTTTGAAAAACATCCCAATTTAGTTTTACTAGAGTTAAAGTTTAGTGTGCTGGCCTCTATGACTTGAATGTGTGACCAGACACAATCCCCACAAAGAAAACAAGCATGCTGAGGCCAGGGAGATGGGGGCAAAGCAAGACTTTCCCTCTAAGTGCTGCTTTTGCTGCTGTGGACTGGGTGCAATGCAAGTGACTGAGGAGTCAGTCTCTCCTGCGCCCTCTTCTGATATCCAGACAGCATGGAAGAGGAAGATGCCTGACATAAATCCAGAGAGCACAAAACCAGACTGAGGTGGTGTGGGGGGAGGGAGGAAAGGGGAAGGAAAGGACCAGATTAGGACAGGGGGGCTCATGGGGAAGAAAAGAAAAAACTATGACTGGGAGCTGAAGGGAAAGACTAGAATTCATTGGGTAAGGAGAATGGGAGATGGTAGTGGGGAGGTAGAGAGGCTGACATTGCTTGGATAAGAAAACAATGAGCCAGTGCAGAAAACGCTGTATGTGTATGTGTGGAGGGGTTGAGAGTGGGCATTGGGACTGGGACCCAGCTGGCACAGGTTACCAAGATCAAAAGTGGAGATGGGAGGAGAAGAGGAGTGTGGTACTGGCTTGAGAAAGATGCTGGGAATATTATGAGACACCTGAAGTGTGAAGACTGGGAAGTGAAAGAGAATAGGAGGGGATGAGGAACTAGAAATGGGGAAGAGAAGGGACTGGGGCAGGACAAGTAGGTAGAAAAGAAGACAAAAGGGTCAAGCTTGAATAAGAAAACAGGCAGAAGGCTCTATGACTAACAGAGTACACTACACTTGAAAGTTGGGAATAGAATGCAAAATCCCAAGTCTCAGCATTCCTCTGCTATCAACAGTTATCTGCGACTTCCCTTGGAAGTGTGAGTTCTCATTCCCCTGTGGGGACGGTCCACGTAGAGGACAACAACCTACTATTGCTATCCTTTTCTTCATTATTTCAAGAGGCTACAGTCTGTGAAGTTGACCTCAATGTTCCAGTTCAGCTGATGAACCATGTAGATGTAAATGTGATGTCCTATGATGGAATTTCTGCTGTTTCAATTTTTTTTCTAAAAGCTCAGAAACTACAAAATATAGGAATTAAATGTTATTAATAAGATTGCAGTGTAAAGCACTCAAAACTTAGGAAATGTCAGAAATAAGGCTGCATCTGAACTTTAATTTGGCCCCTGGTGCATTTGTATTACAACATAGTCTGCTATTACACAATCACATACTATTTTCTCCAGAGGATTCCTGCTTCATTGAGTGCACAGGGTGGACCTGGTTTCAGGAAGGATCAGGCTGTGTAGGGATCCCCCTCATATTTATTGCAGAAGGTAGAAGATATCTAGTGAATGAGGACAGGGACTACAGGAAGAGAAAGGCCATGTCTCCTGTGTAAGGCAACTGAATGAGGTCTAGTCAGAGAGAGACAACTGTGTTAGTCTGTATCTTCACAAAACAATGAAGAAGCACCCTTGTCGCACGTCAAAGACTAACAAAATAATGTAGTAGGTGACGATCTTTCACGGGACAGACCCACTTCTTCAGATCCAAGAAGATCTGAAGAAGTGGGTCTGTCCCACAAAAGCTCATCACCTAATAATTATTTTGTTAGCCTTTAAATTGCTACGTAACTGCCTTTTTTTCTTTTTAAGTGAATGAAGTGTGGTAGAATTAGATTCTATCCCCATCCAGCCACAGAGTTCAAGTATAATGCAGGCCAAGTTGGTTAAACCAAACTTTTCAAAGCTGGATGATGATAATGTACTCCTTAATTTCTGCTTGCCTGACCTGAGATGCTGGGTTCTCATTTGCAAAAGTGCTAAGTCCTCACAAATGCCACTGAAGTGAATGAGAGCTGTGTGCTGTGTCTGAAATGCTAAGTACTGTGCTCAGCAAAATCAGGTCTTAGTTGTCTCAAATTGAGGATCCAAAATTAGCGGACACCTTTATCCCTAATCTCGCTGTCCCTCCATTTCCCATATGAAAAATGGGGATAATAATACTCCCACTTCTCATGGTGGGAAGATAAATTAATTCTTGTGAAGCACTCAGATGCTACTGTAAGGAGCAACATAGAAAATCCAGGAAAAAACATAATTATGTCTTGAAGTAGGCTTTCAGTAGTGTACAATGAATAATATAGAGGGCCACTCACTGAACAAACAGAAAACAAAATATTGAAGGGATGTTTATAAAATGAGCAACACTCATTCCGTCCACTGGATGAGGCAGTGCATCTTTGAGAAAATGTGTGCAGTCATGTAATTAAAGACTATATCACAATGCGTATCCACACAGGGCCTGAACTAAAGCTGCACAGGTAAATTTAATTTAGACATCTCCCATACGTTGAGTATACAATTTTGCAACTTAAGTGTTCTTTTCATGTAGGGTGTGTTTGTGTCTTTGTTTGTATGGGCATGTGCACATCTAAAAGAAGATTGCAGGACATGTCTGAAATTGCGTACCAAGGAGACACTATGAACTTGTAGTTTGTGGGAATGTATAAGCTTTTCAAATTCAAATAGAATAAAAGGTCATAGTGATGATACAGCATGAAATTTGGGTGAGTGTTAAGAAGATCTCTGTTGCCTTAAATATACAAGCTTAATAATTCTCAACCACACGTGAGCTGCGCTCTGGTATACGCAACGACAGCAGTGGGAAGTCAGCCATGACTCCTGGTTCAGGCTACTCAGTCCTGGTGGAAGTTTAAGCAACAGAGGCCAAGTGTAACTTTGCCCTCTAGAACAAGGTGCCACAGCACTTGTATTAGTAGGGAGACCAAGTGTAGTGTAACTTTCTTCTATCATACCCCCTGCTCTGCCCTGACACACCTACTCCTCCTCAGAGAGAGGAGTAGCAGTAGCTAGAGCAAGTGGCTATGTGTCCTCTACTAGCTGTAGAGTGGCTGAGATTCTCAGTACATGGTGACTCATCCAGGAGCAATATCTGGAATTTCTCATCAGACAGGAGAATCCTGCCATTGCATTATAATCTTTCAGTTTATGATTTTCCCTACGATGCTTTTCTGTTCCATAGTTTTCATTCAAATCACATTGCAAACAGATTATTTACACTAAATTCCACCAACATTTTAACTTCAAAATACATGCTTACTTGTTCTCCATTTAACCGCTGTAGTATTTCTACATCATCTCCTACCATTTTGTAAATGACAACTTGGCCTGTGTGATTATAGCGAGGATGCCCAGCAACGTACAGCACATCTCCAGGTGTTGATGCTGAATTTACTGTATATCCTAGGAAAAGTAAAACAATGCCCTATGTAACACTGACAGACTGGACAGCAATAATTTTCATGATTCTAAAACTTAAGGTCTCACACTTGTTTCCATGAGGCTCTATTAGCACATGTATATAAGGATGCAACCACATGGCGACTCAGAGTGAACCTTCTGGACCAGGTAGAGAGACTCCTGCTACCTTGGCTCCACTTTCCTGGTCTGAGCTCAAAGAGCTAGTCTGAGCCTCCACTGGTGTTACAATGCCCCCACATGCTATTTTTAGCACGCTAGTTTGAGCCAGACTAGCAATAATCAGTCTACTCAGGCTGGGAGACTTCCTTTCAACTCAGTTGAGACTGATCCAAAGGGTGAATGGCTGTCTCCTGGTCCACACTGACTTCTGAGTTAGGGTCATACTGTGTCATCTAACTTGATTGGACATACACAGATTCTAACATGATAAAATATAGTATACATATGCCCCCGGAGTCCAAAGCTTCCTCAGCACCTGGAAGCCAGGACTGTATTTTGTAGGGAATATCTTTTTGGAAGAGTTTTAGAGAGAACACATGCAATTCATAGGTCAAAGACCTGAGCAGGATCATTTTTCTTACCTAAATAAGCTGCAAGAGGTTCATTTTTTTCTGAAGTCTTGTCACGAAATGTATCATTTTTTGGCATGAAAACCATGCTCTCCTTTTGCATGACTATTGTCCCATTCCAGTCATAAGCGCCAACTGCTCCAAGCATAATCCAGTCCTTATACAGAAAAAAAATTGTGTGTTATAGGAACCATATTTATTTGATATTGTCTGATTTTTGTTTCACATATACTTGCAGTATTTAGCCTTGCATTAAACACATTAGTGGGTGTGTCTACACTAGGAACTAACTTCGAAGTTAGGCACTACATCAAAGTAGCCAGCAGAGAGTCTACACACATTTTTTTTCCCCTTACTTTGAAGTTAACTTTGAAGTAGGGAGCCCAACTTTGAAGTCCTTACTCCATTCCAGGAACGGAGTAGTGCCCTACTTCGTGTGTATAGACATTCTACTTCGAAGTAAGCAACTTCAAAGTTACTTTTGTAGTGTAGACACAGCCTGTATGTTCCACACAACATAAAGTGAAGTCACTTTTCATTCCATTTTTAGTAACAACTTTGGCCAAAGGAATAAATGTGAAGAGGAATACCTTATTCCACTGGTGGATGCAGAGTCAGTGGGAAGAAGCAAAACAACAAAAAGTAGCCAGTGCAAGGACAACTGGGAAATGCACTGATTTAATGCCTTTCTGGTAGCCTCTTAGAACAGTGCTTCTATTGCTCTCCAGATGGATTTTAAAACCTTAGCGGTGGGCCTACTGATCTTTTTGTGCTTGTGGGCAACAATCTCTCTCTCCAGAAAGAATAAAGGTAGCTCATATCAAGTCTGCCAAAATACCCTCAATCCCAAATGCAATCCTGCAATGAGATTCTGATCATGGCAGTTTGATCCTTTGGCTAGTGCAACCATATGCAGCACCAAATCAATCTTAAGCCTTTCTTTGGCTGTCAGTCTAGAAAATGTTGGTGTTTAAGGGCTAATGCTCTCTGTGAATCATAATTACCATGTTATATTTTATATTTCTCAGGAAGAAATCGGGTGATTGTATTTCTGAAACAAAGAATTTGTCCTAATAAAACAAAGTATGTTGTTTAGGTTGTCATCAATGCCAGTGGCTTTTGCCCATGAAAGCTTATAACCTATCAAATTTGTTAGTTTCTAGGTGCCAGAGGACTGCTTCTTCTTTGTGTATTCAAACCTGAGTGTGGAGGCTTTTCATGTGGCCTGGGCCAGTTCATACCTAATGGACTGCCCAGATCATTTCATTTCTTTTTGGGTGCATCTACACTTGCATTCCTCTTTCGAAAGAGGTATGGAAATGAAGTAAATTGAAAATGTAAATGAGGGGTACATTTGCATATTTGGTACCTTATTTGCATATTCTAATTTTAAAAGAGCTTCTTTTGAAAGAAGAAAGGCAGTATAGACGCTGCTCTTTCAAAAGTAAACCCCATCTTCGAAAGCATCCTTCCTTCCCATTAAATGGAGGACTGGGCCAAAAGAAATCTGATGCGGTTCAATAAGGAGAAGTGTAGAGTCCTGCACCTGGGGCGGAAGAATCCCAAACGTTGTTACAGGCTGGGGACTGACTGGCTCAGCAGCAGTACGATGGAAAGGGACCGAGGGGTTATGGTGGATGAAAGGCTGGATATGAGTAAACAGTGTGCCCTTGTAGCCACGAAAGCTAACAGCATACTGGGGTGCATTAGGAGGAGCATTTCGAGCAGATCTTGGGAAGTAGTTATGCCTCTTTATTCGGCACTGGTGAGGCCACATCTGGAATATTGTGTCCAGTTTTGGGCCCCCCAGTATAAAAAGGATGTGGATTTGCTGGAGCAAGTTCAGCAAAGGGCAACAAAAATGATTAAGGGTCTAGAGCACAAGGCCTATGAGGATAGGCTGAGGGATTTGGGCTTGTTTAGTTTACAGAAGAGAAGACTTAGAGGTGATTTAATAGCAGCCTTCAACTTCCTGAAGGGGAGCTCTAAAAAGTAGGGTGAGAAACTGTTCTCAGTGGTGTCAGATGGCAGAACAAGGAGTAATGGTCAGAAGTTGAAGAGGGAAAGGTGTAGGTTAGATATTAGGAAAAACTTCTTCACCAGGTGGGTGGTGAAGCACTGGAATGCGTTGCCTAGAGAGGTGGTGGATTCTCCATCCCTTGAGGTTTTTAAGTCCTGGATGGACAAGGTCCTGGCTGGGATGACTTAGTAGGGGTTGATCCTGCTTGAAGCAGGGGGCTGGACTAGAACACCTCTTGAGGTCCCTTCCAGCCCTATCATTCTGTGATTCTTTTGAAGATGGGTTTACTTTTGAAAGAGCAGCATCTACACTAGCTTTCTTCTTTTAAAAAAAGCTCTTTCGAAATTAAAACATGCAAATGAGCTGTCCAATATGCAAATTTATACCTCATTTGCACTTTCGATTTACCTCATTTGTATACCTCTTTTGAAAGAGGAATGCAAGTGCAGACGCACCCTTTATGTTGTTTTTCTTTGCCTCTTTATAGACGATAGTTATTGAGAGCTCCAAAACACAATGCAACAAATCAGTAACAAAATTGCGTGCAGAATTCAGGAATCTGAATTCCAAATCCATGCATTAACTAGAAGACAACTGCTTGCCTTCTAACAATGATTTTTACATCTAAAACAGGCAATTTACCTGGGAATAATGAGCACTGAAGCCTGCTTGGGACATTTCCATTTCAAACGAGGCTGCCAGCTGGTCTGTTGTAGCTACCAAACAGGAAATTTTGAGTTTTAAACATATTACACATTTCAGCATAAAAATCATATAATGAAAACTCTGATCTGATGGGATGAGATGATGCAATTAACTCGTGCATTCAGTGAACAGTTTAATGTGTATCATTATATTTAATGAGCATTACAGACTTTATGGCCTGGGTAATTAGTGTTACTTTAAGAATGAGGAGGCATTTGTAGCCTACTGCACTATATCCATTCTAACTTATCATATTAAACATCTATCTATCTATCTATCTCTTAATGTTTGGACTGAGCTTAACCCAGTGGCAAATATGTTTGGAAAGTCTGATCAAAAGTGCTCCAGCCATTTTTCACTTGATGAAGGTAAACAGTAAAACCCTTACTTGTACAACCTATTTTTTTTCTTTTTGGTCTCAAATATTCAAACATTTTAGGCACTTTTAATGATAATGTAAGAAAGCTGCCATGCCAGTGTGTCCCCTGTGGCCACATAGTAACACCAACACTGCCTCAGTTTCTTCTTTGGCTTACTGTGGTGAATGGAGTTGCCGGCCCTCATGCCAGATCACTTTGCAAATCCAGGGTTTCAGAGCCTGTTACCCAAATCCAACAAAAATATGAAAATCACCTGTTCCTTCAGCCCAGCCAGGCTAAGTAAGCTACCCGTTCTTCAGTTTCTACTATCTTTCATCACATCTCTCTGAAGGTTCCTGTGTCTCAGACATCACCACTGTCTAGGGGCAGGGGCGCTCTTCCACTTGCTAGCTGTTCAGGCAGGCTGCAGCTCATCAGGGTTCCTGTGTCCAGGCAGGATCCTGGCCTACCACAGGACAGTCTATCTGTACATCTTTCCCCACCAGTCTCCATCTGTTGGGCTTCACCCTTTCCAACGTTCTTTTCAAGCTTAACAGCCCACAAAGATGTAATAGGGTATTGTTACTTATCCTTCAGATTGACAGTTAACACCTTTCAGCCAGGGACAGGGTTTGTACACAAAGGAACAGTTAGCCTATGTCTACACGTGGCCCTTCCTTTCGAAAGGGGCATGTTAATGAGTGGGTTCAAAAGATGCTAATGAGGTGCTGCAATGAATATGCAGCACCTCATTAGCATAGTGGCGGCTGCGGCAATTCGAAAGTGCAGCTTTTTGAATCACGCACTGCCCATGGAGATGGGACCTTTTGAAAGGATCCCTCCTCATTTTTGAAAGCCCTTCTTCTGATCACCTGATAGGAAGAAGGGCTTTCGAAAACTGGCGAGGCTCCTTTTGGAAGGTCCCGTCTCCACAGGCAGCGCGCGATTCGAAAAGCCGCGCTTTTGAATTGCCGTGGCCACCATTATGCTAATGAAGTGCTGCATAGTCATTGCAGCACCTCATTGGCATCTTTTGAACCTGGTCATTAACATACCTCTTTCAAAAGGAAGGGGCACATGCAGACCCAGCCTTAATCTTAGAGCCTTGTCGAACTTCCTCATCAAAACCCTAAATCAGATCAAACGCAATGGGTTGTGAACACTAACCTACCTAAAAGGCTCAGTGTGCTTCGGGCAAGATTTGACGGGCTTCAGTCAAGGGCTGGAAGCCTTACTCTTTACCAATGAGCTAGAACAACATCCCACTACTTCTTTTGGGTGGCTTTTTTGTTGGGGATCTAATCTGGTTGTCTGGCACAGTACCACATCTTTTCAAAAGACTGAGGAGGCAGCCAACTGGCCTTAACTTAATTTAGTGGGGACTGCTGGAAGTATAGCCCCGCTTACTTGTAGTGTTAGGTGTCTAGCACAGTAGGCTTCCTCACTCTGAGAAGCACAGCAAATATCTTCAGTGCAGTAAATTGTCTGCGTGGTCCCCCTTTCCCTACCAGCAGGATTAGAATGGCTCCTGGCTGACTGCTACATTCACTTGGAGGCTTGCTTCGCAAGAACCATCTGTTTGCCTGAGTCTGAGAACCTTAACTCCAGAGACACCTCAAAGAATGTGAAACAAACCACTTTGTAAGAATAGTAACAGAGAGGACGCCGTGCTAGTCTATACACTATTAAAACAAAAAGCAGTCAAGTAGCACTTTAAAGACTAGCAACATAGCTTATTAGGTGAGTTCTCGTGGGACAGACCCACGAAGCTCACCTAATAAACTATTTTGCTAGTCTTTAAAGTGCGACTTGACTGCTTTTTGTTTTCACTTTGTAAGAAGCCATTGCCATATACATAACAGAAACCAAAGGCATCCGAGGAAGTTCAGCCTGTGATACCCAAAATACAGGTCTCCATCTTTTGTGCAAAAGGAGGAATTATTTTGACAACAATAAGCTGTTAATTGCTGTTCTCAACCATCAAAGGTAGACTTGATCACAGGCACTCAGTTGATGAATTAGAACTGCAGGTGCAGCCTTGTGATTACACAAAACCCAGTAACTTCAGTAAGTCTGAAGAAAACTAAAAAAGTTTTAAAACAGAAAATGCTAAAGACACCTACTAACTGATATTTAATATTTACCCTGGGCAGCCCTAAACGCCCCATGTTGGTCTCTCTGGGGCAAAGTGGGCTCCACCTGATCTAGGTGGATGATTATATCACAGTTATAGTTGGGAATATAGATTAGATAATGGTGCCCACTCTAGTTTTCCAAATCATTCTTTTAAATTGCCAGCCATTCTGCAAAAGATGGTTTGTGCCAAAACACTTCTGCCAACCTAAAGTTTGGGTAAAATGGAAAACTGCTGTTAAAACCATAGTCTGTGCCACGGGATTTAGGGTCATATGAAAAAGATTATTATAAAAATGCATGTTCTAGCACAGAACTATGCAGCATTTCTTGGCTTTGTTTTTTGAATTTTCTTTGTTTTTTTTGTTTTTTGTTTTTTTGAAACAAACAAGACCCCCATGGAAATAAAATGTAAGAGTTATGTTACTGGAATGTTGGTTAGACTTAAAATTTAAACACATTAAAGTCAGTCGCTTCAAACACTAAGTTTCATACTGTGCTGCAGAAGATAACTCAGCCATGTGGAGCACATTTAAACAACACTTTGTAGGCTGCACCAAAACCAAAATGCTGAGTCTGACGCAAGGAAACTGCCCAAAGGGCATAGACAAAATGAATCACTTAGCTATTGTGTCCATAGTTGACACTGCAATCCTGAGAGTGGAGTAACTCCAGCTGTGTCTTTAGCTCTGTGTGAGGCAATGACTACAAAATCCACTACCCACCCTGTCCCACCCCTACCCAGACTGCATTGCACATTGGTACACAGGGGTTCCCCCAAGGGCTGGGCTCACTTTCTGATGCCTCTGAGCAGTCAGACTGCACTGCTCCTGGGGAACTCCACACCAAGGACAAGACAGCAGGATTTTGATCCTAGTATTTTCAAATTCTGGTTTTGTGATTAAAAATATCTCCCCTCAATCCCACAAATGGCTTGGCCAATGCTATTGTAAAAGCCTTGGACCATATCCCTAGCTAAGGTGACCATCGGTCCTGGTTTCAGTGGGACAGTCCCATATTTGGGATGCCAGGATGGTGTCCCAATTTATTTTGTCAAAGGGGCTAATTGCCCTGTATTTTCCTGTGGCTGCCACCCGCTTCCCCCAGGTCTCCTGCAGCAGCACGGCTCCCCCCCACCTCCGCTTTCCACAGCTGGGTGAGCTGGACCTGGCCATGGCTACCCCACCCCCAGCTTCCCCTGCCTGTGGGAGCCTGGAGCCACACCCACGCAGCAGCGGGGCTGCTCCCCAGCTTCCCCTGGCTTCTTCCAACTTCCCCCAGCTGGTGAAGCTGGAAGCTGGACCCGCACTGTGACTGCCCCCACCAGCTTCCCTCGGCTAGGGGAGCCGGAGCTGGACCCACACAGCAGCGCAGCTGCTCCCCAGCTTCCCTTGGTTGGGGGAGCCAGGAGCTGGAGCAGCAGCAGGGTGTTCCCCCAGCTGGTGGAATCTGGGAGTTTCACTGGGAGGGTGACAGCCCCCACAGGGCAGCCACCTCCCGACTCCAAGATAGGTGACCATCCGTCCCGTTTTGGCTGGGACGGCATCATTCCCCTTTTCCCACATTTGAGTGGGTGAGAGATGGTCACCCTAACCCAGCCATAAGGCCAGCTTCCCTAAAGGGGCAGCGAAGGATCCCCCTTTGTACAAAGGGTATAGAGAATAGCCAGCTCTATTCAACACATTCCCTCCCCACCAAAGGGAATGGGTTGTGGGTGGGTTATGGTGCAAAATGCAGCAAAACTGATGCTCTGTCTAACTTTTAGAGGGTCTGATGAAGTCCTTATAGGACTTTGGCAGGTGATGTAACTCAGAGCAGGCCTTGGGTTTCAGCCCCACACCTCCCAGATTCACAGGACTTGGAAAGGACTTTCACAGTCATCTTTCTCTCTGTCACTCTACCTGTATAAAATAAAAGCCTAGCCCATCTGAGGATTTATTCAATTTTTCTATTCCTGACTTCTCTATGTTTAAATTAGTAAGCCTAATTTTGCCTGAACATCATTTTTGTATAAAAGAGAAAGTTTATTTCTCCTGTTTCAAACAGGACCTTATTTTAAAATGCCCTTTTGCAAGAATGTGAAAAAATTCAAAATCTTGATGACATGTACATGAAATTAGAAAATTGCTAATTTTCTTTGAGGTATGTAACAATTTAGCCTATGTTCTCTTTAACTAAATATTTGTCTTTTGGAGGCTAGAATTTCACCTTTCTCAAACACACAAAACATTTAAAAGTGAGAAAATTAGAAGTCCTCAAAAGCCAAGAGAGGAAAATAAGAAAATATAGCACTTAATTGAAAAAAGCTGTCTAATATTTTTAAAGAAACCAGTTGAAATATTGGCACTTTAGCCAGCTAAATGCTCTAACAAAAATTTTGTCCATATTTTTCTAACCAGTGGAATTCTAATTTAAATATTTTTATAAATTATTTCTTGTATTTATATTATTTATTTTGGTCTAATGATAAACAATCCCATTCTAATAATGTGGAAGGTTGAAATGCTGAAATGTGAAGTACAAAACAAAAACCATACGGATGTCTTCCCTGCATGACAGTGTAATCCTTTTGAAAAGTGGTTATAATTTAAAACAAATAAATAACTTGGAGTTCTGTTACTAGCCGCACACTTGAAACACAGTATTGGCTGACTGGGATAGAGGATGTGGGCTGAGTTGGATGGTAGATATGGCAACTATTATTACACAGGGGATCTTCTTTATTAAAAAGCTGGACTCCATGAACATTTCCAAAAGAAAAGAATAGTTGGGCACAGTTCTAGCTCCTTGGCAAACTATTCTGTGGGCAAAGTAATACAATATAATCTTGAATAACTAACCAACATCTGGAAGGTAATCAGATTCAACAGTGGTAGGGGCTCCATAAAAATGTAGGATAGATAGCTAGGGTGAAATATTTCACCCTTTAAATCAACATGCACTCCTTTACCAATACTTTCCAAAATCCCAGCAAAACCAGTGAAATCTAAAATGAGACTTGGGGAAATTTAAAGATCCAGTCTGTCTTATATTATCTTTAACATTTCAAACTCCAGCTAAATTTTCAAAGAAATATATGTAGGAGGAAGAGATTTGGTTCTGTTAGGGCTTGTCCATGCTAGCTCCCTATTTCAAAGGGAGCATGGCAAGTAAGGTGTGGGGAGATTATTAATGAAGTGCTGTGCTGCATATGCAGCACTTCATTAAGCTAATTCTTCCCCACAGCAACTCCAAAGTGTTTAACTTCAAAGTGCCAGCTCAAGTCTAGCTGCAACTAACCCACTGGTTGTTCAAAGTGCCTGGGCAACTTCGAAGTCCCTTTACTCCTCAAAATTTTGAAGATCTTCTTGGATCTGAAGAAGTGGATCTGTCCCACGAAAGCTCATCACCTAATAAATTATTTTATTAGTCTTTAAAGTGCTACCTGACTGCTTTTTTGTTTTGCTAGGATACACGGCTAACTCTAACACGGCTAACTCTCTGTCACTACCCTTACTGATGTGTGTTATAAGACCACTGTATGATCAGTATGCTATAACATGAACATATAGGCTATGTCTACACAAGAGAGATCTGTCAACAGAAGTTTCTGTCAGAAGATGTCTTCTAACAAAACTTCTGTAAACAGATCGCAGCCAGACTGTCAAGCGGATCAATAGAGCGATCTGCTATGTTACAGAGCATGGCTGGACTGCCTGGCCATTTTCTTGACAGAATGGCCAACCAGAAGAACAGCAGACAGGGCTTCCCAGTGTCCTGGAAGCCCTCTCTGTTGACAGAGTCATTTTGCCTCATGGAGGAGCAGCAGAACACTATTGACAGAAGGGCCACATTCTGTTGATTTACTGCTGACAGAACGACTTGGGAATGTGGATGCTTCACAGGTTTTGTCAACAAAACTCTCTAGTGTAGATATAGCCATTATGCATTGTACTTTACCTAGTACAATACATCCCTAAGAGCAAGGGATCCATTATTTAATTATAATAATGCAAAGATACATTAAAATTTAAAGAAATTTCATACCTTCCAACGCAAATATTCTCTCTCCAAGTGCTTCAACAATAGTGAGAAGAGCTAATTCATCTGAGACATTGAAGAAATGCTTCTCAGTAGGTTCACTTGCAATTGATTTTATTTCCTCCACAAATTTTTCTGCACTTAAATTTCCTCTACTGTAGTAACCAAGAATCTAAGGCAATAAAAATGTCAAGAATACTTATTACACATTATATGTTAAAGACACATTTTAGGCAGATTGTCAGTGCATACCAGGAACTAATGCCTTAGCATAATTCAATCCCCTTAACACTAACCCTACAGTGTCAGAAAAGCACTTTTGGTAATATGAGATCATGAATATTAAATTTAAAGTTGATACAACTTTAAAAAACAAAAATAGGATTCTCACTAACACCAAATTTAACGAAGGCAAATACGTATATCCAGAAACCTACACAGAAATGTGACTTCAGAGTCAGGTTTTCAGAAAAGATCGACATTGCCCTGACTGTGTTCCCACTGATACTCTGAAGGAGTACACAGCCATACCAAGGCTAAGCTTCTCTGCAAATATCAGCCTTAATCACCACAACAACCATGTTACAAGCACTGTTATTCTCATTCTTCCCTATATCCTGCAACATTTCTAAATCACTCATCAAGTTACATCATAATTTAGGTCACAACCCTACACGTGATGCAAGTTTTATTGAGGTCCTGTACATGTGCAAGGGTCCACCAGCTCATATCATGTTGAGGTATCAGGGCTATAGATTGTACGCCCTCTGTTCTATTTAAGTGTCATGAACATTTATGGTACTATAAAAATAAGCCACAATGACGGACACTCCTATGCAGTGCTAATGAAAAGATTCTAGAGAATGGTACTGGAAATTAGGACATCTAGGGTTTGTTCATAGCTCTGTTGCCAACTTTGAGACGTCTTTGTAAATTATATAACCTCTCCATGCATTAGTTTACTCAACTTCAAAATGTGTGACTTCTTTAATTCAAGGGGATGTTGTGAAAGTTAATTTACTGAGCTTTGTAAAGTACCCTTTGATGCTCAGATAAAATTTACCCCATGGATTAAAGTATTATTTACTACTAGTGATGGGCCACAAACACCTCCAGATCATAAATGCCTCTGGGTTTTGGGGAAGTACAGATCCACACAGAGGCCTGAATTTTACTAGAGCCCATCAGTGCCTATGATATTTTAGCTCCACATGGGATTTTAAATTTGAGAAACTCTTGATTAATGAAGGAAACTACCATCAAACC
This sequence comes from Carettochelys insculpta, assembly GCF_033958435.1. NCBI lineage: Eukaryota > Metazoa > Chordata > Testudines > Carettochelyidae > Carettochelys > Carettochelys insculpta. The sequence continues at coordinate 98,031,606 of NC_134141.1, forward strand.
CTACCATCAAAGAACCATAGAATACAAGAACTGGAGGGGTCCTCAAAAGGTTATTGAGCCTAGTCCCCTGCACTCATGGCAGGACCAAGCACTACCTAGACAGATGTTTATCTAACCTGCTCTTAAATATCTCCACAGATGAAGATTCCACAGCCTGCCTAGGTAATTTATTCCAGCCACATGTGATATCACTGGCAACATGAAACTAAATATTGTTTACTTCTTAAAATCTGTGATATGTGCATCTTAGTTACACTGATGTTTAATAATTAAACAATTAACAGCAAGCTGCTTGGCCCTGCAGTAACACTTCCTAATGGCATTGCTCATGAATGGATCCTTTGATCTGGCAGTTGTCTGTTCTGCCTATAAAATCTGGAAACAATACAACTGTGGAACAATAAAGAGAAATGTGATCTGGAAGGATTAAAAATAAATCAAGTACTTTTTAAAAAAATCAACTAAATATAATTAGACTAATTCTACTGTATAGATACAGTATATAGTTCTCACACAAAAATAATAATATTCCCCTTCATAAATTATTTTCAAAATAGGGAATAAAATCTCAAATTTCATATCCATTCTCCCATGGCTCATAAGGTTTGTCTGTCCCCTTTCTTGAAGTAGACAGCTTCAGTATGCTAACTACGCCTATTAATGAGCAATACAATGATTAAATAAATGATAGTGTGTATTAAGACATTGTTGGGATGATTCAGACTAATCTTCTCAATTCATTTTTGTTCTTAACAGAGAGATTTTACATGTTTCCTCCTCTCCACATAAACAATCCCCCTACACACAACAAAATGCCCTCCACTAGGAGTATGGACTGATTGGCTTTTTCTGATGTGTTCTGAAATTGGAAAGCTATCTTTCACATTCTTCAAGTATCCCTAATTTCACCCTCTCTCGGGTAAATGTAGTCATGAAACAAACTTTTTAACAGGCATTAAAATGTAAAAGATAAAACAAATATTTAAGATTTAAATTTCCCTGTAATATTTCACTTACAGCAATAGAAAATCTTTGAATGTTTTCACGTTCACAGTTCTCAATCACTTCTGCTAATTTGTAGCCATCATGCGATTCTCCATCAGTCACAATAACCATTACTTTCTTTACTCCTCTTCGTGCGCCACGAGCCTCGGTGAATGCCTCCTTCCTTTAGGGACCATGCACAGAAAAGCAAAGTACCACTCTTATTTCACAGCATTAAAAAAATGGATCAGAGACTAAACTACTTGCTGTCAACCCATACGCACAAATTATATATCCAATCCAATGTTGATATAAATGACAATTTTTATTATAACAGACTCTGGCTAGCAATCTTCACAAACCAATTAATTATTCACTAATTAATATTTCATGGTTAAACAAAACCATAAGAACAGCACAATTATCAACCAAACTCATACACTGGCTGCTGGAAAATAGAGTTCATAACTTTCTGTTCTAAACCACAGATTTCAGCAGTTTGTAAGGAAAGAGGATATCTGGTGGATTCACTGACTCTTGTTTGCAGTCACTGATTCTTTAGATAGGTGGGAAGGTTTATCCAACAAGTGAGAGTAATTACTTGCCAATACCTGGGTCAGGTAATAAGAATGAGATTAATAGTTACACTAATAGCACAACATGGCTGGCTGGAGAGGGGCAATGAATCGCTTTATAAGAACACAGCAATTCTGCCATGACAGAGAAACAAATGTAAGACAAAAGGAGAAGAGAAGAGAGAAGAACATAGTGAACGAAATTTTTGAAAGTTCTCAGCACTGGCCTAATTCATATTCCACTGTAGCCCAGGTATACAATGTACTTTATTATGGCAGCATTGCTCTATTCTTCTGAGACACTGCATACTCCACCTCCAGCCAACTACATTATGCTATTATTGTTATTGTAAATCTGTTTCTAATAATCTGTCCCGTGCATGTTGGGAGACCTTCCCAGCCACTGTACAGTATTTGTGCCTGTAAATAACACACGTTCCATCAGCTATTCTTCTTTGACATATGTAGCAGCATACTTTGACTTCAACGGGAGCAGAGCAAGATCAATGTCGAAAAATCTGAAAAATCTCACTCCTATATTTTCTGTCTTTTATATGAACTCTGCCTCTTTCAGTCACCTCGCACCCTAGATTGATGAATTCACAGTGCTGATCAGACAGCTGTCCACATCTGTTGTGTGAGACTCTGATTTGGTATCTATAGTCTACCTCGCAGACACCAGAATTTATCTATTGTGGTAAGGGAGGTATCCTAAAGTAACAATATTCAAAAAAAAAAAAAGCTTCTGATGCTTAGCAGTCGTTAGAATCACATATAATCACATATTCTAGGGCTGAATAGTAACAGAGAGGTAGCTGTGTTAGTCTGTACTCCAACAAAACAAAGCAGCAGAAATGTAGCACTTTAAAGACTAACAAAATGATTTGTTCAGTGATGAACTTTCGTGGGACAGACCCACTTCATCAGATCCTATTCTAAGGTTCTCTCTAAGATAATGACTTACAGATTTCCACTACAGGATTTGTTTTACTGGAGAGTGCCATGGTAGCGAGCAAAGCAACAGAAGCATAAACATCAGTACTAAAGCCCTCTACTGCTCAACTTTAGAAGTACCCATGGCTGTTACTGTGCTTGTTAATCTTCCCTTCGGTGAGGTTGTTTTTCCTCCCCACTCCACCCATTCCCAGCTGAAAGCTTTGATCCTGACTGAAACAGGCTGTGAAGGTATGAGGAGGAGATGAGGTCTGAATAAACTATAGAAGAGAACAAAATAGTGTAACAAATTGTAAATTCAGTGGGCTTTTTGGTAGATTGTGATGTTATTAAATCCAATAATAGAACAGACGGTGTCCTTCTAGGAGCAACATAGCAAGATTAGTTAGATAAGTAGATCTGTGCTCCATCTGTAGGTAGACAGGAAGATAAAGACATAGACAAAAAATACTAAGGGCATATCTACACCACAGAGAAGATCGACCCTGCCGTGGTCAATCTCCCGGAGCTTGATTTGGCATGCCTAGTGAGGACGTTCTATATAGAATGTACACAGCATTCCCATCAACCACCATACTTCTGCCTCCTGTTAGGACTATGAGAAGTCGATGGGGATGCAGGCTTAGTGGAGATGGTATGGAACCTGAATTAAGGTACATCAACTTTAGCTACATAATTAATGTAGCTGAAACTGCATATCTTAATTCAAACTTCCCCTATAGTGTAGACCTGCCTTTAGCACCAACCTGAAACTTCTATTTTTTCCATCCAAATTCCCTCTACACTTGACAAAGATAAGATATAAAAACATGTGTACAAGGAAAAATATTAAATCACAGCAGGAGAAAATGAAAACTATAATCTTTCATATTCACAAAGTACCATGTGTTATTCAGATGTTACATAAGGCATAAGGATGCATCAGATAGAGCTAGATGATATTTTTGGACAAAAGTATTTTTCAATAACTAATACAGATTGGGTAACATCACTAAATTTTGTGAATTCATGTCAACTTTACTGTATCGGCAGAAAAAACAAAATTCTGAAAAAATCAAAATGTTTTCCTTTGATATTATTTAAATGTCATGTTTAAATTTTTCAGTTTCAAATGAATTATTGTTTCTAAATTGCTTTTAATTTTATTTTAAGAACTCAAATACTTTTTAAAATAGTCAGCATCAAAACAAAATATTTTGGGTTTTTTTCCAATTTTCAGATCTAAGCGGGCCGTGATTTTGATTTTTCAGAATCAGAATCTGTAAAAACCAAATCTACAAACACATCTGATTTTAATCATCTCTATCATAACTTATAAAACTGTGTGCACTTACCTTGCTGTATCTATTCCAAGAGCTGTCATAGTTTGTGTTCCACCTCTTTGACGGATTGCCTTGGCTGCAATCAATACTTTATCTGTTGTCATGTAAGTATTGAGGTTAAATTCATGGACTACCTCTTGCCCATATTGAACAATTCCAACCTGAAACAAGTATTATTTATTTAAAAAAGCTCACAGTACGAATATTTTTGTGATCACCAGTGTCTCAATGGGCTAAAGGCCTCTGTAGAAGGCCTAGGCAAGGATTATGCACAAATCCTTGGTAGGGCTGTGTGAGTAACTGATTGGTAGCCCAAAACAAAAACAACGCCCCCCTCACCCAACTCCAAAAAAAAAAAAAATCAGGCAAAGAATTCATTTCACATGAACTCAAAATGAAAAAAATTCAAAATATTCAGGAGTCACAAGAAGTAAGAGAAATGGATGAGAGAGTTTCCTCCTGCTGTGAGGATGGCACAGAAAACTGATCAATTCACGTAGCTTCAGCTGCATACTTAAATTGATTTTTCTTCTCTAGTGCAGGCCTGGCCTCAGAGTGAACTGGGAGATCCAGATTTGAGTCTGATTTAGAGCCAACTGGGTGAGAATATCCAGGTCTTAATCCAGAGTCAGGCCAGAGTCTTAACTACTAACAAATAAACTATTTCTCTATCCTCAATACTTTTGTAAAAAGAATTATCCAGCTCTGCAGGTGAGCTTACACACCTTTGGAGTAAAAGAACATATTTCACACTCAATAATACCTACATTTTTCAAGTATCGGAGGGGTAGCCGTGTTAGTCTGGATCTGTAACAGCAACGAAGGGTCCTGTGGCACCTTATAGACTAACAGATAAGTTTTGAGCATGAGCTCCTGTGAGCACAGACTCGCTTCGTCAGATGCTGGTCATGGAAATCTGCAGGGCCAGGTATAAATAAGCCAGAGCAAGGCTGGGGATAACAAGGTTAGCTCAGTCAGCAAGGGTGAGGCTTACTACCAGCAGTTGATCTGGAGGTGTGAACACCAAGGGAGGGAAAGCTGCTTTTGTACTTAGCCAGCCACTCACAGTCTTTGTTTAAGCCTGAGCTGAGGGTGTCGAATTTGCAGATGAATTGTAGCTCAGAAATTTCTCTTTGGAGTCTGGTCCTGAAACTTTTTTGCTGTACGATAGCTACTTTTAAGTCTGCTACTGTGTGGCCTGGGAGATTGAAGTGCTCTCCTACGGGTTTTGTATATTGCCATTTCTGATATCTGATTTGTGTGCGTTTATTCTTTTATGTAGAGACTGTCCAGTTTCTCCGATGTATATAGCAGAGGGGCATTGCTGACACATGATGGCATAAATTATATTGGTAGATGTGCACCTGAATGAACCCATGATGGTGTGGCTGATCTGGTTAGGTCCTGTAATGGTGTTGCTGGTGCAGAGACGTGGGCAGAACTGGCAACGATGTTTGTTGCATGGATGGGTCGCTGAGTTAGAGAAACTGTGGTGCAGTGTATATTTGCTGGTTAGGATTTGCTTCAGGTTGGCAGGTTGTCTGTGGGCAAGGACTGGTCTGCCTCCCAAGGCCTGTGAAAGTGGGGGATCATTGTCCAGGATGGGTTGTAAATCCCTGATGATGCGCTGCAGAGGTTTTAGCTCAGGACTGTAGGTGATGGCTAATGGTGTTCTGTTGGTTTCTCTCTTGGGCTTGTCCTGTAGTAAGAGGCTTCGTGGCACACGTCTGGCTCTGTTGATCTGTTTTTTAACTTCCTCAGGTGGGTATTGCAGTTTCAAGAATGCTTGGTAGAGATCCTGTAGGTGTTTGTCTCTGTCGGAGGGGTTGGAGCAAATGTGATTATATCTTAATGCTTGGCTGTAGACATGTTTTTCAAATGCATTTCAGTTATATCCAATATATTATTTATACTAAACCAAGAGTAGAAGTATCTTGCAGCTGATGTTTTCAGACCCCTGAGCGAGATGAAGATCATGGCAATCTTTAGCTTGATCTTAAGAGCAAAGTGCTCTCTGATTTACGGGACAGGACAGAGAGTTGTCCAGGTTCAGGGCATTCTTCTAGCATGAGGTAAGACAAAGGAATAGTTTCTGTATGCCTGACTTGTGCCCATGGGAAGAACTTGAACAAAATGGTGGCTCCTGGAAGTCAGGGAAACCTCAGAAAACCTCATCTGGACAACTCTTTGCATGAGACACCAACACAGAATTATAGCAGAGAATTACAGCAAATGCCTGAGGAAACCTACAGCAAAAATGTAATGTAAAATAAAAAAAGATAAGCAATATTCCTAAATATTATTTAATTTCTCTCATTCATCTCAGTATCTTTTAATGTTTTAGCAAGTTCTTGACTACTTTTACTGGGGATGAAATCCACACAATATTCCATTAGCATATTTCAGTTTTATGGTAAGCTTTACAATTTATTGGCATTATTTAGGGTAATGCACCATTGCATGGCATATTTATATTTCACGCATTTGTGATTAAAAGCTCTGTAACATGTAGGTATTGCAGATCAATAAGACTTCTATAATGTTTATACAGTCATATTATTTTATAGGGAGCTTAGCATGTGTTTCAGGCTTGCTTTATAGATGTGTTTCTGAGACAATTTTATAACATTGCCTTCAGCCTGTGAACATGTTTTGTTCACTAGCATTCAGACTGAATACCAGAAGGTAACCTGCAACATGTGGTGCTGGGGCTAAAATGGGATAAATACTCTGAAACTGCGATAAACTAAACACTGATACTTTAATAGTCTGAATAACTCCACGGTCCTGCTGCCAGGTGTTTGATTATAAAGGGATCTGACAACAGGAGGGAGTCCTAACATCACCTTTAATTTCTGCGTCTCAGATTTGCTTGCTTTTTCTAATGGAAGGATATGCATACATTCACTCCATTAGTACAAATGGCACCATTTTAAAATTGCCTCTAAAAATGTGCCCTTCTGTTCCCATAAAGAGGAATGTCCAGAAGCTGTGTGCCTCTGGATTCTCCACATTGTGTATCTCTTGGTTAGGTTACATAGAAGACTGAACCACATACAGCATTTGCTGCTAATGGGAGATGTGTGGCTACATCTGTATCCCTTGTCAAAGATTAAAGTCTGAATCCCTTGCCTCCCATGCACCTAACTTTGCTGTTAATATAAAACAATTAAACCCAGGATAGAGTTTCATCCCCCTTATCTTCCATTTAATGTGGTAGAAGCCAACAAAATATCGATACATGGAAATTAGCTCTATTCTACCATGAACTATTTATATGCTCTTCCACATAAAATAATACAAGTGAGATACTGTGTATATTTTAACTAAGGGCTGTCAAAACTTTCCCTGTACACCTGTGATAAATGCCAAGGCCAAACCCCTCTACCCTGCTTGGATGTATTTTCATTGCTCTAGCAGCACAAAGCAGACAGAACACTTGTTTCAAAAATCAGCTGTGGATTCCCTTGCATTTTAAGGAATTCTTGGTTGGCATAAAGATGGTTAGGCAGCTCCATGTCATTTGCAGGGGACAGGCCAAAAGCGTGCTGGGGTCATGAATGAATGTAAGCAGAGAAAACTGAATCCCAGAAAACGCTGGCTGATGGAATTACTTCCAGGAGACCATTACCGACCACATAAATAAGATCACCGCACTGAGGCTGCTCTAATTTGCACTATGGGCCATATTTAATTCTGGCTGCTCACAAAATCAGGGAAGCTGAAAAGAAGCTGGCTGCCACAAATACCACCCTATCCCAGGAAAGTCCCATGTACATAGTACTCCTTGTTCTTGCAGATAAGAGGAGTGACAGACTATGGAATGGATTCATTTTTGTTTTCCCACTTTAACAAGAATCAGGCTCTTTGTGGAGTTATAAGGAATCCTGCCTTGGAAAAATGTTTCAAAAAACCTGCCATCTGGTACAATCTAGTCTAAGGGATCAATGCTATGTCATCTCTGGCAGGGATAGCTTACTGCTTTTCAAGAAAATTGTTCCAGTCTTCAGCACAGTGACAGAATCAGTCCCACCTTTTAAAACTAGACATTAATGATAGGTTTGGCTTTTGGGGGCCTTTAGATAGGACATTCATCTGACTAATGTAACCTTACCACATTGGGCCCATGATCCTGTGCAAACTCCACAAGCTCACAGACTGCTTATCATTATTCTATGTGTAATTTGAGTCTTAATTTACTTGGTTTGCATACGGAAACTGGGATCCCATTAGTTAGGGGTCAGTATTTCTGTCCTCAGCTGTGCTAACCACAGCTCATTGACCATGTTTTTTGGCTTATGGCTTATTGACCATATCTTTGTCCTCTTTGCTTACATTCCACACATTTTTATGTTCCAAGAAGGAATGGTTCTGTACTTGTCCCAAGTTCCTGTGAAACAGTGCTGTAAGAAACTTCAGGGAAAAGTTCCACGTTCTGTATGACCGCTCTATTCTAAGACAAGTTTTTTGAGGAATGTACATTGCTGTTCCTTCTATTAATAAAGGCAGTCCATTGCTTGAAATATGTAAGTCAGCTGCTCCAGTAAGTATACATGTAAACAATTGTATTCTTAAAAACAAAATAGTAAAATTAAAAGCAATAAAATGCCAGGACATTCATCAGTGGGGTATGGAGAAGGGAGAGAAAGAAATATACAATTGATCATCTTCTCTGAGATGAGGTTAAAAACTTAAAAAGCTTGGAAAGCAATAACCGATGATCCATTTTTACATATACAGAACCAACTGAACTTTCCTCAGTAATGACAAAGTCTGATTTATTTCATGGCTTTGTGTTTTGTCCATTTTGCCTCTAAGTCAACCATAATGATCTTTAAGGCACCTCTAAATCCTCCCTTCATTCAAAAGCTCCTTAATGCCACAGTATTTTATACATTTAATGCCTTTTCTGTCTTTTGGAAATAAAAGGGATCATTAAGCTAGCACACAGCGTATTTTATTAGCTCACGAATCCAGCCCTATGGGGGGAAAAAGCCGTAGCTCCCACAGTGTGAATTAATGCAACAGAAAATGTGCCTCAGAATCTCTTAAAATCATGGTAATAAAGTTTTAATGGAAGTTCCCCCACCCCCACTTTGGCATAGACTTGTGCCACAGGAAACAGCTCAGAAAGGAGAGGAAAAAAACAACATGTGAGAAAGGCAGTGATGCTCTTTTCCTTAATTTATTATCCCTATTTTAACTCTCTTTTCTTTGCAACTTCTCAGACCACTCCCAGTTTTCACTGTTTCTTTCCTCCTGTTTTGCCTTATCCAATTTCCTCCATGCCCCTTTTCCCGTTCCCCTCCATCCCTTCAGTTCTCTCCCCACCATTCAGAAAAAAGCAACCATACTCAGCCCAGCCACTTGAGCAGCTCTGCTCATCATATGACCAGCAATAGTTCTGTTCCCTTTCAGTGTGAGATCTAGGCACTCCCTTTCATGATTGATTCTCAAGTGGCCCAACTTCAAAGAAGAATGCCACATTTCTCCTTCATTTTGGCTTCTGTTACCAGCCACGACTGAAACAATTGGGCTGCTTTAAACTCTGGCAGCTGGGTTGCTTTTGAACTGAACTCTTACATCTGAAGCTGAATTCGGAAACATACATTCTGTGTCTGATATACAAGTACAACATAGAAGCAGGCCAGCTGCCTGAGAGGCTGTGCTGAGTACTCTGCATCATTCTAAAAGAGAGAATGGAGACTTGGTCTCTTTCCCCTTTCACTTCGTTCCTTTCTTAGTGAGGGTGAGAGGAAATCTCATCTAGCTATAAATGTGACAACCATATTTTCATGGAGGAGATAAAGAAGCAAAAGGTCCCCAGCAGACAATCAGAAAATGGTTCTGTAAAAACTAATAGCCAAAGCCATATCAATTTGTTCTATACGACAGTGGTTAGCAGGGACCCAATTCTCCTTTTACTTGTGGAGCACTGGCTTGACGTCTGTGGATTTCAAAGGGCTCAGAAATCATAGTGATGGAAGCAGTCATGCAAATCCAATCTGATCCGCTCAAATAGAATTTAAAGTAGTGAGAGAAAAATAAGGTCTACATGCTTGAAAATATAGATAAGAGGGGCAGAGGGCCTCACCCTTCCTAACCATAGGCAGGGAAGGGGAAGAGGCAGCAGTCCAGGCCACTCTAGGGGGTGGGGTGGGAGGGAGGAGAAGTCCTGGTCAATTAGGGTCTCTTCAGTGGGAAGTGAGGGGAGAGGTCCCAGTCTCTCCAGCAGGAGGGGAGAGAAAGCAGGGAGAAGGCCTGACCTCTCCATGGTGGGAGGAGGGAGTACAGAACTATTAGGGTCTTCCCAGTGAGAGGGGAAGGGTGGGATCTCAAATGATCGGAACTTCTATAATAGGTAGTGTGATAAGCTGCACTGAAATTCCCATGCTCCCATAGCCTTCTTTCTATCTCAGAAAGGAGGGAATGTTTGATCTGATGGCAGGGAAAACACAATGTCCAGTGTCCTGAAAAGAGGGAGAAAAGGCATGACTGCTCTGAGGCTCGCTGTCTACACAGAATGCATATGGAGATGGTGTATTGTAGGGAAGAGGGTAGAGGTGTGGAGATTCTCTGTTTTTTTTCTCATGCCATGGTCTAGGCTTGGGGATAGAGAAGAAGCCATGGGGCATGAGGCTGCAGCCATTCTCCTGTGGTTGTTTTTGCCTTCCTGAGCTGGTAATGGAGATACTGTTTGATTTGTGTTTCCAAGAAGCTGTGTGCCTGAGCAAGAAGGAATGTTTTCTTTTTCACAAAACTGACAAGGCAGAATAAAATAATTATTTTACTTTTACTCATTGTAATAAATAATAAACTCACTTTATTTTGCACACACTTGCTGCTCATTTTATTTTCTATCATTTCTATTTTTCTGCAAATAAGAATATCACAGCATCACTTTACCTGTGTTTGTTGAGGACCTATGTCCATTTTTTCCAAAAGGCGGTTTAAAAATTCCGTGACACTATCCCATGGGTAAATACTATTAGAACCATCAAGAACTATGACAATATCCAGTTGGGTTTTACATTCTGCAACATAAATTGCCAGATAAGAATTGTGACAACCAAGTGTCAAATACATAATCATTGCACCAATAAGTGTAGACATCACATTTGAGCCTGACTTTCAAAAATACACATCTAAATCAAAATGATTCTTCATCTATCTTTGCTTCGTGATTTTAGTTGTAGGGTATTTCATGTATAAGTAGTCCCATTAACATTAATGGAACTACTTGCACACAGATAATTACAATGTGTTTGTATAAAGGATGCAGATCTTTATTATGGTAAACCCTTAATTTTCCAATTTCTTACTTTCCCACTCTAGTTCTTCCACTGAAATATATCCTAGTGTTTGGTAATGTGCATCTTACCAGATGGAGCTTCTTAGACTTTGCAGTAACTTGCCATCATTATTTAAAGAAACTCTTCTGACCATAAGGAAAAGCATCAGGACTATTTTTAGCATTTTTGTTTAGACATTACATAGTGTGCTAGAAATTGTTTACACTGCACATTTAGTCCAAAAGGAGCAAGTCGTCAGCTTATATACTGACAATGAAAACATTTACTTAACTTGGTAACGCTGGTAGCTTGAAAAATAGTTTGTGCTTTTTGGTATGTCTGTGTGTATACACTTGTCTTGTTCAGTGTTTTATGCTTTCAAACAGATGAGAACATTACTGTGGTATGCATACCTCGTACAGATGGTGCAATGGCATTTACAACTTCAAATGTGGAACTGACGTTAGAACAGATGCCAGTGGTATAATGCAAATGCCCACATTTGTAAGCATATAGTGGCCCGCATGCCTTTAAGAAGTAAGAAGAGTTAAAAGTTAGATAATGGAACTTCTGGGAAATGCATAATTCCCTATCAAAGTCAGTAACGTATTTATTTTCTTACCAGAAAGCCTCCTTTTGGATTAGTCACTAACGTTGTTCCAAGAGTCATGTTCTCTTTCACTTCCATGACGTTAGGAATCGAAGTGTTAGCTATAAATAGATCAAAATGCTAAGTACTTTGAAATGTGAAAAGATGTTAAAGTATATATCCTGTAGTAATAAAACTTCCAAACTTTTAACATATAGAACAGCTTGGTTTTGGTTTTGGTTCTATCAAGTTTTTTAGCATGCCTCTTCCTCCTGGAACAATGATTAGGAGCACAAAGAACAAGTAAAAAATGCAACGGCTGGGCCTTCATCCCAGAATTTTGTCTGGGTCACTGTCTCACATAGTTTTCTTGAACCACAAAAGAACATAAAAATAGCAATGTGATGAAGGCAGGAAATTACAGTTCACACAACTTTGCCAATTAGAATAAATAAACATTATATCTTGCATGTAATTCTGCTGTTAAATAAGATATGGGGTTTTTTTACATCAGAATACATCACTGATATGCAAGGGTTTCAGAGAAAATTAGAACTAAACATGCCAAAATAATAAATCTTGTCAAACACAGCTTTATGGTAATTGTCTCCTAACGCCAGTAACGGTTATGGTATTAAGATCAGTTGACTCTAATTGACTTACTAAATGCATCACTTTTCTAGCAAGACCACTTCTACCTAGTGATGATTTCATTTAAAGCCCATTGCAGTAATTTGAAAAGTCGCATTGGTTTCAGCAGGGTTTAGAGCAGATCCTGAAAGGGTAATCTAATCCATGATAAATTAGCCCTTGGTCTGTCTAAAGGGACTGCCAGGCAGAATCAATTAGTGCAAATTGTACTGGTGTTTCTGTAACATAGCCATTGTTCACCATCAGTTAGATTGAAATCACCAACACATTTCATGCAGACATAAGGCAATGACGAGACTTCAGAATACTATTATTATTAAGATGTCAGTATGCAACCTTGATCTGAAAAGCTTCCTAGGTCATTATCATGAGTCATTTTATATCCCAGAATATAAGCATTTGATACATGAATTCAGCTATTGTTTTGCTGTAAACAATTTAAATAAAAATGTTAGCCATAAACATGCTAGGATACCCCCACTATGGGAGCTTGACGCATAGGTTAGTCCTCTACGATCCCTGTTTTCTTTCGTACCTGGTAGATTCAGTTTTATGCAAGATGACTGGCCCTTCCCTACTGGGCATTTGTAGACATCTCCTGTTCTCTTCTGGGGTTGACCAACTAATGGAGAACCAATAAGAACCCTGAAAATGAAATAACCACATAAATGTTCTCCTCAAAGCATAACATGCCTTCGTTTTCTTCCATTAGTGGACATGAGAATCAGTACTGAGTATAATGCACCTTTATAAGACTTATTGGGGAGCCCATCTGCAGCAAGCACTGAATAATTGTGAAGAGTGGAGAGAGAACTGGAAAAAACATACATCGTATGTTTAGGTAAAGAGCCAAAGAAAAATTGTCATGTTATCTTCTGTTCCTTAAAAGGGAACACAGAAATGGAAAGAGGTGCGTGAGCCTCTGTATTCATGGGTGTGTGGAGGAAAAGACAATGCTATATGAAAAAAGGACATTTGGTGGGACAAAAAGATTTAAAAAGTATCTGCATTTGTCTTTTTAAAAATTTCTCTCTCCTCCCTTATTGTTTGTATGTTATAGTTTACATTACAATGGTCTACTGCAGAATAATAGATGTTCACTGGCATCCAAGGGGAGAATTTGGCCTTAAGGAATTTAAAGAAATAGTGTAAGAGATATGGTTCTTCCCTTTCGGTATTCATAAAAGTAATCGCTATGTAGAAATTGTGAATTAAAACTAACCTTTTTAAAATTCTTCTAAACTGTTGGGCTCTTTGAGTTCGACAGAACCAATATTCTGGATTATATTTTTGCACTCTTCTATAATCCATATTTTATAAGTACTGTGAATTAATATTCACTTTGGCTGCATCTACATTAGCAAGTTCTTTCAAAAGATTTTTTGAAAGACGTGAGCCCTTTTGAAAGAACCCGTGGAGTGTCTACACACAAAGGCTGTTTCTACACTAGTGACGGACATAAATTGCACATTTGTCTCCATAAATGCTGGAATAATTTGTATAGCGTCAGCACGGAGAAACATTGAACCAAGCTTAAAACCCTGTACGTTATGGAAGCCACCAAGCCATTAAACCTGCACCCTTGCCACTCCTAAGTCTAGCACATATGTTTATTTCTGAATTTGATCTTTGGGGATCAAATTCTTTCAGTCACTGGAGCCTCATCATCTTTGGTTTGCATTTCTGATTGCATTTTCTGATTTCGAAAGAGTACGTTACACTGCCAGTGAGTGCACTTGGCAAAATTTCTCTTCTGGAATGTATGAAGTTTTCTAAAAAGCCAGATCCAGGTTAAGGAAGGAAGGCAGGCACAGGCCTGGCATTGACCATTGGTCATTACTTTCAAAGCCTTCTAGAGAGTCTGTAATAGTCAGCATGAGTCATTGTTTCTCAGCACTGACACCATACAAATTATTCCAGCACTTACGGAGACAAATGTGCAATTCATGTCCATCTCTAGTTCAGGGGTGTGTTGGGAGGCTGTATCTCTTTAAGCATTTTAATAGTCTAGGGTAGAGCATCAGCATGTTATAGAGAATAGGATATCTATAGACTGCTTAAAACATATTGTGCATGGACTAATCAACAACCTGAAGCTATGTTGTTACATTTGTGCAAAAGATTAGTGCTAGTATTACATACTGATAGGTTGATGTAGCAGAGTACATCTATAGCCAAATGGGCCTCAAACCCTTAGATTGTCATTGACTGTGTCCCTATCTCATTAAGCAGAAACATTAGACTGCTGCAGAGGTCCATTTTAAAAATAGGGAATGCACACAATAATGAATGCTTCAGAGCTCTACTTCAGTATTCCCAATATTTGGGTCATTCAAGCCCCAATTCAATCATCAGACCAACCAGCGACCAGTGCAGAAACAGGAATAATTCTCCAAAAGAAGTGAGTGCAATTTTTGTGCAGCTTCAGATAGGACGAATAACTCCTTCCCAACTGGACAGGTAACGGGAAGGAGATACTTTTATTCTGAATTCCACTCTCAATACAGTGGAGATGGTACCATCTCAGTGGAATATCTAGCCAAGCATCATTCTGAAGAAGCAAATACAGCAGCAAACCTTGCTGAATAAACCTTCTGTTTCAGATTGCGGCAACAATAAACAGAGGATCCAAAACACCAAAGAGCAAGACAATAATCAAAGGCGAAATTTTAGCCGAAATTAAAGGGTACTGAATTATTTGATATTTTGAACCAAAAGTCTTCCTCCAAGGTGGCCTAATCAATGGAGACAATCTATTACAGACAACCATACAGCAAATTATTCAAGTAAAAAAGAATCACTTTCAGTCATGATGTATTTAATCTGGTGATTAGTGGAGCTATGTGTTTTATAAAAATACTCTCTACTCACAGGACCAACCTGGTGAGGTACTAAACCTCCTTATCTCTAGGTGAAGTAGATTCATTCCCTTATAGTGCCCTCATCTGAGAATGCAAATTCAAAATTTAACCTCATACTTATCAGCACAATTTTCAAGTCGATTTCTTTGGAGCTTATTATAATGCCAGGACTATAGAAGGCAGAATCTGGACCTTAGTTGCTGAAATTATTGAAGAGAATACAGTTCCAATGTGTGTTATTTCTAGAGCGACCATCTGTCCCGTATTGGGCAGGACAGTCCCATATTTGGGATGCCAAAAAAGGGTTTGTATTTATCTTTTAAAAGGGACTAATTGTCCTGTATTTGGGCCATCCCCCCACCTCACTTCCCTGAGCCTTGGGGATGTGGGGGGAGTGTGAGCACCTGCTGCTTCCCCAGGGCTCAGGGAGTGCCGGTGTCTGCCGCTTCCCCGGGGCTCCAGGACAGTGCCAGCAGCTGCCACTTTCCCGGGGCTCCCAGGGAGTGCCAGCAGTTGCTGCCTCCTTCCCGGCTCCCCTGGGCTTGGAGGAGCTTCCCCTCCCACCATATCTCCCTGTCCTGTATTTGGGACAGGGAAATATGGTCGCCCTAGTTATTTCTATTATTAAATAGTTTGCATTTAGGACACTGTCCTATCTAGAAAAAAAAACTCACCATTTTCCTTCCTCATTTTCATACTGTTGAACTGTGTAACCAAACATGTCCTCCACAGGGCCATTGAACGTCATTGTATTTTTTACATCAACATTGAAGCATAAACTGAGGTGAAGAAGAGCTGTATAAAAAAAAATCAAATTCAATGTAACATGAAACAATATGTAACTGTAAACACAAATCAAGACCATGGAGTGGCCACTGTGATTTTGTTTAGAAGTGATTTTACTGAGCTTGTTATTTGAGGCAGCCATTTTATTCAAAATGGCATTTTGACACCAGAAACAATGCCTCTAAAATTAGGCAGCTACCTTAAGTTTTAGTCCTACATAACTTTGAAAAAATTATTCATTTATTTTAAAACAAAAATATAATAGGAATTTTGTTTCTGCGACAGCCAAATTGCAGGAGTTATGCCAGATAGCTGGATAAAGGAGATTATAAAGTGTTGAATGGGAGAACTGGTTGGATTCTGGATGGATGGATTTACATGACTCAGGATCTTTTCCTATCTGTTAATTAAGTGTGCTCCAGGTGGCTAGTATAATAAAACTGTTCACACTTGGGCTGCGTCTACACCACCCCACCCTTTTGGAAGGGGTACGTAAATACAGCAGATCGAAAATGCTAATGCGGTGCTGATATAAATATTCAGTGCCTCATTTGCCTAGCGGCAGCCACTCACCATGTTGAAAGTGCTATTTTCAAAATGTAAAATAGTGATGTAGACAGGGTTCCTTTGAAAGGATGCCCCATTTTTGATAGCATCCTTCTTACCAATTTGTTTTAGGAAGAAGGTTGCCTTTGAAAACAGGGCTTCCTTTCAAAGGAACTCCATCTACACAGCTATTTTACGTTTTGAAAGGCAGCACTTTCAATGCAGTGAGTGGCTGCTCTTATGCAATGAGATGCTGAATATTCATATCAGTGCCTCATTAGCATTTTTGACCCACTGCATTTACCTCCCCCTTTCGAAAGGGAAGGGCAGTGAAGATGCAGCCCTAGAGCTCATCCTAATGATCTCTGTCTTTATGATTTCTGTGCTTTGCTATTCTCATAGCCTATGAATGAACAGTGAGAATGACTTACTGCAATTTCAGCAGGAAGTCTTGTGGCACCTTATAGACTAACAGATATTTTGGAGCATTATAATAAATGCATCTGATGAAGTGGGTCTTTGCCCACGAAAGCTTATGCTCCAAAATATCTGTTAGTCTTTACGGTGCCACAGGACTTCTTGTTGTTTTTGAAGACACAGACTAACACGGCTACCTCTTTGACACTTATTGCAATTTGAGTCTTGCTTGTTCCTTGTGATACAGTACTGGGAAGAACAGCTGTTTCTGCACTTTGGTCATTGGATTACCAGTTAAATTGCCTGAGAATAAACTGTTTCTATCTGAGAGAGGTAGCTGTGTTAGTCTGCATCTTCACAGAACAAAGCAAGCAGTCCTGTAGCATCTTAAAGACTAGCAATATTATTAGGTAACGAGCTTTCGCATTGTTAGTCTTTAAGGTGCTACAGGACCGCTTGCTTTGTTCTGTGTCTCTCTTGCAGACTAAGGATGGGTTAATTAACTCATTAGCCCAGTGAATAGAATGTCACAAGAAGATAGTGGTCAGGTGTGAAGAGAAAATGTTAAAATTTTCAGTCAGAAGAGATCTCTTGGAGGGTAGATGCTTCCTCCCCTTCGTGACTGAGAGTATGCTAAGCATTATGTGTCCTTGTAAATATTGAGACACAAAGTCTGTAAGGCTGGTGGGAAAGGGCACTGTAAATAAAGTGCACATGGTGTTTGACCAATAGAAGATTTCTGAGCAGTTTGTGACTACAAAAGAGACATGAATGGGACAATGCCCTGTCATATTCCTTTAACATTTGTTGAATAATTGCCCCTCTTTCCCTCTGATGTTCATAGATTGGCTAAATCTCTTGGCATCAGCCACAGTTTTTGGTACTTGGATTCTATGATCAGCAGACATCTTGACCTTCAGACTAAATGGACTAAAAAAGAAAAGCAACTAAGAAGTTCATTCTGCTACCAAAAAGTGCATCTAACAACAGCAAACTATCCACTAAGGTGTAGCTCCAAATCTATGAGCCTTCTGTGCTCTCATCCCTGCTCTATGGATCAGAAACATGGACTACATTTGCAAGGCACATCAGAGGACTGGTCAGCTTCAACATGAGATATCAGCTTAAGATTCTGGAAATGAAGTGGGATAACAAAATACTAAACACAGAGGTGCTGGAATGCATGCGATCGACATGTTTAGAAATTACTATCAAGAAGAGGGGGTTGCGATGGCTCAGTCATGGCAGGAGACTAGGAGGATGCTGTATCGCCAAGAATATTTTGTATGGGGAGATTCAAGACAGCCCTAGAAAGTGTGGTCACCTTTACTGTGGCACCATTATGTGTACATAAATGATATGAAGTCATCCAAAAATCAACGAAGACAGCTAGGAGGAATGCACAGAAGCCTGTTCAATCTGGAGGGAACATCTTACATGGGGTGAAGCTCAACTTGAAATGGCTTTGATCCAGACAACGGAAGCAAAGCAAAAAAGGAAGAAAAGCAGCATGCTGTAATGTTGGACTCCAACTCAGACAACACACAGATTTGTCAAGCTTGTAATGAGCTGTGTTGCTTTTGAATTAGGCTTGTCAGCCGTAAGTGAATTCATCAGACCTCTGACTGGATGTTTAACAGCTACACCATGATCCAATGGATCGATGTTTGCCTATACAGTATATCTCCTTGCACTAGGAAAATTAGGTTCAGGTAAAGGAGATAAGGGAAATAGTAGCTGAAAGGATAAAAATACCCATTCTTAGCTATTTAAATGAGCCAGCCCACAGAGTACTGACCCCCAGCAGGCTGCAGGATGGGGAGGACACTACACCAAGCAAATCCTGCCCCCCCACCACCACCGGAGCAGCTGCAGCGGTGGCAGGGCAGCAGCAGGCTGCGGGCTGCCCCAGAGCACTGCCCCTCCCACAAGGCTGTAGACCATGTGGGACAGCTGGAGCCAACTGCCAGTTTGCAGAGTCACAGCCCCTACCAAACAAGCACGCGGCCCCAGATCCACCCCCGCAGGAAGATGTACTGGCTAGGATGCACTGACCCAGTCCCCTGGGAAGAGACTCCATCAGAGCAGCACCATCCTCATTGCTACACATGGCCCCTGTAAGCCCGTCCACCTAAAAAACCCTGTCCTGAATCCCCTGCCTTGACTTCTCCACCCTGCCCTTTGCCTGAGACCTCATCCCCACCCCTCTGCCTTAAGCCACCTACCCCTATCCCTCCAAACCCATGAACTGTCACTCCAGCCTTCAAATGTAATTGAAACAACACATGTACATTTTTCATTTATTTTCAGAAAAATTACTTTAAAAAACCCGAGCAATGCTGGGCATGTCTGCTAGTTATAAAAGTTTACCAGTTCTTAAATATGTGGCAGGTTTTTAAACATGAATGTGTAAAAAAGTTCATGCAGACAGAGCTGGTGGTCCACATAATACTAGTTATAAAACACTGCAATTAAGACAATAAATGAGAAATTACACATTATCTAGTTCACTTTTGTGTTTTGGCATTTTGTGTCAATGACCCTTTTGAAAAACATGTATATGAAAAATTACCAGATTACCAATCTGTTAGATTTACCACTCAAAGGCAAAACCTTATTTCAAAACTAGAGGAAGTGACCTATCTAATGACCAACTGTAAACTCCTAACAGCTTAGAAGGCGTTCAAAGATATCTATTCATTCATACTTTCAGAATCCACACACCACATACAAGACAAAGTGTAGAGGCCAGATTTTGCTCTTGTTGACAGCGGTGTAAATCTAGAGTAACTCCACTGAAAGTTGCTGTAAATTTCAATACTGTACGCTTTGTGCTAGGACTGAAAGGTTCTCTTTCTTCTCCTGTCAGTGCCAGAACTCCCACTGAACTGTGTGGTGCAAGATCAGATATTAAGGCCATGTCTACACTTGGCCATAATTTCAAAAGGGCCATGCTAATGGCCAAATCGGAGAATATTAATGAGGTGCTGAAATGAATATTCAGAACCTCACAAGCATGCTGCTGGCCACAGCACTTTGAAAGTGCTGCGTTTTGCTCGTGTGCAATTTGTCTACATGGGGGTCCTTTTCTAAAGGACCCTGCAAACATTGAAATCCGCTTAATCCTAGGAATATATATGCTATTACAGTAAAATCTTGGTTATCTGGCACGTGGATAACTGGCACATAGGGTTAACCAGCATGCCATGGAACCAAGAGCCAGCTGCTCAGCCAGGACCAGAGCTGGCATCCGCAGGGCCAGCTCTCCAGCCAGTGGTGGTGGCAATGGGGCTGGGAGCTGGCTGCTTGGCCAGTAGAACGGGGCCACTAGCCCCACTCCAATATCCAGCATATTGGATTATCCAGCACCCCCAGTTCCCATGAGGGTGCTGGATAACAGAGCTTTTATTGTACAACTATTTTAGTAAACAGTTACAAACTTAAACTTACATTGCAAAAAGTATTTGATTTTAAATCTTTATTCAGCTGTATAAAATGCTCATATCAATATGCAACAATTGGTCTACTCACTAAATTGTCTAGATAGACAATGGCCATTTAGATATAACTATCTTACCAAGTCAAAAACTAAGTGATGTATTCAACTCATCTGTGAGCCCTTGAATATGCAAATGTTTAATACTTATTTGCCTCTCTGAACTTCTTAACTTTTGTAGCACTGAATGGGAAATACATACAAACTCACACTCTTATGGTATTTTTGGCTCTACTGGACAGGAAATAGCTTAAGAATGGAGTAATGGTGAGGGTGGGGTATTTGTTTGTGGGGAAGGTGAGGGTGGGAGGTATTTTAAATTTTCCAATTTCCAGACAATGTCAGGAAGTTCAGAAGTCTCTCCTTCCCAAAGTCAACTTTAAAACCTCAGAAAAGACTCACAGGTTTGGTTTGAGGGATAAATGTTATACTAGGAGATTCTGAGGAAAAAAGGACAGGGATTATGGGGGGAAAAAGATTACTTAGCATATGTCCCTCTTATTAAAAATTAAGAGCCAGATATTACTTACTGATACTGAGTAGTTCCTTACATCAGAAGTATCAGGAAATGGTGGCAAAATCTGCCCCTTAAGGATCAAGAATTTTGTGATAGGTATACATGTTACTTGTTATCAAAATGACTTGTTAAACCTCATATATTTTAAAATAATCAACTGGTACAATTAATTTTTGACATTGTGTTACTATAATACAAAGAGGAACTCTTGTCTACTGATTAGAGAATATGACTGGCATTCAGAATGCCCACTTTCAACTTCATTTAATTAGCTTGCCACTGGCTCAGTGTATGCCCTTGCATACAAATTATCTAACGTCTTATGCCTCAGTTAACATACATATAAAATGTGGCCATCTCCTAGGAGTGTTGTAAGGTTTAATTCACTAATATTTGCACACTGCTCCTTAGAAGAAAGAAGCTCTGTATAAATCCTATTCCACAGGATTATAGAAACATAGGCCCTCTTTATTTCCTGTGTAGCTCTTTAGTTTCAACAGTTTACAACAGAGATGAATGTTGCTTTCCAGGATAAGACTGGGAAATCTTATCCCCTCTTACTATAGAATTGTTCCCAATAGCATCTTCTGCCATGCTCTCTTCAATTATCTTCATGGATAAGGCTTCTTCCGGCATTGCTCTGGAAAGCTCATTACAGAGTTTTATAATCAGATAGTCCACTGGGTGACAATGACTTGGTGTTTGGACCCAATTCATTTTAGTTAATCAAACAAGTTAAAAATAAATGCTGCCTAGCTTCACAATACCACAGACAATATTTTTATTAAAAAAACACAATGTCCAGGTTATCTGGGTCTTTAGAAACCTACTAGAAGAAATTTGAGTAGTTTCAATACCCAAGCGTCCGAAGGAGAATACATTCATATCAGCCTCACTTTTGCTGTACAGAAAATGAAAGGAAATAGGAGCCTTGTTACAAGTTTAAACTGTGTTCTAATGCAGTTCATTAGGCTGTAATACTAAACTTCAGCACATGGTCTAGGAACACAGGTGCTCTAATGCTCCCTATAAAGGGTAAAAGTAAAGTATTAAAGATGACTATGAATTCTCCATCAGAAAACACAGATTTATCGAAACGAACTGTGGGCAAGGACTGGTTTTAATGAATTTCTCAATTTGAAAAAAAAGGGGATATTTTTCAAAATTGGCAAGATGCCCCATTTCAATATTTTTAAAATTAAAAACCCTCCTTTCCCAGTTCAAAATGACTTTGTTTCAAAATACAAGCTAAGTATAGTAAAAATATTCAAGATCAAAACCAAAACATTGATCCAAACTAAATTTGAACACCAGTTAGATCAGGAAACAGATGTAGGGTTAGATCCTGGCTCCAGTGAAGTCAAAAGGAGTTTTGCCATTTACTTCAATATGACCAGGATTTGATTTATATTGTACATAGGAAGAAGCAGCACTGACATAGGATTAGCTAACTCCCCTCGTTTTCTCCCCACCCACACACTTTTTATCAATTTTACTTGCCTTGTTTCTTTTCTTATCTCAAATTCAATATCTTATTATTCACTTCAAGGTCTTGGCACAATTTCACTACTACATTTCTGATCTGATCTCATTTCCTTTTGCTCCCTAATGTCATTCCAGCACTCCTCCTAATCCTCTCTCTTTCCTGCTCTGTGCAGTCTCCTTTTCTCATTCAACTTTGTTACTTCAGTGACTGGGGAGGTATAGACAGTCAGGCCTAATATTCAAAGCCAATGGTCAAAAACAAAGAGGGCGTCAGTTTCCCTACCAGGGGTCACAACCAGAGACAAAGTCAGGGTTAAAGTGGAGGAGTACAGACCCGAAGTAGGATAGGACTGTAGTCACTGGAAGCAGATGGAAGTCTTGTTTGGACAGAAGACAGGAACACAGGAATCAGGAGTTAGGTGAACAGGAACAGTCCACAGTAGCAGCCAGCCAGGAATTCCTTTACTGTCTCAGGCAGCTTCCTGGTTTATATAGCACTCCGGAGGCAGTCAGGGAGGTGGATATTTCCCTTAGTCAGGAACTCTGGGAGTGGGGCCCTCTGCAAGCTGAGCCCTCCCAGTTTACTTAGGTGAGCTGTTTGGTAACAGCTGTGCCTTGAACACTGCTTAGGACTCCATGGACCTGGCCAGTGAAGCTAGTTATCCCTCAGAATTACCCATTTTGCTTCTGTTCTAGTTACTGCCTGACATGTGCCCACCCTCTCTTCCTTCCTTGTTTTTTAAATGAATTTTTCCTGCATTTTCCTCTCCACATACTCTCTTTGCTCAGCAGTCATCCCATGCTGAGTCTTGTTTGTGCTCAATTGTGAATTCTTCTATAGTATTTGGGGCTCGATGTGGTGGTGTCATTTGGTGTGCATGTCCTCTGAGCACATGATCTTCTGTGAGGTATTACTGAAAAATGCTCAGGCTTTCCCAGAATAGAATGGTAGCACAGATTTTCTGAGAACAGAATGGTAGCACAAAATCAGGCATGTGGCTGTGTTGTGGAAGGAAAAAGAAACCACCACGTGTCACCCAGAGATGCCTTTGGTTATTGGTTTAAATAACACAAGGAAAAAAATATCTCTAACCTGAAGTTTGTCGTTACCAGGCCCTGCAACCCCAAGTCTGCTGACACAGGCCAGCCAAGGTGCAAAAAAGAGGTTGTACCTTGCATCGAACAAAGGCTGCACATTGGCTTCCTGTTCATCTTCCTCCAGCTTGTGGAAAATGTTGTCAATTGTACAAATTCACACTTATTTGTACATGATTTTGAACCTCAAACACAAAACCTATATGCATATCTGTTTTTGTGTACATGCCAGGGTACAAAGGTGCTTAAGATCTGACACTTTGTAAAAAGGAACTGAAAACTAAAAGGGCTCTCTCTCTCTCCCTCTCTCACACACACATACAGAACAGCTAGAAAAATTCAAGATCTATCTCACCATGATTTTGGGAAATAGAAGGTGGCAGGGGAATTTAGATAATGATTAAAATGTTGCGCAGCATATACAAGTTAAATCAGGAAACTTATGCACTAAAAATGCTGTTATAAAGATCTGTACCTCACATACAGCATCCAATGCTATTACAAGGATATTTGAATACCTGAGAACTTAACAATATATTTTATAAGATGAACTCTTTTATAATTAAATGACACTAAGATGGGTGTCCCATTTTATAAGGCAATACTCAAGCTCCTGAGTGCCTTATACATTAGTTTATGTTGATGGGGAACTGAATTATTGCCTTGTAAAAGTTTGCCACTTCCATTAGTGCTTTTATGGTTCATTGAAAATAGGAAACAAATCAGAGAAATTACTGAAGACTGTTATTTAGAAATGGCAATAGCGGACAGTTCACTGGGAATGTTTTGTGGGCTTCACTGCTACAATTTATGTGAAAAAGAAGCGAAGTAAAATAGCCAATTTGCACTTACAAAACATCTTTCATTAGAGGACATGAAGCAACTCTGAAACAGAGGCCCAAAGTTTTTCAAAAAGTAGGTGTTATCCTCACTTTATAGATGTAGAAAATGAGTCACAGTCAGAAGCTGCTTAAGAAAGGTTGGACTGTGAGTCAGTGAAAAGTAGAGCTAAGGATAGAAACAAGGAGGACATCTCAGTGCTTGCATCCTATCAGTAGTCTTTACTCCTTTATGCAGACACAACATAGAAATGTTAATAACCAACTGTTGGCTCAAGAACATGGATGTGGATTCCTCAATTGTGCATGATATATGTGAGAAGCTTAATGCTGCAACTTTTTTCTGGTTTGTTAATGTCATCACTGAATTTTACAGTCTCGGTTTATTGTTTATCAAATCAACATCTTTCTTAGAGAAAAACAGGACTACTTGCAAAAATTCCACATGGAAGTAAATATCTGTTTGTGATACAATGACGTTCTTTGAAATTAGGCTACAGAGTGCTTTACTCTCACAGCATAAGTCTGAGACAGCTATGCTGGGAGTTCACATTACATTTAATTCCAGCTGGCTAAATATCAGTGCCTGTATTTCAGATAAAGTTTTACAAAAAGTTTTCAACTTTTTAAACCTTTCAGTACAGTTTAAATCGGTCTCTCTGTTTCTCTGCACTACAAAAGAACCTTTGTACAATATTGCCTCCAACTAATATTCCTTAAACTTTAACCTTTGAAGAGCAAAAGACCAACTTTCTGGATAGACTCCAAGCCACTGAAAAATGACTTTTATTTATTAAAAATAGACAACTGTCCAATAAAACAAGGCAAAGAAATAAATATCTTACAAGTAGCTCCAGATTCAGTAGCCAGGACTTACTCAAACCCAATAAAATGCTTTGTATAAACCAGCAAATAAAAGCTTCCTTTACTGGATTGTACAAAGTGATTTGTATTGGAACATAGTATTATAATATGGTATTAAGCCTGGAAATGTATTGAATCAAAGCTTTGTAATCTGTTCTTGAATGAATAAGACTATATAGTACCAAAAACCTTTTAAAATATAGTAAGTCATAAAAATGACAATAAAAATGTCACCTACTAAACTGTACAACTATTTGAATAAAGCCATTGAATACAAAAATTGGGAAACTGGCATTTTTATTTACGCAGCTCTTAAAAATTTGCATATTTCACCTTATGCAAGAGGTTTCCAGTTTCCAGAGTGCTTTACAAATATGTAAGAAGCCTCACAAAGAGCCTTGTGAGGTTTTTAAACAGAATTATGCTCTTGTTCATATGTGTAATCAGAGGCACACAGAGAATGAGTGATTTGCTGAAGGCCACACATCAAACTCCAGAAAGCTATTCAACTCACTTATTCAGTGATTTCCAATCCATCTTCTCATACACCTGCCATTGACTTTATTCACTCTCCAGAAACTCACCTCCCACTCCAGTTTGCACTGAGGTCCGTTCCCTTATTCACATCTCACATTCTCCCTTAATTCCTGGCATATCTTTTTCTCCTTCATCACTAAACCAGACTCCAACTTCTGCCCCTTGACCTTTTAGCTGAACAAACAACACCACATATTTTTATTTGCTTAGGCATAGGAACTAATACATTAGAGTATCATTAAAATTTTGTAAGCTGTAATTTGTTATGAAGAAATATAGAAATTTTAAAAAACAAATGTGACAATACAGAAGTTTCATGAAAAGGATTAATTTTAAGTCTTTCACAACATGCTTTGCATTTTACAGCATCTTCTAATCTATTATAGCTGACAGAAAATATTCTCTAGAAGAAAATCCACACCCTAAACTTTCACCAAGTCCTATGCACTTATTACTACTTCCATATTATTTTATCATGTAATGCCTCTATTTGTAAATTGGCTTCTTATTTCACTTCTTACACACTGCATTTAACTATATTAATATTACCCAAAATACAAATATATTTGAGAATTTCTTTGAAGCACCACAAATAGCATTTAAGTATCTAGTCTTGTTTTTAATACTATGTTTCAATGATCCTGTGCATTTTTTATCACACCAAGGGCACGTCTACATGGGCCACATTCCCTCGACAGAACAGGCTTTTGTTGACAAAACTCGCAGAGCATCCACAAGGTAAAAGTGCTCTCTCGAGGGTTTGTTGGCAAAACCCAGCTGTTTAGCTGACAGCATTATACCTCTCCCCATTTGGGTATAGGATCTCTGTTGACACTATTTTGTCAACAAAGTGCCAGTTTAGATGCTCCAGGGCCTCTTCTGTCAACAGAGGGGTCCTCCAAATGGTGTCAGCCTGCTACAGCTGGGAGACACTCTCCCCACTGCCCTGAGCTCAATGATCCCAGCTGCTGGTCATGTTTAAAGGTACAGGAAGCCTCACAGGCTCCGTCCAGAAAGCTGTAGTATGGCTGCAGGCTTCCGGCAGATGTGCTGAACCCCACCCAATCAGCCACTCCCCAGTGTTCTTAAAACATGTCCCTGCCCTCCTGAGACTGACCTGGCCCCTTCCAGGTGAGGTATCCCAGGACTCTGCTCGAGGAGCAAGAAAGTGAGCCCCACTCCTGGTCTAGCCCAGAGATAAAGGACTTGCTGGCCCTCTGGACCGAGAAGCCCTTCATCCTGGACCCCAGTGTCAACAGGAGGAATTCCCCAGCTATGGATGCATTGCCAGTGCCTGGCTGAGTGTGGCCACCTCTCATGCACACTGCAGCAGATGTATGCCAAGATTAAGGAGCTCTGCCAGGGCTACATGTGGGCCAGAGATGCCTGGCAGAGATCAGGTGCAGGGGTGACCACCTGTACCCACTTCAAGCAGCTGAAAGTGATGCTGAGAGGAGATGACAGCACCCCAATCCTGGAGGCCACTGACACTGGGGAGGAGCCCCCCCCACAACCAGGATGCTGGCACAGGAGCTGGGATTGTTGCCTGAGCCACTGGAGGAGATGTTGCCCAACCCCAACTCAAGCCAGGGCACCCTGGTGATTGCCCTTTCCTCTGGCACGGGCATCCCCAGACCTATTCTCAGGACCACCTGGTGAGTCACCCATAGGGCATGTACACATGGGCCAGTGGAGCAGGCTGGGTGTGCCATGGGCCCATGCCTGGAACCTACATAGCTGGGCATACCACCTGAGCCCTGCAGGCATGGCTGTCAGCTTGCTGACATCTCCACAACAGGTTGCACAAGCACCAGTGCCCCAAGGGAAAGGCAGCCAGCTGCTGCCACACCCAGGAGTGGGCCAGCTATGAGGGCAACGGGCACACCCCACCCTCAGCGCCACCCACACTGGCCCTCCTCCTATAGGGCCACTAGCCCATCAGGCTGGTCTTCAGGAAGGCTGCGGTTGGCCTGTCCCCATCACACCACTGTGTTCCTGAATGGCAGGGGTCACCAAACAAGGACCATGGGTGCACACACTGGGACAGTCACACCCCACGGCCCGGGGAGGGCACTGCTCACAGTCGTTTGGGGACTGGGCCCAGGGCCTGCACAGCAGGAAGGATTCACCCACCCCCTTTCCTCCATACAGCTGCACCTTCTGAGGGCCACACCAGCCCCCACACCCAGCCAGGCAGCCCGCCTGAGGAGCAGGACCTAGTGGAAACTGGACCTGCACACCAGAGAAAAAGCACCCCACCACCAGTGCACCATGCCCACACTAGGAGGGTACTTCGCCACCAGGAAGAGGAGAAGGTGCAATGGTCACTCACAGCTCACTCCGTGGTCACTCCATGAGCAGACAGAGTTCACCTGGCACCCTCTATAGGGGGAGGAGGTATGGCAGGAGCAGAGGGAGTGATCCTCCTAGCACTGGCTGGCGAGGGTCCACCATGTCCCGGACCTCGTGGAGGCCTGGCTGGCGCGGTGCGCTGCACCTGTGGCCCTTGATGCCTCTCTCTCCCACTGTGCCAGTGTCTCCACTCCCACTCAAGCTCGTCTAGAGTCTGCTGATCCTGAGCCTGTCCTCCCTGACCCGTGCACCACATGCTGGTGCAGCCCCCATGGTAGGCAGTGGAGAAGGCTGGTATATGGGGCCCCCAGATCCCCCAGCCCCCCCGTTGAGCCCAAACCTGCTGCAGTCCCCCCACCTTTGTACCTTCCCATCCTCCCTGCCTCGTAGGCGCCCCAACGAGGACCCCGGACACAGAGTGGGAGAGGGTCCCACAGCCGGTTTGTCTCACGGCCATCCACCCCCTGCCTTTACTAGGGTCCCCCCTCCCACTTAAGAACCTCCCCAGACAGGAAGCTCCCCACCCCACAGTTAGAGACAGCTTTGTATACAGTTAAAAACATATGGTTATTTTTGCACAACATTATATTTTTCTATGGTTTTGAAAATATTAATATTTCTTTTATATGCACGCCTTGGGTTTTTGTTACTAAACTGTCAGGATTTACCTGACAGCATTCCTCCTTGTGTGGTGCTGTTTGGGAGAAGGGAGGGGTGGCAGTGGGGAAGGCGAAGGGCTGTGGGCCCAGGGCATCCTGCACCCTGGAGGTGACCTGGGAAGGGTTACTGGGGCCTGCCTTATGGATGTGCACCCCATCAGTGTGTGTTTGGTGGCTGGGGGCAGCAGCCAGCTGTTCATAGGGGCCCCCTCCACCAGGCTGGAAGTCCTCCCTTTTCTGCTCCACCAGGTTGTGAAGGGCACAACACATGGTCATGACTTGGGGGATATTGTGCTTCACTACATCCAGCCGATTCAGGAGGCACCTGAACCTCCCCTTCAATCGCCCAAAGGTGAGTTCCACACAGTTGCATGTCCAGGTCAGCCGGGCATTAAATAGGTTGTGGATGCCTGGTGTATGGGTGCATAAGCCGTGGCATGAGTGGGTAGGCCGCAACACTCACAACACACAGGTCCATGTGCTTAGTCCCAATGGCCAGCTCGCAGTGGGGGATGCTGATGCCTGCCTCCATTCTCCAGAACAGGCTGGAGTTCCAGAACACCCTGGCATCATGGCTCCTGCCCCATCACCCAATGCAAACGTCCAGAAACTGTCCTTGGTGGTCCACCAGGATCAAAAAGTGGTAGCCCTTCCTGTAGATGTGTTGTCCAGTGCTGTGCTCTGGGGCTCAGATCGGGATGTGGGTCCCATCCAGCGTTCCAAAGCAGTTGGGGAAGCCAATGAGGTCAAAGCCAGCGAAGAGGGCATACATGTTGCTGATCTGCACAGGCCTTCGCAGCAGGATGGCATTGATGGCTCGCACCTCCTGCGAGTGGAGGAGACCAGACAAGCCCATGAGAGTCTGTGGGGGTTAGAGATGGTGGGTTACAGCGAGCCCTGCATCCCTCAGCCCGTCTCCACTGTCCCTGCTCCCTCTGTCCCCCTTCTCCCTCCCGTAACACCCTGCCTCTCCTTCCCCCTCTGCCTTTGTCCCCACTCCTGCTGTGCACAGCCTGCAGCCAGATAGGTTCCTTACCTGCATCATGACGGCCCTGATGGTGGACCTCCTGATGCCAAATTCGTGAGCCACAAAGCACTAGCTGGTAGGAATGGCCAGCTTCCACAGGGCAATTGCGACCCTCTCCTCTGCAGGGATGGCAGGCTGCATGTTGGTGTCATGCTTGTCGTAGGGCAGGAGTAAGCAAGTTGCAGAGTTCTAGGAACATGTCCCTGTGCACCCTGAAATTCTGTGTCCACTGCTTGTCAGCCCATTGCCCCACGATCTCACCAGTTGGAGCAGGTGGGGTGCTGCCCAAGCCACCTGCTCACCTGCGGGGGTGAACACAGGTGCGGCACTATGCCATGGAGGGCCTGCTCTGCAGGCTGTCAGCGTCTTCTGTGGAATGGCCATCAGGAGCAGGTCCATGGTTCCGGGCATGCCTGAGGGCTGCTCTTCCATAGTCATGGTCAGGAAGTGTTGGGGGTCGGGCTGGGAGGGAGAAGGGTGTTGGGTCAGGGAGCCGGGGGGGGAGGGTCAGGAGTGTGGGAGAGTGTTGGTCAGGGAGGGTGTGGGGTCAAAGGGGATTAGGTGTCAGGAAGGGTGAGGGGTCAGTAAAGGTACAGAGTGGTTTGGAAAGAGCAGTGTCTCTCACAAACAGCAAGGAGCCCTACAACAGCTTAGCTTTCCCTCCAAGAGATAGGCAAGCCTCAGCATGGGCAGTGAGGGTGGGTTGTGGGCAGGGAGGGTGGGGGTGCTTTCAGGGCACATGGTGGCAGCATTCCAGGAAAGGCTTCCCCTCCATACATGCCTGCCTTCTGGGGCTACGGTGGCCAGTTCTGTCGACAGAGTGGCTGGCACATTTGGACCATCTCTGTCGACAGAGCTGCTTTTGTGTATGGACATGCTCCGTGGACAGAGAGGGTGTCGGGTAAACTCCGTTGACGGGCATGTCTCTCGACAGAGGCGCCCGTGTAGACATGGGCCAAGTGATTTCATTTTAAATATATTATTTATTACTATTCTGTAAGAACAGATTTCTAAAATATAAATAGCCCCAAGCAAAAATGTTTTAGCTTACATTTCATTGCAGTGTTTTGCTATACCGCATTGAACTCCCAGAAATACTATACATCATTTTCTAACTGTTGTCCATCTACTCACAACAGTCCTCGCCAAACAAAGGATTTTTCAACATTGTTCTTCTGTTTCATGCTGAATTTTTCTACACTTAGCAGAAAAAAGTTAGTGAGGCAAAATCATACCTTGCTAAATTTACCATCAGGGTTAAATCTGCTATAAAATCCTTGAGTAGCATCACTCTGCTACTTTCTGATGTCAGCAGTAAACCAGTTAAGAAGATATGTCTTAGTATCAAAGAATGTACAATCTCCTAAGAATATATCAGTAGGTCTACTCCTATGCATAAATGTTTGCAGAAGCGGGGCCTTAAAAAGATACGTGGTGCCTGTTCTTTGCACAGAGGAGGACTTGTTTCTATATTTAAATCAAACGCCTATAAGTGATTATTAGTATCTCTCTTCACCTTCCTCCTAGATACATGGCTTTATACCCAATACACAGAATAGAGAAAAAAAAAACCTCCAAATTTATTTGCAAGTATGGAATCAAGCCCTAGAAGAAACCTAAACTTAAACCCACTGAAGCTATGACTTAAAGCGATCACTCTTTCAGGTAAGATGGAGTTTTCTATCCATTTGTGTTCAGAAACACACTGAAAAGCTCACAATACCTTCGCACATTTTAGGTCTCTTACTGAAAATGTTATTTGGTACATATGTGATTCTCCTTGTTCAAACTATTTTGCTTGGCATTTTATCTTCTAAAAATGCAATAAAATAAAATACTCTGACAGTAATGCGGGAAAAATTGCTCGACACAGCACTCAACTTAATGTAGTGATGAGGCAGGATGTATTTGGAACTATGCTGTAAACTGCAAAAATTTCCCATCCCATTTTATTTTACCAGGAATATGAAACTATGGCCCTAACTGTTCTACATTAGTCAATGCTATTGCACTTTGCAATTACTCATTGTGAAACTCTGTACCTCAAAGTAGCACCCCAGAGCTCCCATGTTCACAACTGCCACAATTATGTTCTGTACAAAGTATGACTTCAAAATATCATCTTAAAAATCTTGATCTGTTGAATATTAATATTCTGCTGCATCATATGTATTCTTATTGTTTGTGAAGTTATGAAGTATTGCTATGTGTGATATTGAAATATATAGCAAGGTGGAGAGATGCTCACAGCGACATGTTCGATAAGGGAGATGGCTCATATGCACATATGCAAAGAACACTGTTTGACCCATGGGGCCTGCCTGACCTAGCACAATAAATATCTCTGTAGCAGCTTTAAGAAGTTATAAAATGAGAAACAGTGACATAATCACCTGGCCTCTCTTCCTACCATCTCAATGCCTGAAAGATTGTCTGAAAGACAGAGAGTTTGGAGTCAGAGTTTGGTCTGAGGCTGAAAGGGGTCCAGTCTGTTCATCAAAGAATTGTAAGCTGCTTATACCATCAATTCAGGTGAGAGAGTCAGTTTGATTAAAAACCTTGCTTAATCTATTTAAGTTAAAATGTAGACTACCTAAGAAACAAAAATGAATCTGCAATCAACTTTGATCTCTCTGGCTATGTCTATACTATGATATTCATTCAATTTTATGAAGATCGATTTTATAACGCTGGGTTTTATAAATTTGAATTTGAGTATCCTCACCTCCCCACAAGTCCTCACAAAGTCGACTTATTGCTGCCACACAATCACCAGACATTGACTGTTGCAGCAGTGCATTGTGGGAATCTATCCCACAGTTCCCTCAGCCCCATAGCATTCTGGGTATTTTTCACTGATGCCCTGCAAGTGGTTGTGGGTATGTGATATCATCTTCCCACATTGCATTGTCCTCATTCCCCTCCTGTGGAAAGCAAATGGCCATTTTTCCAGAAGGAAAGAAGGAAAAGTAGGGAATCCCAGGAGAAGGAAAACCAAATAGTCTGGCTTCAGAAGGCAACTGAACCATGTAAACTAGTTGCTAAGCTGCTTTTCTGCCATGGATAGAACACCTTTAGGTATGCCTTTTACATTAACAGCCAAGTAGTGCACCAGGCAGGGGACTGTCCTACTGCCTTGGGATCACCCAGGTGACTGTGCCATCTCAGCTGTTCCCCCAGCCACTCTGCCCCATGTTGAAGCCAGAAACATCCTCCCTTAAAGTATTACAGGAACAGGTTTTGGCTTGAGGAAAGAGTAGTATAGTAAAGCTGAGGAAAGTGCAAACCGTAACAGCTAAAGCAAACTCCCTCAGGAAGGGGAAAGGAGGCAATTTGTGGACCACTCAGTTAGAAAAGATTTTTGGCTTCCCACTTCACTACACAGATGTGTCCAACACAGGGCATGGAGCTCACCAAATTTCCACATGCCAGATTGACTCTGTGCCCTGTGATCACCTAAGTGTCTATGCCATCTCAACTGGCCCTCCAGCCACACCCCCACCACTTGAAAGCACCCCTGCCTGGGCAGAATGGTATGGCTTCTACCTGATAAGCCAACTGGTGCTCCAGGCAGGGGATTGCCATACTGCTCTGGGACCACCCAGAGCAAGAGTCAGGGTGAGGCAGGGCTGGAGCAGAGTAAATGCGGAAGGGGGTGCAGTACAGGCAGCAAGAGGCATGGCCTGAAGTGAAAGGGGGTTTTCCTGGCCCTTCCCCAGGCTAGAGGAGAACATTTGGCTGATGCATTCCATCCCCAGGCTCATAGATTTGGAGTGCTCAACCAGCCCCACAGTCCAAGGGACCCCAGCACACTCATACAGTGATCGTTACAGTGGAAAAAGAAAATACAACTCCCTTCCTGAATTTTATGAAACAAATATCAGAGACCAGATGTCAAAACTGAGGGCAAACTAAAAAATATCGTTGGCATCTCACTATAAACGTCCAACAGCAGTTTTCTGGTGTCTTGACTTGTTCGTTGCCAGTCCTAGGCTATGTCTGTCCCTGTAGATTTCTCCCTCCCTGAGAAGTCCACAAAGCCTGACTAGCAAGAGGCAGATCGAGTAGGAGTAATTTGAGGGATAGAACTTCAGAACAAATCTTTTCTACAAACAGCTACTTTTCTCACTTTTTTGATCCACAATAGCCATAACCCCTTGTTTCTGCTAGGCCATATACTGAATATATAGACATTCAGGGCTCATTCTGACTACATCAGTAAAGGCTGAAAGAAAAAGAAAAAAAATCTTCTAAAAGGTAAAGATTTAAAAGTAGGCATCCTTCTACAAAAACCCTTCAAAACTGGATTATGAAAGGAAACAGCTGAATTGGAATTCATTTGCAAATTCAATACTATACAATTTGGCCTCAATAAGGATCTTTATTGATTAACTCTCTAGAGAGGCAACTTCCCATTGATGCACAGTCACATCTCCCTATCAGTTACAATGAATGGCCACAATCACACAGACTGATCACCCATATTTATAATGGATAATAACTTTTTTTACAGTAATTTTCTTAGATATATACTTGCCTTTGCATTTCCACTCCAGTCCATCTGATGAAGTAGGTTTTACCCATGAAAGCTTATGCCCTACTACATCTGTTAGTCTCTTAAGGTGGTACAGCACTCCTCATTGTTTTTACCCATCCATATCTAATCCCAGCCCAGCTGTTCTCAAATCAAGGCAGCTAGTCTCAAATCCAAGTTAGCTGCCCATTATAATGCCTTACCCTTAAGAAGTGACTTTGGAACAGAAAGCATAATGACAGACCAGTAATATGCTATGGAACAGAAAAAAATACTTGCAATCACGCAGGTAGCCTCAAAGTTCTAGAAGCCTTATGTAGGATATGCATTGTTCATCTTAAGGTTCTAAAGAGGTTAAATCTTAATATTTTTCATATAATTTAAATATCAATATGCAGCTCAATCTTGTGCCAGGGAATCAGTAAGAACAGGGATCAGGACCTCAGGCATTTAACTTTCATTGCAACTTGACAATACCTTTTCTTGTGGCATAAATATTGTGTAATCATGTAATAGAAAACCCATAATGCAAAGAGGGAAGCAGGCAAAGAAAAGTTAGAGTCTAATGGGAATGTATACTCCACATTCGTAATTTCTTAGCACAAAAGCCCTATTCATGTTTTTTGCAGGAAAAAATGAATGGACAACTTTATAATACATTAAGTTTTTCACTTGGAGGATAGTGTAATATTTAGTAACTGTTTATATTCTGGATCCAATGTCCATTAAAGTCCAGGGGAATGTTTGTGTTGACTTTAATGAGTAGACCCCATATTAAAACAACATTCATTTTTTTATCTCATTCAGAATATTTAGTTGATCAGGACTTGAGAAATTGCTATCATTTTAGCAAACCAAAGAACAAAACAAAAAGCCGCAAAGGCTATGCCTACACTAGAGAGTTTTGAGGATAAAACCGGGGTTTTGTCAATAAAACTTGCATTGCATCTAAACACAAAATGCATTTTGTCAACAGAAACTGCCGGAAAAAAACACCCATGTAGATGCTTCCGGGGCCCTTTTGTCAACAGAGCAGGACAAAAGATCAATCTGCTTTTATGTGTACATGTGAGCTGTCGACAGCTGTTTTGTCAGAAGAACTCTTCTGACAGTAACTTCTGTAGGCAGATGCTTCTAGTGTAGACATAGCCAGAGTAAATAATGCCACCTAAACCTCATAAAATGGCCTCTATTCATAAATCTCAAGGTGCTTTACTCAAGAGGTAAGAATATTATGCTTATTTTTCTGATGGGGAAAACCTGTCACAAGAGAAGTTATTTGCACAAGGTCAGCAGTAGAGCTGTGATTCCCAGTCCAGTGCTCTGCCTCTGAAGCCACACAGCCTCTTACAAAAAGACTTTAAAACTACTTTCAAAAGGATAATTACATAATCGATCCACAAACTGCATAAACCAAAATCATTTTACATGACTGAACTCTATTTGACCTGTACAGAGAATACTACTACTGAGTATGATGGAAAATATGTCACAAAGGTAAATATTTTAGGAACATTTAAACCAAAGCACCTAAAATGTAAGTAAGAAAACTTGCAATTCTTGAGGTCAGAAGTGATGATGGTGGAGCTCAGGCTACAGAGATGAAGTTTGCTGCTAAAATGTAAGTTGACAATAGACGTCTAGTAAAACTAATTGGTAGCATGCTTAAAACAAAAGGAAGCACTTTTTCACACAATGCACAGTTAACCTTGCCAAAGGATGTTCTGAAGTCCAAGACTATAACAGGGTTCAGAGAAGAGCTCTATAAATTCATGGAGGATAGGTCCATCAGTAGCTATTGGCCAGGATAGGCAGATATGGTCTCCCTAGCCCTTGTTTATCAGAAGCTGGGAATGGGTGACAGGGGATGGATCACTTGATGATTAACTGTTCTGTTCATTCCCTCTGGGGCATGTGGCATTAGCCACTCTCAGAAGACAGGATTCTGGGCTAGATAGACCTTTGGTCTTATCTAGTATGGCCATTCTTATGTTCTTATGGTGTTAACCAATGTTTTGAGGGAAATCATGCCTCATCAATCTCTTGGAATTGTTTGAGGCTGTCAACAAAACATCCGGAAGAGGGCAATCCAGTGGATATAGTGTACTTGGTCTTTCAGAAAGCCTTCCAAAATTCTCTCATGAAAGGCTCTTCAGCAAAGCAAGCAATTACAGGATAAGAAGGAAAGTCCTTTCATTGATCAGTAACTGGTTACAAGGTATTGGAGGGGTAGCCGTGTTAGTCTGGATTTGTAACAGCAACGAAGGGTCCTGTGGCACCTTACAGACTAACAGAAAAGTTTTGAGCATGAGCTTTCGTGAGCACAGACTCACTTAATCAGATGAAGTGAGTCTGTGCTCACGAAAGCTCACGCTCAAAACTTTTCTGTTAGTCTATAAGGTGCCACAGGACCCTTCGTTGTGGTTACAAGGTAGGAAATGAAGTACAGGAGTAAACAGTTTTCACAGTGGAAAGAGTAAATAACAGGTTCTCCAAAGATCTGTACAGGGACCGGTGCTGCTCAACATATTTATACATGATCTGTAAAATGGGGTGAACAGTGAGGGGACAAACTTTGCAGATGAAACAAAACTGCTTCAGATAGTTAAAGCCAAAGCAGACTGAAAAAATTTTCAAAGGGATCTCACAAAACTGTGTCATTCTGCAACAAAATAATAAAGGATATTCAATATTGATATACTTAAAGATAACATGAAAAATTATTAGTTAGGAAAAAGCTTGCATTTTATTCTATTTTTGGTAATACCCTTTAAAGATCATATCTTTAGGAATCAATATGAACTGCAAGTGTCAACATCTTTTCAAAAAGGCAATAAGTATCTGAGAGAATTGAGCGCTTACAACATTTTCACAATAATGAACTCTTGTGAATAAACACTTTTGCTTCATAGTTTTATCATATGCTCTTCCATCAACAGGCTCTCAACTTCATGGCTGAAGCAGTGCAAAGGGGCTGGAAACTGGCCAGCTACCCTTTCCTTCCAGTCTCAGCTTACAGAGTATGCCAGAAGCGATACTGTACTTCAATCAGTCTTAGCTAGCTGACAGCTCCTTGGAAGATGTTCACAGCTGTCACTGTTCAGTGAAAACCCCAGGGTCTTCTAAACTATGTTGTAGTGAATGGAGACGCAATAAAATAAAATCAGATAAAATAAAAGGAAGTTGTGGTTGTTCCTTTGTGACCCTACCCTTCCTTGCCATGCTGTTCAAAGACTGGGAGTAGCTGTGAATTTGGATCTTAGTTTTATCAAATTTAAGAATGAAACTTAAAATTTATACTTCATAAATTTATTTACATACTTTATAATTTATAGTTAAAATACCTACAATAATGTATTTAAGGTGTTTTCTTATATATTGAAACATTTCCAATTCAATTTAAAATTCTAGGACTCCTACTGAAGGTTGGGGATACACAAGCCGTGAGTACCACATTTAGCACTTCCTCATTCTGCACCAAAAATGTAAAAATTCTGCACAAGATAATTTTAAAATTCTACTAAATTTCGCAAATGTTATGTCAAAATAACACTATATAGTCACTCCAGTTTCAATCATTTTGGTAATTTATTTCAAAATATTTCTGTAACAATACTAACACACAAAACATTTCCCTTAAGAAACCCCTATTTCTCTACCCATCATTTCTGGACCTACTGAAAAGCTCATACTCCCAGCTAAGCCCTTACCTCAGCCCACCTAACTCTATATTCCCAGTCAGAGCCCTCAGCCCCTACATCCCCTAATTCCCTACCCCATGTCCCCTCCTGTAGCCCAAACCCTTCACCCACAGCTCTACCCCAGAGCACACATCAAGAACTGGCACATTGACACACACACCCCTGCCACCTCCTGCCCTATGAAAATAAATGAGCTGGTGTGGGGAGTGAACAATGAAGCGGTGTGGAGTCAGCAGCGGCCAGGCCCTCAGAGCAGGAGCAGGAGCAGGGCAAAGACCAGGACAAGGGTACTTAGTTTTCTGCAATCAGAAAGTAGGCAACCGTATTTCTCTCCCCCCCACCGTGGAAGGTGGGACCTCCTGTCCCATGTGCAATTATCTTAAGGGAGGTAAAGGATTTCTGGAGTCCATATAATGTAAGAGAAATCAAGCTGGGCTCCATCTTGGGAGCTGGAGGAGATCCAGCTCATTGTTGTGCCCCTTCCTGCCACTCTCTTCCTTCCACAAAAATACACACACACACACACACACCATGGCAGATCACAGGTGTTTTCACTAATATTGTTAATCTGGCCATGAAGTGTTCTGTGATTCTGGCAGTCTGCCAAAATTTTCCCAAGGCACACACAAAGATGTGAAAAGAAATATTTTTAAATACCTTACATATCAGGGCTTTTCTACACACAAAACATGAACTTGTTAAACTATGCTGGCATATTTATAGCTATACAATCCCCCCATGTTGCGATAGTTTCCGTATGGAAGCTACACCAATATAGAGCACCTTTATCTTGACAAAAAGGCATCTACATTAGGTACTATACTGGATAACTATTTCAAATAAAAGTAATCAAATCCCTAACCAAAGTAATTATACCACTACAAAAACTGCTGTAGACCGGACCTCCAAACTTAATGTCACAGGACAATGGAATGGCACTTCTTTACCTGGAAAGGATTCCGTCTGCTACATACCATGGACCTGCTGCAGATAAAGGGGTAGCTGCTTCAAGAAAAAGGTCATATGAATCTTTTCTCTTGAACAATGTTAGACAATCTAAATATAAGAAGAGCTACTACATCCTCCTAGAATTATTGTACATATGGGGCCTGAAAATCTGCACAAAAACAGAACCTTCCCCCTAAATTTTTGGCTGGCAAACAGGAAGTGCCAGTTTTCTGAGATTAATGCTTCACTGAAAGACTTAATTAACATTCTCTCTCATGTGAAGACTTTGCATATTTTTGCCGCAATATATGTTTCTATTTGCTGGGTTTTTAAACTCTTCCATTAAAAAATAAATTGAACATTTTTCCAGCACACAAACATTTAAGCATTTTTATCCTGTATGATTAATCTGCTCAAACCTTATGGCAGTAGTTAAATTTTGTACAGAATTTAATTTCCAAAAGTGAATAGCAAATAGTCCAGGGCCAATACTTGTTCAGAACTAAAACTTGATATTTGGGATCAGCCAGAAGCTGGCAGTGCTAAGGAGCTACTACTTTTCCTCGCATGCTGCCTAATAATGGGATTTCTAATAGAGATCAACTGAGGAGTTAATGCTTCTTCAAGAAATATTAACTCTCCCTTCCCCGTCTTCTTCAGTCCTCAACTACAGTTTTGAAAGACAATCTTTTAAACAACAGCATAAGGAGATCTGGGGCTGGCTCGCCCCCACACTCTGGGGACTGGACTACCATCCCCATGGAGAAGTGGGTCACAGTCACCCTCTGTAAGCCCACCACCCCCAACAGCTACCACTTGGTGGAAAATCAGTTTGGTGTGGTGAAGTCCAATGTTGGGGCCTTCCTCATGGAGGTAAGGGACTCTCGGGCTGCAGTCCCTGCATGGGTTGTGTGTGTGGCCCACCAGAGGGGGACCCTCAGGAAGTGGGGTTGCCAGTGCAAGGGGTGAGCTTGGGAAGCTCTGTGCCCAGGGGGACTGTGATGTCCCACCCTTGCACAGTCCTGCTGCCGGGGGGGGGGGCAGCCTTATGGAGGGGCTCCTGGAGAGCCCAAGGGGGAAGGGGACCCCCGGGGCTCAGGGACTTCCTTCCTCATTCCATGATGTGTGTTCAGTCCCCTCCCTCCACAGGTCATGATGGCAATCAACACCATCCCCCGTGGAGGGTCATCCATCTGGGAGACGGGGATGGTCGTGGCTAGATTTGCCATGCTGGGGTTCCTGATCTGCATCAGAGCTATCAGTGGGACCTACAACCTGATCTGTGCCCTGGAGCAGAACACAGCTGAGTATATAAACCAAAAGGGATACTTCTCCGTGGTGCTGCAGGCCCTAGTCAACCACCATGGACAGTTCACAGACATTTACATCAGGTGGTCAGGCCAGGCACACAATGCATGTGTGTGTTCTGCAATTCTGGCCTGTGCCAGAGGATGGAGGCAGGTACATTCATCCCCTACCATGATCTGGGTGTTGGGGGCGTGCAGATGCCACTGTGCATTTTGTGGGATGTGGCCTACCCCCTCCTTACCTGGCTCATAAAGCTTTACACTGGCCAACTGGACTCCAGCCAGGAACTCTTCTCTGCCCACATCAACCAGGCCAGGATGCAGGTGGAGTGCGCCTTCGGCCACCTTAAGGCATGCTTCAAGTGCCGCTCCCTTGCCTGGATGTGGGACAGCACAATGTCCCCAAGTTTTAGTTGTGTGTTGTGCTCCCATAGTGAAGGGAAAGGGGAAGTCCTTCCTCCTGGCGTGGGGGATGGACACCAGCTACCAGTATGAGGAGTTGGGTGCAGCTCCAATCCACCAGGCCCATTGGAACAGCATGCAAATCTGGGAGGCCCCGAGGGAGAGCTTCTCCCATGGTCCCCAATAACACACTCTAGGGTGCCCCTGCAAGCAGAGGCTTCAGGCCCACAGCCCTAACCCATCTTTACCATGACCCCTCCCTTTGCCCCTTCACCCTCCCTGACCTCTGCCCAATAAACAAAGAACTAGTTTACTGAACCAAATACAAATGTGGGGAAAAGAATCAGTGTAATAAACCATTTACAATAAAGTGAAGTGCAAAACCCCTGAACTATGTACAGTGGTGGGGAGGCTTGGGACAGGCGTGGGAAGGCTTTAAACCATGGAGGAGGTGAGGAGCTGGTGGAGCTCCAGCAGGGTCTCCAGCACCATATCAACAGTGCAGTTTGGAAGTAACATGGAGCTCCTTGTAATAGTGGCAGATGGCAGGTCCTGCCATAGAGCATCAGGCAGCATCCCAGGCATGGACACGGCCCTGCTGGAGTTTCTTTATCTTTGCCCAGACCTGCTCCATGGATGGAGGAGGGGAGAATATTCCAGCAGGGCAGTGGCCATCTGGGAATAGGCAGGGCTTAACTGTACTTCACCTTGGAGTCCTGCAGTATGCACTCAGGCCCAGTACAGAAGGGTGTCCACCTCTTCAAGCCTCAGGGTGGAGCCCCTTTGCTGTGCTCTGATTGCTGTGGACAGAGCGTCCCCTGGGGCATAAAAACAGTGCCCTGGAAGCTTTTTCTGTCGACAGAACGCCCCTGAGAATGTACACACCCACCTTCTTCTGACAGAGACCTGTCAACACAGGCA
The DNA here is from genome assembly GCF_033958435.1 of Carettochelys insculpta. Taxonomy (NCBI): domain Eukaryota; kingdom Metazoa; phylum Chordata; order Testudines; family Carettochelyidae; genus Carettochelys; species Carettochelys insculpta. The sequence goes on from NC_134141.1 coordinate 98,073,267, forward strand.
TTCTTCTTCATGGGGAGAGAGGTATGGCTGTCTACGGAAGTGCTGCATTCTGTCAACTTACTGTTGACTGAATACACTTGGTAATCTGGATGCTCCCTGAGTTTTGTCGATAAAATGCCAGTTTTGTTGACTAAACCATATAGGGTAGACATTGGCAGCCTTAAACATTGTTCACTGAGCAACTCTTTTTGCAAGTGTCAGATCAGAAGCTTTCAAGCCTGTGTTTATTTCTTCTATTGCTGGTGTGGGGAGTGGGAGGGGTAGGGGAGGCTCAATATGGAGTATGAATTGAATATAATACTTGCAAGACCTAAACTGTTTGGCTTTTCTTTTTATTTAAACTTCACTCGCCACTGACTAAACAGATCCTCAAAACAGAATTTCTGTGTTAAAAGTTCTGTTTTAATAAAGTTACTTTTCTATACACAATCTGAATGTAACAATCTTCTCCAACATTACTGTGGAAGTAATCAGAGTGCTGTGGAATCACATATATTGAAGTCATTCCCTCTCACAAAAAAATCACTATTATCTAAATTTCACAGAACAAAATACTCTTTCAATATTTCCACTATTTACAGATCTTTAGATAAAAATCATCTTTGAAATTCATGTTTGTTTGAATCTATGTGAAGAGTACAAAAACTTCCAAATCTTTCCCTTAAGTTTTGGTAACCACATTGCCAAAGTAACTCAGGTGTCTCACTAGAGCTGTGTCTACACGTGCACGCTACTTCGAAGTAGCGGCACTAACTTCGACATAGCGCCCGTCGCAGCTACACGCGTCGGGCGCTATTTCGAAGTTAACTTCGACGTTAGGCGGCGAGACGTCGAAGTCGCTAACCTCATGAGGGGATCGGAATAGCGCCCTACTTCCGACGTTCAACGTCGAAGTAGGGACCGTGTAGATGATCCGCGTCCCGCAACGTCGAAATTGCCGGGTCCTCCATGGTGGCCATCAGCTGGGGGGTTGAGAGATGCTCTCTCTCCAGCCCCTGCGGGGCTCTATGGTCAGCGTGGGCAGCAGCCCTTAGCCCAGGGTTTCTGGCTGCTGCTGCAGCAGCTGGGGATCCATGCTGCATGCACAGGGTCTGCAACCAGTTGTCGGCTCTGTGGATCTTGTGTTGTTTAGTGCAACTGTGTCTGGGAAGGGCCCTTTAAGGGAGCGGCTTGCTGTTGAGTCCACCCTGTGATCCTGTCTGCAGCTGTGCCTGGCACCCTTATTTCGATGTGTGCTACTTTGGCGTGTAGACATATCCTCGCAGCGCCTATTTCGATGTGGTGCCGCGCAACGTCGAAGTTGAACATCGACGTTGCCAGCCCTGGAGGATGTGTAGACGTTATTCATCGAAATAGCCTATTTCGATGTTGGCTTCACGTGTAGACGTAGCCTAGGACAGCAAGTATTCCCATAAACTGCAGGCCCTCTTCCAGAAATGTCATTGTTTTGAAAGTTACTTTCAGAGATCTTGTGTACAAAAAACAGACCATGTTCTGCAGATGAGAGACTAGGGAAGAGGAACAATAGCATAAACCTTTTTGGTATTTGACACTTCAAATATTTTTCCTTTTAAAATGAGGTGACCTGTGCCCTTTCTGTTTAAGGAAGCAAGCTAGAAGTATTGAAACTTTCATCATGTAAACTGCAGTCTAACTGAAGTAATTCAAAAGTGAACTTTAGAAGCCTATATGTGACTGTTCACTTAATAAGTTGGTTATATTTTCATTATGTATATTCCAAAGTAAACAGAACAAAGTGTCTAATATATGCTATGTAACAAATTATAAAGAAAGAAAAGTTTATTTGTCCCGCTGTATTTTTGAAAGTTAAAAATAAGTGGAGTTAGTACTATTCTGTTCTATTCCAAACATAAGACATGTTTTTTGGAGGGTTTCAGACCAAATAATACAATAACAAAAACATAATCCTTAATATCTTACATTGTTTCTATTTAACCACCATTGCTGTAACAAAAGGGACTAAACCCAAGTTTTACATTTCACAGCTCACTATCGTGAATCCCTAAATTCACTAGCTGTGTGCAGACTTCATCAAAGGGTTGAGAGTGAGGCTCAAGAGCCATAAGTGGCTCTTTAATGCGTCTCACACAGCTCTTTGCATGGCTATTAAAACACTGATTTCATTATTAACCAGTCTAAGTTATTAAACAATCAGGCTGCTTCTACTATGTTATCAACCAATCATCCTTGATTAAATTAGTCATTTTGCTCTAAATTTGTGTGCGTGCATGCACGCGTGTGTGTACAGAGAGAGAGAGAAAGTGATTACAAAGCAAATAATCAAGTGGATTTTTTTTCAGTTGCTGATCATATTGTATTATAGTAAATTTTACACTGAAAAGCCCAGAACAATTGCATGGCATGTTGAGCTCTGCAGTGGTTCTTCCAAAGTCAATAATACAGTCTAGGAACAGGGGTTGCTTTAACCTAAAGTCCTCTGGATCAGAATAAACAGGACTACTGACACACTTAATGTTAAGCACCGGCCAGGTCATAAACATGTGGATCCTACAAGCAGATATGCTCAAAGTGACTCCTCTGTGTTAAGCCCCTTATGCTTCAAAAGTGTCACAGATGAACTGGGGAAGTGGTAATAAGATAATTACAGCATAAACCATAGTAGTAGTGTTAATTTATATCTATATGTCTCATTCTTTTTTCAGAAAGACAATATTGAGGTCCTCTTTGTGAATGCTGAAAACCTAAGGCTTAAGTTTAAGGGTGGGCTGACCCTCCATGTTCTGGCCCAATCCTAGTGCAGTTTTAGTTAGAAAAGGTATTCAACTCCTATCGTGAGTTGTAGTGTAGTGCTGCTGTGTTGTTTTAACACATGCTGACTTCTAAGTAATGGATGAAATACCCCTATACATAAGTTTAAGGCCTTAACTTTCAACGTATGTGTGCCAATGTTGAACGAACCCTTTAACCACAGCAAATACCACTAACCACGAAAGGCATTAATATCAACAGAACTTGACAGAGCATAGGGAGTCAGCATTATTATATCTGTATCTATTCTTTCCTGAAACTGGACGCATGCTATTTGTGTATCATTTATGGGTTTATTCCCCTGAAAAAAATGCACAAATTGACAGGTGTTCTATTTCCTGATAGATTACTGGAAGGAATATATACTAATGACACTGATAACCGTTAAAAGAAATTTCTGTATTTTTATAAGTTTCCTTCATATGCTTTGACTGCAGAACTCCCATTCTAAACTTAAAACAGAAACAAAGTCACTATAAAATGTTACTGAATGGTAAAATTAGGTTCTCATATTTCTGAGAATTACACCTTTCCAAAAAACAGATGCAGAGACATAAGCTGTATTTATCTGAAGAGCTTGTATTTGACTATACAGCAGATGCTGTCATACAAGCATGTAGCATACAAATACGGCATTTTGACTTTATAGCCTTCATGTACCATCAAGACGAAAATATGTAGTATTACTTAATTCATTTCTTCAAATGGACTCATTCCTTCATTTATGACAACCAGCAAGCCTTTTTGTCCCGCAATCTGGGACAGCATAATTCAACAAATGAAGACTGAACTAAAGGAGGCATAGCTATCAATGTCAAATACAAGCTCAGTGCTGCAGTCTGGTGTTAAATTATAAACAGAAATAATCTTCAGTATAATCCAATATATAATTAATGACCACTGATGTTTACTTATCAACATACAGGTCTAATACAGCTATCTCAAAGGAGAAAACACTTATGCAATATTTAGACACAGTGAGACCACCTAGTGCTATAATACTAACTTTTGCCAGATTTAAGATGATTTCTTGCAATTTGGTTCTGCCATATGCTGAGTATCTCTCAAATTATATTGACTCAGTGTAAGCTGAGGGCACACTAACACTTGCTAAATAATCAATACCTTTCCAGATAAAACTGCAGCCTTTCAACAAGAATGCTTTTTAAAAAAAAAAAAATGAAATAGTGCTAATTGTCAGAGAAAAACTTGGTGACTACTTATAATTCCTCAAACAGATAAATGTTCAATAGGTGCTGAGGATGTTGAAGACATTGAAAGACTGGGCTCTAGTGCCAAGATCCCTGTAAACAGATTTCCAAAGTGGATCACTACAACTCACTGCAAAGTTAAACCAAGTTGTAACTCAAGTGCTGCCCCAACTTGAGTTCTAACAGTATTAAAAAAAAAAAAAAAAGCCCTAAAAGTGAGGTGATGCCTAGTCTAAAATCACCCTTACAAAAGCTAATTTTTGCATGCAAAGGTTACACTATTACTCTTGACAAAAAAACAAATCAAAACCTCCTTAATTGTGTTTCAAAATATGAAGATTCCTCATTCCTCACTAAGCTTTTACACCCAACTGTAAATACCATGAAAAATTGGATTTTTGCCTGATCACCGGAGTTCCGTGCATCTTTAATAAATATGGTTAAACAGATTAAATAAAATTGGGAATGAATTCCATTAGCTTTTTCCAACTATCATTATCTTCAAAAGAGGCCCAAGTCTTGCCTTTAGTTAGATCTTATATTTTCAAGAGGTATTGTATAATACACCTGTTTAAAAACCATGTACATGACAATACTAGATTATGAGACTGTAATGCAAGCCATTTAAGTATCTCCAAAAAGATTCCTGAGGAAGCTATGGACTTAATTTTGCAAATGTGTTCTCATGTAAGTAAGGGTTTGCAGTATTTGGCCCAAATTATCATAACACCCATTCATTAGAAAACAGTTAAGGTAGAGTGACTTTAGTACAACATATGCAGCAAATCCTCGAAACACATGGCTTCAAGTTGTATGTAACTCACTCTAACACAACTTAAGCACACCTTGAAGCTGCTCTGCAGCTGTCAGCCTGCCTAGCTGCCCACAGCTGCAGGCAGCTAAGCAGGCTAGGAGCCCCTACTTCTTGCCTTCCCCCCAGACATGCAGTTTGTCACCCAGACAGCAGCACCACTGGGAGACATCAGGGAGAAGACTTTTAGCCTGCATAGCTGCCTGCAGGCTAAGAGCTCCTTCTCCCTGCCTTCCCTCAACTGTGCAGATGTCAGCCTGACATGGCGCTGCTGGGGAAAGTCAGGGAGAAGCAGCCAGGAAACTGATTAGCCCTCAGAGGTTGTTCAGTTTCCCAAATCCTGCAAATGGCGGGGAGCTGAGAACCAAGTGGCAGCTCCCCACCTGGGAACCAGGTTCCCAGCTCCCCTGACTTGTGTGAAAATTTGAGTTATGAGGGGCTTACAGGAACACAATCTTTGCGTAACTTGAGGGTTTACTGCAGTACAGTTTTTAGGAAGAACTACCCAAAGCACAGCCCACACAGCTTCACACCTTGGTCTGCATTTGCCACCGTGGCTAATGGGATACTGTCAATTCAGAGAGTTTCTACTTTTAAAAGTTTCCATTTCTGATAGAACAGTACTAAATAGCATTTCCAAATTCAGGCAAATGTTTAGATTCACACATAAGACAGGTCCACATCTGCTATTCTTCTCTTCCCTAGTATGATCTACTCCTCTTTATACTAATAAAGCATGGCCCCTGGGTTCCTGACCAAGTTGGCAACATGGCCCTTCCAACGAGCAAAGCTTGAATGGCTACCTTCCCATACTTTGGAGTGCTATTTGCAAGCACGTAAAACAGGAAACATGGCATTCCCCCCTTTTATTTATTTATTTTTTTGTATATGCAACAACAAGCAAAGAGGCTCATTTGCTTTAAGACACATAATCAGCAGCTTTCAGGAACCAAATCAGAGTTATATTAGTTTGCTGTGCTCTTGGAGATCCAGAATGTATTTTGTACAAACAAGGGTCAACTCCAACCTATAGCCACTCATCATCACCATCACTGCAAGTGCAAATATATATGGATATCCAGTACATCATGCTCAGCAAAACCAGACACCTTAAAAACATTGTCCTTCAAAAAGTTAAATTGCATGCCAGCACAAATATGCTTGCAGTATTCGGAAAAGAAATGCCATGACTGTCATTTCAGTCTTATTATGCTATAGGGGAAGGGTAGAGAGAGCCACTATCATCAATCTTCTTCAGAACTAGATTCCTCCTCTTGGTCAGAGACCTCAGCAACAGGGAAACGCAAAATAGCTGCTACCCCCGTCAGCTGGCCAAGCTGCTCTCCAGACACATGGAGGCTGGAGAATATGCGCACTGTGCCCATGTTCTCCCGGACACTATCTACCAGCCTCACATATCGGCTTCGAGAAGCCACGTCCAGGTGCCTGAAGAGCTCATCGCTGATCAACAGGGTATCAATGGCCATGGCTTCATTAGCCTTTTCCACATGTTTGAGGCCATAAAATGCCCGGTCAGGCTCATGCTGTAGCATCTTGTAGAAATCATCCAAGGCTTTGACCTCACCAGCTGCCTTGGTGTCAGAAAGACGGCTGGCCACAGCAGGGTCACAAAGGGCTTCCTTCAGTGCATATTTATGTCCAGAAGAGGCGTGGACCTACAATAATAAATGTTATAAACAGAAGAAAAAGTGGATCATTTAGTCCATGCTGGGCAGTCTCATGCTTCACCAGTGAACTGATTTTTCCGTTGCCAGTTTTTTCCTCAAGGTGAATTTTTTTTTCCAGAATATTGAACACAAATCCCTTTGGCTACCTCTGAGTTTTAGCAAAGTTAGAAAATATGCTTCAGCCATTCAAAATCTGTTTTAAACATACGGGGATCTTGAGCACTGGCCTAGAGCAAAAAACATCTAAAACTAGATTCCTTTTTCTCTCTAAAGTTACATCTCTGAAACACATATTGCATATTCCTGTAGGATCTGTGCACTTTTCGTTCGTGATTGGACCCTGGTCCTCATGCTGGTCAACACTACAAATCCGATAATACTTCATTCATATGCATTTTAATACACTGAACTAAAACAAATGTTCAACAAACTTTTGAAGCTGTTTTAAATGCACTGAGACCTTCAAAGGCTTAGCAGCTTGACTTTGGAGTAAAGACTTGCTTAACTCAGGAACAATATGAATTCTCTAGGAAGCCAGGCATTATAAACCTCAGGAAATCAATAAAATCTGGGATTTTTTTCATTTTCCACAGCCCTGCCCCCAGGAGTCTCATTTAAAAACACCCAATACAACAGATGAAAAATCATTACTAAATAAAAGCTTAACATTAGGCAGACAACAAAACCCAAGAGAAACAAAACCAAAAGATTTTTAACAGCAATGTTAAGTCAGCCATGCTATTTATAGGCATATTTCATCTGCTTCTTACAGTGGCTTTAAATCCACCATCCACCTCAGCTGGAATATTGTGTCCAGTTCTGGGCACCCCAATTCACGAAAAATGTGGAGAAATTAGAGAAGGTCCAGAGAAGAGCAACTAGAATGATAAAAGGTCTGGAGAACATGACTTATGAAGAAAGGCTGAAAGAATTGGGCTTGTTTAGCTTGGAAAAAAGAAGATTGAGGGGGGACATGATAGCGGTTTTCAGACATCTTAAAGGGGTGTCATAAGGAGGAGGGAGAAAACTTGTTCTTCTTGGCCTCTGAGGAGAGAACAAGAGGCAATGGACTTAAGCTGCAGCAAGGGAAATTTAGGTTGGACATTAGGAAAAAGTTCCTAACTGTCAGGGTGGTCAAGTACTGGAAAAAGTTGCCAAGGGAGGTTGTGGAATCTCCCTCGCTGGAGATATTTAAGAACAGATTAGATAGATGTCTATCAGGGATGGTGTAGATAGTGGTCGGTCCTGCCGTCGGGGCAGGGGACTGGACTCGATGGCCTCTCGAGGCCCCTTCCGGTCCTAGTGTTCTATGATTCTATAAAATACTCATGAGCCTCAACACAACTGAGCTGACATTTTTGCTAGTAATGCAATTTCCCAACTGGTGAAATCTCTGCAATCACTTTTTTTTTTGTTTTATTTTTAACTGGGAAAAAGTGGAGGGTTGCATTTAATTATTAAATGATTTAACTTAGTTTAAATTTTAGCTGTTCCAACAAAACTACACCTGCATTCCTTATTGGCCATAATTTAAAGTCTCACTAAAACTAATTTTTTCTTGATTTTTCAGCTTAAGTTCTCTCTTGTGTTAGTATCATTTCACTTACAACACCCTTTTGTCACACCATACAATTCTTCACTCTTTTTGGAGTTCCCTGTTTAGAATTACTTATCTATTTTACCTGAAGGAATTTGGAGCGGTTCTCTAGGAGCAGCTTGTTGTCAGTCTTGACTGCCTGCTGGAACATGTAGTCACAGAACTGTTCTCTTACAAACCCGGGACTGGCCACCAGCACACATTTAACAATCTCGAAGTTGATATGACGCTGGATTGCCTGCACCACCTGCTCATAAAATCTCTCCAGCGCTCGGTCATGTTGACTGCAATTTCCCTTTCGTTTTCTAGGGATGTTCACTTCAATCTTGGCCCGGGTCAGGGTCATGCTGGGGGTAACCAGACAGATATGAGCCAGCCCCTCCTGCATGACCACTGCAGCCACGTCAGCGCTCCAGCTTGGGTCACAGGCCTGCTCAATGCGCTCCAGCACCACACTGTCCCACTGCTTCTTGGCTAGGGTGAACTGGCGGTTGGGCTCCAACTCGATGGTGTGGTAGGCCCCCATCTTGACATACTCGTTCTCTTGGATGTTGGTGCCCTTGACCCGCAACTGGCAGGCCTGTGAGTCAAAGTCGATGGCCTCCACAGAAAGGGTGAGGGTGGTGCGGATGCGGTTGCTGCCCACGCTGCCCGTGGAAGACTCGGTCTGCACCTTGCGGATGGTGGACGCCCGCAGGCTGTCTCCCACCTGCAGCAGGTTGTAGGTGTGCCACATGTCTTCGGCGTCCTCAGGGATCAGGGTCACCTGCCCCGCGTTATCCTTCTCGATGTCCTTCCTCACCAGCTTCATCCTGCCACTGCCCCGACCGACCCTCTCTGCAGGGGATGCGCGGAGCCCGGCGCCTTTCAGCCCTCGCACGGCCCGGGGGCCTGCGTCCCCTCAGCGGCAAGGGAGGGGCAGGCCTGGCACACACGGCGGGGATGGGAGCCTCCGGGCGGGGCCAGTTGGCTCTGGGCCCTGGCACAGGGCGGCGAAGGTGCAAGCAAGCGCCGGACCCCTCCGTCAACGCGCCTACCGCGCCGCGGCACCTCACTGGTCTGAGCGACGCTCGACCCTATGTCAGTCGGCGATGGCAGCAGCACTAGGACGCTCCGACGCCCTGGCTGGTGACAGGACTCAACACAGTCGGAAGCAGCCCCCAGACAGCATCGTCCGTGACAGCGCTAACTAGGCAGCTTCGCCTTCCCACAGAGCGCATGCGCACATTGCCCACCCCGAGCAGAGTCATCGAGACAACTTCCGGCGCATTTCCAGCAGCGCGAGCCCGACTCACGCATGCGCACAGAAAACTCCCGGGCGTCGCGTTTAGCGCCTGCGCGGAGAAAGCTTGGAGGAAGCAGCCGAAATGGGAGTTCGGGGCTAGTCTGCTACCGCGCTGCAGCAGCGAAGCGGCGCAGAGAGAGGTGGGGCAGCGCCTGTGGTCTGGTTACCGTGTCCGCAAAGCGGCTCCGCACTCCGCCCGGCTTAGTCTCGTCTGGCTCCGCGGCCGGTGCGAGGGCCGAGGTCCCTGGGAAAGCAGCGAGCTGGAGCTTCCGCAGCTGGGACCTGAGTGGTGCTCTGCTAGAAAGCTGAGCGTGGCTGGGTGCAGGCCGTGTGCTGCTCCGCTTCCCTCTAGCGCAGAGATACAGCAACACGTGGGTCAGTCGGACCCACAGGCACCGCCACCCGCCCACTCTTCCATGTAATAGGGTATCTGTGCACTGCAGGTTTCTTCAACATTATGCACTTTGAGGGGCTAATGTTTCAATGGTTACGATTACGGGACAGTGATCTGTCGGCAGAAGTCATTGTTGGCAGAGATATCCCAACAAAGCTTCTGGGGACAGAGTGCAGCCACACAGAAAAGCCAATCAGGAGAGTGCTCTGTTCTGTTGACAGAGTGGCTGGGGTGCCTGGCTGTTCTCAATTAAACAGGCACCAGGAAGCACAGCAAATGGGGGTGCCCGTTGTTCTGGTGCCCTGTGTGTTGAGGGAAGAACAACAAGAAGTCTTGTGGCACCTTATAGACTAACAGATATTTTGGAGCATAAGCTTTCGTAGGCAAAGACCCATTTCATCTGATGAAGCAGGCCTTTGCCCATGAAAGCTTATGCTCCAAAATATCTGTTAGTCTATAAGGTGTCACAAGAGGTCTTGTTCTCAAAGCTACAGACTAACAGGGCTACCTCTCTGATACTTGTTGATTGAAGGCTCCCCCCCCCACACACACACAGCATCCACACAGCTTTTTTCGTTGACGGAATCTGTCAATAGCAGTGTTATGCCTTGTGACAGACAGAATGCTGCCAGCAAAAGTGCTGAGTTTTGTTGACAAAACACATGTTGTGTATGGATGTTCTACCAGTTCTATCAACAAAACTGAGGTTTTGTTGGAAAAACTCGCTAGTGTAACCTTAGCCAATAACAACAGAGAGGAAGCCATGCTAGTCTATACACTATCAAAACAAAAAGCAGTCAAGTAACACTTTAAAGACGAGCAAAAAAGTTTATTAGGTGAGCTTTCATGGGACAGACCATAGCCAGACCAGAACAGACTCAATATTTAAGGCACAGAGAACCAAAAACAGTAAGCAAGGAGGACAAATCAGAAAAAGATAATCAAGGTGAGCAAATCTCCACTCTGGCTATGGTCTGTTCTACGAAAGCTCACCTAATAAACTCTTTTGCTCGTCTTTAAAGTGCTACTTGACTGCTTTTTGTTTTCATAGCCAATAAGTAATGCCTGAAAATTGCATTGTTCTGATTTATGGCCACAACACTGCAAAAGAAGCCTTCAGGTGAGCTGATAATAACTGCTTTGTTCACACACATTCTTTTTCAACCTTCAAAAGGGAGCTGAGTTGGCAGACTTGGAGTAATTATTTTGAGGGAAAAGCCTTCTTACCTTAAATTATCCTGTTGGCTGTATGAACACTTTCCAAAAACAAACAAACAAACAAAACCTGTGGACAAGCCCTTAGTGATAACTTACATAATCCTTACCATTTCTACAGAACTGTCCACCAGAAGTGGTCAAATCCCATTACAAATGAGGTTACAATCTTTTCCTTTTTCACAGATGGGGAAACTAAAATGCAGAGAAGTGACTTGGCCATGGTTAGCATTTCAGTGTGAGAGCCAGCAATAGTCACCCAAGGCTCCTGAGTTCAGTTCTTGGGCTCCCCCCCAGCTCCCCCCCAAGCTGCCAGTTTTACAGTTGTCGCAACAAGCCAAATTTGAAGACTGAAGTAAGGAAAATTCAAAGCTAGATTTATGGGTTTTAGGGAAGGTCAGATGACATGATCAGAGCGTTTTCTTCTAGCTTCAGAAAGTATGGAAAAAACAAAAACCATGACTTGGGAAAAGAAGTTGGTGAGTGCGAGAGCACTGGGTTTCAACCTCTTTCTCGTATGCACGTCTCTAAAGTACTTCACATGGAGATGGACCTCTGCTGCAAGTCTTAGCCATCATAGGTGTGGACTTTCAAAAGTGCAGGGTGTGCCCCGTCACACTCCCACCCACCTCTTCCTGTCCTGCTCCACGCTTGCAGATTTGGAATAAAGTGTTTATGTAAAAAAATGACTTTTATCAAGTCTCGAGACTTTTAGTTACACAAAATGGGTAGAGGCCTGGAATCATTTGAAAAAAGGAAATTAAGAAACAACTACATTAAGGCAGAGCAATTGGAAAAATGTAACAATGATTGCTGGGGGCAGCAACCACTGGAGAGGCGAGGGGCGAAGACAGGGTCTCAATTTCTCCCTCAATGTTCCTGCTAGTGAAGGAGATCTGTTGTGGCAAGCATAGTTTCCTGTGCATTTGGCGACTAGCGGGCCAGGGGCTATGCCTAATTGATATGATGGAGTCAAAACGTTAGTTTAATCTTCACAGAGCCCTGGACATTCAGTGGCAGATTTAAGGGTGACAGTTCTGAAACAAAAAAATCTCAAAAATCAAATGGAGAGAGAAATCTCTGAGCTGCAATTTATTTGCAAATTTGACTCCATTGCCCATGGATTAAACAGAGACTGGGTGTGGCTCGCAGTTTACAAAGGCAGTTTCTCTGCTCTGGGTGCTAATATCTCCCCATTAGACTCTGACAAAGGCTCACATCCCTGTCTGATCTGACTTGTTTTTTCCTCTTTTGATAAGTGCTGCTGATACTGAACCATTTCCACCTTGCTGAATAGACCTTGTCAGCTCTGGTCCTCCCTCTTACTGGGACCCCACTCTTTAAATACCCCTCTGAAACCAGCCCCCCCCACACTCATGCATCTGATGAAGCAGGTCTTTGCCCATGAAAGCTTATGCTCCAAAATATCCCTTAGTCTATAAGGTGCCACAAGACTTCTTGTTGTTCACAGAGCAGTTAAGGATGAAACTGCAATTAAAACCACAAAGGATATATAAGAGAGTTGGGTTCTCTCCTGTTGCTAGTCTTTTTCTGTTCTGTCAAAAGGAAGCACGAAGCATCTAACAACATTTTAAAAACCTTAACATATTTGGAATTGATATTTTTCCATCCCTCTTATTTCTTATGTTCTTCTCATCTAGATCTATTTTTATGCAATGAATGGTTCCTGATTTTGACAGAACAAACAGGTAATGCTGGAGAACAGATACATTTTTGTAGGAGGGAGGCATATTCCCCATCCACACTGAGGCTTATTATGCTGTTAGATGTATGTGCACCTAGTCACTAAGGTAGTAACAGTACAGGATCAGTGCTCTTTACAGAAGTCACAATAGCAATATTGATGTAGGAATCTGGACCAGAATTTTCAAATTTAGGCTCTAAATTATGGTGTCTTGATTTTCAGGCATGCTGAGCACCTGTGTAAAATTAAAGAACCAAACCTTTAAAAAATGTAAACTAATAGAACTTCTTTAGGCAATCACATTTTATCCTTTGTCAATTTCAGATATTTTACTTACATCTGAAGTTAGCCAGTCATATATCACTGTTCAGTTGGTCCGATATATTTGTGATACATAGTAATGCTCCCAATATTCAAAAGTTATTAACATACAGGTTACATCTACACTAGCAAGTTCACTCAAAAGATTTTTTGAAAAGGGAGCTCTTTCGAAAAAGCCCATGGAGTATCTACACACAAAAGTGTTCTTCTGAAAGTAAATTGAAAGAATGTGGTGCTCCTTTCAAAATCCTTCTTCCTTTCCCGTTTCTGGAAGAGCACCTCCTTTTGCAAGCTTATTTTGAAAGAAAATGTGTGTAGATTCTCTGCAGGGCTCTTATTTTGAATGAACAGTCTTCATTTTCAATCCCTGGCCTGTTCTTTTGAAAGAGTGGGGGCTGTATGGACGGTCTCTTTTGCAACAGCAGATCACTCTTTTGATCTGCTTTTTTGTGTGTGGATGCACTCTTTTGAAAGAAGCTATTTCGGAAGAGATCTTCCGGAAGAACTTCTTTCAAAAGATTTCTGTAGTGTACACATAGCCACAGGCTGTGGCCACACTACCCTCTCCTTTTGGAGGGTGCATGCTAAAGAGCCACTTCGGTAGATGCTAATAAGGCGCTGCCATGAATACGCAGCTTCTCATTAGCACAATGGTGGCTGTGTGTACTTCGAAAGTGCTGATTCTGAAATGACCCCCTCATTTAGAAAATCAATTCTTCCTATTTGGTTTTGGGAAGAAGGAGCTTTTGAAATCAGGCGAGTTGTTTCAAAAGGCCCCTGGCTATATGGGCAGCATGCATTTCGAAACCAGCACTTTCGAAGCATGCATGGCTGCCATTTTGCTAATGAGGTGCTGCATATTCATGAAAGTGCCTCATTAGCATCTGTTGAAGTGGCTCATTAGCCACAGCGATTACCAATGAACAGATAAAGATCAAACTACTAAGTCCTATATTCTACAAATCTTTACTTACCTGAATAATTTGGTAGAAGGGAACAACACGCTTGAGTAAGGATTACATCTCTAGATAGGTTTGGAAAATCTCCAAACAGTTACTGCCCCAAATGACTGAAGGGTAGTGAATATTGTACTCAGGAATAAAATGGTTCTTGTGAGAATTACAGACCACAAAGCCTTACCCTGTACCTGGCAGATTTGATGAGCACTTGCAAACTAAATAATAAAGCACTTGAAGATCATTATCTGATATCCTCTAGCCAACAGGATTTCTGCTAATGAAAATAATGTCTCAGTCTTCTCTTATAAGGTTTCATAAAAGTTGTAGATAAAGACAAACCACTTGACAATTTGTTTAGAGTTTGACAAGTTCCCTTAGGAAAAGACTGTCGGAGTAGCTAAGCAATCATGGGCTGGGAGGTGAAGTAGTTCATTGATCAAAAGCAGTCTAGAAGAACAAAAGTAGGATTGCAAGATCAATTTTCATCACGGCAAAAAGTAAATAGCCGTCTGACTCAAGGTTCTGTAGTAAGTCCTGTGTAGTCATATGTATATTTTAGAGAGTGTGTCTGTGCTATATTTGTTCAAGAACTCCTAACCCATAAGAGCACTGACCACAAAATCTGGCATGCAACTTCTTACCCTAACTTAAACCAAGGTCAAGGGTTGGTTGTGCCTGGGTAGTGAGAAGTGACCAAACACCAGTTTTCCAGAACATGGAAAGGGATGGGTCTCAAGAGCCAGGACAACATACTTCAGATTCACCACTGGGGGAAGCAAACACAGGCAACAGCAATTCTGCACAGTAACCACTGGGGGCAGCCTCAGCAGGAACACAGTGGCTACATGGAGACCTGACTCTCCACCCTGCTGGCCACTGGACAGACAAGTGTCCCTCTGCCAATCCTGCACCAACACTCATCAGGGACTCCCCGCGACCACAACAAGAGGCCAGGAACCCTTGTCCGGCCCATATCCTCTCCTCTCCCCCCGAACGCTGGGGCCAGGAACCCTGTCCCTCTTCCTCCAACCTCAAACTTGGCTAGGCAATATGCCTAGCCAGCCCTGGCCCCAGCCCCCTCCTCCCTCCCCAGGCTCACACTGGGACTGGGCCTAGCACTGTGGCTTTGCCCGGCTCAGCCCTGCTGCTCATCTGAGGGCTGGGCCCAGTGTTGGGGCCAGGCCACAACCTCTTTGCCCCCTGTCCCTGGAGTTTCAGCAGGGGCTGGGCCCAGCATCCTTGGCCTTGGGGTGGAGGCTAGTCAGGGAGCTGTGGTCCGACAGCCCCAAACACAGGCCATGCAGCCCATATAGCCTTCCCCCATCCCTCTCCCACCAAGGAGAGGCAGGGTGGGGCCAGGACCTGAGCAACACCAAGTACATCTTCTAGTTTAATATATTTATTAAAACCCTGGAAAAGATGAAATGGATAATAGGGTATCAATTATTTAGGTAAAATAAGGACCAGAGAGGACTGTAAAGAACTTCACAGAGACCTCAACAAGATATATGAATGGGTGATATGAAGGCAAATGGGGTTTGATGTTGACAAATGCAAAGTATACAAGTGCAGGTGACAATGTAAACTACTCTGGTATCTCAGAAGGTTCTAACTTAACTGTGGCAATGGAGGAAAGGATTCTGAGCATCCCTGTAGACATTTCAAGAAAGACTTCTGCCCAATGTGTAGCAGCAGTCAAAACTACAGATGATTTTAGACTGCATAAGGCATGGGGTGGAGAATGGCAGAGAAAGTATTTTAATCCTTTTAAATAAATCAGAGCTGCAGAGAAGACTGATGAGAATAACGTGTGAGGCAAGGGAAAACTCATGTGAGGAGCGATTGAAATGAATGGAATTATTTAAGTTAGAACCAAGACAAATGGGAGAGTACATGTTAGAAGTATATAAAATAATGAACAGTGCTTCAATTCTTCCTGTCTCCTAACATAAAAGGAAGGACACATTTAATGAAATTAAAAAGTAGCAAATTTAAGAACTGATACTAGGAAACATTTTTTTCATGCTGACACATAACTGGACTGAAACTCACTGCTCCTGGACATGATTGAGGCCAAGAATTTGGTAGGATTCAAAAATGGATTGGATTGGATTGGATGTTTATACAGATCAGAATCTCCTGAGTTATCATAAGAAATAGCAAAAATTCTGAGAGGGATTTTAATCTTCATGCTTCAAGGTTTAAGCCACTCTAATGACCAAAGCTCAAGATGAAAGCTAGTGGAGGGCAGATTTCCCACTTCTGAAGCATCTAGTTCTAGCACAATACTGGACTAAATGGACCTCATTTCTGATTTGATATTACAATTCCTAAATTCCTAAAACTGAATCCTAAGTAAGATGCAAAAGATACTATTTAATGCAGTTTGAGAATAAAAGGCCTGAAATTCTATTCTAAACAAACTCACCTACATACTTCAGTAATAGCATGTTTAAGGCCATGCAAGTTAATGGGACCACTCATAGGTGTAAAGTTAGGCACAGACATAACTGGTAGGATTGGGTCCAATACTTGTTCCTTCTTTTCAGTTACAAAATTATGCAATATAGGTGGGGATAGTGTTCAGTTTTTCTTTATGAATTTCTTCCTACTTTAATATTCACAGGATATGCAGTTTCCTGACATTCAAGGAGAAGATTTTCTAATTTTCCTTGCATTGTATGTTTAAGAATGTTTCCATATTTTAGCATAACACCTTATGGGGGCTCTAAATACATGAGACGGACAATTGTTTATCCAACATACTGGTGTAGAGAATATTTTCATACATTCATTATGCTGATTTTTGTGACACGTTTTTAAGACATTGCTTTTGGCTGAATTGGTGTGGTTCCACTGTGCCAGAGAAGAGATGAATATGGAAATCCAAGTTGTGGGTGTGAGCTCTTATGCACAGTTCTTGGCCTTGTGTGGTATGAAGCTTCTGAGCAGCATGCAGGAGAAAATATGGTGGGGTAAGGCATGTGTGTCCTTCCACCCTTCACCTCCACCCCTGCAGAGGTCATCTCAGTCACTGGGAGTCTAGTTACTATGCAAAACAGTGCTTTTTAGAAATCAAGTTAGGTGACTTGAATGAATTAAGACATTCGGAAACATCTAATTACATAGTTTAGCATCTTTACAATCACATTAGCTAGTTTGGAAATCCAAATTTTCTCCACAATTGTGCTATTTTTGGGGAGGGTGCAGGGGAGAAAATTTCTTCCTACTGTAACACTGTGCATTTCCTCAGTACATGGTCCAGTTCTACAGGATGACAGGTGTGTTTTCTTCCTCTTTCGATTGCTTAGAATATACATGATTTCAAGTGTAAGATTCACTCTGTTCTCAGTTAAATTAGCCATAAGTAGGACTTTCACAATAGTAAAATAATATTATATTTGCTGTATAAGTGTAATTCTCTTTGTCTGCCAGGTCAACTAGATGCATTGTTATACTCTGGTGCATCTTAAAGGATAACTTAGATGTTGCAGGAGAAGAGTAGAATGTCATTAATCATAGAATCATAGAACACTAGGACCGGAAGGGGCCTCGAGAGGCCATCGAGTCCAGTCCCCTGCCCCGACGGCAGGACCGACCACTATCTACACCATCCCTGATAGACATCTATCTAATCTGTTCTTAAATATCTCCAGTGAGGGAGATTCCACAACCTCCCTTGGCAACTTATTCCAGTACTTTACCACCCTGACAGTTAGGAACTTTTTCCTAATGTCCAACCTAAACTTCCCTTGCTGCAGCTTAAGTCCATTGCCTCTTGTTCTCTCCTCAGAGGCCAAGAAGAACAAGTTTTCTCCCTCCTCCTTATGATACCCTTTAAGATATCTGAAAACCGCTATCATGTCCCACCTCAATCTTCTCTTTTCCAAGCTAAACAAGCCCAATTCTTTCAGCCTTTCTTCATAAGTCATGTTCTCCAGACCTTTTAACATTCTAGTTGCTCTTCTCTGAACCTTCTTTAATTTCTCCACATTTTTCTTGAATTGGGGTGCCCAGAACTGGACACAATATTCCAGCTGAGGCCTAACCAGCGCAGAGTAGAGCGGAAGAATGATTTCTCGTGTCTTGTTCACAACACACCTGCTAATGCATCCCAGAATTATGTTTGCTTTTTTTGCAACAGCATCACACTGTTGACTCATATTTAACTTGTGATCTACTAGAACCCCTAGATCACTTTCTGCTGTACTCCTTCCTAGACAGTCTTTTCCCATTCTGTATGTGTGAAACAGATTATTCCTTCCTAAGTGCAGCACCTTACATTTATCTTTATTAAACTTCATCCTGTTTACTTCAGCCCATTTCTCCAATTTATCTAGATCATTCTGAATTATGACCCTATCCTCCAAGGTAGCTGCAACCCCTCCCAGCTTGGTATCATCTGCAAACTTAATAAGCGTACTTTCTATGCCAATATCCAAATCATTAATGAAGATATTGAACAGAACTGGTCCCAAAACAGACCCCTGCGGAACCCCACTTGTTATGCTTTTCCAGCAGGATTGAGCACCATTAACAACTACTCTCTGGGTACGATTAGCCAGCCAGTTATGCACCCACCTTATTGCAGCCCCATTTAAGTTGGACTTGCCTAGTTTGTCGATAAGAATATTATGCGAGACCGTATCAAATGCTTTACTAAAGTCTAGGTATACCACATCCACTGCTTCTCCCTTACCTACGAGTCTCGTTATCGTGTCAAAAAAAGCTATCAGGTTGGTTTGAAATGATTTGTTTTTTACAAAACCATGCTGGCTGTTCCCTATCACTTTACTACCTTCTAAGTGCTTGCAGATGACTTCCTTAACTACCTTCTCCATTACCTTTCCTGGCACAGAAGTTAAGCTGACTGGCCTGTAATTTCCTGGGTTGTTCTTGTTCCCCTTTTTGTAGATTGGCACTATATTTGCCCTCTTCCAGTCTTCTGCAATCTCTCCTGTCTCCCATGACTTTCCAAAAATGAGAGCTAACGGCTCAGCTACCTCTTCTATCAGCTCCTTGAGGATTCTAGGATGCATTTCATCAGGCCCTGGTGACTTGCAGACATCTAATTTTTCCAAATGGTTTTTAACTTGTTCTTTTTTTATTTCAAAAACTAACTCTACCCCTTTTCCACCAGCATTCTCTATGTCAGGCATAATAACAGATACATACTTGGTTCATGCAAGTTTTGACTAGTTTGTGTCAAAACTGAACAAGCTTGCTACCGTAATAGTAACAACAGAGTTCTAACACAACACACATAATCAACTTCTGTTATGCAATGGGAAGAAGCAGACATTTCTAGGGATACTGGATTCTTTTTTCAAGCAAACAACTACGAAAACTTTAGAAACAATTATCCACAGCTATGTTCATGGCAACCTCAAACAATAATTATTTAATCTGCAGTTAAAGAGACATTGTCAACCTAGATCATATTTTGAAAATTTTGTGACTATTCTTAAAACAATTATCATCAAAGCTTATTATAACGGAAAGTGAAAGTATTTTGCTCTGCCCTTCTGATGTATTTCATTTTTTTTGCTTTTGACAAGCATCAGTTTTACTCTTATCCCATACAAATCCCAATCCTGCAACTAATTAAGCAATTGAATAACTTTTTCTATGAATAATCCCATGAAAGTCCCCCACCGTGCTTCTTCTACACCCTTGCTCCACCTGACCTCTTCCACCAACTGAGGCAGCCAAGGAGAATAGTGGGTTTGGGGGTCCAGCACAATCAAGAGGGGTCCTGCCCACTGGCATAACTAGGAAAGGAAGAGTGGACCCAGATTTAAGGTGGCTGGGCAATGATGGGAGGCAGTGTAGAGGGATGGAGGATCCTGGGAAGAGGCAGGAAGAATCAGGTGTGCAGGAAGAATCCAGTGCCATAGAGAGGGGAGGGGAGGGGAGAGGAGGAGAGGGAAGGGGAGGAATAAGGTGCTCTGGAGGGTGGCAGGAAGTGGAGGGTATACAAGAGTGATCTGGGGCCCTGGCTAGAGGGGGCAGCAGCAATGAGGGACCTGCTTCCCTTCAACCTCCCTCTTAGTGCTCAGCAGGCATCCAGGGCATACAGGTTGCAGGGCACACCCATGGGGCACAGAGGGACCCTGCCACTGTTCCCTGTAAGCTGAGCACTTGGGCAGCTGCCCAGGACAGATTCAGGTGCCGCCCAGCTGATCAGCAGAGTGCCCACAGCTGCTCATAACTGGCAGCATGTGTTTCTATTGGTGGTGCACCTCTGCACACGCCTCGATACATGTAACAAAATTTGTTCTGTCTGAGAATGGAAAAAACGAGAGGGAACGCTGGACCCCACCAGAGCTTGCGCTCCACCCATCCCTCCCCACTTCAGAGTCTGCCGTCCCTGCCGCAGCTCTCTCTTGCAGATGTGCTGCGGTGTGCTTCCCCAGTTTAACCTGAGTGCTAACCCTGCCTAGATCTTCACCTTTGAGGGGCATCGCCCCGGCAAGAGAGGGCAGGAGCAATGGGAGAGAAGAGCAAGAGAGATCTGGTGTCTGGAGGAGGGGCAGGAAGTAGAGGGGGCACAGAAGGGATCCAGGGACCTGGCATGAGGGAGCAGGAGGAATGGGGGAACTGCTTCCCCCCATCCCTCTCATTGCTCAGCAGGCAGCCCTGCTTCATCACTCTCCTGCTGGCACTTCTGCCCCGGTTTCCGACCCTAGCACTAGCCTTGCCCAGACCTGCTCCTATGAGACGCATTCCCTGGGGCTGGCGCAGCGGCTGCAGACCAGGGCAGCAGCACATGGCATGCCAGCAGGAGAGCCATGCGGCCAGACTGATGGACAGCCAGCTAGAGTCAAGAGTCCCAGCCAGTGTGTTCAGGGGGCTCCAGCCCTGATTTGGGTGGGCCTGGATGACAAGTGGCTGGGCCATGGCCCACTCACGTCTGCCCCTTGTCTGGCTGCTCCTTGCATTCACCAGCAGCAGTAGGGGAAGTGGAGAAAGGCAGCCCCAGCTTGCATTGCTCTCTCATCTGCGACATTCTGATTTCTGCCAGGGAATGTGGGGCTGCTCCTGCCCTCCGCCCAAGTGATGTGGCCAGAAAGCAGTGTGAGTTGGGGCTGCCTTACTGTGCTTTCCCCACCTCTGCAGGTGGACCCCCTACTAGTTCCACACTGGCTGCTGGCTCGCCCCTCCTGCCCAAGGTGTTTGGGGTGCACATGACCCCTCCTGTCCCATGCATCACCCCATCTGGCCTTATTGTTTTTGCTTACAGCATGTGTCAACATGATTTTCTGAAGCTTCTTTTTTCTGTATTATTAGACAATATTTGCCTGCAGTTGAGTCACACAGTTCTTCTTTGTCAAATCAAGGTAGCACTTCGACCCGTTTGTCATTACTTATCTTAGATCAGCAGTTGCATGAAGAGTAGCTGGCTAAAGCAGAAACTGGGCAAGACTGAGGTGGTGCTGTTAGGAAGAAGGGTTGTGAGCATTGTATCTTGGACTTGTGAACTCAGAATAGTACTTAACAATATAGAGGGTCTCTGAATGGGTGTGGTCTCTGAATGAAATCAAGTATGGAGACAGCAGCTGAGGGAAATGATGGGAGAAAAATTGCTATGGACAAATGGTAGTGAAGGGTAAGAAAATAAGTGATGGAGCAGTTTTGTTATATTACTTCCTCTCCTTCTGTGTTAAGCTTGTCTATGTAGGTTGTAAGCTTTTCAGGACAGGGACTGTCCAGGTCTACACTAGACAATGTTGATTGTAGATATGCAATTCCAGCTATGGCAACTGTGTGGCTGGAATCAACTTATCTACAATCAACTTACCTGGCTGTCCTCACTGATGGACGTTGATGGGAGATTGAGGAGTACAGGGGCCTACTGTCAGCCTCTGATAGTTTGATTTCATACATCCTCCCTACGCATGCAAAATTAAACCCCAGTTCATCCGGGTAATAGAGACATACCCTTACTCTGTGTTTTCATGTCTACTCTATGTAGCCCAGTCTTGGTTGGTCCTTAGGAGCTACAGTAATAAACATGATAATGATGCATTAAGGTGCCCATAAGAGAAGAGGGAGTTCCAGTAGGGAAAAGGCTCAAGGACTGCATAGAAAGAGAGAGAGGGAGAAAGCTGAAGAAGCCTCCTTGTTTTGATACAAAAATGATCTGTGTGTGTGCAGTATTATAGTTGTTACATAGAAGTTAGGCAAGCAAAGTTAAAGTTAACACTAGTTATCCAGTGACCACCAAGAAAGGGGGAAGCGCTGTTAATTTATCCACATTACACCTAATGTGAAAGCACCTTAACTTTTGTGTTTCTTAACATTTAAATATGCAGTTTTCTTGCTGAACCATCTGTAGCTAATGCAGCTGTTAACTTTGCAATGCCAGGTAGAAAAGGAGCCCAGATATAAGTGTTTCAGATGCTGCTGCTGGTATATATCCTACATCCACAAAGAAAGACCACCACCTCTTGCACACCATCAAGTATAGAAATTTGGAAAAGGATCATATAATAGTTTAGGAGATAAACATAATGTGATACACATTTGCAAAGTGCTATCTAGGTTACTACACTGCTTTCTATGTGCAGATCACAGCAGAACAGTCCCAAAGTGAAGAAAAGAGTTACAAAACAAATTCAACAATGCAAATGATCTTATTCTTCCCCCCACCCCCAGTCACTCTCCATTTGGATGATTTGTATAAAACACATTTCTTCCTATTTATTCGTTCATTTCAGACTTTCTCAGCTCATTTTTTGGCTTGCTCACTCTAAGAAAATTGTCCCCCTGAGAGCCACATTGCACAGTTGTGAATGTTTGCATTTCCTCAACTCATGTCCATTTCCTTGAATTTCCCACTCCAAATACAAATGCTTGAACCATAAAGCCCCAGACATCTTAGAAATTGTCCATACTTGAATTCCCCCCGCTCCTTTTTTTCTTTCTGGCAAAACAAAAGACATCCCCAACGACATGAAGTCCTTAAATGGAAATGCTTCACGCTTAATGGCTGAGCTGTCATCCTCTTAAGATCTTTTTTATCTTTCCTCAGTTACCCTGAGCAGCTAACATTGCACTTCACATTCAACCCTATCAGAAACCAGCAGAAAAACCGAGTCTGTTCTGGTATGGCTATGATTTGAAGAAGTGGGTCTCTCCCACCAAAGCTCATCACCTAATAAATTATTTTGTTAGTCTTTAAAGTGCTACTGGACTGCTGATTTTTTGTTTTTTTTTTCAGCAGAAAAAGAAGTTCTCACTCTTAAAAGTTGTTTCCACACGCCCCACCCTTCCCCCAGCAGCTTCTACTTGTATTGTCCTCCTCTCCCATTCCTCCAGCTTTTTGAGGGTGGGGGAGAAAAGGAAGGAAGGAAACATGTCTTAGAACCTCTCTCCCGAGCATTGTCTTAAACAAGGGCCCTGTGAGCGGGCAGAGCTTTGTAGGGATGAGGGCTGCAGAGATTGGCAGGTCTGATCCGAGACGATGGAAACAGGAAGAGGTCGCTCACCTGTCAGAATCCCGCATGGGACTGCCACACCTCGGCTTCTGCTGCGGAGGGGCTGCGTGTCCATGGCTGCAGTGGCAGGGCTAGCCCGTGAAGGAGGACAGCAGATCCCCTGCGCTGGCTGGGTCGTTCACACGGTGCCTGTTAGAGAGACGAGCTCACAGCGCTGGAGCTGCCTCTGGTCCCCTCTGCATCTGCAGCAGCCGTGCGAGGCATTTCCTGTTTGCTGAGTTCTTTTCACATCAAGAGAAGCGTGCCCCCGCCACGCACCCTCCTTCCCAAGCCCTAATGGCCCCCGAGCCTTTGAAACCCCCCGCGCGGCAAGAGCCAGGAGCCGAGAGACATGTACAAATAAAGCCCGATCTCACCGATCTCAGGGTTTAGGCAGAGGTCTCCAGGGAGCACAGCGAGCCTTAAAGAGACACGGGCACTTTTAGAGTTCATGGGTGTCTCCTGCCGGCCAGCCCTCACTCAGGACAGGCGTGGGAGAGGGGGGCAGAACTGCATGCCTGGCTCAGGATTGCAACCGGTGTGTCATTGTAGTGTGCCCCTTCCTCCCTCCCAGCACGTGAAACGAATTGAAGTGATGTGTGTTTAATCCAGTTTACAAGACCCTTCCAGGCTGAGAGCAGCCTTTGTTGGGCCAGTTTTATTTCACTTACATCATGCTTTAAAAATGTGTATGTGCTGTACCACAGTCCTAAAGTTGCCTAAGTTGTAGGAGAACACCAGGGAAATTTCCCCTCCCCCACTGAACTACATGTTGCTGGGACCTACGTTTTCAATGACTTCTCAGATCCAGGATGCATTTCCTCCATGCATGGGTCTGTGGTTGCATGTGTTTTGCTTTATCGTTAGAGGACAAGACAAAAATTACCTCTGCCCACAACTTCCGAACACTTTTGTGGTTCCTTCCATTCTCTCTCAGATATTTCACACATTAATCACTGAATAAGCCATAGGAATAATGCTGAGCTAACTTCAGAGTGAGTAGTGTTTGTCCTCAGGATCTTTTAAACTCACTGCAAATGTGCCTGGCAATATTTATTCTTTTCTAATGTTTCAGAGATATATCCAGTTTGTGTTATATTCCCTTCAAAAATTACTCAAAGTTTCATCTCAAGTATACTACCCAGTTATTGTATTACCTTTTGCAAAATAAAATTGAAATTGTGTGTTGCTGCACTATTGCAAGAAAAGAGTTCAAAACGCTATTCCAAGTACTCAGTGACTGTACATTTTTACTGAATTCTTTGCTTTTTGAGCTGGAGTCAGGATTTCAGTGACTAATCAGAAGTTCTTGGAATTTTCTATTGTTCCTGTAAAATATGACCAGTAATGATCACTAGCTACAGCTAAAATGTTTTTCTATTTTGGCCTTAGATGTTAAGAGAACAACTGAATATACTTCCTATAAGCAAAATATATGGATATACAGATTTTCTGAAGATTGAACTTGTTTGGGGCTAAATTTATCAATGCAGGTCTGATCCTGTGAAAATTTGTGCACGTTTACCTCTGCACATGAGCAGTCCTGTTTACTTCAGTGGGACTACTCACAGTTCATAAAGCTCAGCAGTAGATGTTTTTTCAGGATCAGAATCTTAGATAATGTTGTCACTGTAAGAAACCTAATTATAACTTCTTCTGCAAGTACAAGGATTATGCATAAAATTAAACAAGTCAAGTCTAATCTCAAGCAAGTAAGTGAGTATATGCAAAAAAGTTAGGAAAATTTTAAATTCTCCTAATAAAGTCTTAAATATTTTTGATTATACCATATCAGTTAGAATGAAAAGATTAGCTCTGAGTGTTTTGTGCAAAACAAATATTTTCTTTTTAAAAATCTTTTTTTTATTGCTTTCTTATCTTTACATACAAAGTAACTTTGGGGAACCATCTCTCCCTTTTACAAAATATCAGAAGATTTCTTTCCATTTCTTTGTGTTTCAGGCACAAGCAGAAAGGGATGAATGTATTTTGTACCATGCCATCAAACTTCAATTTGTTCTTTTTACTCTCTTAATAAGAATAAGTTTTCTTTATTATTTATGTGGTAGGATTTTCACATGCAATAGACCAAAGGGATTACATCTGGTGCTTCAATTCATTTGTTTGTTGAGTCCTTTTCCCCCCATTGTTTTCTGTACTACTCTATTGCTACTGAGTCATCTACTTTTGCGTAGTGAGCGCACTACACTGAATACCCCAGTCACTGTTGTCTGTTGCTCATGGCACTCTGTTTTAATTCTCTGGAGTACTATAGCCCTGCTTTTAACTAAGGTTTTGGGGTTTTTTTTTATAACACAGATATTGTACGAGACCCAACCAAGAATCAAATGTCCCTTTTTGGAACATATTAACTGATATAACAATAGCAATCTAAAGATCAGCTATTTGCTGTGTAGCTGCGTTGGTCCTGGGATATAAGGGAGACAAGGAAAGTAAGGTGATATCTTTTAATAGGCCAATTTGTGTTAGTGGAAGGTAGAAGCTTTTGATGTTGGTCCAGTAAAAGATATCACCACACTTACTTTGTCTAAATGGAAGATCATGAACAGTTGTATTTGGATACACATTCATGGAATTAGATGAAAGCTATGTTGATTTAGTGATGCAAGTGCTACAGCTTCTGTACACCACAAAGCCTAATCCTGCATCAGTAAAATCAATGGAGCTTTGCCATTGACTTAGATGGAAGTAGGACTGAGGATTTGATGACAGAACTTGAGAAAAATCATGTTTACTAATCTGTATTTTAAGGATGGTATCCCTAAAAATATCCATGTAATACAGGCTAATGCAAGCCTTATGGGTTCATTTATGGGATTGCTGCATACAATCTAGACAAAGTTATATGAATTGAGGACAGAAATATGAGCTAGTGAGTTATTTTTTATTTATGTTTAAAATCTGCATTCTAGTTGTATAGCCATTTTGCATCATTTTAGCCATTAAAGTCTTTCTTGTAAATAGCTACCTAAGTATGCTTTAAAACAAAATCTAGTTATTCCTCAGGCATTTTCCAATCTTTCATAAAGTATTTAGATAACTGAGAACTGCTCTTTGTATTTTAAGCGTTTGAAGAAACATTATGTAATTCATAACAATAATTTATCAAAATTAGTAATAAGACAGTAGGTGTGACTGGCCTCTGCAGGGTTGTTGCATTCTGGTGTGATTTTGTTGGTACTTTGCACCCACAGTAGTGCTCTCTGGTTCTTTAAAGCTATTTGGATGCAGAAAAAGGTGAGTGTGAGGGTACAATAATCCCATTTTAAAATGTACTTTTTCTCCTTCTTTCTGTCCCAAAATATTCAAAAGCAGTAGTCCACACTGTAATGCTGGCAGATCAGGTGCCAGCTCATGCCAGGCCCCTGGGCCTCAATGTACACTGACTGGATACACAGCTGGAAAACACTCTGGCTCACCAGTGTGTTCATATTGTTAAAATAGATATTAGAGTGCTAAAAATGTGTTTAGCTTTTAAAATTTATGAGATGCTTTTAAGTTACTGCCCCTATTAATTTTATTTATAACACCCTTAGCCCATATTGTAAGGTACTACTTAAGCGTTTGCTCTAAACCTGTAAACCACCACAATTACGAGAGAAGCATTACCAAGTTCTGCACCACAAGAGGGGTTATTTCCTCTCCAACCAAAAGAAGGTGGTAGTGTGATGTTAAGGTTTAAGTTTTTTTTTTCCCCATCATGTGCATCCTCAGAAAAAGTTGAAACTCCTACAGTAACATGAACTTCTCCATATTGCATGTATATTAAAAACAAAAAATATTACTTCACTATAGGAGCCATAGCTTGTGCATTTATTAATTTATAAGAAGTGTAACCCACTAGGGCTAAAGTATGGCTTTGCCACAAACCTTCAGTGAAGAGGAGGGTATTGTTACTCCTTAACAGGGATTTGAGGCAGCTCCTCTCCACTGACTTTAATGGAGCAATGGCAGTTTATACCAGCTGAAAACCTACCCCATGGAGACACAGTTTATTTCCAATTGCATTCCTTATCTGGGGGAGGAGAAGGATGAATCTTCTCTTACCCCACATATGGTGCAGTTTATTACGATATTTTTGCTGGCTCCAGCACTTAGGGAGAGAGGCCTTGTCTCTACCCATTCTCTCGTCACCTTACTTACCACCCTACACTAGTGTCTGCAATCAGAACTTCATTAACAGAGCTGTCTATGTAGGACCTAGAATAGGATGCAGTTCAATGTTCCATAGTTTTGTCAGTTCTGAATAGCTAACAGAAGTAAATCTGAAACTTTGTAAAGGATGTAGCTCTTACTGAATGCATGGGAGAGGAGAAATGATGATTGAGATGGGGCCTTTTTCATAGTTTCATGGTGGCATATTCTAAAAAGAGCTGGAGTGGCTCATGATCATGAATGCCAATCTCAGGGCAGACAGCTAAAAACAGACAGAAACTCCAAATTTGTTGTATGTTCTATAATTAGATGTCACCAACCCAGTAACAAATGATAACTCCTCAAGCACTACACGATGGAGTCAGAGAGAGCCTCTTGGGCATTCTAGGCTATCCTCCCTCATAGGTAAGTTGGATTGCGTGGTAGCTGGTCACTTTACACCAAGGCTACGTCTATACTAGCACACTATGTCAAAGTAGTCTATTTCGAAGTAAGGACATCGAAATAGGCTACTTCGACATGTATTGTCTACACGTCCTCCAGGGCTGGTGCCGTCAACGTTCCACATCGAACTAGCGACGGGGAATATCGAAAGGAGCTGCCCCGGAAGGAAATGTGGAGTGTCCACACACACAAGTGCTCCCCATCAAAATAAGGGGCCAGCAAAGCCCCTAGCCACTCCCTTAAAGGGCCCCTCCCAGACACACTTGCCCTGCATAGCACGAGATCCACAGAGTCAACAACCAGTTGTAGATCCTGTGCACGCAGCACGGACCCCCAGCTGCAGCAGCAGCAGCCGGAAGCCCTGGGCTAAGGGCTGCTGCACGCAGTGACCATAGAGCCCTGCAGGGGTTGGACAGAGCGTCTCTCAACCCCTCAGCTGATGGCCACCATGGAGGACCCTGCTATTTCAAAGTAGCGGGATGCGGATCGTCTACACACACCCTACTTCGACGTTGAACGTCGAAGTAGGGGGCAATAGCGATTTCAACGTCTTGCCACCTAACATCAATTTCAACGTCGAAATAGCACATGGCGCGTGTAGACGCGATGCGTGCTATTTCGACGTTGTGCTGGCTACTTCGAAGCAGCTGGCTAGTGTAGACGCACCCCAAAACTCATGACATTCAGGTTACTCCTAGTTCCAAAGGGTCAGTCACTTACCCAAGGTCAGTTGTGAAGTCAGTGCCTGTAGCCTGTCCTATAATAAATTATCTAAAGATGTATTAACTGAGAAAATAAACAAGAAAGTTATTTACAAGGTTCAAATGGGACACGTACACATGCAAATGAATTACAGTCTTAGATTTAAAAAGGTAACAAACTTCTATACTAAACAGTTCTGCATGGCTACAGCTACATTAGCAAGTTTTTTAGACAAAGCCAGAGTATTGTCAACAAACTCACTGCACATCCATACAAAAAATACATTTTGTTGACAGTCTGTTGACAAAATTTGGTACTTCTGCTGACCACCTTCTGTCTCTCCTGAATGTGGAAAAGTGACTTTTGTTGATAGATTCTGTCGACAAAAAAGGCTAGGTGGATGCTCTGAGGGGCCTTCTGTCAACAGACAGGGTTTACAGGACATTGGGAAGCCCTGTCTGCTGTTCTTCTGATTGGCTGTTTTATCAAGAGAGAATGGCCAGGCAGTTCAGCCACTACGTTGAAAGAGCAGCTCCCTCTTTCAATCTTCTTTAGTGTTTGGCCACACTCTGTCAACAGATGTTTTATTGGAAAATCTCTTTGCACAGAAATGTCTGCAACAGATGCTTCTAGTGTAACCATAGCTTAAGTTTTTAGGGCTGACCCATTCTAAGCAGAATGTGGATCTCTAGCTTATGTTAAGAATCTTTGCACATTGGAGTCCAAACAGTATAAAGTTCCCAGAACCTCCTTGTCAGGGATTTCCGACCCTGCGCTTGAATCCATAATTCAAGTTAATGGTGTGGGTTCAGGCACAGGCCTTTTCTTCTTGTTAGGAGTCAAGAATGCAATCAACTAAGCCCCTATACTTTGGTGCTACAAATGCCTCATGGGACTCCAGTAGACCGTCTTGTGTGCAGGACAAGCATTTTACCTTAATGAATGCTGCTTTTCCTGTTTATATTTTTCACAACTCCACCACCTTGTTGACTCTTATTCAATCTGTGATCCGCTATAACTCTCAGATCTTTTCAGCAGTATTACCACCTAACCCATTTTCTACTTGTGCATTCAAGTTTTCTTTCCTAAGTGCAGTACTTCACACTTGTCTTTAGTGAATTTTGTCTTACTAATTTCAGATGAATTCTCCAATTTGTCAAGGTCATTTTAAATTCTGCTGTCTCGAAAGGGCTTGCAATTTCTCCCAGCATGGGCCATCCACAAATTTTATAAACATTCCCAACTTCATTTTCCAGTTTAACAAAATATTGAATAGTACCAAATCTGGGACTGACTTGTGAAAGGCCCTATTAGATATACTCCTGAAGTGAACCATTGATAACTATGCTTTTCTATGTTGATACATATGGCAGCATAGCCAATACAGATACGGCATGCCCAGTTAGCATGGATCTAAATAACAGTGTAAATTGTGAGGCACTCTTTGGGCTAGTAGAGTACAGACACGCCAGAAACTTTATGGCACATATCCCATTAGCTCTCTACCTATGAAAGTAGTGCCTCCCCTGTCTACACTGCTATTTTTGACAGTGTGGAATCCTGTTGCCTCCCCACTGCTGGGACCTTTCATGCTGTAGTGAAAGTCTCTGGTAACAGGAAAAGGCTCTGGCTGTAGAGGTGCAATAGGAAACTGAGTAGAAAGTTTCCAACAGCCAACTTGAATACACTGAACTCATCTAAATGTTCTTTAACCTGTTCTTTATATACTTTGGATTGCATTCCTTCTTCAATATTAATAAGTTGTCCCAGCATGTTTGCAGGTATTGAAGTTAGGTTGATTGGTCTATAGTTCCTCCGGTGATCTTTTCACCCTTTCTAAAGAAAAGCATATGTTCACCCTTCTTCAGTCTTTGGGGACTCACCAGTCCTCCATGAATTCTCAAAAATCAAGGCCATTTTTAAATTACTGCATTGACCTCTGTCCAAAATATTTGCATGTGAAGACTTACAGTGTTCTCAGGAAGACCTACTTTTCCAACTGTACCTGGGGTGGGATTTGGAAATAATGATGCTGCTAAGACTGCCATACATGATAGATAGGTACAAATTATACTAGTGTCTGATTAGAAGTGAATTAGATAATTTTCTTGTAGGTATTGTGGTGGGACAAGGTCTTGAGAAGAATCTCAAAGAAGAAAGGATAGTGGTTTTATGGAACAATTCTGAATAAACCTCTGTGCATAAAAGGTCTTATGGAGGAAAACACAACACTGCATAATATGGCAGGAGGGACAGGGTTAAAACACAATCTGAAATAAATTCCAGATGATTACCAGTGTGTTTATAATGAAACTCAACCTAATTTCCTGTTAACAAACAGTATTCTCTTCATTCCTCCCTCTAAATAGTACTGGCAGGGCACCAGTTAAACAACCCAAGACCAAAAAGGTCGACTTAACATGCATTAATGTTAAGTGCTAAGTTTTATCAGAATTCTGAATATAAAAGTGTGTTAAAGGTATTGCTGAAAAGCAACACCAGATATGTACATCACTGATAAAGTTCTTGCCTCAGTTCACTGGCTCATATCAAATCATTGGGTCTGAATTCTTATCTTGTGTCTACACGTGCCCCTTCCTTTCAAAAGGGGCATGTTAATGAGGGGGTTCGAAAGATGCTAATGAGGTGCTGCAATGAATATGCAGCGCCTCATTAGCATGATGGCAGCTGTGGCAATTCGAAAGTGCGGCTTTTCGAATCGTGCGCCGCCCATGGAGATGAGACCTTCCGAAAGGACTCCCCCCAGTTGTTTGAAAGCCCTTCTTCCTATCTGGTCTAGCCTCATTAGCATCTTTCGAACCTGCTCATTAACATGCCCCTTTCAAAAGGAAGTGGCATGTGTAGACACAGCCTTAGAGATTCCCCTTGTATAGAGCCCCTCCCACTACAGCTGCTTTAATTTATGACAGGGAACTAGTCTGGCACAAGGTTTGCAATCTCTCTCCTGAGCTGCACTGATGTTAGCATCTGCCCATAGCATGATGTGCTTGGTTGGGAGAAAGGAGCCTCAAGACTCCCTCATAACCCTCCGCATGGCACTGTGCCAGGGCCAGGCACAAAATCTTTCCTAGTGCGTAGGAAAGCACAGGGTCTCCTCCCACGTGATGTCACCAAGGGGTGCAAATCATCCCAAAGTGGAAGCGAGAGCTATGGTGGAGTCAGGGCCATGGCTTCATGTCACTGTTGGTTCAGGCCTAGAGAACTGGTCATCCTGGGGAAGGAAGCTGCACCATCCAAAGTGATGGGAAGAGGATGAAGCTAATTTTAGCAAAAATTAGAAGCACACAGCTTTTTACATAATGGGCCACAATGTTCAAAAATGAACAGTGATTTTCCAGTGCCTAATTTTTGGTTGCCATTTTGAGATATCTTTAAGGGGGATAAATTCACAGCATTTGCTGAAAAGCAGTGTCCTTTCAATGTGTCTCAGGTGGGAACTTAACAATTAAATTACCTAAGCTTTTTGAAAATTTCAACATCACTAACAAGGTTTCTTCTTAAAAAAAAACAGCAGAAATGTAGCAGTTTAAAGACTAACAAAATGATTTATTCGGTGATGAACTTTCATGGGACAGACCCACTTCATTGGATCAATCTTATTTATAAGTACAGAGGACAAAAAAAAATGCAATAAAAACTGACACGGGGCATGAGGGTCCGGGGGATGTTAATTGTCCTTCCTGAGATAATTATGAGCATCAAAGGAAGGGAAACGGTTCTTGTAATGCATGAGGTAATTGATGTCTCTGTTCATACCATGTGTTAATGTGTTGCATTGAACATGAATTCCAACTCACAAATTTCTCGCTCTAATCTGTTTTTGAATTCTTTTTGCTCCTGGACACAAATTCTTAGATCTTTAACAGAATGGCCCACTCCATTGAAGTGTTCACTGACTGGCTTATGTGTATCGAGTTTCTTGATGTCTCCTCTATGTCCATTTATTCTTTGGCAAAGATTTTGCTCAATGTACATAGTGGCACAACATTGTTGGCACATAATGGCATATATAATATTGCCGGAAAAGCATGAGAATGTGCCTTTATTAGTACAACATGAAAGGGCACAGTTTTTCTTCTTCAAGACATTTTGAATGACAGAGAATTCTAATCAAGGATCTTACTTTTGCAAAGGAAGAATTATCAACATTCTTACATAAAAGGGAAAAATATATATTCTTTCAGTTGGTGGTTCCCAACCTGTCATCTGCCTTACCATTGAATTTTCTTCTAGGTAATCCAAGGATAATTTGCAATCAGGAATATAATGGGAGGTGGTGTAAGAGAAGAACACTGGTAACAGAGGTAAAGAATCAAATAATTCCAACAAAGCATAACTGTTGTACTTTCAGAATTAGCCTACCCATTATCTGTAGGCTTTGAAGGATTAGATTTTTCTCAGTAAATGTTGGTAAAAAAATCAAATTTTCCACACATACACAAACTGATAACATTATTTTCACTAATACATGTTGCATCTCCCTAAACTGGGACTCTCTCATCTGGCAACATCCATGGTCCAGGAGGACCACGGATTTTCCCAGGCCAGACAGCCCCAGTCATCGGGACTCAGTGAGCAAGAGGGCTGGCAGCTCCGGGCTGCTGTGGCAACTTTGGCTCCCAGCTGTGCAGCAGCTGGGAGCTGGGGCTGTGGCAGGGCTCTGACCTGGGGCCATGATGTTAACCATGGTAGATGTGGGAGCCAGGTCAATGGTGGGGCTCAGAGCTGGGGCAGTCTCCCTGGTCTGCAGCCTCTCTGTCACTCCAGGAACCACTGCTGCCTCTTTGTGACTTGGACCTCTGAGTTTGGTAAGTCTCTTCTCACAGCTTCAGGCAGTCTTTCTACCCACTGTCTTACAGTGCCACTTTCTAATTGCCAGGGGAAGTTAGACCCCTACTCTATTCTGGATTCTGCCTAAATGACCCTCTAGCCAGTAGTCAAGTTCTGTTGCATCTTAGAACTTACTGCCTTTCCTTGATCCCTGTTGTATCTTTCAGGTTTCCTCTTCTCTGGCTAGTCCAAATACACCTCCTTTCTCCCAGGGAGTGACTGCAGACTTTCCCAGCAACATTCTCTGTTTCCCGTTTCCAGTATTTATATATCCAGTCCAGCTCCTTCTGACCTCAGACAAGGGATTGCTTAGCCACCTGATTCCTCTCAGCTGGGTCCTATTGGGTCAATTTGCCTTAACACTTTCAGGGTAATTGTCAGGTGGATCCACCATTCTACAGCCACAACTTCTGGTATTTCCTTACATGCCCACACATATAAAGAAAGAGCATTTTCCAATTCTAATAAAAATGTGGAAGGGTGCGTTCAGTGATGAAGCAGTAACCACCGTCACTAAGTTGCAGCAGAAATGAACAAGCATCACCCTTCTGACCACCTTGTACAAAGCACTCTCTGACAAAAAGGCAGCATAAAAAGCACTCTCTATTGGCTCTCTTCTTATGATTCACACGGCTTCCAAGTTTCTCAGAAGTCTTCAGGGAAGAGTACAGGCCCTCTCTATTATCCAGAGTCCAGTTCGAGAAATCTGAAACACTGCAAGTTGCCAGGGTGGAGGCTGGGTCAAGCATTAATCAGTTAGGAATCTGCCTGAGGTGGAGAAGACAAAGCACTTGGTTGAGGGATGTTTTCCCAGCTATGCTGATTTTCAGAGTTCTTCCAGCTGCATCATCTTTTCATCAGATTATGTCTACACTAACCCCAGAACTTCTAAAGGGACAAGATAATGAACCTAATCGAAATATGTTAATGAGGTGCTTTCATGAATATGCAGCACCTCATTAGCATAACAGCAGCTGCAGCACTTTGAAAGTGCTACTTTCCATGGCGCGTGCAGCTCGTCTACATGGGGTCCTTTTTGAAAGGACCCCGCACACTTCAAAATCCTCTTATTCCTGTTTGGTTATAGGAATAAGGGGATTTCAAAATGTGTTGGGTCCTTGCAAAAAGGATCCCTTGTAGATGAGCCGAGTGTGATTGAAAGTGGCACTTTTGAAGTTTTGCGGCCACCATTATGCTAATGAGGCACTGCATATTGATGTCAGCACCTCATTAGCTTCTTTTGATTAGGTTCATTATCATGCCCCTTTCGAAGTCTTGGGCTAGTGTAGACATAGCCTAGTTTCTACAAACAACTTAAGTATCACTTAATAGGCAAAGAGGCACCAAGAGCATGGCTCCAGTTATACTGACCCGAACTGTCAGCAGCGGTACACAAATGGGCAGTCTTGAAAGTGCAAATGGATGCTCATTTGCATATTCACTCACCAACAGAGGCCGCTGCTGGAGGGAAGAAAGCAGTGTAAACATGGTTCTGCTGGTTAAATGCCCCCCTTTGTTGACAGCTTCTTATGCCTGGAAAAAATCAGGCATAAGTGGCTGCCAACAAAGGGGAGAGGTTGCCAGCAGAACCACATTTACACTTGCATTTGATGAATTGGGTCTTTGCCCATGCAAGTTTATGCTCCAAAATATCTGTTAGTCTATAAGGTGCCACAGGAGTTCTTGTTTTTGAAGATACAGACTAACTTGGCTACCTCTCTGATACTTGTCACATTTACACTGCTTTTTTCGTGCCAGCAGCAGCCTCTGTCAGCGAGCAAATGTGCAAATGAGCGGCCATTTGTATTTTCGAGACTGCCCATTTGTGTACAGTTCCAGTCACTGTAACTTGAGCCCATGAGTCTCCAGAGGGAAGAAATATCAGCTAATACTCCTGAGAGCTGTATTTGTTAAAGAATCTATGAACAGCAAGATTGGCTTAAAATTAAGATGCATTCATGAGACAGGAGCCTAAAATCATGAGCAATTGTAGGATCTTTTCCAGTGGTGAACTTCCTGGATCTGGAATTTTGTGTCAGTTGCTAATGTTCTTCTCTTAGGTTATGTCTACACTACAGAGTTTTGTAGACAAAACTGGAGTTTTATAGACAAAACTCATGGAGTATCTACACACAAAATGCATTTTGTTGACAGAAACTGTCAACAGAAAAGTTGCATAGATGCTCTGGGGGCCCATTTATCGACAGAATGTATCAAAAGATTGATCTGCTTTTATATATAGCTGGAATCTGTCAACAGAAGTTTTGTTTGGACATCTCTTCTGACAGTAACTTCTGTAGGTACATGCTTGTAGTGTAGATGTAACTTAATGGAAAGCTCTGAGAAGTAACCATAAAGCATTTATTCAGCAATGGAGGACTTTGCTGCTGTATGCTATCTGTTCACTCCTGTTGCTTACAAGAAAAGTAAAAATAT
Organism: Carettochelys insculpta; assembly: GCF_033958435.1. NCBI lineage: Eukaryota > Metazoa > Chordata > Testudines > Carettochelyidae > Carettochelys > Carettochelys insculpta. Next base: position 98,109,331 of record NC_134141.1, read on the forward strand.
GAGAATATGCATGAATGATGGTGGTGGTCTGATTGGGCCAAAAAGATTTTGGTTTACAATGGTAGATCTATTCCTTTTTTAAAGCTTTGAATTGGCTGTCTAAACTGCTTTTCTTTTAAGACTCACAACACACACACAAAAGTTCACCTAAAGTTAAATATCTTTATTTTCCACTTTAAATTAATTGTAACAAAGTTTTTGGTTTGGAATTAGCTTTCTAATTTTTGTTGCGATTCAAAAGAAAAAAAAACTCTTAATTAACAACCTCCAACTGTCTCTTGCACCACTTTCAAGAAATTATTTGAGTAAATTTAGGAACCAACCAAGGGAAACTAATCTTTATATTTTATGTTACCAGACTTGGTTCACTAACAGTAAGTGTGTAGTGTTGTAGCCAATCTGGTCCCAAGATACTAGAGACACAAAGTGAAAGAGACTCAACTTCTGTTGTTGAGCGCGCCAAGCTATTGAGCTGACATAGACACCGTGCCAGAGATCTGAAGAAGTCTGTACAAGCTTGAAAGTTTTTCTCTCTCACCAACAGAAGTTGGTCCAATAAAAGGTATTATCTCACTTACCTAAAGGTAAGTAGGCATTTTGATTCAAGTTCTTGTATTTGTAAATAGATGTAAATACATTTTAAACTCTCCAGGAAACATCTGTTTCCTGTTCATAATACAAATAGCATAGCAAACATTTTGGAGCCAAAAGTGACATGTTGTAAACCTAAATCTATCTAATTTTATCTTTAAGGTTTATGAGTGAAATTGAACTCATTACCACCCCATTCATCTGCCTCTCTGCCACCTCCAGGCTGTCTGTGGGAGCTTGAACCTTCTAGATTCCCCCCTCTGCAGCCTATTGCCCTCTGTTCCAGTTGCCCCCATCCAGTAGTCCCCTTTAGAGCCTACAGTTGCTCCATGGAGATGTAGACTTCGAGTTGTAGGGGCTTCTCATCCATTCTGGTGGCAGGCAAGATTGCAGAGCCCAAGCCCTGCTGCCCACTCTCTTGGTCAGGGGTATGGAAGATGTGGTCTGTGGGCTGAATCTGGCGTGTCAAGCTTTTTAATCTGGCCCATGTTGGGACCTACAGTTGAGGAGGATGGGGGAGAGTTTTCTGTGCTGCTCCTACCCCCCACAAAATCTATCAGCTCCCCTTGACAAGTTTCACACTTTGCTCCCACCCCCACAAAAATCTCTCGGCTCCTATTGGTTAGAAATCAGCCAATGGAAGCAGATATTTTGCTGGGGTTGGGTGGTGCAGCACAATTTCTCACCTCCTATTGGCTAGTTTCAAGAACCAGCTAATGGGAACTAAGAGATTTTGATGGAGGCAGGGGCAGTGCATGACACTCGCCAATAGGAGCTGAGAGATTTTGCTGGGGAGGTTGTGCAACATCCTCTTTCCCAGCACAGAGAGCAACATGGAACAGCCAGAGGACTGGGCCTGCTGGCAGGCAGGGAAGCCTGCCTGAGAATGGTGCTGGCCTTGAGCTACATAGGTAAGCATCTCCGGGTCAGAGAAAACACTGCACCCGAACTCCCTCCCAGCCCCTGCTTCTACTTCTGCACCCCTCCACAAGTCAAAATCATCCCCTGCGTCCAAACTCCCTCTCAGACTCCACATCCTATCCCGCACCCCAGTCCCTTACCCCAAGCTCCCTTCTGAGCCCACCACAGAACTCACGCTTTAATCTTGGAGTGCCCCCCCATCAAAAATCATTGCCTATCCCTGCCTTTGGTGCTCCAGTTGCCCTCAGTGGCCACTCTCAGTATTGCATCCCTCCTCTGTGCTCCTCCCTTTCATGTTCCTCCTCTCTTTGCCCTCTGCCTTTTCATATTATTCCCAGTACTTCCTGTTTCCTGGGTAAAACCAAACACTGGCCTTGGTTTAAGTTAGGCTAAGAGGAAGCTGTATATCAAATGTGGCGTTCCCAGCTCTTACAGTTTAGGAGGAGTTCTTGAACAAACAGGTTCACGGATGCACAAATAGATGGATTCACAAACAGACAGACACTCTAAAATATATACAGACAGACATTATCTGTCTATAAAGGTTATGCTTTATATACTATCATACAGGTCAGTGCTAGAATAGGTGGTACCAGAAATAGTCGAGGAAATTGTATAACCATCTTGACTAAAAAAAAGAAGTTTTTACATTTAGTGTATTCTTTTGCTGTGACACCTTTCACGTGATCTCAAGTTCTAATACATCTCCACAACAGACACACTTGCCATGAAGAAAACTTAAGCAGATATTCATATGCCCCAATGAAATGAGCACTTTTTTTTAGAGAGAATCACAACAGATTTAGAAATGTAGCAACAAACCAAATTCTTTGTAAACGTAGATTTCCAGAAGTATGGTACCCAAAAACCATCCACTCCTTTTCCTGAAATCCAAGACACACTGTTTTTTTGTTGAAACTAATAATGCTGTTTGAGACTACTGTGTAGGATATCAAACTGAAACTCTTTATCTTACTGCTGGCACTTACAAGGATTTTAGTTCTCTTTAGGAAAGGTAATATCAGATTTATCACTTTTAAGAAAAAATACTGAGCATTTTTTTAAATAAAATGAGGTGGCTTTGCAGGAATCACAGCATAAGTTAATGTCTCACATAGGATGTCATTCATTCTCCTCATTTCCACTGGATAGAGTCTTTCAAAATAAAAATTGAAATATAGAAGTTGGTTTCCAAAGTTACATTCATGCAGTATTTCCCTCAAAAGATAAAACCAATCAAATGAAAATTTTATAGCTATGGCTCATATTGAAATTAGCTAACATTAATTTTCTATCTTATTCCCCCAAAATAGCAATTTAACTAGAAAAATCCATATTTTATTTAATGGCTACATAATTCGTTACACTTTGGCTGTGTCTACACTACAAAAATAACTTTGAAGTTTCTTACTTCGAAGTACAACTTTGAAGTAAGCAACTTTGAAGTTGAGTGTCTCCACACACCCTGCTTCGAAGTTAATCTTCGAAGTAGAGCACTATTGCATGCCCGGAGATGAAGTAAAGACTTGGAAGCTGGGCTCCAAAACTTCAAAGTAAGGCTGTGGCTACACTAGCACCCCACTTTCAAAAGGGGATGCTAATGTGGCACTGCCACGCATATGCAGACCTGATAAGCATAATGGCAGCCACGAGCGTTTTGAAACTGTCACTTTCAAAATGCATACCCTGGGTATAGATGGGGGCCTTTTGAAAGGACTCCCTGGATTTTGAAAGCCCCTTCCTCCCAAACCAAACGAGAAGAAGGGACTTTCGAAATCTGGGAGTCCTTTCAAAAGGCCCTTATCTACACAAGCAGAAAGTGTTTTGAAAGCAGCAGTTTGGAAACGCAGATGGCTGCCATTATGCTAATGAGGCACTGCATATGCATGGCAGCACCTCATTAGCATTTGCCGAAGTGGCTCATTAGCATCCCCCCTTTGAAAGGGGAGTGCTAGTGTAGCCACAGCCTAAGGGAATATGTGTGTATATGCCACTGGCTACTTCGAGGTAGTGTTTAACTTTAAGTTATCTTCAAAGTTAGTTCCTATGGGTGCATCTGCACTAGGAACTAACTGCAAAGTTAACTTCGAAGTTAGGCACTACTTCGAGGTAGCCAGCAGAGAGCCTACACATGTTTTTCCTCACTTCGAAGTTAACTTTGATGTAAGGGATCCCAACTTCGAAGTCCTTACTCCATTTGTGGGAATGGAGTAGTGCCCTACTTCAAAGTTTAACTTTGAAGTAAGGTGTGTGTAGATGCTCAACTTCGAAGTTGTACTTTGAAGTAAGCAACTTCGAAGTTATTTTTGGCTGTGTCTACACTAGCTCCCTACTTCGAAGGGAGCATGGTAAGTAGGATTTCGGGAGATTATTAATGAAGTGCTGTAGTGCATATGCAGCACTTCATTAAGCTAATTCTTCCCCATAGCAACTTTTAACTTCGATGTGCTGGTCTGCATGTAGCTGCGGCTAACCCACCGGTACTTCGAAGTGCCTGGGCAACTTCGAAGTCGCTTTACTTTATTTATTTTTTGTTAGTACTCCTCGGAGTAAAGGGATTTCAAAGTTGCCCAGGCACTTCGAAGTACTGGTGGGTTAGCTGCAGTTACACGCAAGCCAGCACTTCAAAGTTTAACACTTCGAAGTTGCCGCGGGGGAGAATTAGCTTAATGAAGTACTGCATATGCACTGCAACCCTTCATTAATAATCTCCTGATGCCCTACTTACCATGTTCCCTTCGAAGGAGGGAGCTAGTGTAGACACAGCATTTGTAGTGTAGACACAGCCTATGAGACATAATTATCTGTTAAAAAGTATTATAAAATCTCATGCATCTCACCTGAGATTCTATCTGAAATGGTCGTATTTATGAACAAAAAATACATTATTTTAGACAACCAAATGGAACAAAAATATTAGGATGACTTAAGGAATGAGCGGATGGACACAAAATTCTAAATCAGACCATAGATAAATTGGAATAATCTGCTTGTGAAATACAAAGCCAGTACAAAGCACATCTCTGGGATGCACAGGGATTTCTTACGTGACACCCCTCATGGGACCTAAGTGGAAAAGGGTCTCACAAGGTCTCTGCTTCCTTAATGTAATTTTACTAAATTTCTATACCCATAGTTAATCCTGCTTTACAGCGATTCCAGAAATTGAATTATGGGCAGTCTTACACCCACTGAAATCAGTAGGAATTTTGCCATCAACATGAGTAGGATCAGGATTTGTCCCATAAGATTTGTTTGTTTATTGGAGGGATCAGCAACTCCCGTCAGAGGTGCCAAGAGTGGCAAGCAAGCTGATTTTCATCAGCATGTGAGGCAGGAGCTCAGGCTCGCCCGTCCTCCCCCATGCAGCCAGGAGCTTGCTCAAAACCTGTGGATTAACAGACTAGCTAATGCTACCAAGCACCACCTAAATGGTAAAGCTCTGCATATTTATTTATTAATGAAGCTGTTGTAAGTACGACTATTAGTGGCATTAAAAAGTATCACCAGCACTTGGACTGTACATAGAGGTCAAAAGGTCAAATTCTGGCATTCCACCTTGGAAGAAGTTGTTGACCCCTGGTCTATTGCATGCCTAACCTTCTTCTCTCATCCCCCACCCCACCATACACATTTTGTAGCTCTTCACATTCTTTTTATGTCCCCACCCAGGATTAAAGAGTACTTGGACATCGTTCAGGGTTTTTCCTCTAATAACATTTTTCTTTTTGTTCAAGTCAACTAAATTGGAAGTGAATGTAACTAAACAATAGATGACCTTCGACAGACTTGTGCCATTTTAGCACAAAGTGAGTGAACCACCCATCCCAAATAAACAATGTAGCCAGTGCCTGAAGCGAAATTGCACATGCTGCTAGGAGCTGAGAAAAGGGCTGTGTGTGCACCTGACATTTTAGTGTAAACATCCAAGATAAAAGTGGTTCACACCTTTTCCTAGGTGCTTGAGCTCCGACCTTGGGGAAAAAGGAGACATTCCATTGTCTGTTTTGACCAGGGAGCTGCAGTTATTTATAGAGTGAAGGGAAAGAGCTTTTAGGGCTTATGAAATTTCTGGAGGAGATCAGAATGATGCTGTATATCTTGATGTTTTTCTGTGGCTTTGGTCTTACAGTCTGAAGAGGACATCCAGCTGGGAGAGTCTGAGCACTGTTTAAGCAGATAAGCAGCCAATATTTTCCTGGATGGGATTACAGTGGGATTTGTTTGTTTCTTAACACATCTTCTAAGCCATTTGCACCTGAGAAATACTTAATACAGGTTGTACTCCCAGGTCAGGCACCCATGGGACCTCCATGATCCTGAATGAGGGATTTTGCCATATCAAAGGAGGTTAATTTCTCCCCCCATCTCCCCCATTCCTGGCAACCCCCACTGGTCCTCCAGCTGTGGCTCAGCACTGCAGCCAACCCCTGACTCCAGCCCCAGCACTTGGGCACCATGTGACAGCCAGGGTACATTGGCACTCCGGCCCTGCTTGGGACTGTCAGGTGAAGTCAGCGCTCTGGCCCTTGTGCCCTGTGGGAGGTTGCTGGACGAGGGATGTTGCTGGACCACAGAATGCCACTTTTAGTAGGTGCAACCTGTACCAGATTTTAAATTTCCATTCAGTTTCTCACCAGCTTTGGCTTTCTGATACTGACCTTATCAAATCTCAACCTTGTGCAAACTTGATTGGATAATGTGGCACTGAAAGTTTTCTAAGCTGTTTTTCTCTAGCATATGTCAGGCTTATCCTTAGAGCTCCTCTAGTTTTTGCTCCTCAAAGGAAATTAGCTTAGAAACATATTGTTCCTCTAGGAGCCATGAGTAGAGAAGAATCTTCTTACAAGAAAATCTCCTTGTCTGCATAGAAAGGGCTGAGTGTCACATCTAAGCAATGCTCTTCTAAACACACTCTATAACTCTGTGAAAATCCCTCCATGGAAAGGACATCTTTGGAAGGGCAGGGACTGGGACAATAGACACATGGGCATTATTCCACCTGGAAACTTCCAAGAGGTCCATTATAAATTTGTTGGCATTGAATTGTGGAATGCCCCAACACCTCTTAGAGGTGTTCCAGGGGTAACTTCATAAAGCAAATACCCTGTCAGCATAGCTCCCTCACTGCTGAGCTGACAGGGGGCTGGGGAAAGCCAGAGAGCAGCAACAATCACTTGAAAGAGACAGGGCTGCCACGGGAAATGGTCTGGTCTCTGATGGATTCTCAGAAGTCAGGGTAGATGTGAGGGGAAGTGCAAGTTTCAGGGTGGTGGGTGGAAACTCTGATGGGAACCTTGTGGATTTTCTTGTTCACTCCCTGTTTTAGTTTGCTTTTCCTCTGCAGAAGAAAAGAATGTGGATCCTACAATCCATACTCAGGCAAAACTATTGATTTCAAATTGAGTAAGGACTGTGGGATTGGTTCCATTTACAATAAGTTGCTGTTTTCTGTAATTTAGGGTTTTATATTCACTCTAAAGACTCAGAGTATTTCGTATCAAATTTGAAGAGGTTGCATAACCCACCGGTTGGTATGTCTCTTTCAGGGCCTCAACCACAGACTTTGCAGATAAGTCACAGCTGTCAGCTTGAGACAGCCTGGTGTTTTAGCTCAAGCTGTAGAGACTTCTGCTGTTAGCTCTGGAGTTTCCAACTGTTCACCATCAATCTCTCCTACAGCTGGTTAGGCTGATGGCAAGAGTATGTAAATTTGATACAACTATAGCTTTTGATTACCTGCTGTAGTCTTTTGAGCATAACAGGGAGTTTAAATGACTTGTCAGAGCTATTGTAAAATGAAGCTAAAAGATACCACTTCAAACATACTTTTCAACCTCTGAGTATTTTAAGGAGAGGTTTAGGCCATGTCTACACTAGGGGAAAATTTCAAAATGGCCATGCTAATGGCCAAATTGGGCAATACTAATGAGGTGCTGAAATGAATATTCAGCACCTCATTAGCATGTTGCCAGCCATGGCACTTTGAAAGTGCCGCATTTTGATTCTGCGCAGCTCGTCTACATGGGGTCCTTTTTGACAGGAGTAAGGGGATTTCGACATTTGCAGGGTCCTTTCAAAAAGGACCCTGATGTAGACAAGCCACACTTGATTGAAACCAGGCACTTTCGAAGTGCTGAATGTTCATTTCAGCGCCTCATTAGTATTCTCCAATTTGGCCATTAGCATGGCCATTTTGAAATTTTCCCCTAGTGTAGACATAGCTTTAGAGGCAAAAATGTCTCCATTATTTTTAATACTCACTTTCATTTTTTTTAATGAGAAAAGAGCGAAGACAATGGTAGCAGGAACTTTTTAACATAGTACTCGCACTATGTCCTGATCTGGAGGCCCTACAGTTATCTGTTTTCTTGTTCATGTATGAGCTTAGCTAATCGTCTGACACCAATGTGATTAATAACCAGCAATAGCTTTGCTATTCGGTTGCACATGGAAAGACCGTGCAAAGCACATTTATGGTGAAGCACTTCAGTAATTCTCATCAGTCTTTCTGAACATAGCTGAAAACATGGGCCACATGCACAAAAGCACCTAAAATAACACATGAGATTTGGACATAACTGGAGGTTTTTAGCTGGTTGTCAAGTGTGATATGCAGTTTACCAGGTGACAGATTGACAGTGAAGGACAAAGGGCAAGCTTCATGGTCTGCAAGGAAAGTGAACTCACTCAGTGTAAACCTGGGTTTGATTTACTGCAAAGGCAACAGAGCCTTCTGAACTACTTTCTTCTGGGACTTGGAATTTGTGCCACAGCCTAATTTTGGTGGCATTTTATGTTGATGTGGGCAGCCATGGACCATGACACATGTTGACAAGGACTCCAAAATAGCTGAATTTCCTGGCGGTCTCGTGCCTTGAACATAGTTGATAAGATCACTGTGGCTTGACTAAACTGGTTTGCACATGCCAAGCAAGAATTTTAATGTCAAATCCATTGTGTTTTGTAATTTTGTAATGCTATAGTGACCTTTTAAAATATTGTGGATTGTTCTACCACTCTTTGGCTGCTAAAGAGGAAAGTGGAACCTTTAGAAAGCCAGTGTAGGAGACTATCCTATGGGTTTTTCAAGGAACAAGGAAGGCTTTAAAATCTCATTCTTAGGATAATCAGTGCAAATGAAATAGAAAAGAACACAACATGAACCCATTCTCATCATGTTACAAAGTTATCACTTCTGGTTCCAATCCTACAATCTAATGCTTTCTTAAAATAGTATTTTTTAAAAGTTTGTGCTACTTGTTGAACGGGAGTAGGTCAGAGAACCCCTAAAATAGCACTCAGATAACATGATAATGGGTATTCTCCAGCACCACATGGGGTTTTCAGCACTTGGAAGGATGCTGGTGGCTGGAGTCCAATCTTGGAGTCCTGGGGTTCCTCCTTATCACCTCTCTATTCCCAGAGAGTGATTGAGACTCTTTCCCGTGGCTGTTTATTCTGCTTTCAACTTCCCAGTTTCCCAATCACCACCCAACCCTTCTTCAGCTGGTCTTGATCATCAGTGAAGCCTGGCTTTTTGTCTCATAGGTGCTTCCATGCATGTTCATTGGCCCATATACCCACCTTCACCCACTCAGGGCCTGTATGGGGTACTCAACCTATCACAGAGGAACTACTGAGATAGCACTGAGATAAAGATCCAGCACAGAGAGTAATAATTTTGTTTATAAAAAAATTGCTGTATTTAGTTTAACGAATACCCAACCATTTGAAATCTGTTTAGTGGGCATTCACAGATTAAAATAACTTTATATCAACAGGTTAACTGAAATTTAGCTGAAACATACCTAAGGGCACAGATAGTTATGCATTCATATGTTTATTTATTCAAAGAACATAAATTCCACTGCCTCCAGATTTTCTTTTACAGTTTTCCCCTTTAAAAACTTACAAAATTAAAAGAAATCTAAACCAAACCAAACCACGAACCCGTTACAATACTGAAACATGTTCAAAATTAGAATTACTTCGGCATTGTTATGTTGATGACATAGAAATTACAGCATTTCTCTTGTTAAGGATACAGTCTTGCTACCTTTTCTCAGGTAAGTAAACCTTGCTTGAGCACAGTCCCATTAAAGTCAGAATTTAAGGCCAGAAAGGACAACCATATTAGCTTGTCTAACTTCCTATATATCGTCAACTACCAAAGCCACCCAGTATTTGCACAATAAATGCAACCACTGTAATTAGGCCTAAATACTACAGCCCACAGGAAACTAGAATGTTATGCGCCACACGCAAAGAATAGGAGTGACTGCAGTTCACCAGGCTCTGTGGTGACAAAGAAATGACTAAATGAGAGCTGTACTCAGATAATTCTGGCAAGTGAATGGCACGTACACACTGCAGAGAAAGGCAAAAATCCCTCAGAGTTACTTCCTATCACTGTCACTGACCTGGGGGAAATTTCTTCTTGACTCCACCTATGGGCTGTGTCTACACGTGCCCCAAACTTCGAAATGGCCATGCAAATGGCCATTTCGAAGTTTACTAATGAAGCGCTGACATGCATATTCAGCGCTTCATTAGCATGCGGGCGGCAGCGGCGCTTCGAAATTGACGAGTCTTGCAGCCGCGCGGCGCGTCCAGACGGGTCTCCTTTTCGAAAGGATGCTGCCTACTTCGAAGTCCCCTTATTCCCATGAGCTCAGCAAAATTCAGCTAAATGTAGTATTGGGGCACGTGTAGACACAGCCATGGTGATTACTTAGCTTCTGAACATGTGAATGAGAACCAGCCAGCCAAGAGAGAATGTTTGGGGAAACCTCAGACCCTAGCCCTCCCTTCTCTAACTTAGGCCATTCCCAATGCTTTGGAGGAAGGAGATTTTAAAAACAAATAAACAAACAAACAAACAACCCAACCAACCAACCAATGAATTAAAAGGGCAGGGAATCGGTGGGGGTAGACATCCAGGCGAAACCATGAAACATGAGCTTTTAGAAACATGAAACATAAATCAGAAGTAAGCCTGAAGGCTACTGAGCTTTGCTTTCTATAATCAGAATTGTACTGCAGCTCTCTGTTAAAACTACTTAAGTTTTCTCCACAAACCCCACTAGATCATAGCCATACCAGAATAGACTCAATATTTAAGGCACAGAGAACCAAAAATAGTGATCAAGGTTGACAAATTATTAATATTTTTCTGATCTGTCAACCTTAACTCCTACTGGGAAGCTTGTTCAAGAATCTCAACCCTCTGATAATTAGAAACCTGATTTCCAGTCAGAATTTGTTCATGATGAATTTATATCCATTTATTCCTGCCTCTATATTATCTTTAATGCTTTAAACGTGCTTCAATACTTTAAGCACTTAAAAAGAAGTATTTTCCCCTAAAGATTGAGAACAAGCATATCCAGCCTCTGACTTCTTTTTACTAAACTAAAGCCAAGTTTTTCCAATCTCTTCTCATAAGATATGTCCTCCATCCTCCCTATTATTCTTGTAGGTCTTCTCTGCACCTCTTCTAGTCTGAATACCTCTTGAACATGGGTGACCAGAACTCTTGGCAGGATTTCAGAAACTGTCTCACAAGTGCCTTGTACAATGGCTATTGGAACAACCTTATCTTCTAGAATTTCCAGACTTCTGAGTGCTTTCTCACATTCGTCACACTTTATTAACACTACTTTCCTCCATTTCTTGTAACAGTTTTTAATTAATGCCTCCTTTAGTCCGCAGAAGAAAATATTTACAAATTATATTTATGCAGAACTCACTTTTCCATTGAAATGCAGCCATGTCTGGGGTGGAGGATAGCACCTAGATCAGGGAATTTTTTGGCTGAGGACACCAGGACAAGCCTTAATGATACTGCCCATACAGAACAGGATAGCCTAGGAAGATTTTAGCCAAAGCATGCTCACACCGGGTGAATGTAATTCATCTTTATGTGTGCAGAAATCTTGTCCTGTTTTTTGCACAGAAGTGAATTTCACAGACATGAAATTTGCATAGAATTACTTCCAAAGTCCTGGATCTGATGCAGAGATCTGTGGAATTCACTCACCTTCCTTTACTGGAGTTCTCAGTATGCAGGAAGTTTACAATGCAGGATGCCTGGCCTTTTCTTTTTGTTTATTCTGAATGCAATTCACTTGTTAGTTCTGATGAATGGTTTAGCTCATTGGTAATGGCATTTGCTGCCAGTTTTGTGTTTTGGCAGAATAATAGTGGAAAAACCACTGCATCAGCAGCTGGACTTATTGAAGCTGTAGTTAAAAGTGTTATGAAATGATGGGCAAAAGCAAGCAGTAGCTTGTTAGTGATAGAATCCTAGAATTATAGAATCCATGGGCTGGAAGAGAGACCTCAGGAGGTCATTGAGTCCAGCCATCCACCCAAAGCAGGATCAACCCCAACTAAATCATCCCAGCCAAGACTTTGTCAAGCCAGGACTTAAAAACCTCCAGATGGCGAAGATTCCACCATCTCTCTTGGTAACACATTCCAGTGCTTCTCTGCTCTCCTGGTGAAATAGTATCAGAGGGGTAGCTGTGTTAGTTGGTATCTGTCAAAACAATGAGCAGTTCTGTAGCACCCGCCACAGAACAACAGATCCACAGGAGGACAAGCCCTCATTGGAAAAGACCCACCTCATCAGATGCATCTGATGGAGTGGGTCTCCGCTCATGAAAGCCCACACTCCAATATACCTGCCCGTCTACGAGGTGTCACAGGACTTCCCCTTGTTTTTCATAGTGAAATAGTTTTTCCTAATATTCAACCTAGACCTCTCCCACTGTAACTTGAGACCATTGCTCCTTGTTCTGTCATCTGTCACCACAGAGAACAGCCTCTCTCCATCTTCTTTAGAGCCCCCTTCAGGAAGTTGAAGGCTGCTATCAAATCACCCCTCACTCTTTTCTTCTGCAAACTATTAAAATCAAAATCCCTCGGCCTCTCTTCTTAGGTCATGGGCTGCAGATCCCTAATAATTTCCATTGCCTTCTCCTGAACCCTCTCTAATTTGTCTACATCTGTTCTGTATTGGGGGCCCAGAACTTGATGCAATACACCAGATGTGGCCTCACTAGTGCTAAATAGAGGGGAATAATAACTTCTCTAGATTGCTAGCAATGCTTGTCCTAATGCACCCCAATATGCTATTAGCCTTCTTGGCTACAAGGGCACACTGTTGACTCATATCCAGCCTCTCATTCACTGTAATCCCCAGGTCCTTTTCTTCTGCACTGCTACTTAGCCAGTTGATCCCCAACCTGTAACAATGCTTGGGATTCTTCAGTCCCAATTGCACGACTCTGCACTTGTCCTTGTTGAACCTCATCAGATTACTTTTGGCCCAGTCCTCCAACTTATCTAGGTCACTCTGGATCCTATCCTTACCTTCAAATGTATCTACCTGTCTGCCCAGCTTCATGTTATCTGCAAAAGCTCAGGGTCAGTAAGGGCAAAGAGAGCTGGTGCTGATGCGGTGGCTGGGTGGGACCCTTCTACACTGGCACATTGCTGCTGCTGATGCACCTCCCAGAGAAGAGTCAGTCCAAACTAAAAGAGCAGGAGTTTTACCCATGAAAGCTCATGCGTGATAGATAAAATGGTTACTCTTTAAGTTGCTACAGGACTGCTGGTTGTTTGAGAAGAGTGTCTGCCACTGATTTCCTCCCAGTACTTTCCTGATAGCTTTTGCAAACAAACTCACTGGCACAGAGCCCCTAGGACACACTAGTGTGGCTGAGCAGCCCTGGGTCACCACCACAACTTCCCAAGAGGCCCATGTGCCAGCGAGCAGCAGGGCTGGGATGTGCATAGCAGGTGGACAGAAGAACCATATGAGTAGCTCCCTGCATGTTGTATGACTACAGCTGGGGGAAGGGCTTCAGACCCAAGAGGCACAACGAAGGAGCCGGACAGTGCAGCGGGTGGTTAGTTCTCTTCACCTGGGCTATGTCCACACTAGCCAAAAACTTCAAAATGGCCATGCAAATGACCTTTTCGAAGTTTACTAATGAAGTGCTGAAATACATATTCAGTGCCTCATTAGCATGCGGGCGGCTGTGGCACTTCGAAATTGACGCGGCTCGCCGTCATGCGGCTCATCCAGACGGGGCTCCTTTTTGAAAGGACCCCGCCTACTTCAAAATCCCCTTATTCCTATGAGCAGATGGGAATATGGGGACTTCGAGGTAGGCGGGGTCCTTTCGAAAAGGAGCCCCATCTGGATGAGCTGCGTGGCAGCAAGCTGCGTCAATTTCGAAGTGCTGTGGCCGCCAGCATGCTAATGAGGCACTGAATATGTATTTCAGCACTTCATTAGTAAACTTCTAAATGCCCATTTGCATGGCCATTTCGAAGTTTTTGGCTAGTGTGGACATAGCCCTGGAGACACTTCCCATTTCTAGCTCCAAAGAGGCATCCATGGATGGAGCAAAAGCCCAGCATCTCCTGGAGTCTGCCTGGCACATACCCTGCCACCCAGTCAAGGCTTACAGGGGCTGATTTTGAACACATATATTTAAACTAGAAAATATGGAAAATTTATACTTTCTGCCTAGTGTTGGGGAGTAACTGAAATAAAATTTGGGGAATAAAATGAAGACTCCCCTTCCTTCATCTCATGGGATTCCAAAACTTTTCGGCATCAGAATACAGTTTTAGGTATCTCTATCAAAACAAAAAAGCAGTCCAGTAACACTTTAAAGACTAACAAAAAGATTTATTAGGTGATGAGCTTTTGTGGGACAGACCCACTTCTTCAGACCAGAGCCCTACCAGAACAGACTCAATATTTAAGGCACAGAGAACCAAAAACAGTTATCAAGGTTGACCAATCAGAAAAATTGTAATCAAGGTGGGCAAATCAGAGAGCAGACAGGCGGTGGAGAGGGGGAAGTCAAGAGTCAGATGAAACAAATTATATAAAAGAGTCCATAATTTATTTTCTCTGACTCTTGACTTTCCCCCCCCACACTGCCCCTCAGCTCTTCTGATTTGCCCACCTTGATTAAAATTTTTCTGATCTGTCAACCTTGATAACTATTTTTGGTTCTCTGTGCCTTAAATATTGAGTGTGTTCTGGCAGGGCTCTGGTCTGAAGAAGTGGGTCTGTCCCACAAAAGCTCATCACCCAATAAATCATTTTGTTAGTCTTTAAAGTGCTACTGGACTGCTTTTTGTGTTTTGATAGAATATAGACTAACATGGCTATCTCTCTGTTACAATTAGATATCTGTGATATCAATCAAAGGGTGATTGAAACCAGGGGCAAGCAGTAGGACTTCGGTATCAAGCTACAGTTCCCAGAGTTCAAAAATAGATGTAGCTGAGTGTTAGGAAGAGACTGATCTGTTGACCTGGCTAATTTCTAATAGAAAATATATATAAAATGTTAGCAGAGCTGTACTTTAAATAAACAGCAAGACAGTGTGTCACGAAGGGATAGCTCTGAGTAAGGGATTGTGTGTAGTTGCCCATGGGAAACTAGGAAAGGCATTGTGCTTCGGTAGGGCATATTACTCCCTATAGCTCCTGCAGATCATGCCTATGTGCCATGTCAGAGGAAGATCAGCAAGGGAGTACCGGGCTGCACTGGGGCTGCACCTGTAGAGTGAGGCTCAGTGTGAGGGAGGCTTCATGATCCCTCTGTCTACCCTTCTCCGCTACATCAAGGCCAGCTGCTTGCTGATCCTTGTGTTTAAAATGATAGTAAAGTAACTAAAGAACAAAATCCTTCAGCCCTTACTCTTGTGTGTAGTACCATTAATACCAAAGGGAATAAGTAAGTAAGGATGGCAGGGTCAGAAAATGTCGAATGTTTGTGCAACTCGTTATGTAACATTTAAAAGCGTTCAAAAATGCAGAGTCACCTTTGAATTCAATGATATAGTAATTTAAAATATAGCTACTAAGTGCCACCTAGTGAAGGGGATCAAGCATGAAACATATTGGAGAAAATTATTCTGTTATTTATTATTGTGGGGATTGCAGTGGTGCCTCTGAATGAGTCCAATGCTTCTGAAACATGTAAGAAGACTTGAGACCACATGCTCAGAAGGTGTCAATCAACATAGCTCTATTGACTTCAATGGAATTATACTGATTGACATCAGCTAAGGATCTCCCTCTCTGGCCCTGCTCCAAAGAGCGCACAGTTCATCCAAAGACAAACTTCTGTTCATTTCTGTTCTGCATTTCAGTATAATTTCTAATAAGAAAAAAACATTATGGGCCTGATCCAAAGTCAAGTGAGTCTGCCCATTGAACAAAGTGAGCTCAAACCTTGAGAGATTATTGTTTTAGGAGAGAAGTAACATTGTAAGTATAGGCACATGCAGAGTTTTTCTCACTCTTATTTTAGTTACCAGCTGGAGAGCTGCCTTTTAAGTACAGAGGTATTACATTAGTCATTTCCCATCAGTTTTACACAAGCCTGCTTTGTTTTGCCTTTTTTAATCTCATCTCAATCTAGTACTTTCCAATCCTACTCTCTGGATAGCTTGAGTTAGCACAGTAAAAAAGAAAGAAGCTGAAATACTTCTTAAAACTCCAACATTTTTATTTCAGTCTGTTACTGCTACTTTCTAATTGATAATATTATCCAGTTTGCCACAGGGTTGCAAAGTGCTCGGTTTTAAATTGGAACACCTGGTTGAAAAGGGACGTTGGCAGCTGCAATCAGCACTGTTGATCAGGCTGATAAAAGTCCAGCTGGTACTGGGCTGGCAGGATCCCGACACACTCCACACAGCTCGCAGAAGCCATGACCTGTCCTGCTGACTCCTAGGCATAGGGGTGGCCCCTGGGGATCTGCACACTGCTCCATCATGATCATTGACTTTGTTGCAATTTCCATTAGTCAGGAACTGCAGATAATGAGAGCTGTGGGGGTGGTGCTTGTGAGTGGGGGAAAACAGAGCTGCCTGGCTGCACCTCTGTCTAGGAACCTTGGGGCAGGAAGAGGGATGAGGGTGTTTGATTTTGTGCCGTCAGAAAGCTGGCAACTCTAATTTGTCAGTTGGTGAAGAAAAGTGTCTTTTAAAACTTTGCATGCATCAAGAAAAAAATTTATGAATATATTTTTTGCAACAAACCTTTGCTCCAAATTCTAACTATAAAGAATAATACTTAGCATGTAAATAGTGTTTTTAATCTACAAAGTGCCTGCAAATAGAGCTGGATGAAATCTTTCAGCTGAAACTTTTTTGGAGTCTGAGGTGTCTTCAGGAAAGGCCATTGGGATGGGATGAATTTCTTGTATGGTCCATTGTGACAACTGAGTCTTTTATGGGCTATCAACCCAAAGCTGTTTAACCCAAACGTAATCTTATTTGGTGGGTCTTGCCCAGGAATACAGCAAATATGTAAGATACCAGGACATATACATAATTTCAGACACAAAAGTCATGCATGTAAACATCATACTTATATTTAAAAAAATTATGACTTTTTCGTTGACACCTTGCATGACATATAATGTACAAGAACCGTTGCAATTGTCTAACAATGGCAATATCATTGATATAAATGGTCATATTTCAAACATATGGCATCATACCACCCAGCACTTACAGAACACTTTTCACTGGCAAACCTCAAAGTGCTCCACAAAGGAGGGCAGTTTCTTTATCCTCATAATCAATTCTACCTGGCTGCTTACTGAAGAATTGTCCTTAAAGAGGGACTGAAGGACAAGCCTTAGGGACCTGATTCTGCCCCAGTTTAGTGCCCAGTCTTGCATCAGCAAAGCCAATGGGAGATTTAATATTGATTTCAATTGCTGCCAGAGTGGGCTCCTTTATCAATATTAATCTGGTGTATTTTCACTGGAATCAGTAGCATTAAAACAGCATCAAAGGAACCCAGTGTGAAAAGAGACTATGGGTGAAATTCTAGTTAAGATTTATTCAGAACATTACTTGTACTTTAAACAAGAAATAGGATGTGATGTGATGTTTGTGTTCAATAGCAGTTCATGAACAGCTGGAAATGTTACACATTTCATAAATGTTTGTCTGGCTTCCGTCAGCTGGAAAGTTCAGGGCAATGAGTTAATGTCGGGAATATCAAGTATTCCTACCATGCACCAGTGTTAAAAATTTAAAATATCTATATCTATTTATCTATACATACTCAGCAAGGTGTGAATTATACTGTTCTGTGCTAGTCTGCCCACCTGGATTCACTCTCATGGAAAACAGACATCATAGCCTTCCTTTTCAGATTTCTGGTTGGGGAAGGGGAGATTTAGATCCTTGGTCCCTGATCTGGCAGCACAAAACAATTTCAGAGATGCCTTCAGGAAGCAGCTGAGGATTCTCAGAAAGCAGCTGAATGTTGGTTGTTGTACAACCAGTGAACCTTCCTTATGCCACCTGGATCCGCCCCTCTGGACTGCACAGTGATTGACCTTCATCTGAGTCTCTGTGGAACTGATGTAGCTAGTGTAACTTTGATGGCATAATTGAAATAAACAATAATCCTGAATATGTAGAAAGTTAATGTGCTGAAGGAGGTGGGATGAGAAAACATGTAAGATAATGTAATAGGGAGGCCAGCAGACCTCGCTTGGATGGGGGAAAGGGTGGCGCAGTCTGGCAGCCTGAGCTAGGGAAGCAGCTAATGCTGTAACGCAGGTGAGAGCAGTCTGCAATCAGCTAAAAGAATCAGCTGGTCTGATTGGTGGACATCTTAAAAGCAGCCCAGTCAAGCAGGGGCCTTGTGTGTGTGTGTGTGTGTGTGTGTGAGAGAGAGAGAGAGAGAGAGAGAGAGAGGGAGGAGGTGGATGAGTTTGGAGAGCCATTGTGAATGAGGACAGGAGAAGGCAAAAGCAGATAAGCAGTACAGACAGTGGTCATAGGAAACTGGGGAAGAAGGAGTGGCTGGATTCCCCTCCTCCCCGCCAGCCCAGGCCAGGAGTAGAGGAAGGGAGAAGACTGGCCAACTGACCAGAACAGTAGATATAGCTGCAACCTAGACCCTACAGTCAGGGGCAGGAGCAAGGGCCCCTAACCAGACAAAGGGGCACCTTGACACAGATGTTTTTAGGCTTATCATCAATCTATATAAGATTCCAGGAGTCTCAATCTCTGTGTGTCTCTGAAGCCTAGAATGTCTGTGGAATCAGTGTGAACCAAACCAAACCAACCAATCCAGTCACAAGCATGGTTCAGGACTCTTTTTGTTCAGAACATCACTAGGTTCATTTGTCATTGGATTTTGTGGTTTGTTACCATCTAAGTTTTAAGTGCTCTGACATTTTGATGTTACAGATTACTCCTGTTTGCCGTACAGCTACAGTAAGTCATGTAAATATGCTGTGCTAAGAGTCCTAGAGTGTTGTGAGGAGAGGTAATTCAGCCAATCACCACCCCTACTTTACAGCCAATTTGCATCCAACAATACCTTGGCTGTATGAGGGAGAGAGCACACATTAGGGATTACTTGCCTCAACTGATACCTCCATGTGCCATCTGCACAAATCAGCTGAAATCTCCCAGCACAACCTTCTACAAATAGACTGACTCAACCAGCACATGCATTAGCCTCAAATACATATAGTCCCCAACCACAGCCCACAGCCTCATTTGCTACCTGCATCAGTCCCCACAGCTCTCTCAGCCACAACACAACTCACATCCACAATAACCCTGAACAGTGCTTGGAAGTCCAGCATGTCTATGGAGTTAGCGAGAAGTGATGAAAACAGCTACCAAACCATGAATGAGGGAGTGGGAATGTGTTGTGGTAAAGGAAGATATCTGCCTATTGGACACTCACATTGGTGTGTGGAGAACCAAGTTAACGGGTTATTGCCAAAATTAGCCGGGGGGGTGAAGTTGTATTTTACTTTTCATTTATTTAGATATATATTTTTAGTGATATTTCTTTTGCCCCTTTGTGTTCTCCTGGTTTCATACACAGACTCCCTACTTGTGAATGGGGACATATCAGCTAATAAGAACATACAGGAAAGGTAATTAATGATCCCAGGAATTCTGCCTGTGGCCTGAGTCAACGGGTTGTTTAGTTTTAAGAGGAGACCCTCGCTGTTTGAGCCTAGCCAGCTGGTTTCTGCCTAGCAACACGTGGCACAGAGGTGACATCAGTTTGCCAACAGTCACTGTACAGTGGTATCAGTGATTATACAGATTATATTCCAAATTCATTTCAGTACAAAATGAGACAAGTGGAAAAAAAGGTTACTGGGGAATCAGGAATTCTCTCAAGCTGAGATCCTGCTGGTGTCCACAGAAGAGTACTGGGGAACGAATGAGCTGTTCATGGCCTTTTAAGATTGCTCCCGCTTTCTTTCCTCCTTCCTGTTAAAATACTTGGAAAAAGAGACTTTGGTGATCAATGTGTGAAAACCAGGGGCAAATGTATTGTTCTAGTGGCTTTTCCTGTGACTTGGTATCACAAACTAATACCCTGATCTAGACAGTGTTCTGTAATATTAGTGGTAATGATTTTAAGGATGGATAATTCTGAACAATAAAGTATGCATTTACAGTCAGGCAAAGACAGCTGGAATCAGCTGGGTTCTTGTACGCTTGTCAGCTTGGTATTTGTCCTTGTAAGGAGGGCTCTTTATTTTTGTCTTTACATATTCTTGCCTTGAAATGCAGTCAAGAAATGTAATGAGTTGCTGCTCGGGTCAAAGTTTATCGCTATGTAATTACAGCACATTCCCTTACTGTAGAAGTGGAAACAAACAAAATAGAATAAAATAAAAAAGTGTGAAAAATTTGAAGTTCTATTTAAGCCTTCTCAGTGCTTTTTACTCACGCTTAAGTACATAAAATTTTCACTGAAAATTTCCAAGCAGTGTGAAACTCCCAAGGGATCTTGTTGGAATTCATGGAGATAAAATTTTACACAACACTTAAAGAAGAAACAGAAGAGGGGAAAAAAAACCCCTTTACTTATTAAATGCAATATGCAGAAATTTTCTATATTCCATTTAAAGCCATGCTTATATTTTCCTGAACAGTAAAGAGGTGTGTGGGGGGGGGGGCACGGGGGGGTTGGGGAGTGTTGTTAATGGCCGTGTCTACACTAGCCAAAAACTTCAAAATGGCCATGCAAATGGCCATTTTGAAGTTTACTAATGAAGCGCTGAAATACATATTCAGCACCTCATTAGCATACAGGCGTCCGCAGCACTTTGAAATTGATGCGGCTTGCCGCCGCGCGGCTCGTCCAGACAGGGCTCCTTTTTGAAAGGACCCTGACTACTTTGAAGTCCCCTTATTCCTATGCCAGTTTGAATACTTCTGGTTTTCTTTTTGAGCGTACACTCTCTGCTGGGCAGCAGAGCTATTTATGTTTTATGACAGTTTCCTGTGTTAGGAGAAAAAGTCAGACCCTTCTCTTTGCTTGCGCATAGCTCTGTCTGTAGCAGAATCAGTATGGCCCTGCTGTATTTAAGAAGCAGGAACTGGGGATCCCTGTGCACTGTGGAACAGAGTGCACAGTCAGAATGTTTTTTTCCAATAAAAATGCCTATTTGAAACAAACATCTTGTGTGAAACTGTCAGTTTCAATTAATTTTATTTTCCCATATTTTTTGAAGTTTTAAAGGATCAAAAGGTTTATTTAAACATTTTTAAATAAAAATCTTCCATTTTTTGTGTTCTAATGAAATTTCTTTTTTTAATAATTTTAAGGAAGTATAAAAAATGAAATCTAAGCAAAATAGTTAAATGAATTAATACGAAATGTTTTGAGTGACCTGAACAGAATCTTTTCTTTGTTTTGATTTTTAATTCACAAATATTTCTGAGATTTTTTTACTTTTCTTCCCAATTTGGGATAGGAAGATTTTTTCAAAAATCCACAGATTTTCACAGGATAGGAAAACTATTTTCCACATTTATTTTGTAATCCAAATCCATGGAGGATACCTCTGCATTCCCATACAGATCTGGGGAAGGCTGAAAGAGGAGTAAGGGGAGGCGGGCTGACTCATTGCTATCCCAAGTTCAAATGCTGGCCACTGCACAGTTGACTCTGCGGGAATAGTCACTTTGTATGTGGGAAGGACTGGTTTTTACAGTCCATCTGAAACCTTCTCTTTCAGATTTGCATGTAAGTTTTGAGAACCTTTTCCCTCCCCAAGCTACATTTTTTCCTACTTGCAATAAGGCAATTAAAAGCAATAGAGGATCATTTGTGCAGGTATATAGGAAAGTGGACATAAATTAGTCCTTCCCCACTGTAGTGGCTTTGAGGGATTCCTGCCAATCAGCCTCAGAGGAAGACCACTGTACATTGCTAATCCATCTAGAGGCTGATAGTCAATTGGTAGTGGATTTGCGTGGTGCATGTGAATAAAGAATCTAGCTCTCTGCCCTGCAGGGTCAGGGCAGGGCAATTAACAGTCCTGAGGCCAGCTCCCTAACTGGGACAGACAGCAAATGCAATCAGGCTCAAGCCCCTCTGGGTGGAACAGGGCAGCAACAGTCTATAGCTTGGCTCGGTAAGACAGCAAATAGGCACAGGCTCTTTGGCCTCATGTGGGTTGGTTGCCACTCCAGGGATGGGTTTGATAGTAGGGAGTAGGGGATGCGGGTTCACCCTGCTCCACTGGGTCCCAGCCAGGACCTTGGGTTCCTAGGTAGGTGTTTCTGTGTTGTGTGGCTGTAGGTGAGTTTTGCGTCAGGTTGGAGGGCTGTCTGTAGGCAAAGACTGGTATGTCTCCCAAGGTCTTTGAGCGTGAGCACTCATTTTCCAGGACAGGCTGTACATTGACTAACTGGACAGTCTCTGCACCAAAGGATAAAGGGGCACAGATCAAGAAAGGGAACATACGTAAATCTGTAGGGGAACACTTAAACCTCCCAGGCCATTCAGTAAAGGATTTTAAAGTAGATATCCTTCTCCAAAACAGCTTCAAAACTCAATTACAAAGGGAAAGAGCTGAGTTGGAGCTCATTTACAAATTCCAAACTATAAAATTAGGCCTCAGAAAGAGCTAATTGGTTAATACTCCACAGAGGCATCTTCCTCTTGATGGATTTACAATGAACAGTAACTGCTTTCTTTTGCACTAAGTTTCTTACATATATACCTGACTTTGTATTTCCACAACAGCCCATCTGAAGAAGGGGGTTTTACCCACAAAAGCTTATGTCCTCATAAGCCCCTTAGTATCTAAGGTGCTTCAGGACTCCTTGTTGTTTTTACAGCATCACAGTTGGACTAGTATTTGGTTTTTCTTGGCTACTTCCTGCTCCTGCTTGTTTGTAAGGCTCTGTTGCTTACAAGTCCCTCAATCTCTCCAGGCTACTCAGCTGCTGGTAGTCCCAGGAGCTTCTTGAGGTACTTGCTAATGGCAGCCTCAGCAGCTCCCCTTCCTTGTAGTTCTCCCCCAGGAGCAGGAACAGGGGTTGGCACAAATTGGTCTCTGGTGAAAGGGACAGCAGCGTGGCAGAGGCATCTGATTCCTGTCCTCATTCTGGCCTGACTGAACTGGAGTCCTTGCCTCTTATACTTCCTGTTCTGCCTTTCCACTTCTAGCATGAGAGAAAGGTCTGGCTTGACTCTACCTATCAAAGACAGAGGAGTGATTCCTCCCTGTTGGCTTGGGAAGAAGCCACTTTACCTTGCTACACGCACTAATGGTAATCCCTCCAGGCTAAGATGGAGGTACAATTGAAATAAAGTTTGGAGAATTTTACATGGAATCTGTCTGTGCAGTACCTGCTAATATGGGGATAAAGGGACTCAGGCCTAGATTTAACTCTTTTCACAAGCACTAAATACTTTCAAAATTCCACATCTTTTGGTATTGTCTTCATACATTATCCAAATGCCTTGAAGTAGTTGCTGTGGCTTATTGAAGTTAGCTATGAGATTTCACAGTACTCACAGTGCTAACAGGTAAATATTCTCTGATGCATCTTTGCTTCTAACAAAGGTCAGTTCTTGGATCAGCCTCAGGAAAAGCCTCACATGTGGGGTGGCCATATTTCCCAAATGAGAATGGGACACTGCATGGGACTTGCCCAAATCTCAACACCTCTTCCCCTCCCTCACATGGAGCCAGCTCAAACTATGCATTCAAGCACTAACCTGCATGTGGGGCTGGCCTGAGCCCTCTTCCCCAGACATGGCTGGCCCAAACTGCCCACTCAAGCCCTGACCCCATACCCACAACAGTGCTGGTGTTGCTGCTCACTCCAGCCCTGCCTGCCTCCTGCCCAAGTTCTACCTTCCCCCTACATGTTCCCAACCCCATTTTTTGACAAAAGTAGGCATTTGAATCTACTTCCAACTTTCATCAGGGAGAAAGACAAGTTTTGAGTCAGCATGGAGATCTGTGACACTGTAACATCTCGTATTAAAAACAGCAAATCTATGTGCACTCACACACACAACCCACTTAGAGTTAACTCACTCACTATTCTGGCCTAATTTTCATATTACCCTAGGCATCCACATAAGTCTTTGAAAACAGATCCCTTTTCCTGCATCCAGGCAATTGCTCAGGTACAGCATAAGCTTTACAATATGTGTATATGCAAGATTATTTGAAAATTTAGCTCTAAATTATGTAAATGTAAAGTAAGTTCTAATATAGTAAAGACAGACTTTTTCCTCTCCTTTACAATGGCTTTATATCAGTGAATTCTCATTGACATCAAAAGGTTATTCCTCATTTACAACAGGAAACGTAAGAGGACCAAAGGTACATCAGAATGGCCATAGTAAGTCAGACCAATGATCCTTCTAGCCTGGTGTCCTGTCTTCTGGCAGTGGACAATGCTGGGTGCGTCAGAGGGAACGAACAGAACATGTGGCCTGACACCTGTCACTCATACCCAGCTTCTCAGAAAGAGAGACTAAAGATACTTCCGAGCATTGTTTTGCATCCCTGCCTATCCTGGCTAACAGCTAATAGTCATTGATGGACCTATGCTGCAGGAGTTTATCTAGTTCTTTTTTTAAATTTGTTATAGTCTTGGCCTTTGTAACCTCCTCTAGTAAAAAGTTCCATCAGTTGACCATACATTGTATGAAGAAGTACTTTCTTTTGTTTGTTTTAATCCCGAGGCCTATTAATTTCACTTAGTAACTCCATAGTTCTTGTGTTAGCAGAAGGAGTTAATAACACTTCCTTATTTATATTCTCCAAAGCAATTATGATTTTATAGATCTCCATCATATCCTCCCCTTAGTTGTCTGTTTTCCATGTTGCCCCTTTCTGAACCTTTTGCAATTCCAGTATATCCTCTGGGTAACCAGATCTACACTCAGCATTCACGATGTGGGCATAGCATGGATTTATATAGAAGCAATATGATATTTTCTGATTTATTATATATTCTTTTCTTAATGAATCCTATCATTATGTTAGCTATAGAAGAGAATCAGATCCTGTATATCTCCTTTTACTTCTATCTTTCAGACTTTACTGATAAACCCCACATCTTTACACATATAAATACTAATTTAGGTCATAAGCAGTGGCTACCTATTCAAATCTGAAAGACCTGGGATAGTCATGGAGCAGCCAGACTTTCAGACAGCAGTGTAGCATAAGAAAGTCCATTTTAACTCCTTTTCATTTACATTCTGTTCACAGATACAACATATTCAATAAACAACTGCACCATTTCTTTTTGGAAATGTCAATCTAATAAATGACAGATTTGACTCAATTGTTTATTGGTCTTTCAGCTCTGAATGGCTGTCTAATTGACTTCCAGTTGGCAACTTGAACTGGAACAGGGAACAAAATAAAGGCCATTTCAAACTCTAGCAGGGATTTGGGCATTTGTGTTAATGACTCTGCATGTCAATTTGTAGTATGTATACATGACTTAGCACAGTGAACTTACTGTTAAAGTCCTTAAAGCAGGCCTTACTCAGACAAACGCCCCATTGACTTTTTTTTCCTAAACGTTTTGGTTGAGTAAAAACTGTAGGGGACTATCCCTAAATAAAAGGGCAGTGATTGTTCGCATGGACCTTCAGTCTTAAGGGTGGCTTTGGGTGCCTTATGCATTTGTGAATCTCAGCCAAAATTTCCCAGTGGTTCACACACTCCAGCTGATGATGTTCTCCTGACTTTTATAAAGGAATCCGCGCAGGAAATCACTATTACACTGGTCCAAGGTCAGGATTTATACTGAGTCCTGGGCCAGGGCAAAATAATTATCACCAGATTAGGGGCGAGGAACCTCCACACACAGCACATCAGGGTTAGCCTCTGCCAGGCTGCCTGGTGTTTTGTTCATCTGAGCATCCACAGGAATGGAGCTCTGCAGCTCCCGATGGCCATGGTGCACCACTTTCCACAGCTCCCATTGGCAGAGAAGGGCAAACTAAGCCACTAGAAGCAATGGTCTGTGTCCGCAGATACCCAGGTAAACGATGTGGTTGGCTGTCTGACAGCAGCCAAGTCTGATGAACTGCTTTGGGTCCAGGGGCCAGAGGTTCCCACCCCTGCACTAGAAAGGGAACGCTGACAAATTTAAGCTTCAGCACCTTGTAAATTTCTCTGTAGTAGAAACAAAGCATATTACACATTACGGAATTCTCAGCCTTTGGGGCTGTATAGCACTAATTTGCAGCCATTGAAGATTCCAAGACAGCAGACATAGGAACACAAACCAATGCTTCCTGTGGTCCAGTATCCTTCTTCCTAGAGCAGCCAGTGCCAGCCGTTTCAGAGGAAGGTTCAACAACTCTGTATTAGGCAGCTACTAAATAATTTGCCCATCGGTCACCATTCTGACTACCATCTTGGCATCTTCCATGTCAGGTCTGATAGTGTCTGTTATCTCATTAAGAGCTGGAGTTAGTTATTTGTGCTTTACATTTGAAAGTTGGAATTTCAAGCATCTGGTAAACTTTCTAGATACTAGTGCTGGACCAATTATCACAAGGTAAAATAATCAATATTTTATGAGACTAGAGGACAATTCCCCCTCAAATAAAATGCTGAGGTCTAGCTAAAATGCATTGGCTGGACCATATACGGGTGGATACAGCTGTTAGCTTCACTTTATTTTATTGGGTTAAAGTAACATGTAAAGTTCAAAGAAAACGTGTGAGGTTTGGTTTGCTGCCAACACTTGAGTAGACACTGCAGGATTCAGTTTGTGTGGCCCACATAAACTGCCGTGTTTGTACAATCCTAATACTCATGTACAGGGCATGCCTCCATACATCAACATAGTGCAAATCAACTTGTCCAGTAGCGTTTCTGGTTACCCCAACTTGGTGTGCCTATTCAAATAGCTCTGGAAATAATTGATATATCCTGTGTAAATGTATTAGAAAAGAAATGTGGATTGGATTTTTCCACAAGTGTCAGGCTGAATGTTATTGTTAAAAGTGTATTTATATACTTCCCCATATATATGGGATGTGTGTGTATAAATAATACTTTTAAAAATAATGGTCACCCTGACACCTGCGTTTCTGGACACACACACAGACACAGACACAGACACAGAGTGGAGTAGTGTACAGACAATGAAATAATTAAAATGTCATAAATAATGGCACGTGCATCTTTAAAAATATTTTAGCCTCTGTGCCACTTTGTCATTGTAGTTATTGTTTCATTATTTTGGGTATAGAATATTGCCACATTTAAGTTTTAGATACAGTCTCTTAATAGTAACTGCAATGTTACCATGCTGGCCAATTAAATATTATTTGATGATTCTTCTTACTTACATTACAGATTGCCAGTGGTCCCTAGAAATGACACAGTTTTGCATAGTTTGCCAATGATTTTAGAAACAGTTTAATCTATAATTTCATAAGGTTGAGCAATCAAGTTGCTATCCTGCTTCCCAGGCTGGGTGAAATGATACAGTTTTTGACTGTATCAGTAATGTTAAAATGCGAGAGAGGAAAAAAAAACTATTCTAAACATCAAACACTAATAACATCAGAAGACAAGCACCTGAATTTCTGCAACAAAGGGAGAATAGTATTGCCAAGAGCATTACAGATGGCCATTCACAATTCCAGCTGTCGGCCTTGCAGCATATAATCACAGGGTGTATTTAAGTTCTTCAGCAATTGCAACTCCATAAAAAACGTAGTATTCTGACAACCATCAAGATGAAGGAATGACAGGTAAAAAATACTTATGAATATAAATTGCATTCTTTCTAATGGTGCTTTTCTTGTATAAAGAAATGATTGAATTCACTTGCAAATGAGCTTTTTATATTTTTCTTTGTACAATCTTAGAACACACTTGGTAACAAAGGGTAATTGTTTTATAAGCTATTGTGAACATGTTGCCTCAGAACTACCTATAGGGTAAGATGAGGGGAACTTCTCATTCAGATTGTCTTGTAGAAATTGAGCCTTGTGAAAATACGTGGCCAGTTTATGGCATTTAGCTGGCTGCACGTATTGGGTTCTTAGAGTGATTGCGCCTTTGTGGTGCAGCCTGTTCCATACAGCATACCCAAACAGTGCTGGGGACTGACCTGAGGGCTAGAGAAGTCATGAATTCAAAGGTGCTGGAACTATGGGTGTGAGGGTGCTGAAGCTTGAAGTGGTGTCCATTATATATAGGGTCAACAATTTAGTTCAATTGTTCTCAGAGCTCCCTGGAAAAAATTGTTCCAGCACCACTGCATGAATTTGTTTTCATCCTTCCTCCTTTAGGGTCATTTGTGCTCTGAGAGTGCTAGGAGGGCTCCATTGTCGTAGGCACTGTACAAATATAGTGAAAGTGTCCAAAAGAGCTTAGGAAAGAGGATTGAAGGTCAGTGCAAATTATCCCCTAATTGGACAGTACTGGCCAAACTTACGGCTTAGTTAGGTCTGCTTCCATGTATTACTTAGGCAGCCTCTACCAGTAGGTCTGTTATGGAGCTGTTGGAGGGGACTGAAGATGACCTTCCTGATAATTACCCTGAGGGAGGGTAAACAACAGTACACTGAAGAATGGGAGACCACACGCCACCTCCTGGGGCACAAAGGGCCAGGTTCAACACAGGAAGGTATAGTTTATGTCTCCCTGCATCAGGAGAAGTGGATTTAATCTCTGGGCCCAAAGTCAATCAGTCAGCTATCTGGGCAAATCCATTTCTCATCTGCAGCTGCTAGTTTGCAGAGCTCAAATGGGCCAGTTTGGTATTTATACTTTCTCCTGGGAGAGAAGGGAAAAAACAGCCTCCACACTTCCCATCCTTTGAAAGCCCAAAATATTAGCTGCCGCAGTGTATATTGGCTGACCTCAGCAGTCGCGGGTGTGCTTCTGACTGGTTCAGCTATTTTCTCACTAGAGATATCACTGTGCAAGGAACATTCATCATTACTGGAGAGAACGTTGGGCATTTCCTGCTAATGAGCCTAAACAAAGGCACATACTGCATCACACCAAGTTTCCTTACAAATCCCACCGGCAAATAAAAATGTCACATGATTCTGTACCATTCTGATTGTGTGACATGGCTGAATTTCACCAGTGCTTTTACCTCATAAACTAAAACACATGTTTTATTGGAGCAATGGATCAAAGATGGTCCCACTCTGACAGCAACGGGGATAACCACTGCAGGCACAATAAAATGATTACTTCAGAATATGAATGCAGAAGAAAAACTGTTCTTTGTAACCCCTCCTATATATTATATGCCTGAGATATTAACTCCGTGAAGTGCAGCCCTTCTCCATGAAGTGTAGGCCCTTGGGTACCATGGTGATGAATGTGGCTTAAAAACTTAGATTTTGTTGTGATATTAGAACTAATGGGACTCTAGCTGCTCTGAGAGCACACCTTTGTTTGCTGACAAATGAGCAAATGATAAGGGCTGGAATCTTGCTGGATAAGACCGGACCACGAAAAAGAGAAATAAAAGCATGACAATAAATCTGAAATTAATATGGAAATCAAAATGTGTCTGCCAGCCCTAAATACTGGATGGCTCTGGTGTTATGAAGCTATTTCAGAAAGAAAAGGCTGTGGGAGCAGGAGGATGAATGAAATAGAAGGGTTTCCTTTCTTTGTGTTTTGTCAGAACAGTAGGACTTTATTTTACTTAGTAAAGTAACCAGGAAATAAAGCTCTAAAAGTGAGAGGATGAACTGGATGTATTTTTTATTGGCTACACATGGGAAAATCGATTCATCTAGTTCTAAGTGCTAGGCATGGTTTGGACAGCATGCCTGTGCAGTCGGGTAAGGGAGGGATGATAAGATTGTTCCTTCCACCAGGAAGTGGAAAAGGAACTTACCTTGCAGCAGGAAGTAGAAAAGGAACTGTGACTTAAGATAGCAGTCAGGATCCTGAGGCTATTCATGAGGAGGTTCAGCTCGCACCCTAACTTGAGAGTAGGGCTGTGCCTAATGCCACAAGCTACCCCTAAGGACCTAAATCTGTGGGGTGCTTAGTACTTCCCAGAGCACCTTCAGCTGTAACTGAAAGTGACAAGAACTGACTGTGCTCAGCCCCTCAGTGGATCAAAACTGAGAGGTCTGAATATCT
The DNA here is from genome assembly GCF_033958435.1 of Carettochelys insculpta. Lineage (NCBI taxonomy): Eukaryota > Metazoa > Chordata > Testudines > Carettochelyidae > Carettochelys > Carettochelys insculpta. The sequence goes on from NC_134141.1 coordinate 98,139,302, forward strand.
TATCGGACAGCTATTTTATATAAATGGGCAAACTGCACACAGGATTACACATACTGAAAAGATAAGAGTATCACTGTGCAGGAAATACCATAACTGGTCAAAATGAATAGAAAAGATAAGAGTACTACTGTGCAGGAGATCCTGTAACTGGCCAAAATGAACAAACAAACAGCAAACAATCCCCACTTCCAGAGCCCTCATATTAACTTTGTGCTGTTTTCACAGATGGATTGATTTAAAAAAAAAGACATAGGCCTGGGCACCCACTGTGGGACCACCTGTGATTGGGGCTAAAGGAGCAGGACAATTCTGCAAAGATCCATCTCCTGGAGATTTTTTCCCAGACGTTCAAATCAGAGTGGAGTTCACCCCCGGGGAACTGGCTGTGGGATCAGTCCCAAATAATGTGGATACTGGCTTCAGAGCTGGTTTCAAATCATGGGGAAACAGCTGGAGGCCAGATACATGTTTGCTCAAAGGATCTTTGCCTCCAGGGTATGGAAGTATCTGAGCAGCCTCTGCACATGAGGGAGGGAGTGATCAAGTGTGGAATCCTTAATGCTACAAATAAGTGTATGCTAGAGAATCTCCTTGTATTCATTCAAAGATTAAATTACATTAAAGGGACACACACACAAAAGAAAAAAAGAAAGCATAAAAATTGTTCTCTGTTGTTAGAAGAGCTAGGAAATCTGTAAGAATGTTGCCAGTTCAAACATTTCTCAAGGAGGTTTGTTTGAGGCATTGTGCAATTCAGTTCAAATGAAACTGCTTGCAAAACCAGATCTAGCCATTTGCACTGAAAAAACAAGCACAAAGCACAGGCACCAGTCATACCCCCTAGGTGTGAGTTGGATTTCCACAGCCTTATGCTATTGTCCTTCTGTACAGGGGAGAATCTTATGACTAAACTTAAGTCAAGCATCCAGAATGTTTACTTTATGGCTAACATTATTATTTGTTTGGGAAACAGTGTAGTACTTTGAGAGCATCCCAAGCGCAAGAAGTTGAACACCGTAATGTACAAGGGAGAAAAAACAGACTGTGACAGATAAAAAAAGGAACAAAAAGATCCCAAAAAACAGATAGCTAGAGAGCAACAAAAATGTAGATCACCAGTGAAAGGGAGACAGTTGTACTGAAAGGAAGAGATTATCTACTCTCTGCTGAATAGTCTATTCATAACATCAAAACTGTATGAAGAAAGCACATCCAGTAAGTATAACAGAGCTAGAGACTGGAAGCCTGCAATTAGTTATGGTGAGCTGCACATCATACCAACGACAAATCCAGTCATGCTTGCAGTGGAAGCTTCTATCTTTTTGATATGAGCTGTAAACTCAGCTTCCCCTAAGATGCTGAGTAGCCTTTGTTCCTGTTGCTGTAAAATGTTTGAAGCTCTGAGAATGCTTGGTACTTCATAGAAGGCACATGGCTTGGAAGGTGGAACATGTGAAATGACAATGGAATAATTTATCAGTTTGCCTCTGAGGAAAGGAAACAAGACTCTTTGGAGTTAGATTAGAGAATATGGGCTGGTCATCAGGCCTCTGGAGGTCTCATGTATCATTAAAATGGGACAATGGTTAACATGTAAGTTCATAGCATCTTGGAAGCAATAACAGTGAGTTATGCTAATTATAAGCCATTACACATGTACATGTATGCTGTCTGGCTAATAATGGTGGGAATACATTTGGTAAAAGACACAGCACTTTTTTGGAAACTTTAAAAAAAATCCATGAAGTTCAGGAGCTCTCCAGGTTTGTTGGTGTGTGTGTGTGCGCACTTGTGTGTGTGTGTGTGTGAGTGTGTGTGTGAGTTTGGGTGTGTGAAATAGCTAAATTATTAATATAATAATAATAGCTAAATCTTACGTAGCGTTTGTCATCAGTAAATCTCAAAATGCGTCAGGAAATGTTCAATGTATTTATGCTCACAACACCCTGTGAGGTAAGGAAGTGCTATTACTGCCATTTTACACATGGGACCTCTGGCACGGAATGTCTAAATGACTTGTCTAGTTCCCACAGGAAGTCTGTGGTGGAGCAGGCAATTAAACTCAGGTCTCCTAAAAGGGGCTTTAACTACTGGATCATCTCTCCTTCCTATGAAGTTTGTCCATTACTTTCATGTAATTTTCATGAAATTCAGGAGGCCATCAGTTTAACGTGTGCCGGTAGGGATAGCTGAATTAAAAGGGAGACCATTGTAGCAAATGAGAGGCTCAGCTGCACTGGTGGAGTTTATACGAGCGAATGCAAGAGGAAGGGAAAGACATATGGGCCATGTCTACACTTGGGCAAAGCTTCAAAATGGCCATGCTAATGGCCAAATTGGAAAATACTAATGAGGTGCTGAAATGAATATTCAACACCTCATTAGCATGCTGGCGGCCTCAGCACTTCGGAAGTGCCACATTTCGCTCACGGGCAGCTCGTCTACATGTGGGTCCTTTTCAAAAGGACCCTGCAAACATTGAAATCCTCTTATTCCCCTTATTCCTATCAACTGACATTTGCTGGGTCCTTTTGAAAAGGACCCCCTAGTAGATGAGCTGTGTTCGAGTGAAATGTGACACTTTTGAAGATCCGCGGCCAGCAGCATGCTAATGAGATGCTGAATCTCATTTCAGTGCCTCATTAGTATTCTCCAATTTGACCATTAGCAAGGCCATTTCGAAGTTTTGCCCAAGTGTAGATGTAGCCATGGGGTAATTGCCCACAAGAAAACAACCCAGGAAGGATAAAGAGGTTAAAGTAAGCAAATGGTAGACAGAAAGGGCACAACAGTAAGTAGTCAAACTGACAGGCCTAGAAAGAAACCAAAGGAATAGTTATGGGCTAAAATCAGGACATGTGAAGAGACCTTGAAATGTATTAAAGGAATCAACCATGGCCAATGCTTTAAGTGTCTGTCTTAACAAACAGAATACTAAATATATGGGAACTGAAATTACATTAATTGAACATGAAAGTATTCCTGCATCCAGGATTTGGCTAGCAAAAAAAGTGCCACTGGTATACAGCTAAAGCAGCAAGTAAAAGAACTTAAGCACGCCTGCATTGGGCTCGACCAAAAGTCCATCTAGCCACCCACTATTCTGTCTTTCGACAGTGGCTAATACCATATGTCCCAGAGGGAATGAACAGAACTGGTGAACATCAGGTAATCCATTCCCTACTGCCCATACACAGCTTCTGGCAAACAGAGGCTAGGTACACTGGTACCATCCCTGGGTAATAGCCATCGATAGACATATCCTCCATGTACTTACATAGTTCTTGTTTGAAACCTGTTATAATCCTGTTATAATCTTGGCCTTAACGATAGCCTCTGGCAAGGAGTTCCAGAGGTTGACTGTTTATTTTGTGAAAAAAATACTTCTGCTTTACAACTGCCACCTATTAATTTCATTGGGTGAGTCTTCTTATGTCATGAGAAGGAGTAAATAACACTTGGTTATTTACTTTCTTCATACCAATCATGAGTTTCTAGACCCCTATCATATCCCCTTTTAGTTATCTCTACAGTTTCCAAGTTGAAAAGTCCCAGTTAGATATAAGCAGGACCACATCAATATGGCTAGAAATAAAAAGAACAATCATAAGGGGACAGAACAGACATTAGTGTTCACTGGCGTTTGGAATAAAATGGAAATGAGATAAGCCAGATCAAAGAAGCATGTAGATGATGAATGAGTAGCAGTGGTTGATATCTGCAGAAATAGAAACTTTCTATCCCAATAGAAACTTTACACTAAAATGTGAGAAATCACATCCCTTTTTGGGAAGTACATGGTGAAGATGGAATTATTCTGAACAGCTTAGTGCCCAATCATGCATTTTTGAACATGTACCTACCACCATATAGAATGACGTGGAGCAGTGGTCAGAGGTCCTTCCTTTCCTCAGGTTTGACAGAGATCTCGCTGCAGGTTTGGGATACTTGCAGGGAAGGGCTGACCAGTAGGTAGGACAGGCATGAGCCTAAGAAGCATGCCTATTGTTTCCCCTGCTAGTCCTCCAGAAAAAGAACACCTCCTGAGGTCCTTTAGCTGCTGAGAAGCCCAGTTAAAAGTAAAGTCTGGAGGCAGATATCAAACACAGGACACCTTGCTTCACTGGTGTTGTGTTGCCTTGGTGTTGCATGGACCCGGTGTGGAGACAGTGTGCTTCAACATGAATAGCTATGGCTTCTCACTGATTCCCCAGGATCCATGCAAAACACAGGATATCCACAGAGTTTATCAGGCTAACCTCATGACCTGTTCTGCAGTTCCTATCCCTGCATCTCCCAGGGAACAGTTAGGGGAATGCTCAGAGTTTTCCTATCCCACTTTGGCTTTTCTCACAGGAAAGGACCACTAAACATTTAGTTTTTACAGAGCATGGACTGTTTGCTTACAAACACATGAAAAACTAGGATTTAATTTGTATCTAAGGATCCAGTTCTGCCCTCAGTTACATGCATGATGCAACCTCACTCAGCTGCATGGCAGTAACTGATGGGAAAATTGGTTCATGATCAAACTGGAGAATTGGTTTGAAATAAATTCGGTAAAAGTAAGGGCAAAGTACTGCACATAGGAAGGAAAAGTCAAATGCAGCACTGCAAAATGGGGAATAACTGTCTAGGCAGTAGTACTGCTGAGAGGGCTCTCGCATTATAGTGCATCACAAACAAATCTGAGTCCACAGTGTGATGCAGTTGTGAGAAAGACTAATACAGGTTGGACGTGCTTGGTCTGGCACCCTTGGGACCAGAGCAGTCCTGAACTAGGGATTTTGCTGCACTAGGGGAGATCTATGATCCCCTGCTGGCTTCTGACCCCTGATCCGGGGCAACCCTCTCAGCTCTTGGCCTATTCCTGTCTACCTGAATGGGCCGTTAGACTCAGCTTTAGGACTTTCCCATCTGGAAACTGGAAATGATCATGTCTAATGGTAGGATTTTTAAGGGTTATGTCTCTACTGTGTTTTCAAACTCAGGACGGCGAGTCTCAGAACCAAGGTCTAGAGATGTTGACTTCAGCGGCTTTGCTTCAGCGCTGAAAAGAGCAGTGGAGACATTGTGACTCGAGTTGGTGCTCAGGCTCTGAAGCCCTCCCTCTTCCCTGGCTTTCAGAGCCTGAGCCATAATGTTTACACTGCACTTTTTAGTACTACAGTGTGAGTTTCACAAGCGCCAGGTTTTAAAATGCAGTGTAGATGTATTGAAAAAGGCCTAAGGGAGTTAGGCACGCAGCTCCAACTGAAACTGTCCCCCTCACTTCCCCCACAGGGGATCCCAGGCTAATTTCATAAAAGGTTTGTACTTCAGATGAATGCGTCTTTAAAAGTGCATAGCCAGTATTACTAATGATCAAATCACATTTCTGAAGAGTTCAAGGAAGATTCATGTGGAAGTGCTTTAAAACACACTTCATGTCTGTTGTCATCTGTTCAACGCAAATGTCTTATCCAGCCCAGTTCTTTTCCACTGATTTAACGAGGACAAAGAACTCCCTTTTCCCACTCTCATGTTGTCTTGTGGTACAAACAAGCGGGAAACACAAGATCATTAGGCCCGCCCTCCGAAGTCTGGCCAGTTCTATTTTTGGATTGACTTGTAAAACTCTGATGGATTCAATTTAATCAGTCTCGACTCCCATTCTTAGAATCATCAACGATGATGATAAGGCATTTTTCTGAAAGCTACCCTGAATGTTTCTGGGAACACTGCTTACCGAGCACAAAACCTGAGTGCTGAGATTTCTGTTATCAGCATTTTTAATAATTTTCTTTAATTTAGAAATGAGAAAGTCACATCTGAAGAACAAGATGGATATTCCTTCAGCTGTTGAATTGGTTTTGTATTAGATTACTTTCCAGCAGGAGGGGGGAAACACTTTTTCATCAGGATCACTCACACTTTGCTTGGCTTGTGCCAACCTCCAGGCCTGTGGCTGGGCTCTGAGGCTCCAGGCTTCCCTCTGCAGTGTGGTGAGTCAGCACTCACACTCCAGTCCCACTAGTTATAGAAACTTTTTTTTTTTAAAAAAAAGGACAAGCAGATCCACTGATGGAGCGGGGATGGGGTGGGGTGGGGCAAAGGGGCAGTTGCCCCAGGGCTCAATGATTTAAAGAGCCTGTTGCTCTGGCCACCACTGAGCAGTTGATGTGCCCAGAACCCTGTGCCATTTAAATTGCCACTGGAGTGCCTCTGCGGTGCTCTGAGCAGCTCTTAGGGCAGCTTGGGGCGGTGGGGATGCTACAAGGTGAACTCCAGGCAGCATTGGGGGAGGGGAGTGCCAGGGTCTGGGTGGCACTGAGGGGCTGGCTGCCCTCAGCCCTGTCCCTTCCTCCCTCATCCTGGCCCCTTTAATGTTGAAAGAACGCTTTTTGTGTGTAGATGCTCTGATTGATCCTGATTGATTTCAATGGGAATTAGAGAAGACGGTGAATAGAAATTTCAGGAGGTGAACCCCTATTAGTCTCATTATCTTTGCTGCTATAACTTACCCTTCCCAGCATTGCCAAAAGTGACAATTTTAGCTGATAAAATGTTATACCAGAATCCCAGGAAAAAAATCCAGGCTCAAACTATAAAAACAAGGCTACCTGAATTAATAACTCAAACCAGGATAAGCAAGGAAAGCAATCTCCCCCACCCCCACATCAAAAACCAAAAGCGAAGCAAAGCAAACAAACTAATGAAAAGGCCAAAACAAAAAAGCCAGACCAAACAAAACAACAAAATAACCTTCCCTCACCATTTAAACAAAGCAGAAGCAAATCATGACATGTTTGACATCACAGTAATTAGCCTCAAATCATGTTTCAGCAGAAGCCAAGGGACATAAATTCTATGTAGGTGAGAAATTTGTGGGCCTGATCCTGTGAAGTGCTAACCTCCACAGTGGTATGTGTTGGCTTGTCCATCACTAATTCCCTGGGTTATGCTTTACTTTTTCTTTCACTGCTTTATGGGAAAGCAAGTCCATCCTGTAGCTGGAAGTTCTCAAAATGGTTGTATCTTTTTCTTCAGAGTGCACCAAATAAATGAGATACTAGATTTCATAGTTGAAACACATTTGAAACAAGTGTAAATACTGCAACAATATTTTACATAAAGTGACTTGTCTCACTACACCTGGGCATGCCAAGCACTGCTTTAAAGATAAACCACAAGTGACAAAAAATGGGAAACCATTCTAACCTAACTGCAGAGTCCTTTATATCAGTCCTTACTTTTACACTGCACAGTGGTCTCTGTTTGAATCATTATCATTTTACAGGTATTCCCTAAAGAAAGTTATGACTCTAATAGCACCCCAATACCAGATGGTAAAGGGTTTCCTGGTATTACCTATCCAGCTTTGTTATGGCCTATCCAGCCTGGCATGCTCTATCCATGACTTTGTTGTCATGATCATCACGTAAAAGACACTCCGTCATAGATCACTTGAAAGCTAGTAACACGCTGGAATATGTAATACCATTGGGAAATGTATATAACAATGCTGTATGTGAAATTATGGGAACTCTCTGATATTAGGTTTTTTGGTCTTTTAGTGGAGGGGTAAAACAGTTTGCTGTAATCATAATCCGCATCCAAAGGGTATTGTACAAAGCTTTATATGCAAACTGGTAGCAAGCTGGTCTCCAAATTATGCATGTAGGGGATGTATACAAAGAATTACAAATTCATACTGTTATAAATTGTATTTGGCAGGCAGTTAATAAAGCCTTGCTTGCCTTGGACAAAGGAACATGCATTTTGCTTGTCTGACCATCTTAATTGCAGAGGACAATGAAAAGGGATATTTACATGCAAGTTAAAGAAAGCCACCAAGATAGTTAAGTGGGAGGTGACTGCTTAATGATCACTGTGGGAGATGGAGTCAGCACCTCCAGGAAGTCTTCTGGGCTCTTGAAGCAGAGACAATGAACTTTGAAGTAATATAAGGGAGGAGCAGTGAGATAGTTAAATCATCCACCAGGAGAACAAAGCATGGGGAAGAACAAAGAAGCCAGAGCTTTTTATCTATAAAAGATGGGTTCTCCTGCTAAATTAGCTGGACAATGTGGATAGCCTGATATGAGTAAGAAGGTGTGTTGGCAAAGCTTTGCTTGCTAGAATTAAACTGAGATGTCAGAAAACGCATTATTTTTGTTTTGTTTGTAAACACTTTCATATCTCTTTCACTCTTGCTTGAAATCACTTGAAATCTATGTTCTTTGTTAACGAATTTATTCTTGGTTTTACTATAAACTATTTCAGGGCTGGCATTAAGGCGGAGTGTACTAACCCAACTCAGCTGGCAAGCTGTTGTGTGTACTGGCTCTGTGGAGGCAGTGAAATTCGCAATACCTCAAACAGGAAATAGACACTTCAGGGGAGAAATTCTGGGGAGACTCAGGATGGAAGTGCTGTTGAGGGCTATGCAAAGTTACAGAATATGAAAAAAAAATTATAGTATAGTCTGTAGCTATCCCTAGAAATGGCTGTTTTCAAACCTGAACTTAAAAGAAAATATAGAATCATAGGACTGGAAGGGACCTCAGGAGGTCCTCAAGTCCAGTCCCCTGCACTTATGGCATGACCAAGCACATCTAGACCATCCCTACCAGGTATTTGTCTAATTTCTTAAAGATTGCCAATGATGGAGATTACAATACCTCCCTAAGTAATTTCTGCCAGTGCTTAACCATCTTAACAGATGGGAAGCTTTTCCTAGGCTCTGTCTACATTACATTCCTCTTTCAAAAGGGGAATGCCGATGAGGAATATTGAAAATGCAAATGAAGTGCTGGTTTACAAATCCTGTGCTTCATTTGCATAATCTCACGTGATCGCATTTTCAGAAGAGATGTTTTTGAAAGCAAAAACAGCTGTGTGGATGGGGTTACTTCAAAAATAAACCCTGTTTTCAAAAGAAACCTTCTTAAAGCAAAATAGGATGCGCTTCATTTTCATTTTTGATCTTCCTCATTTGCATTTCCCTTTTGAAAGGGAATTGTAGTGTAGGCACAGCCCTAATGTCCAACTTAAACTTTCCTTTCTGGAATTTATCCCAGTGCTTCTTGTTCTATCATCAATTTCTCTCTCCCCAACATTTTAGATTCTTGAAATCTGTTATTGTGTTCCCTCTCTGTCTTTTCTTTTCTAGATTAAACAAAACCAGGTCTTTCAATATTCCCCCATAGGTCATGTTTTCTAAACCTTTAATCATTTTGTTGCTTTCCTTTGGACCTTTTTGTCCTAATTTTTCCACATCTCTCTTGAAATGTGGCACCAAGAAGTGGAGACAATACTCCAGGAAAATACAGGAAAGTGCTGCAACTGTGCAGAATCTATCATCTCCATCCTTAGTTCAGCTGTGGATAATAATAAGGAGACATGGGAGCAAGAACTGATTTAAAAACCCATGCAAAATGTAATAGTTTGTAGTTGGTCAATAACTTACATTGTATCCATCACTGATACATACGTATTCCTCTTTTCCTTTCTGTTATTCACATAAGATCTCAGCTATCTAGTCACTGCAGTGTTGCCTGGAGAGGACATTGTTCTCAAAAAATTTAAATTAGTTGAGACCTCCTTTCTCCCTGTGTAGTGGTGCTGACTTCTGCTGTAGGCCCCAGGGCAAGCTGGGAGGGGAACTCACCTCTATGGTAGGGCCAATTGCAAAAGGAGCTGGGTCAAGGGCATTCATTCCTCAGCATTGCTCTGGCCACGGCACTGCTCCCTGCCCCTCGTCTCAGTCACACGCAGCTGGAGCACCACTACCATGGCAGGTCAAAAGGGCTGGGAGCTCCCATCACAGCATCTACCAAAGAAGCAGCCATGGCAGCCGATGTTCCAGGCCCCTTTGAAATGCTGGGCTCAGGTGCAACTGCCCTCTTTGCCCACCATCAGTGGGCCTGTCTCTATGTGCCATTGTGGGTGCTATAGCAACAGAAACATTTTTCTTGACACAACCAACATTTGTGAAAACAACTAGTGAGTCTGAGTGCCCACCGTAGATTCTGTAAAGATGCCTGATTTGCAGTAGGCAGCTGCTTAGCTTTTCTGAGCACCAAATCCCTCAAAGGTACCTCAATTTTATCACCTAAAATTGAAGCATTATGTCTTTTTATGCAGTATATCTCATTTCCAACAGAAAACCCAAGTTCCCAATCCTGAAATAAAATCCACATGGATTTACATGAATTTTTGGTACAGTTGTAACAGGAATTTGCACAGACAAAAGGTCCACACACATTGATTTTACTGCAGGATTGGAGTCCAAACATGTAAAATCCCTAACTCTTTTAAAAAAAAATACACCATTCTGAATTATTTTGTATAAGTTATCCAACATGTGGCCAGTGATACAACATTATAGCTGTCTATCTGATAGCATAACATAACCTGGTTAGCAGTTCTTCTCCCTTGACATGACAAATAGTGCAAATGTTATGGACTGAAATCTCTTTGATTTATGAAAGTCTTAAAGCAGCAATATGTACCTGCTCATTTGATATCTGCAATGACAGATTCTAGAAAGACTTGGATAGTCTTTACTTGATCTTGTTTTTTTTTATTGAAACATTACAAAAACAGAAAAAATATCTTAATTATAGAACTAGGATAAAATTATCTGGAATGAAATTTCTTAATTCAAAGCCCTCTGAAATCAATGGGAGTCTTCCTATTTGACTTCAGTAGGAACTGGGCTGGGTCTTTAGTAGTCTCAAAACATTGTAGATAGAGTCTTTCAAAATGAAATCAGTTTGATGATGCTGTGTCAGGAATGAGTGCAGGAAAGGGGTTAATCTCCTGAGGTAACCTGAGTTGAGCCAATAGGAGAGAAGTAGCTTTGTTTAAACTGAGAAGAATTGCAGCTTTCATAGAATTGTAGGGCTGGAAGGGATGTCAGGAGGTCATCTAGTCCAGCCCCCTGCTTCAAGCAGGATCAACACCAGCTAAGTCATGCCAGCCAGGACCTTGTCAAGCCGTGACTTAAAAACCTCTAGGGATGGAGAATCCACCACCTCTCTCGGGAATGCATTCCAGTGCTTCCCCACCCTCCTGGTGAAATAGTTTTTCCTAATATCTAGCCTATTCCTCTCCTTCTGTAACTCCAGACCTTTGCTCCTTTTTCTGCTGTCTGGCACCACTGAGAACAGTTTCTCACCCTCCTCTTGAGAGCTTCCCTTCAGGAAGTTGAAGGCTGCTATTAAATCACCCCTCAGTCTTCTCTTCTGTAAACTAAACAAGCCCAAATCCTTCAGCCTCTTCTCATAAGTCACGTGCTCCAGCCCCTTAATCATTTTGGTTGCCCTCTGCTGAACCTGTTCCAGCACATCCACATCTTTTTTAGACTGGGGGCCCAAAACTGGACACAATATTCCAGATGTGGTCTCACCAGTGCCCAATAGAGGGGAACAACCACTTCCCTAGAGCTGCTTGAAATGCTCCTCCTAATGCACCCTAATATGCCATTAGCCTTCTTGTCTACAAGGGCACACTCTTTACTCATATCCAGCCTTTCATCCACCATAACCGCTCCTTTTCCTCTGTACTGCTGCTTAGCCAGTCAGTCCACAGCCTATAACAACATTTGGGATTCTTCCATCCCTTTCAGGGCTTTCTTTTTCTGTGGACCAGCAGAGAGGAAGACTGGGGGTGGGGTGGGGGTGGGGAAATGTCTCTCACGCATTCACACATATACTTGGCTGTTGCAAAATCAGCCATAGAGGTGGAAATAATAGGAAAAGGCGTAGTTAAACACAATTAGGTTATGGTTATGTTAAATCTGGTTGGGCTGGCTGCTTTGTTTTTCTCTTTTGTGTTGTTTGACTTGATGTTTTTTCCCTTGTAACTTTTAAGCTGAATCCCAAGGAAATATTTTTCTCGTGTGCAACCCATGATTTATATTCTCTTGTTTTGTGAATAAATCACTGTTTTTTTTAAGCAACCAATCTGAAATCCCTGCCTGTGAGGTGTCCGTGTACATGACTTTGACCACACAGCTATTACATTACAGCCTGCTGTTCTCAAGGCCTCTGTGGAAGGGAAAGCAGGGTCAGAGTTCTGCCTACAGTGGACATCCCCAGTGTGCCTGCTTGGGTTAAAGGGGTCTCCAAGGCCTGGGGTGGTGGCAGCTACCTTTCAGGGTCCAGGGGATCTGTGGCCCTGGAGAAGTTTTAAAGTCAAGCCTGTGTATAGGCAAGGTGTTTTTAGGTCTCTGTGGGGCCCCACTTTCTGCACTCTGAGGCTGCGTGTACACTAGCTCCCTACTTTGAAGAGAAGAAGGTAAGTAGGGTGTTGGGAGATTATTAATGAAGTGCTGGGGTGCATATGCAGCACTTCATTAAGCTAATTCTCCCCCGTGGCAACTTTGAAGTGCTGAACTTCGAAGTGCTGGCTTGCGTGTAGCCACTGCTAACCTGCCGGTACTTCGAAGTAAAGGGTCTTTGAAGTTGCCCAGGCACTTCAAACTACCAGCAGGTTAGCCACAGCTACACGCAAGCCAGCGCTTCAAAGTTTAACACTTTGAAGTTGCCGTGGGGGAGAATTAGCTTAATGAAGTGCTGCATATGCACCGCAGCACTTCATTAATAATATCCCAATACCCTACTTACCATGCTCCCTTTGAAGTAGGGCGCTCGTGTAGACGCAGCCTGAGTGTCGGGGGTGGGGCTGGGCGGGAAGGATGCCTGACATGCTGTCTCACTTGATGCATTAAAATGCTGCCGCTGTCCTTCTAAACATACATTATTTGCAATGCTGTTCTGAGTTTCACATGTTTAAATTAGTTCTTTTTAACCTCTTTTCAGTTATTCATCTTAAGGTCTAACAAAGTTCTCTTGCTTCAGGACCGTAACTCCTCAATTTGTAATTTATTCCTGACTTAACAATAGTTCCTTTTCACTTATCCTTGTAAAAAACCACATTCATGAGCATAAACATGCATAGAAGACTAAAGTAATTTATTTTGACATTCTGCATGAAGAATTGTGTAGGTTTGTCATAAATGGTGAGGAAAAGAAGGTATGTCTACCTGTTTTTTGTTTAAAGTAGGGTGCAATGTGTGTATGATTAGCAGCATCTTTTTGTTCCACATCTGAATTTCATCATAAATTATTTTTCCATTTCCTAGATGGGTTAGTATAACACATCACCACTTCTTCTCTCTTTCCCAAACCCATGTAGAAAAATAAATCTTCCAAACTTTCTCTACTTCTTTGCCCTTCTACTGAATGTTGAAGATACCTGAAAATGTTTCATTTTCTTTGAAGAAATGATGAGATTCGTATGTGGGAACACAAAGCTTTTCAAATGCGGAATGTGAGGTGTTTAAATTAAAAACCTGTAGGATTAGCACAGCATGCCAACCAACATAAAAATGATGCCACTACTGAATGCAATAGAAGATTTGGGTCTAACCCAGATTATTACATAGCTCCCATATTTCACATCAAATGTTAATGTCTGGGTTTTTTGCATACTTGCAGGTGCAAAGAAGCCAGGCTGTCTGATTAATTTATCCCTGTGTGTGTGTTTTATCAAAAACCTCTAATTTCCATGAACAATCCCTAAACTCAATCTCTCCAAAGGTTTTGGTTCCTCCAGATGCCTAGTTTGCGCCTCCATACATATCTACTCAAAACCAATTCAGATATGCAAAATGAGCTACAGTGGAAACCTTTATTTAACTGTGTAAAAATGAAGGGGGAATTTTTCAGACAGTTAGCTTCCCTTTTCCTTTATGTGATGTTTTGTCAAAACATTTACATTCCCATTTAAATATGCTTACATTTCTATTTGGTTAAACCGTTATTTTCTGTATGTAACTGTTTGCTCAGACATGTTTAATTCCTTACACTGGAAGCAAAAGTAAGATTCAAAATACCATATTTGAAGCTCTCTCTTTGTTAGAGAATTATTATGCAGTGAACAATGTTTTAATTAGAATTACTGTGACAAAGAATGTCTGTTGATCAAGTTTTCAACTACTCTCACTTGGGATTTGCAATTAGGTTCCCATAATTTTGCCCTACTTCTCTGTCTCTTATATCTGGATACAATGCAGATGTGGCTCTTGAGGTACTGAGACTCCTAACAACCAGAGTGATGTCCCTTCTCTTCAGCTTTGGCTCAGTGCCAGCTGGCTTCTAGCTCATGTGGTAGAGCACATGGCTTTAGCCCCTAAGCTCTCAGGTCATTCTCTCTTGCTGCCAGCCTGGGTCTGTTGGCTTTCTACAGAATTGTTCTGCACTGTTATAATTAAATTAAAGTTAACACCTACACAAGAATCAAGACACAGCTGGTTGCGCCCCGAAAGGATAATGTGTAATTAGGAAGAATTACCACTCAAGATAAATTATCCTATACAGATTGGTGCTCGATTGCCTGCTGGATATTTGGGCAGATTTCATATATTGGAATAATTATTAAAACAATATTCTTAGTTAAATTTTCCCCCTATATTTCTTAGGTTGAATGAAATTATATGATTTCAAAAGAGCTACTAAAAACCTGTGTTTTAGACACAAAGTCGGGGAATTTCAAACGTGCTGTGCTTTGGTTTAACCCTGCTTCTTCTGAAGTTAGTGGGAGTTCTACTATTGGCTTCAAAGGGAACAAAATTAAGAAGAAACTAAGACCCAGGTCCACAAAAATATTTAGGCTCCTAACTTTAGATTTCAATGGAAGTTTGGAGCCTAAAAATCTTTGAGGATCTGGGCCAAAGTATAAGAGAAAGTTAGACAAAGAAAATAAAATAAAACTGAAAGATACTAAAAATTAATGAAAAACAAAAATGGCAACCTTTTTTATTGTGGAATTAGAAATAGCAGTATATATTAACATCAAGGGAGCTACTACTACACTCATGGTGTATCTACACTAGAATGCAATGTTGAAGCAGCAAGCCCAACTTTCAAATAGCATGCACCGCACCTACACATGGCATTTGCTGCTTTGAAGTTGAAATCGAAGTTTGACGGTGAGACGTCAAAATTGCCATTCCTATCAGAAGATGGGACTAGCACCCTGCATCAAAGTCTAACATCAATTTGTGTAGACGTTCCGCATCCCACTTCTTCTAAATAGCGGGGTCTGCTATACCAGCAATCAGCTGTTAGGCGGAGAAGTGCTGTCCAGCCCCTGCCGGGCTCTATGATCTCTGCACCCAGCGGTTCTTAAAGCCACATGGACCCGGAAACTCCATAGTAGGAAGCTGAGACTGTGCAGGCAGCAGCTGTACCATAAGGCACCCCTGCACGGCCCACAGACAGCACATGGCAGCAAGCCAGCCCCCCCCGAGCACCCCCAGAGCTCCCCCCCCAGGCCATCCCAGGGCTCCCAGGCCTCCAGACAGCGGGGCAGGAAGCAGGGCCCCTCCTGGACCAACTCTGAGCTTCATGACTTGCTGGGGCACTGGGGTGAGGAGGAAGTGCTCCACATAATGGGGAACAAGTGGTGGAACGTGGAGGCATTTGCCCAGCTGGCCGAGGGCCTGGCTGCTGGGGTCACCCTGCCTGCACTCCTGACCATGTCAGGAATAAGGTCAAGGAGTTGCGGCAGGGTTACGCCTGGGCCCGGGATTCGGCCAGCCGGTCTGGGGCTGCCCCCGCTGCTTGCCCCTATTACCAGGATCTCAGGGCTATCATGGGCCCCCGGGACACCTCCTTCCCCACCAGCCACCCTTGACGCCATGGCCAAGGAGCCCCAGCAGGCCTCGGAGCCAGAGTCAGGTCCGCAGCCCAGCCCTGCACCCCCAGGGCCAGAGCTGGGACCCTTCACCCCAGCCATGGAGTGGTCCAGCGAGGAAGGGGAGCTTGTGCCAGACATCCCTTCATGCAGCTCCAGCCAGGCATCCACCAGACGGGCCTTCCCTGACCATGGCAGTGGACTGTCAGGTATGTACCCCACAAGGCACACACACACACAGGGCATGGGGTGGGGGCACCACAGGACTGGGGGCCCCCCACATCCCCAGCAGACCCCAGCCTGCCAGGACCCAGGCAGATCATAGCCCAGGGATGATTCCATGGCCACCCGTGCTCTTCAGCACCCTTACCCGTGGACAGTGCCATGCCCCGCCCCTAGTGGGAGGGGGTGGACCACTGGAAGTGGCCACCCACAGGGCCACTGCACACACCAATGGGGTCAGGGGATGGGTTAGCGGGGTGGGCCACTGGTCAGGGCTCGGTACTCATGGCCTCCCTCCCCTCTTTCCCCCTGTTTCCGTAGCCTCACCATCCATGGTCCCAGACAGCCCCCCAAGACCCCTGGACCATCACCAGCCGGTGGCACCACCAGCACCAGGATGGGCCCACCCCCGCCGGGGCCAGAGGCGCACCACCCATGACCCCAAGGTGGCAGCTGCCCTCCGGCGCCAGGTGGACATGATAGAGCAGAGGCTCCACTTCGAAGAGCAGGAGGCTTCCTGGCACCAGGAGGCCTGGCAGGACTTTATGGCCACCTTTAACCATGTGGCCTCCACCTTGGAGGATCTGGTGGCCCGGCTGTGCCCCCCGACCCATTGTGCTCCGTGCTGCCCTCCCTTCCGCCTCTCCTGCCACCCTGCCTGATGTCCTACCTGCCTCCCCGCCTGACGTCCCACCTGCCAGCTCCGCAGGGCAGGATCCCACTGGGGCCGATGACTGGGCCGAGGACCCACCCTGGTTATACCTCCCCATCCTCCTGGCCCCCAGCCGGGCTCACCGGGAACGCCAGCTGAGGAGGGGACCTGCCACCCGGACACGGCAGGGGTTGTGCCCATCCACTCCCTCCCCAGAATGATGGGCCGTTGGCTGGTCTGGCCCCATCTTCCCCATGTATATAGTTGTCCCCTGCTGTATATAGTTATTATGCGTGTCCCCCTGTATACAGTTATTATAGTTGTCCCCCCGATATAGTTATTTTCCACGATGCTGTTTGTTATTAGTTTTATATGCACAGAGGTGAGGTTTTTGGTTATTTAAACAATGAAGCAATTTTATTTTTCAAAAACCCCATGTCCCTTGTGCTTTCGGTGGGAGTGATATGTGGATGCTAGGGGCGGTGTGCAGGGGACCCACCAGGGATTGCCTGGATGATGCTCACTAGGCACCCTGGTCAAAGTACTCCCACAAGGCTTCCCGGACCTGGACCGCACCACGGTGGGCCTGGCGGCTAGGGGCAGCGGCTGGCTAGGGGTAGCCTGTTCCAGCCTCCAGTGCCCAGCCCTGCACGAAGGCCTCTCCCTCGCTTTCCACCAGGTTGTGGAGCGTGAAGCAGGCACCCACAACCTGAGGGACGTTTGGGAAGCCCACGTCCTGGTGGGCCAGGAGGCAAAGCCACCTGACCTTCAGGTGCCTGAAGGCCCGCTCGACCATTTGATGGGCGTGGTTCAGTCAGGTGTCATAGCGCTTCTGGCTGGCATTGAGGTGACCCGTGTAGGGGTGCATAAGGCAGGGCTGGAGGGGGTAGGCTGCATCTGCCACGAGGCAGAGGGGTATGGTGGTATCCCCCAGAGAATGTAGGTTCCTGCCTCCAGCCAGTGGCATAGTCCTGAATTGCAGAACACGTGAGTGTCATGGGTACAGCCAGGCCAGCCCACATATGAGTCCTGGAAGTGGCCACGGCTGTCCACTATGGCCTGCAGGACTATGGAGTGATAGCATTTCGTGTTGACATAGCACCCACCACTGTGGTCTGGGGTGTGGGTGAGGATGTGGGTCCCATTGAGGGCCCTGAAGCAGTTAGGGAATCCCATGGCAGCGAATCCTGCGATGGACACGCCCAGGCCCCCAACTCGGATGACCCTCTGCAGCAGCAGGGTATTGAGTGCACGTACCACCTATGGGAAGGGGACATGGGTGCCTGTGAGGGTATGCAGAATGTGCCCACCACCTGGGCCCCCCTCCCCAGGCCCCCCCCAGGGCCCCCTCCTGGGCCCCCCTCCCCAGGCCACCACCCCCCAGTGGGTTCAGGCCCAGGCCTCCTTACTTCCATCATGTGGCCTTGCCAATGCCGAACTGCTTCCCACGGAGCAGTAGCTGTCTGGAGTGGCCAGCGTCCAGACAGCTATTGCGACCCTCTTCTCGATGGTGAGGGCGCGCTGCATCCAGGTGTCCTGGTGCCTCAAGGCGGGGATGAGCCACTGGCAGAGCTCCATGAAGGTCTGCTGGCTCACATGGAAATTCTGCAGCCACTGGTCATCGTCCACTCCCCCATGACCAGGTGGTCCCACCACTTGGTGCTGGAGGGATAGCTCCAGAGCCGGCGGGGCACCCGGCAGGGGCGAGGGGAGCAGCAGGGCCTGATAGTCCAGGGCATCCACTTGTGCTCCTGGGGAGGGCTCCCCTGCCGGAAGCTGCTTGGTGGCCGCCCATGCAGCATCTAGCAGGGCGTCTGCCCCACAGGAGGCAGCTTGGAGGGCTTCCAGCTGCTGCTGGATGTCCATGTCTGCAGGCTCGAGGTCTGCGAGGCTTGTGTCACCAGTGCAGGTTTCGTGCAGTGCAGGCCGAGTGTGTCTGGGAGGGGTCCTTTAAGGGAGCAGCATGCTGTTGCCCCAGCGGGGCTAGTCTGCCCTGTGACCCCCATCTGCAGGCTTTCTTGGCCCCTTATTTTGAAGCGGGGTGCTTGTGTGCGTGGATGCTCTGCTTTTGCTTCTGGGGCGTCCCCTTTCGAAGTTCCCTATCTCTACTTTGATGTTGAATATCGACGGCACCAGACCCAGAGCATGTGTGGACAATATGCATCGAAGTAGCCTATTTCGACGTCATTACTTCAAAATAGCCTGCTTCGACATAGCATCCAAGTGCAGACATAGCCCCAGTGACAGAACAAAATTGAATTCACATTGTAATCAGCTTCCAGACTTTAAGACAAATCTAACAAAAAATTCTATTGAGCTGTAAAGTATGTGTTTTATGGGATATAAAATATAATTTCTAATATATTCAATATTATGCATTTTTCCCACACCATTGTATTTCCAAACATAGCTGAATCTTCTTCTCCTTTAGGTGTTTTGGGGGCTCAAAAGATTGCTTATGTGTTTTTAAAACTTTCACTTCTAAGGTGGGGTTTCATTTCACAGCAGGCTGAAGTGATCAGGTTGTTTCCCACTGATGACTGTTGGGTTGTCCTAATGGCATTCCTACTGGATGAATGATCACATCACAGAATCTAATGTCACAGGTAACCTTGTTAGAGATTTCAGAGGGGAAGCTAAGAACTGGCCAGATATAGCTACTAAACTAGCCTCTCACCCTTAGAGGCAGTACCTCTGCTGAGTCCACAGTCACACAGTATGGGGCCCACTTGCCCTTGTCAGGGTTTGGGCCTCAGTCTCATGGCCTGAAGGGCAGGGAGTAGGAGCTCCATGGTCTGACCGGGCTCAAAGACCAGTTCCTCTCAGCCTCTGGCTGAGGCCTAGGGTTACCAGGGGCGGGGAGCCCAAACAAGCTGCTCACCTGCCCTGTTGTCTCTGATACTATTGGTATTCTCCTTTGCCACTCTCTTTCTCTTCATCTGCCATAGTCTCCTCTCCTCACCCACTTTGGAGGAGTGGGGAGAGGAAGCCTCTTTTAAAAGACCTGTAGCAGCCTCAAATGGGATTAGCTGGCTGTAACTGATTTATAGCAACTTCTCCTGGCTGTTCCCACTCTGCCCATGATGATACCTGATTAGCCAGGGCTGCTTTTACTTTTTAGAGCTGTCTCTGGCCTCACCCAGTCATACAGAGCACATATGAAAAAAGTTGTGTAATTGACCTTTGTGTTGTACCTAATCTGGTGACAGACTCTGAACGGAATGTCAGAGTTCTGAGATTGCCACTCAGGCATCTTTTCACAAACATGACATTTACTTAACACTTAAAACAAAAAAAGACAATAGCAGCGTGGAAGCAAACAAAAATTGCACACATCACCATTGTTCTGTGGACGTGAATCTGTTTCTAAAGCCTTACTTCGTTCTTTTTTGTCAAGAGACAAGGCCGCTATGAAGCCTATGGGAAACTACCAATTTCCAATGGCTAAGTAGAGGGTCAGTTGGGACTTTGGATGTTTGTCTTAGCTATTTGGCCTGCATGAATGAATGTTATAATTGGCTACCCTCGTTTTCATTCTCACTGTTCTAATTGTTCATCACAACCACTTGATGCATGTTGTCAATTAGAATATAAACCCTTCAGAGTTGAAGTCAACTTTCACACTGTTTGCAGAGCAAGTACTACAATAGTGCACTAAAGTAATTAAATAATAACGCCAAAGTGGTACCCAATGGATAGGGGATTCTCTGAATCATCACTTCATGTGGCTCTATATATCTATCCTGAGAAATTTTGTTTTCTAAAGTTGCATATAGCTATACTATTATGACCCACAGACCTCAAACCTGGCTCTGCAGGAGCAACCGTGTTCTAACCCTCTACCTAGCAACCTTCTGATGCATGCTTCCCCTTGAAGCCCACTCTTGAAGTCCTAATGGTGGAGTCCCAGAGCAGCTGACTGGCCTGCTGGTCCTACTTAAGCCAGAAGTAGAAACGAGAAACTGTCTGAACACCATCCTATTCAAAACTGTATACCTTGTGCTTCGTGATTCAGTAGCTTGGTTGCCTTGCATTCCAACCCAGTATTACTTCTGGTATGTGATTTGTGGTTCTGACCTCCAGTTTGTCCCTTGATTCTGAGTTCCCGGTATCCTCACCCAGCATGACTCTGGTTCCTGATGTCTGGTTCTGATATTCTTCTTACAACATCCTGTTCTTTTGACTCCTGTCTTGTGCTTATGGTGGCTGGCTCTGACTACTAGATTTGGCTGCCCACAGCCTGGCTGTGATAAGGACATTAATGAGAGATAAAATAATAAATATAGGTATCTAAAGCCTCAGTTCTGCTATTGAGTCAGATTCTGATCTTGGTTACAACACTAAAGTCAACTGAATTATGTTGGATTTGTAGTGGTGAAAATGACTCCTCTGTCTGACCTGTTATTTTAGTCTATTTAGTTGCAGGAGGAAGCACTCAGACCCATCTACTCAAAGATATACTACATAGGTGTTTCTCTATTCAGCAATGCAATTCTTAACTTCTTAGACACTCACCTATCTAGTAGAATCCTCACCTCTGAGCTTGGTATGTAGTTTCCTCATACAATGCATGGGAGCTGGAAGGGACTCTCATAAGTAGGGCTGGCCTCATCATGTAGGCAAACTAGTCAGTTGCCCAGGGTGCCGGGCTTGTGCGTGTGCTAAATTAGATGGAAGTGAAAATTTTCCTCTATTTAAAATCTTATAAATGAAAGTATATGGTACTTCAAAAGCAGTGCATCTTCTTCTTGGCCACATCTACATGAGAAGCCTCTGTCAACAGAAGTTATCATCAGAAGGGATTTCCCAGTATAACTTCTATTGACAGATTGCGTCTACACATAAAATCAGAATGAAAGCGCAATCTGCTCTTTGACAGAGAGCAGCCAGACTGCCTGGCCTGCCCTCTGCAGAATGGCTGATTGGAAACTCTGCAAATGGGGCTGCCTGGTGAACCAGATGCCCTGTCTGTTGACAAAAGGCCACGAAGCATCTGAACATCTCTGTTGTTGGCAGAACACTGTCAAGAGAGAAGTTACACCTGAAAGGGGAGAGGGGTTCCAGGTTTTGCTGACAAAGTGCATTTTGCATGCAGACACTCCATGGTTTTTCCCAACAAAAGCGTAGTTTTGCTGGGAAAAGCTACTTGTGTAGATGTAGACTTAATGAAAAATGTCCTGAATGTTTGGAAACTTTACAAAATTGGAAAGAACTTGAACATCAATTGGAAAACATACAGCTACTCATGAAGAAAATGTACATCTAATCAAGTGAGAAGTGTAGTGGAATCAAATATTGGATCATTTGCTTGCTTTAGTAAGAGTTCTTGGTGGACAATTCCTGGCATTCTGTGGGACAAATGAGAAATTGTATGATACAGGTAATGGAAACTTCTTAAAATGTGTTGATTTTTGATCTTTGATCAAGTCATGAAGGGTCATCTGTGTAAAATAAGTGACCATGAAAGCCATGTTCATTACGTGAGAAAAAATCTGTAGAATGAGCTGAATTAAACAACAAATGCTATTAAAGAGAAAATCTTGCCCATTCTGCAATATACTTTTCAATGATTCTCAACTGTACACCACATGCAGGTCATATTGAGCAGATGACAACCATCACTTGCTTTGTAAAGCTGTGTCTACACGTGCACGCTACTTCGAAGTAGCGGCACTAACTTCGAAATAGCGCCCGTTGCGGCTACACGCGTCGGGCGCTATTTCGAAGTTAACTTCGACGTTAGGCGGCGAGACGTCAAAGTCGCTAACCTCATGAGGGGATCGGAATAGCGCCCTACTTCGACGTTCAACGTCGAAGTAGGGACCGTGTAGACGATCCGTGTCCCGCAACGTCGAAATTGTGGGGTCCTCCATGGCAGCCATCAGCTGGGGGGTTGAGAGACGCTGTCTCTCCAGCCCCTGTAGGGCTCTATGGTCACCGTGTGCAGCAGCCAGAAGCCCTGGGCTAAGGGCTGCTGCCCACGGTGACCATAGAGCCCTGCAGGGGCTGGAGAGAGAGCATCTCTCAACCCCCCAGCTGATGGCCGCCATGGAGGACCCGGCAATTTTGACGTTGCGGGACGCGGATCATCTACACAGTCCCTACTTCGACGTTGAACGTCGAAGTAGGGAGCTATTCCGATCCCCTCATGAGGTTAGCGACTTTGACGTCTCGCCGCCTAACGTCGAAGTTAACTTCGAAATAGCGCCCGACGCGTGTAGCCGCGACGGGCGCTATTTCGAAGTTAGTGCCGCTACTTCGAAGTAGCGTGCACGTGTAGACACAGCTCTGGTTAAATTACTCAGACTTCAGTGAGTTCAAAATAACATTGTTACTGAGCAGCCATCAAAAAGCCATACAAATTTTTTATAACTAATAATAGGTAAAAAAAAATTAAAACTATATATTTACAAGACAATGGTTACTGCTGTTTTATAAGGGCCTGCCTCTTGGTCCTGCACCATGCTCCATTGCCCCCCTAAAGGCTCACATAAATGTTTGGGCACTGGACCCACAGGAAACTAATCTGTCCCTGTTTCCAGAGGATTCTCCACCAAAGGGTGCCCCTGGGGAATGCAGAATTAAGCCCTGCTACTCCTAACTGTTGCCCAGAGATGGGGTACTGGACATAGGGTTCCTGCCCTGCAGTGGTGGCCCTGGGCATAGGGGCTGCAGCTTCCCAGTGGGGTCAGGGGACCCAACAATGAAGGCTACAGTTCTGCAGGCCTGTGGGGTGTCCACGTGGGCTGTGGGGCAGCTGCCTAACATGAGGCACCAGGAATGTAGCTTGTCAGAGAAGGAGTCTGGTTGCAGGGTGCCTGTTCCAAGCCATGGGGGCATCCTGGCTGCCTCAAGCAATAGAGCACAATGGGGTTGCTTCCCCAGTGAGGATGCGGGGAAGGCTCCTCCACAGCTGCCACGCACTGCACAGCACCCCGGCTATTCCATGCTGTGGGATGCTGGGAACTGGCTGCCTCCCTGCTGGGGACTGAGGCTGCCATCCTGCAAGGGAGCTCCCAAGCTTCAGGGTCATTTGCCTTGTGGGAGCTACCTCCCCATGGGCAGGGCTCTCCCCGGCTGTCCCACACTGTGTGGCACTGGGAACGAGGTTGCAGCCCCACAGATTTGGTTTCCAGCTGTCCCAAGTTGGATGGTGGGGCTTAGGGCAGCCAGGAGCCTCTTCCACAGGGCTGCAGCCCTGCCTTGACTTCTCTCTCACTAGAGGGGAAGCTTCCTGGGACACCAGGTCCCCTTAATATCTTAAAAAGGACTGATGGGGACACACATTACCCCCTGCCTTACCTTATGGCTCCCACTCCTGCTACTGCCTGAACACCTAGTCAGTCAGTATGTGCGACATGTAATCTCAGGCCAGCGCCTGGTACCTGTGGCTGTGCTGACATTGGGGAAGAGCAACTCAGCAGGGGGCATGAATATGGGACAATTAGCCCTTTTGTTAAAATAGGTTGGGACACTTTCCTGATGCCTGAAATACGGGACTGTCCTGGCCAAAACGGAGCAGGTGGTCACCCTAGCAATATGGCACATACAGATACAGAAGCTTTTGAAAATTGTCTTTGCAAGTTCATATTTGTAGTTGCATTCATTTTGTGGTATGATATCTTGTTTGAGATTAATCTTACGGGTAAGAAATTTCTGGCGAAGGATTTTGATAACAGTGGCAACAGACCAAGAAGTTTCTGGAAGAATGCAGGCATAATGAAGCATTTGAAAAGACACTAACAGATGCTTGTGAACTTTTTGAGGAAGTTGAACTACCAACAGACTTTGAAATGGAAGCAGCACATATTCTAAGAAGCACCAGTTCACATATGAAGCAAAAGAAGAACCAGTTCAGGATCCAAAGAAACTCAAAGTAATCCTCTGCTTTTTCATTCCTAGATACTTCAGTCCAGTCAAAGAACTATTTGAACAGATACAACAGCTTTATTCAGTATTTAGTTTCCTCAGTCATGTGCACAGTTTGCAAAATAAGACTTCAAAACAGATATTAGAGCACTCCTTGAGGCTAGAGTTGGAAATACAATGTGGCAATTCAAAAGATATTGATGCAGCAGGTTTGTGCACTAAACTGAAAGCTATTTCATGATAACTTCCAAGACATATTACACCTTGGCTGTGTCTACACTTGTCTTCAGTTTTAAAGGGGGCATGGTAATAAAGGCCACGGGAGATTCCTAATGAAGTTGTGTGGTGAATACACAGCAATTCATTAGGCTACTTTTCCTCCCACAGCAACTTCAAAGAATCAAACTTTGAAGTGTCGGCATGTGTGTAGCTGTGGGCACTTCGAAGTGCCCATGCTACTTCGAAGTCCCTTTACTCCTTAAAAGTTTGCTGCTTTGAAGTTGCCAAGGGGAAAAATTAGCCAAATGAACTGCTGCTTATTCACCACAGCACTTCATAAGTAATCTCCCGTGGCCCTGATTACCATGCTCCCTTGGAAGTTGGGGGCAAGTGTAGACATAGCCCTTAAGATGTGTTGGAGTTTGTTTCTGAACACACACAGCTTTCCCAGCATTTTCATTGTTCTTGAAATTCTCTTGACTCTTCCAGTTTTTGTTGCTAGTAGGGAGCATAGCTCTTCAAAGTTAAAATTGATAAAGAGAAGCCTTCATTCTTCCATGATGAAAGAGATTTGTTGGATGGGTCACCATCTTGATAAAACATGAAATAGTTTCAAAACTGTGCCCCAAACTACTTTTTGCTCAACTTTGAAAGAGAAGGCATGAAAAGCAAAGTTTATACATATTGATGGCTCTAGTGCAAAAGGATTACAATTCAAAA
Source organism: Carettochelys insculpta (assembly GCF_033958435.1). Classification (NCBI taxonomy): domain Eukaryota; kingdom Metazoa; phylum Chordata; order Testudines; family Carettochelyidae; genus Carettochelys; species Carettochelys insculpta. Next base: position 98,164,671 of record NC_134141.1, read on the forward strand.
CCAGACTTTATTGAATATCAAGGAATAAGGATTTCCAGACCAGTGCTGACTTTGGTAACCTCAGGGGAATGTACGAGAGCATCAAGAAGGCATTAGGACCCACCCAGAACAAGATGGCACCTCTGAAATCCAAATCTGGTGAAGTCATCACTGACAAAGCCAAACAGATGGAGCGCTGGGTTGAGTACTACTCCGAGCTGTACTCACACGAGAACATTGTGGTCGACTCAGCCCTCGATGCCATCAAACTCCTACCAGTAGTGGAAGAACTGGACCAGGAACCAACTATGGATGAACTGAAGAAAGCCATCGACAACATTGCAGTGGGAAAGGCCGCGGGCCAGGATGGTATACCACCAAAGGTAATCAAGTGTGCCACAGACACTCTCCTGGAACCCCTACATGAGCTACTGTGCCTGTGCTGGAGAGAGGGAGAGGTTCCACAGGACATGCGCGACACTAACATCATAACCTTGTATAAGAACAAAGGAGACAGAAGCGACTGCAACAATTACCGTGGAATCTCTCTCCTAAGCACCACTGGTAAACTGTTTGCTCGCGTCATCCTTGGAAGACTCCAGAAGATTGGTGAGAGGGTATATCCTGAATCACAATGTGGATTCCGCGCAGAGAGATCTACCGTAGACATGGTCTTCTCTCTGAGGCAGCTGCAGGAGAAATGCAGGGAGCAGAGGAAGCCACTCTATATTGTCTTCATTGACCTAACCAAGGCCTTCGACTTGGTCACCAGGGATGGACTGTTCAAACTGCTCCACAAGATAGGATGTCCGCCATGGTTACTCAAGATGATCCAGTCTTTCCACGAAGACGTGAGAGGAACCATCCAATACGATGGCACATTATCGGATGCTTTCAACATCAGGAGTGGCGTCAAACAAGGATGCATCCTTGCTCCGACATTGTTCGGTATCTTCTTCGCACTCCTCCTTAAACACACCTTTGGATCTTCAACAGAGGGCATCTTTTTGCACACAAGATCTGATGGGAAACTGTTTAATCTTGCAAGGCTGAAAGCTAAATCTAAGGTGCGGGAAGTCCTCAGCAGAGATATGCTGTTCGCAGATGACGCTGCTGTCGTATCACACGCAGAAGACCAGCTTCAGAAGCTGCTGGATCGGTTCTCCAAAGCATGCAAGGACTTTGGGCTCTCCATCAGCCTAAAGAAGACAAATGTACTTGCTCAGGACGTTGCTGTTTCTCCATCAATCAGCAATGACAACCACACGTTAGAGGTCATCCATGAGTTCATTTACCTCGGGTCCACCATCACTGACACCCTGTCCTTGGAGACTGAGCTAAATAGGAGGATCGGTAAAGCAGCCACAACTCTGTCCAGAGTCAGCGAGAGAGTGTGGAATAACAACAAGCTGTACATTCACACCAAAATGCAAGTCTACAGAGCCTGCATCCTCAGCACCCTCCTTTACAGCAGCGAGACTTGGACCCTGTACGCCCGCCAGGAAAAGAGGCTGAATGTCTTCCACTTGCGCTGCCTCAGGTGCATCCTTGGAATATTGTGGAAGGACAGAGTGTCCAACACTACCGTCCTTGAGCAAGCTGGAATCCCAACTATGCACACCCTCCTTAGGCAGGGTTGGCTCCGCTGGCTTGGCCACGTCCACAGGATAAATGATGGAAGGATCCCAAAAGACATCCTGTATGGCGAGCTAGCCTCTGGCAAAAGACCTCCCGGATGCCCCCAGCTGTGCTACAAAGATGTTTGCAAGAGAGACCTCAGGGAAGTAGACATCAAGCCAGACAGCTGGGAGGAGCTGACAGACGATCGCAGCAGATGGAGGCAGGAACTATACAAGGGCCTTTAGAAGGGTGAGTTGAGAATCAGACAGCTAGCAAAGGAGAAGCGAGCCCACAGAAAGCACAGCAAGGACCTGCCAGACACCCATTACATATGCAACAGATGCAGCAAGGACTGTCACGCTCGTGTGGGTCTTCACAGTCACAGCCGACGGTGCAAATGAGGATGCCAAATGGAACTACAAAGGGCGCGTTCCATAGTCTGTGTAGACTGAAGGATGCTACTAACTAAGGATTTTCATAGCTTCCCAAAATCAGTTCCTTTGGAAGGAAGACAGATAAAACTTGAAATGCAACTGTTTATAATGCTGAACAGAAACACTGTACAAATTAAAACTTTAAAATATCAGCTACTGGGTGGGTTGCCTTATACAGTATATTTGTGTTAGGATTAATGAAAAGTAGAAAAAAATAAAATATTTATTTTTATCTTTATTCATTCCAAATGACAAGTAAATTAAAGCCAAATTTCATTCTAGACTTGTTATTTTTCTGTATACTGATTGTGTGTGTGGTGTGGATCAAACCCATGGTTCTCCTAGGCTGACAAAAAGCCCTTGGGTAGAACCTGTGCAGAAGCCAGTGAGTTGAGTAGAGTGCCATCTAAGCTACTCAGAAGAGAAATATTGAGGCCTAATCCCATTTTTATTAACAGAAGGTGCAATTGGCACATGGGCGCAAAGAGAGTAGTGAGTTCACAGGTGTCCTGTTAGCATGAGATGATTCAGAGTGAGCAGCCGCACCACCTGAAAGCTAAGACCTCTTTGATAGAAATAGCATTTAGCCCTGACTGGAGTACCTTGTAGATGGCAGCTAGCCATGCCTTGAATCAGGGGATCCTTAATATACAGAACAGTCCTCTTGGGGTGTGATGTAGTTGCCACTTCTATAATGATGCCAACAGAACATCACAAACTGGCAATACATTACTAAGACCCCATTCTTTGTCACACCATTTTTCTTTATCACTGGGTAGTTCTGAAGGCCCCAGATAGTGTTATCAAGTGTTTTGTTTTCAACTGGAACAGCTGGTTGAAGAGGGATCCTGGAAGCTTCATTTGGTACCACCAACTAAGCCATTAAAAGTCCAGTCAGTGGTGCTGCAGAGCCACGGCAGGCTAGTCTTTGTCCTAGGGCACTGCACTGTACCCTACGAATGGCCAACAGATCCAGTTCCTAGGTGGGGGGGATGGGTGGGGGACTCTGTACCCTGCCCCTGCTCTGAACACTGTCTCCACATTCCCATTGGCCATGACCCAGCCAATGGGGGTGGGAAGCAATGCATATGATGCACCATGGAGCCCCCTGTCACTCTGCCTAGAAGTTGAACCTCCTGACCACTTTTAGGGTAAATGTGGTGACCCAGGACAGGCAGCTTGCCTTAGGGTTGCTGACCAAGAGCCACGCCCGGATAAGTCCCATCCTCAGTCTCGTGCAGCAGGCCCCTTTCCCAGACCTGAGCCCACTGCAAACCAGGACTGCACCCCAAATCCCTCATTCCCAGCTCCACCCAAAGCCCACTTCCCTAGTCTAGAGCCTCCTGAAAATGAACCCTCAGGCCTGACCTCCCTTCTTAAATGGTGGAGCCCCCTCTTGCATTCAAACCCCCTCATCCTCGGCCCATCACAGAGCCCTCATCCAGTCTTGCACCCCAACTACCTGCCTCCACCTGGAGCCCCCTCCTGGATTCCGAATCCCTCATCCCCAGACCCACGCCTCCAGCCACCCTGACTATCGACCCAGACAGTAGCCCTCTCCTGCACCTGGAGCCCCAGTTTAGAGCTGAACCACCATATAGAGCTCTCACTCCAATCCCTTTTTCCATTCCAGTGCAAATAAAGGTTGGGGAGAATGAGCCACTGAGGGAGAGAGAATATAGCGACTGGGGAGCAGAGCCTCAGGAAGGGGTCCAGTAGGAGTGGGCCTTGAGGAAGAGGCAATGATAGGTGGCAATGGAAATTTGGCAATCCTAGCTTCATACAATATTGTGCTAGATACTGCACATACAAATAATGTTAGTCCTATCCCCAAGTTAATGAAATTTTGCATAGACAAGACAGTCAAACAGTAGGAGAAAGAAAATACTATTATTAATTGTGTCTTACTAATGCGGGACAGAGGCATTTAGTGACTTGCCCAAACACACACAGGAGGTCTATTACAAGGCCAAGACTTTCACTCATATCTGAGTCCCAGCCAAGGGCTTTGTCCACAAGGCGCTTCTTTCATTTGTTCACCCTCTTGTTCTGCATCCTCTTCTTAGTGTAAGATTAGTGTGGCAGGAATTGTTTTCCTTATATATCTGTGATCTTGCAACCAGACCCTGTAGCTTCAACTAATGAGCAGTCTGGTGTCAAGATAAAGCCTTTGTTAGAAATAGAAATGAGATTACAAAGCTTCTGGCTACTCTGTGTAGTTGTAACCTGTGACCACTCTGCCCCAGGCTTCGTTGTTTCTGCCATACCAGGAAGCGTCTCAAAGTAAACGAAAATCTGCCAGAGGAGCATTTATGATATGTGACATCTCACCACTTCCCGAAAAACTCTGTAGAACATCATCTCCTTTTTAGGTTCCTTTTAACATTTCTGAAGAAAAATAACAACTTATTACAAATGCATTAACTGACATAAGCCTTCAGGTTGCTCTAATACGTTAACATGCCTTGATCAGTTTTTGAGGGTGTTCAGCAATCTTCCCAGCCTGCTGTGTTGCCAGGCCTGCCAATGGGGGAGGGCAAAGGGGGCAGCTGCCTTGGGCCCAGTGATTCAAAAGAACCTTAGGAAGTGGTGGTGGTTGGAACTCCTGGCCCTTTTTATCGCCACTAGAGCCCCAGGTGGCATACTCCAGACAGCAAGAAGGGATGGCTGCAGGGGCAGGGCCTGGTCTAGGTGGTACTGAGGGATGGCTGTCCCAGCCCTCCACCTCCGGCTGAGCTCACCGACTTCCAGGAGCATGGAGACATAGATTCCATAATAGGCTCAGTTTATGAAGTATTTTTGACATGTGACTTTTGTTAGAGAGATTCTCAGGACTCTTGAGCAAATACTTACATTTCCTTTATAAAATTTCCCCTTCACCTGTGATCACCATACTTTTGACTGGCCAGGGTCCACTTTACCAAATTCTCAAGAGCCTTTGTTTTTTAACTGCATGAATAATATTGTTAATATATTGTCTTATATTTGTCTGATTGAGCATTCCTAGTCTTTTTCCTGACTATCATTGATTTCTCAGCCATTTTTGGTCCCATATTTGGTATTTGCATGTTTTATGTACAACTGTTCAGCGGGTGACTTTCAGGATTACATTTTTTTTGCTTTATAATCTAGTAGTGTTAAACTCTGTTGCTACGGGAGCCCTCTGCCGACATCCCGGTAATCCTCATTCTGCAAGGAAGAAGAGAGGAGTTCGCAGGTGTTGGGAAAGCCTCTCACAACAGAACTGTTGGCAAGAGATAGGCAAATACTTTGTGCAATTTGCATATCTTCTGCCAACAATTCTGGGCAGTCTAGACATAGCCCAACTAAGGATGTAAAGAAGACTCAGTATTTCTTTCTGTAACTGGTATAATTGGCACTACATAGGATACTGACCCATAACCAGTGGCATGTGGGTTACACAAGCTCTTCTTCAAGCCTTTTTCTCAAAAAGGAACTTTTCATGGTATATGCACCACATATTACGCATCTTCTCTATTCTCTACTCATCTAGGCTATGGTTACACTACAGTGATCTGTTAACAGAAGTCACAGTCAGAAGAGATTTCCCAACAAAGCTTCTGTCCACAGAGGGTGGCCACACACAAAAGCCAACCAGGAGAGCACTCCACTCTGTCGACAGAGCAGCGGGGCTGCCTGGCCACTCTCTTTACAGAACAGGCACCTGGAAGCACAGCAGACAGGGCTGCCTATTTTTCTGGATGCTCTGTCTGCCGAGAGAAGGCTCCCCAGTGCAGCCACACAGTTTTTTTGTTGACAGATTCTTTTGACAGTAGTGTTATGCCTCATGGCTCAGAGGCAGAATTCTGCCTGCAGTTCTGAGTTTTTTCGACAGTATCAACAAAACACATTTTGTATGTGGATGTTCCACCAGTTTTGTTGACAAAACCGGGGCTTTGTTGGCAAACTTTGCTAGTGTAACCATAGCTGTAGTGTACATAATTGGGAGGCACTATTTCCTGTTAATATGATGCATTTATACGTCCCCATTATGTTCTAGATGGTCTCTCTATTTCTAAGATGTCCATATTCTTAATGAGACCAGTACCTCACAAGCTTGGCAAAGCCCTGGCTGGGTTGATTTATTGGGATTAGTCCTGGTTTCAGCAGGGAGATGGACTCAATAACCTTGTGAGGACTCTTCCAACCCTATGAGTCTATGATTCTTACTGAGCTACAAATGTGAGCAAGGGTGACAAAATTCAGTCCTGGAGAGTTTAGCTTAATAATAATAATGTAAATCAGTTTTGTTTTCTCTCTGTAAACACCATCCTCTTGAGCCAAACATTGAGGGTGAAGATTTGCTAATCGAGATTCTGATTTCCTCTACCACTGAAACAGATGATAAATATGGTCTGGTTTCACCACTGGTAAACTACAACTGGTAAGCTATAGGCAGGAGATGGAAATCCATTCTGTGATACAAATCCTCATTTCTGCAGTGTTGCACAGGTGAAAACTGAATACAAATGTGGGCCCAAAGTCAAATTTAATCCACACGCAGTAGTTATTTTATCACTGCACACTAGCAAGAAAACTCCTATTTCAATGCTTTAGAATTTGTGTAGCTGTCAAAGGTCTGAAACCTCCTGATTTACTTAGCAATTTAATACAATTTCTACTCTTAGCATAAGGAGTTAATAACACAATTCAGCAGGCAGGAAGTCTTTTGGAATTCTGTAGTAGTAAGAATCAGTGGTGTGCTAATTTGGTGATTGTACATATCCCAGCTTGGTATTTGGATTTTAGCAGCAGCTATAGTAATAAGTCATGCATATCAATTTTGAAGAGACGACCTCAGGAGCTGCTTCAGACTGTGAAGACTATTATACCTACTATATGCCGTTATTAGAGATAACACATTCAGTACCTCTATAGCCAACAGACATGTTCAATATCTTAAGTAAATTCTTAACAGTACGCTGTTTGGAGTTGATGAACACGTTTCCAGAAGACCTTTTTAGTTGTTGTTGGAAAATATCTTTGAGGAACATATCAGCTTTGACAATTTCAAGGTGAAAATGTGTTTATTAGTCTTGGAACATTCCCACCTGTGACAGACTTCTGGCCAAGAAGAGTAAGCCAGGGTTCTGCCACACCAGCTCCAGCAGGAAAGGCTAATTGGAGCTAGCTAAGTAAGCCCAAACCTGAGGAGGAAATGGGGAACAGCTACAGGCCTCGTTAGCCACAGGGCTATATAAGCAAGCAGGAACGAAGTAGAGAAGAGAGGAAGGTGAAAGCAGTGTCATGGTGGGAGGCTGGGTGCCCTAGCTAGCTGGAGAAGCTAGTGGTCTCTGAAGCCCTTTATGCAGAAAGCAGTGGGAACTGACATGGATAATAAAGGGCATGAGTGATTTCAGAATAAGAAAGATCTGATTGTTTTGTGGGTTCAGAAGGTCCCAAAGGCTGAGGGGCCTGTGCACGAACCTGTTACCCCACCTTCTTGAAAAGCTGAAGCTTCCTAAGCTTATCAGAATAGAATATTTTAAATGACTTGTTTCTGGAAGCTTAAAATTTAGAATATAAATTAGAAAAATATTTATAGGTCAAATAATGATTTTTTTCAGAAAGTTTTGTTTTGTGGCAAATTTCAAAGCTCTTTGGTTTTGATTTGGAAAGAAACTTTTTTTTTTTTTGGAAATGTTTAAATTTCACACAGAGAACAGGAACTATAAGCTTTGACCAGTTCCTCTGCTCATCCACAGTTACACAAACTGCCATTACTTATTGAATTTGGTAAACTCTTTCATTTCTGGCATTCTATTATCCGGAACTCTCAAATAACCAACATTTTAATCATAAGTAAACACTATGTTTTCCGTAAGTATAGTACAGTGAAAGTAAATACAAATAAATAGAGCAAATACAGTATGGATATGTCTACACTAGAAGCATCTGTCTACAGAAGTTACTGTTAGAAGAGATATTCCAAAAAAACTTCTGTTGACAGGTCGAGTCTACACATAAAGGAAGATTGATCTTTTGATGTGCTCTGACAAAAGGGCTCGCAGAAAGGCTACATGGCTTTTTTGTCAACATAACGCATTTGGTGTGTAGATGCTCCTTGGGTTTTGTTGACAAAACTCTCTAGTGTAGACATAGCCTATAAATTTACACTGTACAATACTGCTGTTGTTGGTAAATAAAATACTCTGCATACATTTTTGTTTATTTCTTAATTCGAATCTTGTTTTTCTTTAGTGTTATGCATTGTTAGGTATACCTCTCCTTTACCCAGGTTATTTGAATATCCAGCAACCTGAGGCTGCTGGATATGAAAGAGTTTACTATATATTTGTTTGAAAGTGTCAAGGGACTGCCTTTACCCTTTAACAGTCATTTAACCAGTATGTATCGTTCACAAGTGGGGTTTCTTCAGTTTGACACATTTCCCATGGACTACAGTCATTAGATCGTACCAGCAGAGCTGTTTGAGGAAGATCAAACTGTCATTATCTGTGTGGTACCTGTTCTCTAGGCAAACAGAAGACCTCTGTCTGCAGTGCCTAACACAGAAAATGTCATTTTCGTGCCTTAAGGAGGTCCAGTTTCTGGGAAGTGCTGAGCACCCACACTCTCAACAGCAGGTCCCCTTGTAAGTCCATGGCCACACAAACTCCCATTACTGATCAAATATATTGAAGTGTCAAGTTACTGGCAGTTTCCACAGACTGGCTCTGCACTTATAGCTAAAACAACTAATTTCATTATTTAAATATTCCAAGTTACAGGATCGTCAAGTCAAATCCAATTTCTTCTAGTAAGTGAAACACTCTCACAGAGGACAGACACAAAAAATTTGCAATTATTACTAATTTGTTTTGTCAAAAGCACTAATCAAGAACCAGGACCCTAATGCCTAGCACAACGTACAGTAAAAAGATAGTCCCTTCTTTAAAAGAAGGAACAGGTCACCCAGGGAGAAATACTTGGTAAGAATCTATATCATTTATATATCATTTTTCAATAACCATGGTGTGAAGGCACCTTGTAAGTTAGGACATTCCAGATCTTAGTAAGAGACAGTAACCGTCTTAGGAAGCCAAGGTAAGATCAGCTGAGAAGACCTAGGCCAAGAGGAATATTGCAACTTTGTCCTCTTCTTCAGAGACCAATAAAATAACATCTCCACAGGTTCAGAAAGTGAACATTTACAACGGATGTTACATTTCACACTCCATACTGATGAATAGGGCTACAGATATTCCATGCTTGATGGGTCAGGCGAAAATAAAAATGTGGGGAGAAACACAGTTCAGCATCCTACTCCAAACTTCAATAAGGTAAGATTCAAATTAGTTATGCCATCTCAAGGAACAACTCCATTATGCTAGGGCTGGCCCTATGTCATTTACTGTATTGAACATGTGCTTTTTATGCATCAGCCACAAGATGGGAGTGTTGACTTTTGAAGTTATGCCACAATATTACACTATGTCTTCACACTATGGCATTGAAAGGACTCTGAGAAAGTGTTTTGTTCCCTCTGCAACCAATTCCCTGTGCCATAAATGAAATTAGAAGTGAAATTTATTTTTCAATAAAATGATTTAATTTTACTAATAATTAAATAATTAATGTTTATTGAAATGATTGGAAATAATGATTTTTTTTTAAATAAACCCAATCGTATTCTGAATTTATGAAATGACGCAGTCTGTCCATTTCCTAGCATCAGACCACAAAGCAAGTATTAAATGATCCTTAAATGAAGTAAATTCTAATAAGTGTCAGACTTCAGCTATAAAATTTAAGCCCAATTTTTAGTCAGTTTTGATTTGACACCTTCTCAGATAATGGCATCCCCTTAGCACCCTCATTTAGCTGTTAGCATAAGTGGAGTAACACGTCAAACCACTTTACAGTATGTTTGCAAGTCAGTAGATGCAATATAGGTGGAAAGCAGCTTGTTTTCTAAAAATGCCTAAATTTGGGTAATTTGAGAAGTAATAAATGTGTAAGGTAACCAAATTTACAGATTTCAACATTTTTGGAAAAATGGCAACATTACAAGGGTATTCTTCATTAGAGACTATCACTGAAAGACCTCTGGACTGGCTAACAAAATGATAAAATCCCATATACAATGCATATATACAAACCTCTCTCCACTTCAGAAAACACCAGAACTGCAGCGGGGATGAGTCTAAAATAAAACTGCAGATCCTGAGATCCCTGACTGCTGGGGAAGTTCACATCACACTCAGCTATGGATGCTTTCAAATTTTGAAAAAAGGGGTTTTCAAACTCTGTGGCACACTCACGTCTCTAGATTGCAAATGTGGCATCCCATTTTATCATCAAAATATGTTAGAAGCTGTCCATTGCTTTTTTGATTTATACAGTAAGGTCTCAGAGTACGGGAATGCAGAGTATGGAACCCTGCTCTTACACGGCTGATCCCTGATTCATACAGTAGTCCTCGCTTTACGCGGCTTCACGTTCACACAACACAAAGCTGCTGTCTCTCAGCCTACCTAACTTCCTGCAGCTGCAGGCAGCTAGGCAAGCTAAGAGCCCCTTCCCCTGCTTCCCAGAGTAGCAGTAGGAACTGCCCTGGGAAGGTAGGTAGAAGACCTTTAGCTTGCCTAGCTACCTGGCCCTGTGGGCAGCCAGGCAGGCTAAAACCCCCTTTCCCCTGCTTCCTAGAGTGGCACAGCTTGACAGCCATGCCAGTTTACCCCTGTTAAACCTCCCCACCAACTCAGCCTCCCCCCTCGTGCCCCTGTGGCTCCAGCTCACCCCCATCACATACCCCAGCTCACCTCCCGCAGTGGAGGGGCTCCAGCCACATGCAGGGGCTCCCCTCCAACTCCCATGGACTTGGCTCCAACCCCTGTGCCCCAACCCTCCCTGCACACCCAGGCCTCAACCCCCACCACCTGGCCCCAACCCCCAGAGACCCAGACCCACCCCCAACCCCCATGTGGTCCCAGATCACTGCCCCCCCATGCACAGCTGGCTCAGTGCACGCGGGGGTCCAACCTGTCCCTCTCTCAAGCACCCTGCCCTGGTGCACCCCCGTTCAACACCTCCACCCAGCTCAAACCCTCCCTCCCACGGCCCCAGCTCACCTGCTGTCAGCCACTGCCGGCATGTGCAGAGGCTATATCCCCCCTGACAGCTCAACCCACCCCTGTTCAGTCCACCCTCCACCCAGCTCAACCCCCCCGTCTCCAGCTAACCTCCACCCGGCTCACACTGGGCTGTCAGCCGCCAGTACACACGGGGATCCAGCTCTCAGCTGCTGCAGGTGCATGAGACTCTACCCCCACCCGCAGCTAACTCCCCCATCCCCATTCACCCCATTCCACCCTTGAATCCCCCATGACCTCAGTTCACACTCTATGGTACACAGGGCTCCAGCTTCAACCTGTGCTTGGGGCTCCCAATCCTCAGCATGTGGGGCTCCAGCTCCATCCCCCCTACCCACCACCCCCGCAGCCCTGGCTCCAACCCTCAACTGGACTCAATCCCTGCCCCAGGCCCCTGCAGCCCAGGTCCAACCCCTTGCAAGCCCCAGCTCAACTGTACCCTCCCGCCACCCCTGCAGCCCTAACCCACCTCAGGCTTAACTCCTCTGCCCGCTCCCAGGGTCCCAACCCATCCCCACAAGCCCTCCCTGGGGTGCATGGCAGATAGGAAAATGCCAAGATAGGGCATCAGACCCGCACTCCACCAGATGGCCTGAAGTACGGGTGGGAGGTGGCCCACCTGCCACTCAGCCCCGACCACCAGGCCAGAGCTCTTGACCCAGTTGACCCAGGCGGAGGAGGCTGCCGATAGATGGCAGGCACATACACCTCTCAAAGCAGCTGGTGCTAGCAAAAGAGGAATGGCTTTTGCCTTAACTGGCTACAGCTGAAAGTCAGGGCAAAACATGAGTCTGTAATCAAAAAAAAAAAAAGAAAAAAAGAAATCACTGGATGGATCAACAGAATAATTCCATAAACTAGGATTGGGGAGTATAGTGGTTCTCAGCCTTTCCAGTTTACTGTGCCCCAGGGTCTGATTGGTCTTGTGTACCCCAAGTTTCACCTCACTTAACTCTGGCTTTGGCTTCATGCCTCCATGGTAGTGTTCAGGCTATGGCTTTCTGCCCTGCTTCCCAGAGAGTCTAATGATGGCCAGGGTGCTCCCAGTAAAATGAACTTGCCCACAATCTGAGAACACTGATATATAGAACAGCATAATCAAGTCATTGTCCGTATGAAATGTTTGTTTGTATTGACCTACTCATGGCTTTTTATGCAGTCCATGGTAAAACTAAGCAGAAAGCTTGATGAGTTTGATGTAGTCCCTTGGAAGACCGCTGTGTACTCCGAGGGCTACATGTACCCCTGGTTTACATCCAGTAGGCTGGTGCTTGCCAGGGTTGGCTACAGCTTGGAAAAGTACTTATAAAAGCTACTATTAATTTCTTATGATTCAGTTCTCTAAAGGGCTCAGCTTCAATTTAGGCACGTAAATGAAGTGACCACGTTTTCAAAAACCACTCAGCACCCGGCACTTCAGCCTGAGAAAGTGGTGTCCATTCACACTCAGGGTACAGCTATGCTGCAATTGGAAGTGTGACTGCAGCTTTGGTAGGTATACATTCTCTTTAATCTACCTAGAGCAGCTAAAACAGCACCAGCACATCCCAGCAACATGAGTAAGTACTCAGGATTCTGGGCAAACTTGTACTTTTTGTGATGAAACCACATCTTTGCTTCTCTTTTTAAGCCACGCTAAATAGGTTAAAGTTACATAAGAACAACCGTAGTGTGCCAGACCAATGGTGTGTCTAGGCCAGTACCCTAGTGAGTGCTTGGGAAAAGGGAGTGCAACCCTATTACAACCCCATTGTTTAGCTGGCATCCTGCTTCCAATGGACTTACATTTTTGACAGCTTTAGTGCCTTTTGCTGCTGCCCTTTAAATTCTTTTTTGCCTGCTTAATTATACTTCTACACTTGCTGGAGTTTATGTTCATTTCTGTTTTTCTCTCTATGGTCTGACTTTCATATTTTAAAGGATGTCTTTTTGCCTCGAATATTTAATTTACTCTCTTTAGTCATTGTGGCATTGCTTTGTCCTCTTCATTTTTAGGGGGTATATATTTAATCTGAGTCTTTACTATGGAGTTTTTAAAATGTTTTCATAGAGCGCATGAGCATTTTACTCTTTTAGTTTCTTTCAGTATCCTCATTTTATCCGTAGCTCCCCTTTTTGAAGTTAACTGCTATTCTATTGGGCTTCTTTAGTATGTCCTGCCTACAAAGATGTTACTTTTAATTACATTATGATTGCTATTACTGAATGATTTTTATATATTCACTGCTTGGATCAGATCCTGTGCTCCATTTAGGACTAAATCAAGAATTGCCTGTTCCCTGGTGGTTTCCAGGCCTAACTGTTCCAAGCTACAGTCATTAATGTTGTCTACAAATTTTCTCGCAGCATCCTGCCCTGAGGTGATATGTTTCCAATCAATGAAGGGTTAGTTGAAAGCCCCCACTGTTATTAGGCTGTCTGTTTTTTGGAGCCTTTCTAATCTCACTGAGAATTTCATAGTCATCATCTTCACCATTCTAGTCATACAATCAAGAGTATATTTTTACTGGAGTTCTCTTATTATTCAAGAATGGAATGTTTATTCAGAGAGATTCTATGGAAATGTTTAATTCTTTTAACATTTTAATATGGTTGACTTTTATTTCTTTCATATATAATGCCACTTCATCAGTGGGTTTCTCTACACTTGTCCCCAACTTTGAAGGGACACGTTAATGCAGCACTTCATTAGGCTAATTCTCCCCCGCGGCAACTTGAAGGTGTTAAACTTCGAAGTGCCGGCATGCTGTGGAGCCACGGGCACATAGAAGTGCCTGTGCTACTTCAAAGTGCCTTTACTCCCCAAAATTTTGAGGAGTAAAGGCAATTTGAAGTAGCGCGGGCACTTCAAAGTGCCCGCAGCTACACGTATGCCGGCACTTTGAAGTTTGACACTTCAAAGTTTCTGTGTGGGAGAATTAGCCTAATGAAGTGCTGCATATTCATTGTAGCACTTCATTAGTAATATCCCATCCCCCTGATTAACATGCCCCTTTGAAGCTGGAGCAAGTGTAGACCCAGCCAATGTGACCTACTCAATCATTCCTGCATATTTTTTACCTGGTATTAGTGTGTCCCATTGATTATCATCATCCCACCAAGTTTGTGTTGCCTGTTACAGCAAACGCTTTCATATCTGGCAACCTTATTACTGAGAAGATGCCAGTATTCAAATATTTTGTATAATAGAGGTATACCTAGCAATGCATAACACTAAAGAAAACCAAGATTAGATATTAAGAAACAAACCAAAATGTATGCAGAGTACTTTATTTACCAACAACAGTAGTATTATATACTCTAGACTTATACTGTATTTGCTGTATTTGTTTGTATTTACTTTCACTATACAAAACTTATGGAAAATGTAACTAAAATTAATTTACTGTTAAAAAGCTGGTTATTTGAGAGTTCCAGATAATAGAATGCTGAATATAAAAAGGTTAGCTGTATATCAATATTCTCATTTAATATCAAGTACTCATGTTTACCTGCCTTGGTATATAAACTTCTTGCATGGGTCTGTCAACCTGAGTTGGAATCCTACTTCCTACTGTAGTGTGGAATCATATAGACTCGTAGAATACTAGAAGTGGAAGGGACCTCAAGAGGTCATCAATTCCAGTCCCCTACCCTCATGGCAAAACCAAGCACCATCTATACATCACCCCTGTTAGACATTTATACAACTTGTTCTTAAATGTCTACAGTGATGGAGCTTCTACAACAACCCAAAGTGATTTATTCCAATACTTAAGCACCCTGCCAGGAACTTTTTCCTAATGTCCATCCTAAACCTCCCTGCAATTTAAGCCCATTTCTTCTTGTCCTGTCATCAGAAGCTAAGGAGAATATTTTTTCTCCTTCCTCCTTTAAACACCCTTTTAGGTATTTGTGAAAGCTACTATTATGTCCCCTGTGAGCATTTGCTTTTCAAAACTAAATAAAACCAGTTCTTTTAATCTTCTCTCATAGGCCATATTTTCCAGACCTTTAATCAGTTTAGTTGCTCTTCTCCGGACTCTCTCCAATTTCTCCACTTCTTTCCTAAAACGTGGTGTGCAGAACTGGATACAATACTCCAATTGTGGCCTACTCAGCTCAGAAATATTTGGAATAGACACACTTCAATTTATATTTTTTTAAAAAAGGTTCTATTCCACTTTCTCCCTCCCTCCCTTCTCCATTAAAGGCTATTGGACTAATGATGCATTTAAATTAGTTGTGACTGTGACCATAGTAAAGACCCAGAATCCCCTTTTGAACTAAAACCAATTGAATGTCTAATTCGATATTCCAGATATAATCAGTAAAGGCCATCATTTCAATTACCACCACAAGCTTGTGCTAACAAGATGGATATGGAGAGGTGGGACTTACTAAAGTTAGATTAGGGGTTGAAGTCTGGCAAATTGAAAACTTGATGGGTTTTTCGTCCCACCCTTTGAGGTGCACCAAAAATTAACTACCTTTGGGCACTGATCTTTTCTGAGCGTAACTGTGTTTATGGACTTGTGAATGTGGTATCATCCTGAGTGGGCACTTTACACATAAACTGAAGAGATAAGATCTTGGCCAGCAGTGGGGTTTTTCCTTCCACTCCAGTTGGGTTCATAGTGTGTGTCATTACATGGCAATGCTCTGATCCTATTCCGTATTCCTTAGGTTTCAAACCATGAACATCACTCCTTTCTGTTTCTCCTGTCTGAAGGGAACTGTTTGTTCCTCTTCAACTTGACACAAGGTCTGTGTCTACAGTAGCATTCCTCTTTTGAAAGAGGCATGCAAATGAGGGAATTCAAAAATGCAAATGCGGTACACATTTGCATATCTGGTACCTCATTTGCATACCCTTCCTTTGGAAGAGCTTCTTTCAAATGAAGAAAAGCAGTGTAGATGCGGCTCTTTTGAAAATAAGCCCCATCTTTGAAAGAACCCTCCTTCCTTAAAAAAAAGGAGGAAGGGTTCTTTCAAAGATGGGGACTACTTTACAAAGAGCCGTGTCCACATTGTTTTTCTTCTTTCGAAAGAAGGATATGCAAATGAAGTGCCAGATATGTAAATCTGCATCTTGTTTGCATTTTTGAATTCACTCATTTGCATGCCTCTTTCAAAAGAGTAGTGCTAGTGTGGACATAGCCAAGGAGTGACACTGCTGCACAGGCCCATGTCAAGCAATGGAAAAGCAGTATTTGTGGTAAGCAGTAGCAGGACTGAGTGCAGCTGATTCATTGGTGTTTTCCCTGTACTCCTGGGCTTCCAGCTAACCCTGAAACTAGGACAACTTGTTTTCACCTGACTGTGATCCTACTGGAAACCTGACAATGAAGGGTCTCTAAATGATAACTCAGAACAGGCATAGTCACAGCACAGGAGTCTGAGGAAATATTGGTCTGAGAGGAAACTGTATTATTTTTAAAGAAAATAAATCTCAATAAAATCAGTCACTCTCAAAGTTGAAAGAGAAAGGAAAAGGCTAGTTCTGACATTTCAGCAGCAATGGCTCTCTTTCATCCTTCAGCAGTTTCAGAAAAAAAGGAGTTTTTCTGCAGCTGTTCAATGAGCTCTAGGTTCTCCTTAAAATGCAGTGCTACTCTGAAAAGCTGCTATATAAAAATGACACCTGATGAAACAGACCCGCTCCCTGCATATGTTCAAAACTAGAGCTGCTCATTCTGATAATATAAAAATTTGACAACCTTTTATTTCCTCCAGTACAAGATGATGAGATTTTCTTCTCCCCGGGTGGAAATCAACAGAAGTATTTACTATGTTACAATCAGTTACTTCTGTGAAAATTCAGTCACAATATCAAGGTAGCCTAAGTGTAACTGGAGAAATACTTTGAAGATAACGGATTGTGAAAGGGCATACAGGGCTCCTGGAGCAGATGCTGAAGCCCCACTATAATCTGCCCAAGTTATGCACCAGAAAAAAGAGCCTATTGAATGACCCTGTGTATTTCAGAGTGGAGGAGCAGATTCCTAACTAGGGCTCATAGCCAGTTCAGGACTATAATGCCAGCTAACAACTAACCCATGAAGAGGGAATTTTAGTTAATTATGAACTGTAAAAGTCCAGATACATTCTTATTCTGTGGGTGAATTTAATTATTTCATACACATTATGCGAACTTACCAACTGGTGAGAACTGGAACTAAAACTAGCCAGCTAATATTGTGCAGAAGTTGTGCAGGGCAGCCTCCACACTAGTGGAACAGCATTCTGATACCTTTCAAAAGGGAGTAGGAGCATGAGGTGAGGGGCTATGCGGAGGACACATTCAGTTGGCATGGCATGGGTTGTCAGCTTTCCATGATGACCCACATTGTGTGGGGCTGGAAGAGAGCATGTAAGGGCCAGTACTGTGGGAACCACTGTTATGACAGGTAAGAATACATTTAAGACTTTGCTGTAGAGCCACAGTCCACCAATCTGCCTAAAACCTGGTCTAGCATCTTATAGTGAGATGTGATTGTGGATCTGAGTTTTGATCCAGCTATAGAGGTATTGAATACATACTAGTATTTCAGGCAAACTTTGCTATTTCTGATAACAAAAATCCAGTTCTTTCAGGAATTAAGAGCACACACTTTCTACAGCTGCTAGAAGTGCTCAGGATGTGCTTGCTGTACAATCACTGAGAGGCAGCCCAAGGATAAAATTTCTTAGAGGAAAAATTAAATCAATTCTTTTCTGTTGCTAGGGTAAAGTTGGTCAATAGCTGGTGCTCCAAAGCACCGCCATCAACAATTTATGAGATTTATTCAGTTTATGCGAAAAAGCACTCCACAATCATCAGTACACAGTGATGGCCCAACAGGGTGTTGCTAACTGGATATCATTTAATAAAAGTTTTTCAAGTGCTCAGCATGCTTTCATCAGAGGGTGATTTTTGTTTTTATCCTTGTTTTGTATGAGCATTAGGAGGTAATCAAGAAGTTGTAAAAGTTGATGATTTATGAAGCTTTTCAAGTGGTGGGTGCAATTCCAGGCTTGAGATGTTGCTTATACTGATCAAATTGTTGGTAAAAGCACGATAAGACTATTGACTAAAAGTGCTATTAAAATCAGTTTTTATGGCACCCTGCTAAAGAGAGAGAGTATTATACGTGGTGCAGTTAAATAGTAGGCTTTGTCAACAAGGAGAACGTTTATAAACAGCTGATAGGGCCCCTAACTTCATCAAAAGTTCTATAACCTTTTGCCTTAATGTATTGTGTTGTGTGTTCAGAAGCAAGAATGGAGTCACACTTAATCTTCCTCAGCAACTAGAGGAACACTCCCCTATTTACCTCCACATTTCTCACACAACTCACTGTATTTTTATCCTTCACACTCTTCCCATTTTTTTGTTTTGTTTTGTTTTTTGGTTCTTTCTCTTCAATATATTTTCTCTGATTTACTATTCTGATTTCCTGGCTCTCATCTTACTCTATTGATTGCTTTTTCACTAACATCTGCACATCTCTTGGAGTTCCCGAGCCTTCTATTCTTGATCTCTTCTACCTCTATTCTTGCTTTGAAATCAAGGGAGAAGATGCATTTGCAACTGCACACTTCTGCAAATACCTCCCTACATACACTTGTTTTCACTTCTCTGTCCAGTCCTCTTTTTGAAGTCCCATGCCTGAGCTTCTCATTCACTGGTTAGTTACTGCCTCCCTTCTCTATTACCATCATCCGTCTAGTGTCCCAGGCTTCTCTCAGTTTTGAAGAAACGTTCTGACTCTTCTCCATTCTCCTGTCCGCTGAATATCTAGTGTTTTGGTAAATGCCCACAGCAAAACGTCCTTGGGAACATTTCGCCTCACATTGAGTACTCTTACTTTTTCCTCTGGTTATTATAATGCATCCAATTCACAGTGCCATATCTGCTTATCACTTCTCTCCCAATTTGATAGATATTGGTTAAAGATAAAATTCATGTAGCACACTTACTTTGGACTTCCAAAAGGAAACTAATTGTGGCTTCCTCCTTTGGGCAACTCCTTTCTTTTGGGAGGGAGGTTCTCTTTGGAGGTGCCCTTCCCCTTACCTAGAAACCAGGATTTTTTAGCTAGAAGAATTCAGAATCACCATTCTTTTGGCATGAGATCCTGTTTCTGTAACTCAGTTACATTATACGCAAATCTAATGTGTAATCTATCAGTCATATGTCCCATGCTGTCATGAGAAAGTTATGTGCATGCATTCCATGCTATTATCTGCTTTAGGGAAAGTTTTCCAAACCAGGCTAAAAGGATGGCCATCAAAACCAAACACCACAAAAAGCCCTGCTTGCCAAGCTCCCCATCTGAAGGCACACCTTCCTGGAATTGCATACTCAGATAAGGGGTGCTCAGGCCCACTGATGATGGGGGTGGTGAATGGGGGGCAGTGGAGAGGGAGACAAAGGTGGCAGTTGTCCCACAGCCTGGTGATACAAAAGGTTCCAAAGCTCCAAGCCACTGTTGCTGCTACTTCAAAAGAGGCAGAGCCCCGGGCCCTTTAAATTACTGCTGGAGTGCCAAAAATAGGCCCATTATATCTAAAGGGGATCTATTTAGGGCATTGAAAAATGTTGAAAAATGTAAGCATCCTAAGGGTGTTTCTCACCCTCAGCCTTTCAAAACTTCGTGAATAAATACTAGATGGGTCATATCACAGGACCAGTTTGAAGAGTGAGGAACACTATCCTATAGCTCCCCGCCCACTTAAAGTTAGAGTGGGCATTTTGTAATTTTGTATCACCTCTCGACTAGCAGAGAGAATGATTAAGTAGCGCATTTGTCTTTTCATTTGTTTACCTTTAGAAATATTTAAATAGCTGAGGCTTATTCCTATTTGTAAATAGGTGATTTCACAAGGAACACTTTACTAGAAACAGGTCACAACGCAGCCCATACCCTGACATACAGCACAAGGTTTTTCAGGTTTATGTCATTTCAGATTGCACCAGTCTATCTCTTACTCACTAACATCAGTCTCCATTAGATGTATGTGTAGAGCACATTGTCTGTCAGCCACATCCTCAGCTGGTGTAAATCAGAACAGTTCTAGTGAAATTAATGGAGCTGTGTTGATTTACGCCAGCTGAGAATGTTTGCCTTATGTATATTGGGAGAACTATAAGGGGAAAGTTGTACATAATATTAGAAAATGCAAGTACAGTACAATTGTTGTGCGTACCACTTGAACTAACTTTACTCCTAGCCATACTATTAATACACCTAAATGTCATATCTCTTGTATGCGAGTCTAAACACGGTTCTTTGGAAAAATCACTGCCTTCTGGCTAAGCTAAAGAATTGTGCAGCTTTGACTGCAAACAATAGAGCCTTTGAAATATAGCTGTGCAGCCATGAAACTGGTTATGTGTAGGGAAAAGTGACCCACTTCTCCTAGGAACATGACCCAATTTAATTCACTGAAAAAAAAAAGAGTAGCAATTTGACCTACATTTTTAAAAGTGAGGTGGATGGTGAGCAGGAAACTGCCCTCAGAGTTCAAGAAGCAGAAACACTCATAAGTCACTGGTTCCACAGGTCAGTTTGTATTTTGCCTCTGTTAACAGGCAGAGATTAGAAATGAGCAACAACTATCTCCCAAATATCTTCAATATCTCCACAGTGCTTCAGTGTGTCATGTTAGAATGTCTTCCCACTACCTGTTTTCTCTGAGAGACCAACAAAAACTCACATCTGATTCTCAGCAGTACCACTTACAGAAAAGACTTTATGCTTTCAGAACAATGCTTACAGTTAAGGTATGGCATTTACCGATAAACTATTTGCTTTATCTTGCATTCACTGAATGCTCCCAAGACTCTCAGTTTAATCTGGAGAACAAGAGGGTACACCTCAAAGCACAATCTAAAATCTAAGGACTTAATGCTGTCCTCCAGTAGAAGTGGGTCACAGGTATCATGTTCAGATCAGGGTTAGTTTAAGACAGAACAAGACCAAAGCTGTGAGTCCAATTTGGCCATCTTAAATGGGGGATATTTCTAATGATTTGGCTTTTTGAAAAATTCTTAGTCTCTTGTACTAGATGTAAACCAGATCTTAAGGATAGCTCCAAAGCCAGAAGACATCTAATTTGGATGTTCATCTTGGTCCCATCTCTTGAGTTATCTATCCCATATCAAATTATGAGCCTGGTCCTTTTATCCTTGAGCCAATAAAACTCCCACTTACATGAATGGGAGCTTGCTTCTGCAAGATTAGGACTCAAGATTGGGCCCTTAGCACAGGCTGAACCTCTGCTTTCCCCTACCAGTCCTCAGAGTTGCTGAGAACATGCTGTGCAGGGTTCTGGTGGAGATTCAAAGGGCCTGGGGTAGTGGTGGCAGTGGCCAGGAACTCTAGGTCCTTTTGGGTTGCTGGGTCCTGGGGCAGTTGGACCTTTTGCCCCTACCCTCCCTCAGTGGCAGGCCTGTGAATGGGTCCTAGCAGGGGATTGTGTAATGGAGCTCAGCTATGTACTCCCATTAGAATGAATGAGCCTTTCAGTTGATTAGCTTCAAAACTGAGTGTAGACCCTTGCTAGTGGAGCTGTTCTCCATGGAAATATTCCCAATTAATCATGGTACACCTGAGACCAAAACTGGACCCTTTTACTTGGAAAAGGCTATATATCTTATACCTTCTTACACCCCAATAGTTTGTTTTTCTTACATATATAAAACTATGGTACGCCCACATCTTGAGTACTGTGTGCAGATGTGGTCTCCTCACCTCAAAAAAGATATATTGGCATTAGAAAAGGTTCAGAAAAGGGCGACTAAGATGATTAGGGGCTTGGAAAGGGTCCCATATGGGGAGAGGCTAGAGAGACTGGGACTTTTCAGTTTGGAAAAGAGGCGATTGAGGGGCGATATGATAGAGGTATATAAAATCATGAATGGTGTGGAGAAAGTGAATATAGAAAAATTATTTACCTTTTCCCATAATACAAGAACTAGGGGACACCAAATGAAATTGATGGGTAGTAGGTTCAAAACTAATAAAAGGAAATTTTTCTTCACACAGCGCACAGTCAACCTGTGGAACTCCTTGCCCGAGGAGGCTGTGAAGGCCAGGACTCTATTAGGGTTTAAAAAAGAGCTTGATAAATTTTTGCAGGTCAGGTCCATAAATGGCTATTAGCCAGGGATAAAGTATGGTGCCCTAGCCTTCATAACAAGGGCAGGAGATGGATGGCAGGAGATAAATCACTTGTCTTCTGTTCTCCTTCTCTGGGGCACCTGGCATTGGCCACCGTCGGCAGATGGGATGCTGGGCTTGATGGACCTTTGGTCTGACCCAGTATGGCCATTCTTATGTTCTTATGTTCTTAATGAGGCGTGGATGTAAATTCCCGGCACCTCATTAGCATAAAGTCACAGAATTGAAGTGTGGAAGATGCTCTTCCAGACTCCAAAATGGTGGGTAGAAGTACAGCCCCTGGGGCAGTCTTCTGGAAGGAATTCTACTTCTGGAGGCCCCTTCTTTCCAAAAATTTTCAGGAAGAAGGGGCCTCCAGGAGGAGGACTTTCTTCCGGAAGACTCCCCAGGAGCCGTGCTTCTACACGCTGTTTTGGAGTCCAGAAAAGCAACTTCCGGACTCCAAATCATGTGACCATATGCTAATGAGGCACCAGGAATTTACATCCATGCCTCATTAGCATCGTTTGGGCCATTTATTAGCATTCCACTTTTGGAGAAAGTGGCATGGGTAGAAACGGACATGGAGATGGGGGTCTTTCGACTGGACACCCAGTGTTTGAAAGCCCCTTATTCCTATCTGGTGTTAGGAAGAAGGGGCTTTCAAAGACCGGGGAGGTCCTGTTGAAAGGCTCCCATCTCCACGGGTGGCACACAATTTGAAAGTGGCACTTTCAAATCTCCATGGCCACCATTATGCTAATGAGGTGCCGCATATTCATGGCAGCATCTCATTAGCGTCTTTCAAACTTGCTCATTAATACGCCCCTTCCAAAAGGAAGGGGCTCGTGTAGACACAACTAAAGTGAAATGATGTATTATGAGGTATTTTCCCCATAAGAAATAATGTAAATAGAGACATCAAAGTACACACTAAGCACGTTATGCACAATGCTGGACCAACAAATGAGACAGACGACAGTCACGGAGGATGCTGGGAAGGTAAGCTGAGATGGCAGCACAAGCACAGTACATGAATTTTCCATTTTCTAAATGACATAATGTGAGTGTGAGGAATTTTTACACCATATTCCTCAAAGTTTGAATGGTGTAAGTGTGAAACAACATATATTGGAGTGATGTATATTGAGGACCCCCTGTACTGAAATGACAAAGCCAGTAGAGGATAAAGTCGGGGAAATGGATGGGGAGAATAGCTCTCCTTCCTCTCCTTTGTTTGGCAGAGCAGTGCTCTCAGTTTTGGTTGGTGGGGAGTCAATCCCCTTGTGTTCCAGTTTAAACATTGCTTGTTCTGTAGATGAACACATCAGGCTCTGTGGGTTTCAAGCCTGAACCTTTCACAAGAGCTAAAATTCACTCAACAAATTAAAAGTCACTCTTTGAAAATAAACAGTGACGTGTACTTCAACTCCAACACTGAAAAAAAGAGAGACATTTTATGGGGAAAAAGAGAGACATTTTATGGGTTCCTAATAGTAAATGAAATTTTACTGTGGATAAACACAATGCTACTTAGCGTATGCTTCCCTGCCCTGGTGATAGTTTGAGAAACAAACTTATCATAGAATCATAGAATACTATGACTGGAAGGGACCTTAGGTCATCGAGTCCAGCCCCCTGCCCTCATGGGAGGACCAAGTATTGTCTAGACCATCCCTGATAGATATTTATCTAACCTGTTCTTAAATATCTCCAGAGATGGAGATTCCACAACCTCCCTAGGCAATTTATTCCAGTGTTTGACCCCCCTGACAGTTAGGAACTTTTTCCTAATGTCCAACCTAAACCTCCCGTGCTGCAGTTTAAGCCCATTGCTTCTTGTTTATTCTCAGAGGCCAGGAACAAGTTTTCTCCCTCCTCCTTATGACACCCTTTTAGACACCTGAAAACTGTAATCATGCCCCCCCCGTCAATCTTCTCTTTTCCAAACTAAACAAGCCCAATTCTTTCAGCCTTCCTCCATAGGTCATGTTCACTAGACCTCTGATCATTCTTGTTGCTCTTTTCTGGACCCTCTCCAATTTCTCCACATCTTTCTTGATGTAGACACAATACTGCAACTAAGGCCTAACCAGCGCAGAGTAGAGAGGAAGAATGACTTCTCATGTCTTGCTCATGACATACTTGTTAATGCATCCCAGAATCATGTTTGCTTTTTTTGCAACAGCATCACACTGTTGACTCATATTTAGCTTGTGGTCCACTATAACCACTGGATCCCTTTCTGCTCTACTGCTTCCTAGACAGTCACTTCCCATTCTGTATGTGTGAAACTGATTGTTCCTTCCTAAGTGGAGCACTTTGTATTTGTCTTTATTAAACTTCATCCTGTTTACCTCAGACCATTTCTCCAATTTGTGCAGAATTTCTGCTTCAGATTCACGCCTCAGAGCTGCCATGCTCTGCAAATATTACATGGGGTTTTAATATAAGACATGCTGGAATGTTGCCTGGTTATATTGCTGCTGAAGACTGTTTTTCCCTACTAACACTTCAAATTTAGATTTATTTCATAAATGCCTTATTAATATTTATTAAATGATTGCTAGATGCAGTTACATTGATTAGTCTATTACATATTTCAGAGTTTGTTTGATCAAGAACTCTGCTTAAATGGTAAGAGGTAGGTTCATCAAATTCAGTATACAACTTCCTCTTATCATAACGTAAATGAATGGAATGGTTTGGCTGTGCTAGGAAAATGAAATGGGATGCTCCTGGAATGGGATTGAATGCCATAAAATCAAAAAGAAAGGCGAGAGAATTACCAAATCAAGTACAGTTCTCAAAATTAACATAAATGAGTGAATGGTGAAAAAGACTGAACCAAGATGAGCCAGAAAAATAGGATGGACCTGTTATAGGATTGCTTCTCAATCAACCTTATGGAAAAGGGATAAAATGGAGAAATTTAGGGTAGTGCTCTGTTTTGGCACAGCCAAATCAATGCTTAAGGTTTGAAACCTGAAAAAAAAGATGGTACTGGAAAGCAAATTGATTATAGCCCATTTTTGTTAAAACATAGTGAATTTATAGAGATGAAAAAACAAAGTTGATAATTTCCTTTTTAAAAATATACTAAAAATGAAAAAAATTAACAATCTCTTTTTTAAATAAATCTAAAATAAAAATTACCTTCATAAAAATAATATTCCATTTTTGAAAAATACAATAACCTTTATTGAGTTAAGAACCTGAGCAACACTGGGTAAATCTTCTTGTACATTATATCCTTAATAGGTAAACATTGCTATGCTGTAAAGAAAACTGAATATCTTACCTCAGCTTGTGACCTTATCACTTACATGGATTGGGAAGCAATTTTTCTTCCATGTACTTTGCATAATTAGCTAGATACATTAGTTGTGTGAAAACTGATTCCCCTCTCATTCCTCAGGAACTAACCAGTATTACAGAGACAAATCTCACCATCCAACATCAGTAGGTGGCAAAAATCAATGGGGGCAGAGGTGAAAGGGGGACATTTCAAGTAGCATGTGAGGTAATGTGACCCTCCGTCCCATATTAGGCGGGACAGTCCCGTTTTTGGGATGCCAAAAAGGCATCCCTACTTAGTTTTAAAAAGGGACTTATTGTCCCGTATTTGGGCCCTCCCCCACTGATCTTTTCTGCCAGCACCTGCACAGGTGCAGCTGCCAGTGGGAGTCACTTTCACAAGCCTCAGGGAAGCGGGGGGAGTGGCTGCTGTGTTACTGCTGCTTCCCCAGGGCTCCCAGAAAGGACCAGCAGCTGCCGCTTCCTTGGGGCGGGCTGGTGGCTGCTGCTTCCTGGGACGGGCCAGTGAATGCTGCTTCCCTGGGCTCCTGGGGCAGGCCAGTGTCTGCCACCTCCTTCCTGGCTCCCTGGGACTTGGTGGATCCAGGAGGAGCTGCCCCTCCCCCCATATCCCCCTGTCCCATATTTGGGACAGGGAGATATGGTCACCCTAGTGTGAGGGAGACACTTGCCAAGCAACAATAGGTAGCTCTGCCCCTTGGAGTGTTTAGTAACTATTAGCCAGTTGTAGGAGATGGCAATGGATTGGCCAGCATACCCCACATCCCAGCATTTAGACCCGTGCAGAGACTTTACTGAAACTCTTTTGACTCTGTTTCATCAGCCCACTCAGATTAGGAATGGGTACCTGGCCAGACAGATGCTGGGTCTAGCTGATCATCTGTTTAGGGTCACAAAGGAATCGCAAGAATAACATGAACTGTTACCAGAGGTAAAAGCCCTGGGTCATGGCAATGTGCCCTTGGCTCATGCAATAAACTGAGCATCATGGACCTCAGAGGCCAAGGTCCCTGTCCTGATGCATGCACTTTTCCCCTCCTGATGGTCAGGATAAGGTGCTGGGCTAAGAAAGCTGAATCCTAAGGCTAGGTTGAGGAGCACCACTATGTGCTATGTGTTTATGCTAAGGAGCCTGTAACCATGGCACTAGTTATGCAAAGAAACCCTACAACCCCAGCAGTGGACACAACTAAACACCTGGTGGGTTGGTGGACCCCCCCCCAGTGTTAAAAACTGATAAAGGTGCAGGAACCATTAAGAGCATTTAGTCGGAACTTCTGCACAACACGTCTTATAATTTCATGCAGAAATTCCTATATCAAACCTAAAATATGTTCCTAGGCACGTGTCTAACATTTTGATAATTCATGATGTGTGGGCCAAATCCTGAAGTCTTTATGTAGGAATAGAAAATGGACGGAAGTCAATAGGAGTTGAGGGCACTTTGAAGAATTATATTTAAGTCCTTATTTTGTTCCACTGAAATAAATGAAAGGTTTTTCTGAATAACTGCTGTATTAAATGTGAATAAGGAGTCTACGCAGGAAGCAGTGACTCTGAAAAAAGATTTGATGATCACGGTGCATAATCAGCTGAACATGAACTTCCAGTGTGACACTGTGTCCAGAAAAGGCTAATGTGAGCCGAGGATGCTCAACCAGGGGAATCTAGAGTAGGAGCAGAGAGATTATTTTTCCTTTATCAATGGAGGGAGGTGCTGCTTCTGGAATACTGTGTCCAATGCTGGTTTCCACAATTCAAGAAGGATGTTGATAAATTGGAGAGAGTTCAGACAAGAGCCACACAAATGAATAAAGGATTAGAAAATCTGCCTTACAAGGATATAGAGTGCGCTTAGTCTGCTTAGCTTAACTAAGAGAAGGTTAAGGGGGTGACTTGATTTTTTTACAAGTACTTCCCTGGGGAATAAATATCTGAAAATTTTCTCTTCAGCCGACCAGAGCAAAGTAGAAAATAATCTGCAGAGCAGCCACTGAAAGGGGCCAGCATCAAAAGCAGCTCCTTCTTTTCCATGCCTGGAGTCTTGCCTGCCTTGGTGAGTGGTGGAACATATGTGGTGGCTGGGCAGACACAGTAGGAAGACAAAGAACCCCAGCCACAGATACCATAGAGCAGGGAGAGTGTGGTGACTTGCCCTTTAGATTAAGCCCCTAGTACAGGAGGCACCAGATGAATATGGGGTACCCTTGGTGGAGAGGGGGAGACAAGAAGTGGGTTTGGGGAATTGAGGGAAGAATGGCATGGGGGACAGGCCCTAGGAAAACAGGGGCCAGGAGAGGTTGAGCAACCCCGGGAAATCCGGAAGGCTGAACCTCTGACCATTGGAACAATTTACCAAGAGTTGTGGCATATTTTGTATCACTGGCAGTTTTAAAAGGAAGACAGTATCTAAATGTACTATGGGAACTATTTCGGGAAAATTCTATAACCTGTTTTATGTAGGACTTCAGTCTAGACCAGTGATACTCAAATCTCAGTGCTTCAGGAACCAAATAAGCAATCAGCAGCACCCAAAAGAACCACAGTAGTTCGAATTCATTATTTCATTTACTATGTATAGATACCTAGTATTTTCAGCAAAATGACTGACCAAGTATTATTATTGTATGAACCACAATTGATTAATAACATAGTAAAGGTATCCTGACTGGTTAATAACTTAGTGGTTAATAATTAAATCATATAGTTTATTAATATCATGTACTACAAAGAGCTCCAAGAATCACGAAAGAGCCACTTGCTGCTCCCGAATCTCAGTCTGTGTCTCACTGGCCCAGATGATCAGAAAGTCCATTCTGGCTTTGGAATCTTTCTCTCTCTTATTTCTAAGTCACCTATAGCATCTCAATGCTATTTATAGCACAGATATGTTCCGTCCCGGCTTTTTGTTTTGCCATTTAAAAGATATTACAAGATACACGTTGCTACCTGCTTGTATTGCTGATGGCAGAATTGGCTCTTCACCCAGGCACCTATGCTGTTTCTAAATCGACAACATTCTTTCTTGTCCTGCTCCTATCACTGTCTTTTTTCACAGATTGGTTTAGCTGGAAGATATTCAGACACTTAAGCTGAAACTTTCACACTAAAAATTCCCTTTTCTTTTCATTTCCCATTTCCACAGATGTATTTTTTCCTGGGGGTGGATAAGTGGGGCTGTTTTGCATGCAGCCTTCCCAGAAAGGCAGATGCACAGCTGTTTTCCTAGTCGACAACAGTGCTGCTGGCAAGGAGTGAATACATGTATCGTGACCACCCAGGAACAGTCCAGGCAGCAGGAATGATATTGTACACGGTTTCAGAAGTTGCATTCTCATTACTCACCCTCTTTCACTTTTTCTGTCTCTTTAACTCTGTTGCACACATCTATCTTCCCTTAAGAACAGCTGTGCTCATCATACCCTGTACATAACATGGTATTTTCAAGTCCTAGAAGGTGAAGTGACTGAACAACTGAAAGATTGTAATGGCAAAGAAAATTACACCATAAATTCTTCAGGAACAGGATAGTATAACTCTCATATATTTGTACATTGTCTATCACACTTGGCCCTGAATCTGACTTGTACTTTTGGATTCTATATTAGTATAAATATTAAATAAATAATGATGATTTAATAAAAAATATAAACCTATATGGCTGCTTGATTAACACTCTTGCTAATTTGAAAGATGTTCTAAAATATGGATGTTTTTCTCACATAATCTATGTCAGAATGTTGGAATATGTTCCACTATGTTCCTCAATATTACAAATTATCTAAGGACTGTTCATGATAATACAGGTTGAACTTCTCTAGTCTGGCACCCTGGGGACATAACCTGTGCCAAATGAGAGAATTTGCCAGACCATGGGAGTTCAATATGGTCTAGCAGCATTACCAACTCTTCCACTGCTTACTAGTCTGTTAGAGGACATTTAGGGGTAAATCACAGCTGAATAATAGCACAGAACATGGAGAGCCAGGACTGGTGGCTGTAAACAAACTTTATGAGACTTCTGGAAACTTGGCCACAACAATGATAAATGGTTGTCTGGCTAAGTAAAATCATGCCAGATTAAAGATATTGCCAGACTAGAGAGGTTCAACCTGTGCCTTTAATTACCTACCATGTTTCTTAAAATTAACACACATGCACAAGTATGTGTAAGGAGTGACTTGCTTAGAAGAATGTAAACAGTCTTTCTAGGCTTTTTATTCAGGATTTAAAATGTTGTTAATCTGAGTTCCAAAAATTGTACAGAAGTCATGAATACGTTGGCTATTTTAGATCATAGCTCAATGCCACTGTTTTTTAAGCAGAGTTGCATATTAACAAACCCTGGTGAAAACAGATCCCATTAAGAACTTAATAGACTTGTAAATGTGTTCTTAATATGTTGGTGGTGGCAATTCCAACATAATTAGTCTAACATGTTAGTATACAAGAATAAACACAGGAGGCCACATGCTCCAATTTATCCTGTTTGTTATGACTATGCTTCAAGCCTTTGTCATGCACAGTATTTAAATATCTTGCAGTTGCTATGCAGTTTAGCCTTAGAGACACTAGAAAGATATAATACTTAGCTTTCATAGAGTGCTTTCCACCAGTAGATGTCAAAGTGCTTTGAAAAGTTTAATCTCACTGTAGCCCAGTGGCCTAGAAAAGGTTAAAATCCCCATTTCTAGGGATGGAAAATGGAGGTACAGGAAGCTAAGTGATTTCCCCAAAGTCAAACATTAGAAGTCAGGTATAATCAGGATTTAGACCCCTCCTTTCCAATCTAAGATGCCAGGCATTGGTGTATCCTTTCACCAGCTTGTGAGCTGGTGAAAATCAGCACCCTTTGAATGATGTCAGTGACCCTATGCTGATTTATAACTTTAGAATATTTGACACACAATAGCTGCGTCTACACGTGCACGCTACTTCGAAGTAGCGGCACCAACTTCAAAATAGCGCCCGTCGCGTCTACACGCGTCGGGCGCTATTTCGAAGTTAACTTCGATGTTAGGCGGCAAGACGTCGAAGTCGCTAACCTCATGAGGAGATAGGAATAGCGCCCTACTTCGACGTTCAACGTCGAAGTAGGGACCGTGTAGACGATCCGCGTCCTGCAACGTCGAAATTGCTGGGTCCTCCATGGCGGCCATCAGCTGGGGGGTTGAGAGATGCTCTCTCTCCAGCCCCTGCGGGGCTCTATGGTCACCGTGGGCAGCAGCCCTTAGCCCAGGGCTTCTGGCTGCTTCTGCGGCAGCTGGGGATCTATGCTGCAGGCACAGGGTCTGCAACCAGTTGTCAGCTCTGTGTATCTTGTGTTGTTTAGTGCAAGTGTGTCTGGGAGGGGCCCTTTAAGGGAGCGGCTGGCTGTTGAGTCCGCCCTGTGACCCTGTCTGCAGCTGTGCCTGGCATCCCTATTTCGATGTGTGCTACTTTGACGTGTAGACGTTCCCTCGCTGCGCCTATTTCGATGTTGGGCTGAGCAATGTCGAAGTTGAACATCGACGTTGCCGGCCCTGGAGGACGTGTAGACGTTATTCATCGAAATAGACTATTTCGATGTCGCAACATCGAAATAAGCTATTTCGATGTTGGCTGCACGTGTAGACGTAGCCAATATGTGCATTTATTTTCCCGTATTTCAGTACTAACAATGTTAGAACAAACTAAGATAAGTTGAAAAATGTAACTTTCACCAGTTATGTTGTTCAATGTTTTTTCAGGTCACTCAGCAGGGAAAGTGGAATCAAACTGTCTAGTTTCCCTTTCAGATAAATATTGTTTTCTTTTGTTTCTCAGTTGTTAACACAATGTTGTTTTGGTTAGGTTCCCAATCCCTTAACTGCATTAAAGTATCCTTTTAGCAATCCACTAATGATGAAGAGATCATTAGAAATATTTTGACAAGAAGGGTTGCCCATGCCAGAGGAATACATAAGGGAAAGTTAGGTTTAAGTCAAACTTATTTTCTTATTACTTGGGTGGCAATGGTAGAAATTACACATACAAACACTGGAAATGAGGAAAGATTTGATTTACTGAACAATTCCCTTCTAGACTCTTACTATTTGCCTTGATTAAATGAAAATGTAGATGTATTTGAGTTGCAAAGGTGAGAGTTGAATCTGAATTTTACCCAAATTCCAGAATTGTCATTTTTCTAGTTGTCTCGTGTTTGACACCCACCACAGCAGCTGGAAGAGGAATACGCTCTTTCCCAAGTGTAACCAACCTAGGAGAAGGTCTACTGTAAAGTGTGCTGGGTATACGGGATAAGAAAGTACATAGGCTGAGGACCTTATTTCTCTAAAAATGGAAACATACTTGATTTTACAAAAACCTAGTGTTCTACAAAGATGGCATGTATGCGGATTTCTCACTGCTAGGGTATAGTCTCCTTAGCTTGAGACTGGTAGAACTCTTAGCTTTTAAGGGTTTTGACCATTTAAAGCACCAGTGGTCATGGAACCCAGCCCAGGCCCCCTTCTGACTATTACGCATCACCACTTCTTAGGTATGTCTACACTACAGCAATCTGTCAACAGAAGTCACTGTTGGAAGAGATCTTGTGACAAAACTTCTGTTGACAGTGCATCCAGACACAAAATTGGATCAAAAAAGTGATCATTCTGTCCACAGAGAATGGCCAGGCTGTCTGGTCCTCTCTTGACAGAGCAGCCAACCGGAAGCACAGCAGATGGAGCTGCCCAGTGACCCAGAAGTCCTCTCTGTCGACAGAGGGCCCGCTGGAGAATCCACATGGCTTTTTTGTTGACAGATTCTGTTGAGAAAGGCATTCTGCCTCATGGGGGAGAGGCAGAAGGCTGTCAACAAAAGTGCTGAGTTCTGTCGACAATATGTTGACAGAATGCATTTTTAGTGTGGACATTCTGCAGGTTTGTCAACAAAACACCAGGTTTGTCATAAAACAAAAAAACAAGAAAACAAAAAACCCTCCAGTGTAGATGTAGCCCTAGGCTATGGCTACACTAGCAAGTTTTGCCGACGAACCCCCGGTTTTGTCAACAAAGCTAGTGGAATGTACACACACAAAGTGCATTTTGTTGACAGCATGTTGACAAAAGTCTGCACTTCCGCCGTAACATTCTGCCTCTCCCAGATGAGGAAGAGTGCCTTTTGTTGACAGGTCACAAACAAACTGTGTGGATGTTCTGTGGGAGACTTCTCTCTAAAGAGAGGGCATCCAGAACAATGGGCAGCCCTGTCTGTTTTGTCAAGAGTGCAGTTGGGCAGTCTGGCCGCTCCGTCAACAGAGGGGAGTACTCTTCCAAATGGGCACTCTGTCGACAGAAGTTTTGTTGAGAAATCTCTTCTTACTTCCATAAATCCCAGCAGAATAAACTACCAAAAGATGACAACACATGAAAAGGGAGGGGGGAATATTCTGTTCAGTGTAGTAAGTTATTGATGAAGAAAAATGCATAAGTAAGTTTCAACAGGAAAATATAGGAATAAGGAAAAATAAGGGAAAAGATAAACTACAGTCAAGAGAGAAAATGAAGTTAAAGATCACTGTTCCTTCTAAAGAAAGTATAGAATTAAGCAAAAGGAGCAGAGGGAAAAACAGCACAAAATATATAGTTTAAAATATATAGTTTAAAACTGATACTCTAGCATTTTATCCATAAGCAAATATATGTACATATATTTCCTTTCAATCTAAGTACACTTAGAAATCTAAAACTTTGTTAATAAATTTAACATCTTTATTCAAACTACATGGTTAACCTTGCATTGGGAAGAGGTGAATTTTAAATCAGGTAGTATATTGTAAAAGGTTCTCATTTGTTTAATGCATTTGTATCCCTTATAATCTTATCATCCCAGATTCAATTAGCTGAATGGTGACTCCTAGTTTTTTTTCAGATTTACTGCAATAGGTTTCTCTTTCTCTGGCATATCTGATATGCCGAGGAGTTACCTCATGTCATTTCAGTCAGAGAGATATGGCAATGCTAATTTCCTGGGGAGGAAATCTTTGTCTGCTGCTTTATTAGTAATGAGACTCCACATAATCTTACAGGTGTTTTTCACTGTGGGGTTAGAATCCATCTCAATCTGATAAGGCATCCCTAATCAGAGGAAATTAGTCCTGTACTCACAGAAAGGATAAAGTGCCATATGTCTTGAGTTTTCACAGTGATTGGTAAACCTCAAGAGGCCATGTACACAGCATATTTAATTCTGGAGAAAACAAAGCAGGACTTTATGAAGCAGTTACATTTTCCTAATAAACAGGCCATTAGTATCAAAGTATTGTGTCTTTTGTTTAACATAAAGAGAGAAAATGTTTTGTTTAACATAAAAGGAGAAATTGTATACTGCACAAAACTGCAAGTAAAGAATTCTATAAATCTAAGGGTTCTACTTCCACTTTGATTTTTTTTGAATGTGTGGATATGCAACCATTCCTAAGACTGTTAAAGTAAGAAATCACTATATATTGGGGAAAAATTAATTTAAACCCCATTCACCATGCCTCAGCCTTGTCTCAGAACCTTAATTGATACTAATTTTTTCAGTTAGCTCCCCATTCACGAACTGCTATTTTTCTAATATTTCAGGAGCTCTAAGGGACTGTGACCAGAATAGCATTGGCTCAACCTCTATGGGAACTGCTTTGGCCTATGCTTGTGTTGCTTGAAGAGAACTGTTTTGCTTGACTTCTAGTCAATTGACTAGTATGTGGGTGCTTCTACACTCTCAAGTACATTTGAAATTAGGATTGGAAGACTGAGTTCTTTTGAAAGAAGCTGCAGAACATCTACACTGACATCACGCCCTTTCAAAATTAACTTTGAAAGAACTCCCCTGTTCCTGGACACTGCTGACCCCCCCGACCAAACTGGAGATGGGGACAGGGACCAAGGGGGAGGACCAGCCCAGACCACCAGCTACCCACAGACACCCCCGACAGATCCAGGATGTAATCGACGTCCCCTTGGGCCCATCCAGCCTGGCCCCCTCCAACTGTTTCTTGCCCAAGTTCCTGGAGGGACCCACAGGTACGTACCGTGCATGCTGGTGGCCGCGGGGCCGGGGGAGGGGGCGTGCAGTCTCACCCCAGGTGGCCACAGCCTACCCAAAGAGACATCAGGCCCAGGGCACTCACAGCCCAGATGGCCCCATCGCCCCAGCCTCAGAGGGTTGACGTGTGGCAGCCAGCACCATGTGGGCTGAACAGTACCATGGGCCGCCAGGCTGCGGAGGGACCGAGGGAGGCAGAGGAGAGACAGTGCTCCCGCAATCCTGATGGGGAACCCCAGATAGGGTTGGAGGGATGCAGTTGTTCAGGGGGTCCCTCACTGGGACTAATGGCCCGTTCCTCTTTTGTCTCCACAGCTCCAGCAGCCAGCAGCCAGACCAGCCCTGTGACAGGCCCGGAGAGCCTCACCTCGGAGGGTAAGGGGGAGTGGCCCAGGCCTCAGACGGGGCCAGCACGGGGCTGCCGCCAGTCCCTCCACTGGTGCCACCAGGCTGAGGAGGAGCAGGCAGAGGACATAGCCCACACGGCCACTGTCAGGGAGCTGATGGGCGTCGTGCAGGAGTGGCTTGCCATGGAGTGGCAGGCATGGGACTGGATGGCATCCAACCTGGACTCCCTCACCCAGGCCGTGGTTGGCCACCTGGCCCCTGCCGCCACTCCATTGCGGGTCACTCCCACACCCCCCATCACTCGCCCCCACCATCCCCCATGCCCCCGTCACCCATGCATCCTCTCCCCTCCCTCCCAGTGGTCTACCCCCCTGCCTCAATCCCACATCCCCCTGCCTCCCTCACAACGACCCCATCCAAGGAGGCCAACCTGGAGGCCCTGTTCCCTCCCCACCTTTCCCCGGCCAGCCTTATCCACCTGGCCCACACCCTGCTGGCCAGAGCTGGCCACACGGAGGCCAAGCCCCCAGCCCCCTCTCCCCCCGTGCCAAGCCCAGCATAGGCATGGGGACCGTGCCAGAGCCACGCCCCTACCTCCCTGTGCCACAGGCCCTGGCCCAGGCCCAGCCCTGGCTGGACCCCTGGACACAAGGAGGGAGGGGTGGGCGTCGGCAATGGGGCTACCCCCAACCCCGGATCCCTGCTCCCCCTCCCTCCTCCCATGTATATAGTTCTCCCCATTCAGCATCCCCCCACATGTGTATATAGTTCCCCCTAGATAATGTGGGGCACACTTTTTTCATAGTAAACAGTTTATTTTTATGGTTTACCTTGTGTCCTCCATACATCTGTACTGGTGTGTGTGCGTGTGTGTGTGTGTGTGCAGGGTGCAGGTGGTGGGGGAGTGTGTGTGCAGGGTGTGGAGGGGAGGAGGTGTGCAGGGTGGGGGGGTTACCGTGGCTCCCGCTCAAAGATCTGGTGCAAGGCCTCCCTTACATGCACCCCATCCTGCTGGGCCTGGTGGCACGGGGCAACAGGGGGCTGTTCGTACCCGTGCTCCACATCGGCAGCCCACCCCTGCATATAGGGCTCATGTTTTGCTCCACCAGGTTATGGAGGGTGCAGCAGACCCTGACCACTGCCGGCGCACTGGGGATGCCCACCTCCAGCCTGGTGTAGAGGCATCTAAAACGCCCCTTGAGGTGGCCAAACGCCCGCTCCATGGTGTTCCGGGTGTGGTTCAGCCACTCATTATAAAGGTCCTGGCTCGGCTAGGTGTGCCCGGTGTATGACCTCATCAGCCAGGCCTGCAGGGGGTAGGCCGCGTCTGCCATGATGTGGGGTGGCATTGTCATGTCCCTGATGGGGAGCTCCCACCGGGGGATGAAGTTCCCCTTGGCCATATGACGTCCCAGCCCTGAGTTCCTGAAGACCCTTGCCTTGTGGGCGCAGCTGGACCAGCCCACATAGATGTCCTGGAACCAGCTGTTGGCATCGACCAGGGCCTGCAGGACCACCGAGTAGTAGCCCTTGTGATTCACGTAGGCCCCGTGGCTTTGCTCTGGGGCCCAGATGGCGATGTGGGTGCCAGCCATGGCCCTGAAGCAGTTGGGGAAGCTCAGCTCCCGGAATCCCTGGATGGCATCCTACAGGTCCCCGACATGAACCAGCTGCCTCAGGAGCACCTTGTTGATCACCCAGATGACCTTCAGTGCATGGGGGGGGGCGTGCTTGTGAGCATGGGATGGGGTGCAACTTGTCTGCCCGTGCCTATCCCCATCCCCACCCCTGTCCCCAGGGTGCCCACCCTTCTCTCGATGGTGTCTGTTGCCAGGCTGCACCCCACCCCGGCTCCCCGCATGCAGTCTAGGTGTGAGCTGGGCATGGTTTACATCGATGAGGACTACCCCGACAATAGCTTTGCCCACTCTGAACTGGTGGCTGATGGATCAGTAACTGTCTGGGGTGGCCAGCTTCCATAGTGCGATGGCCACCCTTTTGTGCAGGGGGAACGCCAGCTTCAGGTGTGTGTCCTGGAGCTGGAGGACTGGGACAAGTCAGTGGCACAGCTCCAGGAATGTTCCCTTGGTCATTCCGAAGTTCTGTAGCCACCGGTTGTCACCCCAGTCCTCCAGCACCAGCTGGTCCCACCAGTTGCTGCTTGTGGAAAAGCTCCACAGGAGGCGGATGACCCGGGGGATCGGCTGGGGATGTTGCGCCCTGAGGATGGCATCCAGGAGGGTGGCTATTGTGGTGGCCACCTGGAGCCGCTGCAGCACAGCAGGCAGGACCGTGACCAGGGAGCTGGCCATGGCAGTGATGGAGGCAGGTGCTCCTCGGGGTCCTTGGGGGCCCAGGATACCACCTCCGATCTCTCCCTCTCTCTCTCTCTCTCTCTCTTTCTCTCTCTTGCACTGCCTGGGGACAGGGTTGCTGGCCCTTAGTGTGTTCAGGCTGAGGTACAGGGGGGCCCTTTAAGGGGATGGTGGGTGGCAGCCCTGGAAGGGCTCATCTGCCATACAAACCTGCCTGTGGCGCTTCCTGCCCCTGCTCTTTCGAAAGAGCACCCTGGCATGTGTGGATGCTCTCTTTCAAAACTGTGCTGGGGGTCTTCGAAAGAACAGCCCGAACCTTCAGTCACCGCTGGTGTGTGTGGACGCTTCATTTTGAAAGAGCATCTTTCGAAGTTTTCTTTCAAAAGACGTTCTTTTGAAAGATAATTGTAGTGTAAACGCAGCCTGTGTGAGGTATGCGACTGCCTTTTACCACTTGTTGTGCTCAAATATTTGTAATCAGCCTGCTAGAAATCCTAAAGGCTGGACCAGGAAGGCAATAGAAGTCTTACTAGTAAAATAGCTAACAGGAGTTTTTATTTGCATAGTTGATACTGGCTCACGTTCCTGGAACCAAAAAATTCAAGCTGTATTTACTGATGTGTGAAACCTGGCATAAACGTGGGACCTTGTTGGCTTTATTTACCTTTGTGATGACTGGTGCTTGAGTGAAGTTCACAAAACTGTCCATGTGCGTCTGATAGAGCTTTAATGGAAGCTTATGGATACCCCCAAGATTCACTTGAGTTTAATGAATCTTAGATATTTGGGAGGGAAGCATCCAAAACTAACGGGTCAGGCTTGGCTATAATACAGATCAAAGCCTTCCACAAGTTTTACACAAATCCTCATATTCACCATTTATTGGAAATGTGCAGATTAGTTTTGTCTTCAATGTCACACAGCTCTAGTTCAGCAGCTATTATCTCTGGCTATGGTTACATGACAGCGGTCTATCGACAGAAGTCATTGTTGGAAGAGATTTCCGGACAAAACTTCTTTCGACAGAGTGAGGCCACACACAAAAGCCAATTGGAAGAGTGCTCCACTCTGTCAACAGAGTAGCCGGACTGCCTGGCTGCTGTCTTGATAACAGAAACACCCTGAAGCACAGCAGACAGGGCTGCCCATTGTTCTGAAGGCCCTGTCTGTTGAGAGAAGGCTCCCTAGACTGTCCACACAGAACCTGCCAAAAAAAATCACTCTTCCTTATTTGGGTGAGGCAGAAGGCTGTCAGCACAAGTGCCCACTTTTGTCAACATACTGTAGACAAAATGCATTGTGTGTATGGATGTTCTACCAGTTTTGTCAACAAAACCAGGGTTTTGTCAGTAAAACTTGCTAGGGTAGCTGTAACCTACATGAATATAATTAATACATACAAATATGTATTTCTTTGATCACATTTGCAATTTATAAAATATGCCTCATATAATGTTTTTGGGCACAGGTTAACTGAAACATGGAGATACACGTATCTCATTGACGGGGAAGGGATGTCGTTGAGTCCAGTCCCCTGCACTCACAGCAGGACCTAACACCATTCCTGACAGATTATTTTATTTTTTTAAAAATCTAACCTGCCCCAGGCCTTCTCAAGGATTCAACTCACAGCTGTTGGTTTACCATGCCAACACTCTAACCCCTGAGCTATCTGCCGTACACCCACAGTTCAGTTTAAAGCTTCTTGAACTAGTCAACCACATTCCAATGCCTCTTTCATCAGGTCATACCCTAAATATTCCAAGCTCCTTATGTAACACTGACAGACCCAGGTCTCCAGCCCCAGGGATAGAACCTTCAAGCAGAGGGTCTAAAACCCTGCACTCTACCACACAAGCTAAAGGTTAGCTGGCTGTCAGCCAAGGCTGTAAAGCAGAGCCTTCACTCACCCAAGAGGAGGTCTCAGTACCTCTGGCTACTGCACATATTTTAAATATATTCTCCATCTTGGAAGGGCTTAATCAAAAGGCTCTAGAGTCAAACCTTTTAATTATGGGCACCTTCCATTAGGCACCTAAATAAATGGTCTGATCTTCAGAGTAACTGAGCCTCTGGAATGCCACAGGAAAACAGACAGCTTGTTGATGTACTTGTATCTGAATTTATGTTCCTAAATGTTACCCATGTTTGAAAATGTTGGGCTTCTTTTACAGTGGACATGGGATTGTCAACTGGAGCTGAGATCCAGATCTGAACTTTACTTGTTTGCAATGTTCTGATTATTTTCTCCTAGCTCATTATATAACAAAAAAGAGCTAGCTGTACAGTTTTAATCTAGCTCACAGCCAGACTGTGGTTTAGTCCCTTAAGCTGCGTCTACACGTGCACTTAATTTAAAAAATACAGGCCCGCTTTTGAAATAACATGTTCTGTTGAAAGGAAATCAAAGAAATGCGGCTCAGACTTTGAAATCTATACCCCAATCCCATATTAGGAAAAACTCCCCCTTTTGATAATCTCTTTCGAAAGACGATATGTTTAGATACTCCATGGTCCACTCTTTCAAAAGAAGAGTCTGCCATGGCATCAGCCAGCTGGAGGGCAGAGGTGCCCTGGCCCACAGCAGTGGGGCTCCATAATCCTTGCGTCCGTCTGCTTTTAAAGCTTCATGAACCCAGAAACCCTGTGGCAGGAGCCCCAGGGCCTCCTCTCAGAGCCCTCACAGGGCTCACAGGAGCAGCAGGGCAAGGAAAAAGAAGGACCTACTCTTGGACAAAGCCTGAGCTCCGAGACCTGCTTGGACTTCGGAAGGTGGAGGAGATCCTCTGGGAGGTGGGGGTAAAGTGCTGCAATGTCACAGCCTTTGCCCACCTGGCCCAGGGACTCACAATCAGAGGACACCTGGAGCAAACCCTGGACCAAGTACAGAACAAAGTTGAAGAGCTCTGGCAGGGATATGCCCAGGCCTGGGAAGAGGTCAGGCGCTCAGGGGAAAGTCCTCCACCTGCCTCTACTACCAGGAGATCCATGCCATCCTGAGGCCTTGGGACAGCTCCCTGTCACCCATTATCCTGGACACTGCTGTGGACCAGTCTGAGCCAGAGGTCCAGGAGGAGCTGGGATCAGGCAGCCAGAGCCAGGGGCTGCACACCACCCTGAAGTGGTCCAGTGAGGAGGGTGACCTCATCGTTGATGTCCCCTCATGGTCCTTCAGCTGGGTGAGTGAGAGCAGAGCATTGCCGCAGGTCATTGAGGGACCCTCTGATAAGTCCATGGTGATGTGTGCACCCTAGCTACTGGGGCAGGGGTGACACAGCTGCCAGCTGGCCATGCACAGTTCTTGTGGTCTGGGCCCAGACTCATCTCAGCTGGCCATGGTCCTCAGCACACCATGATGGCCGCTGGTGACAGCCAGCACCTGCTCCCATGAACAGCTCCATGCACCACATATGCGGTGAGACATAGGCAGGGCTGGCCTCCACCTGGGGACAGTGCCACTTGGGCTGCAAACCCCTCTGTGCCCCCAGTACCGCATGGATGCTGTGCTTGTTTTGTCCCCGGGGTGGGGGTTGTTGTCCCAGGGTCACAGCCCTGAGGTTCCTGATCAGGGACTGTAACGCCATCCTGCTCTTCTTTCAGCCGCACCATTTGAGGTCCCGCAGAGTCCCATGCCCTCTGTGGTCCTGGAGGGCCCCCTGGTGGTGGCGGAGAGGGGCCAGGTGCCTCCATCAGTGCCACTGTGCCGTGCCCACAGCCAGAGACTGCAGTGGTGTTCAGGGGAGGACACTGCCAGCCTCTGCCAGGCTAAGGTGGTGGACCAGCACCTCCGACTGGAGAAGGCCGACCTGGCTTGGCAGAGAGAGGCCTGGGACCACCTACCATCCTGCCTGAAGAGCGTTCGCAGGACCCTTCAGGAGCATTTGTCTAACATGGCCCGCCTCCTGCCCACCACGCTGCCCCTCCTCCACATCCCCCACCGAACTCCAAATTGAGCCCCCTGCTAAAGTCCCCCATGGCCCTATCTGACAGTGCTTCCTGCCTCATCCCAGCCCTGCTGTGGACCCCAAAACTAGGGAGGGAGGGGATCCTGGCCTGGATGGGGCTCTCAGCCTGCTACCCCTGCCCCTGAGTGACCCTCCCAGTTCAGGCCCCTC
This sequence comes from Carettochelys insculpta, assembly GCF_033958435.1. Classification (NCBI taxonomy): domain Eukaryota; kingdom Metazoa; phylum Chordata; order Testudines; family Carettochelyidae; genus Carettochelys; species Carettochelys insculpta. The sequence goes on from NC_134141.1 coordinate 98,206,096, forward strand.
CCTGCCTGCTCAATGTACATAGTTTGCCCCCTCCCCATTATAAATAGCTTGTGTTTGTTAGGTTCAATGGTTCAAAGTTTAACAGTATAAAGGTTTTATTTCACGAAGATGCCCATGTCCCTTGTTCTCATGAGTGGTCTTTCAAAAGGACGTATCAAACCTTCGATCCACTTTTGCTGTGTAGTCATGCCCTTTCCAAAGGCTAGATTTCGATTGCTGTCATTCGATTTTTAGCCTTTTGAAAGAGGGCTCCCGTGTAGACACAGCTTCATTGTTTTCCTTGGTTCCGGGACTTCATGGGTTATATGTGATTACAGCATTCTTATTCCTTCAGCTCACTCCCAGAGGCGCAGGCCTGCAGAATCTATCACCTCCCAGTGGCCTTGTGCAGCAGCAGATATGATACCCCGGAACACCATCAGAACAGTTTTCAGGTGTTTGGTGATATGCAGGCAAGGTGGAAAGGACACTTTTCTGAGATTGCTGAGCAGCAAGACCTTTTGCTGAACAGTGCTAGCTTTGGAGAGTACTGCAAACTGAATAATAAAAATAATAAAAAAGATAGACTGACATTAGTAATTTTGAGACGATAAGGACAGCAACCCTAACTCATTGACCTTCGATCAGCTCATTACTGGAAGACTGGAATAATTAATATATAGCAATTTTTGCCAAGTAGGGTCAGGTTGAAGTGCATTTGCTGGTCAGAAGCAAAGGTAGGGAAGATATTCATGTTCAAATAGTTGGATTTGTGGAGGAGCTAATTGTTTATCAGCACAAGGGCACCATTTCTTCTCTCTGACACTCCACAAACTTCCAGTGTTGAAATCAAGTGTATGCATATGAAAATACAAATATATGCAATATTTTTTCCTGAATAGAATTATGAGATATCATTTTAGCTTGTCTCTTTTTTCTTGAAGATATTGCTGCCAATTATTTTCTGTAGACTGACAGTCTGAAATGTACAGTACATTTGTTGTCCAAGATGTAATACCCAGTAGTGGGAGGTCTGCAGCCTTAAACGGCGATTACACTGCATTTTATGAGTGGAAATTTTATGAACACTGACAATATTACTAAATTCCAAAAGTCACTTAACATAGTAAGAACAGATGCAATAGCAGAGCCATCACACAAAGCCCAGCATGCTTCTCTGTGCTCAACCTCTGTGGCACATTATTGGATCAACTTTCTCTGACTGTGAGCAATTTTTGCACTTTGGAACATACTGATGTAAGCAATGGCTTGTGTCATTGATTTGAACTTAATCTGCGTGTTGCATCTTTATTGTATTGTCATGATTCATTTAAAAGCAAATGTTTTTGAGCATGGCTGGCTGGCTTTCACGATAGCATAGGAGCGAGGAAAGAAAAAAACATTTCAGTGCAGCTTTTCTGGTTTATGTCTTGAAGGGAAAATGGCTAAAAACATTAGTCTCCCTACTATTCAGAGTTTTGACTGCTTTAGTTGTGAGGGGCTGGTTCATGATCCTGTCTACTGTTTCCTGTCCAGCATTTAGTTGGTACATTATGTCCTATGTCTCTTTCCATTAGCTGAGACCTATATGATGTCAATTGAGAACAGTAGCTGTACATTATAAAATCCTTGCAGTGGTGTGACAATGGAAAAGGACCGTTTACTTTCTTCCATCGTACATTTTGCCATTGTATTTCATGCCTGCAGCTCAGTAAAGGCTTTATCTATAGCCCAGATGGGGTTTTAATTTTTTTTCTTTGATATGTTTTATAAGGGAGTACTTGCTAGACAGTTAACTCTGACATTCTTTTCAGTTCACCAAATGTGGGACAAATAACTCCTGTAAGGAACTCAAATACAGCTCAGATACTTTATTCTGACATTTGTAAGGTTTTTTTTTTCTGAAGTAATCTGCTGTTAAGTGTAAAGTTTTTTGTGACTTTCCTGTCACAGATAAAGCACTTCTGCTTCAGGTGACGTACAATTAAAGAAAGCCAGCCCATCTAATGGGGAGCTGACATTTTATGTTTTGTCAGTGGAGAGCAATAGGAAGCCCCACCTGTGCTGTCGTAAAAAGCAAGTGTCCATGTGATAAGTGGATTGTATTTTGAAAGGACATTTACAAACACCAAGATCAAAACACAACAGCAAATAAAGTTAATGGTGTTGGGGGGGTTTATATCCCTAGTATTTAACGTTGATTTTTTGGATGCAGTAAAGGCTTGTTTACATGCTACATTGGTCCATATCTGAGAGGTGTAACTTTTAGTCTCCACTAGCAAGTTGTGCGCTACTAATAGTCTCTGCTAAAAGTTCCCTGAAATAAATTAATATAGTACTGTGTGGAATAGGACAACATTAATGGGCAGTAGGGAGCTTTTAGTGCACACCAGGAGGGTCCACATGGGACCCTGTGGAGATTAAAATTTACACCCCTCTGGTGCAGACTACATCACTGGGTAGACAACCCAGACAAGTGGCTCCTACTTCTCAGAATCACTAGCAATCCAAACACAAGCCAAGAATGACAATAATAGTGTGGGCAAAACCTTCAAGTCTTCCTTATTAAGCTGCAGTGACACCATTTGTGAGTGTCCTCACTGTGTCCAGGAGCCCATATTTGAGTGCTCAGAGAGGCGCTGCATACACAAAACAGGTAGGTACACATCTAAACCTTGTCCAAGCTAATGTGGTGTGGCCAGGGCCCCCCTTGCCCAAGCCACTGCTCAGTTAGTCTCTCGCCCCTTTCCCCCAGGGACTGGGGTTTTGCAAAGTGTCTGTGGTAGGGAGCCCAACCACTCCTGGGACTCCCTCCCCTGCCATTTCTGAGCTGGAGTGGGTCTAACTCCCTGTTAGGCTTCTGCTCTGCTTGCTGTCTATCTCTCCTACACTTCTCCCATGCACCCATTCTCTCTCACCTTCCAGCTATGGAGGGTTTATAAAGGCCTTCATTCAAACCAGCAGTGAAGTCAGCCGGCCCCAGTCAGCCTGAGCCAGCTCCCTCCCAGCTGTTTGTAATTGCTCTGTTGCCCTCTGCTTGTGTTTAGCAGGTCTTTTTTCCCTTTCAGACTTCCAGTCTCACTCTGATGGCGCCTTCTGGCTGGACCTTGCCACAGTGGGTTCTACATATGCAACCAACTGAACGCCAACACTAAAAGACACCTCACCTCCTTTGTTGCAGAAGAATAGAGTTCAATTTCAATGGTCATCTAATGGTCACTGAAATAGAAAAATAAATTGTCTGCATGCCAGTATAATTTAAAATTTCTACAGGAATTAAATTCTTATAAAGAATTTCCCACAGCCACCCTTTGGAGGGGGGATGGAGGAAGGTGTGGGGAGATAGAAAATATTTACTCAAGTTCGTCTTTGGACAGCTCCAGTTTGAGCCCTGAATATCATTGAGAAACATCATTGACAAAAATTAATGCTTTTCATGCTGATTGATCTCAGAAGATTCTACAAATTGTATTATAGGAAAGCACAGCCATGTCTGCAGTTAGGTTTACGTGGTGTCCATTCTAAGGAAACCTTCTCAATCATTCTTTTGTCTTCCAGAGCTGATATTTGGTACAGAAGTAATTTTTTAGAAACTATGATCAAAATTCATCCAAAAATCATTAAAAGCAATCCATTTCTAAAAGAAAATTTGCAAATATTTATTAGAACAGCTTTCATGCCTTAGCAGTAGAAACCTGAAATCTGGGAAAGACAGAGATCTTTCTAGCAAATGTGCTTTTTTAGTAATTGGCTGAAGATTTAGTAATATAAAGTAGTGGCTCTCAACCTTTCCAGAATATCACACCTCTTTCAGGAGTCTGATTTGCCTTGTGTAAACCCAAATTTCACCTCACTTAAAACCAAAGTGCATACAAAATCAGACATAAAAATACAAAAGTATCACAACACATTATTCCTGAAAAATTGCTTACTTTTTCATTGTTGCCATATCATTATAAATTAATTGTGATATATTGTACTTGCATTCATTGTATAGACAAGTATAAACAAGTCATTGTATCAAATATTAGTCTGAACTGACTTCACTACTACTTTTTACATAGCCTGTTGTAAAATTAGGCAACTATCTGGAGGACCACTGCATACTCCGGGAGTTATGTATGCCTTTGGTTGTGAACCACTGGTATAAAGATCTGGGTCATTTCCTTTCTACTCTGTTCAAACACGTGCTATGTAGTATACATATTTCTTCAAAACTGCAGTGAATTGACAAACACTGGCTACGTCTACACGTGCAGCCAACATCGAAATAGCTTATTTCGATGTTGCGACATCGAAATAGTCTATTTCGATGAATAACGTCTACACGTCCTCCAGGGCCGGCAACGTCGATGTTCAACTTCGACGTTGCTCAGCCCAACATCGAAATAGGCGCAGTGAGGGAACATCTACACGTCAAAGTAGCACACATCGAAATAGGGATGCCAGGCACAGCTGCAGACAGGGTCACAGGGCGGACTCAACAGCCAGCCGCTCCCTTAAAGGGCCCCTCCCAGACACAGTTGCACTAAACAACACAAGATCCACAGAGCTGACAACTGGTTGCAGACCCTGTGCCTGCAGCATAGATCCCCAGCTGCCGCAGAAGCAGCCAGAAGCCCTGGGCTAAGGGCTGCTGCCCACGGTGACCATAGAGCCCCGCAGGGGCTGGAGAGAGAGCATCTCTCAACCCCCCAGCTGATGGCCGCCATGGAGGACCCAGCAATTTCGACGTTGCGGGACGCGGATCGTCTACACGGTCCCTACTTCGACGTTGAACGTCAAAGTAGGGCGCTATTCCTATCTCCTCATGAGGTTAGCGACTTCGATGTCTCGCTGCCTAATGTCGAAGTTAACTTCGAAATAGCACCTGATGCGTGTAGACGCGACGGGCGCTATTTCGAAGTTGGTGCCGCTACTTCGAAGTAGCGTGCACGTGTAGACGCAGCTACTATGTAACAAAGTCCACTGAACCCTCTGCATTACTTTTAATGCTATGCCCCTGTGATTTTGTTTAGTACTTTGTGCTCGTATATTAAATTATTTGTGAAATAGTATCAGATCACATAATGAACATGAAACCATAGGCTTAGCACTTCCTGTTGTCAGTCAGTTCCGCTCTACTTGAACTGCGTTGATTTTCACCAGCTGAAGATACAAATATAAAGCTAGTGCACTAGCAGGCATGGTTAAGATTGTGTCTGCAGCTTTATCTTTGCCATATCATTGTTTTTGACTATGGCATGTCTTTAATGCATTGGATAGTTATGGGATATAAAATTGCAACGGAATGTAGTAGAATACCAAAACACTATTTTCATGTTATATAACCATTATAATAAAAATAATACAGTGTTCAAACAGTCTCACTATCCTCCCACAATTTGCTGTGATTAAGGAGAACAGTCTTGAGCAGAAGAGATCCTTTTAGAACCTGACCTTTCCTATTGCCTGATTGTAATATTGCTTAGTTTCCTTGGTGTAAGGAAGTATCCTGCCCTTCTTCAAATGGAATATATTCATATGATTTATTATCCAAATAGATTTCTCTCCTGAAGTTTGGTTTTATTGGTAATTCACTGCAATAATATAACATTAACCTAAACTTTCTCTCTGTGTTGGCTGTTTTTAATGTTTTATGTTCCTAGGGTTTCTCTGCAGGGCCTCCTCTGTCTGAGCCCCTAATTTCTTCTACTCAGGAGAACACTCTACCCTTCTTATGTCCTGATTGGAGCTCATGGGAATCACTGTGAGACAGCAGTAATTATACTATATCTTTATATAGGTTTCTAGCCCCATCTCAAAGTAGCTCATCAGAGGAGCCTTGTTCCTGAACAGGGTCCTAAAAACTCTCACCCCATGATACTAAATAATCCAGAGGCAGACAATAATAGATCAGGGCGAAAAAAGAAAGCCACAAAGGTCTACTTTTCCATTTAAAACTGGGGATGGTCATGAGAGTCAAAAGTGAAAATGTGAAATACATACTAGGAATGAACAATAGTAAAACTCAATTTCTGAGGAAGAAGAGAACAACTGAATTTCTGACATGACACTGTTTCAAAAAATTAAATCTGGGATAAATTGTGCTTGTTTCAAAGAAAGGACTCGCATAGTATTAACTTTAACTTCATCTGAAGGGGTTACATGTTTGTCCATGCCTGTTTTTACTTGTGTCTTTAGTAAGAACCCATTCTTAACTGTACCGTGTTTGTAAAAGTAGTGGACAAATGAAGATTTAAGAACAGTTAGCTGCCTAGTTGCTATGGAAACCAACAGTAATAGACACTGATTGCTGAGCACAGTAAAGTAGAAACAGAATGTACCATTTTAAAGAGGGTGATTCTAAAAGGCATAAAAGTAAATTAGCTACTGGAAATAACCAATTTATGTAAAGTTCATTGCCCCTGTAAAATGCTTTCTATACATAAAGCATGTTTTGGGGGTGGCAGGGTGCTGAAAGGACACTTTCACCTTTTTGAAGAGGATTTATAAATAATGTGTCTGTTCAGCTGAGATTATGTGTGTGCGCGCACACATGTATATCTATTGTATAGTAGCAAACAGATAGTGTCCTTTATTCCAGATGCTGATAATAGCCTACAATTTTATCTATATTGGGTACAGTGAAATGGTCTGAATATTTTGCTAGAACACAGAGAACTGACAAAATCATGTTGGCTATTGCACAGGACCATTCAGTTACCGTGGTAATGCTAATAAAAATACACAGATTATTTACTTACTCATAGAAATAAATGATACTTTTAAAACTCTATAAATCAGTTTGTGGATTCTACTAAATAGGAAGGGTTGCAAGTGCTCTGGAGGATAGCGTTATAATTCAAAGTGATCTGGAGAAACTAGACAAATGGTCTGAGGTACCTACAATGAAATTCAACCAGGACAAATTCAAAGTATTCTACTTAAGAAGGAACAATTAGTTTCACACATACAAAATGGGAAGTGACTGTCTAGGAAGGCGAACTGCAAAAAGGAACCTAGCAGTCTTAGTGGACCACATTGTGTGACATTGTCACAAAAAAGCAACTGTGTTACACTGTTGCAAAAAAAGGCAAATGTGATTCTGGGGTGCACTTAGAGCATTGTTGTGAGAAAGACATGATAAGTAATTCTTCTCCTCTACTCTGTGCTGATTAGGTCTCAGTTGGCGTATTGTATCACATATAAGGAAAGATGTGGAGAAATTAGAAAAGGTCCAGAGAAGAGCACAAAAATGATTAAAGGCATAGAAAATATGACCTATGAGGGAAGTCTGAAAGAACTGGGTTTATTTAATCTGGAAAAGAGAAAACTGAAAGGGGTCATTATAATAGTTTTCAAGTACCTAGAAGTTGTTACACACAGGAGAGAGAAAAATGATTCTCCTCAACTTCTGATGATAACAGAAGAAGCAATGGGTTTAAATTGAAGCAAGGAAGGTTCAGGTTGGATATTAATGTAAGCTTCCTTCAGGGTGGTTAGCCACTAAAATAAGTTGCTTAAGGAAGTTGTGGAACCTCCATCAATGTAAATTTTTAAGAGCAGGTTAGACAAATACCTGTCAGAGATGGTCCAGCTAGTGTTTGGTTCTGCCATGAGTGCAGGGGACTGGACTTGATGATCTTTTGAGATTCCTTCCTGTTTTATGGTTCTGTGATTCTCCAGTATAGTAAACTCTTACTTCTTAACAGCTGGCACACTCAGATTGTGACTACATATAAGCTACGTCTACACGTGTATGCTACATCAAAATAGCTTATTTCAATGTAGCGAAATTGAAATAAGCTATTTCGATGAATAGCGTTTACACGTCCTCCAGGGCTGGTGCCCTTGACGTTCAACGTCAATGTTGGGCAGCACCACATTGAAGTAGGCGCTGCGGGGAAGCGTCTACACACCAAAGCGGCCCACATCGAAATAAGGGTGCCAGGAACAGCTGCAGACAGGGTCACAGGGCGGACGAGCACTTCCCGGGCAACAGCTAGCCGCTCCCTTAAAGGGCCCCTCCCAGACACACTTGCACTAAACAGCACAAGATCCACAGAGCCGACAACTGGTTGCAGACCCTGTGCATGCAGCATGGATCCCCAGCTGCAGCAGCAGCAGCCAGAAGCCCTGGGCTAAGGGCTGCTCACACGGTGACCGTAGAGCCCCTCAGGGGCTGGAGAAAGTGTCTCTTTGAGTTTTTCTGTAGTTTTTTACAAATCTTAATTAATTAATCTATTTTATTCATTATTATATTTTAATAATTGAGTAATTAAATAAACAAAGAAAAGAGATTACCTTACCCGCCTGGTCTTTCTCATGCTGAAACATCATGGCTACAACAGCACTCCTGAAAACTAATTACTTGTCAGAACATTTAATGGATGAGAATAAAGGATGTTAGTTCCATGTTGGCAAAGTTAAAATTAAAAAATAAAGTCAGATATTTCCAATTTAGTACTGAAGTTAGGCCCTTAATGGTAAGAGTTTCAAAAAAGCAAAGAAAAATTAGCTTATTATTTAGGTGTCTGAGGTGGAGCAAAGCATTTCTGAAAATCTATTCCCACTTTCATGTGTAGAAACCTCAGTAAGTTACCTGACTGCAGAAGTAATAAGCACACAGAACTCCGTCTTCTGTGAATGAGGACAGAATGTGATCCCATGCTCACTTTCTTGAGCTGCTTCCAACAAGGCATTCTTGTGGTTTAGTCTTTACACCTGCATTCCTGGCTCCTTACAAAGCCTTACTAAAATCAATGGCATGTTTGTCCAAAAAACAAAACAAAACTAAACAAAACCAAACCAAAACCCTGCAAATAGTGAATGCAGCCAAAACTAACAGATAAGAAATAGTGAAAAAACAGACAATCCGAAGCCAAATGGGATGGATGCCATCTACTCTGAAGGAAGGTAGATGCCATGGGCAGAGCTTCCACAAGAGAATCATTGTCAATCAATATCAGGAAGACAAACTTACATTTCCTTTAAGAGCAGCCAGGGTTAATCAGAACTATCTTCCGATAGACCCACACTACCAGCCCTAACTTATGCTAGCAAAAATAGCTGCAGTAAACTGTTTCTTATCTGCAGAGCTGCAATTCATTTGCAAATTTGGCCCCATGAACCAAGGATTGAACAGACACTGGGAGTGGCAGACAAACTACAAAAACAATTTCTCCTCTTTGGATGTTCACACCGCCACATTAGCTACTGAGAATGGGCCCCATTCTCCCTGACTGAATTGATCTGGTTTCTTCTCTTTTGGGCCATGTCTACATTTGTGCTGCCCCCTTCTGGAAGGGGCATGGTAATGATTGGATCGGAAGATGCTATTGAGGTGTGGACTAAAATATCTTGAGCCTCATTCGCAAATCCCCACGAGATCTTGCTTCCATCACGGCTGGAAGGTGTGGGGGCTAGCTGGAGCCTTGAAAGGGGGCAGTCTGAGTGGGAGCTCATGCCGTCCCTGCTTGTGACACGGTCTCAGCTTCCTGCCTGGGGTTGCCAGGGAGCTGCTTCTGGTCAGGCAGCCAACAGGGACCATAAAGCCCTGCCTGGGCTGGCCTGACTGTCTCGGTGCTCCAGGGGTAGCAAAGTGGTGAGTGCAGAACGTCTACACGCCCCCTACTTCAAAGTTAAACTTCTTAGTAGGGCACTACTCCATTCCCTCACTTCAAAGTTAACTTCAAAGTTATTTTGTAGTGTAGACACAGCTGAATGTGATCTTCCGGAAGCGAGGTCTCATGGGGATATGCTAATGAGGCATAAGATATTTTAATCTATGCCTCTTTAGCATCTTCCAATCTGCTCATTACCATGCCCCTTCTGGAAGTTAGGGGTGAGTGTAGACATGGCCTTGATGTTAACACCTCCACATTAGCTGCTGATAAGGGGCCACATCCTCTGTGACTGAATTGACCTTGTCAGCTCTAGCCTTCCTCTTGACTGGGACTCTCTCCTTTTCATGAGCCTGTAAATGTAGACCCTCCTCTGTAACCTCCATGCATGCATCTGATAAAGCAGGTCTTTGCCCATGAAAGCTTATGTTCCAAAATATCTGTTAGTCTATAACATGTCACAGGGCTTCTTGTTCTTTCCTATCTGCCATTCTATCATGTGCAATTCTCAAATAACTGGCCTGTTAACCATAAATTCATTTTAATTATGTTTCCATAGGTACAGTATAGCGAAAATAAATAAAAATATAGTATTCAAGTTTAGAGTGTACAAGTTGTTGGTCAATAAAGTACTCTGAACACATTTTTGCTTGTTTCTTAGTATCAAATCTTGTTTTTCTTAAGTGCTATGCATTGCTTGGAATACCTTTCTATTATCCAGACAACCTGAATATCTGGCAACTTCCTGATCCTGGGGCTGCCAGATATGAAAGAATTTACTGTAGATATGAGTAGTGAACCCAGATTAGGAAAACAATATCTCTTCCTTTTTCTGGATGTCCTACTCACACAGCCCTGCCCAGCTCTAGGGATGCCTGCCTTCTTCCTTTCTGCCTTCCTCTGTCAGTCACACAGGCCAAGTCTACACTACAGTGATCCTTTGAAAGAAGTTCTTTTGGAAGATCTCTTCTGAGAAAAGCTTCTTTTCAATGACTGCATCCACACATGCACACACACACACAAAAAAAAAACAGAGAGAAAGCCGTGCTAGACTACATATTATCGAAACAAAAAAGCAGTCCAGTAGCACTTTAAAGACTAACAAAATAATTTACTAGGTGATGAGCTTTCGTGGGACAGACCCATGAAAGCTCATCACCTAATAAATTATTTTGTTAGTCTTTAAAGTGCTACTGAACTGCTTTTTTGTTTTGACAAAAAAAAAACAGATTGAAAAAATTGATCCACTCTTTTGATAGAGTGTGTCCACCCAGCCCCCTGCTCTTTTGAAAGAACAGGCTGGGGATTGAAAAGTCCCGTGCCATGAGGACTGCTTGTTTGAAAAAAGGGTCCCCAGGGTGTCTACACATTTTTTTTCCTGAAATAATGTTTTAGAAAAAGGCATTCTTTCTCATCTGGGAGAGGAAGAGGGCCACTGGAAAAAGTGCCGTGTTTTTCCAATTTAATATCAAAAGAACTTATTGTGCGTGTAGATGCTCCATGGTATTTTCCAAAGACGCCCAGCTTTTAAAAAAAAAATTGCTTGTGAAGACGTATCCACAGTGTTTGTATCTGAGTCCTCCTAAATATCCTATGCTGTAGAGCCTATCAAGCCTGTTTGGAATGAAACACGAAGTGCAGAAGTATCAGCAGTGGTATGACCAAGATGGGTGAGTGTATTTTGACTGTTTACAAACATTCTTGAACACTGGGGCTCCAAATGAACAACTTAAATCAAGCCCTTTAAAGTTCATGATTCACTTAGACCTGGAAAAATTCTTGTTTCCAGCTGCTGCTATCAACAGCAACCCTGAGCTAGTAGTGCATACACGACAAAGGTAGAGGGAGGGAGAGATTTTTTTGACTGGAGGGCCGTGTCTACATGTGCACGCTACTTCGACATAGCGGCGCCAACTTCGAAATAGCGCCCGTCACGGCTACACGTGTTGGGTGCTATTTCGAAGTTGAAATCGACGTTAGGCGGCGAGATGTCGAAGTCGCTAACCCCATGAGGGGATGGGAATAGCGCCCTACTTCGACATTCAACGTCGAAGTAGGGAACGTGTAGACGATCCGCGTCCTGTAACATTGAAATAGCGGGGTCCTCCATGGCGGCCATCAGCTGAGGGGTTGAGAGACGTGCTCTCTCCAGCCCCTGCGGGGCTCTATGGTCATCGTGTGCAGCAGCCCTTAGCCCAGGGCTTCTGGCTGCTGCTGCTGCAGCTGGGGATCCATGCTGCATGCACAGGGTCTGCAACCAGTTGTCGGCTCTGTGGATCTTGTGTTGTTTAGTGCAACTGTGTCTGGGAGGGGCCCTTTAAGGGAGCGGCTTGCTGTTGAGTCTGCCCTGTGACCCTGTCTGCAGCTGTTCCTGGCACCCTTATTTCGACATGTGCTACTTTGGCGTGTAGATGTTCCCTCGCAGCGCCTATTTCGATGTGGTGCTGCCCAATGTCGAAGTTGAACGTCGACGTTGCCAGCCCTGGAGGACGTGTAGACGTTATTCATCAAAATAGACTATTTCGATAAGCTATTTCGATGTAGTGTGCACATGTAGGCTACGTCTACACGTGAAGCCTACATCGAAGTAGCCTATTTCGATGTGGCGACATTGAAATAGGCTATTTCAATGAATAACGTCTACACGTCCTCCAGGGCTGGCAACGTCGATGTTCAACATCGACGTTGCGCAGCACCACATCGAAATAGGCGCTGCGAGGGAACGTCTACACGCCACAGTAGCACACATCGAAATAAGGGTGCCAGGCACAGCTGCAGACAGGGTCACAGGGCGGACTCAACAGCCAGCCGCTCCCTTAAAGGGCCCCTCCCAGACACACTTGCACTAAACAGCACAAGATCCACAGAGCCGACAACGAGTTGCAGACCCTGTGCATGCAGCATGAATCCCCCGCTGCAGCAGCAGCAGCCAGAAGCCCTGGGCTAAAGGCTGCTGCACACGGTGACCATAGAGCCCCGCAGGGGCTGGAGAGACAGCGTCTCTCAACCCTCCAGCTGATGGCTGCCATGGAGGACCCCACAATTTCGACGTTGCGGGACACGGATCGTCTACGCGGTCCCTACTTCGACGTTGAACGTCGAAGTAGGGCGCTATTCCGATCCCCTCATGAGGTTAGCGACTTTGACGTCTCGCCGCCTAACATCGAAGTTAACTTCAAAATAGCGCCCGACGCGTGTAGCCGCGACGGGTGCTATTTCGAAGTTAGTGCCGCTACTTCGAAGTAGCGTGCACGTGTAGACACAGCCGTAGATGTAGCCGAGGAGAGAAATATGAGCAGGGTGTCCATGCTTCCAAGTTTAGCCAGGACAGTCCTGTTTTAGGGTCTGTTCCAAGTGTCCTGACTTTCTGGGCAAAAATGGGAATTTGCTGGCTTCCTACTTGGCTGCTTGATCAAGTGACATGGCAAATGGTTACTTTTGTCACAGAGTCAGGTGTGGAGGGCAGGAAGGCAGGGTCTGGGAGAGAAGCTTTGCCAGCTCCACCCTCACAGGCAGAGGGCAGGTAGGACTTGGACAAGCAGCAACCCTAGCCTTGTGTGTAGTAGGGTAGAGCTTGGATGAGTGGCTCAGGCCAGCACCACATGGAGAAGTGATGGCTAGCCAGGTGGTGTCCTGTTTTCCCTTTGGGAAATCTGCTCATCCTAAATAAGAGGATATCTCACCTTCCCATGTAGGGAGGAGGAGAAGGAATAGCTCCCACCAGTTTCCTCAACCCCTTAATTGTTCCTGGGGGATTGAGAATAAAGATGGCAATCCCTCTAAGCCCCTAGACTTCTTCATCTTCCCAGCAAACCTCAGGCTACCTGTTGTTATCTGTGGTATCTCTTGGACATGCAGGATGCCCTTCCATTTTCTGTTTGTGGTTGAAAGGAAACTTGTTCTAAGACTGGGGGCTTGCTGATCTACCGATAGACAGGAAAATGCTCCTTCCACTCCACCGCACTACACCATTAGGTGTCATGAGCCACTGGTGTCTATGTTGCACTGGGCTTCAAAAGAATCCAACCAAGCTCTGGGAAATCTTTGTTCAGGTTGTGTAGGTTCTGTGGGAAGCCCATTTACAAGCAGGATCAGGTGTTTCTCAAACCCTAGTATTCTAGCACTATGTCATAGCAATTAAAGAGTCAGTATATGCTTTCTAGTTTCACTATTGTCTGACAGTGTCAAGGGTTTGTGGAGATCTGGCTTCAAGTTTTGTACAGGTGACAAGCACTAACGCGTGTATCTTTTTAGAGCAACAGTGAAGATAGATGAAGAATTTGTTGCCCTAATATCCTGAAGGAGGCTGGGTCAGAGACTGTTCATGCAACTCTTAGCACTCATCTTTTCACCCAGCTCCTACTTACAAGAGCAGAAATTTTACAATTCTGTCCCTAGCATTTAAAATTTGACATGCAACATTTTTCCAGTTTCTACTGTTTTCACAATTTTAAAGTCAGTTATAATTAATTCTCATCATTTAGTCCAATCACATAGTAGAATATTGCTTTGTAGCTTGAAAAAATATGTGGATCTGTTTGTTGATTTATGGGCTGGAGGGACCATGTGACAGTAATAGTTTCACTTCACATAACAAAATATTAGCCACAAAGTTTAATTTTATTATTGCTGTTAGTTTCTGCAAAAGATGCCTAATAAGAAAGGTCAAGGTATCATCAAAGCATAGGCAGATTTTGCTGAATGACATAAAGCTGTCAGAGATGCTGAGCTTTGATGTTCCATTAAGTGATCGATGTAGATTACTGACTTTTGGCTAAATGCTGCTCAACTGTATAAGGTCAATATTTGTTAGTCCATTGGTAGAATAATTAATCAATCAATGCAGGATGCCTGGAGTCATGAAAAATTATTGCCAAGTCTATATCTCTGGCTTTGGTCACTAAAATTATTTCAAAATGTCTTTGGAGCATTATTAACTCCCCCTGCACAAAATTTATGTGTGGCCATTATATTTCTCATGAAAAGAGGTGGGGGGTGGTGGGAGGGAGGAGTATGGAGTACCAAGCGAAGATCAGTTTTATTTTGAGCTCCTTTGAAAGAAAAACCTCAAACAAGCAAAGTGCATCATCATTAGTCCTTCCCTTTCACATCATCAACTCAGCTTGTAAAATAATTACATGCAATTTTTCTATTTTACAGTCAGGCCACATGACACAATGTTCCTTCTGCAGAGTTGTTCTGCCATCCCTGTCATTTGTATTTTATTGTAGTCCATAGCATCTGCAGTAACCTTTCAGCTATCTCTGTTGTTAGATATCGTACAGCTCCAAGCACAGTGAGGCTTTAAACCTTGATTGGGGCCACTTGCCACTAGTGCGATACAAATAAATAACAACTGGTCAGTCTCTATGTAAAAGAATAAATGGACATAAATCAGACATCAGGAACGGCAATGTACAGAAACTTGTGGGAGAGCACTTCAATCTCCCTGGACACTCAGTAACAGATTTAAAAGTAGCAGTCCTAAACCAAAGAAATTTAAAAAATCAAATGGAGAGAGAAATATCTGAGCTGCAGTTTATTTGCAAATTTGACTCCATTAGCCAAGGATTAAACAGAGACTGGGAGTGGCTTGCACCTTACAAAAAGAGCTTCTCTGCCCTATGTGTTAACATCTCCACTTTAGACTGAAAACGGGCCATATCTCCCCTGCCTTATCTAACTTGTTTTTTCCTCTTCTCATACTTATTACTCATAATGGGCCTTTTACACCCTGACTGAACAGACCTTGTCAGCTCTGGACCTCCCTTTTATTGGGACCCCTCTCTTTAAATACTCCTCTGAAACCACCCCCCAACTCATGCATCTGATGAAGCAGGTCTTTGCCCACGAAAGCTTATGCTCCAAAATATCTGTTAGTCTATAAGGTGCCACAGGCCTTCTTGTTGTTTTCAAAGATACAGACTAACATGGCTACATCTCTGACACTAATGACTAGCACTTCAGTAGCCATCTGCTGCGTTTTTCTGGATAGGAGAGAACCTGGCATGACATTTCGTAGTCCTACTGGCACTTATTCCTCATGCAACTTAGGTTCCTGCAGCTAACATAAAAGAAATGTGTGAGATTACCATTTAGTATTCAGTGTTAAGGCTAATACTCCATCCTTCATTTCAAATATCTTAGTTACTCTGAGATCATGAGGATTAAAAGAAAAAAGTCCTTCAAAGAAGGTTATAAAATGGATGTTTTATTGAGAGAGGTTTTCAGCTAATTAAGTATTTGGATTTTTTTAAAAGGCATAATATATACTTATTTGGCACTTACCCATAGGGATAAGATATGTATGGCTCATTTTTTAAGGAGAGAAGGAACACAAATACTATTTTCACCAAGATCAGTCATCTGAATGAAACAGATGAGGAAAGCTAGCAAACGAATAAGGTTAAATTAAAATGGAACTAAATGGCTTCAAGGTATTTCTGATGCATTGTTGAGAGATACTATTGTAACCTGGCACAGTCTGGAGGCTGAAAGTATATGGATATTATGCCTGAATGAGAATCTGTCTAACATAGGGCTGGCATCATTGCTCATTAGAGCCCTGCCTGCCTTCCCCCCACAACACACACACACACACAAGCCCTGCCTCTCCCACTGTACAGGGCTGGCATTGCCCTATCTTTCTGGATTTTAAATTAGCTGCCCTCAGATTTCAAATATTCTAGATACCACAAGAAGAGAGGCAAATTATTGTGGCAGGAGCCTATGATATTCCAAAAGCAGCACCATAACAGTACTTTAAATTGGCCCAATATTTTAATGCATTAACATGAATGTGTTATTTGTGTTTGGGGGATTTATTAGCGCTGTATTCATGATGGTTTTAAGGCACACTGATATTTATATGCCCCATGTTTATATGATTATGTATAATAATGGCTTCACCTGAAAAGCCAAAGGGTCCATGGCATATTATGTATTGACCAACAGCATCATATTTTCATTTGAGGAAATATAATCAGATTTTTGAGTAGATAACTGGAAATTTCATAGGGATACCAGCTATTAGAATTTCCATTTATTTTGTATTTGAGAAATGCAATTAAAGTACATAGTAAAGAACATAGTGAAAACCGTGTCCATTAAGTAGCATGCTCACTGCCACGAATGACCTACTTTCTGCTCTGTGTTATTGTCTGTTTTGGAGGTTCTATGAAAGCGGCTTCTAGTCCATAGTCTCACATTAAAATTGTTCAAAAATGTAAACAAAATTTGCTGTCACACACACCAACATCATTCTAAGACTTGAATTTCTGTTTCTGAATTCTCCCATATAACAGTTTTTCCAAAATATTAATCATGTTACTCAGTTTCTGAATGGTTCATGTCTAATTAGCTGAATATGTCTTTCTTTTTGAATCCTGTGGTAACATTGTAATTCTGTGTGCTTTGCTCTTCATGTATTCTTTCAGGCTATGGCTACACTACAGAGACCTGTCGACAGAAGAAACCGTTGGACGAGATTTCCAGACAAAACATCTGTCAACATAATGCAGCCATACACAAAAGACAATTGGAAGAGTGTTCTGTTCTGTTGACAGAGTAGCTGTACTGTCCGGCCGCTCTCCCGACAAAACAGCCACCTGGAAGCACAGCAGACAGGGCTGCCCATTGTTTTGGATGCCCTGTCTGTTGAGAGAAGGCACCCCAGAGCACCCACAAAGCTTTTTGTCGAAAGAATCTTTGACAGCAGTGTTCTGCCTCATGGCTGAGAGGCAGAACGCTCCCCACAAAAGTGCTGATTTTTGTCAACAAGCTGTCAACGAAACGCATTTTGTCGGTGGATATTCCACCATTTTTGTTGACAAAACCCGGGCTTTGTCAGCAGAACTCACTAGTGTAACCATAGCCTCTCAGAAGGGAAAAGAAGCACTTAAGTGAGTTATCTTATGCTCTATTTTATTGGGCTAAATTGTGTTATGATGCCATAGCAAGTTAAGTCACCTTACAACTAATGAATCATGACAGAAATGAGCCAATGAAGATATAAAAGTTCCACAGCACTGAGCTCTGCCTAATTTATACAAATCAGTTAAATATCAAATGGTGCTGACATATTATTTGTAGTTTAACAACTTTAATTTGATTATGAAAAAAGGGTTTTGACAGAACTAGTTTTAGAATTTTTACCCCCACAGGGAAAAAAAAAAAGAAAGCTTCAGGATTCCACTCTACTTCAAAGGAAAGATGTCAATAGCAGCACATCCTTTTTAAGTTGCATTAAGCTGAGATAGATAATGCCTCTGACATACAAGCACAAGAAACCCTGCTTTGTGTGAGCAGCAATTTTTTTAAATGTCAGAAGACAGAGCAGTGATTTTTGTTTATGTATAGGAGAGCAGCACACAACAATGTCCTTGCTCCTGTGATGACTCCTTCTCTCGTGGTATCTATGGAAAGAAATGCTGTGCATTATTGTTGTTGTTTTGTATTGGGTATTTCCTAATCAGGATCTGGAACCCTGTGTGATGTGCTGTACAAACGCACAATAAAACTTGTTCCCCGCAGTAGACCCAGAAGGAGTTGGCAATCCAAGAATGTTAATTTTTCATTATGCCCCATACAGATACTTGCAGTGTGTCCATAAAGACTGTTCTTGGATTAGGAATGAGGATATAAGTGTACACCATAACAATCTTTTACACATTACCCACTTGCACATTACTACAAATGTACCCCGGGACTAACATTGTTGGAAACCTATGGCACATAAGACCATATTATTTGCTCCATAGTGCACACATCCTGAAGATATAAGTTAATGTAATATAAGGTGATAACGGACAGCATCTTTAGGGAATCACATTACTAGGAGAAAGGGCTTCTTTAAGAAATGCATAGGTTTCTGTGTAGGTTTCACAAACTCTGGAGGAACCTCTTGATGATTTTATATTATTTATCCCATGTTTCCATTTGAAGGGATGCAAGGTATCAAGGATATCTTGGCACCTTATTGATCAGGAGCAGGAAAATTTCACTTTCAAGGAGTATTACTTTTCTAAACATTAACTGGACCTACCAGTGACAGTCCCCCTCGCCACCCATGTTCTGGATTCTGTTTTTCAACTTCATTTTCATCTGATGGGGTGGGTTTTACCTACAAAAACTCATGACCTAGTAAATACGTTATTCTTTAAGGTGTCACAGAACTGCTTGTTAAGTGTGAAGCTAAAGACTAATATAGCTACCCCTCTCAGAATTTTTAGATAGAGTTTTTCCCTTCAAAAGAAAATATTGGAGAAGAACTCTGTGTATCTCAAAAGCTTGTCCCTCTCACCAATAGAGATTGGTCCAGTAAAAGATACTACCTCCCCTACCTTGTCTCCATAAAAATTAAGGCATTTAGGGAGATTCTTTTGCCAAATCAGAGCTATTGCTGAAGAATTGCCTGCAGCTCAGTGAATTCTTGACATTAATGGTCTCTAGACTGTGTCTACACTTATGCTTGCTCCACAAAACTTTTGTCATTCATGGGCATTAAACCCCCTCTCTCCTGCCAACAACGCAAAACCCATTCACTGAAGGTGAAAGTATTTTGTCCGCAAAAACGTGAACAAAAAGCATTCACACATGCTGATTATGTCTACATTAGAGGGTTTTGTCAATGAAACCAGGGTTTTGTTGACAAAACTCGCAGAGCATCTCCACACAAAATGTATTTTGGCGACAGTCTGTCGACAACACTCGGCACTTCCACCAACAGCATTCTGCCTCTCCACAGTGAGAGACAATGCCTTTGCTGACAGTTTCTGTTGACAAAAAAAGCTGTCTAGACGCTCCAGTGCATCCTCTGTTGGCAGACAGGGCTTCCAGTTCACTGAACAGCCCTCTTTGCCGAGCTTCCGGTTGGCTGTTCTGTTAAGAGAGTGGATGGGCAGTCTGGCCATTCTCTCTCAACAGAGCAGATTGCTCTTTTGATCCTCTTTTATGTGTGGATGTAATCTGTCCACAGAGGTTTTGCCTGAACTTCTCTTCTGACAGTAACTTCTGTTGACAGATTGCTGTAGTGTAGCCGTAGCCACTGACTTTTAAGGACAGTGTTGTGTCGACACAGTGTTGTACTACAATCTGCATAGTGTAGACATAACCTTCTCTAAAGAAGATTTCTATTTTGGCTGAGAATGGTTTCCTAAGAAGAAATACTGCTTGCTTTTCTAAGGGAAACATTCTCTCTTGAGAAATGATTTACTAGTGAAGGAATAGAAAAGAGGAAAATAACTGAAACACAAGTCATTGAGAATTTCAGTCCTGATGATTGAGAATTTCCTGCTTGAATCTATCTCATTTTTGTTCATTTGTTTCTTTGTTTTTCAGAAAATCCATTGGGGATTTTGCTTAGTATCTATAGTTGTATGTTTATTCTTGAGACCAATGAGGACTTCTATGAATCACAGGGGATATTAGTTTGTGATTAAGGACTAAAACTGCAAAGATGGGAAATATACAACCACTTTGTGTAGAAGTAGAAGCAGTGGCACAAGTAAATGTAACTAGGGCTATGTCTAGAATTGAGTGATTTGTAGAAAGGAGTTTTTGTCAGAAGATATCTTCTGACAAATCTTCTGTCAACAGACCACGGCCAAACTGCCAAGTGGATCGAAAGAGTGATCCAGTCTTTCAACAGAGAGCAGCTGGACTGACCAGCCACTCTCTTGACAAAATGACCACCTGGAAGCACAGCAAACAGGGCTGCCCAGTGTCCTGGGAGTCCTTTTTGTTGACAGATGGCCCCCTGGAATGTCCAGACCAGCTTTCTATTGACAGAGAGACAGACAGGCTTTCTGTCATGGGCAGCAGGATAAGACTGCTAACAAAAGTGCTGAATTCTGTTGATTTACTGTCAATAGATCACCTTGGGAATTTGGATGGTCTCCAGGTTTTGTCGACAAAAGTCCAGTTTTGCCGCCAAAACCCGCTAGTATGAACATAGCCTAACAGATTGAATCCGTGGCTCTTTGGAAGCTGTTTTTAGCATTAGCTATGAATTCCATTCAGATCTAGCTGGTTCTACAGAAGGATAAAACTCTTTGTCTGCATCTAAACTGGGAAGTTATTTCTAAAGATTTTTCAAAAGGAGGGGGTCTCTTTCGAAGTGTACTTTTGAAAGGAAATAGAAAGAATGCAGTGCTCCTTGAGAAATTGCTCTTCCTTTCCCATTTCAGGAAGAGTGCCCCTTTTCGAAAGCTTCTTTCGAAAGAAAACATGCATGGATGCTCTGCAGGTCCCCCCACACGTTTTTTTTGAGAGAGCAGTCCTCAGGGGCCTGATTTTTCAATCCCTGGCCTGTTCTTTCGAAAGAGAGAGGGCTGTGTGTACACTCTCTTTTGAAAGAGCAGATCACTCTTTTGATCTGCTTTTTGTGTGTGGGTGCACTCTTTTGAAATAAATTCTTTCGAAAGATCTCTGTAGTGTAGCATTCTTGAAACAGTAAGTTTAGCAGATAGTTTTTCTAATGTGTATTGGTCAAGTTAACTTGTGAGTTTGGAAGAAATGAAACAGCATCTAACTTGTAGGGTTTGTAGATGATAATGGTGGTATAAAACTACCTTTTTCTCACTCTCATCTGTCATAGATCATGGTTGGCTGGACCAGGGTATCTGGACCTGTATAAAAATAGTAATCTTCAATATATTCTTTAATACATTGATATACAGGGGAAGTTCTCTCTGTGATATACCTAGTAGGACATGCATTTTCCAGTATGCCTTACACATAATAAGAAAATGATGCTATGATGGAGGTTGTAGGCAACCTCCTGATTATTAATTCTGAAAGGAGACACTAAGCAGAAAAGTGTTGTTCTCCTTCTTTGCCCGGGGGCTGTCTTAAGTGCCAGGCCTTTGATCATAGTGACAGTTTTAAACCTCTTAAGAAAACCAGAATTGAGATTAAAATAAATGACAGCTGTGGTTCACCTTGCACTCTCTTTCTTTTCTCTTCTCTTAATCCCTTGAGAATCCCTGGAGTTTTTATTGTACACATGATGAAATAGCACATCTCATGTGGCCCTTGGAAGTGAAGTATGTGTTCTTTTCCTTCTGACATATTCCTGAAGTACTAACAGTCATGGCCAAGCTATGTATGGGGGTGATAAACAAGGATTTAAGGTGCCACAGACTCCTGTAAAATAAATATCTTTTCTGTGCCATAATCTTATTTAAATTGGGATTCTTTTCCATTTCCACACTCATTTCCCCTCTTCCATACATTGATTAAGTCCCATACATCAGTGTATATTCTGAGATCCAAAAGGCATTTTTCAGTGAATTTTAGGTACCAAACACTGTAGAGTTTAATGAAATCAGAGTGAAGAGTTAAATAGACGGTAGACATCTAAAAAGGAGCAGCGAACAGGGCAGCAGACAACAGGGGAGTTTGCCTGGGAAACGTCCGAGAGGAGCTCAGTTCAGTGTGGCTTTCGGGGGAGCTGTGTTGTGAGCTGATGGGTTGAATATCCAAGTGTCTGTCTGTGGGCATTTGTTTGATTGTATGTTTGGCATTTTGAAAAGAGCTGTAGCTTGAAGGTGTATTTGGCAGTTTGAAAAGTTTGAATTGGGAGTGCTTTTTTCCAGGTGGGCTTTCAAGGGTTGATTGGATTGGAGGCAAAGCTTTGAGCCAGGCCTAGCCAGCAGCTTTATTAAAAGGCAGCCAAAACATTTTTTTGCCCTTCGATAGCTCTGCTGGTAGACCAGAGGACTCTAGAGAGTGCTCTACACATTATCCTTAGGTAGCTGGTTCAGCTCTGGTTCGAAGAAGAGCTTCTTTTCCCTTGAGGTTTTTAAATCCTGGCTTGACAAAGTCCTGGCTGGGATGCTTTGGATAACGTTGATCTGACTTTTAGGCTGGGGGCTGGACTCGATGGCCTCCTGAGGTCTCTTCCAGCCTTAGAATTCTATGAGTAGATGCAATAAACAAATACAGAAGATGAAAATAGAAAAGTAATTTTTAGGCTGAAAAATATTATTATTTGTGAAGTTATATAATTTAGGAACTTGATAGCACCTTTGGTTGATATGCTTGACCTTCACCTATGGACGGCTGAAAACAAATCAGAATACTCAGTATGTTTGTCTGGTGTTAACTATATCTTATTCAACTGAGTTTTGTTAAGAGTGAAACCACCATGCAATTTTTTTTATTTGGATTGAATTGCAGTAACTCAAAATATGCCAGTCCTGGTCTCCAGGTGTTGCTTCTGCTATTAATTATAAAACACAATGTAAAAGTCACTGTTGCGACTCTCTAATAATTCTTGGAATGTCTCCAAGCATATCCTTGACAAAATCTGCATGTGCAATCACCTTTTTTTTGCATGAATATGTATATTTTTGCAAATGTAAATATATGTGATTCCAATTTTTGCAGGTACATCTAGGAGCCCTGCAGAAAATGGGTCCATGGCAGTACTGTAAAATAACTTATTGAAGGTATTTTTACATCTAAGGCACTAATGCAACTATTTCGCGTGCATTAATGCAGCTGAGTTGCTAAAATGAGGATTGCAAAGATAGTATATTTGACCATTCTTACTATAGCCTTGTAGGACATTATGATCATTTTATGATGGTCTCTTGTCCTAGATCATCAGTACAGTATCCCCTAAGTTCCTTTTCCCTACAAATCATCTTCAAAAGTGATCAAGGTTTATAGATGACTATGACAGACTGACTGAGAGCTTGTCTATGAGTAATAAGCTGGGTTATGAATCTATTCCATGCTTGCCTGCCATAGACCCAGCTGACATACATTAACATTTTGTTAATATGCTGTTATCTAGTACTCTTTAAATGGAGCTAATCAACATGCATTAACAAAGTGTTAATGTGCATCAGTAAGTCCACAGCTGACAAGTTCAGAATAGATTCTCATCCCAGGTTGGTGTGTATAAAGTTTTTGTGTAAACATCTGTATGTGTGTGACATAAATTAGACCATCGCTGGTAGCAATTACACTGTATTTACAGCAACAAAAGTTTTTAAAGTCCTGTACCTTAGCTGTCGTTGAAGTGGAAAAAACAAAAACAAAACTATTTTCTAGCACTGCATTGAAGAAACTACTTCAATGGATTCCTTCAAATGTAGGTTGCTGACAGATTAATAAATCACTGCTTCTTCTTCCTCTCTTCTTAACAGTTAGATTTATCCTACTGCAAGGAAATTTTCTTTTGACTTTTGAGCTTTTGTGGTAGAAGAAATACACTGTCTTGTTTGGTTGGGTTCCAGCCAGCAGCATTCACTGAGGTTCTAGAGATGCTAAGAGAACTTCATCCAGTGACTTGTGAATTAGATCTTGACTCTTTTGTCCAGTCAAGAGACAACAAAGACCAGATTTGTGAAAATATTTGACCACCTAGATTGTAACTAAGCACAAAAGTGATTCATTTCATAGGAACTTATCTCCATCTTTACACACCAAATTATTTAAAAAATTGTTCTTGAGTCCATTGTTGGTTCTACCTCCAGTAAATGTCTGGAAATTAGATATGAGGAAATTTGCTAAAGACAAATCCTAAAAGAAAGTTATTTTTAAGGACACACCTAGTCTGGGTAACACCAGAGAGCACAGAAATGAGACCAGAGGCTAAGTAGCTTTCTCATTTATTGTAACTCTGGTCACTTACCTCATGTCATGAAAGATTTCTTTCCTACAACTCTATCTGTTCCATATCTGTGTTATTTATTGCCCACGAAATAAAGGTCACACAGGAAATTTGGCAAAAATCAACGGCTGACCCTAGGTCTTCTAAGTCAGAGTCCAGGGCCTTAACCACAAGATGATTATTCTTCTCAAACCCTAACATAAAACCAGGCTACGGTTTATTTTGTTGTCCTGTTACTTGCACGTCACACTTCACCTGTTTCACAGTACTTTCTACACTGACTATGCAGTATTAATATTTACATGCTAATATTAAGGGTGCCCTTCCTATCTCCTCTGAAAGTATCTAATGGAGCCCACTTCTCAGTATATATAATGTATCCTTCCTGTTTGCCTGATCTACAGGGATGAAGATCTATTATAGCTCTTATCTGCATAGAGTCCGGCTTTTACACTCAAGCTGAACATAATCATAGTTTTAGAAATCCCTGGTTCAGTCTCCAGTGTTGGCCAAGATGGTGGCCTGACAGACATTTTCCAGTGTTGTTGTAACTGTGTCAGTCCCAGGATATTAGAGAGACAAGGTGGATGAGATAATTGCTTTTATTGGACCATCTTTAACTGGGGAGAGAGACAAGATTTTCAGTATTCAGCAAAAGAGCTCTGTGTAAGCTCAGAAGGTTGTGTCTGTCACCAACAGAAGTTGACAAAAGAAAATATATTACCTTGTCTACCTTTTTTCTCAAATGTTTTCCATTCATTGTAAGTTTACCAGGAAAGAAGGTGGCCCTGCATATTTTTGTGTTTGGCCATTATAAGCTCTCTAGCACCTACTAGCGTATGGTAGTTGCGAGGCTTTATTTATGAGTGTATACACAAGTAAGGGTGCCCTAGTAAGTCCTAACAGCATGTGAACTACTGCCCCCCCAACCCAAATTTACTTGTCTTGAATGGGGCTGCTCATATGCTTAGAATTAGGCACATGCCAAACTAGGGCCATTGTACAGGACCACAGGTAAGCCAGGTTTTAGTACTATGTGCTGTTTATGCCTTGAAAGAGTATATTTTAGGTAACACAGTATAATTGGATTAAAAAATATCACAGTCACAGTAAATCCTCTTCTTTATATTTGATTGCATTGAAACATAACATATTTAATTTTTTCCATTAGATTGGAAGTCTTAATGATAGCAAACATATAAAGTGATATCATCCAGTCTAGACTCCAAGGCTATTAATTTTTTCCAGCTCTAAATCAACCAGACTACAAACATTGTCACCTAGGATTTTGGTTCAGTCAGTTATAAACATATAGGCCAAGGAAGAATGATGAGTTCTTTTACCCAAACATTAGGAGATTGTTCGAATCAGGGTCTGTGTTTGAGTCTTATCATATTGAAAATACTGGTAATTTGGGTTATAGTAATTTGTAATTATGACTGGCTTTTGCATCTAATATCGTATCAGACTAAATTGTCATGTTTTACTTTTAGGAAATAACATGTCCAGTAAAATTGCCGTATTTATATACACCATGCACTTTAAGTAAAATCTTTAGGAAGGGCAAAAATGGGGAATTTAGCCAGTTCTTATTTACTCTGTGGTTTCCTGTCAAAATTTTAAATGGTAGCGAGAATGGTATCCATTTTTAGTCATGATAATAGACAGATTGTACAGGCAAGCACATTGGTACAGATTAACCTGTGTGTACAGTAACTGTTTGTAGGGTAAGTGGCCTTTGCGCATAGGATAATGTTATCTTCAGCAACCTGTCCTGCATAGCAGAATCTCCTTAATTTAGAAACTCAGAATCCTCCCCCAGCATACACTAATGGCTCTCTCTTTAAACAGACATTTGGATTTCTAATTAATCATGATGCCCTTCTCCAGTGTCAGAACCTGCTGCTATTGTCCTAATGCCCCAATTAGCTTGCCTGATAGACGGCGGATTTTCCCTACAGCATTATGGACTGTACTCTGTCTGAGAGCATGCTAGATATTTTCGTGTAGCATTTCACATTAAATTTTCACTTTGCATCTCATTTGTATCTCAGTTCATTGGAACTCAATTTCAATAAAAGTCCCATCACTGAACAAAGGGAGATTAACGTTCTTTACCAACTATTTTCACCTATTGCCCCAAAAGACTAACTTCATTATTATTTTCATAGTATGCTAGTCAAATTTAACTAATATTTATTTAATCAAAATCTGTCCTAGTGCAATTAAATAAGAGGTTTCATGTAAATTATTATCACAAGGTTTGAATAACAAAGCTTTTATTTTTGAAGATGCATTCAATGAAAATATATTTATAATGCATGTAATAGGAGCCACCTGGCTTAAAGTATTTTCTGTTTTTATTGTTTTTGTTTTGGTAGGGGGTCAATCAAAGTAAAGTGCCCAAGAACAATAATGTATTTCTAATGCAGTATACTTAATAGCTGACTAATAGCCCTTTGTCTATGAGCAATGTGGCAAAGGAAAACAGCTGATAATAGTAAAATACATGAAATCCTTCTGTATCTTCACTTATTTGTTCCAAAAGAGGGCAGCAAATGTCTGTTTTGTAGATGACGTATATTTTGAGCTCATCAACAGCTGTCATTGAATGACAGCTACATCTTACAGTTCAAGCAACCCTTCCCCCTACATACAACTTAAAGCATGTGTATTTTAAAAAATGATTTTTAGGCTAAACAATATAAGCAAACATTGGCCAATATAGTGCAACATATAGCATTTAAAATATTAGCCACAGATACTAGCATTTTCTTTTGTCTTCATCCAGCTTTGCCAAGTCAAAATGAAATCTCTTTTATGGTATAATATATACAGAGGACTCCATCTTCATGGTCTGGTTTCTTTTATGCACTGTCCTTATTCATTAAAAAATAAATCTACAAGCCCTTTGGACAGCACTATCTTATTCAAAATGAAAGTGGATTATGTAAAGTACTATAGAGGGTTACGTCGCCAGTGTGCTATTTGTGTAGATTTGTGTTAGGAAAAGATGGAAGGTGGATACATTTACACTTAATTCTTAAATCATATGAATTTTGGGAAAATAACTAATTTTCTCAGAGAACTAATACAATAGGCAAGATACAGAATTTATATAACACTGAGTTCAGTACTTACCATATTCCTGTAAATCCTAACCTAATGGCAAGGATTACTCACATGCACATGCACTTACTCTTGCTCACTCACATGCACACACACACACACACACACTCACACACACACATGCTTGTCTTTAAAATGTCCCTCAGCCATCACACATAATTCATTTTTTTCTTTTGGTATGGGAACTTATTGCAAAGTATCCAATCTTTCAAACGGGAAAAGGAAAACAAATCATGACCAGCTAAAAGTGATACCAATTTTTTGAGAGTAGCTCTTAAAAATAAGGAAGATAATTTGGTTCTTATCATTAGAACTCTAGGGCTATGTCTAGAGTAGAGGTTTTATTTGATTTATTGTCAATAGTTTGTTATTACACCGTTTCTTTTTGGCACATTTTTCTTTGGTTAAGTAAAATAGTTATTTGTTTGCCACACCTGTATTGAGCAGGAGTCTGGGAGTAGTGAGGGGGTGAAAGGAGGGGTTGTGGTGAGGACAGGCTAGAGCCGTGAGCATGAGGCTCCTGTTGGGGAGGTGGGAGGTTGGGAAGGGTTACTGGGGGGCCTTGGGAGAAGCTATCCCACAGGGCTTCATGGATCTGCACCCCATCCTGATGGTCCTGGTGGATGGGCGCTGCACCTAGCTGCTCATACTCATGGCCCTCAAGACCAGCATTCAATCCCCAACTCAGCAGGAAGGCCTCCCCACTCCCCTCCCCAATATTGTGTGGGGCACAGCATGCCGCCACAACTTGAGGGACCTTGTGCTCCCCCACATCCAGGCAGGTGAGCAGAAAACTAAAGTGTGTCTTGAGGCAGCCAAAGGTGCACTCGGCCTACATCCTGGCAAGGTCCCTGAAGGTGGTTATTGAAGAGTTCCTGCATGGGGTCCAGCTGGCTGGTGTAAGGCTTCATGACCATGAGTGGGTAGACTGTGTTGGCCATGATACAGACTGGCATCATCATGTCCCTGATCTCCAGCTCACAACAGGGGCCCCATGTGCTCGTCTTCAGCCTCCCGAACAGGTTGGAGTTGCAGAGCACATGAGTTTCATGCGCCTAGCCTGACCAGCCAACGTAAATGTTTGTGAACTGTCCACAGTGGTTGATCAGGACCTACAACACCATCAAGAAGTATCCCTTGCAGTTGATATACTTCGCCACATTATGCTCCTGGGCATGTATCATGGGTCCCACCGATAGCCTCAGTGCAGTATGGAAACCCCAGAACAGCAAATCTAGCCACAGCTCCATCCACATTTCCCAGATGGATGACCCTCCGCAGCAGGATGATGTTGATGGCCATCATGACCTGCAGAGGAAGGGGACTGAACACACATGTCATGGACTTAGGGAGAGAGTGCTTGGGCTTGGGGGGTCCTGTCAACCTCCAGTCCCACATCTGATCTCTCTGAGGGCCCCCCATGAGGCAGGGCTGTGCCAAGGTGGGATGACATGGTCTCCCAGGGATGGGGCCTCCCCCTCCTACCCCACTCCTCACCCCACCAATCCCACATCCTGAGGATCCCTCTTGGGTGGGACACCGACCCCTTTTCCCTGTTCTGGACATTTACCCCCCTTTCCCCATGTAGGGACTCCAGCCCAGGAGTGCCTTACCTTCATGAGGATGGCCCTTATGGTGGACTCCCCCATGCAAAACTGGTTGCCCACCAACTAGTTGCGGTTGGGGTGGTAAGCTTCCAGAGGGCAACTGTGACCCACTCGTCCAGGAGGATGGTGGGCCTCAGCCAGGTGATCTGTACCCAGAGCATAGGGGCAAGCCAGGCACAGAGCTCCAGGAAGGTGTTCTTCTGCATGCAGAAGTTCTGGAGCCACTTCTGGTCAGCCCACTGCCCCATGGCCAGCCTGTCCGACCAGTTGGAACTGGCACACTGCTTCCTGTGCATACAGGGGTAGGGGTTGCAGGAATTACCATCCTATAGCCATGGCAAAGTCCGTGAACGTGGTCTTGGGCTTCCCAATCAATGAGGAAGAGGAGGACAATCATCAGGAGGTGCAGCAGCTGCTGCAGCTCTTCTCTGTGGGGCCAATGCAAGCCCATGGGCTGCTGTGGCATCAAGGGTCCCTAGAATGAACTGTGTTTCCTAGAGAGAGACGAAGCCCTGATCTGGCTGTTCTGTCCCTTGTGAAGGTAGGTGAACAGATGTTGGGGGGGTCCCTTTAAGGGAGCATCTTGCTGGGGCTCTCAGAAGGCAATGGTGACTTGTAACCCTGTCTGCTGTGGTTCTGCATGGGCATTTTGCTGATAGAGTGGTCAGGCAGTCTGGCTGCTCTCTATTGACAGAGCAGATCACTCTTTTGACCGAAGTATCAGAGGGGTAGCCATGTTAGTTTGTATCTGCAAGAACAATGAGAAGTCTTGTGGCACCTTGTAGACTAACAGATTTTTTTGGAGCATAAACTTTCACGGGCAAAGACCTGCTTCATCAGATGCATGCAGGATCAGACGAAGTGGGTCTTTGCTCATGAAAACTTATTCTCCAAAAGAATCTGCTTGTCTATAAGGTGCCACAGGAATTCTCTTTGTCTTTTGATCCATGTTTGTCTCAATGCCATCTGTTGACAGAAATTTTGTCACAAAATATGTTCCGACAAAAATTTTTGTTGACAAATAGCTCCAAGCTAAACACAGCCTAAAAGATGTCTGATTCCTGCTTCTTAAACAGCTCACAGCAAAATTACATCTTTCAGAGCCAAATTGCACACCGAATGTCAAAAACATTACGCAGCACCTTTGCATTCACTTTTTGGCATTTTTGAGACATGAATTGCCAAGTGAGAAATTACTTGACTATGAATTATTAAGTGTAGTTGGCACTTTATGAGCTATTCATTGTCAGGTGATTTATTGACAGAATTTACTGGACGCCATTATTAAATTACTAAAGTCTGCACTCAGTGGTCTTGACCAGCCACCTAAACAAATTATTTTATCATTGAAGTAACAAATACGTTTAATGTCAAGAATAACACAAAGAAAAATTAATACCTATGCTGGGCTGAGAGGAAGACTGCACATAGTTGTTTTACCTTAAGTCCTCTGAAGGGAGTGGAGGAAGAAGGAGGAGTGGAAATTTACCCAAAAGACAAAACAAAGGAAGATAATAGGTTGTTAAATAGCAAGTCACAGAGGACCAGAGGGATCCATGAAACATGGGGGAGAACAAAGCTGGCTCATAAAACTGTGTAAGAGACTCCATGAGGGAGAGATCATGCATCATTTAACAGCCACAAGAGGAAACTGATGGTGCCTAAGGATTCCAAAAGGAAAGATCATGAGCTAGAAAGAGAGGGAAATAGCTGTGTGAGCTGTTGATTGTTTTGTACAATTTATACTCTCTTGTGCTTTACATGACTAAATAGTAAAGAGCAATAAAGTGTTAAAGTGTTACCATCTCTGCAAACTGGAGGAATGTGTCAAAACAAAAAGCAGTCAAGTAGCACTTTAAAGACTAGCAAAATAGTTTATTAGGTGAGCTTTCTGAGTCACTATCGGGGCTCGTCTGCATACTTGGCTTAGTCTAATTCTTGACCTTCCCCCCCCACCTCTCCACTCTCGGATTTGCTCACCTTGATTATCTTTTTCTAACTTGTCCTCCTTGCTTACTGTTTTTGGTTCTCTGTGTCTTAAATATTGAGTCTGTTCTGGTCTGGCTATGGTCTGAAGAAGTGGGTCTGTCCCACAAAAGCTAACCTAATAAACTATTTTGCTAGTCTTTAAAGTGCTACTTGACTGCTTTTTGTTTTGATAGTGTAGAGACTAGCACGGCTTACTCTCTGTTACTATTCATCATGGAGGAATGTGTGTGGGCTACTTCAAAACTGCTGCTTGTTCTCAAAAGAATTAACTTGTGAACCAGAAACATCACTTCTTTGGGATGGAGTTCTGGGATAGGTTGTGTTTAGGTAAATGGGGTATCTCTGGGGATCAGCATTGTTCCTCAGAGACTCAGGCAGGAGGACTGAGGAGCTTCACTTCCACAAAGAGGTAGCAGGTTAGAAACAGTGCCCAGGCGATTGGCCTGACAGACCCAGGGAAGAATTAATATTGCAGCCCACTGAGGCTTTAAAAGTCTGAAATAGTTGGCAATCCATACCAGTGGGGACTTGAATCCCTCTTGCACTCTGTCAGTGGGTGGCCAGGAGAAGGTGCTCAGTAGCATCACATACCATACATTTTCATAACATTGTAATACTTTTATTTGCTTGGATTTTGGGGTGTTCATTTTGAGGCACCATATTTTCAAAAGTGATGAGTGCCAGCAGCTATGAATATCTTTACTGGAGTTACTGATCTTTAGCTCTTCTGAGAATCAGGTGCAGGCTGCCTGCCACTGGCATACCCAAAGACAGAGGGTATGTAAGTATGCAAAATTACTTCAAAGCTCTGGGCATATCTGCAGTACCTAGGCCAATACCAGTTTAATTTATCATAAGTCAAACACAAACAGTCTCAAAGTATCGGAGGAAATGTAATGGCCTTTGGTGTATACAAGGAGAGAGGAGATGATCAAATCTGGCCTTAAATTTTGTGATTAAGTCCTTCAATATGATGCCTATGGGCCCAGATGATGGAGCTTCAAAGGACCCCACTCTGAACACGATTCTGATATTAGGTGGCACCTATGTTTACCTTCTGCATACAATATAGACATCAACAACTTCCTAAAAATGACTGTTCAAAAAAAATTTTGTTGTCACAAACTCCTTGGTCCTAGGGCCATATCTGCACATGGAGCTAGGGGTGATTCCCAGCTTGCATAGATATACTTGTGTTAGCTCTCCTCCAACACTATAGCTGCTTTATCACATCAGCAATGAGCAGCAGCACAGGTTGGTGGCTCCAGCTGCATATGCAGAAGACTCAAGAAGATTTGTACTCAGGGTGGTTAGTTGGTACTGTCTCTTGCCTCTGCCTCCTACCATAACTGCACTATTTTTAACATGCTCACTCTATGAGAAACTATCACCCGATTAGCTCCAAATGCAGACCTACCTGAGAAGGGGAATTGGGCAGAACTGCCCTAGAGACCACAGTTTTATGGTTATCCCAGGTCCATGTCTGCAGACCTCTACCCATTTGGCTACGTCTACACGTGAAGCCAACATCGAAATAGCCTGAGTAACGTCTACATGTCCTCCAGGGCTGGCAACGTCGATGTTCAACTTCGACGTTGCGCAGCACCACATCGAAATAGGCGCTGCGAGGGAACGACTACACGCCAAAGTAGCACACATCGAAATAAGGGTGCCAGGCACAGCTGCAGACAGGGTCACAGGGCGGACTCAACAGCAAGCCGCTCCCTTAAAGGGCCCCTCCCAGACACACTTGCACTAAACAGCACAAGATACACAGAGCCTACAACTGGTTGCAGACCCTGTGCCTGCAGCATGGATCCCCAGCTGCCGCAGCAGCAGCCAGAAGCCCTGGGCTAAGGGCTGCTGCCCACGGTGACCATAGAGCCCCACAGGGGCTCAAGAGAGAGCGTCTCTCAACCCCTCAGCTGATGGTCGCCATGGCGGACCCCGCTATTTCGAAGTTGCGGGACGCGCAACGACTACACGGTCCCTACTTCGACGTTGAATGTCGAAGTAGGGTGCTATTCCTATCCCCTCATGGGGTTAGCGACTTCGACGTCTCTCCGCCTAATGTCGAAGTTAACTTCGAAATAGCACCCGGCGCATGTAGCCGTGACGGGCGCTATTTCGAAGTTAGTGCCGCTACTTCGAAGTAGCGTGCACGTGTAGACACGGCTTTTGAGTGACAGCTCACCTTTCTGTGCTCCCTTCACATGACACGCTGCTGAGCTGTTGTTTGCTGCTAAGCAATGCCTAACTTTGATCACCACATGGGAAGCCACAGAACTGGTAGGTCTTCCTAGTGTTGCATCAAGCAGTATTAACTA
Organism: Carettochelys insculpta; assembly: GCF_033958435.1. Lineage (NCBI taxonomy): Eukaryota > Metazoa > Chordata > Testudines > Carettochelyidae > Carettochelys > Carettochelys insculpta. The sequence continues at coordinate 98,239,355 of NC_134141.1, forward strand.
ATCATGTTTATGCATTTGGACTTTAATCTCTATAGAGGCTGGGGTGGGGATATTCAGCTTAGAATAGCCATCTATGTTACTTGTAGAGTGCCATTAGTGGACAGAGATTCAGCAGTTTTCCAGCTCCTTCATCTTTTTCTTACTCATTGTTTGGCTTGCAGCTTCTTTGTGGGATGTTTGTGGTCCTTTAGTGTCTCCTCTGTGCCTTATCTCAAGAATGTGCACATCGTGTAACAGGCATTAATTTTTCCTTCTTGTTAGTTGGTTTAAATCTGCTGTCTCTTTCCGTGGTAGAACAGCAAAAGCCTATTTAAGGTGTCTGCTTTGTGATGGAGAAAATATGGAATTAATTTAATAGATCATGTTGATTTGGTGTTCCAACATTATCTTCTGGCTTTGGTCTTAGTCCCAAAGAACTCTCTTCCTACCCGTGCACTGCAGCCAGGGCCAGTAAAACAAATCTTGCATTTCTCCCTCCCTCCTTCACTTAGGAGAAAGCAGTGAACAGTTCTGTAACCAGACGCTGACATTGTGCCTGCTTTAGAGAACAGGCGTTCTTTGTAGAGTGGTGGCCAATGAAAGAAGAGACAAGGACATCCTGTGAATGACAGCAAAAAAGATCTCCCAGCCTTTGGGTCTGGCAAGCCTCCAAGGAAAGTAGAGAGCAGCTGACTTGGGCTTTCATAGGAGGAGTTCCAGTTGATTCCACATGTATCCTTCAGCTAGTCTCTGTTGTTTCCCCATCTCAGATCGTTTGTATTGAAGGCCAGCAATCAGTAATTAATATGTTGCTTTGATCTAAGATGTTAGCTAAAACTGTGCAAAATTACCTGGTGATCCTTAAGTGAACAGCCACGCTTGGACACGTTAGGGTGAATTGCATGGGCACTTGAACAAGGCAGTGAGGTACATGGGGTGGAGGCAGGGTCCAGAGACCCTTTTAAATTGTTATAGGGAAATACACCTCAGCACAAACAGGCTAGACCACTAACCCCACACCAAGAACTGAGAAACCAAGTGAATTGGGCAAATCTAAATCAGTCAGCAACGGAATTTACTGAATTGCTTGCAGACTGCACTATCTGCAGCCTTCCCCCTGTCTACAGGTGACAAACAGGAAAAACCTATGCAGAAAAGATCCATGCCCTCTGACCTAGCAGCCCAGAGGGCCAGCTGCATAACTTAAAAGGAAAAAATAAGCATGAGATGTATGGTTGTGTAAAATGGGGAGGGATTCTGAGAGGGTCTGCAGGCGAACAGAAGCAGAAGCAACCAGGGTGTGATGTGTCAGGCCTCGGGTGGAGCCAGCAAACGGCAGGACCATAAAGGGGGGCAACAATGTAAGGAGGGGGAGTAACTCCCAAATCCTGGAGGGACCGGACGCTGTCTGCGACAAGGACTGATCACCCTTCAACGCTCCTCCTGCCTGCTCGCGAGTTAAACAGAATAGTGTGTGAATACCTATTGGTACCATGAAGAAATTTGTACCAGTATAGCTTAGATAGCCAGATGCAGTGTTTTGTTGTTTTGTTCCTGTACCTGCTCAGCTGTGTAAGTAAAAGCTAGCATTTGCCTTTTTATCTCTGGTTTTCCTTTTAGTACCCTGCCATAGCTATGTGTATTATTGTGTGTATGTCTTTAGTTTCATGAGCCTGTAAGGGTCACGTGTAAGGCTGAGGCAGAGACGCCCCAGAATCCCTGAAAGCAAGCTGCCTCAGCTGGGAAGCGTGGTCCACTGAACCTCGTGTTCTACAGGACAGTTTGTTTGTTTGTATCTGTACGTCACACTCTCCTATTAACCCTTAAGTCATATCCCCTGAAACTCAAAACTCTCACTTCCTGGAGATAGAAAACAGCTCTTAGAAATCAGGATAAATAACAGCCAATGAACTCCACCAACCCGTGGGCTGTTTTAGATAACTACTGGGAGTTAGAAAAACCTCAGGGGGTGTTTCTCTTTCTTTTGGGTGTAATCCTATTCCTCCTGTTAGTAGTGTGGTGTAATCCACGGCTATAATAACACCAGTTTCGTAAAAGCAAAATCAATCCCAGTGGTGCGGGTCATCACTGAGACGCAGCCCTCCTTTTTTTTTCCCAGTTCAACACTTCACCCACCTCTCACCTCCACCCTTACTTAGGACTTGGAGCACAGCATATTTGCTCCTCAAAAACCAGGAGAGAATTTCCATATAGAGTATTCTATGTAGGTAATTTCTATGAAGGCGACAGTCAGAACTTCTAGAAATACATGAAGAATAAATACATCTATTGTTTCAGTTAATGGTTGGGTATCAAGGAGCATTTGAGTGTAGACATTTTGCTCTTGCACAATCCTTATGCTGGCACTTTAGCACAAAATTGCTTCAGTACTGTAACCAACTTTTCCCTTGCCTCCAAAGAGAACAGACCTCCAAACTCAGACACAAGCCTGCCTTACTTCTATGTCATCCCAGAATTAGAGATTTACAATAGAAACAATTCAAAAGTGAGATTACAAAAATAGTTGAAATATTTCTGTTTAATAAATTAATAAATTAATGTCCCATACCTTAAGACTCTTGCATTGTATTTTGTCCTCTATTTTGAATCTCACACTCCCTTTTGCATTTGATAGAGGGGATGAGTGAGACTGGAAGGACTGAGGACATTAGAGAGCTGTGAAAGGGAGGTTAAATGGGACAGGTTATATCCTTGCTCAAACTGACTACAGTTTCAAAGAATGAAACTCACCTATCCCGCAGTAATACTGCATTGCAGAGTGGTTGATTTCTTCAAGCACTTAGGTGTATACAGGTAAAGTTTTCTATACAATAGGTCCGTGGTGTCCAATGCCTTCGCTGCTCACCACATGTTGTGAATAGGGCACTGCATTGTGGCTAGTGCATGCATACCTAACTCAAAAGAAATAATTCTTAGGATTCATCACACATGCCCAAGACACTTAGTACAGGTGCAATGTGGTGGGCAGCCTGCCAGTCTTTGGGGGCCCTCTGCAGGCACTGACTCTACCTGCACTGAAAGGGAGCACTGCAGGGCACGGCAAGGATGGGGATTTGGTATCACACCCTCTAATGCACGGAGGCAGTGCTGCTGTCTGCGGGCTACTTGCTGGAAACAGCTAGAGCCATGCCACTCCCAGCTGCACTGGGGGTTGTGTTGGCGGTGGTGTTGTTGTTATAGGCTATGTAGAGTTCAAAGTCTTTCCATAGTTAGCCTTTCTTTGCTGCAACACGTCGTGTTGCTGTACTTGTCTCTGTGATAAGTTATCTCACGGTTTTGCGTGAATTCAAAGGCCAGAGGGTATTTATTTTTCTAATATTATTTAACAAAGTTTTGTACAATATAAGGTGGCAAATATGGAAAGATGACAACCATAAGTGTGATGAGCTTTGAATTCCTATTTCAACATTCCTTGCTATGGGCAGTGTATTGTTACACCCAGATCACTAAAACTACACAACATTAAGCTATACTGAATATAATTTAATATTTAATTGATGATTCAGAGAACACTTAAAGAACTTGCAAAGCCTCAGGGTCATTATTATCAGTGCCACTGTAGATGTAGAAGTTGTAGGAGATTGGGTTGAATCTGTAATGAAGCTATGACATATCCTGGAAGGTGTCTTTTTGAATGAATTCCTGATTTCAGCTTGTTTACTTATCTTCTGCCTCTTTTGAATAAAAGTAGAGAGCAGAATATGCAATTGCAGAGCACTTGGGCAGTGTACTAGTCCCAGTTACAAGAGCGAAGATTTGTATTGGGAAATATCAGAAAAGTCAGTTACTTGAGCTTTCTGGTTAATTGAGCGATGGATAACAGAGTTTTTGGTATATAACTTTAGTCTATGAATACTCCCACTGAAGTCAGTAGTACTCTTTGGAGAGTCAAGTGTTACTCACAATAAATAAGGAAATTAGAAGCTAAGTTTTTGGATTATATTTTCAAAATGATGTATGCGACTTAAGGCCCTAAATTCATTAACTTTCACTGTGATTTAGTCTCCTAAATGCCTAATCACGTTTTTGTGAAGAGGATTTAGGCACACAAGTCACTTAGGTAGATTTGGCAATGTGATATTAAGTATCTAATATTTAGATCTTTTGCTTCTCCATTCTTAATGAAATCTGTGTGGTTTTTTTTCTTTTTGAGAGAGAGAGTTATATGCAGTACAATTAAAGTATTTTAAAGAATCACATAGTCCTTCCCACCTTCTAGAAAAGGCAAACTCCTGAGTTAGGAGCAAATAATATCTATCACCTGAGCCCCTAGGTTGGTTAGTCAGTACCTAGGGTTTTTTTTCTTTTTAAATTGTCCAATCAGTAGTTAAATATATGTAAACAATTATAATGCTTATGTTGCCTTTGCAGCTAATTGTGATATTAAATTCTCCCTGTGAATGGAATTTTAATGTCGTTGGTGGCATTTTGTCAGCAGTTTTCCTGCTGTTTAAAAGATCAGTGTCTAATGGGATTAAGCTAGATAATCAAATCACAAACTGGGATCTGGGTACAACGTTTGGCTGCCTGGTGAGTATTTTACTGAATATGAAAGAAAGATGTTTAGGCTTTGGAAGAATGAAAAAATTGGACTGTTCTTTTAACACCCTGCTGCTAACACAGGATTCTTCGCATCATAGGTGACTGATGGTAGCACCCTTCATCCCCTTGCCACACAGACACCAGTCAGCGATACTTGGCATTGGACTCAGAATCTTGATCTGACAGACAGCTGGATCCTCAGCTACCAGGAAAAGCAAATTCAACTGAACATCAAAACTCTGGAATGGGAAAACATTTGCAGAAATTTTATAGTACATTTAAGTGTTATTGAGAGAATGTTACCGAGGATACTATCTGTATTGCTACAGCTTTCTAAGGGTCCTTTTGCTCCATCTTCTGTTCTCTTTAGCCTTACAGCAGACGTGCAGTGTTATTGATAGTGATTTTTAACTTTCTCAACACTGGTCAAATTCCACTGTGTGCATATTGGAGGGTGGGCTTCATTTAAAGTAACTAACACACAGCTAGGGGGTGTTTTGATACTATGCTGTCATTTGCCTGTCACCACATCATAAATTTTGTTATGTGCACTGAGGCACATGTGCATGTGCACCAATAGAAACACATGCTTCCTGCAAATACAAATATATATCTGTAGCGTAGTTATGGGCCAGGGCCCAGTTTAGCTAAGTTCTCTACCAAACCAGATCTGCTTTGTGTACTGTGCATATCTTGCAATATAGTGACAAAATGCAGATTTTGCTATTGGCTAACACTATCTTGTGTGCTTGGTGGGCTCCAAAGTTTGTGCTCGAGGAGTGGGAATCAATAGTATAATCTGGTTCCTGCTCCATCACTCATTCACTGTTCCATCTTTAGCTAATTGCTAACTATTCCATACTTTAGTGTCTCCATCTGAAATGGAGGCATTAATACTTGCACATACTTTTTCCGGGGGAATTTTGCTTAACTACACAATACAGAATTTGCACAGAACTAATGTCTTGCACAGAATTTCATTTTTTTCCCATAGAATTGGTGCTGCAGAGCTGTTCGCTGCCACCAGGGGCTGCTGGATCCAACAGGGCCCCCCAGCTTCCCAGATCACACATGGAGGACACTGCTGAAGGGCTTCTGGCAGAAACGGGGTGTCAAGTGGGCCGTGGGCACACAGTGAGTGGAGTGCCCAGCCCAGTGGGGATGGACAGTGTAACCTATGCAGAGCCCGTCACTGAAATCATCACAGAAAACTCCAAAAACGCTGGATATGAACAGCATCAAGCTGTTTCTCACTCCATATCACTGGTCTTTGGGGGATGACGGAGCGGGGATCTGGAGCCTGGCTCACTCACAGGAGACAGGAAACTGACGAGTGCTGGTGCTGGTCAGTTTCCTGGCTCCTGCCAGCAGAGGGGAGCCAGGAGCCAGAAGCCAGGCTGCCACCTGGTTCCCAACTCCCTGCCACTCCTGGTTTCCCTGCTTCTGTCAGGGATGGCAATCTGACTCTCAGCTGCCACCCTGATGGGAGCCACTTTAACATGAGATACAGGCAACTTGAAAAGCACATATCTTGAAGTTGCACGCTACCTCCTTCAGAAGGCTGCAACAGTAATCTCCCTCCAGTTTCCTCCTTGCTGTGTCTGCTATTTGGGAACATCTAGATGGTAATCTTACTGGGACAGGGTGAAAAAATGAGAATCATCTAAAACAGTGGAGGGGCAGAGTTTTCCCTCCAAAATGTTCCCAGTTGGCACATGTAACACACCCAGACTGAGGTTCCAAGAAGAAGCACCACAAAGAAATAGGAGCAGGATTGTCATAGGGGTTCCTTTATTTTTACTCCTTGGGGAATTTTTTTTATTGTTTGTATTGCTGCAGTCAGACTTGCTAACAGATATTATGAAATAAATTTCCAAAATATTTGAAAGTGTCATGATTATATTGTGTTATTTTCACAAATAAAAATGTAGAGTTTTGCATAATTCTAACATATTGTGAGCAGAATTTTTAATTTTTTTGGTGCAGAATTTCTGAATGAGTAATATGTAGTGGCCATCATTGTGGCTGACGCAGTATGTTTGTAACTGAAAGCATAAATTTGTGTAGATGACTTGAACTAAGCAACTAGGCATCGCAGCTGAGACCTCTGAAATTGATATCCTGTATGGCTTGGACACAGAGAAGTACATGTAGTACAATGGACACAGGTTACACACAGGCCCACAGCCACTGAAAGGGTTAATTAAAGCCGTTCTGAAACCCTTGCATAAGAAAAATGTTCTGAAGATGTACGCCTTTAAAAAGTCAGTTGTTCACCTGCTGTCAGCTAAGGTTCTGCATTTTCTTACATTTAGAACAGGCAATAACTCTGGTCCCTCAGGCTATGTCTGCTCAGCTATTTTGAAATAGCACATGTACACATAAGACAGCCTATTTCGAAACAGAACCATTGGATGCATTATGGCTTATTTCACAATAGGATCTATTCCCTGGCTGTGTCTACACATGCCCCTCCTTTTCAGAAAGGGAATGTTAATGAGGCATTTGGAACACGTTAATGAGGCACTGACGTGCATATTCAGCACCTCATTAATATAAAGACATGCTTCAAAAGTACTGCTCCCAAAATGCAGACTGTCTGTATAGACTTGAGCACTTCGCAATAAACCCCACACTTAAAACGAATTGGGAATAAGGGAATTTCGAAGCCTGGGGTTTATTCCAAAGCTATTATTATGCTAATGAGGCACTGAATATTCATGTCAGCACCTTATTTATCTTTAGTGAAGTGCCTCATTAACATGACCCTTCCAAAAGGGAAGAGTATGTGTACACACAGCCCCTGTCTACACAGCCTCTATTTTGAAATAGCTGTGTTGAAATAGGTGCTATTCCTCAAGGAATGAGGTTTACCTATTTCAAAATAAGCTAACTGCTATTTCAAAATTATTTCAAATTAGTGGTTAAATTATGTAGAAGCTAGCAAAGCTATTTTGAAATGACTTTGCCTTGAAGACATACCTTCAGATGTGACTTGTTGGAGAAAAGTGTAAATGATCAATACAAAATGTAAGACTTTTATGAGACTGTTATATTGCTGGCTCACTCCCACTGGTGCAGCTTCATTGATTTCAAAGGACAGCTCCTCCATTCATAATTAATCATTCTTAGACCCAACTAACGTATCACAGTGGTACACCCGTATAGCTCAATGGAGCTGCTCCTGACTTACATCAATGAAAATGAGTAGAGAATCAGCCCTTCTATGTTCTCTTCAGACAGACAACATTTTCTTTATATCCTTACTTGGCTGTATTGATCCAGTGAAAAATACATTTGCCGTAAAATTGGGAAAGCTGATGTTCCTTTTTCATTAAACAAAATGTATGCTTAATATATTTCCCATACATTTATGAGCTTTACGTTAATATTTTTCGGAGTGAAAAGCTGCCTAATTGCTTGTCCTCATTCTTCAGTGAGAGTATTAGTATAGTCTCTAATTAGTGTCTGTATGGAGCAGATGTTTATACACACATCTTTTATTAATAAGCTGCTTGGTAATTAATTTGTACTCATGCAGTACATTGCACTTCTCACATTCTGTTTTAATGTTGCTGTCCATGGAATTGCGTCTGAGCAAAAGGCAATTGTTTCACAGTAACAAAATATTCTTTAACAAAAATATTATTTGACAATAACTTCTTCCTCCCCTGCTAGTTTTCCCATTGAAAGTCTGCTTTTAAAGAAAACTTCAGCTAATTTGGAAACACCCACTGGTTTGCTTTGCTCCTTTCATATTCATTGGATCTTCAAGTACATTACACAATAAGCAGTTGTTGCTTGGCAGGGCTGCCCTAGGTCAGACGTGGGGGTGGGGTATAACTGTCAATTTGCTCTGGGACCCCAAACTTGTGGAATTATATAGCAGGGAGGTAGCCAGGCCAAAACTGAGTAAGTGGTGGTGTAACCTGGCACACTGTAACCTGCTCACATTTTTGCCTGCTTGCTTCGGCATTATGGTGGGGGCAAGGAAGGATCATATAGCAATTGTGAATGAGTGATGTTGCAGCTTGGTGCAATCATTACAACTAAAGTGGCTCCAGCGTAAAGCATGCTGCATCCTGTAGACCAGTTGCTGAAACCACAGTTGCTCCTCTTAGACCAGGGACTGGTCAGGCAGTGGTATGAAGGTCAGGAAGTGGAATGGACCAATCATCCACAGGTAAGACTCACCAACAGTGAGCAGGAGGGGGTGTAATGTGGGAGGCAGGGGCTGTTAGGAAGGAATGGTATGGATGATTCCTCAAGGGCTAAGGCTCCTGGGCAGTGTTCCCTGTAAGCTGAGCACTTTGGTGGCCACACAGCTGACTAGTAGAGCACCCACAACCAGCCACAGTAGGAAGGATGTGTTTCTGTTGGTGGTGCACATCCACACATACCTTGGTGTACATAACAAAATGTATTCTGCCCAGCAATGAAAAAAAATTGGTAGGAACACTGATCTTGGGAAGGAGTAGATGTAGGGCTCATGGTCCAGAGGATGTCAGGCTTTTTTGGGGTGGGTATTTAAATTTGCCTTGGGCCCCATAAAACCTGAGGCCAATAAGAAAATCATTATTAATCTAGAAATAACTCTTTTATATCATTTGACACTTGAACATATTGAAATCATTAGTAATGAACAAAACCATATTTTTTGGTTTGCAAAATAAGGAGCCCCTTTGATCTGGGCTGTGTTTTTGCTAAAACAAAGGAGGAGTTTACATTTTGCAGAAAATATCATCTTACCTGCTATGCAAACAGCTTCTGAAGATGGAATGATGGAGATCAAATTAATATCAGGAATGGAACCTCAAATATTGCAGTGTTAAGGGTACATCAGGTTGTAATTTAGATTCAGATAGTGAGATTTTATTTAAAATGAATGGCAGGAGGAGGTTGAATAGGAAAAATAAGCTCCAGGTTTTTTATTATTTGAAATCAGTTGTTCATATATAGATAGTAGAAATCAGGATAGCTTTATGGACTGCAACAGAATAACATCAATTTACATCAACTGAGGATCTGACTCATTGGCCCTGTCTACACGAGCCCCAAACTTCGAAATGGCCACACAAATGGCTGTTTTGAAGTTTACTATTGAAGTGCTGAAATGCATATTCAGCGCTTCATTAGCATGCGGGCGGCCGCAGTGCTTCGAAATTGACGCACCTTGCCACCTCACGGCTTGTCCCGACAGGGCTCCTTTTCAAAAGGACCCCAGCTTCTTCGAAGTCCTCTTATTCCCATCTGCTCACGGGAATAAGGGGACTTCGAAGTAGGCGGGGTCCTTTCAAAAAGGAGCCCTGTTGGGACGAGCCGCGCGGCAGCGAGCCGTGTCAATTTCAAAGCGCCGCGGCCACCCGCATGCTAATGAAGCGCTGAATATGCATTTCAGCGCTTCATTAGTAAACTTTGAAATGGCCATTTGTGTGGCCATTTCGAAGTTTGGGGCTAGTGTAGATGTAGCCACTGGTTCCAAGTTTAAACATTCTGCTGTGGTTCTGTAAACTTAAATACAGTAGTGTAGTACTAGTTCTTGAAAACAAGAATGTGAAATGGAGCAGCCTATTTGTAATGAAGGAAATAAATAATGAAGAGTACATTTTATTGTTAGCAAAGCAATGGAATGCCTAATAAGTGTTGTGTAAGTTGCAACTGGAAAAGTGCTGTGATGCTCAGCAAAAATATATTGTACTGAAATACTACCTGGTATCTATCACATAGGCTACATCTACACTAGCCCCAAACTTCGAAATGGCCACGCAAATGGCTATTTTGAAGTTTACTAATGAAGCGCTGAAATGCATATTCAGCGTTTCATTAGCATGCGGGCGGCCGCGGCACTTCGAAATTGACGTGCCTCACTGCCGCGCGGCTCCTTCCGACGGGGCCCCTTTTTGAAAGGACCCCGCCTACTTTGAAGTCGCCTTATTCCTATGAGCTGATGGGAATAAGGGTACTTCAAAGTAGGCGGGGTCCTTTCGAAAAAGAGCCCTGTCGGGAGGAGCTGCGCAGCAGCGAGGTGCTTCAATTTCGAAGTGCCGCGGCCGCCCGCATGCTCATGAAGCGCTGAATATGCATTTCAGCGCTTCATTAGTAAACTTCAAAATGGTCATTTGCGTGGCCATTTCGAAGTTTGGGGCTAGTGTAGACACGGCCATAGACTCTTTGTTCTGTACATGCAGTAAATCAAGAATAGGTATGCATGAAACAAAAAGAAATAGAGACACACCAGAGATCCCAGTGATGTGATAAGTTCTCCTCATGCGAACAAGGCAAGAGAGGAAAAACTGTCAAAAGCAGCCACAGACAACTTTCAGATCTATCTTACTATATTCAGACTCTCTTGATTCTCCTCAACATTGTCCTAGTCACTTTGCCTCACCTGTCACCTAAGCAGTAGCCTCACAGTTTACATGCTCACTGATTCATACCCTATTGATAGTAGACCTGGTTAATTTCTAGAAATGTTGGATGAAGCATGGCTCATTTGCTCTAGACATCAGGTGTTCAGATTCAGGATTTTATTATTTGGATCCCATCTTGAGTTAAAAATAGATACCAAGCACTTTATGTATTTGCTTTAAGTTCTGTAAACAAATAAATGTGAAAGAGAGCTTTTCTTTACATCTGCCAACTGGCTGAATCCCTTGAGGAGTAATGGTCTCCAGGGGCTTTAATGAAATGACAAACTGCTCAGCCTTAAGCTTGTAAAAGCCATGTTGTGAGCACCAGTACTAGCTACATTGTTAGGAGCAATGGATTTGATAACATTTTTGCCATCTGTGCATGGAATCACAGTAATTCACTGAAACAATGCAAGCTGTTTGTAACGCTCTGCAAGCAGGTCATTAATCTGTCTTTTTTCTTTAATAACTTTGAATGTAACATTCTGCTTTCTCACAGAGCTGATATTTTCTTTGAATGCTTTCCTTTTTTTTTAAGGGGTGGTGATACTCAACTCTTCCAAGATCTCCTTTCTATCCCATTTTCCATCTTGGGACTTCTCTCCCATCTAGCTGGAACTTCTAAGCTAGTAGTATGAGAAGGGGAAGGTTATGATGAAAGACGTCCATGAGCCCCTACAAGTTAGAACCCGAGGCTGAGCACGCATGTGCTAGTGAAAGGTACTGAGTACTGTACATGTCGTGGAAGACTGCACTTTATTGACAGAGTATGCACAACATGGTAGCAGAAATGCATGAGCTCCTTGCTTTACTTCACCTCTCTGTCTCAACACTGTTCTGCAGGGATCAGCTTTGGATATAGAACAGAAACACTCTCTGTTATGCCTGCTAGTAAAGGAGATCCTTTGTGTGCCATTGGTAATGGGACATCTAACACCTACAAACTAGAGCAAGCCCACCAATTAATTATACATGCTGGCCACACATGCCAGAAATGACATTAGGGTTGCTACTGATGTATCCAGACTTGGACCAATATCGACCTGGATCAAACAAGTGACCAAGAGGTCAAATTCTCTGCATCCATTACACTTGTCATGTCATCCATTCCCTTTGCATTGTTCACTGACACATAAAAATAATTTATCTGATCGTTCATTGTTTCTTATCTGATTACAAATCATAATTCTGAATTTCCATTTCATAAAAATATACTATAATGATCACTCCATTGCTGTTTATTATGGAATAGAACCATTAGCTAAATTAATGATGCTGCCACTTCAAAGCAGTAAAGCATATGGTTTGCCATAAATAATATGCAAAGAGAAAAAGGGCCATCTGATTAAAGTGACATGCAAAACAAAACCATAGTTTTATAGACATTAGATGAAGGCCTTCATTAAAAAATAAGAACCCAATAGGAATTGATTTTAACATTCATATATTGTAGAATCATTACAGAGAGATTGATATAATTTTATAAATTATTACTTTCTTCTGTGAAAAATGTGGTGGGGAGAGGTGGGGTTGTTTGTTTGTTTGTTTGTTTGTATCAACCAATTACAGAATATAAATTTTCCATATGCTATCCCAGATCATGTGTTTGAGTCAAAAATTCAACTTGTATAAGAAAGAGCCTCAATTCCATGTCAGCCAATTGGTCTCAGATCACTAAAGGCTTCAGAAGGCAGCAGAAATTCTGTTTGGCTGTGGCTACAGTGTAGTCATAACTCAAATAACTTACACAATTTGCACAATGCACAATGCAAATTGCATAATATATTTTGAGTTAATTTATTTCGAACTTGGTGCCATCCTCGTATGATGAGGGGTACCAGAACTAGAGTATCACACTTGAAATAGTGTTGTGGAATTGCAATTTTGGGATACATTTGTATTCATTGTAATCATTGGGATACATTTGTATTCTGAAAATAGCAGCTATAGTGTAGTCATAGCCTTTCAATTTTGTTTCAGATTAGCTTCCCTTTCTGGGTCTCTTAGGCCATGTCTACCTGAGTGGCTTTTCCTGGCAAAACCAGGCTTTTGCCAGAAAAAAACATGGAGCATCTACAAGGCAAATGCACTTTGTTGACAAAATCTGGCGCATCTGCTGGCAGAGTTACACCTCTCCCTATTCAGGTATTCAGCCTCTTTTGGCAATGTTTTGTTGACAAAACAGCTGAGTAAATGCTCCAGGGCCCTTTTGTCAAGAGACAGGATTTCCAGTGTACTGGGCAGCTCTGTTTGCAGAGCTTTTGGTCAGCTGTTCTGTTGAGAGGAGGCCAGGCAGTTTGGCTGCAACAGAGTGGATTGCTCTTTCTGTTTTTATGTGTAAATGCAATCTGTTGACATAAGCTTTGTCAGGGAGTCCCTTACAACAGTAACTTCTGTCGACAGAGTCTTCTCATGTAGACATGGTGTATCTACTCAGCAACATTATTCCAAAATAAGTTATTCTAGAATGTCTTATTTTGAAATAATGCCACTACATAGAAAGACTGTCTACAGTAGCAAGTTCTTCTGGAAAATCAGGCCCTCTTCTGAAAGTACAAATGGAACATCTACACATAAATATGCCTTTTTGATCAGAAATTGAAGGAATGCAGCTCTTCTGGAAGCTGTCTTCTGCTCCCAGATCAGGGGCCGTTTCTACACAGGCCACTTTCTTCGAAAGTGGCATGGTAATACATGGCCCGAAATATGCTAATAAGGCATGGATGCAAATTCACTGTGCCTCATTAGCATACGGTCATGTCATTTGGAGTCCGGAAGACCCTTCTTCCGAACTCCAAAACGCAGTGTAGAAGCAGGGCCCCCGGGGAGCTTCTGGAAGGAAGTCCTTCTTCCAGAGGCCCCTTCTTCCCGAAAATTTTTGGGAAGAAGAGGCCTTCGGAAGAAGGACTTCCTTCCAGAAGACCCCGCTCCCCCAGGAACCGCACTTCTACACTGCGTTTTGGAGTCCGGAAGAAGGATCTTCCGGACTCCAAATGACGTGACCATATGCTAATGAGGCATGGGGAATTTGCATCCGTGCCTCATTAGCATATTTCGGGCCATGTTTTACCATGCCACTTTCGAATAAAGTGGTCTGTGCAGAAACGACCAGGAAGAGCACCTTTTTTTCCGAAAGATTCTTTTGGAAAAAAATCATGTGTAGATGCTCCAGGTGCCCTTCTCTCAAAATATCTGTCCTCTTAACACCAGATTTTAAAATCCATGGCCCATTATTTCAAAAGAGTGGGGGCTGTGTGGATGCTCACTTTTGAAAGAACAGATTGCTCTTTTGATCAGTTTTTTTGTGTGTAGACCAGACCTTCTGGAAGATGATCTTCTGGAAGAGATCTTCCAGAAGATGGTCTTTTGGAAGATCACTGTAGTGTAGATTTGTCTAAAATGAATTTTGAAATAGCATGTACCTGTTTTGAAATACAGAGTCTACACACAATACAGACTATTTCAAAATAGAGCCATTGGGATGGGCTGTGACTTGTTTTGAAATAGGCTCTGTTCCCTGTCTAAACAACCCTATTTTGAAATAGCTATTTTAAAATAGGCACTATTCCTAATGCAATGAAGTTTACCAATTTTGAAATAAGCTAGTTATTTTTATTTCAAAATAGTGGTTGTGTTGTGTAAATGCTAGGACAGGTATTTCAAACTAATGCCTTTTATTTCAAAATAACTTTCATATATAGACCAACCCTCAAATAAGCAAGACATTGCAATCACTGGATCAGGACACAGTTTTTCCTTAAAAATAATATATTTACTTTAATTTTTTAAAAAGGGAATTTTTCACATTAGACTTTGTAAAAGCATACTTTTTAGTACCTGACATTTGATTTTAAATTGACCTGTCGGTATCCCGTTAATGGTAGTTCTAATCTTGAGGTAAACATCCATTTATTTTTCCAAAAATGTGAAACATGGTTGGGCTTTCCTGTTTTCAGACTCCTGAGCTGAAAAGAAAAAAAAAATTTTTTTTTCAAAATCCTTAGGAATCCCTGACTAAAGGATTGTGGGCCACATGTTCTCAGTTACACCATAGCAAATTCACAGCAGCTTCAATGGAAGCCACTAGATTTACACCAGTGTAACTGGGAGCTGCATTTGTTCAGAGGCTCTGCGGTCAGTTTAAAGTATTAAATAGTTACATCTGCAGCTCTCTGTTTATATTACTAAAATAGATGCATGGATTATCTGAGAATAGAACAAATTCCTTTTACTTTTATGAACTAATATTGATAAGTGCAGCACTGCAGGAATTAGTTCCATGCACAATTTGCTGTGCTTCTAGACTATGCCATGAACAGCTTCCCCCTTGTTCCACAGTATAAACTTATCCCAGCTGCATTTCTCCATCACTGTTGGATTTGTCATCTCTGTTCCTTCTGGCAATGGTTTCCTCTTATATCTTTTTAATACTTTCTTTCTCTCATGTGTACTGCTTACATGAAGACAACAAGCAGTTCTTGTTTGAAAATGCTGTTTTTTGAGCTTGGTCTCGTGACATGGTGCTAAAAATGCTCATGCCCACACTTCAGTAGCACCTACAGCAAGCTGTTCCAGTGGTGCAGAAAATGAACATGAAATTTGCTGGTGTGCAAGCATTGATAAAAGACATGAGAGCAATGTGAAGGAGGAATGGCAAAACTATTTCTGTCTGCTCTCTGTTCTGTCTCTAGCATCAGCTTCTCTCCTTTGCCACCAGGCTCCTTACAGTTCAGTGTAAGTGCTTTCTCCACTCTAGAGTCCATTATTTGGACCAGCCATCCTCTCCTAGTCACCCTGTCTCTTTTCAAATGTCACAAGTGAAAGCTTTGAGTTTTGCGTGGATCTGAGTTCTGCTATGTCTTTGGTGTAAACTCTTGTCTGAAAACTGCTAGTTAATTTTACTTGTGATTTGTAAACTATGCTATAAACACCTACCTTTATGAGTATGTCCCTGATTTTAAATCACTCCAAATAAAGATTAACATGCTGTTCTGATTATTTAACGATTATACTGATGTAGCACCTAGAGGGCCCAATCAATATAAGGACTCCATTTGCTGTGTGCTGAAAATACAAGAACAAAGTCCAAAACCTGAAGTTTAGAATCTAAGAAAATATAGGTTCTAGTCTCTGTGTGTAAATTGGGGTAGCCCCTTTGAAACAAAAAATCTGCACCAAATTACATCAAACAGACTATTGCTCCATTTTTTTTCTCTTCAGTGTACTGATTATTTCACTTTCATTTTATTACTGACTCCATGACTAAGCTCTTTGGATTTTCTTAACATATTTATGAATCCCAAATCCTTGGAAGTGGCATTGTTCTAAAGATTAATTTATTCATTTAACCATCCTTATGTGCCATTGCTTTCAGAACTACATCGTTCAGGTCTCCTGTTATTTAACTTTGTATAGATTTTTGTGATACAAATTATAAAAGTTGCGTTACGAGAGAAGCTGCCTTATTGACTGTACTTTGGCATAGTCAAGATAGGGAGTTTTATTAGCATGTTGTTGGATTCCACTCTTAACAAATCATTCATTTTCTTGTGAATAAGTTATGCTGTCATTTTTGTTTGCTATTTGCCTTAGAAATTAGTGTTATTGGAGATTTTAAACTAAGATTTTTTTCTGGTATTTTGTGCATTGTTGTATTATATTTTTGAGGGTATAGAACATATTCATAGTTTAATATTTATCAGATGGGATGCACAGATATCATATAGCAATTGTGCCACTTCCTTAGCAGGCTTTAATTAAAGATGGTTATTATTAGTTATATATATATAAATAAAACTAATTATATATATGTAGTTTTATATATATATATGTATAAACCCTTCATAATATAATTAGAAAGAATAATTTTGTGGTTAAGTAGAGAGCTGTGACCCTGAGGAAATGCCTTCTGTTCCTGTCTTTATCACAATCTTCCTCTGTGACATGGGAGAAGTTAGCTGAAGTCATGCTTTCAGATGGTAGCCATCCATTTTGGATGGCTTTGTTTTCAGATTACCAATTACTGGCACCTCTGGTTGGATTTACAGACTTCAGCTGAAGCTATGAGTAGGTTCAGCTTTTCTGAAAATCAAGCTTAATATGTGATTCATGTTGGTCACCCCAAAATTGAGGCACCCAAAAATAATGGCCACTTTTGAAATAGTTTCTTTTACCTACATCTAGAAAATGGGATAGTATACGTTGTACCACATGGAGTGTTTATGAAGACTACTGCTACTACCACATTCATGTTTATGAAGGCTATTGAGATCCACAAACACAAAGTTTTTTTAAGCCATCAGTATACTAGATTTACTCCTTCTAGCAAGTTTTCTATTTCATGTTAATTTATTATTTTATATTCTGTGACTTTCAAACTTAGGTATTTATTCAAAGGACATATTTTTCCATCTTGTTATCTGTTGTTCTTATGAGCTATTTATAACATTAATTTGCAGTCCAGGCCATGAATTTAATTTCTGATGCTTTTTTATTTCCTGTTTGAATAGTCACAAATTTTCTTCAGAAATGATAGTGTAATATCTTCTAACAATGTTTCATTCTGAAAAGTGTTCTCCTATTGTAGGATTTCCACTTCTGTTTAATTAGGATATTGGTCTTCTAGTTTCCTTTCATCTTCCATTTTTGCAATACCACAATTCTCTAGTTCTCTGTAGTGCTGCTGCCTTATTTTCAATTTTCATTTGCGTTGAAGAGCATGTCCATTCTTAATATTCTGAAGCTTCAGACATCTTGCTTAGTACATGACATTCAAAATGCATAGTTCTTCACAGGAAACCAGTGCTGGTAAAACACACGCATGACTCAGTTATTTATTCTTCCCTAGAATAAAGGAAAAAAGAAAATGTGAATCAAGAATGAAGGAGAGGGGCTCTTTGCTCACTGTTTTTTTTACAATAAAGCATGAGAAAGAAACAATATGAACTTATTGATTTATTTACTTAGAAGTTCACCTGGTAACAACACTGACACAAACTTTAGGATGTTTCTTTAATCCTGAGAGCAATCATATGCTATAGCAGTAATGAGTTTCTCCACATTTTTCAATGTGCTTTGAACACAGTGTTTATGCTAATCTCTTCTTCCAAGTGTCTGTTGTTAATCATGATCTTCATTTTTCTTGAGAACATCCACACTAATGCTTCTCTCTCTCTTTCATGGTCAAGATGAAGCATCTGCTGACAGCCATCTTCATTAACATCATAAAGGAAAAGAGAGCAGGAGGACTGGCAAAACTGTATAGCAGGCACTTGAAGGAGAAGTATCCTGGAAAAACAGCTAATTGAGAAATACATCAAGACCCTTCTGTCTGTAGAAACAACTTAGCTGAACTGCAGGTTTGGTCAGAAAGTGGTAAATAGTTTCAGCTAAAAAGTTTGGAAGAAATGGAATTTTTTATGTATAACTTAAATTTTGTTGGTGGAAAATTTCAGGTTTTTCCAAAAAAGGAAAAAAATAACTGAAATATTGTTAGTTTCTGAAAACCAAAAAATATTTCAGCCCTTTAGTATTTGTAAGTCTTTGGTTTTTCATAAAAAAAAAGAAAGAGAAATTTTCAAAATTTTGACCAGATGTAAAGAACTGGTGCAGTTTCATTACACAAGTGGGCAAAGCTTATTGTGGGGTTCCCACACTAAAGAAGAATGAGGCAGAAAAAGCAAGCTTTTATACACTCATCCTAATTTTTTTAAATTGGACAAGTGATTTAAGTTGGTAAAGTTTTAAGTCTATATTTTAAAGTTACTGAAAATAAATCTAAGATTTTTTTGGCTGTTTATGTTATTACCTGTAAGCACAGCATATTGTGATAAAATTAAGAAAGGCAAAATTTAGGCCAGCTGTTGATTAAGAACGTAAGAACAGCAATACTGTGTTAGACAAATGATTCATCTAGGTCTGTGTCCTATTTCTGACAGCAGCCAGTGCTAGATGCTTGAGAGGGAATGAATGCACCTGGCCAATTTCCAATGATTAATCACTTGTTGTCCACTCACAGCCTCTGGCAGTGCGAGGTTTAGTTGGAGCAGGGGTCTCAGATTTATCGTCCATAGGCCAGCTATGGCCTGAGCAGTTCCACAATCTGGCCCATGCACTGCTGCTGGCACTTGAGTCTCTATGGCTGTGGGAGGAGGAACCATAGCCTTCCCTCAAGCCCAGACCCTGCTCTGCCCCAGCCCTGTCTCTTGCCACCCCTCCTTTTGCCCTCTCCATCTTGTACTCCTTCTCCCCTCCCCCCACAGGGATGTAGCCTCAGGGATTATTGGGGGTGGGGGAGCCATGGTACAGGGCAACAATAATGGTTGGACCCCCCTGCACTCACAGTAGTGTGGAAGCAGAATGATGCAGCAGCCTCTGCTCCGCTCTGCCACCATCTTCCAGACCAGCATGGAAAGCAGAGTGACCAGTCTGGCTTGGGAGACAGGGTTGGAGAGGATCCAGCTGCTGTGTCTTTCCACTTGCCTGTGTCTCCTGGTGCCATGGAGAGTGCAGTGCAGGATCCTCAGGCTAACCTGAGTATGGAGGACCAACCCAACCATAGGATGGCTGCAGCAGTTGCTGCTGCCAGAAATTGCTCTAGCCTCACTGTCTTGTCAGTGGAGGCAGTGGGAGCCCCAGAGGGAGGGGTTAAATCACTCAGGGGTGACAGGTGGGGTTAGGGGATATTCTGGAAGAGGGAGTGTGGACACCCTTCTCTGGGGCCCTGCTAGTAGTGGGTGCCTGCTGGCTTACTAGGAAGATCTGAGGAGTGGCATTGTCCCTAAGGCAAATTGAGTTTGAGACCCCTGAGTTAAAAGGTTACGGAGTTGCATCCCTGACCATCTTGGCTAATAGCCATTAATGGACCTATCCACTGTAAACTTCTCTAATTCTTTATTGAACCCAATTATAATTTTGACTGTCACAGTATCCCCAGCGATGAGTTCCACAGGTTTACTGCATGTTGTATGCAGAAGTACTTGCTAATGTAAATTTTGAACCAGGTGCCTATTAATTTCACTGGATGACCCATGTTTCTTGTGTTATGGGAAGGAACAAATAACACTTCCTCGTTCATTTTCTCATTCATCCATGATTTTATAGTCTTTGATGATGCCTGTCCTTGTTATCTCTTTTTGTAAGAGGAATAGCCTGACTTTTTAACATAGATGTTCAACTTTCACTTTAAAGGAGGCATGGAAGGGTTTCATAGTCCTTATAGATTTTCAAATGATTGATTGATTGATTTGTGTTACTTCAGCACAGAGAGGTACCACTTAAAATCAGACTACATTGTGCAAGGGGCTGTAAATACATACCGTAAGGTACTATTTAGAAGAAAATGTTACAGTGAAGAAATGGACAACACAGAAGAAAGGTGGAATAAAGGAAACATCATTCCCACTTCATAGAATGAGGCATAGCATGATTTATCCAAGGTAATCCAGCAAATCTGTGGCAGAGCCAGCACTTGAATATGTATAGCTGGAATCTCCATACAAAGACATCCTTCCTCTCTGGCAAAAAACAAACCAACAAAAAACAAAACAAAACAAAAACAATCAAACAAAAAATCTCCTAACTGTAGAAAAGCTTCCAGTGGCAGGTGGACTCTTCTTCAAGTTAATTCAGTGCATATAAAAGAGAATAAAACCCTAAAGAATATATTGCAGAGAACAGGCATCGGGCGAAGATCAGCTAATTCTCTTTCCCATTTCATCCGTAAGGATCAATACTAAACCAAATCAAGCGTAGGTAGGGATTCCTACACAGAGACTTTTCAAACTGTACTGAAAATAGTACATTTGCTTCTGTTTCTTTGTCTGCTGGAAATTCTCTTTTGTTATGTAGAAAACTACAGAACATCATTAGTAAAAACATTTTATGCAAACATCAGGACAGAATGACACTTCCATTAGTCAAGACAGCCGCTACGAGATCACAGCAATTTATTTTTGTTTTTGATAAAAGGCACACATGACATTTCTTGCTTTCCAAAAGTACTCTGTTTCCAAGGAGCTGAGCCATAAATAACTACCTGGATTAAGATGGTGCTGGTCCCAAGATTTCAATGTTAATGTCAAGCCTGTCACACTATTTACTATGTATGTGCTAGGTACAAGAAACTCTGTTCCAAGCGTGCCTCTGAATTATTGATGGCTAGTGCTTTGCACAGCTTTTGCAAGTTATTTAAAACCAAAGGATTTTATACAATGCATCAATTTCATCAGATCCTTTATGGGTTTTAGTTGAATTGAAATGATCATTTATAGTAGGAGGGACGAATGCAACTGTGGTTTCATTTGATTAAACAAAACTGACACACACACACACACACACACAATCTACTTTTCATTTGAAGGGCTGATAAGTGGCTTGAGTAGAGAAAAATGGATTGGACCTCAGTTCAATTACTTTTTAAAGCTGAGTCAGCTATCAAATGTATATAATTAATGAACACTTTGAAATTAACCATTAAAACTGTTGGTAACTGGGTTTCTTTTGTTCTAGAGTCATCATCAAGTACTAATCTGAAGAAAATGCTTGCAGAAGAATGACTCACCAGCCAGCATGTCCCTTGAGACTGGATGTGGCATAGCAGTCTCTCCTTCAGGGTGTATATCCAGCTCTGGGCTTGTAGTGGTCTGTGTTGTTGTATGACTCAGCTCTTTGACCACATTATATTCAGTCCCACCACTCTTGTGGGAGCAGGGTGTTAGCCGGTGGCTGGGTAATGTGTGGTGAGGTACCAACTATGCCCTTGTTACCATCCGAGTCTTTAACTGCTAGAGCGCTGGGCTCCTAGCACTCTCACCTATGGCTAGGCTGTGGTAACCAAACAGTTAAAGTTCTTTTGATTGTGCCGGCTGTGTTACAGTGACAAAAAGTAACAGCAGTCAGGCTTAGACCTTAACTAGTTACAAGTTCTTTAAGCTACAGCTATACGCGTGCAGTTACAAAAGGCTATTGTCTACTTATATGCTAGCAGAGTACAGGTGTTAACAGGTTACGTTACAATCCAATACAATGACATCTTAATACAACGACATCTATCTATAGAGCTCTAATTCTTTAACTGTGTACACCGAAAGGAGACGTTAATGTGGGTACATCTTACCCTCCTTGCGTCTCTCAATACCAGCATAGCCAAGCCAGGATCAGTCACTCAATTCCGCGGAAAGACGAATACGAGGTTGGGCGTCCCCAGTTGCGGACTTTGGGAGGCAATCACCTGACCTGACCAGCAGGTAGTTGGTGGGAATGCACTCAGAGTCAATGTGCTGCTGGGCCCATCTTTATACCCCTGGGTCACGTATTGTCTTTCTTATCTATGGTGTCAGATCGTACTGGTCTGTCTTTTGTGACGCCAGTTTTTACAAGGATAATTCTTACTTAATTTGCACTTGTAAGACAGGAGGTAAGCAATTTTGGGACATTCTTTTGCAAGGGCGGAGATTTCTCTTCTGGGATGGCTGTGTAGGCGCATCACTCCATCAATGCCAGCCAAGGGCAGTTCTCTGAGG
Organism: Carettochelys insculpta; assembly: GCF_033958435.1. NCBI lineage: Eukaryota > Metazoa > Chordata > Testudines > Carettochelyidae > Carettochelys > Carettochelys insculpta. The sequence continues at coordinate 98,261,829 of NC_134141.1, forward strand.
CCCTTCGTTAACGGTTAGCCTGCTAGCCCTGTATCTGTGTTTTCTATTTCTCAGGGTCATGATGAGCCAGCACATCTGGGCCCCTTTAGAAAGGCATTGAAGACTGTGCTATTTAACTGCTGTTCAGTGCCCTGTGTGCTCTGAGGAACCTTAGAGGGGAGGCAAAAGCTGGTCTGTAGTGGGGAGATTTTGTCTGGCTACAAAGGGTCACATAAAGCAATATTCAGTCCAGTGATCATACACGAAATTTTTCTGCCTAGTTCTAGGTTTAGCAGTCCCTACACTCTTGTATTAGTGGGCTTTCATATCATCTTCCTCAGTGGCTAATAGGGGAATCCAGGCTCTCCCATTACTTTGGAGTCCATCCCAGGAGCCTTGGAGCAAGCAGCTGACGTCTGCTTTCTTAGACTCTTTGCTTTCTTCCCAGGAAAATTCCTGCCTCAGCCTAGCTGACAGCCAATTTCTTGAGCCCATGCCTGGGCTCCCTTCCCCACAGACTCTTCAGTTTCTCCTGAGCTTGACGGAGTTCTGGGCTGAACAATGTCTCCTAGAGTTTTCTCCCTGGAAGACTGGCTCCTGTTTACATCTGCTCTCTGTATTTCTTTGTCTTTCCCCTTGATCTTTCATCAAGGCTCACCACAGGAGCTTGCTCCTCTCCTGTGGCATCTGTCTGTCTCTTCCTATCTTTTGCTAGTGCTTCCCCCTTAGAAACAGATCCTAAGACCTGTTCTCCCCCCTGGGTTTCCTTATTACTGCTCAAACCTATTGCTTTTATTACTTATGCTGCTTCTCTAAATTGGGACTTATAAACTTAACCACCCAGCTCCATCCCCACTTAGGCTTAACATTAAATTGATTCTAGCCCACCCTCCAAATGCAACCAGGTGCATTAATTGCTCTCTGGCTCCAGTTAACTCTTTCTCTGCCAATGTTATACACCTTTTCACAGTGCTGTTTAATTAAAGCTACCAACATGCTCACTTTTTTCCTCACTTGCATATCTAATTGTATTTTTAATAGACAATTTTCTTACCAATCACAAGTCATTGTCAATTATCAGATTCCCAATGCTGTGCTACCATGAATCAAAACTGAATTTGGCCAATTCTGCTAGTAAAGGACCTGTGTTTTATTAGTCACCCCTATTTGACAAGGTCCTGTAGGCTTGTCTTGTTAAGTCACTGGTTATTTTGATCGCTGAGGACTTTTGTTAAGATCTCCCATTAACGATCGGGCCTTGTATGCATCCTCTCTTCTGGGTGAACTTCACTCTCTCAGAACATTGCATTTACATCTATAAGACATCTTCCAGACACTTGAGACCTCTGTGTTTTCCTTTTCTGGCCAAGCTAATCATAAGGGACCACAGCTACCTCTGCTGGCTGCCAAATAGTTACAGTGCAGAAAGATAGTAACAGAGAGGAAGCCGTGCTAGTCTATACACTATCAATACAAAAAGCAGTCAAGTCTTTAAAGTGCTACTTGACTGCTTTTTGTTTTTGAAGAAAGATAGAGTGGATTAAGACAGAGAGTTTTCTCCCTATCCATTTTTTATGTCTCCTCCTTTTTAGTGTCAGAATTGCACACATATTGCATCATTATCGCAGCTTGTGGACAAAGCAGGAAGCCTGCACAGCACAATGCAAACATCCTTTCCCTCTCTCCCTGATAACAACAGAGGCTCAGATCCTGTTAGCTTTCCTCAAATGACTAACTGCACTGTATTTGAGGGTATAACTTGGAATTAAACTGAATTCCATCTAGAGTCAGTTGTGTGATGGCCCCAGCTCCCAATGCCAGAGAGCACAATCCTGAACTCGCTAATATGGATGTAATTCACATTCAGGCAAAGACTGTTATATCCTGTAACAGAGCTAGTAGCATATGTTTATTTTTATTTAATGTAATTCCATTAATTTCAAATATAAGCTCTCCTTTAGATCATGGGACAAAAGGAAAGAAAGCCAAGACTTCTGTGGGGAACTTGAGACTGAAGAGATAATGCATTAGCATCCTCTAAGCATATTACCTGCTTCCCTGATGTTAGCACAAGATGAAGGTGACAAAGGCCTTCAGCGAATGGAGAGAAGAAGAGCCTCAGTGTTATCTGTGCAATTATGCCTCCTGTCATAACTAAGTACTGTTATCACTGTGGGGATGGGGAGGCCTTTTCTCCCTTCATGTAATGGGACTCTGCATAATCACATTTCTGCTCAAAATTGGTTCCGTGAGACATTATGACACAGATGTGTTCTTCTCCCGCATATTACATAAAGGTGAAAAAGTCTATCCCAGCCTCATTGGGCCATGAAGGTGATGATATTAGGCTCATCATGGGACTGCCTATTGGGCTGAACTGCTTCAGAGTTTTGCCTGCCGCACATGCTGGGCTGTTGGAACTCACTACTTCTTGTTTCAGTTTTACCATTCTTCACTATGATTATGAGGGTTTTGGATGCTATTCTGTAAAGGTTCTTACTCTACTCTCACCACTGCAATATCTAGGCATCTTTCAGGGGTGCTTTAAGTGATGCGACTAATTGTCATGTGGTATTCAAAGGAATTTAATGCAGGCAATGGGGGTGGGAGGTGGGTGGTGCATACACCTTGTCATGGTCCTCTGCTATTTAAAGGAATACTTGAGGAGCAAGGTACTATTACTCATTGTAAAAAAAGTGACAGAATCCAGAACATTATTAAGATTCAGGGACAGAATCTTTCACTCTTGGTTGCAATGAGAAGCAGATATATTGTTCCATTTAAATTAACTTTTATGTTGAGGGTAAATAAGGGTGTGTTTTCTGATTTTTTCATTGTGTATAATTATATAGATTACTTAAAAATTCCAGTTACTACTTCAAGGATTGACAGGTCTCTGTTCCAGGATTAGACTCAGTATTTAAATTATTCTGTGGTTGGGAACCCTGATGTGCACAGTTACAACACGTGCAATATAAGAACTCTCATATATTTACAAATATAGTTTATTAATATAGTTATCACAGTCACAAACATCCCAACTTAAAAAGATCGTTAAAATACATCTATATTTCCATGTACTCACACCGTTGCTTCTAGAACAACCTGAAGTGTTAGCCATTGTCTTTGTCATCACCATCGCCTTCCCCACCGTCTCCAGTGGCTATCATTCTGGCACCCTCCAAGGACTATATCTCCTTCTTCTACAGCCCTAATGCTGGAATGCCACTTTAATAAGATACATTAACATTTTGTTGATGCAGATTCAGTAGGGCATATGCCCCTTTTCCTTATTTGTATTTCCTCACTGGTGAAGTGTCTTTTTCCAGTAGGTATATTTTCATATACATCAATTTGTTACCAGGGTCCCGTTTGTGGTTATGTATCACATTTGATATTTCCTCTCTTACCTAGTTATTGGCTCTGGTCTTTACAGATTATTTTGGGTTTTTCCAAGTTATGGTGTACTGGTTAAATTGAGGGTGTTCTTGGGAGTTCCCCATGTCATTAGAGGTATTTTTATTTTATCACTATCTATGCAAAAGGTCCCGAATATATGAATGTTGACTTTGCTGTCTTGGTGAAAGGTCCCAAATATGTAAGTCAACAGTGCCTTCGCTTGACATACAGGATACAGCCTCAGTCCTAGCAATACAGCTAAACTACTTAAATATAAATCTATTGTAACCTATTATGATAATCATATAATCAAATCATAAGTGTGTGTGTGTGTTGTGTGTGTCTATGCAAGCAGATTAGTTCTATAGGCTACAGGTGGCAGACTCTCAATTTTGTATTTAGTTGCAAAAGCTATTTTTATAGCAAAATATTTGACAGAAAATATGCCTGCTATTTAGCTTATACTCCCTTGTCACTTGCCACTCAATTGATTTTCCGGTATTAATTCCATATGCAAACCTATATGTAAAACAAATGATGGAAACCAAGATGTTTAGTGAGAACCAGTTTATGTACATTACTACTGTTGCCAGGGAAACAACTTTCTTTCTGTACATTCTGAATGGTAGCTGGGTCTCAGTCAAGGCATCTCATACTGTGAGATCCAGAAAAAATGATTAAAGTGGAACAAAAGAAAAATATGTTTCATAATTACAGGCAAAAGGGAGCATGTTGACGCAGAGAAGACAATAGGCACCATAGCACAAGGTACTTGGGGAAATTTATTTAGATCCATTTAATTTTGTGTGTATGAAATTCATACCAGTGCAGAGGGCACAACATGTGGAATGCACTATGCAAACCACATGCAAGCCTTGGATCTAAGTGGTGTACAATAAGGCTTTGTGAAGGGCCCATACTGGGCTACAATTCAACTTGTAGGAGAAAATGTAACAACAACAAGTCAAATTCCATTTTAATGAGATTTACATCTGTATTTGTCAAGCAGCAGTGGAATTGCTCCATATTTAGGCTAGTGTGAGAGGAGATTCAAGTCAAATATTTTGGGAGGTACTCTTGCTGTCCCTCCTGAGATTTCTTTAGGGATAAAACTGAGAAATAAAATGATTTCTTGGTTTACTTTTTTCTTAAATACATGGGGCCATAGTATCAGCTAATTTAAATCCATTACAACAGTGAATGCTGAAGATTTACACCAGCTAAGAGTTTGGCCCATGATCTGCTAATACATTGTGTGCCAAATTGTGCCTGAGCTATTAGCACAACCATGAAACTCTATTGACAATAAGGGGCTTGAATGGGTGTGAAGGAGAGCTGAATTTCCTTCTGTCTGTTCTGTTCTAGTCCCTGAATTTATCCAAGTAGTAACAACTACTACTGATTAAAAATAAATATATAAATTATTATTATTGAGTTGGCCAAGTTATCCATTACTGTTTGGTTAGTGAATTGCTTGTGAACCTGGGGTACTTGCCGGGGTTATGAAGGTTTCATTGCTACCTGCCCTTAATTTCAGGGAGATGAAATACAGGATTCAGAAATAAGACTGATTCACACTACCAGCCTCTGGCCATGCAAGCATTCCCACCCAGGTCTCTGCAGACATCACCCACTCTGTGCAAGTTCGACACTGAAATCTCTGAGCATTGTCTGCATGTCCAGCCCTTAGCTATGGGACAGTAACAGAAATTACCAGGTAAACTGTCCCAGAGGAACTGTGCACACACCATCTTGTTTGATTCAACTGATGTTCATTGCCAACAGAATATCACCACACTGTGATACCTTTATAGTGAAAATAATCATGATTTTATTATATAATGCTAGGATTTAAGAACCAGTGAATGAAGATAATGGGAATAGAAATGCTATATATACAATAAAAACATACAATGCAAATCTGGGTCGGTACTATCAATGGTTACTTTTCTTATTTAATATAGAAGATTTTATTGCAAGAATTAAGTCTTTTGCAGAAGTAGCTGGTTTTCAGTTGAATCAGGATCTAAGTATTCATGTACACTTCCTGCTCTTCAAAGGGTTTCCTCTGTGAATGTATAATAAAATGTATCCTTAAATTCTGTTTATATTCTTTTAAATTAATTCCCACCCTCTTCAGACAGAACAATCCCCTGTGGGGTAATCTCTTATCATTATCCACCATCTTGTTTTCTCTATATGCAGATTTGGCATTCATTGTGTTGGCCTACAAAGCATAATTTATGTAGTAGACAGCGAAACAGTTAAATCAACTGCCTTTGTTGGCCACAAAACCTGTTTGTCAACCATGCTTTAATTTAGACTTTAAAATTATGATTAGTGAATAGACACAACTTCTTTATCTGTACATACAGTACTCAATGGCTACGGCTGCATGGGCAGAGGTCACTGTCGACAGAAACCTTGGCAGTACCTCTGTCAACAGATTGTGTCTACACATAACAGTGGCTTGAAAGGGCAAGTTGCTCTGTCAACAGAGAGCAAGTGGGCTGCCCTGCCCTCTGTCGACAGAACAGCTGACCGGAAGCTCTGCAAACAGGGCTGCCCTGGGAAATGGAAGTACTCTATGTCAACAGAACTTTCTACACAGGAACTCTGTGGACAAAACACTGTTGACAGAGGCATTGTACCTGATCGAGGAGTGTTATAGCACTGCTGGCTGAACAGCTGAGCTTGTCACAAAGCTCTGAACAGAGCGCTTTAACCGTGCAGACAATCTCTGAGTTTTGTCGACAAAAGCCCAGTTTAGTTGACAGAGGCTGCCCTATTGTCTGCTGCTGAAATATTAAAGCAGTTGTGATGGTGATTTCTGAATTATTTCTATTTCAAAATAAATAGCATATACCATAGGTAGGTAATTCCCCAGAATGAGTTTCTGAAAGCACAAATGTTCTAGGAATACTGAAATGCTATAAATACCGGAACTATGTAATAGATTTTCACCAACAATAAATAATAAATAAGAATGTTGTTTGCCTACTGTCAACAGAACTCAGCACTTTTGTCAACAGTCTTATGACTCTTCCCCATGAGGCAGAACACCTTTCTTGACAGAATCTGCCATCAAAAAAGCCATGTGGAAGCTTCAGGGGGCCCCCTGTTGACAGGCAGGCCTTCTGAGTCACTGGACAGCACTATCTGCTCAGCTTCTGGTTGACCACCCTGTCAAGAGAGGGCCAGGCAGTCCAGCCACTCTCTGTTGATAGAGAGGATTGCTTTTCAATCCACTTTTGTGTGTGGACGTACTCTGTCGACAGAAGTTGCGTTGGAAGATTTCTTCCGGCAGTGAGTTCTGTTGACAGATTGCTGTAGTGAAGACATAGCTCATGTCAGCATTAAATGGAGCTCACTGAAGAAGGTAGTGATGATGCTGCAATCTGTGCTTTTCAGAAGCTGATCCAAGACAGATTAGAACATGTGAAAGAGACAACAGACTTGTACAAATCCCCTTGCAGTTTGTCATGCTGCCTAAAAAGAAAAAATGCATGCCTTGTTGGAGTTATAAAATGCAGAATCATTTTATTAATTGTATATTCAGATGTTGCTTCCATACATTTGCACCAAATGCCAGCTGCTGTTGAAAATTAATAAATACTTTGAAAAGAAGGATATAAGACCACATGGTTAAAGCTGATCATTGAAAAACAGAAACAAATTTTAGAATTTTTCCCCTCTATTTTCTAATCAACTCCACCAGATGCACTTGTGTGCTTTTTTAAATTATCCCTGTTCAGAATAGAACTTGAGCTCTCTTTGAACTTTAAAGGACATAAAAGATATAAGAAGCCACTTAATTTTATGCACATGCTTAAGTCCTATCATTTTACACAGCCAGAATTTCAAAGTATATATTTTTTCCATTAGAATTAGGTGCCTAACCTGATTAGATGTTTTTGCAAATAGCATTAGACACCTATCTGCATGCTTAGGTGCTTAAAAAAATCTGGCCCACGGCCCCTAAGGCAGCAACTGGGTAAATGATATAGGGAATAAGGACTGAATGCTCTGTCTGTTTTTTCTCTTCCTGTGAATGCCACTGATGTGTGTGCTTACCTGTTCTTTTGTACCTCCCACACTCCCTTTCTTTTTGTTTTTCTTTGTCTTCTATGTCTTACATTGACACATCTGTATATATCATCTTTCTTTTTTCCCTACCCAGAGCGTGTTATATTGTTTCTGTTATTTAAATAGGATTCAAGAAAGCCGATAGAAAAGACCAGGAGGACAAGTCCTGTATATGACTTGTACTAATGCTACTGAGCAGCAAGTAGTGGTCTCATTTGAAGCTGACATTGATGTCGCTCATGGATGGGGCTATTAAAATCGTTGTCTTTAGTATACAGGTGGAATAGATTTGGTAAGTGAACTATACGGTTAGGCTTCCTTCCACCAGCACCCTTCCCACCTGATTGGAACAAAGAGAAAAAATAATTAATTCAGGGGTCTGAAACATATGGGCCAGGGGCATCTGCAGCCTGAACAGTTGCACAATCCACCCCACAGAGACGCTTCTGAAAAATGTCCCCATGGCCCTGGGGATAGTCTGTACCCTTCCCCTGAGCCCAGATCCTTCTCTGCCTCTTTCCACCCCTGCTGTACGCATCCCCTCCCATTGCACTCTTTTCCTCAAGTCCCCTCCCCTGATGGATGAAGTCTCGGAGATTCCTGGGGACCTGGTGTGGGGTGGCAGCAGGGGGGAAGCAGAGAAATGAAGTAGCCTCTGCTCCACTGCCATCTCCCAAGCCAGCCTAGTAACTCCATTTCACTGTGGCTGTGGGAAGCGCAGTGTCCTAGCCCCTGGTGGCTTCACCAAATTATCCTATGAGTGGGATGGCTCTGCATACACTTCCCCAGGGCCACAAGGACATGCTGGAAGTAGTGCAGAGCTAGCAACTGGAAACCCCTCTTACCCAACTGCACTACTGGTAGTGGTACCAAGAACTGCCCAGGGGATGCATGGTGGGGCCTTGCATGGCCAGCAAGACATGTGTTCTGGGGGGAATGTGTGGAGCCCTTTTCCCCTCAACCCTTCTGCAGCTGTGCCATGCCAGGCCCCTTGGTAATCCTTGAAGCCACATCCCGAAGGGGAGGAGGTCTGAAGGAAGGGGTGTGATGAGGGGAGAGGGTGGAGCAGGGAAGGTAAGGATATGAACAGGCCCCTGCCAAGAGCCTCAGGGACTCATGAGCCAACAGCTTTGTGCAGACTGAACTGTGGAACTGTTCAGGCCTCAGGTTGTCCAGGGACCATGAGTTTGAGACCCTGGATCTAAATCTTCACAGAATGCAAACTACTCTTTTACATACTTTTCTTTATCTAATTCTTGACTTCCCCCACACTCCTTCTGCCCCTCTGCTCTCTGATTTGCTCACCTTGATAATAATTTTCCTGATTTGTCAACCTTGATTACTACTTTTGGTTCTCTGTGCCTTAAATATTGAGTCTGTTCTGGTATGGCTATGATCTGAAGAAGTGGGTCTGTCCCACGAAAGCTCATCACCTAATAAATTATTTTGTTAGCTTTTAAAGTGCTACTTGACTGCTTTTTGGTTTTGATAGTATATAGACTAGCACGCCTATCTCTCTGTTGCTAGTCAGTTTTGTGACGTGGAGGTTTCAATCCATTGATCTCCCCATGAAAACTGAGAAGCTAGACTGAATAGAGTTTTCAGAGAAACACAGAAGAGAACAGGTTATTATTTAATGAGGATCCATATTCTTAGGAAAATTTCATCAAACTGTGATTTATAAGAGGTTTAGGAGCATAAACTCAAAGACTGTGATGGGGTAGGAGACGTAGCATACTTTATCACATGTGAAATTTTTGGCTCAGCAAAAAAATCTACCAAAAAACAACACAGAAAATGCACGTGAAAAATATCTGTCAGAACTATTGAATGGAGGCAGACATGACAGTCATGAGAATTAGCAAGTGGAGGCATTTTAGAGTCACATTATGTAAACAATTCTTCCCTTGAGTGACAAGAATTAAGTTAAGCTCGGAGGAGTACAATCAGCATGGTCCCAGAAATGAATCAGGAACTGAATGAGGCCTCAGAGTCATGCTCCTTTCCTCTGGTGAGGGAGAAGTAAATTGCCATTACTCATTCAGTGAAGTGACTAATTGCCACTCATTCTTCACCCCAGCAAACTCATTGGGTTGATGAATAAGGGGGTGGATGAACGAGGAAAACTGAACTAATAAGCCCAGACTCTGAGCACAAGCCTGACATCCCAATGTGATCAGTGAAATGAGGGGTGGTGCCCTTACATCATTTTCCTCCCCTGAGTGGCTAAGGGAAGTTGTGATAATCAATTGTAATGACAACATTGTTTGTAATAGATACAATCTAAGCAAACAGTAGCAGTTTAAAAATACTAACTGGGATCTCAATACAACCCAACTATATATTGTAAATTAGCTCGTTCATAGCGAAGAAGCTCACACCCTTTGTCCTTATTATAGGAATTCTCCCTGAAGTTCAAGTGATATTTCTTTTAATTTAACTGGGAATGACATTTTCTACCATTTTTAAATAAAAAAGCACATACAGCTTGACAGTTGTCATTAAATTTTCAGCATGAAGCACAATATATGCACACTGCACACACACATGCATGTACACACACAAAACCCAGCTAAAATGTTAATGTTGAGAATTAGAATTGGTATTGCAAACTGACTCCAGGTTCCCTGAATAGCAACAGATGAGGAAGCCTTGCGTATCATGGCTAATGCAGTTAACTTCAACAACCAGTTCTTGTGATTGATTTTCACAGTCGTGGGTTGACAAGTACATATTTTGATTGTGATCTTCTACATGAGATTCCATAAGCTATTACTCAGCAAAGAAAGGCACAATGGGAAAAGAAATTCAAATACTGCCCAATGCTAATGTAAATTGTTCATAACAGAAATGCTGATCAGCAAAGAAACATACTGATGTAATATCTTTCTGAAAGCATATTGATTCCTCAGTACATTAATTCCTCATAGTAAAGAATTATTGTCAAGGTATAAGCCATAGGTCAAAATATGTTATATTTGCATAGTGGTTATTTATGGGTTCTGTTATTTGTGGGGGAAGTTGTCTTCTTTGACACAGACACTTCTTGTTTCATTGTCTTTAGGGTGCAATTAATTCAAACTGATTTAAGTACTCTCATTTTTTCTGTGAATATTATCTACAATAAACTGATCACAGCTGGAATTTACAAGGATCATTACATAAACTATTTGTATTATATATACAAAAGAAATTAATGTATAATATGACATCAGAATTTTGGAGGCTGCATCTAAAAGATGTTTGTATCTTAGAGTAATAGTACCAAGGGCTTGTTTATAAGTTCTGAGGGAATCCCCTGAATCTGCTTTTAAACCAATACAATTATATATATTTTAAAGACAGTGTTAACATACTTATTTTGATTAAATCTGTTCCTATTTAAGATAAACCTATATACATCACTCAGATCAAGTTACAGCTATCTTATGGAGTTTAAAATGTGGGGAGCTCTACAGAATTAAATGTATTTATAGTAGAAAAACAGGAGTGTGGTTCTGTGGAAAATTTCATTTTTTTTGCAAAAATTCAAGGACTGAAAATTTAGTATTTGGAAATACTGCTTCTGAAGCTTATGGCCCTGTTCTCCTCTATAAGCCAGGAGCTGGGTCATACTGCACTTTACACGATACATCATAGTCACCTCTCTTGGTCTATTCTGAGAGTTCCTGGCCACATGCATCATGGGTAATGTAGACGGGGAAGTCTGCCTCTTTAGGGAAGAATGGTAACAGGAGGCAACTGTGCTATGTTTTCCATGAGGCACAGCATCAGCATATCAAAACCAAGTATTTTGTTTTTCAGGGGTTCATTTTTTACAACCAAAATTTGAAAAATTCCATGAAAAACAGAGTTTACACAGAAAATAGTGAAACCAAAGTTTTTGTCATAAAACAGATTTGACAGAAAATTTTTAGCCATTTTAACTAATTTTTAACTATTTATATCTTTGATTGTTTGTATATATAAAACTTGTAATCCTGATCAGGAGAGTGTGTTAGTAAGCTAAGCACATTATTAAATGAATTACTGACTAGGGATGCTTTCCTGAATTGGGGCCCAAGTTATATATAGAGAGAGATATTTTGGGTAAACTATTTCATATTATGCTCTAATCTTTGTTACTGGATTCAAAATTAAATTTACTTTACTTGGGCAGAGTTTAGTACTCCTCTAAGGCTTTTAAGATACACACTGCTGGTGGGATTATATCACTAGAGGGACACAGGAAGAGGACTCTTCTTGTCTCCTGGTTGGTGGACTGATTAAGGCAAGGCTATATCATGTGACCTAGGCATGAGGATTATGAGCACCATCCCTCCGGAAGAGAGGGAAGTATCTGGATTTAAAGTCATGAATAGATTCAACTCTACCTAAATTAATCCTTTGGCAGTCTTTCTGGGTACTAAATTTTATGGGATAGAGTTTGTTCCTTTTTGTTATATCCTGGTATAAATTTAATTTTAATGTATAGTAATTCTAAAAAACTGTAAGTTTCACAGGAACTGGAGTTTCTGTTGTGGAAGGTAGGATCCCAAAGCTGTTGGATCTAATCATCTCATTGGTTTATAACCTCTCAGAGATTGTTTGCGTAAGAATATTATAAAAATATGGTTGTATTTCTGCAGGTTTTCTGAATCATTGCCAACACATAAGAGGTTTTCGTTCAAACCCACCACCCTATTGTTCTCATTATTTTGCTTCTTTGGAGACATAATTTAAGCAACAAAGCCCCAGGGAAAATTGTATTTGTGAGGATTGTCTTCACAGGTTGGCTTTTTCTATGACCTCTCTCTGAAACACTTATCTCCGATAGATATTCAATCTTTATGAATGAACAAAGCTTTGAAGTTGAAATCTATCTGACGGCAATTTCAGACAGTCCAGTTGTCTGACAGGATATCTCAGGATTAAGGGAAGGTAAAATTGTCAGAACTACTGGATGTGCTAAATCATGATCAAAATAGTTCTTTACAATATTTTTTTCCATTGCAAACAATATGCATTTTGCAACTGCTGCATATAACATTCTCTGGACAGAAGAAATATATAAAATGAATAGGTTTGATTGTTTTATTCTGCAATTGTTTTTGTTTTGGCTTTTGTTTTTAAATTTGCTAATTGACAAAAATAGGATAGTAGTTAAATCTGATTTTCATAGGTTTTTTGCTGAGCATCCTTTCAATATAATAATTGCAATCCTATCATTCTGATTTATATTGTTCTATAATTTCAGCAATCGATAACAGAATAAAGATAACAGGATTGTTATTTTTTGTAAATGTATACTAATTATGTCCCATTGTTAGAATTTTGTAAAGTTCTATTCTAGTATTTATTTTAAATATAGCCAGTCAATATCAGTCAGCAAACTCTTGAGTAGAAGATGGAAGGAGAAGAGTCTACAATTGACCAGAAACATGAGACAGGAATAAATTACTGTGAAATTGATTCAAAAAGACATTATCTACCTAGAAAATCCAAACTAGTGGAGCTGTCTAGATGAAGTGATTTTAATTGTTTAATAATGTAAACACTATGAAAAATACATCACATTTCAGAATTAAGTTCAATTTAAGTATAATGAGTGTTAGTTCCTTCTCACTCACATTTGTTTTATCCTACTCTAACTCCCTTGGCTCCAAGGGAAATTACTCTTGATTTACCTAGAAGTAAATAAGAGTATAATAAAGCCCATTGTATTATATCTATTAAATTATGTGATGTTTATGATCTGCTGTATAATAATTTCAGATTATTTAAGAAGTAAGAACATGGAGTGTTATTTTGTGAAGATCGTTATCTTTAAAATAGCGTGTGTAAGTGATGATTCCTAATACAGTAAACCCTTGAAATGCATGATTTTGAGTTGTGCTTAACTCGCCTAACTTGCGCACAACTCAAGGTCCTGCTCCACCCCACTCCCCTTCCCTGACTCAATGCCCCACAGCCCAGCACAGCCTCACTCACCTTCCCCCCACTGCTGCCCCTGCAGCCCTAACTCATCGCAGGCTTAACCCCCCTGCCCTCTCTCATGGCTAGGGTGACTATATCTCCCTATCCCATATTTGCGACAGGGAGATATGTGGGAGAGGGGCAGCTCCTCCTGGTTGCACCAAGCCCTGGGGAGCTGGCACCACCTCCTCAGCCCTGGGGAAGTGGCAGCCACAGGTGCTCTTGGTCCCGGAGCCTGGGGATGCGGTAGCCTTGGGTGATCCACTGAGGAAAAAGCCACCCCCAAAGTACATGAAATTCAGGGTACACAAGGTCACATGGGCTACGTCTACACGTGAAGCCTACATCGAAATAGCTTATTTCGATGTAGCAACATCGAAATAGGCTATTTCGATGAATAACGTCTACACGTCCTCCAGGGCTGACAACGTCGATGTTCAACTTCGACGTTGCGCGGCACCACATCGAAATAGGCGCTGCGAGGGAACGTCTACATGCCAAAGTAGCACATATCGAAATAAGGGTGCCAGGCACAGCTGCAGACAGGGTCACAGGGCGGACTCAACAGCAAGCCGCTCCCTTAAAGGGCCCCTCCCAGACACTAAACAACACAAGGTACACAGAGCTGACAACTGGTTGCAGATCCTGTGCCCTGGGCTAAGGGCTGCTGCCCACGCTGACCATAGAGCCCCGCAGGGGCTCGAGAGAGAGCGTCTCTCAACCCCTCAGCTGATGGTTGCCACGGCGGACCCCGCTATTTCGAAGTTGCGGGATGCGCAACGACTACACGGTCCCTACTTCGAGGTTGAACGTCGAAGTAGGGTGCTATTCCTATCCCCTCATGGGGTTAGCGACTTCGACGTCTCGCCGCCTAACGTCGAAGTTAACTTCGAAATAGCGCCCGGCACGTGTAGCCGTGACGGGCGCTATTTCGAAGTTAGTGCCGCTACTTCGAAGTAGCGTGCACGTGTAGACATGGCTATGGAATGCAACCCTTGCATAAATCGAGGGTCTACAGTATACTAAGATTTGCTGAAGCACTTTAAAATTAATGGGCAGATCATCAATTGGTGTAAATTAGCACAAGTCCACCGATTCCAATGTACTTCTCTAATTTACGCTAGCTGAGGATATGGCCTTTAAGATGTACAGCCAAGGTTCTTCTAAGTGTGACCCCAAGGCACTGAGACCACTGACAAGGCAGAGTGATGTCTTTGCCTAACAGCCTTAGGTAAGAGCCAGCTGGGCCCATGTATGTCTTACAGGCCATGTTCTTAGCTAGTGTAAATTAAAGCAGTACCATTGGAATCAGTAAACCTACAGCTAAGGCTGTAGAGAAGAGACTTCACCTTCTGTTGTCAGTGCTCAAAGTGCCTCTGGGATTACATAAACCTCCAACCTGAAAATCTGGGTGAAAATCCCTTTCTACTAAGATCTCAGAACCAGGCATATGCACCATTTAAAATCTAATTTCAGCCCTCAAAATAATGTTTACATGGGTTTTAAATCATGTAAGCTTTGAGTTGGCCCTCAGTACTGACAGGACTTTTTCCCCTAAATTTTAAATAGCATTTCCTAATGTGTTATGAGACTCCTATATGGCTGATACTAAGGGACAGGTTTTCAAAAACAGTATCAACATGATGCCTCATAGTTATGGGACTCTGAATTGGCATAATGGCAGTTCTGTAAGCCATCACAGAAGATATAATTCAGCAAGGGAGTGGTGCCCAAGCATAATTTTTCACCTCTGGGCCCTGCTTGAGTGGAGGTGCACATTAGCTGCTGGAAGTGGGCCCCATCCTCCCTGACTGAATTGACCTTGTCAAACCTGGCCTTCCTCTTGATTGGGACCCCCTCCTTTTCATGACCCTGTATAATTAGACTGTCGGGAGTCTCCACTGTATTGCATCTGATGTGGTGGGTCTCTGCCCATGAAAAGTTATGCTCCAAAATATCTGTTAGTCTATAAGGTGCCACGGGACTTCTTGTTTGTTAGGTTTTTTTTTTGTGGATATAGACTAACACAGCTATCCCTCTAATATTTCTCACTGAAAGCTGTTGGGGACTATGCCAAGTGTCAAGGTTGTTTTAAATGTAATGGCAATACACACCTCCTAGGACTGGAAGGGACCTCAGGAGGTCATTTGGTTCAGTCCCCTACGCTCTTGGGAGGACCAAGCACCATCCCTGACATCTATGTGCCCAAATCCCTAAATGGCCTCCTCAGGAATTGAACTCACAACCCTGGGTTTAGCAGGCCAATGCTCAAACCACTGAGTGTTTTGTTTTAAGAGAGTTAAGCCCCAACATTTCTCAAAAATGTATTTTAAAGTACATACAAGCCGGGTACTTTCAATTATTTTGGTAATTTATTTCAAAATACCAGTCAGAGAGAATGTTTCTAACAATATAGACAACAAAAAAGATTCATTTTTTCAACAAATAGATTCCTCATTAGGCATATTAATACAGACCTTTGGGTAACAGCACATTTAAATGACAATAGAGATTTTCAAGCACTCCTCAGAAGCAGCACAAAGGCTCAGGGGAATCAGGAATAACAGGAAAAGGAAAAGGAAATCATTTCTGGGAGTGAACCTGGGAGGTTGTGTGGTGTTGGAGGGAGGCACATGGATTTTTTTTTGAGGGTGGGGGAGGAGGGAGGGATTGTTAGGGTGTTGGAGAGCATACCTATGCAGATCTTGGGTGACCCTTTCAGTCACGCATGTCTGATCTAGTCCCCATATGTCCCTGCACCCTCACTCTGCCATTCGTCCTCCCGACATCCACATATATTCCTGAATTCCCTTGTATCCCTGTGTCCCACTCCCATTCCCACATGTCTCTGCACTCTCCTTGTCATCTCCATGCGTCCATGCCCTACTACTCAGGCTCCCCCTTTCCCCACGCAGCGCTGCATCCCACTGCATATGACTCCCATTCAGTCCCTGTCCCAGGCTGTCCCTCCCACTAGCCCTTCTGAGCCTCAGTCTACATAATATCCTTCCCTCCAACCCCATCACCCAGCAGCCCTCTGTGTCCTGCTGTGTGTGTCCCCATCCCATATCACATGCTTCCTCACCTGGACCTTTAGATGGGACATGTGAAGAGTATAGCCTCTTCTCCTTTCTTTTGCATCTCCCTGGCTGGCTACTCTCACTGCCATCTGTTCTGGTGTCATAATTACCCTGTTGGGTGAAAGGCATAACTGCAATAGTCTCTCCAACAGACTGAGAAAAAAATCTGCAGTGGACGTGAATTCTATATGTGTGAAGTGGTAAAGAATTCCCCCAGGAGTAAGGGTGTTAGTGGCTCCAAAACTTTTAAGAGTTGCTTGTACACATTAATGCTGAGTCCATGGGCCATTATCGAGGAGGAGTTTTGTTGAAAAACTGGTAGCCTGATATGCCTATGGAATTTTCCGAAATACAGCTGGTGTGTTATAATTGCTTTGGTAAATATCACATTGATCAGGTAAAGGATATTATTACTGTCAAATTTTCCTCCTGACATGCATTGTCCTATAACCCAAAATAATATTTGATTTTCAATTTTATGAGTAATACAATACTATCTGCATTTTGAACTACAAGGTAGCAGCAAATATTATAATTCCTTTTTATTTACAGATGATGTAGGTAATAGGTACTTCAGGTTTAGTAAAGTGCATGATTGCTTTTCAAACTGAGCATTTCTTCATAATAATACATTATAAATAAATTGTTGTGCTATAAAACATCATCATGCTTTCACAAACCTTCAAAGTCCTTAAAAGCACTCACTCTTATTTGGTTTTAAAAACTAGCTATTAATATTTACATTTGTGTCTGTGCACAAATACATAAAATCTTTGTAAAAGCAAGAGGCTTAAGTGCCTGCCCTTCCATTCACCAGGTCAAAAAGAAATTTTAGATCTGTCTCAGAGGATTTCTTGATTTTACAAATATGAAACTAGGATACTAAAATGAAAAAGAAGCAAATTCAATAATAATAATAATAATAAAAATTCTAGCAAGGGCCAGTGCTCAACTTGATGGCTCCAGAGAATGGAAAGAGATTATGTTAAAGCATAAATGGAGCTTTAA
Organism: Carettochelys insculpta; assembly: GCF_033958435.1. NCBI lineage: Eukaryota > Metazoa > Chordata > Testudines > Carettochelyidae > Carettochelys > Carettochelys insculpta. Next base: position 98,279,336 of record NC_134141.1, read on the forward strand.
CATTTTTAAATCCAGAAGGTCTAATCTAATCTAATCTAATCCTTTTCAATCCAATTTTTTTAATGCAGCCTAGACATCAGATTAAAGCTTTTGCTTTGCTTTTTTTTAGGCCATTACAAACAGAATCAGCATCTGTGCACTATCCCCCGTGCTCAACATTTCAAAAGGGGAGTTTTAGATTAAAGAAAAATATGGTTACAAAAATAGAAGGAATGTTGCAACTTGGATATCGAAGTCTCAATTCCAGCCACTAAAATGAAACAAAATATAATTCCTTATTTTAAACATACATTTCATATTTTAAAATAATGAAATTGAAGGAAAGGATTCTGTTGATGGGCATAAAGCTTATTGGGTCACACAGTACACTATATAAAGGTTGAGAAGCAGAAGAATTTCCATGCAGTGCTACATTTTCCAACAGATCAATATGTGAGTAATTCAGCAAATCTCTAAAAACTCAGCTGATTTAATTATAGGGCTCAAGCCAATGAAACTTATTTCTTTACTCTTGCAATAAGCAAGTAAAAATTGGTTGTCTTGTTTGATATAAAATTGTGAAATGGATTTCACAATAATACTTGAATCTAAAATGATCTTTCAAAACAGCACGCACAGGGTTATTGCACTCCAGAGCAGGACTGTCCCCACCGATGTGCCAAACACACAGCTGCATGGGGCACCTGATGGAGCCTGGACATCTAAACTACAATTCTGTAGCCCTGTGAGCTTGTCAGCTTACTGAGGCTCAGAATCTCAGTGCCAGGAGTTTTTAACATACACAGAGGTGCTTTTGAATATTATTCCTAAATTCTTAAGTGCAATTTTCAACATGTTAGGAGGCACTTAGTTAATCATTCTCCTCTTCGGTCTTATTTTGATACTAGTCTGGACTTGCCACTTGATGGCTACATACATCTCTGAATTGAATCAGGATCAGTTTCCACAGCATGTCTCTGCACCACAGCCACCCTTGTGCTGGGGATAACCAAACAATTGATCAAAAAGTGCCATACAAGAAAAACAAGTAGTGCTATGATTGGAAGAGAGGGCAGAGAGAAGCTGTCCTCAAGTACAGCAGGCCAGATCCTGCTTACATTCACGCAGGTAAATGACAACAAGTGATGATGAACAATATTTAGGCTGTTGTTTGCCCATTTGCTACAAAAGGAAGAAGAGAAGTTTCCAATTCTCTCCAGATAGCCTGAAGTTTTCTGACATTTTTGTTCCAAGCCAACTTTTTTGGTTATCGATGTGAAGTGCAATTTGGATAGATAAAATCCCCAAATCATGTTCATTCTGTTATTCCACGAGAGACCATCTTCTGTTGTCCAAAAAGAAGGGAGTGTTCTTGCATGAGAGGCCAAAGAAACAGTCGATATGCCACTGTGGAAGCTTCAGAATACTCAGGGGTTCTCATGCTGATTGTGTTGCACATGGGGCAGCTGAATCAAACTGCTCTGTTAAATTCGCACATACTTCACCCCAAAATATGTGTACCTTTATGCATCCCCACAATGAATGCCCTTAATGCTTGGGTGTCCTATCTAGATTGTTCAGTGACAAATTAGGAAAGCAAAGGGCCTTCAGGATTGAAGGTTATGGCTGATTTTCTCAGGTTGGTAGCCAGCACTGACACTATGCTGCTCTTCTGGGGGTGTTGTTTTGATGGATGGTACCAAGTGACAGCACAGAGAAAGCAACAGAGGTTGCAGCTGTAACAAAAGTGGTATCCAAATCCTATGAGAGTCCAACTTTTTGGAGTTGCTTTTTGAAGAGGCCCTTTATGCTTTTGCTTTTTTTTTCTTATGAAGTGTTAGCTTGAGACTGAGATCACAAACAGACACATGAAAAGAAAATGTGAGAAAACCTTGACTACCAAGGTTGCACTGATAGTTGGTTGCTGCCTGTTGATAAAAATATCACAAACTTTGAGTCACGGCTTGAGATGGTGCGAAAAAAAAAAAAAAAAAAAGAAAAACAGTGGTATTGCTCCTGCCTCTGAAGTGGGGCCCTGAGTAACAAAACCAGTCTTCATAGAATCATAGGGCTGGAAGGGACCTCAGGAGGTCATCTAGTCCAGCCCCCTGCTTCATCCCAGCCAGGACCTTGTCAAGACAGGACTTAAAAACCTTGAGGCGTGGAGAATCCACCACCTGTCTAGGCAATACATTCTAGTGCTTCACCATCCTCCTGGTAAACTAGTTTTTCCTAATATCTAAACTACATCTCTCCCTCTCTGAGACCATTGCTCCTTGTTCTGCTATCTGACACCACTGAGAACAGTTTCTCATCATCCTCTTTAGAGTTCCACTTCAGGAAGTTGAAGGCTGCTATTAAATCACCCCTTAGTCTTCTCTTCTGTAAACGAAACAAACCCAAATCCCTCATCCTCTCCTCATAGGTAATGCGCTCCAGCCCCTTAATCATTTTTGTTGCCCTCCAGTGAACCTGTTCCAGCACATCCACATCCTTTTTATACTGGGCAGCCCAAAACAGGACATGGTATTCCAGATGTAGCCTCACCAGTGCCAAATAGAGGAGAACAACCACTTCTCTAGATCTGCTTGCAATGCTCCTCCTAATGCATCCTAATGTGCCATTAGCCTTCTTGGCTACAAGGGTACACAGTTTACCCATATCTAGCCTTTCATCCACCATAACCCCTAGGTCCCTTTCCGCTGTACTGCTACTTAGCCAGTCTGTCCCCAGACTGTAACTATGCTTGGGATTTTTCCATCCCAAGTGCAGGACTCTACACTTCTCCTTGTTGAACCGCATCAGATTTCTTTTGGCCCCCAATCCTCCAATTTATTCAGGTCACTCTGGATCCTATCTCTACCTTCCAATGAAGCTATCTGTTGTCTGAAAACTTGCTGAGGGTGCAATCCAGTCCCTCCTCCAGGTCATTAATAAAGATGTTGAACAATACCGGCCCAAGAACTGAGCCTTGGGGCCTCCGCTCGAAACCAATTGCCATTCAGATAATGAGCCATTGACCACTACCCATTGGGCCCAACTGTCAAGCCATCTTTCTTTCCATCTTATAGTCTATGGATCCAATCCATACTTCTTTAACTTATGGGCAAGAATGTTGTCCTGTTCTATTGCTTAGGGAGGAGCAGATTTGGCAGGGTGGGGGAGCTCCTGCCTGACAGAACCCTATGCACCAGCATGAAGCTGGTAGGATACAGGTTGAAGCAGGACGTGTGTGCATTTGGGAAGTTCAGAATCAGAAGACTGGATGCTACGCAGCTCCTTCAGTCTTCACCCCTGCATTTAAGGGACCACACACACTAACTACCCCAACAAACCTCTTGCAGTAGCCTCTGAAAAGTCACTCAGTAATTACTTCATGGTCCACAAGAAATGATTTCTCCTTCATTCCTTCCTTGCCTCACACATTTGCCCGGCACCTGTTCCAGCTGCTTGAACTAGGACTCTAAACACGCCTAGGTAAAACTTTGCAAAACAACTTACAAAATATAAATTCTTTGTTGGGACACTGTTTTCAATATTTGTCTTTTGTTTATGATTGATTTACTTTTGAGAAATTGTGGATATTAGTAACAAGTGACTATCATGTCCCCCATCTTACAGCTGAGGACACCGAGGCAAACAAAAGTTAAGGGCTGTGTTGTGCTTTTTGTATGTATAAGTATTTACATACATTGTTATCCAAGAGGCCTAATTTTTGAAATTACAAAAGGAGGACATTTTTACAGGGAATTATTGATCTAGTTAGAGACCCACAGAAATGTAGAGTTGGAAGGCATATACAGAGGTCATTAAACCCAACCTCATGTACTGAGGAAGGACCTCTATACTGGGACCAATTACAGAGCTCAACTCCCTTTTATAGTTTGAAAGCTTTTCCAAATATCTAACCTAAACCTCCCTTGCTGCAGATTAAGCCTATTACATCTTGTCCTTCCGTCAGTGCACATGGAAAACACTTGATCTCACCGCCACTTTTATTAGAGTGCCTAACGTGTTTGAAGGCATTTATCAGATCTTTCCTCAGTGTGATTTTCTCAGGACTAAATATGCTCAGATTTTTTTACCTTTTCTTTGTACATCAGGTTTTCCACACCTTTTATCGGTTGTGTTGCTTTCCTCTGGACTCTCTACAATTCATAAACATATTTCCTATAGTGCGTGGCCCAGAATTCTTCACCTGAGGCCTCACCAGTGCTGACTAGAGGAAGACAACTACCTGCCATGACTTAGATACAACACTCCTGTTAATATACCCTACAATATTAGCCTTTTTCAAAGCTGCACCACATTTTTGCTTCATATTCCATTTATGATCCAGCATGAGCCTTGGAACTTTTTCAGCAGTACAATCACCTACCTATTCATTATATTTATTATCAGTTTTTATTAATCAATAATATTAATTAATATTGATGTTAATTAATTCACTTATTGATAACTTATACCTATTAATTAACTATTATTTCCCCATTTTATAATCATGCATTTAATTTCACCTACCTAAGTTTAGTTATTGGCACTTGTGTAGTGAATTTCTAGTTGACATGAGCTGTAATCAAATCTTCGGCTGCCATAAATTGGTGTAATCCTAGAAATATTCTCTTTATCACTGATTTATAGTATGATTTGGGGCAAATCTCTTACCTTTTCCATGTGTGAAAGAAAATAGCAAACTGCAGGAAACAGCTGGAGGTAAGGGAGCTGGTGAGGAGGAGCAATGTAAAGTGAACCTATGCTGTTAGCTTTTCTGTTGAGTTATTGCAAACACTGGCAACAGTGCAAAATAGGTAAACAGTCACAAACAAAGAGTAACTATTACTGGAATGAAATCACACTGGAAGGAGATCTCAAATGGGGTTCCATAGAAATCTGTTCTGGGTTCAATGTTGTCTTTCTTAATGACCTAGATGAAGGAATAGAGAGAATAGTGATCGAGTCTGCAGATGATCCAAAGCTAGGGAATTTGCTTGCTCTTTGAAGGAGACATAAAACTCAGGGGAATCTTGATAAATTGGAGAGATGGACTATGGAAAACAAAATGAAATGCAAGAAATATAAATAAAACAAATAAAATAAATGCACAAATACAGAAAGGATGATAATTGGTTTGGCAGTAGCAGCACAGCAGAAAAGGATATGGGAGTAATGATGGATCACAACCTCAACATTGCTATGCTGTCCAAAAAAAAAAATGGTGTGGGGGAAATGTAATTTTAGGTTGCGTTGACAGAGACATGGCATGCAAGTCACAGCAGGTAATAGAACTGTTCTACTCAGTGCTGGTAAAGTTTAAGCTGTGTCCACTTTTGGTCACCGATGTATAGAAGGGGTGAAAAGAGACTGGAAAGAATCCAGAGGCAAGGAACAAAGATGATCAAAAGGATGGAAGGCAAGCCATATGAGGAAAGGCTGAAGGAACAGGGTATGTTTGGACTGGAAAGGAAGAGTTTGTGAGGGGACATCATAACAGTCTTCAAGTATGTGAAAAGGTGCCATAAAAAGGTGGAGAAAAATTGCTCTCCCACCACAGTGCACAGGACAAGTGGCAATGGGATCAATTAACATAGCAGATTTAGATTTAATCTCAGGAAAAAACTTCCCAACTGTAGGAACAGAAGGACAATGGTACTGGCTGACTGATTGCTAAAGCTCCTTCTTGGGGGTGGGGGTGGGGTTCCAAAGAAGGCTGAATACTCACGGATGGCATAGACACAACAAATCCTGTATATCGGCAGAGTATTAGACAAGCTGACCTTTGCGGTTCCTTCTAATCCTATGATGTTATGTGTCTGGTGTATAGAATGCACTCACTGGAGCTGCATCAACTTAAAACTGGAGAAACACAAAGGTGAATTAGGTTCTGAGCTTTACTTCTGAGCAATTCTCTAAAACAATTACACATAAGATCAAAAACCTTATAGTTCACATGTAAAAAAAACCCAAAAGAACAACTACAACAACAACAAAAACCAGTTCAGCCAGATGTGAAGAACCCCTGTGCACAGGCAGAGCTCTGAATTGGAGAGAAGGACGAAGCTGGCACTAGTGCTGACTTGAGTTAAGAACTGACTAACTAATAACATTAATAACATTTTATAATCATTTTGACCCTTAGGCTCAGCTAATAAAAATCAGCAGATGTCAGCTTCAGAAAAGCTCTGCCAATTCACACTAGTTGAAGAAGTGGACTGTTTAGGTACCTTACCCCAGCCAAAGAATTTACGGTGACACACATTTTGGAACATGGAATAAAAGTTGAGCAGGAATTGGTAATGGTGGCAACTCGTCCCCTTCACAGATTAATCCTTGTTGAATATGGGTTGACTCTATAATTATCCTAATATCTCGGGACCAATTCTCTGCCACCCTGCACACTGTGAAATAATTGTCACCTGTGTTTAAACCTGTATCTCACTCTTTTTACTGGTACATATGACAGCACACAAAAAAGGACAGTAGAAAATCAGGAGATACATTTTTTAGAATGCTCAGTGTTCTCCTCATTTGACTTTTTCACACATGGAAATATTTTGGAGAGGTGCTATGGGTCAGAGCCTCAGCAGGTGTAAATAGGCAGAATGGCACTGTCTGCAGTGGAGCTGTGTTGATTTATACCTGCCAAGAATCTGGCTACATATAACACTTCATATTACACATGAAACCAAACCCTGCCTTGACCTGAGATGTGCATGTGTGTGCGTGTGTGCATATGTCTTTATTTAGATGACAGGATTCGTCTCAAGACACTGCCACCCCATCAGTTGTTGCTGTTTCTTGGAGTAGGAGCACTGTATACTCCTGATCTTCTACTAGCAAGTACTTGCTGAGGGCAGCATGTGTGTTTCCAGCTGGGTGACTATCCATATGCCGTCTTTCTTACAACACCACACCTATAGGCCATGGTCCGTGCTGCATGGATAGAACTGCCAGCAGATTCTTAAAGGAAGACAGATTAATGGTGCTTGTCCTCATCCTGGATTGTGTCCAACACTTTCCCAATCATCTCCTGCACCCCCATGCAGAGCAGTGCAGCCAAGTGCATGATTTAACCCTTAAAATTAAACAAGTAAGGAAAGAGAAAATGCACCAGTTGATCCAAGGAGAACCTGAGAGTTTTTACTTTACTGCTTTCCTCTTTGATAGCCCTTTTCCCTCTGACTTTCTGTCAACATTGGTATTGCTTCTCCTTCCCACCTCCCACACATATTGATTATCTCTCAAGCTGATGCCCTCTGCTCTCCTCTAACTTGCTGCTGTATCTAGCTGTGTGAATAACACTTGCACATTCTTAGTTACTTTTGTTTGTACACAACGGGATAAATTTAACCTTGGTGCATTTTGTTTGAGGGATAAGTTTGTTACATTGCTTTAACTTTGCTCTTTCAGGTCAAAAGTTTTTAGACCAAAAAGAGAGAACAGGACCCATCTGATATAAAACTAAATATTTATATTTGTAGGGATTGATCATGAACATAGAGAAGGACATCAAACCTCTGATCAAAACTCAGCTTTGTACCTCAGGTGAATACATGACTTAGTTTTCTTCCACTCTCACTTCTTATCCATTCCTTAATTTCTGCTTTTTATTCCTGGTTGAGGTAAATATATACCATGCTTACTACTATCTTATGCGAAATGTTTAAAAATCTTCCACATTTGTGGACCCTGTTTGTAACAAACAGCTCTTTAGATGATGTTTTTCAAAGTCTATTGTGTGTCCCAACTGCTTTTGTTTTTTCATGGCAATATGGAGCTCACTGCTATGACAGTGCTTTTATAATGTGAGCTATGAAGGACCCATTTAGGACACTAACCCCTTTACATAAATTTCATCCGTATCCAACGATGAAACTTAAAACTCGAAATGATTAATAGGAAAACCGCAAGAGAAGAGGTTACAAAAATCACCAAAAGCAAAAATAGACCTTTAAATGATCTAAATATGGATTTTTTCCCAAGACCATTTTTGACTTTTCTTCAAAAACAAAAGCAAAAACAAAAACAAAAAAAAAGCAAGCTTTGGTCTGAAAACAGATTTTCAAAAGTTTCTAGCTGAAAAAATTTGCATTTTGGTTTTCAAACAAAAATTTAAAAATTTTTAGGAAAGCATTTTCAACAAAGAGTTATTTAAAAGTCAAATCAAATCAATTCAAATCAAATCAAATCACAAGCCATTTTTGTCTGGATCTGTTTAATATTGAGGGTCAGATCCTGCCACCTGTACAGTAGAACTGTGGATATGCACACTCGAGTTGCGTGTATCTCAGGTTAATGTGACTTCTAAGTGGTGGGGAGCTGACACCTGGCTCTGGGCTGTCCACCACTCAGGAGTGCCAGGAAACTAACCAGCACCGTCACTGGTCAGTTTCCTGGCTCTTCGGCATGGTGGGCACTGCTGCTCTGGTCAGTTTCTCAGCTCCTGTCAGGTGCAGCAGGTTTCCCCATTCTTGGCTGCCACCCCTGACAGGAAACTGTCAGCTGCAGTGAGAGTCAGTTTGAGAGGTAATCAATCTGTGTGGGAGGTGAGAAGGAGAAGCAACACCAATGTTGACAGAAAGTCAGAGGGAAGAGGGCGATCAAAGAGGAAAACAGTAAAATAAAACTTCTCAAGTTCTCCTTGGATCAATTGGTGCATTTTCTCTTTCCTTACTTATTTAATTTTTAAGGGTTAAATCATGTAGTTGGTTGCATTCATGTGTGGGGGTGTGGGAGGATGGGGAATGATTGGGAAAGTGTTGGACACAATCCAGGATGAGGAGAAGCACCATCAACCTGTCTTGCTTTAAGAATCTGCTGGCAGTTCTATCCACGCAGCACAGATCATAGCCTACAGGTGTGGTGTTGTAAGAAAGGATGGCATATGGATAGTCACCCAGCTGGAAACACATATGCTGCCCTCAGCAAGAACTTGCTCCTACTGCAAGAAACAGTAACAACTGATGAGGTGGCAGTGTCTTGAGATGACCTCTGTCATCTAATAAAGATATAAGCACAACCCCAAACACATGCAGACATGTACATCTCAGGTCAAGGCAGGGTTTGGCTTCATGTATCGTATGAAGTGATATCTATATCCAGTTTCCACCCAGCAGTTTCCCAGCTCCTGTCAGGGGCACAGCCTACCTGCTCCTGTCAGGGGCAGCGAGTGTCAGGATCTTGGCTGCCCCTGCCACTCGCAGGAGTCGGGAAACTGACCAGCACTGCTGAGCTGGTCAGTTTCCTGGCTCCTTGAGTTCTGTGAAAATTGACTTATGTGGTGTTGCACCAGAACACAACCTCTGAATAAGTTGGGGGGTCTACTGTACTCTGATAACGCCTGATTTTACTTCCATTGAATTTAATGGGAGCATCTAATTTGGGTTTAGGAGTGCTTTGCCACTCTGAGGTGTTGAACCCTGATTGTTTAGGCACTGTACTCTGACCAAGGAATTTAGGATGGCACACAACAATTTGCACATTGGAATAAAGATCAAACTGTAACCAGTAGGTCACATACCTCCCGGAACTGATGTGAAGAAAGCTTTGCAAGGAATCTCATGGCAAACTAGTGCCTGTAGTTGACTACAGGGCCACTTTGTACTCCCAAATGGGGCACCTCATAAGGACATCAATCTGTTGAGTAAATGACCCCAGAACACCAAACATGTTGTTTATTTTTCAGGCTACAGTTCTGAGTCTTCATACTCTGTGTGAAGGGTATTGTAGCTCTTGTTTAGACAGGCAGATATAGGGATCCACCCACACATCCATTCTCAACATGAATAACCACACTTAGAAATTCTGCACAGTTTAAGAATACCTAAAACATACAGTAACAATTCTCAAATTGGTTATTATTCCTACTAAAACTAGTTCCACATGCAGTTTTTCTGTCTTTCATGTACTTTCCTGAGCTTTTCCATTCTCTGGAGAAGAAACACACACACACACACACACACACACACACATAGGGTGCGTCTAAATTAGCCGGCTACTTCAAAGTAGCCGGCACAACGTCGAAATAGCACCCGTCACATCTACACCCATTGTGTACTATTTCGACATTGAAATCAACATTAGGTGGCGAGACATCGAAGTCGCTATTCCCATCCGAAGATGGGAATAACGCCCTACTTTGACGTTGTACGTTGAAGTAGGGCGTGTGTAGACAATCCACGTCCCGCTACTTTAAAATAGCAGGGTCCTCCATGGCGGCCATCAGCTGAGGGGTTGAGATGCTGTGTCCAGCCCCTGCAGTGCTTTATGGTCCCCACGTGCGGCAGCCTTTAAAGCACCACGGACCCAGATTTCCTGTGGCAGGAAGCTGAGAGCATGCAGGCAGCAGCACACACACATGCTAGCCCCGCATGCTTTCCAGAGGCCCCAATCTGTACTGCCACCAGCCATGGCATCGAGCAGCCCCCCTGATCACCCCCAGGGCTCCCCTCCTGAGAGGACCCAGGCACCCCTGGCAGCCAAGCGGGGGACCAAAAAGAGGCAGGGCCCCTCCTGGTCAGAGGTCAAGCTCCGAGACCTGCTGGGGTTCTGTGGTGAAGAGGAGGTGATCCATGTGATGGGGAGAAAGTGGTGGAATGTGGAAGTGTTTGCCCGACTGGCCGAGGGCCTGGCTGCCCGGGGTCACCCTGCCCGCACTCCGGATCACGTCTGGAGTAAGATGAAGGAGTTTTGGCAGGGTTACGCCCGGGCCCGGGACTCAGCCAGCCAGTCTGGGGCCACCCCCGCTGCTTGCCCCTATTACAGGGAGCTCAGGGCCATCCTGGGCCCCCAGGACACCTCTCCCCCTGGCCACCCTTGACACCATGGCCAACGAGCCCCAGCAGGCCTCAGAGCCAGAGTCAGGCCTGCACCCTGGGGCCCACCCAAGGAGCCACCCCTTTGGGACAGCAGAAGAGGGGTCCAGCAGCAAGGAGGGGGCTCCTCATTGACCTCCCATCCCAGAGCACCAGCCGGGCATCCACCCACCAGGCTTGCCCTGACCACGGCAATGGACAGTCAGGTACGTACCCCACAGGGCACACACCCACGGGCCATGGGGTGGGGGCACCAGACACGACTAGGAGTCTCATACACCCCCAGTGGACCCCAACAGGCAACTGCCCAGCCACAGCATGGTCCCAGGACTGTATCACGGCCATCAGTGCCTGTTAGCACCTGTACCCATGGACAGCACTGTGCCTTAAACCCGGGGGCAGGGGGACAATGCTATGGGGACAACCAAAAGGGATATCACACCCACCGATGGGGACAGAGACCCAGCACCCAAGAGGGGACAGGGGGAACAGGCCATGGGTCAGGGCACTGTACTAACAGCCTTCCCCTCCCTCTCTGCAGCTGCACCATTCCATGCCCCCAGCAGCCAGGCACCCTCCATCGTACCCAACAGCCCGCCAGAGGTCAGCCACCGTCAGTGCCCGGAGACACTCACAAGGCCAGCAGGATGGTCCCACCACTGTCGGACCCTGAGGATGGCCCCTGTGGACCCCCAGCTGCTCGCAGCTCTCCAGCGGCAGATGGAGGTGGTAGAGGAGAGACTCCGCTTTGACAGGGAGAAGCCCACCTGGCAGTGGGCAGCATGGGATGACTTCATGGGGGTCTTCCAGGCCATAGCCGGGTTGATCCAGGAGGCTGTCGCCAGGCTCCCACCCCCCTGCTGTCCCCCTGGGCCGCCCTCCCTGTCACTCCAACCTTTGCCCCACCTGCCTTGCCACCTGCTGCCCCACCTGCTGCCCCACCCACCTCGCCGCCTGCTGCCCCACTTGCCATGCTGCCTGCAAGCTTCCCAGGACCAGAGCCCACTGGGGCTGAAGACCGGTCAGTGGAGGCATCCTGGCCATACTTGCCGGTCCTCCCAGCCCCCAGCCAGCCATGCCAGGGACCGCAGACATGGGGGGGGGCGGGTCGCAAGCCGTACTCGCCAGGGGTCGCACCCCTCTACCCCCACCCCGGATGGATGGGCCAATGGCCGAGCCGTCCACCGGGCCTTCAGGTATATAGTTGTCCCCCATGTATATAGTTATCTCCCATGTATATAGTTGCCCCCCTTTGTATATTGGCTGCAGTTTCTGTTGTGCACAAAACAAAGTTAGCAGTTTTCAAAAAAAAAAAAAGGTTTTATTTTCCAAATAACTGAAGGCGTGTGCTTGTTGGGGGGGGTGGCATGTGTGTGTTGGGGGCGGTGTGTGTGCAGTGCAGGCTGTGTGTGTGGGGAGGGGGTCCTGTGGGGAAGGCCAGGGAGGTGCTCAGGGGTCTCCCTGATCAAAGTGGGCCTCGTAGACCCGTACCCTCTCATGGTGGGCCTGGCGGCTGGGTGCGGCAGCTGGCTGGGGGAAGCCCATGCCGGTGCCGACCGCTCACCCCTGGACAAAAGCCTCCCCCTTGCTCTCGACAATGTTGTGGAGTGTGCAGCACATGCCCACAACCTGGGGGATGTTCTGGAGGTGGACATCCAGAGGCAGGGGAGCAGCCGGCAGGCGAGGAAGAGGGGAGCCCGGCGGTCAGGGGCATCCCTGTCTGTCCCCAGGGAGGGATCCTCTGGCAGAAACCACTGGGTGGCCTCCCAGGCAGCACCTAGCAGGGTGCTTGCCCTCTGGATGACTACCTGGAGGGCCTCCTCTTCCTGCTGCTGCTGCTGGGGGGTCCATATCTGCTGTGCCTTGGTCTGCAAGAGTGTGGAGAGTATCCTGCAGACCTCATGCTGTGCAGGCCAGGTGTGTCTGGGAGGGGGCCTTCAAAGGAGCGGCTTGCTATTGACCCAGAAGGGCTAGTCCAGCCTGGCTACGTCTACACGTGCACCCAACTTCGAAATAGCTTATTTCGATGTTGCGACATCGAAATAGGCTATTTCGATGAATAACGTCTACACGTCCTCCAGGGCTGGCAAAGTCGATGTTCAACTTCGACGTTGCTCAGCCCAACATCGAAATAGGCACAGCGAGGGAACGTCTACACGCCAAAGTAGCACACATCGAAATAAGGGAGCCAGGCACAGCTGCAGACAGGGTCACGGGGCGGACTCAACAGCAAGTCGCTCCCTTAAAGGGCCCCTCCCAGACACACTTTCATTAAACAGTGCAAGATACACAGAGCCAACAACTAGTTGCAGACCCTGTATATGCAGCACGGACCCCCAGCTGCAGCAGCAGCAGCCAGAAGCCCTGGGCTAAGGGCTGCTGCCCACGGTGACCACAGAGCCCCGCAAGGGCTGGAGAGAGAGTATCTCTCAACCCCCCAGCTGATGGCCGCCATGGAGGACCCCGCTATTTCGATGTTGCGGGACGCGAATCGTCTACACGTCCCTACTTCGATGTTGAACGTCGAAGTAGGGCGCTATTCCCATCCGCTCATGGGGTTAGTGACTTCGACGTCTCGCCGCCTAACGTCGATTTCAACTTCGAAATAGCGCCCAACACGTGTAGACGTGACGGGCGCTATTTCGAAGTTACTGCCGCTACTTCGAAGTAGCGTGCACGTGTAGACGCAGCTCCTGTGACCCAGTCTGTGGGCTTTCCTGGCCCCTTACTTCGACGGGGAGCGCTTGTACGTGTGGACGCTCCGTGTTTCCTTCTGGGACGGCTCCTTTCGACATTCCCCATCGCTACTTTGACGTTGAACATCAATGGCACCAACCCTGGAGGACGTGTAGACGATACACGTTGAAGTAGCCTATTTCCATGTTCTTACGTCAAAATAGGCTACTTCGACGTAGGCTACGTCTACACGTGAAGGCTACGTAGGCTATTTCGATGAATAACGTCTACACGTCCTCCAGGGCTGGCACCGTCGATGTTCAACTTCGACGTTGTGCAGCCCAACATCGAAATAGGCGCAGCGAGGGAACGTCTACACGCTAAAGTAGCACACATCGAAATAGGGATGCCAGGCACAGGTGCAGACAGGGTCACAGGGCGGACTAGCGCTTCCGGGGCAACAGCTAGCCGCTCCCTTAAAGGGCCCCTCCCAGACACACGCAGCCTGCACAGCACGCGGTCTGAGGAGCCATAGGCACACAGACCCCGGGCGCCGCAGTCATGGACCCCCAGCAACAGCAGCAGCAGCAGCAGCCAGAGGTCCACCCAGCCCTCCCGGCAGGAGCAGGGCTTGCCCTGCTCCATGCCATGCGGGAGGCAGCTGAACACCTCCTTGCTACCCCGGAGGAGGAGCTGCCCCCAGGGCAGCAGGGCTCAACCCCCAACCCTGCAGCACCCCGCCCCCACCCCAGCCTCACACGCCGGTGGCTGTGGAGCTACCCCACCAGCACCGACTGGTGGGAGCGGCTGGTGCTTGGGGAGTGGGACGACGACCGCTGGCTCAGGAACTTCAGGATGAGCCGGCAGACATTTATGGAGCTGTGCCAGTGGCTCACTCCCGCACTCAGGCACCAGGACACCGCCATGCGGCGTGCCCTCACAGTGGAGAAACGGGTCGGCATCGCTGTCTGGAAGCTGGCCACTCCAGACAGCTACCGATCCGAGGGACAGCAGTTTGGTGTCGGCAAGGCCACTGTCGGGGCTGTCCTCATGGAGGTAAGAGAACCCACAGGGGGAGGGCAGGGCAGGGGAGGGGGACCCGGGCAGGGGAGGGGAGGGGAGGGCAGGGCAGGGCAGAGGAGGGGAGGGGAGGGCGGGGGAGGGCAGGGCAGGGCCACACACACCCTGCTTACCCCTCATTGGTGCTGTCCCATGTGCTTTCCCTGCAGGTTGTGCGTGCCATCAACGCCATGCACCTGCACAGGCTCGTGAGGCTGGGGGACCCAGATGCCACCATCGTGGCCTTTGCCATCCTGGGCTTCCCCAACTGCTTCGGGGCTCTGGATGGGACTCACATCCCCATCCGTGCCCCGCATCACAGTGGAGGACGATACCTGAATCGCAAGGGCTACCATTCTGTGGTCCTCCAGGCCTTGGTGGACAGCCGGGGATGTTTCCAGGACATTTATGTGGGCTGGCCTGGCAGCACCCACGACGACCGGGTTTTCCGGAACTCGGGCCTGTGCCGCCGGCTGGAGGTGGGGACCTACATCCCCCAGCGGGAGATCCCTCTGGGGGACACCACCATGCCCCTCTGCGTCATCGCAGATGCGGCATACCCCCTCCGGCCCTGGCTCACGCACCCGTACACGGGCCATCTCTCCGCTAGCCAGGAGTGCTTCAACGAGCGCCTGAACCATGTGCGCCAGGTGGTGGAGCGCTCATTTGGCCGCCTGAACGGATGCTGGAGATGTCTCATGACCCTCCTGGATGCGGGCCCCAACAACATCCCCCTGATTGTGGGTGCCTGCTGCGCCCTGCACAATTTGGTGGAGAGCAAGGGGGAGGCCTTTTTCCAGGGCTGGGCTGTGGAGGCCAGCAGGGCCGACGTGCAGCCACCCGCTCCCCCAGTTGGCAGGTGGACCCCGAAGGGACCCGGGTCCGGGAGGCCCTGCGGGCCCACTTCGATGATGAGGCCGCGGGGTGAACTCTGCCAGGGCCCCCACTGCCCGCCCCTTCCTCCACCACACTCCTGCCCCAACACCCACACCATGGAGCACCCAACCGCACCCCCCTCCCACTTTTCCTGGACAAATGACAGCACACACTTGTGGCTGAACTTAAACTGCTTTTTCTTTGAGAACTTTTTTTTTTAACTATAAATATATAAAACAAGAACAAACTATATACAACGTGTGGAACCAAAGTAACATGTACAAATAAAACAATAGTAAGAAAAAAGTGTGCCCAGTAATAAAAAGAAAACCAGGGAGGATAAAGGGGAGAACTATTTACATGGGGGGGATGGGGCAAACGGGGGGCACAAAATAATAAGTTCAAACTATATACAAGGGGGGGGCCACGTCCCAGGCCCCTCGCCCGTAAAGTCCGGCACTGGGTGTGGGCGGCCGGGAGCCCCGCCGCGGCCGCAGCCCTGTCCGGGGCTGGCTGGGGGCGGGCCGGACTGGAAGATATGCCCGGCGAGTCTCAGCTGGCTCCAGGGGTCCCTCGGCGCTCTGGCCCTCGGCGGTGGGTGGTGGGGCGACGGCGGACGGGACGGCGACGGGCGGAGCAGCTGGTGGTGCGGTGGGTGGAGCAGGCACGTCGGGCACTGCGGCGGCCGGCGCGGCATGGGGGGCCAGGTAGTCCACCAGATGGTTGAAAGTCTCCATGTAGGCCCCCCCATGCCTCTTGGCGCCAGGCCAGCGCCCACTCCTGCAGCTGCAGGTGCTGCTCCGCGACCTCCAGCTGCCAACGGTGGATGGCCAGCAGCTGGGGGTCCGTTGCCGTTGGCTGGTGGTGGCGCGGGGTCCGCCGTCTAGCCCGCCGTGGGGCCGGTCGGTCCTCGGCCGAGGGGCTTGCCTGGAGCGATGGCCCCGGAGGGCTCTCTGGGACCACTGATGCCTCGCCGGCGCTCTCTTCCAGTCCTTCTGATGGTGCAGGTGCGGGACACAGGAGAGGAGGGGGGGAAGAAGAATGGAGACAGGCGTTAGTGTGGGCCCCAAGCCGTGGCCTTTGTTCCCGCAGCCCTGTGCTGCAGGTTCCCCATCCCCATCCCTGGGAGATGCTGCTGTGATGGATGGGGTTCAGGGGTCCCCCTGCCCTGCACCCCGTCCCCTGGTGGGAGCGACTCTCACTTCACTCCGCAGGGTCTGACAGGAGAGGTTTCTTAGGGCACAGATGCCCAGTTTCTGCCAGGAGTGACAGCACCAGCTGTCGGAAGAGACAGTCCTTCCAACACGTCCTGGGGAGAAGATCCCAAGGGGTGCCCCTCTGGGATGCAGCTTTCCCCCTCCTCAGGCTGGCTGCCTTCCAGCTCTCCCTTCCCCTAGCCTCTACCTGTGGCCCCAGCCCTCCCCCCCCAGTTCCAAGCCAGCTTGGCTCCTCCCTCCTCTTTGTTCAGGGCAGAGGTGTCACCTGCCAGCTGTAGCCCCAGGATCGTCCTTTGCCCCTGGGAGCTATTCGGCTCTTGTTGCTCATATCTAGCCTGAGTCTCCCTTTTGCACTCCCCCCACTCCACCACATGCTGCTGCTGCTGCTGTTGCTGCTGCTGCTGCTGCGGGGTGTCCCACCCCCTCCTCCCGGGGGCCCCTCGAGGTTCTGCTCCCCCCTGACCCGGGGATGGGGCATGGCACTGTCGTGCGGGGTGGGGGGGGCAGGGGCTGATGCACTGCTGTGAGGGACATGGCCCTGCTGTCCTTGGGGCCATGGCCATGTGAGCATGTGGGGGGCCCTGGACACATATCTATTACCCCCCGCCCCTCAAGCCCAGGGGTGTACACCAGAGGGGGGTACATACCTGTCGGTCCACTCCCACGGTCTGGAGATCCCCAGGGGGCGGAGGCCCTGCTGCTGCTCCGGGATGGCAGGAGGAGGATCTGCAGCCCGGATTCTGCGGAGGAGGAGCCCCCCTCCTCCTCCTCCTCCTCCTCCTGCCGCGATGTCCCGGTGGTGGGCTCCGGGGGCGGCCCCAGGGTGCGGGGCTTACCTCCGGGGTGGACTCCGGCTGCAGGGCCTGCTGGGGCTCGTCGGCCAAAGTATCAAGGGAGGCCGGAGGGGAGGAGGTGTGCTGGGGGCCCAGAATGTCCCTGAGCTCCCTGTAAAAGGGGCAAGTGACGGGGGCAGCCCCAGATCGGCTGGCTGCATCCCGGGCCCGGGAGTAACCCTGCAGCAGCTCCTTCACGTTACTCCTGACGTGATCAGGAGTGCGGGCAGGGTGACCCCGGGCAGCCAGGCCGTCGGCCAGCCGAGCAAACGCATCCGCGTTCCGCCTCTTGCTCCCCATTACCTGGAGCACCTCCTCCTCACTCCAGAGCCCCAGCAGGTCCTGCAGCTCGGCCTCCATCCAGGAGGGGCCCCGCTGCCGCTTCCCAGCCTGGCTGCCCTTCTGGCTGGGCTGTGAGCCCTGGCTCCCCTTGGGGGGGGTTCCCTGGGGGCGCTGCTGGGCAGCCATCGCAGATGGGGTGGCTGGTTTGGATGGCTGAGGGACGTGCAGGCTGGCCGCATGTGTGGGCTGCCGCCTGCACGTTCCCTCAGCTTCCTGCACAGGAAGGGAGGGGGAGGGGACCTCTAAGGGAATGCTCCATGCGGCCACCATTGAGCTGAGGGGCTGGAGAGAGCGTCTCTCAACCCCTCAGCTGATGGCCGCCATGGAGGACCCGGCAATTTCGACGTTGCGGGACGTGCAATGACTACACGGTCCCTACTTCGACGTTGAATGTTGAACGTCGAAGTAGGGCGCTATTCCTATCCCCTCATGGGGTTAGCGACTTCAACGTCTCGCCGCCTAACGTCGAAGTTAACTTCAAAATAGCGCCCGACGCGTGTAGCCGTGACGGACGCTATTTCGAAGTTAGTGCCGCTACTTCGAAGTAGCATGCACGTGTAGATACAGCTGTAGTGTGCTAGTGTAGACATAGCAATAGAGGCTGAACCTTCCTGAGAAGTTGTTTCCCTGGAAACACAGTTTCCTTTGAACATCATTTCTACATGTACATTTTCATTCCAGATAATACTGAAGAACTTGAACCATAATTACTAGTGTGGGTAGAAATAGAGCACAGATTATTACCTTTTTAACCAAATAACTAGCAGATACCCCTATTCTCTGTCAATTTCTTTCTCTGTGCTCCTTTTATTTAATAAAAATAGATAAACAATGGACAAAATGAATTAATTGATGACAGCATGATAATTAATAACCATAGTCAAAGTTTTGATTCAACCTTTGTTCTAATCAGCATATAATAGAGAAATAATGGAATGATAATGATCTAGTTTCATCCCCAATATAGTTTTATTAATTTCAATGCTCATCGATGTGAATAGCTATGCACAGTAAGTTTCCTTTCAACCATGGGAAACAGCCTGTTTACAATAATAGGGGAATTACAAATAATGTGCATGACATTGTTCCTAGTAGATTGAAAGCTCCATTAAAACCATACATTCTCAGAGGTTTTCCTTGTCTTGATTGCACATTTCCATTTAGCACATCCTAGCCTGCAATCTT
This sequence comes from Carettochelys insculpta, assembly GCF_033958435.1. Lineage (NCBI taxonomy): Eukaryota > Metazoa > Chordata > Testudines > Carettochelyidae > Carettochelys > Carettochelys insculpta. The sequence goes on from NC_134141.1 coordinate 98,298,314, forward strand.
TTTTCCCTATTAGCAGATTTTTAGCTGTTATACATACTGACTTCTTTTAATCTTTTAAGTCATTCTCTCTAGCCCCTGATCTTATGTGTCTTTCTTTCTTCTCTGGATCCCATTCTGTTGGTCTAAATATTTTTGATAAAGTGGTGTCTAGGAAAAACTGAATGCCACTGACTTCTGCTTTCTCAAGTTACTGAATAATTGAGCACTGTAGTATGATAGCAGGACAAAGAATAACCTATTCTTGGCTAAATCTAGAGATTTTTGTTTTGTTTTTTGTTTTTTTGTTTTATTTTTGCTGAGACATTTAAAGGAAACCTGTGAAAGCAGGAAAGGCTCTCTATTGTCTCCCTGCTGTTCTGTCTTCCTGAGCAGATTTGAGTATATAAGTCACTCAACCAAACAACAAAGGGCTTTTTTTTTAATCTTCGGCGAAGAATATAGAAAATATAAACAGAAATGTAGTGGTGATTAATTAGCTCATGAGATATCTTAGTGTGATATGAAACATTTTCCATGAGCTGCTTTCCCAGTGTCTAGCCGTGTAGCTAAAGAGCAGATGGATGCTGTGACATTAAGTTCTCTCGGTAGGTGCTTGTTATTTTCTTGTCAAACATGCTATTGACTTAGCAAACTAAGCTACATTTTTAAAGGAAAAAAATCGAATTATACAACTCTCATCACCAGAAGGCTATATTTTCCAGTTTCAGTATTATAACCATGCAATGTGGCTGTATACAAGTGTAAATAGTCAGGATGAAATAGTTAAACATTTTAAAATCAGTTCCATGAATACAGTTACAGTCTGCAAATCACTTAAAGAAGACTATGTACTGATCAGGAGAATTATATCTACTTTACTATCCAGATTTTTTCAGAACTCTCTTCAAATCAAACTAAACAAAATGGGCTCTGTTTATTCAATTATGCAATTTCCTTCAAATATAAGAAACAACACACTAAGACAGTGTTGTCTCATCACTTTAAATGGAGTCCTGTCTTCCTTAGGGAGAATCTGCATTGACAGTGTAGAACAGTGGTTCGCAATCAATTTAGCACTGTAGATCACATGTGCAGTGTTTGCTGTGTTATGTGGACTGCAGCAACACAACATAGTAACCTTATGAGCCTGAGGAGGTCATCTGGGGAACAGGCACATAGTGATTGGACCACAAGCTGCCTTTCGAATGCAAGTTGAAACCACTGGTGTAGACCTTAATGCATAGGTATAAGCGGTTCTGAAGGTATCCAACAGAGGGCAGTGACTATGACTGCCATGTCAGCATTGGCAACATGCTTGCTTTTGACAGCTTTCTTATCTAAAATCTGATATCTCTCTTTTTCTTTTGGTGGTCACTTGATAATGAGTGGGATGTCTTCATGTCACCCTCCTATTGGTAAGTCCACTGATGGCTAATCAGCCCGATTCTGGAGCTGCAGGTCTTATCACAGAAGGAAAAGGTGTTTGTAGCTGTTGGAGGGGCACAGGGCAGTTTTTGCCATTCTTTTCTTCTAAATCTGATATACAGATGTCTCTTCAAGAAGGACAACAAGTCAGACTGTGGAAACTATCATGGCATTTCCCTCCTGGCAATGACAGGGAAAATCTTAATTTATATCATTACAAACTGACTCCTGCCACTCTCAGAAGAAATTCTCCCTGAATCTCTGTGTGGCTTCTGACCATTCCAAGGAATAATGGACATGATCTTCACCACATGGCAACTGCAAGAGCAAATGATGTGAACAAAATCAAGCTTTATACATGAGTTTCATTGACCTAACCAAAGCGTTCAACTCAATCAGTCATAGTGCCCTGTGGACCATCCTTGCAAAGACTGGCTGCCCCAGAAAATTTATTATTCTCTTTAGGCTGCTTCATAACAACATGACTGCCACAATATTGAGCAGCAACAGACTCCAAAACAATTTCTTTGAGGTCAAAATGGGAGTCAAAAAGAGCTGCATCATTGCCCCATCACTGTTCTGCATCTTCATTGCTATGACACTTCATCTCACTGATGGCAAGCTTCTAGGTGGCATGAAGATTGCCTATAGAATGCATGGGAAGCTTTTTCATCTCAGGAGACTGAAGGCTGAAAGCAAGAGGTCCATGACCACAACCACGGAGCTCCAACAAGTGGATGACAAGATGATTGCTGGTTCTTCTCCCGAGGCCCTTCAGACCATCTTAAGAGCCTTCACTGTAGCATCTGAGACTCTGGGCCTCACATGGAATGTCAAAAAGACCAAGGTGCTCCACCAACCATCGCTGATGGGACAATCTCAAGTACCATCTATTGAAGTCAACAGAGAACTGCTAGAAAATGTGGATCATCTCCCATACCTTGGAAGTAATCTTTCCACTAAAGTTGACGTTGATGCAGATGTCCAGCATTGTCTGAGCTGTGCAAGCCCTGGTTTTGCCCACCTGAGACAAAGGGTCTTTGAAACCGGGACATCTCCTTACGTACCGTGCAATAGTTACTCCAGTGCCACTGTAAGCATGTGAAACCTGGACACCATACAAATGGCATTTGAAGGCACTTGAACAATATCATCAATGCTGCCTCAGGAGAATCCTAAATATCTCTTGGGAGGATAGGTGCACAAACACTAGCGTCCTGGAAGAGGTGAACATAACCGACATTGAGGGCATTATTCACCAACAACTGCATTTTGGACTGGTCACATGGTTCAGATATCTGATCAGTGACTCACAAAACAGATTCTGTTTTCTGAGTTGAAGGAAAAATGGAGGAGCGTTGGGGACCAGAGGAAGTGATACAAGGATGTGCCAAAGGCAGACATGAAAAAGTGCAGCATCGGTATTGACACTTGGGAGAACCTTGCCCAGGACCATCCCCAGGGGAGAGCAGTAATTCATGAGAGGATGGCATGATTTGAGAGTCCCTGCTTCAGTGCAAATGAGGAGAGGAAGAAATCTGACACACAGGCTAGGTAGTTTCAGATTATTTCAGAGTACTGATGTTATAGATTTTGTACCTGACATAATTAACTGATGGAGGAAAAGAATGTATATATTTCAAATACTAATTAGTTCTGTAGCACCTTAAATATTGTGACAAAGTCCCTTGTCGACCCCTGTGGGTTCCTGAGCTTCCTGGAGGTTTCTTTGGTGTGCCTCAGAGACTCATGGAGAACCCGTATCTGCTCAGTACTTTCCTGAGGCAGAAGTCTCCGCTTAGCGAGCCACCCTCATCACAGGCAAGTCCCAACTGGGGAGGACAGGGCCAGTCCCCTTGCAGGCCCGCACCTGCTCCAATGTGGTAACCCTTTGAGGAAGGGCGGGGGGAGTCCAGACCCACCCTGTACCCTGGACTCCGGCCCAGGGTCCCTACAAGGTCAAGTGGCTGCTGGCAGGGCCTTCTCCCCTGCCCCAACGTAGCAACCTACCCCTGGGCCACTTCGCCCACCGCTTCCCCATGTTACCTCTTGCTCTTGTGTGCGCCCTCCAAAACCTTCCCCCTGCAACCAGCTAAGGGGAACCTTCTATAGGGAGTGCAGGGCCTCAGCTAGCCAATGACTGCTGACTGTGGCTACTAGTTAATGAGGCCCCCAGCTGTCTGCCTTAAATGGGAAACAGTGGGCGCTGTCCGGGGTTCTCTGCTCGGTGTCCCCTTCTGGTTCCCTCGTTTTAAACCTTTGACCTCCACTCCCATCCCTGTTTTCTCTTTAGTTGTCCCCCGCACTTTGTTGGGGCCATGTTTTTTAATGGATTCCCTCTCCCCTTGAGAGGGGCCTTTTAGTCGTGGGCGGGCTGCGCCTGCCCATTCCATGGACCTCTAATAGCAGCCAGTATACCAGCCCTCTTGCAGGATCCTATAGCCCCCAGGCAGTGGTCTGTCACAATATTAACAAATTTATTAGGTAATGAGGTTTTGTGGGTAAGACTCACTTGCTCAGATTTTGGAGAAGACAATTAGAATACACGGATTGTATAGCTGGAGGGTGGGAGAGGGAAGTTAAAAAGGGTGTTACCCGCCACTAATAGGACCAGTAGATGAAGCAAATTAAGTGGGATGGGTGCCATTCCTGCAAATATCAAAAGGTGGGGAAATTGCCCTTGTGATGCATAAGAAAACTGCGATCTCAATTAAGGCTTAATTTAAAAAAGTCAAATTTGTAAATGAATTCAGATGCTTCCCTCTGTTCTGGTATTTTACTTGTTGGGCCTATTATGAAGTAGGGGATGTTTGAGTACTTATCTGGCTCTGTTAATCTATTTATTTACTTCCGTCCAGTGGGTAATTAAATTTTACAAATCCTTGATAAAGGTCTTGTAGATTTTTGTCACTCTTGGCGGGACTGGAGCAGATACGGCTGGATCTTAGGGCTTAGGAGTGGTATTCAAGTTCCAATCTTTCACATGAGAATGGACTACAAGCTGTCAGGAATATCACCTCTGATGATGCCCGTGCAAATCTAGTGGCTGAGCTATGAGACTTTGTGTTCACCCACAACTATTTCCAGCATCAGAGAGGTAGCTGTGTTAGTCTGTAGCTTCGAGAACAAGAAGAAGTCATGTGTTACCTTATAGACTAACAGATATTTTGGAGCATAATGGGCAAAGACCTGCTTCGTCAGATGCATGAGTGGCAGGGGAGTGGTTTCAGAGGGGTATTTAAAGAGTGGGGTCCCAGAAGAAGGGAGGGATAGAGCTAACAAGGTCTATTTAGCAAGGTGGAAATGGCCCATTATCAATAGTAGGTATCAAAAGAGGAAAAAACAAGTTAGATCAGACAGGAGGATATGAGCCATTGTCAGATTCTGATGGGGAGATCATAACACCCAGGGCAGAGAAGCTGCCTTTGTAAGCTGCAAGCCACTCCCATCTCTGTTTCCAGACAATTTTGGTCTGAATTTGGTTGATGGATTTGGTATATGAGTGCTGATGACATGTGATAAACAGCAGATCAGACTAGATGAGGCAGTGGTCCCTTATTGCATTTATAACTCTGCAATTAAGGAATGTTTAATAGCGTTTCAAGTTTCTAGCTCAGTGGGGACACAGAACCTATTTCAATAATTCAGTTAAGCAGGGTTTATCTATTAGAAACATACATCTCATATTGAGAATGACACCAGAAACTACTCAGGCTAAGCATTCATGACACCTATGAGTGAGCTGAATAACAGGCTTCAGAACAACATGAGTAATGCTACTATTCAGTAAATGAAATATTGCCTCACCAGTCATTCCATTTATAAGCTTCTCAGTTTGGTGTATTTCCTAATATCTGGTATGGCCTCCACTACTGTCTGCCCTTTCTTATCATGTCTCCTCTTATTCAGCCCCACTCTATTAAGCAGACAAAAGCAATTGGCTCAGTCTTACTAATCTCTTCTCATGTGAAAGTGTCCCATGGATACAGGCCTCTGAGTGTATTGCTGTCAATATTCACACAAGAAAAGTGAGTGTTAGACAAATATATCATTTTATTTTTAATTTTTTGAACTCTTCATATAACTCTTGCACATTTATTTAACCACCCCAACTATTCTACACATAATATGTACATTACTGGTTTCTGAATGACATTTTATTACTTAAAATAATCTGAATTAACTATTCTATACATCAGAACATTCCAGTTTAAAATTCTGATATCTTCTGAGCTACCATGAATGAAAATGAACAATGTGTATCGAAGGAAAGTCAAGAATACCCAGAGGACAAAACATGGTTCTATAATTCCACTCAGAACAAGAAATTAAGATCTTAAAACTAAAATTGGCCCTGGCCTGAATATTGCCAGTTCCTGGGTCTCTAACTAGTATAATTTTACAGGAATACATTTTAGCTTGATTATAGAATTCAAAATAAAGGGCAAGCAAGGGGCAGAACACAGATTAGACTTTTTAGCTCTGAAATCTCAGGAGAAATTCTCATAAGATTGTGACTCAATATTGATCGAGAGATCATGAAATTAACTCGTGCAACATTGTAAGTGCAGTGTTTAACTTGTGATTTGTTTCAAGAGCAACATTGCAGGTATTTTAGTTCTTGCAATTGCACCTATTTCCATGTAAAATTATTACCCCGTTTTTAATATGTTCAAGTGGCTAGGAAGCAGAAAGGATAAGACTGCAGACACAGTTCATTGCACCTGCAATTTTATGCCCATATATACTTATAAGCACAAGCCCAGAACTCAGTTTTGAAAAGGTAGCCCAAGAATTACAAAGCACCCACTATCAACCTACATGGGCCACTGCTCAATCAGATAAACAATAAATCTGCATAAAATGTGTACATAGAATGCGCCAGTAACCACAAGTTTACCATACTCCCCTCTCTACTACATCCTGTTATTGGTCAGTTGGCTCTTGTCTGCTCTAATGGTTGCCCTCAAAAAAATCCCATGTCCTCTGCGGTTCCTTGGCTGCTGAAGAATATCAGATACTTGAAACATATTTGTGGTCTGGGGAGTTTGCAAAAGCTAAATCAGGCATAGAGGGGAAAGAAGAAATGCTTCTGGAACCAGTGAGCACACTGGAGATTTCCTGATTGAAAAAGATCTTGGAATGTTAGGGAAGGAGGCAGAAGCCTCCTAAGGTGTTGTGCAGCCATTGAAGAATCACACAGGGCTAGAGAAAATAAGCAGCTTTTGGGGGATTATGATAACAAGAGCTGGGGCAAGGGGTGGGCCTTAAAATGTTGTGAGGTCAGGTCTATATAAATATCTGACTTTCACTATGAATCTCTGGACCTTTTATGACTCTCTCATAACTAGAAGTGGCATCCACATATTAATTCTAGCAAGTGCCTCTGAAGTGTGAGCTATAGGAAATAAAATTTATCCTCAGTGTGAGAAACAAATATTATGAGCCTTGGAGATCATCATTTCATACTCATGTCAGAAGTAACGACAGTTCTCACTGGCAGGTTGACAACACTACAAACTGTCATGTACTAATTAACTCAGCTGTTGAACTCTCACTCAGATTCCATTTGCCACCTGCAAAAAGCTGCTAGGTAAATGACAATAACATTTGGACTTAACTATTCAATAAGATGGGAAAATACATTAAGCTTTGGTTAAAACAGAATATTGTATGCGTAGAAGAGGTGAATGTACCATTGGTGGCCTGAATCTGACATGTTGTGTTTTGATTCTGTTCTATTTGCGATCATCAGGAATACTGGGCAAATATGGAAGGGATCATTCCTCTAATTCTAGAATCAGTTTTAGGGATGTGTGAAACAAAGACCAGGTCCTCATACAAAATTGAATTCGTTTCAATACTTTGGTTTAATGTCACACCTGTAGCTAAATCAAGACCAATCTTTTTGTACACCTCCCTTATATAATAAGACCATAACCTGCATTAGATATTACTAACTTTATTTGAAACTGGGACAACTTATGATTTTTGAATAGGAACTGGAGAAAGTTTGGATTTTTCAAATCAGTTTCGCTGAAAGTTTTAGAAAATAGCTCAAATCTGAACTTCAAAGTGGGATGGTGTCCAAACAGAGAGTTCTAATGAAGTTTCAAATTGTGGTAAGGATGCCAGTAAAGCTCTTATACTCTGTAAATCCAAATATTTCAATTCAAGGAGCTGATAGACTTGAGGACTAATAAGATGGGTTTTTTTCCCGGTTTTTAAAAGAAAACTGAGCAACCAAACCAAACCAAATTTACCTAGAAAATAGAACACAGACACAAGACAATGTACCACAAAATTATTGAAAACTATTAAATAACAATAAATTCCTTTGTTTCTGCTTTTTAGGTCTCTGTTCATTATCGAGGAGACTAGGTGGTGTATAGTAGTCATTTACTTTTATGCCTGACTCTCCTTTTAAGGCCTGGATGCCCTAGGCAGCCATTTGTGCTTCTTGCTTTTTCTTATTTTTGCATCATTCTCAAAGAGTTAGCCACTTGCTCAAGAGGGTCTGGAGGATCTGTGTGCTCCAGAGGTAGAACATATTTTGACCAGTGATATGCATTGACATCTTAGGCACAAGAGAGTGAATTGTTCATGTACAGCTCACTTACCAATTGCTATCATTGTTCATTGTGGGTAATTGGCCAGCTCAGTTAAATAGTATTGTGTCTGCTCCCCAACCAGATAACTGAAATTTTTGAAACATCAGTATAACAAAAAAGCAAATACAGAACGTCTAATAAATAATAGCTCATAATAAATAACAAAACTCTTTCTCCTAAAAAATATTGTTGTTGCAATGTGACTGAATAAAATAGGACTTACATGGCACTTAAGAGTGAAAAGATTACTCTGGCTCATTACACGGAGTGAACTTCACCCATATGTCTCATTGCCCAGACATCTGTGTGAACTAAAACATATCTGTATTAACATTCATGGAGAGCAAATAAAAAAGAGTGACCCAAATAGCTATTCAGAATTCAAATAAAAGTTCATAAGCAATGTTTTCGGAGTATCTGGCTAGTCAAAAATAGGCTATGTCCTAGCGAGTTGCATTTGACAAGATGATCTCTGATGGATGGTGGGGTCTGCAGCAGACAGTGGGAGAAGTAGGCTAGTGAGGGTGGAATGCAATAACAATTGTTACACTTACTGAATTCCACAGACTCTATACCCTGCTCATAGGCTCCAGCTGCAGTCTCTACCCATCTACAGTACTTAAGCTGTTATTGATGTTTGCACAAGGTCCACAACCTGCTTATCTCTTCAGAACCTCTCGTTTTGCCATATTTGCCTTTGCTAATGTATGGTAAATGTGGCATGGTAAAAGCACACACTGCCTGTAAAACCTACTTCCTTCTCAGACTGCGCATTTGCACGATATGTAGGATTTAGGCCTTATCACCCACTCATTGGAGTCACACATGAATGCACAGCCGAGATTTGTCATGCAGTTAACCATTAACTGAAAACCCTCATGATCCTGGACACCAAAATTTGTACTTTTATGGCTTTGTCATCATCCACCTTGAAGGAAGCAAGAGGGAGTTATAAATTACTCCAATTAATCACACCCTTCCCCCAAAAAAATGTAGTCAAAGAACTCCAGAAATAAAACCAGATGGCACAATCATGTCAGGTCTGTTTATATAAGCTGTTTGCCTAGAGACAGCAATAGTGCAATACCAGATTTCCATAAACTGAATCAATATTTGAACGCTCAAGACCAGCTGTTTTATAAGATGCCATTAAGTGAGTAGAGTACATCAGCAGATTTCGAATAGACTGTGTGGGTCTCCTCAGCCTAGCTGCTGCCCCTGCATTCCTCAGTCTCACAGCAGCAATGTGCACGTTTCAACCCATTTTCATTGGATTTAACAGACCCAAGACAGATTGTGATCATCTTGCCTTCAGTTTTTCTTTATGAGTTTTATGCATTTAGGGCCAGCAATAACAAACTAATGAACTGCTTGTTTATTTGCATGTCATCGACAACTGAATATGTTCTCCGACTCGCCTAGGTTTTCTGAGATCTGAGTTTTGCATTGCGTTGTTACTAGGCTGCACTGCAATCAATTTAGCTGTACATCCATAAACACTCCCAAGGCTGGTAACATTAGCTTCTCAGTCTGCTTAGGAGCATGCAACTATAGTAACAATAACCAACAGGACATAGTGCATTTTGCACAATTATCAGTCTTGTTAGTTAAATACCATTTATGAAATCAGTCAAAATCTATATAGATGCTAAAATCAATCGAACATAATAAATAACAGCTACAATGGTTTTTAATATACTAGGTTAGTATTGCTGAGACCCAAAGAACCTATCATCCGGATCATTAATAAAGATGTTGAACAAAATAGGCCCCAGGACTGACCCCTGGGACACTCCACTTGATACCAGTTTCCAGCTAGATATCCATGTACTGGTTACCGATGTTGAGCCCAATGTTTAGCCAGCCTTCTAGCCATGGTACAGTCTCTTCATGCAAGCCCTACTTCTTTAGCTTGCTGGCAAGAATTCTGTGTGAGACCATATGAAAACGTTCGCTAAAGTCAAGATATATCATGTCCACCATTTTTCCCATACCCACAGAGTCTTGTTATAGAAGATAATTAGGCAGAGAAACCATGCTGGCTATTCCTGATCTCCTTTGCCTTCTTCAAGTATTTCAAACATTTATCTCACGATTTTTTTTCAGGGACTGAGGCTGACCAATATGTAGTTGCCTAGATTCTCCTTTCTGCCCTTTTTAAAGATGGGCACTACATTTACCTTTTTCCAGTTGGCTAAGCCCTCCCAGTCAGATAACATAGGGCCAGATACAGAGTTTTTAACTGCACTGTAGACAGGCACCTTGAAGGTCGATATGGATTCAAAAGTCACTAAAGAATGTGGGTGGAAAACTTGGGTATACATTGATTCAGCACAACTTATCAGTCTCTGAGATTCTATAAAGTCCCTGGTGAAAAATTGAGCTGTGTCCCTCTAGTGAAAACAAGGAAAGAATTAACACCTGCTTTTTGAGACCCTCTGTGAGTTTGTGGGTGACACTAAGCTGGGGAGGAGATAGATATGCTGGTGGGTAGAGATAAAGTCCAGACTGACTGAGACAGATTGAAGGATTGGTCCAAGAGAAACCTGATCAGGTTCAGCAAGAACAAATGCAGAGTCCTGCACCTAGGACAGAAGAATTCCATGCACTGAGACAGGCTGGGGACTGACTGGCTTCAACAATTGTGCAGAAAAGATCAGGGGATTATCGTAGATGCGAAGCTGGAATCAAAAGTTTACTCTGTTTGCCAATAAGGCTATTGTCATATTGGGCTGCCTTAGTGGGAAGTGATTATTCACATTTGGAGCATTGAGTGCAGTTTTGGGTCCCTCACTACAGAAAGGATGTGGACAAATTGGAGAAAGTTGAGTGGAGGGCAACAAAAATGATTAGGGAGCTGGGGCATGTAACTGCAGTTTTGTGATCACTGCTACAGTGGGTGCCTGCTTTTCTGTGATCCTGATGTCCATTTTACTATTAATTTGCTGAATGGGCAGTTGTGTGAAAATTGGCATTACCACAGGAAACAAGGACCTATCAAGCTATGTGTTCCATGTATAGAGGGAATACTGAAATGTATTTAATATTAAAGAGAGTTTATTGATACCTACCAAGTTATTAAAGCTGTTTTTTCAGCTCCCTGAACTATCTGTGAATCACAGTAGTGAAGGCAAGGTGGTTGGCTCCCACTCACAGTCAAGAGTCCCCTCCTCTTCCCTTAGAAGTCAGTATGGGTTCAGCTGTTCATTTCAGCTGAAAGAGGATCAAGACCTTCATTTTGTGCCTTAATGCTATTTTCTTCCAGGTTCCTGACCTTAATTGAAAACCAGGTCACAGCCCATTTCACTTGCCCTGCAAAGGTCATGGTAAAACCTTCAAATGGGAGGACAAATAAAGGCATTAATTAAGCTGCTAATAATGAAGTAAGACTTTTAATGAATAATCATCACGACTCCAGCCAACAACATATTCTGGACATTCAGGTGAAAAAGGGACATCTAAAAGGTAACAAAGCACTGTATTTTCACCTGTGGCTTTGACATGGCTATAGGATTTTTCCCTTTGCCTGTAAAGCAAATCAAGGCCTGGTTTACGCTAGGGCTATGCCTACACTACAGTGATCTGTCAACAGAAGTTACTGTCAAAAGGTATCTTCCAAAAAAACTTCTGTTGACAGATTGCAGGTGCAAATGAAAGCAGATCGAAAAAGTGATCCACTCTGTCAAGAGGGAGGGGCCAGGCTGCCTAGCTGCTCTCTCGACAGAATGGCCAAGCAGAAGCACAGCAGACAGGGCTGACCAATGACCTGGAAGCCCTGTCCGTCAACAGCTGGCCGCTCCGAGCATCCATACAGCCTTTTTTGTCGACCGATTCTGTCAAGAAAGGCATTCAGCCTCGTGGGGAGAGGTAGAAGTCTGTTGACAAAAGTGCTGAGTTCTGTCGATTTATTCTGACAGAACACATTTTTGGTGCTGACACTCAAAAAGTTTTGTCCACAGAATCAGAGCTTTGTCAACAAAACTCTCTAATGTAGACATAGTTTAGGAGATTAGGTCAAATTTGGTGACTTAGGCTGATTTTTTAAGTCACATTACAGGGTCTATTCTACTACCTGTAAGGAATCTTAAGGTCATCTTTCGTACTCCTACTTTTCACAAGGAGTAACATCAAAATTGACCTTGTATGGTCGACTTTAGGATAGTGCAGATGGAGTGCTGTGAAATTTGACATTCTTGGCCTCCTGAAGGTGTCCCACAGTGACCCATTGTGACCATTTTGGCCACGAGTTTACCCTGGTGTGCAGAAGCAGCCCAGAAAAGTTTGAATTTGATTTCCTGTTTGGCCAGTTTGGTGGTCAGAGCAGGTAGCACACCTCAGCAGTACATTTGGCCATGAATTTCCAGGGTTACAGACAAGCTCCATCATGGAGCACGCAGGAGATCCAGGATCTCATTGTTGTGTGGGGGGATGAAGCTCTGCTGGCAGAACTACAAAGTAGCAAAAGAAATGCAGACATCTATGCCAGGACATGGTGGAAAAGGCTAGACTGGGGATGCCCAGCAGTGCCACCTGAAAATAAAGGAGCTCAGGTAGATGTACCATAAGACAAAGTAAGCAAATGGATGTTTTGAATCATTGCTGGAAACATGCTGCTTCTGTGATCAGCTGCATGGGATTCTGTGGTGGGGGGCCCAAGCACTGTCACCTAACAGTCTGTGGATACCTCCCAAGAGATTCCTCAGGCAGCCTCTGGTAACAGCAGGGAAAACATGGAGGAAGAGGAGGAGGATGACAACTGTCAGCATATGAATGGAGCAGCTGATCTCTTTGACAGCCAGGAACTTTTTGTAATTTTGGGTCTCACTCCCTCCTTCCAGGACATTTTGCAGCTGGACTTCTGATGGCAGAGAGGGCACCTCTGCTGAGTTCTCATTTTTTGATCAGGCTACAAGTGGGTTAAGGTAATTGGGCATGATATATAGTGGGTGCTCTACTTACACAGCCTAAGGACCCTGGAACAGCTTGCTAGTGTGGTTGGGGATGAAGCACCGATCCTGCCTGCATATCTCCATAATGGTCTCAGACAGGTATAGTTTAATCTTTCTTGTGAGGTTTTTGGAGGCCTACCTTATTCTGACCTCTGTGATAGACACCTTTTCAGACCAAGCCAACAGCAAGTAATCTGGCATCACTGCAACACAGAGCAGTGCAGCATGCTGACCAGGTTCTGCCCACATTCAGTCAGCAACCGTTCCTTATCAATGTTTGTTATTCTAAGCAGTCTGGTATCTCTTTCTGCAACCAGGAGGAGGCAGGGCAAGGCACATTAAGCTGTGATAGCACAAGGTGCTCTGCCATGCCTGGAGTATCTCCCCACCTTCCCCGGGGCTCCTGAGAGAAGTGAAACTTTCATTGTCTTAGAGTGGTGAGGAGAAGCATGCAACAACGAGAGGCACACAGCCTCTCTCCTTACCACACCCCTTTCACTTCAGCTACAAATTCGTTCTCAGTAAATATTGAATAGCTGTTTAAATCTAGTAACCAAATTGTTTTAGTTCTTTTGTTCTGAAAAGTAACAAGCCAAGGAAGTTCTCTATTGTATTTTTATAGTCTGCAACAATCTGCAAGAATCCACGTAAGAACAATGCAAATGTCTTTTCTTTACTTCTTACTGCCTGTAATGTGTGAGATAACTGCAAAGATTTCTCATGACCTTATATCTTAAAGGAGACAAAATAAACAGAAACTACTTTAGTGCACCAAAAACTTGGCATCTGAGATGATAGCCTGTGAGAACACATCAATAATAAATTCCTGTTGCTCAGTATGTTACAATTATGTTATTGATTGATGTGTTCAGCTAGTGTAAGCACCTTACATTTGAAACCTGTGATCTAGTTCAAGTATCAACCCTGCTTCCATTTATATTAATGGCAGAACTCCCAAAGACATAAGTGCTTTGGTATCACACCCTCAGGAGGGAAGGTATTGCGGGAGAGCAGGAAATCAGTTTGAAGAGTGCTGTCAGTTTTGCATCCAGGACTAGCAAAATAGATCAGGGCAAGGCTGACTGAATTAGCAATATATACAATGCAAAGACAAGCACTTCAAAACTTTTTTTCTTTTAAGAGGAAACCCTTGATTCATCAATGGCAGAAAACACCATGTGATTTCACAAGCCATTAACGAACTTATAAATCTACCATAACAGGTTTGCAGAATTCTCCTTCTGCCCTTCCCCATTAGAACACTGCAGGGAGTTCCTCGTTAATTACTGCTGACCGGGAAAGCCGTGGTTCATTAGAAGCTACCCCGGATTAAGAAAGGTAGATGTAGCTGAGAAACGGACCCTTACAAGCTATCAAATTAGGAGAGAAGGCTTAGACTTAGTGTTTGTTTAATTTTATTTTCTTAATAAAACCAAAATTGAGTAGGTGGTGACTCCTTCTTGCAACTATACGGTTTGTTGAAGCTATGTGAGGGCACCAGAACCAAACGCCTATCAATTGCAAGGTTACCCAGGGTAAGAAACAGGCAGTCTTCCTCCAGGTGATGTACATTTGATGATCTTCAAATGGAAGGACATTAATTCCAGCTCTGTCTTTCCATCTCCAGAATAGTATCAGGCTGGGAAGGACTAGGTTAGATACCTGCTTATGACTGTAAAGCTGAGGCTCCCAGAGGTAGGAAGACAAAACTTCATAAAGCAGTGGCCATTCCACTCATTCTGCTAAATCACTTCCATTGTCATGAGGTGGATGATATAGAACTTCATGGCTTCTGGGGCTGGGCTATATTTCTTCATGCCTATGGATTGACTCTGAAGATCAGGCCCAGTACACTGCAGGAAGAGGGCAGAGCTGTAAGGAGAGGTGAGTAGATGTGGAGGAAGACAGCTGTATCAAGAACAGCAGCTTAGAATCAGCCTGCTCTAGTAAAATTACAAGTGCATGTTTTAATGAGGGACTCACAAACTTTGGTAAACTATGTTAAAATTTCATCCAGCATATGATTCCATGTCCCAAGATCTGTATAAGGGAGACATTTTAACTAATGAACTACCTAATGGGATTAAAAAAAATCAAGGGTTTTGAGAGAATATAGCTGTTCTATAGGTAGTATAGAATAAAAATTTATTAATGAATAGTCAGGTGCAGGTAATTAAGGTAGGGAGTGCAGGCTGAAGAAAAGAGAAATGACATAGATCAAGTTTTAATAAACCTGCCTTGACAAACCTTAGGGTAAAAGAGGAAAAGTCGTACCTAGAGAGATGTGCTCATGGTGACAAGAAAGGCTACAAGTCCCATTGGGAAAGACCTGATCCAAACTAATATAGACCCTATTTTCCAGTTCCAGTTTGGATGAAGCCAATATGAGAGGAAAGAGGTTTTCTGAGAACAGGTGATCCCATGTCATTTTCAGCATTTTGGGGGTACCAGTAAAAATGCTACGAGAATCCAATACTATTGAATATTAATGTGAACTCTAACCTTAATAGAACTCCAAGCCTGGACTCTGAACATTGACTGAAATTGGTTCTAGAACCAGAAGAAAACAGTTCTGTATAGCTCATCTATTCCATTCAGTTATTCATAGAAGTGTAAGGCTAGAAAGGATCTTGAGAAATCATCAAGTGCAACCTCCACTACAGTAAAGTGAGCCAAAAATGTCCCTGACAGCTGTTTGTTAAATTTGTTCTTAAAAAGCTCCAAAGATGGGGATTCCACAGCCCCTTTAGAAGCCTACTACAGAGCTTAGCTGCACTTACAGTGAGATTTTTTTTTCTAATATCCAACCTACATCTCCCTTGCTGTCAATTACACCCATTACTTCTTGTCCTATCTTCTGTGAACAGTAAAGAACAATTGATCACAGTTATTTTTATGTTACCAGTCACCCTCCAGTCTTCTTCCCTCAAGAATAAACATGACCCATTTTATTTAGCTACCCTAAGGTTGTCTAAACCTCTTGACACATTTGCTGCTGTCCTGTGAAATCCATCCATTTTTCCTACATCTTTCCTTAGGCATGGTGCTCAGAATTCAACACAGTACTTGAGCTGAGGCTTCATTAGTGCTGCACAGAACAGCACAATTACCTCCTGTATCTTAACTATGGTACTCCTGTTAATATATGCCAGAACATTATTAGTCTTTTTTTGCAACTGCACCACATTGTTGACTCACATTTTACTGTAATCCAAGCACCCATCTAGCCCGTTATTCCTCATTTTGCAATTAAATATTTGATATTTTTACTTCTAGGTGCAGTACTTTGAACTTATCTTTCTAGAATTGCATCTTTTTGATTTCAAACCAATTAACCAACTTATCAAGGTTGCTGTGAACACTGATCCTGTCCTCCAAGTAGCTTGCATCCACTCTCAGCGTTGGTGTCATCTGCAAATATTTTGCTACCACTATGTCACACTGCTTTTGATTAACCATAATGGATTATTTTTCAGAAAAAAAAACATGGTAAACAAATCAGTATTTCTTTTATTATCCCCTTGGATTTTTGCCTTCACTTAGCTGAGGAAATTTGAAGGAGGATGGGTTGGCTGATATTTCATTGCTTTTTTTTTTTCTGTTTTATGTGCATACTTCAGGATTTGTTCTATATCAGCTGTGTCTACACGTGCACGCTACTTCGA
Source organism: Carettochelys insculpta (assembly GCF_033958435.1). Lineage (NCBI taxonomy): Eukaryota > Metazoa > Chordata > Testudines > Carettochelyidae > Carettochelys > Carettochelys insculpta. The sequence continues at coordinate 98,314,943 of NC_134141.1, forward strand.
AGTAGCGGCACTAACTTCGAAATAGCGCCTGTCGCGGCTACATGTGTCGGGCGCTATTTCGAAGTTAACTTCGACGTTAGGCGGCGAGACGTCAAAGTCGCTAACCTCATGAGGGGATCGGAATAGCGCCCTACTTCGACGTTCAACTTCGAAGTAGGGACCGTGTAGACGATCCGCGTCCCGCAACGTCGAAATTGCTGGGTCCTCCATGGCGGCCATCAGCTGGGGGGTTGAGAGATTCTCTCTCTCCAGCCCCTGCGGGGCTCTATGGTCACCGTGGGCAGCAGCCCTTAGCCCAGGGCTTCTGGCTGCTGCTGCGGCAGCTGGGGATCCATGCTGCAGGCACAGGGTCTGCAACCAGTTGTCGGCTCTGTGGCTCTTGTGTTGTTTAGTGCAACTGTGTCTGGGAGGGGCCCTTTAAGGGAGCGGCTGGCTGTTGAGTCCGCCCTGTGACCCTGTCTGCAGCTGTGCCTGGCACCCTTATTTCGATGTGTCCTACTTTGGCGTGTAGACGTACCCTCGCAGCGCCTATTTCGATGTGGTGCCACGCAACGTCGAAGTTGAACATCGACGTTGCCAGCCCTGGAGGATGTGTAGACGTTATTCATCGAAATAGCCTATTTCGATGTTGGCTTCACGTGTAGACGTAGCCATCATATTTACATAGTTTATTTCTTGCTAACTTTCATGTATTGTTACTTACCTCATTTAGATTTAGTTTCAGGTCTGATTTCTGTTGGAACTGATCAGTTGCATGATGCTCTTCTTTTGGCATCTTATCAGGTACGTAGGTCAATGCAACACTATAGAATTCTGTCTCCGAAACATCTTCTTAATCAGTCACAGTATCCTGATGCACTGGGCCCTGTGCACAGTTATCATTTTGTTTCTTAAAAATCACTTCAAAGGTGTAATGCAAACATTCCATTTAGTGGCTTTTGTATGATAAGAATAGCACATAACAGCACACAGTGAAATGAAATCTGTAATGTAATGTCATTTGGAATAGTAAAGACACTGAATGTTAGCTCTGCTGAGCTGATGTCAGTACAGTAGTCAGCATCAGACTAGGTCCTTTGAGCCATTACAATGCCAACACAAGTGTACAGTAAGAGATAAACATTACTTCCCTAAGGATTCTCCTTCAGAGCTGACACAATAAAAGTGAACATTTTCACACATGATACAAACTCACATTCTGGCTCTTCAGAACTGCTCATACTAGCCCAAATACGGCATGTACAGACGAATGCTTCTGCAATTTCAGCAATGAACATCTACATGTCCATTTTCAGTGATCTAACTTTCAAGCTCCTCACACACATTTTTAGCATTGGCACACAGACTGTGCACTGAGGAGTTTAGCAGCTGCTGATATGCTTTTATGCAATAAAGGTAAATATATGTAATAAAATACATGCCCACAAGTAGCAGTCTGCTGCAAACCCAGACTAAAGTATTGCACTAGAGCAGTTTGAAAATTTTTCAATGAAACTGATTTTCAGTGAAAAATTGGGGATTCGATTAAATAAAAATACTTCTCAAAAAGCATCCGCTTTCTGCAAAACTTTGACGCACAGTCACATCACCAAAGGGGCAGGCTATGATGCATTATGGGATACAGTGTTCCAGCTGGGGATTCTAGGTGATAAAGAAGGCGGACATGAGAAGCAGGTGACAACTCCCATGAGGCACCATGACTCCCATTTTGACTGAAATATTTCAGATTTGTAATTTGGAAAAAAAAAAACCATGGACATTTACAGATGGAAAATGAAGGTTTTTTAATGTGCAATAAATTTCTTTTAAATCATTTCTCAACCAGTTCATATTTGCACCTAAAAATTCTGAGGGCGTTTATGTGTGTGCAATTTTGAGTACACTCAGTTGTATTAAATTGCAGTTGCGCTTGCTTATAGGGATCATCACTGTACACAAACATTGCAGCCAGAGACCTTGTCTACACTAGCCCCAAACTTCAAAATGGCCACGCAAATGGCCATTTCGAAGTTTACTAATGAAGCGCTGAAATGCATATTCAGCGCTTCATTAGCATGAGAGCAGCCGTGGCGCTTCAAAATTGATGCGGCTCGTCCAGATGGGGCTCCTTTTCGAAAGGACCCTGCCTACTTCGAAGTCCCCTTATTCCCATGAGCAGATGGGAATAAGGGGACTTCGAAGTAGGCAGGGTCCTTTCGAAAAGGAGCCCCATCTGGACAAGCCGCGTCAATTTCGAAGCACCGCGGCCGCCCGCGTGCTAATGAAGCACTGAATACGCATTTCAATGCTTCATTAGTAAACTTCGAAATGGCCATTTGCGTGGCCATTTCAAAGTTTGGGGCTAGTGTAGACGTAGCCAGAGTGTGAGATAAGAAGTAGCAGCTCAATACAATAAACAGATGCCATGAGCACAAGGTAATAGTGAGCTGAGAATGTAGCTGTTAACTAGTAGCAGTAACAGCATGTCATGTGGTTTATCTTCAAGTGGTGTAAATTATTTTAAATCCATTGCACTCTTGCCTACATCAATTCGGGATCTGCTTCAGCTGCCTACCTATTGTCCAAAGACATAGCTAAGCTGGGGTTTCACAGTTTACATCAACAAATAAATGTGGTTTTGCTCACTACAAATTGTGTGGCTACCTTCCGAGGGAGGAATAAGTGCTAATAATCCGTAATAATGCAAAGTTATTCAAAATCTTCACTATACAAAATTGGTAGTTATTTTTCAGATTTTTTTTTAAAAGAATTAACTTCAAGGATTCAGGAATTGCCAAATATTTTCTTTAAGAAACACTGCTTTAGCTTTGATATCTGAAACCATCAGAATTATATACCTTTGTCTTTTCTATTCTAGAATTCATGAGTCTAATAACAGAAACTATATCCCAAATCTTTGTTTTTCTACCAAATAATATCATTTTAAAGAATTTTACCAAATGTTTATGACTAGATTTTATGAAATGGTGGCTCAACTATTTAATATTAGTGGACCATATCCAAGCTGGTGAAGATGATGATTGGAATGAAGCCATGCTAATTTACACCAGCTGAATAGATGTCAACAATTCTGGAAGAAAGAAATACATAACCTACAGAAAATGACAACCAAAACAAGTGTGAGGGCAATGTCTATGAAAATGTAGTAGATAAAGTGGGATTTGAGTCAAGTAGAGTCTTGTCTTGTGGTTCAGTGTATTTCATTCTATGAGATGAATCCTGTGACGTGCTGTGCATTCCCACAAGTTCTTGCATTTCATTCAAAGTCAGCAGGAGTAGAGGGTGTTGAGTACCTTGTAGCCTCATTTTTCATTAGTGAAAGTGGTAAATCCATAAAGCAGATTTATAAGCTTTAAAATCTTCAGCTTACATTTTGTCAATACTCATATTAGGAATTTTGAAACTACTCTGAAAATGTTGGCTGCTGCAATGGTACAATCTGGTGGGAATGAATAAATTAGTTTTGAAACTTTTACAGGCACTGATAATATTTCCTGAAAAATCACAAATAATAATTTCAAGATGCAAAAAGATTCTTGTTTGGGATCAGAGGACCACTGAACCCTGAAGTAATAACATACTGGGAATACCTGAGTTCAGTGTGCATATGCACTCAAAAAAGAAGAGGGAAACAGCAAATGCATTGTGACCAATTGTCATGAAACATTAACAGTTCATTCTTAACCAAAACTCTCTTTTAAAAAACGAGAAATCTATTACCTAAGGCGGCTGGTCTACCATGGTCCTGTCAGAGGGGCAGAACTAGAAGGGAGTAAGGGAAGGTCGAAGTGGGGTGCTTATTTTGAAGCTGCCTCCATCTTCACTGTCAATCTGAAAATTGAAGTTTGTTTGCATGGCTGCACTTATGCTAATGAGGTGCTGAATATGCATGTCAGTGCCTCATGAGCTGGCTTTGAATTGCCTTGTTACCATGGCCCCTCCAACAGGACCATAGTAGTGTAGCAACAGCCTTAGATTGTGACAAATGCTTCACTTTCAAATTTATTGATTTCTACAAGTGACAACATTAAGCATTTCTACAAGTGACAACATTTGTCCCTTGACATTTATAGCTGTATATGATGGATAACTGTCTAATTGTCTTTTTTTTCTATCCAAATGGACAAAAAGCTCCATTGGTGTCTCAGCATTAATCTGGTAAGATCAATAACTGTCTCCTATTTCCCTAGTAATACACCCAATTCAAACTCCAATTTTTGATTTAACCCCATTGTTTTTGAAAAGATAAGGTGCCATACAGCTGGTTAAATTTTTTTTGATGAAACAGTGTTCTGTTGGAAAAGGCTGCCTTGACATAATTTAAATGTTTGGCAGAAATGTATTGATTTAATACAAAGTTTTGAAGGTGCACTATCGTTGAAATGTTTTATTTCGACTTTGTTTCAAATTTGTTATATTATTGTGGCTGTGTCTACACTTACTAAAAACTTTCAAATGACCATGCTAATGGCCAAATCAAAGAATACTAATGAGGCACTGAAATATATATTCAGCGCCTCATTTGCATGCTGCCAGCTGCAGCACTTTGAAAGTGCCACGGTTCACTCACCCATGGCTCGTCTACACAGGGATCCTTTTCAAAAGGACCCCACGAACATCAAAATCCTTGTTCAGCTGATAGCAATAAGGGCATTTCAATGTTGGTGGGGTCTTTTCGAAAAGGACCCCCATGTAGAAGAGCCACAGGCAAGTGAACTGCGGCACTTTTGAAGGGCTGCAGCCGGCATGCTAATGAGATGCTGAATGTGCATTTCAGCGCTTCATTAGTATTCTTCAATTTGGCCATTAGCATGGCCATTTCAAAGTTTTTAGTAAATGTAGACATAGCCTGTATGTGTTGTCATTTCTATTGCAAAATAACTATATAGTGCAAATAAAAATGCTTTGATAAGGTCAAAACAAATATTTCAGAATATTCATGCAGTAAAACATTGAGATTTTGACTTTTTATCAAAAATCTTATCAGTCTGGGAGAAAACAAACTACTGAAATCTCAGAATTTATTATGATATGGAAATACCTGATGTTGGCTATTTTCTGGGTATGTTACAGAAAGTTAAGGTGATTTTCAAGTTAACAAATGCTGCTTTGCAATCAATGTTGTTATTTATTTTAATCAATTTTGTACCTGTTTAAGCAGTAATAATTTCTAAATGCAGCAACCATTATTTTCACTATTGTCAACAACATTAATGTCTGTGTAGGTCTGCATTTTGGCAAAGGTTGCAGTTTATTAACATTAGTTGACATTTCCCTCAATATATTATTTTCAATTAAACATAAAGAGTAAGTAAATCTTTTAAAAAATATGTTATCTTCTGTATAGAATAGGCAGTCTGATTGATACATGTGATTTAGATATTTGTATAGTCAAAAGGAACATACAGGATTTTAAAGGAGAAGTTTAAATAATTTCCTATATTACTACCTCAGAGGAGACCCTGCTCAAGGAACTATGGTACTTAAAAGCGTGAGGTGTTTCCATTACTGGATTACCACCTGCTCTTCATAGTCTTCCCTTAGCATAGACTTCTCTTGTGGGATGTGACCTGATAAAAAGATGTTGAACAGGTCAATTTCTCAACACTTCTATATACATTTTTTAGCAAAGTTGGCCATTTGAAGAGAGCTACCTAGTGCAATCAGCTATCCATTGTTATATTTTGACTATAAATTCTCTAAGAATGGGTACCACCCTTTTTATACTAGTCTTTAGTTGATCAGTAGTTGAAAACAGGTAAAGTTCTTCATTTTCCTGTGAGTGTACATGCGGTATAGTTGACAATTTTTACTGACTATAATACACTCATCCCTCGTTTAACGAGTACTTGATTTATGAATACTCGCTAAAACCAGGGAAACACATACATACCAATGTTCACTAGATGAGTGAATTTCCCTCGCTAATATGGGCCACCTGCTGGCAGGGGCTGAGAGACCAGCAGACTCGCAGCTGGCTCCATTCCAGCTGCTGGGTCTGCAGCGGGAGGAGGAGAGACCGGTAGTCCTGCAGCTGGCTCCGCTCCAACCATAGGGTCCCCGGTGGGGGTGGGAGGCAGCGAGTCCCACAGCCCCCCAGCGGGCTCTGCTTCAGCCACTGGATCCCCGGCGGCGGGTGGAGAGACTGGCAGCCTGTGGCTGGCCGCACTTCAGCCATGGGGTCACCGATGGGTGGGGGTGGTGAGAGTGGCAGCCCTGCGGCTGGCTCTGCTACAGCTGCAGGGTTCCTGGCTGGGGCATGGGAAGACCCACAGCCCCACGGCTGGAACTGAGCCGGCCACGGGGAGACCCACAGACCCACAGCTGGAGCCAAGTCAGCTGTGGGGTCCCTGTCAGGGGCATGGGGAAATCTGCAGCCCCCCAGCCCACAGCTCTCTGCACAACCCCCCTCCCACAGCCCGCTCCCCACACCCACCCCATCCTGTTCCGTTCCAAACACCCTGTGCCCCTCCCCCCGGCACCCCCCAGGTACCTCTGGGTGCAGTCAGGAGGAACAAGCCACCACCTCCACCTGAGCTGCCTACAGGTTTTAACCCACTCTCCCTCCCGCTTATGTCCCCAAACTCTCCCCTGCCTTTAACCCCCCTCCCAACCCCAGGTTCACTTAGTTTTCAAAAGCAGCTCCACCTGCTGCCCTTCCAAGCACTTGGAACCAAACAGTCTTTTACAAGTATTTTAATAGGAACTTAGTGTCCCTCTTACAAGTTTTCACCTACGAGCAGAAAGTTAGGAACCAATTGTGCTCTTATAGCGAAGGATGAGTGTGTATTAATTAAACAGAAGATAATCACTACATTGCCAAAGAATCCACTCTTTTATACTGTCCTAAAACAAAAGTCATTCTTGGCCCATGCCTTCTAAGGTCAGCAAAAGATTGTGGCCAAATCCTGACCCTAACACTAAGGCAGCACTGGCAGAGGTATGTCCATTGAGGGTTGGGTAGATTAACTTTGCATACCAGGCCATGTAGCTATTGTGATCAAGATGAAGTAATCTGTATATCTGGGTTTGCCTGACCGATTTGCATAATTCTTGTCCTCAGAGTGTTCCAATATCTCCTTCAATCAGGAATGGACTCACTGAAGCCCATAACCTCATTCAGGCTATGCCTACACAGCGGCATCCCAAAATAGCTGCCTGCATCTCAGAAACACACTCGTGTCTCGAAACAGTTTTCGAGATAACAAGTGTGCTATTTCAGCATCTCTGTACACCTCATCACAGGAGGAGTGCAGGGGTGCCTCGAAACAGGGCTTCATTTTGGCATGTGGTAGCAAAATAGCCTATTTTGAAATCGACTCGAAATAAGCTAGGCTATTTGCGTAGTGCTTTGGTCTTTTTGATGCTGCGTGTGAGACCAAGACATGCGTAAGTGGTAATGTATACCAGCCTGAAATAACTATTTTAATAATACCAGTTACCAACAATCAAATCCAGGATACCAGATAAATGATGCTTCTGTATAAATAAAGTGATTTCTCACAGCTTCTTCTTTAGCAAATGCAAAATCAGCCATGAGTTCAAAAATCACATTTTATTATGTGCAAAGAAGCAGATAAAGATAATACGCTGTATGCAACAAACAGATTTTCCTTTCGCTTCTTGAGCTGAGTCCTGAATATCAGACATACGCTAGTAGGAAGCCACATGGGTTGTATCACTAAATAGAGACATAACATCAAAACTATAAACATCATTTAGACACTTCAGATTTCCCAATTCAGTGATTTTGATGCGGATAGAGATAGACTTTCCTTTGAAAGTGCAATGATCTGCATCCCTTTTGATCAATGTCTTGGGGGTGGTGAATATTATTTCACTTTAGGGTAACAACTAGTGTTTGGTTTTGTTTCTCTGCAGAATATTTGCACATATCAGAACTGTGGAACACATTAACATATGCCTGTGACTGAGACTGCATGCATGTACACTATCCATAAGGCACAAGGTGTGTTTACAAATATCCACAGGGAAGAAGGTTTTAGTCTGTCATTAGCAAACCAAACTAACCTTCAAATGTGCTTAGAGGATATATCATTACCTTCAGAGATGTTACAATTGTCATGTCTTTCAGCTGTGAAACTTACAGTTGATAGCTGGGCAGCAGAAATGTAGCACTTTAAAGACTAACAAAGGTTGATAGCTGGGTTAGCCATGTATACTGCCTAGTTTTCAAGCAAATGCTGATTATATCCATATGTGAATTAGGTATGCATAAATGCATGTGTAATTGTGCATGATTTTAAAATTTGGCACATGATGGTCAGCAACTAATTTTGACTGACTCATACACACATGGCAACTGGAGATGTGAAAGACAAAGTTTATCACCTTAGGCCAAATCCTCAAGTAACATTTGCCAGTTTACACCACTTGAGGATCTGGTCTTTACTGGTGCCAGTTTAGGAGTGTTTTTGAATGCTGTCTAGAGTTTATTGTAACCTTATAAGACCTAGTGATGATACTTCCATTGTTAACCTGGAAAGGCAATTTCATAATCTGATAAATTCAAGGATAGAAAAAGTTTTCAAGGTACAGATTTTACTTTCCAAAAGAGAGCTTGTCAGGTGCCAAACAAAAAAGTGCAGAGAAAGGAACTCATCTGTTCCAAAGTTTTGTTGATTCTTCCTTTAATTGTGTGCAGACATGATTACCAATAATGTTATAATGTGCCCTGATACCACTATGCTAAGTGCTGTATGGACAAATGGATTGATTTTTTTGTTTTTAATAAATTATGATGGGGCTATCCATCTGACAGAGAAAAAGAAAAATCCGTTAATCCTGTAAAGCTGCTTTTATAGCCTTAAATAGTTTTAGTAATCAATACTTTTGAGGAAAGAAAATGTATGGTAAAATGAAAGCAGAATCATTTCTCCCTCCCTGCTTCTCTCAGAGCAAAGGTATAATATTGATTTACAGGATCTTGGGTGCAAACATACACTATCTAGAGGTCAACCCACCACAGAAATGGACTAGGCAGTGAAGTCTTTTCCCTTCTTCCTATATCTATCCTGAAGGGAGGATCATTTAAACCTTGGATCACTAAGCAGTAGTAGAAAAGTGATAAGTTTGTGTGTAATTGAGGCAGATAATTAATTTCACTCTCATTTTCATTTCGAGACTCCAGACATTTTAAAATAAATTAGACTAAGTTCACCTACTTTTTTTCTATTTGTCACATTTTACAGCCTGGGTATTTTCGGTATGCAAAGATAATAGGATCTGGGCTTGTTTGCAAAGATTTACCTGTGAATGACATCTAATCTTACAATTTATGGATAAAGAGTGACTAAATAATTCAAAACTAACTCCATTTAGGCTTAGATTATGGGGATCTTATTTACATTGAAAAAGGTGTCTTATAACTAAAAGTGAATTGAGGGCTAGCATTTTCTCTTTGCCTCAAATTCCTTTTCCATGACTAGTGTCCATCTATGCCATGGACCTGGCTGGGGTCCCTCTGTAGTGTTGAAAGCATAAGTGTTTTGGGGAAGTTCCTCATGATCGTCCCCCCCTCCCCATGTATACCCATACAAACACTGGTCAGAACTTGGCCCAGTGGCCACAGTAATACCAATCTGGCCTTTCTAGAAGGCAGTAAATAAGCAAACCATGTTTGCAGGAGCTCATATTTGGACTCTCCGCTCATTAGGGCTTCAATGAATCATGTAAGTAATCAGTGCAGGCTCATGGGAATGAAAGGATAATAGTGACATTAAGTCTATGAGTTCTTTGTATGCATAGATTAATATTGCAGCATCAATGACACTGTTACAGCTGCTATACATCACTGGAGTCAGGAAAATGTAAGTCTGAAAAAGAGAAGAGAGCAGAAGAACAATAATCACAATTGGCTACACACCATTCCACCAGAACACTCTGGCCAGGAATCTATCCTTGCAGTTAACCCTATTGCATCTCTCTCCACATATCTACACAAATGACACCATCACATTATCGAACCACAGAGTCACAACATCAGGGGCTCAGACATCTGCACTCCACTAATATGATATATGCCACTGAGTGCCAGCAATGCCCCTCTGCCATGTACATTGGACATACCAAACAGTCTCTTTCTTAGGTAGCTGACCTCTACCAAGTTGCTGGGACAGGAAAGGCTTTGCCATAGTATAATGGTTTTAAATGGCTCTGTTTAAATTAAAACAATGCATTTCGGCCAGATTTTTTTTTTAAGTATGGAAATTGTGGTAAATTTTCTAATTTGACTCTTCTATTTAAAAACATTAATTTCAACATCTTTAGTAATCAAATCTCAGACTTGGAAACTAGCAAGAACGAGGTGTGTACACAAGAAAATAGGTTTTACAATTGTCAAAGAGCTTTCTACATGTGGCTGAGGAGCATCTTGCCTATATCAATTTCAATATTGAAAAGGAAGTGTCTTTGAAAATAAGATGAATCCTTTAACCATGGGAAAGTACATAAACACTAAACCAAATTCAAACTTGGATGTCACCATGTATGTATATTACTTAATGTAGCCCTTACTCATTAACTCATATAATGGCAACTGCCATGTCCTTACAAGCCCTGATTTGAGAGCATTAACAAAAGAATCAAAATGAAAAATCAACCTCCTCCTTTTAAATACAATTTCATAACATTTACATGCCATGTCATGATTCCTTATCTGAATTAAACTGAAAACCACCCCCCTATATTTTCATGTGCTTTTTTTGAAACTACGCCACTGTAGATGCAGAAATTCAGTATTTTTCAAATTTCCCTGATGTGTTTTGCACAAGAACTCAGATATGCAGACAAATGGCTGCAAAATTATGTGACTGTGATTGTTCACTGTTCTTGTTTTATCCCAGTCAGTTCCAGTTCTGATGTTCCAGTTTGCAAAAGTTCACTGCTAAGGGAACTTTAACAAACACATTTATGCAAAACCAACAAACTATTTTAGTGAACAAATAGTGCACAGTGCAAAGTGTAGCTTGAAGCCAGTGATTCCACATGGCTTTACAATATCTGACAATAGAATTAAAGTGGTTATACAATGCAGATGATAGCTGACATCTTTTAATGTTCCTATAATTAATCAAATATGGCTCTCTGTAACATGACAGAAATGTGCATAAAATACATGGGTACCTTGAAAAAATGCTGAAGCTCTTCACAGGGTTGTAGAAACATGCAGCAAAATACCAAACCAGCCCATTGTGAAATCAAATAATATAAAAAACAAACACTGATCTATGATTAATGAGACAAATTGCAGCAAATGTGAACAATATTTACATTGTTTATATATATATATACATATATATGCACAATGAGGAAATCTTTGCTTTTTCAGAACTGTCATTATTTTGTGGCACAACTGGAATATTTGGCCAGTCTGAATGTAAATGGAAAAATAACTTCAAACTCAATCGCAAATTTACTCCATTCATAATAATATGCTATCTGCCTTTTTGTTTTCAACATCATTAACGATAGTGCCTTAGCTCTCAGTATGATCGTGTTTGCTTTTGGAGTGAACCGACATGGTGTTCTGAAATAATAAATGGGGGAAGGAATGTGTTACATTTACTTACTATTTTCTTAATGGCAGTTGCCTGGATTATGCAACCCTTTTTTAGGCTCATTAAAGTGGCTTTTGGATTGGAGCTATTATCAGAAGTCTTGATGTCAGAGAAAAAAATATTCAAGATACGCTGTGCTAGAATTCCATCACAGGTTGTCCAAAACTTATTACCAGAAACGTCTGCTATTATAGAAACTAAGCAAGTTGGACCATTATTGCTACAGTGTACTTATGACATCTATATTCTAATACTACATAAAAGTACTGGGAGGAAGCATGAAAGTAAATTAAAGAGATGAGTTTTGTTATGTTCACTGTTTCAATATATTAACAAGTAGCTAATAAAATATGGGTTACATAGGTACAACAGCAATGGAAAAGCTGCTTTGTTTTAACTTTTTGAGCCAAACTTTGCTCTCATTTATATCAGTGTACATGTGGAGTAGTTTCAGGTCTACACACATGTAACTGAGATCAGCATCTGGACCCTATATTTTAAGGTTTTCTTTATGATATATTGAAAAGCTCCGGAGATTACAGGTTGCAACTCCCTTCTCCAGCATGCTTGGGACCTGATAGATCCCAAACAAGAGAATTTGGTGGATAAGGGAAGTTGCAGGACTGTGCTTAGGGGCTGCTGGAGCACTAGCCTTCAATCCCCATGCCCCACGGACTCTGGTGCCAGCCCAGGCTCCTAGGAGCTGCCACAGTGCTGCAGGCAGCCCCTGGACCTCCACAGAGCAGGTGGGGGCTCCAGCTCTCTCCCTGTGGAAGTCTTCCAGCCCCCACTACCAAGGGGCAAGCAGGGGTATCAGTTCCCAATCTCTGCTGCCAGGGCACTCCAGTTCCTGGCCATGGCAGTGTTCCAACACCCCTGCTGCAGGGCAGGCAGGGGCTCTGGCTCCCAACCCACAGCAGCCTCCAAGACCTGCTGCTGTGGTACAAGTGGAGGCGGAAGCTCCTGGCAAGTGGGTGCTTCAGCTCTTGGTGCCCACTGCTGGAGGGCTCTGGCTCCCACCCTTGTGGCAACATCCTGGCCCCTGCAGCTGTGGGGCTAAAGGGACTCAAGGCTCCTGGTCCCGCAGCAGCCTCCCACCCCCCACAGCTGCAGGGCAGGCAGGGGGTCCAGCTCCCAGCCCTGATGAGGCTCCTGCACCTCCAGCTACTCTCTCACCTGGCTACATCCATGGTCACATGGATGACAGATGTCGCTGTGCGAGAGAGTACTGGCTTTGAGAGGTACAACCTGTACCTACTCCATGCAGAGGGGCATATTTTGTATGTTTAAACCAGTCATTACTCAAGCCAGGCTTAATGAAAATTCAGCCCTGATGACTCCAGCTTCCTACCCAAACATGATCCTCATGGTACGTTATGTGCTGCTATAGAATGTGCTAACAGTGAATGTCATTGGGCACTAGGTAGCTTTTGTCAAATAATTACACGGAGATCAAAAATGCAAATGAAGCTCTGATTTACAAATCTCATGCTTCATTTGCATAATCTGGCACTATCACGTTTCAGGAATAGATTTTTCCAAAAGCAAAAACAGCTGTGTAGGCAGGGTTCCTGCAGAAAAAAATCCCGTTTTCGAAAGAACCCTTCTTCCTGAAACAAAATAGAAAGAAGGGGGCTGTGGCAACGCTGCCTCTCCCTTTTGGAAGGGGCATGCAAATCTGGCCATCAGAAATCCAAATGAGGTGAAGATTTAAGTATTTTATGCCTCAGGTCCATACTCACGCATGATCTTGATTCCAGAAGAGCTGATTTCAAAAGCCAAAACAGCCATGTAGTTCATTCTAAAGGAAACCCTGCCTTCAAAATCACCCTTCTTCCTGATAGCTTTTGAGGAAGAATAGTGCTTTTGAAAGTGAGATTATCTTTTGAATGAACTCCATCTGCACACCTATATTTGTTTTTGAAATAAGCTCTTCTGGAATCAAGATCCCACATGGGTATGCAAATGAGATATTTAAATCTTCACCTCATTTGTATTTACTCATTTGCATGCCCCTTCCGAGAGGGAGGGGAAATCTAGCCATGGCCTTGTTCTTTTGAAAATGGGTTTTTTTCCAAAGAAACCCCATCTACATGTGTTTTTGCTTTCAGAAAATCTCTTCTGGAAATGTGATCACACAAGATTATGCAAACAAGGTGCAAGATTTGTAAATCAGTGATTCATTTGCATTTTCGATCTCCCTCATTGGCATTCCTCCTCCAAAAGGGGAGGGTAGTGTAGATGCAGCCTATATGGTACTTGTTATTATATAGGCCCTAGCACAGAGCATCTCTCAATCCCCGAGGCGCATACACCAAGGCCATGTCTACACTATCCAAAAACTTTGAAATTGCCATGCAAATGGCCATTTTGAAGTTCACTAATGAAGCGCTGAAATACATATTCAGCGCCTCATTAGCATGCAGGCGGCCACAACATTTTGAAATTGATGCATCTTGCCGCCATGCAGCTCGTCCAGACAGGGCTCCTTTTCGAAAGGACCCCGGCTACTTCGAAGTCCCCTTATTGCTATGAGCAGATGGGAATAAGGGGACTGCGAAGTAGCCGGGATCCTTTTGAAAAGGAGCCCCGTCCAGATGAGTTGCGCGGCGGCGAGCTGCATCAATTTCAAAGTGTCACGGCTGCCCACATGCTAATGAGGCGCTGAATATGTATTTCAGCGCTTCATTAGTAAATCTCAAAATGGCCTTTTGCATGGCAATTTCAAAGTTTTTGGCTAGTGTAGACGTAGCCCAACAGAAAACGCATCACCTGCGGGAAAGGATGTATTCCATCACCAGATGGCAGCAAAAATCCAGTCAACTCTGCCAAATGAGTTGTGCTTGGAAATTCAATGTCGTGACTGACTACAATGGCTCAAATTCCCCCAATGAAAAAAAAACAACTATCCAATTCTTGCCATTTTATGGCACTCAGGGCTGAGCTGATGTGGGCTCTTGGTTCAGGCACCTTAGTATCTATTGTTGAACTTTGACTTCAAACTGTAGATGTGTCAGAGAGCACACTGACCACATCATCATCACAAATCAATGGACAGTGAAATCTGATCTGCGTCTTTGGTGGCAGAGAAGCATCAGCAAACTCCAATCACAGACTAGTCATTGCTCAACTCATTGCATCTTCCATCTGCTCACAAGCCAGGCATGTAACAACTGTCTCTTTTTGAGGATCCTGTTGAAACCAGGAAGTATACACAAGCCACCAATGGTTACATATGTAACCTCAAGATCCTCTCAGACAATGTGGAAATTGCCTTGAGTAGTGTGCATAATCCTATATCACAAGCTACTACTGGAACAATTTGCTTTAGACGGCCACAAAAGAAACCTTGGCTTTTTGAAGACGCCTTTGGCTTATCAGCAAAAAAAAGCAGAAGCTGGGAAGGGTCCAAGACTATTAAAAGCACGAAGGTATTTTCTGAGCCTTTGGGACTAGGACATCTATGTCATTTCTCTGGTTGACAAAGAAGAAGATAGCTTAGAGAACAACAATCTGCATCTGAATACTAGCTGAGAGGTAGTCATGTTAGTCTGTATTCTATCAAAACAAAACAGTAGTCATGTAGCACTTTAAAGACTAACAAAATAATTTATACAAAGCCATAGGTCACCTGGTTGGAAGCCATAAATGACTTTCTAACATCTGCATTATGAAACCTAATGCTTTTTTGAATTGTGGACACCAGAATGGTTCATAGTATATCAGTCATGGCTACATGTGTGCCAGATACAGAAATAAAATATCCTCTCCATGCCTACTCAAACTTCTCTTGTTTATGCAGCTAGAGATTTGCAATAGCCCTTTGTCTACAGCATCATAATTGGAGTTCATGTCTAACTTATGAGTCACCATGACCTTTAAGTATTTTTCAGCATCACTGCTTCCCAAATAGAGTCACTCATCTTGTAAATGCCTATACTCCTGGGGATCCAATGAATACATTTAATTTGACTATATTAAAATACATATTTTGAATGTACCTGCTTACGAAGCAGTGCAGTTGTGATGCATCGTCTTTGTTTTTTACCACTCCTGCAATTTTTGCGTAGTCTGGAAACTTTATCTGTAATGGGTTATAATAAAAATATTAAATAGTGTAAGGACAAGTACTGATCTTTGTGGGAGCCCCATCAGAAACACACCAAGTCAATCAGTTAGCTTGGTTTTAATCTATTTAATCTGTGTCACATTTATGTTGTACCATTCTGCTTTTTAAAAAAAATCAAAATATCATGTCTTACTAAGCCACCTGCCTCACAGAAGTCTAAATACATCATATCAACATATCACCTTGATCAATCAAACTTGTAACTTCATGAGCAAGATATTAAATTAGTTTCTTATGCTCTTTTTCCCCCATGTTGATTGGCATTAATTCTATTACCCTTCTTTAATTTTTTATTAATCAAGTTCCGTATCAGATACTTCTTTATCTTGCCCAGGATTGAGATCAGAATGACAAGCCTATGCTTACTCAGGCCACCTTGTTTGGCCCTTTTATATAGTGGTACAAAATTAGATTTCTTCTTGTATTCTGGAACTTACCCAGTGTTCCAAGAATTATTGAAAATCAGTATTAAAATTCTAACAAGCTCCTTGCCAGCTTTCTAAAACATTCTTAGATACAAGGTATTGTGACCTGCTGTTTAAAAATACCTAACGTTAGCGGCCACACCTAAGTTACTGTTGGAATAAAAAGGGTTTCATAATCTTGTGATACGATTACATTATCTTGTCTTTCCTCAAATAAAGAACATATTTGTTTATTTGTGTGTTTGCCTATTGACAATGCTACTGTTTCTATTGAATAATGGACCAGTACCATTGTCCAAGACTCTTTTTGTTCTTAGTATACCTAAAACCCGTTTTTTATCATCTTTAAATGTACTAACCAGAGATTTCCATTTGTGCCCTTTTCTTTCTCTCATCATTTTTCTACAATTACTATCCAATGATTTATATTCAGCATGAGCTGCTTCCCCTTTCTTCTGAGTTGCATACTAATCTCCCATAAAAATTTGTGATCTGCTGTTAAATCTGTGAAGAAAGGGAAAAAAGAAAAAAAGAAAAAAGAGTGGAAATACCTATTGCCTATAAAATTCATGGATTCATGCAAGGTAGAATGTTGCTATCTAGTTGCAGAATTTTCAGATTCAAAATAGCATGATTGTACTGTGGCAAAGGTATTGAAATAATTGACCTAACTTCAAACCAGTAAATATACTTTGACCCTGTGGTACTTAAACCTGACCCAGATACCTGGACACCCAGTTCATTTACAGCGTACAGTTAATACAAAGAAAGGAAGGGCAGTCTTGTGACTAAGGAACAAGAGAAGGAAGTAAGATTCAGATTGTATGACTCAAAGTTTGCTACTAGCGTTTGAACTGGTTATTTGTAAATGAACTTGGAACAAAACATCCCAAAGATTGCTGAAAAGGCCATGCTTGTAATGAAGTAAAACTAAAAGAGATGCACACATTACTGGTTAAAAATGAGGATGAAAAGATATTATTTGAATGATAAAATGTTTTCTTAAATATGTATATGGTGCCTAGGTTTTTAAAACAATAAGCACATTGGAAACCGCAAATTTGGTACATGTCAGCAATACATCTGGTTTTCATACAACTACAAATCTTATGTGGATCTGCAAGTGGACCTATTAAAATATGTGTGTGCTGGACTAATTAAAAGGACTTTTTCAAAGTATTTTGCAGGCTGGATTGGGGAAATGGTCAGGCTGTAGATGACCCAGAGGCTCGTAGTTTGAGATCACTGCCCTAAGCAGAGGAAAGGTTATTTGGTAACTGAAAGCATCCAAAACTAAACATTATACAGTATTAGTAATGAAGTGGTAGAAGCCTTCCAGACAGAAGAGTTGAATGTAGACTAATATTATTAAAGCAATGCATGTTCCACTCTTAAAACCATGGAACAGTTTAAACTAATACAATTTTCAATACCAAACAGCACATCTCTAGAGCCAATGGTATGATTCCAATGTCTAATGAGATTTCATAGTGTATTGTTGCTGTGGAAAATTAACGTTTATAGAAGACCATTTAAGGTCTGTACATCAAAATCTCACTCTAGCCCTCAGAATGAAGCTAAGTGGAGCTTAAGTTGTGCATAGACTCCATGCTAAGTGAAATTCATGCTCTGATTTCTACAGTAATTAGATTCTTACCACAGACCCAAGCCTAATGGAAGAAGTAAACATCTTAAGTTCATATAGTGTCTTTTCCTGGTCATCTGAGAAAGAAATCAGACCTGTTCACTTAGTCCAGTGTATATTAAATCCAGTCATATAAAGCATAGTGTGAGAAATAGCAATGAACTGTAAATGACTCAGTACACAACATATACAAATATTATAGCTGTATGGAGACTAACCTGGACTGTCCAACTATGAACCAGGCATAGCAATTGCAATGACTTTGCCAATAAATATTGTTCTATTAGAGAAATAAATAGTATGGGGGTGGGGTTAGATCACTAGTGATAAATTAGAAATAACACGAGCCCATCACATATGGTAAAATGTTACTGATGTTATGAGTCACATCCTCCTGTGATGAAACAAAAAGAGCATTGATTTAGCAGCATCCTCTTGGAATTGAAGCATTTAATTGTTCTCTGCAGAACTGGGCACTGAAAAGAAGCCCTTGTATTTGTACAACTCAATCATATATGGAATGGGGAGGGAAAGAATTTTTGGGTCATGGTTCAGGAACTTCACAGAATCTACACACCCATCTAGAAACATATTTAAAAACTACTCACAATTTTCATTTTAGGATCTTGTACAATGAACATACTGTTCAACTTCAATTTTTTCATAACCTTTACAAAAGAGCTAGGTATTATTAGTACATAGCACATACAAAATAAACTAGGCTAAAAGACAGTTACTGTTGGAAAGTCAAACAACAGAGTAGAGTTAGTTGGAAACTGGCTGTATACAATTTGTGGGGAAATGAGTTTCCTTGATATTTTAGCAGAGAATTTTGTTCTTTTATTATTTTTCTTTTGTTTTCAGATAAAAAGTAGTAAGTCAGCTCTCCAATGACACCTTGAAAATTCTCAAGAAAACTAGACACTTGAAAATAAAATTAAAAACAAAACAAAACAACAAAAAGGGAATATTTTCCCATCCTTATCTCCAAATTAAGGAATGTCAGATCTGAGGTTCCTTAGTCAGAGCACATCTTCTCTACATGTGGAGAATAGCGCTACTGGGGCAGACCAGTGGTAGGGAGTTGGGGGGCAGGGCTGACTGCCCTAAGCCCCACCCCTTCCCACCTTGGCTCATCCCCTGGCGCTGACTGGGAGCCAGGCCACCCTCCCACCTTGTCCTTGGACCTGTAGAGGTTGTCAGCACAGCTGCTCCTGGCTGTATGTGACCTCTATTATGTGTCCCATACTGAAGTCTCCCATGATAATACAACTTTTGTTTCCACACATTTCAGACAGGTGCTTAAGGAGATTCTCATCTATTTCTCTAGTTTAATTTGGTGTATTCCCCCTGGACTGCCACCTCCACTGCTACTGGACTGACTTAGTATGTGGGTCTCTATGGGCTTGTCTACGCTACCACCTTCCTTCAAAGGAAGGATGGTAATTAGGGTGTTGGGAGTTTCCAAATGAAATTTCAAGGTGTAAAGGGACTTCGAAGTTGCCCCAGCACTTTGAAGTACCGGTGGGCGAGCTGCGGCTAGAGTCACGCAGGTACTTGGAAGTTTAAACCTTCTAAGTTGCCGCGGGGGCGGGAGCGGGGGGATTTGCTTAATGAAGAGCTGTGTATGAAGTGCAGCACATCATTACTAAACTCTCAATACCCTAATTCGAAGGTGGTAGTGTAGAGAAGCCCTATAGGAATAACGATATAGAAAAGGCACAAATATTACATGAAGATTTGTGATTTGTATTTGGAAAAAACAAGTAGATGTTACATGAGAATTCCAGTTCATACTTCCAGTTTATTTACTAAGTAAGGATGGTATTAAAAAAGCATGTAGAAATAAACATTTTAAAATCAGCAGGCCCAGCTAACTTGCACCCAATAGTCCTAAAAGAATTGTCTGAGGAGACCTCCGCTCCACTGATGTTATTTTTCGATAAAACTTGGAATATCATTGAAATTCCAGGACAGTCTAATGTACCAAAAAGGAAAAGGAGGATGATCTAGTCATTCTAGGCCAGACATCAATTCTGAGAAAGTAACACTGACACAGAATTTGATTAAGGTACTAGAAGGTAGTTCCTTCTGACCTTAAAAGAATTTATGAATCTTGGACAATTTTGTCTTTGTAAAGTTTAATGAAATGTCATTTTATGTAAATCCTGATCCTTAGGAGTCAAAGTTTTAATGGACTATGTTGTAACCTGGTCTTGGGATTTTAAGGAACACAGTGAAAGACTTCAGAAAATAATTCTGCAAGCAAGAAGAAGACAGCATCTCTGAACAACAAGCAAAGGAAGGGAGAGCCTAACAATGGCACAGAGAAAAAATAGAGGGAAATGGCTATTTTTTCATCAAGACAAAACAAAACATAGCAGTTAAAATGCCTGCTCTGCAATATGAAAGAAAGAGGCAGAATTTTCAGCTATTTGCCAAATTCAATCTAAAGGCTCCCATGGTCAATAAGCCCCAAAGGACCCTAATAGAACGTGGCATTGCCTAGTATTGAGAAGAGCGACAAAAACAGTCAAGGGACAAGGTAAAAACAATTAGTTGCATTTCTATCAATATCACTAAATGAGTCAGAAAAGAAAAGGTGGGTATGGAAAACAATATGCTGGCAGTTTTGAATGATTATGTCATAGTTCATATCTATATACCATAAACCACTTGAAGAGTTATTTAAAAACCTTTACGTTGAGTAGTCTTTATGATCTGTGCCTGCACTAAGTAAAATACAATGCTGAGCTTGTAAGATATGGGGGTAAATCACCAATTGGTTTAAATTTTCATAACTCCACTGAAGTTAATTGGTCTATGATAATTTCTACCACGTGAAAATGTATTCCCTGATCTCTGTCAGAAACATCCATCAGATAATGGACTATAACTAGTAAACTGATGGACAGTGGTGCTTATTTTTATTTCTTTAAATTTTCCAAGCATTGAACTAACTGTTATTTCATACTGATGAATATAAATTTCTGGAGATATCTGTATGCCTATTACTTCAGAGGTAGTATTATTCCAAAATATAAGAGAGAGAGAGCACATTTTGCATAAACTGAAATTAATCTATTTACAAGACTGTCAGAAAGAGCAGAAATGAACCGCAATGTGATACCATCCTGATCATTTCCAGAAGAAATGGACGTACTAACATCCAGAGACTAGCTAAATTCTGGCTGATTGGGTCTGGTGGGGTATGGAAACTAGTTCTATGGCCCTGCGTGACATCTTGTCTATATTGTGTACAATTAAGATATATTATTGTACATTAATGTAATGTCCACCTCTACATTAGGAGGACCCAATACTGGTCCCATTGGATTTAATGGAACCTTTTCACATTCCCTTAATTGGGAATTGCAGCAGATATTGCATCCATTTTTTTAGAAAATATTATAATTATCCCTAGAAAAATAGGTAAGTATTATATAAACTTCAAGAATTTTATGAGATTGCACTTTTAAATTTTACTGTTAAAAGGGTGTTCTGATTGCTTGTAGTGTTGTTATATGTCTAACTATTATGCATAATAATTAAATAGTATCTCTTCATTTCCCAAGAAATCACAAACCTTTTGTCATCATTAGACAAAATCAGGCTAAGTGTAAACACAGTCTAGTTTCCTCCATGTTTTTGTATTTGTATGCAGCAATTGTCAGCATGTTGGCAGTGGACGGTGATAAAGTGCATTTTTCTGCTCGGGTGGTTAGCCCTTTCATTTTTACAAGTGACAAAATAAAAATCTGCTGAAGAGTGAACATGCTGCTTTCACTGTGTCATCTCAGCCCTGCGGGTCATTTTATTATAAAAATGTAAAAATCCAGTCAATTTTATTTAATCAGCTGAAAAGGAAAAGTGTTTCCAGGTCATTAATCAAGTGCTCCTTCTCTGTGGGACTTGTCTCTTCAGAAACTACCATCTGAATCATTAATAAGCTGAAAAGATTTTGTGCCAGCAGGTTTTTGAGAAACCTAGATGTTATCAATATAACAGAAGTAAAGCAATTTGAGGTCAACAAATAAATCCTTATATATTCACTGCTTCCACAGCCCACACCTAGGTTATTAAAGGAAAATATTTCCTTACTTCCTAAACATTTAATTGTATTGTTGGTAAACATTCAATTGTTTAGATTGTATTTTATTCTATAGTCCATAATTACATGTTTTAATATTACCTAATCTGATATTTACAGTAAACTTTTATCATGTGAATTGATCAAAACATAATGAGACAGTAGGAAGAGATAATTACTACTGTATCTATAATAATAATAGTAATTAAACCACAGAAAACTACATTCAAAAATTGTCAAGGTTGAGACTTAAACCCATAGTAGCACAGAAGAAAATGAAGGCAAATATCACATTTAAGTGAATCTGTTGTATATGCCTAGATCCTTCAGTAAAAGCCATTCAGGCTGAATTTTCATTCAGAGTTATGAGTTTCTTTCTTTGCATCTGAGTAAGTGGTCTTTTGGCATAAGAGAATAAGTACACTCACTTGTTTTACAGACATGTTTTGTGTGTCAGCTGAATTTGGTTCATATGATATGATCCTGAAATACACATGAATGATGGGTTGGTCATTTATAAAACAACAAGAAGTACTGTGGCACTTAATAGACCAACAGATATTTTGGAACATCAGCTTTTGTGGGCAAACCGGGTCTTTGCCCATTAAAGCTTATGCTCCAAAATATCTGTTAGTCTATAAGGTGACACAGGACTTCTTGTTTTTGCAGATACAAACTAACATACCTACCCCTCTGATACTTGGTCATTGACAGAATTTCATCCTTAAGTCTTACTCTCTTTTGTTGTTTGAATCTCAGATTTATGCAAAACACAATGACTACAAGCCACAAAAATGTATGCAGTCCTTTTGGTAATGTTAAAAATAAAAATGTCAAAGGCTAGTTAAATATGGTTTTGTTCATTAATATGGCAGTGCAAAATGGTTTCTCTTAACATATGAACCTCTTAGTGTAAAGGACACAATCAACATTTTGATTAAAATAACTGTTGTATGCTATGAAGTATACAGTTTCCTATTTTATTTGAATTTTTTCAAAGGTAGCTTTAGGAATCATGAAAGATGCCACATTAATAATTCTATACACTGGAAATTAGATTTTGATCTTAATCATACCATAAATTTAAATGAAGTAACTCTGGACACAGAGAATACCAATTCAGAAAACAAGTATAATTCTGATATAACAAAACATAACAGGTAACATTCACCACCCATTGTAACTTGCATTCATGTTTCCTATCTGCATTCTTATGGTATGACTGTGAGGTCAGTACAGATCCTGCATAATTCTGTTCACTTCAGAGTTATGAAGGATTTACCTTAATGAGAGCAAGAGCAGAATTTTGCCCACAAATCACCAAAGAGCAACATTCAGTCAACTTAAGTGGAATTACTCCTGATTTGCTCCAGTGTACCAGCATGAAATAAGGCCTATGGGTTCCAGCAAGCATCAATATTAGGAGTAATGTCTTGCCAGATAGGAACTGGACTAAGATCACCAACTCATTTCATATAGTTGACCAAGCAACTATTGGATGGTAATGACTGTTTGTTCCTAACAACTTACACTGTATTCAGAGCTGTGACTCCTTAGCCCATTTACCAATCCCCAAGTCTGACTTGCTCAGGAAACTGATAATGGGTTATGAAGTGTCTCACTAATGCAAAGGTGCAGTTCCCCCCACACCCTAAACTACCCAGTTGGCTGTATGGAAAATTTTTTCTTCCCCTGCTGTGATAATTTAAGATCTGGCAGAATTTTGTAATTTAGAGTCAGGGTTTTTTTTTTTTACAGTATTCTACTTGAAAATGAAATATTAGAGACGTTTTGTTCTTCATATTGACTAATCACTATGATATTTCTTTTTTGAAGAAAAAAAGTGGCAGCATAAAAATAACCTCATTTTATCACTTGTCTTGTTCCAAAATCACCATTATAATAATTAGTCTATATTAAGGACAAAACATCTTAAAATGAAATTTTAGAGATAAAGGATTTTGAAAAAAAGTGTCTTGAATCACAAAGCTCTGCCAAGTCCTAAATTATCACAGCAGGAATAAAGATGCTGTAACAATGATAAAACAACTACCACAGAAGCTCAGTCTCAATTCACATTAAAATTCCTACAATTTTTCTGAAAGAGATGTAGTAATTTTATGGTAATTGTTACTAATTATTTTTGGCAAGAAAGTATCAACAATTTTTTGAACAATGTCACTTGCCATTAATAAAAGTCTCACAGAACTCATTTTATGCATGCAAATACATTATTCTGTGCACCAGAAATTTGTAGCTGTACTGCAGATCAAAAGGAAAGACCTGAAAATGGGGGATGAGGTCTAATTTTCAGTAATATCGTTTGCTGTATGTGCACCATGATAAAAACTAACAGAATAAGCAAAGCAGCTGATTAGCAGCTGTTCTGTCAGCAAATATTTGAAAAAGGAAGAGAATATATTTTATTTCTATACCTTTGATTCATAAACACTGATGAAGAGGCTGAATGTTATACTAAAAACAGAATTAAACAAGACACAAGTTCTTCCATGATTATAGAAAATACAGCAGTAAACTGCAGAATGCTAGTTTGGCTCAAATTCTGCTCAGTTACACTGCTCCCGGATTTAGCAATTTAACTGAAACTGGGTTTTGTTACTTTCTGCTCCCTACATTGCAGAAATACTAGACTTCTTTCTGTTTTTACCTCCCTTGATCAAATTCTTCCCTCTTTTATTCAACTGGAAAGGAAATATAGTTACATTAGGGTAGCTAAAGGTAGGTTTACACAGTCATTATTTCAAAATAACTATCCTAGCATCCACACAATGCAGCCACTATTTAGAAATAATTTCAAAATGGTGGTTGGTTTATTTTGAAATTGTTAAACCTCATTCTGGCTACGTCTACACTAGCACACTATGTCGAAGTAGCCTATTTTGAAGTAAGAACACGTCTTATTTGCTTAATGTTGCCACTCACTGTTCCAGAAGTGCTGTTATCACAATGCAAAACAGCCATGTAGACAGTGTTCCTCTGAAAAGAAGCCCCACTTTCAAAAGCACCCTTCTTCCTGAAAAGGAGGGGCCATTGTAGACATAGGTTTACAGGGTTCTTTTGAAAAAGGGTTGTTTTTTTTTTGAAAGAACCCCATCTACACTGTTTTTTTTCTTTAAATCTCTCTTCTGAAAAAGCAATTGGATGAGATTATGCAAATTAAGTGTGAGATGTGCAAATCAGCGCTTCATTTGAACTTCCAATTTCTCTTATTTGCATTCCTCTTTCAAAAGAGGAATGTAGTGTAGATGCAGCCTGTCTTAACAATAGCTATTTTGCAATAGGTGCTATTCCTTATAGAGGGTGCATCTACACTGGCCGTCTACTTCAAAGTAGCCGGCACAACATCGAAATAGCAGGCGTCATGTCTACACATGCCGTGCGCTATTTTGATGTTGAAATCAATGTTAGGTGGTGAGACATCAAAATCGCTGTTCCTATCCGAAGATGGGAATAGCGCCCTACTTCGACGTTCAACATCGAAGTAGGGTGTGTATAGATGATCCGCTTCCCACTACTTCAAAATAGCGGGGTCCTCCATGGCAACGATCAGCTGGGGGGTTGAGACACTCTGTCCAGCCCCTGCGGTGCCCTATGGTTCCCACGCGCAGCAGCCCTGAAAACACCACAGACCCGGATTTCCTGTGGCAGGAAGCTGAGAGCGAGCAGGCAGCAGCACATGCACTTGCTAGCCCTGCATGCCCTCTACAGACCCTGACCTGACTACCCAGCACCATGGCATCCAGCCAGCCCCCAGAATGCCCCCAGGGCTCCCCCCCGAGGGGACCTAGGCACCGCTGGCAGCCAAACGGGGGGCCAAAAAGAGGCAGGGCCCTTCCTGGTCAGAGGCCGAGCTCTGAGACCTGCTGGGGCTCTGGGGTAAAGAGAAGGTGATCCACGTGATGGGGAGCAAGCGGCGGAAAGTGGAAGTGTTCACCTGATTGGCCGAGGGCCTGGCCTCCCAGGGTCACCCTGCCCGCACTCCGGATGGTGTCTGGAGCAAGAAGAAGGAGTTGCAGCAGGGTTACGCCCGGGCCTGGAACTTGTCCAGCCAGTCTGGGGAAACCCCTGCTGCTTGCCCCTATTACAGGGAGCTCAGGGTCATCCTGGGCCCCTGGGACACCTCCTTCCCTCAAGCCACCCTTGGCACCATGGCCAATGAGCCCCAGCAGGCCTCGGAGCCACAGTCCAGCCCAGAGGCCAGCCCCGCATCCCAGGACCCGCCTAAGGAGCCCCACCAGCTGAGGACGGCGAAGGAGGGGGTCCAGCAGCAAGGAGGGGGGGTGCCTCATAGAAATCCCCTCCTGGAGCACCAGCTGGGTGTCTTCCCACCGGGGTTCCCCAACCATGGCAAAGGATGGTCAGGTACATACCCCACAGGGCACACACCCCTGGGCCACAGGGTGGGGGCACCAGACACAACCGAGAGCCTCACACACCCCAGCGGACCCTGACCCACAACTGCCCAGCCACAACATGGTCCCAGGGTGATGGCATGGCCATCAGTGCCTGTCAGCACCCACACCTATCGACAGCACTGTGCCTGAACCCTGGGGGCAGGGAGACACCCTGCAATGGGGACACCCAACAGGGACATCACACGCACCAATGGGGACAGAGGCCCAGCACCCAAGAGGGGGTGGAGAGAACAGGCCATGGGCCAGGGCACAGTACTACCAGCCTTCCCCACCCTCTCTGCAGCTGCACCATCTGAGGCCCCAGGCAGCCAGGCAAACTCCTTGGTCCCCAAGAGCCCGACAGAGGTCAGCCACCACCAGCACCCAGGGACACCCCCAGGGTCAGCAGGACAGTCACGCCACCGCCGGATGCAGGGGATGGCCTCTGTGGACCCCCAGTTCCTGGCACTTCAGCAGCAAACGGAGGTGGCTGAGGAGAGACACCAGTTCAACCGGGAGGAGTCCACCCAGCACTGGGTGGCACGGCAGGAATTCATGGGCGTATTCAGGGCCATAGCCGGGTTGATCCAGGAGCCTGTTGTCCAACTCCTGCCCCTCACTGCCCCCGACTGCCCCCCATGCCGCCCTTCCTGCCTCTCCACCTGCTGTCCTCCTGCTGCCCCACCTGCCCCACCACTTGCTGCACTGCCTGCCTCGCTGCCTGCTGCCCCACCTGCTGCGCCGCCTGCCATGCCTCCTGCCAGGCCCCCAGGACCGGAGCCCACTGGGGCTGAAGACCAGCTGGTGGAGGCATCCTGGCCATACCTGCCAGTCCTCCCAGCCCCCAGCCGGCCATGCCGAGGACTGTGGACAAGAGGGGGGTCATGACCCCTACTCCCCCGGGGGTCGCGCCCCTCTACACACACCCCAGACTCATGGGCCAAGGGCCAAGCCATCCGCTGGGCCCCCATTTATATATAGTTGTCCCCCTTGTGTATAGTTGCTTCCCTTGTATATAGTTGTCCTCCTTTGTATATTGGTTGCAGTTTTGGTTGTGTACATAACACAGTTACCAGTTTTCAAAAATTCACAGTTTTATTTTCCAAAGAACCTGAGACGTGTGCTTGTTAGGGGGATGGTACGCGGGTGGTGTGGGGGGGCCCCCTGGGGCAGGTCAGGGAGGTCCTCAGTGGTCTCCCTGATCCAAATGGGCCCGCAGGGCCTCACAGACCCATATCCCCTTGCGGTGGGCCTGGCGACTGGGTGCGGTGGGTAGCTGGGGGAAACCTGTGTTGGCGTCAACTGCCCACCCCTGGATAAAGGCCTCCCCCTTGCTCTCGACAATATTGTGGAATGTGCCAGCATGCGCCCACAACGAGGGGATGTTCTGGAGGCCGACATCCAGGTGGGCAAGGAGGTACAGCCAACAGCCCATCAGGCAGCTGAAGGTCTTCTCCAGCACATGGCGGGCACGGTTCAGGTGGGCATTGAACCGCTCCTGGCTGGTGTTGAGGTGGCCAATGTATAGGCTCATGAGCCAGGGCTGGAGGGGGTAGGCTGCATCCGTGGAGGGGCACGGTGTTGTCCCTCAAAGGGAGCTCCCTCTGGGGAATGTAGGTCCCTGCATTTTGGTCCACTATGTTTGCATGCCCCTTTTGAAAGGGAGGGTCCAGTGTAGACATAGTGTAAGAGTAGACAGATCTCGGCAGAGTGGACAAAAGAGCATTCTCTCCATTGTTACCAGTATCTGGAAGGCTCTTACTTTGGGACAAATTCACTGAACTGGGAGACTGTGCAACAAAATGGCAAACAACAGTCATCAATAAATGCAAAATAATGCACACTGAAAAAACATGATCCTAATTACACACTGTAAGAGGGTGAGAGGAAGGCCAGGCAGGGCAGGGATTAAACAGGGCCCGTTGGCTCAATCAGCCCCACCCCAGTTCACACCTGCAACCAGTATCAGGCCTGGAGGCATATAAAGGGAGGGAAGCCAGCCCAGTTTGGGGCTGACCAGCCAAGGAGCTGTCTGTCAGGCAGCAGGGCCCGAGCCAGAGCTGCCACCCGATTGGCTGCTGTAGGGCATGGCCTCAGGACCCCCTCACCAGGCACAAAGTGGGGGAAGCTCCTCCCAGGGAACCCCTCTTCTGCCTAAGGGGGAACTAGATTCTTGGGTCCACGCCCCAAACTTATCCAATATAGTCTCAAGTGGGGCTGAAGACCCGCACCCCAGGCCCCGGCAAGAGGGCCTAGCCACTAGGCCACCCTGTCACCAGTGGCAACCACTCACACACACACAAAATGGGATCTAAATTATGCATTTCCACTTAAGAAAGTGATGTGGAAGTCAGTGTGGATAGTTCTCTAAAAACTTCCATTCAATGTGCAGACGCAGTCAGAATAGTGAACTGAATTTTAGGAACATTAGGAAAAGGACAGCTAAGATGGCAGTAAACATCATATGTCACTGTATGAATCCATGGTAAGCCCACCCATTGAACACTATACACATTTCTGGAGTCTATAAAATAGTGAATGGTGTGGAGCACGTGAATAAGGAAGAGTTATTTATTCCTTCACTAAGACAAGGGGTCACACAATGAAATTAATAGGCAGCAGATTTAAAACAAACAAAAGAAAGTATTTCCTCACACATTGCACAATCAACCTGCAGAACTCATTGCCAGCGGGTGTTCTGATGGCCAAAAGTACATCTGGGTTCAAAAAAGAATTAGATTTCATGGAGCATAGGGGCAGAGATGCAATCCCAGGCTCTAGGTGCCCATATCTAATCATTGCTAGAAAGTAGGGGTGTATGATGGAGGATGGATCACGTGTTTTCTCATTACCTACAGTCTTCTCTCCGATTACCCTTTTCGTGATGTATGACACAATAGTTTACATTTTATATGTAAGTTTGCATCAGCTCTTCTAATTTGATTGACATATATGTAGTACAGTTGAACCTCTCTGCTTCAGCACTCTCTCGTCGAGCAACATCCATAATCCAGCATGATGTTAGTTAGTTAGTGGATGGCCACTTATCATGGGTGTGACCAAGTTTCCATGCTCCCATAAATTTGTTTATAGCCACCATGCTAGCTCTCAGTGTTCTGCGCTGTCACTTAGCTGTAATTTACCCCAAATGTCTTCTAAGAGCCCAGTAAGCAGTGGAAGTGTTGGTAATGCTGCTAGACAATATTGACCTCCTGTGGCTCAGCAAATTCTCTTGTTCAGCACATCAGGTCCTGAGGGTGCTGGACTAGAGAGGTTTAGCCTGTACACAACTAATGTATGCAGGTCAAAATATATCCTAAGTGTTGCATCTGAAAAGTCTACCTAGTTTCTCTGAAATTTTTGTATTTTTTCTCCCTCAGCAGCCTGTCTCATGATAGATTCATCTTGTATTTACCATCTCCTTCAAACAGCTCCTGAAAATCAGTCTCTCCTTCCTCCTCCCAGTGAATAACAGCTTCACACTACTAGCACCTTGCTGACCTTTTGATGAATGACCTCCACACTAGACTCTCTCAGACTCAGCCTTGACATTTCCATGTATTGATTTGTACCTACCATTTCTTAGCATGAGCAAGTGTGGCATCCAGCAATGGAGAAAAATGGGGTACTTTCAGCATGCAGTCTGGAGTGGAGAAGAGGCAGGCAGTGGGTATTTTCAATTACTTCTCCAACAATTGCAAACTTGCTTCTTTTCCCAGTGACCAAGACCCTCCTTTATCCCCACTAAAAGCTCTATAAATGGTCTCCCAAAATATAAGAAACACAGGACTTTCCAATAAAGTTTAAAAGATTTTCTCCAGTTTCCCAAATAGAGAAAAAAATCACCCCCATTTATACCTAATGAAAGTCAAAACAGGATTTCTGAAAAACCCAGGCCACTAAGGAAAAACCACACATCTTAATCACAACTACAATAAAATCACCACACCATCATACTTCAGTTCATTGAATGATAATTGAATACAAACTGAATAAGAATAAATGCCACCTTTGTAAGCTAACATATATTCTACCCACTGTCCTCTTAAGGCTATATTTTCTGCTACTTTACCAAGATTTGGTTCTGAACACATATAAATCTTATTAAAATTCCTCTTTCTGCCTTCTCCGAAATTGCTTAATAGCTTGGCTTTGGGTTTTACAGTCACTGAGACATGCATTTCTCAAAGTTCTGAGTTATGTGAATTACCAAGTGCCCACAACATCCCTTCACCTGTACTTGTGCACACTCAGATATTTTGAAAATTGGACCCTCTATCTTTTGTTCTGCAGAGAAGAAACAATAGTGTAATATCAAGTAACAACAATTGTTAAGCTATACGTTCAAAGGAATATTTACACAATGTTCCACAACGCAATGCATTGGAGTCCTTTATCACACGTTAACTCCACCTGTTAGAATGTACAGATTTAAACGTGAGGAGTGCTCTACATGATGTAATGTTTGTGTAGCTATTAACTCTTAAAGATGATTATCTCCTCCTCAGTTTATGTAGAATGTCAGAATGTTTCAGAAGCCTTGGAGTCAATTTGTATAGCTGATCAGAAAGGGTTTTTTTTTTTTTCCTAGTTGAAAATGTGTATTTGATTTTAAAAATCAAAAGCCAAGTGCCTCATAGAAGTTGTAGTTTGGGTGCTTTATTTTACCATTCTCTTTCATAGGCCTGGCTCCCTGGTGGGAATATAACTGCTATGAGGTACTGAGGCATACTGACTGTCTGAAAAATGTGCCACCTTATGGCTAGATGCATTTTTTTTTTGTTTGCAGTCTGGCTGGTCCCCTTTTGCTTGTGACTCCTCCATGCAGCTGAGTCACATTTGGTCTCATCCTTTTGGGGCAAATCAGCATGTTCACCTAATAGTCTCAGGACCTCACAGAAATGAGGCTGGTATCTCAGATTCATGTCCTATAGTCTTTCTGGTCCCTGGTATCTGTGGTCTTCTTGTGAGTCTTCCTAGCTAGGCTGTAGGCATATGTAGTCTATCATCCAGTTTGGATTCCAGTCCAGAAAGTCTTGTAGCAAGTAAAGGTCTGCTCGGTCAGATGTCATTTCTTTCCAGGGCTACTTCTTACGTTAGCCAGTTTTCTAAGGGGACTTGTATTTTCAGCAGGTCAAGCTCCTAGTCCCAGTTAACAGGGCAGCATCAAAAGGAAATGAATGAAAATAAAAAGCAGCACCTGTTTTTATACGCTAGCAGGATCATCCAGCCAATCTTCTGGCTACTCTGTGCTCATAGGCAACACCTCTGATCTTCTCCTTTCAGGGCCCTGAGGTTAACAAGTCCACCCTGCCCAGACTGGGCCTTTTAAACTGAACTTCTCCCTTTTCAAGCACGTCCATCAAGGGCAGCATACCTTGCAGGGATTGTAGAGCAAGACTGTTTCAGCCCCAAACTACTCGTTAATTGCTTTTTGCTTACTGTGTGTTTTGTACCTGCCATTGCAAGTCCTGTGTACTTTTCGTGAGGGAAGGCAGTGCATCATGGGAATCCTTGGCCATGGTGCATTTTGAGGTATGTAGCGAGATCAGGGAGCACAGCCCCAAAACAATATAAATATAAGATGATATCCAAAACTAAATATGTCCTCCTTTATTCTTTCAGTTTTTCAATAGAAAATCAATACTTTTCATGCAAAGCCGCCACTTTCTTGAAATAAAGTTGATTCAAACTCCTTATTTTCAGTTTTTAAAAGTCAATGGAAATTTCAGGCTGACCCTAAAATTCTGCACTGATTCGTGCTGGAAATAATGAGCAGTCGTATTCCCAGGACACAGTCCAAGATACTGGAGCCTTTGGATCTTTCAAGATGATGTGGCCCACTTTCTGTCTCTTAAATTTGGCAGGTTGGATAGCAGAGAGGAACGAGCTGCTCTGGGAACTGCAAACTGTGATTAGTTTTCTCAGGCCATGCAAGAAGAGGAGGCAGCTTGTGTCTTCTCTGCTGTGCATTTGAAAAATGGCCAGTCACAGTCAGGCCCTCAGTGTTGATGAAGAAGTAGAACACTAATACTTCAAAGGTGCTGTGCATCAATAAGCAGTGGAGATGTCAACTGCCGCATTAAGCAGCATCTAAAGAAGCAGCAACAGGAAAAGGATGAACCTAAAAGTTAGTTACAGAGAAAGCTCTGTGCATTTTTCTCAGTAATTTGGGTAAAAATTCAGAGTTATTTGGAAACAGGAACACCAGTTAGTAAATCATTGCAGGGTCCTTTGGAGAATTATCCAACACCCATTGTAGCCAATGGAAAGACTCCTATTTTTTCTCAATGTGCATTGGATCAGGCCCTTAGAGAAATTAACAAAAGTAAGGCTAATTAATAATTTGGATTAAAATGACTGACTAGGAAGCTAGGGATCTCCTTGTGTTTTTTTGTGTGTACTGAAAGCCATTTCACTGGACAGTGAGACTTCAGTGGTTAGGGAAAGAAATAAAGCAAATATAATACAATGAAATAATGGATCTTGTTTTCCTAACAGCTCCTCCATTTACTCTAATGGAGGTTTGGTTGTCCTATGAAAACAGAAGATATTTTCTTTTTAAAAGATGGCATCCAGTTAGAGATCTCAGAGCTCTAATTCTGACAAGTCTAATCATGAAAGGAAAGAGACACATTAAAAATGCATAAATGCATATAGCAATAAGAGGCATGTGTGAGTCAATCTCTTGCCAGAGTAGATTTTGCATTGTATTAGCTTTGTTTATCCTGCTGGTCTTTCAATAGGCACAATTTATATATAGCAAATCATTAATATGTTTAGTTGTCTAAAGAGCTTTAAAAGCCACTTGAGAATGGTATGGGGAAGTTGTTCATGTTTTCTTTCTGGGACAATGCAGCATCTAAGAAAAAAATACTCACTGCCATTGCAGCATCATTTTTCACCTAATAATGTTCACTTAAAATGACTGATTGTTTCATCAGAAGCTGAAAGAAAGAAGTTAGTTTAGTTGTTCAGACTGTGGGAATTAGAAGTCTTAGATACCAGCATTTCTGAAAATCCACATGAAAAAATTTTACATGGTCCAGCTGTTTGTGCTGGCCGTTTCAGGGGGACTAGAACTCTGTTTGTATATATGTAATTGTAAGTTTCGGGAGGGAAAGCTGTGCAATAATGGCTCTGTTAATCCTCCACTTTCTTAATGTGTCTTGGATAAGTTATTGATTAAAATATTTCTCCTTTTTTATGTCATCATGTGTTCTAAATATCTCCTTTATTAGTCTCTCATCCTCCTATGTAAAGGCTTTGATAACATGCGGTTCACCTACGGGTTGAAAGAAAGAAAAATCATTTCTGTGGTGCTGGTAAACCTGGTGCCAGCTCTTGCCAAGTCTGTAGGTGTCTGCCAAGCACTGACAAATTCACAGCTGGAAACCAGATCAATCCACCTATATGTTTATATTTTTCAAGATAGGTGTTGAACGTGTGAGAATGTGTTTAAGGTTATCTGTGAAATAGCTATGAAATGTGTGTTTGAGTTGCTGCATACATTCATCTTACTCATAATGTCTACATCCCAAGTTATGATGTGTAAGTTTTGCTTTGTAATTTTAAAAATGGCTGCTCTGAACTTGTGAATGTAGGCAGGAGACGTGGGTCCCCTGCTGATCCAGAAGAACTATCGAGACTTGAGTGAACTATTGTGAAACCTCATAACACACAGTCTGGTTTAATAGCCCTCTGGCACCCAGGAAGGTGCAGTCAGAGAGAAAGCAGGTCTCATCAACTTGAATTCTGGAAGAGAGAAATAAAGATAGCTGACAAGAAAATTTGTCTTCTTTTGGACATTTGGACTCTTATAACGACTGGAACTAAGAAACCAAAAAAGAGGCAGCCTTGGTTAGACCTAACAAAACCTTCCGTGCTGACAGATTATTGCATCTCTGTCACTTTTTGGAATCACTGACTGAACTCCTCTGTGTGTAAGTTGCCTACATTTAATCTGGAAATAACTCATTTGTTTCCTAGTTGATAATTCTTTAATTAGTTTACTATAGGATTAGCTACCAGTGCTGTCTTTGGTGTGAGAGCTAAGGTATAAATCGATCTGTGGTAAGTGACTGGTCTCTAGAAACAGGGATCAACGTAAACATTTCTGACAAGTTATCACTTAGCCCATCTTGCCTGAGTGGCAAGAGAGACTGGGAAGCCCAAGGGGACTGTCTGTGATGCTCTGGTAAGACTCTTCCAGTGATCCAGGGATCCACTTTTGTTATTGGCAGAACCATCCCATCCATAGGACAAAGTGGTGCAGCCACCACAGGCACCACGCTTTTGGAGCCCAGCAGCAGCTGCCTCAACTGTCTGAGGGATGGGAGGGCTGGGGCATTATGAGGGGCCTGGTTGCTACCCTTTCCCACTCTCCATGTGGGTGGAAGGAGATTGTCAGCCTGCTCCACCCTGCTGCTCCACCCTCCTGGCCCATTGCACCCCCCTTCTCCACAACAGTGAGAAGTGGAATGCCTTGGTGTACAGAGAAGTGGGATGCAGTGGACTGGTAGGGTAGCATGGCAGGACAAAGTGCTATTTTGGCTCTTGCTGCTCATGTGGTGGTGGTGGGGACTCTGCCATGGCAGCAGGCCCTGTAATCCTCCAGGTTCCACAGGGGAGAGGGTGGGGCAGTGCAGCAAGTGGGGGAGGGGGTTGCCTCAGCCCTGGTTACTGTTATGGTAAAATCTAATTATAGACCATACTGCCAGTCTGCCCTATTTTTCACAGCTTGCTTTGTGGTTGGCACTTTTGGTCATGAGCTGCTCCAGCCAGCACAACAATTTCCTCTACCATAGGAGGGAAGCCTCTGTATTCTCAGGTCAAAGTCTGAAGCTGATTTACGGATATTAAAGGTAGGCCAAGGGGAAATGCAATACTCAAAAGTCAGAATGTGCTTCCAGGTACTACGCAGGTATTGCAGCCATTGTAAGTAAAGGGAAGAGCTGATATTACTGTCTGCAAAATATTGGCAACTACAGCACTTATATATATATATATAAAGAACACAATGTTTTTGCTAATTAAATACAAGTAAATAGACTCATTACAAATTAAATACAAGTAAATAGACTTATTAGATAGCTAGACCCTCTTTAGAGAAGTATGGATCTATTTTATTGAAATTAAAGGTACTAAGGTGAGGCTAAAATAAAAATAAAAATAAAAATAAAAATAAAAATAAAGGTTTGATCACAAGCATCTCTAGCAGGAGGATTAACCCAGGTGTGCTTTTTTAATGGCTACTTTGTTTGCACCTTTCCTTCATTTATAGAAGAGGATGCGCCTGCATGAGTAGGGAAAATGGAAGGAAAAGAGAAATGTGGTCCAGTTAACTATTACATTCTTACCTAACTGGTCTGTACAGTTCAGAATCCTAGAAATGTCACTGTATGATGAGCTTTATGATTCTTGGAAAAAAATATTTTAAGAGCACACCTTCTGTGATATCTTCTATGCAACTGATGATCTGTGAATGTGCGAAGGCCTAGATGCTTTGCAATAAGGAATCTATTAGGACCTGTCCTGACAAGTTCTAGACAGAGGAAAGACAGAGCAGGGGTGAGCACCAAATACATCCTCCACTGCCTGATGCAGATGGGTGGTTGTGTCCAGTAACAAGACCCATGATTCTATTTTCTGCACCTCAAAGACCCAAAGAGAATATAAGTTCCCCGGGGAGAAATTTTGCTGCTCTTCAAGGGCTGATATCACATATTGTCCTCCCGCAAAAGAGGGGAAGTGTATGTCCCAGAGTCATAAAAGTGTGGACCTGGAAGGGACTTCAAACCTGTTAAAAACCTTCAAAGACAGAGATTCCACAACTTCTCTGGGAAGCACATTCCAGACCTTATCAACCCTTATAATTAACATACTTTTCCTCATATCTACAAATATGAAGACTAGTATTAGTCTTTATGGCAACTGTATCACAGTGTTGACTTATTCAGACTGTGATCTACTGTAATCCCCAGATCCTTTTCAGAAGATATCATGTACACGTTATTCCCAATTCTGTAGCTGTGCATTGGATATTTCCCTCATAAATGAAGTACTTTACAATTACCTTTGTTTAATTTCATTTGGTTGACTTCAGATCAATTCTGCATTTGTCAAAGTCATAGAATTCTAATCCTGTACTCCAAATAGCGTTGTTAGTCTGTAGTTTCGAGAACATGTATCTGATGAAGCGGGTCATTGTCCATGAATGCTTATGCTCCAAAATATCTATTAGTCTATAAGGTGCCACAAGACTTCTTCTTGTTCTCCAAATAGTTTGTAACTCTAAGGCCACGTCTATGCTACACTGCAAGTTTGAAAGGACCTCTCTCAAAATGCACTTTTTGAAAGAATGGCCTTCAAAATGGCACATCTACATACACAAAGCCATGATCCCTTATTTCAAAATAGTGGCCCAGCATTTCAAAAGGGAGCACCTACACAGCCACAGCCATCTGTCAGGGCTACTTTAGTGCCCTCTGACCCTGCCAGTTTGGCAATGCTGGGTGTACCCCACCAGCATTGAGTGGTGGGACCACTTCATGCTCGGGGAATGGGGCAACAACAAGTGGCTGCAAAACTTCTGAATGACCAGAGAGACCTTCAAGGTGTTGTGTCACTGGCTCATTCTTGCCCTCCAGCACCATGAAAAGAAGATGCAGCCTGCACTCCCTTTGCAGAAGTGGGTAGCAATCTCAGTATGGAAGCTGGCCACCCCAGACAGTCATTGGTCTGTTGGCCATCAATCTGGGGAAGGCAAGGTCACTGTCAGGGCAGTCCTGCTTGAGATAAGCCTGGCTTAGACCACACACCCATCATGGGGAGGGGGCCACCATGCAAAGGGCTGGAAAGGGGGGCCTCTGGGAAAGTGGCCGGGGAGCACACAGCCATGTACTCAGGCCTTGCACCCCCTGTAGGTCATCTGGGCAGTAAACACCCTCCTTCTGTGCTGGGTCATCACTGTTGGAGACCTGGGTGTTGCTTTTTCCGGCTTCACGGAGTTGGGCTTCCTGAACTGTTTCAGCTCGCTGGAAAGTAAGCACATAGCCATCCATGCCCCGGACCACAACGCAGGTGCTTTTGTGAACAGAAAGGGGTGCCACTTCATGGTCCTCCAGGCCCTTGTTGATGCCCAGGGCTGGTTAATGGATGTGTGAGGGGTGCTCAGGCAGGGCACACGATGCCTGGGTGTTTAGAAACTCATGTCTGGGGTGCCAGATGCAGGAGGGCACCTACCTCTTCCCATTGGAGCTCCCAGTGAGAGATATCACCATGACCCCTTGTGAGAGATATCACCATGACCCCTTGTATTGTGGCCAACGCCGCATGGCCCCCACACCCATAGCTCATCAGGCCCTACACAGGCTGCACAGACCCATCCCAGGATGTGTTCAATGCGTGCTTGATCAGGTCAGGAACACTGTTGAGTGGGCATTTGGGTGTCTAAAAGGGCACTTTCGCTGCCTCCTGATGAGGTTCGAGGTCACCCAGCCTAATGTGCCTGCAGTCACTGTGGCCTGCTCTGCTCTTCACAGTATTGTGGAGAGCAAACAAAAGCCCTTCATCCAGGGCTGGGCTGTGGAAACTGGCTGTGGGTATGAGCAGCCACCTGCTGCCCTATGCTGCCAGGAGCAAAGGGACTGGGTGCGGGTTAGGGAGGCATTGTGTGAGACCTTCACCTGGGGTCTACAGTGACCCTCCCCTCAGCCACTCTCCCTCAACACACCTCCCTTCCGGCATCCCCCACCCTTCGCTGCTCCCATACGACACACACGCACCCCCACCACACTATAGGGACATGGGAATAGAAGTTGATCTTTTACAATATAAAACTAAACTGTATTAAAAGTAAACTTTAAATTATAAACTTGCAAACATGTGCAGTCAACTATATTAAAGCGGGGAACTATATACAACAGGGATCCAGAGGTAGCAATGGGGAGGGTCTGAACTTGGGGAAGGGCAAGAGGTGGGTAGGGGGAGTCAGTCATCCACTAGGGGGATGACTACTGTTGCCTCTACCACCCCAGGTCCTGGGTCCCCTATAGGGTTGGGACAGGGACGGGACCATGGGAAGATAGGGGCTGGGGGGAGTGCTGCAGCCTCGGCCTTGGCCTTACTAGGATGTGCAGAGGAGGCCGGGGGGCCACAGGGGCTGGTGCTAGGAAGCCCACACTGGCCACCAGCCACCACACCAGCTCCAGCCAGTTTGCTGGGGAGAGGTCCAGTGGGATAAGGGCAGCAGTGGGGGCAGCAGTGGGAGGCCTGTGGGGGGAGCTTCAGGGCAGGCTGGCAAGGGAAAGGGAGGTTGGTTAAGGTGGGATGCTGGATGCAGATAGGGCTCTGCATGGTGGGGCTCACCCTGGGGTCAGCTGCCCACCCATTCCGTCCCCGGCCATGCAGAACATGTGTCTGTGTGGTGAGGTAAGTGCTGAATGTCCTGTGGGTGAGTAGCCACAAGCCACCTATGGCAGGGATGGGCCCCCCTTCCCCAGCCCCCAAGGCATCTCCAATGCCCAGTATCTGCCTGGTGATCCCTCTATGAAGGCTGCAGATGCCCCTCTGGAGGCATCCTGGCTGGATGATCCAGCAGGGATCACGATGATGAGGGTCCTATTGCTGGAACCCTCATCATGCTGCCAGCCTCTTGATCCTTGTCCCTTGGGCAAGGGTGGTGGCATCCAAGGGTCCTGGCTCCTCCTCCTCTGTGGCCACCTCAGTCTTGGTGGGTGGGGGAGGTATCTGTGTCCAGGACATGCTCTGGGGGTGGCACAGACTTGGGTCCCAGGAGGCGGTCCAGGTCTTCATAATGTGGGCACCAGGTGGGAGGTGCCCCGGGCAACTGGCAGTGCCCACTGGCACTGAGGCCCCTTGGATGCTGTTCAAATGCATCTGCATTGCAGCGATGCATACTAGTCTGGAGGAGGAGGGCCTTGAACTCCTCTGCAGACTCAGAGGGGCCCCTTCTGATTCTCTGCTGGCTCAGATCCTGGGACCCTTGGAGGACTGACTGGGGACCCCAAGAGGGCACGGGGCTCCCAGCTACTTGCCATTGGTACAGGGGGCAGGGTGGCAACCTCTGCCCTGTCATTGGTGGGAGCATGCAGCTGAGAGCTCATGCTCTCCCTGGTGCTAACACTCTCTCAGCTTCCTGCTATGGGTTGCTGGGGTCATATTTCCTTAAATGTGGCTGGCAGTGACCACAGAGCCCTGCCTGTGGTGGCTAAAATGTCTCTACGCTTCTGTGGGCCACTGCAATAGCAGACCCACTATTTTGAAAGAGCGGAACACGGAGCATCTACACACATCCTATATCAAAGTTACACTTT
The DNA here is from genome assembly GCF_033958435.1 of Carettochelys insculpta. NCBI lineage: Eukaryota > Metazoa > Chordata > Testudines > Carettochelyidae > Carettochelys > Carettochelys insculpta. The sequence goes on from NC_134141.1 coordinate 98,354,563, forward strand.
GAAATATGGCGCTATTCCCAATACAGGAATGGAAGAACAACTTCAAAATGTGGCCCCATTATTTTGCTCTCGATTACAAAGTAACACATAATGTGTGTAGATGCTCCATAGGGATTTTTGAAACGAGACCTTATTTCAAAGTTATTTTCTAAATAAATTGCTAGGTAGACATGGCCTAAGAATGGTCTTTCCACCAGTGGCATGCACTAAACAGTAATTTAATCTGGACCACATTTCAGCAGTTCGTTTATGAGAACGTCATGTAGGCCTACCCACTTCAGTCTGTTTCAAAAGTCTTGTTAAAAATCAAGAATTGCCACATCTACTGTTTCCTATCTCCACACATTGAGACAGTAACCTTGACAAGAAGGAAATTAGATCAGTTTGGGCATGATTTTTTCCTGACAAATCCATGCCAGCTATTCCTTATAACCCTCTAGATGCTTACAAATGATGGTTTAATATTTGGTCCAGTACCCTTCCAGTTATGAAGCTTGGTTGACAGGTCTATGATCCCTAGGTATGGATTTAACCTGTTCTTTGCCTATTTTGGCTTGTGTTCCTTTCCCTCTGTTGTTAATGTTCATTATATCGAGTTTATAGGGGTTAGGGAAGGCACATGATAAGAGCTCTAAATGCACAGGGGTGAACACATTAAGGAACAACAATAGAGAAAGCCCTTCTGAATCAAGTCCTTAGGAGTCTGACTAGGAGCTATTGGTGTTCTGTAATGCAATGCTGTAGCTCAGAAGCAGACTTTTGCTCCCAAGAACAGATGTGACAGATTCTTTTCTCTTGGTTGGGTAGAAGGGCGAACGCTGTGGCTCCCACTGCAGATGTGTGGTGATGCGTAGTCTTGTGTTGTAGAAAACACTACACAGGTGTGGCTTTTTGAAGATGTGTGCCAATGTATGGCTGTGTGCCTAGGGGCAGGATAGAGCCCTTTGTGATTTTAGTGCTTTTAAAAAGTCCTAAAAGCTTCAAAGAGACAAGGGGAAAAAATTCCATGCATGCTATACTTTCTACAGTTCCACTGGCTGAACATACCTTCTGAAACACATTAGGAATAATAAGGTCTGGTCAGACCTCAGGGGAGATTTTTTTTTCTTATTACTTCTAGAGATAATTTCATTTCAAACTCCCTTGGTTCTTACCTTTACCGTAAAAAGCACTTTCATAGAGGTTGTACTGTATCAATGATGTACCCCAAGGTCTGTCAAAGAGTCTGCCTCTTTTACATGTTAGCTCTGAGAGCTTGGGAAAACCAGCCCAGTGAGCAAATTCTCTTTTCTTATGAAGCCTTATAAAAAAGTTAACATGCTTACTCACTTCCAGTAAGTAATACCACTTCAACCCAGCCAGCCAAAGGTCTTTCACAGCTCTCCTGCCTAATTATTCTCATTCCCTGTTATCAAGACTACCATTCATGGGAACATAAGAATTCAATTCATACCACAACAGACCGGTGTTGTATCAAAGCATGCAACATACCTACTCAACTAAACAATTCTGGATGCTCCAAAAGATTAATATTACATATATATTGATGGCATGGAATATAGAAAATCTCATAACTTGACTATATAAATCCATAGTATGCCCACAATTTGAATGCTGAGTGTCATTCTCACCACTCCATCTCAAAAAAAGGTATTAGACTTGGAAAAGATGAAGGAAGAGTTAAAAAAATATGGAGTATGGAACAGCTTCCATATGAGGAGAGATTAAAAAGACTAGAACTGTTCAGCCTAGAAAAGAAACTCCTAAGGGTAAGGAATAGGTCATGATGTGTAGAAAGGGAATAAAGAAATCGTATTGATTCCTGCACATCACACAAGAACCAAGGGTCACCCAATGAAAATAATAGGCAGCAGGTTAAAAAAGAAACAAGCGGATACTTCTTCACACAACAGAGTCAATTGATAGAACACGGTGGCAGGAGATATTGTAAAAGTTCTTGGAGGGGTAATCCATCAGTGGCTATTAGCCAAGACTGTCAAGGATATAACTGCATGCACTGGTTTTCCCTAAACCTCCAACTGCCAGGAGTTGGGACAGGACAGGGGATGGATGACTTGATAATTCCACTGTTCTGTTTATTCCCTCTGAAGCAGCTAGCACTGGCCACGGTCAGAAGATGATGATAGGTTAGATGAACCATCAGTTTGACCCAATATGGTTGTTCTCATGTAATGTTAAAGTCAGTTATAAGTTAAAGTTTATGTGTTTTCATTCTAAGTACATGTATTAAGTTGGTGCTGAAGTTTTTCAGGCTTGGTGAATTTGGCTCAAAGCTTATTAATTATTATTTAACTTTGAACACAATGGTTCAGCAATTTTTTTAGTTAGAGGAGAGTGGCTGGAGGAGTACTCTGCCCATTAAAATAGTTCTTGCTATACCTTTTATTGAAAAAGTGTACAGTTGAAACTCCTGGGAATGGCAAGCTGCAAGCCTGGCAGGTACATCACCCTCTCTGAGGAGTGTGTAAAGAGCTCTTATGAAAATTGGTTTTGATAATACTGAATTAGTGAACACTGAACAACTATAAAGTACAAAAGAACAGGCAACGTAGCCTGAGGTATTTAGGGCATCTTGGCATCTTAAAGAAAATTTCAGAAATTAGGTAAACTATGTTGCCTCTCTACCAGAACACTATAGTGATCCTACAGGCATCCTCTGGACATCTTCTGCAACTTTTAAAGGCGTGCACAGACTCATGAATATGTAAAACAAGGGTATCAGTCCAGTACATGGCAAGCTGATGCCCCGATGCTAAACTTTATACAATGAGAATCTAATGAGGCAATGTTTTATAAAATGGACATCAGGCATTGTGCCTTTATGTTTATTGGAAGAAGCCAGCAAGTGGATGACGGCAGGGAGTAATTAGGGACTAGTTACTTAAGCTTATAGGGAGAAGCTGAGTTATTCAGATAAGGATCAGATACTTGACTGTGGCGCAAAGAATGAGGGGAAAGCCAAAAAAAAGTGGATTTAAAGAGGGAAACAATCTGCTGGCAGCAGTGGGAAAGGTAAAAGATGATTGTTACAAAATGATAGATTTAAGAGACGCGATTTAAAGACGCACAATGGAGAAGAATTGTTTCATTCTGACACCAATATTCATCACCTACAACTCTTCATGATCAGTATTAGAGTTGTCTTTCATTGGTGTGGGATAATTAATAATCATTTTCTTTAAAGAATCACACAACAAACAAGCAATCAGCTATAAATCATCTATCGCAGTAAGTGACACTGGCATACTAGAAACAAATACCTACATGCTGTATTTAAAACTCAAGTGGCATTTTGTGTTTTTTTCTTAAATCCCAAAATCTGTCTTTTGTTTTGTTTCTGTTTGATTATCATTAGTCAGAATTTTAATATTAGATGCTGTTAAGACTGATTATGCCATGGACACCTTAGGATGTCAATCATCTCTTCAGGCAGCCTGATATATACCAGGGAGCCAAGAGGAAATACCTTGATTAAGTTATCCAGCTTCTTTTTAAATAATTACAAAACAGCAGCAAGCAATGAACTGTCATTGTAAAATGCAAATAAATAAATAAATAAATAAATAAATAAATAAAATAATGCTATTGTTCTGTTTTTCAGAGACTGTACTCATCACAGCAGTTTTACTGCTATTCTTTTTCGTCACCTATAAAGCACAGTTTTATATCTTCTTTCAGAAAAATTTCTACTTATTTCTTATACACTAGACACTGGCTCAGTTGAAAAGGACACACGCACGCTGGAAATATAAATACTGAGCTATATGGTTTATGTACTTGCAGGGGACCAATCATTTTAGAGATAGTGCTATGTATACCTTACTCTTCTTTAATGTGCTATTGGACGTCCACTGTAATGAAATATTGGGCCTAGGTTTTTATGGTCAGTCATATGTGTGGTTCAAGAAAAAAAAACATATGATAGAAAGAACAGTCAAGAAGCAGGTGAAACAGATAGGCTATATCCTACACTAGCACACTATAGCCGTGTCTACACGTGCACGCTACTTTGAAGTAGGGGCACTAACTTCGAAATAGCGCCCGTCACGGCTACACGTGTTGGGCGCTATTTCGATGTTAACATCGACATTAGGCGGCGAGACGTCGAAGCCACTAACCCCATGAGGGGATGGGAATAGCGCCCTACTTCGATGTTCAACGTTGAAGTAGGGACCGTGTAGTCGTTGCGCGTCCTGCAACTTCGAAATTGCGGGGTCCTCCATGGCGGCCATCAGCTGAGGGGTTGAGAGACGCTCTCTCCAGCCCCTCAGCTCAATGATGGCCACGTGGAGCGGCCCCTTAAAGGTCCCCACCCCCTCCCTTTCTGTGCAGGAAGCTGAGAGAGCGTGCAGGCAGCAGCAATAACACGCGGCTAGCCTGCATGCTCATCTTCAGCCACCGAGACCCCCAAAGGACCTCGTGGCCACCTGGCAGCACCCCCAGCACCCTGAGGGAACCCCCCCGAAGGGGAGCCAGGGCAGCCAGGGCAGGAGCCAGGCTGGGAAGCGGCAGCAGGGCCCCTCCTGGATGGAGGCCGAGCTTCATGACCTGCTGGGGCTCTGGAGTGAGGAGGAGGTGCTCCAGGTAATGGGGAGCAAGAGGCAGAACGCGGATGCGTTCGCTCGGCTGGCCGAGGGCCTGGCCGCCTGGGCTCACCCTGCCCACACTCTGTACTATGTCCAGAGTAAAGTCAAGGAGCTGCGGCAGGGTTACGCCCGGGCCCGGGATGCGGCCAGCCAATCTGGGGCTGCCCCCGTCACTTGCCCCTTTTACAGGGAGCTCAGGGACATCCTGGGCCCCCGGCACACCTCCTCCCCTCCAGCCATGCTTGACACCTCGGCTGAGGAGCCCCAGCAGGCCCCGGAGACAGAGTCCGCTCCAGAGGCAAGCCCAGCACCCCGGGGCCCCACCCTGGAGCCCACGCCCGGGGCACCGGAGCAGGAGGAGGAGGGGGACTCCTCCTCCACAGAGACAGGGCTCCAGATCCTCCTCCTGCCATCGAGGAGCAGCAGCCGGGCGTCCGCCCCCGAGGTGTCCCCCAACCGTGGGAGTGGACCTACAGGTATGTACCCCCCTGGTGTACACCCCTGGGTTGAGGGGTGGGGGTAATATATATGTGCCCAGGGCCCTCCACATGCCCAGATGGCCATGGCCCCAAGGACAGCAGTGGCATGTCCCTCACAGGAGTGCATCAGACCCTGCCCGCCCCCCCAGCACGACAGCGCCATGCCCCATCCCCGGGGCTGGGGGGAGCGGAACCTCTAGGGTCCCCCGGGAGGAGGGGGTGGGACACCCAGCAGCAACAGCAGCAGCATGTGATGGAGTCGGGGGAGTGCAAATGTGAGACTCAGGCTAGATATGAGCAACAAGCTGAATAGCTCCCAGGGGCAAAGGATGATCCTGGGGCTACAACTGGCAGGTTACACCTCTGCCCTGAACAAAGAGGAGGGAGGAGCCGAGCTGGGTTTGAATTGGGGGCCGCAGTTAGAGGCTAGGGGAAGGGAGAGCTGGAAGGCAGCCAGCCTGAGGAGGGGGAAAGCTACATCCCAGAGGGGCACCCCTCGGGGTCTTCTCCCCAGGACGGGTTGGAAGGACTGTCTCTGACTTCTGTACTGTCACTTCTGGGAGAAACTGGGCATCTGTTGCCTAAGAAACCTCTCCTGTCAGAGACCCTGCTGAGTGAAGTGAGAGTCACTCCCACCAGGGGACGGGGTGTAGTGCAGGGGGACCCTTGAACCCCATCACAGCAGCATCTCCCGGGGACGGGGATGGGGAACCTGCAACACAGGGGTGGGGGGACAAGGGCCACGGCTCGGGGCCCACACTAACACCTGTCTCCACTCTTCTTCCCCCGCTCCTGTGTTCCGCAGCTGCACCATCGGAAGGACCAGAGAGCACCAGCGAGGCTTCAGTGGTCCCGGAATCCCCTCCAGGGCCATTGCTCCAGGCCAGCCCCTCGGTGGAAATCCGACCGGCCCCACAGCGGGCAAGATGGTGGACCCAGCAGCAGCTGCCGGCGATGGACCCCCAGCTGCTGGCCCTCCACCGCCGTCAGGTGGAGGTCGCGCAGCAGTGGCTGCGGGTGGAGCAACGCCGTCTCCACCTCCAGGAGCGGGCGCTGGCCTGGTGCCAAGAGGCATGGGGGGCCTACATGGAGACCTTTAACCGCATAGCGGATTACCTGGCCCCCCATGCCGCGCGAGCCGCCACTGCGCCCGCCCTGCATGTGCCACCCGCTGCGCCACCCGCTGCTCCTGTCGTCGCCGCACCGTCCGCCGTCGCCCCGCCACCCGCCACCGAGGGCCGTTCCGCCGAGGGAGACCTGGGGCCAGGTGACACTCGCCGGCCGTATCTACCGGTCCGCCCGGCCCCCAGCCAGCCCCGGACAGGGCTGCAGCTGAGGCGGGGCTCCCCACTGCCCACCCCCAGTGCTGGACTATAGGGGCGTAGGGCCCAGGACGTGCCCCCCCCCTTTTTTGTTGTTCGGCCTTGTATATAGTTTGTATTTATTTATTTGTGTCCCCCGTTTGCACAGTCTGAGCCTTCTCCCACATGTAAATAGTTCTCCCCTTCCTTGTTATCCCTGTTTTTTTGTTAATATATACATACACATTTCATATTTAAGTTAGTTAGAAGTTCCTATATATAGTTAGTATTAGTTAGAACAGAGTTCAAAGTAAACAAGTTTGATTTCACAAACAAGTGTCTGCTTTTATTTGTCCAGGAAAAGTGCGGGGGGGTGTGCTGTTGGATGCTCCGTGGTGTGGGCATAGGGGCAGGGAGTGTTGTGGAGGATAGGGGGGGCAATGGGGGGCCTGGGAGTGTTCACCCCGCGGCCTCATCGAAGTGGGCCCGCAGGGCCTCCCGGACCTGGATCCCTTTGGGGTCCACCTGGCGACTGGGGGCAGCGGGTGGCTGCATGTCGGCCCTGCCGGCCTCCACAGCCCAGCCCTGAAAGAAGGCCTCCCCCTTGCTCTCCACCAGATTGTGTAGGGCGCTGCAGGCACCCACAATCTGGGGGATGTTGGTGGGGCCCGCATCCAGGCGGGTGAGGAGACATCTCCAGTGCCCTTTGAGGCGGCCAAATGAGCACTCCACCACCTGGCGTGCGTGGTTCAGGCGCTGGTTGAAGCGCTCCTGGTTGGCAGACCGACAGCCCGTGTACGGGTGCATGAGCCAGGGCCGGAGGGGGTATGCTGCATCTGCGATGACACAGAGGGGCATGGTGGTGTCCCCCACAGGGATCTCCCGCTGGGGGATGTAGGTCCCCGCCTCCAGCTGGAGGCACAGGCCCAAGTTCCGGAAAACCCGGGCGTCGTGGGTGCTGCCAGGCCAGCCCACATAAATGTCCTGGAAACGGCCCCGGCTGTCCACCAAGGCCTGCAGGACCACTGAGTGGTAGCCCTTCCAGTTGATGTACCATCCTCCACTGTGCTCCGGGGCACAGATGGGGATGTGAGTCCCATCCAGAGCCCCAAAGCAACTGGGGAAGCCCAGGGTGGCAAAGCCCGCGATGGTGGCATCTGGGTACCCCAGCCTCACGAGCCTGTGGAGGAGCATGGTGTTGATGGCGCGGACGACCTGCAGGGGAAGCACATGGGAGAGCACCAATGAGGGGTGTGCAGGGTGTGTGTGGCCCTCCCCTGCCCTGCCCTGCCCTGCCAGGACCCCCCTCCCCTGCCCTGCCCTGCCCTCCCCTGACAGGGCCCCCCTGCACTGCCAGGGCTGCCTCCCCCTCCTCCCCCCGTGGATACTCTTACCTCCATGAGTACAGCCCCGACGGTGGCCTTGCCGATGCCAAACTGCTGTCCCACGGATCGGTAGCTGTCTGGAGTGGCCAGCTTCCAGACAGCGATGCCAACCCGTTTCTCCACAGGGAGGGTACGCCGCATGGCGGTGTCCTGGTGCCTGAGTGCAGGGGTGAGCCACTGGCATAGCTCCATAAATGTCTGCCGGCTCATCTGAAAGTTCCTGAGCCAGCGGTCATCGTCCCACTCCCCAAGCACCAGCCGCTCCCACCAGTCGGTGCTGGTGGGGTAGCTCCACAGCCTCCGGTGTATTAGGCGGCGGGGGGGGGTCGGGGTGCTGCAGGGTTGGGGGTTGCTTCCTCCTCCCCTGCGGGCATCTCCTCCTCTGTGGCAAGCAGGTGCTCAGCTGCCTCCTGCATGGCACAGAGCAGGGCGAGCACTGCTCTTGCAGGGGAGGCTGGGTGGACCTCTGGCTGCTGCTGTTGCTGCTGCTGCTGCTGCTGCTGGGGGTCCATGATTGTGTTGCCCGAGGTATGTGTGCCTATGGCCCTGCAAACCGCGTGCTGTGCAGGCTGTGTGTGTCTGGGAGGGGCCCTTTAAGGGAGCGGCTAGCTGTTGCTCCGGAAGTGCTAGTCTGCCCTGTGACCCTGTCTGCAGCTGTGCCTGGCACCCTTATTTCGATGTGTGCTACTTTGGCGTGTAGACGTTCCCTCGCTGCACCTATTGCGATGTGCTGCTGCTCAACATCGATGTTGAACATCGACGTTGCCAGCCCTGGAGGACGTGTAGATGTTATTCATCGAAATAGCCTATTTCGATGTCTCCACATCAAATAGGCTGCTTCAATGTAGGCTTCACGTGTAGACATAGCTTATGTCGAAGTAGCCTATTTCGATGTAAGAACATCAAAATAGGCTACTTCAATGCATATCGTCTACACCTCCTCCAGGGGTGGTGCCATCGACATTCAACGTCGAAGTAGCGATGGAGAACGTCAAAAGGATCTGCCCCAGAGAAAAATGTGGAATGTCCACACACACAAGTGCTCCCCATCGAAATAAGGGGCCAGCAAAGCCCCAAGCCGCTCCCTTAAAGGGCCCCTCCCAGACACACTTGGCCCACACAGCACAAGATCCAACAACCGGTTGCAGACCCTGTGCACGCAGCATGGATCCCCAGCTGCAGCAGCAGCAGCCACAAGCCCTGGGCTAAGGCTGCTGCACGCAGCAACTATAGAGCCCCGCAGGGGCTGGACAGAGCGTCTCTCAACCCCTCAGCTGATGGCCGCCATGGAGGACCCCGCTATTTCAACGTAGCAAGACGCAGATCATCTACACATGCCCTACTTCGACGTTGAACATTGAAGTAGGGCACTATTCCCATCTTTGGATAGGAATAGCGATTTCGATGTCTCGCCGCCTAATGTCGATTTCAATGTCGAAATAGCTCATGGTGCATGTAGATGTGACACGTACTATTTTGATGTTGTGCCAGCTACTTTGAAGTAGCCTGCTAGTGTAGATGCACCCATCGTTTTGTATTTTTCTTCCTCTCTCCATAAAATATTATCTCCTGCAGGGTTTACCTGACCCCTTTCTACTAGACAGACTCATACAGATGTCGTCTGTTATTTCCTGTTTTACACAGGAAGAAGTGTAAAGGCACAGCAGAAAGCACACTAAGGACCTGCCAGATACCCATTACACATGCAACAGATGCAACATGGACTGTCACTCTCGTGTGGGCCTTCACAGTCACAGTCAATGCTGCAAATGATGATCCCAAATAGAACTATGAAGGGCGCAATCCGTAGTCTACGTGGACTTAAGGATGCTACTACTACTACTACATTTTGTATTGATTTCAAAAAGTCACTGTCTTTGTTCAATTTTTTTAAACTTCATATACATTAACTATATTGCTAAATAAATCACAGTTTTCCACAAAAATTTACTACAGAGTAAATCTTCACTTTTTTTAATTCAGATTTTATACCCTGAAGTTAATCACCAAATCTAAAATGAGATCCACTATTTGGTCAAAGAAGTTACAGTGTTGACCTGTTTATTCCTAAGGATGGAAGGAGCAATATATTCGGGATTAAATTGCTGTTCCATTGCCCTGACCAGAAGAAACAGATGGAAATACCTCAGTACCACATAACTCCCATCCAAGTAGGCCAGATGTCCCCAGATTGTGGGGTACATTCCGCTAGAGAAGTGCAGAGGAACGTTTGGGGTGAGGGAATACGGCAAGGCTTAAACCAGACACCCCAGCAGGTGGGGAGGATGCTACCCAGCCCTGGATGGCTCCCAGTTTTGCTCCATCCCCACCCACAGTTTCAGCCCTGCTTCCAAGTAGGGTTGCCAAATTTCTAATGGCAAAAAATACAACACCCTTGCCCCATCCCTTCCCCAAGGCTCTCCCTTGCCCTGTCCCTTCCCTTCTTGCCCCCAGCACACTCCAAATCCCTTCCCTCTGTTGCTAACTATCCCACATCCTCACTCACTCATTTTCGTGGAGCTGAGGCAGGAGATTGGGGTATGGGAGTGACTGAGGGTTCTGGGAGGTTATTTGGTTAAGGGAAGGGGCTCTGGGCTGGAGCAGGATGTTGTGGTGGGGAAGAGGTGAGAGATGCAGACTCTGGGAGGAAGTTTTGGTGCAGGAGGGGATTCTTACTTAGGTGTGGGGTCTGGCCCATCAGTGCTTACTGTAGGCAACTTCTGGGGAGTAGTAACATGCCTCTTGGCTCCTAGGTCGAAGCCCACACTGCATCCACACACAGATACCGTCCCCACAGCTGTTGGCCACAGTTCGTGGCCAATAGGAACTGCAGAGCTGGTGCTCCAGGCAGGGGCAGGGCAGGGAGATGCCAGGCTGTTCCTCCACCTAAGAGTGGAGGGGCGTGTTGATGCTTCTGGGGAACTGCACGGAGCCATGTAGAGAGCCTTCATTAGCCCCATTGCACCACTGACTGGAAACCATAGGATTCCTTTTTCAGCTGGGCATTCTGGTTGAAAACCAGACACTTGGCAACATTACTGCCTGCCCTGATCCTGGGCAGATGAGCATGACAAGTTTGGACTGTCTGCACAGATTGATAATATATTATTGTTTGAAATATCCAAATATTTTTATAACTATGGATATTCTTTTGGTGAGAAAGCCAATGAGACATTTACTATATGAACTGACATATTCCATTGTTTGCAGATATCTTCAGCTCTGAGATGAATTAAAGTTTCCACATTTTTGCCTACAGTCCTTACCATGTCATATTTGGAAAAGCCCAAAGCAAGGAGGTATGAACTTTCAAAAGTCAAGAGAACTTGCATGTGTGTATCTTGTTGAGTTGTTCTTTCAGACCTAACCTTGGAAGGTGCTGTCAATTCATTTGCTAAATAAAAGCAAATAATTAAGCATGTCAGCCAAAACCCAAATCTTTTATAGTACATTCCCTTACCTCTGCCTTACATGAAGCAGTTGGTATACAATCCAGAAGGCTGAACACTCTCCTTAAAAAATTGTTTCACACAACGTCTAACTCATTAAGATTCTTCCAACCCTGCATTTGCATACCATATAATATTTGTGTATTGGCTTTACCCTTGAAAACTGCAAAAGATTATCCTTTTCATCTTAGCTTCATCTCATCTTACCGGCCATTATTTGCAAAACACATATCCCAACCAGGGGAAATACATGACTTTTGCCCAGTGAATTCCCAGTTCATGACAATACATGCTAAGATTGCCATTGAAAATTGTTTTGCTGTTAATGTGGAGCCCTGATATCAATAGAAATATTAAGCCAATATGTTTTTCCCATTAATGAAATGACAGCTCTTAATTACCTTATAAGCAATATGGCTATGAAGATTTCATCATAAAAACAGAAAATAAAAAACAAAAAAGAAAACCACCCCACCACTACTCCTGATTTACGAAAGCTAATGATGGCTGAACATAATTTCATAAATATTTGTGTGGAAAACTTCTTGTCTTTCATGAGACTGCTCCAATTAGCTCTACCAAACAAAACAAAAATATCAAATTGGTAAACATCTTATTTAGTTTCATTCTTGGAACAACTAAATGGAATCATTTTTTATACGTTTACACAGATATCCCTCCCCCCCCATACCACGGATTTTTCATTCACATAGTGTAGAAACTTAAATCTTGAATAATTTTTTATGGAATATAAAGATGATTTGGTAATCAAAGTACTCACACAACATTCAGTCCTATATTGCAGCATTGCTCTAATATGTATACCAGTTCACATGGTACCTGGATAATTTTTATGCAGTATTCAAAGCCACTTGGAGTCAAGGGGAGTCTTTCCATTCACTTCATTTTTTTAGGGCCTGATTCAATGCCATCTAAAGTCTAAAACAGCTGTTGCTATTCTTTATGCTGTATGCAATTTAGGTTATGTTGACATGACAGAGATCTTCTGAAAGAGGCTCTTTCCAAAGAGTGAGTCCATGCACACTAAAGCAGATCAAAACAGTGATCTGCTCTTTCAAAAGGGAGTGTCCATACAGCCCCAACTCTTTTGAAAGAACAGGCCAGGGATCAAAAAATCAGGCCCCATGAGGACTGCTGTTATGAAAAAAAGAGCCTGCAGAGCATCTACATACTTTTTCTTTAGAGAGAAACTTTTTAAAGTGGGGGCAACTGTTGCTGAAATGGGAAAGGCAGAGCAATTTTGAAAGGAGCACCTCATTCTTTCAATTTACTTTTGAAAGAACATTTTTTGTGTGTAGATGCTCTGTGAGATCTTTCGAAAGAGCCCCCTGCTTTCAAAAAATCTTTCAAAAGAATTTGCTCATATAGACACAGCCTTAATGACTTTATAATGGATTGTTACAATCCTAAAGAATACTTGATATATATTTTTGAAATATTAGCTCGCTCATCAAACAAGTGTTCGCTGCCATAAATTCAAAACTGCAGTAGAATTAGGAAAAATAGATTAATAGTTGAAAATGTTGGTTATTTATTATTTCTAGTGGTTATTTGGTAAACATTGTATTAGTGTTTAACAAACAATGTTTTTCTACCAAAATGTAAGTAAATGAATGGTGGACTCTTAGGATATGTCTACACTACAGAGTTATTCTGGAACAGCTTATTGCAGAGTTATTATTTCAAATGAAGCTTTTCCAGAATAATGCATCTACAATACAGGGAAGCCCCAAAATAAGCAAATCCAGAGGTTGTTTTATTTTACAAAAAAAAAAAAAAAGGAGGCTATTCAGCTGTATACCCACGTCTTCTTTCCCCCCACTGGGGTTCCCATGGCTGGAGCTGCCAAGGTGTTGGCACTCCGTATGGCAAGTACAGGTACTGGCACAAAAAAAAACAAAAACACTTGCATAAGTTAGTCTGAAATAGTGTGACAACACACTAAAGAACCTATTTTGGATTACAGCCCCTGGAAACATGGCTCCCAGGGTTTCTAATCTGAAATATTATGTCTACGCAGGAGCTTTTTTCAAAATAAGCTATTCCAGAATATTTTATTTTGAAATGGCCTTTATTCTCAGTCTCCACAGCTTATTTTGAAATAGGTGCTATGCCCCGTGGAATGAGATTTACCAATTTTGAAATAAGCCAACCACTATTTCAAAATTATTTTGAAATAGTGGTTTGCATTGTATAGACGTTCGCAAAGTTATTTCAATATAGTGACTGTTATTTTGAAGTAACTTTGCTGGGTAGACATACCCTTATAGAATAATGAAAAATAAATAAAATCATCTATAGTGCTAGAAATCTAAAAATGTGTACAGAAGTAGCTGCAAAAACTAATGTTACCTAAAGTCACATTTTAGATTGCAGGGTACATTTAAAATGTGGCTTGAGTTAGGATATGAGGGATGCCAAAAATCAGAATGCTTTGGGGGTCTCACAAGAAGGTCAGAGGCACTGAGTGTGTAATAAGCAGGAGGCAATGCAGCAGGCATTATCTTCCTTCTGACAAGAGAGCAGCTCACTGACCTGGCATGATGACAAATGGAGAGGAAAACTCTGCACTGAGATGTAAATTCCCCTCACAGGTCCCTCATGAATATCTTGTCTCCAGGATTCAAGCCAGTGACCTGGAAAACAAGGTTCCTCCCCAATCAAAATGACAGGCAGAGCTGGTTTCCTGTTAGGAAGACTACTAGGTGTGTAAAAAAATTATGATTTCTGAGGGGAAAAAATGAGATGTCACACAGAGCAAAATATTACTTTCAAATGGTCTTCTGCAGCTCCTTTGAATGGCAGCTGTTAAGAATTCAATTGTGTGTATGACACATTGGAATGCAGGATGGAAGTTCTGTTGGGGGGTGAGGATGAATAGAAATTTTCAATTCAAATACTCATTTGAGATTATTTGAATATCTATCATTCTTTAGAGTCTGAAGGTTAATTCTTGTGAAGAATTTCCATTAGTAATACAAATTGTAACCTTGTCAAATCCTCTTATGTAATGCATCAGTGCAGAAATACATACTCTGCAAAACTGTACTATTAAATACATCTCCTTGGTTCATAGAGAATTTGTTCTTTCAGCAGTTTTATTGATTTATGCTCTTTGTTTAACAAGACTTCATGCTTTTGTCTGTATTTTCCTGTTTAGCATGCAGAAAACACAATTATAAACAATTTAATAAAATAACTTCTTTGATCTTTTCCTTCCACTGCAAAATCCTCTTCATCTTAAAGATTTTAATTAAGAGAATGGCATGATGGTTTTGTGCTCGCAGGAAAACAGGACTTAAATAATGCTATTCCTTTTAAGGGGCCTTTGTGCATATTTATAGATTAGCTTCCATCATTATCCCTATTTTTATATTTTTGCAGGTTTCAACTGAATTCAGGGAACCATTTTGCTATCAAAATTTAATCTGGTTTCCTGATAAACATATATGTTTTAATCCATTTTCATTCCTGTTGTGTGCATACATTTTAAGCTGCCATCATGGGTTATCCATTTTTCAAATGTTACCTGATAAATGTTAGCTTAAGATATATGTGACTCTTGGTAAACAAGAAACTTGCATTCTATAGCATTGACACATATGTACACGTTTGTGGTGCTAAATAAATCTATTATAATAATATTTGCATTAAATACACATTTCCATGAATGGCATGTTTGAACATTCAATAACATCTTATGTAGATTAGAGAGAAAAAGCTCATTGATGGCTTTATTATACATATAAAATCAGGTATTGGCACAGTAGCAAATTGTATGTGCATGTAGTATGTAAATTATTCTTAGTTTGGGTTATCTGTACATTAAATTACTTTACAGAAATTTCAGATAAAGAAAGTAATTAACAGAATTTTGGTAGTAATTTTTATAAATTACAACCTTTCATATTATTAAAGTTAGTTTCACCTTCCTTAAAATGTTCTCAAAATTCCGTATGCAACTGCACTGTGAATTTGGTGCATCAAATAATACTCACTCCTCAGCAGGCAGATTGTGATCTCTCCTTGCAGTTCATTCTTAGTTGTATACAATGTGTAGCAATTTAGTTTTCATGCTGCTATTTCCTGTAGCGCGTGCATTACCTTTCATATGTAGGACTAGGTGTTTGCAACTCTTCGTGTTTTAGTTTTCAGTGACACAGGCTTACCATGGGAGCTAAATGTTTTGTTGCAGGTTTTGCGGTATCAGCTACTTGGAACAGTTTTTTGACTGCACATTTTGAGCATGCACAAAGATTTCAGATAGAATGAATATGTTAATAATCACCAAGCATGTCTTGCACACTCATATTATCATCAATTGTGCATGCAATTTTTCCAGGCTATTTGTTCAGAAAATAAGTATTAAATTATGCATTCACTTTAGATTCATGGTATGGGCGAAAAAATAAATTTGGTCAAACACTGTCAGATGGTAATTTGTATGTGCAAATACAATAAAATCCAGTTACCTGGCATGTCTATTCCAGCACTATGAAATCCAGTTACCTGGCATGTCTATTTCAGCACTAAAAACCCTCACATACATGAATGAATAAAAAGCAAGCTAGGGTTTCCACAGCCATCACTCCAGGAGAGTAGAGTGTTAAACTGATGGCTGTGATTCCCCCTTACCAGCTCCAGCAGTGGTAGGAGCTGCTCAAGCCAGCAAGAAGGCAGCACCTACAGTTTTAGGTAGTTCTGGCAGTTTTAGGTTTCCCCACCCACTATCTGCCCCTTGCCCACAAGATAGTAGAGATCCCATACCCAGAGGAAATGTCCTGAATAGTTTGAGTGGTAGGTGTGATTTCACATCTCCTCTAGCTATAATGTCTGTTGTTTTTCCTTCTACCTGAGGCTTGCTGCAGACTCAGGGAGACATTATCAAATGGGTTACACTGCAGTAACATTTTCTGGGCTTCTTTCAATCCATTAAGTCTAAAAATGTGATGTTTGTTTTAAATAAAACCTCAGACTCATAAATTATCACATTACTCTGGGAGCCAGGGTCTGTGTCTATTGTGATTATAATTTAATATGTTCCTGCTTTTATATAGATTGATGTATGTTGTCATAAAAACTTTACTTTTTGAAAAAAATCTCTTCTTATTGGGAACCTTCAGGCAGCTAAAAGCCAAGTCAAAAAACACACGTGGTGAAGTCCTGGCCCTGTCAAAACTTAATGGAAAATTCACCATTGTCTTCAATAGAGCCAAATTTCATCCAGACAGCTTGGGTGGGTCAGGTTTCTTTGCAAGAGCTGTATCAAAATTAATCTGTAAACCTGATCTAACTCACCACAATTCAGTATATAAAAAACAAAAACAAGACCATCAAGCTACAGAAAAACACCGCAAACTTTTAAACTTTCAAGACCTGTTGCAGTTTGGAATACAGGATGAACCTCTCTAATCTGCAACTCATCCAACAATCTCTGTAATCTGGCATGGTTTTAGTTAGCCAGCCAGCCAGCCACTTATCGTGGATGTGGCGAAGTTTCCCATGGTCCTATAAAGTTTTTTTACAGACACCAGTACTGGCTGTCAGTATGCTGTGCTGTTATTTAGTTATAATTTACCTTTAAATGCCTTCTAAGAGCCCAATAAGCAGTGGAGGGGTAATGGCTAGAAAATATTGACCTCCTGTCATCCAGCAAATTCTCTCATCTGGCACCAGTCAGGTCCCAAGAGAAGTTCAACCTGTAGTTCCTGAAGAGTTTGCTATGCCCACAAGCAGTTCATAACATAATATCAGAAAACATGAGGCAAATGGGAGATTCGTGTTAGATGGTATTTCACTAAAACCAATAGGACTTGAATTCTACATTCATTTAGCTTTCCATGTCAATTACCAATTGACTTAGTTGAAAGCTGTTGAAAGTTAACTCGCTCAATACCATCAAAATAATATTTCATACTGTTTACTGCAGTGAAAATGCTGAGAGGGTGATAGATCTTCCACACTTTCTCAGTATTTTACAGTGTGTTAGACATCTCTAGACCATGAAGCATTTGTTCACGGTAAATTAATCTCAAGCACACTTTCCCCACATCTATTGTGTTTTTTCTCCCCAACCTGCAGAAGGATACCACATTCAGTTATTCATGTAAATAAGTTATATATAAAACATCTTTAAGACAAGTAAATATCCTGGGATGAATATAGTTATGTGAGATAAAAAAAGACTAAGGATATGTCTATACTTAATGGCTGTGTTTACACTAGCTCCCTACTTTGAAGGGAGCATGGTAAGTAGGGTGTCGGGAGATTATTAATGAAGTGCTGTGCTGCATATGCAGCACTTCATTAAGCTAATTCTCCCCCGTGGCAACTTCGAAGGGTTAAACTTCAAAGTGCTGGGTCATGCATAGCCACGGCTCACCTGCTGGTACTTTGAAGTTGCCTGGGCATTCACATGACAAAGATCCTGATAAGTTCGGGTCCCTTAAGACTTATTCATGCTCTGTCCGCAAATTCCGCCCTTTTTAATCCTGTACATACAAGTAAGGAAGCAAGCATTCCTAATGTTTATGACCATTTGGAAAAGAACTGCATCTGATGTTTAATCTGACTTGTGCTGCCCATATACCTCCACTACTTCTGCTGCTGGAATACACAGCCTTGCATACCTCTACAATGATCAGTGCTGGGTCTTGAATTATCAAAGCCTTAGGTTATATTAATATAATAAAAGCACTCTAAATGAGCTGATATGATGATCAGAAAAAATGTACAAATCAGGTGGTGTGGTTGAATTTAGGAGAAACTGGCCATCTGCCGATGAAACCAATCTCTCAAGGTACTACAACAATTCTTTACATTGAGGCAAGCCTCTTACATGATGTTTATCTACAGAGGGTTTGATTTGCAGTTCCAGAAGGGGTCAAAACCCCTCTCAGTTCCCAAATTGGCCACTCCATTGGGGTCATTTGCCATACAAGAGCAAGATATCTCCTCAGACCTTGGAGTCTATGTGGGAGAAAGGCTCCTTCTTCCTTAATCAGCCCAATATTGGTTGCCACAACATAACGGTTCCTAAACTAACAGCAGTGTCTTCAACAGCCATAGTAATTCTAAAAATAGAAGTGATTTCAAATTCTGGTTGATGATGCCAAGGGTCAGGCCAGACTCTGGTTGATGATGCATACATGTGCTTGATAGCAAAAGCAGGAGTACACATCAGAAGTTGATTGCTTTAAATATTCCTTCCTTGGAAGTTTTGAAGAGATTGTTCTGCAAGTGAACATTGCTGAGTTGGGTAATGAGTGTGACCAGAAGGAAAGTAGATATGGTCCACATGTAGAATGTAATCTACAGCACCTTTTCATATGGGGTGCTGGAGAGGATTCACAGTTTTCACAGTGATGTGTTTTTCAGTCCTCCACATGGCATCAGGCAGAATCAGATGTTTTTGATTAACTGGCCTGACTTTCCAGATAACTCCTCCAACTGAACAGCCCATCCAGAAATGTCTCTGACTTCAAAGGAGTAGCAAGCTGATTATTTTTTTTCTTTCTTAGATATTTTGTTCAAGTCTCCACTTTTTCACGTGGGATTACTGTCTTTAAAAATAGTGTTAACATTTGCCTCACTGGATGCTGGGCAATTGCAGGGAATTTTACCAAGAATTCCCCACAGATTAGTTCCTGCTAATTGCTGATTAAGCAGAAAAGAGAGTAACGAGCAGGTGTACCTTGAGTGAGGACCCCTTGGCAAGTCTATCAAAGGCAAAAAATGTGTTGCTTTTGTTCCCCTAGCCTTGATACTACCGCGTCAGATAGGACTGCTGACCTACCTCAGCAAGACAGCATGATCGTGGCTGTGGACTAATGAATAGCTCAGAAAGGCAAGACACTAAAAAAGTGCCAAGAAACCAAAACCTCAATCTTCAGGCACTGAAGAAAACCAGGCCCCCTTCTGACGTGTCCAAGGAGATTAATTGTGGAGGCCTCAGTAGGTCCAGTCACTTGAACAGGAACAGGGTAAAACTCCAAGTCCCTGGACACCTTAATTCCTTTATTCCATCATCCAAAGCACAGTGATAAAGGACGGCACATGTTGCCAGGGAACACCGCCCATCCTTGCCCATGGACATACTGTAGTCATGTCACTCTCTCCCTTCCTCAGTTTCTCAAGAATCACTGTGGCACTGAGAAATCAGTTTTCTCTCATATCCCTTCTTTACCTGACAACAGGGTTATGTAGTCCCTTTTAGAGCCAGGAGCTCATGCTCCCCAGGCAGCCATTTTAGAACAACATCATGGAACTGCCTCTTCAGTAGCCATCTTTGATTCCCCCCCAGCAGCATCAAACACTGACCCCTCCCCACACACCACAGGGTAAAGAAGGAAACAGACAGAATCCACTGTTCCAACTACTTCTCTCTCTCCCTTCCCATAGCCCAAGCTCAGGGAAAAATGGAACCCTTCAGTGATTTTTCCTGACTCAGACTCTGTCTCAACCCTTGACTCTGGCATTTGGATTCTGGCTTCTGTTCTGCCCTTTGGCACTGGTTCCTGGTCCTGATCCTGTCTTACCCTTTAGCTGTGGCATTTGGACTTCAACCACTAAACTAAATTTCTGTTTCAACTGCTAGGCCCAACTGCCTATCATATAGTCCCCTGCCAGGTAGTTCAAATAGTTCAGACTTTCAGGAAACTAACCAGCAATTTCTTTGCATCCAGCTCCAATGTCAACATAAACTACTTCTATGCCAGGAGGAGAAATTTTTGGGTTAGGAGAATAGATACCAGCTCCTAGGTTTGGCAATGGGTTCTTCTACATAAATCATCTCCTTTTTCCTATGACAACCTGCACCATCCTTTGCACATGCAGACAACAGGCTACAGTCTACACCTCACTGGTGGAATGTCTCTCATTTTCGGATATCGTGGAGAGGTATACAACCTCTCCACTATCAGTACCATCCTCTCCACATCTAGTATGTTAGGATCATCAATTCTATCACAATCTATTGTCTGTGAACCTGACTGCCTGGTTATTGAAAGGTCACATTTAAGTAAACCAGGATACTCCAACGATGTGAAATCAACCTTACTGAATTCTAGAAAGTTTTCCAACAAGTCTTGGTATGTAATTATATGCAGAAGATTTGCTTCCTGGTGTTCATCAAGAGGATACAATGGAGGATCAGCTTTTATCAAATTGCTTCTAAAATTCTTACAAGCCCATCTGCCCATGGGGCTACAGTTCAGCTCCCTCAGATCTCGGGACAATTATATCAATTCTGGCAACTGAGAGTCAGCCACCCTCATCCTTCACCCTCATGTCAAAAAATTCCTCAAGCTATTGTCCTAATCAGACTTCCTTCTATTCACAATGTATTCCTAGGGGATCTTTCTTGAATATTGGATGCATTCTTGGTTTCACTTTTGAACATCTTTCTGCAGTGTTCTTAAATTTCCAGATATGTAAAGTCACTTCTTTAGTGGCCATATTATCTGCACTAAGAGGTTCCACTTTGAAAGTCCTCTTTCTTCTCCCTCAAAGCTGTGTTTTCAATAATAACCAGTCATACTACAGACAGACTTCATTCATTCTTAAGAAATTCTCTCTTCTATCAGTCCTACGAGATGTTTCTCTCTTTCTTTTGCCAAAATCTAGAAATCACCCAAAAAAAGAGAGGGATGGCATGCTTTAAATTAACAGAGGGCAAGCTGGGTCTTTGTTAAGAGAGCAAAGCCCTTCAGAAACAAAAACCTTGCTTTGTTGATTCTAATATACCACAGGACTAGTGGATGGAAAGCTTTCAAGTCCTCCTTAGCAAAATATTGAAGGAGGAGGATGATTTCTGAAGCATAAATGTCAGGAGGAAAAAACACTTCCATTCAAGATTAAAGCTCATCTCATGAGGGTAATACAAGTTTCATGTGCATATAAGTCCAAAGCATCACATGAACAACTCTACAGGGCTACACAATGTGTTATGTGTTTCATGACTACTTCTCAGTACTAGGTAATTTTATCTCATTGTTAATATAGTTTGAAACAGGGTTTTATAGAGATACTATTGATATCGGTTTTGGAAGTGACTCTCTGGGAGGGCTCTTCAATGGGAAGAGCTATCTGAAATCTCAGCACAGCCAATCAAAAACTTTTGACTACCTCATATCATATAGGGGACTGATGAACACCCCCCCCACACACATTGAATTTATGGATGCAACCCCCAGAGTGAAAATTCCTTGTGTAAGATGAATGTTCTACTAAAGATATCATTAAATAATAATGATATAACACATTCTAAAGCTCTGTGTATGGTGTGTGTATACACATGGAGCCACCCTGATTGGTCCCTGTATAAAGTCCTCATCCAAATTATTCCTAACATTAACAAGAACAAAATGGATAAATGGGGGAAGTATCAATAGGAATATTGACTCCACTTAATGTTAATTTGGCAGGGCATATGAGGTTCTCTGCATCATCCACATATTGAAGATGCACAGGATATTTAATTTAAGAAATTGACTCCTTTTTCTTATATTCATAGCTTTGATGTGTTTTAGAGCAAATGCTAAAAACCATTCACCTTTAAAAGGAAATGGGCAGCAGTTTTATTTCCTATATTCAAATTTAGACAACAAAATTACTCAACACTTACCTTCACAGCATACAAACAAATAAGGGAAAGTATTTTTGTGTTTTTATTATTCTAGAGTATTGAAATATAACATTAGTTTATTTCTTCAGATCCAGAAGCTTAACGTTGAAAAATCAAACATGGACAAAGAAAGAGGACTGCTCCTTTAGACAGCAAGGCACAACTTACCCCACTTTCCTTAATCTGGTTCTTTGCAGACTAACCATATGACTCACATCACACACTTCCTTACAGACCCACTACTTTGCAATCAGGACCAGGAAAACCCTTGTAATATACAGGTTATGTCTATACTAGCCCTTGTTTTTCGAAAGGGGGACGCTAATGAAACATTTTGGAATATGCTAATGAGGCACTGCTATGAATATGCAGTGCCTCATTAGCATAATAGCAGCCATGGCTATTCGAAATTGCTGCTTTTGAATCATGCGCCACCTGTGCAGATGGGGGGCTTTTGAAAGGACCCCCCGTCTTTGGAAGCCCCTTATTCCTCTTTGGTTTTAGAAATAAAGGGCTTTTAAAGACTGGGGGGTCCTTTCGAAAGGCCTCCATCTCCCCGGGCAGTGAGCAATTCGAAACTGCACTTTCGAATCACCACAGCCAGCATTATACTAATGAGGCACTGCATATTCATGGTAGTGCCTTATTAGCATGTCCCAAAATGTCTCATTCGCATCCCTCCTTCTGAAAGGCGGGGGCTAGGGTAGACATAGCCACAGAGATTACTTATAATTTTAATGCAGTTTGCCATAAAATACTATCCTGGCCACCTCACAACTATGTCAAAATATATTCTATTGGTATCAATGGGAGTTGCTATGCAAACACTTGGCTTTGCTTACCAACAGATAGTGATATTGATGGTCATCGCTCAATAAAGGAGAAAAAGGAAAATCTATGTTCTCCAAAGGGTGCTTCCAGAACAGAAGCAAAGACATAACCATGTCCCCAAAGAGGTTCATTAGCCATGCAAGTTGCTGAACTCTCTGGCCCCAGACCAGTGAAGCGCTAAAGCACATCCTCAGCTTTAAGCATCTGAGGAGTTCAACTGAAATCAGTGGGATGCCTCAGGGGCTTAAACTGAAGCACAGAACTAAGTTCTTTGTTGGACTGAGTGTTTTAGCCATGACCTGTCTGTTACCGCTGCCAAGAAGACTGCCAGTTATTACTAACAGTAGCTGTTCTGCAGCCACACCTTTTGTGAGGTAATAATAAATATTGATGATTTAATAGAACCTCACGTATATTTTATGTGAATATACAGTCCCTTCCCCCAGACTGAGCACTTGTCCCTATTCAAATTATTCTGCTTTCTATCTGATTTGTGCCACCCCGTGAGTCAGAGACAACAATTTCATTTGGCATTATTATTTAGCATTTATAAGGTGTCATTAGTATACAGTGTTCTTTAAACTGGAGACCTGTGTAAAACAAATAACAGGTTCCCTAACCCGAGAGGCTTACATTCAAAAAAGAAGAACCTGGCTTAGTGCAGTGTAATGTAACCGAGGCAGCTACTCAATAAAGGTGGAAAAAATCATAGCACATGCAGGTTTAATGGGCTTTAGGTGCACTAATTGAGAAGCTCTTCCAGGCATAGTATGGGGTAGCATGCAAGAAGATATAAGCAAGACAAAGAGAGGGCTTGAAAAGGATGAGGAGCAGAGGGTATGGAAGGAAATAACGGTAAAGCTAAAGGTAGGAATTAGGTACCATAGCAACTTGAAAGTAGAAAGATCTCTGAATTTCATACAGAAGAGGAGATGCCAGTGTAAAGTGAGGGAGAGGTATAGCCAGAACACTAAGGCTATGTCTAGACTAGAGGGTTTTGTCTGAAAAAATGGGGTTTTGTCAGCAAAACCTGGGGAGTGTCCTGATTCCCAGGGCTTTCTGTCAACAGTGAGTCAACAGAATACAGCACTTTTGTCAACAGCTGTGTGCCAGTCCCCAAGAGGAATAAAGCTTCTGGTGACAGAGATCTGTTGACGTAAAGCTGGTCTAGATGCTCCATTGGGACTTTTGTGAACAGATAGACTTTCAAGACAGTGGGCAGCCCTATCTGCTGTGCTTCTAGTTGGCCATTTTGTCTGGAGAGTGGCTGGGCAGTCCTGCAATTTGGCCGCAATCTGTTGACAGAAGTTTTGTTGGAAGATACCTGTAATCTAGGCATAGCGCCAAAGAACCATAATTTTGACAGCATCGTGGATGTTCCTTAGTGGTGACAGAAACAGGAGACCAAGGTATTGCAGGGTACTAATGTCAGCACTCAGCAGTCATAGGTCCACTTTTTGCATTGGGAGTTCCTCCTAGCTGCTCAGAAGACTAGCTCCTTCCAGATCTGCTGTCTCTTCTGTATCTCATTCCTGCACTCTACTGTCTCCTTCCTTCTCCCTCTACACTACTCAGGGCACTCGTTCTTCATGGTTGTCCATTTTGATCACTATGCATTTATTTCTTCCCAGAGTATCAAAGTCATTCTGTGCAAGCTGTCTCAGATAGTCTTCCCATTAATTTTCCCAACAGTGCCACTTCCCCAGTTGTTTTCAGGGGAATCAGGCCCACCTTCTACACCAGATTCCACCTCAGAGACTCTAATCAGCATATAAGGCCTGCACTATCTTAAACCTACCTGCTATTTCCTTGCTTTTTTTGTTTTTTGGTTTTTTTCATGCCCTATCCCATTGGTTAGTTTCTGTAATGCCCAGAGAGTGGCTAAAGGGTCCCCCACTTCAGCCCTGTGGGTTTATACTAGTTCTGACTGTTTCTTCACAGCTGAACTCCATCATCATTCAGAGGTTCCTTAGGCCACCTAATTCCCCTCAGCTCTGGCCTGTTCAGTTAACTGGTTCCTTTGCAGCCTCATTAACTGACATGACAGATAGGAATCTGTTTAAAATACAGTGTTGACAATGGTAGCCTGCAATACCTTGGTATCCTTTTTCTTTCTTCACTCAAGAACATCCATAATGCAGTCAAAATTATGTGAATAGCCCTTTTTCAATAATTCTTGAGTCACTACACAGCCTAATCAATGCCGAATTCAAATATAAAATTAACTACAGTGGGAGCTGGGTTTGAACTGATGACCTACAGGTAAAAGGCTCTATAGCCCAAACATTTTTGTACTTATGCTGAATGTTTTCTCATCTGTTATGATCTTAAATGAAATGAAGGTTTGCTGTACTTTTTACTGAATTAACTGAAAATCTGGTATCCCCAGCAGTTAACTTCTGTTCTTGTGCCCAGTTTCTGAATATTAGAGTCTTAAGAAAGGTACGTCCTTAGTATATTTTGTTTATGCTTGCAATGTTAAACAATATGTATATTTTGCATAAAACAGTATTTGAAATTCTTGAGATTTAGGAGCTATATCACAATTAGGGCTGTTGATTAATTACAGATCAGTCTTATAAGTAATTAAAGAATTAATCACAATTAAAATTAGTCATGATTCATTACACAGTTAAACAATAGACTAGCAATTGAATTTTATTAACTATTTTGGATGTTTTTATACATTATCAATAGTGATTTCAATTACAGCATAGAATACAAAGTTTATATTCTATTCCTTTATATTACTTTCATTACAAATATATGCACCATAAAAATGATAAACAAAAGAAACTATTTTTCAATTAATCTCATGCATGTTATGAAGTGCAATCTCTTTATTATGAAAGTGCAACTTACAAATGTAATTTTTTTGGGTACATGCCTGCACTCAAAAGCAAAACAATGTAAAACTTTAGACTCTACAAGTCCATCCAGTCCTACGTCATGCTCTGTGAATCACTAAGACAAACAAGTGTCAAAGAGGAAGTTGTGTTAGTCTGTATCTTCACAAATAAAGTAGTCCTGTAGCACCTTAAAGACTAAGAATATTATTTATTAGATGATGAGTTTTCATGGGAGTCCCACTTCTTCAGATCTAGAGAAAAACAATGATGCTGATTTGAAAATCATGTCAATTTTAAAAATAGTAAGTGTTGGGGGCGGGTAACTTACATGTTACCTTTTGAGCCGTGTGTGTGTGTATTTTCAAGTTTTTCCTTACAACTAAGGATACATCTACACGTGCACGCTACATCGAATAACTTATTTTGATGTAGCGACATCGAAATAGTCTATTTCGATGAATAACATCTACACGTCCTCCAGGGCTGGCAATGTCGACGTTCAACTTCGACGTTGGGCAGCACCACATCGAAATAGGTGCTACGAGGGAACGTCTACACGCCAAAGTAGCACACATCGAAATAAGGGTGCCAGGAACAGCTGCAGACAGGGTCACAGGGCAGACTCAACAGCAAGCCGCTCCCTTAAAGGGCCCCTCCCAGACACAGTTGCACTAAACAACACAAGATCCACAGAGCCAGCAACTGATTGCAGACCCTGTGCATGCAGCATGAATCCCCAGCTGCGGCAGCAGCAGCCAGAAGCCCTGGGCTAAGGGCTGCTGCACACGATGACCATAGAGCCCCGCAGGGGCTGGAGAGAGAGCGTCTCTCAACCCCTCAGCTGATGGCCGCCATGGCGGACCCCGCTATTTCGATGGTGCGGGATGCAGATTGTCTACATGTGCCCTACTTCGACGTTCAACTTCGAAGTAGGGCGCTATTCCCATCCCCTCATGGGGTTAGCGACTTCGACGTCTCGCCACCTAACGTCGATTTCAACTTTGAAATAGCGCCCAACACGTGTAGCCGTGATGGGTGCTATTTCGAAGTTGGCGCCGCTACTTCGAAGTAGCGTGCACGTGTAGACATGGCCTAAGTGGGCCAGAAACTTATTTTTCTCATGTGAAAGCTGAGATTCTCATATGATCACATAGTTCCAGAAGCTGGACCTATAAGATGCCAAATATCACAGTACTTGTGGTAAAATGTGAGAGTTGGAAATATGGTATGAAAGTTTTTTATTTTTTCATCATGAAGAATCATTCTATTATGAGTTTCTTTGTACTTTTAATTCAAAGCTTAAGTTCATTTTATCTATATCAATATATATTAACTTCTGTTTTTATCATGCCTCCAGTAGAATAAAAATTAGTTGTGCTTTTGCAACATCTGGTCTTTTCATGTCTCTTAGGACATCTATAACTTTTGGCAACTACTAAATTTCCTCACTTTTACAGAGGAAACATTTTCAATTGCTAACTAGAATATAGCCTGAAACTGTAATTGAATTTCACCTTTGCATTCCTTAAACACGACAGGAGTTTGTCATGAGTTCTCAAGATTTTTTGGAGAAATGCTGTGTGATATGCAATGTATGTCATGACAGTACCTCCCAGATCCCTGAAAAAGTCTTCATCCTGTTGAGCTGAAAAAATGCAATGTTGTGAATAACTCCCTGGGTATTGCAATGACTGCATCAGCAGCACTAGCAATAGGTTTTTGTCACCTGACAGTAGTTCTTCCATTCCTCTGGGAACATGATAAAGGACAATATTTCTCAATGACAGGATTTCTTTGAGAGGATATTGGAGATTTTCGTATATTGTTTTGGGGTATTTTTGTTGTTGTTTTTTTTTTTTTGGTTTGTTTTCCACTTAATTGCTACATTACCTCTCTAGTCCGGCACTCTCTAATCTGGCATCATCCATAATCCAGCATGATTTTAGTTAGCTGGATGACTACTTATCATTGTGTGGCCAAGTTTCCCACAGTCCCATAAAGTTTGTTTATACTCAACAGTTCTGTCTTCCAGTGTTCTGTGCTGTTATTTAGCTGTAATTTAGAACCTTGCCCAAGACTGTCCCCAGTAGAGAGTGGTAATCCGTGAAGGGCGGGGGCGGGGGCACAATTTGAGCAGTCCCACTGCAGTTCAGAGAAGGAGAGGTGAACAAGAGAAAAAGAGCAGCAAAAACTGCCATGCATCCTTCCAGCAGATACCAAAACCTGCCCCTTCTGCGATAAGACCTGCATCTCCAGAACAGGGCTGATCGACCATCCAACGACTCACAAATAGGAGTGACATAAAGACAACCTACTTGTTATTGAGTGACCACCAAGAGAAGAGAACCCCTAAATATCTTCTAAGAGCTCAGTAAACAGTAGAAGTGTTGGTAATGCTGCTGGAAAATATTGACTTCCCGTGATTTGGCAAATTCTCTCATTCAGCATCAGTCAGGTCCCAAGGACACCAGACTAGAGAGGTTCAACCTGTACTATGTTGTTCATATAGAAGTTTGCATAATATAGTTTTGATGCTAAATACTTCATTAACAGTTTTGAAGGTTGTTTTGGCAGAATTATTGGGAATTGTATTTATTTATAATTGTGATAACCACTGGTTCAAATGGATTTAGTGCATTTTTTGTATGAGAATCTTTTGAAAATAAAAATGCATAACCTCTCCTTGAATCTATGAATACAGCTTCCATTGATATCAGTGTTATTAGGAAGTGTATGAACTTAGATGTGGATAGTGGCAGTTTTCATTCATTTTTCTCTTTTCTTTGCACTGTAAGGCATATTACACCAACCTTAGAAAATGTAGTACATACATTCTTAATAGAGATGAGTCTGAGGCAAGAACTGAGACTACGGAGTCATTTGAGAAAAAACTTTGGAGGTCTTTGAAGGTGTGATTTTCAGGCAGCCTCATTATGAATTTCAGTACTGGCTGCAAAGTTCAGATACAACATTAATAAAATTCATTATGGAGATATGTAATGTAATGCTTTTTCTGGGCATGTTTAGAGCACTTCACAGCTTGATTTAATATAGTGGAGGTAGAACGTACAAATGAGAGCGTGCAGTGTACAATTTCATTGGCTGATAGAAATGAGTTTGGCAGTCCCATCTTTATCACCCACCTAGTAAAGAACATTGTTATTAAACTTGACAATTAAGTTCTGCCTAAGAAAACTAGTTGTAACCCCATTTATATGAATGTTAGCTTCTCATGCTACATTTTGTTCCTGAACTACATCACATGGAACAAAATCAAAATCCAACATTTCAGAAGCCTCACTGATTTCAAATAATGAGAAAACATAATAGTATTGAAGATGGTGCATTTAATTAGGTGGTCCTTATTTCCTCAGCTGAAATTCATAATTAAATAGCCAAACCATTGAGTGAAAATCCAATTTCTCCAAAATATTTCCAGGTAAAGTTTGACTGGGTGAAACATTATTCCAAACATCAGGTTAGGAAAAACCAAAACCAAACATGATAATACATTTGAAAAGCAATGAAAAGATTGAGAAACAGAATCCCCTCAGATGTCTGGGGGTGGGGATGGGGTCGGGTAAAGTAAATAGGATTTCATTTCTAGGCAGTTACAGTAGTTAATATGTAGATAGAGCACTTTTACAGAATTAGTTTGGCTCCTGTTCAGCCTCTAGCAATATCCATATTAAATTTCCACTTAAATCTCTAATACAGATGAGTAAGTAGAGGATTAACATATTTTGGTGTGTTTTTATTATTTATCATAAGGGTTGATTTCCTGAATTGAAAACAGAATAGAATCTTATATTGGCGCCCAAATACATTTTCTAAGTAAATAACGAATGGATTTTAGAAATCATTACAATCAAATTGATCTGAATGCTTTCATAGCACTGCAGAGTACACAAAGGGAACTAACATGGCTTTGACACCTTTGTGTGTGTCACTTGGGGCTTTTTACCTCCCCTTGCTGCCATGCCATGGTAGGCAGTAAAGGAATTGGTTTGGGCCCTAAATCCAGCAAAAACAGTATTATACTGTTCTGCAGTGGGGAGGGAGAGCAGGATTAGGAGAGCTTTCACAGAGCATCCAGAGTCTCTACACTTCTCTGGGGTTTGCTCTTCAGAGTCTAATCCCACCCCGTTGTACAAGGAACACAATTTTGTCTCTAGTTCTTATTTTGTCCTTTCTTTGCCACACACACATATGCACCTCAAATTATGTACCAGACCCTATTTAAACAATAAATGTGGAGATGCACTTTACCTGTAGTTCAAAATATGCATTAGAAAGTAGAATATGCTTATTATTATCATAAACATGCAATAAGTTTCATACTTACGGGGTGGAGGGGCAATGAATTTATAAGAAATTAAATCACTTGGATTTATTTTGTATTTATCAGCATCCTAGAGAAATTACATAAAATTTATAGATTCATAGTACTCTAGAATTGGAAGGAACCTGGAGAGGTCATCAAGTCCAGTCCCCTTCCCCTATGGCAGGACCAAACAAAAACAAAAGTTGCTAGTGATCTGGAGCACCCAACTAGAAAGAGCTTGAAAGCATATGATTGTAGTGGTGTTTGGGTACTCAGCACAATAAGAAAATCAGGCCTCTTTAAAGTATCCCAATCTGGGTACATAAAAACAGAGATTCTCAAAATCACAAATTATTTTTGCTAATCCTGGCTACAAAATGTAATATATAATGATGCTTTTCTATTGGTTCTTTGAACCACCCAATGTACTTCTGCAGTTGAGGTATAATTTTCTACTAAATTCCACAGGGAGCAGAATAGAAACCATAAGAAAGGTTATAATTTCAAGTTTTATGGCAATTTCCAAAAGGGAAATTAATTGGATCATTCTAATATTATATAAGATCATATATAAATATAATTGTAAAGATAGCTTAGTATATAAATTCCTGCTAACAAGCTACATTTTGTCCCTGTCTTTCCCTCCTCTCTCCATTGAACAGCAAGTAGCTATAAAGACAACATGCTAAACCAAAACTTCTAACAATTTCTGTTTTGATGGTCATTTTGCCATGTATTTTATGTTTTTATTTTGCAAAATGTATAAAAATTACAATATTTGTCTCTAAGTGCTCCTAGGCACCACCAACGGTATGGAAAAAAAATGAGGCTCTTTGTAGACCACCCTTCAGCCATCACAATGACAAAATAATTGTAGGACCAGTAAAATTAGTCAAAATGCCTGAGAACAGGACACTCAGTTTGTGACAGAAGCCAGTATGCTATTAAGGAAGTAGCCAAGTAGGGGCATGCTGTTCTGACACTTCTCTTGCTGCTGCTGAATATAGAGTGACTTCTCTGAATGTCAGGGCACATTGATTAGCATAATTAGAACATACCTTTGTGACACAGTTGTATCCTATAAAGTTCTATTGAGCAAGGCTTTGTCACAATTGGCGATATGTCACACTCTCTAAATAACAGCATCTGAAGTTAGGGGTGATGGATTCCCTGCCAAAGCAGTTTTAGTGCATAACACATCCCACTTGCCCTTTTATTTGTTAGACTAGAAAAAAAGAATCCTTCAAACTCACACGACTTTTAAGAGAAAGGCAAAGCTATTCCCTAACCTGTGTTTCATATTAAGCAGTCAGATAAAACATTTCTCCTCTATAAAATTCTGCTAAGCACCATGTGCCTAAACAATAACAGGTAAGAAAATCACACTAATTACTGTACTATTGTAGGTCTAACTGTAGGGGCCCAGTACCTTGAGTGCGAGACCCATTGTGCCTTTTCAAATGCACCACCATATTAAAGTGTGACACATCATACATATGATGCCTGAATTCCAGGAGTCTTTAAAAGCCCACACTGGAAGGTCTATTTAAAATAAAAATAATTCAAACCATTATATAATAATAACCATCTTTTCCCTTCTAAAGGGAACTTTTTAGCATAGTTTTAAAAGTATGCTTTGTAGTTTTCTCTATGTCTTCTCTTCTCACCTGTCTCCCTGGATCCAGCCCCATATCACAGCCTTTCTGTCTTGCATCTTCCCCTTGCATCATAAAGTGAAATTTAACATGGCTAAAACTGAACTCTAACTAAGAGTTTTCTGACATCCACTGCATGCCAAGTAAAAGGCACAAAGTGGACTTAGCACTCCCACGAATGGCACAGGACAATGACCTCTGGGAAGGGTAACTTTGCCAGTGGAAAGTTGAAGGAGGAGGCTTCTATAAAGATGCTTCTTCTCTGGTGCACTGGAGTGGAGGAGCCTGTGGCAATGTTCAGACAAGGATGGAGAGGGAATATGGAAAAGAAAGGTACTGTTATGGGCAGCCTCTGCTAGAGTAAGTCCCCTGCAACTCTAACTTGCACTAAAGCTGGATGACTAAGGAGGAGAGAACTGCAATCAGTTCCCTCTGGGCCCCGTCATTGGGTGATCTCATCGCCCTGGTACCTTCTGGTGGCTGATGAGGGAATTAGCTGATTCTCCTCAGCAGGGCACCTCCTTCTGGCCAGTGTGTCATCCACCAACACTCTCAACCCTAGTTGTGCTCTGTTCAGGACCCCCTTCGCTGCAAGGATCATCGAGTCCCCTTTGGGACACTGCCCTATGGCACTTCTCACTGCAGTCCCTTCCCTCATTCTAGTGGTCTCAGCAGTTCTTGCTGAGGGCACCCACCAATGTGGCCAGCTATAGCCTCTATCGAGCCCCCTATCTCACGGGCAAGCCACGGCCCTTATTAGCCAGAGTTGGTGCAGCTAGGTGTGGTGCAAAGGGAAGGGAAGGGATTCAAGCCTGCCTACTACTGAGTCTCAGCCCAGACACCCTCTGGTAGCATCCTTGTCCTTCCTCCTCCTCTCTCCCTTTTGCTGCCTTATTCCCTGGGCTCCTTCCTCATAATTGCTTGCACCTTCTGGGCCTCTCTATTGAGGCCAGCTGCCAGACAAGCATTAGGATGAAACCTCTCCCTAGCTCCACTTAACCTTTCCAGTACCTTTCTGCTGAAGAGCTTGCTCTTTCTGGGAGCAGATACTGCACCATCTGTGGTCAGGATCTAACTCATTCATCTCTGCTGGAGCAGCTTCTTATATGAAGGGCTGCTTCAGCAAGCTGCTCTGTGATTGGCTTCTTCTAAGCCCTTTTCTAATTGACTGGGGATGCTCCCTCCAGCCTGCACAAACCCCTTCCTTGCAGTAGTGGGGCGTTTGCCCACTACAGCCCCCATCTCGGCTGTGAGGGATCAGAGCTCAGGTGGATTGAGACTGCACTCTTGTACTTCCTTTCCACTGCCTTTACTTCTGACAGCACCACTTAACCCTGTTGTCACTGAAACACACTTTATGGAAGTCATCTTTCTCGTTTCCCTGTTTCCTGCTTTGCATGTCCAAGCCATGTCCCAATGCTACTGCTTCTTGTTTTGTAACATTTCTAAGAGCTTGATTTTTTCTCTGGTTGCAATTTCAATAAAAGTTTGTGTTTTCAGAGCCATTGTTGAAAGTTGATTTACCAAAAACTATGTTTTCTTACTGTATACAAGGTTTCTTTCCTTAAAAAATTAAAATTCAAGGAAAAATATTACTATATTAGTGAAAAGATTGACCATAATTACATAAAATTGTGGCCAACAGAGATTTTAAGTATCGACAAGTTTCCATGAAAAAATTGTCTTAGACATAGGACATTTTTTAGCTAAATGTTGCATAAAATGTTGATCAGTTCTGAGCAAGAGAAATAATGTTGTCCTCACTCTTCTACAATAACCTCTTTAATGATATCACTATTAATCACGCTAGTAAGAGTGTTACTTATTTTTACTATGTTTCCGTGTTAGCTTCTGATTCTGCAGATGGAATCCTATGGATATAAAGGTCGGTTTGAATGAATTTCGTTGTTGGATTGAAGCCTTAGGCCCTGATCCTAAAATGAACTCTTTATGGATAAACATCATTAGAAAGCAGAGGTACAAGACTGTAAACTCTGTGGGCATATGCTTATCATGATACTAGAAGTTTTAAAAGGCATATTTTAATTTCACTAGAATGATTAACTATGACAAAAGGTGGATGAGAAGAGGTACTGTAAATAAGTTAACCATTCATGTTTGAGTAGACATGAGTGATTTTTGGGCAAATAAAAATTCATCCAAACATTCAGTCTCCCAAACAAGAAATCTGAAGAAAAATAATTTTTAAAAGATGAAAAACTTTGATCAGTTGGAAAAGTTAAGGTTTAAAAGCATAAACATGTTTTACTTGTTTCAAAACAGCATTTTGTTTTCAAACTTAGCAATTTAAAAACCAAAACACCTATGTATAAAAATGTGAAAACACACACAAAACAATCAAAATGAAAATAAACAAAAATGAAAAATAATTCCAAGTCAGCCAAGAATGTGCCAACTCAAAACCAAT
Organism: Carettochelys insculpta; assembly: GCF_033958435.1. Taxonomy (NCBI): domain Eukaryota; kingdom Metazoa; phylum Chordata; order Testudines; family Carettochelyidae; genus Carettochelys; species Carettochelys insculpta. Next base: position 98,388,516 of record NC_134141.1, read on the forward strand.
AAACTGTTTTGATGGATTTGAATTTTTTTAATTCAATGAAAATTGTGCTAAAACTGGGTTGAGTTCAATTTAAACCAGATTTTTTTGTTGTGTTTGACCTCCAAATTAAACTATTCACTATTTGCTCATTTCTACTTGATAGGATATTTTAGATATATGTAAAAATAAAAGATATTTTTACTATCACAAAACACAGTTTCTTTTATTGCATTAATCTCATTAAATCTGGTATATGGAAAAGTCTCAGCCTGAATACACCTATCTCAGGCCACATCTAGACTAGAGGGTTCCGTTGGCAAAATGGCCCTTTTGTTGACAAAACCCATGGAGCATCCAGATTGCCAAGTACATTCTTTCAACAGTAAGTCAACAGAACATGGCACTTTTGTCCACAGCTGTGCCTTGCTCACCATGAGTAAAAAAGCTTCTGTCCACAGACATCTGTCAACAAAAAACATTCTGGATGTTCCAGGGGCCTTCTGTTGACAGACGGGGCTTCTGTAACACTGGACAACCTGTCTGCTGTGCTTCTGCTTGGTTGTTTCTCCAAATGAGTGGCCAGGCACTGTGGCTGCACTCTGTCGACAGAGTGGATCATTCTTTTGATCCGCCCTTCAGTCTGGCTGTGATTTGTCAACAGCAGTTTTGTTGGAAGATATTTTCTGACCAAAATTTGTGTTGACAGATCACACTTATCTAGACATAGCCTCAGAAAGTGGGTACATAGGAAGAGTATAACTTAATATACGTGTGTGTAATTTCAATGACTTTTTGAGTAGATTGAATCAAAACTATTGTCATGTTCCGGTATAGAGAGCATTCATGAGGAATCATGATTTAAGGCTGGAAATATTTCTTCAGGTTAAAGCTTTCAGACATGAAATTGACTTTATTCTGGAGTTTATAGTGATATTTTAGGTATCCTGAAGATACACAATGAGGCCTTGAATTTAATTTGAACTTCTATGGACAATCAATGTGAACTATTCCTTCTCCATGCTATGGGAAGAAGCAGACACACATATTTTACTCTTAGTCTATATTACTGGCAAATGACGACACCATCTACTTTTTTCTCGCTCTATTTGTACTCCACTTATTCCCTGCTCACACTCCACACACCTGCTCTGAGGGAAGTGAAAGCAGATGTGTAGCACTTGGATGAAAGGGATGGAGTGGCATCTCCATCATTTGCATTCTAGATAAAGACTTTATATATTTCTGAAACAGGGGTGGGCAGTAAGTAGCCTGCCAGACTCTTTATTTACCTGTATGTCTGCAGATACAGCCACTCACAGCTTCCATTGTCCATGGATTGCTGTTCCCGGCCAATGGAAGCTGTGGGAAGGATTGCCCTTCTATTCTTTCCTACCCAAGCTTGTTTTATCTCCGAGTGACCCTCTGAGTTCTCCTTTGTTAATAGGTAGTCAAATTCTGCTACCTGGTGACGCGTTGCTTAGTTTCCTTTCCTCTGGGGTCCAGATTTGAAAAACTAGTTTGCCTTGAGAGACAGCCAGTTCTTTGTGTAAGGATGTGCCATTTCATAGGTCTATAATCAAAATTTAACAACTGTCCATTAATAACTGTGTCAGATGTGAGATTTTTTTTCCCTATCACTACCTGTATCTATTTGGAGGCAAAATGTAGTGGAGAAGACTAATACCTACATTAAGGAATTGAGATTGTGTTCTGTTATAGAAACAGGTAGTCCTTGATTATAAACAGAAATAATAAGTTGTATATAAACAAATTTCTCAAATCATCACATAGTCCAGGGCAAATCTAGTCTACAAAAATGCTTGTAGGAAAAATTCCACAAAAATGTTTTGGAATAGTTTTACTTTTCTTTGACGTATAAACCAAAACAATGTATGAATTATTCATGTGCCACTGTTTAACAGCATGTGACAAACCCTATACTGAAAGCTGTAAATGAAAGGGTTTTAAGTACCAACCTGGTCAACAGTATGCGAAGTCTAATTTTTCTCTGTCAGAAGACGTTAGACTTTCTATCCAACTTCAGCATTATGTTAGATTATTAACTTTGCTAATGTAATTAGTGAGGTGATAAAATCAATTAAGGTATTTAGTTCTGTCAGAGATTTCAAGGAGCCTTTTTAACTACTAAACTATACCAACGCCATAATCCGTTTATCATTTCAAATTTAATTTAAACATCTTCCGTGGGATAACATTCAGCATATTCTACCCTCTCTGGTATTAGCCCCGATCTTGTGTAAGTTATATAATGTTTAATAGCACTCACACAGAGTGTTGCTTTGCCAGAAGGCACAACACTTTCATTAAATCTACCAAGAGCTGGTTCAGCCAGACATATAGTTTGCACTCAGCACACTCAGAGACAACACAAACATCCACATAATCATTCCTAAAGTAATGACTTTTTTATCTTTCCTCATAAGTTATAACCCTTATGTTTGAACAACTTTAAGTATTCATGGCCTGACTACAGGGATCATGTCAGCTTGATTTGACTAAATTGTCCCTAAATGTCTTCAATAATCAAAAGAACAGCTTGTGGTATGTCTGAATAGCATTGTTGTAGATAGTGATCGGGTGCAGCAACTGTCACATACTTGAATAGACATCGAAACAATATATTTTATGTAAAAATTCTTAATGTATTTATGTTTTTTTCCCAAGACTGGAGTGTATGAACTGCTTGATGTACCGAGACGTGATTTTGAAGTGGGACCTAGTGCTGTGCCAGTACTTGGACTTGGGAGACCAGCTGTGCCAGTTGCTCTATTGGAAGAAATACCTGCTGTGACAGTAGCCTGCATGTGTTCCTTAATTTCCTGAATTATCATATCCTTCTAATCAGTTTCTGAGATTTGAGGACCAAAATTGAGGATCCAGGGGAGCGGCAGGTTTATAATATCTGGAATGAAATATCTTATTTATCTTCTCATCACTGTGTGATCAGTATATTTTTAATATGTCTCCTGACTTAGCCATATGACACTTCTTCTGAGACCACTTCACTTAATTGATCTAAATGATATTTCAAAAGCGCGAGATATTTGAGATTCAGATGAGGGAGCGTCCACTAGGGATATGCAAACGAAATAATTAATTTTGTCAGATATAATGAGTAAAGATGGTTGAGTTATTTAATGGGACCACTTTATTAATTGGACTTGGCCCTTTTTCAGTTCACAAGGAGTCTGTGAAGTAATGATGATTTTCCTGAATTTGCTAGTTATGTGTAATTGTTTAGAAATACGGCCTGATTCAGCTCCCACTGAAGTCAATGGCAAAGCTCATGAACTTTGTTAGTGCATATTCAAAGCCACATTTAGGCCTGTGTGTTTTTTACAGGTTGTCCATGAGGAATGCACCATATGGTCTTTGATATTTGGAGGTCAGTAGTCATGCTATGTACTTAGTCACATAAATAAAATGGCCCCTTTCTTTGAAACATGGTTTTAACTTTGGTAACCAGAAGCAGCAGCTGAAGAAATGATTAGGACCTGAATTTGCTAGGTTGGAGGTGAAGAGTGAAATAAGGAATTATGGATGATGTCTTGCATGCTGGGACTACCCATTAAAGGAAAAGAGATACAGAATGACTGACTGCTGTGCTATCTTGAGTCGAGGGCTGACTGGGTATCGAAGAAGCATAGCTCAAACAGGATGCACAGTTTTCATCTTCTGGTACAAAGTTCTTTAGGGACAGTAGCCAGCTGATAAATTTTAGAGCTGCCTGGAGTCTGCTCTAACCTACAAAGGAGGAAGAGCTTGGCAGAGAATCAGGGGACCATCACTGGCTCCCTGATGTGGCCTTGTCCACTGCTCCACACCTGAGAAGTTCTACATAGCAAAGAGAAGGTCTGGCCTGATGTTTGCAGTAAGACAATATCAAATGTTGCAGTGCTAAAATTGTAAAATAAGCTTATTAATAGGTAATTAAAATAGATATTCATATTCTCACCATGCTTATTAGATGGTTTGGAAGACAGCTAAATGGATTTTTAATTTCCATTTGCAAGGAGAATTGTTCACCAGCTCCCTTTCAGATTAGTGCGTAATTAAAATGTATGGACACTCTCTGTATTCTCACACACACACTCTGTCTCGTACAGGTGGGCTTTAACTCTGTCAGGTGTCTTCTTAAGATTAATAAATTTTACTGCTTGACAAATCTCTTAAAACTACATGTGAATGTGGAAGAAACAATAATCTTATCTAGTGACCAATTAAGTAAATCCTATTTCTGTACTATGAACATCCCGTTAGACCTAGTGTTGACCATTAATCTGAATGTCAATATATCTGACAAATTAAATATGTAAAACGATACAAATGACTGATGAATTAGCAGAGCCGGGGTGTACTAAAGTGCAATAATTGAATTACTTTGATTCAGCTAGAAGCATATGGTATAATGAAATTGATACAGTGGCTACATTTATTCAAAATCAGAAGAATCTACATTATGCACTATTTTGAAATCCTTTTTGTAGCAGAATATTATGATTTTTTTACTGGCCTTAGATATTATTTGAACACAGAGTTAAACTCTGTTTTGGAAGAAGTTTTGATTTATGAGTGCTCGCATGAAACGATAAAATAAAGATCACCAATTAGTGATGGGTAAACTACTAGTAGTTATAGGTGGCTTTTCTGAATTTCTCGCTTTCCATTTAGCCTTGAAGACTGGAATGTCACTAGCCATAGGATGATGTTGAAAGAAACAAAGGGGCTGACATAATATGAGTCATGAAGAAGATCAGGGCAGTCCTAAGAAATTTTTGCTGCACAGACTTGAACAGGAGAGGATTAGCTTACTGATTTGAGCATTGGCCTCCTACAACCCACTGTTGTGAGCCCAGCCATTGAGAGGGCTATCTAGGGCAAATTGATTTAAAAAAAAGGATGGTGCTTGGTCCAGCCAAGAGGGCAGGGGACTGGACTGGATGATCTCTCAAAGTCCCTTCCAGTTTATGAGATGTGGATCTGTGTGTGTGTGTGTGTGTGTGTGTGTGTGTGTGTGTGTGTATTTCTTTTAATATTTTGGGCATGTCCTCTTTCTCACCACCCACCGCTCTCCTGGATTCCTCAAAGGATACAACAATTGATGAGGATGATGACCTAGATGAGGGGATGGATTGCACCCTCAGCAAATTTGCAGATGACCTTAATGCGTGAGGAGATGTTGATATGCTGGAGAGTAGGAATGGGGTACAGGGAGGGTGGTAACCATTTGGCTAAACAACAGTTTGTCAAAAAGGGCCCTGGGAGTTATAGTGGATGGGAAGCTGGATATAAGCCAACAGTGTGCCCTTGTAGCCAAAGGGGCTCATGGTATCCTGAGGTACATTAGTAGGAGCATAGCCAGCAGATCTAGGGAAGTGATTATTCCCCTTTATTTGGCACTGATGAGACTGGATCTGAAGTACTGGATGCAATTCTGGGCCTCCATCACAGAAAGGATTTGAATTCACTGGAGAGTCCAGCACAGAAGGACAAAAATATTTAGGGCTCTCAAACACATGACTTCTGAAGAGAGGATGAGGGGGTTGGGCTTATTTAGTCTACAGAAGAGAAGAGTGAGGTGGGATTTAGTAGCAGTCTTTTCCAAAGAGGATGAAGAGAGGCTGTTCTCAGTGATAACATATGATAGAATAAGGACAATGGTCTCAAGTTCTGGTGGGGGAGGTCCGGGTTGGATATTAGGAAAAACACATGAGCTGCGTCTACACGTGCTGGCTATTTCAAAGTAGCTGCGCCAACTTTGAAATAGACGTGAGGTGGCGAGACGTCGAAGTCGCTATCCCCATCAGGAGATGGGAATAGCACCCTACTTCGACGTTGAACGTCGAAGTAGGGCACGTGTAGCCGATCCGCGTCCCGCAACGTTGAAAGAGCGGAGTCCACCATGGCGACCATCAGCTGAGGGGTTGAGAGACACTCTCTCCAGCCCCTGAGCTCTATGGTCACCGCGTGCAGCAGCCCCTTAAAGCTCCCTGCCCCCTGCCTTCCTGTGCAGGAAGCTGAGAGAGCGTGCAGGTGGCAGCATTGCCACATGGCCAGCCTGCACGCATCTGTACAGCCCCAGGCAACGTCCCCACCCTCTGCGATGGCCGCCCGCCAGCCCCGCAAGCACCCCCAGGGCACCCCCCCAAGGGGAGCCAGGGCTCTCAGCCTGGCAGCCAGCCAGGGAAAAGGCAGCGGGGCCCCTCCTGGACGGAGGCCGAGATCCGGGACCTGCTGGGGCTCTGGAGCAAGGAGGAGGTGCTCCAGGTAATGGGGAGCAAGAGGCAGAATGCGGATGCGTTCGCTCGGCTGGCCAAGGGCCTGGCCGCCCGGGGTCACCCTGCCCGCACTCCTGACCACGTCAGGAGTAAGGTTAAGGAGCTGCGGCAGGGTTACACCCGGGCCCAGGATGCGGCCAGCCGATCCAGGGCTGCCCCCGCCACTTGCCCCTTTTACAGAAAGCTCAGGTCCATCCTGGGCCCCCGGTACACCTCCTCCCCGCCGGCCACTTTTGACACCTCGGCCGACGAGCCCCAGCAGGCCCTGGAGGCAGAGTCCACCCCGGAGGCAAGCCCCGCACCCCAGGGCCCCCCCCGCCCCAGGAGCCCACCCCTGGGACACCGGAGGAGGAAGAGGGGGGATCCTCCTCCAGCGAAGGGGGGCTCCAAATACTCCTGCCGTCCTGGAGCTCCAGCAGGGCATCAGCCCAGAGGGTGTCCCCCGACCGTGGGAGTGGACCGTCAGGTATGTACACCCCCTGGTGCACACCTCCGGGGTTGAGGGGCGGGGACAAAAGACATGACTGGGGCCCTCCACATGCCCAGATGACCATGGCCCCAAGGGCAGCAGTGGCATGTCCCTCAGAAGAGTGCATCAGCCCCTGCCCCCCCAGCAGGACAGTGCCATGCCCCATCCCTGGGGATGGGTGGAGTGGAACCTAGGGTCCCCCGGGGGTGGGGGGGGGACACCCATCAGCAGCAGCAGCATCTCCCGGGGAAGGGGATGGGGAACCAGCAGCAGAGGTGTGGGGGGACAAGGGCCACGGCTCGGGGGCCACACACTAACAGCTGTCTCCACTCTTCTTCCCCCCTATGTGTTCCACAGCTGCACCATCAGAGGGCCCGGAGAGTGACGGCGATGTGTCAGAGGTCCTGGACAGCCCACCGGGGCCATTGCTGCAGGCCAGCCCCTCGGCAGAGCACCGACCAGCCCCAGGGCGGGGCCGACAGCGGAGCCACCACCACCACACGACGGCGACAGACCCCCAGCTGCTCGCGACCCTCGGGTGGCAGCTGGAGGTGTCGGAGCAGCAGCTGCAGGTGGACGAGCGGCACCTGCAACTGCAGGAGTGGGCGCTGGCCTGGTGCCAGGAGGCATGGGGGGCTTTTGTGCACACTTTTGAGCAGACTACCTGGCCCCCCATGCTGCGCCGCTCGCCACTCTGCCCGCCCTGCCCGCTCCACCCACCGCTCCACCCACTGCTCCACCCGCCGTCCCACCACTGTCCGCCACTGCAGGGCCTTCTGCCGAGGGGGATCTGGGGCCTGCTGACACCCGCCGGCCGTATCTGCCGGTTCTCCCGGCCCCCAGCGAGCCTCGGCCAGGGCTGAGGCCGAGGCGAGGGTCGCGCCCGCCAACCCCAAGTGCTGGACAGTAGGGGGTGCGGGGCCCAGGACATGGCCCCCCCCCCCTTGTACATATCCCCATTATTGTGTATATAGTTTGTATTAGACCCCTGTTCTTTTATGATACCTGCCCCCCCCATGTAAATAGTTCTCCCCTTCCTTGTGTTCCACTGTTTATCATATATATATATATATATTTTGTAGTAATAATAAGAGAATTCACCATTTTGTGGTTTCAAGAACAACAGGTCTATTTTTATTTGCAATAAAAGTGTGTGGGGGGTGTGCTTTTGGGTGCTCTGTGGTGTGGGTGTAGAGGCAGGGAGTGTTGTGGAGGATGGGGGGGTGTAGTGGGGGCCCAGCCAGCGTTCACCCTACGGCCTGGTCAAAATGGGCCCGCAAGGCCTCCTGGACCCGGGTCCCCTCAGGGTCCACCTGGCGACTGGGGGCAGTGGGTGGCTGCACGTCAGCCCTGCCAGCTTCCACAGCCCAGCCCTGAAAGAATGCCTCCCCCCTTGCTCTCCACCAGGTTGTGGAGTGCGCTGCGCGTGCCCACAATCTGGGGGATGTTGGTGGGGCCCGCATCAAGGCGGGTGAGGAGACACCTCCAGAGCCCTTTGAGGCGGCCAAAAGTGCTTTCGACCACCTGGCGCGCATGGTTCAGGCGTGTGTTGAAGCGCTCCTGGCTGGCTGAGAGATGGCCCGTGTAAGGGTGCATGAGCCAGGGCCGGAGGGGGTACGCCGCGTCTGCGACAACGCAGAGGGGCATGGTGATGTCCCCCACAGGGATCTCCCGCTAGGGGATGTAGGTCCCCGCCTCCAGCCGACGGCACAGGCCCAAATTCCTGAATACCCGGGCATCGTGGGTGCTGCCAGGCCAGCCAACATAAATGTCCAGGAAGCGGCCCCGGCTGTCCACCAAGGCCTGGAGGACCACCGAATGGTAGCCCTTCCTGTTCAGGAAGCATCCTCCGCTGTGCTCTGGAGCTCAGATGGGGATATGGGTCCCATCCAGAGTCCTGAAGCAATTTGGGAAGCCCAGGGTGGCAAACCCCGCGATGGCGGCATCCTGGTCCGCAAGCCGCACGAGCCTGTGGAGGAGCAGGGCATTGATGGCACGGACAACCTGCAGGGGAAGGACATGGGAGAGCACCAATGAGGGGTGTGCAGGGTGTGTCTGGCCCACCCCCCCCAGGGCTCCCCTCCCCCCCCAGGGTGCCCCTCCACCCCCAGGGCTGCCTCCCCCTCCCTGTGGGTCCTCTTACCTCCATGAGGACATCCCCGACGGTGGCCTTGCTGACACCAAACTGCTGCCCCATGGATCGGTAGCTGTCTGGAGTGGCCAGCTTCCAGACAGTGATGCCAACCTGTTTCTCCAAACTGAGGGCACGCCGCATGGCGGTATCCTGGTGCCTCAGTGTGGGGGTGAGACACTGGCAGAGCTCCAGGAATGTCTTCCGGCTCATATGAAAGTTCTGGAGCCAGCGGTCGTCGTCCCACTCGCCGAGCACCAGCTGCTCCCACCAGTCAGTGCTCATGGGGTAGCTCCACAGCCGGCGGCTTGTGCGGGGGGCGGACCAAGGACAGCAGGGTCTGGGGTTGCTTCCTCCTTCCCTGGGGGCAGCTCCTCTTCCATGAATAAAAGGTGATCAGCTGCCTCCTGCATGGCATGGAGCAGGGCGAGCACTGCTCCTGCAGGGGTGGCTGGGTGGACCTCTGGCTGCTGCTGCTGCTGCTGGGGGTCCATAACTGCTTCACCGAGGTGTGCGTGCCTGTGGCTCTGCAGACCGCGTGCTGTGCAGACTGCGTGTGTCTGGGAGGGGTCCTTTAAGGGAGCGGCTAGCTGTTGCCCTGGAAGTGCTAGTCCGCCCTGTGACCCTGTCTGCAGCTGTTCCTGGCACCCTTATTTCGATGTGTGCCGCCTGGGTGTGTAGACGCTCCCCTGCTGCACCTACTTCGATGTGGTGCTGCCCAACGTCGACATTGAACGTCAACGGCACCAGCCCTGGAGGACGTGTAGACGCTATTCATCGAAATAGCTTATTTCGATGTCGCTACATCGAAATAAGCTATTTCGATGTAGCATTCATGTGTAGACATAGCTATGGAGAGAGGGAAAGCCCTGGAATGGGCTACCTAGGAAGGTGGTAGAATCTCTATCCTTAGAAGTCTTTAAGTCCCAGTTTGACAAAGCCCTGGCTGGGATCATTTATTTCAGATTGCTCCTGCTTTCAGTGGGGGTTTGGACTTGATGATCTCTTGAGGTCTCTTCTAACCCTATGATTCTATGAAATAAAATGAAAGTGAAGCAAAACTATTGGACAAACACCTGAAACCAAATTCAAGCAAAAAGCAACAAAATGGTAATTTGATGCCCCAGATGCTAAGATGTGATGCCTTTGAATGCTGTCAAGTAAACAATTCCAAGATGTGGCAATGCTGCACTTTTTGCTCTAGAATTTTGGGATATCCTTAGTATTGCAATGTGATCTAATCAGACACACCCATGTGCAGACAGCTAATAGGACTCCATGGCTGTGTCTACACTACCTCCCTCCTTTGAAGGGAAGATGTTAAGTAGGGTGTTGGGAGTTTATTAATGAAGTGCTGCGGTGCATATGCAGCACTTCCTTAAGCAAATTCCCTCCCCCCACTCCCCCGGGAACATTGAAGTGTTAAACTTCGAAGTACTGGCTCGCATCTAGTTGCGGCTCACCCGCCGGTACTTCGAAGTGCCAGGGCAACTTCAAAGTCCCTTTACTCCTCAAAATTACTACTACTCCTCAAAAGGAGTAAAGGGACTGAGAAGTTGCCCCCGTACTTCAAAGTACCGGCAGGTGAGCCGCAGCTAGACACGACCTGGTACTTCGAAGTTTAAAACTTCGAAGTTGCCGCGGGGGGTTGGGGGGGGATTTTGCTTAATGAAGTGCTGCATATGCAGCGCAGCACTTCATTAATAAACTCCCAACACCCTACTTACCATCTTCCCTTCAAAAGAGGGAGGTAGTGTGGACAAGACGCACATGTTGGCACATTAGTATAAAATTATAGGATAAGGACGATGTTCCCTCTACTTTTTTTCCATCAGTCAGTAGAATAAATTTTGTTATGTGCACAAAGGTGTTCACGGATGTGCACCACCATTAGAAATATGTGCTGCCAACCAGAGGTGCAGTCAGCACTCTGCTAATCAGTTGGAAGACATTTGAATCTCTCCTGGTTGTGCTCCCAGACACTCACCTGACAGGGAACACTGACTAAGGGCCTAAAGTTGCCTTCTATATGAGTGTTTTGGGTGAAAGTGTCTCATGCACAATCTGTTTCTCTAGTGCACCATAATCTGAACATTTATTTAGAGTCTTACTATGGTTTGAAGCTTCAGTTGTGCACAGGACTCTCAGAATCTGACTTCTCTGTTAATGCTCATATGGGATAGATTACTACAGGTTGAACCCCTCTAGTATAGCGCTCTTGTCCATCAATATCTGTGGTCCAGCATGATTTTAGTTAAGCAAAAGCTGAGTTATCATGGATGTGGCCACATTTACCATGGTACCATAAAGTTTGTTTACAGCCACCAGTCCTGGCTCTCGGTGTTCTGTGCCGTTATTTAGCTGTAATTTACCACTAAATGTTTCTTTAAGTGCCTGATAAGCAGTGGACATGGTGGTAGTGCTGCTAAGCAATAGTGACCACCCCTCCCCCCGTGGGTCAGCAAATTCTGTCATTCAGCACCAGTTAGATCCCAAATTTGCTGGACTAGAAAGGTTCAGCTTGCATTAGATCTGTTGAACTTTTCTATTTAGTGTTATATTTTTATCTTCATTGTCATGTACCAAGCTAAACTAAAGTAACTCTACTGAACTCCAGACTTACACAAGTCTATAAATGTGAGCACATTTTGCCTTTAATAGCTGTTTCTTACCACATAACTTGTAAAAAATGCACTATCCTTAAAACCAACAGTGATCTGTAAATATGATCAGCAATGCCCATGACTCATCCAAACCAATCTTAAAATTCTACTCGAGTATATTTTCAAAAGCAATTAAAATTCCACAGAATACTGGAGTGAGTCTGTGCTCACGAGAGCTCATGCTCAAAACTTTTCTGTTAGCCTATAAGGTGCCACAGGACCCTTCGTTGCTGGTAGTATACAGTCTGTTTTCAATAAATGTGACTGCTCTGTCATTCATATTATGCCATATGCTGCAACACACACTAAAATAATTATCTACAGTGGAACTCAAGTACTGTATGTCATCTTTGTCCTTTTATTTACTGTGTATTGGATTTCTACCATAGAGGCTACTTTTTTTTTTCTCTTTCATAATTGGCTTGGGTCAAAACCCTAAGAAAAATTGTTCTTTTTTTCAGTACATTGTAAATTGAAACAATTGTAGAGGCAATGAGGACAACAATGTGGTACTACAGAGACACTGAAGAGTATACTTTATTTCTCTCTGTTTCTGCTTTCAACAGAGCTAAAAACTACAGTGGATTAATTCTCTGGGGTCTGCTCAACGTCCCTTTCATTCAACTATCCACACCATTAGGAAACCTTGCATATCATTATAGCTTAACACAGATGAAATTACCTGTTCACTGGAGTTTTAGCAGCCTGACCATATTATTGTTTCATTTGAACTCAGTTGCTGACTGCATATACATTTTGGTTTTTTTTTAAGAAAGATATGCCTTGTCTTTTCATTGTCCTTTACTTATATTAAATAAGTAACAGAAATTAGGTGGACATCTTTGGCTACATCTACACTTACCAAAAACTTCAAAAAGGCCATGCTAATGGCCAAATCGAAGAATACTAATGAGGTGCTGAAATGCATATTCAGCGCTTCATTAGCATGCCACCTGTGGCAGCACTTTGAAATTGCCACATTTCGCTCCTGTGTGGCTCATCTACATGGGTGTCTTTTTCAAAAGGACCCCACCAACATCGAAATCCCCCTATTCCTATGAGCTCATAGGAATAAGGGGATTTCAGTGTTGGTGGGGTCCTATCAAAAAGGACCTCCCGTGTAGATGAGCCGTGTGGGAGTGAAGCACGGCATTTTTGAAGTGCCATGGCTGGCAGCATGCTAATGAGGTGCTGAATATGCATTTCAGTGCCTTATTAGTATTCTTCAATTTGGCCATTAGTATGGCCATTTCAAAGTTTTTGTTAAGTGTAGACACAGCCCTTATCATAAACCACAATTAACTCCCAGGCTAAGGAGTCTGAACAAATGGCATACCCACTTTTCTGTGCATGATAAACAGTAGAAGGTGGTTTAAATAGTGGAGGAGCAGTGGATTATTTGGATAATCTTATTGCCACTCTTGCAAAAGGGCTGAATTTAACTACTAAATTGTAAATCTACCATGTGTCCAATTTCCCAGTAGTTATCCTTCTAATTAAGATCTTAGTCTGCAAAATACAGTGTTTCACTTCTACATTTTCCTGGTCATACTGGGTTAAAACCATCCTGGTGTTATTTCATAGAGGAATTAATTTAGCCCATTGGGTGAAACAGCTAAACTATGACGTTAGAGGGCATTAAATGATAGCATTATAAAATGTGATTAATATGTTATTCAGTTTCAGGTATTTAATGGATAGAAAAATATTTGTGGTTCATATTTTCTTCACTTTGAAGAGGATCAAACACAAAGGGAACTCTTTTTAAAGTTTCATATGTATATAAAAATCCACTTAACTATCCTGTGCTTTTCATGCATATCCTTGACATTATGGCTAAATTATAAAGACATGGGTTTAAAACAACAGCATGTCACTCTTTTAGCTCAACATCTCCTCCTAATTCATCTCCTCCTTCTATGTGAGCTTGAAGTGAAGTCATAATGCCAAGGTGTAAAATCTCAGTCATTTCCATGGCAACAGAGCTTGACTTAGAGAACATGATTATATCTTCTTGGGAAGATGAGGTAGATCAGAGAAGAAGAATGTGCATATTCAAATGCATATGTTTTTAAGAAACACCGGTAATGTGAAGGCTTAATGATGAGCCATTGAAAGATGAGCTCTTGTTTTAGAAAGCAAACTAAAGGCCAGGCCTGGTCCCTCCTTCAGTTGGAGCTCTTCATGGAAAAAGCAAGATGCTAGAGAGAGGAATGTAGGGAAACCAGTAGGTGAGAGCTCCCTTTCAATCACAGTTGAGCCATGTCCCATGTGCGGTACTGCTGGGAGATACTGTGGGTCTGAATGTGCTGTCTTCTGGATGATATCTAAAGCTGTGGTTTTGTTTGCTAATTTACACCTATGTTTACTTCCATTCAAAAGGACACCATATCCCTTTGATTTTGGATAATTCTTAAATAAATCACCATACAGCAGACAGCTCCTGTAGCCCATTGAACAACAAGCAACAATAATACAACAAACACGTATTTAATATCTCCAATAAAAGCTTTCCCAGAACTTCACAACTGGGGAAACCACATGGGTCTTGCAGGTCAATAAACTATCCCACCAACGGATGGGACTGAGTTCCAAAGATGAGGCTATTTTAAGCTTATTAACAATCCCATGGTACTTTCTGCAATAGCAGAGGCCTCTGCTACAGTACAGATTACAGTTTTGATTATGACTTTCTGATTAACTGAAAGCCTGAGTGATTTTAGCTAGATAATGCATTTGTTTTAACTTTCTTGGTAGCATTTATTTTAACTTTCTTTTCTGGTTTTATAACAGGACCAACTGGATAAATGAATTCATTTGATATAAAAATTTGGCTCAGTGTCTGGACATACTTTGCCCTAAGGATTGTCAAAGGCACTATGCTTTTGCTTCAACTGCAGAAGTCAATGGGCTTAAGCACAAACATAAAGCTGAGAAGGTGCTTTAGGACTTTTCTGAATCCAAGACTAAATACCTTTAGAATGGGCAGCAACATCTAAGCACTCCACTGAAGAAAGCAATGTAAATGAACTAGGGGTAAAACATTTGATTATCTTGGATTAACTGTGCTTCTTATCAGTGGATACGGTGCATACAAGCTACAGTGATAGATTAAAATTTACTGTCAAGAATATTGTGCCGGGGTATGTTCAAACTAAAATCCCTTTTAAAAGTAGTAGCTACCAAACAAAAGTCTAAGACAAAAGTGATATGATCATGTTCTAAATTGGCCGAACAAGCACAAAAAGAAAATAATTGCTTCTCAGTATACTTAACACATTCCCAGTTTCAAATTCCTGTTCACTTGTTGGTGAATTCATGTCCCTCTACTGATGCTGCTAATACAGTACATGATTTAGAAGGAAAAGAATATAGCATCAGATTTATGACATGAAAAGCACATACGTGAAGAGAAACATGTGGCAGATTGACTTAAATGCTAGGCAGTTGGTGTGATCTTTGTACTCGTGATAGTATCTTCAAGGGGACTTCTGTTCAGCTAAACTGAATGAGTATCAGCTTTCACCAACAGCGCCCGACAATAGATTGTGGCTAAGTCTGACAAGGCCCCAGGGAAAGAATTCTGCCCTCTGTCACCATATGGTCTGAAAAGGGTTTCATACCAGTTACAGTATCCTAAAGAGATGGAATTGCTGCTAAATCTATGTAGGGTCCATTCTTAATCCCATAAAGCTAATGATCTGTGAAGGATATTTAAAAGTGCTTGTTGTAAATAAGGATTTTATTCAGCCTGCTAGATGCAGTTTTGTTCTATGGCATGTTTTAACTTTCATTATGCTATCATTGAATTTCTCCATTGAGAATGTATTATGAAAAGGATTAAAAGAATTTCTTTGTTTCCATGGCAATGAGTTTAGCCATTGCTGACCCTAAATATTACTAAACTCATTGACATTTGGGGGTAACAACTATCAGCTAACATTATAAAGGTGAGTTTGCTTAACAAGAGAATAATCCATGTGAAAAAACCTTCAACTTTTCTCATTTCCAAATTAATTCATAATATTTATGAATATAACAGTGCACAATAAAATAGTGGTAGGAGATATACATCTCCTTGAACTGGAAGGGACCTTGGGAGGTCATCTAGTCCTATCTCTTGCTAGGATCAAGCACCACCCCGGCATATATTTGCCCTAGTACCTAAATGGTCTCCTCAAGGACTGAGCTCACAACCCCAGGGCTAGCAGGCCAATGCTCAAACCACTGAACTATCCCTCCCCCGTCCTTAATTATATGTGAAAAATGTGGTCAAAGAAAAGCTAGGTAAATGTGCACTGTATAATTCTATCCAATTAGCAACTAAACTTTCTCTGGAACTGGTGAGAAAAACAAGGGTGAAATTTACGTTGTTTTTTTTTTAAAAAAAGAGTTTCTCTTTTGTTTTTGTTTTGTTTTTTTAGAAATCAAAACGACAGCATTCAATACATTTCAGTCACCTCTGCTCTATGGAGACCTGAAAGCTTCACTAGCATTTGGGTCTGCAATGCTACATTGTAGATTTTGTGATAATGCAATGTTACACAATACTGAGATGCATTTTTACCAGATCACGTTAAGCTGTTGAGAAGCTGGGCCAGATTCTGACTTCATTTAACAAGCTGCAGTAATTCCCATTGCCTCACATTATGCAAGTAATAAAACCTAGCCCCCACGGTATTGGGACCTTACTAAGACTTATGTATACACTTAAATAAGAATAATTCCATGGATTTAATTTTGACCTACCCTGAAGTTAAGAACATGCATAAGTCTTTGAAGGTTTGGGATCTTAAGGAACCTGGTACAAGTGCTTGAAAAAAATTGTTATGGCTGGTGTCACCAGATGGCACTGTTAATTTTTTTCAGCACGCAAGCAAATGTTCAGTCATGGGAAGACATGTGGGTTATTAATATTTGGGCTATGTATAATGCTCTTTAGAGGCTGTTTCTCCTCCCAGTATAATGGAGGGGCACTAGGACCCAGCTGATACTTCCTTTCAGTCTTGCAAAATATGTTCGGGAGAAAGCTTTGGAGAGAACCCAGCCAGAGAAGTCAGCTTGTAAAAATGGAAGCAGCCAATGAAGGGACTTTTGGACATTTAGATACTTGTATACAGATGTAATGGGACTTTCTATGCCCCATGCTAATTGGTTGCTCACTCCACAGTTCCCTGCCTCTTATTCTCTGCACCTACTCTGGTTCTTACCCTATTCTCTCTATCACTCTCTTCAATTCAATGTCCCCTTTCCCTTTCTTTTAGCTTATTGTCTTCTAAATGAACCTACTAAACTAATTAAATAAATGTCAAATCATGTGACTAAGATGATGTTTGCTACCATCACATTATTCACTATGCTTGTGCGTTAGCCATAGGGATGGAGGAAAGTCCTCTGGTCTATCTAGACTTTAAGCTCTTCCGGTCAGGGACTGTCTTTTTGTTCAGTGTTTACATAATGTCTACAAGAGCAGGGCTCTGGTGCACAACTAGAATCCTAGGCACTATGGTAATACAAATTCCTGAGTGCTCTGAATCACTGATTTCGCCTCCACTGGGAAGTTAACCTGCAAGAGCCTGGACATCATCAATCCTTTGTATTGTGATTTTGCTTGATGACCCATTTGATTTTGACAGCCTCAGAGGAGTAGCAGTGTTAGTCTGTAGCTTCACAAAAACAAAAACAAACAAACTAGCGAATAAACAAAAACAAGCTTTCCAGAAGCACTGTAAAGATTAACACATTTATTTATTGGGCAATGAGCTTCCATGTGTAAGACAGTTGTTCCCACCTAAGTTCATAAGTTTAGAGCAAACATTCTCAAAGTAATAAAGCAAAACTTAGATATCCTTTTACCTTGAATACAGACAAAACAAATATGATTGAGGCATGCAGTCATTTACAAACTTTCTGTAGAGTCTACTGATTACATACATTCTTATAAGACTAATATCTATTTTGCACAATACTAATACATATGAGAACTGGTCTGCTCTCCAGCTATGAGTTTATCAGTTCTTAGCTAATACATGCAGCATGAGCAAGGGCTGGTACCTGGCCTGCCAGAATTACAGAGAATTTTTAACTTACATTTTAAAAAAAGAAATATGTGTGTTATAATTATTCTAGAAAGTAACAAGTAAACATATACATCTTTCAAAATTATGTTTCGTAGCTGAGCATCTGTGATAGGAGCTGTCCTCTTACGGATTTTATATTTGTGGCTATTTAATGTCAAGTCTTTAATTCACACAGAAAGAAATAAACAATGATAGGTCTAGCACAAAGTCAAATCACTCCCAGGTGTGCATGTTGTTCCACCTCCTACTTTTTGAAAGAGCCCTTAAATAAATTAAATTAATTGTATGTTTAGGGGGGAAAAGTGCTCTAGATTGCAGATGTCTTGCTCATTCACCTGTGCAAGTGGCCTCTCACAAAAACAAACTTGCCCAGTAACCTTCACTACATACAGCTGAAATATACAACATGAATTACAGCAGATAAAGCACTGCTGTGCTGTCAAGCATGGTGCACTCAACCAAGATTTAGAGGGTTATGGGATGAAAATAGTAAAATGTCTTCAGATGACTTGTTCTTTATCACTCTCTAACTGGCAAAGTCAAGGGGCAGCCACCACCCTTGAATGTTTTTTTGTAAAGCCTAGCATACAAAAGATTTCCCTTCCCATTCCATTGCCTTCAGTAGACTGGCAAATATCTTTGTCATTAATACACTTTTTTAAAGGCATTCAAGGTTAAATCAATTGCCTAATCAAGAAGACACAAACATCTGCCAAGTACAAAAGAGAATGTAGCTTCGTTTGGAAATTTCATAAACTGATTAAATCAGGGTATTCCTAATCCTGAATGGTAGGTTATGTGTACACTACCAATTAAATTCAAATTTATTCAAATCAATTTTGTAATTCAGGATTTTATAAAGTTGAGTTTGACTATCCTCTCCTCCCCACATATGCCCCACAAAGTCAATTTATTGCTACCACACTCAAACATAGAGTGGCAATCTATTCCACAGTCCCCTCAACCCCATAGCATTCTGTGTACTTTTTCTGGTGCAATATGGGAAAAAATGCCCCACAAGTGGGTGTGAGCATGTGATGTTTTCTTCCCACATTGCACTGTCCTCATTCCCCACCTGTGGAAATCAAACAGCCATTTTTCCAGAGGAAAAGAAGGAAAAGCAGGGGATCACAATGTGTGTGTGCTCTGGGATCATTCAGATAAATATAAGCTGCGTCTACACATGCACGCTACTTCGAAGTAGTGGCACCAACTTCAAAATAGCGCCCGTCGCGTCTACACGTGTCGGGCGCTATTTCGAAGTTAACTTTGACGTTAGGCGGCGAGACGTCGAAGTCGCTAACCTCATGAGGAGATAGGAATAGCGCCCTACTTCGACGTTCAACGTCGAAGTAGGGACTGTGTAGACGATCCGCGTCCCGCAACGTCGAAATTGCTGGGTCCTCCATGGCGGCCATCAGCTGGGGGGTTGAGAGATGCTCTCTCTCCAGCCCCTGCGGGGCTCTATGGTCACCGTGGGCAGCAGCCCTTAGCCCAGGGCTTCTGGCTGCTTCTGCGGCAGCTGGGGATCTATGCTGCAGGCACAGGGTCTGCAACCAGTTGTCAGCTCTGTGTGTCTTGTGTTGTTTAGTGCAACTGTGTCTGGGAGGGGCCCTTTAAGGGAGCGGCTGGCTGTTGAGTCCGCCCTGTGACCCTGTCTGCAGCTGTGCCTGGCATCCCTATTTCGATGTGTGCTACTTTGACGTGTAGACGTTCCCTCGCTGCGCCTATTTCGATGTTGGGCTGAGCAACGTCGAAGTTGAACATCGACGTTGCCGGCCCTGGAGGACGTGTAGACGTTATTCATCGAAATAGACTATTTCGATGTTGGCTGCACGTGTAGACGTAGCCATACAGTGTCAACCGGTCCTTCGGCTAGTTTTTCCCCCTTGAAACTGCAGTATGGTATGATCTGTCTTAAGGAAGTCATTTGATAAGGAATTTTCCAAAAGAAACCAAGATTGGAAAGAAAGCATCAACAAAGATTGCCAAATTAACTGAAATCTCTCGCTTTTTATCAATGAATTATCAAAGATTTTACAAAAAAAGCAGCCAATGGCCATTTTTTCAGAGTGAAATAAGTAAAAGTCGGGAATCACAGGTGAAGAAAAATCAAAAAGGCTGGCTTCAGAAGATGTAGTGCATCAGGCAGGTGGTCTGTTATACTGACCTGTGATCACCCAGAAGTCTGTGTCATCTCACCTGGTCCTCCACCCATTCCCCCCACCCTTGAATCCAGAAACATCATCTCTGAAAATATTAGAAGGACAGAGCGCAGTCTGAAGAAAGAGAAGGTATCACACAAGGGTTTGTGTTTTCTCAACTGGCCCCACAGCCACTGTCCCCCCACTTGAATCCAGAAACATCATCCCTGAAAACATTACAAGAACATTGTAAACTTGAAGAAAGAGAAGGATAGTAAAACTTAGGCAAAAAGACATTTTGTGATGTAGGGTTTTTGGCTTCCCACTTCATTACACATGTATGGGCGTGTGGTGGGGGGTTGTTGGTTGAAGGGCCAGTTGAAAAGGTCCCTTCAGTGTTGCTCAGACAGGGCAGGGGGGCAAGCCCCCGAAATCTTTGGCACGAGGGGGTAGACTTTCCCCCAGAGGCAGCAAGCTGCCCCAAAATCTTTCCTGCCTTTGGATCCTTTGACACACCCAAGCCAGGACATGGTGTTGCCTGGCAGCATGGTGCACACTGAACAGCAGGCATGTCCTTTTATTGGGTTAGGGGCTAGCCACATGATGTGTTTGGGCACAGAAAAGACCCCGACTGCATGGTGTCTGTGGCGGAGGGATGAGCTGCCCTTGTACAGATGTAAACCATAAAAAAGAAGATTTTCCACCTCTCATAAAAGCATGACCCCTGCGTCCCACAGCCTCTCTGACACATGGTGTAGTAGAGCAGAGTCTGGCACCAGTGGTGAAAAATAATCCAAGTGCTCAGCTTACAGAGGGAGCGACAGAACCATGAACTCCATGTTGGAGCTATTTTTAATGGGTAGATGCACTCACCATTCTGATAGCAAAGAAAGAAAGACATTACTCAGCCTCTCTCACAAGCATGATCCCACAACCTAGTGGCCACGGGCTTTCTGGTGCCAAATCCAACCTCACAGACTTCCTGTTAATTCCTGTGCACCTGGAGGGCAGTGGAAATGGAAGCGGCCACAGAGGACAACTGTGAGACATTGTGAGACACATATGGGACACCTCTGTAGGCTAATAAAGTCTATTAAAAGACATGATGTAACCAAATTTGGAAAAATGTCTCTTCTTGCTATTGTGGTTGCAGACTCCTGCCCATGTCAGGAGGGAGCAGACAAGACCTGTCATCTTCAGCTTGTGGAGTAGAACACATCTAAAGACCAAGTCTACCACAGCCAGTTCGAGTCTCTGGAGGTGGTGGTGGGGCTGACCTTGAATGCCTGCTTTAGAACTCCTGTGAGAGACTTGTATGAGGATGCTGAACTGTATGACGATTTGCTGGAGGCCACGCACCAGCATTAGTTAGCATGTTCTATTACATTAGCCACTTTAGTAACTATGACAGTCTTGGAAGGGTGGTTCCCTGCAGCTGGAGAGAAGAGTCTCCCACGTATTGAGGGATGCCTGACTGTAAAGGACTGGAATCTGGGTGAATGTCCCAAAGGTGGCAGCTCTATGAGGAGGACAGAGCTCTCCCCATCAGTACCTGTCTGACAGAAGAGAGAGATCTGGGTTGATGAGCAGCTAGTCAGATACTCTCTGAAGAAGGGGAACTGTCACACAGGAGTAATCCCTGATTGTGAAACAGATTCCTTCATGTCACACCAGGTAGGCCTGATGGAGCTAATTAACAGAGCTATAAAGGCTTTTCAGAATGCAGAAAGTGAAGAATCATCAGAGTCTATTGTGCCTAGGGAATGGAACTGGAAAAGAGTGGTGCTAATTCCTGTGATGGAGCCCTGGAGCAAGAGGCCAGGTCCCTGGGAAAGTAGCCCTGGAGCTGGTGTTCCAGCAAGGAAACAGAGCTAGTTGGGACTGGGAAGCTACAAGAAGCAGGATCAGCAGAACAAGCCGAGACACCTGGGAAGGAATGCCATGAAACTAGAGTGAAATGTCATGAAATTTATTTGGGAGCAGTGTATTGTTGCCTATCTAAGACAAAGCCACTAATTTTGGGGTGTCTGGTCAGCCTCTTCAAAACCCTAGGGCAAAGTTAAGGTCCTGTTTTATTTGCCTCTGATTGAACTGTAAACTTTCTTAAAGGAGAGATGGTGTGGCAGTGTATACTTGGAAGCTGGGGAGATTCTCATCTCTGTGACACAGGCCTGGGCATATTTGGGCCTGTAAATTTTTTCCTTTCTTTTTTTCCCCTCCTGAATCCAAGAATGGATAAACCCCAGTGGAACCCAGTCACAGGGCTGTTTCCATTCCTGTGTCTGTATGATGGAACATGTAGACTCACACAATGAGGGGCGGAGCGGCATACCTGCTACACCAAGGGTTCTGTGGAGGACTAAGCCCAAGACACTTACACACACACACACATACGTAATTATATTGTCTCTGTCATCTTATTGCAGGTGTGTCTGTGTGCCTCACTGCTCTTAATAACTAGTTCATAGCTATAACTGCTGGAATATGTTGAAAAGAATCTACAACCATAGCAGTACTGCACTATCACTTGTCAGAATTAATATTATGGGAATATGTATAAGTTCAGTACTATTCTGTGATATCAGCTGTGGTGCTGTTTTCACAGTGCTGATGCACAATAGACACATATTCAATAGTCTGTAATTGTAGGTAGTCCACCTTGTCTGGCGATGACATCTTGAGCTTGCACAGGCTCATCGGTTGCGGACTCGCATGTGGCTGAGGAGTCCAAGCTTTGAATGGCATGGGCGTTCACAGTGGGGGCAAGGGAATTGTCCTGGCTCTGTTGATGCAGCTGCTGCTGTTGCTTTCTTCCTCAGTAGCCTGTAAGTAAAGAGTTACTGAGGGTCTTGAGTGATGCTTGTAGTTAAAAGCATGTTTCAGAGTTTCATTCCTTGTTGTGGCAGAATAGGAAATTAAATATATACATCTTTAAGATTATATATAAATTAAAACCATAAGTTTTTAAGATTATTTAATTGCCTACCTTCTCCCACTTAGTTGGTGGGAATTCAGAACATCCCCGAAGAGGACTTTTGAAGTGGTTTTGTGGAGGAGTGTTTGGAATACTGGGAAGAACTCATGCTAACAACTTAGAGTGGGCCTGTTTACAGGGGTACATGTCCATGGAAGAGCTGCCAGATCTTGAAGTAGATATGAGAGAACCATTGTTGCTACTGGAAGCTCTTCTTAACTCTTTTACACTCCTGCTACTGTATTGGTGCTCAGCATTTGTTTGGCCACCAATTAACCTGTGCGTAAGGCTCGCAGCCCAGAAGAGGATTATCAGAGATGAGGCTGTGCAACAATAGGTATATCTGATAGAGCACTGGACTGGGGCTCGAAGACCTCTGGCTTGTTGGGTGAGCTGGGGCAAGTTACTTCACCTTCTTGTTCTTCACTTTCCACATTTCTAAAATAGAGATAATTATATTGGGCTCATTTATAAATTGTTATGAAATCTAGTGATGAAAAGTGCTATACAAGTGCTAAATCTTATTATCATTATAGCTGAAAGCTTGTAATATGGAGCCAGTCATCATTATAGATGCAGCTACAAAAAAAACAATACATTACAAAAATTAAATGTCAGGAAAAATTTTGGCTGTTTCTTGTTTTCACCAAACCAATTACTCATACAAACCAATTACGCTCCAAATTTCTGAGCTGAGAAAGCATAAAAAGGTCTCTCCTAGATCTGACATAGTCTGAAGCCACCTGAGAAGGGGGGAAGATACGCTTGTTTGTTTGTTTGTTTGATTTAAAATTTTGCTTTATTTGGTAGCTGCGAGAGCAGTGAAAGATGCTGGTTTTTTACATTCAGTTATAATGGACATGAGGTGATGTTTATTTCCACACAGAACTGCTTAAATAAAATAACTCCATCATTACATTTTGAAACTTGAGTACTTAATGCTTTTTCAAAATCCTGACAGAGCCAGAGTAGCATCACATTTACACCAGCTGAGGAGCTGCCCCACAGTGTTTGCGAGCTGAAGACAATTAATGCCTGTCCCTGTAACATATGCATATGCTCTTAGCAAAGGAGAATTTTTGAAGAATTTGATGTAATCAGAAAAGGTGCCTGTTATGATAGGTTTTCACATTTTGAAATACCGTTAAACTTCCTGGAATCACTTTTTTTTTTGGGTAAACCAAGGGGTATGGAGAAATTCCTGATTTAGTAATTTGTAACATGTGATTGAAACTTTGCTCCTGCAAGGCACTGAGTGAATTGTGAAGATACTGAATGCTTCCACTTCCCACTGATCTGAAGTGCAAAATGCTAAATGGTGAGCAGAACTGAGCTCCTAGAGACTTACTCAAAGCCCAATGAACCCTGCTAAGACTCCCTTTGACCTCAGTGAGCTTTGGTTCAGGACCCCAGGACAGAAAACTATTTATTTTTAGAAATTTGGGATGACGATTTTGGACTTAGTCACTATAAATATTTGAGCTGCTGAGATCTCTAAGTTCTCTGTAGAGTTTTTCCAACCCCTTCAAACTGGTGTTGCAGAGTTTATAAAACCAGCATACCAAACAACTTTGATTCCACAGGATTATAAAAAACAGATCCTTTTTATACATAACCAGATGAAGAGACCATTATATTACTCCCATTGACAGATTGCAGCTTTACCATATAAAATTGCAACAGATATCAAACATCTTTTCTGTTATTACAATGAAACATCCTTATGTTCAAAAAGGATGCATGCTCAAAAAGGATAGTGACTATAAAATTGAATTTTTTGAGAAATGGACTAAACTATTTTCCCATCACATTTTAATTAAAAATCCAGTATAACTACTATAATGTTCACATATCACTGTGTCTTCACTTTAACTAATTATGCTTGGTGTGATGGAAGTTTGTTTTATATACATGCTATCACATTAAACCTGACACCCTAATCCTGTAAGTTACATATTTTTAGTAAAGAGGAAGACCCCTTCACCTATGCAGGATAATTCATTAGGGTTCTGCATAGCCCATGTGCGCACAGCCCATGTATGCAGAATAGGTCTCAGGATCATGGCCTGAGATAGTGTTAGGATTAACATTTTGAGTTAAACTTCTCACAACATCTCTGTTTTGCAATCAAATTTCACTCACTTTATCATGGGGGAGTAGGTTTGACAACATCATTATTGGGTTCACACCTTACTTATGAGAGTTTGGGAGAAAAAAGACAGATCAGATCAGGGAAAGGAGCAGATTGAAATGCACTGAAGAGATAGGATGATAAATAGAGCTCTGATATGTGTGAAGTGAAAAAAAAAATCAAAAGATTGTGACAATAAAGAGCACAAAGAATAATTCTGGTTGGGTGGGGAGAGGAAAATCTTATCTGTATTATACGAGGCATTCATTTGTGCTGGCCTTCCTCTGCCCAGTAACTGACTTATCCTTGAGAAATAAATGGTGTTAAGTTACGGGGAAAGTAACCAATTAACTTGTAAGCCTAAAATAATCACAGTTAAGTTAAAGTCTAATTCATATGGTACAGTAGTTTCTGAACTAGTTTTGGTTAAAAAATCATGTTTGCTACAGTAGATCTTTTAATCATCCAAGTACAATAAAACTTAATTTTTTAAGTTATCCCAAGTAGTTTAGAAAGCGTATTAGATCTTTTATGAAGCGTTTTTGTTCTTTGAAGTTTTGGCCATAAAATTAAGCTTTTTTTTTCCTTCCCTCAAATGCATGGGAGGATAAGTTACAAGTTACTTTCATGTGTAGTTCACAGATACTGTAAGAGAAATTTCAATTCTGCTACTGATTAAGACCCACCATTTTGCATTTCAGTTTGTAAGTGAAAAGATGCTGCAACAATTGTAATCCTCTGGCATTAAGATAGGAGTTGTTTTTAATCTAGTGATCTAATTATCTATGCAGAGGAGAGAAATCCATTGAGTAAGTAGCTTTTGTTGTTTGGTTTTTGTCTCTACGGCATCAAACCAATATTTTAGATCCTAAGGGCTTCGAATCATAGAATCATAAAATTCTAGGGCTGGCAGGGACCTCAGGAGGTCATCTACTCCAGCCTCCTGCCCAAAGCAGGATCAACCCCAACTAAATCATCCCAACCCTATCTACCCCTTAATTTTAATCAAATGAATGTGGGTTTGAGAAGTAGTTCAGGGCAATAATATGTGATATGTTTATATCTGAAACACTGTTATGGTGGACCGAAGCAATACTATTCAGTGCCTGTCCAAAATTCTCCTGCAAGTTTCATTAGTCTACAAGTAGCTGCGTATTTCAGTAATGCACTGATATATGTAATGGTTTTCCATATAGAGCTAAGATTTTGGCCTCAATATCAATGTGATTCCAAAGTATATGAATAGTCATTTGTGGAATTACTCCCAGTGTCTACTGGTATGTAACCTTTCTGCCAGGTGGAGCCAGCAGCAGCCAGGGATAGCTTCAGTATTTAGGGATTCATCTCCAGCCATCTGTAAGGCTGATGGACCTGAGTCGTCAGAAAAAGGGAATGAACATGAGACCTCGGGGGCTAAAGCCAAGTGCCTCTACTGCATGGCGTAAAAGCCAGCGGGCCCTCAGCTAAGGCTGAAGAGAAGACTTCATTTTCCCTTTTCAGTGGTCTGCGTGCCTCTGGGTTATATAGTTCCCTCAGCTGAGGAAGCACATCCCAACCTTGTGAGACCTACCAGCAGTTCATTCTGGATCAGCCCCCTACTTTGAAGGCTGACAGATCCAGATTATCAGCAGGAGGGAATGAATCTGTGACCTTAGGGGATAAAGCCTGAGCTAAAAGCCCACTACCATTCAGGTTTACTATCCCTTGTTGTAGTGGTCTTAGTGCCTCTGGGTTACACATCCAACACCGCACTGTCTGGAGCCTCCACCCAGTAACCTGGACAATTCACAAACTACTGCTGGGCGCCTCAAAGAGGCAATACTTCCCCACTCATAAGTACAGAGTGAGTGTATAAAAGAAACTTTTAATAAAAAGGGAGGGAAGTAACTTGATAATAATTTGGGAAACTACTACAGACGGGGTTCATGTATATAAACCATAAGTAAAAGTCCCTTTCCAAGTAGGTTGGGCAGTGTCATTTTCCCATATGGTCCTTAAATGACCCCTTCACACGGCCAACCCTTCTCTGCACCACACTCATAGTTGCTGCCCTTCGTCAGATCAGACCCAGATATGCATCCACAAAGCTCGCCTGTCATCATGGGTGAAGGAGTTAAAGAGGCATCTTATTCACCTTGCTGGTCACTTGCCATCTACCTGCATGCTGCTTTCGGCTGATGGTCTGCTAACAGCTCATCACCTTTCTCCACCACTGCCCTGCTGGCTGTCCATCACCATCCACTGCTGTTCACTACCCATTTGGTTTTAGGAAGTAGGGGCTTTCAAAATCAGGGGGTCCTTTGAAAAAGCCTCCGGCTACACAGGCAGTGTGTGTTTCAAAAGCAGCACTTTCAAATAGTGTTCAGCCACCATTATGGTAACGTGGCACTGCATATTCACAGCGGTGCCTCATTAGCACCTTCCAAAATCCCTCATTAACATGCCCCCTACAAAAGGAGGGGCTAGAATGGCTACAGCCATACGGTTTTCTAGGCCTGAATGAAGATCCTGAATGTTAATTGTATCCCCAGTACTCATTGCCATTAAACTGTGTCTGGTTTTGAGAATATGTGCTTTTATTTCTGTCAGTTGCTAGGAGATAGCAACCACAAGTTTTAACTAATATAGGCTTTACTAGATATTGTACAAAGAAGAAAAGGGGATCTCTTATGAAAAATGTCTCCCGGATGTCAGTTTGTACTGTTCACGTGAGTACAGTGAACAGAATCTGGCCAAAATGTCCAAAGTCCATAAGAAAATAATTGTAATCATGACAGAAGCAGTGTTGAGAGCTAGGTGCTCATGCTCTAAACAACTAGAGTTCTCCATCCTGCCTTCTGAGAAATGTTTAATTTTATGTTTGAACTACTTCCCCACACCATTAGTTATTCCTAGCTTCATAGTAAATTTGGTGGGTGGAGGTGAGACTCTCCAGAGGAAAGCAAACCACTTGTCACAGGCTGGGATCTCTTCTTCAACTTACATCAGCACTGTTAGTACCTGGGAATCTACATCATCAGATCGAAATACCTGACAATGATTGCTATAACAGGGCACATCATCTTTCAATAGTACATGTGCAAACCATGCAAAAGAACTTCATTGTAGAAGGAAAAACTCTAAGACTCAAGAATTTGGAAATACACTGACATGCGGTTATTGCAATCGACCATGCAAATCCAATATTGGATGGATAAGCCATGAGAAAAGCTGCAGATTCAAACACTGCCCATAGAGCCTCACCACCATGAAAAGGGGTCATATCAGTACCTATAGAGGGCAAAAGTGGAGTAGCCTGGGCATGTGCTTAAGGGTGGTCCTTTGGATTCCAACCCACCAGCATGCAAATACTGGGATCCCAGGGGTGCCAAGATACTATCAGGCCTTCAGTGAGAAAAATGTTTATTTTTGACCATGTCCAACTTCCTCAGATGTGAAGTAAAAGGGAAATATAACAGGAACCAGAAATTTCTGTTTCTATTTAATTTAAAGAGCCAGCTTCTAGAAGAGCTCACAGATAGTACATAAGAATGGCCACATTGGGTCAAACCAAGGTCCATCTAGCCCACTATTTTGCCTTCCAAAAGTAGCCAATGCCAGATATCCCAGAGGGTGTGAATGGAAAGGGTAACCATTAAAGCTACAGCTACATTACAGAGGCATTTTTGAAATAAGATATTTTGAAACAGCTATTTCAAAATAGCTAAATTAGTCCCCATCATTTTATATGTAGAGTTGGAATTGTTTTTTTTCCAATGTGCATTACTTTGCATTTATCAACATTAAAATTCATTTGCCATTTTGTTGCCCAATCACCTAGTTTTGTAAGATCCTTTTGAAGCTCTTCACAATCTGCTTTAGTCTTAATTATCTTGATCAGTTCAGTATCATCTGCAAATTTTGTTGCTTGCTTACCCTTTTGCCAGATTATTTATAAATAAACTCAGGCTACAGAGTTAAGTAGTGACCCAGTAGCCACAGAAAATAAATGCATGGTCTATGAGGCTACTGCTGTTTCCTTACTCAAATACAGTCTGAAGAGCAATCTTTCCTGCACCTCCTGCAATCAATCTGCTAAGTTTAGGACTTTATGGTAAGGGCAAAGAAAAAGAAACATGGTTGTGCAGTCTAGGCAAAATACAAAAAATCAATCTTATTTATACATTAGGAATGTGCCACAGGCAATCCATGTTTCTCTGCCTTTCAAGTAAAAAATAGGACTGGGGTAATCTCTGCACCAAGAAAAGCCACATTTTATTTAAAAGTACTGAATAGGATATATATTGCAAGATTATTAAAATCATGGGGTGAGATTAGGATGTTCAATTTTTGCCCATAAATAAAATTTTAGACTATGATTTTAAGTAACTGGTCTCTCAAAATCAGAGACATATCAGTCAGAACACAAATGAAAATGAAAAACCTACACAGTGGTGGATTTTGAGGTAGACTGCAACTGTATAAACTCATTTTTCCCAAATACTAGTTGTGATAGGGTATGGTCACAGAAGCTTCCTTAGGTTGTTCCCTGGTATGCTGATCAAGCCACTGACTTTCTTTCTCTCTCGAATTCCCACCACCTCGTCTTACTGGGCCAGATCCTCTGGTCTCCCTAATGCAGAGCAATGCAGACACTGATTTATCACAGCTCTGGGAAGATGCTGTTCTAGGGCACGGCACCTGGGAAATCAACTCCCAAAAGGGATTAACACTCCAGATAAATCTGTCTTGCTCCATGAAAAAGATTTGCCCAGGGAGGCCTCATTAGGTAGGCCTCTATCAATGAAAGGGAGATTTGTACAGTGATTGCCCTCCTCAGGTAATAATTACTTACACCATACTTGATTATAAACAAAGAGTATTTGATGAGCAAAACCAGTAGGATTTAAATGGTTAGAAATAAAAACAGGCAGATCAAAGTGAGTTAGTTAATTAAAATAAAACACATAGCTAGTTCTATTCCACTGAGATTCTAGTTACATGTGAGTTCTTACCTTGAACAGCTATTTCTACATCACATGAAAGCTTCAGGTCAGAAATGATCTTATCCTGACCTGGGTCTCCAGTTCACTGTAAAGTTCTTTCTCCCTCATAGGGGCTACGTCTACACGTGAACGCTACATCGAAATAGCTTATTTTGATGTAGCGACATCGAAATAGGCTATTTCTATGAATAACGTCTACATGTCCTCCAGGGTTGGCAACGTCGACGTTCAACATTGACGTTGCGCAGCACCACATCGAAATAGGCGCTGCGAGGGAACGTCTACACGCCAAAGAAGCACACATCGAATAAGGGTGCCAGGCACAGCTGCAGACAGGATCACAGGGCTGACTCAACAGCAAGCTGCTCCCTTAAAGGGCCCCTCCCAGACACAGTTGCACTAAACAACACAACATCCACAGAGCCGACAACTGGTTGCAGACCCTGTGCATGCAGCATGGATCCCCAGCTGCCGCAGCAGCAGCCAGAAGCCCTGGGCTAAAGGCTGCTGCACACGGTGACCATAGAGCCCCACAGGGGCTGGAGAGAGAGCGCCTCTCAACCCCTCAGCTGATGGCCACCTTGGCGGACCCCGCTATTTCGATGTTGCGGGATGCGGATCGTCTACACGTGCCCTACTTCGACGTTCAACTTCGAAGTAGGGCGCTATTCCCATCCCCTCATGGGGTTAGCGGCTTCGACGTCTCGCCGCCTAACATCGATGTGAACATCGAAATAGCACCCAACACGTGTAGCTGTGACGGGCACTATTTCGAAGTTAGTGCCGCTACTTCGAAGTAGAGTGCACGTGTAGACGCGGCCAGGGTGTGTCAAGCAATTTCCAAGGTAGGCTGAAGACAAAGATGGAGGAACTTTCACATGGTCCTTTCCAAACCCTTCCCTTGGATCAGGAATGGAACCCACAGGCCAGGAGCTCAGCCCAATGGCTGTGGGGCTTGGTGCATTCCTGGCCCCTGCTGCCAGCCAAAGGGTTAAAATAATCAAATCATCAAAATTCAAAATTGCTATTACGTGTAACTTTTAACAGTGAAAATAAACAAATTAAAACACATTACCAAAGGATAGGGTAAAGCCTCCATAATGCATAGCCTTAAACAAGATAACACATCCTTCTAGTTCAACCACAAGTTGTTGGCATAGGTGAATCACAGCTGAACCTCTGGCCTGTGCTATGCAGGAGATCAGAGTAGATATTCATAATGGGCCCATATGGTTTTAGAAATGAACAGTAGACTCATTTTTCACCAGTCAAAGCAACAAGTTGGTATTTTTTCCTGCTTCCTAAATCTGAACTTTACCATAGGCTCTACCTCCCCTGTTCAGAACCCTCGGGATCTGACTGGTCCCAGTCCAGGGACAGTCAAGTCTGCCAGCTGCAGAACTCTGCTGGAGGTAAGAAGCAGAGTGGATGTGACAAATGCCAGGAACACAGCCCTGCAAGAGCTCACTGAGCCCCACAGCTGCCAGGCTCAGGGGAGAAAGGAGGTTGCATTCCTGGGCTTGGCCACAGGGATCCACAGCCACCATCTCTTTCCCTGGGTGTCCTCCCACATCCCCACTCCTCCCCATTCTTCTCTGAGCTTGAACACCACAAATGCTCCAGAGGCTTGTATAGGGTGCAGGGAAGAGTTCCTGAGCACTCAGCTCCTGACTTTTCCCCATGACTGCTCCGGCCTGGGATCACTCACATTGTTGCCATTGTATAGATGTTGCTGGACAAGGGAAGTCTGGATTATAGAGGTCTGACCTGTGTTGCACTTGTTGTAAATTAAGTAGTTAATCAAAAAGCAAAATCAATTTTTAAAAGTTTCTTCCATGTGTGGAAAACTTACAGTCTCAAGACACAACAGAGCTATTATCTGCAACCATAAACTAAAACAGAAATTTGTCCTGATTACATGGCACTCTTGGAATACATCCAGAAAGATTAAATAAAAATAAATACTTATGGAAAAAATTTAGCCAAGGTAAAGGTACCTATATTGAGGGTGTTCAATGATTTAGTTAGATCATTTTTATATCAATGTAGCTAAGCAGATGCAATTTTTCTAATATAGCAAAGCCTTATTTATAAAGTTAAGGAGACAGACTCTTTTTTCCATGTCCCTCCCTATCATTTTGGTTTGGTTCCAGCTGATGGTTTTCATATATGGTCTCTTATCATTATCCATCAAGGACCTTTCCCCAAATTAATGTAAAATATTTTTTCTAGAGGAGCGTCCATACCATACCATACCATACCAGCTATCTACATGCCTTCTAAAAGGTCATACAAGTTACGGTTCTAAAACTAAAGACTCAAGTTTCCTGTTGATTTGTGTTGTTTTTTAAAAGTATAAAAGAGCACTCTGAAGTCCTGTTATTATAGATCTGCTTTTTGTTAATGTTCTACCCTTTCTCTGCTGTTCACTTCCATTTTCAAAAGTGCTATTTTCTATACTGTAACAAGAGCAGGTGCCTTGTTAGGCCAACACAGCACTGATACATGTTTTGGCAGGTACTATGAACAGTACTCTATCATGAAAGATTACCTCCTGACTAATGATGATCATTATAAACAGTTTGGGTGCTATTTGACTGCGTGGATGGTGGTCCCATTTAGCTGACAGCCCATGCATGTGTTTTATCTCATCTTCCCTTTCAAATCCTGCAGAGAGTTGGAAGAACCTACAGAAAGTTATGAGGCAGGAAATGATGAATAGAGGGCTATTAAACGATATTACAACAAATAAAACATAAATACAAGACTTTATCATCCTGTGATTTTATCTATGACAGAGAGGAACTTTTTGAAGCTGTATTCAGGAACTAAAAAATGAACTGCTTAATGCATAAAGATAAGAAGTTTTCATCCAAATGTCCTTTTTTCAGCTTATTTCAGCCACAGTGAAATATCTGGAGGGACATAGGTGTTTCAAGAAGATTTCATTACACTTCGTCAGTCTGCAACACTGTTTCATCTCAGATACTGGTTATATTCATAATCACAGTCGGAAATTCAAGATGAAACTTAATAAAAGTTAAGTTCTAGATATTCAAATTTGCGGAATGGTGAAAAGATTAAAATCAGTGCATATCTGAATTTTTCCCAAAAGGCCGTTTTAATTCAAAAGTTAAAGCATCCCTCGTATTTAATTATAAAAACGAACAAAGTCTAATATTAATATAAATATAATATTAGTTGTACATATTTTGATCACATCCCTAATTTTATTTCGAACATTGACATCATTTGCCTTCTTAAGTCCCAATCTTGAAGTCAATGCAGCTCTGGAGATGCAGTGGTCTGCCCACCTGCATCATATTAGAGAGGCCATATTTGTTCATTTATTTCGCAATGCATAGCATGTTCAAGCAACCAGAAAACCACTGCTTATACAATACAATAATAATAATATTATTTCAAAAACTTATATTTAAACCTGGTTACCATACAAAACCAAACCTCTTTTGATTACCCCTTTATGGAGGCTTTTACTTAGGCCAAAACCAATTTTTTTTATTTGAACACTCCACACGCTTAGCTTTGTAAGTTCAAATAATGGGATTCAGATCAGAAGCTCCTCTTGTTCTGGTGATGCAAACCACAGTCTTGAGCACTGAAATGTTGCAATAGTGAAAAATGGCCTCTATGGCTCATTCCATTTTGTTAATATTCATATTATGTGCATCTCATTGAGTACATAGTTATTACTGGTATCTTTTATTTAGGTTTATTTATACACACACACACACGTGCGTGTGTGCATCGGCGCCACGTCTGCAGGGCCCAGGTCATCAGCTCCATTGCCAGCAGAGCTATACTAAGCAAGTTTCTGGAAATTGCAAATGGCTTCTCATTTGCATATTCCAATGAATAATTAGCATTGCCATGTGAGATTTTGCTCTTGGCAGAGGGATCTGCTGGTAAGAAAGTGGGGGGTAGGCAAACTGGGGGTTAGCCAGCAGAGGCATGTCTGCATGGCCTCTTCCCTGCTGGCAGACCCCTCTGCCGTGAGCAAAATCTTCCACAGCTATACTAAATAGCCATGTGAGTATGCAAATTAGAAGCCATTTGCAATTTCCAGAAGCCTGCTTAGCATAGCTCTGCTGGCAGTGGAGCTGATGACACAGGCCATGTAGATGTGGCCATAAATACTAAATATATATGTTTTCTGGCTTAGTCTACAAATCCATTCCAGTATCGGAGGGGTAGCCGTGTTAGTCTGGATCTGTAACAGCAACGAAGGGTCCTGTGGCACCTTATAGACTAACAGAAAAGTTTCTTTTCTTTTAGTCTATAAGGTGCCACAGGACCCTTCGTTGCTGTTACAGATCCAGACTAACACGGCTACCCCTCCGATACTTGACACCATGCAAGGCACTGCATTTAGCCGTATGGAATGGAAATCTATCAACCTCACAAGGAAGCTTGCACAAACTCAGACAGACATCATTTTTCTCTCCAAATGCAAACGAATGGACATCATACCAAATGGACCAAAGGTGAAAAATCCTTTGCAATCTACATACTGCACAGACTACAGTGAGAGATTATGCCATACACTCTTGAAGAAACTGAGGAACCACCTAATCAGCATCCTGTACAACAAACAGGAGAACATCAAAAAAGAGCTCTCAAATCTGGAGTCTTTCATAAAAAACCAACCTTCAACACAAACTTCCACACCTCTGAACTTTACTAAAATAAGACAGGAGATTTACATTAGACACTTCACTACTCTACAGAGGAAGGAGGACTGCAAGCTGTCTGAACTCCTGCCTGCCACACAGAGCCACAGCAGTGGTACCACTAACTCAGCCAGCAATATCGTCAATCTGTCCAGCTACACACTTAGCTCAGCAGAAGGGTCTGCTCTTTCTCGGGGACTCTCTTTTTGCCCCATGACCCGCACAAACATAATACAGTTCTGCGGTGATCTGGAAGCCTACTTTTGCCGTCTCAGACTCAAAGAATACTTTCAACACAACACTGACCAGCACACCATTACACAGACACCCTCCCAGCAGCATAAGAAGAATAACTCCACGTGGACTCCTCCTGAGGGTAGAAATAACAGTCTGGACCTATATATAGAATGCTTTTGCCGACGCGCACAGGCAGAAATTGTGGGGAGACAGCATCGTTTGCATCACAACCTCAGTCGTGTGGAACGCAATGCCATCCACAGCCTCAGAAACAACCCTGACATTATAATCAAAGAGGCAGATAAAGGAGGAGCTACTGTCATCATGAACAGATCTGACTACCAGAAAGAGGCTTCCAGACAACTCTCCAATACCAAATTTTACAGGCTACTTTCCTCAGATCCCACCGAGGAATACACTAAGAAACTACACCATCTGCTCAGGACACTCCCTACACAAGCACAAGAACAGTTTTATACCAACACACTTCTAGAGCCCCATCTGGGGCTATTCTACTACCCAAGATCCACAAACCTGGAAATCCTGAACGCCCCATCATCTCGGGCATTGGCACTCTCACTGAAGGACTGTCTGGTTATGTGGACTCTCTCCTCAGACCCTATGCCACCAGCACTCCCAGCTACATCTGAAACACCACTGACTTCCTGAGAAAACTGCAAGACATTGATGACCTACCAAAAAACACTATCCTAGCCACCATGGATGTAGAGGCTCTCTATACCAACATCCCACACAAAGATGGAATAAATGCTGTCCAGAACAGTATCCCTGATGATGCTACAGCACATCTGATGGCTGAGCTCTGTAACTTTATCCTCACACACAACTATTTCAGATTTGGTGACGATATATACCTTCAAATCAGTGGCACAGCTATGGGTACCCGCATGGCCCCTCAATATGCCAATATTTTCATGGCTGACCTGGAACAGCGCTACCTTAGCTCTCGTCCACTAACACCCTGTCTCTACTTATGCTACATTGATGGCATCTTCATCATCTGGACCCATGGGAAGGAGACGCTGGAGGAATTCCACCGGGACTTCAACAACTTTCACCCCAACATCAACCTCAGCCTGGAACAGTCCACACAGGAGATCCACTTCCTGGACACCACGGTGCTAATACACAATGGCCACATCAATACCACCCT
Source organism: Carettochelys insculpta (assembly GCF_033958435.1). Lineage (NCBI taxonomy): Eukaryota > Metazoa > Chordata > Testudines > Carettochelyidae > Carettochelys > Carettochelys insculpta. The sequence continues at coordinate 98,424,473 of NC_134141.1, forward strand.
GTACCGTAAACCTACTGACTGCTACACCTACCTTCATGCCTCCAGCTTCCATCCCAGACACACCACACGATCCATTGTCTACAGCCAAGTACTAAGATATAACCGCATTTGCTCCAACCCCTCCGACAAACACCTACAGGATCTCTACCAAGCATTCTTGAAACTGCAATACCCACCTGAGGAAGTGAAAAAACAGATCAACAGAGCCAGACATGTGCCACGAAGCCTCTTACTACAGGATAAGCCCAAGAGAGAAACCAGCAGAACACCACTAGCCATCAGCTACAGTCCTCAGCTAAAACCTCTACAGCGCATCATCAGTGATTTACAACCCATCCTGGACAATGATCCCCCACTTTCACAGGCCTTGGGAGGCAGACCAGTCCTTGCCCACAGACAACCTGCCAACCTGAAGCAAATCCTAACCAGCAACTATACACCACACCACAGTCACTCTAACTCAGGGACCCATCCATGCAACAAACCTTGTTGCCAGCTCTGCCCACATATCTTCACTAGCAACACCATTACAGGACCTAACCAGATCAGCCACACCATCGTGGGTTCATTCAGCTGAACATCTACCAATATAATTTATGCCATCATGTGCCAGCAATGCCCCTCTGCTATATACATCGGACAAACTGGACAGTCTCTACGTAAAAGAATAAACGCACACAAATCAGATATTAGAAATGGCAATATACAAAAACCCGTAGGAGAGCACTTCAATCTCCCAGGCCACACGGTAGCAGACTTAAAAGTAGCTATCCTACAGCAAACAAATTTCAGGACCAGACTCCAAAGAGAAATTTCTGAGCTACAATTCATCTGCAAATTCGATGCCCTGAGCTCTGGCTTAAACAAAGACTGAGAATGGCTGGCTAAATACAGAAGCAGCTTCCCCTCCCTTGGTGTTCACACCTCCAGATCAGCTGCTGGTAGTAAGCCTCACCCTTGCTGACTGAGCAAACCTTGTTATCCCCACCCTTGCTCTGGCTTATTTATACCTGTCCCTGCAGATTTCCAAGACTGGCATCTGATGAAGTGAGTCTGTGCTCACGAAAGCTCATGATCAAAACTTTTCTGTTAGTCTATAAGGTGCCACAGGACCCTTCACTGCTGTTACAAATCCATTCCAGGTATAAATTATTGCTTTGCCACAGGTTTATCAATACATAACATTTCACAGATTGGGGTAAGAGTGAGCACATTTTTTTAAAACAGTGCACACACATACACAAAACAAATAGAAATCAGGAAACAATTTTTACAAAAAGCAAAATCAAATGAATTTAAAGCAAGTGGTCTTGCTGAGCTGATTTAACTGTTAGAATCATGGGACATTTCTTCATGCTTCATGACTGATTATTTGTTTTATTTTTCCATCACTGCCCTAACACTTCCTTATTACTTGTTCAGTGTAATAATTTATTTTAGATAAGAATTAATGACTTTGATTGAGACACAAAAGACCTAAGACAAATATATGACATAGAATCATTAAGATAATCCAAACACTTAACCTGGAAGCATTCTCATTTAAATGGGCAGGATATTTACACCTTACAAAAGATGTAAATATAAGTCTGCAGAAAGAAATAATAATGAATTTGTATCTACATGAATCTGAAATTTAATTAGCTAGCCAGGAACATTTTTGAAGGTTCAAAGGAGTTTAGCAAATATTTAACTTTTATTTTTCGCTGAACTTATTTTTTAATGTAACACCTGGATCTAAGCTCAGATTTAGAGGGCATCAAACTCCATTCCTCATAGTTCAGAAGTTTTGATCTGCATCCAGACTCTTGCATGATTATGCGTACCAAACATATGGACGCTGAAGCTCATTACTACTCCTTTTATTCTATTTTACTGTTCCAGAGACACATTGGGTGGAGAAAAGCAGTTTCATAAAAAATATTTTCTAGCTTCTTGGTCTCTCTTCTCTCCCATATACAAACACAAGAAAATATAAAGCCAATTTTTCAAACACAGGCACCTACATTGTATCATAAATGGGTGCCAGTGAGTGCAAACAAATAATGGTACGTAAAGAAGTGTCCAAAGTTATGTGTTCTGCTTGTGTAACTAAAAGATTTTTGTACACAGCAAATGTGTATAGCTTTGAAAACCCATACATCACACCAAAAGAAGCTTTTATTATTTGTTAGAAGGAAAGAAAGCTCATCACCAATCTCTTTGATTGCTCACCTTTGGTACAGTAGATATTCTGTTCATTCACTTATTTTGATTTATATATACTTATAAATGAGATTGCTTATCCTTTATTCTAGGTGTTCTTCGAAACATGTTAAAATGTAAATATATTCAGAAACACCCCTTATCAAATCCTGATTATAAACATTACCCAGCAGATGAAGAATTAGACCCTGACCTTGCTAAGACTGGAAGTCAGTGGAACTACTCAGTGCATGAAGATACTGCATCTGCTATTACCAAATACAGGCGTATAGATAATCTTGAATTTGTTACTTATTTAGTACTAGATTCAAACACAGTTTTAAACACTGAAGGAGATAATTTCACCCCAACCAGAAATACCAACAAACAAGAATAAAACATGAAAAGTAGAACTATTTAATTGAAAAAAAATTACATGAAGCCCAAATCTGGTAGACTATGACATCCTTGCAGATCCCAGATACCTAAAACAAATATTAAAATTTACTGGAGCATGTCTTTGCCCACACTTGCCTTGGAGCCAGATGCCTTTTGAGTTCCTAATATCAGTCCTCAATGCCCTAGCACGGTCAAGCAGAACATAATTAAAAAACAAAATGAAATATTCAAGGTAAAGGATTTTAGCTATATGTTGGGCGTATCATTAAAACAATTAAATATTATAGCCCTTAAATGACACACCCCTCAAAATGCAATCACAGAAAAATTTCTAATGAAGTCTCTTTATAATAATTCACAAACAACTAGAATTGGAATGAAAACAAAATCATATTCAACGAAGTTAAGAAATGTTTAGATAAAAAAGTCAGCATGCTTTCCAACCTTCTCTCAAAACATAGCAACTTATAATGCAGACATACAAAACAGAAAATTGTTAATAGTAGTTTTAAAAGTTTTGATAACTTCATTTGGAATCATGGATAGTGAATCAGTGCAGGGTTGTGTCTACACTAGCCCCAAACTTCGAAATGGCCACGCAAATGGCCATTTTGAAGTTTACTAATGAAGCACTGAAATGGGAGGTCAGTGTTTTCTAGCACAGCACCAACACTTGCACTGCTTACTGGGCTCTGAGAAGACATTTAGTGGTAAATTACAGCTAAATAACAGGAGAGAGCACTGAAAGCACATCAGCTCATGGGAATAAGGGGACTTCGAAGTAGGCGGGGTCCTTTTGAAAAGGAGCCCAGTCGGGACGAGCCGCGCAGCGGCGAGGCGCGTCAATTTCGAAGTGCCGCGACCGCCCGCATGCTAATGAAGCTCTGAATATGCATTTCAGCTCTTCATTAGTAAGCTTCGAAATGGCCATTTGCGTGGCCATTTCGAAGTTTGGGGCTAGTGTAGACGTAGCCCAGATGTGGTAAATGTTAGGCCAAGGCCTTGCTCATTTAAGTTTGGCTTTGCCAATTTTTTTTTTCCACATACGTTACTGAGCTGATTAAAATGACCTTGCTGCTAACAGAATGAAGGTACTATGCTCTGGCAGAAGTTGGGGGATATAGCAAAAAGTGACCCTTTTCCTGGTTGAACCTCTCTAATCTGGAACTCTCTCATCTGGTAAACTCCGTAATCCATCATGGTTTTAGTTAACTGGATGACCACTTATCAAGGGGATGGCCACATTTCCCATAAAGTTTGTTTACAGGCAGGAGTCCTGGCTCTCAGTGCTCTCTCCTGTTATTTAGCTGTAATTTACCACTAAATGTCTTCTCAGAGCCCAGTAAGCAGTGCAAGTGTTGGTGCTGTGCTAGAAAACACTGACCTCCCATTGTCCAGCAAATTTTCTTGTCCAGCACCAGTCAGGTCCAGAGGGTGCCAGACAAGAGAAATTCAACCTGTGTTACTAGATGTTTGACATACAGGCTACTGTTACACTAGAAAGATTTGCTGACAAAACCCTGGTTTTTGTCAACAAAACTCTTTGAGTGTGAACTCACAAAATGTGTTTTTTGACAGTTTGTTGACATGAGGTATAAAGCTGCTGTCAATAGATTCTGTTGACAAAAAAAGCTGTGTGGGCACTCTTAGGGGGCCTTCTCTCAATAGACAGAGCATCCAGAATAAGGGGCAGCTCTGTGCTTCGAGGTGCCTGTTTTGTCAAAAGAGCAGTCAGACAGAGCCCAGGACTCTTTCAATCCACTTTTAGGCTGTTTCTACACAAGCCACTTCCTTGGGAAGTGGCATGCTAATACACGGAGCGAAATATGCTAATGAGGCATGGATGCAAATTCCCTGTGCCTCATTAGAATAACATCACGTGATTTGGAGTCTGGAAGACCATTTTTCCGGACTCCAAAACGCTGTGTGGAAGCACGGCCCCTGGTGTGGGGGAGGGATTCCGGAAGGAAGTCCTTCTTCCGGAGGCCCCTTCTTCCTGAAAATTTTTGGGAAGAAGGGGCCTCTGGAAGAAGGACTTCCTTCCAGAAGTCCCCCCGGGGGCCACGCTTCTACACGGAGCTTTGGAGTCTGGAAGAATGGTCTTCTGGACTCCAACTCACATGACATTATGCTAAAGAGGCACGGGGAATTTGCATCTGCTCCTCATTAGCATATTTCACTCTGTGTATTAGCATGCCACTTCCGCAGGAAGTGGCCTGTGTAGAAATGGCCTTAGTGTGTAACTGCACTCTGTAGACAGAGGCTTTGTTGGGAAATCTCTTCCAGTAGTAACTTTGTTGACAGAGCCCTGTAGTGTAACCATAGGTACAGTGACATGATCCAAAACTGCAAAGGCAACTTGTGCATGCATAATGTATGGGTTTCAGGTAAAGCCCAAAAGACAACTGGATAAAAATGACTTATTCTGTAATGTCAAAATGTATAAAATGAAGGATGGGACCAGGTGAACAAGAGAAACACTGACTGTCACAAAAGATGGAAGGATGTCTTGGTCCCACTTACGGATTCCATCTTGTCTGTTTGTCTGGTATAAATATATGTCCGCACATTATAAGTGACAAAAATTTTGTCCTGAAATTGTATAAAGGCAGAAATTTATTTAAGCCTAAATTGAGTAGATTTGGGTCTCAGTTTACCAGCTTTTATTCAAATGGTGTCATCTATGTGGATTCTTACACAAGTGTACTTAATTCTAAAATGTCCAGTATATGTTTCATCCTGCTAAATACTGATTTGTTAGGAGTCAGTCCATGCTACAGCAAGGTCCTATGGGAAAATCCTACAATATATAATAAAATATCTTTATGTTCTATTGTTGGACACTCCCATATCACAGATAAAAGGTTATATTTGAATTTTGTGGAACTCCATAGGATGCCTCAAAATTTTAAAGAAGATCATTCCCTTGTAAATTCTACAGACTCTATAGGTTTACTGCTTTTAAATTTTATAGGCCTTTCTGAAGAAAACCCTAATGTCATGGGGTTTTCCAGCCAGTGTTGATTGACTTTAAGATAATCAATGCCCCTTTTAGATTTTGAGGGGATTCCGACCATACTGGTAAAATAAAAAAAATTAGTTCTACCTTTGCAAATCACCTTTGATGTTAATGGCCATGGAGGAGTGACTAGGGGGCAGATCCTTAACGGCTGTGAACAGTCATAAGCCCATTGGCCATTTATACTAGCTATGTACCTACTCTGAGATGACAGCCACAATTTTACTGGTTCCATGATCTTTAAAAGTGACTTTTTTCAATTTTCTTTTCTTTTTCATTACCTCAGTCAGGGCTGATGACCAAATCTGTAAGGCAATGTACAAATACATATCTTTTCTAAAGAGCAAGCACTACTATCGTTAAAATTGTAATCCTTGTGCCAACTCATCAATTTTTTTCGTCAAGTTCTCCAGCACAAAGTGGGAAATCCATAACTGCTTTGAAAAGGTAGTTGAATTAGATTGGTCCAAATGAATAAGGACATGCAAAAGGGCTTATCTATACAGGTGGTCCATGTACAGGAAACAGAATGGTACACAGTTTGCAAAAGGTCACAACTGACTAAATGCAATTCTTTTTGAACTTGACAATAATTTATGAGTGCTTTGTTTATTCTAAGTAATAAAGAGGCAGACTAAAGCTTCACAATTCTCTTTTGTATACACTAATTTCACAGACCTGACTTAGGATGGGAATAAACTGCATCAGTGAAACAGAAGGAAGTTTGTGTTGAAAGACAGTTAACCCTTTGTGCAAAATATTGTGAAATCATGAGACTTGCTGATAGCTATTCTTGTCCTTTGCCTGTGAATCATATGGGTTCTCCTAACTCAGACTCCCTAACAGAACTAAAGGGGCATTCCACAGCATCAAGTGCTTGATATCTTTCTAAGATGATGGCATCCCCCTCTTGACTCAATGGGGTACAATAATGAGAGACAATAAAAGAATCTAGGTTTCTTTTGGCTAAGACAGTGGAGTTTATTAGATTGTAAGGTCTTTCTCTGACCTAAATGACAACTTCATTTGATGCTAATGCATATAGGATGGCAGACATGGGTTCCTGTATTAGGCCAGTTTGCAGAACACTTGCTTATATTGGTAGACGGTTACCAATGAAATCAATGGGACTATTATAATGCATAAGTGCGTTCCAGTGTGAGTAATGATTGAAAGCGCAACATCCTGCAGGAGGATGACATACCACCAAGCAACACCAGCTCTGCATTAATATAGAGTTTGCCATTGGATTTCCTACTTTTTTGAACAGGAAAAGATGGTGGTGGTAGTAAGTCATTTAGGCAAATGTGCCAGCAGAAACTCCAGAGGCTGGCACCCTCAGGTGCTGAATGAGAGAATTTGCCAGACCCTGGGAGGTCAATATTGTCCAGCAGCATTACCAACATTTCCACTGCTTCATGGGCTCTTAGTGTTCTGTGCTGTTATTTAGCTGTAATTTACTCGTAAATGTCTTCTGAGAGCCAGGACTGGTGGCTGTAAACAATCTTTATGGGACCTCAGCAAATGCGGCCACACTCAGGATAAGTGGTCCTCCAGCTAATTAAAATCATGCCAGATTATGGATGTTGTCAACCAAAAGACTGCTGAACTAGAGAGGTTCAAACCGTGCATATCCACGTCCGGCAGTATGCATACTCAGCCAGCCAATCCCTAAATCTGGGTCCCAGCCACCACTATTGATTGGCCCAGAATGAGCCTCAGGGATGTTCACTGCCTGCCTCTTCCCCACACACTATTCAAAGTAACCAGCTTTGGGGGCCATGTGCTTTCTGGGCATTGAGCACCATTTTGGGAAGGGACTCCATGCACTGACTGTGCTGCAAGCATAGCACAGGCAGCACTCATTGGCTGGTTTCCCACTCCAGGATTCTCTCACTGGAACCTCTAGCTCACTGACTTTAAATTTGGATCACTAACCCTATTCTGCACCCTACCATAAAGTCTTTCTGAGCCCCCTAAAGCTCACAGTCTAAGTACGCTTATAGATAGGTGTGGGCTTTTTAGTATGGGTTGGGGTCCACTGGTATACCTGGGGGTTTTATGCCTCCCTCACCTGAACTCCCAACCTCTGTCCCTTTCCCATCCTCCTCATGATTTAGCCCTTTTCCTCTCACTGCATCTCCAGAATCCTTTCTCCCTAACCACCTCTTAACAGTTCTCTTCTCCCAGGAAGCTTTCATTTGCCTCATTTTCCTCCAAATATTGATTATATTCCCCCACCCCCAACCCCTGCAAATAAAAAAATAAATTAAGTTGCCAGACTACAACCTACAGCCATTAATTAAAAATAGCTTGTTATTATCATTAATAATGTTAATTAAATGACAACTTCACAGCCATGAGTTGCAGTCAGGTCTGCAATTCATCCATTCATTAGTACCTCTCAGGTTAACAGTATAAGGATGCAGAAGGAAAACAGTTTTTTGGAGGAGCTTCTGACTCTGGAATTCCTTGGCTAATGAACCGCAGATTTGGACCTTAATGCTACCCAGAGGGACACATCCCATTTTAAAGAAGTCTGAGTCATCACATGGATTTTAGGAGACTTACTAGAGTCAAGCCACAAAGCACTCAAAATGGCTGGACAGAAACCTTCTGGCTGGTTTTCTGGGGCATGCACATGCCATACAATGTACATTTCCTTAAATATCATTCTCATTTTGAATTCCCTAAAGATTTAGTGGGTGCTATGCACTTATTTTCTTAGAGAGATTCAAACTGTACATATCCATGTCCTGCAGTTTGCATACTCAGCCAGTCAATCCCTAAATCTGGGTCACAGCCACCACTATCGACTGGCGCAGAATAAGCCAATTTTGGATTGGCTCAATTTGGATTGGCTCAATTTGGATGCAATTTGACAGATTGAGGTTATTTTGATCTGCATTACATAGTAGTTTTATCTCTAGCTCTAAGCTACCAAGACTTTTTTTAAATGGCTATTTTTCTCAGAACTCTGGTACACAGGATCCCGGGCTAAAGTGACTCCATGTTTGGATCATTAAGCCCTGGTCTACACTAGAAACTGGGAATTATTCTGAAATAATGCAGTCCTGGTTTTGAGAGGACTAAGTGCCTATTTCGAAAGTTATTTCAAAATAGTGCTAGTGTGCATGGACAAAGGCTGTTATTCTGAAGTAACTGGCCTCCAGAGGCCTGGTACCACTGCAGATCTAACCACTCTAGGCACATCTGTGGCCAGCACTACTGCTTGCCCTTCCCTGCAGAGCCTTAAAGGAGCCAGCCACATGCTAAACGGTTGGCTGCAGATGGCTGTAATGCAAGGTAAATCAGAGGGAACCAGGCCAGAGCTCCAAGTGAGTTCCTGGTGGTTGATAGCACTGCTGGAGCTGCTCCCATGCACCCAGGATCCTGGGATACAGGCGAGCACCATTCTAGATCCTGGCCCTCATAGGGCTCTGCGGGAGAGAAGAGCACTCTCCAGGATCTCTGCCCTGGACAGCAAAATGCCAAGGTCTATGGCCAGATTGCTGCCAGCCCGGTGGAAAAGGGGCAGATTCTGTAACAGTACTGGCTTAAAATGAAGGAGCTGTGCCAGTGCTATCACAAAGCTCAAGAGGAGTCCAGCCACTGAAGTGAGGCACCCCACAGGTGCCACTATTATGAGCAGATGGGTACCATGGCTACAGCAATGAAGACTCTGCTGTCCTGCATGAGGAGGGCCACTGACCCCAAACCCCACCCATAGCACCTTGTTGATGGTGTGGACAACCTGCAGGAGTATGACCCTGAGGGTGGATCTCCCTTCATAGACTCCATAGAGGCTTCCAGGGCCCCAGAACATGGGGTGGCAGTACTCCCTGCCCCTGGGCAGTTTCAGGCTCCCCACCACATGGAGGCAGGAAGTACTCACAACCCCAGACCTGAGTTCCTCCTCATACATTCCAGGTTCCTGTCTCCATCTGCCTCCTGTCTCTGTTGTATTCTCCCTGAATAAACTCTCCATTTTGTTCCAGAAAGCACTCTTTATCATTTGTTCTGCAGGGAAGGGAAGATGGTGGGAAGGGAGGGCAGGTGAAGGGAGGAATGAGAGATGAAAGGCACACACAGAGGATCAGGGGACTCTTGCAGAGAGTCACAGGGGACAGTCTCAGAAGAGGGTCTGCAGGAAATTACCATTCAAGGCCTCCCTGATGAACATAGCACCTCGAGGTACTCTGCATATGGCACCAGTGTCCAGCTGTTTATAGACCCTGGCCAGACATTTTGTCTCAGCCTCTTATGTTAGCAGGAAAGTTTTCCCCTTCCTGTCACACAAGTTGTGGAGCATACAACAGGCTGCCACCACAAAGGGGATGGTGCACCTGCTGAGGTCCAAGTGGGTGAGAAGACACTGGAACCTCCCCTTGAGAAAGCCAAATGCACATTCTATTACTCTGTGGCACCCGTTCAGATTGGCATTTAAGTCCTCCTTGCTGGTGTCCAGGCTTCCTGTTTAGGGTTTCATGAACCAGGGGAGCAAGGGATAGGCAATGTTGCCCAGAAGGATGATGGGCATGTTCATCTCCCTGACTCTGATTGTGTGGTCAAGGAAGGTGCCAGAGTTCGTCTTCCAGAAGAGGCAGGAGTTCCAAAAAGTGTATGCATCATGAGCTTTTCCTGGCCATCCCACACTGATGTCCAGGAAGCCGGTCTTGTGATCCATGAGGGCCTGAAGCACTATGGAGAAGTAGCCCTGAAGTTGATTTAGTTCGCAGCTTGGTGTCTGGGACCGGGAAAAGCATGTGCATGCTGGCTAGGCCACCGTTCCCCACAGCTGGGGACACCCATGGCTGCAGAGTCATCCCCAATGGTATCCACATTTCCCAGAGTGACGACTGTACACAGCAGCACCTTGTTGATGCCATAGATGACCTGCAGGAGCACGACCCTGAAGGTGGATTTTCCAATGCTGAAATGGCTCCCAGCAGAGTGGTAGCTGTCCATTGTGGTGAGCCTCCACAGAGGCAAAGGTGATGCACAGGGATGGCAGGTCTCATGTAGCTGTCCCGTCACCTGAAGGCAGGGGTGAGCCACTTGAAGAGCTGCTAGAAAGCTGTCTTCACCATGCAGAAGTTCCACAGCCACTGCTGATCATCCCATCCCTGTAGGATGATGCAATCCTACCAGTCAGAGCTGGTGTCACACTGCCAGAAGCAGAGCTCCATGGTCTGTTGGGGTTTGAGGGTACTGTGAAGCAACAGGAACACCAAGGTTTGGGTGAGGAGTCTCCAGGTGGTCCTTGTCATCATCTTGCTGGAGCAACATATGGGTGACTTGGAGGAATTGTGCCATGGGATGCAGCATTACAAAAGTGACCGTGGCAGTGGTCTGAACCCACTCCAGCTCCATGGGAGTGGGGAAGCAGTGGTGGAGGGACTTGTGAGCCAGTTGTTCAGACAGCTTCTCTGACCAAGTAACCACAGGAAATACCCACCCTGGTACCCACCCTGGAGTGCTTCTGGGGGCTCTGATACAATATAGGATATATTGTGTTTTGCTTTTTCTGGGGCTTTCCTGTAGTGTGGTCATGTTATTCTAGAATAGCTTATTTTGGCATAATGATTTTGGAATAAGCTGTTCCGGAATAACTCTAGTGTTAGTGTAGACATGCCCTAACTCTAACCTGCACCTTTTGAAGGCACACCAAATTCCAGAGGAATTGGACTAAGAGTGTTGATTTTAAAGAACATGAAAGATCTACCTGTAAACACGTCAGGATGCAACTTGAAAGTCTATACTGGTGTTGCCAAACCACTGCAATAAGCAGTACATCCAAACAAGCAAGCACATGAAGTAAAAAGGAAATATGAGCCTTGGGGCACAGACTGACCAAAGCTATGGATGGTTATACTTAAAGACAAAATTTTCAAGAGTTCAGCAGTAACCACTGGGAGTAACTTTCAAGGAGAGCTGTGCTCCCATTTGGCTGCTAACATAAGCACTCAGATTTGTCTTAAAGATCTTGGCACACTGGTTTCTGAGTTCTTTAGAAAATATGACCCTCCATTTCATTAGTGAGGCTGGCTCAGCTCATTCTGGTTCCTAAAATGGGAACTTAACTCTACCTTTCACGGATACAGAGGGCTTCCAAGAAGCAGAAAAAAAGTAGTGTTCCAGGGCAGGGGATAGAGAACAGCTATGGCTTCCATTGGCCGCGTCTACACGTGCCGGCTACTTCGAAGTAGCCGCGCCAACTTCGAAATAGCACCCGCCACGTCTTCACGTGGCGAGCACTATTTCAAAGTTGAAATTGACATAAGGTGGCGAGACATCAAAGTCGCTATCCTCATGAGGAGATGGGAATAGTGCCCTACTTCGACGTTGAACGTTGAAGTAGGGCACGTGTAGACAATCCGTGTCCCGCAACATCGAAATAGCGGGGTCCAACATGGCGGCCATCAGCTGAGGGGTTGAGAGACGCTCTCTCCAGCCCCTGTGGGGCTCTATGGTCACCGTGTCCAGCAGCCCTTAGCCCAGGGCTTCTGGCTGCTGCTGTTGCAGCTGGGGATCCATGCTGCATGCACAGGGTCTGCAACCAGTTGTCGTCTGTGTGGATCTTGTGCTGTTTAGTGCAAGTGTGTCTGGGAGGGGCCCTTTAAGGGAGCGGTTTGCTGTTGAGTCTGCCCTGTGACCCTGTCTGCAGCTGTTCCTGGCACCCTTATTTCGATGTGGGCCGCTTTGGTATGTAGACGCTCCCCTGCAGCTCCTACTTCGATGTAGTGTTGCCCAACGTGGACGTTGAACGTCGACGGCACCAGCCCTGGAGGATGTGTAGATGTTATTCATCGAAATAGCTTATTTCGATGTCGCTACATCGAAATAAGATATTTCAATGTAGCATTCATGTGTAGACGTAGCTATTCTGGCATAGAACTAAGCATCCTGGAGGCTGCTATGTGATAACCATCTGGGGAAAGAATACATGAGGACAGTTCCTCTATATGCTGGAAAACAGGTCTGGGATCATAATATGTATATGTAATCAACCCACCTCCACAGCGGATGTTGTTCACTTTCTTCTTTCTCCAGAGTGCTCTTTTCTTTCTTCCTCTCACGTAGGTTTTGTCTAACCGCTGCATCTCAAAGGACTATTTTTCATGACTGCTGCTCGCTCTCTATGGCCTCCTTGGTGATTAACACAGGGCCTCCTCTTCTTTTGTTGTTGAAAGTGCAGTCTCCACTATTGATGTAGGAAATTTCAAATGAGGTGGGATTCATTTCTTTAGTGTGGATCATTCTTTCCATAAACTCAGTTTCATGATTCTTACTTCTGATGCATATAATTTCAAACTATACAGACGAGAGGGCATCAGATATGTGTAGCGTATGAGTAACTTTGAAACTAAAATGACAAACTTCCCTCCAGCTGAGGAACATTTGAAAGGCCTTATTCTGTTATTAATCCCCATGCACAGAAGAGGTTTTTTGTTGTTTTTTTGTTTAGAAATTCCTGTTAGACTAGTAATCAGGACCATTGGTCAGAATTAAGAGTTTATTGGCCCTCAAATGTATTTAAAAATGTTAATTTATTAGGGAAACAAAGTTTCCCAAAAATAGTGAAATTAGTTCTCCCAGTCTTTGAGATTTCAATTTGGACTGCATAAAACTACAGTAAAATGATAGCAGTCACATTAACCAGGCTATGCAAAAAACAGAAAGTACATAAAACTTTAACATCTGATGTTTCTGTATTCCTTGCAATTTCCTGAAAACCAGCAAAATATTGTATTTTAATGTGCTCATTGAAAATTAGAATTACTTTAACTAAAAACATATTTTCAAAATTTTACAATGATACAAGATACAGATTTTTAAAGTTATTTAGATGTTGCTGTTCTCAGTACTTCAATGCCTGGCTGATGAAGGAAATTAACTCTCATTTTCAAAAAGGATAACTAAGGGGCCTATAAGCCAATCACTTTTGAAAATGAATTTTAGGCTCCTAAATCAGTGATTCTGAATACAGCCATGCCTATATACCCTTAAAAACTGTGTCTAAGATACAATTCTTCATCATAACACAATTAATTGGGATGACTCAGGAAGCAAGGTATTAACCAAAATGAGCATCTGATCTATTGTTACCAAAGTTTTAGTACTTGTGTTAGAAAATGTCAATGTGGAAGTCTGAAAATATAATTTGGGATGGGTTCATAAGGCACTTCAATAACTGAGCAAAATTCTTTTTTTATACCCTCAAATCAATTTAGAATATTTCCTCTGCCAGTACTTAATTATAAAATGGATGTTGTTCAAAATCATGCTACCAATAGAAGAACAGAGAGAACGTCAATTAAAAATAAAAATAAATAACATGAATAATCTCTAACCTAAAATACAAATACATTCATTTATTATGGAAAGTTAAAATGAAAGAACACAGACTTAGCTATTTTGCTAGTTTAAGTTATCCAGAAATCCTAGCAATCAACTAAATTAAATAATGACTAAACTGATTTAATTGAAAATATTTTAATGAATATGTGATTAGAACTACAACAGTGCAATCCATTCTTTCTAATCTGCTGTGCAGACAGTACTCAGGTAATGGTATGTTGATATGTGGAATATTCAGCTACTGTTTAATTCTAATATCAGTGTTGAACAGTAGGGGGTGATGTTACATTACCTTGTGCAAGGATCTTCATGTTTAAAGAAGTCAGGGGGGAAATCTTTGTTTTTCTAACAGACGTAATAAAATAAGCATTTAGGAAAAGAAATTTGGACGTAGGATGGGGACATGACTTCCTAGGTCATTAAGTCCAGCCTTTGCTCTCACATATAATTATATCACATAGCCTAGCTCATAAACTTTTCAATCTCCATCTTAAAACTAGTTATGATGTTTGTCCCAGTACTCCTTTCGAACGGCTAATAACAAAACTTACTCTTCTGATGGTCAGAAACCTCCTTTTCAATTTGCCAGCCTAAAGTCATTCATAACCAGTTCAAGTAACACTATTCACATAAAAAAATCTAAGATTCATTTGAGTCTTATTTTATAGCTGTGATAAATTCAGAAAGCATCATTTGTATTGGTGTCTCAAATAATTAATGATTATTTATTTCCTTTTAATTTAATTTTATTTGAACTCAAAATAATCTATATAGAATACATACATGTGCTGAAAATTTTAGAATGCAGTTCAGCTGCATCTCCACAGAATACTGAGAAACTCATTACAGTCTACTGTACCTATTACACACCAACAGAGGTTGATGATTTGAGATTCAATCCTCTCGTCTTTAGCATTCCAAAGTCAGTACACACAATTCTTGGTTAAAGAGAAGAAAAGGATGAAACACCAGCCAAATAGCATTTGCCACATTTCCTCCCAGTTCCACAAAATTTCATCAGCAAGCATTTCTCAGTAACATTCCACAAGTGGAAAGATGTGGGCCCTGACTTGGCTGATGCAGTTACGTTATCATTCCCATCTTCCCTTACAGGCAACACTGGCAGCTCAGGAATAAGTTAATGCTGTCACTTTCAGTATTAATAAACACCTGTTCTCCCAACACAAACCTACTAGACTATGATTATGGAGGGCAGCGTCAGGGAGATTAAAAAATCATGCTATGCTCTGGAGACCCAGGAGCACTCTGGAAGTCTGAGTGTGGGTACCTTTCAAGATCTGCAAAGGAGTCAAATCTTCTTTTTCATTGACAAGATGGGAAGTTGAGCATTGGAACAAAAATATGCTATAAAAAGCTGTACTGCAACTGACTGACATGACAAAGTAAACATGCATTTTACTTCTGTCGCTATGGAAATAAAAATCCACAGCTAGGCTAATTGATAAAGACTGGGGTGGGGTGGTCAGTGACCATGTGTGTGAGAAGTTCAGGTGTGCTATGTTCATCCCAGGCTTAATCATATCCCTTAGCCTCTCAATACACTGAGAGGTGGAACCTATTGTGTAGATGATGCTGGAGTTGAAGGTGATGAGCAGCTCTGGATTAATGTCAGGTGAGCAGTGGGGTTCTAAAAAGGTATTGGTCATGGATGACCCAGAGTTGGCACCTCTGGAAGACTGTACCAAGATGCTGGCTGACCTGGGCTATATCATGCAGCAGCCTCAACTCAGCACCTTGCTCATACTTGCGCTGCTGCGTTTCCCTCTGAGCACAAGACTGCTGCTCTGAGACTGATGTATGTCCTAAGAGTTGCATAGTCCCTGCTCCTGCTGCTGACACCATGACTGATTCTCCTACCTGCCGATTCCCACTTCCTGGAGGGCTAGAGGTGCAACTGACATCCTCTGTTTGAGTTCCTTTCCAGGCAAGTTATAAGAAGACTACAAGACTGACTGCACTCTGTCATAGGAAGGAATGACGCTGTAAGTTGTAAGCCAAGCTAAAACTGTCACACTAAGAAAGAGAATTAGTTTTAAACTTGGATCAAAGAATAAAAGAACATCTAGCAGACATAAAATATGCAAATAGAGATCAAAATTGTTTATATAGAGAAGTAAGTTGTTCAGTCTCATAAAGCATAACTTTTCCAGAGTTATAACTCAGAAAAAGGCATTGCCTTCATTCATATGTTTCTGTGTTGCTGTTGCATTGATTTATATGTATGTCAAGCTATTTAACTTGTGTTCTTTAAATTGGTAGTTTTAGACTATAAAGGGGTCCAGGGAAAACCTAAGTGGTCCTAATAGCTATTCAAATAATCCTGATAACCCTTGGATGCTTAAACTTTTAGATGAATGGCAGCATTAGATTCATATTTGTAATTATTCCTTTCAATTATGACATCCATTTGGTGTCTTGGCAGAGGGCAGTCACAGGGAGCTTGGACTCTTTATTTTGACCAATTATATTAAAGGGGATGTATAATTAGTTAATAATTGTGAAATATTTTGGTGAGATAAAGGGCCACATATAGGAAACAGTGAAAAAAAGACCTTGTAATGCTACATACGTTCTGTGAGACAGATCTAAATATGAACATGTATGCACATACTTGACGAAATCATATTAGTAGTAGAAACATCATGGGTGCATCTACACTAGCCAGCTACTTCGAAGTAGCTGGCACAATGTGAAAATAGTACACGTCGCATCCACACGTGCCATGAGCAATTTCAATGCTGAAATCAACGTTAGGCGGCGAGATGTCAAAATCACTATTCCTATCTGAAGATGGGAATAGCACCCTACTTTGATGCTCAATGTCGAAGTAGGGTGTGTGTAGACAATCTGCGTCCTGCTATGTTGAAATAGCTGGATCCTCCGTGGCGGCCATCAGCTGAGGGGTTGAGAGACGCTCTGTCCAGCCCCTGCAGGGCTCTATGGTTGCCACGTGCAGAAGACCTTAGCCCAGGGCTTCTGGCTGCTGCTGCTGCTGCTGCAGCAGCTGGGGATCCACGATGCATGCCTGGGGTCTGCAACCAGTTGTCGGCTCTGTGGATCTCGTGCGGTACAGGCTGAGTGTGCGCTCCCCGTCGAAATAAGGGGCTAGCAAAGCCCCAAGCTGCTCCCTTAAAGGGCCCCTCCCAGACACACTCAGCCTGCACAGCACAAGAGCCGTTGAAATAAGGGGCCAACAAAGCCCCAAGCTGCTTTGCTGGTCCCTTATTTCGACAGGGAGCTCTTGTGTGTGTGGACGCTCCATATTTCCTTCCGGGGCGGCTCCTTTCAATGTTCTCCGTCACTGCTTTGACACTGAATGTCAATGACACCAGCCCTGGAGGATGTGTAGACGATACAAGTTGAAGTAGCCTATTTCGATGTTCTTATGTCGAAATAGGCTGCTTCGACATAGTGTGCTAGTGTAGACGTAGCCCATATGTCCTGAGGAGCACAGTCCATCTTTTTTGTTAAGCGTTTGTATAGACTCTAGTGCCGTGAGACCCTGGTCTGTGATTGAGGCCCTTTGGTGCTACCACAACACAAATATTAAGAAGCAGTATGTATCCAGAAGCATCCCAAATGTGCTAGAAACACTAAAACAAAAAAGATAGCGGAATCCCTGGTTCCCAAAAATTAATCTAAAACTAACCAGCACTCACATTTGCCTTACCTGCTTTTGCCCATTGTGAAATCCTAAGATTTTCTAAATGTTTTGTTTCTCATTAACAAGGCATAAGGTTACTGAGTTAGCCAAACTGCTGCTTCAGTTGAAGCTGACAAACACAAAAGGGTTAATTCTGGCTGCTTTTACTCCTGGCCTCAGTTCAGCAAGTCACTTAAGCATGTGCTTGGTTTTAAGCATGTCTTTAAGTCCAAGCGTACCCAACAGGACTTACAGAAAAGCTAAAGTGCTTTGCTGTCTTGGAGTCACTGCCATTAAGGACATGTGTCTTATTTCATGAATAAAAGGAGAAAGAATTAGTCCTTAGTAGTTGTTTACAAACAGTCTGTTGGGGTGGGGTTAAAGGCTGTGTTTCTGATGTATTTATACTGCAAAATAAAATAACATAATTATTATAGGGAAGTGTTACTTTTCATTTACAAATATTTGTTCTATAGTATAATTTGTGAGGATTTTTAAAAAACGTTGCATCACTCTCACTCACAAATTAGGCTTTCAAACTGGCAAGCATATGTAACTATGCTTTCTTCACTCCTGTGCTATATTATGTTCATTGGCTGTGTCTACACTTAGTAAAAATTTCGAAATGGCCGTGCTAATGGCCAGATTGACAAATATTAATGAGATGCTGAAATGCATATTCAGTGCCTCATTAGCATGCGGCTGGCTGCGGCACTTCAAAATTGCTGCTTTTCGGTCCGGTGCAGCTTTTCCAGAGAGGGGTCCTTTTCGAAAGGACCCTGCCAATTTCGAAATCCCCTTATTCCTATCTGCTGAAGTAATCATATTTGCTGACAGGAATAAGGGGATTTCAAAGTTGGTGGAGTCCTTTCAAAAAGGACCCTCCGTCTGTACGAGCCATGTAGGAGCAAAAAGCAGCAATTTCGAAGTGCTGTGGCCACCAGCATGCTAATGAGGTGCTGAATATGCATTTCAGAGCCTCATTAGCATTCTTCAATTTGGCTGTTAGCATGGCCATTTCGAAGTTTTCTCTAAGTGTAGATGTAACCAATGTATACTAAGGGGAAAATACCATTGATTAGATAATAACAAATAGTTTAAAATCAAATCACTATTTGAGAAATTTAGGGCTATCTTCTCTGCTGGTGTAAGTCACCAGAGCTCCAGCTGATGTTATTGGAACATCAGTTTACACCAAACTTACCCTTATTCTCTAATTTGCTTATCAGATAATCACAGCTGATAGCAATTTCTTCGTATTTGCCATTAAAATTATTTGATAACTTTGTCTGCAAATTGTATTCTGTTTATTCTATGCAAGCAGCTTCCTCAGTAAACAATACTCAGTAGTCAGTCCGTGAGTTGTGTTTGGGTAGTTGTGATTAGGCAGGTGATGTCAGGTGATACTACTGGTGCTGAGCATGTATGCCCTTTTAGTGCGAAAACTATCTCGAACAAATACATTTCTTTCTGCTTTCTGCAAATCTCTGAATCTGGAAGTTTGAAATTTTCTTTCTGGGAGCTTTTGTACCCATTAAAGATGACTACTCATATATGTGCAGAAAATAAGCATAAAGAAAAAAAGGCCAAAATCAATTAATACATTCTAAGTATTATTTGTGGCTGAAAGAGAGCATGATTACTCCAGGGGTAGTTATGATCTTGCTTTAAAAATCATATAAATTAATGATTCAGTAATAAAGCCATAAATTCTACTGTGACTTACATAATTATACACAAGAAGTTCTGTGTCAACTTATAGACTAACAGCTAGTTAGTCTATAAGTTGCCACAGGACTTCTTGTTGTTCTTGAAGAAAATACAGACTAACACAGCTACCTCTCTGATACTTATCATATTGATACACAGTATTGTAAATCATGGCATTTTGCAAAATATGAAGTCCACAAAAAACAATTCTTGTATGCTGGCCAAACCCTAACTTAACTAACTGAATTTCCTCTGCAGTGTCAGTTAGCTATAACATTTGCTTCCTGCTGTGTTCTTATGCATTGTTAAGCAGTAGCCATGTCCCACCCTTGAATAAGCTGCATTTCACCCTAGAATAAGTAAGCCTTCTCTATCCTGTAGCTTCCACCCAAAGAGATTGTGAAGTTTAATGACTGAATGCCAGCAAAGGAAGTAGAAAATTAATTTTGCCTAATTTTAAATCCATTAAAACATTATGGCTTGGGAAATTCATATCAGTCTTAATTACCAGATTCACAATCTGCAAAGGAAAGACTGAAGTGGAGAGAAAGAAGCAAATATGCCATGGAGAGAGAAATCCTATGAAAAATATAGATTGACAGTGAAGCAGGCAGGTTGGGGGTGCTGTGGAAAAGTAACATG
Organism: Carettochelys insculpta; assembly: GCF_033958435.1. Lineage (NCBI taxonomy): Eukaryota > Metazoa > Chordata > Testudines > Carettochelyidae > Carettochelys > Carettochelys insculpta. The sequence goes on from NC_134141.1 coordinate 98,444,452, forward strand.
AAACAAAATCTGACTGTGGGGAGAAAAATTTGAATGAAAAACTGAAAAACAGTCTTTCAAGCCATATCTAAGGTCATCTTCTCCATTAGTTGTTCCCTGTCACTAATAAAGTGTAAATAATTCTCTGTGGCTAGGAAAAAACAATTTTTAGTCAAATGAACAACATCTGCAGAAAAGCCCTGGGTTAAATTTAGAGGAAAATCATTTGTGTACGTGAACTCATCTTGCAAACTTCACACACTCAAAGAATTAATTTTCAAAATTAGAGAAATCTCAAGTAAGCACGTATACTTAAACATGCCCTGATTTTTCAAATATGGAATCAACCTTAACTTCTTTTCATAACTTCCAAATGAAGCTGTGCTACTCTTACTAGAGAAACAACTCCTCCTGAAAGCAGAAGCCTGGACTTGGCTGATGCTTTTTATCATTTCCTTTCCTGGTTGGCTGTATTTTTAAAGGTAAAAATAAGAGGTGATTAAAATAATAAAGCCCTGTAGTGATTATTTTTTCATCTCAGGAGCTATTTAAAAATGTAATTTATATTACTATGTCATTTTAAAGTTTCTGCGGCATTTGTAATATATGATGGTAATAGAGCTGTAACGCAATGTACCTTCTGAAGCTTTTATCTTCAGAGACCCAGAGAACTGATCTGGAGAACTGAAAATGAGTCTATTATGTAGGACCAGCACTGAAAGTCTTCACTAAACACCTGCTCATCTGGTGTCATTTACTTGTGCAAATTTGCCTGAATTAATTGCAGTGCCACTCATGCCACTAAAATTAACCGTCTACTAGCATTTCCATCATAAACATTCTCTCTGAATTGAAATGTGTGGAACTAGTTATTCAAAATGCTACATAGCTAAAAATATACACCAGAGCAATATTTTTCAGCTAATATCCAAGGAATTAAAAGTATGGTGCATATTCAACAACAAGGATTCATACAAGTACTCACTGTGTATTATCGAACCAGGTTTGTCAGTGATGTACAAAAATAGTTGGGTTAGCAACTATAGATGCAAAAATTAAATGTTCAATTTATTATAGATGCAACTTTCGTTTTGTTTAAAAAAATTGACAATTACAACCTGCAAAATGCTCCATAATTTGGAAGGTTACATAAGCCTATTAAAGATTGGCTAGTATTTGTCCAAACCTCTAAACATTCAAAGGACTCTGACCTACCTAAATTTTCAACCCATCACTGCTTCTCCTGCCTGAACCACGTGGTATTATTAGCTACTTTTGCCAGAAAAAGATATCTGACACTAATTTAGCACACACAAGAACAGGAGCTAGTGGATACAAGTTAAAGTCAGCAGTGTTCAAATTAGAAGTAACGTGTAAGTTTTTAACAATGAAAGTTAACCACTGAAACAAATACTCAAGGGATGCAGTAAATTCTCCACCACTTGCAGTCTTTAAATCAAGATATCTCCTATAGTTCATCTACAAATCACTGGCTAGATTCAACAACCATTTGATGTTAAGCAGGAGGTTAGACTAAATTATCATAACATACTATTCTGGCTTTGAAATTTAGGACTTCTATATCTTTATCTCGGTACTCCAATGGAGGATGAATCCAAACCCTTCTGCACCAGCCATCAAGAAAAGTCCTGGGAGCAGCCATTGTCATCCTCAGTAGACACTTCATACAGTGTGAGATTCCTCACACCATCCAGAAAACATCTATGGAATATGCAGTTTCCCGTAATTTCACCCGGAAATATAGTTCAAGGGAAAAACCCTCCAATACACCTTTCCTCAGGACCAGATAAGTCAGCAGCAGGTCCTATTGCTCCTTCATTATAATGATATTTTCTTAGGTCCAAAGTTTCTACAATAATGTCACACAACTGGTCATAGCATACTACCCTGACACTAAGCAATTTTAAAGCTGACAGGCTTCATTCAGTCCTTGAATAAGCCAATTGATCTGGCTTGACCAAAGACAGAGATCTTCAACAATGAAAAAATATTCACAAAAAAGCAGCTTCAGAGATGCAAGGCACTTGCACTACTGCAGGACTTGCAGGTGAAGACTGGCCAGGTAAGGACTGGCCAGGAAAGGGTCCAGCTAAGGTGACCAGAGATATAGTGATTTGGCATATCCCATAGTACCTTCAGCTAAAGAGGTTATTATCTGCACTTCAAAGCTTTGGCTAACAGTGGTGCAAACCAGGGACAAAATCCAGCCTGAGAACAGCTGCTCTTTCTAGTGGAGAAGGGTACAGTTTCAATGTCCTCATGCTGGTGAGGAAGTATTGATCCCAAGTGCAGAAGAACTCAGCAGAAGGCTGTCAGGTCCCACGCCAAAGGCAAGACAGAGGAACAAGTCAAAATATGGACATCAGTGAAAATAAACTAGACCTTTCTCAACCTCTACAATGGCACAGCACAATGTGAAAGAGGTATTGAGCATTGAGTTGGTTCTGATTTGGTCCAGACTGCTTTACTGATCCTTAATCATAGTGAGAGAAGGAAATTTACAGTAATATTATAGAGGACATCAAGAAGGCCTGTTATTGCTCTTGTTAGCTGCTAAAATGATTGTAAGGACTTGGATTAAATTACATACCCTTCTAATCTCCAGAAGGTACATTATCACTGATCCTAAAGGATACAATAGTGAACATACACATAAACTTGAAAATTATGTTTTCATATATTTATTGACCAGTGTTTAAATCAGGAACTTTTAATAGTCTAGAAATACCCATGTACCAAGAAGCATATCAAATTTCCAATGAAATTAATGGGTATTGAAAGTTAGCTACTATAAAGTCAAGATCTGATCCAAATGTATACATATAGGCTGTGTCTACACTTGTATTCCGCTTTCAAAAGGAATGCCAATGATGGAAGTTGAACATGCAAATCAGACACTGATTTACATACCTCATAATATGTAATATTAAATAAAATAATAAATATTTTGTTTCAGGAAGAAGAGTTCATTTGAAGATGGGATTTATTTTCAAAAGAGCCCCATTTATACTGTTTATTTCCTTTTGAAAGAATCTCTTCTGAAAAGAGATTATGCTAATGAGGCATAAGAACGTAAGAACATAAGAATGGCCATACTGGATCAGACCAAAGGTCCATCCAGCCCAGTATCCCGTCTGCCGACAGTGGCCAATGCCAGGTGCCCCAGAGAAGGAGAACAGAAGACAATGATCAAGTGATTTATCTCCTGCCATCCATCTCCTGCCCTTGTACTGAAGGCTAGGGCACCATACTTTACCCCTGGCTAATAGCCATTTATGGACCTAACCTGCAAAAATTTATCGAGCTCTTTTTTAAACCCTGATAGAGTCCTGGCCTTCACAGCCTCCTCCGGCAAGGAGTTCCACAGGTTGACTGTGCGCTGTGTGAAGAAAAATTTCCTTTTATTAGTTTTGAACCTACTACCCATCAATTTCATTTGGTGTCCCCTAGTTCTTGTATTATGGGAAAAGGTAAATAATTTTTCTATATTCACTTTCTCCACACCATCATGATTTTATATACCTCTATCATATCGCCCCTCAATCACCTCTTTTCCAGACTGAAAAGTCCAGGTCTCTCTAGCCTTTCCCCATATGGGACCCGTTCCAAACCTCAAATCATCTTAGTCGCCCTTTTCTGAACCTTTTCTAATGCCAAATATATCTTTTCTGAGGTGAGGAGACCACATCTGCACACAGTACTCAAGATGTGGGCGTACCATAGTTTTATATAGGGGAAGTATGATATCTTTTGTCTTATTATCTATCCCTTTTTTAATAATTCCTAACATCCTATTTGCTTTATTAACTGCTGCTGCACACTGCGTGGATGTCTTCAGAGAACTATCCACTATAACTCCAAGATCCCTTTCCTGATTTGTCGTAGCTAAATTTGACCCCATCATGTTGTACGTGTAATTTGGGTTATTTTTTCCAATGTGCATTACCTTACACTTACCCACATTAAATTTCATTTGCCATTTTGTTGCCCAATCACTCAGTTTGCTGAGATCTTTTTGTAGTTCTTCACAATCCCTTTTGGTTTTGACTGTCCTGAACAACTTGGTGTCATCTGCAAACTTTGCCACCTCACTGCTTACCTCATTTTCTAGATCATTGATGAACAAGTTGAACAGGATCGGTCCCAGGACTGACCCCCGGGGAACACCACTAGTTACCCCGCTCCATTGTGAAAATTTACCATTTATTCCAACCCTTTGTTTTCTGTCTTTTAACCAATTCCCGATCCATGAAAGGATCTTTCCTCCTATCCCATGACCACCTAATTTACATAAAAGCCTTTGGTGTGGAACCGTGTCAAAGGCTTTCTGGAAATCTAGGTATATTATGTCCACTGGGTGCCCCTTGTCCGTATGTTTATTAACCCCTTCAAAGAATTCTAATAGATTAGTTAGACACGACTTCCCTCTGCAGAAACCATGCTGACTTTTGTCCAACAATTCATGCTCTTCCACGTGCCTTGCAATTTTATTCTTTACTATTGTTTCTACTAATTTGCCTGGTACTGATGTTAGACTTATCGGTCTATAATTGCCAGGGTCTCCTCTGGAGACTTTTTTAAATATTAGCATTATATTGGCCATCTTCCAGTCATTGGGTACCAAAGCGGATTTAAAGGATAGGTTACAAACCACTGTTAATAACTCCGCAATTTCACATTTGAGTTCTTTCAGAACCCTTGGGTGAATACCGTCTGGTCCTGGAGACTTGTTACTATTCAGCTGATAATTAACTCCAAAACCTCCTCTAATGTCACTTCAATCTGGGAGAGTTCCTCAGATTTGTCACCTAAAAAGGCTGGCTCAGATTTAGGAACCTCTGTAACATCCTCAGCCGTGAAGACTGAAGCAAAGAAATCATTTAATTGCTCCGCAATGGCACTGTCTTCCTTGATTGCTCCTTTTATATCTTTATCGTCCAAGGGCCCCACTGCTTTTTTAGCGGGCTTCCTGCTTCTAATGTATTTAAAAAACATTTACTATCATTTTTTGAATTTTCGGCTAGCTGTTCCTCAAAATCTTTTTTGGCTTTTCTTACTACATTATGACACTTAATTTGGGAGTGTTTATGTTCCTTTCTATTTTCCTCACTAGGATTTGACTTCCATTTTTTAAAAGCTGCTCTTTTCTCTCTCACTGCCTTTTTAACATGGCTGTTAAGCCATGGTGGTTCTTTGTTAGGTCTCTTACTGTGTTTTTTTATTTGGGGTATACATTTAAGTTGGGCCTGTAGTATGGTGTCTTTAAACAGTTTCCATGCAGCTTCCAGGGATTTTAATTTAGTTACTCTACCTTTTAGTTTCTGTTTAACTAGCTTCCTCATTGTAGTGTATGAGCTATGTAAATTGTCAATAAGGGAATTTCAAAGTGTGGCGCTTATTTCAAAGTGCCTGCATCTATACAGCCAGTCGGTGTTTCGAAAGCAGCACTTTGGAAGTGTGACTGGCTGCCAGTATTCTAATGAGGTGCTGAATATGCACATCAGTGCCTCATTAACCTGTTCCAAAGTGCCTCATTAATATGGCCCTTCCAAAAGGAAGGGGCATGTGTAGACAAAGCCAAAATAGCGCTGTTTCAGAACAACCCATAATGGTATCCAATGGCACGATTTCAAAATAGGCACTATGGCCATGGCTACACTACCCCATCCTTTTGGAAGGGGCATGTAAATTATGGCAGTTTGAAAATGCAAATGAGGCATTGATATGAATATTCAGTGCCTTATTTACATAATGGCAGCCACTCAGACTGTCAAAAGTGCTGATTTTGAACTAAAAATAGCCATGTAGCTAGAATTCCTGCAAAAGGGTGCTGTGATTTCAAGAGCACCCTTCTTCCCTAAAAAACTGAAGGAATTAAATAAAGGGAAGAAGGATTCTTTTGAAGGTGGGTTTACTTTTGAAAGAGCAGCATCTACACTGGCTTTCTTCCTTCTAAAGAAGCTCTTTCGACATTAGAATACGCAAATGATGTGTCAACTACGCAAATTCATACCTCATTTGAAGTTTTGATTAACTTCATTTGCATACCTCTTTCGAAGGAGGCATGCAAGTGTAGACGCACCCTTTAAAAATAGATGGGTGCTATTTCAAAATGCATTCTTATGTAACTGTGTTACTTCAAAATAGGCTATTTCAGAATAGCTATTCTGGAATGTATTATTTTGAAATAATGCTGACGTGTAGACACAGCCTATCATAGGGTCAGAATGTTTATTTCTTAATTTAGTTACTCACATGCATAGGCTCCATGATTAAGCACCAATATGAATAAGGAAGTCAGTCTCAAATCCCAAATTATCTGGTAAATTATTTTTAAAAAATCATGGAACCTTCTATTTATTCTGTGAAGATAATTTATATTTTTTTGAAAAGACATGCCAACAGCCTAAGTCATCTTGTGTCAAATCAACCACCCTTTACCATGAGACCAAATAGACATTTAAATGACAGCGTTCTTATTGTTTTATATTTTAATTCTCTTTTGACTAGTTGTCTGAATGTGTCAGGATTATGAACCGCATTTAATGCCAATTAGATTGTGAATTTCAGACACTAGGTTGAGCAATTTAAATTGAAATTACTATCTTATTCGGAGAAGCCTAGCAGCTGAGAGAATAATAAACTGCATCTGTTAATACTGACCTCATGGACAATCAATTGTGGGCGTGTACAATATTACAATTTCATTTCATGAAATCAGAATCTCAGCGGGTGTCATCTAAATAACCCTTGAGAATAACAGCTTTAAAAAAGAGAGGTGTTCACAATAAAAATGCTTATTATCTTCTTCGGCACATAAGTAACCTGCTTTTAGCCTCCAACCCACTGTTCTGCCATGCCAAAATGTCTGTTTGAGGTACTGCTTCTGGAAATGAGATATTACTGACAGTGATTTAGCATACTGAGTACTGAAATTTCATTGTTGTAGTCATGGACCTGAAGCAGCGCTGCATTCACAGAAATAGCAATCAGCAGAGTTGTGTTGCATCACTGGTACAAGGGAGGTACCTGTAGATAGCTACCAAGCCCATAGGTTAAAGGAGATACAGGAAAATTCACATGTGTCAGGGATTTTGCTGTTCAAAAAGACAATTACCAGCCTCCAGAGCGACAGGTTAATTGGGCATACTGTAATTTTGTGCCTGCCTGACGTCTGTATGTGTTCTATGAGTAGGTTCTCCAGGAAAAGGAAACTATTCTATCTTTGCAGGCATTTCTGTTGGAATCATTACCCTCACATCTATTTATTCCTATAGCTCACTGGCACCTGGCTGATACAGACCATCCAGGAATTCTGGTGTCAGGATTGTTGTTTCTACTTATCCTCAGATCTCACAACAGATTAATTCAGAGGATGAAGAGAAGGACATAGTACATACTCTGTGTGGAATTCGGGTCCTGTCAATACACTATTTTGCAAAACTGAACTTTATTAAATATCCTACTTTCTGCTACTTTTGTACCGTTTGTTCTACACTTGTACTTTGAAAGTATAATTTTTTTGTAATATCAGAACAGACTTGTGCTCAGTTTGAGTTTTTAGAAAATGTTTGGGTCAGTTTTTAATTCAAATACATTTTTCAGCCACTTATTATGATATTGACATATTCCTTAAAATAAGTAGGTCAAATTTCCTTCTCAGTTATTGAGCTGTAGGTATGGAGTTATAGGGTTGATACTGTGAAAGGCTAAGGGTCACGTTTTAAAATTAAAACTATTAAAGATGCAGCTAGACACTTCTGAAAATATCACTAAGCATCTGTATGCCTAATTCCCATTGTGGGAGTGTTTTTAAAGGCAAATATAGATGCAAAAGAAGCTCTGGGGAATCACAAATAGGCTTTAAAAGTAAGAAATCATGCTGTTATATTGTAGCAATTGTACAAAAATGTTTTCATCGCTCTTGTGTATTTTAACATCAGAGTGTTAGAATATATTAGTAAAAAAGAAAAAATGGTAATAAAATGTTAAGTATCTCCATCCTTTATAAAAAAAGGTCCTTCCTGGAAATATCTTCATGTTTCAGCTTGGTAGGCGTTCTGGGGACTAAATACTGTCTCATAAAATTCAATGCATTAACAGGCTACTTAAAATTCACCATTTTTTCTTCCTGCCCAAATCACCTTTTACCTCTTGTTGGCGATTTTAGTGTACGGCAAAAGATAATACCATTCTCTTAATGTTATAAATATGAGCAATGAAAACACCCAGATTAAGTGCTTCCTGAATAGGAAAAAAAGGAGCAAAACATTATAGAGAACTACATTGAATACAGAACATTACAAAACAAAATAGGAGAGATTTGGAGAACACAGTGCCCTGAAAACAAAATATTTTATGGAAAAGGACATTAAAATATTTATTAAGATATATAAAAATGTCATTGAAATCAAATTGCTTGACTATTTTTTGTATTATATCAAAATATGTTTGTATGGTAGACCCTAGCACATTTATATCTCTGAGATAGGTTATATTTCTAGCTCAGCCATTGAAACACAGACCATACATATATCTAGTATTTGTGTCTGTGCGTGCTAGTGCTGCTAGCTACAACTTTATGCCATTTAAAATAAATTGTGCCTTAAATCTGAAGGCAATTTTAGGTAGTTCAGTGTGTAGTACAGATCCCATCTTTGATATTTAGTAAGCCTGAGACCTTTCTAACTTGTGAAGTCTGCATGTCTGCAAACTAGGATGGCTGTGTTTGTGTTTATTACCTTTTACACGCATCCCTTGAAATGACTAAATTACAGGTATTTTACATGTGTTTTGTGGTACAAGACAGATTCCGTCCTCTAGTATAATTTATCTTGAAACATCCTGTTTTACAAAATTACAGAAAAGCACAGCAATTTGCTCAATTTTTTATTTCTAAGACTACATGGTAAAATCTTCAAAGCCCAGAAGATATCGTCTAGGTAAGAACTTAGCCATGCAACAAACAATTTTCATCAAAGCAATGGGTTTGTGTAAATAGAGTACAATTGTGGATTTAAAATTTTGATAATGTTTCTTATTTATTAACTATCTTGTCTTTTGTATTTCAACCTAATTCAGTCACCAAACGCATCAACCCTTATGTAAGATTAGATACACATACATGTATACATCATTCCAGATCAGATTAGCTGCAATCAAGGTAATTGTGTTGAAAAAAATTGCTCATCTGCAGGTGCAGCTGCCTTTTGGATTTAGTGTTTGATCCCAAGTGACTGCTAGAGGTATACATAGATTCTTCCTTATCCTGAGCAGGTTCTTTTTAATTTTGATACATAATCACTTTTAAAAAATTCTTCCACTCTTTCTAGTCTGACAGAACAACATATTTGGGCTTATGTATATCACCATATTTTCTTTTCTTTCTTTTCCCTTTACATACAAAATTTTCTGTTACACTAGAAAATGCATGTTGTCAGCTAATGTATTATGATGGTTTTAAAAATATGATACTGAAAATTAAAGACCCATCAGATGAGCTCCATGGACTCTGAGGTTTAGCACATCACATGATGTACAGTGGTTTACAAAACTGCTTTTACTACCCAGAGCATTTTTTTCTGTAATATAAACCCAGACTCCCCTTTTACAAAGTCACTGACTCTAGAAAGTTATGTTTTTTCTGGCTAAATAGGAACCTGTTCATATAGGAACAGAAAAAGAAAAATCCAAACACTGGACTGCAATAAAAATTCACTATCTGTAGATTTTCATCCCTTCCATTAAAAAAATAATCTGGAGGGATGTTCTGGCCTTGAGAATCCATTGTGAGACTGAGATTGACTAGGCTAAATAAATATACAACAGGATGGGTAGACAATATAACCATTTTAAAATTTACCATTAATTTTTGAGGCTTACAAGTCTTCCAATGGAGAGACGGTCCTGTGAATACACTGCTCTTTGCAACAGTGACTCACTAAAAATAACTGGCAGGTGCTTAGAGGCTTAGGGAAGCCAACTCTGAAGATGTTGAGAGTGAAATAAAGTATGGGGAAGAAAAGTACCAGAATATTTTTTGCATACTCCCAGTCCTGCTGCTGATTTACAAGAGACTTCAACTGTGGATGGACTGCAAGGACTTCAGGGAAAATGGCAAGTAAAAGACCAAGAGGACAGATACGCTTAGCTGCCTGATTCTGCCTTTGTCTCATAAAGATTAGGACTTGAAGTTTTTTCATCTGTGTACTGGAAATCAGTGATGCCTGCGAGATCTCCTTCTCAATATTTCTCCTCTCCTACTCTACCACTGGAGTCCCTGTCTACATACTTGCCAATATTTCTGTGCAACATGAGTGAGTAATATCTTTTCCAGACAGGAAAAAGAGCTCTGTGCAGCTCAGAATTTTGTTTCTTCCACCAACAGAAGCTGATCCAAAGAAAGGTATTACCTCCCTCACCTTGTCTTTCTAATATCTTGGGACCAACATAGTTACCACAGCCACACAGCAAACAGTATTTGTGTGTGTAAAAATAGGTCCTTGCAGCAAGTACCCAGTAACCCTTACTGGACTGTGAGATGCAGCATAAAGGAGATCCTTTTGCAAGGAAGGTTGGAGTGTATGGTTTTTCTGTCATTAGTCCATTTGCAATCGTGTATCCAGTCTTATGTATCCTTTCCCACATTCAGTTTCTAACTCCCTATTAGTTGCAGTAAAAACAAACAAGGTGGGCTGCTCACCTTCAAGGTTTTTTGTTTATAGTGTGTTTTATTGGCTGATTAGACTGCAAATATTGTTCTATAAGCGTAAATGGATTCCTCTGGGTTTCACTGTGAAGTTTTCTATACCCATAAGCAAAGCACCATATTTACTTTATGTATACAAGACCCTAGCTGCGTCTACACGTGCACGCTACTTCGAAGTAGCGGCACTAACTTCGAAATAGCGCCCGTCACGTCTACACGCGTCGGGCGCTATTTCGAAGTTGAAATCGACGTTAGGCGGCGAGACGTCGAAGTCGCTAACCCCATGAGGGGATGGGAATAGCGCCCTACTTCGACGTTCAACATCGAAGTAGGGACGTGTAGACGATCCGCGTCCCGCAACATCGAAATAGCGGGGTCCTCCATGGCGGCCATCAGCTGGGGGGTTGAGAGATACTCTCTCTCCAGCCCTTGCGGGGCTCTGTGGTCACCGTGGGCAGCAGCCCTTAGCCCAGGGCTTCTGGCTGCTGCTGCTGCAGCTGGGGGTCCGTGCTGCATATACAGGGTCTGCAACTAGTTGTTGGCTCTGTGTATCTTGCACTGTTTAATGAAAGTGTGTCTGGGAGGGGCCCTTTAAGGGAGCGACTTGCTGTTGAGTCCGCCCCGTGACCCTGTCTGCAGCTGTGCCTGGCTCCCTTATTTCGATGTGTGCTACTTTGGCGTGTAGACGTTCCCTCGCTGTGCCTATTTCGATGTTGGGCTGAGCAACGTCGAAGTTGAACATCGACGTTGCCAGCCCTGGAGGACGTGTAGACGTTATTCATCGAAATAGCCTATTTCGATGTCGCAACATCGAAATAAACTATTTCGAAGTTGGGTGCACGTGTAGACGTAGCCCCTGCCTCCCAGAGATTCCACACAAGGCCTCATTAGATTAATGTCTCCTTATTAAAGCTTGCATGCTGTCATTCAGAAGAAGTAACTTCTTTTGAAACTGTCCTATTGTCACTTCCCTTCCTGAGCAAGAGAGATTCAAAACTCATTGCATCAGTTGTCACAAGTCATTACTTCAAAAATGTCAACAGGAGAGGCAGAGTTAGCAGGGATGAGAGGCTAGAAGGGAGTATCTTTGCATTCTTTTCTCAGTCACTGACTTATTCCATTCTGAAGAAAAAAAAAAGATTTTTCATGGAAATAAAATGTCCTGAATTGGACCAAAAACATTTTCTGTGGAAAAAAATTCTGAAAAAAAATCAATGTTGAAAGAACCAAAATGGAAAGATGAATTACCAAAGAGCCCTGCTCCCCTTTATCCCAGGCTAAATAGCTTAACAAGATGCCTGGCTCCCCGCAGTCTCTGGCTACATGGGCTAATGGGATGCCCAGACATCTAGGCGGCTGGCTCCCTGTTCAGATCTCTCACTTTCCAGTGCTCTGCAGTTTGGCTGGTTTGATAAGGAACCCTTATTTTATGAACCAGCTTCATAATATTCCCCAAAGGTTCAAAAGGTTCAAATGCAGGTGTGTCTGATAAGATCATCAATAGTGAGAAATCACTGTCCTTTTATCTTGGGGACAGCAACCTTTCCAAGGTGGAGTGCCGCAATTTGACCTCTTGATCTCTATGTACAGCCCGAGTGCCAGTGATACTTTTTTTAAAGTCACTAATGGTCCTACTTACAATAGCTTAATTAACAAATAAAGATTACTGGTTAGGGTGGTGGTTGGTAGCACTACTTGGTCTTTTGTTAATCCACAGGCAGTATGGCTTTGAGCAGCCTCCCAGATGCACAGGGGAGAAGGGGGTAGCACTGAGCTCCTGCCTCACTTGCCAATAAAAATTGGCTCATGTGCCACTCTTGGCATGCGTACCAGGGGCTGTGAACCCCTGTTTTCGATGATCAGTTAAAATAGGGTTTTACTCCTCTATAAACTAGTTAATTCAAAACATTTTAAATCTAGATTATGAGTGAATTTTTCCAACTCATTCACAAAAAGGAAATATAACTTGTACATACTATCAATGCCGAAACTGAGAAATGTTTAGAGCCTGATTCTGCTCACACTTAATTCAACGGAGTATAATGACGTACGGCCAGTAGAAGCAAGATGAGAGTTGGGGTCTTAATTGTCACATCACTGAATTTTGCCACTGTATTTTCTCTGCTTTGCAGCTCCCATATATAAAAAATATAGAGCCTAAGAGTGGGAGATGAGAGATGGATCAGAAAGAATATTCCCCTGAAATTAGTTTCTGAAGAAATCCAGGACTATAATATTTTAAGACAATTATGCCAATTTGGAAATGGTTGCATACATTGTCCAGAATGAGCATTTAGCAAGGATCTTTTTCTTATTTAAAGGTATTTCTGTGGTCATTTCAGATAAAATCATAGCTAGCACGAATACAGAAAATGTTAGAATTTTTATGGAATAAGATAAGACCAAGTGTGACTGCACATGATTTATACACAGTTAAACACAGTAAACTAGATGTGCAGAATATCCTGTGTCAGGCACAAAGCAGTTGTGGATTTTGAGTGCTTTAACCCAGCCAGTCACTGTGTGTCTTTACTGAATAAGACAACTGTAGTAGTATCAACATCACTGCCCTTTGCTAGATCAATACATGGGTTTGCAAACTTCATTGCACTATATTCTCTTCTGAAACAAATATGATCAAATGATCCCAGGATAGGGGCCAAAATCTCAGACCACCAGCCCCGGGTCAAAGCTCGAGCCCCACTGTTTCAAGTGGGGGTGCCAAACTGAAGCCCAAGGACTTCAGCCCCAGAGATGAGACTTAGCTTCAACTTCAGTCACAGGTCCCAGCCAGGGTAATGCGAGCCCCAGTGACCCCATGAAAATGAATTTGTGTGACCCACTTTGTGGTCTTAACCCACAGCTGAGAAGTACTGGATTCATAGAAGAGAAACCACATCTTCCAGAAATGTATGCAGACATTTCAGCAAAGGGTACTCTATGAGGCTGCGATAGAACCAGAGATAAAGTTTTTTTTCTTTCAATCTTTCCAATGATGCCCATTAAAACAGATCTTAACCCAAATAAATTAACTTCAGTGGAATATATGCACTTGATTTAAATTAAATATATGTTTAAGTGCTTGGCCAAACTGAGATAGATTTACGCATGTGTTTACATGTATCGCCGAATGGACCCTTACAACATCACCAACCAAGTAACCACATGTCCAAACGTAACGTGAATGGTAATGTGAATTTATTTCAGCCAGAAACTACAGTCTCTGTAACAGTGTTTTCCAAAGCATATTGAAGCCCACGTTTACTTTGATGGATTTTAATCAGGCCATACAGGATTATATTTAAGACCTGATATATTTGGATAAGAAGTGCTTTGCTAATCTATTAGAGTGTGATAATTTCTTACAGCTTCTACACCTCTTATGACAGATGACTAAAGAGTCTGAGGAGTGTTTTTTATCAATTTGGTTTTACACAACTTCCTTCATAAAACATATTGCAAGTATTAAAATGCACCTTATGAAGCAAGCACACATTGGCTGATCCTACTAGAGCCCCACCGTTTAACAGTATATTTTTAGTTGATTGATTGTAGATTACTCACTTTATGTTTTTCTCTGTTGAGTCACCAGTTTCCTTCCTCACCCTTTGTCCACCTGCAAAAATATATCAATTTCAAAGTGGAAGGAGATTTAGTTCTGCCTTGATGAACTGAAGAAGTGTTTAATTGTGGTCAATGCACAGCCATTTCAGCATAGTTGGAGTCATTGCCTGCTAATGAATTTCTGCATCAGTAATTATAGGACACGCATAGGTAGCTTTTCATTATCAGAATATAGTGGGATTGAGAACTAAAACTGCAGGGGGTAGGGGGTTGTCTGGGGTAACTTTCAATCTTGGTTCAGAGAATGGGGGACAGCTTATTTCTGTTTAGGGACCACACAAATATTTTGTTGTCATGTTATTTCAAGGACAGAAGGGCTCCTATATAACGGTGGCATCATTCAGGCAACCTTGTACACATTGGTATTTATACTGCAGCAGTGGCTAGAGGACCTAAATGAGATCAAGATCCCCATGGTTCTATGCACTGCATTGTCACATAATGGTTCTCAATCCTGCTGGAAAAGTATAACAAGTGGGGTTCCGCAGGGGTCTGTTTTAGGACCAGTTCTCTTCAATATCTTCATCAATGATTTAGATATTGGCATAGAAAGTACACTTATTACGTTTGCAGATGGTACCAAGCTGGGAGGGGTTGCAACTGCTTTGGAGGATAGGGTCATAATTCAAAACGATCTGGATAAATTGGAGAAATGGTCTGAGGTAAACAGGATGAAGTTTAATAAAGACAAATGTAAAGTGCTCCACTTGGGAAGGAACAATCAGTTTCACACATACAGAATGGGGAGAGACTGTCTAGGAATGGCTACAGCAGAAAGAGATCTAGGGGATATAGTGGACCACAAGCTAAATATGAGTCAACAGTGTGATGCTGTTGCAAAAAAAGCAAACATGATTCTGGGATGCATGAACAAGTGTGTTGTGAACAAGACATGAGAAGTCATTCTTCCGCTCTATTCTGCGCTGGTTAGGCCTCAACTGGAGTATTGTGTCCATTTCTGGGCACCGCAGGTCAAGGAAGACGAGGAGAAATTAGAGAGGGTCCAGAAAATGATTACAGGTCTAGAGATTGTGACCGATGAAGAAAGTCTGAAGGAATTGGGCTTGTTTAGTTTGGAAAAGAGACGATTGAGAGGTGACATGCTAGTGGTTTTCAGGTATCTAAAAAGGTGTCATAAGGAGGAGGGAGAAAACTTGTTCTTTGTGGTCTCTGAGGATAGAACAAGAGGCAATGGACTTAAACTGCAGCAAGGGAGGTTTAGGTTGGACATTAGGAAAAAGTTCCTAACTGTCAGGGTGGTCAAACAGTGGAATAAATTGCCAAGGGAGGTTGTGGAATCTCCATCACTGAAGATATTTAAGAACAGGTTAGATAGATGTCTATCAGGGATGGTTTAGACAGTACTTGGTCCTCCCATTGGGGCAGGGGCTGGACTCGATGGCCTCTCGAGGTCCCTTCCAGTCCTAATATTCCATGATATGATTCTATGATAAGATAAACTCCCCTTCCCTTACAGTTTATAAGATATACAAAATGAAAATGGACATGCAGAGGGGAAGTGACAATTCCAAGGTCACACATCCCACCAGTGCTAGAAATAGGAAAGGAGCCCAGGCCTCCTAATTCACAACCCAGTGACCCATCCAGTAGGCTATTCTGCTTCTGTAAACTTAAGTTACAGTTAAGATGAATAGCATTGCCATTAACAACATTCATAGACTCATAGGGCTGAAAGAGACATCAGGAGGTCATCAACTCCAACCCCGTGCTGAAAGGAGGACTAATCCCAACTAAATCATCCCAAAGAGGGCTTCGTCAATGTGGGACTTAAAGACCACTAGGGAAGGAGATTGTACCACTTCCCTAAGTAACCCATTCCAGAGCTTCACCACTCTCCCAGTGAAATATTTTTTCCTAATTCCAACATAGGCCTCCTCCACCACAATTTGAAATTATTGCTCCTTCTTTGGTCATCTGCCACCACTGAGAACAGCATCTCTCCATCCTCTTTAGAACCCACTCTCACGTAGCTGAAGGCTACTATCAAAGCCACCTCTCTCTCTTCTCCCCTGTAGACTAAATAAACCCAAATCCCTAAGTCTCTCCCCATAAACCATGTGGTCCAGCTCCCTACTCATTTTTGTCCTTCTCTCTTTTCTCCAGTAAGTTCACCTCCTTTCTGTGATGAGGGCCCCAGAACTGGATGCAATAGTCCAGATCCAGCTTGAATAAAGGGAAATAATTACTTCCCTAGAACTGCTGGCTATGCTTTTACTAATGCTCACTAGAATGCCATTAGCATTCTTGGCTACAAGGGCACACTGTTGGCTCATATCCATCTTCTCATCCATTGCATTCCCCAGGTCTTTTTCTGCCAAACTGTTGTTTAGCCAATTGATTCCCATCCTCGCTGGACCCCATCCCAACTCTCCAGCATATCAACCTCTCCCCATAGTTTACTGTCATCCACAAATTTGCTGAGGGTGCAATCCATCTCATCATTCAGGTCATTAATACAGTTGTTAAACAAAACTGGCTCCAGAACTGAAACTGGGGGTACTCTGCTTGATACCGGCTGCCAACCAGACACTCAGCCATTGATCACTACCTATTGTGTCCAACGATCTAGCCAGCTTTCTATCCAGTTTACAGCCCATTTATCCAGTCCATACTTCTTTAACTTGTTAGTAAGGATACCATGGGAGGCCATATCAAAAGCTTTTCTAAAGTCAATGTATACTACGTGCACTGCCTTCTACAGATTCACAGAGGCAGTTACCTTGTCATGGAATGTAATCAGGTTGGCCTGGCATTACTTGCCCTTTGTAAATCCATGTTGACTATTCTTGATCGCTTTCCTCTCCTCCAAGTGCTTCAGAATGTATTCCTTGAAGATCCCCTCCATGATTTTTCCAAGGAATGAGGTGAGGCTGAGTGGTCTGTAGTTTTCCAGATTTTCTTTCTTCCCTTTTTTAAAGACGTGCACTACATTTGCCTTTTTACAACCATCCAGGACCTGGCCCCATTCCCTGCAAATTTTCAAAGATAATGGACAATAGTTCTGCAATCACATCAGCCATCTCCCTCAGCACCCTTGGATGCATTTGATCCAGCCCCATGAATTTGCGTATTTCCAGCTTTTCCTAAATACTTCCTAACCTGTTCTCTCCCCACTGAGGGCTGCCCACCTCCTTCCAATACTGTTCCTTCTAGTGCAGCACTCTGGGAGCTGACCTTGTCTGTGAAGACAGAGAGGAAAAAAAAGTACTGAATAATTGAGCTTTTTCCACATTATCTGTCACTAGGTTACATCCCATTCAGTAAGGGTCCCACACCTTTCCTGGCCAGCCTTTTATTGCTTTCTCCCTGTCACAGCTCTAGTGAGCTGCAACTCCAATTGTGCTTTGGGCCTCCTGATTACACCCCTTCAGGCTGAGCAATATATTTATATTCTTCCCTAGTCCTCTGTTGAAATTTACACTTCTTGTAAGCTTGCAACATTGTAACGCACAAAGGCTAGGATTTCTTTGCCACCACTTGAAATATCTCATTTTAATTGTTACACAAACCTGGTTTCTTCAAAATTGGATTTTTCTGCTGTAAAATATAGATTTGTCTTAAATTTTTCTGTCAGGAAAATCAAAATGAAATATACATGTAAGATTAGCTGAACACAAACTGACACAGCTCAGTCTGTGAACCAAACTGAAATTTTAGGGTCATGTCAGACTAGCTTTAGTCTGTTTCAGTATAAGCTGCCATGGTGCCACTTGGTGATTGTAGTTGTGTGCTTTGTCTATGTATTCTACTGTATTTTATGTAAATTTTACACTGTGCTAGTCATCGTTATATCTGAGCACCTCATCTCTCCCCTCTTGATTATCAGCCATAGTGGATTATTGGAGTTCCACAAAACCTAGCCCAGGAACCTCACCCATAGGGAAAAATGGGAGCATGAGGCAACCAAAATACAACTCCCATAAAGCACCTCAGTGACTCAAGACACATAGATTAATGTCAAAGGGACACAAAATAGAACACTTTGATTCAGAAACACAGAAATGTTTCATTTTGATTGGAATATTTTGAGATTTTCAAACCAAACATTTTCAGAACTTGTGACTTTTTATCCCAACTCAGGCTGAGAACAGATATAGGAGTATTGGAGTGTCTTGCATGATGGAAATTTTGTTTTTGAGGTTACAGTTGTACACAAATTGTACACTAAAACTCTACCTTCTTTAAGAAATTATCTTGTTGCATATGGAAATTTACCTTATCTGATAGAATCAAAAAGTCCTTTTCTAGATTCCAAGTGAACCTGCTAACTGTTTAAAGATTAAAAAAGTCATTGAATTCACTGTATTTCTTTTTCAGTTAGTAACCTGAGCAAAACACTTTTCTTTGGAACCCAATACTTTGGTCCATTAATTCAGGATGTAGATGAACACACGTATGTATATGGAGCATAAGCTGCAACATGGCTTTTGCATGGGCTATACTAGACCACCTGAATTTCTAGTAATTATTCAGATGGCCCCAAATTAAACCTATGTTCCTGCCACCTTACTGCTTTGGTACTCGGCTTAGGTAGATTAAAGTTAGCTTGCTCATATAAACTGCAATCACAGTGATTATATGTACATACACACTCAGATGCTAGTAAAGTAAGGTCTTACCCATTATGGACCAGCCATTACAGAGACACAATACACACCTTTTTAGTATAATACTCAAATTTGCTGGATTCCCTGAATGGATGGGGAACAAAGCTGAGACAGGATCCTGAAGAGGGAAATGTATTTATTTCCTTGTGACATCCTCCTGTGGTTTTTGCTACATGATAGAGTGATTCAGCCCAAGTTCCTAAATTATATGCTCCAGTCATATCAAGGAAGGGCCTAAAACTCTATGACTAATAGAAGGTGCAATCATGGGCATACAATTCAGACCAAATACCATGTAATGTGTCAAGAAATCCACACTGGTTTAAACTAATCTGTGAATACTGGAACAAATCAAAGGGTCACAAAGGTTTTATAAGCTCTTGAAGTAGCCTATTGTTTAATTCAAAAAGATGAAGGGTTTCTTTAAAATGAAGCAAAGCTTATAAAATATCCAGATTGCATTGAATAGAAAAAATATTTAAAAATTCAATGTTAGTGAAAATTCACTTGAAACTATGAACAACCCATTCCTAATGCCTCCACTTCCACCCTGAATACAGTAAATAAACACAGGCAGGAGAAATGTTAAAACAAATAAATAAATAACCTCAGATCTGAAACCGTGTATTCTGTCAAGTTTTCTCAATGATTTAACATCTCTTACCATAGCTGTCCCTGTAAATGACAATAACTTTCTAAACCTCCACAGAACTGGTAAATACAGGCAGATGCACTTAACTGCTGGTGAGCAACAAAAGTCAGGCTGCAGGAAACTGCGGCACTAATGTAGCTCTTGATTAATCTCTAATTACACTTTTGTCATCTTAGCAGGGAGACAAAACTATAGCAGTTCCCAAATAGGCAAGCAGCATTTTGGCACCTAGCAACCAGCAGTTCTTTCATATTAGCTGCAGTGGACTCTATGCTGTTACATGGAAGGTGGTTATGGATCACTGCTCTATTATTTATAGAGCAGCATTTACAGAGGTCTTCACAACAGTATAAATTAGCAGCTTAATAGGCCATGGATAACTAAAAACATGGCATGAGATGAAGCATCAAGTATGAAATTAAAATATGACTTGGAGATAATGTTTCACCATACATAGAAAGGAATGTGGATTTATTTCCCCATTAACAGATTGTAGTGCATATACTATCAACAAATACATATATACAAATGTGATACATATATATATGTGTGTATATGCATATAAATGCAAATATTGAAAGTATATATCAGTGTGTATACTCATGTACATTTTATGGATCTTTCCTTATATTTTTCATATATCCTTTTGAGAGGTGGTTATTAG
This sequence comes from Carettochelys insculpta, assembly GCF_033958435.1. Classification (NCBI taxonomy): domain Eukaryota; kingdom Metazoa; phylum Chordata; order Testudines; family Carettochelyidae; genus Carettochelys; species Carettochelys insculpta. The sequence continues at coordinate 98,464,728 of NC_134141.1, forward strand.
AATTTTTTATACTTTTATATGCTAGCTTCCTGATGGGCTAATCTAGTCAAGTAGGTGGGCTCCATTAATTGGCAACAAGATGGCAATGACACTCTTAAGTATCTTCTCCAAAGTACCTTATTATGCTGCAAATCAGAGAAATGCTAAGTTTCTTCTGCCTCCAGTTCTTGTGTAACTCTGGGAGTGAGAGGAGCCACTCCAAAGAGAGATCTCACACCTCTGGCTTGCGTTCACAGGGAGTGACATTCAAAAGTCACTAATACAGCAAAATGATTCCTGCCTAACTACAACAGGTTTTTGTTAATTAAAAAGGGGTATAAATTAATATTTAGACATCAATGATTCTGGATTAAAAAACGTTAGGTCCACTAAGAATGGAAATGTATGGACAGTGAAGTACAAAAAGAAAATGCTTTCCTTTTTACTATTCCCTTAATTACTACTGCTTACTCATAAAAAGCAAATCTATTATTACTTATATTATTGTGGCACCCAGAGACCCAACTGCAATTTCCTCCCCATATTATACTGCAGTGTTCATAATATAGTAAGAGGGGAGTCCTTGCCCTGAGAATTCAGTCCCACATAACATTTGGATTAGAAAATTACACTAGCATAAAATTAACATGGCATACATTGAATGGATTAAAAATTGGCTAACAAATAGGTCTCAAAATGTAATTGTAAGTGAGGAATCATCATTGAGTGGTGTGTTCCCCCTGGGATGCCTTTGGGACTGGATCTTGAAATTGAGGGAGTGAGAAATAATGAAAAGCAATGAAATAATGATCAGTGACTCCGCATGATGTAGATTGCTTAGTAAACTGTGCACAAGCAAAAAAATGTGAGTTTTAATGTGGCTCAATTTCAATGTATACATCTAGGAACAAAGAATGCAGGCCATCATTACAGAATGCAGCGATCTATCCTGGGAAGCAATAGGTCTGAAGAAGATTTGGGGGTCAAGATAGAACTGAACATGAGCTCCAAGTGCAGCGTGGCAGCCAAATAGGATAATGCAATTTGGAATGTGCAAATGGGAGAAAACCTGAGTTGGAACAGAAATGTTATTTGATCTCTATATTAAACACAGGTGCAACTGCTGCTGGGATAATGTGTCCATTTCTAGTACCCATGACCGAGGGAATATGTTCCTAAATTGCAGAGGCTTGAAGAAGATCAATGAGAATGATTAATTTTTCTAACTTGACTTACTGTAATCAACTCAATGAGCTCAATCTATTTAGCTTAACAAAAAGAAGGTTAAGGGGTGACTTGATTTACAAATATAAGTGTATGGTGAATAAATATTTAATAATGGACTCTTTAATCTGTCAGAGAAAGGTCTGCTAAATAACTCAGGAAGTTAACCAAATTCAGAATGGATATAAGGGGTCATTTTTTTAAAGTGTGATGGTAACTAACCAATGAAAAAGTTACCACTTTAAAAATCAAGATTGTTTTTTTTTTCTAAAAAATCTATCCTAGGAATTATTTTGGGGAAATATAAATTCTATGTAACTCTGCCATGATGCCTCTAGGGGTTCCATGCCCATCCCAATCCTGGATAAAGGAGGAGGGTTAACCAGATCAATGATGATGCGCTGACCGTGAAATGACAATATGAATGAAATCAATGTTTGAATGCAATGGATAAGATCTGGAAAAGCAAAGTGATTAGCTTAGGAATGAAAGCTGAGAGTCTTGAAAACATGTATTCAGCAGCATGTTTTATGGATGTGAGACATGGGTGATAACGAAAGATTTGAAGAGAAGAATATTGGCATTCAAGAGAAGTTGCTATAGAAAGATCCTGTGAATAGGATGGATGCAGAAGGTCACCAACAAGGAAGATACAGCCAAAAGAGAACCTACTGCAGAAGGTTATACAATGCAAGTTATAGCTATTTGAACATATTTGCAGAATGAATGATGAACGAAAAAATCAAGATCCTGGTATTTGGCATAAGGGACCATTTGAATAGGAAAGGCAGACCGCACAGAGAATGGGGTAGCTGATATAGTAGACTGGTGCAGAGCTAGTCTACAGAAGCTAAACCACTCCACAATGGATGGAGAAAGATGGAAGAAAATAGTGAGAGAAGCATCAGACACCAATGGACACTGAGCCAATGGCTGTTGATGATGAAAGCTTATGTTGTGCAAGACATCAACCTGAATGGTCACAGTGGTCCCTTTCAACACTGGAAAGTATGACAATATGAAGAGTTTACAATCTACATAGACATGGGAGAGAAAACATGAGAAGGGAAAAGAGGCTTCCCTAAGACGAAGATGTGTGTGTGTAGAATCCAGGGATGAAATTCTAATGCTACTGAAGTCAATGTCAAGATCTTCTAAATACGAGTCATGTGCCCCCTCCACTGGGCCAAGTTGCTACCTTTCAGCTACATCCCCTGTTATTAGAAATGCCAAATACCTCTTTAAAAAGGATGAAAAATCAATGTTAATTAAATAGTTCTCCCTGCCCTCTTTCTTTAAATGGGCCATAATATTTTTTTCTTTTCATTTCTGGATTAGAAAGTGAATTTTTGATTGTTTTCTGGGATGGGCATATGTGCAATCCAATCTTTCTACAAATATCTGTTCTAACATGATATTGTGTGTCTATAAAATTACCAGGACTCAACCCTTGCATTCATACTGAACACTGAAATAAACAAAGTTGCCTGAATTCATATTGCTTAAACTTTCAAAATTGTGTGTAGTACTTTCTAACAGCATTATGCCTACTTGTCTTTCAATTATACATTACTATACCATTGCATGTTACTGATTTTACATGTTCTTATTTATGGAGACAACATTCCATAAAGGACAAAGCACAGAGCAGGGAACCCTAGGAGCCTATTTTGTCCTTCACAGGATTCAACATGAGTTATTCTTATGAAGAGGGAGACTACCTTATCCCATAATACACTCTGCCATCTACTCCTAGTGGACCTACTACTTTATATTTATATATGATTCATAATCCATGTTTGTACAACACCTTTTGGGGTTAGAACAGTGCTCTCTTTTACACGTGGCTAAAATGAGATATGAAGGCTATACAATTTGACTCAGGGCAAGTCACTCTGAACTTTGCTGTCTTTCGGGGCAACAACTGCTTGCCACAGAAAAGTGTGGTGAGACACACTGATAATGTAAGTAGAGTGAAATTCACAGGGGCTATATCTCCCTAGAGCAATATTCTGAGAGTTTAAGGATATGGTTACACTACAGCATTCTGTCAGCAGAAGTCACTGTCGGAAGAGATGTCCTGACAAAACTTCTGTTGCCAGAGTGTGGCCAGACACAAAAGCCAATCAGGAGAGCACTCCTCTCTGCCGACAGAGCAGCTGGACTGCCCAGCTGCTCTCTCGACAAAACAGGCACCCAGCTGCATAGCAGACAAGGTTGCCCATTGTTCTGAATACACTGTCTGTTGACAGAAGGCTCCCTCGAGCATCCACATAGCTTTTTTCGTGGACATAACCTGTCAACAGCAGCATTATGCCTCATGGCTGAGAGGCAGAATGCTGCCAGCAAAAGTGCTGAGTTTTGTTGATAACCTGTTGACAAAACACGTTTTGTGTGTGGACATTCCACCAGTTTTCTCGACAAAACTGGACTTGTCTCAAAAAAAACTCGCTAGTGTAACCATAGCCCAAGTGTTTTTTCTAATGGTGGGTAGCCTTGTGCTAGGCCTTTACACAGATGTGAATTTGAGAGACGTATGAGCTATTTAGAGCTATTTAGTTGCAAAACAGGAATTGAACTAGGAGTTTCTGACTCCAAACACTGCTCAGTCCAATAGATACACTGATGTCAAAAGGATATGTTCATTGCCTATCTAGAGGGACTGACAACCAATGAAGTCGCCGGGGAAAACTGGGATGGGGCCTGGCCCTGTGCCCTGAAAGGGGTGGGGCCTAGAGCAGACAGCACTTTGTGCCACTCAGACCAAGGCAGTGTCCCCTTCTCTCCCTAGCTGTGCAGAGCAGTGGAGCAGCACTGCTCTGGCACAGTCCAGAGCTCTAGCAGCTGCCACTGTCAAAGTAGCAGCAGTGGTAGCCAGTGTCCCAGACCCCTTTGAAAGGCCAGTCCCCTGTGTAACCTCTCTCTTTGCCCCAGCCCCACGCTCGCTGCCCTCCCAGCGGCGGGCATGCCTCATCAGAGACTTCTGCACACGTCTGATTTCCACTTCTTCTTCTTTTCTCTTTTTTTTTAAAAAGTGTCCTTTGATTTCTTAGATACCAAGACAGTGGGATATTTGCTTATTAAACTGCTGGCAACAAAGATATAAACAAGGCGCCAAGGCTGAAGAAAATATTTTTAAGAATAAGAGAACGTATTTCAACTCTACTTCAGAGACAACCATACACTGGCATACAAACAACCCTAATTCTGTCCTATAGTGCTAGTCTGAAAGAAAAATATATGAAAAAAATCTGCCTTTAAAAATCAGGTGGCTCATACTGGTGATCGTCAACATTAAAATGCCATACTCATAGCTTGGTTATTTCATAGAATTAATAGAAGGAAGATTTAAAGCTGGTTTCATGCCTTTACTGTGCATTGGCACGTGGATTTATTTAAATATCATTAACTCTGCATCATCTATATTAGCAATGTTTAGTTTTGGAATGTTTTTGAATCTGAAGTTATTGATGCATATTTTCTTCCTTATCTAGTACCTAATGCCTGGACATATAAACAGCTTACACATTCTGGAATGTCTCCCAAAGACCCTGTTCCATTAGTTGAATGCAGAAGCAGGTAAAATATTTACTTAAAGGTAAAAGATAGTAAACAGAAATGTTTGCTATAATATTAAAAAAAAAAGCCCAAATAAAATGACAAGATATATAGTCCATTACTTCTGATGACAGGATTTCCAGAAATTTGTTTAAAGATGACACCTTGGTTTTAATGTTTTTCAATGAAGGGTGAGTAATTAAGAATAAATAAATCCATACTCGTATCAATCGAGAAAAGAAAGCCCTTTTACTGGCTTGTGGATTTATTAGACATGGATAGTTAAGGATTAAAAAGAACTTCTGACTCCAAGGTTCAGGGTCATTAGATGGGTCACTAGGGCCCTGAACAGTAAATCTGTACAAGACAGCCCCAATGGATGACTTCAATCAGGCAATTTGTTTTCCCATCATTACAAATTTCAATTTATAAAAATGTATAGATACAAATATAAAAAACAGTGAAATAAAAATTTCATTAGACTATGTACTCTGTTTATGGTTAAAAATGTAAGGGGAAACAGTCTTTATACCCAGTATTAACTCTAGATATCTATTTCAGTCACATTATTTCATGTAAAAATGTTTCTTGCTTTGTTCCATTTATGAAGTTTTCATGAATGATTCTACACGTCAACCAAGAGGACCCCTGTAACTGGACACTACTCCATTTTAAAAAAAGGTGTGTGAAAATGGAAGCTGTGACTGTTTCTCTTAGAAATTTAAATAAATATGGCTTATAAGATGGGTCACCTATGGTACAATTTGAATTGTAAAGGGATAATAAGCATGCATCTGATTGTAATACTGAATAATGATTACATTTTTTAGGAATGAAAGCATTCGGTGTTTGTCAGAAATGACATAGCTGCTATGAGATTTTTTTAGATTTGTTTTGTTGTGTGTTTTTCATATTTGTAATGGACTTCTGGAAGAAATCAGGCTTTAAAACATATTGCTAAAATGTTTAACAAATCCTGAAACAAGTTTTGAGAAATATATTTACTTTTGGGGTAAAGCATAATGGAATTTAGGTATGCAGTGAGGCTGGGTCTACATGGAGCTCTGCTCAGCATTGTTGCCGACAAAGCTATGCAAAATGAGCTTCTTGGGATTGCAAATAGCCATTTATCTGCATTCTCCCGAAGCTTATTACCGCAGCCCCACGAGAGCTCAGAGCCAGCAGAAGAGGGTGTTGGCACTGCAGAGACTGTGTGAATGTGCCTCTGCTGGCTAACCTCACCTCTGTCGCCAGTGCCTTATGCCTTAAATGTGTCAGTGAGGGAATCCCTCCACACCCAGCTCACTCACATACACACCACAAACTGTTAACTTTCTGACTTTCTTCCCCCATGGATATATAGGGGGGGGGGGGGAAAGTTCCAAGGGAATGAAAGATAGACAGGTTTTTCCACATTTTTTAAAAGATATTTTCACTTTCTATGACACATTTACACATTTGCAAATGAAAATGTGGTTTAGAGGGTATTTTTAAAAAAGGAATACTTAGACAATTGACCTATGAATGTTGACTCCTGTGCCCATGCAGAGAATTTTTTTCTCAGACTGTTTGTCTCCCCAGATCACACCAAAGGATTTTTCCTTGTAACCTGTTTCAGCGTAACACTTAGGAATCATATACTTTATCTAAAAGTCAATGGCTATGTCTACAGAAGAAGCCTCTGTTGACAGAAGTTACTGTCAGAAGGGATTTCCCAGCAAAACTTCTATCGACATATTGCATCTACACATTAAAGCAGATCGAAAGAGCAATCCACTCTGTCGACAGAAAGCAACCAGACTACCTGGCCCTCGTTTGACAGAAAGGCTGACTGGAAGCTCTACAAACAGGGCTGCACAGTGAACTGGAAGCCCTGTCTGTCAACAGAAGGGCCCCAGAGCATCTACATGACTGTTTTGTTGACAAAACACTGCTGAGAGAGGAGTTATACCCGAATGGAGAGAGGTATAATGCTGCTGATGGATGTGCCGGGTTCTGTTGATTAACTATCAGCAAAGTGCATTTGTCTGTAGACACTCCACGCTTTATCCTGAAAAAGCCCAGTTTTTCCAGAAAAAGCCTGTTGTGTAGAGTTAGCCAATTTGTTTTAAGCACACCCTTAAAGTTAAGCAAGTGTTTGAAGGCTTTGTTGAAGAAGGGGGTTAGATAGCACTTCTTAAAGCAAATTTGTCTTTAAAATGAATAAAAGATGAAGGAAAAGATCTAGGAGAAGCTTGATCAGCTTTTAATAAAAGGCACTCAACCTCTGTTTTTAAAGAGTTACTCAGAGGGTAAGGCCTCTGTAGCCCACTTCAGTATTTGGACTTTGGCTAAGCAAGGGTACAGATATCAAATAAAAACAATTCAATCAGTCAAATAATCTCTGACTTGTAAATTTTTGTCAGTGTTCATAAAGTGTGTCCTGCTTGCTTTGCTATCAGATATATACTCAATCGCAGTTTACATGGTCTAGGCTCAGCACTGACTCTGAGATGTTTGCTTAAATAGGTAACCTGAAAATTGTCTCAGATGTTGCAGTCATTGAAGATGTTACAACTCCGAATTGTTCTTGTTAAGCTAATATCTATGTTTTATTTTATTTGCTTCTATTAATATCTTTAACTATAAGTTGTCCACTTTTATATTTACTTGGTACATATGAGGTAATATATTGACAGGAGAAATGCAGGTACATCTTAAATGAAATACACAACAGGCCCGTCTAGCGTGATTTAATGTATATGTTCTCACAACCCAATTCACGCAGGTTTTAGAGAAAGGACAGATTTCAACAGCACAAAAGATACCCTATTCCCATTGAAAGTCAAAGGTGTTTAGAGTACGAAATTTCATTTTTTACTTTTGAAAACCTCCCCCAAAATTATTTAGTACCGATGTTTCTTGAATTAAAATATTTTGGGAAAATTCTGTGTTCACTGACTTGTCAAATTTCCACCTGTATTGTGTGAGGCCAATACAATGGACTGAATCTGTTATATAAAACATGATTATTTTTGTTTGTTATGAACTAAGGACTGGAGTTCCAAATTGGGCTGCTAAATTTATTATGCTCCTTTATAAATCCAATGTTATTTATGTTCAGAACCAAAAACCATATCAAGCACCTAACACAATGGAAAATAAGCTCTAAGAAGCTTAATGTCTAAGATTTCAACTTGGAAAAGACTGAGTATATGCTAATATTTTATACACCATATTTAGTTTCTTTGACATCAATGGAACTACATGTTATGCATAAAATTAAGCCTTTGCTTCAATCTCTGCCAGACTGTGGTCCAATCGGCAACATGCAGAAAGAATACACATCACCTCATGACACTATTTTATTTTCTTAGGTTTGGTTTCTTGTTCTTGCTTCAATGCTTTGCATACAATATGCATAAATGTATTTTAAAGTATTTATTTTACATCTGCCTGTCTCCCACATTGCCTTTGGGCTTTGTAACTGCTGCAAATGGACCTCGCAACAGCAGCTGTAAAAGAAAGAGCTGCTTGTTTGGGAGGAAAAAGAAAGAAATGGCACCAAATCTATTTTTGTGACTTTCATGCAAAAGCAAAATTGCTTTTCACTCTGTGCCAGAGCTTCTGAATACTCCTCATCCAGGCTGAACTAGACCCACCAGAATGTACAGTAGGCATCTCTAACCATTATAGGCCAGATGCTCAACCTAAATGGTGTAAATCAGCCTCTCTATATTTTAAGTCATCGGAGCAATGCTAATTTACAGCAGCTCAGGAGCTGATTCTATGAACTGCTTTATTGCTATTGATTTCAACCCATTGCAGATACACTAGCATAAAACTGAAGCAACATGAATCAGGTCCCGGAAGAAAGAAGACTACTTCCTGCCAGTGGCAATAATGACTGCCTTGAGTAGGGCTTCATTACAACATCTGATCAGAATGATGATTTATGGGTATCAGCAAACAAAGCCCTAATATAAAAAGAGTTATACAATGGGAAACAAAGGAACTGGTCTTCATATATGGTCAAAACAACTCCACTGTTCTATTTGTTTGCAAGGGCTGAATGGTGTCAATAGGATTTAATGAAAGAAGATTCTACCTAGAAATTTAGATTTAAAGGCAGCTGAGAAGAAAACTCGTGAATCTCCTTGTGGTCTAGTGATATAAAAGGCTGGGGCAAGTAGGAGCCTAGGTTCTCTCGGTTCACTCAGAGACTCATCATAAAACACTGGGCGAGTCATTTGACCCCTCTTTATGTCACTGAACTTGGCTGCAGAAAAGGGTGAAAAATGCAGGTTCTTACTGAAAAACAGATTTATATGTACAGCACTTCCATGAGTATGTACATTACAAAGAGGTGGCAAATCCATAATGTTGCACATGTAATCACAAACAACGTCGCTCACATCTTGGACAGCCCATATCAATTTCATTCTTAATGATGCTTTCTTGTTCTGTTTTATTGCCCATCATTTGCCACCCATTCAGCCTCAGGTTCATGAGCATGTTACCAAAAGAGAAATGTGTTATTTTTGGAACTTAAAGATTGGCAGGAGATGTTGGGCAAGGCATAATTCTGCAACTCTTACAAATCACTTTGGTTTCACTGGTCAAAGGAGCCACACCCATTTATCCCAGGTGAAAATCTGGTTCAGAATCTCTAGCATTTTTTTTTGTCTGAAGCTCTCTTCATTCAGCAATCCAATCACAGCATGTTCTTGATCTTGGGCATCTTTCAAGGAAAGCACATGCTCCCATTTTGTACTTAAATTCTCTACAGGATAATAAACCCTGGGAGAAAAATGTTAACTAAAATCTATAAAATTTTATTTTTTGTTATTTTCAATGCCTGATCATTTGGCAACATCTGATACTTATTTCCTTGCAGCTTATTACTGTTTTCCTAATCAAGATGATCACCAAATCTCTGACTGTGAACAATAAAAATGTACAGCACTTTTCTCTGTATCAGACAGCAGATCTATAGATTGCTTAGACAGGCTGACAGAATACAGGGTGAATGACACATGAAACATGCAAAATGTTGAATTGATTATGAAATGAAATAAAAAAATACATATCCCATAAGAATTCAGATTTTTTTTAAAGTTCAGATGTCAGCCAATTAAACTTCCTGTTTAGCTGCTCAGACAAAGAGCCGCAGAAAGTTTATGCCATTTCAGCAGAGGAAGGGTTTCTCCCCTTCCCATCCTCTGTGGCAGCTTGTAGATGCAAAAGGTCTTAGTATACAGAACAGTGCAGGTACAGCAGCAGCTAAAGGGTCTCAATCAGATAAACTGACATCTGTGACAGATAGCTCTCTTACACTGGAGTCACTAAACCTTGTTCGCCTTTCTCACGGGAATGAGCTGCAACTATTACAGTATCTTTAATGCAGCAAGTAGCATGCAGTTTGAGATTCATTGACAGTCTGAAACAAGATCACATTTACAGTGAAAAGTCCCAGTCTTAAATAGCATGCAGAGTGAGGTCAGTTTTCCTTATCACTGCGCTTCTATAGCCTTAATCAGGTGTTTTAGTTATTAGAGTCTCAAACGTTCTCAATGAAGGCCATTCATTATTTCCCCTATTTTACTACTTTTTAGGTTACACAAACATGTTCACAGTGTGTCATCAAACACCAGATAAAAAATTAAATGTGCTTTTCTGAGTAAAAATAGATGATAGTCTGGTGTTAATATGTCTGGCTACCAAATGTATTGAAACAAAATCCTGAGATTTAAAGCTTTGCATATATTAAAATGTATCTGCACTGCAATTAGAATAGGTCAAACATGCTTTCCTAATTTATAATGCTCTCAATTTGAGACGTTGTTATTAGAGATGTCATTTGAGTCTTATATCTGAAAGCTGCAAGGCAGGATGAAAATTTGATTTTGGAAGATTAACACTAAATTGTCTGGCTTATAAGCAAGTAACCAAGATATGTGAAAAATCATCCAGAAAACAAGTGAACACATGCTTTAAAGATACAAGTTTTAAACTGAATACATAAGAAAGGGAGAATCTGTTGTAAGAAAAACTACAAGGAAGGGAAATTATTCAGCAAGGCAAAGAAGGTACACAATACCCACTACTTGGTAATAATAAGAAGCAAATAAACAGGCTGCAAAGTCAAAAAGGACTGCAATTATTTGTTTTGAGTGATTCTTCAGAGATCTAAAAAAATGTTACTAGGAAGCGTTACAACCATCTATGAGGTATCTTTAAATAGCTGTTCATCTACCAGGTGACAGTAAAGTGAAATAATACTGAAATAATATTAAAATAAGCCACCTAATGCCCCATTTGTTACCTATAGTGGTACAATGAATAGGGAAAAATTATGTTTAATGTTAACTGTTTCTTCTATTTTTTTTTTCCATTTCACCTAGCATTCTGGTCTCCCATTGTACACTTGAATATGCTATGTTCCTATCTCCATCTACACCTTCTCATGTAGGTCCTGATCCCTCTCCCATTTAGGTCTTTCCATTGCCTTGAACAAGAGATAGCTCCAATTCATAATCATGAACAATGGGGTTTTTGCTAGGGAAACTCAGAAAGAGGAAACCAGATCATTTTAATTGCATATATATTTAAAACTAATTACCCAGTATGGAAGCACTAAATAAACTATCCCAATACACTCTATACATCATTTTTATTGCTGTATCACACTCAGTATCTTCTGATCGCATTATAATCTCTGCTGTTCACATAGGTCCTGCTTGAATTTACATGTGGATTTATAACACATCAATAGGCTTCACCTACCAGTTTTTGACTTGGTATATACTACATGATACAACTCATTTGAAATAAATCTGGTTTCACTTGCTCCTACTAAATCTGAATATGGCCCTAAGGCTATGTCTAAACTTACCCCCTTTTTTGAAGGGTACATGGTAATCAGGGTGATGGGAGATTACTAATGAAGTGCTGTGATGAATATGAAGCACTTCATTAGGCAAATTCTCCCCTGCAGCAACTTCAAAGTGTCAGACTTTGAAGTGCCAGCATGCTGTGTAGCCAGGGCCACTTGGAATTGCCCATGCTACTTTTAAGTGCCCATGGCTGCACACATGCCAGCACTTCAAAGTTTGACACTTCAGATTTGCCGCAGGGGAGAATTTGCCTAAGGAAGTGCTACATATGCATTGCAGCACTTCATTAGTAATCTCCCATTGCCCTGAAGAATGGCGCAAGTGTAGACATAGCCTAAGTGTCCCAAAATTACAAGCCATTCTGAATATTAAGAAAAGGTGTCACTTGCAGTCTGCTAGTACTAATTTCAGCCAAGCTCTGCCACGTCTGATGCCAGGATGAGATGCCACTCACAACAGACAGCCATAATATGATCAGTACTCTATTTCCTGTATGCTTTGATTAGCAGCACAACAAATAATGCCTGATGTGGATGTTTAAATTGTTAGGGTTCAGTTTCAGTGTCAGCATACTCTTGAAATGAGTGGATTCTCATCTTCCTATTAGTTCATTTTTGAAAGGTTTACTTCACAATCACAAGTGCTAGAGGCAAACCCAATTCAATTACTGAAAATATCACACAATATTTCACTGTTTTCATGATTTTCCCCTCCTTCCTGAAGTCAGGAGGATTACTCTGCTAAAGTTAAGCACAAGTCTTTGCAGGATCAGGATCTTAGATTGTCAATGTCCCAGTTAAGGAGCTAGTGGCCATGTCTACATGGAGCCCTTCTGCCACATTGCTGCTGGCAGTATGATGCAAAGGAGGGGTCTCAAAAATGCAAACGGCTGGTCATTTGCATATTCACACAGCTAATATGCATAATCGCACAAGATCACCCTGAAAACAAGCCAAGTAGACGTGGTTCTGTCAGTGAAAAACCCCTTTGTCAGCAGCTTCTTATCCCTGATTTTTTCCAGGGATAAGAGGCTGCTGCTAAAGGCAGTTTTCACTGAAAAAGCCATGTCTATATAACACCAACAGACCCAGGTTACCAACACTAGGGATTGAACCTACAATTACAGGAACTAAAGCCCTGTGCTCTACCACATGAGCTAAAGGCCAGCTGGCTCTCAGCCAAGGCTGTAGAGCAGAGAGACTTCACTCACCCTAATATGAGGTCTCCGTGCCTCTGGGTACTACATCTACATGACTTGTTTTCTGCCATCAGCAGCCTCTTCCAGCAGGGTTATCTCAAGGGACTATGCAAATTAGCCATGCAAATATGTAAATGAGCATCCATTTTCATTTTTGAGAGCCCTCATTTGCATCACACTGCTGACAGCAGCATGGCAGCAGGCCTCCATGTAGATGTGGCCTGTCACTTTAAGAAAAAAAAAAAAAGTTGGTTTGTAAGGATTCCTGATAACTCAGTGGCATTGCAAGAACCAACAGTCTTATTAATGATTACTGATGCCTGCTCATTTGTGGTAATCAGGATTGTATTAAGTATGCATTAAAAGTTACCATTTCCAAATCTTGTTTTAAAAATGTCAGGCCTCAGTGCAATATATGTTTTAATAAAAGCAGTGGCTTTCTCTCTATTCCTTGGGGCACTCACCAATGCAAAAGACAGTCTCAGTGCCTTCAGGAGCTGCCTCAACACATATTATTGATATTCCGGCCCGCAGCTCTCTTGGTGGGTATTGTGTATCAGCTGCCTCGAAGGTTGGCGCCAACCTTCTTCTTCTATGCACCACAAACCAGAATTAATTGCAAATCAATCGAACAAAGTACAACTGATCAGTAAACCAATTAGTAATTTTAGATGTTCATCCTGTCTTCATTTACTGAGGGGAAAGATGTGGGATGAAGGGGGAGCAAGTCCTACTTAGCAACATTTAGGATTTTTTTTTTTTGAGCTTTGGGAACAAGGATGTCCTTGTAAAAACATTTCAAGTACTTATGCATCCAAAGACATTTCAGGCAGCTTCCTTTATTTGCCTTCTTACTTCTTGTCAATTTTATTCCCTGTAGTAGGCTAGGTAAAAATCATGCTCTCACTGCTGGTCTGTTATTTAACTCACTACTGAGAAACAAGATGTTAGATCCACGGAGAGAAAACTTAGATATATTTGTATATGGGATGATGGAGTAAAGGCAGGGCTGTGGATTCTATCAGTCACACTTCAGAAGAGTTTGGGACTATGCTGACTTCTCTCCTCTGTGTTGGGGAAATCTTTATTAAATTTTCAAGGGTCAGAGGCCTGAGATTAGTGTGAAAGAACAAGGCTTACTTATGGATGTTCCTCAGTGACAGTCCCTTGTTTTCTAGATCCCATGGATCTTTCTTTGCTGGGTTTTAGATCTGTGCTGGGAAAGGGTGTTTCTCCTAGGACAGCCAAAGAGAGGAAAAAGTGTGCAGGACAAAAGTATGAATTTTGCTACCTCTCTGGCTATCCAGAGAGTAATACAACATGCAGTTGTGTCATTTTCTCTCTAGAGCTTTCTGACTGGGCCTCAAAACCGGAGGGAATCTCTGATAATTTGGGCCCATTGACTCTATATAGCTAGGAAAGGGCTAGTAGAGGTAAGAGTTGATACTAAGGCACCTCTGAACGGATGGCCCTGCACTGCATAGAGTGCTCCAGGATCCAGTGGGTTTTGAGGTTTTATATAGAGGGTGCTAACCCAGCCCCTCTTTAATAGGACAACGTAGGGAAGATCTCCAAGAAGAGAGTTTCATATTGAGAGCCCCTCCCATAGACTAACTGCAGGGGAGGATGATCTAGTGCATACATTATTTATAGTTGAAAGGTGTCCTTCTTCTTCACCAGAGCATAGGGTTTGTGGGGTAGATAAGCTGTAGCAGCAAGCTGAAAGTGCTCTGCAGCATTCTGCACATACAGCGGAAAAGTATACAGATAAGAGCTATGGGGAGGGGTGGAGGGAGAGGAAGGGGAACTAATATGCAGCATAACAATCCTTTCCTCTGCATAGCCCAATATATTTGGCCTCTATACAGCCCTATCTATTTACTGTATTATTATATATACATTGTATGTATGCTTATTATGTTTTGCCTATATTCCACATACTTTCCATGTTATAAAAAGGTTCTAATTACGTACTGTAATCTAGCTCATCTTGCTCACAGTGCCAGATTTATCATGTGAAGTCTGACATGGGCTTAATGAATGGTGGAAAGAAGATAATTTCATACCACTCTGGTTTTAATACTAAACTGCCTTTTTGTTTTGTGTTTGTACAGTGGCTAATGCAATAGTCCATAACCGGGACTCCTATGCCTTACCAGAATACCAATACTAATACATAAAGTAAATGATAGTAATCTCATTGGCTCCTCTATTAATTGAGTAAATTGATTGTACAAAAGAATATAAAATTTCTTACTCAAATATTATAGAAATCCTAGGAAAGATGGCTCTAATTTAAAATAAAACCAAAACTTTTTTTGTGGCAAAGTATTTATAAGGCTTCAAAATAATCACTCAAAAGAATGAAAGTACATTTAAAAAAATACATCTCCCCAGCCAGCATTTCCTTCAACAGTAAGACACATATTTCTTGGAGTGGAGAATTTTTGCTAGTAGCCTTGTGTTCTGAGTGAATTTATCATGGAACATTTGGACAAGAATAATTGACACTCAGCAAAAGAACAGTGTATAGAGCATATCCTGATCTGACCTTTCTTTTTGTTCTGAAGATTGTGCATTACACTGAATGCACATGCTTGTTCCTGGTAAACACCTAGTAAATTCTACTCCATGAAGCAGTATGTCTTGGGCAAAAGAAAAAAAAAGTAGTTATAAGCAAATTCAAATGTTTTGGATGATAAAAGTAAAAAACTGGCACTTTGCTTTTCAAACACTAGACTTCCTGGAATATCAAAAGAGCCTATGAAAAAAAGGCTAAACCATTTCCTAAAGGATTGCAGTTACTGTCATATTTTTGCATTACAGTGTCTCAAATTATTTCTTTTGCACCCTTAGGTACTTAAGAATTTGATGTCTAATACCAGTTAATTCTCAGTTTCCTGATTTCCTGAAGGGCTCTGCACATATATTTCCTGGATATCTTTTTATTATTACATTCAATTTCGTATTTGTTTATGTTTTACATAATATTAATACAATTCGGCCTGCAAGTAAACACTCAAAAAACTTAAATAAACCCTGAGCCATTCCTATTGCATAAATGTTATTTGAGGAGAAACTCTAGAGATATGCTGATAAATGATAATTGATAAATACTAGATTAAAACAAATAATTCAGAGAAAAAAATACTTCAGTGTCAAGGAATCTATTACTTATAATCGTGAAAGCTGAACTCCAAGGGCATCATGACTGATTGCAACAGCAGTTCTTTTCACCGGCCGATTGAAATTAACAGTTTCTTTCAGTTGTTCTAATTAAGACCAATGGGAGTTCTGGAATTCACCAAAAGTTGTCTCAGATTTCTCTCTAGTATAGGTGTTGGTGATATAGGCTTCTACCTTCCTCCACAAACAGTTTAGTCTGACTCTTAAACATATCCTTTTCAACACACATGCGTTATTGATATAATCTCTGAGTGCTTCTTAGCAGAGGGAAGACTATGTCAAATGAAGAGAAGGGACTAATTACCTATGAAAGATTAAAACCTAATGTAAGCTACTTTGATGGTATTAATACCTCAGTGTTGTCAGTGACAATTGGAAACCAAGAACCCCGACACTTCTCTCCTTGGTTTAAATAATGGTTGAAACTTCATTCAATAATAACTGGACTATGGAGGAAGTCCCTTTCCTTTGTTACATGGCAGCAAAACAGTCCATTGTCCACCCAAAACTGAGGAGGAGGAGGAGGATGGTAATGGTTATAAGTTTTTGACCTGTGCCTGGATACTTACTTAAGATGTCAGAGATGTGGGTTGAATTTTACTGGTTGATTGGAAGGGAGAAAACCTTTGTTCAAATCCTAGCTCTCAGGACAGCACTGTAATCCCTGAGCCTTGTAATATTCTTGTGTGTGGCACCCTTAGTTTCTCCTGCTGAATCTGCTCCAGTTTGGATAAATAATTAGAGCATGTCTAGAGCAGGAAGAGTGGACTCTGGGGTCTCCCACTTCCCTGGTAGTTGCTCTAATCTAGGGTGACCATATCTCCCCTGGCCAAATATTGGAAATAGGGACTGACCCCTGTCCCTGCCAAAATGGGACAGATGGTCACCCTATCTGGGCGCCAGGAACAGGGCTGCCACCTCACCAGTGAAGCTCCTGGCTTTCCCAAGCTGTGGGTGGCAGCCCACACTGATGCACAGACCCAGCTCTTGACTGCCCCAGTTGGGGGAAGCCGGGCGGCTCCAGCTCCAACCCCACTGCAGCCTTGGTTTCCCCCTCTCTGGTTCAAGACCCCTGGCTCTGGCTCCAGCCCCTTTCCCCCCCACCCCCGCTGTGGCTGCAGTGGCCCTGCTCAACCCTGCCTCCTCCCCACAGCTCCAGCTCCAATCCCGGCTCATGCTCCAACCCCCTCAGCCAGGGCCCTGGATCCAACCCCACTGAAGCCCCAGTTCACTGTCCTCATGGCTCCAGCCCCAACTCCTGCAGCCTCGCTAAACCTCCTGGGCTCTTGCTTCACCCCATGTGGCCCTGGCTCAGCTCCAGCCCCCACTGGGGGAAACAGCAGCAGCTGAGCTGCCACGCAGTCTGGATCCCAGCTCCCCCAAGTGGGGGAGGCCAGTGAACCACTGTGAATATGGGGCAATTAGTCTCTTTTGTGAAATAAATCGGGATGCCAGAATGGCACCCAAAATATGGGGCTGTCTGGCTGAAAAAGGGACAGATGGTCACCCAACTCTAATCACCAGACCACAGAGTCTCTCTCTCTCTCTTTCTCTCTCACCTAATGGCTTGGAGGTTTCATCTACACTTCACATCTGGAGTTGGAGCTAGGCATGCTTCCCAGGATGTGTAGCATTCACCATGCTAGCCCTGCTTGAGACAGGGGATTGAAAAGGAGGAATATACAAAGCTGCCCTAGCATGAGCAGAAGCAAGCAGCATCATGGGCTAGCTGCTGCAAGTATGAACGCATAGGTTCCCTTGAGGTTTACACCCAGGTGGGATGCCTCTGGTTTCACTTATAGCTGCCAGTGCCACCATACCTACACTACTATTTTTAGCACATTAATATGAACAGATCTAGCCTGATTACAAAGATGCGAGCTGGGAATCACACCATCAGCTCCAATGATAGATGTAGCCTAAGTATTTCTCCACAGCAGAAGAGCTTTAAACAGGAGAGACACATCAGAATATTACATAGCTCAATGATTGGAGCACTGTCCTGAGTAGTAATAGATCCTTGGTCAAAGCCTCTTTCCTAACTGAGCAGAGGTGGGAGTTGAATGTACACCTCCCCCATCCCAAATGAGTGCTCTAACCACCAGGCTAAAAGTTGTTAGGCAGCAGCAGCTCCTCCTCTGACCACATTTTGATTGGGACTTGATCCATTAGGAGGCCTCTGAGCACACCAACTGGATCAGGTAGGCCCTGTACATGAGTTAAAAAGAATGTTGATCTTTCCCTAGTTTGTGAATCTGTCTGGGGCTTTGACAGAGACAGGTGCACCTGGCCAGAAGCAACAACAACACAGGTGCCTAGGGAAATTTTAGCCTCAAAACTTGGGGGTCAAGTGAGTTTAGGCACCTATATGGTTCAGCAGAAGTTTTTGTGAATTGCAGGGGAGCCTAAAACTGGGACTAAGACTACCTGGGGTTTTAGGTCCATAAGTACCTTTTAGAATACGGACCCCTGTTTTTAACCACTTACAGGATTCTGGATCTCGTATTCACAAGACAAATACAAGTTTCAAAGCAAAGAGATTAAAAAGGCATGAAATCACACAGGATCTTTCTTTCTCAGCCAGTCTATGAATATTTAGTAAGACCTATACCTCTTCCTCATTCCAAGCCCCCATCCAAAGTTCTTGACTATTGCTCTGGTTTGGGCTAAGTCAGGGGTGAGCAAACTTTTTACATGGGGCCCCACATTTTCTTCCTGCAATTAGTAGGTCCCCAACCTGTGTAATGTAATCCAAACTGATGGAAATTTCAATTATGTTCATATGAAAAAAATCCTCTTTCAGCATCTGTAAGAAAATAAGCATGCAGAATGTAAAAAGTTTAGTAATCAGTATATAAATGTGAATACACATACATAAAAATGGTAACATATTTCAACATTTTTAATGAGATGGGTGAGTCTGACACCCACTAGCTGATCATGGTATGCACCTCCCACCAGGAGAGAAGCAATCCATTCACCTAACTTTACCAATTCAAACTCTTAACCGTGAGCAGCTCTCAGTAGAACCAGTCAAATGCTTAGCTGGGAGCATGTATAGCAAGACACAGTCCATAGCTAAGGCTTGACCCCAGCTGTATGATTAAGGAGACCAAGTTGCAACATTTGTAGTAGCTAATGCTGTTAGTGCCTATTTACTATATAAAGTAGTTCTTTCATATTCAGTTTAATCCTATCATGAGATAAGTTTCCATGTATTGCATCTTCTCTGTCAAAACTGATTGCAAGCATATTATGAAATTTTACAAGATATACGTTTAAATGTTATTACATATTTAAGAGGAGACTTCAGTACCAATGTTTTATTGGCAAAGAGTCAATAATTCTAAATATAAGCCTCAACAAAATAAAATAAATGGTTAATGGTTGCAGAATCCTTGTGCATTTTTCTAAAGTATCTTTTTTAATACTGTGTCATTTAAAAGATGGTGTATTCATTTGACTTTTGTGGAAAAATGAAAAATCCATGAAACAAAAGTTATGGTTTTATATTTTACAGAAGAAATGGAATGAATGAGAGAGGGATTTAATCTTCTGATGTGGATATATGATTTGTGGTGTGTTTTTTACATTTATAATGTGAAAATTGTGTAGGAGACAAAACACATCAGATATGTAATTCCATTGATTCAAAGTATTTGCATAGGGAAGAACCTAACAACCATTCACTTTTCTCAGACATATAGGTAGGTTGACACATGGATAGATTTTACCTTCTCATGATGGTGGTGGGGAAGGGCAACCAATTCTAGTTTTAAAATTAGGTTGTAGCATATATTATAATAAACATATTATGCAATGCCCATGTATATCTTATGTACTATTCTGAGTTAAAGTATGGATAGGCAAGATGTTTTTGCGATTCTGACACTGGTCTGAAACTCCGGAGATCTAGAGTCAATACTCTGCTCTGCAACATAGCCTGTGTGACTTGCAGCAAGCCATATACTTTCTTGTTACCTCAATTTGCAATTTTCTTCTTGGATAGTTAGTATATGTCTGTCTTGTTACTTAGTCCCACACTTTGCAATTTGCTGCACCCATGCACATCCCTGTTCAAGGCTGTGGGGCTCCACGCATCTGCACAGTGATGTGGGTTAGGAACCTACAGGTATCATTGGCTTTTAAGGGCCATGTCTCTCTCTTACTGTCATTTGTGCTATGCCTATTGCAGTTAGGCCATGATATCAAATCCATCTCTATAGACACTACTGTAATTGAAATAGTAACAATAATAAATGTAAATGAACCCTGAATTTGTGATAGGCTATAATAATTTATATAAATCAAAATGGGTAAGTGTCTAGTACAATTTGGGTTCTATAAAACAAGTAACTTATATTAATGCTAAATATTTAGCAAGAACCAATTTATTATCTCATAAAAATACCCACCCTCTGCCCCACAATTTTCTTTATATGTATGTAAAGGCAACTCTGAACTTGAAGCATTTAGAGGGGGTGTTTAACCCTGAATAGGATCCCCATAAAGGTCATTTACTCTTTCAATTCTCCCTGCCTCTTTAAGATTGGTGCCCCCTCCTTGTAATTAGACCATTTGACAAAGCAGGACTTTCCCTGGCTGGGCAATACCTAGTTTTAAACTTCTTGTTTAAGAGCCAGCAGGATTAACATGAAGTCACCTTCCTTGGGAAATGGAGCCATACAGATTCTTAGGAGACAAAATACTCCAAGGAGATCTCACTAGTTCTGAAAGTCTCCAGACTTACTGATCCTGTCACATTTAATTTAACTGATGACATGAACATTAAGCAGTGTTTCAAGGACTTTTTTTTATGGCACATAACTCCTTTTTCTATTGTATATTATAGCAGTTTCAATTGCCTTGTGAACTAAGTGAAATGTATCATTAAAGTCCTGGAAAGCACCTTCTGTTTAATTATTTAGACATGTATGTAAAAAGATTAATCTTCTTAAAGCAGAAGTTCTCTTGGAATTAAATGTTTATAATATACATCCATTCTCTCCAGTTACTGGGGTTTTTTTTGTTTTTTTATCTGTTTCACACTTGTATTTTTGTTTTTCTTAAATTCTGTTTTTTTCACAATTTATTCAAATTCGGCATTATTATTATTAAATTCATCATGGGGTTTAAAAGTCCTTGTAATGAAATACATATTTGAAGGCACATATAAATGTAAACTCTCACAGGAAAGTTAGCCTGTTCTCAAAATATTTCTTTGGCTTTTTAAGCTATCCAAAGGAAAATGAACTCTCCAGTCACATACTTTGACATTGATAGGGTAAAAACTTGTTACACCCAGCCAGTGGAATCAATCATTAGCATTTGCTATAAATTATTTTTTTCTCTGCTACAGTTCAGAAAGGAGTTTTCTGAATGTCTTTCCTTGTGCAAGAGTAGGTGTCAATCACATCATTGGGATTTTTTGGACAAAACAGTTTTTCATTTAATTGGAAAATACTAATTTTTTAAACAAAAACTGTTATGTGGAATAAGATTAATTTCAGTGACTCTCCTGATTAAAAAAAAAATGAGGAAAAGCTAGAAGTTGTCGGAGTTCCATTCTGACATTTTCTAAACAAAAAGAGCTAGCAAGATTTTAGTTTTTATGTTATTTTAGTATATATCTTCTGATTTTGGGATGGGATTTAAAAACAAAAATCTTGAAAATTCTCATAGGAAAGGAAAACCATCTCTTTGTCAGCTCTAATTTGTACTCAGCTCTAATAATTAGGTCAAAATAATTTGAGAAGCAGAAATCTACCTTAAACGAAATGAGAAGATCTTACCTTTTAAGTGCTTCTTATACCAAAAAAAAGTCAATAATAGAACATTTCAAACACTGCACAGCTGGCAAATCCAAGATACAAATACTCTTTTTTTTTTTTTTTTAAGAAAATGGAAATAAGTGGATCTATGCAATTACCATTTTTAGTTTCATGTCCATTTAAAAGTATACTGACCATCATGATAATCAATAGTGATACAATAAAGTATGTAAGGTTGCACTTGCCACAATTTTTGGAGTATAAATTATTAAAGCTACAGCTATTCTGCTGTAAACTTTGAAATGTAAGTGAAACTGGCTAATGATGTATTTTTGCTTGTCTTTCAAAAATGTAGTGAGTTCATCAAAATTTCACAGAGTGGAACACAGAAAGGAGACTTTCCCTTTTTTTAATCCCACCCATATGACAAGATAACCTTGGCAACAGTGGATATAGTCAGTACAAAGTGGATGTTAATAAAAATAGCAGAAAACAAAGTAAATGGAGAAGTGCTGATGTTTGAACCTCATGTTTAGAAGTGGTCCAAAAGTAATTTTCTGTGGTACTGTTTTTATTCTCACTTTAGCCTATATACACAGTAGGGCCCAACTTCTCACATCAGAGCAACTCCTAACTCAGCCTATATAGCAGTCAAATGACTTGTTTCAATGGCTCTGTACTACCACAGTGTTAGCCGATGGCTGGGATGAGGTACCACGTGCGCCCTTATTTCATCCGAGTCTTCAACTGCTAGAACAAAGTCCCTTCGCAGCAGGCAGCCAGGGAGGCTGTCGGGTGCCCCAAAGGTTGCACTGAGAACCTCCTTCACCCGAGTCTTTGACTGCTAGGACAGAGAAGTCGCTTCGCAGTGGGCAGCCAGGGAGGCTGATGAGTGCCCCAAGAGTCTGCCCCATAGAGGCGGCATGACTCAGTAATCAGGTCTCAGTACACCTCACCAATGACCATGCTAAAGCAGCCGAAAACCGACTGGGTTCTTTTTATTTGTGTTTGGTTTGCGCAGTAACAGGAAGAGTCAGGTTAACACTTAAACAGTTACTATTTATTTGATAAGAACTTAACTTTATGGTTACAAGGCTTATATGTTATGTTCTTAGATTACAAATAGCTAGCATATAACAGAAAAATACTTTTAATTCATAGATCTATTATTCAATGCGTGCAAAAGCAAAACAAAGACACATAGCAGGTCTTATTCTCTCCCCTGTGTTACCCAACGTGGCATGGCCAGCGTCTCTCACTCAATCCCTTGGGAAGAAGAAGTATGAGGAGGGTGTCCCCTGGGACCTTGGGAGGCAAATACCTTCCTGACTGGCAGGTAGAGGTAATTGGAGCTCAATTAGAGGGGGTTGCCGGGCCCTACTTTATACCCACTGGGTCACGTACACTCTTCCTTATCTTTAAAGATGCCAATTGTGTTAGATCGTCTTGTGACACTAGTTCTCACAGAGAGTTTCAAAGGCTTAATTCTCACCTGCAAGGTGGAGATAATTTAGACATTATTTTCTTATGGGTGGGAGATTCCTCTCCTGGGACTATGTGTAGGTGTATCAATTACCAGTACTAGCCAAGGGCAGCCTGAGGTCCTGGTTGTCTGCTAGCTTGTTTGTCTTTTGTTGTCTGGTTTTGGTCCGTTCAGGGTCATGATGAGGCAGTCTGTCTGTGCTCTGAGGCATCAAAGACTGTGCTTGAGATTAGCACATCTGTGCTCTCAGGCATTCCCAGACTGGGCTGTTTCTTTGGCCCTTTGTGCTTTAAAGCACCAAAAGAGGCAAGATGGAGTAGAGCGGGCAAGGTGGAGTATAAGAGGGGGAATTCTGTCTGGCTACACACAGGCATTGGATAAGTCACTGTAATTGCTTCTGATGCTTCATAAGAACATAAGAATGGCCATACTGGTTCAGACCAAAGGTCCATCCAGCCCAGTATCCCGTCTGCCGACAGTGGCCAACGCCAGGTGCCCCAGAGAAGGAGAACAGAAGACAATGATCAAGTGATTTATCTCCTGCCATCCATCTCCTGCCCTTGTACTGAAGGCTAGGGCACCATACTTTACCCCTGGCTAATAGCCATTTATGGACCTAACCTGCAAAAATTTATCAAGCTCTTTTTTAAACCCTAATAGAGTCCTGGCCTTCACAGCCTCCTCCGGCAAGCAGTTCCACAGGTTGACTGTGTGCTGTGTGAAGAAAAATTTCCTTTTATTAGTTTTGAACCTACTACCCATCAATTTCATTTGGTGTCCCCTAGTTCTTGTATTATGGGAAAAGGTAAATAATTTTTCTATATTCACTTTCTCCACACCATTCATGATTTTATATACCTCTATCATATCGCCCCTCAATCGCCTCTTTTCCAGACTGAAAAGTCCCAGTCTCTCTAGCCTCTCCCCATATGGGACCTGTTCCAAACCCCTAATCATCTTAGTCGCCCTTTTCTGAACCTTTTCTAATGCCAATATATCTTTTCTGAGGTGAGGAGACCACATCTGCACACAGTACTCAAGATGTGGGCGTACCATAGTTTTATATAGGGGAAGTATGATATCTTTTGTCTTATTATCTATCCCTTTTTTAATAATTCCTAACATCCTATTTGCTTTACTAACTGCCGCTGCACACTGTGTGGATGTCTTCAGAGAACTATCCACTAGAACTCCAAGATCCCTTTCCTGATCTGTCGTAGCTAAATTTGACCCCATCATGTTGTACGTGTAATTTGGGTTATTTTTTCCAATGTGCATTACCTTACACTTACCCACATTAAATTTCATTTGCCATTTTGTTGCCCAATCACTCAGTTTGCTGAGATCTTTTTGTAGTTCTTCACAATCCCTTTTGGTTTTGACTGTCCTGAACAACTTGGTGTCATCTGCAAACTTTGCCACCTCACTGCTTACCTCATTTTCTAGATCATTGATGAACAAGTTGAACAGGATCGGTCCCAGGACTGACCCCTGGGGAACACCACTAGTTACCCCCCTCCATTGTGAAAATTTACCATTTATTCCAACCCTTTGTTTTCTGTCTTTTAACCAATTCCCGATCCATGAAAGGATCTTTCCTCCTATCCCATGACCGCCTAATTTACATAAAAGCCTTTGGTGTAGGACCGTGTCAAAGGCTTTCTGGAAATCTAGGTATATTATGTCCACTGGGTGCCCCTTGTCCATATGTTTATTAACCCCTTCAAAGAATTCTAATAGATTAGTTAGACACGACTTCCCTCTGCAGAAACCATGTTGACTTTTGTCCAACAATTCATGCTCTTCCACGTGCCTTGCAATTTTATTCTTTACTATTGTTTCTACTAATTTGCCTGGTACTGATGTTAGACTTATCGGTCTATAATTGCCAGGGTCTCCTGTGGAGCCTTTTTTAAATATTAGCATTATATTGGCCGTCTTCCAGTCATTGGGTACCAAAGCGGATTTAAAGGATAGGTTACAAACCACTGTTAATAACTCCGCAATTTCACATTTGAGTTCTTTCAGAACCCTTGGGTGAATACCGTCTGGTCCTGGAGACTTGTTACTATTCAGCTGATCAATTAACTCCAAAACCTCCTCTAATGTCACTTCAGTCTGGGAGAGTTCCTCAGATTTGTCACCTAAAAAGGCTGGCTCAGATTTAGGAACCTCTGTAACATCCTCAGCCGTGAAGACTGAAGCAAAGAAATCATTTAATCACTCCGCAATGGCACTGTCTTCCTTGATCGCTCCCTTTATATCTTTATCGTCCAAGGGCCCCACTGCTTTTTTAGCGGGCTTCCTGCTTCTAATGTATTTAAAAGACATTTACTATCAATTTTTGAATTTTTGGCTAGCTGTTCCTCAAAATCTTTTTTGGCTTTTCTTACTACATTATGACACTTAATTTGGGAGTGTTTATGTTCCTTTCTATTTTCCTCACTAGGATTTGACTTCCACTTTTTAAAAGCTGCCCTTTTCTCTCTCACTGCCTTTTTAACATGGCTGTTAAGCCATGCTGGTTCTTTGTTAGGTCTCTTACTGTGTTTTTTTATTTGGGGTATACATTTAAGTTGGGCCTCTAGTATGGTGTCTTTAAACAGTTTCCATGCAGCTTCCAGGGATTTTAGTTTAATTACTCTACCTTTTAGTTTCTGTTTAACTAGCTTCCTCATTTTAGTGTAATTCCCCTTTTTGAAATTAAATGCCAGAGTGTTTGACCACTGCGGTGTTCTTCCCAACACAGGAATATTAAAAGTTATTATATTGTGGTCACTATTTCCAAGTGGTCCAGTAACAGTTACCTCTTGGACCAGATCCTGCGTTCCAGTCAGGACTAGATCGAGAATTGACTTTCCCCTTGTGGGTTCCTGTACTAGCTGCTCCAAGAAGCAGTCATTTAAGGCATCAAGAAATTTAATCTCTGAATCCCGTCCTGAGGTGACATGTACCCAATCAATATGGGGATAATTGAAATATCCTATTATTACTGTGTTTTTTATTGTGATAGCCTGTTTAATCTCCCTTAACATTTCAGAATCACTATCACTGTCCTGGTTAGGTGGTCGGTAACATATTCCTAATGCCATATTCATATTAGAGGAATGAATTGTTATCCATAATGATTCTATGGAACATTTTGATTCCATTAGGATTTTTGTTTCATTTGATTCTATATTATCCTTCACATATAGTACCACTCCACCACCCGCACGACCTGTTCAGTCTTTCCGATATAATTTATATCCCGGTATGATAGTGTCCCACTGATCGTCCTCATTCCACCATGTTTCTGTGATGCCTATTATGTCAACTTCCTCCTTTGATATGAGGTACTCCAGTTCACCCATCTTATTAGACAGACTCCTAGCATTTGTGTAAAAGCACTTTAAAAAACTACCACTATTTATATGTCCACCTTTCACAGACGCCTTGGATTTTTTTATATGCGATTGTTTCACTTCTGATCTTGCCCATATATTATTTCCCACGTTCCCTATCTGACTAACTTCTAGGGAATCCCTATCTATGGAGCCTCGTGTAAGAGAAGTCTCCGTCCAATCCATGTGCTCCCCCGCACCAATCGGCTTTCCCCCACCTCTTAGTTTAAAAACTGCTCTACGACCTTTTTAATGTTTAATGCCAGCAGTCTGGATCCACCTTGATTTAGGTGGAGCCCGTCATTCCTGTATAGGCTCCCCCTACCCCAAAAGTGTCCCCAGTTCCTAATAAATCTAAACCCTTCTTCCCTACACCATCGTCTCATCCACGCATTGAGACTCTGAAGTTCTGCCTGTCTATCTGGCCCTGCACGTGGAACTGGAAGCATTTCAGAGAATGCCACCATAGCTGTTCTGGATTTCAGTCTCTTTCCTAGTACCCTAAATTTGGCCTCCAGAACATCTCTTCTACCCTTCCCTATGTCATTGGTACCGACATGTACCACAACCACCGGCTCCTCCCCAGCACTGCCCATAAGTTTGTCTGGATGCCTCGAGAGATCCACAACCTTCGCACCAGGCAGGCAAGTCACCATACGGTTCTCCCGGTCATCACAAACCCAACTATCTATATTTCTAATGATCGAATCCCCCACTACTAAAACCTGCTTCTTCCTAACAGCTGATGCTCCCTCCCCCAGAGAAGTATCCTCGGCACGAGAGGATACCATAACACCCTCTGGAAGGAGGGTCCCAACTATGGGATGGTTACCCTCTGCTCCCATTGACTGCTCTCCTTCCCTGAGCCTTTCATCCTCTGTAACAGCATCAGGACTTTCAGATTGGAGGTGGGACAGCCCTACTATGTCCTAGAAAGTCTCATCAACAAACACCTCTGCCTTCC
Source organism: Carettochelys insculpta (assembly GCF_033958435.1). Classification (NCBI taxonomy): domain Eukaryota; kingdom Metazoa; phylum Chordata; order Testudines; family Carettochelyidae; genus Carettochelys; species Carettochelys insculpta. The sequence goes on from NC_134141.1 coordinate 98,492,349, forward strand.
TTAGCTCCTCCAGTTCAGCCACCCTGGCCTCCAAAGCATGCACTCGGTCTCTGAGGGCCAGGAGCTCCTCGCATCGAGCGCACACATACGCCACCTGCCCACAGGGTAGGTAGTCATACATATTGCACTCGACACAATAAACAGGATAGCCCCCACTCTGCTGCTGGGCTTCTGCCTCCATTTCCTACTCTAATTATATATGAGGGTTTAATTAAATGTTTCAGATAGAGGTTGTTATAAAGGATTTAAGTTTAAGGGCAATAGAAGTCACTGGCTCCCTCCAAGCTCCCCCTCTCAAACTCCCTCCTGTTAGCACTCACCCTGGTCGCAAGCGCCCGGTTGCAAAGCTCCCTGGTCGCTTACTAGCGGGGTTTAAGTGCTCGGCCTCCCTGATAGCTCCTGCCTCTGCCTACAGCTCAGCCAATCAGCACACGGTGTTTCAATTCAAACCTAATCAAGACTCACAGCTTATAACTGCCTGCCTGAGCACACGGCCTTTCAAACAAACACTCAGCTCAGCACTCCAAACTCCAAACAAACACAAGCCCAGAACCCCCAAACACAAGCAGCCACTTACCCAAAGGTGGTTTAGTTTGCTCCTTCCTTCTCCTCCTCCAGGAGAGCCTCTCGAAACTCCCTCCTGTTCGCAAGCACCCGGTCGCAAAAAATCTTCCTTTCACTCACACACCACTTCATTTTTCTTCCTAACCAACTCTCCCAATCTTCAAAAAAAAGGAAAAACTTTGTCTGACTCTGCTTTTTTTCTGTTAGTGTAAGAATATTGACATTATAGCTGTGTCTAGACTAGCCCCCAACTTCAAAGTGGGCATGGTACTTAGGGTGTCGGAAGATTACTAATGAAGTGCTTCGGTGCCTATGCAGCACTTCATTAGGCTAAATCTCATGCGCGGCAACTTCAAAGTGTGAAACTTCGAAGCATGAGACTTCGAAGTGCCAGCTTGCGTGTAGGCGTGAGTCAGCCGTGGGTACTTTGAAGTGTCCGCATGACTCCAAAGTCCCTTTACTCACACTTCCAAGTTGCCACAGAGGAGATTAGCCTAATGAAGTGCTGCATATGCAGCACAGCACTTCATTAGCAATTTCCCGACACCCTAATTATCAAGCCCCCTTCAAAGTTGGGGGCTAGTCTAGACACAACCTATGTAGTAAGTACTATGTCTGCCATCAGTTTCTGAAGCTGTATAACCTAAACCTCCCCCATTTCCATCCTGCTACCTGTAGACCTTTATTTGCTGATTACACTGATCTCAAAACTATTATGCAATGTGGCTGCGAAAGCTAATCTAGCCATAAGGAAGCAGTAATCTACAAAGAATGGCTCTGAGACCTGTGAGAGGGGTCAACCTCTCCTTCTGAAAGTAAAGCTGCATCTACATATGCACGCTACTTCGAAGTAACGGCGCCAACTTTGAAATAGCGCCCGTCATGGCTACACGTGTTGGGCGCTATTTTGAAGTTAACATCGACATTAGGCAGAGAGACGTTGAAGTCGCTAACCCCATGAGGGGATGGGAATAGTGCCCTACTTCGACGTTCAATGTCGAAGTAGGGAACATGTAGTCATTGCGCGTCCTGCAACGTCGAAATTGCGGGGTCCTCCATGGCGGCCATCAGCTGAGGGGTTGAGAGACACTCTCTCCAGCCCCTCAGCTCAAAGGTGGCCGCATGGAGCGGCCCCTTAAAGCTCCCCGCCCCCTGCCTTCCTGTGCAGGAAGCTGAGAGAGTGTGCAGGCAGCCGCAGTAACACGCGGCTAGCCTGCATGCTCTTCTGCAGCCAGAAAAAAACCCCAGTGCTGCGATGGCTGCCCCCCAGCGCCCCCAGGGGACCCCCCCCAAGGGGAGCCAGGGCTCACAGCCCAGCAGCCAGGCGGGGAAGCGGCAGCGGGGCCCCTCCTGGACGGAGGCCGAGCTTCGGGACCTGCTGGGGCTCTGGAGTGAGGAGGAGGTGCTCCAGGTAATGGGGAGCAAGAGGCGGAACGTGGATGCGTTCGCTTGGCTGGCCGAGGGCCTGGCTGCCCGGGGTCACCCTGCCCACACTCCGGATCATGTATGCAGTAAAGTGAAGGAGCTGCGTCAGGGTTACGCCTGGGCCCAGGATGCGGCCAGCCGATCTGGGGCTGCCCCCGTCACTTGCCCCTTTTACAGGGAGCTCAGGGCCATCCTGGGCCCCCGGCACACCTCCTCCCTGCCGGCCACTCTTGATACCTCAGCCGAGGAGCCCCAGCAGGCCCCGGAGGTGGAGTCCGCCCCGGAGGCAAGCCCTGCACCCCAGGGGCCCCCCCAGGAGCCCACCCTCGGGGCACCGGAGGAGGAGGAGAGGGACTCCTCCTCCAGCGACACCGGCTTCTAGATAATGCTGCTGTCCTGGAGCTCCAGCCGGGCATCCGCCCCCCGGGTGTCCCCGGACCGTGGGAGTGGACCGTCAGGTATGTACCCCCCCAGTGCACACCCCCGGGGTTGAGGGGCGGGGGTAATAGATATGGCCAGGGCCCTCCACATGCCCAGATGGCTATGGCCCCAAGGACAGCAGTGGCATGTCCCTCACAGGAGTGCATCAGGCCCTGCCCCCGCCCCCAGCACGACAGTGCCATGTCCCATCCCCGGGGCTGGGGGGAGCGGAACCTCTAGGGTCCCCAGGGGGGAGGGGGTGGGACACCCAGCAGCAGCAGCAGCAGCAGCAGCAGCAGCAGCAGAATGTGATGGAGTGGGGGGAGTGCAAATGCGAGACTCAGGCTAGATATGAGAAGCAAGCTGAATAGCTCCCAGTGGCTAAGGATGATCCTGGGGCTACAACTGGCAGGTAACACCTCTGCCCTGAACAAAGAGGAGGGAGGAGCCGAGCTGGCTTTGAATCGGGGGCAGCAGTTAGAGGCTAGGGGAAGGGAGAGCTAGAAGGCAGCCAGCCTGAAGAAGGGGAAAGCTACACCCCAGAGGGGCACCCCACGGGGTCTTCTCCCCAGGACGGGTTGGAAGGACCATCTCTGACTGCTGTACTGTCGCTTCTGTGAGAAACTGGGCATCTATTGCCTAATAAACCTCCTGTTGTACCTGCTGAGTGAGTGAGAGTCACTCCTGCCAGCGGACAGGGTGCAGTGCAGGGGGACCCCTGAACCCCATCACAGCAGCATCTCCTGGGGACGGGGATGGGGAACCTGCAGCACAGGGGTGGGGGCACAAGGGCCACGGCTCGGGGCCCACACTAACGGCTGTCTCCACTCTTCTCCCCCCCCTCCTCCTGTGTTCCGCAGCTGCACCATCGGAAGGACCGGAGAGCGCCGGCGAGGCGTCAGTGGTCCCAGAAAGCCCTCCAGTTTATTGTTCTTTTCTTGTAAATAGTTTGTATTTGTGACCCATTACTATGCTGATCCTTACCCCCCCATGTAAATAGTTCTCCTCTTCCTTGTCTTCCCCGTTCATGTTATCCTGATTTTTATAATGTATATATATTTATCAGTTTGATTTCCCCTGTACATAGTTTGTCTTGTTCAGAATATTAATAATAATAATAATAATAAGAGTTGTAGTAAAGAAAATGTTTGAGTTGACAAACAACTGTCTGCTTTTATTTTTACAAGAAAAGTGGTGGGGTGTGCTCTGGGGTGCTCTGTGGTGTGGGCATAGGGGCAGGGAGTGTTGTGGAGGATGGGGGGTGCAGTGGGGGGGCCTGCCAGCGTTCACCCCGTGGCCTCATCGAACTGGGCCCTCAGGGCCTCCCGGACCTGGGTCCCTTCAGGGTCCACCTGGTGACTGGGGGCAGCAGGTGGCTGCACATCAGCCCTGCCGGCCTCCACAGCCCAGTCCTGAAAGAAGGCCTCCCCCTTGCTCTCCATGAGGTTGTGTAGGGTGCTGCACGCACCCACAATCTGGGGGATGTTGGTGGGGCCCGCATCAAGGCGGGTGAGGAGACACCTCCAGCGCCCCTTGAGGCGGCCAAATGTGCGCTCCACCACCTGGCGCATGTGGTTCAGGCGCTGGTTGAAGCGGTCCTGGCTGGCAGACAGATGGCCCTGTACAGGTGCATGAGCCAGGGCCGGAGGGGGTATGCCGCATCTGCGATGACGCAGAGGGGCATGGTGGTGAACCCGACAGGGATCTCGCGCTGGGGGATGTAGGTCCCCGCCTCCAGCCAGTGGCACAGGCCCGAGTTCCGGAATACCCAGGCGTCGTGGGTGCTGCCAGGCCAGCCCACATAAATGTCCAGGAAATGGCCCCGGCTGTCCACCAAGGCCTGGAGGACCACTGAGTGGTAGCCCTTCCGGTTTATGTAGTGTCCTCCACTGTGTTCCGGGGTGTGGATGGGGATGTGAGTCCCATCCAGAGCCCCGAAGCAATTGGGGAAGCCCAGGGTGGCAAAGCCCGTGATGGCAGCATCCGGGTCCCCAAGCCTCACGAGCCTGTGGAGGAGCAGGGTGTTGATGGCGCAGATGACCTGCAGGGGAAGCACATGGGAGAGCACCAATGAAGGGTGTGTGGCCCTCCCCTGCCAGGGCCCCCCTCCCCTCCCCTCCCCTCCCCTGCCAGGGCTGCTTCACCCCACTCCCCCCGTGGGTCCTCTTACCTCCATGAGGACAGCCCCGACGGTGGCCTTGCCGACGCCAAACTGCTGGCCCACAGATCGGTAGCTGTCTGGAGTGGCCAGCTTCCAGACAGCGATGCCGACCCGTTTCTCAACGCTGAGGGCACGCCGCATGGCGGTGTCCTGGTGCCTCAGTGCAGGGGTGAGCCACTGGCATAGCTCCAGAAATGTCTGCCGGCTCATCTGAAAGTTCTGGAGCCGGTGGTCGTTGTCCCACTCTCTGAGCACCAGCTGCTCCCACCAGTCGGTGCTGGTGGGGTAGCTCCACAGCTGGCGGCGTTTGCGGGGGGGGGGGGGCAGCAGGGTGCTGCAGGGTTGGGGGTTGAGTCCTCCTCCCCTGTGGGCAGCTCCTCCTCTGTGGCAAGGAGGTGTTCAGCTGCCTCCTGCATGGCATCGAGCAGGGCGAGCACTGCTCCTGCAGGGGCGGCTGTGTGGACCTCTGGCTGCTGCTGCTGCTGCTGCTGGGGGTCCATGACTGCGTCACTCGAGGTGTGCGTGCCTATGGCTCTGCAGACCACGTGCTGTGCAGGCTGTGTATGTGTCTGGGAGGGGCCCTTTAAGGGAGCGGCTAGCTGTTGCCCCGGAAGCTCTAGTCCGCCCTGTGACCCTGTCTGCAGCTGTTCCTGGCACCCTTATTTTGATGTGTGCTACTTTGGCGTGTAGACGTTCCCTCGCAGTGCCTATTTCGATGTGGTGCTGCGCAACGGCGACGTTGAACATCGACGTTGCCACCCCTGGAGGACGTGTAGACGTTATTCATCTAAATAACCTATTTCGATGTCACTACATCGAAATAAGCTACTTCGATGTAGCGTTCACGTGTAGACGTAGCTTAAGTGTCAGAAAAGATTCCCTCTGCTCAGCAGTTTCATTCAAGATGAACTTTGGGGAGAAGATTTCTTCCCTGGTAGGTACATACAAAATAGGAGATTTTGAGATCCACTCACACTCAGCTTCCATCAGTTACTCAGATAATGTGACCTGTCTTGAACAGTAGCACAAGAGGGGCGGGTGGGGTCAGGCACTGTACAAAGCTTCGGCTCCAACAGCCCAACTTTTGGCTCAGTGTAGGTGTCCCAGTGCATAGGGTAACATATGCTGCATCACATATAGGCTTGAAACAGGATATTTTCTCCTTAGAGCACTAGACAGATGGAAACAGACTGCGACTCTCACAGTCACAATCTGCTGCCAGTATGTTTTAGGGGCCGTGCAGAAACACACTATCCCTTGCTGACATCTCATGGCAAAACTCTGCCTGAACCCCTAGTGAGAGCAAGATATCTTAATTTTTAGTTCATCTTACTTAAGAAAGTGCATCCTAGTAAAGGAAGTTTTCAAACACACTCAGTTCTGCTGTTTCCACTTTTACTCTATGCTGCGAAAACAACAGAAAGGAATGGTTCAGGCTTGTCTCTGCAATATGATAAATGGCAATGTACTGTGTATTTGTCAAGGACAAAAAAGTCATATCAGAGAAAGAATGAGGTGAACATTATTCATTACTTGTTGTTTCAGTGCATCTTACTTTAAAAACAAACATGTCACAAGGAAGCGAAGATGGCATTTGAACCACTCACTGTGTTGTCATTGCTGAAGCACCAGCTGGAACAGCCTTTTACTGTAGGTTGTGCAGATGGAAGATGGGGGAAAAAAGAATAACTTACAAAGCTCTTCCCCAGATGTTACAGAATAGAGATGTATTCTGACTACTCCAATCATGAGAAAATAGCATTGATTTATAAAACTCATGATTTTTAAATGGATTCTTTTGTGTATTACATGTAATATAATATCACTAGCTTCCTTGCAACTATCTAGCTGGTATCAGTATGCCCATTTTAGTGAAGGGGTATGAAAAACTCCCTTAAAATAAGCCTCACATTTCACCACTTCTCTACTTTACAGATCAGCTCTTTACTATCCGATGTTTATTGATTCAGTGGGAGAGAATCCATTTGCTTCCATTGACTTCAATGGGTATTGGAATTTGCCCCACGTGAATTATGGGACTGTCATTGTTATATGTTCTATAGAAAACCTAACACAATGACATTCAACTTAGATGTGGTCTTTAGGACCTACCACTATCTAAGGTTCAAATAATAATCATGTTAAAAGCTAAATATTTACCAAGGTTTTCACTGGGAGCCAAAGAAATGTTATGAATAAGGCACAAAACTGAGACTCAAGAGATTGAGGTTGAAATTCTGGCTTTCAAACAGACCTCACAGAATCACACTGCTTCATAATACAGGGGTGATAACAAAGTTATTGTACGTGGCATGCTCAGATAACAATGGAAAGTAGGTCAAAGATGTACCTAAATTGGCATGGGTTGATCAGTGACATCTGTCTTTTGGAGGCCCTGAATTGGATTTATAAGTCTCTACTGTTTTGTACTAGACAGCAGGAGACAGCTGAAGAAGTGACTGAGATGCTGTGTATTTGTGCAAGTGTATTAGGAAGCTTGCATGTATCCTGCTTCTACTACATTTCACACATGAAAGGAGTATTAGCTTATTACATAGACGTACACTGAATCCAAATAAGAAGTTGTTGCCAAACACAAAGTCTATGTCTACACTAGTGTGTTTTTTAAAAACAAAGTCAGGGCTCTTTCAAAACTCCTGTGGACTGTCTACACACACACAATGCGTTCCTTCCATATTAAATTGGAAGAATGCAGAACTTTTTCCAGTGGCCCTCTTCTGATCCTGGGTGAGGAAGAGCGCCTTTTTCCAAAAGATTCTTTCAGAAAAAAAAAAAGCGTGCAGACAACCCAGGGCCCCTTTTTTAAAAAGATCAGTATTCCAGGGTGCTAGATTTTTCAATCTGCGGCATTTCCTGGCCCATTCTTTCAAAATGGCAGCCACACCCTATCTATCAAAACAGCAGATCGATTTCTCACTCTGGTTTTTTGTGTGTGGTTACGATCTTTCGAAAGACATTTTTTGGTAGAGATCTTCCGAAAGAACTTCTTTGGAAGGACCACTGTAGCTTGGCCCTAGCCAAAGAGGCAAAGGAACAAACTGGGTTTTAAACCACCATGTGCACAGCACAGGGTATAGGGAGGATCTGGAGAGGAATTCAGGCTGAGCTAGATGAAGTTCTTGTGGAAAGGGTAGCTGAATCGTTAAAAGAATTCTGTCTGCCCTCACCATGCCCATCGTTAACTTCTTTTGGCATTCTGGATGCACACACTACCCATCTGGTTCATGTGCTGGGTCACAAAGGGGGTGAATTCTCGTTGCTCACTCTCCCTACACAAAAGCAGGCACCGTGTAATTTGAAAGTGGTGGAGACAATACAATGATTTCAAATTTCTTATAAATAATTGAGCAATTTTTGTTTAAAAGGGGCAGAATGGTACCTAAAAAGAAGAGCTGCTTAAAACATCCAAAACATCAATTTCATGAGAAATGTCCTACATTATTTTTAGTCCAAAATAGAACAAAATGTTAACATTTGGAAATGCCTTGTTAGTTTTCAAGCAAAAACTGCTGAAATGTAAAAAACTATATTTTCTATTGGAAGTAGAAAATGTCATATTTTTACTTTAAGTTACTCTAATTGTTGACCCAGAAGCACAAGTTTGGGGTTTGTTCAGTTAATTTTTCAGCGTTTCAGTGGGCAGGGCAGAGAAGGACCACAGGCCAGGGATGTATGAATTCTTCTGGTGACCTAGGGCTTATAGATTTTGTGGGGCCTCCTAGGTTCTGGGGTGAGCCCAAAATGTGTGGCTCAGTGTGCAGGAGAGAGCTGTGGATTGAAGCAGGAGGGTGAATGCAGGAGGGGATGAGGGCTCTGACTGGGGGCGTGGGCTTGGAGGTAGTGCCACGGATAATACTTTTGGGATGCAGGAAGGGGTTCCTGGCTGGGGCTAAGGTGTGTGGAGCATGGCAGCAGGCTCAGGGCAGGAGATTAGGGTGGGGGTGTTGGGTCTGGAAGGGAGTTGGGGTTCAGAAGGGGGCTTAGGATTGGTGTTTGGGAGGTAGGAGGAGCTAGGGGGCTAGAGCAAGTTCAGGGCTGGGGATCAGGGCTGGGATATGGGTGAGAGGGAGGAAAGAAGGATGCAGGAGGGGGCCCAGGGCTGGGTGTGCAGGATCTGGGAGGTAGTTAGGTATTTAGGGTGTGGGAGGGGCTGAGGGCTGAAGCAGGGTATTGGGGTGTGGGGTATCTCCCATTTTGTTCGGGGAAAACAAATGGCTCCTTGCATCCTGTGCTGCCCCTCACTTGCCTGCAGACACTGTCCCCAGATTCCATCAGCCACAATTCCCAGCCAATGGGAACTGTGGGGACGGAGCTTCCAAGCACTCAGAGTAACATGGGTCCAGCTGTGGAGGTAGGGACAATGGCAGCATAAAGAGCAGCCCCCACCCCCCAGGAAGGGTTGGCCTAGTGCACAGTGACTTTAGGCACTTATGTGTTTTCCTCATTTTCCAAACAATTCTGGGTCCATGATGTATAACAACATTGTAAGAAATTAGGTTAGATTCACTTCAGCTGGAGCAAACGTATTGTAATTTGCACTTCCTTAGTCCTTTAGGATATTTCCAACATACACTGTGGTTATTTGGACATTATATTTGGACTAAACTTGGGTATGTTGTGATCATTTTGCTCTTTTTTCTGCATCGGTGCTGAGGGGCTCCTTTTGCTCTCAGTTATTTCAACATTAGGCACCAAGTCTGCAAACTTTTACATGTCCTTACCTTTATTCATGTGAATAGTTTCATTGAGCCAATATGACTACTCACATGAGTAAAGTCAAGCATATGAGTAAGTCTTAGCAAGCCTGGGACATAAATTAGTACTAACAAGAATTGGGCCTTACCTCTTCCTACCGCTGTGATGTTAATTGTTTAATATCCATCAATCGACTTCTGGCAACTATAATCCCAAAGTAATGCCTACAGATATATGTCTTTAATTTGCCATCATAAGATATTATATATTTACTGAGCGATGCATAGTGACTAAATTATACAACTGTAGTTAGCAATAAGGAAAGCCTAATTTATTGAAAAGAAAATGGAACATAGGCATGTCACATACTTTAGGCCAATAGGAAGCTATCCATATGAAGTTCAGCTGAAACTGAAAATACTCCGTCCTAGTATTCTTCACTGATTTTTTTTCCTGAAAGAGTCTAGGCACCAAACTTAATAAATATTTCTAAGTCTTCTCAACAGACTAAGCGCTAATTAAACACTGAATGAATCTGGACGCTGGCTTTGATAAAATGTAGCAGATAAATATGTGAGGTGATAACTGATATAGAAGTCTCATGCTGCTGAGACCTACAATATCAATTGCTTAATAAAAAATGCAAAATAAGATTCTCTCATCAGTGCAAAGCTGTAGAGCCATTTTCTAATGATCTTGCAGTGCAAAGCCAGAAGGTTTGCACCTGTCACCACTGAACAGAGATTAGTTACTCGGCATGTGGAATGAGACTAGAGATGGATGCTGTTTCACACCAGACAATCTCAATAGATGTTCTAGAAAAAGAATATAAAGTTTCTGTTGTCAGTTGCCATAGGATTTAGGCCCTCTCATTTCTCTATTAGAAGGATTTTTACATGGTACTCACTAATACGTTACTACAAACATAGATGCTTTACACAAATTGCATGCCTCTTTCATCCATTAAGGTACAGCAGAGCACAGTGTTCATTTTCTTGAAGGTTTTCTAGGCCTCTAAAAGGAATTTAGAAACAGGATCTCATATCAGGCCTCACACAGCCATGACTATCAGTCTTTTCTTTCTTTGAGATGGGGATACATATAATAACAAAATGACTCTTAATAGCTGAAAAGTACATTACTTTATGAAGGACAATTTTAACTATTTCAAACCTAGGCAAGTAGTGCTAGGTCCCAATAATTTTCATATAATGCTGGGTGCTTTCTGTAGAAGAGTCAAGTCTTGTGTCTTCTCCCTTTCTGCTCTTTGTAGATTATATATAATTACTACATAATTACAGTTATACCATGGCTGTAATATCCTACATCCCAGAATAATCATGAATCTGACTTAAAGAGCTGTAGGTATTAGGTTAAACAACCTGGCAGGTTAAAGTGTAGGTCAAGTGCTCAGTGAGTACCTGAAGAAATTACTCCCAAAATGATAGCCTTGGGCAAAATGTTCTCATTAGCTTTTGCCATCACCATTATAGCATCAGGGGTAAAAGAAAAGATCACTTGGTTTAAAAAATGTTTATTAATTGGTCATGAAGGAAAAAGACACTTTTTTATTAATTATTATTATTAAAGCAGGCTCTCTCCCCTTATAGTGATTTAGGGATAGATTGTGATAGACTTACTTACATTGAGAAGTAAGTTTTTATTCCACAAATAGTTTTATTGCTTTCAGTGGGACTATTCATGATGTAAGGTATTCTTAAATGTGAATAAAGCTCCTGGGGCCATTCCATAGGGGGAATAGAATCACATTTGCTATAGCATGCTTAGCAAACTATTTAGTAGGATTTTGCATAATTACATTTGATTTCATTTTCTTCAAACAGTTGTAGCCAACATGATTTGTTTTCCATGGTATTGGGATCAAGGTGTTTAGAGGCATCTTAAAAACCTCACAATCATGCTACCAGCATGTTCCTATGGAATAGCCTACTAACAGGGTTGTAGGACTATTTCAGAGTGCTCTTTGGAGCAGGGATTCTCTCTATTTGTGTGATTTGTAGAATGCAAAATACATAAATAGAATAGCAATAATGAGGGATTTGATCCTGAAATCATTAAACACAAAAATGATCCTAATTCTCCAAAGCAATTCCTTGAAGGCCTTGGGCCAGGCCTACTCTAGGGGATAAAAAAATCAATTTTAGATGCACAAATCCAGCTATGAGAATTACATAACTGGAGTCCATGTATCTAAAATCAATTTTTGCCACCATCCCCACAGCAGGAGGTCAATGGAAAGAACTCACCCATCAACTTCCCTTACTCCTAGCAATTGCCAGGAGTACCAGGGTCGATTGCAGCGCCATGACAGTTTGAGTTCACGTGGCCCCACTAGATGCACTAAATCGAACTCTGGAAGATTGACCGCCAGCACATTGATTTTCCCATGAGTTCATGGATCTGTAGCTATGTCGAGTATGGATGAAAATGAAATCAAACAACTGTGTTTCATAGTTGGATCATGTTCTTTGTCCTCATTATTGAGACGTGTTATAGAGCAAAGGAAAGCATGCAGAAAATGCAAGCAGATGTATGTTATAATCATGCTTTACTAACTTTACTTGATGGAATCACTGTCCAATAATGTGTTGCCATCACAACATACCTTTGCAACAATCATCACACACCTTTCTCTCCTGATTTTCTTCTCAATGCACACTATGAATCTCTGGTTAGTAGAAACACAACTCCTTTCGGGAATGCATTACAAGACAGTTGTCCCCTGACATGGTCAAAGTAAGGTTCCATCTTGCAGTGTAGACAGGATCTTTGGTACCTTCCATTCCAGTGAAAAAGACTTGGGCACTTACAAGTGAGCCGAGTTATTGGAGACACAAAAGGTTTGAGCATTATTCATGGTAAGCATTCTCCCTAAGTTCCAGTGCCTTGATTTACCTTCAGTGCAACTGCAGTGGTTGGATCTATGTACATGTACAATCTCTATGGGGCAGGGAACATCTTTTTGTCCTACGTTTGTACAGTGGTTAGCACCATGGAGTCCCATTTCCTGAGTGGTGGGTCTAGGTGCTACATTGATACAATGATAAGTTAGAACAACTTTAACCATGGAATGTGGAGCTCAGTGAGGTAACCAGGTCCCCAGCTCTGATTGTACTAGTGCTGTAGATAGAGTTAGGGAAGAAAATGCAATGGATCTGGAGTGAGACATCTACATCTGAACATATCTTGTATGCTCCTGTTTTATGCTTGCAGCTGATAGCTTGCCAATATCGAAGCCAGATTTATTAGGGGATTCACACAATTGTTTCACAGAAAACAGTCATCCTCTGGCACTAAAAATAAACCTTGCTCCCATTTCAGACACAACATTTGGTATACAGCCACTATGTTCACTTTCCTGAAGACTGAGCCAGTATCAAATAATCCACCCTTTCAACAACTGTGGGGAAGGCTATTTGAATTGCAATGAGATGGATACAGGTGGTAGCTCCTGCTATTTTTTAAAAGTTTATAAAAGACCATTAGTGAGGAAAAGGGCTATTCTGTGAGAAGGGAGACAAAAATCAAGGATGATGCAGAAAATGCCTAAGCTATTCGGAAAACAAAGAAGAATGGGGTATAGAACTGCAGCACCCTGAGATTGTCAGTATAACTGCTTTTAAAGTAAACTGAGAAAATTAGGGGAAAAACAAATATACACAAACCCACATACCCAGGGAATTAGCTAACAAACTTATTGGATTGCTGGTAGTTACCTGGAGAACTAGAGAAAAGCAAATAAGGTGTCAGTCTTCAAAGCAGTGAAAACAATTATCCTGCAAATTACTTTATTTCTAATAAGTATAAGTTAAAGTTATTCTCTAGAGAAATTGATTCAAATGCTGAACTGGTGTAAATGGGCATTACTGCATTGACTTCTTTGGAGTGATACCCATTTATACTGCTAAGTAACTGGCACATTATCTTTCAGTCTCTAGTTAACAAAAATATGGGTAATAAACAATAATCATATGAGCAATAAGCCATGCCAAAAAAAATAAATTGCTTATTTTTATCAAATTGCTCATTCAGTAGACTGAAGAAAAACAGGAGAAGTGACGTTTATACACACTTTACTAGAGTGGTTGATATACAGCCTTATGGACTCCTAATGGAATGTGAACTCTGCCTTGGACCAGAAACTGGTTGTAGGACCTAAAATTAGGCTATTGGAAGAAGGTATCCATGGATTTAAAGGAGCGCCTGAAGGGAAGTGATGAAAAATGTACTGAAAACAATTCTGAAACTAAATGAAGTATGCTACTTGAAACTCTTTAGTGCTAGTCTGACATCTCATACTGCAATGGCAAAAGGATATTTGCAGGTCAGCAGTGCAACCATTGTACAATAATTGCTTTTGGGTTCCCTTCTCATTTAGTATCAGAGAGGTAGCCGTGTTAGTCTGTATCTTCAAAAACAACAAGAAGTCCTGTGGCACCTTATAGACTAACAGATATTTTGGAGCATAAATTTTTGTGGGCAAAGAACTGCTTCATCAGATGCATGACTCTGAATGCCCACCCCACCCTCCGATTCTTGCATCTGATGAAGTGGGTCTTGGCCCACAAAAGCTTATGCTCCAAAATATCTTTTAGTCCATAAGGTGCCACAGGACTTCTTCCCATTTAGGACTCAGTCCTACAAGGGGCTTACTCCTGCTGAAGTCAGTAGAAGTTGAGAGTGCTTGGCACTTTGCAGGACTGAGGGCTTAGCTCATGTGCAGGCTTTACAACTAGTATTTCCATTCTCCATTTACACAAAGGCTCAATCTTCTTTCAATTATTTTCCTAGTTGAAAAAGCTCAAAATAGCTCAGATAAGAACCAGAAAAATAAATTAACTCAGCTGACTTTCTGAAACTAACTGAAGAACTTTCTCACCCAGCTCTTTCTCTGAATAGTTATCACTTTGTTTACTCTAAAATACTACTCAGTAGGTAGAAAGGAAAGAAAGACCTGTAATCGCAATCAGTACATAACAGCAATGAAGGGTCCTGTGGCACCTTATAGACTAACAGAAAAGTTTTGAGCATGAGCTTTCGTGAGCACTCACTGAAGTGAGTCTGTGCTCACGAAAGCTCATGCTCAAAACTTTTCTGTTAGTCTATAAGGTGCCACAGGACCCTGCGTTGCTGTTACAGATCCACACTAACACGGCTACCCATCCGATACTTGACAATCAATACATAGTACGTCTTACTTGCTCAGTAAATTTTTTGCTCTCAATTTAGTTATATCATGTGGTTTCAGCAGGACTATTAAGCATTAATTCATTGCTAGGAATAAAGTGGAATAGTGAAAGGGGTAAGAAAGAGAAGATACTTGACTAAGCAATCAATTCTTACACCTCGGCTATGGTTACACTACAGAGATTTGTCAATAAAAGTTACTGTGGGAAGGGATTTCCCAGCAAAACTTCTGTTGAAAAAGTGCGGCCACACCCAAAAGCAAATCAGGAGAGTGCTTTGCTCTGCTGACAGAGCAGCCAGACTACCCAGCTGCTCTCTCGACAAAACAGGCACCCAGAAGCACAGCAGACAGGGCTGTCCATTGTGGATGCCCTGTCTGTTGAGAGAAGAACCTAAGAGGAACCACACAGCTCTTTTGTACAGAATCTGTCAACAGCAGCATTATACTTCCTGGCTTTGAGGCAGAACTCTGCTGGCGAAAGTGCTGAGTTTTGTCGACAAGCAGTCAACAAAACGTATTTTGTGTGTGGACATTCCACCAGTTTTGTTGACAAAACCAGGGTTTTGTCAGTAAAACTCGTTATTTTAACTGTAGCATTCCAGTCTACTGGGGCATCTGTATCATGGTGAGAGGGTGACAGAATTCATCCAAGAATAGCACATGTGCAAATCTATAGTCCTAAGCCACCAGAAACAGGGACATAGTCTATTTAAGGCAGCAAATTAGTCATTATGGCATCATTAATTTAACATTATGTCGACACTATAGACTATTTTTCTTTTCTTTACGTGTGCCCTAAATCTTATAAGAATAGCACTATTTCCACAGTGCACTGAACAACTTTTAATTAAAGGAATTGGTAAGACAATGTTTTTAGTAGACTTTTCTGATCCTGTTTATACTGGAAATACATGGATGTTATCAAAACTAATAGCCAGATGGACAACTAGCTAAAAGAAGCAGACAAAAAAAGTGCTGCTTCTGAGTTCAAGGTGATTATTTCAATCTCTCTCCCCACCACCATGTGTTTTTATTAATCAGACTTTTATTAATTAGACTTAGCACGAGTAAAAAGTTATTAAAGGTCCACAGTCATCAGCAGCACACATGCAAGTGCTTGTCTGAAGACCAGTGACACTTCTTGAAATGACTGCCAAAAAAAACAAGTGAACACTGAATCATCCATTTGCATAGGCTCTGAATAAAGACACTGGGCAGTGTTCCAGGCTGCCAGCACTGTTGTACATCTCTCCAAGCCAAATAGCACCAGGAAACATATAGCACTCTGCAGCAGAAGCTTTGAGAGAGATTACATAGGAAACCATTCCAGGAATTGTGTCTGAACTGTGGCCCGGTCCCAAGTCCCTTAGCCTTGAATTTTTTTTGCTTAAGTAAAGATACTATCTCTGTCACTATCACAGCTAAGAGTGTACAGCGACTGCTTATGCTATTAAAAGTCACTGACCTATGTGTGATAACCCAGGTGTGGATGGAATGTAAGATCTTTAAATTCTGCAAAGGCCAGAAAATTTCTGGCATTCTGAACTACCAAATAGGAAGTACACAACAGATTAGCACTTCATGAGTGTAATTACTTCCCCTATGAAGAGAGGCCTTTAATATATTGCATTCAGCTGTGGTCAGTTTGCCTGTGTGTTGTTCCATTGAGAATGCAATTAAGGTGTTTTTTTTTTTAAATTTCAAAACATTTAGCCATAACAAAAAGCAATTCTTGCTATAAGTATGTTTCACCCACTGTCCCCCAGAAGAGGAAAAATAAAACACCACTACAACCTCCAACACCAGTTAGGCTTCACCACTTTTAATCATTTTGTAAGTTCTCTGTTTAGTGGGATGTCCCTTTGCCTCTGTACAAATAAAACACAGTTATATTGTGCACAGCAGTGTATCTCCCAGTAACCAACTTCAGAAGCTTTTGAAAGATACTGAGCAGCCATAATTCTCAGTGAAATTGCTTTTTTCTCAGCTAGGTATCCTTTTTTTCCTGGGAGGAGGGAAGATAGTGTGTATAGAGAACTCAGTAATAATCTCACTACCTAAGTAGTATCAGAGAGGTAGCTGTGTTAGTATGTAGCTTTGAGAACAAGAAGTCTCATGGCACCTTATAGACTAAGATATTTTGGAGCATAAGCTTTCGTGGGCAAAGACCCACTTCACCAGATGCATGAGTGTGGGGTGGTTTCAGAGGGGTATTTAAAGAGTGGGGTTCTAGTAAATGGGAGAGCCGGAGCTGACAAGGTCTTTTCAGCAAGGTAGAAATGGCCTGTTATGAATAGTACTTATCAAAAGAGGAAAAAACAAGTCAGATCAGACAGGGGGATATGACCCATTGTCAGAGTCTAATGGGGAGATAGCATTCAAAAATGATGAGCTGGGTTCCCAAAATAATTAAACTGGCTTAAAAACAAAGATTGTAACTATATAATAATTCTTGGAGCTGGTGCTTCAAAAAACAAAAGCCAAACACTGGGGCTGTGTCTGTACCATACAGATATCTCGAAAGGGAGAACGTAGAAAAATCTATATCCAAACAAGGGATTTCAAAACAGCGCAGCCACACACAAAGCAGATCACCATAGTAGTCCACTATTTTGAAAGAGGCCCCCGGGTCTTTCGAAAGGGAGCACTCACACAGCAATGCAAGCCCTTTCGAAAGAACAAGCCAGGCAACTTATTTTGCAACTTATTTGCATATTCCTTCAAAAGAGCTTCATTCGAAAGAAGAAAAGCAGTACAGATGAGGTTCTTTCAAAAGTAAACCCCATCTTTGAAAGAACCTTTTTCCCATTTTTGGGGGGAAGAAGTAGGACTCTTTCAAAGATGAGGTTTACTTTACAAAGAGCTGCATCTATGCTGTTTTTCTTCTTTTGAAAGAAGCCTTTTGAAAAAGAATATACAAACGAGATGCCAGATATATAACTCAGCACCTGATTTGCATTTTTGATTTCCCTCATTTGCATGCCACTTTCAAAAGAGGCAAGCAAATGTAGACACAGTCTTAGAATCTTTGGATAGAAACAGAAGCTTCAAACTTCTATTCCATAACAGAAGAAAATCATAGTAAAAGACAGATGCTACATTTACAAAAGTCCTTTGGCTTCATTTTGAGGACAGGAGCTAGG
Source organism: Carettochelys insculpta (assembly GCF_033958435.1). Classification (NCBI taxonomy): domain Eukaryota; kingdom Metazoa; phylum Chordata; order Testudines; family Carettochelyidae; genus Carettochelys; species Carettochelys insculpta. The sequence goes on from NC_134141.1 coordinate 98,509,987, forward strand.
AAATGATAGGGAAATTGATGGTATAATTAAAGACACATGGATCGAAGACAGAAAGACTAGAGGTATTTGGGAAAAGAACCCCTTACTTTACTGTTGCAATGTGTACAAAGATAGGTGATTTAAAGACAAAATTACTCATACAATGGAAGCATAAGCAGTGGTGACTATAAGAGTGCCATGTTACCAGATAGCATTATTGTTAGATTGATTGTCTACAAGTTCACGCATTCCTTTCATTCAGATCCCTTTCCTTCATGCAGCACCTTGTGGGTGGTTCTCTGTTGCATTTTGTGTAACAATGTAACATTTCCTCCTTTGTAGCATGAAGTGATTAACATTGCAAAGAGAATCCTTCATGATGATTTAAACAAAAAAAAATTGAAATTTTTATCTATTCTTTTTCTGAAGTGAAACATACGCTGAATTATGATACAATGTTGTATCATCCACTGAAATACAATACGTTCCGAGATATTATTTACCAGGACTGAATTTATTCTTCAATACAATTTGAAGTTTAAACTTCAAACAAACCCCATCTGTAGGGCAGGTTTAGTCAGCCACTTTCCTTATCCATTGGACAGCACATAAGTCTTTTAAGTGATTTTTCTCAGAAATTCAGTACATACTACAAAATAGTCAATATTTTGTCTTTTTTAGAATTACTACATTTGCCCACCAGATACTACACAGATGGAGATAAAAGCTCTTCCATGAGCAAAAAGCACATTTTTTCTGCAGCTACAAAATATTGATGAAATGCTCTATTGAGGTGGAGATCTCATTAATTATTTGATTTACAGAAAAAGAAGACAGAGGTAAATGAGTGCCCTGGCTAATGCCATGATGTACCATCTTGAGACTTAAGATCTTTTTAATGTATTCGACAGTGAAGCAGCTGAAAAGGGAAAGAGGGAGCTGAATGGATCCATTAATTTAATTGAAGCTGGCTCTGACAAGAGATAAAACATCTCGGGCTCTGCATCTCTTCAGCCTGCATCAGTTCTATAATAAACAGTCAATGATCCATAGGGAGGAAAAAAAAAGAACTAAAGATACAGATAGACTCCAGAGACTTCAAGGCCAGCAAATATCAACAGAGGCAGAGGTGAATAGATTCTGAAGAGGCCTTCTCTTCATGCAGCATCACATAAGTATTGAGCATCCACTGTGTATGCTCCATTGTGCAACTCTGAAGAACTGTGGGGTTAGCTGTAAGTAATTCTGACTTCCTATGGAAAAACTGTATTTGTTCATTTTTGCAGGCTTCTGAGAAAAGCACTTTGTCTCTGTCTGTTGAAAGATGAAAATAGACTTCTACTGGTCTTTGAAGCCTGTATAAAAATGATGCTGTCTTTCAAAGGTCTATTTTTGAAAACACATAGCTGTTGGCTATGTATTTTAGACATAGGAGGCCAGCACCGCTTCTAACTATTTTTCTTTCAGAGGTCACTAGGATTGCATACAATACTGTAAACATTGGTATACATTAATTATGCACAAGCAGGGACATTTACTGACATCTCATGTGTGGGTTTTTTTTTATATTATTTCATGTTATTATATTAGGAGTTTTTAAAAGGTTCACAGCTAAAATCACAACTTTCACTGGTGATATAAAGTATCTCAACTCTTTTTATAAATGGTTCAAATTACTAAGTTCTCCTTCACTTCTTGCTCAGGGAAAACTCACTGTAGTAGGAGAGCTGTCCCACTCTGGGTAAAGAGGGGTTAAAGCAGGCTGGAGGGAACGTAGGCAGAGCCCTGGCCAATTAGGAAATGTGTCACACAGAGTGAGTTGGAGGACTGGTTCCCTGAGAGAAGCACCTTAGGTGGAGCTGAGCCAGGCAAGCTCAGGGAAGCATAGAGAGGGCTCCAGACTTATATTTCTGTAGGCCTTGATACAAAGGCCAAGAAGATGCAGGGGTCAACAGGAGAAATGGCCCAGGGAATGAGAGGCAGTAGAGGGGAGGGAAGAAGGGCAGAACAAGGCTGCCGACAGAGGGTCCCTGGATCAGGACCTAGAATAGTAGGTGGGCCTGGGTCCTCCCTTCCCTGCTTACACTAGCGCTTGACTGCAGTGGGCCACAGTGGCAGATGTGAGACTGAGGATGGCTGATACCTCCAGAAGTTGGGGAGAGACTGGAGTTGTGGAAACTGCCATATGGCAGCGTCCTGGATAGGACATCATGGTCCTGGAAATGATGTGAATCCAGAGCTACATGGTGGACAGCGCAGAGCGACAACAGGTGAGACACCAGTCAAAAGAGGGCATCCTGCTGAGGGTCTGAGTTAATTCCTGGAGTGACCAGCAAAAGGCTCTGAGACAGTGAGTTGCATCCTGTTACACTCGCTCTAAAGCGAAAACTGAAGACTGCATGATCTAGCCCATCACACATCCATATGTTACCTATTTGAAAAATTAAGACTGAAGAGGAAAAAATAAAAATTCCTCAAACCGATATTAATACTTTGAATTTGAGTCTTGATAAAGCATAATATATATTTCAGGGTATACTTGATGGGCCTGATCCTCAGCTGGTGAAAAATGGTATAGCTCTAAGGATGTCATTAGAGATGTGCCAATTAATATTAGCTGAGAGTCTGTCCCACTAACTAAAGAACAAAATGACATCAATACTAGAATTTCATAAAATGCCCACTGGTCAAGGTCTGTTGCGAAGCCTTTTGAAATTAATGGACATTTTGATGATGACTTCTGTAGCAGGATCAGACCCCTTAACAAGCAACAAGCTTAAAAGATGGGTGAGTTTTAAAAAGGGGAGGTGGTCGTGGTGTAATAATTGGTGTCTCTTCATCCATTAGCTGGGCTGTAGCTGTATTTGGTTGGAGAGTGAGGCTGGAGGAATAGAAGCTGTGAAACAAATTGTTCTCCTGAAGGGGACAGTGTGAGGCTCTTGGCACCAGTGCAGTGAAATTAGGCACAGTAACCAGAGAGCTCTGGCTGAATTCAAGTTTGCTAGTTGTTTTGGCCTCTATTCTTTAAATTCTTCTGACACTATAATATGAATGGGGATCAAAATGCTTAACAACATGGGAGGGTAGTTCTATACGTGATTATGCAAGCACAACTAGGGCCCTTTTCCCTCATAGAAATTCCCCCAGCACAATAAAAATGTTCTTCCACTCCAAATATGCCACATTCATGGTTTGATTTATGCAATGAAGCTCAGTGATTTCAAGAGGAACCAGTGGTGTTCTATATTACTACTGTGACACATCATAACCTGGTGTATAATGGATCACTGATTTTTTTAAACATTTACCATAATTTTCATTTTGTGAACTTATGCGTGTTAGGTTGCAGGGTTCAAATTTAGGAATGAGTTGTACCTTGAAGTACAGGCCAACCTTCATGGTGGTTACAAACAATAAAAGCTTCATAATTCTCTTTCTAAAGCTCCAAGGAAGCACAGTTGTTAAACCATTCCATTCTGAAATCAGCCAGTAGAGTGACTAGTATGGAGAGAAGATGGGATCCGGACCCTGCCTTCTTGCTCTCAACTGTTTAGATTATAGTAGCACCAACCACCCCCTAAAAGCAGGGGCCAAGCACCACTGCGGTCCTTGCATAGGCTTTTTGCATCCTGCCCATGCAAACTAGCGTCTTCTGTGTCAATATATGTTGGTAATTCTGTACTGTCCTAGCAGTGTTTGGTGTCTGCTTATATATTTACAACTTTGAGACTTATGGTAACATCTTCTTTTCAAGGCTTCAGGAGAACAAGAAAAAACACAGAAACCAAAACAGATCCAAACGCAGTCAAAATTTATAACCAAAATGAACAGCATATCAGCACTCCAAACATCAATCATTTGACAATTCTGGCACTAGATTTCAATGTAGTATCAACAGGTAATATATTCAAATACAATCATGCAATATAGGCAGAGTATTGCTTCTTTCCCTTCTAACCATTTCTTTCCCTCCTCACTGAAAATTAGATCTTAGCTAATATTCAGCTTATATGTTAGGTCTAATTTAACGAACAGTACATTTAAATTTTAAAAGAACGTAAGTGATGGTAAGTGAAACAACCTCCAATTTCTTAAGCAGATGTAATTTGAATTGAATATACAGAGTAAAATGGTGCATTGATACACCTCTTATAAAACAAGTCTCACATTAGCTTTATTTGGAGCTTATTAAAAGCACGTGTTGACTTTAAGAATTATGGTCCACAGAAAGTACCTTCATAGTTTACAAAAGGGTGTTGTCAAAGCAACTGTGTAGAACAAATAGTAACTTTAAAAGCAGGCTGCATTCACTAGTGGTTCATAACAAGCATTTCCTTACAAATGGCTGGACTCTTAATATTAATCCATAGCCCATTCTGAGACTTGGGGATACCACAGTTCCCGGGGGGCATTCTGCCAGACTAAGCTTCAATAGCTATGGGATGCTGGGTTGCATTTGCCACAGTAGGGGCTAAAAGACACTTACTAGCTTCACTAACACGAACAGAACTTTGATGGATAGTTAAAACAGGGATGATAGACTCACCCAACCTCACTCATGTTCTCATTAAGGAGGTAGCTCTAGACCTTTGTGAAGAGGTCAAATATTTTCAGTTACCCTGCTGAAAATCTGAGCCAGTGCAGAACCACAATTTAATTGGGGGGAAAAATGAATTATAAAATAAATCAGCTGTTACAGAGTATAGCAACAGATTGCTTTCTTAATCCCCACAGTAGTAGATATTGTGACACTTCAGGTTGCTTGGGAGTCTACGTTCTAATCCATAATTCTCTGTTATTCATAGTTTTCTCCTTATCTAAGGAAAAGTTTTAGAAGTGGAATGAACGAGTGGTGAGTCCCCAGCCTAGTGGAGAATTTGGGAGGAATGGATGATGTTCTGATACAAATAAAGGGTAAAGTACAAAGATACTATGTATATCTCAGAGTCCAGAAAAGCTGAGGGTTTCTAAGGACATGTCTATATAGGAGATTTAATTTTAACTTTTTTATGTGCAGCAGGTAACATACACTATGCAAGCCACACTCATAACTTTAGATGGGCTATGTCTACACTTGCTCCCTTCTTTGAAGGGTACATGGTAATCAGGCAGATGGGAGATTACTAATGAAGTGCTGCGATGAATATGCAGCACATCATTAGGCTAATTCTCCCCCATGGCAACTTCAAAGTGTTAAACTTTGAAGTGCCCTTACTCTCCAAAATTTGCTGTGACTTGAGGACATGGAATTCTCAAAGGATATCCCATGGTGAATGTTACCTCTAATCTTCTCCATCTATGTGTGGAATAAACTTTTATGTGGACAAAGGTCTGTGTGAATGTGTACCACCAGTAGAAACAAAACACCTAGCTGTGGGTGCTCTGCTAATCAGCGGGGAAGCATTGGAATCTCTCCTGAACGGAAGCACTAGCACACAGCTTACAAGCAACACTGCTCATGGTCCTTTGCTTTTGATCAGTATGCATATGTAGATACCTTTTGCTGTGAACTGTGGGAGTCCAGATCAATTTAATTCCTCTCTTCTTGTAAGAAATCAAAATGTTCTGTTATCTCCACACTATGCTTCATTTGTGGATGGTCTAGAACCTTTCTTGAATTGTTACTGCCCAGCATGGACCCAACTATGTTCTGCTATGCTGACAACCATGAATATGCAGAAGCTGCTCAGGCTGTATCACAACACTGGACAAATTCAATGTCTGGCCTTGCTTGTTGACCCAAACAGATGGCATGGCAGCAGGAGGGCATTCTGCTGTATCAGCAGCAAGATACTCTGTGGCAGGAGAAGGAAGTCGTAGTAGTAAAGGATACTGAGCAACTGGTATAAGAGGACTGATTCCTGGAGCAGCTTCACACTGTGCAGCAGGTTCAGAATGTCAGCATGGGTTGATAGGAGAGAATGGATCATTCAGCTTGGGATGACCAGCTGTGGTGATAACTTCAGGATAGGCAGGGCACCATTTCTGAGATACATGATGACCTAGCCCTGGAGTTGCAACAACATTATCAGCCCCATACCTCAGGATAAACTGATTGCCATTGAGATCTAGAAAGCGGAGACCCCATAATGCTACCTGTCTTCAGCCAACAACTTCAGCATAGGGAGATCAAATGACTGAGGTCAGTCATGCCAGGTAATTATGCCAGGAATAAGGTGCACTTTCACTGGTTTCCAAAGCTGGGTCATACTTAGGAAATCATGCCTGGCTTTGAAGGCAATGGGCTCCAAAATGGAATTAGGAGAACTGACAGAACCTATATGCCCATTGTTTGCTGCTCTCCACGCACACTACCTCATGTTAGTTCTGAGCTTGAGTAGTATGGCTCAAACTTACAGGTTCATTGGAAGGCTCACAAGTGCTGGGTTTCAAGATGTTCTCAGTGCCAGAGGTTGACTCTGCGTAGAACAACTGCTAGTAAAACCTCTCCAGAGTACAGCATTGATGAGTCGCTCCAGGGGCAGAAGGACATGCTTGCATCCCTTTCTACAGGATTGTAGGACCTGCAACTCTAGCAGCAACACATTGTGTTGAAGAGCATTTTTGCTTAATATTATATCCACAAGTTGCCGCAGCATCTCTTTACCTTTTTCTATGCTGTTTGAGGAACTATATGGTTCACATAGCCTCCACTGCATTTTTTCTTCTCATCCCTAATTTTAATATAGGTTATCCTGAGCGGCTGTCTTTACCTGCCACTGATTAGCATCTGTGCTGTGACTTTCTGTGGACGTTTACTTTATATTGAACATTTATTCTGGTGGCTAGCCATCAGAGATTTGTGCAGATGCTTCTCCCCTGAGTTTCGGCATGGTCCTAAACAGCTGTGCAAGGTATGTTCTGAGGATTCTGTAGTACTGTTGCAGCCATATAGAAAGAATGCTGCTACATTCAAACCTAGGAGCAAACGGGGGGAAACTAATTTGATTCACAGGTAACCTCACTCACTTTACAAGAGATTTCCAAAGTTACTGGCAGATGTGGAGTTGATGCACTGTGATGGAGTGTGTTGAGTTATTAGGGTCTGAAAACATGTGCATGCACACAAGTTCAGCTCATTTAAACCCATCTTCTAAAAAAACCCTTAAGTTATGCTTTTCAGTAAGATTCTTAAGTGTAGCCATTGATAACGTAATAGCTATATCAGCTGTTTGTTTTTACTTGATTCTTTCCATTTGCTCTGCTCTCAAATAGTTCAGCAACGGACATTGAACAGCACCTACCCAGACAACCAGTCTCAGTATTTCCTCAATGGGACCAGTCATCTACGTGGGAACTTCTTATTGTAACAGTTGCAGAGTCAGAACCACAGCCAGTAAGTGTTTATTTCTCTTGATTTTTTTAAAGAAATGTTGTCTGGCAACAATACCAACAGTTGGTTTATCAAGTTCATTTTGTATCATTTCAATAAATCACAACATGTCTCTAACACCTTAGTAATAAAGATTTCATGAAAATCTCCCTGAATATTTTTTTTTTTACTAATAAAAAGAAAATCATTCTGGGAAGAATGCAATTAAATTCACTACTTTTCAGAAAAAAAGTACAATCAATGTCAGTACCCTTTGAGGGTGTGTATATACGTTAGATAATTACTACAGTTGTTTTCATAGGGTCTCTATTTAGTCTAGTACCTCAGGAATTATTATTATTGCTGGCTTTCCCTGAAACTTGTAGAATCATAAGTCTAGAGAGAAAGAAAACAAGACCTCTGGCATATTAAGTGGCAAAGTTCTAACAATTGAAAATAGGACCCATATTTGGAAAATTGTCATTTCTCATTGTTATTAGAATTATCTCTTCCTAGGTAATGGTCTTGGAATCAGAGAATCCTAGGGCTGGAAGGGACCTCAGGAGGTCATCAAGCCAAGCCCCTTGCCTAAAGCAGGATAAATTCTATTTAAATCATTCTGGCCAGGACTTTGTCAAGCTAACTTTAAAAAACTGCTTGATATAGTTTTTTTAAAAGTGAAAGAAAAAAAATATACAAGCATCTTAAGATGAGTCAACTCTTCCTAAGTCCTGTTTGCTCTACTGGAGCAGCACAAGGGAGGCAAATTTGTCTGAAGGCAGCAAGTGAGCTTTTCCCAAATAGAAATGAAAATACCTGCAACATGGCTGGCATTTTGTGGGTGAGGGGAAGTGGAGGCTTATCTCAACTGTGGCTGGCTCACCTAGCATAGAGAAAATTTGAGGCATTCTAGTGGCAGACCCATAGAACAGTCCACTCTTGCAATCCCAGCTGATGAGACAGCTCTTTGAGAAACTATTTCAACTTTCATTAGGGGACAGTTCAAAACAGGGTAGAACAGTGGGTGGCATGTCCAGATGCACCAAATATGGCTGTGGTATGCCTGGAAATCTAGCCTAAAGACTGGAATGCAGCTTTCACAGTTCTTCTAATTTACCATATTAGATTTTTTTCATGTTATTGTAACAAAAGGTCAGCTAGATAAAGTATTGTTATTCAACTGGATTTTGTGTAGTTATTTAAATGTCATATTGAACATAATCTAGAGTATTGTGAAAAGTCTTTAGTTTTGTTTGGAAAGTATTGTGTATGAGAGGTACTGTATAAATTTTAAGTAATGAATAACAGGCACTGCAGTAATACGCGTGAGCTTCAGTTGTTTAATAAGGAGCATAGATCCTCTGATAATGCTTGCTGAACAAGAACATATTGAAGAAAGTATTAATATAAATATATACCTGATACTGTGTGAAAAAAGTTAGAGAAAAGTTACAAGAAAATATTGCAATTTTTGCATATATTCTTTTCTGCGTAGTTTAACTGAATTACAAATACACAGTCAGAAGCAGAAATTAACAGTCTACAAAAAATTAGTTTGCCTCATTTTGAAACATTTAAGCTATGTCTACACTAGGACACAATGTCGATGTTCAACGTTGAAGTAACGCCGGGGAACATCAAAAAGAGCCGCCCCAGAGGGAAACATGGAGTGTCCACACACACAAGAACAATATTTCAAAATAAGGGGCCAGGAAAGCCCACGAACCAGTTACAGAGCACACTGCAAGCCGCTCCCTTAAAGGGCCCCTCCCAGACCCACTCGGCCTGCACTGCACGAGCAGCCCTGCGTTGGTGAGACAAGCCTTGCAGACCTCAAGCCCGCAGATATGGACCTCCAGCAGCAGCTGGAAGCCCTACAAGCTGTCTCCCCTGGAGCAGGCACCATTCTAGATGCTGCCTGGGCAGCCGCCCAGCAGCTTCTGGAATGGGAGCCCTCCCCAGGAGTACCAGGAGATGCCCCTGACCATCGGGCCCTCCTCCCCCTCCCCCCTCAGGTGCCCCGCCGACTCTGGAGCTACCCCTCCAGCACCGAGTTGTGGGAGCACCTGGTTATGGGGGAATGGAATGATGACCAGTGGCTGTGGAACTTCCGCATGCGCCGGCAGACCTTCATGGAGCTCTACCAGTGGCTCATCCCTGCACTCAGGCACCAGGACACCCGCATGCAGCGCGCCCTCCCCATCAAGAAGAGGGTTGCAATAGCTGTCTGGAAGCTGGCCACTCCAGACAGCTACCGCTCTGTGGGACAGCAGTTTGGAGTGAGAAAGACCACAGTTGGGGCTGTCCTCATGGAGGTAAGGAGGCCTGGGGCTGAACTCCCTGCTGGGAAGGGGGGCCTGGGTGAGCAGGGCCTGGGTGAGGGGGGCCTCAGGAGGAGGTCACGCTCTGCAAGCCCTCACAGGCACCCGTGTTCCCTCCCCACAGGTGGCGCATGCACTCAATGCCCTGCTGCTGAAGAGGGTCGTCCGAGTTGGGGACCTGGACGCGGTTGTTGAGGGATTTGCTGCCATGGGATTCCCCAACTGCTTCGGAGCCCTTGATGGGACCCACATCCCCATCCGTGCCCCAGATCACAGTGGTGACCGCTATGTCAACAGGAAGGACTACCACTCTGTGGTCCTGCAGGCCATGGTTGACAGCCGTGACCGCTTCCAGGACATCTACGTGGGCTGGCCCGGCTCTACCCACGACGCCCGCATTTTCCAGAATTCAGGACTATGCCACCAACTGCAAGCAGGGACCTACATCCCCCAGAGGGAGATCCCTCTGGGGGATACCACCACTGTACCCCTGTGCCTTGTGGCTGATGCAGCATACCCCCTCCAGCCCTGGCTTATGCAGCCCTATACAGGCCACCTTTTTGACAGGCAGAAGCACTACAACGCCCGCCTCAACCATGCCCGACAAGTGGTTGAGCGAGCCTTTGGGCGCCTGAAAGGCCACTGGCGTTGCCTCCTGGCATGCCTAGATCTGGGCCTACTAAACATCCCCCAGGTTGTGGGGGCCTGCTGCACACTCCACAACCTGGTGGAAAGCAAGGGGGAGGCCTTCGTGCGGGGCTGGGCACAGGAGGCTGCAACAGCCTACCCCCAGCCAGCCGCCGCCCCGAGCTGCCAGGCCCACCAGGACGGGGTCTGGGTCTGGGTCTGGGAGACCCTAAGGAAGTACTTTCACCGGGGGCCCAGTGAGCGACCCCTCCCGGCCATCCCTGCACCCCGCCCCAGCACCCACACCTCACCCTCACCAAAAGCACACGGGACACAGGTTTTGGGAGAAATAAAACTGTCATTATTTACAAGAAAAACAAAAATGTCACCTCTTTTTGGCAAATAAATAATAATATTAGCAAAAAGAACACATTAATGAAAATAATAACTATGTGCAAGTGGGGACATCTCTACAAACTATAACGGGGGTGTCAACTATAAATAACTATATACAAGGGTGGTGACAGCTATTTACAGGGGGGAGATGTGGGCAGGCCACCCCTCGGCCCATCATTCTGGGGCGGGGGTGGAAGGGTGCGACTCCCGCTGCATCCAGCTGGCTGGTCCCCCTCTCAGCCGGGGTCCCCAGCAAGGCTGGCTGGGGGCCGGGAGCATGGGGAGGTATGGCTGAGGTGGGTCCATGGCCCCGGGTGGCTCCTGCTCTGAGGAGCTGGTGGGTGGGGCAGCAGGCGGGATGACAGCGGGCGGGACGGGCAGGATGGAGGATATTGTGGGGGAGGCAGATGGGCCACCAGCTCCTCAAGGGTATCGGCCACCTGGTTAAAGGTGGCCATGAACTCGCACCAGGCCTCCCAGCACCAGGTGGCCTCCCACTTCTTGAATTGGAGCCTCTGCTCCATGAGGTCCGCCTGGCGCTGGAGGGCGGCAGCCACCTCTGGGTCGTAGGTGGTGGTGGTGTGGCGGTGTCGTCCCCGGGAGTGGACCTGGACTGGGGCAGGCGGTGTCCCTGACAGCTGGTGCTCTGGTTGTCTGGGAGGGCAGTCAGGGATGACGGATGGTGCGGCTGCAGAAATAGGGGGAAAGGGAGGCCGTGATTACCCAGCCTTGACCCGTGGCCCACCCCCCATCCCCCCAAGGGCCTGTGTCCCCGCCCCATCCATCCTCCATTGGAGCGTGCAGTGATCCTGTGGGTGGCCCCTCCAGTGGTCCTCCCGCTTCCCTCCCACCGGGGGTGGGGCACGGCACTGTCCATGGGTGGAGGTGCTGCTGGGCACTGGTAACTGTGGCACCGTCCCTGTGTGGTGGATTGCCCGGTCCATGTCAGGCTGGGGTGTTGTGGGGGGCCCCCGGTCAAGTGGTGCCCCCGCCCCATGCTCAGGGGGTCTGTGCCCTGTGTGGTACGTACCTGATGGTGCACCGCCAGGCTCCGGTGGTGCCCATGAGGCAGACACCTGGCTGGAGCTGCAGGATGGCACGTCCAGCACCAGCTCCCCCTCTTCACTGGACCACTTTGTGTCTGGGGTGGAGGGTCCCGGCTGTAGGCATGGGGGGTCAGGACTGGCCTCCGGTCCTGACCCTGTCTCCGAGGCTGGCTGGGGCTCGTCGGCCATGGTGTCAAGGGTGGCTGGGAGGGGAGGAGGTGCCACGGGGGCCCAGGATAGCCCTGAGCTCCCGGTAATAGGGGCAAGCAGCAGGGGCAGCCCCAGACCGGCTGGCCGAGTCCCGGGCCTGGGCATAACCCTGCCACAACTCCTTGACTTTGCTCCTGACATGGTCAGGAGTGCGGGCAGGCTGACCCCGGGCAGCCAGGCCCTCGACCAGTCAGGCAAATGCCTCCATGTTCCGCTGCTTGCTCCCCATGACATGCAGCACCTCCTCCTCCCCCCAGAGCTCAGAGCTCAGGGTCTGTCCAGGAGGGGCCCCGCTTCCTACCCCGCCGGCTGGAGGCCTGGGAGCCCTGGGATGGCCCAGAGGGGGAGCTCTGGAGGTGCTCGTGAGGCTGGCTGGCTGCCATGATGTCCCTCTGGCAGTGCAGGGATACCACGTGGCAGGGCTGCTGCGTGCATGCTGCCAGGTTCCTGCTACAGTGTTTCTGGGTCCCTGCGGCTTTAAGAGCAGCTGAGTGCAGAGACCATAGAGCCCCGCAGGGGCTGGACAGAGCTTCTCAGCCCCTCAGCTGATTGCCGCCATGGAGGACTCCGCTATTTCGAAGTAGCGGGACGCGGATCGCCTACACACACCCTACTTCAACGTTCAACGTCGAAGTAGGGTGCTATTCCCATCTTCTGATGGGAATAGCGATTTTGTCGTCTCGCCGCTTAATGTCGATTTCAACATCGAAATAGCACCCGGCGCATCTACATGCGCCGGGTGCTATTTCGACGTGCTGGCTACTTCGAAGTAGCCAGCTAGTGTAGACGTAGCCTTAATGTTTTGGCACTTTTTTGAATCCCCAGGGAATCAAGTTATTCTATTCAATCTATTGTAAATAATTATATTATGAACATACATATAATCTCACTTTTTAAATGAGAGATGACTTATTTGCCATTGTTTCAAGTTTTGTCTTTGTGTAGAAAGCATTTGTGCTCTTATCATCAGTACAGAAAATGTGACCAGGTACTTACTTCAGGAATTATTGCTGTATGTTAGGATTTCCTTCTTTCCTGTGCAGCGAAAATAAAAAGAATCCATTGATTTAGAATGTAAGTAAAACTCAGAAAACATTATGTATCACTCCATCCAGGGCCTGATTCTGGTGTCACAATGTAAATCAGATATTATTTCACTTATATGCATGAAGTTGCACTTATGTCAATGTGGGCTCACAATCAAGCCTCACAGATTAAAGTATGACCAATACAAAGGGCACTACTGACTGGTGTTACTACTGGACAAACACCATAGTACTAAAAATATGTACAGGAAAGCCTGTATTATAGATAAATCAGCCAGTACCACATGCACTAATGTGGCTGAAAAAATTGATAGCATTAATCCTGAGGCTGTGCTGTCATTTTGCACAAGCTACCTATTAAGCGCCTGGTCAGTCCTTGTTAGGATCAAGTGGTCCTGCCAAAAATTGTGACTAGGCTGAGATAATTGATTGCTCAATATAGGCCCAATCCAGTGACCAGTGAAGTCAGTGAAAAGTCCATTGTATCAGGGCACAAAATAATATTAAGAGAAACTGCAATATGCACTGCCATGTTTGAATATTAAATCTCAAACTACTTGACTGCTTTTTGTTTTGATAGTTGTGCCTTAAATATTGCGTCTGTTCTGGTATGGCTATGGTCTGAAGAAGTGGGTCTGTCCCACAAAAGCTCACCTAATAAATTATTTTGCTAGTCTTTAAAGTGCTACTGGACTGCTTTTTTGCTTTGATAGTGTATAGACTAGCACGGCTCCCTCTCTGTTACTATTCACAAGTAAAGTTGTGTGACTGAGGTTTTAGGTGCCCATCTGAAACATCTTCAAAGGGCGTGTTTTTTATACAGTGCTAAATGGCCACCTGCTGAGGGATCAAGCCCCTTTAATATCAAGTTGAGCCCCCCAAAAATGGAAGCACCCAGTATCACCAGTCACCTAAAATTTCTTTTAAAACAAATGAGTCAACATCCTTAGGACTCTACATGGTTATTAGCTACAATATACTGGAGCTTTGAACTAGCTGCTGCTTATAAAAAGGGAAGTTAGTTATAAACTTAATCTCAGCCCTGCTTTGGGTCTCTCCTCTTCCTCTGATTTGGCCCACTCTCAAAAATGGAACATTCTTTGGCTGGCCTATAAACGACTTTTCTGACTTAGCTAGAGCAGCTCTTAGCTCTCGCTCTGTTCTCCAACATTATGTAAAGCTCAGCTGCACTATCAGACACTTGAATCTCTCTTGCTTCTCTTGTGCTTGCTGCCGGCTACTCTTTCTTGCCAAATATGGAACTTAGCCCAAAACAAATCACTATTCATGTTTTGGATTCAGTACCCTGACTCGTGTGATTTTCAGCTCTCCTCAGTTGCAGCCAAATGCACAAGCCTATTATAAACTGAAAATTGGGGTTTATAATGGCAGTGCTGACACAACCTTAAATATTGGCATAAGCAGTGCTGCTGTAATTATGCAAGGACAGATGGGCAAGAAGAACACATGATTGTTGAACCTAGGAAAAAGCTGCTCTCATTAATCATCCCATGGTTTTGAGAAAAAGCCTTTGGAAAAGGAAAGGTTAAAATGCTGGGGTACTGAAAGAAGGTGAACAGAAGACCACAGTCCACCCTGACTGTTCCTATTACAGCATCCAATCTAAAGCAGAGATTGAATTTCTCTGAATAAGGACTGTGCTAAGTAGGATTGTTGTTTTGTGAGGGACTGATATTAGGCATTGTAGGAAAAGGAAAGAAAAGAAGAAATTGGAGCCAAACTGTGCGAGAGGTAGATATGTATACTGTATGCTCGATCTTTTTTAGGCTAGTCTGTGCTTGCTTAACTTTGACTGGCTTTCAACAATTACTTATTGTTTGAGTATTAAACAAAGTGAACAACTAGAGCCTCCCACTCTAGCAGTTTGGGTAATTACATATAAAGCAATTGTAAAGCTTGTGTGGTGGTTTATAGTTTTACAGTTGCTTTTTTACCACATTCTCTAATCTGTCCAGGCTACGATTCCCTCTGCCTTCATGTTTTTATATCAAAGATTTTCTGTGTAATGCATCATAAATTGTTTGGTCAAGTATATGGTCAAGATCATTACCTGTGTCTCAGTGTTGTATATCATTCCTTCCAATAACATTTGTTAACAGAATATTAAGGTTACAAACCAAGTACTCAAAAGTTAGGAAATGTCAGAACTGAGGTTGTTTGTGGGTTGTAATTTGCCACACACTCCTGTCTCCTTCCTCTCTGTTTTACTCCATCCTTCTGCAACTCCCCACCCTTCACACACACATTATTTTGTCCCCTTCTTCCTCATTTCTCATCCCTCTCCATTCCCTTCCAGTCTATTTCCTTCTCCTTCACGTGGCGCAGGTACCCATCAAAGGGATGCTAGGCACAGATGAGAGAGACTCCCTTCTCTAAAATACACTGTAGATGCAATCACCAGAATTTAATTGCCAAACTGAAGCATGCGTCAACTGAGATTTTTTTTTTGAGAAATTGGGGTACATTTTCACAGGAACAGCAATTTTCCTGGGCTTGTAATTACACAATACAAAAAAGTTAACATTTTAAATAGAAATATAAATGTTTCTCAAGCTTTAAAAATAGTAATATTTTAAATAGTAGGTGTCCTAGATGGGAGACCTGACCTTTATCTCCCTTTCAGAAAATGCCTGCTGATGATTACACCACATTGACCCTGTTCTGGGGATTTCTTTTGGCATCATCACTTAAAGATGTATGTTATACAGTTAGGTCTGGCCTCTTCACACTGTTGTTGAGATGCAAGGATCAGGAGGGATTGCCACACATAGCACTGGCAGTGGGAAACTTATAGCTGATACAAATTTGCCAGCTCTAGCTCTTGTGTGTTCTCCTTTTGCTTAAGCAAAGAGGTGCAACAGAGCTTCACTTTACCTAATTCCACTGGTGCAGAGTTCATAAAGAATCTTTAACTTGTAATGGATCTCAGAGCTGCTTCTTGGCAGGTAAGTGGCATCAGATCTGTGGCTTGCCCTAAAACTCAGAGCATGCATCATCTCTCTGACACCCTTGTCCTTGAGTTTAAAAATGAACTGTTGCACCTCATCACAACTCAGGAGTAGAAGAAGGATAGTCCACTGGTTAGGGCATTTATGAGACCTGTATTGAAGTGCTCGTCCTGCCACAGACTCTTTATGTGACCTTGAGTATGTCGCTGAACTTTCCTGCACTTCAATTCACCATCTGAGTAACAGGGCAGAGCTATTATCCTATCTCACAGGTGGATTACGAGAATAACTCACATGAAAGCACATGAAGTGCTCACATGCCACCAGTTATGGGTTCCATATAAGTTTACCCATTCCAGGCACTTATTATATTTCTCCTGGATCTAGATTTCAGATATCAGTATCCATATTTCTTTCCCTTTCTCATTTATATTTGTGGGAGTTCTGTCATCATAGCAAGAGTGCAATATAAAAGCCTGTGGCTGAGGACAGAATTTTATCTGGCACTTTTCTGACCACAAATGCAGCAAAACCATTGGTTTCAAGGCCATGCACCTCTTCCTTCTGACACAGCACCTCACTTGCACTTACATCTCAAACTAATGTGTTGCAAGATTCCTAAACCTAAGCCTGATTATCTCTTTAACACAATAGGAGTTTTCCCATGAGTAAATCAAAAAGGACAGAGTGTATAGCATACACTTAACTTTGATCTTCAAGTAAAATCTTCTGTGTTACCACCATTTAAAATTGCAAACTTCCCTCTTCCAGTTGAGAGCCTCAGGAATTACCATAAGGGTGTGGGAGGACAGAAGCAGCATGGCAAAAATTAGAAATAAAGTAGTGAAATAAAATGTAAAAACACACTGTGGAATTGTTATGCTTCATCTTATTCTAGTCCTAAGACAGTGAATTCACATACTTGCAAATATTCTTCAGGAAGGAGTTCATGTGATGTGCCATTAACCTCTGTTTTACGGCAAGTGATGGTGAAAATGCCAGTCTGTGATTTAAAGATACAACCCTATACCCAGAATATTGATTTATCCTTCTTCTGCAAACTAAATGCAGAAAAATTGCTATTTTTTTAGCTACTGAAGAAAAGTAAGCCTGTTTCATATTAGTGTCTCTCCATTTTAGTTCAATGGACATCAGTTGAAGATTGGCACTTATATCTTCCAAGTTCCTAATACAGCTTCTACTGGTACTAATAACAAGAAGTCCTGTGGCACTTTATAGGCTAACATATTTTGGAGCATAAGCTTTTGTGGGTAAAGACCCATTTCATCAGTTTTTGAAGATACAGGCTAATGCTCTGATACTGGTACTAATGTGGCTTCTGCTTTATGTCTAACATCATGAGAAATGCGTCAACGGTCTGCTCTTGGAACACCCGTCTGCCTATGAAAATCAGTATAGAAGCAAGAGTGAGATTTCATGTTTCAAGAAAAGAATAGCTAGGGGCAAGCAACCAAAGTTCAACAAGTCCTGTAAACTGCAGTGAAGATACTGAAGACTGAGGAAGATACTGGCATTAAGTGACACTGATCTGGTTGAAGATACTGTGTTTCACCTGTTCTGTCTGCTACTGTCAGATACAAAATTATCAGGATCCCTGTGATGACTAGGCTACACAAAGCTCCAGTACACTATGCTACATGAATAGATTGCCAAAAAAGCATGCTATGTGGACTTAATTTGATTTGAAGTACCCTGCCCATCTTTTCACTAGCACAGATTAACAGTCTCAAGTAATTGCAATGTGTTGCACAAAGACTGGAATAAGGGTTGCTGCTGCAGTCCCTGGTTCAAAATGGTTATCATACACAAGGTGTACAGTTGGTTCAATAGCTTTCTGCATCCCCACTATATAAATTGTTCCAGCACCCCTAGTGTGTAGAGGGCATACAAGGCTAATCTCCCCCCACCTGAAAAATGGGCATTAACCGAAGTGTAGCTTTGCTTAGGCAAGTAAATACATGCCTGAAACTTGTGACTATATACACGGATCTCTACTCATTCAAGAAATGTTTTTCCATCTACAAGGCTAAAAATAATAGTGTGGTGTCCTGGTACCTCTCCTTTACCGAGCTTTTCTCTGCCAGAGACTCTCACTGATACCTGTAGCTACAGATCTCAGTGGGAATACAACTTGCTTCTGATCTATTCCACAAAACGTCTTACGGTAATTTTCAAGTGGTTAGTTCTGAAGTTAGAAATAGTACCATCTTGAGCCCCACACCCTGCAATTAGAAACCCAGAAACTATGTACACACCACCCTGGGTATCCCCAGATTAAGGATCACTCTGAAGCATTAAATCCAGAATTCTAATCCAAAGAACATTAGCTGGGAGGAGGGGTGCATGTGTGGGCAACAACAGGGAGGGTAAAGAAAATGCCAGCAACAAATTCATTAGCCTTATGAGAACATTCCCATCCAGAGTGTCCAAGCAAAAATCCCAGCCTCAATCCTCCGCTTGTAGCTGTGTGTAGATAGTATATTTCTAGACTCTTTCATTCCTACTCCAGCTTCCCAACTCAAACTTTGCTGAAGGAGTCTAAGAATTCTGGCCTGTCAGTCTCCAGCCCCTAAGAGAAGTGTTGTCTGGGGATCCTACCACTTGACCCTGCTGAAGCAATTTCAGCTTTATTTGTTGTATAGGGAGGCCCATACAGAATCTCAAACAGACTGTTGATTTCTGCAGCTTCAACTCAAGCTTCCTCAATATAGCCACATTCTCAAGTGCTGTCTTTATGCTATCTAACATCTCAAATCAGTTTCATCCACTGCTTCAACTATCCCTCTTCTTCTCTCATCCTGCCAGCTCAAAGCTATCTTCTATCTTGAGACTTTCTCTGGGTTAATATTCAGAGAAAAATTAGTGTCATACAGGACCCTTAACAGAATCCTTACCACTGAAGGGCCACTCCCAGCTAGCACAGATGTCTCAAATTTCTGCCCCACTTTAGTCCTGGCTAAGCTCCCTTACACAGCTGTGCCTAGCTGAAGCTTAACTCAGTGTAATGCCTCATTTCAGAGACATTTCATGCAGTTGTTTTGTCATTTTATTACCCCAAATCTTAACTGTATTTTAACCAATGTACTAGAAACTGTCACATAAATGCACGAGACCTCTTATAAATATGCCAAAGCAGGAACCAGCAATCACAATTTCCAGACACCCAGGAAAACCACCCTCCATAAGTAGTAATGGTGAACAGACTAAAGCTGCTGCTTTCACTATAAGGCTATACATCTACTGTGGGGTCACTTGATTAGACTTTTCCACGTGGTTTGACTGGGCCTTTATGGCTTGCAGGCAACAGCTTCAGGTGATTCTGTAAATTCAGAACACTCCAGTTCTGGGATGAATCATTGGGCTCAAACTCAGGAACAACTCATCAGGCTCAGAACACTCATCACACCTGACTACTTGTTTCTCCAGGTTCTCCAAAAATGAGGAGGCAAGTTAATTTATTCTATACAAGAATGAATCCCTACATGAATTCCACATCCATTCTCGCATATTCATAGTTCTATAAAAAGGGGTGAGTTTAACATAATTAAGACTACAGACTTCAAAAAGCAGACTTTAAAATACTCAAAGTATTGGTGGGTCATGTCCTATAGGAAGAAGATCTACAGGATAAAGAAAGAAATGTTGTCAGTTGCTCAAGGAGACAATATTAAATGCACAATGGCAAGCTCTCCCAATGTAAAGGAAAGACAGAAGGAAAACCCCCTTCAGGAGGTCTTTAAAATCAAAAATGAATCTTGCAAAAAGTAGAAACATAGACAGGTTGCTAAGGAGGAGGACAAAAGAACAGTACAAGATATATTGATTAAATCAGAAACACTAAGGCACAAACACACCTAGAAGTAAGAAGAGGTTCTTCAAATACATTAGGGGAAAAAAAAAGATTAGGAAAGTGTAGGGTCTCTTAATGAAGAAGAAAAGCTAACAACTAATTACAGCAAGGAAGATAAGGTGTTTAATGCCTATTTTGCTGCAGTCCTCACTAAAAGGTTAATGTGACCAGATAGTTAACACAATTAACATTAACAACAAGGGGAAAGCAACATAAGCCAAAATACAGAAAGAAGAGGTTGAACAATGTTTAAATAACTTAGCTGTATTCAGGCAATCAAGGCCTGATGTAACACTTTTGAAGGCATTAAGGACACAGCTGAAGCAATTCTCCAAATCATTAGCAATTATATTTGAGAACTCACATAGGAAGTGTGAGGTCCCAGAGAACTGGTAAAGGGCAAACTTGGTACCTAGCTTTGAATGGGGTGGGACGATCAGGTAGTCTAACTTCAATACCTGGAAAGATATTTGAACAAATTATTCTGCAATCAATTTGTAAATAGGTAGCGGACTATAGGATAAGAAATGGTAAGCATGTGTTTGTCAAGAACAAACCTTGCAAACCCCAACCTAATTTTTTTTCTTTAATAGACTTATTGGCTAAGTAGATTCTCTTTATTTTATTAAGGTTTTTGAAAAAAAATCCCACAGAACACCTTCATCAGTGAACTACAGAAGAGCATTTAGATGAAGTTAGTAAATGGTGGGTGCACAACAAGTTAAAGCTCTGTATTCAAAGACCAATACTGAAAGATTTCCTGTCAAATTAGGAGGGAGCATCTAGCTGGATTCCACAGCAGTCTTGGGTCTGATGTTCTTTGATACTTTAATTACTTTGGATAATGCTATGCTTATGAGTTTTAGGGTGACACCAACCTTAGAGAAGTCACAAGAACTTTGGAAGGCAGCATAAGAATTCAAAATGACCTTGTCTAACTGGGGAATTAGTCTGAAATCAGCAAGATGAAAGACAACTATACTCAAGGAAGAATCAAACACACAAGATGGAGAATAACAGGGTGGGCAATAGTAGCCCTGGGAAGGACTGTAGGGAACAGTGGATCACAAACTGAATATGACTCAAATGTGATGCAGTTCCAAAAAAGGCTAATGTCATTCATTAACAGAAATGTCATATGTAAGATCTGTGGTAACTGATCTACTGAATTCAGCATTGGTGAGCCTTCAGCTATACTGTCTCCAATAGGCCTGCCTGTAGAGGGGAGCAAAAGGGACAGATGTCCCAGGACCTAGCTATTCTAAACAGCCCTGGCACTATCCCTTTAAATTGCCACTGGGTAAGGTGGCCCTATTTAAATTCTCAAAAAAGAGGATACCTTGAGGGGGGAGTGTACCTGTATCAGTGACTAGCAACTCATGTTGTAGTAGTGTACTACAGTGTGTCTTCTACAGGTACATTAATATGTGAGTTGGTAGATGTACTCCTTCTCAGGGGTGTTTTTGGAAGGTCAGATATGGTAAGTCTACTGCTAGAGCACTGGGCAGCACCAAAGGGCTGGCAGGGCTTGCTAGCCCTGACCCTTGCACCTCAGGCACTGCCTCCCTGAGAACATAGAGCTACCCCTCACCCACATACACACCCTGCCCAGGGGTCCAGCATTATATCAGCTTCCCTGGTATCTAATTCTGGGCACCATGCTTTGAGAAAGATAGAGTCTAGATGATAGCAAAATTGATAAAGGTGTAGAAAGCTTAACATGTAAGGAAAGGTTAAATAAACTGGGCATGTTTATTCTTCTGTCCTTGGGTACATTAAGGGCTGTTATGAAAAAAGGATGGTGATTGCCCACTGAAAATAGGACAAGAAATAATAGGCTTAATCTGGAAATTTACATGAACCATTAGGAAAAACTGTCTAACTATCGAGGTAGTTAAGCTCTGGAACAGGTTTCCAAGGGAGAATTTGGAATCTTCCTCATGAGAGGTGTTTAAGAATGGGTTGAATAAACACCTGTCATGCGTGGTCTAGTTTTATTTGGCCCTGCTTCAGCACAGGGGCTGTACTTAATGACCTGAGACAAGATTCTTGTCCTATGATTCTACCTTTCAAAGTTCTTTCCAGGCCTACATTTCTATAGTTAGGGTTAAAGTAGTTCAGTCTGGCAGTGATGAATTCATGGGTCACTGTGGCCATGTCCTCCCCTGCGACTAGAGGACTGGATGTTGAAGAATGTCTGAACAGGCGGAAAGCATGACTACCTTATACTCTCTGTGACAACATTTAATTTATGTGGGGTTGCGCATTTTGTAGCTCAGGGATGAATACATACCTCTATCTTCAAATAAGCCTATAAAATGTGAAATTATATTCAGCCCTGGCATAAGCAGGTGAAATTTCCAATGGAGTCTGTGGAATCCACACTTACACTACAGCTGAATTCGGCTCAGAGTAATTACAGCTATATAGATTTTAACACTGTACTTCTGTATCAGGCAGTGCTTTCTCTGTTGGCAGATGGAATTCTTATGGCTAGAAAGTCACCCACAGGGTACTACTGAGAGTTCTGGAATATTAAGGAAAATCAGCAGGCAGGGTAGATCACTCTGCAGCTGATAGAAATTAAAATCATTATATAGTTGGAAACTTAGCTGTAGAATGAGAGGCGACAGCTGCTGCTAATGCTGCTAAAAGGTGAAGGAAAAAGAGATGGATAGAGAGTAGAAGCAGGAGCCTAAGGCTGTAACTGACAAAGGATCTTTTCTCACTTGGCAGCACATTACATTTACCTTAGTCTGAGATTTCTGCTTTTCTTATGTAACGTTTACTCCAGCCCTTTAGCAGGAGCAGACATCTTGGATGGAGGTACAAAGTACAAATCAGGAAGGAGGAAACACTTCTGGCCCACTATGAACAACCAAACACAATGCGGTGAGGTGGAGAGACAAAAGAGAACAAGTTGGAGAAAAAATAAATGATAGGTCTGAGTCTGTTCTCACTAACCCCGATGTAAATCAGAAGTAACTCCACTAAAGACAATGGAATTTCACCAATATGACTCTGGCAGATGCAAGAGAATGATTTCTAAACTGATTGCTAAATGAACAGATGAGAGCCATAGACACGCAAGGCATGATGATCCAGTTTATTGATGTTTATTATTATGCAGTGTCACTCCATTGTCTTCCAGGGAGCTACTCTTGAATTACCCTGTGTAAGAGCAGTTCCATCTGAGATGAAAAGATTATCCTACAGTCTACAGTAATTCAAGCAGGTGGGTTTTGCTACCGCTTTAGCTGCAGATCAGATGAGACTAGATGCAAAAACTGAGCTTAAAATTGCATAGTGTGTCAGTCTATCTTTGAGCCTTCTTTTAATACAGGAACAAGAAAACAGAACAAAAGATGACTTCTTTAAAAGCATAAAGATTTTGTTTTTACAAGCTAGATCTTATCTACAATAATGCAGGCTATTGTGCATTACATTGACAACACTACAATTCCTCCTTTAGTTCCAAAGAACGTGGGAATACAGCCAGTTCCTACACATGTGACAAGTGAGAAGTAAGAGCTTCATTCTTTCATTGTCCAATCCAAATAAGTCAGAACTGACACCCCTCCACCCAGATTCCTTTACCAAGGGAACTGAGAGGAGTAGGGTTGGATTTCATGACTGAGAATTTTATTGACCTATGTTTGATACCCACAGGATGACTACTCCTTAACTTTTATTTGTCATGGTGACATCCATTTACCATATGTTTATCAAAATCAGGTTCTAAATCCTCAAGTTTAGTGAAACAAAGATACATTTCTGACAAGAAAAAATATAGTTGCCAAATGATCTCACCCTCCCCGGCCACCTGAAGCCTCTTCTTTCTCAGCTTGTTTACTTTATGGCACATGAAATCATCTGATACTGGAAATTCCCTTTTGTGAGGGGAAAGGCGATTCCTTGCAGTTGCAGAATGGCTTTTTAAAAGCATGTTTTAAAAGGATGTTTTCCTGGTTCATGTATCTGCCGAGTATGCACAGGATCAGGTTACAGAAGGACAAAAGATCAGTAATTTTAATAGGCCCTCACACATACTCTCCCCAAAAGATCTGAATTTCAGCACAGCAACCTTTGTGCCAAAATCTCAAAACTGAGGGTCTTGGATTAGGCATCATGCTGTTGATGTTCTGTATTTTTCCCCTTTCTATTGTTAAACTTGCCCCCCGACCATCATTGTCTAAAACATACTCCTACATCCACTGAAATAAATGGCAAAACTCCCCATCTTCAAAGGTGTCTGAGAGCAGGTCCTGAGACGCTGAACATTTGGAAGACTCAGAACTGTGGATTGCACTATATGGCAGGACACCTAAAAATTAAGCACTGCAGAGCTAGTCTATTAAGCCTCTGTTGTGGACTAAATGCTCATACCAGCAAACATACAAAACAGTGAATGTTCCTTCCTAACTTAAATTCAGAGCTGGTAGGCAGAACGCACCCCAGAGAAGCATTTCCACTCTGCCATGATCTGCAAATATTCAAAGAACCTATGAAGTAATTTTTTAAAAAAACCCTATCTTATGCAGATAAGCTCATGAAAGGTAAAGAATAACTCTGCAAAGGTTACAGATTTATATTAACACCACTTCAGGTGTTAAGGTCAACCAAGGACTAAACACTGGGCAGAAATAGCTTACTAGCTGGTTATCAATTTTTTTCAGGATGGTTATAATATTGGACAAGCAATTCCTGCAGGACTTTTCTTCAGGCCTACAGCAGGAGCTTTTCTGCCTGCAGACATGAATTGTCCTTTTAGATCTCCATATGTCACCAAGAAATTCTGATACTGATGTGATGAACACCTTTAAAAATACATTAATTTTTCTAATGTACAGTTTGTTACTCAAGGCCTATAGACAAAATGACAAAAATAAGCAAACCACCATTTAAGTGAGATTGTGCTACCTTTACTCATGTTGACTAGTACCTTAGTCCATCAGTCTCCCCTTGAAGTCCCAGTAGGTTAAAATTACTACTTAACATGAGTAAAGTTGAGAATATAGTCAGTAGACAATACACAAAACAGACTTCTCATTTACTTGTTTCTTTCCTGATTGACGTAGCCAATCATTTGTGGTCTAGTACATTTCTAATCTCTTGTGCCAGTTGTCTCCTGGCCTACGTATATTTATCTAAGAAATCAGAAGATGTGCATTCTACTCTTAGCTCTGCCACTGACTTGCTGTGAGCCATTGAGCAAATTACTTCCCCTGAATGACCTCATAAAATGAGAACTGCATTGCTTGCCTCCCCCACAGTAGTGGTGTTTATCTTTAATTGCCAATAGATATTAAGCCTCTTGGATAAGAGATGATATAGAAATGCAGACTATTAATTTTTGTATTTCATAAAGACTCTTCTCAGACCATGGGGGGAAAGGGGATTTCTTTTTCCATTTTACACATGGTAAGAAATATTTTCTACCTCTTAAGTTATGTATCAGATAACCCCCAGAGAAACTGACCTTGACAGCAGTAAGTGAACAATTTTTACATAAGGTTGAACTGTTCTGAACACAGTTACCACATACATATTTTCCATGAAAATCAGGAAAGTTGGAAAGCAATCTTTGGCCACCTTCCCCACTGCACAGATTTGTGGTGGTGTTTTTGTAGCCTGAACAGGAAAACATTTTTTCCCCATTTTTAATCCCTATTTCCATGAGTACAAAAGCTATCTGTGCACCTAAATTCTTACCTATCTTTCTAGCCTCCCATCACCATAATGTCTGAGCCCTAGTGTATTAATGAAATGCAGGCTATCTGTAACACACTCCTAAGCCAGATTCAGTGCTCTGCATTTGAGGAGGCACATAGAACAGAAGACATAACACAGAGGAGTGCAGGGGCACTGAAGAACCAGGCACAAATATTGTGGAAAAAAGAAATCATGAACATTAACAATAGATGTTCTGGTCCTTCCAAATTCCTTTAATGTTATAATAGTTTCAAATGCTTGTTTGGAAAGCATTTGGTTTGATTCACTCTTCATGGGATAAAGATTAGTGTTTTTCTTATTCTCATTTCTATTAACATTACAGTGTTTAATGACACAGTCATCATCCTTGTCAGATTAATCATGGCCTACTTTTATCCTATGTCACCTTATTTTAGTCCATCCCATAGTGTAATGGGAATAGGTTGCTATGGAACCAGACATATTTTAAGCCTGTTTATCAGAACATATCACTCTTGAGCACTTACAATACAAACAATCTACTTCTTAAATGAATTACTGCATGAAAAATACACGTACTGTATTTCTTCAGAACAACAACATAAATTATGAAGGGGCAGTGGAAGAGATTAAAACTTTTGATTTTAACTGTTTTATCGCCATGTAGATTCCTGTATTAAAACATTTTAATCTTGTTGCATAAGAAGACAAATAGTTGTTTAGAAGATGAGACATCATCAGAATGAGTTACAGGTGACAACAGAATTCCATAATTTGTTGTTGTTGTTTTTTTTCCATTTTAAGTAAATTAAGAGTGAGCAAATTAAGTCCTAATTTATACTGATGGAAATCATAATAAATCCACTTATTTAATGTTTACCCTGGATTTACCGTGGTGTAACTGAAAACCAAATTTGGTCCAGAGAGAGTCCTCATCCTCCTTTCATACTTTTGTGAAGATCCTGGATATGTAACAGATAGGACATTTATGAGCACTTGAAATGGATTTCTGATAACTTCTTGTTCAGAAAGAAAGAACCACAAAGGCCATAAAAGTCCTGCAGCAGATTTTGTCATACTATGTCAATAGTTGTGCATTGTGCTCATCTATTGCGACAATCGCTGTTTCCCATACAGATCTCCAGTTTGACACAGTGTTCTACTCTGGGGGAGAATGTGTGGACATAGTTCATGCTGGTTCGTGTAATCATGAAGATATATGCATTGAAATTAATGCAATGTCTCAACCCCCTTACCCAAAGGACCACCGTGCTAATTCTCCCTCCTCAGATTCTGTCATGGTAGGTCCCTTCATTTGTTTCACAGGGAGAATTTTGGGGAATGCAAACCTCACAATGGGTCAGGTCAGGAAGGAATTAATAGTCTGTTCCAGAGACAGGGAGATATATTGACTCTACCTTACAAAAGCTGCCAGAAGTGTCAAGACTTATGGCAGAATCCTTCAGAGTAGCAAACATGAAGGACTGGTTATAAAGGGAAGGGGGAAGCCCTTCAATGCCTGGAGTGGGGAGAGACCTATCTCCAGAGTGGGGGAGCAGAATTCACAAGTCTGGGGCCATAGCCAACTGATGGAGCAAAGTCTCAGGCAGCAGACTGTTGAGTGATTTATCAGATGAAAAAACTGACCAGCTTTCCCAGAGGAAAGGGAGAACACAGTTATGGACCGGATGTTTTTCTGTCTGCAGTTGATCCTAGTCATACCTGACTTGTGGGGTGGTACTTTCTTGTTTGTTCTGCTTGTTTATTTTGAGTAAAGAGCATTTGCTTCCTTAATTTCTGTTCACGAACCCCAAGTGGTGCCATGCCCCCCCTTTCAGATGCTCTGTAACAATGAGTTCAACTTCCTAAAAAGTGGCATAGGAAACAATTTTTTTGGTGTGCTCTGCTGTGTACCTGCCAGCCAAGTGAGCCATAGGACTTTAGGAATAAAAAAAAACCCATAGCTGTGAGATCATCTGACAATAGCATTTAGTACAATAAGAATCCAAACTCAGTTTTAATAGCAAATTTGAAAAACTAATTCACTCCGTCATATTTTCAAAAATTGTCACATTTCATTTCTGTTCATGAACTGCACATGAAGAAATCATGATATTTTCAAATGTATTTATCATCCATAAATTTTCAGTTAATGAGTCTCCATGTGAAGAGCATTCACGTTTGAATAGCAAATAGATTATTACACCTAAACATTTGTGTCGTGGAACTTACGTATCAGTTCATATAAATGATTTATGAAAATACCAGTGCAGTACACTTCAAGATATAGACTCAAACTGTAACTTCCCAAAAATTTCAATTCTGTTGGTTAGTTATATAGCATTTTTCATGATAGTCTGGGACAAATATTTATTTTGGCCTATTGGCTATTTCCTTAACATGAATAAAGCTGCTTTATTCAACCCACATAAAAAAGTGCCGAGAACTTTCTTGGAGAATAAATGTTAGCTAAGTCGTATATGACCTTGTTTAAGAAAATGAAATCAGTTCATATGAAAGACTTCTTTAGGGGGATATTTAGAAATCTATAAATGTTTGGTAGTAAATACTTTAAAAGGTTCTTTTTGTACAAAATTGTGTGTGTGGGTTGCTGTCATCAATCAGTGCTCCAAGAATGAAGTCAAACATGTTTTGTTGATGAGGTCTTGAGGGCAAATATAGTGTCTGTGGGTTGATGCTTGCTATAAAATAACATATTCTAATCACACTTGAAAGATTGTTTAGTTTTTGTTAGGAAAGAAATGGCTCATCCCAGATAATCCTGAATTATTGCACCAATTTTTCTGTCTTTCTTCAGCACCATATCTAACTTCCCTAAGCCTTGAGTCAACGTCAGGCTTTGTTTATGCCTTCCTGACAGGAACCTCATCTTTCTTTCAATGCCCAGCACATGGACTTTGTCAAGTTAAACTGATGACGTGACCCCATTGGCCAGAAATCCATCACCAAGAAGAGGAAATGCTCTCACCTGGAAATGTTCTCACCTGGAACACACAAGGGCTCAACCTCAGGAAATGCAGAGTAACTGCTCAATAGTGGAAACAAATTAGAAGTGAAGAAATCTTTTAAAAGAAATTATGGCATCTGCTATTAATGGAACCTTTTGGCACTATTTACACATTGCATAGCTATGTTCTGATCCTAGAACCCATTTACACTTGCAAAAGCATGTGCTTATTTTAATACTGCATTTTTTTCTTGGGTAGCTTGTGTCAATCCATTAGCTTTCACATTATCTTTATCTTTCTGATGGATTGACACTATTCATCCAAGAGGCATGTGTGTTTAGGGAGCTAAACTGCAGATTGTTATCCCAGAAAGCAAGTAACTTCCTTTGATTTTAAGGTATATATTTGCTCCACTAACAATTTTATGCTAGATCAAGGGAAAAGTTGGTCACTCTGCTATTTTCATCTCATTTTATTTTTAGTGACTCAGATAAATGCTGTCATCTACTATTACAATTTTTCTTCCTATTTCCCCCCCCAGAAATCCTAAGCCTTCCATTCCAAACTCTCATATTCATTATGCCTGTACAGTTTCAGAGACTGACTTTTCAGATAAGCCTTCTAGGGTACTCCTTTCAGAAATCATCACATGTGGGCCGAAGCTACTACTCCCTATATATCAATGAAGCTCAATCTTTTATCTAGGTTGTGAGGCAAAAATCCCTGGAAGTGAACAATCCTGAACTTTGGGGGAGTATGGATCCAAAGTCAGCATTTACTGTGTAGGCCATTTCTACTCTTAAGTGTATGCTTTCAGTGAAGGTTTGATTAGGACACTTTATTTACCCAAAACCATCTCACCAATTTCTCTTTAAAATATCTCTTTTATGTCTTAAAATATGCAAGGGCAAATTATGGCTGGGAAGGAAGAAAAGAATACAAGTAAGATATCCTAGGCAAACTGAATCAAACATTTAAAAGGTTACACTGATTCAATTTTAGGGACTCCACAGAGGTTCTGGCTGTGGTAATTAATTTCCAGCATGAACCATTTGGCTGATTAACTAATGGGATTCATTAGGCTCTGGATTTGTCTAGAGTCAACTGCCTTGACACAAGTAGCCTGCTTGTGGAATAGGTGTGACTTCAAAGTAGAATATGTGTGTGTAGCCTGTGAGATTCATGACTGAATAAGTTAAAAAAGTGTGTGATATCTTAAACTAATGCTACTTAATTCTGTTTTCTAGATTTCCAGTTTTATTTTAAGAAGGGGTAATGTCTGGAGAAGCCTATTTTTAGGCATTTAAAATAATGGTGATATCTTGGCCTGGAAAGAAAACATAATTCAAAAATGTATGTGATGATTTTCAATGTATTTTTTGTTTTGAAATGTTCCTTTCCTCAAACTTATCTACATCATAGTTAACTGTATATTTGGATTCTATAATTTAAGGCATTAAAGAATTATAGCTTTTTTTTATAACTTCTGTATCTGCTAAGTTTAAACTCCTGAACAGCAGGTTCCATGGTCAGACTTAATGAACACAGTAGAAGACCAACAACTTTGCAATTTATACAGTGATTCACTTGCATAATCTTGCGTCTCTCCTGGCTGTGGGCAGAAGTTAATCTAATACCTAAATTCTCAGGCAGGTAAATTTCTTCTCTGGGAAAGGTCTGATTCCTGGCCTTTGAGGACATTTCTCCCTCTGTTTATCTTCTGACTTATAAAGGACATCAAAAATAGCTTTTCCCAGTTTAGCAGGTTGATCTGTTTGGGTAATAGAATATTGCCTTAAAATGGTATTCCCTTTGTTGAATGCAGGCATTGAATTTTCTGTGACACACGGATATTTTTTCTCATCGTCAAGAAACATGCAGTTGTCAGAATGTTTAGAAGGATCGTAATACAACCCCAAACATTCTTCTGTTTGTTTATTTTTTCTAACGTTTCTTCAAGGCGACTTGAGAATATACATTGCTTCAGAAAATCTTGTCCTCTTTATGTGGTCTGCACATTTGTTCCATGTGAATCCTGAAGTTAATATATCTTAAATCAATAACTAGAAGGTGAAAAATCAAGGTAATGAAGCTTACTAGAAATGTAGTAGCTCCAAATAGTGTTTTATTTCTTTGTATATGCATTAATGAGAGCTCCAAATGTCAATAATTCCATCCAAATAACTCCATCATGCAAAAATAATATCATGAATTAATGTTACATACCAGCCTTGATTCTACTTCTGATTAAAGATAAAGTATCAAAACATCACAGAAACTCACTTGCTAGTAAATAAAAGACAGCTTGAAATACGTACCATGTTTAATGCTGAGGTAAGTATGAAGGTAGAGAGTAAATATGTGCTGTTATTTAATTTGGGCTATTGTATTTCTGTGTGTACATAAGGTAAAGTTCAGTAATAAAATACTAATATAAAAAAGAAAAAGAAAAAGAAAACAACCACCAGCACAACTGAAAGAAATTGGCTAGTGATATACACTATATGTGTGAAAAATTGATGCTGGGTGCTATCAAATATTACGCATGAAAACAATAGGAAACATTTAGAGATTGATGATTAATGATCAATTACTGTTTGTATGATGTCATTATTTGAATTACTGTTTGATTAATAATGAATGAATGTATTGTCAGAGCAGCAATTAAGGCAGTAAGTAGATGGACGTTCTGGAAAATAAGCATGATCGAGAAACTGCGCATTTTGATAAATGTTATGAATGTTGGCGGTTTTCTTTGATTTCTCTCCAAGGTTTTCATCCTGTTCTTGTGTACCAGATCTCTATAGCCTCCTGAAGGAGGGGGCTGGCAGCAACAACTGCACTTCTACCAAATGCATGGAGATAGAAGCTCTTTCCTAAATCCCTCTTTTAAGGAAACTGGGCACAATGATGGTTGCTGCTGATGCACAATTATGCCTCCCCTGTGAGATGAAATGTTGCCTTAAGTGAACATTAAGGAACCTGTAGAGCATCTACTCATTCTGCTTTAGGAGGTAGGATCAAGGAACCTGCTAGAGTGGCAAGCCTGTCATTTTCATTCCCCTTGACAAGGGAGCAACAAGCATGAGAAAAAAAAAATTGAAGCTCACTTGGATGTCTGGGGGAAAAAAGAGGGAAATCATAGATTCTAAGATTATCCTTATCCCCATGACATGATAACCATGTAAAACATGATTAATCCCATGTAGCGTGGATGTGGTTGAAATCCAAAAGGAGATTATTATTAGAATTATAGCCTGAGCACTAAACAATAACAGACACAAAAGAACCTCTTATTTTCACTGATATTTCTTTATTGTCTTCAATGGCATTATTCCTGATTTACTTACGGGTAAATGAGATCAGAATTGGTCCGCCAAGCCTTTCTCTGAAGCGTGCTCACATTAAGGGCCATTTCTGAAATACTACCCATGTGAGTTGCCCCATCTTTGGAGTTTTAGTACATTCTCTTTTACTAAAAAAAAATGAAATTACTACGTAGGCCTGTAGGATAGCTAGTGGCCAAAAGAAGTAAATTTTAAGAAGGGTTGTGGAAGAACAGAATTAGGAGTTATGGCACATTTGATTGGGCAGTAGTATTCTTAACATAAGAAGCAGTATGGCAAGTCTTAGAAGTGCATTAGGTGAAAGAGGCAAAAGTTTTGGCTTGGTTAGAGAAGCTCAGAAGGCATAGTTCAAAGGTGAGTAAATGGTTGACATAGGTCCTCTTCTTTCATTGTGATCTCAACCACCCTTCCATTCACTGGCACGATTTAGGTTGCTGAACTATCTAAAACAACAAGAAGTCTTGTGGCACCTTATAGACTAACAGATATTTTGGAGTGTAAGCTTTCGTGGGCAAAGACCCGCTTCATCAGATTGGGGGGCGGGGTTTCAAAGGGGTATTTAAAGAGTGGGGTCCCAGTAAGAGGGAGGGCCAGAGCTGACAAGGTCTATTCAGCAAGATGGAAATGGTCCAGTATCAACAGCACTTATCAGTTCTGTTAAGTGTGTTGCTGAAAAGTATGAAATTGGTGTGGCTGGGAATTTAACTGTGGAATTGCATGGGTTACTCATCCCTTTTTTTCTGTGTATAGTATCTTTCGAAATGCCCAGTTTTTGAATTGCACTTTACTCGCGCTCCCCCCATCCCCAGTCCAAACCTCCCCGCCGTGCGCAGCCCTGGCTCACCCCCCACCTGCATGCACGGCTCCACCTGAACCCCCTGAAGGGCTGCATGGCCCAGCTCAACTCCATCCTCATTCACCAGTGTAGCCCTAACCCACCCCAGGCTTAAGTCCCCTGCCCCAAACCCACTGCTAGACTTAACCCTCAAACCGGCCCCCCACAACCCCAGGATTTACCTTTCAAAAGGAGCTCCAAGTGCTCCTGCTGCTTCCCTGGCTGCAGAATGTGTGTTCTGCCAGGAAAAACCCACTCCCTGACTTATACGAAATTCGAGTTATGTGGGGGGTGCATGGGACCACAACACTCACATAACTCAGGGGACTACGGTACTAAATTATTTGGACTTCTTTATTTAATATTTTGTTCTTTGCTTAACAAACTAATACAAAGAAAAAAGTCTAGCTTCAACAGTTGTACTGGTTGGCGATTTTTCATTTTGATTTTTTTTTAAATGACAATTTCAACAAAACTTCATTTTAAACAAATGGAACTGAAGCATTCTGTTAAGATCCAATTGTCCCCATTTTGACATTTCTGCAACAGAACATTTTGATTATTCATTTTAAAAGAACTTTTCAAAAGCCTAATTCAATTTTATATGCTATGCTTTAAAAGATAAAATTGGAAGAAAATGTTTTGAGTTTATCAAAATGTATTGTTCTGCTTGAGTCTGAATAAAATTTTCAGAATTTTCTTTCACAGGAAACTTAGAATGTTTTGGATCCCATTTCACAACAGGAAACAGAAGGAACTGACAGAATTTCACTTGTAATGTAAAATATAATTCCTATGAGCTTTTTTTTTTTAAAGAAACATCTACAACCTAGAATATAAGCACCACTAGAGGGCTCATAAACTATGCAAAGGAATATTACTTTATTCAAATATACCAAAAATTTAAAGCATGAGGAAAACCATCAGAGATGAAAAACATTAGACTGAAATTTTAAATGGAGATTGAGTCTTTTGAGGGGACTATCATCACTGACAATATCCCTTTAAGGAAAACTTTTCTGAAATGATTTTAAGGTTAGTATGGAAAACAATATTATTCTTTAATAAGATTGCAAGCAGTGACATTACCAACTGTCACAACTTCTTTCTCTTGTATATCTAATATTCTAATACAGTGCACTTTAGTGACAATAAGTCCATACTATAGTTATAGGCCTTTGACCCTTTTAACAGAGATGCTCTTAAGCTCTCAGCAGCATTTCTCCCCCACTCAGTATATTCACCGACTACATGGATTATTATTATTTCTGATGTCTGTAGGTAATCGTCCTTTATAATTTTAACTCATACTTAGATGGACATTCATGTGGAAGCCACTACAGAATGCAGTTCCACATTAGTCACAAGCAAATAGTCATGAGGAAGATTTCCTAGATCACATGATATTTTCTCTTCCCTGATTGGATGAGTTAAGCTAAATAGAAGGGAGGCACACCTAAGAAAGTGTTGGGCCTTTGAGCTTCTCATTAAGAGGCAGAGGAGCAAGTAGAAGAAGAAAGATAGATGGTGGGAAGTAAGTAGGCCTAATCAATCTGGGAATCTCAGTTCAAATTAGTGACTCTCAAAACCTGTTATCAACTTAAAAATTTGGGCACCTTATACAACAAATAGCAAAACCAAAACACTGCCACCACTGTATGAAAGGACAAACAAAGACTAATTTCTGTTCTTGTCTTCTACCTTCTCTCCTTCATTGCTGTTTTGTTCTGGCTGAGTAGAGGTTAAATTGAATAAATCAGCTCATCACCAAGTTCTGAAAGTGTGAAGGGATACAGTGAGTCTAATTATCTCTGCCAGGGACGACTATACTGTCAACTCTTTCAGCGCTAATCTTGGGATCATGTGCTTATGTGAGAGTCTCCGCTTTCATTCTTAAAAAGAAGTGTCTAATGACCATACCTGCAGAGTAAACTAAAGGTCATTTTTAAAAAAATTAAAATGTATTATTTAAAATCTCATGTTTTAAAGACAATAAAATGACTGATTATTTTTGAAAGCTTGAATTTTGCAATACTAAGTGAGTTCCATATTCTTGGATCAACTACTGATAAGGTTTAATAGTTTAATTGATGTTAACAAGAAGTTTAAGGCAAAGTTAGACGAAATGTTATAGGCCAATTAGTGCAACAGATAGAATGTGCCTGGGAGCAATGATGATTATGAGATATCGTTCTTAATGTACTACAGGTACAGATTCATAAGAGTTGTTTTTCCTTATGCCAGAGCTAAAGCTTGTCATATAACTGGCCAGCTTGCTTGACCTCCGTTGTCCCTCAGGCAGCTGAAAAATCAAACTGTTCCTTCTAGAAAACCAAATGATTTCATTATGTTTGACTGCAATGGTATTAATATTCTATAAAGTTTGCTGACCAAAGTAGGTAGATTTTTGGATAGGTCCAAAGTTTCTGGAAATTATTTCAGTTTTTAATAGCAATAGCCTATTATGTCACTCTCATTATATTCTTGTTCACAAACACTCCAGTGATTCAAGTTGGCCACCACATTACCATTTCATAATGGTACATCACATTACAATTTTAAAGGATATTTATCCATTACAACTTTGTCATCAAATATTGCCTGTGGCCTATAGTTATCGTCACTGTGCATTTACATTTCAATTGGAGAAAAAGACACCTTCTTTTTGTCTTCTCTGATTAACATTTTGAAGCTCTGTAATTTTCTTGCTGTTCAGAGAAACAAAGCACACAGGCTCACAGAGAAAACCCATTCAGCAAGATATAAATATTTGCTATTCACAAAAGCTCAATGAGGGTTTAGTTATTTTAAACTAAAAAAAGAAAATTACTAATAATGATTGGTTTCAGCTAATGAAATGCTTTTATGCAAATATGTGAACCCTAAATATGACCTGGAAACAAAAGACTGCTTAACAGTTACTATTAAGCAATACATTAGGAGATCAATTAAACAGAACTTCTTTCTAATTTACAAGCTGTACAAGAGTTGCTATGGCAACCTGGAGAGAGAAAGCCCTAGAATGCTAATTTACAATTTTAAGACTATAAAGAATTAGAGACCTGGTTGTGGGATGCTGAAGAATCATGGAGGAAAGTAAAGGAAAATAGTATAAAAAGTGCCACAAAACAATTGTTGGATGTTGGAAGAGTTAGGTCATGATATTCAGATTGAAGAATGATATTTAAAACAGTTATTACTTTGGGAATTGTGTCCAAAGGGAAAGTTATAATGGGAGGCATACAACCAACTGGACCATTATGTGAGTGGTTTATTTTAGCTCCATTTGGAAGACCAGCTGTATAACTCGAGAAAGCATGACAGTGAGCAGGGGATGAGAAGCTCACCTGGAAAGAAAAGAAACAAGACGCAAGGACTAGTGAAGATCTGGGGAGATAACTGTTTCCTACATGTTTAGAGGACTTTTCTCCTTTACTAAGTAAATATTCTACAAAAGAGAGAGTAGACTTGATTGTACTGATTTTTAAAACAGAAGTAACAAGCAAAATATTTCAAAACATAAAAAGGGAAAATTGGCAGCTCTCAGGAGCACAGGTATGTTGAAAATCTACATTGCCCACTCTAGGTTCCTCTCTGTGTATGGATTAAAATGAAATAGACTGGCAGAGGTAATATTTCATTTCTGAAACTTCAGTATCTTGCTTTGTCCTTGTACTCTTGTCTCTCTCATCCTGCAGCATAGAAGTCAATGTGGGTTGGACCATTAAACTCCCCAGTCATAAATAAACCAGAGTATTTTAAGCAACAGTACTTTGCATAAGCTTGTTACAGAATGATATTTCGCAGGCAACATTATTTATTGTAACTATTAGCCTCCTTCTTATCTGTATCTGTTTGGAATGTGCAAACTGGTAGAACTAATCTTCACCCTAAATTGCAGCAAAAACTCAATTTGAATGTGAATTGGCTTTTGTTGTTGTTGTGAAAGCTTTCTGACTTTTATTAAAAAATTATATTCACACATCTTTGTATTTCCCATTCCTAATAAACTCCATTGCTACATCTACACTAATACACTCTGACAACAGTAATATCTGTTGACAGAGTTGTATCGACAGAAACTCTGTTGACAGAGTGCACCTACGCACAAAAGCAGATCATGAGCAATCCACTGTTGACTGAGAGCAGCCAGACTGCCCTCCCCTCTGTCAACAGAACAGCTGACCAGAAGCTCTGGAAACAGGGATGCACAGTGAACCAAAGCCCCCTCTGTCAACAGAAGTGTCTACACTCCATTTCTGTCGACAGAACTCGCCAGTGTAGACACAGCCCATGTGTTTGATCATATGGGAATTTTGCCATTGATTTCCACAGATGTCTGCAAAAGGAGTCATTAGAAGTTATAAGAAACACTCTTCCTTCACACTGGGTGTGGGCACACTAGCCCCTCCTTTCAGAGGGGCTATGGTAATGTGGCGCTTCAGAATATGCTAATGAGGCACTTCCATGAATATGCAACACTTCGGTAGCATAATAGCGGCTGCATACGCTTTGAAACTGCCAGTTTCAAAACCCATACCGCCCGTGTAGCTGGGGGTCTTTTGAAACGCCCCCCCCTGATTTTGAAAGCCCCTTCTTCCCAAAACCAAATGGTCATAGCCATTTTAATCTAGACAAGAATCAGGAAATATACAACTATTCTATATCTGCCTTCTAGTTTACAAGAAAGACTTTTAACCAAATTCTGCAGTCTGATATAGATTTGGTAAGATTAGAATTTCCACATATTTGGATGTTTAACTGAAAGAAACCAAACTGATTAAACAATTAAGCCTGTTCCAGCTATTGTCTGTTTAGCTGTCTATCTAGCTAGATACAGAAATAAATTCTACTACAATAAGTACTCCATTTATAATAATATCTGAGTATGATTCCAATGGCCACATAAGGAAATCTATTATTCTGAAAGAAGAAAAAAATCAATGTAGCTCAAAAGAGACTACAGGAAGAAAATGCATGTCATAAACATTGCTTGCTGTGGGATTATGTATTGCGTGATCTTTATAAAACACATGAAAAGACAGGGATAAATGCAACCATTATGTTCTACTGTATAGTATATTTCTTCTAACGTTTATTTTATAAATTATCCAGGCCTTACATTCCGATAATATTTTTTCTGTATATACTATCATGCTTCATAGATAAATATTTATTAGAAGGATGCCTAATCAAAGTGCTGAACAGAAAATATATGAATTACATGTAATCTTTTTCTAATGCATCACCATGGTATCTGGGCAGCCCAACAAAGTGGCAGAATTGCTGTTGAGTAGGACTTCTCTGTTTTAAAACTTTGCAGAAGTCCTGAGCAAATTATACTATAGTTCTATTAGCAGTGCTTTTTTATGCTGGTACTTGCCATAACTGGGTTCCAGCAGCTCCAGCCACTGGATCCCTTGCCAGCTGATGGGGAGGCCCCATGGCTGGGAGCTGGCTGGGGTACAGAGCCCTGCCAGCAGCCCCAGCCCCAGGAACCCCAGTGGGGGGTGGTGGAAGGGGCAAACTGCCAGCTGAGTAGCAGCTCCTCTATTTTTTTTTATACAAAAAAAACACTGTGTAACCAGTAATATTATAATTGCAGCATTTCAGATTGCTTAACTATTAGGGCTTGTTCACACAGAAGCTCAGCATGCAGCAAGCTAAGGTGTGAATGTACATCATGGTTATAAGCGGACACTATTAAACTTCTAGGCTAGGTCTACACGGAGCTCTGCTCAGTGCTGCTCCTGGCAGAGATATGCACAGTGAGTTTCTTGGGACTGCAAATTGCTGCTTATTTTCATATTCTCAGAGCTCATTACCATAGCCCTGAAAGAGTTTGATGCTGGCAGAAGGGGGTGTCAGCACTGCAGAGGTCATGTGAACATGCCTCTGCCAGCTAACCTCCCTCTGTCGCCAGTCCCTTATGCCTGCAACTCAGCAATTCAGTATTCTGTGGATGTACATCCTTGCTTTCTGCTCAGTAAGTGGATAAATCCTTAGTTAAACTAAAACGTTTGCTAAACTTTTCACATATTATTAAACACATTAAACTGCAACTTGTCAGCAAATCTACATGAGTTAGGTAAATATTACTACCCTTTTCTGCCTTCAGGGGAAATTGAGGCAGATAGCCAACTTCCTCTTTGTGTACATGGGCCCCAATTCCATTGAAGTCAGTGAGGTTGAATCAAAGCTCAATTAATTTGAGTGTTCAGTGACATACCCAAGGAAAGCTGGGAGCTAGTAAAACCAGGAGTGTGGGAACTTCTGCCCCACCTTTTGGACTATACTTCTCACAAGGCATAGTCATCACAGTAAAAGGATCAAACAGTTTTGGATAGCTGGAGAACATAACTAGGGTACCAACCAGTAAATTTCATCTGTAAGGACTGTGGGGAGAAGAAAGGCCATAGCTTCTCTCTCCTACACTTCCACCAGCCAGCAGAAGTGCAGGTGATTAAAGAAATGTAGCAGCGTACTTTGCCTAAATGACAGTCACAGGCTACGTCTACATGTGAAGCCAACATCGAAATAGCTTATTTCGATGTAGCAACATCGAAATAGGCTATTTCGATGAATAACGTCTACACGTCCTCCAGGGCTGGCAACGTCGATGTTCAACTTCGACGTTGCGTGGCACCACATCGAAATAGGCGCTGCGAGGGTACGTCTACACGGCAAAGTAGCACACATCGAAATAAGGGTGCCAGGCACAGCTGCAGACAGGGTCACAGGGAGGACTCAACAGCAAGCCGCTCCCTTTAAAGGGCCCCTCCCAGACACAGTTGCACTAAACAACACAAGATACACAGAGCCGACAACTGGTTGCAGACCCTGTGCATGCAGCATGGATCCCCAGCTGCTGCAGCAGCAGCCAGAAACCCTGGGCTAAGGGCTGCTGCCCACGGTGACCATAGAGCCCCACAGGGGCTGGAGAGAGAGCATCTCTCAACCCCCCAGCTGATGGCCAGCATGGAGGACCCGGCAATTTCGACGTTGCGGGACGCGGATCGTCTACACGGTCCCTACTTCGACGTTGAACGTCGAAGTAGGGTGCTATTCCGATCCCCTCATGAGGTTAGCGACTTCGACGTCTTGCCGCCTAACGTCGAAGTTAACTTCGAAATAGCGCCCGACGCGTGTAGCCGCAACGGGCGCTATGTCGAAGTTAGTGCCGCTACTTCGAAGTAGCGTGCACGTGTAGACACAGCTACAGAGAGGTAGCTGTGTCAGTCTGCATCTTCACAAAATAAAAAACAGTCCTGTAGCACTTCAAAGACGAACAAAATTATTAGGTGATGAACTTTCATGGGACAGACATACCTCTTCAGAGCTGGAAATTCTGAAATTACCTAAATGATGTGATTTAGACCTTAGGGCTTGTCTGCTGCAATCCATCTTCTGGAGTTTGATTTAGCACGTGTGTTAGGAACCTTACAAACTGTTTCTTAACTTTTGCTAGTCTACACACACTTTTCTCAGGCTTCTGGTCTTTAGACAGGACCCCCTGAAGTTCAAAATGTTCAAAATGTGAGTTGTATGAATGACACAGTCAGGGAAAACAGATTTAAGTGTCTACTGAGATCATTCCTTCAACTAGTGCTTTATGTGTGCCAGTACATGCTGGTACTGAGTACTGGCACCTTGGCAGCCCCAGCCATGTGATTGGCTGGGAAGAGGGCACAGGAAGCCAGTTGAATACTGGCTCCTCCTTTTTTTTTTTTTAAACAAAAAAAGGCACTGTCTTCAACTTCAATGGAGTTACACTAGCAGACAATCTGACCCACAAAGTCTGACCATACAATATTCAGAAAAGACCAATATTTCATAGCTGGATGTCTAAATTAAACACATGAATAGTCTTCAGAGATTCTGAGTTACTGCAACTCCCATTGACTTCCATGGAAATTATAGATGCATGATATCTCTGCCAATTTGGTCACTTATTTTGGAATTAAAATAAGAATTTAGCTGCCCATACTTCATCATCTGAGTTTAACAATGTTGGACTCTGTTCTTGCCAACTTCTTTTAAGATGGCACTGACTAACAAAAAGCTTCAGCCTCATTTTCATTGTCTGCTGCTGCTGGTGCAAAAATGTGAAATCTAAAATATAAGAAGTGGACAAGTAAACAAGTCAGAGACACAACGGAGTGGGGTACAGTGGCTCTGTGGCAATCTCCCTTTTTCCCAGAATTTGTCCACTTAACCTCTCCCCAGTAGAAAAATGGAAATAATGCTTAAGAAAAGAATTGCAATTAGTACATGCCAGTCTATCAGGATAATATCATGTCTGTGTGACTTCAGCTAAACTATAAGGAATACATTCATTTCATTGTCATACATGTGGTGACCACATAGAAAAATATATGGCATAAGATGACTAACAGATGTTTCATTTGTGTTTTTATGTATTTCATTTATGGAAAATGATTTCTTCAGAGACCTACACAGTCAGTCATGATTTATATTGAGTGAAGGCCATTCACTGCAGCAGGTATATCATTATAGCCTGACATTTTTTTCAAATGTGGAAATGTCATATTTAATGACACAACAAAGCCAGAAATACTGAATGAGTTCAAGCAAGAACAGACCATTCCACTGATTTACTGAAGGGTAAGCTATATTTGGCTGTATAAAATCATACCTTTTGCAGTATTATCTTCAACTGTATTTGGCATTCAGTGTGCTGTGTGAGAAGTTTCAGAATTGTAGCCATGTTAATTTGTTTCTGGAAAAAAAGAAGTATCTACACAGTAAAGTTATTTCAGAAAAATGGCCACTATTCTGAAATAACTTTGTAAGCATCCACACAATGCAATCGCTAGTTTGAAATAATTTCAAAATAGTGGATAACTTCTTTCAAATTTGGCAATCCTCATTCTACAAGGACTAGTGCTTATTCCAAAATAGATATTTCAGTATAGGGGCTGTATAGACAAGGGCCATTTCTACACAGGCCACTTCCTTCAAAAGTGGCATGCTAATACAGGGAGCAAAATATGCTAATGAGGCACAGATGCGAATTCCCCGCACCTCATTAGCATAACACCACGTGATTTGGAGTACAGAAGATGTTCTTCCGGACTCCAAAATGCCGTGTAGAAGTGCAGCTGCCGGGGGGGGTGCTTCCGGAAGGAAGTCCTTCTTCTGGAGGCCCCTTCTTCTTGAAAATTTTTGAGAAGAAGGGGCCTACGGAAGGAGGAAGGAGGAAGGAGAACATCTTCCAGACTCCAAATCATGTGATGTTATGCTAATGAGGCATGGGGAATTTGCATTTGTGCCTCATTAGCCTATTTTGCTCCCTTTATTAGCATGCATGCCACTTCCGAAGGAAGTGGCCTGTGTAGAAATGGCCAAGGGGTGCGTCTACACTAACATTCCTCTTTTGAAAGAGGCATGCAAATGAGGCAAATTGAAACTGCAAATGAGGCATGGATTTACATATCTGGCACTTTATTTGCATATTCTTTCAAAATAAGAAAAACAGTGTAGACATGGCTCTTTTGAAAGTAAACCCCCTCTTCAAAAGAACGCTTCTTCCTATATATAGTGATATACAGCATCCCCTCACTCTGGCCTTCTCTGTCACTGTCCCTGTCATCAGCCAGAAGCTCCAGATGTGGGATCGGCGGTGAAGCAGAGGGTCATGGCTCTGGCTCCTCGCCCTCCCCCTCTGGTTCGGCCAGGTCTAGGGTCCATGCTGGCAGTCCAGCCTCCCTGGGGCAGAGGAGCTGGTCCAATTCCTCGAAGTAGGGGCAGGTGACAGGCACTGCCCCCAGCTGCCTGGCTGAGTCCCTAGACTTTGCATACCCCAGGCACAGCTCTTTCACTTTGGAGCACACCTGGTCAGAGGTCGGGAAAGAGAGTGGCCCTTTTCGGTCAGGGTGTTGGCCAGCCAGGCAAAAGCAGCTGCTTTCCGCTTCCTCCCCTCCATCCTCAGCAGGATGTCCTCATTCCCCCAGACAGCTAGCAGGTCCCAAACGTCAGCCTCCATACACAGGGTGCCCCTCCTCTTCAGCAGCTGCCCAGGGTCCTGGGAGCCCTGCCTCCCAGTGACTTGGGATCCCTGCAGCTTCCAAGGTTCTTTTCTGCTTGGCATAGCTCTAGACATCTGATTTTCTGCCATTCTGGGGGGTGCTGGAGATTGTTCTGG
Organism: Carettochelys insculpta; assembly: GCF_033958435.1. Classification (NCBI taxonomy): domain Eukaryota; kingdom Metazoa; phylum Chordata; order Testudines; family Carettochelyidae; genus Carettochelys; species Carettochelys insculpta. The sequence continues at coordinate 98,552,771 of NC_134141.1, forward strand.
AGGAAGAATATGCTCCTGTGGCTGCCAGCACACTCTCAGCTTCCTGCGTCTCTGTAGCTTTAAGGCAGCCAGAGCTGACACCTATAGAGCCCTGGGTGCTGCCAGGGTATTTCTGTGCTCCAGGAAGGGGCCGGCACTGTGGAGGACTTGTGATTTTGAAATGGCAGGGAGGAGAGCGGCTACACACGTTTCATTCTGAAATCAATGTCGAATTGAGACATTGTTCCCCAGGTGGGAGGGGAACAATGCTTTTGAGATGAGCGCCTTTTTATTTCAAAGTTGATTTCGAAGCGAGCATTTTGTGTGTAGTTGGTCTGCTGCTCATTTCAAAATCACCCCTCCTTTTGAAAACACTTTCGAAATTGCTTCCTAGTGTGGTCATAGCTAGAGGAGCAGATGGATGAGAGCAAGGAAGGAGGAAGAGAAGTGAATTGTCAATAATAGAAACAAGCCCAAACTTTCTATAGTAATTTTCTCCTATCTGCTAAGATGTACTTAACTTTTTGCCCTCTTTTGAAACCATGCCCTGCAGTACATTTAATGAATAACTCATTTTCCTGGTGCTTGTTTTTATCTCAGTTTCTTTCTTAACCATAACACTCTTGTTGTGAGATAAAAGAGAAGTGTGTTCTGTACCTGTCACTGAGGCACAGGACTTGCCAAGAAAAGGTGCTGGGTGTACTAGCTGGTATTCTGAAGTGCTTCGGATAAAAAGAGTTTATGTAACCTGATCAACAGTAAGCATAATCATGATAACAGTTTTGCTGCTGGTGGTGGTGTTGCTAAGGTATTGATTCTTTACTACCAGGACTGTTTGATATTGCCTTGGACCATTTAGGCAGGAGAAACAATTATTGACAGATTTCACTAGGCTTACAATGTATGGCGGAGGGCCTGTTAGCAAAGACGTGAAGAAATAGACTTTCTGCGTTATTTGGGTGTCAGACAGCAACTCGACACAGGAGCCAGTACAGCTGCCTTCATTTAATATCCTTCAGATTTCATGAAATGTGATTAATAATTGAAGATCTGGAGTGCCTACAAAGTTAACCCCTTCCTTACAAGATGCCTGTCTTTCTAACATACACAATTGTAATTGCTTGTGACCTTTGGGATGATTGCATTAAAATAGGAGAAGTTTTACTAAGTACATGTTTTAAGGTCCTTTCAGAACAGCTATTGTTCAAAAAGGTTTTGACACAGGATTTTGCAAAAGCTAAATTATATGTCAGATAACTTGCTTGTCCAGAGTTCATCTTATCGTGAAGCCTATGCTTTCTGAAAAGGATTAGAATACTTGACTTGTTTATGTTAATAAAATTCTTTTTACTGCTTCTTGTATAAATTTTACTGTCAGGCACACACCTATAATTTTACATTTCTCTGAAAATGTTTTGTCAGGAGAACTTGAGAATTTATTTATGAACTACTTTCCACTGAGAAGTTAAATCTAACTGATATGCCCTGCCTTTCAGGATGCCATTAACTCTGTGACACTTCACAGCCTTTGTTAATCAAAATAGCTTTAGCTGCCTTTGAGTAAAACAGAGGTGAATACAGCCTTCCTTGTCAGTACAAACTCCAAGCTACTTGTAAGATTTACATTTTCTTACGATGATATTCATTTTCACTTGGGAAGCTGGGACATTTTATACCTTTAAATTTCTTCTCCTCTTTCTCCTATCTAGTCCAGTCATAATTCATTTCAATCAAACTGTGAGGATTTTCTGGATATGTTCTAATCTTCAAAATGCAGGATTATTGAAAGCCAAGAGCAGCTCACAAATTGATTTTCCCTCTCTCCTTACCATATGACATTTCCAAAATAGTAGCACCTAAAAGGATAACAAATCTCTATGAAAAATGAAAATGCTGGTCTTAGTTTAAACTTGCCATTGGAGAGAGAGGATTTTGGCTACTGGGGATAATATTGAATTACCTGCATGATTTCCCAGCTGTCAGCTCATGGTGTCTTGCCAGCCTGTTCACCATGGGCCAGACACCTCAAATGCAATCTGGCAACACTCACAGATCTGTTCTAATCCAGGCAAAATCCCTAGAGATGGTAGTTTACAATAGGCAAATATATTTCAGAAAGAAAAATTTTCAGTGTGGTGTTTTAATCATTTATACTCCAGTAAGTAAACTAAAATTAAATTGACCCGTTTATGCATGCTTATGTAAATACTTATTAACTGGGGAGAGCAAATCAATACCAGCTGAAGACTAGTTCCTTTTTAGTACTGGTTTCTGATTTTAACTTGATGTTTGTATGTAAGAATGAGCTCTCAAAGAGCTCATTAAATATCTTGCTATGGCTCATAAACTGTATCAAGGAAAGAAATTTCTTCAGGCAGATCTAATGAACTGCTTGTTGTTTCTAGAACCAAATCCTAACCCTTGGCTTGATCTTATTTTCAGGTTTACTTTGAAATATTTTGCATTTTGTTTCAAATAATTCTCATTAATTTAGATCCCTCTACTCTACCCATCATCGTAGCAGCCGAGTTTGGAGTAAGTGTTTGAACCATCCCTAGCACAAGTCAACACTACAAATGCTAACTTTTGGTAGATTCACATTAAACACAATGGCTACATCTACACAAGAGAGTTTTTTCAACAAAACAGGTGTTTTGTTGACAAAACCTGTGCAGCATCCACACTAAAAAAACATTCTGTTAACATACTGTTGATAGCACTTGACACTTCTGTCAACAGCCTTCTGCCTTGTGCCACAAGGCAGAACACCTTTCTTGACAGAATCTGTCAACAAAAAGCCATGTAGATGCTCTGGGACACCCTCTGGTGACTGACAGGCCTTCCGCGTCACTGGATAGCCCTGTTTGCTGCACTTCCGCTTGGCCATTCTGTCGAGAGAGGGCCAGGCAGTCTGGCCATTCTCAGCTGACAGAGCAGATCATTTTTTCTATCCGCTTCTGTGTGTGGATGCACTCTGTCAACAGAAGTTTTGTTAGAAAGTCCCTTCCAACAGTAACATCTGTCGACAGATTGCTGTAGTATAGAGGTAGCCAGAGTTGGGACTGTGCTTCTGGTATATAAAGAGAGATTGTTTACTAGGCCTGAGAGAAAAAAAAAGGCCCGTAAAAGAGAGCAGAATAATTCATCAGTCTCACTAAGGTTGCCAGGATAAACTTCATGGCCTAACACTAGAGATGCCTTTTCTGCTTTGTGCCATTACTAGAGGCCAATTGATCACTGGGCTTTAGAGCCATAGAGAGCAGTCCTTTTGCATACGGTCTCACCTGGATCCTCTTTTTGTCATCCTAGTATTCTGCATACCTCCTGTTTGCAGGCTGCTCCCTGTGTGATGTGTTATGACTACTTGTGACCCACAACCAGCTTCCCTGCCAACCTCTCAGCTTCTCACCAAAATTCTGGTGTCAGATCTCAGGCTTCCTACTACGTGGCCTTCCCTTCATAGACCACTGAGTGATGAGACCCTCTTTAGGGAACCTTCATTCCTAAAGAAAATACAGTTAAAGGAAATTCGATTTAATAGTTCAGAAAAGTATATTTAGCTTCCTCCAGAGCATAAATAAGAAATAATAAAAACTCCAACAAATTAGTGTTAGGCAAAATGAGTTTCTGGATATCTACTTTAATATAATAGCTGAAGTCTAATAAAAGCTGCTGCTGACCCAAACAACAATTGTAAGTTTTGACAAGCCCTGCCATTAATTTTTTTGTGACTCAAAAGCAAAGGCAAAAACTATGGGGGAGAGAAGCTATTCAAAAGTTATTTTCAGGTGGTGGTAATAATTTTCAAACAAAACATGTCAACTGATTATTTTCTTTTTCATTGACTTCTGTCCTAAACTTTTTTCTCAGCTCTTCCCTCTTCTGTTTGTCGCTCTTCCACTCTATTCCCTTCCTCTGGCAGGAGAGTCTCTCCTTCCTTTTGAAGAATGAAGAGTCTTCCTGCTCACGCAACACTTCAGTCCTTCTGAGAGCAGCTCTTACATGGCAGCAATATCAGGACCAGCACCATGAGCAATCATTTCTTACTAATGGAATTTTGACTGCAGATGTTTTTATGCTGCTCTTGAAGTCTTTCTTGCTCTCATTGGAGGAGACAAGGGTTGATTTGATTTTTTTCCCCTACCTTTCTTATTCATTTAAATGTCTGGTATTCCAACAAATGTGGATTATTTTTCCTCTACTCCATTTCCCTTTCTCCTAACCTGTTCCATGACTTCTCTTTGTTCCATAAAAGGTGCCAATTACCCATAGCTCAGCTCAGACAGGGCAGTTCAATGCTCCAATGTGTGAGTATGGCATATATAATATTATCCCCATTTCACAGATGGGAGGAAAGTGACGCAGAAAGATTAGTTTTATGGTTTTCAGTAGTTCTTGCTGTCTTGCAACACAGCCAGGTTGACTAACATTGTGCTAGCCTCCCCTCTCCACTAATCTTCTTCTCCTATATATATGGTAGCATGGCAATTAGCAATAATGTGCAGTGCATGCACTGTGTCGGCATGGTGACTTGGCTGTCAGTCAGCTGCTTCATGCCAGCCAACACCTGTGATATTTTTTTATGTATTATTTCCACTGATATGAGTAAACAGTAAGATTCATTTCTTTTTTTTTTTAAATAGCAAGAAATGAGTGAAAATACTATGTTGAGGAACCAGTACCATCAACAAGTGAAGTAAACAATTTTTGGAAGAAAACTTTTGTAGGTGTTCCACATAAAAGTTATTAGTTGGTCTTCTGTGGTCTCAAAAAGTTTAAGAAACACTGTTCTATGCAGCTCCAGCTGTTGAAACATGCCCAGTCTGGATGGAGGGATGGGACTTCCTCTGCCCACTAGGTTTTAACCCCTTCTGTTTCAGTGTGGGATATGCTCACACCTTCAGTGGTCAGTTCAATCACTGATTTGACCCACCATGTTGCTTCCTCTGTTCCTATTGTAGTACCCAGAGGCCTCTGGGTTCTACACTATGATGAATGCTCAGTCACCAAAAAAGGATTGTGCCAAACATCATTTGCACCAGAAATGAAACATACTAGCCATGTCTACACGTGCACGCTACTTCAAAATAGCGGCACTAACTTCGAAATATTGCCCGTCACGGCTACACGTGTTGGGCGCTATTTTGATGTTAACATCGACGTTAGGCGGCGAGACGTCGAAGCCGCTAACCCCATGAGGGGATGGGAATAGCGCCCTACTTCGAAGTTGAACGTCGAAGTAGGGCACATGTAGACGATCCGCGTCCCGCACCATCGAAATAGCGGGGTCCGCCAAGGTGGCCATCAGCTGAGGGGTTGAGAGACACTCTCTTTCCAGCCCCTGCGGGGCTCTATGGTCACCGTGTGCAGCAGCCCTTAGCCCAGGGCTTCTGGCTGCTGCTGCTGCAGCTGGGGATCCATGCTGCATGCACAGGGTCTGCAACCAGTTGTCGGCTCTGTGGATCTTGTGTTGTTTAGTGCAACTGTGTCTGGGAGGGGCCCTTTAAGGAAGCGGCTTGCTGTTGAGTCCGCCCTGTGACCCTGTCTGCAGCTGTGCCTGGCACCCTTATTTCGATGTGTGCTACTGTGGCATGTAGACGTTCCCTCGCAGTGCCTATTTCAATGTGGTGCTGCCCAACGTCCATGCTGAACGTCGACATTGCCAGCCCTGGAGGATGTGTAGACGATATTCATCGAAATAGCCTATTTCGATGTCGCTACATCGAAATAAGCTACTTCGATGTAGGCTTCACGTGTAGACGTAGCTACTGTCATATATACTAGATTTAAGATGCCAATGGTTTGATACTCTATAACAGTTGTACAGTAATTTATTAATGAAAGCTGCAAAGGGGTATCACTGAAGCAGGAATATGGCAGGAACAGGAATGCACAGCATTATTCAGTATTGTGGTTCAGAACAGAACAGGATAAACAGCATGAACATAGCAGTACCATTTGAATGTGACACCGCGTGAGTAACGCTGCAGGATTTGGAATCAAGCAAAAGGAAGTACAGAACAAGATGACATATCAGACACATGATTCTGTTGCTGTCTTGAACACTGAGCATCAGACCAATCAAGCAAGGTCAAATAACACAATTTTAAAACATTGACCCTGGAAAATAAACCATAGGAAACATTAGGCAAAGAAACAACAATGAAGAACATGCTGTTACAAATGGGTGAAATATACAAACAAACCTTTCCTAATTTATCAGTCTTCTTGTTCATGTGTAGCCTAGCAATGTTAGGGACAAAAGGAAGGCTTTTTCAGTACAATTTACTTGATTGGTAAAACAGAACCAACATAGCTGTGGAGAAGGAGTTACATTCTACTCTGAAATGAAACTGTTTCATCAACAGAAACATTAATTAAATTTCAACCTTATAACTAAATTCAGATCTGAAGATAATGAAACTGCCCAAGAAAAGCCAATGGGAGAATATGAATAAGGTAGCAGAGGTGAAACCAAAAAAGGAGTTTAATCAGCAGTATCTTTAGTATATGTGACTGATTTTCAGATCTCAGGATGGATTTAGGAAATATTTCTGTTGTCGGAGACTATAGCAGCACTTAGCAAGAGGCCTTCAGGAAGACTTTTAGAAGTGAAAAGGCAGTTTCACCATTGGTTTCTGAGTAGATCTATGCAATAAAAATGTTGTGTTTAAAATTTTCAAAATTTTTAACAGTTCCATTATGACTCAGGACAGATTTAAAACTTGCTTTTCTGTGACTGAAAATTGTCCTCATTACCCCCACCCTCCAAAAGATACAGACTGGGTCAATAAAATGATTTTGTTTTCATAATTTGGTAATGTTTTATTTTGATGTTGACATTTTAGTGTTACTTTTACATTTGTGCACTGTAAATTAACTGATTTTTAGTCTTTTCAAAACAAACACCTCCACCCTAGCCTTTTGTTTGAAAATATTAAAATATCCCATTTTGATAATTTTATCAAAAAATCCCAACTGGCTATATTTCTGAGTTTTCTTATGCCACAGCCAAATATTTAAAGTAAATTATGTCAGCACTGAACATACTGCATGCATAAGCTTCAAAGCCGTCTCAACTAAGACTCTGTTAAAGTACAAGCAGATATGCACACATTTTTCACAGATGGCACCCGTGGGTCTAATTGATATATTCCAATATAGGTGATAGAATTTTCACATTCAAACCTATTTGTCAAGAATGTTTTCAACTTTGGACGGCTGTCTTTGTAGTTTCTACATAAAAATTCTACCAAAGGTTTTGTGTGTGGATGAAAATGAACTATTTACATATTTATTGCTCCTGAGTGTATGCTAACTGAACCATCATGAATGTTCACAGAATATTACGTGAAGTGGAAGGAAGAGGATTCATGTGGTTTCAAATAGCATAGTAAGATAAAAATGAATGCAAGTATAAAGAGATTAGCAACTAAATACTGTATTGAAGAAAAGGAATTTGTACCACCCTGTTTCACAGCTAAATCTCATTATATGTGTCCTAAGTCTCTATCACGTTTCTGAGGTTACTATCACTGTCACATCTAATTATCATACATACACATTTACCAGTGATTTTTTTTGTGCCAGTACTTGCCAGTACTGGTACCTTGGCAGCCCCAGACATGGGATTGGCTGGGAGTGGGAGGCAGGAAGCAGGCTGAGTACTGGCTCCTCTTTATTTTACAAAAAAAAAAAAAAAGCACTGCCATTTACCATCCTCACTGGATCTCCTTTCTCTATGCTTCTACCCCACCCACTGTGCCAGCCCCTCCCTCACCTAGCCTGGGGCCCAGCCCAGCCCCTTCCCCAGCCAGAGCATGGTCCAGCCCTTCCCAGTGGAGCCCCCCTGCACTGTGCCAGCCCCACCCTTCTCCCAACCAGCACAGGGCCCAGCCCATACACTTTGGATGTGTATTACAACAAGTTTCTCTCTAGAGTTTCTTTTGAAAGAAGAAAAGCAGTGTAGACACAGTTCTTTACAAAGTAAACCCCATCTTCAAAAGAACCCTTCTTCTCTTCTTTTATGGGGAAGTTCTTTAAAAAGAAGAATATGCAAATGAGGTTCCAGATATGTAAATCTGCACCTCATTTGCAGTTTCAGTTTCCCTCATTTGCTTGCCTTTTTCGAAAGAGGAATACAAGTGTAGACACAGCTATGTAGCAGGTTATATACCAATGTATGGTAACTAGTAGTATAACTAATCACCCAGGGTTTTGGATTTGTTTGTTTGTTTTGGGTTTGGTAACCCTCCTTGTCATAATCTGAATTTGCTATTCCAATTTTATTTGTTTGAGTTCTGTGTGTGAGAATGTTACTTTTTGGTTTTCCCTCTCTTTTAAAAAGAAAAAATATATACTTTTCACCTTAGCTGCAGTCATAAATAATAGGAACAAATTTATTTAACTTCAGAAATACTTCTCATAAAAACAAATTACCAACCAAATTAAAAAAAAATTTTGCACAAAAGTAAGCATGGTAGTCTTTCACCACTAATAATTATTTTTAATGGAGCAAGGAACCAAAGAGAAGGCAATACATGAAAATGTTTATATTCTAAAATATAGTGGGATTGATAAATGTCACTATTATTCATTTATATTACTGCTGTATCTAAAGACGGAACAAAAGGTCTTTTCAACCCAAGGACAAAAGGATGTCCAATTAAACTAAAAGTTAACAAACTCAGAACTGACAGAAAAAAAATTTTGGAAAATGTGTGATTTGACTGTAGCAATCATTGCCACAAGAAGTTACTGAGAACAAAAAATTATCAACATTCATTAAAAGATATTCCACTTTGATATTGATAACAAGAATACCTAGAGTCATGATAGTCTGACAACAATTTTGGAAGGAATATTCCACTTCACATGTCAGTTTTTAAATCACCCTATAATGAAGTCAGATTCGATCCAGTTTGGCAACTTCCGCATTCCTGTTTCAAGTCACTGGGGTAAATGTTTAAAGTTCCTTCAGTCAGCTTCCATTGGTACTATCTGGCTTTGCACAGCAAACAGCTCCATATATACTTTGGGACAGGTCCTGCATCATTCAAGTTAACAGGCCTGTAGGCACAGATGTGAAAACAGAACTGATTCTTTTTCACACTGTCACTGCACACATAAATGATAATATTTACACATGTAAAACTCATTTGTCCTGCATATTCCATACAATACAATCAACATACTGTAAATATATCAGGCTGTGTGATACGTACAATGTATTAACTGATTTCAATTCCTCTGTTAAAGTAGGGATTTGTTTTAGATAACTCACATTGTTCTGAGTCAAGGACTGACAAAGTGTGTACATAATGTAGACTGTACATTCTTGTTTTGGTTCATTCTTTGTACCAGCTTGATAATAATTGTGTTTTATCAATTGACACAAAAGGTCTATATTTAACCAGTGTATTAGTTTATTGGGTATTCATTCATAAGAATTTCATGATTAACAATGACTTTCACTGCAGCAATATTCTTTGAAGTACAGCCCATTGCGTAGAACAGGGGTGCGCAAAGTAGGGGGTGGGCCCCTGCAGGTGGGAGGGGGTGAAATTTCATAAGGGGGTGTAGCATAACCTGCTGCTGGATCTCAGCCTCATCCCTCTCATTGATAATGTTGAAATATTTTACTGATTTTAGGTATGTGTATTCGCATTTAATATAAGACTGATAAAGTTTTTACATTCTCCATATTTATTTTCTTACATATGCTGAATTTTTTTTTTTCATATAAACAAATTTCCATTGGTTTGGACTATATTAGACTGGTTGGGTGAGTCTCTGCGAATTGCCATCAAAAAGTGGGGCCTGATGTAAAAAGTTCACTCACTCCTGTCTTGGACTGCTTGCATTTCTAAAGGTGCATGTCACTAACATAGGGAAGCTCTGAAGGTACATTTTGTTCCCTGTATCTTCTACAGCCAGTAGCAGGCTAGTGATTAATATGTAAATAGGAAGTCTGGTATCCTGCACATTTTTGGGGGGTGGAGTTTTATTTTTGTTTACTTTTTGCTGCTGTAATCTCTCTTTAGGACCAGATTCTTCTTCCTTTACTGTTGATTAGTGACATCAATGAACTCCTTCCCTAGTAAAATATAACTGAGTACAGATGGAAAAATATGGTCAGTAGGCAGCAGCTTCTGGGCTAGTAATCTCTTGACTGTAGTTTAAGGAGATCAGAGAAATATCTGTATATTTTGGGTTATTGCATGGTTTATATTAATGTAGTATCTGAACAGCTCTCAATCTTTAATGTATTTATTATGTAGAAATGCTATTATCTCCATTATGCAGGTGGAAAACTGAAGCACAGAGACCTAGAGGTCTGCCCAAAGTGAGGTAGAAAATCCATGACAGAGCAGGAACTTAAATTCAGGTCTCAAATCGTGGGCTAGTGTCTTGACCACCGATTAGCCCATCCTTTCTCTAAATATCTGATAAGGTAATGTGAAAATTAGTGGATCTTGGAAAAGCACTGTGAAAATTCTGTTGCATCTCACAGCTTTCTGGGGCATTTCTCCCCTGATTTAAGTACTGTGTTAGAGGGACCTTGCTGAGTAGTACAGATCAAGCCTCTCTAGTCCAGCAACACCAGAGATCCAGCATGATATTAGTTAGCCTGAAGTGGGTGTGGCCAAATTTCCTGTGGTCCCATGAAGTTTGTTTACAGCCACCAGTCCTGGCTGTCAGTGTTCCGTGCTGTTATTTAGATGTAATTTACCCTTAAATGTCTTCTAAGAGCCCAGTAAGCCATGAGAGTATTGGTAATGAAAACACTGACCTCCTATGGTCCAGCAAATTTTCTCTTTTGGCACCAGTCAGGTCCCATGTGTGCTGGACTAGAGGTTCAACCTGCAGTTTTATTTTGAACTGTGCATCTGTAATGAAAAAACTACTTGCAAAATCAAATTTTCACCAATTGTTCCTTCCGGGTTCCTGGAAACTTTACTCTTTCAGACATGACTAGGCAAGTGTTTATTGCTGTGATTATCTCTAAGCAAGGCAAGGTGAAAAAATAAGAAAAACAGAACTAATAATGTCCTAGTATAGAAGATCTGTGGAAGAATTTCACTGTTCCTTCTCCTTGCACCTCATGGAATATAAAATACTAAGCCACAGTTTCAGAAAGGTCCATCAAATCAGAAAAATCTGGTTCATTTTCAGGTTGGTCTTCCATTGTACAGTATATACATTATTTGAGGATATAATTCAGAACTTAGAGTGAGGGAGGTTTCATATTTGCTTCAGTTCTTAGCCAAACAAGCTTTATTTTACAATTTACTTGTTTGGGTGCTTAAAGTTAGGTATATGCTTATGATCTTAGCTGAATAGAGGCATAGGTGTGCAGAGGAAGATGGCTGTTGGATCAAATAATTGTAGATAAAGGCCTAAAGAAGAAGATATGGGAAACACTGAATATCCTGACCATATTGGTGGCATTTTATCATCTATAAACAATATATTTGGCTAACGAGAGGTCTGGTGAAATTTTAAAGTTCTTTAGAACATCAAATCAACATTTTCAAACTCTGAACAAAATTATGAAAAAACCTCTTCACATACGTGTGGGTAGAGATTGGGCGGATGTTGCCCCCAAACTGTCTGTTTTGGTAGAGGAGTAACATAATTTAAAGCCCCACCACCAGCAAAGCATGCACATCCCTCCTCACCCAGAGGTGATGCTGCACTGTTAAAAATGGTGGGGAAGGAAGAATTTAAAGGTTTCTGAGGGGGCACAGGATGGCCTTCCATGTTGCATCTGGGCAACATGGAGAAACATAAAAGGGGGAGAGTGATGATGCTGGGAGGCTTGGGCTGGTGGCTCAGGGCAGCCTCACATGGCAGAGCTGCTTGAGCCAGCCAGTTCCACAAGGCAGTGCTCAGCAAGTGAGCACTACCTCCAGCCCATCGCTCACTCATTAAGGCTACGTCTACACGTGAACCCTACATCGAAGTAGCCTATTTCGATGTGGCGACATCGAAATAGACTATTTCGATGAATAACGTCTACACATCCTCCAGGGCTGGCAATGTCGATGTTCAACATCGACGTTGCGCAGCACCACGTCGAAATAGGTGCCACGAGGGAACGTCTACACACTGAAGTAGCACACATCGAAATAGGGGTGACAGGCACAGCTGCAGACAGGGTCACAGGGCGGACTAGCGCTTCTGGGGCAACAGCTAGCCGCTCCCTTAAAGGGCCCCTCCCAGACACACTCAGCCTGCACAGCACGCGGTCTGAAGAGCCATAGGCACGCAGACCTCGGGCGACGCAGTCATGGACCCCCAGCAGCAGCAACAGCAGCAGCAGCAGTCAGAGGTCCACCCAGCCGGCCCTGCAGGAGCAGGGCTCGCCCTGCTCCATGCCATACGGGAGGCAGCTGAGCACCTCCTTGCCACACTGGAGGAGGAGCGGCCCGCAGGGGAGCAGGACTCACCCCCCAACCCTGCAGCACCCAGACACCCCCCCCCCGCCTCACACGCTGCCTCCTGTGGAGCTACCCCACCAGCACCGACTGGTGGGAGCGGCTGGTGCTTGAGGAGTGGGACGACGACCGCTGGCTCAGGAACTTTTGGATGAGCCAGCAGACATTTATGGAGCTGTGCCAGTGGCTCACCCCCACACTCAGGCACCAGGACACCGCCATGCGGCGTGCTCTCCCAGTGGAGAAACGGGTTGGCATCGCTGTCTGGAAGCTGGCCACTCCAGACCGCTACCGATCCGAGGGACAGCAGTTTGGCGTCGGCAAGGCCACCGTTGAGGCTGTCCTCATGGAGGTAAAAGGACCCACGGGGGGAGTGGGGGGAGGCAGCCCTGGCAGGGCAGGGGGGCCTGGGCTGGGCAGGGCAGGGCAGGGGAGGGGAGGGGAGGGTGGCCCGGGCAGGGCAGGGCAGGGCCACGCATACCCTGCTCACCCCTCATTGGTGCTCTCCCATGTGCTTCCCCTGCAGGTCGTGCGTGCCATCAATGCCATGCTCCTCCACAGGCTCGTGAGGCTGGGGGACCCAGATGCCACCATTGCGGGCTTTGCCACACTGGGCTTCCCCAATTGCTTCGGGGCTCTGGATGGGACTCACATCCCCATCTGCACCCCGCAACACAGTGTAGGACGCTACATAAACCACAAGGGCTACCACTCAGTGGTCCTCCAGGCCTTGGTGGACAGCCAGGGCTGTTTCCAGGATGTTTATGTGGGCTGGCCTGGCAGCACCCACGACGCCCAGGTTTTCCGGAACCCGGGCCTGTGCCACTGGCTGGACGCGGGGACCTACATCCCCCAGCGGGAGATCCCTGTGGGGGACACCACCATGCCCCTCTGCGTCATCGCAGATGCGGCATACCCCCTCCGGCCCTGGCTCATGCACCTGTACACGGGCCATCTGTCTGCCAGCCAGGAGCGCTTCAACCAGCACCTGAACCATGCACGCAAGGTGGTGGAGCGCTCATTTGGCCGCCTCAAAGTGCGCTGGAGATGTCTTCTGACCCGCCTGGATGTGGGCCCCACCAACATCCCCCAGATTGTGGGTGCCTGCAGCGCCCTACACAATCTGGTGGAGAGCAAGGGGGAGGCCTTTTTTCAGGGCTGGGCTGTGGAGGCCAGCAGAGCCGACGTGCAGCCACCCGCTGCCCCCAGTCGCCAGGTGGACCCCAAAGGGACCCGGGTCTGGGAGGCCCTGCGGGCCCACTTCGATGAGGCTGTGGGGTGAACGCTGCCAGGCCCCCCACTGCGCCCTCCCTTCCTCCACAACACTCCCTGCCCCTACGCCCACACCACGGAGCACCCAACAGCACACCCCCACCCCCACTTTTCCTGGACAAATAAAAGCATGCACTTGTTTGTAAAATCAAACTGGTTTTCTTTGAACTGTTCTTTTAACTAATACCAAACTATATACAAGAACTTCTAACTATTGTAAGTGAAAAATAAAAAAGTATGCATATATTTACAAAAAAAACAGGGACTGCAAGGAAGGGGAGAACTATTTACATGGGGGGGGCAAACGGGGGGCACAAATGAATAAGTCCAAACTATATACAAGGGGGGGGCACATCCTGGGCCCCACGCCCCTATAGTCCGGCACTGAGGGTGGGCGGCTGGAAGCCCCGCCTCAGCCACAGCCCTTTCCGGGGCTGGCTGGGGGCCGGGCGGACTGGCAGATACGTCCGGCGAGTCTCAGCTGGCCCCAGGTCTCCCTCGGCGGTCCGGCCCTGGGTGGCGGGGCGACGGCAGACGGCACGGTGACGAGCGGAGCAGCAGGTGGTGCGGCGGGTGTAGCACTCAGGGCGGGCGCAGCAGCGGCTGGCGCGGCATGGGGGGCCAGGTAGTCCACTAGCTGGTTGAAGGTGTCCATGTAGGCCCCCCATGCCTCTTGGCGCCAGGCCAGCGCCCGCTCCTCGAGATGGAGGCGGCGTTGCTCCACCCGCAGGCGCTGCTCCGCGACCTCCAGCTGCCGGCGGTGGAGGGCCAGCAGCTGGGGGTCCGTCGCCGTCGGGTGGTGGTTCTGGGTCTGCCGTCTTGCCCGCCGTGGGGCCGGTCGGTCCTCCGCCGAGGGACTGGCCTGGAGCGATGGCCCCGGAGGGGATTCCGGGACCACTGAAGCCTCGCCGGCGCTCTCCGGTCCTTCCGATGGTGCAACTGCGGAACACAGGGGGGGGAAAGGAGAGTGGAGACAGGCGTTAGTGTGGGCCCCGAGCCATGGCCCTTGTCCCCTCACCCCTGTGCTGCAGGTTACCCATCCCCATCCCCGGGAGATGCTGCTGTGATGGGGTTCAAGGGTCCCCCTGCACTGCACCCCGTCCCCCGGCGGGAGTGACTCTCACTTCACTCAGCAGGGTCTGTGAGGAGAGGTTTCTTAGGCAACAGATGCCCAGTTTCTCCCAGAAGTGACAGTACAGCAGTCAGAGACAGTCCTTCCAACCCGTCCTGGGGAGAAGACCCCAAGGGGTGCCCCTCTGGGGTGTAGCTTTCCCGCTCCTCAGGCTGGCTGCCTTCCAGCTCTCCCTTCCCCTAGCCTCCACCTGTGCGCCCCCCCCCCCGCCCCGGTTCAAAGCCAGCTCGGCTCCTCCCTCCTCTTTGCTCAGGGCAGAGGTGTAACCTGCCAGTTGTAGCCCCAGGATCATCCTTAGCCACTGGGAGCTATTCAGCTTGTTGCCCATATCTAGCCTGAGACTCGCATTTGCACTGCCCCCACTCCATTGCATGCTGCTGCTGCTGCTGCTGCTGCTGCTGCTGCTGCTGCTGCGGGGTGTCCTACCCCCTCCTCCCGGGGGACCCTAGAGGTTCTGCTCCCCTCAGCCCCGGGGATGGGGCATGGCACTGTTGTGCTGGGGGTGGGGGCAGGGGCTGATGAACTCCTGTGAGGGACATGGCACTGCTGTCCTTGGGGCCATGGCCACCTGGGCATGTGGAGGGCCCTGGCCACATATCTATTACCCCCGCCCCTCAATCCCGGGGATGTACACCAGGGGGAGTACATACCTGTAGGTCCACTCCCACGGTTGGGGGACACCCGGGGGGCGGAGGCCCGGCTGCTGCTCCAGGATGGCAAAAGGATCTGGAGCCCGGTGTCAGTGGAGGAGGAGTCCCCCTCCTCCTCCTGCTCCGGTGCCCCGGGAGTGGGCTCCAGGGGGGGCCCCTGGGGTGCGGGGCTTACCTCTGGGGCGGACTCCGGCTCCGGGGCCTGCTGGGGCTCCTCAGCCAAGGTATCAAGAGTGGCCAGAGGGGAGCAGGTGTGCCGGGGGCCCAGGATGTCCCTGAGCTCCCTGTAAAAGGGGCAAGTGACGGTGGCGGCCCCAGATCGGCCGGCCACATCCCGGGCCCGGGCGTAGCCCTGCCGCAGCTCTTTGACTTTACTCCGGACATGGTCCGGAGTGTAGGCAGGGTGACCCCGGGCGGCCAGGCCCTCGGCCAGCCGAGCGAACGCATCCGCGTTCCGCCTCTTGCTCCCCATTACCTGGAGCACCTCCTCCTCACTCCAGAGCCCCAGCAGGTCCTGAAGCTTGGCTTCCATCCAGGAGGGGCCCCGCTGCCGCTTGCTGCCCTGGCTGCCAGCCCGCGAGCCCTGGCTCCCCTTGGGGGGGTCCCCTGGGGGCTCTGGGGGGGCTGCCGGGTGGCCATCGCAGCTGGGGTGGCAGACAGTGGTGGCTCAGAGACGTGCAGGGTGGCCGCGTGTCTGGGCTGCCACCTGCACGTTCTCTCAGCTTCCTGCACAGGAAAGGGAGGGGAAGGGGACCTTTAAGGGGCCGCTCCACACGGCCACCATTGAGCTCAGGGGCTGGAGAGAGCGTCTCTCAACCCCTCAGCTGATGGCCGCCATGGAGGACCCCGCAATTTTGACGTTGCGGGACGCGCAACGACTACACGGTCCCTACTTCGATGTTGAATGTCGAAGTAGGGCGCTATTCCTATCCCCTCATGGGGTTAGCGGCTTCGATGTCTCGCCGCCTAAAGTCGATGTTAACATCGAAATAGCGCCCAACACGTGTAGCCGTGACGGGCGCTATTTTGAAGTTAGTGCCGTTACTTCGAAGTAGCGTGCACGTGTAGACACGGCTTAAGTGTTATACACTGTAATTCAAGTACTCCTAACAATCCATAAATCCAGAAGTTAGAAGAATACTTATTATTATTACTGTTGAGCCCCTGACCCTCCAGTATAGCTGTCATACTATGCCTCTGCACATATACATATATAATCAGTGCTTTTTTCCTTCCGGTACTTATTGGTACTGAGTACTGGCACCTTGGCAGTCCCAGCCATGGGATTGGCTGGGGGTGGGGGCAGAGCCAGCTGAGTACCAGCTCCTCTTCTTTTACAAAAAAGTCACTATATATAAGACAACTCCCCAGAACACCTATTTGGCTCTAAGCCAGTCTTTCTTTAGCCAGTATAAATTACAAAAAGTAATAAGCAAAATTCAGAGAATCAAAGAAATAAGTCTCCGAAAGGAAATAGAATCATGCAGCACAGAACAATCCACATAGACATATTCCTGCAAAATGGCCAGCGGCATGCCTTCTTGGCCAAAATATTTCTTGAAACTGCTTCACAATTCCCTGCCTCTATTCTGTTATTTTCAGAACAAATATCTGCTGGCTTTCTATAATTGCTATGGTAATAAGGTACCACCTAGCACTTTTTCTTATGCAAGCCCACTTTATTCTTAAAGCAAAAAAAAATTACAGAAAAAAAATTAAAAACAATAAAAGAACTTACCAGCATTCACCCTCACATGGATTCTGGAAGAAGCAGAGTCCTTGCTTCTTACCCCTCTCACCCCCCTGAAAT
Source organism: Carettochelys insculpta (assembly GCF_033958435.1). Taxonomy (NCBI): domain Eukaryota; kingdom Metazoa; phylum Chordata; order Testudines; family Carettochelyidae; genus Carettochelys; species Carettochelys insculpta. Next base: position 98,570,054 of record NC_134141.1, read on the forward strand.
CAAGGGAATCCCTCATGTTTACAGGGTCATTGCAGTTTCAGGTCAGATGCATGCAGTCCCATGAGGCTTCAGTAGTTCCAGCCAGAGGTTCTGTCCATTTGTTAGATCAGGAAGAAGGCTCTGAGTCTGTTTAAAAGCAGCCTATTTATGCAAAATCCTGGGAGTCCGTGGGAGATCCAGTGTGAACTGTTATATGCAGACCTCCCAGTGTGGAAGAGGGGCCTCAGAGGGTTGATAACAGAGGACCTACGTTAGTATTACCCTCCTTGTCAGAGAAGATACATACAAGATCATAAGACACGCAGAGATGAATCTTCAATTACATAAGATTTTTTCCAGATTTTGCAGGGTATTGTCAGTGTGTCACAGACATAATTTGGAAGCTGCAACTCAGGCTCTGAAACCATGAGTGGGGTGGATTTTAGACAGTGAGCTCCAGCTTGAACCAAAATTTCAAAGTAATGCCAGCACAGCTGTTTTTAGAGTGCCAGCATGAACCCTGCAAGCCACAATCTGTTGAGTTGGGTTGGAAGGCTTGGAAGCTGTGGGCTGTGAAGATCTACCTTTAGTGGCAAAGGTAGAATCAGAGCTCAGGAGCTCCTGACTTGTAAATCTATGCTCCTTCCGTCAGGCCATGCTAAGAACATAAGAATGGCCATATGGGTCAGACCAAATGTCCACCTAGCCCAGTATCCTGGCTTCCAAATGCTCAGTGTCAAGTTCCCCAGAGGGAATGAATAGGACAGGTAATCACAGAATTATGCATCCTCTGTTGCCCATTCCCATCCTCTGGCAAACAGAGGTTCGGGACACCATCCCTCCACATTCTGGCTAATAGCCATTGATGGACCTATATTCTGTGAATCTGGCAGAGTTCCACAGTTTGTCCACATGATGTGTGGAAAAAATACTTCCTTTTGTCATTTTAAATCTGGTGCTAACTAATTTCATTTGGTGACCCCTCGTTCCTGCATACCATGGATTTTTAGAGGCAATACGATATTTTCTGTTCCATTATTTATCCCTTCCTTATTAATGTTAATTTTTGGTTTGCTTTTTTGATTGCCACTGCATGTTGAGTGGATGTTTTCAGAGGCATGGGTTATGAGGAATTCATTAATAAAAAAAATTCCAGTTAAATAGATTCTGAAGAGCAACTTCAAACAACTTAGTCCACTAAAAGCAGAAGGCTCCTCCATGTGCAGACAGCATAGTGTTTCTCAATGACTTGTCCATGACTCGTCCATGGACTTGAGCCAGTCTCTGAGATCTCACTGACACAATTTAGGAAGGCAGCAAGCTGGTCTCTGGTATCAGAAAGATTGATAAATTCTAGCGCAGAGGACTGGGAGGATCATATAGCGAGCAAGGAAGGAGGAGGCTGTGATAAGCGATGTAGAAGTCAGAGTTATAGAAGCCAGTTATATTCACAGATGTCAGTGGCAAAGTGATGTAGTGAGAAAAATGTACTAAGTAAACATACTCATAAAAACAATAGTGCCTTCCTCTCTTTATCTTTTCAGATTTCATGTATCCTAAAGTGGGTGGAATATTTGCAAGTGTTAGCAATGTATAAAGAGAATCTGCCCCAGACAAGAATGAATCAAACCTATCCATCTTGATAAACCTTTAACACAAGCCTGAAAGAGTCTCCAGTCTTATATTTTCATTACTTTATACACCTAGCATCATCCATCAGCCAAATAACTTCAGTAAGAAAAGTCAAATCAATAAATGAGTGATTTCAGCTTTTTTGATTCACATTCATGTATTACATCATCTGTAGAACGTCTGACAGCCTCAGCTTGTAGTATGAGTGTTTGAATATGAAGAAATTGGGGAGAACAACTGTTGGAGTGATAAGCAGCTATTGGGTCATTTATCTACATTAAGGGATCCTGATAAGTAAGTTTTCCCAATGTGCTCTGCACAATCATTCAGCAATACACTGAGTGTATTGCCTCCACAAATCTTTTGGCATGTCACATCATCATTTTAACATAGATTCAAGACCACTGTGCATTCAACCTTTCATTCCCCTCTCCTTAGAAAGAAATATATATAAATATGGAAAACAAATACACCTATTTATTTATATTTTCATAAATATATGTAAATGTTAAAAATCAAAGTAAAGGTTGTGCTGCTTTAGTTAAATAATAAAGGAAAGTCTTATTTTGTTGTTTTAATTCCTCTTTGACCCAAAGGGATATGGTGCAATGTTTGCAAGACTGAAAAAAAAAATGGTGTTCATATGAATATAGTTTATGCATAGCCGGAGATACAGTAAGGAATATATGCTGCTTTCAAGATTTTGATTTATAGATTTGGGTACTATATTTCAAGCCTCTTTCATAAAATCAGAAAATCCTTTACTTATCTACTTCATCCTAGATCTCTCAGTATTTTAGATGACCATCTGCTTGCAAGGTGAGTTCCACTGTAAAGGCAATTGAATCCCAAATACACTATGCCAAAAAGGTGAGCTTGCTTTGGGTTGAAATTCATTTAGTCTGTGTTCACAAAGGCCTTTCAGAAACAGTTGGAAATAAGACTGAAACAGTCACATCTTGCTCAAGTGTTTATCTCAGCAATGGGTGTGGGTGGGAAAGATATTTCTAGCCATGAAAGCAGCCCAAGGAACTAACTGGATCCTGGAACAATATCAAGTGTTGCAAAGCTTGTGTAGACCACTTAGCACACACACGAGTACAGATCATCAAGTCTCATTACTGTTGTTATGGAGTTAGAAGTGGCTGCTTAATAAGAACAGATGTTCCCTTTTTCCATGTTCTCTTATTCTTACACAGGGCACTGAAATGGCAGAGGGAAAACCATGGGAACGTGCACATCACCCTGTTTTCCTACTCCAGTTAAATATACATGGTCTTTGAATAATCGTTGAACTAGGTGAGGATGTGGAAAGTCAAAACTACACGGGCAGCTCAGAAATGGCTTTAATCAACTTTCCATCCACACTGGAAATTGTGAGAGTAATTCAAGTTCTTCAGGGCCCTTGTTCTGCAATCTAATTCTAGAGACAGCTCCCCACACAAGTGTGAAGCCTCACTGATTGTGACTTGAGAAGCAATCCCCATTCGGTAGTTTAGACAGACCTCCTCTGATGCGTGCATGTTTTTTAAATCTATAGACAGTTATTTTTCAACTGATATGGCTATACAGACTCATTTTAAAGTGTCTCCTTTAGAGAAAGAGAACAACATATATATATATATGGAGATACACATCTCATAGAGCTGGAAGGGACCTTGGGAGGTCATCAAGTGCAGTCCCCTGCCCTCTTGGCAGGACCAAGCACCACCACCACCCTTTTTTTTTTAACCTATGTGTCCCAGATCCCTAAATGGCCTCCTCAAGAACTAAACTCATAACCCTGGTTTAAGCAGGCCTATGCTCAAACCACTGAGCTATCCCTGGGGGGTTGTAAGTCATCAGTCTAGACTATCCTGCCCATTCCTTTAATTTTCTTCTTTGATATTCTTTTTTAAACTTCTGTTTCTAATTAAAATTTGAAGGAGGAAGAGAGGTGCAGTAAACACGTCACTACGGTGCTGAATCAGTCCTCATGTGAGCTCTTCCTCCAGTGATGAATACAAAACACATTTTGAACGGTTTTGAGAGCTGGTCCCGCTTTTGAAAGCTCTGATCCTGGCAGTTGAAATGCCACTGAAAGTAGAGTGAGTGAAACTGAATGTGTGGATCGCATAGTCTGGACATAATTTTCCATGACATAGATTCATGCCTGTAAAAGGTTGTACACCACAATGATTGAATAGTTATTTGTGAACTTCCATCAGGCTCCCAGGGTGTTTTTCCAGTATGCTAATTTCTGTAATGCCCATTGTCTTTGTGCTTTCTTCCTTGCTGCTTCCTTGCTACGGAACACTGTTCCTCAGCTTGGCTCAGTTCTGGATTGTAGGAGACAATGGGAGTCTTTCAAAGCTGCTGTGTCCTCACCTCAACACTCCCCACCTCTTAAGATTCACTCCTATCACATCACCTAGAGGAAAATAGCTTGCTAATAATGGCTAACTTCAGAAACAAAGTGTCATCAAGATGGGCACCCATCATTAACTATCTCCTTGGCCTTTTTGGTTTGTACGTTGCACCTTTTTTCCTGACTCACTTCATCTGTTTAGCCTTTCACACTGGAAGCTCTTTGGGGCAGGAAGTGTCTTTCTGTTAGTGCAAAAGATTTTAATGATCGAGGTCTGGATACAGGGCCTTTTCTCAAGTAAGTATTTCCATTGACTTCTGTGGAAATTAGATGCTGTTTTACTCTCTTGTATTAAGCTAGTACATTTTTGGAAGTGTAATAAAGTATTGTGTGAGATACTAGGGCACAGCCATAAATGAAGATATCTGTCAGGACCTGTGGATATCCCTAGCAGCAGATCCAGCACGTCAATAAAATATAGAGCCCTGACTCATGCAGAAGGAATGCGTAAAACTCAATGATAAGGAATAGAGATTTATTTGACAAGGAACAGTGTGGCAATATACTGGTACATCCTGTTAGTTAGCATAATACTTTATATGCTGTCACTATACTGTGTATTGTGACTTAATTTAATATACACAGCACACACCATTTTACAATGACCTCTCTTTATCAGTCCAAAAAGTTTGTTTCGTTAACTTTTGAATAGCTGTTGATAGTGTTATTACTCCACTCTATTGCAAAAGAAAAGGATTTAATATGAGATAGGAAGCTTTTGAAGTATGTATGATTGCACTATTTAAAAATATACATTTTATAAGATAAGATTTAAACACAAGTCAGAAGAAGTCAATATTGCCTTATGAATGGGAATGATTATGTTATCTGGAAACTTTGAAACTTTAGTACTGATGGGAACAATTGACTGTTGTTTTGTCATTATCAGAGGTGCCCTTTGTGGCTGCTGAACTGACTGCTGTTTGCATGGTTAAAGCTGAAGAAAGTTTTTTTTCCCCCACTAATATTTCATTGACTGTTTAGTTTGCATTGACAGGTAGCAACATTTCACCTCCCTGTCAGCTAGATTTTTACCTGGCTTTTAAAATTAATTGGACAAACAATTTAGCAGAACCCCAAAGGAATTAACCTCACACGGAATTTTGATTAAGGACGTCAAGATTCAATCCTCAGAGGAAATAATTTGGTAAAATTGAGTTTGTGATAGCTGCCTTACAATTCTAATTCTACAGCTGTTTCTACAGTTTTTAGTAGTTCATGAAGGCTGTGGCCACACTAGCCCTTCCTTTTGGAAGGGCTGTGGTAATGTGGCACTTTGAGATACGCTAATGAGGACTACCATGAATCTGCAGTGCCTCATTCGCAAAATGGCAGCTGTGCGCGCTTCAAAATTGTCATTTCTGAAATGCAACTGCCTGTGCAGCCAGGGGGGCCTTTTGAAGCAGCCCCTTGTTTTCAAAAGCCCCTTGTTCCCACCTGGTTTTGGGAATAAGGGGCTTTCAAAATCAAGGGGTCGTTTCAAAAGGTCCCCTGGCTACATGGGTGGCTGCATTTTGAAACTGGCAGTTTTGAAGTGCGCACAGCCACCATTATGCTAATGAGGCACTGCATATTCATGGTAGTGCCTCATTAGCATATCCCTAAGTGCCACATTAGCATAGCCCTTCCAAAAGGAGGGTCTTGTGTGGCTGCAGCCAAAGTGTTGGGGAATCAAGTTCATGTATAATATCCAAAACAAAATGCAAGAAGGAATATTCCTCAGCCAAAGGAGAGCCCCTTTCATAGCTTTTGTTTGAAAATGGTGCAATTTGGGAGCAAAATAGTTACATGGTAATTATGCAGTAAGCAATATATATAAGAATGTTTTATGCTACATAAGTGCTTGCGCAAACAATGGCTTATGTTAAAGTTTAAATTGTAGCCCATGTTTACATAGCTGCATAGGTGTATAAGGATGAGTAGGACAGTCCCTGCTTTTTATGGTATCTCTCTCTGTACAGTCTCTGTGGATCCAGGCATGGGAGGGAAGACAGATTCTCCACTTTTCTGTTTTCTGCACCCTGCCTCAAGCCAAGCTAGTAGGCAGAGAGAGGACAGTGAATGGGAGGAGCCTGGAGTCATATGGAGTTGAGCCAAACAGGTAGAGCAAGAGGAGGGAAGAGATTGTGAATCTAGAGTCACATTTTCTTGCTATAGGCTACTTCTGTGGCAGTATAGCTTTTTTCTGCCTCTTGGCTACAAATGGCTACATCTGACAACTCCTTCTTGCCCTACACAGACATATTTTGTTTATTTGTTTTATGCTGGCTTTGGTTTTGTTTATTGTAACTTTGCTTGTCTTATTTTTCATGTATTTAAATATCACTCTGTGGGCTGACAAATCTATTTCCTTCAGAAGTTATCCAAATACGTCAATGTTTAAATATATATACTTTTTGCATTCTGGGCATTTAGTTCTCAGCCTGTATTCTTTAGTTTATTTAGTACTTAGCCTGTATTCTTTTGCTTAAGAATATTTTTTAAATAAAAATCATTATTACTTGATGTTGGTGAAACTTCTTTTATAAAAATCTGTGGACCTACCACAGGTATTGTCAGAAAAATACAGCTTGCTTGCATTTCCAAAAGAGAACCCCAAGACTTAATAAACCAGGAAAGTCCTAAGTGAAATTCACAGCTCTACTATTTTGTTGTCCATAGGATTTAATAACCATGCGGAATGTTCAGTGTACTAGAAAGGTGGTTCTTTTAGGTGAAAATTAAATGCAACAGAAAAGCTAGACATAGAAGCCCTTTCTCTCCACACATTCAGTGTCTAAATTAATATTTCCTTTTTCAAGAGCACTAAAATCATACATTGGACCTCAATATATGTACAAGGAGATTAAATAAAAATGCATTCAAATTATTTCAGTATTTTAATGTGCTTACACTTGACTTGACTGGAATAAAGTTCTTATCTAATGTCATCACAGTTGGAGCAATCAGTTAGTTTATGTTTCCCTCAAAGAATTATTGTGATTTTTTTAATTTATGATTGCTTACTTGAATTTTCAACTACTTGCACCATTCCATAAAATCAAGGGAATAACTAAGCTTCCTAACAAGTTTATAAAGGATTTATAGATCCTAAGACCAGAAAGGGTCATTATAATCATCTCATTTGACTACCAGTATAGCACAGGGCCATTATCTTCCATAACTATGTATTATGATCCTATTTTTTTCAAGACTGTCCCATGCTTTTTAGGTGTGTTTCATTCAATACTCTTATCTAATATTTTTGTTGTAATACAAAAATAAAATTTCTTTTCTTTAAAGAAAAGGAAAAAAAAATAAAACAAACATAAATCAGGCTTTTTGTGACATTTTTGGCACCACCTGGTCCATTAAGGGGTTCCGTCACCATATGCCCTGTACTCCTGGGGGCCCTGATCTTGTGCAAGAATGGTTCAGTTTCCTGACACCACTAGGCCACCCACAGTCAGAAGGTCTTACCTTGCCTCTCACCAAACTAAATACTTAGTGCAGAGTGACACCAACAACTCATCCAGTCCCACGTCTCCCCTCCCCACATTTTTAAGTACAGGACGCGTGGATTGTTTTCTTCTGGTTCATCAATCATCCCTAATGACACAAAAGGAAAGTTTGCAAGGTTTGTCTCTGAATGTGAACCTACACTTAATGTAGCAGAAGAAAAATCAAGAGATAATAACTTAAAAATACACTGAAGTAACAAAGAAACAAAAAGGCTGTATCCAGGAACAACATATGCAGGCCTGCTGGCATGGGCGGCAAAGAAGGCAATTGCTCCAGGCCCTGGCAATTCAATGGGGGCTAGGGATCCTGGCTTCCACCGCTGCTATTCTGGCAGCTGTAGTGGCTGGAGCATGGCACCCTTTACATTGCCACCAGGATGCCAGTCGTCATGTGCTATCATCATGGCTCTAAGGGCGGGGAGGAAGAGCCCAGCACCACAGTCCAGGCAGTGCTGGGGGTTGGCTGCCCCATGAAGCTGGGTGCCCGCACACACTTTGCCTGTGTGCCTGCAGGAGCTGTCAGCCCCCCGAAAAAAAGAGTTTACTGTGTGTCACAAAAATGTAACCTACAGAGTCAAACGACAGACGAAAGTATGACAGCCAAGGTATCTGCTGAATACCATATAAAATTAGCAAGATCAATAAAATGAAATACTTTAGTTAAGTCTACTGCCATAAAGGAAGAGAGAAGACTCCTATGAAAAAGACATGAAAGGCTTTTTCGAGTTCTACAAACCCCAAATCTAATTCCTCCACATTATAATGAAGGTCCCTGACTGTCTGCTGTTTGAATTGCTCACAAAAACTTTCAGTATTAACTTTACCAACCTCCAACCATTGCCTCAAGGAGAAGAAAACATCCTTTTTGAGGTAACCCTGGCTCCCCAGATTCAAATGGAAGAGTCCCAGAAGTGAACCTCTTGTGAAAGGCAACTGTTAAATAGCCAATATCGAGAGTGATTTTGAAAGGAAAGAAGAGACAACACAAATAAAACCAAACAATGATCTGAAATACCAGTAGTCTTATACAGCTGTTGTGCAAATGGACAAATTGTGAGTAAAAGCATAAAAATAGTCCAAACAGGACATGGAGAGAGAGAGAGAGAGAGAGAGAGAGAGAGCTGGCACTAGCATCCAGATATATAATATATGGCACTAGCATATACTGCTATGCATACATGTGAAAATGTCACCCTGCATAAGTCAGGTCAAAAGCCTATAAAACAGCTGTCAATTTGCTGTGCAAATAGTGAGATTCCAAATAGTTCCTATTCAGTTTCTTATGAAATTTCAATTACATTTTCCCCACTGAATCACAAATACCACTTGCCAGCTAATTTGTCAGAAGAGCTCTCAAGGTCTGAAAAAAATTCTGTCTCTCTCTTGAGTACAAGCATAGGCCCTAATTTAATTTTAAAAAAATGATATTCCTCAAAAGTAGCTTAAATCACCAAGGAACGACTTTCTGCAGAACCTCAAATCAGGCTCCACCCTGTCCAGAAAGAGAGTGGAACCCCTGCACTTGGACCCAGAACTCAGAAAAATCTCTCCTCTCCCATCAGAAACCAGTCAGTTTGGTTGCCTTCATGTGTATGTGTCTCTTGAAAGAAAAATATCCACCTTTTTCTGGAACAGGTATATAAAAAGAACCATAAGTTTTTCATGTGTCTACCCAATTCACCTTCAGAGAGTAACATGCAAAATTGTCCATTAGACTTATCAGAAAAATGTGAAAAAATTGACATAGGAAAAAAATACTAAAAATTCAAACAAAAACACCTACATTTTCCTACAGTGATTAATTCCCAGCACTCCCCCGGTCATAAAGACAAGCACTTTGTTTAAATACAAAGACATATCTCATGCTATACTGTGTAGACAGCAAAAACATATTAATTCACATTAACTAGACCAAAATAATTTTAATTTTACTTACCTTTTGCTCAATCTTTGCATCGCTATAAGTTCCGTGACTCAGTTTCAGCATTTGTAAAAGTAAGATCACACCTGATTCTCAGGATGTTGTGAGACAATTAATTTATACTGTTGAAGTGCTAGGAGATCCACTACAGGAAGGTGATCCAAAATGCAAAAAAAAAAAATCATAATTTATTACACTATTACATAGAAATATCCATCATGTTTGTATTATATATCAACCTCATCTGGGTAACAACATCAAAAGAAATTGCTCTCAATTATATGCTTTCATTTCTGAATGCTCTCTGAATTGAATTCAGATACTTCTCTCCTATTTGTCAAAGTATATCACTTTTATAATCTGTCAATCAAGTTACAATAAACTCAGACTGTTTCTGTGGATTGTGTTGTGTTTAAGATAACAGGCTTCGATCAGCAAGATGAAAAGATGTCAAATATTATCGTCAGCACAAACCACCCAAGTCTGATACCAGTCTAAGAAGTATGAAGTCTTCTGTCAAAATAATAAGTAAAGGTTTAATTATTACTGGTTCTACATCAAAGTAAATCTAAGTCTGTATCAGGCTGGTTCAAAAATGGCTGAAGAATGAAAAGCAAAGCAATTTTTGTTTAGGTCTTCATTGTCCAGACATTTCTGACCTAGCCTATTACACAATTTGAAGAAGTATAAAAAATTCTCATAGAAGTTCTGCCATGAAGCCTGGTAACAGGTCTGGTCTTAAGGTTATTTCACCATGTCATTTATTACAAGGTTGTTTCAAGAATTTGAAATCATATCAGTCCATTCTAGTATAATTAATTATTTGTAGTTTATTTTATCAATTATATGCAAGAAACTAAAGTGCATGAATGTTCATCTCTGTCGAACCAGGATGCTGTCTGCAGAGAGGGATTTGCAGAGGAAGTTAGATTTCCTGTGCTGAATCTGTCTTTCATTTGACCTTGGTCAGTTTACATAGATTTTAATTTCCTCATGCTAAAATCCTGTAGACTTTAATAGGGATGAGAGCTATAGAGTTCAATGGAGACTTCATAGGGTTATATAGAAGTTACAGTAAAAAGCTATAAAACTTAACAGGAAATTATCTTTCAAGTTTTTCTATAGGCTCTACAACATACTGCATAAAGATTTCTGTAATTCTCTATTAAATTCTGTAACATGGTTCAAAACAGCAATAGAAATGATTATCAGATTTCTGTTAAATTGTATAAAGATTTTCAGTAAGGGTGGGGGTTCCTTTTACTTGATGTACCTGGTGCTGAAATGCTGGAACATAAGCAGTTTATAAATAAAGAGATATATGAACTACTAAACAAATGCACTGCAATTCCCTTTACATAGCCACTCAAGGGACTGAAAACAGTATGTTGATAAGAGAGATCTTATAATAAATGAGAGTAGATGAGATTTGAATTTGGGGGTAATTAGGAAGCAGTCTCTAAGACCCTAAATTTGCATGTGCTTATCTTTAAATATATGAACACTTCCATTAGCTATAATCCTCAAATTAACAGTGTTCATTTAAGAAACCGTGGGTCTCTTTTATCCCAGGGCCTGACCCCTCTTGAAGTCATTGGGCATCTAGGCAAGTCCCAACGTTGCCCAGTGAGGGTGGTCGTTTGTACAGGTTTCATAGTAGATAGCAGACACACTGAGAGAATTCTTATCATACGATTTGTTTGGCTTTCAGACTGGAGCTGTACTAATGAGGACATAGTTGGCTGTCACAGTGTCACATTGCAAGATCTTAAGCAAGCAGAGTAAGTCTGCAATTTCTGCGTATCCGGCGGTACCAGGCAGTTGTCAAAGAGACAGCTCGATCAGAGTCCCTTAGTAAGGTTCTTGCAGGGCTTTGAGAGCAACGGAAGAGAAAAGAAAATGTTTTCTTCAGACCAGTGATCGTTCATTTCTCTCCAATAACATGATAATATTGAAGGGCTTCTTGTTTGGAGAGCACCCAATGCCCTAGTCCTGAAAGCTGCTTTACCTCGTCAGACCCCTATGTTGTTAAGAGTCCTACTGATTTCATTGGAGCTCTATATATCTGCCAGGGACCCACCTTTATCAAGCAGTTTGCAGGATTGATGTCCAACATTGTTTCAAATCCTGTTCTTCACACAGGAAAAGCCTTGCAGGATGGGGTAATAACTCAAGAAATGTTTGGATGACTATATTCTTGATAGATTTGTGCTTTCAACAGCATTTGTACTTTTTCATATTGGCTGGAGTTCGAAGCAAAAATGCTGGAATAATTTGTGTTCTATTAAACACTATTTCAGTTGTTTTTCTTGACAAGCATTAGAAATGAGGAGAATAGAAATACTTATTAACAGGAAAAACTGCTAATATTATGCCAAGTTATGTAAAAATTACTTATGGGATTTCTGGACCCACTGATGTGCTAGATTCTTTAGCCAACACAAAGACAGGATAACCCAGCCATAAATTCCCATGAACAAATTCCAGTGACATGCAGGAATTCTACAGGCATGTCTCCATTCTACTGGTATATCTCCACCATAGCCAGATCCTGAACCTGTGTCACCCCATCCCCTCCCCTCCACTTCACCTGGCATAGTCAAAGGTGATGAGGCTTGGTGCAGATCTGCTTTGTCAATATTCCACTGTTATAAAGTCAACTAAGGACCTTTTTGTCCCTGAGGGCTTGTCTATATGATGTAGCAATGTGCACCAGCGAGGAATGATTTGAGTTCTAAGGCATACCGGTGTGCTTTATAGTAAATGGATCATGTAGTACCTTTTGACATGAATGAAAAGTTTTCTAGTGTTCTTAAATCTAATGCTGTGTTAATATTCATGCTATCAGCGTCTTCATGGCCTGGTTACTACATCACCAATGTTATTTGTTAGCTTTATAAACAACATCCCTCTAGTTTCCATTGCCACCCTCTGTAGACAAGCCATAAGAGGTTTGAAGGTATACAGAGAGCAAATTTCAGTATAGGGGAGTGGTACATATAAGAGAATGATCTGGGTAACAGTCTAAATGTCAAGTACCTTAAATGATCCAAACTGTAAGATCTTACTGGATATCCTAATTTTTAACCTTTAGATTTGCTTGTCATCTTCCTGATTCTATGCTTTTTTGGGAATTGGCCCAAATAGTACTCTATGAAATTGGTTTGCTACCATTTTTTTAAAGAAAACACTTCTTGAAGTATAAGCATGTATAATAGGTAATGAATGACTGCCACAAGGACTGAGAGTCTGATTTAAAGTAGATTGTAACTGAAATACTAAACAGTAGTTTTTCACAGTTTCAGATTTCTCAGGCCCATAAAGTCAACAATTTAAACCAGGATTCAATTTCCAAAAGCAAAGCAAAACAAAGAAAAAACAAAAAGAACAGTAATTTGTCTTCAGTACATGGCAAATGAACTTTGCCTTTTTTAAAAAAAAAATCTTGGAAGTAGATTAAAATTATTTACTTCACAAAAGACCAAATAAGGGAATAATTTAGAACCTCTCGTCACAGTTGCAGGGCTAGCTACTAGCTCTGCCCCCTTGCTGATTCCTCTGAGTGCACTCTCTCTTGTTCTCACTTTGTTCCTTTACTCCTCCCAGGATGGAATTTCATCGTTCCCCTGCTCTTACATCAAGCCATGGGCTACAGGATCTGTGACTCAACCATGCTTTCTTATCAGGTCTGACTAGATTTGGATCCCTGTGGTGGTTCTCTTCAGGATTTTGGACCAGTAGCATTTACAGACTGACTACAGACATATGTATCTTACCAACAGATTTGCCATTCCCCACCCCCCCCAAATTCCATAGCTCCCACGAGATTCAAACAAATGGCATGGATTCTGCCAGAGGCCAGGAACACCTTTGCTGAGGATCTCTTCATTGGCACTTGGTCTCTGCCTAGGTTTCATGACAGCATGGTTCCAACATACTGCATCTTTACTGATGAAGGTTCCCTCACTCCAGAGGAATATTTTCAGGGAAGGTAATCCATTTTTGTGCCTATCTTTCAGTGGGCTGGTTGAAGGCTGCAGGAGGGGAGATTCCTTACTTCTTATATGCCAACCTCTTGATTTCATGGCAAAATCTCTTTAGGGCTCAGGTGATCCCTTAGTTTCCACTATTCCCACCACATCTCCATGAAGCCTCTTGTCCCCGCACAGCCCAGAAGGAATGTCTGTATTTCTTTAATCTTTTTACTATTAGGAAAGATACTTATCCTACCATTGGAATTCCTGATACAAGTTCAGGTAACAACAGTTCGTCCTGCCAGTATCGTATTTAGCCTTAAAGAGATTATTAAAAAAAAAAAAGCCTTTAAAGAATTATCTCTTTCATTCACATGGCATTGTTTTTTTTCCCTCTCTTTCTTACATCATACACTAGAGATTAGTTTGTTTAATTACTATACTCCTTAAAGCATATGATGGTCAACCAGCTCCTAAAAAAAAAGGCTATTTTGAATCATTCTTATTTCAACACTATGCATCAAATGATCTTTGTGGGATAATTGTTTTATAATTAACACTTGCTGGTAGCTGTTGTTCACCACCTTTTAGTCCTCAGATACTAATGACTAAGATCAGTTACAAAGGGGGAAAAGTTGTTATGAAATCTAAACTTAAGAGTGTTTTGGCACTTCTGACAGTTGCTGCTGAAACGTATAAACCCAAGTAAATTCTAGTTCAGAGGCTGGAATGCAGCAGACAAAACTATATTATTTCATCCCCTGTGGGCCACTGTGTCTGTTCACTTTTACTTTTATGTCATTGTGTTGATTTGACACCTATAACAGGTTTAATAGGTTTTTCTCTGATGTTATTATTGGCTAATGATTCTCTTCTCTGGGGATGGGAAAAATAAGAAGTCATACTGCTCTGCTGTTTTATTTAGCTCTACAGGGACTACCTGAACTATAGCATGCTATGTGAGTATGTCATCTTAAATAGCAAGCTAGTCCTTAACATTTGGATTGCTCGCTTTGGTTTTATAAATTAAGCTAGTAATTATAAAGCCATCCCCAATGATCCACTGATTCTGTATTTATCTTAGTTCATTCATTCTGCCCGCTCTTCCCATTTACAAAAAATAAGGCAGGGTGTGTCTTGTAAAACAATATCAGCACAGCTTGTGTTTCTGCAGTTAAATGAACTAGGTTCTCCTAATGGAATGAGCAGTTGAGTAATATCTGTCCCCATTACATTACAGGGGTGAAAATAACAGATCCTTGAGATCTTGCTTTGTGGGATCAGCTACTTCTCCCACACATGCCACCACCTTTTCAAAGTACAACCAGGAACAAAATTGTAGCAACATTTTTTCATTCACAAAATAATCATACAAAATGTCTTTTTTTTTCATTTTTCTTAACAATATGAGATGATTTTGCTTCTGTCAACTTTTGACACAATAGCAACACGTGGGTGTCTATAAAATGGAGCATTTGTTCAACAATGTAGCGTCCTGAATGAATGTAGCTGTAGATATGAAAGATTGCACTAGTATTGTGAACATCCAGTCTGAGTAAATAAAAGCTTTAACAGTCTGCACTCATGTAACTCACATTGGACTGCTTGTCCCTGGTAAATACAGAGAAAGTTCTATTCTCTGTAGCAATACATTATCATCAAAAATTTTGGAAAGACATTCCTGCAACACTGGGACATCATACAAAAAATGGATATTACATTGACCACTTTACTAGTAGAGCATCCCACACTGCTTTTTTGTTTTTCCCAAGCTTAATTTTCAATATAAATTGGAGATATAGGCAGTGTTAGTGCCAAGCAGGCCAATATGTAAATAAAGATTAACATTTTCAAACACAGATACCTACTTTAGGCACTGTAAATTCATATTTAAGTACCTAAATAAGTGATACATGATATTCAGATAATGAGCATCCACAACTCCCATGTTGTCACTAGGTTTTAAAGGCTCAGAAGTAGCTGCAGTGGAGAAACTCTTTCTGGCACATACTTTGAGATTTCCTCCCTCAAAGGAAGCATGATTTCATACATCTGCTTGTCTTGAAAGCAAAGCTGATTGCTAAATTATGTTATTTCCCAAACAAGAAGCACTAACAAAGAATAAGATCAAAAGTATATTTCACTGGATTGCTGCTAGCTCCGTCCAAATCTTGTGTGTTCTATCCAAAGGTTCTACTTAGGAAAAAGAAAAAGCAAAAACAAAAAAAAAACAACAACAAACAAACAAGCAAACACAAAGCCCTGAGCAGATCCACACACACTGAAAAATAAGGACATGACCAGTTTCAGATTCCCATATTTGAGCCCTTTCTCCATTTTCTGGATGAGAACCATAGTTTAAAGTGCATTGATGTATGCAGAATACAAGGAAATTGCTCTGACAGATTTCCTAAGGTCCAACAAAGTGTAGCAAAGACCAGGAGGTACACACCTGTGCATGTGTATTTGTTTATGTGTGTATTATATGTTTGTGCTACAGCTAGGAAAACTATGGAGGAGTAATGGTGGAGGGGGAAAAGGGAGCATTCTATTAACACTGACATTAAAGCTCTTATGTCTTATATCTGGAAAACTCTGTGCCTTTGAAATATACAATGAATAAGAATCTGCTTTTCCCAATTCTATATTATGCTGTCTCCAGTTCCCTATTCTTCCCCTTCCACACATTTCCTTTCACATATTTTCCCATGCCCATTCTTCTCTCAACTTGTCATTCAGTAAGTAGGCAAGCACAGCATCCCTGACTGCTGATATTCCAGCTGTCCCCACACCTTCCCACCGCATCCATGTCATCCCTATCTTCAGTTCAGTTGTGCAGATTCACTAGCACAATCTGTCTTCAGCAGCAGGACAAATGCTATATACAAACATTGAAAAATTGTAAGTGTTCTCCTGAACACACATGACAACACAATCCTCAGAAGAGTATGTATCAGTTCCCTGACCTAATGAACAGGGGGATCCAAGGACCAATAAAATGATAAACAGAGGGTGGCTTGGCTAAAGCCAAGTGGGAAAAGAAAACAGTCCCTAACGTGCATACTCTTTTAATCAGCATAATCAGTCTTTGTAAGTTTGGTTTCCCTGGCTCCTCTTTGCAATGAACTGAGACTGATCATGTCCGTGTGTTTGTAGATGTTCTGGGCAGGTCTGGGATTGGCAAGCTTGACATGTGCCCGAATACAGCACAATGGATGCTTTTTTGGAAACCAAATCAACACCAATATAGAAAATGGTGTCAGAACATGTTCTCCTGGCAGAACGGTCCAAGGAAAGAATCTGAGAAGAGCACAAAGATATTTGTTTGGACTGGACAAAACTGTTGAACAGGTCTTCACATATTTCACTTGTCAGCACCAGTCCAATGGTAGTTTAAGAGAAAAAAAGGAACCATATTGTTTAAAGCTGCTTAGTTTTGTAAAAGTACCAGAGATCATATTTGCTATATAAAATAAAAATGCATATGCTTTGGAATCTTTAATCTGATCTCAGGTGTCTCTTCTTGTATCTCTAGTGTGTGAGAACCACACACTTTTGCTTAACTTGGCCTGTCTCTCACCCTTAGCAAGTGCTAGGTAACACCCTGCATCAAGGAAGAAACACTATGGAGATATGCTAAGCAAAAGGGAGCAAATCTAGATTCAAAATAGTAGGTATGTTGTTTTGATTCTGGTCAACTTCATTTCCTAGGGAATAGTGCCTATTTCAAAATAGGCCACAATGGGCTCCAATAGCTCTATTTTGAAATAGTGCTATAGACCCAGAATGCTATTTTGAAATGCATTTTGTTTCTGGTTGTGTTATTTTGAAATAAGATACATTATTTCAAAACAGGGCTGCCATGTAGATGTAGCCCATAAGGGACTAATTAATGAGGTGGCAGGATTATCTGCAGATTTTTCTGTTCATCTTGGATATTTATAAAAATGTATGGTTCTTACAGTTACTGAACAAGATGGACCTTGGGTCTGATCCTGGATAGCAGTTGCCATATTCGTTCAGGGTTGATTCATCTCCAAGTCAATACACGTTTTTCCATTGACTTCAATGGGAGTAGGATCAAATCAACACTGTATCATTCTGAGACTGTTTCAGTGCAACATTTTAACTTTCTCTGGTCCACAAAACCTTGACACAGTGGCAGTTGAATATTTTTGACCATATCTCCTTTGCAGGTCACCTTAGACAGCAGATAGCCTACAACATACGAAGCTACAGCGAAAAAGACTAAAACATCAGTAATGGCGTATTTGCTATGGGCCCTATAGCTTGGGTTGTATTTTTGCATTCCCATATCATGACTGTGATAGAGTCCAATGTGCCCCTAACATCTGCAAAATGAAGGTCAGGAGAAGGATGGGATTGATGATGACTTACAAAAAGGAGACAACAGAGATCTTAAATGTGTACACTACATGGGTTCAATTCTGCCATCTTTCTTCAAACTGAGTAGCACCTTACTTTGGGAGTAGTCCTAGTGAACTGTGGTGTAAGCTAATAGTCAGTTGAAAAAAAGATGGAAGAATTAACCTCTTCATTTTTTTTCAGGTTAAATTTATATGGCCCATTTTCAACTTTGAATTTCTATATTTGGAGAGAGAAAATACAAGGAGGTTGTTTCTTGAGAATATTCCTCATTTTCCCCCACAGCTTTCTTTTCCTAGCCCTTTCCTCCACCCGCACCACCTCCCACGGCACACAAAATTCTTTCCAGTCCCTACTTGTTTCCATCCCTGGTAAGTCTCTGTATATGCATATACACGTAAAGGAAAAATTCAGATTAATTCAAATTTATGTTCTCCAATTTTTTTTAAAGATAGATTTCTTGGAAAAGCCCTGACTCTTGGCAATACATATCACATATGATCTGGGACAAGAATTTGGCTGTAATGTTGTTAATTATTTATGAGACTATTTGACTGTCAAAATAGGATATTTTTTTCTCTTTGCTATTCCAGCATGCAATAATCTGAATAAATGAAAGTATCCCACTTCTTTTTCATGAAAATCACAGCACAGGAACTCAGACATGTACCTAACAACAGAAAAGGAACAATACACACGATAACTTGATCTCCTTCAGGATGTCTGGAACATTTGGGCTATATATTGCCTTCCCTGCATCTAGAAGATTTTTTTTTGGCAGCATTTCACTCTGTTCCATGTATTCAATGTTGATATGCTGCTCTTTAGACAGGCCAGTACTGGACTACAATAGATGAGGCAAAATGGCTACCATGCTTCTGAGGAGCCTGAGTGATGGGCAAGCTGACCTCTTGACTGAGTGTGTTACAGCTATGGGCAGCCATAGTAGTGCCAGGTGGGGATTAAACAAGGCACAGCAACATCTGCTTCACTATCTATGAGTGTAAATGATAGTTGCTCATGTTATGCCCTAAACAGCCTGAGGTAAGAAAGGCTGGTAAAGTTCCTGTCACAAATTAAGCCTTTGCCAGCAGGTAGGATTCCAGTCCATCTGTCATGAGACCAGCTCAAACAGAATAAAATGCTTTCTAAAATATTATCCACAGAGATAAAAGGAAAATAATGTAATTTATTTATGGGCTGGGGCCAGAAATGAAAGCAAAACTAAAGAGAAAAACTCCCCACACACCACTACGCTGAATAAAAGCCATGTTACATAACAGCTTTTTAATGCTAAAGGCCAGATTTTCTGAGGTGCATTCTCATGTCAGCCTGGCTTATATGCACAAAGCAAATGCAGCTCTACCTTTGTAAAATCTGGTCTTTTCTTTTGCTTTTATTTTAATGTGACTTTGCAGTAAATAGATCAAGATTTAGTGAGCAAAAGTTGTGTATGTTGTTTATTATGGACCTGACTGAATACCCATTGAAATACAAGGAATCCCTTAAGGAGGTCTAGATAGCTGGATATTTTGTGACTATGTATGCTGTAGGCCAAATTCAGCTAATTCCCACACACTTGTAATATATGGGGTTTTATATTTATACCAATGAGTAATTTAAACTGTGTTATTTGCAGATTGTGAACAGATTCTCCCATATGGACATACTACATAATGATGCCATAATAGTAATGGAGGGAGGAGAAAGGATACCAGGAATATTGACCAGACTGGCTTAGCTGGGCCACTCCTGATGAGCTACACTTGCAAGATGCCTTCAGAACCCATTGTTTGTTCACATAGGTGCTCATCCCCTTCTGATATCAGGCAAATAAGGATTTTGTTTTGATGGTGTTCTGAAATACATTGTTCACAATTTCATGCTGTAAGGACTGTCAAATTATTTACCTGCAAATGAGCTCATAGGAATAAGGGGATTTTGATGTTGGTGGGGTCCTTTCTCAAAGGACCCCCATGTAGAAACAACTGCGTGGAAGCGAAACATGGCAATTTTGAAGTGCCACGGCCGGTGGCATGCTAATGAGGTGCTGAATATGCATTTCAGCGCCTCATTAGTAGTCTTCAATCTGGCCATTAGCATGGCGATTTTGAAGTTTTCGGTAAGTGTAGACACAGCCAATGTGACTTAAAATTTGTTGTTCTGATGCTCACAAACACCAGAACCAAGCACAGTGCAGACAGGAGCAGTGCAATCTTTTCTGCTATGTATTTGCAATGTACTATCACTTCATTCTGTTACTTTGGAATCAGCAGCAGAGACTATGCCAAATTGTGTTTTGATTTTGTGATACAGATAACTCTTTGAACCTTTATAATCAGAAGTATTCTACTTTGAATCGAAAGATGTCAGAGTACATATGTACAGTATGCACCACTGATCCATCCATTGATTAGAATCTGACATTAGAAAGAGCTAAATTACTTTCACTGGTGTCAATTGCTTTAATCCATATCTATTTTTCTAATCGTAAAAGCACTAACATAGACTTTAGAATTTTTATTTCAGAGCAACATTTTTAATACACCAAGTAAAGCTGCTTCTCTTCCCTACATCTGTAAATCAAATGGTTAAAATTGTCTGGTCTAGCCACATGTAACACTTGTGTTAGGTTGTGCCAGCAGCAACCAAAGCGAGGTTCAGTATCTCAGGATTATTTTTCAACAATAAATGAAAAGCTGACTCAAAACCCCACCTAGTAACCTAGAGGAATTACACACAAACCTTGGTTGTCTCTCACAAACAAGAATTCTTCATTCATAGAAAAGGAACTTAATGAAAGGAGGGAAACCACCTGATATTAATTAGAGAAAATGCCATAAGCAAAATTCTTAATCATAAAACTGTGAGCAATACAACCACCCCAGCGTGCCCGGGGCAGCACCGACTGGCTCATTGTTTTGAGTCCTACAAGCAAAAGTTCCTTTTCTTTGCCCCTCTCTGCTCCATCACCATATCACACTCACAGGGGTTGTCCTTGGTCTGTGAGGACCCAGGGTTCAGATGTGCATCTGTGTTAGGTCACATCCTCTATGGGAAAGAAGGTACCTGCTCTGCTATCTGAGCACTTCATTTGGCTGAGCAATGCTCTAGGTGTGGTTCTTCTCCAATGGCTGCCCTCACATCCCCCAGGGCTGGTGCCATCAACGTTCAATGTCAAAGGAGCCTCAGGGAACATTGAAAGGAGCCACCCCAGAAGGAAATGCAGAGTGTCCACACACACAAGCGCTCCCCGTCGAAATAAGGGGCCAGCAAAGCCCCAAACCACTCCCTTAAAGGGCACCTCCCAGACACACTTGCCCTGCACAGCATGAGATCCACAGAGCCGACAACCGGTTGCAGACCCTGTGCACACAGCTTGGCCCCCCAGCTGCAGCAGCAGCAGCCAGAAGCCCTGGGCTAAGGGCTGCTGCACATGGTGACCACAGAGCTCCACAGGCGCTGGACAGAGTGTCTCTCAACCCCTTTGCTGATGGCTGCCATGGAGGACCCCGCTATTTTGAAGTAGTGGGACGTGGATTGTCTACACATGCCCTACTTCGACGCTGAACGTCAAAGTAGAGTGCTATCTTCGGATGGGAATAGCGATTTCAACGTCTCACCACCTAATGTCGATTTCAACATCGAAATAACACATGGCGCATGTAGATGTGACGTGTGCTATTTCGATATTGTGCCAGCTACTTCGAAGTAGCTGGCTAGTGTAGACACACCCTTAATGATTGTCGGCATTTATCAGTCTGGGCAGAAAAGCTGGCCCACTACAAGTGATTTCTGCTCTCATTTATGAATTTAGAATAACAAAGATTCCTGGTGAACCCTATAAGAGCAACGAAGGGTCCTGTGGCACCTTATAGACTAACAGAAAAGTTTTGAGCATGAGGTTTCGTGAGCACAGACCCACTTCATCAGATGCTGGTCTTGGAAATCTGCAGGGACAAGTAAAAATAAGCCAGAGCTAGGGTGGGGAGAACAAGGTTAGCTCAGTCAGCAAGGGTGAGGCTTACTACCAGCAGTTGATCTGGAGGTGTGAACACCAAGGAAGGGGAAGCTGCTTTTGTATTTAGCCAGCCATTCGCAGTCTTTGTTTAAGCCTGAGCTGAGGGTGTCGAATTTGCAATATATGAAATAGGTGGAACCTATTTACTCTATCTTTGAACAATAGGGAGGAACAGAGGACCCTTAAATCAGACAGAGGACCCTTGGGGGAAAGTCCACACTTCCTGGCTTATGTCATGAGGATTTGTTATGCAGTCAATTCAACACTTACACAAGTTAATATAAGAATTATTTTATTCCTAGTTACTAACTGAAGTAAATGACAAAATGCTAAGGAATTTCAACACTTATTTTTAATAGAAACTTTTCGGAATAGCTTAAGAAAGATGTGGAGAAATTGGAGAAGGTCCAGAGAAGAGCAGCAAAAATGATTAAATGTCTAGAAAACATGATCTATGAGGACAATTGAAAAAAATAGGTTTGTTAAGTTTAGAAAAGAGAAGATGACAAAAAGACATAACAGCTGTCTTGTACAAGCTTTTTCTTTTCGTGTTGCAAGGAGGAGGGAGAAAAAATATTCTCCTTAACTTCTTACGACAGGACAAGAAGCATTGGTGACTGGTGAGGGGAGCTCTGGGGTGGGGAGCCACTAGCCATGCCTCCCTCCACCTCCCTCTGCCCCAAACTCCTCCCCTTACCACACTTGCTCCAGCCCTGCTTTGCACCTTCCCACTCCCACCTTCTTCTGTTTCTGGTGAGTGCAGGGGTGGTCTCTTCCCTCCCCCAAGCAGTACAACCCACACTCACCAGATGAGGTGAGTGTTGGGGAGGTGTGTGCTGGGGGGTCATGTGATTCGTTGGCCACCCCATCCCCCGCATTGCCTCTGACAAGAAGAAATGGGCTTAAATTGCAACAAGGAAGGCTTAAGTTGGACATTAGGAAAAGCTTCTTGTCAGGGTAGTTAAATAATGAAATAAATTACCTAGGTAGGTTGTGGAGTCTCCATCATAGGAGATATTTAAAAGCATGTAAGATAAACATCTGTTAGAGATGATACTTGGTTTCCTGTGAGTGCAGGGAACTGAACCTCTCAAGGTCCTTTCTAGTTCTAGTCTTCTATGATTCTGTGATCTGGATAACAAAAAACTTTATCAGTTTATACTGGAGGTCAGACTAGATTATCACAATAGTCTCTTCTGGCCTTGCAATCTATGAAATTGAAAGTTAGACATTAAAGTCCCTTTGTGAACCTCGCCTCTTATCGTTATACTCTGTTGTTTAGTGACAGCACTGTAAGTAAATTGAAGGTTCTGGAAGTCTTCTGGCTTTACTCTATTATGGATGAGACCACACAATGGTCTTTACTCTCCAATTTCTAGAATGACTTCTCCACACATTTGAAAAATATGAATCATATATATATATATACATGCACAAACACACACACACACACACATTGGAGTTCACACAATCTTGAAACATGTTTGATCATCACAGGGACAAACTGTCAGAGCTGGTGAGCACCTGACATTTCATTTAATCTCATATGGAGCCATAGATGCTCAGCACCTCAGATATGCCTGTAGGAGATGATAGTAAAAGGGCAAGTGACTCTATTAATACCAAGCTCTGCATCTTTTATTTTCTTACATATTGTTTTACTTCTGATATTGCTGACTCCTCAGATAAGATACACAACATGCATATAATAGTCTTGACCTGGCAAACCTTGATATGGCTTCTGTACCATCACAGCTCTGATTGATGTGAGGCTAAATGTCAGTGCAAGTGAAACTAAGAGCTAATTGTAATCCTATGTAGTGGTTGACAGAAAGTTTCAAGTCACATATTACTTCGTTTTTAGGTTTAGAAATAGGTGGATTGTGATCAGAGAGAATAAATATGTCTGAAGGGACATGAATTTAAATTTGATCCTCATAGTTATTTAAATGTTTCTTTTTCACACCTTTCTTCTGCTTCTAGGAAAGAATAACTTGACATCTGAGCAGCACCTCTGACATTAAGGCAAGATCAGTTTACCATGTGCTTCCTGATATACTCAACATTTTCAGCAATTGCTCCCATCAAAAGTTGACACCGAATCCTTGTGACTGAAAGTTGTACTGAGCCTAAGTGAGCATAAAATGATCTTACTTTATTCAGCCTTGATGAGATGCCAATAACTATGTTGTTCTGACCTGTTGTTCAGATATTTACTATCTGATAACAAGGTGTTTTTCTCAGTCTGTTAGTTGTTTGTTTATCTACAGAATTTTTTGCCAGTTCTACTAATATAAAGTTATTGGCATTACATTTGGAAGTGATCACATTTTAATGTGTTTTCTTTATTTTAAAATGCCGCATTTAGGTAATTTGGAGAAATTTCAGTGCCAATGACTTCAGTACAAGTATTGTGTGTAGCAGAAACTCTGAGAGATTTGCTCCTTCTAGATGAAATTTTGGTTATATGTGAAGAGCTTTAAATGGGCAGGTTATTGAGATGAATTTGAGGGTTCAAAGGCTGCTATGTTGGAATCTTACCACACAGCAGTGGCAACTCACAGGGGAAGGATTCACAGGCAGAAGTGTCTAACTGTTACTTTGAGCACATAAGCCCAACATTTAGGTAACACTGGGGTTCCCAAAACCCCTCTTCACTGGCCGCTAACCCTGTAGGTGCCAAATGCATAAGTCTCCACCCTAAAAATCTGTAAGGAATCTGTCTTTCAGTATCTAGACATGCACACAGTTATCTCAGTCCTGGCATGGCCTAGCCACTCAGCACCTCACTGAAACTAGAGCTTCAGTAGGCATCTCATAGTAGGATTTCACTGTGTCTGTCAGAGGGGCCGTGGTAATGGGGCAATTCAAAGCAAGCTAATGAGGTGCTGACATGCAGATTGGGCACCCCATCAGCATAATGGCAGCTGTGCGAATAAAACATCAGTTTTCAGATTGACAGTGAAGATGGGGGCAGCTTCGAAATGAGCGCACCGCCTTGACATTCCCTTATTCCCACAGAACTAGAATGCCATAAGGGAGTGTTGAAGCGGGGTGCTTATTTTGAAGCTTCCCCCATCTGAAAATCGACATTTGTTTGCATGGTTGTCATTATGGTAACGAGGCACTGAATATGCATGTCAGTGCCTCATTAGCTTGCTTCGAGTTGCTTCATTACCATGGCCCCTCCAAGGGGACCATGGTAGTGTAGCAGCAGCCTACATGTCTTGCCTTTGGGGCCTGGTCCAGCTGGATCTTCAGAGCTCAACTAAACCAACATAAAATGGCCAGAGGACAAGTTGCTTCCTCACTTTCTTCCTTCTTAATTTTTTTTAGCTAAGTGGTTAGGGCAGTCACCCAAGATGTGGGTTCACTTCTCCACAATAAAACAAGGGGGCAAGTATTTAAACTTGGATCTCCCTCCTTTTAGGAGAGTGCTTTGATCAGTGGGCTGAGGGGTATTCTGGGACAGATTGCTCTCAATCTCTCCTGTGGGAGCTGCTCCACTAAATAATTAGATGCTTATTGGAATAAAGGGTGTGGAACCTGCATTTTCCAGCTCTTCGAGAATTGTCTTAATCAGCAGGCTATAAAGGCATTTTAATTTGCCTCCTGGTTCAATAATAGGGGACCTACACTGCTTGTCTGTGGCTGCATCTGTACCATATGGGCTCTAGTAACAGCATCAACCCCCTCCCTGTCCTTCCATGGGCTTTTGACAAGTAGAGCCATCACGTTCATTAATCCTGTAGACTTCTCAAGTACCTGTATTCTCTAGTGCCTGGATACATACAGGCTGAACCTCGCTACAATGCAAAGTGCCACCTAGTTGGTCTCTTTAGAGTATGCCCATGCTTCATCTAGGAGCTTGCCACTCATCCTGCGTAGAGTGATTCATGCTTTGTTAACTTCAACAATTTTTTTCCCTGACTAATGAATAAGAGCTCTTTGCTTTTACTGCATGATGCACAGACTCCTTTCCAACTATATGTTATATGTTACATGTTTGGTGTTATTTCAATAGCATTTTGCACTGATTTTTTTCCACACACATGTAGGTTAGATATAGTTAAGTATATTTTAAATATAAGGCACTAATGGAATATGTAAGGCCATATGCAAGGCAGAGTTTACAAACTGGCTTTTTAGATAATTTGCTAAATCCATTTGTATTGCCTGTGGTCATACAAAAGGATGTTGCATTGCAAAGCAGCTTAATGGGACGCAAATACTAAATGAAAGTTTAAGAGATATCTGCATTTCTATGAATGCTCAATTTCATTAAATAAAGCAAAAATGAAGGGTAAGAGTGAGTGTATTTCACTGTTTCATTGCTCCATTTTCAAATATCATTGAGCCAGATCCTTAGCTGGCATTGGAAAAAAAAAATGGTACAGTTCCACTGACTTCAGCGAAACTGTATCAAATGTTACAAAATGAGGATCTGCCCCATCATGTCTAAAGCACTGAAGGAAAATTACCATGGTTCTATGGTAAGTGCTACATTTTCATTATGTCCAATGTTTCAAATTTTATCATGAAAATCTAATTTTCTAATAGTCTCCTGTAACAGTACTATAATATTGTTAGGCCCTGAGTTAGACTCGCATAAGAATCAAGTTCTCCCCTAATTTTGTTAGCTTTCCTTCTAGATAGTAGTTATACAGCTCTTGGCTCAGTTAGACTTCTGTGTTTCTCTAATCAGATCTGTCCATCTATGGACACACACTCAGTTCCACTGCTGCTGAAACAAAGTGGCTTTCAAATATGTTAAAAGATTTTTTTTTTGAATATAGCAAAGAGGTATTTCTTAAATTAAGGGATCACTTTCAGTCCTGGGGGATTTTCCCTTTGGAAATTGGTACTAAAAGAAAAAAAGTTAATTGAATCTTCTCATTTACACCTTCCATCTGTTTTCATTCCAGCTGTGTCTGCTTAGATACTTGAGAAGCAGGTCAGGCTAACACTTAATGGGTCTCAGCTGATTATCGTAGTAATTTAATAAAATTGCTACAAGTAGGAGGCAGAACTGGAAAGAGGTTATAGCTTTATATTTAAATATAGATGTTCCAAAGCTCCTTTTCCTGGATTCAGAATTATTCAGATTAGGGTGAAAAAATATTCTGTAAGGAAGATAGTCATGTTCTATTTAGAGGCATGGAAGTTTTGCCAGTGTTGTCAAATATGTGTTAGTTTTGGTTTTCTGTTTCATTGTCTCACCAAAGAGTACCTTAACGATAGCTACCTCTTCCTGCTCTCTCCCCCACGTTCCTTTTTCTTTTTCTTTTTCTTTTTTTTTTTAACATGAAGAGAAGGTAATTTCTTATGCAGACAGAATTGTTTTCCAATGATCTTTTCCTATGAATAAATCTTTTGGTCTAGATTTTTAAAAATAATCAGAGATTTCAGTATTTCAGTTCTGCTGTGTTCAACCTGAGAGGCCTTGAAAGGGGTCTTGTTTACTAGTAGCACAGAGCAGCCATTCTCTGAAAATAAAGCTTCTTTATTGTGCCTCAAATTTGGCATTTAAACATTGATTGCTTTTGAAAAATCTCAGTCTTCTATCCGACAGCCAGATGAATGGCTGTGAATGTTTCTCAGGACACGGATCATTCTTCATTTGTGTTTTTAGAGATTCTAACATGACCAGATATTGAATTGAGGCCTCAAGGCTCTATATAATATAAATGTTATCTATATACTTTGTAATTGACAGTTTAACAGATTTTATAATATCAGCTCAGTAAATCAGAGAGTCAGAGCACCTTTTACTTATGGCTAAATGATCAAATGATGCCCTTTCTAGCATGGAGGGGCATTTCTGTCTGGGATAGAGGCAGACACATTGCCTTTTTCTTGCTCAGTGGATAGGCTGGTTGTGCTAATGGAAAGCATGCTATACTTGACATGGAAGAATTGTTTCCCCATCATGCAGGAACTTTAAATGAGGGGGTTCTCATGTCAATAGCGGTGTGACTGTAGACAGAAGCAGAAATTGTAAGGATCAGAGATAGTAAAGAAGTGAAGAGAGGTAAAAGAGATCAGCTTGCTAAGCTTTACACACAATGTCAAAAATACTGCCTCAACAGGTTTCTGCGATGATCTAGACTAGAAGTGGAATTACAAGCACAAGACACCTTGGAAGGCATGGAAAATTCAGTGTCAAGACTAAAGGTCAAGGTTACAGAAAAGGTAGGCAGAGGAGATACAGTTGCATATTTTGGGTGCTACTCTTGTACAAGAGAGGCATTTATGTTGGACATTTAGCACAGGTGATAAAGTGGGAGGTATAGCTAAGACAGAACAAGAAGAAAGAAATTACTACAGATGTCATATGACACACAATAGTGAGTATCATCAGCAGAAGGGTTGAAGCAAAGGTTAAAATCGTACTGAAGATGAGCTGACCAAGTAGAAATAAAATAGGATAGAAGGCACAGGAATTCTTGTGTGGTGACCACCTTCCTTCTCCATATCCCAATATTTCCTTAACACCAAATTCTCTTGCCTTAGCTCTCCATCAGTGGTGACCTACTTTGTCTAAGACTTAACTGTATAACTGTTTGTACTGTAACTATCTAGTTTAGATCACGAGCTTCTCAGGCAGACATTTGTCTAAACAAATGTATTTGGAAAATGTTCTGCATAACGGTATGGTGCTAGACAAGTAAGTATAATCCCTAGAAAGGAGTTCCAGAGCAGAGGTTAATCATGAGAGGAAGTGTGAGTTATTTGATATATAGGATCAGACCATGACAGAAGCAAATCAAATACTGCTGTGAAGAAACAGAAAGCTTCAAGAAGATGGATTGCTCTGAAGCAAAATAGAATGAATTTTTATCTGTCCATATGAATACATATATACAGCTGATTCCACAGTTAAAGTTACTTGTACTTATTACAGTCCTGCTGTTCCACAAATTAATAATTACATTTATTCTCCACATTTTCTGTAATAACCCTTCAGTGGTCAATTTTAGGAGTTTAGCTCGCAGAATCAGCTAAATTCAAGATAACCATACCACCACAAACTCTACCCTCATATGCATAAAAAGGTAAAATCATAGGAATTGCTATAATGGGTCAGGTCAATGGTCCATCTGGCCCAGTATTCTGTCTTCCAACAGTGGTGAAAGGCATGTGTTTCAGAGGGAATAAACAGAACAGATAATTACCAAGTGATCCATCCCCCATTGCCCATTCCCAGCTTCTGAAAACAGAGGCTATGGATACATTGTGATAACATCTCAGAGACAGGCCCTGTGGTACATTTTTCAATTGAACAAACAAATTAGTAATTTCACCAATTTGGGGTAATTTAATTTGGTTCTACAAAGAGAAGATGAAAGAACTGTCAAATTCTGTCAGATACGTCTGCTCTGATGTTCCTCATCCTAATTGTGAGTCCCCGAAACATACTGCAACTCCTGACACAAGCAAGTCAAGGAAAGAAGCTGAAGCAAAGGAATATGGGAGGAGAGAATCAGTGACTATGTAAGGGATCTGGGGGACTGAGAGCACAAGGAAGAGAAGCCTAGGGAGCTTCCCTTCACTATATCTCTTCCTCTTTCCCCTAATGAAAAGAAATGCTTACCCTAAGCACCAGTGGGATAGCTGCATCATGGCTCTGGGGATGGCTGGTATGGGAGTTCCAAAAGTTCAGCCATCAATACTGTGTATTAGAAGAAACCCACGATGGCACCCCTCCTTTTTTTTTTTTAAATAAGGTGGCACCTAGAAGCTTAGCTTCTGATATAGGGACTCCCTTCACCAGTGATCAATAACAGGTCTTTAGGTAAGGGAAACACTCCATAAGTCAACCATCCAAGCAGCGTCCTTTCCCCTTCATACCCTCAAGCCCCAAACAATATAGCCTCACTGATACCACATACAGCGCTAAATTTACCTCTGTTAGAATTCTAAAGGAATTACTGCAGAATTGAACACCTGATTAATGTGGTCTCTTTTCCTTATTCATTCCTCATGTTTGCTTGCACGGAATAGGAGTTGTAGAACTTTTTTCCTTACAAGAAGTGAAAAAAGCTGACCAAGCTGCACTTTGTTAATTTATTGCAAATTCAAAGACCTTGAAATCATTTTCTCATTATATTGAAATGCTGTAATTCATTCTAGCATCTTATCTGAAGTGGCATTTCATATCTGAAAAAGCTAAATGCATCTTTTATAAATATCTATTGTTCCTGATAACAGTAATGAGAGCAGTCAACACTGGGAAAGTGATATTGTTAGCTCAACATCCAAATCAGCCTCTCAAAATTCAAACACATATAGTAGGCAGTTATCATGTTTTTATAGCACTGAAAGAAATACTGCAGAGCAGTTTTCATAAGTAAGGTATCTCTAGTAGGTTGGGTGAATTCAGAGAGAGAGAAGCCCAACTCTGAACTTTTGCACATTCCTTTTGCACAGGCCTTTTTCCTGAGTGCCTTCATGGGCCTTTTGTAAGGATCAACACCTCCGAAGGGTTCTCCAAAGACATCCAGTGCCTTCTCTTGTGCCAGGGTCCACCACAGGAGCACCTTCAATTCCTTATCTTTCAGGTATTTTACCACCACTCAGAGGGTTCCTCCTCATCCTACAAGAGCCTTCCTGTTCCCAACAGATCTCTCCACTCTTCTATTTTACTTCTAGTAGAATGATGGCAGAGGTCTTTTTTCTCCCTCTGAAGCCCCTCAAATTTCAGTCCAAAGACTCCTTAAACTTTAGCCTCACTGCATCTTGGATTTTACTGTCTCACACTTCCTCTTGGCTCTGGACAATCTGTCTCTAATCCCAGGCTTTACTGACCCCTGCCTTGTAGGCTTCTTCCTAATTTAGGGCCCCCTGGTTCTATGTCTAGGTGCTTGTCTATGCTCAGCAGAAGATCAAAGCTGTCACAGTCAATCTTCAGGAGTTCGATTTAGTAGGAATGCACTAAATCAAACTCACAGGGTGCACCCCTCTATGCCAGTATTCCTGATCCTTCTGAGTAGTAAGAGAAATCGATGGGAGTGAATGCTCCCATTTACCTCCCACGGTGGAGGTTGATCAAGAGGATTAAAGGGCTCAGGGCTGTGACGCTTTCAAATTGCTGGGTAGGGGCAGTTGCCCCTGTGTCTCTCCTACCACCATCAGCGGGCCTGAGCACAATACTTAAGCATGTGCTTGACATAATTTATGTGCTTAATTCTATCCCTATTTCACAAAGTACTTTAGCATATGCTTGAATTTAAGCATGTACTTATATCTCATTGACATCAATCATCGTGGTCACCCCATAATCCCACTCACATGTGAACAGGGCTTTCAGGATAAGAGAAACAATTCAAAAATCTAAAACAACCTCATAGCTATCCCTCAAATCATGAACAACCTGAACTTGCCTCAAAATCACATCTGCTATCCACTCCTAAACTTTTGTCAAGGATTTCCATTCTTCATATAAATATGTGCCCGTCTGGGTACACGATTAAAGTCATTTATATGACAACAATTTAGGGGAAGGATGAAGGTGTGCTTGTCAGGCTATATCTACACTGGTAACTGTTGTTCAGAAGTGTTAAAATGACACACGCACACCCTTAAAGACAAAAGGTTTGCTAACAAGTGCCAATGTGATCAGCGCTTTGTTGGCAGGAATGTTCTTCTGCTGACAAAGCTAACCCCACTCGTTGAGTATGGAAGTATTTTGTCGGCAACAGAGCTGACAAACAGCAGCTGCACTGCCCAACATCTAGCAACGCAGCTGTGTCACTACAGGCCTTTTGCTTAAATCTGGGTAGTTTAGATAAAGCCTTAGTAAAACAAGCACAATGGGATTGTCTAGGTATTTCCCATTTTGAGAAAATACAATGGTTGGCTAAGGTAAATTATTATCTACATATGAATATAAACTGTTAATAGCTGTGAATTTAAATTTATTTGTATACTAGCATTTAATACCATTAAGTGTTTTTTTTTCTTTTATTTAATTATTGTTGGGGTGCTCAGAATTTCTGTATAGATGTGTTCTTATTATTACATCTACTGAAATTACAATCATTAATAAATAATGTACTGTAGCTCTGTTTTTCTTAATTTCATCTTTGCTTGTTCTGAGTTTCTAATTTTCCCATGACCTCAGAGCTACAAAGTCATGTGATATTATTAATCCAAATGCCAAATATAATAATGGGGTGCCATGGGTGCTGTGTTGCCAAAAACAAAAGAGTTCTTAGTCTTTACTCAGTATGATCTACCATGCAACCCTTAACTTGTCTTGGGTTAAAATCACATTATAATTTACAGTAATACTGTTATAGGCCGACCTTATGCTCAAAAGCTAAACAGAGTTATATTGCATCAGAGCTCTGTCTTATATTGGGCCATTTCTATAGCAGCATCGCAACATGCTGCAAGAGGGAGTTCTCAGCCATTAAAGGTATATTTTGGATATGGGATACTGATTACGTCTAATAATTAAAGGCTGTGTCTACACTACAAAAATAACTTTGAAGTAAGCAACTTTGAAGCTGAGCATCTGCACATCCCCTACTTTGAAGTAGGGCACTACTCCATTCCCAAACTTTTTTCTATTTATGTGATCTACTTATGTAGCCCCATCATCGTGGTATCAAAGCATATTTGAAGTATTTTTCACAGTCAGTTACAAATTAATTGGTGTCAGAGTAGGATAGTCTATAAAGCATTGCAAAACTCGTATGTTGGACTCACACATTGAGAGCACATCTTTGAAAGTGGTTTTGTACTTCAAAAATATTCTAATGTATGAAATTGCACAAAACACCTGTGTTCCGCTTTGGAAGCCTTTCTGCAAGCTGCTGGCTGGGGCAGTGGGGTGTGCAGGGAATTGGGAAGGGTTTCTTGCTGAGACTAGTATTTAGGCACCATGAAGGGAGGATCCAGGGATATAGTTCCTGTCCCTGCACCCTCAGATTCAATTCTGCACCCCCCAACAGCTAGTGAAGCCTGCAATTGATACACACCCACAGAATTCTTTCCCCCTCAACAATTAGTACCAGCCCTCAGCCTTCCTCACATTTAATACAACCTTTCCCTGCACAATTAATGACAAGGGTCCCCGACAGATACACAATGCTGGCCTCCTTCCCTACACTTAGTACTAATGAGTACTTTGCTTAATGGCGATGCATTTCTTTACTGTTGGTATGAAAAAATTGTCCTTTCAGTTGCAGCTAAATGTAGGAACGTACTCTCAATATGTTGTTCTCTACCAGGACAGTAAGATCGTTCTCACCATCCAGTGTGTTCATAATTTTATAAGTGGATGTCTGTCTCAGCCAGGGAGAAAGAAACACAGTGAGCACCCCACTTCTTTATGGACTTTGTGCTATGTAGACTGGGAGACACAGATTTTCCACTTTCCTCTGCTGCATATGTAATTGTTGTGTTGTTTTTAAGAGCTCTATTCTGACAAATGCTGAGTACACACATGTTGAAGCCAATGAAGGACAGTAAGGCTGTTAAGGATGCTTAGTGACTTGCATGGTTGAGCCCTAGCTGGCTAAAAGGCAATTTTGACTGCGAGAAGCTGGTACTGGATGATGGAGGTGTCTCACTTGATAAATTTCCCAGTTCTGTTCACCCGCCCGGAGCACCTGACCCGAACTACTGTCAGAAGACAGGATACTGAGTTAGGTGGACCAATGGCTTGATACAATATGGCCATTCTCATATTCTTAATTTCTTAACTGTGTAAGAATCAAATCCATAAAAATCAAACACATGCTGCCTCAGGGACTAATGTTCTGTGCTGGATCTTAGTATTGTAAGAATGCGATACTTGTTCACTTGTCTCCTGCATTGACATGAATGTGGACACAAACACATGCCGCTCATTGGGGTTCAGCTTTCTTTTGGATGAATCAGTTCTGTCATGCAGTGATAAAGGAACTGTGAGTCTGTACAAAAATAAACAGTGAAAGAAGTTAAAATCCTTGAAATCAAAAACCATTGAGGCCTGTACACCTCCCACTTATTTTAGACAAGGCTGGAGATTTTTAAAGGCATAAAGCAGTGAGGTGCAAATCAGTGATGACTTATCATTAAAGTTGTTTTGGATATGGAAACCCTCTTAAAGGAATTGCTTCTCTGGTAGCATAACTGTACAAAAGTCAGGTTAAGATGTTATTACTCTTAAATATTGTCATATAATGTGATGGACATTGAATCCTTTTTATTGCCCATAACAGAACATGTCCAGGATAATTTAAAAAAATTTAAAAAGTAGCTTTTTTTCACCTGATATCTATGATCAAAAATGCCCTTGCTCCTGTACATCTCCCAACAGCTACTATTTAGCTAAGAGTTGGCTTAAAAATCAAGAGAAACTGAATTGTATCACTTTTTCATATATGATGGCTGTGTCTACACTAGCCCCGCCCCCCCTTCGAAAGGGGGATGCTAATGAGACACTTCAGGATATGCTAATAAGGCGCTGCAATGAATATGCCGTGCCTCATTAGCATAATGGCAGCCACAGCACTTTGAAAGTGTTGCTTTCAATCACACGCAGCTCTTCTACACTGGGTCCTTTTTGAAAGGACCCTGCATACTTTGAAATCCCCTGATTCCTATTTGGACCCCATGTAGATGAGCCATGCGCAATCGAAAGTGGCACTTTCGAAGAGCTGTGGCCACCATTATGCTAATGAGGTGCTGCATATTCATTGTAGTGCCTTATTAGCATATCTTGAAGTGTCTCATTAGCATCTCCCTTTTGAAAGGGTGCTGCTAGTGTAGACATATCCAATATGTTGAATTAGTTGCATAGATTTCACAAAGCCTCTTTCTTCAAACTTTCTCATACATTTTGTCTTTCTGTCTGGCAACTGTCATGTACTAAAATGCTGAGCACAGCACTTGCTGAGAACCTATAAAAAGTCAAAGACTTGAAGTCAGGCTCTCTGAGACTTATTTAATCACTATGAGTGGAAAGGACGACAGATTTTGATTAAGACCAGCTAAACCGATCAATAAAGTCCTTGAACTTGCATAAGTCACCACTGGGTACTTTCAATAACAGAGAGAGCCTATATCCAGGGAGGAAGGTCCTTATGCTAGTACCCCAATATAGAAGGGGTATACAAGTGATCGTTGAGTGTGAATGTATGTATATATATGGTGTGTGTGTGTGTGTATATCTATCTATCTATCTATATAGATAGATAGATAGATAGATAGATATACACATATATATGTATATTCTTTTAAGGGACTTACTCTCTATGGTTGCTGCTGTTGTGAGATGTAACTTGTAAACATAAGACAATATTTTTTTCCACTTCATCTGTTGCATAGCTGCATTCTAAAAAAAGCCATTCTAAGCACTATATATAAACAGGAGAAGCGATATAGTGAACAGCATGACAACTTCGCAATGCACAATTTCCTCTGATCCCATTCTTGATATACTAGTCCAAGTTCAAAAAGGGGAGAGGGTCAGGGTGGAGGTGTACTACTTCAGAATCCTCAAGGTCTATCGGATATGAGACTTAAACAAACAAGAAATTACTTTCATTGATTAAATGTAGATTGAATTAGTAGGAAAAAATGACGGGCCCAGCTAAGGTTATGTCCTTTAGTCATTGTTTAACTCAGCGTGACAGATTCAATCTGCTCAGCCCAAAGGAAGGCCAAAGATGTCACTCATGGACTTCACAAAATGCTAGAGTCTTAGAAGAGCAAAATCGAAAAGTTGCACTTTATCAACTCACAGCCTGGAGCCACTGTTCTCATTCAGGCTTGTGTTAGCAGAACAATGAGCTACAGCAGGCACAAGGCCGCTCCACATAATAATTATAGGTATCCCACAGGCAAAGCTGTTGTTGCTTTTAAGACTTGACAGAATGTGTCTTGTAGGCATGACCTAGCAGATGGGGGATTTTTTTCCTTTCATCTTTTCCAAAAAGCCACCTAGGAGAAATGTATAAAGCATTTGATAAGGGATATATTTTCTCCTATAGGAGCAGGTTGATTACTATAAGCTACTCTTCTTTTTCATTCACCTTAAAATAATTGCTCGTACCTTTGCGGAAAGAAGTCAAGTATAGCAACAGAGGCAGGAATAGACCTTTTGCTCTATCCTGCTAATTTGTGTCACCCACTGCATGCCTTATGTATTGATGGTAGAAAAAATGAAGCAGAAAATTAAGTCTGAAAGGCGTTTTTGTCCTGCTGTCACTTTGTACAACATTTAGTTCAGTTGACATGACACTGTGCCTTTTGTTACATAAAACTGTCACATTGTCCCCTTCTGGTTAGCCACAGTTGCTGGCCAAATCAATAATGTCTGTCAAAACTGTCAAATAATATAGGGAGCCTACAAAATATTGGTTATAATGGATAATATTTTTAAATGCTCATTAAAAATAGAACTAAATTAAGCTACCAACCACATGCAAAAACAGAGATGAGCTTATTACATGCTTGGCATGCTTGTAAATTGATTACTCTGAGGTACTTCAGTTATTGACTATTTTCATCATTTTTAGTTTATATTTCTTTGATTGGGATGTTTACAGACTTTGAAAACAGTTTATTTTATTTTCTGAACCAGATGAAAAATCCATGATTGGTATATGTAAATTTAGGAATATTTTATCTGTGCTTGTTAATTGACATATTAAGTAACACTGCTTTATTTTGTTTCCAGTTTCCAAAACAAATCTGGAAATCCAAACAAGCTTTAAAATGCAATCAATAATGTGTGGTGAAAATGAGGAAGCAATACTACTGTGTGTAAGAACATGGATACTATGATGATGGGTGTGGTATAAGAACCTGAAGAATTAGAACATAGATATTTGAATTAACTCATCCCATAAGAAGTTTACATACATCAGAGCAATGTTTAGGTCTTAAGCTGATATTTGTCTTATCTTCCATCACTAGAGATGCAAGATACTGAAATTCTCCAGCCTCTTAAATGCTGATGGGTTTCTCTCTCAACAGCTCACACAAACAACTGGCTGGCAGGTACACTAGCTTCTGGAACTAACTACCAACAAAGCCGTTCTTCCTGTTTTGATCAGTATAGATAGAGATATAACTAACATTTACTCTTCCTCCCCGAATAATCATACCAATGAATTTCAGTGCTGACAAGAATGAAATATAAATAGCTTAAAAATAGATGAAATGAAACATTTTTTCTTTTCAAAACAACTTATTACTTACCTCGAAAAATTCAAGTGGTCTCTGTCTTAGTTTCTGTTGTTATAAAACATTGAGGCTATCTGGAATATTTAACATAGAATGGCAAGACCACCAAATACTATGCAGGATATAGGCATGAAAGCTCCTAATGACATTTTATTTTTGTAGGGAAAATTGGAGGCCTAGGTGTACAAGCTCAGGGCTTGAGTGATTTATTGATCACCGGAAAAGAAGTTTTCTTGCAAATGGCTGGTACCAGTAGCTGGAATTATCAAGATTAGACTATCCACATAAAAATGGATTTTAGCTTCTGAATAACCAATCACTTTTGAGCAGTTATGTCAGAACATTAATGCTTTTTCAACAGTGGCTCAGGAAGTTCTGACACATTATGGCTAAATAAATAAACAAAAAGCCACAGCCACCATATCAGAGACCCAGTAAATGTAACTTCCAGTATGTAATCCACTAGGCCTAAAGTGTGCAGTCAAAATCAGCAGAACAGAGCAGAAGATGAGTAAGGTCAGTCATAGCATCCAGCTAGAAATCTGCCAAATTGCACAAATAAATTCCTAGTCTACACTCCATAACTAAGAAGTAATCTTGGACCAAACAGGAAACCCCTGGATAACTGCCAGGCAGCACATCCTGTGATGCATGAGCCCATAAGGCTCACACCCTATCAGTAAATGTTCTTCCAGAATTGTCAAGGGGCCGTGTTGATGCAATAGTTATTTACGGACTAGTAGGCACAGTTTTAGACCGGTGGATCCTAACAGTAAGTCAGGTAAAGAACTAGTATGGTAGTTGTGTTCTGCACCTTTTTGTGATGATATGTTGCTTTTTGTGGATTCTGTTCTTCATGTGTTTCCTTGCATGTAGTGAAAATATCATCCAGTAGAACACTATAATAATAATGCAACTAGGAATATAAATCCAATTGGTTCTGTCTATCTGAATAGAAAAGAAAAGGCTTGAGGCCAATGCTGGAAGGGATATTCCAGTAGTTTATATGTGCTAAACACTTTCTGTCTATAACTTCCTTTAGAATCGCATGAACAGGACAGAGGAGCTGGTGACTTGCAGCATGGACACAACATTGAGCATTTGGCCCCTAAGTAACCATCCTCTGCAAGCTCACTAGTAGATCTCAGTGGCAAGGAAGCTCTGATTTGGCATGAATGGAGTGGCATGATATGGGGAAGCAGGGCTATGAAGCCCAGTAGTTGGGTCTGAAGATGTTGGCTCTGAGGTGGACAGCTAGTTTCCTTGCAGGTGCTCAGCTGAGCCTTGGTGATGAGTTGAATCTGAGTAGGTATGCGGGAGCTGGGAAACAGACCGGGCTGCCGCACTCCTGTGGTGGGGAGGGAGCCAGGCACCCTGCGGCCAAGTGGTTCCAGCCAGCTGTGGGGCCAGGCACCCTGCTGACAGGCAGCTCAAGTAATATGGGGCCAGGAATCCCGCCCACAAATGGCTCAAGCCGTACACAGGGCCAGGCTCCCATGGCCAGGCAGCTTCTGCCGCAGGGGGCCAGATGCCCATGGGCAGGCACCCACCCCACAGGCACCCTTGGCCACCTGTGAACAAGGGCCCCCAGCCACTGGGCTCCAGCAGCTCTTCCGACAGAGACGGTGAGTGGCAGAGGTTTGTTTTTGGGTTTTTTTGAAGAGGTTTTTTTTTGTTTTGTTTTGTTTTGGTGGAGAGAAGTGTTCTTGGGTGTTTTTTGGGGAGGATGGTTGTTTTCAGGTGGTTGATTTTTGTGGGGAAGTTGGGGTGGGACTGGGGCTGGTGGAGTCTGTAGGGATGGGGAGTAAACCCTCACATTTAATGGACTGTGGGGAAGAATGGACAGCCCTATTAGTCTATTAAACAGAGGGTTTACTATACTAGCAGGAGCTGGGAAACTGACCAGGGCTGCTGCACTGTCAGTTTCTCGGGTCCCCCAAGCTGCCAGACCTGGGAAAGTTACATTGCTGCTACACCTGGCTCCTGGCTTGGAATGTGGTGCTG
This sequence comes from Carettochelys insculpta, assembly GCF_033958435.1. Taxonomy (NCBI): domain Eukaryota; kingdom Metazoa; phylum Chordata; order Testudines; family Carettochelyidae; genus Carettochelys; species Carettochelys insculpta. The sequence goes on from NC_134141.1 coordinate 98,609,061, forward strand.
AGGGAACTGTGGGTTAGGTTCCCACAATACACTGCTGCAACAGTAGATGTTTGGTGATTTCAGTGTGGAAGCAATATGTCAAATTTGTTGTAAGTCTGTGGGAAGTGAGGATACTCAAAATCAAATTTAGGAAAACCAGCATTATAAAATCAATTTTAATAAATTTGAATTTATCTCATAGTGTAGACATAGCCTTAAACTTTCAAAACCAGTAACTCCCATATCTCTCCCCACTAGGCCCTTTCCCCACAATAATTAAACTTAATTAAATATACACACCTTTAGATTTTGGAAATACCCATTTTCATGGAACACTATAGAGTGAAATATATAGAAATCTTAATTGCTGGAGGTTTGGGTTTTAGTCCTCCTCCATTAAAGTGAAATGCAGCTGCTATTTTTATATAATTTGTGAGTTCATAAAAGTTACATGTTGAGGTGCAATGAAAAGATAAGTATGTAATTTAATATTTTTCTCATCCTTTAAAAATCATAACATGCGGTCCTTGCCAGGTTAATAAAGTCCTGGCATTTTACACTTCATATAACCATATTGATGAGAGTGGTTGTCCTAATTTGTTCAAAAAATAAATTAATTTATTTTAGTTGTACATGAGCTATAAAATTCAGATCTGGGTTTGGAGCCAAACTTTTTCAACATGTGGAGAAGTTTGAATTAAGAGCTTTGGTTCACCTTAATCCCTTTTATGTAATTTCCCCGCAGCAGCACTTGCTAATGAAACATAGTGAGGAAAGTTCTGGGAGTACTGGTTTTGAGTCCTTGTCAACACTTACTTGTTGCCTACACTTACCTTCACCATTGATCTACTTCATCTACGCAAACAATATGGCTGAGGTGGACATATCTACTGCAGTGTCTGATCTACAGTAAAGTCCTTGGGGACTGCTCTGCTGTTAACTCTTGCTACTCTTCTCATTTTGGTGGAGTACTGGTATCGATGGAAGCGAATATGTGAAATACAAGTGATATATGGTTGAGTTCCTTTAGGAAAGTTTACAGTGTCAAGCTATGTAAAAACAATTTCTGAACTACTGAGTTATATACTAAGTTCATTTCTTATATCTTGGATAATCATATGATACAAATGTGTTGCTAGACCATGTTAGTGAATATACTTTAACTAATGCATTTGAAAAAGCCTTCTATAGAAAACACATATCATCTTTAGTATGTGATAAGCTGGTCAAGGTAAAGCATAGGTTCCCCTAGAGCATGTATTAATGCATACTGTGCCTTTGCTAAACTAGTTTTCAGCCCTGTCAGCAAATGCTGTCAAACGTGTTGTAACATCACACTATTAACTAGACTAATCCAGCCCTACAAAGGGCGTGTTACTGTGTTTTTCTCCCCACTGGCTCCTTCTTATGGGATTTTCCATGGTAGTAATCATCTTGGCCAATATAGGTTTTTAAAAGCGTGCTCCTAGTGGTATTAACTAAAATTGGGCCTTGATGATGAAGAGGGGACTCCAGGAAAATTAATTAAACCTAAAACTACATTAACTTTTTGGCACATTGTCTGCAGTGTTGTGGAGGATAATGTGCATCCTATTCTCTGCCTTGTCCTTTGCACAGGCTTAGATCCCAGATCTTCTAAAGAACCCAGAGAAAAGGCTGTGTGGAGATCAGAGGACATACCTCAGATGTCATGACCCCTAATTTTTAACCTCAGAGTGACCAAATTCTATTTCCACTTACTCTGGTGTAGATCTGATTTAACTCTACCTAAGAAAATGGCATAATGCTGGTTTACACCAGTCCCTTTAAAGAGAAATGCCATCATGAAAAGGCTGAATGAGTCTGGATCCTAATCAATTTACTTATTTTGATTCCTTCCTGGAAAATATATTGGATGGACTAAGAACCTTGAATTACTTCATTTTCTTTTCATTGTTGTCCAGGCTATTATTTTCACTAGCATTGCATCTTCTGACTTCTTGACCATTAACACATTTAAATGACATAATCGGTCATCTAGAAAGCCTTCATATAAAAGACAGCACTTTCTGTTTGTAACATATCTTATGCTCTCACTTGGCAATTCAAAATAAATATTTGAGTGAATGATCAGAGAGCTATTGGAGAGGTAGCTGTGTTAGTCTGTATCTTCAAGAACAGCAAGAAGTCCTGTGGCACCTTATAGACTAACAGATATTTTGGAGCACAAGCTTTTGTGGGCAAGGACCCGCTTCATCAGACGCATGAGTATGGTGGCAGGGGTGGGAGTTTCAGAGGGGATACGAGAACTGTGTTCCGGAACATACAGTGTTTACTAATTAAGAGCTAAATTGTTCTAGCAGTGACACAACTGCACTAGAAAGGTGTGAAGGAGTAAAGACTTTTCCCCCATGTTCTCCTATGTTAGAGACTACCTGGACTGCATCTCTCGGATCTGGTAGAAGATCGAATAATAATTTCTCACAGATGAGGAAAAGTGAGTGATTGGAGTTACAGCTCCATCCACCTAGTTGACTTGTCTAGGTGAAAAAGAGAGGGTAACTTTGAAGAATTTGAGTCATAATTTCTTTCTGGGTGGCACAGCTGTGCACTGCCCCCTAAACAAGGCTGAACCTACAGGCTGAGCCTGATCCTAAGCCATTAGTCTGTCCCCAGATGCATTTGGGTGAATAATTCATAGCTAACAAGTCACTAGACAAGTGTAGCCTTCTTCCTCCCACAGTTCTGAAAATGGGTCGTGCTAACTAACAAAACAGCTTACTACAAGCTATCTGTTGCTTGTTAGGTTGCACAGAGCCTGGCTCTGCTGTAGCCTTTGATTCCTGACAAGAGATCCACCATATCAGACAGTTTGAGAGCTAGGGCTGACTGGAACACAAGCAAAGTCAGAATCAAAGTAAGATGTCCGAAAACAAGGACTAACCAGGAAACACAAGCTATCTGTTTCATGAAAATTTCACAGTTTGTAAATTTGGTAACATTCCACACTGAAAAATAAACCAAAACTTTTTCTGTGGTTAATCTTTTTCTTTCTCTCACTCTGATTTTCACAAGAAAGTCTACCCTAGACCTAGGGAACCTTTCCTAATGAAAGTTTTTTTAAAAACACGCATAATTTCAATTATAACAAACTGTGATCTGCCAAAGAAAAAATATTGCATTGAAAAATTCCTGACTTACAGCTCTGTAATCTATTATTCATATTTGCTCGATAACTAACAATACATTAAGGACTTGCCTACCTGTTCTCTACATCAGAGGGGTATGATTTGTGCAGAGCACTAACATCCTACTAACTCCCCCCTCATGAAGATCCTGTTGGTGCATTCTAAAAACATTATGTCCATGTGAATTAGGTACCTTTTAAGACTGAGATATCAGGGTGGGCATGGGACAGAGTGCAACTTGTTAGTGTCAATTAATCAGACCTCTCCAGTGCACAGATCAGAGATTTAGTGCACTGTGTTGAAAAGACCTACATTTTACTGGATGACAGTCAATCCCCTGCAAAGGACCAATACAAAGTTTAGACCCAAATTAAGGCACCATTTAGAGCTAGGCCTGGTTGACATTTTTCAAATTCTGAATATTCAATGAAATTGAAAATTTACGAGACTCCAGAATCTTGGATACAAATGTTTATGTTCTGAGTGCCTAAGTGGAGGTACATGCACTATGCTGGCCTGCTGCCCAGGAACGAATTTCAGCAACAGTGATTTCCCATCTCTCTTCTCCCTTCAAGGGCTACCTTTTCCTATTTCTCAGAGCTGACTTTAGTTATTGCTATACTCTCCAACACAATGGCTATGTCTACACTAAAAGCATCTGCCCACAGACGTTAACGGAACCTCTGTCAACAGATTGCATCTACACACAACTTGCTCTATCAACAGAGAACTGCCAGACTGCACTGCCCTCTGGTGCCAGTAAACAGAATGCAAACTCTTCAAAGAGGGCTGGGCAGCAACCAGTCGTCTCTGTCGACAGATGTGTCTACACTGCACTTCTGTCATAACTTCTGTCAATGGATGCTTCTAGTGTAGACATAGTCTTCTGGCAAGACTCTGTTGACAGAATGCTCTAAGTGTGTAGATGCTCCCTGAGTTATGGTGACAGAAGACCCCTTCTGCCAACAAAACTCTAGTGTAGGCACAGCCAATGTCTTTTACACTAGTAACAAATATATCAAAATCCTATGAATGTGGATGTTCTTGCTTTAGCAATTTTTTCCCCCATTTCTCTAATTCTTCAGGTAATCTTTTGGTTTTGATTTGGTTTGCTCTGCTTAGCTACTACCTATCTACTTTGCCAACATTTCATCCCTTTCTTGACTAAACAGGTAGTTGTGCAGACTCTGTGTCATTCATGATGCTTCAGAGTACTTTGCATTCATGAAATAGGATACAAGAAAAATATTATGAAATCTATGGTGTAGCTCTTCAGTGGGTGTAGAGTGCCATAACTCATACATTGATTTATACAAGCTGAGAATCTAGCTTAACATATTGAAAAAAATAGCTCAAATTCCAAATTACAAATATCTAATATTTGCAGCAAAAAATCTGGTAATAGTTTGTTAGTGAGCTCAGACTAATAATTATTCACAGAAATCATTTAGAAAAATATCAGTTGGCTCAAAGAGAATTTGCAAACAAAATAAAAGCTAGTTTATTTATTGTGAGGCGTTCACCCAGTTTTACTTAGAAACTTAGTATCAAAATAGTCCAAATTAAAAATACTGATAGACAAGCTGCAAAAAGAAATAGAGCTTTTGTTCTTCCTCTCTGAGCAGCAGTTCTAATTTATAGGGTTGCAAGTGTTTCTCGGGATCCTGGCCATCGGAGAACAGAATTGGGGAGGGAATAGGGCTTAATGATTCCACTGAGATTTGGGTGGAGAAATCTCCTAGCTTGGTACATGATGCAAATTATTCAATTAAGATAGCATCTGGAAGCACAACTATTTTCATGGAGCAGCTGCTCTTCCTCATAGTTTCTCCAATACAAATGCTCTTAGGTATTCACCATGAAATCCCATTGAAAGAATGATTGATCAACGTAATGTGTCTTTAACGGGGGAGGTAACAGGAGACAGTTTTCTGGTGAAATCATTTAGAGCTCAGCTGCAAAATCTTATGGCACATGGCACACAATACATCACCATATTATCCAAGGAGCGTATTATTTTTCAAATTAATGTTGGTTTTCAAGACTGAGCTAATTCTGGGTTATTTCTAATGCTGGTTCTTTATTTCAAAAATTAAAATGTAATTATCTGTTTCCTTATTCTGCAAAGTTATCAAATCTCTTTTGGTGGGAAAAGAATTAGCTGCCTTTGATATATTTGATACAAGATAAAACATTGTCCTGCAGTTCTTGATTTTGTCACTATTGGGAAGGGCTTTGGACCTTTGTATGACTAAGAGATTCTACAGTTGGCAGCCTTTAAAATGTCATTCTAGCTTTAGTGACATCATTTTCAGAAAAATTCCTTATGTTTACATGGTGATACTGTTAGTGTCAAAAATGAGCCTTCAGTAAGACTGTAGTCCTCATGAAAGTCAAAAGTATTTAAGTTCCCTATTCATTGAAGTGCTTTTGAAAAGTTTGCCTAGATTCTCAGCTCATGTAAAGTGTTCTATTCACTTCAAATGGAACTGTGTTATCTTCAGCTGATGCCACCTGAGGATCTTGGCCTGCGTCTCTAGAACTGAAACGAACCTTTTTACTTACATGCACGGTCATTAAGGAGTTTGATTTTAGCTTGAAACCAGGCAGACCTTGAATGAGGACCACGAAACCATGACTCTTTTAACTGAAGGAATCCAGTGGTTCTGGTGACTATATAAACTGGCTGATCTTCACTCCTGTGGACTATGTTCCTCCCACAAATCCTCACTAGAATGCTTTTGCCTTTTTTTTATTATATTACTGTCTGCTGTGTAGACATATAGTCATTTGTAAATTTGCACGTCCATCTGTCACTTCCCCACTCCCCAAAATACTCATTTTTGTATGATATTAGATATTGATGTACACAAATCAGGAAACAATGATAAAAAATGGCTAGTGATGCAATTCACTTCTGCATGATGAAGGAAGAGTTGCGCTGGGCCATAAATAATTTGTAAGTAAACTCACTGTAATCAGAGGCTAGGTTTTTACTTTAACTATAGACTTAACTCTGAACCACATTTTCTGCATTGCTTCCATCTTGGTTCAGATGAGGGAAAAATAATTCATTTACTATCAATAATTTATTTCACCCCACACTGCAGCCTCAGCTACTTTGGTCAGGAAATGCAGGCCTGGGTAACAAAATGTCTTATCAGACCATGGGCTGACTTGTGCCTGGGTACAGCATTTCTGAGTTTCCCCTCACTCAGCCATTCAAGTCTACTGGTGGCCAGTCCTCTTCCTCTATTCTCTGACTCATTCCTCTGGCCTGCTTACCTTCTAGTCTGACCCTTTCTATGTATGTCACCATACAGTCCAGCAGCCTTCGGGCCCTTTTGCAAGGCCTTCATTAGGTCTTTCCATGGTGGCCTATATGGGAACTCAGTCCCTCCCTTTACTCTTAGTTACAGTCAGGAGTCCTTGTTGCAGGCTGTTAAGGTCTCCTTCTTCCAAATTCCTGTGTCTTAAAGTCAGGCATCTGTTTAAGTGTCTGGATAAACAGATACAACAGAAAGGTACTAGTGCATCTCAATTTCATGGTGTAAAGCTTCTATTTATTGCTGCTATGTCCTGTTTCTACTTTCTGAAGTTTCCCATCTCATTGAATAGCTGAACTTTGGATTCATTTTCCTAATACACATTAGCTTTTTTTTTCCAAAGATATTTAATCATGTATTTTTATTTCTACATTTTTAATTTCTTTGCATTCTTTTTGTGTTCATAGTAAGGATATTATTTAACCACTGCTCACAGGCCACCCATTCATATGTTTTAGAAGGATCAATTAAAAAAAAAAACTCCCTTCTCAGGCTATTACATGGGTCCAGTCTGGTGGAATGGGTTACTGAGCCACCTCTGCTTGTCTTTATAGCTCCACAAATTGTTCAACTTATGTCATTTTGGAACCATCCTTTATTCTTTTACACTATCTGGTGAATTGCAAAGGAGGAATTATTTCCCAGTTTTTATAATTCTTCTACTTGTCTTTCCATGGATCCTCAGGAAAGGCTAGGGACAAGGTAAGCCTTTACAAGGGAGGATATGGCATTTTCATCCACAGGACTTTTGCTTTTATGACTTTTTTCTAATCATGTGTCATAATTAGTACGGGGTTCTATTTTGATTTCCCATTGGATGATAATTTCTGCCTATCCAGAAGGCTCATTTCTTTCAGTTGTGATGAGCAGCATGGATAAGAACGTACTTTTCATAAGGGACTGTGAAATGTGGGCAGCCAACTATTTTTTATCTTTCTCTGGGTGTAGTCTTTCAAAATTCCTCTTCCTTTTTTTATTGGCCATATTGTGAATCCCCTGACACCACTCATGTAATTTCTTATCAATGAGAGTCAGGATTTCGCAGTCTGTCCGTGTGTTAGAAAATGTTTGTACATTTAAAAAAAAAAACAATTAGAATGGCTTCCACACCATCTACTTCCATTCCCATTTTCACATCAGGCTAACTCAATATGGATTCAAGTCCCCCTGAGTCCATACTAAGTACATTTCCAAGAAATGGTATAAAACATAAAATCAGTGGGACTAAGGCTCTTAACAGCAAGTTTTTTTCTGTAGGTGCAGATGGGTGCCTAGTGGGATTTTCAAAAGTGCCTACGTACCTAACTCCTACTGAATTCAATTAATTGAAGTTTGAAGAAATGAGGGACCTGGTTTCAAGTTCCTGCTATGGATCAGGGAGAGTGGAGATTTTTCTATGGGTGGAAACTTAGGTGCCTTGAAGCTTTTAAGAACTATAAGGTTAGATAGCTGCTGTTAAGGGACTTTAAGGATCTGTATTTTGGATTTATGTGGTCAAAGTGAGAGTTGAGTGCTTAAACCCCTTTGTGAATCTAGAACTAAATTTTGTGTCACTTGACTTAGTGATCTAAAGCCTTCAGACCTTGAATTGCTGTGGAGAGCAAATTCTAAAGACCTTTAAAAATCTGGACCTAAATATTTTACCTGGAATGCTATTATGAATGAATCACAGGGATACAAGCAACATTTACATTCATTTTAAAGTTCCTTTGCACAACCAGAGAGATGTAAAGGGATCACAAAGTAAGGTAGAACAAGAACCAGAAATTAGCCAGGAGATTCAGCCTCACATTGTTAGTGTCCCTAAAGCCATGGATGCTAGAAGCCAGGAGTGGATGACAGGAGTGGATCGTTCAAAAAACTATCCTGGTCTGTTTCCTCCCTCTGAAGTGTCTGGATCCAGCCATTTTTGGAAGATAGGGTGCTGGGCTAGATGAACCATTGGTCTGACCTAGTCTGGCTGTTCTTATGTTCTAATGGAGCAATGGGTAACCAAGAAAAGTGAGTGGGCTGGATGAGTGGCCCTCCTTCATCTTAATGGGCTGCAGCAGTCCCCTTGCCTATTCACCTCCCACCATGCACCTCTGAGGCACTGGAGCCCCTCACTTCCTACTGTTCTAACGTATCATCCTGTTTCTGGGTTTACATTTTTCTGCCTCAGTGTGTTTGTGTAGTGGGGGTGGTCTAAATTACCTTTGGACATCCCTTCCAGATCTATATTTCTATTTTATATTGTTTGTGCCCTTGATATTAAGCTCTCTTAGCCTCATTTTCCAAATGGCGGTAGACTAGAATTTAAAAACAAAACAAAACAAAACAAAACAAAACAAAAACTCTAAACAAATTAGACTCCTGAACCCTGCTGACAATCAGTAGGTTTCTTTAGGAATCCTGGCTTTACCTCATACTTGGTAGCGGTTTTGAGGAGGCATGTAATTATGTCATAGGAAAACAAGTTAGTCACAGTCCCAGATTCAGAGAGCTAGAGGGAACCAAAAAGGCTATTTAGACTAACCCCCTGCCAATATGTAGGACTTGTTATGACTAAACCGTCCAGCTCTTGCTCATGAAGAGGCCAGAGTTTCGTGCCAAAACTTATTTTCCTTTTTTTGATACTGAAGGGGAATTTCCATATAAAGTTTAGAATCTGAGATGATCTTGAGTCATCTTTTCTTTTTATCCCCTACAGTTTTTACAATATCCTTAGTTATCCTCCTTAAACATTTTGGATAATTTTTAATTAATCCTATGCTGATTGATTGCTGTCCTGTTTATTGTTCTGCAAGCTTATCTGATGGTGTGTATTCTCATTTGGTTGCCTCCCTCAATCTTTTATTTTTTGTGTTTTTTATCAATGAATAACCCTGCCTCCAACCATGCAGAGATCGATCCTGTTCCCACTGAAGTTCACAGGGAAACATCCGTTGACCTGAGTTGTCCAATGCCAATGTTCCTTGCATTCTTTTTCAGAAGAAGTATAGTATGTTGTATGTTAGTGGTGGTGTATTTTAGGATCCCACAGTCATCTCCTAGAATAATGGACTTCAATATTTTTTCCCAGCCTGATTCATTCTAGCACCCTGATCTTAAGTAGAGTAAAAGAAATCCCAGCAGAGTCAACAGGACATGCTGATGCTCCATATTTCTTGGAATCAACCCTCTGGGCAGAATTTCATTTACTGTAATATTTTTCTTAGTTCCATTAACATAAGCCATGGGCATCTTCCTTTATCTTCTTAACTCCTCCAAATTTCTTTTCTTGAAATCTTTAATGAGTATGAAATTATTTTTTGGTAGGCTCATATAATTTTAAGCAAACTTACAGGTGCTTCTGGTTATTTGATATCTTTGCCCACAGAGTTATCAGATATTTCAGATTTGCCCTAGTTTAATAGGTTTTTTTGTAATACTCCAGATGACGCCGTAAAAGGTATCTTGGATTACGCTTCTCATTTCTTATGCACCTACGACTTTTGCTCTCTCTCGTATTCTTACTTTGTGAACATTTCTAGGTTTAGGATAAATGACTGTGCGCACACATGTATATGCTTGTTTGCATTTGCATACTTAATATACACAAAAAACAAAAAGTAATAGATTTATACAACAAACAAGATATGTGCTTCTTATCTGTAGTTTAGTTCTATAGTTTAGTTTAAAATTTGGAAAAAATGAACTTTTCAAAGTCCTATTATACTGACTTCGTCTCCCATTTTATGAACATCGATTAATAGATAATCTGAACATACATTTCTCTGGAAATCAGGAAAATCCTTTATATATATTCAGGCTCTGCATTCTGAGGGTATGTGTGTGTCTGTCTGCGTATATAAACACACTCAGATAAATAGATAGAAGTGAATTATATTGCCTCTGAATAATATTTGTAATGCTCCAGATGCTGGAAATGACAGTCTTTGTGTATGGTATGTCTTCAGTACAATTTAGACCACCATACGCTCATTTGCCCTCAAGTAGGCCTATTTAAAGTATAATTGACTGCCCTGGCAATTATTTTGAATAGCAGCTGTCTGCTAGTGAAAAAGGCATATATATAATGAGAGAGAAAGGATCAAATACAAGTAATAGAAGAAAAGCATAAAGAAAATATCTATATAACGTATTTTAGACCAGATTTTTTAAAGGAGAGCCACAAGGCCTATTAGCCATTTCCAATTAGAGACTATCAAAAAATGAATGAAGGTACTCATCTATTTATGCAAAGCAGCTGGGTCTACCCTAAATATAAAACTGGCAAAAGTTTATTTGTTCTAAAATTGTTACAGCTTACAGCACTTCATTTATTTTCATTAGCTATGTTAGGTTTTGTGAAAACCTTTGTTGTATCATGTACCTTCTGCATCAGACAAAAACACCTTGCTTTGTTTTTCTCCTAAATAGCTACATAATTAGATGGATTATTTCATGTGTCTGTGCGTGTGTTTGCTGAAGAGAACAAGCCAGATAAATTAGCACTTAGCAGAACACACAATAGCACATAATATGCCCTTGTGTTTCACATAAAGCTTTATTTGTCATTCACGGCTGGTTGGCAAAACTGACTTTGCTTTTGAAAATGACAGGTGGTACTCTGGTGCTTTCTGTACGAAAAAGAGAAACAACCTTCACTAAGACAGCATTTGTCAATAGCTCCTGTGATTTAGCATTCAATCCTGAGCTTGTATGTCTTCTAAAGTTTTGTTTCATTTGCATCTCTTAGGCCTGACATCATCAAGCCAGTTTAATAGTTGAGATTCTATGCCACAAGTTATACACGCTCCAGAAAGACCTTCCTCTTTCCTACAGGTCTGTTTATAAGACATGTGAAGTTTGGTATATTTCAATAAATTTCTACATTCCATGTCAGGAATCAATAACACTCCTCCTTTCTTTAGGGGTTATTAAATTGCAGCTGTAACATTAGCCTTCTTTATCTAATTGATTGTCTTTTCACAGGGCTAAGAAAATCAATAGCAGTCAATGGAACTGCCCTGTTTTTACTTAATAGATGTTTTCTCCTAATTGGCTGCCTGGGTGGCTTCACTGAGCTCAGTATGTTTTCAGAAGTCCACAATATGTTGCAGCTCTTGTAAACTATTTTACCATGTGCAACAGTTATTGATTTTATAATGAAATCTAGAAAATTCAATAGCAATCAAGATTATAGATCAGGATTCCTAGGTAAGTTAAGGCAAAGAGCAAACTCACTTTGTTACTCTGTCAAGCTGTGATCCAATTAAATGTCTCTTGAAAGTATTACATTTGCTAAAGACTTTCATCAAAGTCACTTGATCAACTGTATGAAACCACATTATGAAGTAAAAATACGAAAAACAGATGCCAATGTTTTGACCACTCTCTGTAATTATAGCTGTTTGTGAAACAACTATTGACAAATAAATGAATAAGAGAAAAAAACTATGGCATTTTTATCAATATCATTAAAATCACCTGATCATTTAATTGTGTCCACCTTGACATCTTAAAATGTTAATTCAAATAAGCTGCCTATTGAAAACCTAGTTAAGGGAGGGGGAAAAGAACAAAAGCCAAAAACTAAAACCACTCAGCAATTAAATACCGAAATGATGCATTTGACCTTTGCTGAAAAGGTCAATATGTCAAATGACTTATTTTCAGAGTCCACTCAACACTCTGAAGCTCAGTTCTGTCTATGAAGAAGCTTTGGAGAAAGCCAGATCATGCTAACACTTTTTATTTAATGGCCACTCTCACTGAAGTGGTGTTTCCCCACACCCATTCTATAAAGGGGCCATCTTTCTTTCTTTTGCGTCGGTGTCAAGAAGAAAAGCAGCAGCAGCAGCATGTCAGTCAAAATGCACAGGGATCAGCAATCAGGATTGCAAATTGTAGATATATGATGCGGCCTATATTAGCGATTTGTTCACTGGTTCCTGATATAAGACCTCCTTTACATAAGTGAACTGCATCTGCTTTAGAAGTATAGGCCAAAGTAACGCCACTGATTTAGTGACAGCAACCCAGATTTCCATAATAGCAACAGGACTTCACAACTTCTCCAGTGATCAGCTATAGAAAGAGGGAAATTTCTCTTCCTTATTATTATACACAACTTTAAAAATAAAATAAAGAAAACCAGGGCTTATGTTGCCTATTAAAGGATAGGCCATTTTATTTATGTCTTTGTTTCCCTTTTAAGTAAAAGGAACAAAAAGAGAATCCAGGGAGAGGAACCGTCATCCCCATTTAAATTATAAAGGGAATAGATGTTCTTAGGTTTTGTTCTCTTATTTCTTTACTGGTGATGTTGTCCTCATGCACAAACCAAACCGTTTGTTTCACATCTTCAATGAAGGATTTTTCTAGGCACCTTGGGCTGCTCCTCATCATTTCAACTCCGACAACAAGCTCTGAATAGGCTTCAGTCCACCTGGAGATCAATCCTCTGGGTTTACAGTCATTTTGCTCTCAGAAATTAATTTCCCAAACTTTCTAAATAGGTCTTTTTTTAAAATCAGAATGGGACTATTATTTGCACATAATTAGGTTGGTCTGTGTGAATGATAATTACTTATGTATAAAAGTACAGTTATGATGCAAATTAATTAGCATCTGCTCACAAACTAGCAGTCATGGTAATATGTGGCATTGCCATAAAGTAAAGCAACCATTGCATATGAGTTCTAAGCATAGATCATAGACTTATCACAAGATAATGTGGTTTTCTCTTTTACCATGATTGTGTATTTGTCATGGATATAATGAAAAATCTGTCACAGGAATCAAAGACTTTCCCAACATTTTCATAATTTTCACTATTGTAAGCAGTATGTGTATTTATTACAGAATTTGTGGTCAAATAGAGTGTTACAAGCACAGCTTAACATATGTCATGGGAGGTCAACAAACTCTGAGAAAAAATAAAATAAAAAAAATACAAATGATGCTGAGAAAAGCCCACTACATCGCAAGGGTGTCTCTGGGTTCAGTATCACAGGAACCAGGAATTCACAGAAAACAGACCCATAGACATAAACTTGAGGGGGAAAAAACAAGAGCTTGTGATTTTTTTAAATGCACAAGAAACAAACATTTCCTGATACACCAAACCTACCCTTAATTCCTTCTGTTCCACACACACTATAGCAAAACCAAATGGTTAGCTGCAAGTTAGCTGTCCACCTAGAGTAGCTCTTTCTACATATCCTCAGCTTCTCTTCTTCCTAGATCACTTTCTCCCAAGGCATAACCTTGACTCCCCATTTATCAAGTGTAGTTGTCAGGAAAATAAGCTGGACTTTGAGGCTGTCAGTCCCAGAGGAATCTTTCAGCTATCTCATATGCCTGAGCTGTGAAAGAACCATGGCTAACAGCCCCTATGTTATGTTCAGAGGCATTCATGCAGAATTCAAAAAGGACACGAAGAAAGAAGGCACTTGGAACAGGTGAGATGACAGGTGGGCACTGAAGTGGTTCAGCACACTGCAGAAGCAGGTCAAAGGTCCCGATCTAGGCAAGCACTTAAGTACATGCTACTTTGCAAGACTGTGGCATTAACAAACTTCCCCTAAGCTAGTACAATGACACAGTAGGCATGTCTACAATGCACTTAAACAGCCCCTTAGACTTGTGAGCCCAAGTTACCTGGCATGGTGTATATATGCCCAGTGACTTTTCCCTTATCATTCTTACTTATTCACCCTGGAAGTCCAATTTCAGTACAGTGTGAAGTAGACGGGCTTCAGCATGGTCTTCTGTAACTATTTCTAGGACACAGGAGGACTGAAGTTGTAAGAGGACACTAACATAAAAAAGCAGTTCAGTAGCACTTTAAAGACTAACAAAATAATTTATTAGGTGATGAGCTTTCATGGGACAGACCTACTTCTTCAGATGATAGCCATACCAGAACATACCATACTGTTCTGGTATGGCTATCATCTGAAGAAGTGGGTCTGTCCCACGAAAGTGCATCACCTAATAAATTATTTTGTTAGTCTTTAAAGTGCTACTGGATTGCTTTTTTGTTTTGATATTATATAGACTAACACAGCTATCTCTCTGTTACTATTTAACATGCCTAATGAAGCTCCTATTAAAGTCAATAGGAAGATACTTTGACTTGAATTAGTCCCTTAGATATCGAGATCAAAGCAAGAACCACAAAGCTGAATCAGATATACTCCCCATATGATTCATAATGGCATAACTTACTCAATGTAGACCAGAGCTTATCTAAACTGTCAGAGTGGTTAAGCTCTGGAGTAAACTACTTAGGGAGGTTGTAGAATCTCTATCACTGGAGCTATTTAAGAGCAGGTTAGATAGACATCAGTCTGAGAGGGTGTAAACGGTGCTTGGTCCTCCCATGAGGGCAGGGGACTGGACTCGATGACCTCTCGAGGTCACTTTCCATTCTTGTGTTCTATAATTAACTGTTTCTAATGCTAAGCAGCATTTCGGTCTCTCTCATATGTTTGGGAAATAGAGTCAAAGTAGTGAATTTATGAGTCCCTTAGAAAATAAACCATGATTAATACAGATTTGTTTACTTTAGACCAAGAAGAGAATAACTCTATCATAGCAACCCAGCATGGACTGAGCATGACTTTAAAAACAGGCATGTTGTTTCAAATATAATGACGTTAAACAATATTTCTGTAACATTTGAGACTTCGCAACCAGACTTATTTTCTGCTAACAAGCAAAATTAATGTAGTTTAATACAATTTCAACACAGTATAATTTTAAGCAGCTATGCATTTCTAGACTTCATATGACCCCCAAAAGATTAGTATTTCCTACAAGCATGGAACAATTAATTACATAAAATGTATTAATGAGTGGATAAGGAGGAACGTTTGAAGTGATAGTAACAAGCTGTTTTTTTATTCTACCATTAGAGGGATTCAAAGAAACCATACACACAATTCCAAATTAGTATTTTTCTAATGCCCTCAAAAATAGTTTGACTTGTTTTATTAAGATTTTGCAGGGGGAAATTTCAGTATCCTGTGGATTAAAACGGAAAGAGCTCAGGCCACATAAAATTTTACTAACCAAAGTTATAGCACTACTAAAAATAGGGTTTATTACTCAACTAAAGTGCAATATTAACTATGTGGAAGTCATCCTTTCTCCATTAATATCTGCTTGTGTGGTAATGGGAGTACGCAATCAATTACAAACAAGGAGACTATCTCTCAGACACTCCTGGATGTTCTCTTGCAGCTGCGTAGGATTTGGAAATTTAGATTAATGCCTTTTTGATACGATGCAACAACATCAAAGAACTGCAATTGGAACCTGGCGATAGAAAGCAAGTAGTCTATGTGTAATCCCCTTATATGGAGTCCCAACTTGGAAATGGGAATCCCTATGGCTATGGTTACACCATAGTGCTCTGTTGACAGAAGTCACTGTCGGAAGAGATTTCCCAACAAAACTTCTGTTGACAGAGTGCAGCCACACCCAAAAGCATACTAGGGGAGTGCTCCACTCTGTCAATAGAGCAGCTGGACTGCCCAGCTGCTCTTTCGCCAAAACAGGTACCCAGAAGCACAGCAGACAGGGTTTCCCATTGTTGTGGATGCCCTGTCTGTCAAGAGAAGGCCCCCCTTCACCCGCACCCAGAGCATCCACACAGCTTTTTTGTCTATAGAATCTGTTGACAGCAGTGTTGTGCCTCAAAGCTTTAAGGCAGAACGCTGACAGCAAAAATGCCATATTTTGTTGAGTTACTGTAGACAAATCCCATTTTGTGTGTGCCTGCTCTACAAGTTTTATTGACCAAACTGAGGTCTTGCCAGCAAAGTTTGCTAGTATAACCATAGCCTATAAGCCCTGACCTATGAGTTCAGCATTACTGACCAGAAGTAGTTACTTGCCTGAATTGTCTGTAAAATGTGTAAAAGTTTCTTAGACTATAAAATCAGATGCAACTTGATGAGAGTAATAAAAGTCCTGTGTTATTGCATTTTATTTCTGATAAATTACAATACTGCTCTTTTCTAGTTAAGTGCAAGGTAGCCACCTTGTGATGCTAAACTCATGGCACAAACTCATGTTTGCCTCTAAGCTCAAGTCTCTGACAATTCCTTGACAGTGAGAGCTGTCTCAGTAAAGTGTGGAAGTTTGTCGCTGTTTGTATTAAGCCATTGTGCATGCGTATTTCAACTGTCTTTTATTGGTTTGTGTTTGTCAATTATGACTAAGCAAAAGATAGTTGTGAGTGTAGTTTTGTTTGAAACAGAAAAATGGAAGTGTAGTAACATCAGATACTATCACAGACAAGAGAGATTCTCTCTGATTTTTTTCAAACATTTTTTTTTCATGTAGTAGAACTCTGTTATCTGAGCAGCCATTATCCAGCTCTCTCTATTAACCAAACAAGCAGCGCGCAAACAGGAAAACTGGTTCTCAACCTTTTTGCTATAGTTGCTCGGGGCCCCATGCCACAGAGGCCAATGATGCTAAGGTACATGCTTCAGCCCTGGGCAGTGGGGCTTGTGTTGTTAGTCCAAGACAACAGAGCTTGGAAGAAGTTAGCCAGTTTAAAAGAAACTCTACATCTTATAATAACCTTTCCTGATTACCCAAATGTTTGTTTATCTGACCCGGTCCTGGTCACAGTTAGATCAGGTGAACTGGCTTTCACTGTACAAGCCATGTAGTAATGAAATACATAATTTCTAACTGACTTCTTCCATTTCCAGCAGTGACTTTTACACAGCTGCTGGTGTCATTGGTGGTATCTCTTTTACATACATGAAAAATAGTAATTGGTACCAGTAATATATATTTTACTAATATTTTAATCACAATGGCAGTGCTACAATGCTTATACGATTTACTTCAAGATGGTTTTCATTGTCTTGATTTAGCATCAAGGATTATGGGCCTTACCTATTTTTTCAAACTCTGTTCTTCTGTTATAACAATCAAAAATCTTATTTATTTGTCTTTTATAGCTTTTCAGTGTGTATAAATTAAAGAGTTACCAGAAGTGTGATATATGGAGGGATACATAGAAGTAATGTGTTTTAATGTTCTTAACAATATTCCTCCTTTATGACATCTCTGTTGTAATGAAATCTGTGCTATAGCAGGGAGGGTTTCTAATTCTATTCACAACCATTAATCCATCCCTAAACTCCATCACTTTTGGACATATGAACATACCTCTCCTGCATCAGGCACATTTTTTTCTGAGAGAAGCACTAAACTTGAAGAGTGAGCATACAAATATTGCATAATTTAAACAAAAGGCCTTGTTCCAGTCTGTCACCATTTTCCACTTAAATTACATGGTATGTATAACTCCAGGCAGAACACGATGCATTTATTCTTGGTCATTGTATTTCTAGAGCAGGCTGAAGAAAGAAAATTACAATCAGGTTGCAGATTTAATAGGAAAGGATTGCTCCAACTAGCTATTTTCATCTGGAGAGAATATTGGTTTAAGTACCTGCCAATTTGCTGCACTCCCACAGCAACAACATAATAGTACCAAAGGAGTGAAGCCACTCCACATTAAGTCACTGACTGCTACCTTACGCCCCATCCATAATATATGCCTTTCTCCTCTTTATCCCTATCATTAAAATATGTTGAACTTTAAGGGCCCAATTTTCAGAACTGGATGCCGAGCTCTGCCCACAAAATATGCATGTACAGAGGGACAAAACAGAGACATTCATGGTAGCAGCAAGGGCTAAATTCCCCTGCCCTTAACCAATGAGTACTTTATTCCATGAGTTGGCCCACTGCAATCAGTGAGACAATGGAACATGTATCAATTTGTCAAAACCTGGCACCAGATGAATAAATGCTAACAGGTCATTGCAAATAGAAAAAGCCCTATCTTCTTTGGGGCGCCATGCACCTTAGGGAGCAGGGAGGAAGCACCTCCTATATCCCCCAGTGTATAGTTTGGCTTTTACCCAGTCCATGCAAGGGGGAATGAAGGTTGTTCACACCATACTTCCCCAAGCTGAGAAGGTCAGGGCAGAATTTGGCCTTTAAAAGTTGCATATTATTCTCTCACTTTAGCTGGGTCTACACTACAGAGTTCTTTTGGCAGAAGAGGCCTTCTATTGACAAAACTAGGGATAGTCCACACTACAAATGCATTCTGTCAATAATCTGTTGACAGAACACAGCAGTTTTCCTGGTAAAGTTCTGTCTTGACTGTACAAGGCATAGTGCCTCTGTCGACAGATTTTGTTGACAAAAAATTAGTGTAGACACTCCGGGGGGTGGGGACCTTTGTTGACAGAGAGAGCTTCCAGTTCACCCAGCTGCCCTGTTTGCAGAGTTTCCATCTGGTTGGCTGTTCTGTCAACAGAGGGCTGGGCAGTCTGACCACTCTCTGTCGACAGAGGGCGTTGACAGGGGAGCCTGTATTAGGTGTGGACTTGTTCTGTAGACAGAGGTTCTGTCAAGCATATCTGTTGACAGCAACAGCAAGGATATGATCCTCTATCTGCATTCTAGGGGAAACTCCTATGTCTGATTACATAGAAAATTTGTTTTTCTGTTGAAAGGAAATGGAAAGGCCTCCTTCAAGTCTTACTGTGAAGGATTTTGGATACCTCATAACTGTGGGCCAAACCCATTCCTGATTTAGATCCATTGACAAAGCTGTACAAAGGATGAATTTGGCTTAGTAACGTTTGTAACATCATTAACAACGCTGATTTCTTGTATTTATTTAGGTACAGCAACTTTTGCAACTGGCTGTTAAATGGAAAGTCTTCTCTGTTGACTGGAAACAGAGTTTATTTTAAAACAAAGGTGATCTGTGACCACAAAAAGGAAAGACATTTCCATGCATCTGAGACTTTAATTCACCTGCTTTCCACTGTTAGAACTGGGTCTTGAAATATAAGTTGAGGATGTATAATAGCAGGCTTTTTGTACAGGCACTTTAAATTGGCTGTAACAAGAATAAATCTATAAAGCAAATTCAGCTCAGTAACAGCAAACTTCCTTCTGCTGACAAAGTAGAAACATTTCTGTCTCTCATCTACATAGCAACTTCCCACAAAACAGGTTGAACACCTGCAGTGTGTTAACTGCTACTGAGTTTGAGTATTAAAATTAATGTATATTTCAGATTCTGGATTTATAGAGTAACCAAACGTTCTGTGATATGCATTTCCCATTATTCATTACATCCACTGTTCTGATTACTGTAACCAAAGGGGATGGAGCTTATGGGAAGAGGGTGTGTATCCAGGTCTTGCCCAATGAGTATAGCTGTGTCTACACTACAAAGTTTTGTCTACAGAAGAGGCCTTCTGTCAACAAAACTAGGGAGCGTTCATGCTACAAATGTGTTCTGTCTTGAATCTGTTTACAGAATGTAATCTTTTCCCTGACAGAGTTATGTCTTGAAAATTTGAGGCATAGACAGATTCTGTAGACAGAAAAATAGTATAGACACTCTGGGGGGGCCCGCTGTTGACAGAGAGGGCTTCCAGTTCACCAGGCAGGCCTGTTTGCAGAGCTTCTGGTTGGCTCTTCTGTTGACAGAAGGTTAGGCAGCCTGGCTGCTCTCTGTTAACAGAGGACATCAACGGGGGAGCCCCTATTAAGTGTGGATGTGTTCTGTAGACAGAAGCTCTGTTGGCAAATCTTTGTCAACAGTGTCTTCCGTAGACAGAACTTTGTAGTGTAGACCCAGCTTATGTGTGATGTATTTTAACAATTATAAATTGCTAAAATGGTTTTCAATCAGCTTGTTTCTGAATATTGTTTTTAATCAATTAGTGAATATGCATGAGGTTTGACGAGTTAACTGACGAAACATAAGTCCATAGCTATTAAGTATAAATCTGCGGCTCCTGTGCACTGAAAACATCCTTCTAAGTGTGCATGCCTAAACCAGAGCGTGCATCAATATTTTGGGCCCCACAAAATGATACTGGGTATGTGCAGCTCTTACAGAAGTCATAGATGGCAAAATGTTTAAGTAAAGGGTTTTAGGAATTAAATGTATTTAGTTGCTCAGTGCCTCATCTCTACTCTCTTAAACATGTCTCACAAACTCAGGTGATTCTAGTTTAATGCACTAGCAATGTCTCTACAACCCCAGATATTGTAAATTATAAATGTGAATAAATAATGACTTTGTATGACTCATGAAGTCTGCTACATATAACATACAGTCACTGACTGCAGGTTGAACCTCAGTGTTCTGACACTCTCAGGTCCAGCAACATCTGTGGTCTGGCATAATTTTAGTAGTTAGTTAGTTTAGCTAGTTTCCAGTGGTCCCGTGAAGTTGGTTTACAGCCACTAGTCCTAGATCTCAGTGTTCTGTGCTGTTATTTAGCTCTCATTTACCACTAAATGTCTTCTAAGATCCCAGTAACCAATGGAAGTATTGGTAATGCTGCTAGATAATATTGACCTCCTGTGGACTGGCTAATTCTCTGGTTCGGCACCACTCATGTCCCAAGAGTGCTGAACAAGAGAAGTTCAAGGATAACCATGGCAGCAGTAAGTGTTATATGTGATGCACAAAGACTACCTTCTATTAAGCACAATAAACCCACATGTAAAGTGGCAAATGGCTGAAGAAATGGAAAGTTCAGTTTTTACAGCTCCTATGGAGCAAAGCATTTAAGCGTGTATTTAACTTGGGCATGTGCTTCATTGCTTTGCTGAGGATGGATGGGTTGCTGAATCAGGGCTTAAGTCAGTTCCATGCATTTTCAGATTTAATAATCTGTAAACAGAAAATGAATTTGTTATTTGTCATTTACAATGGTTTACATTAATCATGGAGCAAAAGATGTAAGTAGAATTACATTAATATTAATGTGCATGTGTGCACAGGAAGGAGCTACACGTAAACAGCAGGACCACAGATAGCATTACTCAGTGAATGTTACCCTTGTGTAGTAAAATGATAACTAGCTTTTTAGTAAACCCTGGCTGGCACTAGAAAAGACCCCTGCTCTGTATTGTTCTTATTCATAGAATAATTTGTAACAAGAGTACCTGATTCTCTCCTCTTCACAAACAACTATGTTTCCTGTAATGAGGTCAACTGTAGAAGAGCAACGTGTTGCCTGTGTGGCTGCCAAGTTTTAATTGAAATGTTGTGATAAATTTCACTGCCAGGTCAGATGTTATTTTCTGGTTAAGGAGGGTTCAAGCTGGTTTCTTAAAGAAGCACTCTTGATTTTTATAGGGTCTCATGATTTGTCCCTAGACATTGATTTACCACAGATTTGACCCCCTTTACTCTTGACTGACCCCTTCCAAAATTGTCAAGACTCAGGTTCACCCATAATCATTGGCTGAAAAAAGTATTTTAGTAAACTGGGCTTCATTTAATTAGTGTGAAAATAGGCCTTACCAAATCAATAAGACAGGAAGCATTCACTTTATTGCTTTAGACTAGGGACTTAAAGGTCATGTTATATAAACAGAATAGGCCACATAACAAAAGCAGTAGTAAATGCTGAAAGTCTCAACACCAATAACTTTGGTGACCTTTCAGGAAAAAATAGAGACATTTTCCACCTTACCTTCAAAACAATATTAATTTTAAATAATCAGGTGTCAATTTTGTTAAGAAATATTTACAGAGATGTTGCATGTTTATGAACTTGCACAATATTACAGGTCATAAATTAAAGGGGAGAATTCAATGACTGTGTTGTTTAAAAGAAGGAGCCTGTAAATTTTGAGCTATATACAGATTTTTTGAGAAGAAAGTAGAAACACAATCTCTGAAGTGGTTACAGTGATGGGAATTCAGTCCATCAAAGTATTTACCATTATACTTTGATTCTATTTGCTGTATGCACTTACAAAATAAGTGCAGATAAATATCTGCCCTACTATACACATGTTCAACATCATAATTATTTAAAATTTCAAGATTTCCTTGTAAAAAATTCATATCTCCGTAAAAGCACTCAATTTGGTATATTAAGCGTTTTGTGAATGGGAATATCTTCCCATCTTAAGAAAAGAAATGTGCAATTGAGCTCTTCTCCTAACCAATCTAGAGTACAAAGAAATATGCCAGATGAATCAGCCATAATCATTACTCTTCACCCAAGACTTGGCTAAACTGTAAATACAATGACAATATTTATTCTCTGGGGCAGCTATTTACTCAAGAACACTTCTGAAAAGTAAACTAGTTAGTTTAGGAGAATAAGCTCCTTTCACTAGATCTTTCATCAGCATATTCCAGCCAACATCCTAAAAAGTTGGAATTATTTTACCATGTAATTAATAAACCTGAATAAATTACTTTGATTTGTCAAATTCATCATAATCATAGACTTCATATTTTAAGAAGTCATGATATTACCAGTGTTTAATTTAGATCGAAATAATTAGATTAATTCTAAAATTATACATGTAAATGGCAAACATTTTTTTAAAAAGCACCTATTTTTCCCAGAAAAATTGATAAGCATAAGCTTTTGTGAACCACTTGTGCAAATAGTGTGCACAGAAAAACAGGAAGTTGGAGAGACAAATGAGTTTTCTCCTGTAGTGTGGGAAATGTGTGCCAAGGGGTCTGATTAGATTTTCTTTTGGAGGTGCAATTAATTGGTGACGAAAATGCTAGCCTTTAGATTTCAAGTCACCTAAAAAAAAGGTAGTAATGAATCTGAAGGCAGAATATTTTACCCAGAATTAAATGGAAAGCACAATATATTGTGCACAAAAATGTAGGTAATATTGAATTCTCCTTCCCCTTGATGTTTATAGTTTTATAACAATGCATTGATATGTTCTTGTCCAAAAATAGGGACAGTCTGTCTTTATCATGAAGACTTAGTAGTACCTTAGTCTGAAAATAGCTTTATTGCAATCAATGGGGCTTCAATCAATGGGGAAGATATTATTCAGCACGACTAAGGCTGGGAAAAAGTAGACAGTAGTGTATAAAAAGCAATAACACCAAAATAAAATTAATTTACCAAATTGATTATTTTTAATCATGTATGCTTTCCAAATCTGAGTAGTCATTGCAATTAAAAATGTGGACAGGCTCCACTTTCTGCATGTTGTTCATATATAACCACATAAGAAAGCTGAGTGCCTAGGTGTTCTTTTATAATTCAGCTTTAACCAAGCTTCAAATTGATGCTATGCAGTTGTCACTTGGCTTCTTTATAGATGGAATAATGGTTTGAAATGTAATGAAAGTAGTCTCTGCTCCTGTGTGATCCTTAGCAGATGTCGGCTGTTTACAATGCACAGGTTGTTTGTTGCAGTTGGGGTATCACATGTAAACAGTTCTTCAGAGTACAATTACTTTACCTCTTTATGGAGGGTTTGTCAGCTCACAGGACAATGCTAATCAAAGTAAGACCAACTGTCCTTTACAGCATCAGCTGCTCCTCTGAGGTTGATGCTTTGCCACTGAAACCAAGTCTCTTTTTGTTTACTAGGTAATTAGCAGTAATGATGTCTTGCTGCTTGGCTTTGTTTCAGGGGAAGACTTGTTTCTTTCAGATTTGGGTGGACTTCAACAGATAAACATTAGGTGGCCTCCTGTGCTCAAGCCTGGTGGCCTGCTTGTCATATAGACCAGCAGGCAATTCTGTGCCTTAATTGCATCCCTTTTGGTTCCTTCTACTAGACTGTGCACATAAAATCTGGATACAAGGTTGTTTTTTTGTTTGTTTGTTTGTTTTCGTTTTTTCTTCCTGTCTTTCTTACTGTGAATGAGGCAAAAATATTCAGAGACCCTCAGAAATAAACATTTGATAGAACAGACAGCTAAAAATCGCTGGCTTTCAAGTTTTCAGATTTTATTATAATTCCACATCTTTGGAGGAACTCATTGTAGACAAAGTTTATTCAAATGAAACACATCCATACAGGCAGGCAATCTGAATGTGAAATACAGGGAAAATTCAATTACCCGGCATTTTACAGATGAATGGATTTTTTTCCCTCCCTTTGTCTGATCATCGCTGCTAATGTGGATTCTTAAAATAAAAGATACTCGAACAAAAATATCTTCAATATACTACAAGGCTAAAGCTAAGAGACAAGATTTTGTGAGATTGTGCACAGGGGTTGGGTTCTTTTTATTTGTTGCTGTTATCTTTAAATTACTCTTTTACTGAATTTTTAATAGGAGAACTATATTCGCACACAGACGTTTAACCCCATGAAAATCATACAGGAAAGAAGATTGAGAAACTACACAATGAAAGAATCCCCACATGTTATTTTGTATTATAATATGTTACTTTATGTAGACCTAAACAGTTTTGAGAAAATATTTTAGAGATAAGTGTTTTCAAGGCTAGAGAAAATTTCCTTGATATGCTGCATAGGCTGTATTCATCAGCACTGGTGCTTCTAGAGGATGACAAGTTTGGTTTGTATTTTATCAGTTGTAGGCGACTAGCAACATAGATATGTATTTTAATTAACTGAAGGTTGAACCTCCCTATTCCAGAACTCTCTTGCCTGGCAACATCCATAACCTGGCATGATTTTAGTTATCACAGGAGAGGGCAATTTTCCCATGATTCCATAAAGTTTGTTTACAGTCACCAGTCCTGGATCTCAGTGTTCTGTGATGTTATTTAGCTGTAATTTACCACTAAATATCATCTAACAACCCAACAAAATAAAACAGCAATCCTGTAGCATTTTAAAGACTAACAAAATGATTTATTGGGTGATGAGCTTTTGTGGGACAGACCCACTGCTTTAGATCCATAGAATTTCCAGTCCAGGATCAGTTCTATTCTAACAACCCAGTAAGCAGTGGAAGTGTTGGTAATGTGCTAGACAATACTGACCTCCAATGGTCCAGCAAATTCTCTTGTCCAACACTGGTCAGGCCTGAGGGAGCTGGATGAGAGACGTTCAGCCTATATCTGCTTGGAGTGCTTAATATTTAAGCTCAAGAATCACTTACTTCCTGAATATTGGAGAAATGGTCTGAAGTAAACAGGATGAAGTTTAATAAAGACAAATGCAAAGTACTCCACTTAGGAAGGAACAATCAGTTTCACACATACAGAATGGGAAGCGACTGTCTATGAAGGAGCATAGCAG
The DNA here is from genome assembly GCF_033958435.1 of Carettochelys insculpta. Taxonomy (NCBI): domain Eukaryota; kingdom Metazoa; phylum Chordata; order Testudines; family Carettochelyidae; genus Carettochelys; species Carettochelys insculpta. Next base: position 98,634,577 of record NC_134141.1, read on the forward strand.
AAAGGGATCTAGGGGTTATAGTTGGACCACAAGTTAAATATGACTCAACAGTGTGATGCTGTTGCAAAAAAAGCAAACATGATTCTGGGATGCATTAACAGGTGTGTTGTGAACAAGACAGAGAAGTCATTCTTCTGCGCTACTCTGTGCTGGTTAGGCCTCAGTTGAAGTATTGTGTCCAGTTCTGGGTGCCACATTTCAAGAAAGACGTTTAGAAATTGCAAAGGGTCCAAAAAAGAGGAACAAGAATGATCAAAGGTTTAGAAACCATGACTTATGAAGAAAGTCTGAAAGAAATGGGCTTGTTTAGTTTGGAAAAAAGTAGATTAAGGGGAGACATGATAGCGGTTTTCAGGTATCTAAAAGGGTGTCATAAGGAGGAGGGAGAAAACTTGTTCTTCTTGGCCTCTGAGGATAGAACAAGAAGCAATCAGCTTAAACTGCAGCAATGGAGGTTTAGGTTGGACATTAGGAAAAAGTTCCTAACTGTCAGGGTGGTCAATCACTGGAATAAATGGCCTAGGGAGGTTGTGGAGTCTCCATCTCTGGAGATATTTAAGAACAGGTTAGATAAATATCTATCAGGGATGGTCTAGACAGTACTTGGTCCTGGACACGATGACCTCTCAAGGTCCCTTCCAGTCCTAGCATTCTGATTCTATGATTCAGTGTCAGCACTCAAATGGATGAAGTTACGCATATGGTTTACGTGGATTGGGCCCTATATTCTTACCTTCTAGATAGTGTTGCAATATATAGATGTATTTTACCAGGAGGAGTATGTCCTCCTTTTTGACATTTTCACCCAAGGGACCATTCCTTTAGCTACCCCTGCCCTTTCAAATTGTTTTCAAGAGACAAAAAAAAAAATCTGCCTTAAGGGACTTCTTCAACTTTGACTACTTATTTTGGCCTGTTGGTCTGACTACAATTCGGCAATTAAAAATAAAGGCTATAAATGAAGCAGTGATTATTTCACTATGTCTAGGTCACAAAATCCTAGGCCAGACCCTTCTAATAAGCACCAGGATATGTGATCCTCCTAAATGCTACTCTGTAGTTCCATACCATAGTAGGAAACCAACAGTAGAAAAGAAGTAGGATGGGAAACCAGTAAAAAGCAGGGGCATCACATGTTTGTGAGGTTCTTGGATTAGCCACAGGGAGGACACTGGGGTCTGGTGGTAGGTCACTAGAAGCTAGATCTCATGGAGGTGCAAGTGAATCAAAAGGTATTAGTCCCCCCACTCCCAAGATCCAGGATAAAAAATTCTGAAAGAAACGATGAGGAGCCTCCAGTTCTCAAAAAGTGAGTGGATAAAAGATCTTTCAGAGGCCTCATTAAGCAATACATCCTGCAAGTTGCTGAGCACCTTCACCTTAAGTTTAGTCATAGGATTATTCCCTTCACAGTACCTTCAGACTGAACTTCCCATTTACATGAAGGTAAACATGTACTGATCTGCTTTGCTGGATTAGGATCAGAGTATTTAAGTCCTTGAAGAACTGAGCCTCCAAGAGTGAATAAAATAGAGCTACTTTCAGATGGAATGTTTTTATCAGGTTATGGATAACCAGCGTACCCATGTTCTGGCACCCATAGTCACAATGTCTCCCCTAAACAAACGTGAGGGAAACAGGTCAGAACATAGAGCCAATCTTCCCATACATATCTGGACATTATGCCAGAGCAAGAGGTACACTCTAAGGGCTTGTCTATACTACCACCTTCCTTCAAAGGAAGGATGGTAATTAGGGTATTGGGAGTTTACTAATGAAGTGCTGTGGTGCATACGCAGCATTGCATTAAGCAAATTACACCCCCCCATGGCAACTTGGAAGTTTTACACTTCGAAGTACCAGCACGCATCTAGCTGCGGCTCACCCGCCGATACTTTGAAGTGCCAAGGCAACTTCAAAGTCACTTTACTCCTCAAAATTGTGCCCTGGCACTTCCAAGTACTGGTGGGTGAGCTGTGGCTAGACATGTGCTGGTACTTTGAAGTTGCTGCAGAGGGAATTTACTTAATGGAGTGCTGGGTATGCACGGCAGCACTTCATTAGTAAACTCCCAACCCCCTAATTACCATCCTTCCTTCAAAGGAAGGGGATAGTGTAGACAAGCCCTAATAAAATTACTACTGTGCAAAAGCTTGTGCTTATAAAATCAATGGGTCCACTCACAGGACTAGTGTTATTCCTGTGCATGTACATTTGGGCCATCAGTGTGGTATCCTATGCTCACCAAGGAGAAAGAAGATGGTCTGAGTGAGGAGATTTACTTCAAGCTATTACCTATTGGGAGTTTTTGCCACTCTGAAGAACCACAAAACTCTGCAACTCTTCAGCATCCCGGTGCAAAGGAACAAGTCATGGATATCCTGCGGTTATGAATTTTGTTATTTTTTTGTTATGAAATAATAACAACACTTTGTATTTACCTTTCTTCCAAGTTTTGCACAGTACTTTCATAAACATTAAGTTAATTGTAAATGGTACATGTTGTGATCATGTGCACTACATTCTTATAATGGGTTATTTTAATAAATGTGTATATTAGTACACAAAGATAACCTACTATGTGCAGTATTATTTCTGTTAATTGTATATGTATGCACACATTTTTCACATATATATCTATGCATGTGCAATTTGTGAATATACGACATTTAAATGTGTATGTATGCATAAATTACATATCTATATACAATATATCTACTTACGTATTTATATAGATATTCATATATACTTGTAAAATTATTGGGTATACAAAATTTCTGTACTAGTCAGACTGTTTCTCCAGAATTTTATATTTCCTTAAAAACATGTCTCAGCTGCTACCTTTCAACAATTTTACTCTGAGGCAATAAATAATTCAATGTGCTAATTTGACAGATGACTCTCCAGGAGCCTCCTACCATTACTAGCATCATTAGGCCATAATATGCATGATGGGCAAAGACCATTCAGCAAATGTCCTTCACTTGTTTACTCCTAAAGAGCTGTACTCTGCACAATTAACTAATGAAGCATTATGGGCTCCCTGCACCCTAGCCATGCCTACGATTTCAATATATCAATGCACATCATCTAAAGGGGAAACGTATTTTGTTTTCTTTTGGCAAATGTCATTTACAAGGCAGCTACCAGCCTCTCTTTTGCCCACCCCTTTGAATACAGAGAAAAGATGCCAAAAATCATTATTAAATTTCTTTTCAGTGATTTGTGTTGCAAATGTGTACAAATGTGTTTTGTAAACATTATGGAAAAATACAGAGCTATATTCTGTACTATGTCTTTTGGGAGAGACAGCATGATAGATGCATTTAAGGATTTTATGACATCTTTGCTTCACACTCAGGGCTGCTGTAAGAATCAAAATGGGAATAAGTCAGAACAGTGCCAGTAAGTATATTTTAAGGGGCATTAGAGTAGTTTCTGGCCTTAGATATGGGCCACAGTTGAACACATGTATCCCACAGCAAATTTTGATCTAATAGCTCATATAATGTATCAGTGAGTTGCAAAGGTTATATATTAGACACACTTGTAGATGCAATTTTATCAGTGGATTTACAGTGGCTGAAAATGGGTTTTAACACTTTTTAACAGTGGGTTTACAATGGTTCATTTTTTATCTCTTCTAGTCAATTTCAATTTTTTGTTGAATTTTCTGTGTTGCCTTTTTTCTCCAGTGTTTCACCCCATGTAATTTCTTCCCTTCTCCTTAACCACGATCACTATTTAGCCATCTATTCTGTGCTTAACTTCTCGCCTGGGTTGTCACCCTCAAGCCCGTCAACGATTCCTTATCTTCTTATATTGATATTCTATTCTTTCAGTCCTGGACAGACTGGTGTATTTACATCTATGCAAAATTGTGGACTGTGTGGATCAACACTGCCCCTGAAGGAGCTTTATGAAGCGTTGTGTCTCAGGAAAACAAATGGGCAAAATTTTTCATCAGAATGAAAAAAAATGCAATTGAGATTCCAAAATGAAAATGTAGTGGGGTTTTCTAAAGTTATAAAATAATTTCACTAACATTTTCACATCAAATGAGAAGACTCAGCTTGTTAGCTGTTCACAACATCTTTTTTTGTATCCTACTAAGCAGCTCTTGATTAGACGGTTTATTCACAGCTTGGGTTTTAAAACAATAAATAAATCAATGAGGCCCTGAATTTGTAATTAAATCTACTTTGATGAGTTCTTATGCCCAGCCTACCTGGGAGGAGGGTTCCATTGCCACTAATCCAGTAGCAGGAATAGGACCATTTTGGATTTCTCAATGTAAAGTTTCATTTTTTAAAAAATTCTTTTATTTCAAAGTTTGAAATATTCCAATGTCCAAAGAGATTCTATGAGATTTTAAAAAATGAACCCAGGACTGTAACAGAAGTGAAAATGTTTTCAAATCTGCTAAAATTTGTACAACACCTGCTCATTATTTACCACTTCTACTCAGGAAGCAAGAGACAGAGCTTCCAAGTATGCCAAAGTTATGTATAGGTAACCCATCTGTCACATGGCCCCACCTGTGCCCATTCTACAGCTTTTGTGACTATTACTCCTCTTTGCTAGAGAGCCTGGCTCTCTAGGTCAATCAATAGTTATTTATCGTGTTAGCTCTGCATGTCCACAGATCAATCCGCAGCGTCAGTCAAGATGGAAGATGTCAAATACAATCTTTGAATGATAAAACTTTGCCTCCCCTTTTCCCAGTGTGCCCAGTTACCTTCACAGAACCCTGTGTATTGGGAACCAACATCCTCTATCTTCTTTGGGCCCAAAGGTCTTTGAATTCCCATCTCTTCCCCCAGTAGCTTTGTGGCCTGTGCTTTAGCACGGGAGCAGAGAGGTCTTCAGCATGTTTTGTGGAGATGATCCTACCATTTCATCAATATGATCTTATCTTGAAAACAAAGGACAGACTGAAAAAAAACCCATTAAACTCTTGGCTTAGAAAAACATTAATAATATATAACAAGATAACTGTTTCTTCTTGGATAAAATATGAAATGTCAATCCAAGAAATACTAAATGACCCAACAAATACTGTGCCAAATGCTTATTCAGTTCAAATGAACTTCAGTGGAGTTCTTCTAGTCTACACTGACTGAAGATCTGGCCCATTCAATTTTCTGTCTACATGCTTGCTAATATTAGGGCTTAATTAAACCCTAATCAGAAACTAACTGAAATCCATAAGAAGAGTCAATGGAAAAAGTCCAGAATATGCCCAGGCCCTGTGCAAGCTGAGTACACACATATGAACACATCACTTTTTCATACACTCCCCAGGCATAGATCAGAAACATTTTTATTCCTTGTGCTTCTGCTACCTGGGACAGATGGAGACTAGGCAGAGCTGTGGTCCCAACCCCTGCACTGATCAGATCCCTCATTCCCAGAGCAGAGCAAAATGGATGCTGCATATAAGGGATAGAGCAATAGGAATATTCTTAGGAATATTCTTTCAGCTGACCTTGTGCTCATTCATTGTGCACAATACAATACAGAGATATCTTTAGGCCATGCAGCTTCATGCCAGTCTCTTTTGACCACCTGGTCTGTAAGGCTGTTTCTACATGGAAAAGTTATTCTGAAATAACTGCAGCTATTTCAAAATAACTGGCAGAGTCCAAACAATGCACACGCTATTTGAAAATAAAACCAAAATAGCGGGTGCATTATTTCGATTCTGGTAAACCTCATTCCACGAGGAATAGCACCTATTTCAAAATCACTATTTTGAAATAGGTGTATTAAGACATGGAATAGTGCTATTTCTAAATAAGCCATTATGGGTTCCACTGTCACTATTTTTAAATAGCGCTGTATGTCCAGAAATACTATTTCAGATAGGTGGGTACTAGTTTGAAATGCATTTTGTGTGTGGACATGTTATTTCAAAATCTGATATTTCAAAATATCTAATTTCAGAATAATGCTGCCAGTAGACATAGTCTAAAGGTTGAGTTGATCGCTTCAATGTGAACACAGTATATGTGAAAAAATTTCAACCACCTCTGATCCCTTAATGTTTGTGGTACGACAGCAACTTCATTGCACTGTGGAGATAGTATGATCCTCAAAAGAATGCCAGTTAGCTTACAGATAGCTTGGGAAAGACCAACAATTATATCAAATTAATAGCCATGGTAAGTGGCTTCAGTACTCAAACTTGACTCCATTCCTATTTCTGAAAGGATATGTTACTGCGTAAGCACAGGTAGGGAGCTGAAGGGAAAATTCAGCTTATGTGGTCTTGTCCTGTGTCAGTTAATTTAGTATTTAATTTAGTAGTTAATTCAGTATTTAATTCAAATAATTCCGTATTTAATTCCTGTTCTCACCCATCTGAAAGACAATGTATTGCCAAGTCATGAAGTGTAACTTCGATGGCAATAAATCCCATACTAGCAGACAGGATGGGAGCTGAAGTAAATATAAAGGAAACGGTCCTCCACAGATAACTGTGGTGATCAGTGTTTTTGTTTTTGTTTTTTGTTTTTGTTTTTTTAAGGCTTATTGGTCTTTAAAGTGCTACAGGATTCCTCTGAGACTTGGCTTGCCTGGTCATTTTATAGGTCTGGGATCCATGACCTTACTCCACCTAACAGATTTAGATAAGCTTCTCATTAGGAAGAAGTGCTATCTAGTTTTTTCAATGCACCCCAAAGACTTGCAAGGATGGTCCAGTAATCAAGCATAAACCTATGAGTTGTGAATTCAACTATTGCTTTACCAAAGAGTTTGTGTGATGCTAGGCAAGCCACTTCCACTGTTTTGTGTCAGTTTGCCCACCTGTGAGATGGGGGAGATAATATTCCCATGGGTGTTGTGAGTACATTAAAGACTATGAATTGCACAGACATTAGGATAATGGGAACTATTCAAGTAGATAGAAATACTTCAATGTGATTCTGTTCATGAGTTGACAGCTTATTTCTTCAATTGTATCAATACATTTACTCCCTGATCCTATAAAAACTTCTGCATAAGAAGATGCAGGACTGAGGCCTTATAATGCAAAATAAGACTTAAAAAATATCCACGCAAAGTGCAACTTTACTCAAAGTTTGTAACCTCATATGCTTAATAATATTAATTGAAATAGGTATTCAAATAGCCTGTTTATCTACTTATTGAAATAACATAGTCATATATCGGATTTAGAAAACAGTGTTTTGCTCCTGCATAGAGGCACAAAGGTGTTTGTGAACATGGTCCACGATAAAAACATTTCCTATTTCTGCCAATAAATTAAACAAAATTCCATAGCATAAGTAATATATTTCATGGAAATATGACAAACTTTTAAAAATATATCCTCAAGAATGTTTTATCCATCTGTAAGAATGTTTTTCTGTCTCTTGACAGTGAAATGTACACAATCTATATAATTTTTCTTTAAATTACATGCATTGCTACAGGTACAGATACTGAGAACAAAATATGCAAATGAAAATCTTAAGGAACAGTAGAAAGAACATGACACTGTCTTTTCTTCAAAACTTTAATTTATGTTGCAATATAAAAATATAAGAATTAAGAATTCTGTATTAAGTCGTAATTAGACACATTCGTCTATAATTATCATACAAAGATTTGTTTCAATAAAAAAAAAAACCCTTCTCATTAGCAAATGCAGCATACCATGGCAGGCAGCTAATAATAAAAGGGCATCTGCCACAGGGGAGTAAAAATAAAAATCAACAATTTGCATAGGGAACAAGGTTTAATAGGGTGGCAACTCATGTTGTCTTGTACAAAACAATGGCATTAGCACTCCCTTATGGCCCATACTAAAACACTGGACATGTGGCCTCAGAAAAGGAAAACCCTTCTCATCCCACTTTCTCCCAGCGGTGCTTTGTTGGTTCACAGAAAGGGCCTGACTTCATGCCGTGATCCCTCTCTGGGAGAGGAAGTCCAGCTCAATTCAATTTGCCTTTCTGCCTTTTTAGTAATGAAACAACGTGCATGTGAGCAAGCCCCATGATAATGCAGAACAGATGGGGAGATTTTTGTCTAATTAGATTCTAGACAGCTTGTTTGCTTGTAGTAAATGTGCGTATATTTGCAGATTTCACACTTATTACAGTGACAACAGATTAGTCAAAGACAAGAAGAGAAAGCTACTCTTTTTTCTCTGAAGATCTATGTGTAGATCTATTGAAGAGAGCTTCTTGATAAAATCAGAAAGCGTAACTGAATTATTGTTGGCTAGTCCTTTCTTCATGGATCAAATGGCATGCACTTTGACCTCAGAAGACAATACTCCATGCACATGCTCTTTTCTTTTTCAACAGATCACAGATAAGGATTTCCAATGGGTTTGTCACTTTCGGTTTTAGATATTTTTGTCAGTCAATTTTAAGTACAGTACAAAGAAAACTACTTCAAAGTGCCTTTTATTAGTCCATTGTAGCTATTCTCTTTATACATATCTACTAGAATGCTATCGTTATTATTATTAATGTACAAATAACATCCTTAAAAACAATTTTAAACTTTCCTAGCTTTGAAGTACCCTTGGAAAATTTCATATTACTTAAAATATCATCCTGCCTTTTGAGGGACACAATACAGTGTATATTAAAAATATGATAAAATATCAAGACTGCATATTTGCAATACACAAAGGGCCAGATTCTGCTCTTAGTGATAAAGATGGATTCCTGCAGCACTTCAAGAAGGAGCTTTCTTCAGAGTTACCTCAATGTAAGTGACATCAGGAACTTCTCCTTCCTGCTACACTCTTCTAAGAGTCCACTCAATATTAGACACTTCCTTCTGACCAGATGTGGTGCCTCAGTCTCCTGCTGGATTAGCACTCCCCTTTGACACACCTCCAATAACAGCTACTTCAGCTGTTTCTCTGCCTAGTAACGCAATCTTCTGATCAGCTCATGATCTTCAGTCCATCCCTTCCGGACTCCAAATTGTCCCAAACTAAAAGTCCAAATGGAGTATTTTGAAGAAGCAAAAATCTCTCTACTCTCTCTAGAGTTTCTTCTCAAGAAGTCTTCATGACAGCTTGCTGCTCCCTTGGTGGGCTCAACTAACTTCACAGCAGATTGTATATTTCCTTTCTTGTGCTAACTAGGAAACCCATTGCCAATGTATACCGTGTGTTCTTGCTGGTCAAAACACCAAGGTCTAGTTCTTTACCTTTGTTGTAGTTTCCCCTTGTCCACTTCCTATTTCTTTTCTCTTTTCATCTCTCCTCAAGTTACCTTCTGAGTCTCCCAATTACGTCCTTGATCAGGCAATGTCTATCACATATCTCCCTACTGGGAGGGCTTTTCTTCCTCCCTACAGCTTCCTTTCTACAACAGAGTCTTTTTCCTAGCTGACTCAGAGCCTGTAAGAGCCTTCTGGCTCCCTGTCATCTCTACAGATCCAGCTGCAACCTCCCTTTATACAAGATTTACCCTGCAATCAGGGTTGGCGTATACATATACAGCCAATAGGGCAAACCACCCATTACAGCCTCATAATAAGGAAATGATCAAGGCTGTTTTTCACTGTAGTGTAAATTAATCCATACTGTCTGTGATCCCAGTCCTCCATTTCTGGTTTTCCAAAATTTCCTTTGATTTTAAAGGACATTTTGGGAGCACAGGAGTGCAAGATATGCCCTTTACTAAGCTGTACTTTTAAAAGCCTAGCCTAATGTATAGTGATAGATAACTGAGTGTCCTCACCTGTGGGCTACGTCTACACTGGTCCCTCCCTTTTGAAAGGAGCATGCAAACGCGGCCGATCAAAAATGCAGATGAAGCACTAATTTGCATATTTGGTGCCTCAGTTGCATAATGGCAGCCACTTGCCAGTCTGGAAGGGCTGCTTTTGAAATGCAAAAGACCTGTGTAAATGGGGTTCCTTTGAAAGGAAGCCCTGCTTTTGAAAGCACCTTTCTTCCTAATTTCCCCAAAGGGACCCTTCCTGATTTCCTTTCTCTTCATCATCTACTCTTGGAGAGATGAGGTGATGCACGCTCTGCTGATAACAATAAATTGGCAGCATTCGGCTATATATTTTGTTTTCCACAGATGCAGTTAATGCTACTAAGGTGATATTGATCACTGGTTTAAAAACAGCTGCTATGATAGCCAGCCTAGTGACTGTGACCAGCTCAAAATGAAGTCATGTAAAACTGAAGTGATTCTGGTCAGGAAAGTGAAATGCTTTGCACTGTGTTATAATCTGGGATGTAATCCTCACCTACCCCTGACAGCTCCTCACCTTTTATCAGGAAAATGTTGCAAAGTTTGAGGGTTGCCTCTGAGTCTTAAAAAATGGGTAGCTTTAGTTCAGAAAAATTCCTTCTCTACTTACAACTTTCCACAAAATTCTACCCTTTCCTTTTACAAAAAGATCTGGCCACATCAATCAGGACTGAACAGCAGTACCTGCCTATTAGAGCTGTCCAGAAAACAGAATTTAGCATTTGTAATAATAGTACATCAATAATAATTCATAATAATTTGTTAAAGAATGTTGATTGCGAATTAGGACAAAATGTAAAAAATGAAAAAATATCTGAATTTTTCCCCCCAGGGCTAAATTCTCTACAACGTCTTTGTGGGATAGCCGAAACTGTCTTCTTCAACTCCCCAGAGAGTCGTATACCCAATAGAACCAGACGCCCAAAGAAGCAGCTGACAGTGTTGACTGACTCACTGCCCAGGATACTCTGGGCAGCTAGAAAGCCTGGAGTATGGGGCAAAGCAAGCCCTGAGTGCCTTGGAGTCCTGGCTATCTGTAGCCTGTCAGGTGACTAGCCAGGGTTCCAAGACAACTGGCCAGCAGGGAGTTAAGAGCACAGGGGCTAAGCTTTCTGCAGAACCCACTAGCTGAGGACAAGGGACCACTAGGTTCCTAGCCATCTAGAGAGTCCATTAAGCAAGGATCTGAGGATCCCAGGAAGCAGAACCTGGGATCCTGGCAAGCTGCTTAATGAGGAGCTCCTGCCTATAACCTTCCTCATGCTCTTCCTTCTACAGATTTGAAGAAGAATCATAAATATCCGCACAAGATGGAAAAGCTTATGCATCTGTGAGAGTCTGGAATCTTGCTCATGAAGCTAAGACTTTGAACTGTAACAATAGCCACTCTAGTCAGTGAGGGCTGAGCCCCTCCCTGTGACATGAGTATTGGCTTTGATTAGACTGGTCCAGGTCATGTGACAAGGCAATAAAATAAACTGTCATTTTTACTAGCACTCATGTCGGAATTTGATTTCACAGAGTATCTTGGTATGGTCTTAGGAGACAAATCTGCCTTCATTTAGGAGGAAAAGATGGGTAATATAAGTATTAAAATAACTGCACTGTATATCAATTATTACTGTTGGAGAGCATACTATATTCAAGGCACTATGGTCTGTTCAGAATATAAATTTGTAAGTTTGAAAATAAATACGTAAAGCTAAAGTTTCATTCTGGATTTCTGATGGCTTTATTATGTGAGAAAGGAAATCTTCCTGTTAACTAAATTATCATATTCTTGGAATTTAAACTATATCATGTAATCATCAATTGCTAAAACTTTAATTACAAACAATAAAGATCCAAGTTTTTGGAATAACTTCACTGCACCCAATGGAGTCATAAAACGAATGACTCTGAACCACTATACACAATTGGCTGTGTCTATTCTACAGAGTTTTGTCGACAAAACTCATGTACCATCCACACTACAGATGCATTCCGTCCAGAAACTGTCAACAGAACACATCAGTTTTCTTGGGAGAGTTAAGTTGCTCCCATACAAGGTGTAACACCTCCTTCAACAGATCCTGTCAACAAAAAAATAGTGTAGATACTCCATGGGGCCCTCTGTTGCTAGAGAGAGGGCTTCCAGTTCACCAGGCAGCCCTTTTTGCAGAGCTTCTGGTTGGCTGTTCTGTCAACAAAGGGCTCGCCAGTCTGGCCACTCTCTGTCAACAGATGGAGTCAACAGGGGCCTCCATTAGGCATGGACACATCATGTTGACAGAAGTCCTGTTGGGAAATATGTCCTGACAGTACCGTCTGTGGACAAAATACTTTAGTGTAGACCCAACCAATTACTGTTATGGACTAGTACTTTGTGTATTGTCCCATCTTGAACAAAATAAGGCTTTATTCAGATTTAAACAGTGAATCAGCAGTGGTTTGTAATGCTACTTTTTTTTATCATGAACTGTCCACAGAAGCTTTCTAAGAGCTTTTATTTTGCACAGTTTATTATTTGCAAATTAACATGCTGCTCCTCCTAAAGTATTTCTGATTTAAGACCATCTGGCTTGACTATGTCACATGAGGATAGTCATATTCTATTTCTTTGTATCTTGATTGTCTGGCTTTATCCCATGTGATCGGTTTATCCCCCTCTGTTCTTTTTCCAGAAGTCCTGGTTGAATTTCATTTACTCTCTTGCTCCACTAAGATGGAGTTAACGATGCTTGCTTGTCCTTAATGTAGTATTGCCTTCTTTTCTAAATTTTAGGGTTTAGAAAATAATATTTGAATTTTATGCTTTAACATTATTGCACATTTCAACTTGGACCAATGCATCTGTAGGGGGCTACGGCCCCATTCCAGCAGGCAGTCACAGCAGCAAGTGTAACTAGGGCTTAAACTCAGCCCCAACATGTTAATTTGGGTGACAACAGCTTTGGGATGAGACAAATCCTATCAAAGCAACTGTGATTATTGGAGGGTTGGCAACTAAAAGTGCTCTGGTGAAATTTTTGGGAGCTGGAGGCAATGGATTCCCAATGGAATGGTCTACTGGAGAACATAAAAATGAGCTCTCACCTTATCATACTCAGGACCTGGCACAGAACTCACCTACAATGAAGATTTAGGAAATTCCTGAAGTGAGGAGCACGAGGATGGAAAACTCAAGAAGCATTCATTTTTATGATTAACATAGTATTGTTCCTGTAGTGCGGTGATTGATGCTGCATAAACACCACAGACTACCCAAGCAAATAGACAAAAAAGAAACGATAACTCAAGTATCTGTGAACAATTCCCCTAGTGAACACTGAGCCAGATGTACAACATTAAAGACTACTGCTGTATAGTGAAGCTCTGTATAATGGTCTCTTGCTATAATTTTATTTTATTTTACTGTTTGCACTTAGGAATTCTGCAACCTTAAACATGAGAAATTAAAGCCATGGATGATTTCTTAATTGTTCCAGTTCTCGGTACTCAATTAGCATCACTTGCCTTTCCCTTTACAACTGTGTAATACTGTACTAATGCAAAACAGGGATTCTTTATTTGCTATGGCCTTGGGGTCAATTATCAATTTATCATTGTGTCCTGCAGGTTTAAAATAAAATACTCTGTGCAGCGTAACCATTGTACAAAATTGACATTAAGTAGATTCTGTGAGTATGGACTTAATAAAATATACAAAGAGTGCTGCCTAAAAGGGCTCTACTACTATAAATTCTATTAGGCTGCCTTAATATAGGACAGTAGGAAACAGCAAAACTAAATTAAAGGGTATCTTCTATCTATATAGTGCATGAGCGCACCCTGGAAAGAGACAAAAGGAAAATGCACTTCCTTTTTGTTCTAAAGATTGCTTATTATTGTAAATTTGGTTATTGTAAATGTTGCTGCCGGTCTTTCTGTTAAATGATGGATTGAGATCCTTAGTTTTTCATTTGTGTAAAATGCTGTTATGGTATAAATCTGCTATCAGGCCAACTGAAAACTAATTGGGATATTGGAGTTCAACTAAAACCAACATCTGTAAATCAGACTTACAAAAAGTAGTGAAGTAGAAGTTCAGTCTCTGCTAGAAACAAACTCCTTGTCTCAGTTTACCCACTGCTGTTTACCCATTACACAGCTTTGGCCTTATGGTGTCCAAAAGGTGCCATTTTTGAAAGAGGCCTATAATCAGAAAGACTCAAAGGCATTGCATGTATATTTGTAATGTGCTCTGAAGGTAAGAAAATGAATTCTACAAAACTTCATGCATTGCTACTATTTTGAATGTAGTTGATTTCTCATGTAAAATTCCCTAAAAAGGTATTTCTGGGACTTAGGTCTCAGCATTAACCATTGTCCTGAAAGCCTCAGATGCTGGGATGCTAAGAATAAGCCCAATTATGTGATTGACCTGATGAGGTTTATGGTCTCTGTATTTTAGAGCTCTGTCAACTAAGGAGCCTATTGGTGAGGAAAACCAAGCAGGTTAGATAGCTTCAAAAAAAGATTTTATCTCTTAAAGAAGGACCAAGCTGTGTATCCCTCCCTTCCCTTCTATTTTTTTTTTCTTTTTAGTTTCTGTGAGGCCAATCATTAACCCAAAAGAATATTAGCTACAAAGGAAATTCATTCAAAAATAAACCAAATATTTCAGCAGCGAGGTTGTATCCTACCATCTTGCTCCAAATTCCCCCCTTTTAATAGTTTGCTTTAAGCTTGGGCATCATATTTCAAACAAATAATAATAATAAAAAGTAATAGTCTACTTATTAGTGAAGACAGACAGGAATCTCATCTGATATGGACAAAACCTCAGTCTTGGAAAAGAATAACAGTAGTAATTCTGACTGAAAATTAAACAGTAAACCTGTTGTGGGGAAAGGTTGGATTAATGCCAGCAGCTTCTCAATCTCTCTCTCCCCTACCCCCCAATCTTCGACACACCTATCTTCTCCTCCCACCATGCTGTGTAATCTTCACAGAAATAATCAGGGTACTGATGACTAGATAGCTGTTGAAAAATCAGACACATGCTATGCACAGCGGCAGTATGAGTGCTGCTGTTTATCTATGGGTAGAACAGGACACATATCTCTTGCCTTACCTCAGGTGAGCTGGAGAAAGATCCAGAAGACAGAAAATAATACAGCAGAATTCAGAAACATGATGCTTTATCCTTTCCCTTGCCTTCCCATTTTTAATTTCACAACCAACTTCAATTATACTGTCCACATATACTTACTATTCCTCTGGGACACTATTTTGTCACTGCAAGCAATTTCTAGTAAGATCACTCAGATTCCTCGTGCTGCGGGGAGTGTGTGTGAGTGCGGGGGGTGAAAGAGGATGCCTGTCCCCTGGTGAGAATCAGGCTTGCTTGCCAGACAGGTTTTCTCAACACGCGCTCACGGACCTGTTTCAAATATCTAGTGACATCAAGTATTTTAATTGTATATTGATATTTGCAGTATTGAAACCAAACCAGCAAATATCACAAGAGGGGAATAAGTTTTCAACTGGCACTTTCTACTGTGGTAGCATACAGGGTGGCATGACTAAGATACTGCCTGTTTAATTGATTAGTTGTACTTCAGATAGGGCTGGGTATAGCCCAGTACAGATCATTCTAAACATTGATAAATGACCACCTTTGTGTGAAATGGTTGAGGTGGGACCCCTGCCCTTTGACAAACCAGAAAATGAAATGATTACTATTGGATTCTATTGACTTGTCTAGTTAGAGCAGTTGTGCTTTTTCCCAAAGGTTAATTGAACTTGAACTCAAGAAATTAAGAGGTCAGTGAGGGTCACAGTGACAGCAGGCAAACTTTTAACTTCCCACTAATAATATTTGTCCAGGGTAGGACATATTAGGGCTCTTCAGCCATGGGTGCAGCTCAAGGATTTGCTGTAAAATAATTGTTCATCTACATTATTAAACTATAACCCTGTCTGGTCAATATGCATATTGACATTTTACCTTCTGACACATATTCTTGATTGAACTTGTCTTTAGACTCAGAGTTATGTTAAATCCAACAAGTACACATTGATGGGTGTTATAAAATCTTCCATATAAAAATTATAAGAAAATTCATGTCTTTTTATTGTATTTGGAATAACCTTGCCAGTAAGAAAAAGTCAACTTTTTGTTGGTGTTGTATTATAATTATTGTTAAGTTTTGTTAGTTTTTGAAGCTTAGGAAAGCTTGGACTAGTTCTTGATTTGTAAGCCTCCTTTTTCCTCTTGCTTCAGTGTGATTCAGGAGTAACTCACTAGAATTACACAGTGCAAAATAGGCAATACTGAAAACAGTCTGGTACCATGTACAGTGAGCTCTTTCATGTCCAGCATTCTATCATACGGAACTCTGAAATAACTGGCATTTTAACCATAAGTAAATTTTAGTTACATTTGCCATAAGTACAATATAGTGAAAGTAAATACAAATAAATACAGCAAATACAGTATGTTTATAGTGTGCAGTTCTACTGTTGTTGATAAATAAAGTACTCTGCATACATTTTTATTTGTTTCTTAATGTCTAATCTTCTTTTTCTTTAGTGTTATGCATTGCTATGTATACCTCTCTATTATGCAGAATATCTGAATATCCTGCAACCTCGCACTCCTGGGGCCGTTGGATATGAAAGATTGTACTGCATTGTAAGGAGGAATGCATTTTATTTTTAAAATTACTTTCCCCTCTTCGTTGCATACGTGAAGGCCAATTCTGATTTCATTTACACTCTTTGTACAGACTGATTCTATGTATTTTCAAATATATAATTTTTATAATATATATTATGTTTAGGCTCTTTTACAAGAGGGTTTGCCATTTTCTTGTGTTCTGACTTTAAAGCATATATCTACACTGTGGCTGGGAGTAACAGGGTACAAAGACTCATGCTGCAAGGGCTCAAGCTAACACTAAAATTTTCTTTATAGTGGCTTGAGCTCTCAGGATCTGAAAGGAAGATCAAAAGTACACAAACATACTTTGATTCTACTCTACTTCTTGAAAAATAGATTAGTCTTTAAGAAGAAACAAGCTTCTGTTGAGTCATTCCCAAATCTTCAGAGGAGCAATTCTGAGTGCTTGACTTGTGAATGTGTAACTCACACATTGCACATGCAAGCCAGGTGGTGTCAGTGCAAAATTATACCATACAAAATTTGTGCTGTAAGTTCTGTCAAGTGAGTCACTGAGCCTTCGGAATTCACTGGCATCTGAACAGTAAGTTTGTGATCAAGACAAAGGGAGAAATTTTCAAAAGTTCCTAAGTGACTTGGGCTCAGATTTTTAAAGGGAGGCATTATTCCTCTCACTGTTGGAAGGCCTAAGTGACTTACATGGGTAAGTCCCATTTTCAAGGGTCTGAAGTACTCAGGAGTCTAAGTTCCAATGTCTATGAGTGATACTTGGATTTATAAGTGCCTATATAATTTTTATGGTACGTATGCTTCTAAATCCCTTGGATGCTTTTGACAATATCTAAAGAATGAAAAGGAAAATTTTCAGATTGAAACTTGAGAAAACACATACTTCAAGTCCAGCACCCAAAAACATTTCTGAAACTTTAGAATACAACCGACGCATATGGTCATTTCCAGCAACATTTTTGGAATATCTTATAGTTTTAAGTTTAGGTATTGTTATACGCTGAGGATGGTACATAATTTCATGTGGGAAAGTAGTTCACGCCCTACTGTGTGTGAGTGAGTGTGGGTGTGTGTGTGAGTGCATGCACACACTTGCATAGGCAAATTCACTTAGATTCAACACCTCCAGGCTTTCTTTTACTGGTTTCAACTAGACTCTTCCAAGGCCAACAGACAAAGAAAGGGCATTTGGATAAAGAGGCTGAGTTTAAACAAATTTAGGGCCTTTTTTTCTGATCCAGAAAAGGAACACTATCTTCTGTCTAAAAGGAGGGCCCAAATCCTTTAGGGAAGTGTGGAAAGGATTGATGCAGGCAAGACCAAAAGGAACCACTGCAAAATGTATACTCTGGATTCTGCATATGCCTAGTTGAGATTGACCTATTTATGCATCCTAGGATTATATTCACTCTTGGCCATGGAATCAAATTGGGAGCTCATGTGCAGTTGATTGTCCACCATGACCCCAAACCTTTTTTCAGGGTCACCATTATGCAAGTAAGGTCTCCATTCCTCATTCCTACATTTATAAATTTATATTTAAACATATTAAAACACATACAGGTTTCTTATGCTTCTTTACTGAGTGATCCAGATTGCCCTGAGTCAGTGACCTGGCTTTTTCATTACTTACCTGTAGTGAGTCAGTATGGCCTCCTGCTGACTCAGAGGCAGAGGAGGCTGCACAGAGGCCCTGGTGGGCGGGCCTGGAGCCAGAACACCAGAGGCCCACCCCTCAGAGGGCAGGGCTCAGAATTAGAAAGGCCAAGGGCAGGGCTCAGGACCCATTAAAGCCTGGGCCTCCGGGCAGGGAGGACGCGCCTGCACGAGCTCCCCGGTGCCAAGGGCAGAGGGCCTGTCGCCGCCCAGCCAAGCTGGAGAGCAAGCCCCCAGCAGCTCCGAACAACCCCGGATCCAGATGCCCCAGGGGGACTACCCGGACTTCCCAGACCTGCCAGGACCCTCATGCCGGCGGAGACCCCCCGACTTGGAAGAAGCCCCAGGAGCGGCCTGCCCCAGAGTCCCAGCAGACCCCTGCAGCCCTCAGGCCCAGGATCGCCTCGGGCCCACCGTGCTACCGCTGCCTGTCTATCCCAATGATGTCAACATGAGCGACTGGCTGGAGCCCCCGAAGGTGGACGATTTGGAGGAGACCGACCCCATGGGACCCCTTGACCAGATGGACTGGGACCTTCTGCCAGTGGAGGTAGAGGTAGGAAGTGGCCCGGGGAATGATGCTCCCGAACCCATGGCAGTGTGTTACGGCCTGGATCCCCACAGCCGTGGTCGTGTGTGAGTGACACCCAGGGCCCCGGGCCGGGTCTCAGTGGAGTGGGAGGGCCTGTGACCCCCTACCCCCTCCTTGACAGGGCCAGCCCGCGCTGGGCCTGTGCTCAAACCTTTGTGCTGTTGCCCCGCCCCAAACTGAGGGCTGGGCCCGTGCTCAAACCCTTGTGCTGTTGCCCCGCCCAAACTGAGGGCTGGGCCTGTACTGTACTACTATTGTGAACTGCTGCCCGCCCTGAACTGAGAGGTGGGCCAGTACTGTATTGTATTGTAACGATGAACTGCTGACAGCCCTGAACTAAGTGCGGGGCTGGTGTTCTAACCCTTTTTTGGGTGCCGCCCGCCCTAGGCCAAGGGCTGGGCGTCTCGGGACTCTTACATTACCACTCCCCCAGAATTTTTGTGTCATCCCCAAATTTTACTTTGGATTAAATTGTTTTCTGTCATGTTGTTGATAAAGATATCCAGTAGCATGGGTCACAAATCAATCCCTACAGGACCCTGCTGGAAACATACCCAGTGAATGACAATTTTTCATTTACATATGGAGATCTATTGGTTAACCAATTTTCAATCCATTTAAAGTATAAGCAATGCATGGGGAGGGCACAGAGGGAACATGCATCCCCAGGTCACCCCCACACACTCGACATGAGCACTAGGCTGCTTCCAATAAGTACAGGGGCAATCCCACCCCTGCCCCCACAGCAGCATGGCCCAAAAGCACGATTCCAAGGCTGTGCCATTCCCGGGGGTGGGAACTGCCCACATTCCCACCAGAAGTGGTACAGTGCTTCTATTGGAAGAAGCAGCTGTGGGGGAAAGGGAGGGCAGTCCACGAGCAGAGCAGAGGTAGGTTGGGAGCTGGGGAGGGGCACTTGGCAGGTACACCATCTGCAATCTCCACACCAGTCACCTCTGATTCAAAGCATGCTATTTTGATCTTATATCACTCTGTTTTTTAATTAACTTATTGTGCTATATCAAGTCAACCTTCTGACAGAAATCTGACAATATCAGGTCAATCTTGATACCTGATGGTGAAGGATGATTTCACAAGCATACATGTAAGTTCTTTATTGTTCTGAGTATGTTTTCTCTGTAATGATTTTATATTAAGAATAAAAGAGCTTGCCCAGGAAAAGTTGTGAGGTACCTCCTAACTCTGAGCACTCATGGCATTCATAGCCTTTGCAAAGTAAAGCAAAGCAGGACTGCCAAAGCAGTCTGATTGCTGGGAAATTCACAAGGTAGGCAAGGAACTGTGTAACCTGAAAATACACTCATCAGTCAGGAATGAAGTTAACTTTGAAGTTAGTTCCTAGTGTAAATGCACCCCACGTTCTTATGTTATGAGATTAAGTAAATAACTTTTCTTTACTCACTTTCTCTGTATCATTCATGATTTTATAGACATCTATCATATCCACCCTTAGTCTCCTTTTTCTTAGACTGAAAAGTCATAGTATTTTTAATCTCTTTTCTATGGCACCTCTTCCAAACTCCTAATCATTTTTGTTTCCCTTTTCTGAACCTTTTCCGATACCAATAGATCTGTTTAAGATGAGCCGACCCCACCTATATGCGGTATTCAAGATGTAGGCGCACCATGAATTTAGGCAGAGGCAGGAAGATATTATCTATCCCTTTTTTATAATTCCCATAATTCTGTTTACTTTTTTCACTACCATCACAGATTGCTTGTTTATGAGCTGGTAGAGTTAAAAAAAGGAAGATGGGAAATCTCACAAAGCCTTTAAAAAATAAAATCCCTGTGATTTTCCCCAGAATTTGATTGACCTCCAATACATTTCAACCTGTCCTGCCCTTTCTGTTTGTTGGCTAAAAAAGAGTAAGTTGGATTTTCCTTGTTTTATACATAGTGGACGACATTGTTCAATGAATTGATCATCGTTATTCCTTTGCAAATCACACTGAATTCACTCAATGTATACAATTGTCATGAAAGGTGAATTTCCAACAAAACTGGTCTCTACTAGTGATGGTATGGGGACAGAAGACAACTCAGCATAACAGACAGGTCCCAGGCTGAATTTGCAAGATGCAAAAAATATGTCCTTATGTATAACCTTATTACAGTAAAAGCTTGATTATCCGGTGTCCCTGGGAAATAGGGATTGCCAGATAATCAAATTTGCTGCTTAGGTGAGTGGGCCCTACTCAGCTGACCCTGGTGGTGGAGGCCAAACTGCTACTGAGGACTGGAGGGGTTGCCCCGCTGCTGCCAATCCCACCAGTGCATCCAGCCAGACTCAACCAGCCTCTGTCAAGGGAGCTGACCCACGTCAGCCAGCCCTGACCAGGAAGCCAGACCTACTTAACCAGCCCCAGATAGGGAGACACACCACAGAAGCTGGCCTGGGCCAGGAAGCTGGCCCACGAGCAGCTTAGCCCCAGCTCTGACAGCCACCCCTTGGCAGCCAGTATTGGCTGGGAAGCTGACCTCACTCATCCAGCCCCAGCCAGGAGAGCTGCCCCATTCAGCTGGCCACAGCCAGGAGGCCCACATCACAGCTGCTGGCCCAGAATGAGAAGCCAGCCCCTTGGCAGCCAGAGCCAGTAGGGAAGCCAGCCCACTCAGGAGGCCCTGGCTGCTGGGAAGCGACTCTGTGACAGCTAGTTCTGGCAGGACAGCTGGCCCTGGGACAGCTGCCCCCCAGTGCTGGTTAATACAATGTGCCAATTATCCGAGTTCCAGATGATACAGCTTTTACTGTATATTGATATAAAAGAGAGACCTACCATATCATTTTTCAAGAGTTACTTTTGAGACTAAAACCACAGATCCTGGACCCTTCATTCATACTGAATAGACCTTTTACTGCCAATGGATTAGTCACCAACTAAGTCCCATTCAACATGAGAAACAGTGGCAGAATCTGGGCCGTTGCTTGCTGTACACAACAATGTTACATTAACAAAAATTAAATAATGGCTGCATTTTATAAACTTCGTTTGAATTAGGATCTGTTTATGTGAGCTTAAAGGAAAATAAAGTTATGGAAAAGTTAGAAAAAGACCTTTTGTTATGTCAAGTGGGTTACAGGTCAGGACTTATAGGCCGTGTCTACACGAGACCCAAACTTTGAAATGGCCATGCAAATGGCCATTTTGAAGTTTACTAATGAAGCACTGAAATGCATATTCAGCGCTTCATTAGCATGCGGGCGGCCGCGGCACTTCAAAATTGATGCGCCTCGCCACCGCGCGTCTCGTCCCGACGGGGCTCCTTTTCGAAAGGACCCCGCCTACTTCGAAGTCCCCTTATTCCCATGAGCTGATGGGAATAAGGGGACTTCGAAGTAGGCGGGGTCCTTTCGAAAAGGAGCCCCGTCGGGACGAGACGCGCGGTGGCGAGGCGCGTCAATTTTGAAGTGCCGCGGCCGCCCGCATGCTAATGAAGCGCTGAATATGCATTTCAGCGCTTCATTAGTAAACTTCAAAATGGCCATTTGCATGGCCATTTCGACATTTGGGGCTCGTGTAGACGTAGCCATAGTGTTTTATCAAGGAAGAGAGTAGTTTTCATTGAATCTAATTTTCTGTTTGAGACTGCAAAAAACAGTCCTACTGGATCTGGCAGACTGACTTGTAGAATGGAGTAGCAAAACAGCAACTAAAAGAAATAAAAATGAACTCTCCAATTACTGGGTCACATGAGATTCTGTTTTACTCAGTTTTGGTAATTCTGAACTCTACATTACAAAGAAACCTATATTTCACATTGCAAGTAACGGAAAAGATTATTTACTCAATTAGCATTTCATAGCCTTTAGTGGACCTTGCAATCAATAGAAACAAAGCACTTCTGTCCCACCTGCTCAACAAATGCTCAAGTTAGAGGATTCTAGCACGTCTGTCTCCTACACGTTTAATTTCATAAAATCAGATGTAGACACTTACTACAAGGTTTTCTGATTAATATATTTGTAAATGGATTTAGCCAAGTCCTCCATCCTGCCCTCTCAGTACAAGATAGGTTATGAGCTGAAGGTAAAGAGCAAGTTACTTCTTCTGATGACACTTTAAAGGAGCTGGAATAAACTTCTGGGCATGAGAATTGACCTTTGGAAATGTCCTTTGCAGTAGTCAGTAAAGCATGCTGCAATTTCTTGCTTTAGTTTATAGAGTTTAAACAAATTCTGAAACTTTCTCCTTGTCAAAATATATATATTTCCATGACCACTACAGTCAATTTCCCACTTCAGCACTGTACTTAAAAAGATTTGATAGTAGTGTCCCTCAGGCACTGCCAAGCCTTCTCCCAGGGAAAAGAGCAGTATAAAGAGATCTTCAGCAGCCCAGGCAGTGGGGAGAGAAGCCTTATTGTAACTGGCATACCAGAGCAAACATCGATCCTCATCTGTGATACCTGCATAAAGTAAGGTATAAAACACCACACTCCTTCCCATTTTTTGGGTTCTCTTGGGCTCTTGAATTGCTGTTAGCATCATCTGTGGCTTTCTGAGTTAATCCACTAATTGAAACTTCATTCCCCTATTCTTTTTTTTTTCTGAGTATAAGTATGGAAAGCATTTAGTATCCCTATTTTCTGGTTACATGGGTTATTTATTTGGATAGATTTATGTTGTTTGATAATTACATGTGGTGCAGTCATTTGGTTTCTTTCCTATGTTATAGGTCAGTATATAAAGCTGGATCATTAATCATGTCAATCCCTTGAAGAAAGAGAGGTGGTTTTAAGAGAAACTTCTGGGAAGAGCCAACTTTGGATAGAGTCTATGTAAAAACATTCATATGAGTATTTATTAATATTACATGTGTAAAAAATAAGAAAATACCTGAATTTCAACACGTTAGTAGATCCACTAACTCAACCTCTTCACCTCATTGACATAATAGTGTCACCCTGACAAATGATGACATTGCTGAAGTGCCTTGAGGAATTACAGCCCTTTAAGGAAGAGTTAGCATACAGAATCATGTTTAGACTAAGACATAATAAGACATATTTATGCTATAAACCCGTGGACTTCACTGCAGTGACACCACAGATTAATTTGGCCCAGTCTGCTTTATCTTATATATATATATAATATATAATATATAATATATATATCTTATTCTTCATAGTCCTACAACCTAGATTAGGATCCATGATGCTACTCTAATCTACACATACTATTGTAAAAGGAGATGCATCCATCTATCTGTCCATCCATCCATCCCATGCCAGCCAGGTCCCTGGTACTGGAGCTGCCAGTGAAGCTCTGCAGCCTGGCCAGCTCCCAGCCTCGGGGCTGCTGGGGTTCCCTTCGGTTCCTGGGGCTGGAGCTGCCAGTGAGCTCTGCATCCTGACCAGTTCTTGGGCCCAGGGCTGCTGGGAGCTCTCCTGGCTGGGTCCCCCAGGCTGGGGCTGCTGGGCTTCCCCAGCCCCAGCTGGATCTTCGGGGCTGGAGCTGCCAGTGAGCTTGCAGCTTAGTGACTGCCGCAAAGGGGCGGGCCCTGGTAGTACAAATAATAAATATGCTGACAGCTTCATAATTTTGTTTTCTCATGAAAATTGAATGGGATTATAAATTGTTGATGGATGACTTCTCTTAGTGGATATTAGCATAAATATGTGATAGACTAAGGGACGATTCTCTTTGATGGGACCAACCAGCAGAGAAAAAGAGGCTATCAGTGAGCTGGTTATATTTCTCTGTTGAAATCTATCCCTGGCCCCTGGCACAGGTTAGAACAGCATGGGTACTGCTCTAACATATGTCAGATGACAACGGTTCCCAAGGGGCATCTGCCCGTGGGAATTACTGGAAAATTTTATGATCTTCTTCCCCTGCCTTCCTGTACCAGGATTCTTTGGGTGAGAGGTATAGTAACTATCTTTAATGACACTAAGGACATAATGACGCATAAGCCTCATACCAGGAGAATTCCCAGCATAGGGTTTCCTTTCAGCCTCTGCTCCCTTTGCACCACTCTCAGTCAGAGAATCTGCAGCTATGTGTCTTTGCTTTTTAAAAATAGATCCTTATGGAAAATATAAAGACATTTTAGTGTGTATAATGATGCTTTCTTAGCAAATTTCAAAATTTCTTTAAAAGTCTGTTTTTTGAAAAATTGTGCGGGAAATTGGAAATTTTTGCAAATTTCAGGTACTATATTTAGTATAAATGCTTGGTTATTGCAGTAAATGAGAACAGACCAGATCCTTGAACAGATTTGTTATGAATGTTCACACCAGCTCATTAAGATAAGTAATGCACAGAAAGGCTCAGCCAAAGAGTTTGTGGAGCCCAAGGTAGCATGCTGACAGTGGGACCCAGCCAACAAACAAAGCCCCTGAGGACATGTTCACAGTGGGGCCTAGCCAGTGGGCGAAGCCCAAGGCAGCATGTTGAGAGTGGGGCCTCATGGGTGGATGTGCAGCGCCCATGGTAGCACATTGACGGTGGGTCCCAGCTGGTGGCCAGCGGATGCTATAGTCATTGGAGCATGGGGTCCTGCATTTTCACCTCCCTTGTTCACCTTGCCCTAAGGCAAGGCATGTGTATAGATTTTTGAAAAAGAACTTGGATTAGGCCAGGAGGAAAACCAAAGTATGGAGCTGAACATACTGCTTCTGTGGAATGTAAATCGTTAGAGTCTTGGAGAATGTATGTTAAGGCAATTTGTAAATCACTCTTTTCATCTCTGCTCTTTTGCCATCAGTGCAATTTCTTGCAGATGATGCTCACACTGTATCCATTTTCAGAGCTCATTGTTTTTTGCTCCTTAATTCAAACTATAAAAATTCATTTCCCAGATTTCACATCCATATTATGATGCTGGAAGGATTCACATTTATGTAGTACTAAGAAGAATGCAGACAATCACACAGCATGTTATTTGACCAGATGGTTGATAACATGAACATAAAAAGTAATGTATCTTCGTAAGAGCTAATGCTCAGTCTAATAAAATAACTAATACTTGTTTAAATAAATTTCAGTCGTTTTTGTAGTACCACTGAATGTAGGAATTTGTTAAAGTTTAGTATGGAAGCATATTTGTCTCAGTTTATTGTAGAAAATATAGTCTACAAAGAAAATGTATGGGAACTGTGCTTGAAACTAAAAAAAGTCAACATCCAAGAAAGGAATGTATGGTGGAGAAAGGTTTGTCTACTTTTCTCTCCCCTTCACACTGTTTAACTGCCTCACAATCACTAATACATTTTATCGACTCAACACTCCAGATTATAAATGAGGAACTGAGGCACAGAGTAATGGGTTATCTTGTCCAAGGTCAAAGAGGAACAATATGCTACAGCCAGCAACTGAACCTAAATCTGGTCAGTCCTAGACTCCAGCTTTAAGTATAAGATCATCCTTTCTGTAATTCAACCAATTTTACAATTAACAGGCAACACAATCTTTTTTTAGAAAATACTAGAAGACTTCCTCAGCATGGCTCAGATCCTTAACTCAATTTTTATTTTTCTTCATTTAAATCATAGTTCAGGGGTAGGGCTGGGGATGAGGGGTGAAATATGCAGTCTGCTCTGGGGAGAGAGGACTCCCCCAGACCTCTCTCACTGCAACAGCTTGGGGCCAAGTGAGAAGTGCATCTCCATGGCTACTGCAGCTCCAGCAGGCAGAACTGGGGTAGGGATGCTGCCCAAGTTCGTCTGTGCCCTATGTTCCCCAGCAAAGGTCCCTCTAATTTTCCATCCATGAAATAAATGTTGTCATGCATGCCTAGGCATGTGCAAATGTTCATCACCAATAGAAACACTGGCAGCCAGGCGTGGGAACCTCTAGGAGCTCAGCTAATGAGCTGGTTGGCACTTGAATTTCTCCTGGGCGACTGCCCAATGCTCATATTACAGAAAACACTGCTCCCCAGTCAGTGTGAGGAATGGAGCACAGTGTGCAATTTACCCCTGCTCCCTGGTGAAGGGGAACAGTTCTGTATGAATTGGGGGGAACTTCAAGCACCCGCTCCACCATCCTTAAAAGGTGCCTGGGGATAGGAGTCTCAGGGCTGAGGTAGACCAGGATGTGGGATGGTAGAGGGTGGCACCCCTAGGCAGCCCATTTCACCTGTCTGGTGATTCTCTCTCTTTTCTACATGGCTTTATGAGAAGCAATCCCATTCCAGGCACATCCCATGTTCCTGGCACAATCAAATCCTGACCTTGCTTTAAGATACGATGATCAGGAATTTGGTGGTCCTTGCTCTTACCATTTAGGAGTTCTTGAACAAGCAGACACACAGACAAACTCTCACATATATAGCAGATAATATCATTTGCTTTGCTCCATGTCATCTTGAGAAACAATATTATAAATAATGAGTATAGTTATTTCCTGTGTATGTATGTTTAGATATCTGAAATGTGTTCTAGAATATCATATATTCCATCAGTACAAGTAAGTGTTTAGGGGCCAAGCTTTGGAAAAATAGGATTTTCTATTTCGAAGCAAGAAGTTAGGCTCCTGGGATCATATTTGGGCTCCTAACAGGCAGAACTAATTTCCAACCTGTTTTGCAAAGAGCGTTCAGATCCATAGATAGGTATTATTACAGTAAATGTTTTTTTATATCCAGCAGCCCCGGGACCAGGAGGATGGTGGATATTCAAATATTCTGGGTAATAGAGAGAGATACCTAGAAATGCATAACACTAAAGAAAAATAAGCTTAGATATTAACAAACAAACAAAAATGTATGCAGAGTACTTTACCAACAACAGTAGTATTGTACACTGTAAACTTACACTGTGTGTGCTATATTTATTTGTGTTTACTTTCACTATACTGTACTTATGGTAAATGCAACTAAAATTGACTTATAGTTAAAATACTGGTTATTTGAAAGTTCCAGATGATAGAATGCTGGGTATGGAACAGTTTGCTGCACAATTATTTTACAATGTATTTTAACGCTCAACAAGTCCCTCTGAAATCACTGGAAGCTACTTTATATTCAGTATTTTGAAAAATAGGCCACTTAGGAGTCTAATTTTAATCTCCTTCTTTTGAAAATCTTGTTTGCAGAAAAACTGACCAAGTTTATTGTCCCAACCCTGTAATCTACTTTCTAGGGCCAAAGTGCTGAGTGAAGACTTCCACGGGCATGTTCTCTACCCACATCATAACATCTCCTCATGGAAATTGTTATTGATTCTCCACTGAAGTTAATGGAAGGTCTACCTTCCAAAAAAAAAAGAGAGTGTTCAGGGCTTCGCCACCCAGGAATTTCAGAACAGTATCTTCTTCACAGGCTTTGCTTTCTATCTACTCATTCATTCCTAGACAGACCTTAGTCCCTTTCCCCTTCACAACCCATAGGAGTTATGTTAAAAATACTTGCTTTTAAAGACACTGCAACATCTGCAGCAACATTACAGCGTGTCTGTGGCTAAGTCAATCTCACTGTGTCACCTTTATTTGTGTCAGCTGTGTGGCGCTCCCTTCTTTGGCTAGAAAGAGACAGAAAGAGATGACAGGAGGGTCAGGGGACTCTTCTCTTTCACTCGGACTCTTTCTCCAGTGCCAACTGCAATCAGATTGTTAGCATGTCAGTTCAATCTGTCAGAATCCCCTGAGCGCTGTTCAGCCAGCCATGAGGAAATATCTTGTGTATTGGAAGCGGATGTCCCTTAACAACACCCAGTCACTCAGTCATGCAGCCTAAATGGAGCAGCAGACAGCACCTTCACACCAGTGTATGTTAACTGAGCTCTCCATTGATGTATCTTGACCTAATAAGAAGACCAGCAAAAAAGGCCAGGGTGAAGAACAGAGCAAGGCTTGATTGTTGCTAACCTTGCCTTGTCTGTTAAAAATGCTGGCTTTCTTTCTCTAGTCAGTCAGCAGAAACAAATTTTATATGAAGAACTCAGAATAGAAATCCTTTTATGCAGTATGGGAATGTAACCACTAGATGACACCAAGAGATAATTCCCATAGTCCTGATTTTCTATTCTTTATTCAGCTGTCTGTTCAAAAGGTGACATTCTTGCTGAGATTGTAATTAAGATTACAGAGGTACACAAATTAAGTGATCTGGCAAGTATTAATAGTTACCTTACTTTAATATTACCAATTACTGTCCTAGAGAGCAAACAGCCTGGAATTTATGATCATTTGGACAGTGGACCTCAAACACTACCTCTTTTTTCCTGCTGTGTGTACCTTTAATTATTTATTACAGCAGAATCATTTGTATCACCACAGTTAAGGGACTGTCAGGCTTTCCACTGTTATTTCTCACTCCTTTCAGTGGCTTGTAATTCGCTGGTAAAAAAAATAAAATAAAAGGAAAATCATCCTATGTGAATTGCCAAGAGCCAGGAAAGGATTATTTCTAAAAAAATTAAAATGTGTTTCTCTACTCCTGATAATTTCTGACACAATTTTAATTCACAATGATGTTTTTAGATAAGTGTTTGTACTTCCCTTTTTAACTGAAATGTTAAAAGTGAATTGTCCGTAATATGAACTAGTGTGATTTAAGGTTTGGGAAGAAAAAGAATTCTTTTTAATGATTGAGTTATATAATTTTCATAATTGGTTACCTGACATTTGTAGACTTCTTTCAACCAAAAATGCGTTTGAATGTATAATCATTTAAAACTGACAAGCTCTCTTGGGTGCTTCATTGATCAAAATGCTCTACGTTTCAGAGTGGTACATAAGAGACTTAGCTATGTGACGTTAATGTCAAATAGATCTGCACGGCATGCTTTCAAAATAAAGGATTATTTTGTCCATTCAGCAACTGAGCAAGTTGTGGGTTGCTCAACCTCACCAAATCTTTATTTTATCCCCACCTACAAAAAAGAAAAACAAAAGCAAAACCCATTTTACCTAAAGCAAACCCCCACAAGTGTTCACCAGTTTTCACAAAGAAATAATTTCATTGTTTTTCTAACATGAATTTATGAATGTACGAGTACCTATGTCATTTATGCATTTTAATCTTAATATTGCTAAATTTGAGCTTGTAGTTGTTTTTACAATCCTTATAATTTTTTTCCAGTGGCCTAATAAGTGTTATGTAGTATATAGCCCTTCTAATACATTTTTGGAGGATAGTGACACAGAGATAGCCGTGTTAGTCTGTATCCTATCAAAACAAAAAAGCAGTCATGTTGCACTTTAAAGACTAACAACATAATATATTAAGTTGTGAAATTTTGTGGGACAGACCCACTTCTTCAGATCACATCAGAAGAGCAGAGGGATTTGCCAACCTTGACAACAATTTTTCTGACTTCTCAACGTTGATAACAAATTTTGGACCTCTGTGCTTTATAGATTGTGTCTGTTCTGGTAAGGCTATGATCTGAAGAAGTGGGTCTGTCCCTCTGTGTCATGAAAGCTCATCACCTAAAAATTATTTTATTAGTCTTTCAAGTGCTACAGGGCTGCTTTTTTTAAGAGGATAGAGTGACTATCATGTTGTATTAATAACTTGTGAAGAGTAATTGTAAAAATGTCAGTCATGAACACTGCACATATAAGCAAAATCGTCAAACAAATTGGGTGCTAGAACTGTGAGACTAACCAGTTTTGACATTGCATTTGATGATTTTAACAAGAGTAGTCCTTCATAGAAAGAATTATAGACTTGACCTCCCTGGACCTCCTGAAACTTCAGGTTCAAATCCCAATATAGCAGACTCCATTCTTCACTCTCATTAAATACTTTGAATTACTTCAGTGCAGTTTCCTCTTTGTCTTTATTATTATTATTATTATTATTACACTTAGACACTCTAATCATGGATTAGTGCCCTACTGTCCAAGCTGCTGTATAAACTCAGAACAAAAAGTCACTGTCCAAGACCTTTACAATTTAAGTCAAAGATGAGACAACCAATACCTGGCCACAGTTAACAGATGGGTATAAGGTGCAGGAGGGGAGCAAAATAACAGTGAAATTATTGTGGTCAGTATAATAAACAATGGCTGTACATCTCTCAAACAAGACCTGAAAAACCAATGTCATGTCAGCAATTCATGGATGTGAGTTTACCTTGGGATTCTTGGCTACACTTTCTGACCCAGTTGCAGTGTGTGCAGTGTCTGTTTGGTTGCTGTCCTCCACTTTAGAAACATGTTCATAGATTATAAAGCAAGAAAAGACCATTGTGATCATGTCGTTTGACCTCCTGCAGGTACACTACCTCTTGGTGATGTTGTAGTATACAGCTTATGAAATTTTCAAAGGTTGTTCAGAATGTAATAGGAGAGGCATGTAAAATATTACTATTATAATTGTGAGTATTTTCCTTTTAAAAATAGAGATTTTCTTAAGAAAGTGGGCCCTGATATTATCTTTCTACTTGTGTTCAAACATACATTTTCACAAAAGTAAAAAAGGTCACATCCTTCCTGAGAATGAATCACAGCTGTCATCATATTTCCATACATAAAACAAATGAACACATACTATTTTTTAAATGTATGTGTTCACCTGAGAAAATTGAGTTACATTTGACTAGAAGAAGACAGCTGTCTCAAGTGAAAGCACAACATGTTTTGCTTCGTGCTTAATTGTTAAAAATCAATTATTTTGCCCAGGTCAGTTTACAAGCCATTCAGATTGCCTCATAAAACTATAATGGGTTCCCTTGTGCTTCCAAACCATTGTGAAGGATGGGGCAGATAACTGAGTTTCTGTCATCTGGGATGCAGCTACAACTATTAGAAATGTTTGCTATTTTTAGGGGAAAAAATAATTTTAGTTTTTTAAAAATCCTATTTAAAAAAAATCCTAAAAATATTTTGTAAATCTCTCATTTCTGCAAAATTTTAAAAACGTTAATATTTATTAAAAACATAACTGAAAATATTATCTAAACTTTGTGCATTCAGAACTTTTGTTTTATTTTTTGGAAGGTGAACTCTTATGACTGTAGCTGTAAGGGACTGTTGAGAGATGTACAGTTGGAAACTTTTCCACTAATTGTTTTCTTCCTCTCATAATGTCAGTTACATTAACTATAATGAGTGGAAAGAAATATTATTAGCACCAAGCTTTCAAAAGCCATAAACCAAGCTCCCAAAATCATGAGATTGGTTTGAAAATCATGATTTTTTTAAAAAAATAATATTTTAAGGGTGATATCTTTATTTTGTTTTGTTCAGAAAGGAGGGGATTTTAGAACCTTGCAAACCTTTATGGTGAACTGTTTTCTCATTTTCAAGCTTTTCTTCATATCATAATGTCTCAAAACTTACTTTTTAGAAAATTAGTCGAAGCTTTAAAGTTTTGATTCCAGTAGCTGGAACTTTAAAAATAACAAAACAAATGTGATGAGATTCCAGATAAAATTGTGAGAGTTGGCAACATTGTGAGTAAACAAATATTTCTAGATGTACATACCTAAATAGAAGTTCGTTCATTTCTAAAATATCCTCTTTTAATTCCCCAGGGGGAAAATCATATTGGTGCAGTATAAAGCTTTTATTTATGTAAGTAGTATCCTGCTACAAGAGAATTTCTATTTTAACATATACAATCTACAGATATCAACAGAAGTTTAATGCACACAAAAATGTTCTTGTTCAGCATCGGGACTGTAACACAAACCAACTCTACTTCCTAATTCTTTCGATCCACTTTTTTGTGTGTGGATGCACTCTTTCAAAAGAAGATCTTCTGGAAGAGCTCTTCCGAAAGATCATCTTTAGAAATATGGCTGACCTGTAGATGCGGCCCTAGAGGGTTACCAATTTCAAAATAATGCACCCACTGTTTTGAAATTATTTTGAAATAGCTTGTGCATAGTATAGATAGCTGTAGCTACACTTTCCCTCCCTTTCCGAAGTGGCATGTAAATACAGTTGTTCAAAAATGCTTACGAGGCACCGATTTAAATATCTCATGAATCATTAGTATATTCCCATGGGATTTCGCTTTCTAAAGGGGCTGCTTTTGAAATACAAACAGCTGTGTAGGTGGGGTTCCGTCAAAAGGAAACCCCTCTTTCAAAAGCACCCTTCTTCCCAATTTGGCCACAGCAGATGACAGCTCAGTTATTTTGAAATAATTGATGTTATTTTGACATAACTGGGTAGTGTAACCATAGCCTAAGTCAGGGACGGAACTGGGAATGGTACCCGGGTCTTCTGACTCCTACTACTAACCCATTAGAGCTAAATTTCCACCTTAATATCCATTAAAGGTGGTTAGATATGTACATAATGTGCCACAACATCCAGCTGAGTTAAGGACTAAATGTCAGCTCTAGGACACCATCCTGCAATAGTTCTCCCCATCTGTAATCTTATTCCCACACAAAATGTAACTGAACTGTGAAGAAAAAACTGTTCACAGGCTTGGATTCTTAACCTGGCACTTTCCTTTTTTTATTTTTGCTTTTTCTATACAATTCTAGCAGCTATATAAGTGTAACCCTTCTGCTAGGAGGGGGAGTCAGCAAAAAGAGACAATTTCAGTTTTCTAGGGGTTTCCTTAAGACTTAACTGACACTGGCTTGAGTCCCCAGCCAGAAACCTGGTAAACTACCTATACCTCCAGAGTTTCTTTCACAAGTAATTCTCCCCAGCTCACAAACACTGAATTCAGGGTTACAACAATAACAATAACAGCAATTTTTAAGGGAGAATAGGGAGGAACAGAAGAAAATAGAATAGATATAAAACAATCAGCAATTAACAGTTACTAAATGCAAAAAGTTAAGACTCCTGCCCCTCAAGGATATCTTAACAATGGTTCTAACCTCAGCCCCTTGGCATCGCGAACGTCTGGTATGTTCTGGTCACATCCTTCATCCCCAGCTCCCAGCTCAGTTAACTGTGTGGGACTGTGGAGTGCAAGGATCCTAGCAGGTCAGTGCTGCCAGTGCCAAGGGCGGCTCTTGGGGCTCTCCTACCTAACATGCTGGAGTGATTTCACCTTTGATTCTTGAGAAGGGAGGCCAGCCCCAAAGGCCCTCAGAAAAGCTGCTGCTCTGTCTGGGTTTCAGCCCAGGCTGTTTAGCTCTGCCAATACTCTGCACTGTCTGTTGCCTTACAGAAGTTGTTCGTGACACTGTGTGCTATTTTCACCTTGGATTTGCTGCTAGTTTGTCTTATCCCCTTCAGCAGTTTCACTCACATCCTGATAGGGCATCAGTCCTCACCACCAAACAACTGGACTTTTTCTTTCCTCTGTCCCTCTCTTAGCTACCTCCAGCCTCCCTCACCCTAATGCACCTGACAGCTGTCTCAGGCAGAGTGACCCAGGTGCATTTCATGGCAATGTCTTCTCCTTGTATGACCCAAGATGATCAACTGCATGTTATTGCCCCCAGACTCAAAGCTTAACTGGATTTTAACCAAAATGACTCCAGTCATCCCAAAACTGAAATGTAAATGAGGCCTAGCCCACTTTGTCATCTCTCTTTGCTCTCCAACAAATATCAGCCAAAGCTCCCTCTCCAGTAGAGCCTGTGCCCATCTACAATGTGTAAGCGGTTGGGGACCACTCTTCTCCCATTTCACTACAGGAAACATCACTGAGCTCCTTTCTTACTAGGCCTTTGGGGCCTCCATCAGCATGGTTTGTGCACATTTATTATTGATAAGAAATTTCAAATTAGCATTCTACTGGACTTTAAAAAGATATATCACACAGGAGGTTAAAAAGTAATGTAGTCATCTAATTTTTTTTTTAGTTTTCTGATGGAGATTCTTTATTATTATTTTTTTTACAATTTACAGGTGCAGAATTAAAGAACGTGTTCACTCACTATATTATTGATGCACTTAAGTGGAGTGTTCCAAAGCATGTAATTACCGTGTAGGCTTATGGCCCTGAAGTAGATGGGGATAGTGGTGCTGCATATCCATGATTTGAAGGACATACAGTGATGATTATAGAGGCAGTACTCTATATCCATTCCAGCCCTTTTGTGTTTAGCTCGTTGCCATGGCAAATAATTGGATAGAATTTAAGCCACTTTCTTCCAAGTGGGAAATTCATAATTTTACCCTTCACCTAATTTTGAATGTACTTTCAAAGAATCTTAAAGTTTCTTCAGGAATGACGCAGAGCTGAGTGTGGACCAAGGATGGGGGAGGGGAACAGGTTTCTACACAAGGTGGAATCACTACAATACAAGTTCTTTGATATATTTTTCTGTAATCAGATTCTTACCAAATAAAATAGTCCCATGGTGAACGGGTCAGCTCCCTGTTGGCATCTCCTTGGCATGGCTTGGCAACTCATTTTCCACTGGGGTCCACAGCTGATGGCTGCCCCCACTGTGTAGTTACCTGCTTCTTCCTCTGACTTGGCCATCTATCAAAGTAATTTTCAAATCTCTCACTTTCCAGGGTAGTTTATGAGTGAAATAGAAAGGGTACTTTAAAAAAAATAAACTGAATTAGTGAGAGAGAAAGGGGAATGACCCTCTTGGAGAGGGTGTGTATCAAGGTATTTTTCAGGGTATATGGTTTAGGGTGTGTTCATGGTGAATTTTCTGTCATTCTAGAGAAACGAGGTCTCATGCAGTGAGGGGAGGTTGTTGGGGAGAGGAAGTGAGAGCTGGAGAAGAGCAAGGTGATGGTGAGGAACATAGGTAGGCAGGGGAAAGCCTGGGAGATTGTGTCAGGACAGCAGATGGCACAATCATCTATAATTCATACATGGTCTGGCTATGGTCTGAAGAAGTGGGTCTGTCTCACGAAAGCTCACCTAATAAACTATTTTGCTAGTCTTTAAAGTGCTACTTGACTGCTTTTTGTTTTGATAGTGTATAGACTAGCACGGCTTCCTCTCTGTTACTATGTTTGTATCCATCTTCCCTTTTTCTACAAAGACCCAAAGAGGTCAATTCCAATCCTTTAAAATAAGTTTTGGATTTGGGGGAGTGTGACCAGAAGGATTTTGGCACTTTTTTTATGTGCTATCATTTGTCATTTAAGACAGAAGCTGCTAAAGTCTTTAAATTCTTGATGAAGGCTGGGCCAAAGGAAGCTATCCAAAATCCTGGTCAGGGTCATATCATGACTAAGGTGGCATGCAGATTGGACAGTATGAGCCAGTTGTATGACTTGGAGCACGTGAAATTAGGACTTGTAGGCAAACTTTCTCTATCGTTTGTTCTCTCTCCTGCTGGTATAGTTGCTCTACCTGGAGCACAACCAGCTCTCCTGTTCTGCTCCTTGTAGGTCTGTCACCATCCCCTTAATCACTGGCAGTTGGTCTTAATCTTAGATCAAGGTTTATCCTCTCTTTGGTCCTTTAGGAAGTCAAGCTGTCCAGTTAGGGTGTCCCTCTCCTGGGAGGTGATGTTTAATACATCTTCATGGTTAGGTGGCCCTTCTAGCTGAGCTTCTGTCTGGCTGGATACCCAGTCTCCATGGTCCAGCTCCTCACCTACACCTGCTAACATCACAGGTTTGGAGATTCTGTCTCCTCGGTTCCCCTCACTTATTATTCCATCTGATACTTTTTAAATCCTCTAGCATCCAGGGAAATATTCCTATTTCCAAACCCAGGTAATATGGTAGGTTAGTATCAAGCCCAGCTTCACTAAAAGTGACTTTGAGTTTTTGCCCCTCCAGTCAACTGCACGTATTAATATGAATATGAATAGGTTTTGATGTCTCCACAGATACACTGTAGAAAGAGAATCTCCCTGGCAGCTTCTGGGCTTTGGACCAAGCTGTCATGGATAAAGGTCTGCCCTCACATGGAATCCACCAGATCCATTGCTAACAGAAACTATTACTTTAACCTGGATTTACTTTAGAGGCTTTCTGCTGTCCACACCTTTCCATAATCCCACTTATAGGGGCATTGATGATACTGGTGATCTGGGCACCCACATGAAAAGCAAGCCTTCTTTTCTGGCCATGTGCATGCTGGCCCTGAATCTAATGTCTGAGGTGTCCCTTCCCTGTGTGCTTGTCTGATCCCACTCCCTGACTTTCCAGTAGAACTGCCCACAGAGGCTACAGGGGTCTTTGTCCTGGTTTCATCCTGAGGTGCCTGGGTTGCCCAATGGAGGCCAGAACAGGGTCTGGCTACTTGCTGGACCCTTTAGAAGCTGGAGTTTTCAAGACCACACTTCTCACTGATTCTCTTGGTTTAGCTCTTTCTTGATTCAAGGATTTCCTTGGCTTCCCCCAGCTGCTCATGTGATATAATCAGAGTCATCTCCTCAGCTAAATAACCTATCAGACAGACAGCATTGCCAAGGGACTCTGACTATTTTTTGAGTGCACAGTCCCAATCCCCTTCTGGAAGTATGTAGGAAAACTGCTCTCCGATGATGACTCCAATCCAAGTTTCCAGCCTTAATCACCTTTATCACAGGTGTCTTAATCTCTAGTGCCCATGTCAGGCTGAGATCCCAGTGGGTATTTCTTCTCATACAACCTCTGATTCATCCATGAGGTGTACCTTCTCATACACATATCCTTGGGCAAATTTGCATCCAGTCTTGGATAAGCAGTCTCACTGATCCCATTATGTGGCCACTGGACTGCCATCAGTGCTTGTTCAAATGGTACCCGGAAAGATTCTGGGGCATCCACAGGCTCCATCTTTTTTACTTTAACTGACAGAGGTGGGGTCACCAGACCCAGGTGCTGAGTCCCACAAGGGAAAGCTCTGGGGACTCCCTGAATCTACATCACAGCCACTCCTCTTGGACCAGCCTTTGCTGCTGTTCCTGCTGTTGTGACTTTATGTACTGGTCCAGATGCTTCTCCTGGGCTGCCTGTTGCTGCTGCTTGTTCTCATTCATCCATGTTGTTTGTCCTACAAACCCACAACTTCAGCTTGAGTATATCTGAACATCTGGCTCAGTCAACTTCCACTTCAGGAGCTGGAAGGATGCCTACTTTCCCTTACAGGTATGAAGGGATCTGCTCACTGTGTGGTACATTTTTGCAGCCTGGATTGGCATGACAGCTCTCCTCCCTCCACCGGGATTTTTAGGAGTGGGTGCTCCACCCTGGAGGAAACCTGCCACTTGCTGTAACTTGATTCTCCAGCCAAGTCACTTCAAAGTTTCTCCCCTTCCAGGTGAAAAACACAAGTGCCTTGTCTAGACTAGCCCCCTCCTTCAAAGGGGGCATGTAAATGAGCCCACTCGGTGAATAGCAATGAGGTGCTGTGCTGCATATGCAGCACCTCATTAGCATAATTTTCACCGCATGAACTTTGAAGTTGCTAACTTCGAAGCACCAGCAAGGAGTCTAGCCACAGGCACTTCCAAGTACCTGCTCTACTTCGAAGTTCCCCTACTCCCAAAATGTTTAGGGATGCTCAAGGGCAATAAAACTCCTTACGAAGGTACAGGAATAGTATAGTATATAGGAATTGGGTACATCCCTTTAAATAATTTGTGAGACCATTAATGGCCCTTACAATCTTCTACATTTCTGAAGACACCAGACCCCTGTATCAGCAGTCTAGTCATGTAGGTAGACCTTGCATATAGTAAACATTTAGGAAGCATGGTTATAGCTCATCTTTCCTCCTGCTCCTCCCACCCCCACCTTGGACTCCTAAAAAGAACAATTTGCGTGCTTCAAACTTAATCCTAGAAGCTTGGTCTCTGTTTCTGTGAAGCTCTGATTAAAACATGAAATTTACTTAAGATTTAAAAGGACAGTTACAGTGTTTTAAAAACTCAAAATGTATTCAAATATAGCCCAAGGTTAGAATCAGAATAATTGCTTCCTAGTCCCACTGAAAGTCAATTACTTACAGTCACTTTGATTTTTGCAAGCTCTGTATCTTTTGATGCATTAGAGATTTATCCTTTATTAGAACATTAGGCAGTGTCTTTTGAACTTTCCATTTCAGGGTTAAGTCATTGAATTTTCTTTGTTAGTGGCTTATGAATCAGCCTTTGATGATAGTTAAGATTTAACTCCAGTTTCTAACCTACACAGAGCTTAGGAGATATACTTTTGAAAATGGTGTCCAAGCTGGAGCCTGAACTGAGACAATTAGCTAAATGATCTGTGAGGCTATCTACCTCTGTGATGGTTGTCTTTTACTGAGTCAGCTGTGGATGCAGAAAGTAGCTTCAAATTGCCCTTCTTTGTCCAGTCTGAGAGCTTGTGGTGTTAAGACAACTATCTAAGGCTTAGGGCTATAGCAGACATATCTCTTCAGGGCTATCATACTAATCACAGGAAAAGACTGATTGCTAAAATGTAGAGTATCTTTAGACTGCCAAGTGAACCAGCCTCAGAAGAGGTACCATAAGAGTCTTTCTTGGCGGTCACTCGATAATGAATAGGATGGCTTCATGTCACTCTCCTATTTGTGAGTCCATTGATGGCTGACCAGCCCAATTCTGGAGCTGCAGATCTTATCACAGAAGGGGCAGGTGTTGGTAGTTTTTGGAGGGGCATGGGTCAGTTTTTGCCACTCTTTTCTTCTTCTCTGTCTTTCCTCATTTGTGCTGTGATGGGACGTCTCAAATTGCACCACCCCTTCATGGATTACCGCTCTCCACTGGGGGCGGTCCTGGGCAAGGATCTCCCAAGTGTCAACAACAATGCTGCACTTTTTCATGTGTGCTTTCAGCATGTTGTTATATCGCTTCCTCAGGCCACCAACGTTGCTCCATCCTTCTTCCAATTTGGAAAACAGAATCTGTTTTGGGAGGCACTGATCAGACATCCAAACCATGTGACCTAGTCTACTGAAGTTATTGGTGAATGATAATACTGCTCTGTTTGACTCTTCCAGGACGCTAGTGTTTATGTGCCTATCCTTTCAAGTGATATACAATAGAGTAGTTCCTTCATAAAGATATAGCTCCAAAAGGGTTCAAAAAGCCCTAGTTTACAACCCTTATCTTCTTTCTGAGGCTTTGAATTTATTTTTAACCAGACTGTGAGCTGCCTTCCCCAAAGACATACCACATCTCTGGAAGAGTGTTGGCCATTGGTAGCCTCTCTGAGGAGATTCTGCCTTGGATGCCATCCATAAACATATACTAAGCCAGGTATGATCCAGCAGCTGTCAGCCAGTTTGATGCCACACCCAGACTTCTGCCTGCTTAGTATCATCAGAAAGTAAGAGTGAATTTGTGAGTCATTCCACTGGAATGAAGTTACTGGTATCCTCCTTAAGGAAATGTAGCTGCTTCAGATGAAGGTCAAGCTGGAGGCTATCTTCCCAGGAGATCACTATCATCTCCTGAGTGGTTTCCTCAGTGTTGGCCATTTGTGGTTCCCTGGACCTATTCTAACCCTGGTCATCACATCCAGAATCCCAAAAAAGTTTGGTTGGTCTGAAAGACTGAAGAAAAATATTGTAGAAAATGGAAGGATAATCCCTTTAAAATGGGGAAAATAAAAATACTGCTACTAGTCAAACACCAGATTCCTCTGTAAATGGAAAAGAGCAAGAAGTGGGACAGACACGACAGCTGTAGCAGCAGAACTGTCTCATCATATTATGCATCCATCTCTTTCCTTTGAGTGGGGTGAGGAGAGTCATTCATTTCTTGCCTCCTGAGTCAGCCTTTGCACTGAGCATTGCCACAAATTAAGAGAAAAGGTCAAAAGAGGGGCATCTGTGGCCATGCTATGGAAAATTAATCTAAACGCTCTTGGTATTTGCAGTTGAGTCACATCACGCATACAGTAGCAGATCTGAGCAGCGATCAGAGGTATATGTAGGAGACATTAGGAAGCACAAGAACTCAGGGTTCACCTTTTAAAATAAATGGGTGAGATCAGGATGAGAAGTAGCAGACGCTGCCCATGAGATATGCTCTCAGCAAATGCTTTCCCTAAAATGGATTCAGAATTAAATGGGTACGGGTATAGAGAAAGCAAAAAGAAGTGCTAAAGAAAAGTTGACTGTTCTGGGAGAGTAAAATCGCAAATACAAAGAGTGCTGCACATCTTTCCCTGTTGAAGTTTTGAAACAGCAATGAAATCTGTTTGGGCATGTCTACACTACAGAGTTTTGTCAACAAACCTGGAGTTTTGTCAACAAAACTCGGAGAGCATCTACACACAAAATGCAATCTGTCAACAGAGTTGTGACAGAACTAAGCCTTTTTCCCAACAGTGTTATTCCTCTCTGCATTGAGGGATAACATTTCTGTCGACAGAGTTCTGAGAGTGCAGGGGCCCCTGCATAGGTGGGCAGTGAGCCAGGCACAGGGCGGCCCTCCTAACACAGAGATGCATACCTGTGTTCCCAGGAAATCCCCATCTAAGAGCCCAAGGGGTGGGGGCTGCAACTCATGGTGGGTGGGAGGTGGGTCCTAGAGGGCTATGTTGTGAGAAGGTCTCACAGTGTTCCTCTCTCTCCTTACAGCCATACCACCAGAGGGCAGGGCCACCCCCCACAGTCCTCCAGAGTCAGCCAGCTCCATCATGGGATCAGTGCCAGCCATCCTCAGAGCACAACCTGGGAGGCCGATGATGCCACCAGCATGGGGGCAGCCGCGTGTCCACAGGTTCAGCCACAGGCTGGATGATAAACCCCTGTGTGCCTTCATGGCTGTCCTGCAGTCACAGAATAAGCTTGCAGATGTGCTCTCCCAGGCTGTCCTCAACCTGCCAGGGTAAGTTATAGCTGCAGCTGCCCACCAGACCCCCATTTCCTCCCCCTCAAGACCCCCATCCTGCCTACTAAGCCTGTCCCTTGGGCCCCTCCTCCATAGCATCTGAGCCTGAGCCTGCCAAACCCTCCTGACCCTGTACCTCCCCAAGCTCCCAGCCCCACCCCCTCCCCCATGGGGACCACATACCTGAGGCAGGTGGGAGTCTTACAGCTGCCATGGTTCATGGCTCCCAACACCTTCCCAGGACAAATGTCCCGTATTCAAATCCCCTCTCACTCTTTATAGCTTCTCTCAGTGCTATTTTGCTAGAAAAAAGGGTGCCAGAACTCAAGTCTGATGATTTCTCATAGGGGTGGGAGTGTTCAGTTTTAATACCCCGGCTCCAATGCTCCTGTGGGACCAATAGGGTCTCCTGCCCCAGTCCCCACAGTGCTGTGGGACCGGTGGTGAAAATTTTTCTGGGGTTCTAATGGAAAAACAGTGCTGGATCTTTGTTCCCGTGCATTCCACCAAAAACAAAAGCCCTCACCTCTCTCTCCCAAACACTGTACATAGTTTTGTGTGAGAAATGTTTATTTCCCAACATATCCCTAGTTACATTTGTGTACTAAAAGCTACTATCTTAACATGCCCTCACATTTCGTACTGAAAAGCTATGCTTCTAATACCCGCTTGTCCCTCATTCTGGTGGAGAGCGGTGACGTGGAAGAAGAGCGTGCAGAGACGGGGAGGGGCTTGGGTGGGGCTGTGGGACCAAGGACCCTGCAGGAGTTGCCCTGGGTGGGACCTGGGTGGGGCCATGGGAGAAGAGCTCCTGGAGGGCCTCCCTGATGCACAGCCCCTTATGGTTGGCCTGTTGGTTAGGGGCTGCACTCAGCTCCTCCTATCCGCAGGCAGCGTCAGCCAGCCAGCCATCCCTGGGGGAGGGCCTTGTTCTTGATCTCCACAATATTGTGGAGAGCACAACACACCCCCACCACCCGTGAGATGTTCAACTCCCCCACATCTAAGATACATCAGAAGCAAGCCTTCAACTGCCTAAAGGCACACTCCACTGGGGTCCGGGCCCAATGAAGGCGGGCATTAAACAGTTCCTGTGGGGGGTCTAGGTGCCCTGTGTATGGCCACATGACCCAGGGTAGGAGTGGGTAGGCTGCATCACCCATGATGCATAGGGCATTGGCATCCTGGATGGCTAGCTCCCAGTGGGAAACGTATGTCCCCACCACCATCTGCCAGAAGAGGCTGGAGTTTCTGAAAACCTAATTATCATGGGCCCAGCCAGCCCAGCCCATGTAAATGTCCATAAATCAGCTCAGAGGACCTGCTTAACTACAGAATGGTAGCTCTCGCAATTTATATACTGGACATCATGGTGTTCCAGGGCTTGGATAGGGATATGCATCCTGTCAATTGCACCAAAGCACTGCAGGAAGCCCAGTGTGCCAAAGCCAGCTACAGCTGCATCCACATCCCCAACATGGATGACTCTCTGGAGCAGGGTGTCTTTGATGGTGCTGATAACTGCAAGGGGAGGAGACCAAACACAGTTGTGTGTGACAGAGAAGTGAGCCTGGGTTTTTCTTTCCGCTTTTTGTGTATGGATGTACTCTTTCGAAAGAAGTCTTTTGAAAGATTGTTGTAGTGTAGCCATTGGCATAAAGACATCTATGTTCACAAGAAGGTGGCAAAATATGCTTTCTAATTTAAAAAAAAATATCTTTTAAAAACAGGTATTTAGCTGGGTTTGGGTGGACACAAGACTTGTGTGTGACAGAGTTGGATGTGTCTAAGCTAACCATTACAGCAAACTACATCTCTGCAGTGATTGCACTGTCCCTATTCTATACTGGAAAGAAATGTTTCATTTCACACACCATTTACAACTTGAAGCAATAAACCCCAGTGTCTGTTTACACTCTCAGTCCAAAAAAATATATATGGTTAGCCAGGGCTGTCTGTCGTTGAAGAATTTAAAGACCCATAGCATAGTTGTTATGGCATTACCTGTATCTGCAAGCCCCAGCTGACAACTGAGAAGCTACATGAAGTGTACTTAGCACAAAGAGAACAGAAATAAATTTGTGTTTTTATGTTCAAAATTGTTTCTTAGTGAAATAAATTTAAAGCAGGTATACCCACCATGCCATAAGCAAAGACAATATATGTATTTTTCTAGGGTTTTCTACTGAGGACTAGTGGGTACAAATGCAATTTTAATAATTTGCTAATACAAAGAAGGAAACAATTGATTCCTCAAATACAGGTAAATTACAGGTACTTTCCAGTTGCTGTGTTTGTTTCCCATAAGCAGAGTCTGGTTGGCTGCATTTGTAGGGAGAGCCCCAGGACTGGGTTTAAGTCAACCACACAGTGGAATAAAGGGGAGCATGGCACCACCATCTACTATGTGCATCAGTGTTAGACCTGCCCGGGCTACAGTTCTGAGCATTTGGAGTGAGGGCTGTGTTCCTATTGCTCGCAACCATGAGCAAGTGGATGAGACAAGTGGACAGACAGCAGCCAAACTGCCTGGCTGCTCTATCGGCAAAGCAGACAAGTGGAAGCACAGCAGACAGGGCCGCCTGGTGTCCCAGAAGCCCTGTCTGTCAACAGAGGGCCCCCCAGAATGTCCAGACTGGCTTTCTGTCAATGGATCGCTGTCAACAGAGGCGTTATTCCCCGTGGGGAAAAGGGTACCGGTGTGAACAAAAGTCCTGTCTTCTGTCAATTTACTGGTAACCGAATGCCTTAGCAATCTGGCTGCTGTCTGTGTTTTATTGGCAAAACAGTCATTTTGCTGACAAAACCCTCTAGTATAGACTTAGCCAGAGATATGAAGATTATGAGATGGTCAGACACTAGTGTAATGGCTGGGAGGGGCACAAAAGTGAAGATTCTGAGCCATAGTCATACACCTCAGTTCAGACACAGATGAGAGAGGGACATATATTGCACGTATGTGAAGAGCTGTAATAGATTACTCCCCACCCATGCAAACCAGGAAGCTCTGGAAGAACTGGACAGTGATTTTAAGGAACACGACCTCCTGGGCAGTGTTCCCTGTAACTTGAATGCTGGGTGGCCCCTTCAGAGAAATTCAGATGCTTCCCAGCTGATTAGCAGAGTGCCCAGAGAGCCCACAAGCTGGCAGCATGAGTTTCTGGTGGTGTACATCCTCACATACCTCAGTGCAAATAACAAAACTTATTGTGCACATGGATGGAAAAAAGTAGCGGTAACATTGCCCATAAGGTAATATAATTTGTGCACCATTCCTTGCTTTTGGCACTATTTAAAGGCATAATCTTCACAGCAAATTTGTACAAACTCTACTGTCTGGTACATCAGGAAACCTCACAGAGGGGAGGTGGCATATCTGACTGGATGGTGAGCTGGTTGCACTCTCTTTCTCAGCAACATT
The DNA here is from genome assembly GCF_033958435.1 of Carettochelys insculpta. Lineage (NCBI taxonomy): Eukaryota > Metazoa > Chordata > Testudines > Carettochelyidae > Carettochelys > Carettochelys insculpta. The sequence continues at coordinate 98,679,225 of NC_134141.1, forward strand.
GGTAGGAAAAGACACCACTCACAATCCTGAAATTACTTACAGACTACAACTCTAAAAACACCTCTGTTTTTGTACAGGATTCTATGAGATAGGACAACGAAATTTGCTGCAAAACATTTCTTAAATAATACAGATTATGTACAAGCAGAAAAGAAAACTGTACCTCACAGTCTAGGGAATCTACCCTCCCCTCTGAAAAAGGGGATAATTTTAACTAATTTAATCATTATTAATTCACAGATGACAGTACAAAAACAAACCACAAACCACACTTCATAAAACTGAGAAAAGTACCCTTTTTCCCCTTTGCACTAGAATGCTCTTTAGTAATTATTCTGCAGTTCCTTCAGGGGAGTAAATATCCAGATTTCATGTTGCAAGAGTCACAAGCAGTAAAATAATCTGTAAATCACACAGCAGTATGGCCATACAATACTTTCATTTTTTTTCAATGTGTTCAGTTTTCAATGTACATATAATAGGAAAAATCTCTGGGTTTCTTTCAGTCTGGCTATGGGTACACTACAGAGATACATTTACAGAAGTCACGGTAGGACTTGAGATTTCTCAGCAAAACTTCTGTTGGCAGAGGGCAACCACACAAAAGCCAATCGGAAGAGTGTTCCACTGGACATTAAAAAAGCAGAGATTCTGCCACATACTAGCCTGTTAACTTTGCCTTCTTTATTACAGGGATAAAAATTTAACACAACCTGCCAGGAATTCTAAACTCCCATTCCTCCAAGTCATTGGCTTAGCTTATTTGTGCCAGAGATGAGAACATGACAGCTGTGGGCCCAATTCTGAAGATCTGAGACTACTTTGCCAAGATTGCCTAGGCCAGAATTATTGCTTTCATTGCAGAAGGAAAAAAGAGCTAAAGCATAAAGCCAGCTTCCAACTCATTGGAATGCCACATTTTGTGTCTTTCAGAAGCTTTAGGAAACTAAAAAGCAATGTGTGCCTTTCCTGGTAAGCACTGGATATAACTGTAGATTCTCCCTGTGACTCTCATACCGTCTTATGACACATTCACTAATGAGAACCTAAATAGATTTGAAGAAGCACTTTAAGAATTCAGTAGTGATATGCTGTTATGAACCCTTATTTTGATGGGAACAACACAGTTAATGTGAAATCAGAAGAGAATTTATGGCATTAACTTGGTGGCAAAATAATAACAAAAAACTAAAATATAGATTCCTTGGTTTGGACAGAATTTCCTTCAGTTTGTTCCAGCAGTGTTAATTCACAGCCCAATAATTCACACCACATTATCATATCCCAATAATGTTATGACTTCCTTCATAGCTTAAAGTGTAAATGTTATACAGATTTCTGGCAAGAATAATTTTCTTTCCACTAAACCTTCTATTAAAAAATAAGTCAGCGTGAATTATCATCACTTTTTACTTTTTCCCTTTGGACCCTGATTCCTGCCTTTTATATTTCCCATCTGTATGGCTGTATCAGAACCCTCTGTCAATAACAGGTCACAAACACCCCTGCAGGATTCACTGCATCTGATCTTTCTCAGGAGAGACAGCTGCTCACAATCCCTTGCCTGGAGCAGTGAGATCTGGAAACTTGCTTCTAATCTGGCTACAAATCTTCATCCAGCTGGTGGCTTCTTCTCAACAATGAAAGTTAGGATGGGCCCCATGGTAGCATTAAGAACTGAAACCACACTCTGCCCTATTTCAAGCTCCATATGCTAGCCCTTTAACCCGTCGCAACCCTCTGTCTGTCTCTCCCTGTGACTCTCCAAACATGCACTTGTACAAAATGAAGCCATTGTTAAACTTCTTTTCCTGCCCGTTTGAAATCACAGTTAGTGTCACAATATCACATTTTTATGGATCTGTTACATGTGCAGAATCCAACACTATAATTACAGTGGTCGGTCCCAACGTATTTCCTAGTAAAACTTTCAGTACAAAATAATGATTTTAACAAAATTTCTAAATGCTCAGACACCTCACCCACTTCTGCTTCCCAAAGGGTCACAGACTGAGCCACAGGGTATGGGGACGGGGTTCAAAAGGGCAAGCAGGCACTCAGCAGTATCTTCCCATTCTTTCCCTTATTGTCACAGATGGTGATAAAGAGAAGGAATGAGAATATATGCCTGGGATGGGACCAGTGCTGAGTGGTAAAATGCAGTACTGAGGGATGGCCTCCTGCAATGGTGTCTTTCCCATTTCAATCTGAGAATTTGTTGGCCAAGTTTTCACTATTTTATATTGCTCCCCACTCTACACTGTGGTTTTTGTGGGGTCTGGAGCATTAGCCAACTAGAAAACTTAGAAGAACATCACTCCAAAAAAAATATCCCTGCAAAACTCAGGTCGCTTGGTATTCTGCTTGAGACAATGATCTGACTGAAGCTGAATTAAAATGAAAATTTTAGTGGGGCCATGATTGCATCCCTGGTGTTCTCTAACCTTTATTGGAGGGGTAGCCATGTTAGCCTGTATCCGCAATAACATCAAGTCCTGTGGCACCTTAGAGACTAACAAATTTAGCAGAGCATAAGTTTTCATAGGCGAAAACCCACTTTGTCAGAAGCATGTTACTCTAACCCTTATGCTATATTCATATTGGGGTTGATAAGGCCAAAGATATTAGTTAATCAATTTAAGATAGATAGCATGATAACAGCATCCGATAGACGCTCACACCAATTTCCTTTGCTTTTTTGCGCTTGTAGAATTCACGTCTAGTTGATAAAATATTCTGAGGGTGGGAGGCAGGATAAATTAAATGACAGTGCAAAATTCTGGCAGGTGGCGTAAAAGAATTGTATTTAGAAGAACAACATCGAGCGTTGAGGGACAGTGGCCAAGATTTTTTTTAAATATATTATTTTAGGTACCTTGGTTCTAGAAACACTCACAGGCATCTGATTTTAAGAAAGCGCCGAGCACTTATAGACTGAGGCATTCAAGGTACAAAGGAATGGCTTTTAAAAATCATCCTCAGCCTAAAAGAGAGAGACTTCTTGGGAAGCAACACTTTTGTGGGGGAACTGCAAATACCAGGATTGCACATCTATGGGGTGTTCAGGAAATGAGGTGTTCCAATGCACAGTGTCTGTGGTGCTGCAGGCTCTCTTAGCAGCCACCCTATTCTTCTGTGGCCTTCAACGGACACAAAGGGCAGAGTTTTGCCAGCCTTACTTGCGCTGACAATACTCCATCTGTGTGTCCTTTTTTTGATGAACCTAATGTGGAGTTTGTTTGAAACCATCAGGTACTTTTGTGAAGAAAGGTGCTAATTATTAGGATGACCAACAATGGGGATGGCAGCAAACTGTAGGATATGACCATAAAATCTTTTTTTAAAGCCAGTACTGCACTAAGTCTGGTTTATCACTTTTGTAAGCACCATGTGAGTACTTAAAATAGTTTAAGCAATACCTATAGACCTGATTGACCAAAAGGCTTTTAGAGAACTAATATATATAGTCCGTGATGGAAAATAAAACACTTTGTATAAATTAGAATAATTTGTAAAAAGTTTACCATAGAATAGAATTTATTTAAAATGGCCTTGGAATTTACTTTTATAACCTTACCTGAAATATTTTTATTTTGCTTTGCTTTGCTTTGCTCTGCTTTTCTTATAATTGCCTTTTTAATTCAGTCAACTTAATTAAATATTTCATTTTTTTATCATTTAAAATATTGTCATACTTTGTATTTTAACATGTGAATCTTCTGATTCACAATTGTCTGGAATTTATCCACACAGATAGCAAGACCAATATCCTTTCATTGTTTTCACTAGCCTTGCTAACATACGTGCAAGAGTCTTATTTGATTTATTTTCTGTGAATTTGTGTATATGTCTTTTAAATGAATGTAGGACCTGTTGTGCAGTTATGGTGTCATTTATATAAGCCTCAAGTATGGTGGGGGCATGAGGCTGAAAATGCATATCTTTGAGAGTATTATTACTTTTGTAAAATCATAGTGCTTTCAATGTCTCAGGTAATGCATTCCAGAACCTGTGAAGATATGGTCTCATAATCACACATCTGAGACTCCTCATTAGCCAACCAGGATTGCCTCTTCTTGCAAGTCATTGTGTATTTCATACAAGTATCAGAGAGGTAGCTGAGTTAACCTCTATCTTCAGAAACAACAAGAAGCCCTGTGGCAGCTTATAGCCTAATAGATATTTTGGAACATAAGCTTTCGTGGGCAAAGACCCACTTCGATACATCTGTATAATCTCCTTACTTACATTTCAGATGTGTACGTTTGCATTACAAATTATATTACAACAATGTATGTTTTCCTGACCAAAAGGAAGTGAAATAAATCAGAATATGAAAAAAAGATGTAAAGTACTTATTTCTGCTCATCCCTTCTAATTCATTTGTTCTATTAACAAATGATAACCTCAATAAAAGCATCAAGATACTGAGAGTAGCTGACAAATTAGCTACTAATATTCCCTCCAAATCTTATAAAATAAAAGAATAAAAGGAAAAAGCTTCAATCTAATATGTCATAAAGATATCTCTTAGACTTTTCATTCTGACTGTATTTCAAATCACTCTAAAATATAGCAGCAATAGCAATATTTCCCTGCTTTTGCATGCCTGTACCAGATAATTTTATATGTTCTAACTGGTGGTGGAAAAAATAATAAAAAATGTGGTTAAAGCAGGTGCTGCTTGTAGTGTTTATATAAACACATTAGCACTCTTTTGACACAGCATGACCTGAACAAGTAGTTCATCCTACTAGTAGCAGGGAAACAATAACTGAGCGTGCCAGAGCTGAGTTCATTCAGACACTACAAAATTAACACCAGATTATGAATACGCTTGCCACTGGTAATTAATCGTGAAAATTGCTGGAGGAGTTCTCCTACTGTGAGGGATATTGGCAGAACTATTTACTGCTAATAGGCCTTGTTTAAGCTTTCCCCGCCCCCCTCCTTCACAATCTTAGAGATAAAAACTTACAATAGCCTGCATAGTAACTGATTGATTGTTATATGTTCTGGTCTGTTTGCTTGTTAGCATTCCTGAATGCCCCTCTTGTTTTCTGAATTATTATTAGACATGTGTATTGTGTTTTGTTCATTCACACCACTAAACTGTCCCTTATAGCAGAGGATAATTTCATATTCTGGATCCTGTTTTCCTATTTTTCACAATAATCTGACATTATCCTGCATTTTATGGCAGTCATTTGGAGACATCACAAGGGCAGGCTTGTGTATTGCAAATCAAAGATCTTTTCTAACCGTAGACAGCAGTTTTCTGGTCTACAAAATCTTGCACATATCCATTATTTTGAGAAAAAATAATCCTTAATTTTGGTTTTATATTATCTTCTTTTAAATTAAAATATAAAATAATGAGCAAGGTGTTTGTACGTACTTTTGCTCAAGCACGCAGGAATAGAAACATGATATTAACTAGTTTTATGTTTGAGCAAAAACAGCACACTATTATGTGAATAGGATTACTTGAGTAGTGTCAAACAATCGTACTTGCATTTTCCTATAGAGGATATATACCATGTTGTACAACCAATGTATATATGTGCTCCCTAAAAAGTACATTTGATACATTTTTCTCAGTTGTTAACCAGCATATAAAAATATGGACCATTTTCCTTTCTTATTGAAATCAGTAGAAGTTTGCTATTGACTTCAATAAGAAAGGATTAGACCCTATTTCTGTTAACATTTTGTCTTTGTGGGATATGAAGTTTCCTTGGGAGTTACCATTGATTTCAGTATAAACAGATCTGGGGTCTTTTCCTTTAGCTGTAAACATACATTTAATTTTCTCAAACATACTAAGTTCTTTGAATCAAATTAATGATGTCTATTAAACCTGGTCACTGCACTTTATAAGCTGGTACAGATAAGACCTTTTAAAGGTATGTTTAAATGTCTCCTGAACCCAATCCTTACTCCAGGAGAAGTCATCCTGAGTTTTGCCATTAATTACTATGGGAGCACATCTGGTCCTTTAGTTATTTAGTTCTTTGTGTAGTGAGGTTTTTCTTTCAATATCAAAACCCCTCAAATAGAAATTTTTCTCCATCCAAAACGCCTGGCTACATACAAAATCAAAAACTTGGTATTCGCCACTCTTTCTTTCTATGGTACTCACCTTTCCCTATCTGGTACTCACACAGAATACCATTAACTAAAATATATGGCTCAGAGGGCATAATCTTTGTTTTGGTGTAGTTAATATATTTTGAGCAGGAGTCAAAACCCAATAGAAACAATGCATTTTAGTGGGCTTTGAATTAGGCTTTACAACATTAACATCAAGGATCTTAAGTAATACTTTTGGTTATTACTTTTGCATAGCTTGTTTTTTTTAACAGTGGTAAATGTGGACTCTTCCTCTGTCTCCACCTCCAGTTCACCCAAGCTCTCTTTTGCTTTAGCTGATCCCTCAGGCAGCAAAAAGCAACCGCTAACAATTAGTAGCTGTCATACTGTTCTGACATGGCACAATAAAACCCTGCAGAGGTTAAATTGTCTCTGGCTTATGTTAAGCATAACAATTCTGGTCATTTGTAAGCCTCAGGAATAACAGTTTTATATAGCTTAAAAATTATAAAAATAATAAACTTTCATATATTAGATGCACTATCAAAGTACTTTCAATTTCATTTGTGAAAAGACAAAGCACCATTCAACAAATGGCTTCTATTTTGAGTGAGATCATGATTATAATTTCAGATATCTGAAAGCTAGATATGAAAGCAGGGGAAGGGAGCAGTTAACAAACAAGTGATCATTTTCTAGGCAATATAAGCACTGTTTTCTATTTCAAAAGGAATTAGTAGTAGCACTGTTCAGAACCGCACACACGCTGTGAACAGAATTTTGCAAATTCTTCCTCACTCTCCCATTTCATTACCCATCCTCTCTATCATGACACTTCTTAAAATTGAAGGACTGAAGAAGTGGGTCTGTCCCACAAAAGCTCACCTAATAAATTATTTTGTTAGTCTTTAAAGTGCTACTTGACTGCTTTTTGTTTTGATAGTATATAGACTAGCATGGCTTTGTCTCTGTCACAAATCAGTATGAAATGTGGTTTCTCAACTACTGAGATAAAATTGAATTTCAGAAAACATCTAAGGCCAAATTTTGTTACTCTTACCCTTGCTAACTAACCACTTTGTTCTGTGTTATTAATAATGTTACTTAACATTAACAAAGCTATTAAAATCTATTCCAGCCTATACTAATACTGGAAAGCAATGTTTAGAATAATTGTTGCAATTTATCTGTATTCTTTTAGCAAAGCCTCACATCTTGCCCTCTTGGAAGTGATTTCCCACCAATGTTTATATTAAAATAAGTCCTCTTTTCATTTAGGCAACAGTTACACTAAAGTATTGGAGGGGTAGCCGTGTTAGTCTGGATCTGTAACAGCAACGAAGGGTCCTGTGGCACCTTATAGACTAACAGAAAAGTTTTGAGCATGAGCTTTTGTGAGCACAGACTCACTTCATCAGATGCTGGTCTTGGAAATCTAAAGCACTCTGGCGACAGAAATCACAGTCAGAAGAGAATTCCAGACAAAATGGCTGTTGACAGGGTATGGCCACACATGAAAGCCAATGAAAATGGTACTCCGCTGTGTCTACAGAGCAGCCAGACTACCCGGCTGGTGTCTTGACAAAATAGGAACCCGGAAGCACAGCAAACAGGGCAGCCCATTGTTCTGGATGCCCTGTCTATTGAGAGCAGCCCAACACTCCCCTTCTCCTGCCCAGAACATCCACACAGCTTTTTTGTCGACAGCAACATTGTGCCCCATGGCTGAGAGGCAGAAAGCTGCCCGCAAAAGTGCTGAGTTTTGTCAACAAACTGTTGATGAAACTCATTTTGTGTGGGGATGTTCCACCAGTTTTGTCAACAAAACCAGGCTTTTGTCAGCAAAACTCACTAGTGTAGCTGTAGCCTCTGTGTTTTAAGACCTCTAAGAAGTGTCTCTCTGTGTCTGTTCAGTTCCTAGCGCAACAGCACTAGACCCTCTCATAGGTCCGGAGTTTTGAGGCCCCTACCCATAGCACAAATAAAAAGGTTGATGTATGAAAACAAAATAAGACACCAAAAAGAGTGATATATAATTGGAATATTTTTTATTTAACAAGCTTTTCTAGTTTTTTTCTGTGCAAATGCACTAATTATTGAAGGATGTGCATAAAAACAAGGTGTGAAATTTATCAAATACCAAAAAATTCTCAAGCGTCTAAATTTGTGGCCCCCTTTGAGCTTGAGACCAAGGCCAAATGGTCTTTCCTGTCCCCATTTGAGCCTAAATAAACCCTGATTTTGATTGATCTGTAGGTGCTACCTGCAACACAAATCAATAAATAATAATAATAATAATAACACTAATATTTACTGAAATTTGGCATGGAGGTTTTCCTTAGTCTGTGAACATTTGGGAAAGTAGAAGAAAAAATGGGCTCACGGAACCTTTTTTTTTTTTTTTTGTGCTTTTGCAAACTGTAGCATCTTTAATTTACAAAACCAAGAGACAGGAAGCTTTGCCACTTAGTTCACTGGGAGCAGGAGTGGGGCCAAAGATGGAAATGTGGTAGTAGATAAACACACATAATCATAACTTGACCACTGCATGTGCCAAAATGGGAACACATCTAAGGGAGCCACAATGACAATGTTCATTCAGGGCAAATTGCAAAGAATAGGCAGGTGATACCCAAACTGGTGGTTAATTTTTATAATTAGATTGACTAAGCCAGTAATAAAACAGCTTCTGTCATGGGCAGTGGGTGTCAGAGGCAGAGGGAGACTAACTCTCCCCAAACTGCCAGTTCTGGCCAACCTACTCTCCTCACCCAGTCCCGCTTCAGCTTCTAGCTCTGCTGACCGCCTGGCCTCCCCACAGTCTAGGGCCAGGAAATCTGGGGCATGCTGTCTGGCTTTCTTGTGCTCTGGGGTTTTGGCCAGGGTGGGGCAGGCGCATTCTGCCCAGCCTCCCAGCACTCCAAGGCTAGGGAGGCATGGGCCATACTGTCCAGTCACAAAGTGTTCTAGGGTAGTGGGGCTGAGGCTGTTCTGCCTGACTGCCCAGCTCTCCAGATCCAGGTCAGCTGGGACCATGCTACCTCATAACCACAGGCTCTGGGGCTGGGAAACGGGGCCAGAGGCCACACCAGAGGTAGAGGGGGAGGTTGGATTCCAGTGGGGCCTCAGACAGAAGGGGTGGGGCTTGGAACTAGCCTCCCCAACCCAGGGTTTCACCCACTGCCCATGGCTTCTCTAATACCTATCTAGTTACCAAGAAGATTTAAGCAGTCTAGCCTTCGGCTCCCATGCAGACAGGCAAGTCTAAATAGTGAGAGTAATGTAACATTTTGTTCATTATATATAAATTTCTGCCTCTCCCAAGAGATCAAACACATTACCCCACAAGTCAATGAATATTTCAGCTCTTACCCAAATATATACTTACAGACAATTTTTATTAACGAATCTCAGCTTTTGTTTTGTTTTTGTTTTGTTTTGTTTTAAGAACAGTCATTGTGATTGAAAGATCAGTATGCATACAGCTAAGGCAAAAGTCAGTTTCGTAGTAGAAATGAAGAAGCTGCTTATTTATAAAAGTTCTTCCAAAATTAGTTCACTGGGTTATAGTCCAAAAGGCAGCCTATGTGTAGTGTTTGTTCTAATACTTATGTGAGAATTTGCAGGAATAATCCAGGGTATATCTTCATACCTGAATCCTGTGACTTGAACTTCCTCTGATAACGTTTAAGCAGACCTGAGCTAAAATAGGATGAGGCCCAAAGTTGTCCATATATCTCAAGCTCAGCTCATCAGCCTCTTGCCAGCAAATAATCATAGCAGGCATATCTTTGATGAAGAATAGGTAATGCATATTGTCGCTTTGACATTAACGCCTATTTCTTAGGCATACACCGATAACCAGTTTCATTGATTAGCATAAGGCAATTAAGCGTTCAAATAGTTCATAGATAATTTACTCAAAGAGAAATAAATACAAGTATGTTATAAGTCTAAATGTTAATATTTCCTCTTGGTCTCTGAATCAATACACTGTAGTAATGAAACATTACAGACAGCAACCAAAGTTTAGTATCTACAAGATAATTAGATCACACTGTAAAGCTTCTAACAAGATATATGTTAATACAGACAAAAACAATTAGTATATATATTTTAAACCCCTTAATAATATGGGCCTATATATCAAGGATTTTAATTTATTGGATGGATTTGCTAACTACCTAAAAGGAATGGCCCTATTTTTTTCCCCATTTTAGTGTTTTTCTAATATCCTTAGAGATTGTCTTTGGATTATGCAGCCTGCTGGTTGTTTAACCGTCACTGGCTCATTATTACACACTCATTTGCACATGTAAATTGAACAATTGCACGCCATTTGGTTTTCAGTGTTCTTAAATAATTATTAGTGTATGAAAATTACCCCTTTGAAGAGGAAAAATGAAAGGCTTATTTAGATTAAGGTAGGGCTGCTAGGCCTTTTTCTGACATTTTGCACAGCAATTAATTTCATTTTTTGTGTGCAAAGTCAGATTTTGCACAAGCCGACATGGCTTTCATGCTCACACACATTTTACTGCACACTAACTTGTGTTCACACTTTTTATATTGTTGTCCATTATTTAATCCGTTTTTGTTGTAGTTTTTGTTATGTTTTAAAAATAAGTAAAAATGGTTAAGAATAACTTATATGTGATCTAAGCATTTACTTAAATGATAGACCTAAGAGCGCCAAAGGAACCATTACGAGCCATCATGACAAAAATCCATTTAAGAAAATGTGTCTCTGTACAGATTTGTACAATAGATGTGTAATTATAGCATGTGGGGTAAATAGTGTATGTTTTCAAAATTAGTGTGCATGCGAAAATAGATGTTTACCCTAAAGGCTTTAACAGCTTTGAAGCACTTATTTTGGTCTATCAGGTAAATAGCACACTTTTCCTATATGCCATATAAATGTATATTATTATGTAGTATGTATATTATTACATAATAGATTGTAGTGGCTTTGAAAGAGATAAAATATTCTGTTGTCTCAAACCTCAAGTAAATTCATAGCACCTTCTTTTCTCATCTTTTCTCTTAGGAACTGAAAGAATGTCGAATGAAACAAGGAAACCAACTCAGAACAACAACAATAATCAACTCATTTTGAGTTCAGGGTGAACACTGCTCTTGGGTGTTATAAGGATATCAGATTGGAACATGATTTCACATATCATTAATGCAATAATATTACTTGTAGTGGAGTAGAAACAGGACTCTCTTCCTTTTCTTGGAATGCCCTTTCATTTTTAAGCAATAGTTTATTTAAACTTACATGGCAATGAAACTTTGTGAGTTTTGTTTATGTGTGTGCCTGTGTGTATTGAAAGGCTTGAAAGTACCTAAGTGATCATTATTTCAGAGATTTGCAAAACCAAATTAAAATAGTAGATGGAGAAGAAAAATTCTGATTCATTAAACATACCTGACACTGAGTCTATACTCCAACTATACGCCCTGATGCATAGTTACAAGTGTGGGTATAGAAGCGCTGACTTCAATGAGTTTCTGGTGTGCTTAAAATTACATCCAGCCTTGCTGAATCAGACTCGTACTTTGGACTGTTTCAACTTGCAGCCCTTGTGGATCTAATTTTTTTCTCTTATTAACAACTGTGAAGTTTAAGAGGTGTCAAAAATGGTATAATTCTTCCTTGTCACATCATAATATATTGAACACATCTACACTACATTCCCTTTTTGAAAGGGGAATGAAAATGAGCAAGAACAGAAATTCAAATGAGGCATGGATTTATAGATCTCATGTGTTATTTGCATATTATCATATAATCTTGCTTCCAAAAGAGTCTTTTCTGGACGCAAAAACAGCTGTGTAGATGAGGTTCCTTCAAAAATAAACCCCATTTCCAAAAGAACACTTCTTCCTGAAACAAAATAGGAAAAAGGGTTCTTTCAAAACCAGGGTTTATTTTTGAAGGAGCCCCATCTACATGGCTGTTTTTGCTTCCAGAAAAGACTCTTCCAGAAGTGAGATTGTGTGAGAATATGCAAGTGAGGTGTGAGATATGTAAATCTGCACCTCATTTGCACTTCTGATCTTGCTCATTTGCATTCCCCTTTTGAAAGTGTAATGTAGTATAGATGCAGTCATTCTGTCACCTACAGTACTAGAAAGACCCTGATAAATTGGAAGGGGTTCAGCAAAGATTAAAATTGGTGATTAAGAGTCTTAAAAATTGAATTATGAAGAAAGATAAAAAAATTGCCTTAGTTCATTTGTAATGGAGCTGGGGAGGGGGAGGAAAGGCATGCAGACAATTTTGTTCATTTCACATTCTAAGCATGACCTTCTCATGATCAGCCAGCCTTCACTCACATCATCTAATCAAGGCATAGAGGAAAGAAAGGTTTGTCTTCTAGCCTCCTGTAGGAAACTGGTCAGATCCTGCTTCCCAAATGAAATGATCTCTGGGCATCTGCACAGATCCAGGGAAACATCTGAGCAGGTTATGTATTCCATGATTTTCTTGTGGAGCTAGTTGGGAGACAATCACTCCATCTCCACTTCTTCCATATGCAAATATGGAGGCTATCATTAGAGTCTCTGTTAGGTCCCTCTGAACTGTCTACTCAGAAGCAAACTAAGAGCATGTCTACCTTAAAATAGTTTTGTGACTTTAACAAAGTAGTCAAAATCCCTTAGTCTGGGTGCAATGATATCTGTATAAAATGCCTATGCCAGTACAAATTATTCAAATTCAGAAACTAAAATAAATTATACTGGTGTCAGACAACTTTATTCCAGTATTACTGTGAATAGACTAGGGCTTTTACTGGCTTAGAGACATCAGCAAAAATCACATACCCAGCTGACATAATTAGCAGTATGACTCTTCCTAAATGATTTTACCGTCTAGTTGTTCATCCCATTGGAAGATCTTTAAAATTTTTTTTAAAAAGTACTTAAGTTAACTTTACCTGTATGGAATATTAGCTGTTTTTCCTGCACTTTGTTTTCCCCCTTTTAGAAAGTTTTTGCTCAAGAACTTTAACTATTCTCTGAAACCAAATGAGCTTGGTTTCCTCAATAGCATTTTGCAAGGTGCTTTGCTAATTGCTTTAGCAAGTCCAAACAAAAGATTAAAAAAAAGTTTCTATGTAGTTTGCTGCTTTATGTAAATAACATACAGCAAAAATGCATGTTAGGTTATATCCTTCCTTCAAACAAGTGAAGCCTTCTGTGGAATAATTTTACTATTTCATTTTATTATTGCATTAACAGGTATGTTGTGAACAAGGCACGAGAAGTCATTCTTCCACTCTACTCTGCGCTGGTTAGGCCTCAGCTGGAGTATTGTGTCCAGTTCTGGGCACCTCAGTTCAAAAAAGATGTGGAGAAACTGGAGAGGGTCCAGAAAAGAGCAACAAGAATGATTAAAAGTCTAGAGAATGTGACCTATGAAAAAAGGTCGAAAGAATTGGGCTTATTTAGTTTGGAAAAGAGAAGATTGAGGGGAGACATGATAGTGGTTTTCAGGTATCTAAAAGGGAGTCATTAGGAGGAAGGAGACAACTTGTTCTTCTTGGCCTCTGAGGATAGAACAAGAGGCAACGGGCTTAAACTGCAGCAAGGGTGGTTTAGGTTGGACCTTAGGAAAAAGTTCCTAACTGTCAGGGCGGTCAAACAGTGGAATAAATTGCCAAGGGAGGTTGTGGAATCTCCATCGCTGGAGATATTTAAGAACAGGTTAGATAGATGTCTATCAGGGATGGTTTAGATAGTGCTTGGTCCTGCCATTGGGGCAGGGGGCTGGTCTCGATGGCCTCTCGAGGTCCCTTCCAGTCCTAGTGTTCTATGATTCTATGATTATCGGGAGAATGTTGAGGTTTCTTTTTCTTTTTATCCATATTGGGTAGTCCAGTTCTACCCTCCAGGGGTTGGAGTTCCTGAAGTGTTGTGTCCGGTGCCTCCAGAATGAAACACTCTGGGAATGGGATTATAGCTTCCACAGTGGTGGCTTCTGTCAAGGGGAGCTAAGCCCAGCTCCCATTTGAGGGAGTTGCAAACTGGAGCAAGGGGTTGGTTGCAGCACCAATGTTTAGCCTGGCCACTCTCCATCATAATGATAGTAGAGGGGCTAGGCCATATTTGAGTGAATGCTGCTGTGACCCCCATGTGATAGGTTGCAAGGTACCTTCTTCAACTATGACCCAGCCACCTTCCCATCATGGCAGAGGGGCATCTGGGCCAAAACTGAGTGGAGCCATGACCTCATGTGGCAGGTTTCAATTCTTGCACTGGAGAGAGGGGACACAGGAGCCAGGTGAGATTTTTATACATTGTGTTTGGTCTTATTTCATGTTATTTCGTTTCTGTGAAAAACACAGAACTCTATCAGTGAGACCTTCTCCAGAGCCACTGCATAAGGTATCATCTTTTTTTTTTCTTCATGGAACAGACCTGTGTTGGGAGCAGCACTGAGGCAAAATGCTCCAGCAAGAGGTCTTGGATACATTGGACTTGCTTCAGGCACAAAGATTGCCGAGTTCCAGGGCAGATAGAATGGAAAGAGTGAAAAATCCACTCTACTCTATTTCCCACCGTTTCTGTTGAGTGGTGACAGGGAACTGTAGACTCATTCTTTCTTTGGCATGTACTAGTACCAAAAGCATCAATATGGTTCTAGGATGGGCTTCTGAGGGAGGTTGTGAAATCCCCATCTTGGAGGTTTTTAAAGATGGGTTGGACAAACACATGTGAGGGATATCATCTGCAGCTCTGGCCTAATGAAAGCCAAAACTTGAACTTCCTACAGAGTGCAGAGAGAATCATGCTGCATCCCACAGCCCCATCCCATTCCTCTCCATCCTCATTGTTACCTTGTAGCTACATGTAAGTCTTTTGCAATGGGATAAACTTTATCCTCAAAGAGGTAATTTGTTACCAAATAGGTTTTCGTTAAGAATAAAATAAGTTATATTTCATGTTTTCATAATTTTAGGCTACGTCTACACTAGCACACTACACTGAAGTAGCCTACTTCGAAGTAAGGACATCGAAATAGGCTACTTTGACATGTATCATCTACATGTCCTCCAGGGCTGGTGTCGTCGACATTCCACGTCGAAGTAGTGACGGGGAACATCGAAAGGAGCCGTCCCAGAAGGAAATATGGAGCGTCCACACACACAAGCGCTCCCCGTCAAAATAAGGGGCCAGCAAAGCCCAAGCCGCTCCCTTAAAGGGACCCTCCCAGACACACTTGCCCTGCACAGCACGAGATCCACAGACCGACAACCAGTTGTAGACCCTGTACATGCAGCACGGACCCCCAGCTGCAGCAGCAGCAGCCAGAAGCCCTGGGCTAAGGGCTGCTGCATGCGGTGACCATAAAGACCTGCAGGGGCTGGACAGAGCGTCTCTCAACCCCTCAACTGATGGCCGCCATGGAGGATCCCGCTATTTCGATGTAGTGGGATGCAGATCGTCTACACATGCCCTACTTCAACGTTCAACGTCATCTTCGGATGGGAATAGCAATTTCGACAACTCACCACCTAACGTCGATGTCAACGTCAAAATAGCACACAGTGTGTGTAGACGCGACGCATGCTATTTTGACGTTGTGCTGGCTACTTCAAAGAAGCTGGCGAGTGTAGACACACCCTTAATGCGGGGAGTTTTTGAAAACAGTGCTTAAAAATTGTGTGAATAAATCCAGAGAGTTTTGAGCACAGCAAAGCTCAAAGCTGGCTGTTTTACTCATTCTTTTGTATTGGACAGCAGCTCTCTCCTAGGATAGTGAGTCTGAAAACAGAACCTCTTTTGCTGCATTTAATCAAACTATAGACTTTGCTTAGCTATGCTTTTAGGCCTATTTAGACCAAATATTATTTGTTCTGCTTGTGCAAAAATGCATCCAATGAAAATAAAACATATCTTTGTGCAGGGATTTCCTTTGCTTTAAAGATTTCCTTTACTGTTTTAGCCCCAAAAATATCAAAAGAGTAGTTTATAATGAATGCAAAATTGCCTTGTCTTTTCACTTGTAGTAGCACTTAAGTGTCATGTTAAGCCTGAGGCAGGAAAGACTTTTAATGACCTGTCCTGACTGGAATTGTGTTTACTGTACTGCTTTCAAAATGCAGTCTAGGATCCCTTTTCTTATCAGTGTGTAAAGTCTAACAAATTGCAGACTCAAATTTCCCCTTCCAGGTAATGCTGGTTTTGTCTTTTGTTCACCATGACAAAGATTTTCATGAATTCTGCAGCTTGGGTTACTGTCTTGTTTTCCCCAGTATCACCCTCTAGGCTAGTAATCAGCATTTTTCAAGTCCCAGAAGTTGCCCAAAAGGCTTATAGAAGCACTGCACTTGAAGAAGTCTAGTACACAGATTTTTAAATGTTTGCATTGAGCTCTCTTGTGAGGAACTTGTACACGTATTGTCAGTGGGATTGAAAAGGAGAAACAAGCAATGTCCGTAGGGGATGATTGCCCATGGCATTTATGACTACAAGTATGACATACAAAGTGTACACATTCAAAGGTTAATCGCCAGAGGGGAATACGTATGGCAGAAAAATCTTGCCAGTGCAGTGAATATTAGAAAGGCTCTTCCTGGAGCAGCTCAACACTTTTTGCTGCTTTCCCCCTTCACTCTATATAATATGTTCATGTTCACCTACTAACTGAACTCTTCATTCACTCTACACTTTGTTCCTTCCTTTGTGCGTGGAACAATTTGCCATAAAATACACCAAGCTCCATAGGCTCATTTTTAAAACTTCTCAAAGCCCAGCTCATCTGTGAAAGGTCCCAGCTGTAATGAACTCTCAACAGACAGTGTTTTTGCTTTGTGTTGCCATTGTGGTGCCTGCAGATTTTACATTCTTCAAGGAAAGAGTCCTTTATGTTGGCACACTTTTACTGGTGGCCTTGTAGGTATAGGAATTACTAGGAGATATATGTTTTCACACTTCCTAGGTATTAACATTCAAGGGAAATAAAGTTCAGTTTCTTTGTACTTTTAGTCAGACTTCTTGGCTAACACAAACAGACACACATATTCTGTTACTGGCTGATAATCATCAAGATGCCATCACTGTCATGCCAAACTCAATGGGAGGGGGTAGCTTCTTTTGGTTCTGTTATCAGTATTGGTAGAAGGTTAGCTAGAGATGCCAAATGAACCATTCACATTGTTTATTGATTTGCTGTATTAACCTTCCAGGTGGTCAGGGTCCACCATCCACAGAGCTATTCCTGTCATGAACTTCATCCTCTTTGTTAACCACATATCCCAGATTTCTCAGGGAAGATATGATAGAATAAATTCACAGCTAGTGACATAGATCTGTAAGATTATTGTTACCCCCCCTTGCTGACAGCCCCTTATCCTCAACTTTTTTTCAGGGATAAAGGTCTGTCCATACATGCTTGTTTTGTGGTGACAGCAGCCTCTGCCAGGACAGCCATCAAGTTAGAGTATACAAATGAGGCACACAGTTTTTAAATGAGCACCTCGTTTGCATTGTTGAGTGCCCTCATTTTCATGACCCTGCCAGCAGCAGCATGCCGTGTAGACATAGCCACAGTGAATAGTTTCATTGACATGAGTTGGCAAAATCAATAATGAAGGTACCAAACACACACTCCTTTTCTCTTTCTTTGTCTCAGTTTCTGTGGTACAATTTGTCTACTACAAATGAAAGCAAAATAAATAAATAAATAAATAAATAAATAAAGATTACTGTGGGCATAACTCACCACTGTGTCACTCCTATTCTGCAGTGGCATTATACCATTGCAATCAAAGTTACATCAGTGTATCTAGGATAGTGGGCTATCTATCTACCTATCTATCTACTCACGTGCAGAATAACTGATATTTAAGTAGCATCATTCTCACTTACTATCCAATACTATATAGCCTTTTAAAATGTAAAGAAATTGACAAATACAGGCTAACATTTTGATTTGATCTTTCCCATAGCTTCTTTTATGGAAGATGGTTTTACGGGTGCTTTTGATCTTTCCTATTAACATCAACTAATGTTTACTTCAGTAACTTGATTTTTTTTTCGGTGCTCCATATGGTTCCAATTCATTGTAGGTGGTACTTTGTTACCACAAGTCTTCAGATATTCTCCTCTTACTTTTTAGCCAGAGGTCACTCTACATTGTCTTCTTGATCTTTTATTATCAACACAAATGCTAATCCCCCAGCAGGATGTATAGTATTGTAGAGATTTTTGAACAGTAGCAAATAAATTCATACACATACTTACATTCAGGCTGACCGAATTACCAGTATTAAGACATATTCTCGGAGAAGTTTCTCTTCAAGTTCAAAAATAACTTCTTTTAATTTACTCGCCTTACACTCTGTACCTGGTTTTAGTAAATCTGCAGTTTAAGTCAATTTTCCAGTTTTATGCAAGTATAAATTAAATGATTCCGCTGAAATCATACACTGTCTTATTGTCTTAAAAGGAGATCAGAAGAACATAGAATGCTTTTTGGCCTTCATTCTTCTGCTCAAACCACTAGAGGACCATGATCACTTTGAATTCAATAACGTACTTGTATTTTAAAGATGCAAAACCAATGAAAGAAACAACATATCATATCAGAATTAGCATGAGTGGATGCCCGAGTGACTACGTTATCCATATTTGCATGTTCTACTATTTTGCCCTTATACAGTGCTTTCAACCCTATTATTTCAAAGCACTATCATTACATTGATTCAGTCAACCACAATGCTAGTAATCTACATATTAGAAATGGGTCCAAATCATAATCCCAGATATGAAGACCCTGAATTAGAGGGTCTTGAAACAAGGCCATGGATTCAAATATTTGCAAGTGGCTTCTCTAGGGCAGGCAAAAACAAAAAATAGAACCAAAGAACCAAACACCTTTGAAATTTGGGATATTCATTCTCAGCATATGACTTTTGCAGCTTTGTGTAATTGTGGAAAAATTACACCTGTGCACATTTGTTAGGGCCAGTAGCCCTATTTTCCTCTGACTTATATCCCCATATTGCCCCACTGATTGTAATAGAATGCAAAAACTGGCCCTGAAAGATTACATTTACAAATCAGTGCAGTTTTGAGTACCTGGCTAACTCTAAACATGTACTTCAGAGGGACAGCCAGGTTAGTGTGTATCTGCAAAAACAACAAAGAGTCCTGTGGAACCCAAAGATTTATTTGGGCATAGGCTTCTGTGGGTAAAACACACTTTACATTAGAATCATAGAATGCTAGGACTGGAAGGGACCTTGAGAAGTCATGAAGTCCAGCCCCCTGCCCTCATGGCAGGACCAAATACTGTCTAGACCATCCCTGACAGACATTTATCTAACCCGTTCTTAAATTTCTCCAGAGATGGAGATTCCACAACCTCCCTAGACAATTTATTCCAGTGTTTGACCACCCTGACAGTTAGAAACTTTTTCCTAATGTCCAACCTAAATCTCCCTTGCTGCAGTTTAAGCCCATTGCTTCTTGTTCTATCCACAGAGGCCAAGAAGAACAAGTTTTTTCCCTCCTCCTTATGACACCCATTAAATAAAAGGAAGACGGATTCTTTCAAAGATAAGCTTTACTTTTGAAAGTGCAGCATCTACACTGGTTTTCTTCTTTCAAAAGAAGCTCTTTTGAAATAAGAATATGCAAATGAAAGTACAAAATATGCAAATATGCACCTCATTTGCATTTTTGAGGTCCCTCATTTGCATACCTCTATTGAAAGAGGAATGCAAGTGTAGCTGCACCCTTAGCCTTTAAGCTGCCACAGGACTCCTCGTTGTCCAAACACATGCATGAGTTCCATCAAAGATGGGCACTTTGATGGCATACATTTAAAAATTGTCATATATTTTACTGAACTTAGGGCCAAACAACCACAAACCAGAGGCAAAGTTAAGATGAGAACAGTAGGCTTGAGATCCAGCCACATGATCTAAAAGACATGCTCTAATTATTAAAAAAAACAAGGAAATAATCGAAATTAAAACAAATAAATCAAACTCATTAAACTTCCCACATATTTACAAGTAAATCCTATCTTTTACTACTATCAGTCTTTTAAGTTGTATGCATTTTGACTATGTCTATACTACATTCTCCTTTCGAAAGGGGAGTGTTAATGAGCAAGATTGAAAATGCAAATGAGGGGTTAATTTACAATTCTGATCTGGCTCATCTGCATTTCCCTTTTGAAATGGGAATGTAGTGTAGACTTAGCCTTTGTGGCCGAAATAATGTTTATATCTCTGCAATGTACTTTGTCAAAGATAATCTCAGTGCTAAACAAAAGACAAGGTTTAAAATAATTTCTAGCCTCTAAGTCTCGCCCAATCACCCAGAGTGTATTGGGAATTCAGAAATCCTATCAAACTTCTCTCTTTACTCAATTAAGTTAAAAAAATTCTGGTAGTTGTGAAACTAAATTTTCCTTATCAAATCTCAGAATGAAAGTTTGATTTTTGTTTGCTCACTGCAGACAAATAACAGGAAATCAATTCTAAGTAGTTAATTTTCAACAGAGAATTCAAAATTAAATATATATTGTATCCACTAAACAAAAAAAAGCAAATATTTAATAATGTGGTTAATAAAGTAGAATTTGAAATATAGTACTTTTTATAATCAGTATATTTATTCTTATTCTTGAACTGAATAGTTCTTTTCATGAAATAGTGCTGAAAAGGGAAGTTCTTTCTTTACTTAAAACAAAGTCTGTTTCAAGGCAAAATTGGTGCCTTCTCTGTCCTACTATTGACCTCGACTTTGACCTGGCTGGACCACCCTTACTAGAATGGGAGGTAATAAAGTCCTTGCCTGGCTCAGCCCTGGATCTGAGCTAAGCTGAACTATCAATCATGCATAATTAAGTGTAGTGGTTTTGTGATGTGGACATTTACTGGGGCCTGAACTGAGATCAACAAACATTGCTCACTTGTCTCTAGGACAAATTCAAACTAAGATCAAGATTAAGATTTTCAAGCGACGTTGTTAAAGTTATTTTAGCAGCACATAAGTGGTACAGAAATCTCATATTTATAAGAGACAATACAATGATATCTTTTTTTAATCTTAATAGATAAAAGCATGAAATATCAAACAAAGAGAAAATGTGGAGGGGGAAAGGAATGTTTTAGCTGAAAAATAGCTTTACTGTGAAATTGCAATTTCACTATCTTGTATGGAATGGTGAAAGACAATGAAGAAGAAATAGTCTCTTATTAAGCATATTCCCTATTGATATTCAAATATGTATTAAAATTTGCCAGACATGTAGATTGTGTCCATACTAAAATCTGGGAATGTGATATCCCCACTTGTGCACATCTCTCATTAAGTGAGCATAAGTTCTTCTACCATGCAGTCTCACTGGGGATGGCAGGGGAAGCCAGCCTAGATACAAACTGTCTGTAATTGGTGAGTTAGTGTATGTGAACAGGTATATCACACCTCCAACTCATAATGCAAATATATGTGCAAAACTGAAAATGCTATGTAAAATTCAAACGTACACATTTCACGGGATTTTTTAAAAATGTTTAACCAATAATTTGCTTGGTTTCCACAAATTACATGGTAAAGAATTGACCAATGTACACACAGACCATTAAGTTAATATTCCTTGCTCACCCAAACCACTCAGCCAATGAGAGTGCAGGTGGGGAAAGCTCAGCAGCTCAGGAGCTATTGTTACTTACACTATAGTAGCACCTAGATCAGGAGTCTGCGACCTGCAGCTCCAGAGCCTCATGCAATTCTTTAATAAAACAAAAAAAACCAAAAAAATGTACTGATTATTTTTAATATTTCAGTGACTGTCTAAAAGCCAAACAATGAACAACTTATATCTAAATAGTAAATGATATGTGATCTCAAAACACTGGATAACTCCCTTTTAATATGTGCAGTGTATTGTGGGATATATGTGTGGGCTCTCCTTAAAATAGGGGTTAAAATAATCGGGTTTCACGTTATTTATTAAGGACTATCATGTCTTCACATACATTGCAGCTCTTGAATTATTGAGTTTTTACTGAATTCGAAAAAAATGGCTCTTCTTGCTCTTTTGGTTGCTGACTCCTGACCTAGATGGTCCCACTGATATCAAGATGCCCTTGCGCTAAGCACTGTGCAAATGCATGGTGAAAGTCAGAACATGCCCTGAGAGTTCTATGCTAAATAGAGAAAAAGTACAATGATTAAGTGGTGGACACTCAGAGCTGAAATGACTTGCTCGATGTCATTCAGCAGGTCAGTGGCAGGGGCAAAAATGGAACCAATGGCTCCTGATGCCTAGTCCAATGTTGTGTACACTTGACAACACTGCTTCTGCAGGAAAGCCCATAATCAAATGCGTTCTCCTCAAGATGGTCTTGAATAATAGGTTACATGTTGACTGTTGCTGGTGCAGTTACCCTGTCTCCAGGGCATGCAATGCAAGTGCTGCAGGCTCTTTTCACTAAGCCAGGCCAACTCTGTGGTGGAGAGGCCTTGGGATCTTCCTTCTCCTTTAGAGAGGCTAATGCCAGAAGAGATGCTAGTGCTATGGCTGCTTGAACTTCCTGAGCACAGGGGCTACTGTTGTGGTAAGTTCCTGCATAGGAGAGCAATATGGGAGGTAGGGAGTGAAGGGCCTCACATCGTATTGTTCCCATATGCCCTGGGCAAGGGTCTGGGTGAAGTCTGGAGCCGTACATTTATTAAAGGTAGAAAGTGCAGCAGTTTACACTCTGGAGGTTATCTTCTTATCCAGGAAGGTTATAGACAGTTTTTAAATAGAAGCTTAGTTTCTGGAGAAAATTTTTGCATGCCCCAGAAAACAGCTTCACTACCCACCTTGAGGTCATGACCCCTCGGCTGGGAATTACTGATATGGTGGATATCCTATGTCAGTTCCATGTGGCCCTGCATTGCTTAAGACTTCTGTCTTATTAGTCTCACTCACACCTCTGGCTTACAGATCAATGAGTCACATAACATTGAGTGTCTTTCTTTGTTAAGTGTTGTGCTTCCTAAATTCTGTTGTTTTATGCATTTTGAATACTTAAACCCAAGGCACATGGCTGTGTGCAGACAGGCACATTTTCCACAAAATACCTTTCTCCCATTGCTCATCCAGAATGGAATGTTAATAGTTCTGAAAATCAGGGACCTTCACTGTCTGTTGTAATTGACCTCCTCTCCTAAGAACAACCTAACTTTGACCTCTCCCACTCCTAATCCATCCTCTGCAGACTCCTCCCTATAAACTTGTTTTTCCCAGTGTTTTTCATTCATCTTTATCTTTCAAAATTATTGGTTTTTTAAACTCAAATTGCCAAGTCAGCATTTTGACATTTTCCAGCTATAGGACTAAAAGTATACATTTTTGTTTCTTTCCCTGAGATCTGAAAGATTTTGGAGTTAGCGGGAATGGCCACTGTTGTGCCTCACGTCCTTAGAATATGTATAGTTTGGCTACTTCTCTTAAGGGCTTTTCAAACCTTGAAACCTTGTCACTGAGAAATCAAGATGATATCCTTTTGGCTTGTTGTCCTCTTGTCAGAATCAATACACAGCATGATTTCATGGCTTCATTACCTTTGGCAGATTAATTCCCTTGTGCTATATTTTCTAGGGCTCTGCTTACACTTGGGAAATAGTTTAAAAATCACCAATTTTTCTCACTTTAATTCCACTTCAACTGGTCTATCAACAATGAGAACTCTTGTGTAGACAGGTAGTGGCTGCCACTAACATTTAACTCTCTGATTATCTGGTGAGACAGCATGTTGCTTAAATTGATGGTGGTGATGGTATCAGCACAGAGAGCATATTTTATGTTCAAACCCCAGCTTCAATTGACTTGAATGGTAGCTGTGAATGCTTAGCATTTCTGTATAGCAGATCCAAGTTCTCAAGTCGGGCTTGCAAAAAATGAAGCATAGTCAATTGGTGGTGATCTCAGAAAAGTTTTGTTTAAGAAATGACTTAAATCATGTAGGAAATCTTCAGCCAAGTCAGAATCCAGTTCTACAGGGTGATAATTATCTTCCTTAACTATGAAACCAGGCTTTCTCTGCCTGTGACTCCCGCCTCCTTATTCATTACACATCTTCAAGCTTCTGCAACGAATAATGCAACAATCCTATAAACAACAGTCACCTTCATTACATAACTTGATTAATATCCAGAGCCCAGTGAACTAGTTAGAGGTCCTATGGAAATAAATAAATACGAAATAGCCATGTAACAAGGGACTGTGTCATTATACGTATGAACAAGGAGCTGACATAACGTAACCTCATTTCTCTTCACCATTGGCACTGGAATCCTTCGATCAATAGCAAAGACCCTTGTCATTTGAGTTAATAAAGTGTCTGGTACAAGTAGCATGCTGTTATCCTCTGTGTGGACCATCCATTGTAAGTGAATAAGACCTTGGTTTCAGAGATAGCTATTGACAGTTGAAAAATCTTGAGAGTTAGAAATCTTTGTTTCTATTCCAGGTTCTAGAAGGGAGTGTTCTGCAAGTCTTTAGTTCTTGTTCCCCACAAGCCTAACCCCTTATGTTCCTGTCCCTTCCAGACTGTTACTATCTCAGTTCTACCTCTCCCTAACTCTACAGTAACTCCTCATCCCAGTCTACATTGTCTTATATAACCTCATCATCTCAGTCTGTCCACCCACTCTGGCTCCTTGTATGAGTCCCAGTCTCCGCACTACAAGGTCCTGCACATGCAGAAGCAACAATTCTATCCAGGCTTCCCTGGACTGATAATATATAAATTCCTGAGGCAAATGGTTGTTACTATTAACGTGAAAATGATGCTCTAATAAATTAATTTCACACATAGTATGGGGCTGTGCCCCCTCCTTGCTACACTCACCAACCTCCCTCTCTTCCCAAGCGGTCACAGAACCATGTGGCTGGCAATGGCTCTGGCCATTCCAGAGCCTCCCCCCATCTCTGGCCCCTCTCACTGTCTATGCCCCTCCTCCCTGCCCTACCACCTGAGAAGGCTTGGGGGAGATTGCTATGGGCAGTGCTAGCAGGGCAGTAAGGAAGGTGGGATGAAACTGGGCTATCTTTAGCCATGGGTGAGGGGAGGACTGGGAGAAGCCACCACCTCCAGGCCATGGTGAGGAGGCAAGGTAATGCTCAGAGCCAAGTTCTAGCTATGACTACTGAATCCCCTGCCTCCAGGTCAGGTGGCAGGAAATGGGTCCCTGTCAGTAGCAGCAGCTGGGGTCAGGGAGCCATGAGGCCAGCCCTTGTCTTCCCATGGCCCTCCGCACACCATGGTCCTCTCCCTGCCTCCACCCCCTGGGCATCACACAGACACATTTGCATCATGATGTCATTCTGTCACCCAGGGAGGAAACTTTTGAGCACAGTCTGAATTTAGAACTGAGTAAGAAGAGAAGAGCCACAGTCTAGGGGTATGTCTAGACTAGAGGGTTTGGTTGGCAAAATGGCCATTTTGTTAACAAAACCCATGGAGCATCCACATTTGCAAGGAAGTTCTACTGACAGTAAGTCTACAGAATGCAGCACTTTTGTCAACAGCAGTATCCCACTTATCACAAGGAAAAATGCCTCTGTCAACAGAGATTGGTCAACAAAAAGCCAGTCCAGATATTCCAGGATTCATTCTGTTAACAGAAAGAACTTCTGGGACACCAGACAACGCTGTGTGCTGTGCTTCTGGTTTGCTGATGGAGTGAACGGGCAATCTGGCCACTCTGTCAACAAGGTGGATTGCTCTTTCAATCCACCCTGCAGTCTGGCCATGATCTGTGGACAGAAGTTTTGTCAGAAGATGTTTTCCGACAAAATTTTCTGCTAACAAATCCCTCTAGTCTAGACATAGCCTAATGGAGACCGCCCCACCCCGACCATCTCTTTTAACTCAGCATAAACTCAGAGATGACAGGTTATATGATCAAGATGTGTTTTATAAAATCTACCTGCCACTTGAGGTTGAGCTATAGGAAAATGAGAATGTGTTCATAATGCTGATGTGACATAATTTAGATTTGAATGGTTTATCCTAGGCCTGAGTTGTATTCCTTCATTTTCCACATTCCAATTTGCAAATCTTAGTCCTTCAGCAAACCATTATAAAAAAGGGGAGATTCATAGCAAAACAAGCTAGGTACATAGATCTGACTAGTGTATCAAAGTCTTTCAGGTATATCTTAGGTGACTGCACTCGAGTTCACAGTGAAGAATGATCTTTTCTCCTCCACTGTTCAATATAAACATATGTTGCAATATTGCTAACATTCTCTCCTGATCCAGGTGTCGTACTGGTCATTATAAACAAAGAGCAACTTTCTTTTATTGGACTCATTAACAAAAAAAAAAACCAAAAAAATTAAAGGGCATCCAGAACGTCACAGGAGTGGGTAATAACAATACCAAGTAAGCATCACTCTGTTCATACAAGAAGTCCCATTGAAACCACCAGACTCTTCCTAAAAGTAAAGCATGCATAATTTTTACCATAATTACTGCTGGTAGTAAGCCTCACCCTTGCTGACTGAGCTAACCTTGTTATCCTCACCCTTTCTCTGCCTTATTTATACCTGGCCCTGCAGATTTCCAAGACCGGCATCTGATGAAGTGAGTCTGCGCTCACGAAAGCTCATGCTCAAAACTTTTCTGTTAGTCTATAAGGTGCCACAGGAGCCTTCGTTGCTGTACCATAATTATGTAATTGATAGACATGTAAATTGTCAAGTGTCATCTGTAGTCTTTGTTTGATTTCAGGATACAAAACAACAAAATGTGTAGGCAAATCAATTTAGAAGCATTTTCTCATTTACCATTGTTCTGTGTATGGGAGAGGAAAGTGTCACCCACTGCACGTAACATACATATTAAGCGTACTCATCAGGTCTTTCTTCCCAGTGAACAATGGAAAAAATGCCACAATAGGGAACCTTCTAAAGCAAAACTACTCTCAATAACATCAAGCTGAGATACAGTCTTTTGGCTGCTGTTATTTTCCTTCTTGCTAAGTAATGTAATAATATGAGGCATGACAGAATTCACATGTTCTGGAGCATGACTGGAAATCTCTGGATGCGTATGAATTAATCTTCTTTAATTGTGAGAAACTAGCATAGTGCAACAAGCCCAGACTATATGCCTATTGTCTTTGGAATTAAATCAAGTATAAAGGAATCAACAATTTTTATTCTATTTTAGGGCAGAATAAATTAAAATCCATACTATATGTCTGTAGAATGTTATTTCAAATGTGTATAGACTACCACAAACAAATTCCATGGCAAAGAAGAATACTCTAAATTGCATCGAAATGGGTGGTAAGCAAGTTATCTAGTAAAATAAATATATGTGGCAAATGACACATACCTATTTAATGACACTTTGAGTTCATGTGAAGTTTGGCAGTGTAATAAAAGTCTTATCTCTTGCTTCCACTGTTATTGCACAGATTTAAACTGCTGTCTCAGAGGCAGTTTTACTATCTTTTTTCAATCTATCCCATAAAAGTGAGACTTGATTTGCTCGGCATGAGAACAGATCAATAAAAGCCAAATTATACAGCAGATTATATCACTAACTTAGAGATCAAAGATGTTAAATACAAGTTGCATAGGAACTATTAGAACAAAAGTTCAATTCAAATGCACTGTCCACATTTGCAAAACTCAGAAGAAGTCTCATGTTTGTATGCACAACATTGTCACTTTCACTTTTTATTTTTGTTGATTTAGATAATAGGAAAGATAAGATGTATGCAGACAGGAATGGAAGGGTTCTAATAAAAGTGACAAAAACATCATTATAGGTTGCTGGGATAATTTTTACATGTAAGTTGTGAGAAATCTACTTTTCATATTCTTGTAAATGTCTACGTGAACTTACAAAAGAGAAATGGACTGTTTCTTGAAACTACTATCACTGACCATCTTCCACAGTTAGGCCCTTAGTCCGACCATGAAGGGGTACAAGCAAGGAAGCTGACCCTACTTCATAGTCATACAGTAATTTTATTCTGCAGATGTTGTTTGAGAAATGCTATTAGAACCTCATGAATGTTTTCTAACCTTTGCAAATTCTTAAGCAAACAATTCTTATATTTTAAAAGAGAAGGAAATGTTTATTGGTCATAATAATACCATTGATTATAGAAATGATTTCTATCATATTTGTGTATTTTCATCATGATAGTTAGACAACCAAACAGACTGAATTTTCACTTACTTTAAGTGAAGAAATTAATAATCCGGGAACCGTCCTTGAAGGAGAACAGCAGAATATTTTGGAATATTTTGACCAGCTTTCTGTTTTCTGGTAGGGTTTTTTGCTTGTTTTTTGTTTTGTTTTTTGGTAGTTTCAACTAAATATCACTTGGTTCAAGTATAGAATCATAAAATTAGGGATGGAAAAGATTTGTTGATGCTATCTGTTGAACTATTTTCTATGTCTGCTTGTTTCCCACAGCATGTTTTCCAGAGATTGGTCTATTCTATTTTCAAAAATCTACAGGAATGAGGCTTCCACTGTTCTTGTGAAATTGAGAGACTCATTGACATTATTTTTTTTTCTGTTAAGTCAAAATCTCATCCCATTGCTCCTGGTTTATATGTTCACTGTCACATGGCAGGTAATAGGAACCAATGCACAGGTCAGCAATGACATAAAATAGTGACTGATTTGTGACTACAGTAAGTTCATCAGCATTTATTCCTAAAACATTTTTGTTTTTTATTTTTAACATTTCTACCAGGTGGAGTTGACAGCAACAAGTTTGGCTCATTATCTAGGTGTTCCTCTTAAGAGTACAAAAGACAGTCAACTCAAGTTCCCACCTTGTAATATGGGAAAATTAACTCCCATCCTTGGATACTTCCCCTCTCTCAAGCATTGAGTCTACACATACCAAAGAAAAGTTTTAATAAAAGGGGAAGCAGAACCCACCATTGATTTGGGAAAGTATCACAACCATGATTAAAAAGCCTAAAGCAAACACCCCCCATAGTGTGAACTGGACAGTGCCCTTAGACTCATTGTACCACTATCTACATGCAAGCCCAATAAAACAATGCCTGAACGTCTCCCCTTCACCCCTTCACAGTTGCTGTCTTGCATCAGCAAAGACCTAGTCTTCAGAGGTGTGTTCATGTGAGTTCTTCTCCCATGCTAGGCAGGAAGGCATCAAGCAATGCATGAGATGCTTCCTCCTCTACTGCAAATAGTTCATATTTGCTGATATTCACTCTGCCACTGTTGTTTACTCTGCCACTACATAACACCAGTGCAGTCTCTGCTATTCTGCTGTTGCTGGACATGGTCCTGCAGCTACTGCCTAGGCTTCTACTGTGATAGAACATTTTTAGGTTCCACGCTTAACCCAACTCTTTATGATTTCAGCAGGTAGTGGGGAAATTCACTAGTGTAGGCTGTACAGTCTCTTTCACTGCATTGCTGCCCCACATCAGGCCTATGGATAAGTAGACCTAGTTATCACTGATTTCAGCTCTACACAAAACATGGACTCTCAACTGAGTACAATAAGGTCTCTTATTAATTAGTGGAGAGGAGAAGGTTCAAGTGGAATCTAGGACTCCCTCGGCACAGCCCACGCCACCAGGATGAAAGACAAGCCCCTACCTCCTCTCTTCTTCTTTGGGATTTCACATGTTTACCTTTGCTTAGCAAGTGAGGTTCAATTGATTATAAGATGCTGTTGATGTTCCAGATGAAGTTACTAGGAATGGCCAAGGCTGTTCCTGAGTAGCTTTGTTCTCTTCTCTGTAACACATCTCAGCAGGTAGATGAAAAAAATTGGTTCTTTCCTCCTAGTGAAGTTCTGAAGTGTGGGATATAACCTTGACACAGTAAACCCTCAAGATAGCACATGGCTGGTCAGTTTTCTGGGTCTTGCAAATGGTGGGGAGGCAAGAACCAGGCTGGCCCCTGCTTCCTGGCTGCCTGCCACTCTGGGAGCCAGAAAACTGATTAGCTCTAGATGGTTGTCAGTTTCCCAGCCCTGCAAGCCTGCAGGGAGCTGGGAACCAGGCAGCAGCCCGGTTCTCATCTCCCCTTGACTTATGCAAAAATTTCAATTATGTGGGGGGATGCAGGAATGGAACATTAGGAACATTAGAAGAAGATCTGACATTTTGTGTTTTGAAGAGTCCATTGATACCCAACTATGCGTCTCTAGCTTATCTAATATGGATAACGCAATTCTGCCCCTCAGCCACTGTCTAAATGAGATTGGTGCGTTGATGAGCGTGACTTGGATGAATTTCAACCCAAGTAAGATGGAGGTAATGATGGGAAGGTTGAGGAAGCAAAGGTAATATCATCCCTTTGACTGAAAGAGTATATCCAGCACTAGTTAACACTATCTGCAATGTAGAACCCCAGAGGCATATTAGAGCAGTAACCTGCTCAGCTTTTTTGCCCAAGGCTAGGAAGTTTCAGGCTTTCCTTTAAGTTATAAGTTTGAGTGGCTGACTGAGTATATGTGGAATTGATTTAAATGCTGCTGAGATTTATTTTAACTGTGTTTATTTAATGAGTAATCATTGTGGAATTCCTAAAGCCTTGGAGAAGTGTCTTTATTATTTCAAATCTAAATAAATAAGATCCTATACATCTGGAGTAACTCTTCAAAAACAAAAAAAAACACTGTGATGTAAAATAAAGCAGTCCTGACCACCATAAAGACTAACAAAAATATTTATTAGGTGATGAGGTTCCATAGATAAGACCCACTTCAATGAAAGCTCATTACTAATAAAATTGCAGTCTTTAAGGTGCTACAGGACCACTTGTTTTGTTTTTGCAAAGATACAGACTAACATGGCTACCCCCTGAGACTGTTTCCCGCTGTGGTGTGTTCATTTCAAGGAGAACAGCCGTGGCATTCACGCACACACTTACACACAAATGCAGGATCTTAGTCATAGAAATCATGGGAAAATATGAGAAAAGGGACCTTAAAGCTTAGGGCAAATAAGCCTATGTGACCTGACCTGCGAATCACACCCCTATCTCCAACTGCAGATATAGCCTTACAGCAAAATGTCTTCAGTGTTTTCCCACTCAGGCAGGAGATGGTTCTGATTCATTTTCTCAACATGAGAAATGGAAGTCAGAATAGCTAATGCATGTACATGTGTGTGTGTATTACTGGGCAGGGAGGAAAAAAGTTAATATCAAAGAGTTTCAAGAGACTATTCTCTTATCAGGAAACAATTGAAGTCAGTGGAATAGCACTTCTACTGCCATCTGTCAGGATTCTGGATGAAGCAGATTCTCTTACAGCTGGTTGAACCAATTGGATGCTGGATGGAAGAGGGAATCAATACTGGAGACATAAGAAACACCCTGGCGAGAAGTGTGGCTATTGTATAAGTTGATCACTCATTATTTTATTATTTTTTCACGTGAAAAATGGAAATTGTGGGCTTTGACAAAAATTAATTATATTATACATGTCATACAATTAACGTGAGTATATGTTGCTTTGGAATGCATCTTAAACAGAGAAGGAAACTGTCCCAGTTGCAGCCAGTGTGGAGAAGAATCAAAAGTAACTGTTTATAAAAACACAAATTAAGTCATAAGTGTACACAAATGAGGTCATTGAATATTAAGCTAATTACCATGAAAGAAGAGTTCATACTAACTGTGAGATTTGCCAAATGTAGAGAGTTTAGTTATGTAATTAGAAGTGACAGAAAATGACTGAACTAATTAAACTAGAGCTCTATAAGCAATTTACCTCATTAAAGGTTTTACAGTTCTACATCTGCATCAAAGTTATTTCATGCTTAGTTTAAATAATAATAAAGGATGAAAAATCAAGGTTAATTGACATTTTAATAATGAGTATCTAAATTAAAATGATCTTATCTGCAGAAAAGACTTCCCCTGAAACAATTACAGCATGCACTCTGACAGATCTATTTAGTCGGCAGTTTGAAGAACAAAATGAAATCAGAGTTGATGGATTACTTCAATGGATGAGATATGTATTGACTGGAATGTATGATCCACATTTGTTATTAACTCTTCATTCTCATTAACATTTGGTGATGATGATGATGATGATGATGATGATTTGGGAAAATATATCCTGCTTTCTTTATTCATTAACAGAGCTGTGGAATTTTGGACAGATATCGTCATAAAAAGTGAAATCAACTATTCCATCATCAGTACTGAATCTCTATTTGTGTAGGAAAAGTGAAAGTGAAATGCATTCCTCATTCTTTCAAACCAGGAGCCAGAATGCTGCTATAGCCTGTTAGCGAGTAGAGAGATCGCAACTACTCTGCACTGCTTATGGAATGGGTTGCAAGTCACTCTCCAGTCATATTAGTGCAATGTACCCAGCCATTTACTAGCATTATCATCAGCCATCTGAAGAACTGTTGGTCAACCATCAAAGTAAGTCAGTTGACATTCATCAGGGATACATAACAAAGTGTGAACTTGACCATATCTATGTGGAGGACACTATCCAATGAGCATGGACTAGATCCCATGGCCTTTCTCCAGGACTGATGCCAGCACAGGCTGTGTAAACAGGCTTAGGAGGCAGGAAATGCCTTTTGTAAAACTGTCTCACCCAGTGCTCTAACCTTTGGCAGAGCCCTAATATGGGCCTGAAACAAAGCTTTGTGATGACCTTGTGCCCATGGAAATCAATGGTAAAACTTCCATTGTCTACTACCTACAGCAGTTACATACAAGCGAACAGATGTGCCCCAATTAAGTAGGCTGCTGTGTGTAAAATAGACTACAATATAGTATTAGAAGAATCAATAGAACTATGAAGACATGCTAAGTCATCCCCCATACCAATTTACTTGTCTTTTCCCTCTAAGCTTTGTCTGATTTTGTCTCTTCAGACTGCATGCTCTCTGAGGCTGAAACTGTCTCTTCCTATACATATTAGCAGTACCAAGTATATTTGGAGCACAAGTACAATATAAATAATAGGCTGGGGACCAACTCTTTTTCCCTATACCAGATGGCTCAGTGTCTGCAGCTACCATCTTAATGGAGACCTTAATTTACAAGACACCTCATCCAACTATATTTCTTCGTATGTCAGGAAAATATACATGTACAAGTGAAACATTTGTATTTAACCTCTCTCTTTCACCCTTCATTTTTTTCTGCTAAAAGCTAACATCCCACATGTTTTCTCTATGGTAATTTTTACTATAATTAAACAGAATGCACAATGTTGAATGGAAGTTGATTGGAGCTATGCTTCAAATGCCTGTACGTAAAGTGAATTCTAAGGCCCTGCTTAATGGAACAAACTTTCTGTTTATTGACAGAAAGTATTGATGATTACAATAATAGTCTCAGAGATAGTATCCGTGGCCATCTTCAACCCAGATAAACTTGGAGAAAATTTAGTTCAGTTTTATAAAGGATCTTGTTGGGCCTTACAGGAGATGGAGTAATAAGAGGGGGTCTGTTTGCATTTATAAAAAGCCTGACTTTGGGAGCAGCTAGGAGTGCTTATATTCAAAGGAAAAAAGTCCTTTGGATAGACAAACTTATCTATAGTATAATATAGATGAGTTTTAAACTATGAGTAGCGAGTTTCACAATGTGACCCCTTGGAATGGCTTGATACCAAATGGTAAAAGGCTTCGCCATAGTCTATCAGGCTTGACACACTCATTGTATCAATACACTATTGTTGTAAAATATACTACAAAGGTCTCACATAAGTTATCATATCATATCATATCATATGTAAACTGGTGACACAGTGATCCTTGCAAGACATATGTACTGGTTGGGTACTAAGACTTTTAGATGTGTATTGGAAATGTTCTTAAAATGAATTTAGAACATAGAGCATAAAATGCATCCTACTCTACACATCGGAATGTGTATTTACCTGTTGGATAGGCTTTGTTACAGGCAGAGGACTGTGGAAATTCATTTGTTCATAAGTATCAGAGAAGTAGCCATGTCAGTCTGTATCTTTGAGAACAACAAGAAGTCCTGTGGCACCTTATAGGCTAACATCTTTTGGAGCATAAGCTTTTGTGGGAAAAGACCCACTTCATCAGCTGCTCCCAAAGTCAGGCTTTTTATAAATGCCTGCTTTTTATAGAGGCATCTGATGAAGCAGGTCTTTGCCCACAAAAGCTTATGCTCCAAAATATCTGTTAGTTTACAAGGTGCCACAGGACTCTTTGTGCATAAGGTAAATGAAGTCATCAAACTAAATGAATGGGGGAAAGATCATTTAACAATACTGTCACGGCCCACAATTTATTCCCCAAGAAGTCTACCTAGGTCTTCAGGCAGAGACTATGAACTTTGATTTATCTAAGGTGAGGAAAAAAAAAACTTGTTTGTCATCATTGAGGAGACATAAGTTCAAAACCCATTGAGCCTGTGGAAGTTGGATCACCTAGTCCGGAGGACCAGAAATTCTTGTAGTTTCATATAAGTAAGAGAATTGTTTGAACAAGTAAAAGAAGCAAACCAGTGTTAGTTGTAGCAGCAAGCCTGACTATTTGCTTCAAGCATTTTGCATTTTGTATTACAAGTTTCAGCTGAATCTAACCTTACTCTATTCCCCCCGTCATGCTTCTCGTGCAAATAAGGCTCTTCTTTTTGTTCCTATACAAGAGGACATTACAGAAGGCAAATTGTACAGTCATGCAGTAATCATAATAGGAGTAGAAGACCTTAAAAAGTGCAGCTTCTGAACTCCTAGGATATTAATTAATGGCATTAAATAAGAAGATAAATCACAGACAAGCAGCACATAGGTGCTTCTGTATGTCTGCGCTCAACTGTAAAGGTCTATAACCATTCAACAATGAAAAGCGCAGATGTGATAAATTAGTATTAAACTAAAGGTTAAGAATACAGTTACTGCACTTACTGAGTGGTTTTTAATGGTTGTACCCATAAAATAAGCTATTGCTCTGAAACAAAAAAAAAAGCTCTTGAATTCACATTATTGTATCTGGAAAACTTATTTAATAATTTTCCTTCATTATGACTACAGTAGCCAAAAACATTTTTGAGAGTGTTCATCTTCTAAATTGACCATTTGTTTTATTAATCATGGCATAACCATTTAATTGTGTGCTGTTTAGCCATTCAGTGTGGGCAGGAGTCAAACCATGGACTTTCTTTGTCCCAGTGCCCTAGCTCAATGTTTTCCAAAGTGTGGTACGCAGACCAGCAGTGGTACACGAAAGGCTTTCAAGTGATAGGCAGCAGCAAATAAATTACTAAAAATCAGGAGATAAGCACTGGAATGTCACTGGGAGAGGGGGTATGGTAATAAGGCTGAAGTCCCAAAAACGGTATTTGAATGTTTTAAGTTTGGGAAACACTGCCCAAGCCTAAGAACATTTTCATTAGGCAAGTCTTATCTCTGAGACAGGAATTATCTATCAAGACTTCAGCTTCAAATGACTAGCATTATGCAGTAACTAGATAGAGAAGAATTCTGGACAAGCTCTTCCGAGGAGCTCTTGCTGCTTTCTGCCATGCTTTGAAAGGATCTATCATGTACTACTTGCCACAGGAGAGCTCTGCAGAGAGCTCTGCAGGATAGTATAAAGTGGGGTAGAGTTTCCTGGCCTTCCCTCCATAATAATTTTCCTGGGTTTTTTTGTTTGGTTGTTTGTTTGGTTTTGTTTGGTTTTTTGGAAGATGCTCACATAAATGGTAATGTTTGCCCATCTCAGTGACTGCTTTCTTCAATTTGACTGAGGGCAGGGGCACAAGCAGTAAATGAAACTGCTTATACTCTTTCCTTCTGAGTAGTCACAAAAGGCCAGCCAGTCTCATCCAATATTTTTATGGTGGTTGACATAAGAATAAGAATAGAAATAAGAATAAGAACAAGAATAAGAATAAGAAATAATTTTGTGTTAAAATCTATTGAGCAACTTCACCATAATAACAATTGGAAGTGGATGATAACCAAATTTGATTAAGTAAATATTAAGTAAAATCTTGGCACATTTGGATATATTGGATTTTTACAGTGACGTTAATGTTAATGGAAGGAGACATCTTGATAGCTCTTTAACTTGCATTTCTCTAGCCTCAGATTGCTTATAGTAAGAGGATGGCCTGGCAAGATTTCCTAGTTGTCTCACAAATATAGTTCAGCCCTGAATTTAGAAGGATTATCTCCAGGAATGAACGGACAGTTTCATACTTTCAATACTTGGCCTTTCTGCTAAAACAGCAAACGATAGCTCTCTCTCTCGCTCTCTCTCTCTCTCTCTCTCTCACACACACACACACACACACACACAGAGGGCTGGCTTTTTTTTGTGGTGGTACATGCTTAGTGCCCCCCAGCTGGTCCCACAGCAGTGCTGGACCAGGAATCAAAACCACTGCAGGCTCCACAGCAGCTCCGTGGCTGGGAGCTGGAGGCCTGGCCGGCAGCAGTAGGGACCAGGAGCCAGAGCCCTAGCAGCCCTGGAACCCCAGCCAGAAGGCAGGAGCATATACATCTATGTAATCTGTGAACTGAGCAGAAGTTATCAGGTCATTACATTATAGACAGCCACCCTCCTGGAGAGAAAAGTGTTAATGACAGACTTAGAGGGAAAAAAATCCACAGTGTAGTACTATCCTTCTGAACCATGAAGAGCCATAATACAGTTATCCTTGGGATTATCTGAAAGATAGTACTGTTTGGCAAGTATCGGTGGGGTAGCCGAGTTAGTCTGCGTCTTCAAAAACAACAAGAAGTTCTGTGGCACCTTATAGACTAACACATATTTTGGAGCATAAGTGGGTCTTTGCCCATGAAAGCTTATGCTCCAAAATATCTGTTAGTCTATAAGGTGCCACAGGAGTGCTATTTGAGGCTTTTTCTTTGCTTTTCAGTTTTAGTAGGCACTCCCGAAAAATGCCTGCAATTCTATCCTTAAGATCCTGCTCAATAAGACTTGCATATGGGACTGCACAGGGATTCTTCATCTTTTCCTAGGTACATATTAGAATGCCTCCCTGTGGCACCATGATGATTCCTTCTGAGTGAGAGTGTCAGTGCAGCACAACCAATGACGGTATGCCAGCCAGTGGACATTTCAGCCCCCAGTGTATTAGCATGTAGGCTGTTGTTGGCAAATGGTATGCCTATTTGGGAAGGAAAAAGCTGCAACGCAGTGTTCTGGCTTAGTTTACTTTGAAATATCCAGTCCTACAACTGGAGAATGACTGGTGCCAGACAGTTGGCACTGATCTGCATTGGTTTCACAGCAAAAAGCAAATCTTGCCCTATCACAAAAAGTGTGTGTATATGTGTGTTTGTGAACCATGAATTAATAGTGCTATTACTCTGCCACATAATGCAAAACAGCAGACATTATGTTTTCTTGTGAAGATAAACCACTGCCCTTCATTTTGCATGAGTCAAGCACCATCACCAAGTAAATTCTCTGAAGAATGTTCCTCTTTTTTAGTAACAGAGAGGAAGCCGTGCTAGTCTATACACTTATCAAAACAAAAAGCAGTCAAGTAGCACTTTAAAGACTAGCAAAAAGGTTTATTAGGTGAGCTTTCGTGGGACAGACCCACTTCTTCAGACCATAGCCAGACCAGAACAGACTCAATATTTAAGGCACAGAGAACCAAAAACAGTAAGCAAGGAGGACAAAATCAGAAAAAGATAATCAAGGTGAGCAAATCAGAGAGTGAAGGGGTGGGAGGGAAGGTCAAGAATTAGATGGGAACTTTCTGAGTCACTATAGGGGCTCGTCTGCATACTTGGCTCAATCTAATTCTTGACCTTCCCCCCCACTCCTCCACTCTCTGATTTGCTCACCTTGATTATCTTTTTCTGATTTGCCCTCCTTGCTTACTGTTTTTGGTTCTCTGTGCCTTAAATATTGAGTCTGTTCTGGTCTGGCTATGGTCTGAAGAAGTGGGTCTGTCCCACGAAAGCTCACCTAATAAACCATGTTGCTAGTCTTTAAAGTGCTACTTGACTGCTTCCTCTTTTTTTAGCAGCTTGTGTTGGCTTTTAGGCAGTGAGAATTTGTTTCTGTGACAAGGTGGGATTTAAAGAGAGATATGCTTTCCATGGGATCTTCTCCTATTCTGGCACCATAAAGACAATTAGCATCTTTTGTTTATATTAAATAGACAAAATGAAGAGGAAATGAAACTCATAGTCATACAAGAAACTTGAATGTCTCACTTTCAATCATACTTTAAATGGCAATGAATGCTGCAGCTAATCTACAAATGATAAAGATAGCTAATTGTTTTCATCATGCACCTAACGATCTGTTGACAAACATCTTTGATAAGGCATTTAAAATATAAACGCTAAGGGCTAATGTGATTTTTCCTCTTGCCTAACAAAAAAAAATTTCAGGAAATCTTGAAGAAAAAAAGGAAATGTTATTGTTATTCCTCAACATCACTAGCCCCACAAAAAGGCATTTTTGTAGTAATATTGGTTTAAAAATTCATTGTATAATGCACACTGAGATAAAGGCACTATAGTAAAAAACCCAAAACTAATCAAAGTAAGCAAACAACCAAAACCTCTTGAGTAAAATTAATGCTATTGCTTAGAAATTGCTGCAGAAAATAAAATCAAATACTGGAGGACAACAATAATGTAAGTTATTTGTTCTTATTTAGACTAGAGGGGAAGCCAATATTGCTTTTGACTTCAGTGAAAGAAGGCACAATGCCTGGTCTTGAGTTCTATATCATGGTTCAGTCCTATATATCTCCATGCGTATGTATATCTTTGTTACCAGCTGAAGGTGATCCAATAAATATATTACCTCTCCCACTTTGTCTCTGTTCTATTCATATGAATATTCCTTACTCATATGAATAGTATCATGAAAGTCCATGACTAACTGGGGAGTCAAGTATACTCATGAGGGTCAGGCTGTAAAAAAAATCAAGCCCCAACTGGCACTGAGGTCAAAGGGAATCTTGCCACTGACTTTAAAGAGACTTGGATCATGACCTTTAGACACAGTTTTGCCGTAGGCACTTAGGGTCTTATCCAAAGCCCACCAAAGTGACTGGGAGTGTTTCTATTGACTTCAGCGGCCTTTGATTCTGGCCTTGCACGTCTCCTGAGAGGTGCTGATCCCCCTTATCTCCTGTCAGGCCCTTACATTTTATATGAAAAAAATGTATAAATTTGGTTTGAGTACATTAATCAGTGCTACTCCAGAGATTTAATACAAACAACCTTTTACAAAGATATCATATATTAAGATAATCTAATTTTAAACTTCAAAGATGTGTGTTCAGCCCCAATCAAATTTAAATGATATAAATTGCTCTGCTGCTTTCAAAAAATTCTATCAGCTATTATCATCTCTTAGAACTAGAGAAAGAACACATTTTATATATAGGTTTTTAAAGAAGATCAGTTTAATGTGAAATCAAAGCAGACATTTCCACGTTTTTCGCAGTTCTCTGCTGTTTTTTCACTAAGGCAAGGCAAGATATTTTATCATTTTCCATCTTAAACATTACACAAATAAATAACAACAATTTAAAAGAAATGATAAATATGAAGTAAGTTAAAATAATTAACTTTGCATTATACACACATGTACACATATGTATTATAATCTTTCTTCATGTGTGCAACTACTATTAGCAAAAATCAATACATCTTAAAGGCTTAATTGTTCCATTGACTTGAATGCTAATAGGATCAAGTTCTTACTGAAATGTAACTTACTTATGTACATTACTGAAGTTCTTATTCAAACATTAGTATATTTAGGGCTGTATTTTCAAAAAAGAGGTGTCCAACTTCCAATGAATTTCAATGGGAATTCAGTACCTAACTCAGCTAGTTGTCTTTTGAAAATCTGACCAGTAGACAATAAATCCACACTTTTAGAACCTTTAGGATGGAAAGATATGTTCTCATTAATATATAATCAGTAATAATTTCCCTAAGATTATAATTAATAGGAATTTAAACACATGTGAACAAGCATGTGCCATTGACTTAAATGAAGCAATTTCACTGTGGAAGCTCCTTCTATTCCAAAACCAATCTTGCCTTCTCATGCAAGAAATTTCACATCCAGATACCACTGCCTATAGGAACTAGATAAGCAGATAGCTGGAATCTCAGCTGTTACATTTCCTATGAGGGATATTAGAAGTAAACAGTTATTTTGAGACTACAGTGTTCCCAGCTCAACAGAATTCTTTTATTTGTTTTTAAAAAACCCAGCATTTTCAGTCTTCTCATTGCTAAATTTAATCCTGATTCCAACAGGAAAAGGTCCCTTTAAAACTATTGGTTAGTTTTTTTTGCCTGGAGAGCCTCTTCAGTGTCAACTGTGACCAAATCAAAGGCTTCACACTCCACAAAATCCAAACAGAAGAAGAAAGGGATATTAATCTGAAATTAATCTACATATTAACCTGAAAGTCATTAAATAACATGACGAAAAACATGTATTGTGGAAAAGACCAACATTTTAAAACATGGATATTGAAAATTAGGCTCCTAATTCATACTTAGGCCTTGATTCCAAAAGCATTTGCATGTGGGCTGAATCCCGAGCCCATCCCATCCCCACTGGCATCAGTTGATGTCTAGAAAACTGCAGGGATATCAAGATCATTGAGTCAGTGGGGTTTTAGTCTGAAGTTGCTTCTTTATAAAATTGGCCAAAATCTTCTGTGGAGAACTCCATTGATTTAAATGAGAATACATCAGGAAAGAATTTGGCCCAATATTTCTATACTTATACTTTAAAAAATCACTTCTGTGCAATTATGTCTCTCGATGGAGAGGCTCAGTGGCTAATAAAATCTTCCATTGCAAAGCATTATAAAGGGGTACATACGAAAGTTTTAAAACATTTCCTGAACTTTAGACAGGATTTCTCAACACATTCATAGAAGAGAGTATGTCCTACCCATGGGACCACTGACAGTAGCCTCAGCAAACAGAGCATAAATATAAGAAATGAACTTCCTTCCACATCTCCAGTTACCATCCAGTTCAGTAAAGAATATGTGCAAAAGGTTTGGTTGCTGCCATCTGGCTTATGCCAGTGCTACATGTAGGACAGGGGACTTCTGTGAATTCCTTTCATCCACACATATATATTTAAAGATAACCCCACTTGAAAAAGATCCACTGTGATGTGACAGAAATTCACGTTTTCTTGGTGAGTCTGCATCTTTAAGAACATTGGAACATATTCCGTGCTGGCAATGGAGTTTTACCACCTGGGAATTTTGGATGTCGTCTTCCAGAAATTGCAATTAATTACTATAAGATCCATACTTTGTTCTAATATCCGGTTTCGTAAAATAAATTAATATCAAATCTTCATGAGTCTTCAGGCTTTTTTCCTGCAAAACAAGTAAACTGCTGTTGCTTTTATTCTCTCTGTAGAATCGTGCACCATTCACCTATACCACGGAGGAAAATATGTTAACATAAAGAGGTTTGGTGAATCACAAAGCAGAATTCTTTATGTAGCTTGTTTCCATATGAAAGTAGCAACATTTGTGCATAAATGGGTTGCAGCATTTTTTTATGAATTGGGCCCTAAGTGCTCATGATTGTCCTTGGTATTCAGTTTTCAGTCATTAAGTAGCGTTGAAACAACAGGAGGAAAAAAAGGAAACATTTTGTACCTGTGGTACTCACTTGGACAACACAGTTTTAGCAAAATAGCTACACTCTTTCCTGG
The DNA here is from genome assembly GCF_033958435.1 of Carettochelys insculpta. Taxonomy (NCBI): domain Eukaryota; kingdom Metazoa; phylum Chordata; order Testudines; family Carettochelyidae; genus Carettochelys; species Carettochelys insculpta. The sequence continues at coordinate 98,721,030 of NC_134141.1, forward strand.
TTTTTATATAAATTATGCAGGGATAAAATGATACGTGAACTGATGAAAAGGCACATAATATATTTCTGAAACATTAATAGTCAATGTCATACTCCAGATGGAAGCAAAAAAGTTACGCTGATTTTCCTATCAAATTTAGAATCACTTTCCCATCTTTTCAAATCTAACTGCTGCCTTAACAATCAGATTATGTGTGGGAAAAAGAGATGATGCTTTTCAAATCTCTAGGTTAATAGCCTTCCTACCCTCACCCCTTTTTCTTACACAGTAAGCATTCTTCTTAGTAAGGGACTGATTCTACACCCTGCCTACTTATCCAGGCAAAATGTTAGCCTAACACAAAACCTCTTTTTCAGTTTGTATCGCAAAAATCATTCCATGGAGAGGGAAAGAGGATGAAGACATCATTGTTTTGCTTCTTTCTAGCTCTTAAAAAACTCTATACCTGAATCAAATGTTCTTGGAAAAGATGGGACATTTTTTGTTCGGTTTGCTCTTTACATGTTACCCATGCAAGAATTAATGGTGTGGCATCTCAGAAGCACCAGCGTTTGAGCTCAGATTTGGCTAGGGATGACAAATATGGAAGAATAATTTCTTTGTGTGTGTGCACACTGTATTTTCTGTTAATACCTATTTCCTTTTATAATTTCTTCTAAAGTTCTTCGAAAGAGAGTTTCATTAAATTCTGTGAACCTTTACATAATATACTTGGTTGTCTCTCCACTCTATTGATCACTGTCTTTCTTCCACTGGCCTTTGTACACCATTGGTGTTACAGAGGATATGTTAGAAGTGGGAGACAATATGTCAGTAGTATCCTTACGCCACAACTATTCTTTGCTTCCTTCGCAGCCTATGGCAGTCAAGGTCTCTGTTAAGCAGAGAGCTGTTTTGACTTCAGCCAGGAGCTTAACTGTCCCCAAGCACTCCTAGGATAGAGGGATTGGAAGCCATCTTAGTTTTATCCTTGTATCAATTTAAAACAGACCCTAATGAAAAGGACTGTTGAATCACCAGTACTGCAACAATTGGAGGTTTCTTAGTGCATTCTCTTTCAAGTACAAGCTAACTTGGATGCAGACCATGAAGTATAATGAGATCATAGTCACATGCACAAAACACTAGAATGGTCACACTAGATCAGGTCAATGGTTCATCTACCCAGTATCTTAACTGTGACAGTGGCCAATGCTAAATGTTTCAGAAGGAACGATCAGAACAGGGCAATCATCAAGTGAGCTTCACCCAGTCCCAGCATCTGGTAGTCAGAAGCATTGGGATAAACAAAGCATGGGGCTGCATCCCTGGCCATCCTGGTTAAGAGCTAGTTATAGACAAATCTTCCATGATCTTACCTTTTTTTTTTTTTTTGGTGGTGGGTTATACTTTTGGCCTTCTCAACATTCTTAAGCAGTGTTCCATAGATTGATTATGCATTGCATGAAACACTTCCCTTTCAGGAAAAAAAAACTGCTGTCCTATTAATTTCATTGGTGATCCCTGGTTCTTTTCTTATGTGAAGGAGAAGAAAACACTTCCTTATGCCCTTTCTCCATATCATACATGACAATATCAACTGCTATCACACACACCCATTTCTCTCTTCTCCAAGCTGAATAGCCCTATCTTTTAAATCTCTCTTTATATGGAGCCTGTTCCATACCCCAGATCATTTTGATTGCCCCTCTCTATACTTTTTTCCAATTCTAATGTATTTTTTGAGCTGGGAAAATCAGATCTGTACAAAACAAAAAAGCAGTCAAGTAGCACTTTAAAGACTAACAAAATAATGAAATAATAAGGTGAGCTTTTGTGAGACAGACCCACTTCTTCAGACCATAATCTTACCAGAACAGACTCAATATTTAAGGCACAGAGAACCAAAAATAATAATCTAGCCTTAAATATTGAGTCTGTTCTGGTATGGCTGTGGTCTGAAGAAGTGGGTCTGTCTCACAAAAGCTCACCTAAGAAATTATTTTTTAGTCTTTAAAGTACTACTTGACTGCTTTTTTCTTTTGATAGTATATAGGCTAGCATGGCTTTCTCTCTGTTACAGATCTGTACAGTTTTCAAAGTGTGATTATACCATGGATTCATATAGTGATATGTTCTATCTTATTATCTATTCCTTTCCTAATAATTCCTAACACTATCGGCTTTTTGACTGCTGCTGCACACTGAGTAGATATTTTCAGAGAACTATCCACAGTGGCTCCAGAATTTCTTTCTTAAGTGGTAATCGCTAAGTTAAACACCTTCATTCTGAATGCATTATTTAGATTATTTTATTTTTCAATTAGCATTGCTTTGTATTTATCAGTAGTTAATGTCTGTCATTTAGTTGCCCAGCGATTCCATTTTTTGAGATTCCTTTGTAATGTTCCACAGTCTCTTTGGGCTTAACTATCTTGAATAATTTACCTTTATCTGCAAACATTGACAACTCAGTAATAAAGATACTTGCAGGACCCTGCTGTTTACCTCTCTCCACTGTGTAAAAACTATTTACTCTTCCCTTTGTTTTCTGTGTTTTAACCAGTTAGCAATCTATGATAGGACCTTCCTGCTTGTCCATTGACAACTTCCCTTCCTTAAGATCCTTTGCCAGAGGCACCTTGGAACCTTTGGAGAGGGGTCAGAGGCTTTGTGAAAGTCCAAATATACTATACCTACTGGATTACCTTTGTTCAGATGTTTGGTGAGGCATGGCTTCACTTTACAAAACAAACCTTGACTCTTCCCCAGCAAATTGGGTTAATCTAGTAGTAGTAGGCATCCTTCAGTCTGCACAGACTATGGATCGTGCCCTTTATAGTTTCAATTGAGGGCTTCCTTTACAGCGTCTACTGTGACTGTGAAGACCCACACAAGAGTGACAGTCCTTGCTGCATCTCTTGCAGATGTGGTGGGTGTCTGGCAAGTCCTTATTGTGCCTTCTGTGCACTCGCTTCTCCTCTGCTAGCTGTCTGATCTTCATCTCGCCCTTCTGAAAGCCCTTGTGTAACCCCTGCCTCCATCTGCCGCGGTCGTCTGCTAGTTCTTCGCAGTTGTCCAGCTTGATGTCTACCTCTCTGAGGTCTCTCTTGCAGACAACTTTGTAGTGCAACTGGGGGCGTCTGGGAGGTCTTTTGCCAGAGGCTAGCTCTCCATACAGGATGTCTTTTGGAATCCTTCCATCATTCATCTTGTGGACGTGGCCAAGCCAGCGGAGCCGAAGCTGCCTGAGGAGGGTGTGCATGGTTGGGATTCCAGCTTGCTCGAGGACAGCGGTGTTGGTCACTCTGTCCTTCCATGATATTCCAAGGATGCGCCTGAGGCAGCGCAAGTGGAACACGTTCAGCCTCTTTTCCTGGCGGGCATACAGGGTCCAAGTCTCGCTGCCATAAAGGAGGGTGCTGAGAATGCAGGCTCTGTAGACTTGCATTTTGGTGTGAGTGTACAGCTTGTTGTTATTCCACGCTCTCTTGCTGAGTCTGGACAGAGTTGTGGCTGCTTTTCTGATCCTCCTATTTAGCTCAGTGTCCAACGACAGGGTGTCAGTGATGGTGGACCCGAAGTGAACGAACTCGTGGACGACCTCTAACGTATAGTTGTCAATGCTGATTGATGGGGATTCAGCAACATCCTGACCGAGTATGTTTGTCTTCTTTAGGCTGATGGTAAGCCCAAAGTCCATGAATGCTTTGGAGAACTGATCCAGCAGTTTTTGAAGCTGGTCTTCTGTGTGAGACACTACAGCAGCATCGTCTGCGAACAGCATGTCTCTGATGAGGACTTCCCACACCTTAGACTTAGCTTTCAGCCTTGCAAGATTAAACAGTTTCCCATCAGATCTTGTGTGCAGCAAGATGCCCTCTGTTGAAGATCCAGGCTACATCTACACGTGCAGCCAACATCGAAATAGTCTATTTCGATGAATAACGTCTACACGTCCTCCAGGGCCGGCAACATCGATGTTCAACTTCGACGTTGCTCAGCCCAACATCGAAATAGGCGCAGCGAGGGAACGTCTACACGTCAAAGTAGCACACATCGAAATAGGGATGCCAGGCACAGCTGCAGACAGGGTCACAGGGCGGACTCAACAGCCAGCCGCTCCCTTAAAGGGCCCCTCCCAGACACAGTTGCACTAAACAACACAAGATACACAGCTGACAACTGGTTGCAGACCCTGTGCCTGCAGCATAGATCCCCAGCTGCCGCAGAAGCAGCCAGAAGCCCTGGGCTAAGGGCTGCTGCCCACGGTGACCATAGAGCCCCGCAGGGGCTGGAGAGAGAGCATCTCTCAACCCCCCAGCTGATGGCCGCCATGGAGGACCCAGCAATTTTGACGTTGCGGGATGCGGATCGTCTACACGGTCCCTACTTCGACGTTGAACGTCGAAGTAGGGCGCTATTCCTATCTCCTCATGAGGTTAGCGACTTCGACGTCTCGCCGCCTAACGTCAAAGTTAACTTCGAAATAGCGCCCGACGCGTGTAGACACGATGGGCACTATTTCGAAGTTGGTGCCGCTACTTCGAAGTAGCGTGCACGTGTAGACGCAGCTCCAAAGGCATACTTCAGGAGGAGTGCGAAGAAGATCCCGAACAATGTCGGAGCAAGCACGCATCCTTGTTTGACACCGCTTCTGATTCTGAAAGCATTCGATAATGCGCCGTCATATTGGATGATTCCTCTCATGTCTTTGTGCAACGACTGGATCATCTTGAGTAACCGTGGAGGACAGCCTATCTTGTGGAAAAGTTTGAACAGATCATCCCTGCTGACCAAGTCAAAGGCCTTGGTCAGGTCAATGAAGGCTATGTAGAGTGGCTTCCTCTGCTCCCTGCATTTCTCCTGCAGCTGCCTTAGAGAGAAGACCATGTCAATGGTAGACCTCTCTGTGCGGAATCCACACTGCGATTTGGGGTACACCCTCTCAGCAATCTTCTGGAGTCTGCCAAGGATGACACGAGTGAACAGTTTACCAGTGACGCTTAGGAGGGAGATTCCATGGTAGTTGTTGCAGTCACTTCTGTCTCCTTTGTTCTTATACAACGTTACAATGTTAGTGTTGCGCATATCCTGTGGAACCTCACCCTCTTTCGAGCACAGGCACAGTAGCTCATGTAGGGGTTCCAGGAGTGTGTCCGCGGCACACTTGATTACCTCTGGTGGTATACCATCCTGGCCAAGGGCCTTTCCTGCTGCAATGCTGTCGATGGCTCTCTTCAGTTCATCCACAGTCGGTTCCTGATCCAGTTCGTCCATTACTGGTAGGAGCTCGACAGCATTGAGGGCTGCGTCAACCACAACGTTCTCGCGTGAGTACAGCTCGGAGTAGTGCTCAACCCAGCGCTCCATCTGTTTGGCTTTTTCAGCGATAACTTCACCAGATTTGGATTTCAGAGGTGCCATCTTGTTCTGGGTGGGTCCTAATGCCTTCTTCATACCCTCGTACATTCCTCTGAGATTACCAAAGTCAGCACAGGTCTGGATGCTGCTGCATAGCTGGAGCCAGTGGTTGTTGGCACAGCGCCTAGCTGTCTGCTGTACTGTTCTTCTGGCCGCTCTAAGTGCTTGCTGGGTACTCTGGCTCGGTGAGCGTTTGTACTCCAGGAGTGCAGCGCGCTTCTTTTCAATGACTGGAATCATCTCATTGGAGTTAGCTTCGAACCAGTCGTTCGTGTTTCTAGCTCTTCTTCCAAACACCGACAAGGCCATGTTGTAAACTGTATCCCTCAGATGTTGCCATTTGGATGTCACATCGGCGCCCCCAGGGCCGCTGCGCAGATTTTCCTGGAGGGTGTCTCTGAACTTTTCAGCTTTCTCCAAGTTTGCCGTCTTTCTGGCGTCAATGCGGGGCCTTCCAGCAGGTTTAGAGCGGTACAGCTTCTTGGGTCTCAGCTTGAGCTTGGAGCAAACTAGCGAGTGATCTGTATCACAGTCCACACTATGATAGCTGCGTGTCAGAAGGACGTTTTTGAGGTTATTACACCTAGTGATGACCACGTCTAGTTGATGCCAGTGCTTCGAGCGTGGGTGTCTCCACGACACTCTGTGCTGTGGCTTTGTTTGGAAGAATATGTTTGTGATGCACAGATTGTGGTACGTGCACAGTTCAAGGAGACGCTGTCCATTGTCGTTTATTTTTCCCACACCGAAGTGTCCTAAGCAGGAAGGCCATGAGGCCCAATCAGCTCTAACTCTTGCATTGAAGTCACCCAAGATGTACAGTTGTTCACGAGCAGGTATTTGCGCTACAGCAGCACTAAGCAGGTCATAGAACTTGTCTTTTATTTCTGGTTTGGCGTACAGGGTTGGAGCATAAGCGCTGATCAGGTGGACGGGACCGGCGCAAGTTTGAAGCGTGATCCGAAGAAGTCTTTCTGATCCGCCCATGACTAATTCCACCATTTGTAGAAGGATGTTTCTGACAGCAAAGCCAACACCATGCTCTCTGGGTTCTTCTTGGGCTTTACCCTGCCAGAAAAAGGTGTAGTCCTTTTCCTTCAGAGATGCCGAATCTGCGAGTCGTGTCTCTTGCAGTGCAGCGATATCAACTTGGAGCCTCTTCAGTTCCTCGTTGATGACAGCGGTCTTTTGGGTGTCACTGATGGCCTGAAGATCTTCAGTCAAGCCAGTCAGCATGGTCGGAACATTCTAGCAAGCAAGCTTAAATTGTTGATGTTTCTCATTTCTTGTTGATTTTCTTATTGGTTTGCCTGGTGCCCAAATTTCAGTCACTGGTCAGGTTCAGGAACCTTAAGCCTCATGCACCCAGCGAGGCAGGTGAACTGTGGCAGGACAGTACCCTATTGGCTGGGGGCTGCCCAGCTTGAGGCGGGCGGTGACTGTCCAGTGAGATGCGAGGATCTCTCCCACCGTCGAAGGCAACCCCTGGCGCTCGTTCTCTATGCCAATCGAGCAAGAGCTTATAACCGGTATCTGTTGCCTCCCGTGTTGACGCAACGCTGTTCAGCAATGCTGGAGTACCTCTCCGGGTGCGAGCCTGGGCACTTATTATGGATGCTCTGGGCCACCCAGACACCAGTGTCCACCTCTCAGCTTTACTGATATAATCCAAAGGAGAGGATAACCTCCACATCTGGTACCAGCTCAGCTGCAAGAGTTGCTGGGACAGTGCCAGAATTTGACAGCGAACCGCCTTCGGACTCCACTCCGGATTTTCTGTCAGGGTTTACTCCCTTAGCCTTGCTCCTTCCTGGGATAACCCACAAGGCAGTGGGGTGTGGAGGATGTGGTTAAGGATCCCACTACTTCATACCTCCCTGTCACCACGAGTCACCATAGCTCCCTGTGGAGCAATGACCTCAAATCCCCGGGACCCTCCTCCCCAACTTTCGCCCCTCCCCAGCTACCATCACCATAGGACCCTCCCCAACCCACTACCCCCATCTGCTCACATGTCCGCCCTCCTCACTGCACTGGCCCCTCTCCCCCCAGCTGCTCTCAGTGCCCCCAGGTCCACCTTCCACCACCGCTCTTCAGGCTCTTCTCTTCAGAGACTGCTTTTCTTGATAGTGCTGCCTTGCAGGGCACAGGTGGAACACCATACCTGAACAGGACAACAAACACGGGGCTCCTCCCTCGGTGAACTCCCAGAGGCAAACTCCCTTCCCTGTTAGCTGCTGCCCCCTGTTCACTGGATTAATCTATGTGTCTGATAATCCTTTCTTCACGGTAGTTTCAACAAATCTGTCTGGTACTTAAAATTAGGCCTACCAGGCTGTAATTGTCAGAGCTGCTTCTTGAACCCTTTTTCATCGTGTTAAATTAGCTATCCTCCAGTCATATAGTACAGAAGTTGATTTAAGTCATGACACACAATAACATGGGATCATTTTAAAATATTGCACTCTGTTTGTGGGCATATGCCATTTGCTAGTTTAAAATATGGTATATGGCACTTGATTGTACTTGGCACTGATCAAAGGAAAGAGCAGAGCGCTATTGAAAATATACTCTTGCATAACTTCCCAGTCCTCTTGAGTGGATGAGCAAAGGAAGGAGTATGGACCAGGATGTAGGCAACCAGGGCTAGCGTGTAGAGTAAGTATACAAGCTGTCAAACAAAACTAAGAGTCAGAGACAGAGTCAAATGCCAGAGCCAGGTATCAAGCCAGAACCACGGATTGATGTTGAGGGTCAGGCACAAGAATAGTCATTGAGAATTGGGGGTGAGATGAAGGACAGGAAGAGAGGCAAGTATCAAGCATGGTGGAAACAGAAGCAAAGGAAAGGTAAGGCCAGAAGTAAGAACCAGTTTGGGTGCATGAGATTAATTATAGAATCATAAGGCTGGAAGGGACCTCAGGGGATCAACCCCAACTAAGTCATCCCAGCCTGCACCTTGCCAAGCCGGGACTTAAAAACTTCGATGGATGGAGAATTCACCATTTCTCTAGGCAACACTTTCCAGTGCTTCGCTGCCCTCCTGGCGAAGTAGTTTTTCCGAATATCCAACCTACACTTCTCCCTCTTTAACTTCAGACCATTATCCCTTGTTCTGCCATCTGACACCACTGAGAACAGTTTCTCACCCTCCTCTTTAGATCTCCCCTTCAGGCAGTTAAAGGCTGCTATTAAATCACCCATCAGTCTTCTCTTCTGTAAACTAAACAAGCCCAACTCCCTCAGCCTATCCTCATAGGTCTTGTGCTCCAGTCCCTTAATCATTTTTGTTGCCCTCTGCTGAACCTGCTCCAGCACATCCACATCCTTTGTATACTGAGGGACCAAAAACGGGACACAATATTCCAGATGCGGCCTCACCAGTGCCAAATAGAAGGGAACAACCACTTCTGTAGATCTGCTCGCAATGCTCCTCCTAATGCGCCTTGGTATGCCATTGGCCTTCCTGGCTACAAGGGCACACTGTTTACTCATATCCAGCCATTCATCCATCATAACCCCTCGGTCCCTTTCTGCTGTACTGCTGCTTAGCCAGTCAGTCCCCAGCCTGTAACAATGCTTGGGATTCTTCCACCCCAGGTGCAGGACTCTACACTTCTCCTTGTTGAACAGCATCAGATTTTTTTTTGGCCCAATGCTCCAATGTATCCATTTCACTCTGGATTCTTTGTCTACCCTCCAACATATCTAGCTTTACCCCTAGTTTAGTGTCATCCGCAAACTTGCTGAGGGTGCAGTCCAGTCCCTCATCCAGGTCATTAATAAAGATGTTGAACAACACTGGCTGCAGAACCAAGCCTTGCGGCACTCTGCTTGAAACCAGATGCCATCCAAATATCAAGCCATTGACCACTACCCATTGGGCCCAATTGTCAAGCCAGCTTTCTATCCATCTTATAGTGGAAGGATCCAATCCATATTTCCTTAACATACGGGCAAGAATGTTATGGGAGACTGTGTCAAAAGCTTTGCTGAAGTCAAGGTATATCACATCCACTGACTTCCCTATGTCCACAGAGCCTGTTACCTAGTCATAGAAGCTAATCAGATTGGTCAGGCAGGACTTGCCCCAGTGAATCCATGTTGGCTACTTTTGATTACTTTCCCCTCTTCCAAGTGCTCCAAAATGGATTCTTGAGGATCCCTTCCATTATTTTCCCAGAGACTGAGGTAAGGCTGACTGGTCTAAAGTTCCCTGGATTATCCTTCTTTCCTTTTTTAAAGATGGGCATTACGGTTTGCCTTTTTTCAGTCATCCAGGATCTCTCCCAATCTCCAAGAGTCTTCAAAGATGATAGCCAAAGGTTCAGCAATGACATCTGCCAATTCCCTCAGTACCCTGAGGGTAATAAGCAGGGTTAGCAGAAAACCATCTTGTTGTGCAAAGAAATTTACTGTTCCTTCTCCTGTATTAATAGTGTAGCTGGACCAATTGGTGGAGCCAGGCAATTCTCCAATCAGACCAAACCTCCATTGGTTGGTGCCATGGCTGGGAGTACAACACCAGTAGCTTCTCATCCCATCCACATTAAGTAGCCAAGGGGTTCATACCAGGATGTGACGGCTGTCTGGGGACTCCCATTAAAAGGAAGAGGGTGCAAAGAATCTATCACCTTTCCTTTGTGCAGGGTCAGCCACAAATCTGAACAAACATGATTCTAGCACAAGCTCGAAAGAGGTTAAGAAAGGATAAGGGAAGAAGTGAAGCCATGGATCAGCCAGTGTTCTAGCAAATCATGCAGCAATGGGTGTGTTTCCATGCATATCTAATGTTGTGCTTCCCAAAGTTCTCTGTCAGGCAATGTGCCTCTGTGCCACCTTGAATGCTATCCAGTGGCTAAATAGCCTAACCTAGCAAACAAATCCTATAATTAGAATGTTCTGAAACTCAGTGTAATAAGCAAGAGCATCATTACTTGTGATGTTGCACTTTGGAGGAAGAGGAGGAGGGGAGAAAAGCAGAGCCCCGGGATGACAGACACAACTGGGGATCAATGTGATGATTGTATCAATTTCAGATTCTCTACTAACAATAGGTGTCTGATTGGACACCACTGACTTTATTAGGCAGTAGATGGGATATAATACACCTTCTAGTGCATTAGTTGTTTTAGCTGATTGGATGAAAGATACATGTCACATGAAGGAGAGTTTGAGTCCCATCACTCTTACAATGACATGGCACACCAGCTAAATGTACCCCATTGCTGCTGCATTTTACAGCAGCAAATTAGTAGATTATTTTTACTGCATTTACTTGTAGACTGTACTGCATCTTTCTTCAAAAAGTGGGAATTTGGGTCAAAATGGCTTACTGTTCTTAATTTCAATAATTTCATTTATGGGGAAGTCATTTTTAAAAGGGAAAAGGACAATAGGAGGTATAAATAAAATCAAATAAGCAGAATAAAATATTGTTTTATTCTGCTAGACAATGGGATACCCTACATAATAAAAATACCTATAAAATAAATCATCAACCCAGTCTTAGCTCTTTAAGCAAACAAACATCATTGTGAGATCATCTAGTTCCTTAGTTCCTTTCCTGTTGATCCACTTGCTGATACGTTCGCAGAACATGCTATATGAGAATGTTCATTCAGTATATAAAGGGGCCAGGACTCAGTCCTATAATGCACTGAGCATTCTTGTCACAGACAAGAAAAATGCTTTAGAACATATTTAAGTATGTTAGAAGTCACATGGCAGTCAAGGTCTTTGTTAAGGAGAGAGCTGTTCTGACTTCAGCCGGGAGCTTAACTGTCCCTAAGCACTCCCAGGACAGAGGGAATGCAAGCCATCTTAGTTTTATCCTTGCATCAATTTAAAGCAGACCCTAATGGAAATGATTCATGTGCCTAAAGTTACACAATTTCTAATGAGTTTTGCTGGGTCAGGGCCACTGGGCTAGGTATAATGTAGGATGGAGCATTAAGATTCCAGTTCAGTATATTTCTGGGAGTTCGGCATATACTTCAGTGTATGAGACAAGGGAAAGGTTAATTACACAATTAATTGGACTTTTTAAAATATTGTAACGAGATCAAATAAACAGTTTGTATAAATAAAGGGTGAGAGAGTTAGCTTTTAAGAGTAATTCAATATCTTCTGGAAATTTTCTACATGGCTCATGTATTAGATGGCCAAGCATATTTGCCTACTAGTTGTCAGAGACTACTGGGATTCTGAAAACAAACAACTGAGGACTAATCTGATCTAAGCAGCTTTCCAAGGAACAGTCTTATCATTTATCAAGCCCTTTTGCTCTGTTAGACTTCATCAAATGACAAGGCTATTTTCAAGCCATAAACCTCAATGCCCCATGCAGTTATGGCCTGCAACCAAAGACTAAAGGGAAAAATGAAGTCATAATTAACAACAGCTGCTCATGCCTAACATTTCCAAACAACATCCCAAGATTCATAAATTTATTTATTTTCCCAAACCCAGAATCATTTGAGGCCCTTATGATTTATCCGCTAGGTAAACTGAGGAAGCTTCAAATTGGTCTCTGGGGCCTTCTTTGTTGCCTCTGCTACGATCTGACCTCTAAATGAATTCTCTGATTGATATGGGTTTGATTGCTGTTTGCTTGTTACATTCAGTGGTCAGGATCAAAGTAAAATGACAGTAATTTTCTTTACTCACATAACATTATTAACTTGGTGCAAGGTTTTGTCATCAAAGCGCAGGGAAGTGTTCTGTCCTTTAGAGGCTACTATTAAAATACAGAATGGAACGATCACATTTTATTGGCTTAGCCTTTCTCTGCACTGCCTATAAAAACAGACACTGCTTTAAAACATCTCACTAATGTTCATTTTCCTGAGGGTGGAGCTGACCTCAAGTAGTTTACAACTAGGCTGTTAGTTAAGACTAATTAACTTTGACTTTGTTGTTAAAATACTCTAATCTGAGGTTTCATCTAGAAGAAGCTGAAGAAATACTCTGTTCAAGTAAAACAATGGAAATTGTGAGCATTTATATGTTGCCTATATAAGGGCTTATTTTCTTCTATTGTGTTCATCTTCATCATCCTAGGAATATTTGTGGTTATGTGTACTTTTAAAATTCTTTTTATGTTTATACAGAACTCTTCACCAGTGAAAATCTTACTTTGTAGCTGGTCTACCTTATCTGTTTGTTTCAGCTCTCTTGCTAGTAATCATCATAATTTAAGTGGAAAATAATGTGACAATTATAAAATAATTGTTTTTCATAAAATGTTACAACTTAAATGTTGCTAACAAAAAGCATTGAGCTGAGGATAAAATAATTTGCCATTACTTATTTTTAGTTGTGTCATTAATCACGCAGAATTCACGCTACGAGCTTCCTTGTAATGTATAAAACTAAGTGAGAAAGTCTATAGTCAAGTAGCATAAGCTATACATTATTTGCTGATGACATTATTTTAATATAAAATGGCCAAGAAGTAGACAATCTCATGTTTTAATTATGCTAACATTACAACAGTATTCTTATCAGTACTACTCAAACAAAGAAATAATTTGCATTAGACAATAACTTTTGAATAAACAAGAATTGTTAGTATTAAAAATAACACCAGTTAAATTTGTATAATGGGCATGAAAGTGGTCTTAATGTAAGGTTTGGCTTAATTTATCAATTAAATCAATACATTAAGGATTACTTTAACCTAAATAAACACTAAATAATTCAGTTTTTGAGAAACAATGGCAATAAAGCTGAAAATTGCTCTTTCTTAAAGCTTTGCTTCATGTACATTTGCATATTTACTATTAACGTAATGTGCAAAACAATTTGGAAAGGTACAAAACAAACTTCTGAAGTTGCATTTTTAGTTAAGTTTACACGTAAATGAAAAAAGTTGACTAAAAGTTTTCAAAAACAGCATCATAAAATAGCACACCCATACGTGTAATACTTCTATGAAAGCCTAATTGATAGAATAGTGCATTAGAACGTTAGTGCTTGCTTTTGTGTGTGACTCTCACTCTCCACCCTTCTTTTTCTGATTGGACAATGGATTGGTGGATAATATAACCCATTTCTAAGACATGTATTTCTTCTACTAAGTACTCCCATCGAACATAATTTGGCACAGTTTGTTGCAGTGCCAATCACTGCTCTGGAATGAACCAGGATTCAGCATGAGTACTAAAATCAAGGTCAAGTTTGAAAGAAATGGTCAGGCACAATCAGGAAATTCAAATTGCAACTGGCTTCACTTTAGCTGCTCTGTGGATATTGGAGATGTTAGTATCTGGCAGTAATAATATATATATATATATATTTTTTTTTTTTTTTTTTTCACCCACTGGCCTATATCCTCAGCTCATGTAAATTGGTCTCGCTTTCTTGGTTTCAATCTTTGTATTACAAAACAGCTTTGTGAATAATAGAGAATAGCATGAACAACGCTGCAATGTTTGCAAACTGTCATCATTATTCGATACTTGTACTAAAATAAGAGGGGACACGTGGACCATTAATTACTTCATCCTTTTTCTGGAAGCAGTAGTTTATATTTTTTATTGTTATTTCAGGGGTTTTTGACAAATGATACAGATAACTTCAATGAGACATGCTCAGCATTTTTGAAAATCAAGTCACCTAAATGATGTTTTAGGAGCCTGAATATAGATCCCGCTTTCTGAAAACCTTCGTATATGTTGGGCACAGGGACTTCCAAAGCCTTCCAAAGGCTTCCATACTCCTGAATCATGATCAGAATCAAAAGGCTTTCCATCCTTTCCTACTGAGATTATGGTTAGGAATATGGCAATTCCACCCTCCTAAAGCTCTTCTAGATATTAATACTAATGCAAAGTAAAACAGTTATCTCTCTCACGCTCAAACTGGGAAAGGGGTTCCTACAATGATGGCTACTATCCCTCATTTGCTGCTTACACATAAAGAGATATTAAAAATTAGGATATAGTAGCTTATCACCTACTGACATCAATATGTGGGAAACAGCAACATCAGGAAATCTTTTTGCAGCTGTCAGTATGCATGTTTCTTTCTTATACTGACTTGGACATTGCTCACTGGTATTTCCCAGCTGTGGCTCACGGTGGTAGCAATTCTCTATGTTGACTTGATCTGCTTCTATGCAGGGGCTGACTGTGACTGTAAACTAGTTATCTATCTTCTGTGATGTGTTCTTGGCAGGGGCACACTTAAGTGTGTTTCTATTCCTCACACAGGCTCAAATGGAAAACCAAGGTTGGGGCTTTGCCTATGTTCTGTGCAGGAAATCCACATTGCATCAGTGGACCAGAATCAGGCCCATGCACCTAAACTCTCGAAACAAGGCTTAAGTGAGACCTCCGTGTACAAGGGGAAGATGCTTGCTTCCCTTTTGCACAAGTGTGAATTTCACCCTTCATAAAAATACGTCACACATCTTTATGCATCTTTGTGGACGACACGTGTCAATGTGTTTGAGCTTATCTAATTTAACACTCTTGTGGGTTTGCTTTTCACTTAGCTTCATTGTCTGCCATGGGCTTGCCTTTACACAGAGTGCCTTCACGCAGAGTGCCTCCGGGAAATATTTTCATGTTGCATGAATTCTGGCATCCCAAATGATCTGTTAAACTAACTGCTGGCATCTGGATGTGCTCATGAACTTTATTTCTTTCTTTGCTCTATTCTTCAGGTACTCTCTCCTACATATCGCATGTAATTTATTAGTAAGTATGATCAGGACCTGGGCTGGGGTAAAGAAACACATGGTGTCAAAACCTCAAAGCTAAATTCTGCTCCCACTAATACCAGTATAAATCTAGAATAAATATTTGGAATTATTCCAGATTCACATAGGTGTACGGAGCAGAATGTGTCCCTCAGTGACTCCAAAGATTATGGACTCTCCATGGAGGCTTACTATTTGCTGTGTAGACTTTCCATTTCAAAAGTTCTTCATAATAGTATTTTACAGAAAGCAGTTAACCTCCTGATTGTAAATCCCTATCAAATTAGTAAATAAAAAGTAGCATAAAGAGCTGCTATGAGGATTACTCCAAAGAAACCCCCTGACAGCAATTCCTGATCCCAGGCCAGAACGGCAAAGGGACCTCTCACACATTCACAAACCACGCCCCTGAAGGCGGTGCTGCGCCAGCATTGGCTGGTGCTCAACAACCTGTGGGATGCTGTGCTAGATGTGCTCTTCTGGTACAGCCAGAGCTCCTACATGCCTGCTTAATTGTGTGAACCAAAGAACTTTGCCACACCCCTTCCCTGAGGTCCTGCCCTGGTCCTGCCCCTTCTCTGAAGCCTGGCCACCTGCTCTCTTTATCCTCCCTCTCTCCATCAGCCCCTGTCCCCCTTCACCCTGATTCACTTTCAATGGGCTGTGGGGTCGGGGGTTAGGTGGTGGAAGGGGTGCAGGTTCTGGGAGGGGGTTTGGATGCAGGAGCAGGTGAGGGCTCTGGGAAGGAGTTTAGGTGCATGAGGGGATGCAGGCTCTGGGAGGAAGCTTGGATAAAGAATGCAGGCTCTGGGTCGGGACAAAGGGTTGGGGTACAGGAGGGAGTGAGGGGTCAGGTTGTGTGAGGGATTTAGGTGTGGGCTCTGGGAAGGAGTTGGGTACAGGTTCTGCGCTTGGGCAGGGGATTGGGGTGTGGCAGGGGACGTAGGAGCAGTGCTTACTTCAAGTAGCAATTGGAGCTATGGAGCTGGTGGTTGGGGCAAGGGCAGCACACAGAGACACCCCCACCCCCTCGCTCCATGTCCACAGTGATGATAAGGGCAGCGTCTGGGATCAGACCTAAGTGAGGGGCAGGAAGCCTGCCTTAGCCTTGCCCTACACAGCCTCCTGTGAACGGGCTTCACTCAAGGGCTGAGGGGCCAGGGAGGCGGGAGCTGTGGGATACAGGAGCAGGACAGCTGGGCAGGGAGGCATCAGGCATCAGGCCTGCCCCCCTCCAACATTCACCAGCATCAGGAAGTGGATCAACCTGACCCCTGCTCACCCGAGGCGGGGCTTAGAGGAAGGAGTGGAACTGTCCATTGAACACTGCCTGGAAATGGAGTGCTGTGGCTGGGAGATGGCAGAGCAGAGCCCTAAGGCAACTGCCACATTTGCCACCCTTCCTCCCTCCCTTCGGCAGGACTGATCCAAAATGTCAAGTGCAAAGACAGAACACAATGAATCTTATGGCAGGAATAGCCTTTCTGGATAAAGTTGACCATTGCCATGAGACCAGTATATATATATATATATATATATATATATATATATCTCTCCCAGGATAGTTACAAAATGTTATTGCCAGACATAGAAGAAAACATGATCCATAACAAAACTAGCCTGCAATAGAATCAGCACAGGGTTTAGGAACCAGAGCCGTGTCCACCCTAAGCCTGCTATCCCTCTCCAAAAGAGGACAAGGCAAAACCCATGATTGTGAAGACTACAGCCACCAACCAAACCAATGTCAGAGCCATAGCATGTTGCTTAACAAATGTATCCCACAATTTCCAGTACATGGCAGATAAAGATTTAATAAAAGTCTTAATGCCTTATTTTAAGACACCTTTTTCAGTGTAAATTGATCTGAAAAGTTGCAAATTGTCTGCAGTTATGTGCTCTTGAGTGTTCTGTGTTATATTATTTGTGTTACCATGAACCGTGCTGGGGATGATTGTATGGATTGCTGTCCCCGGAGACCCTCTTAAAAAGGAGATGTGTATCTCATAAACCTATTTTTTAAATAAATAAATACTGTATGTGCCAAGTATGCTTTGTGTAGACAAGTCTATTGATTCACGCTCTGAGAATGCACAGGACGAGGGCAGGGTGGGAGGAAAAATAGCCACATAGAAGGTATTGGGAACAGCAGCAGAAGCAGAAGGAAAACAGACTTAAGTTGGACATCAAATTAATTTTTTTGTTGTTGTTGAATTTTGAATGTATCTAAAGATCAGCCAAACTGAAGCCAGGTTCTACTGCTAGTAAAGTCAGTAGCAAATCTCCCACTGTGTTCAGTGGGGGAACAATGGGCCCCTAACTCAGGGACCTGCAGATGTGAAGGAATCCAATTCATAATATAGCCACCTTGAGTGGTGCTATTTCTCTAGCACTTACAGTGTCAGAGATTGGCATATCATTCAGTTTCAAGGTTGCAAACATTTCCAACCAGATGAACCAGGCACTATTGCCACAAATGGAGTTCAGTGCATCTGATCAGGAAAGTAGGTAACACTATTATTCATTTTCCACATTTTGTGGTGATTACCTATGACCAAGATAAGAGCATTTCAAGACATGGCTCTCCTATAATGTTTTATGAAGTATATCTTTGCTACAATGGAGTCTCATAAGCTCACAGACACTCAAAGACTACAAGGCAAGAAGGGAACCACATGATCATCTAGTCCAATGCTTTTATGTGGCTGACTGGAGCTCCACATGTGGCCCACAGACCCACTGTCTGCCCTCCTTCCCCACATGCCGCTCTCACAGCTTATCACTGGAGCCCTGTACTTCCTACTCCTTCCCCCTGCCCTCCCAGTATTTTCATGAGGGCTCTGAATCATCTAATTTGCACTCCCTCCCTGCTCCTTTCCCTCCCTCCCAAAGCTGAAATGCTGCAAATCAGCTGTTCATGGAATTCCAGCTGTGGGAGGGAGAGGAAGGAATAGGGATGGTGCACAAATCAGGAGATTCATGTACTCCGAAAGTCCTGGGAGGAAGTTGGAGGAATAGGCAAGTGCAGGGCTCTGCTTCCCCAGTGTGCAAGAGGTACGTGGATGGGTGGGGGGAGCATAGGGTGACAGTTGTAACTTTACTGGGCTGAGAGCTGCTGCAGTCCACTGAGGTGAAGGAAGACCACTCATGTGGCCCACTCACTATTGATTGTTGCCCATCCCTGATCTTATCTGATCTCCTGCACCTTGTAGGCTATAGGACCTCCCCCACCCACTCCTCTGAAATCTCCTAATCAGTGTTCCCTCTATTTTTTCCATCAGGTGCAGAATAAATTTTGTTATGTGCACCAAGGTATGTGTGGGTGTGCACCATAATAGAAACATCTGCTGCCCACTGTGGGTGGATGTGAGCGTTCGGCTAATGAGCTGGGCACCACCCGAATTTCTCAAGGGCAGCTGCCCCCGTGTGCAGTTTACAAGGAACACAGCTCCTAATTTTTGGCTAAATTACTCAAATAAATGTTTAAAGCCTTCAGGTTACAGACAATCCACCATTTATAGAGCATCAATAAGTGTTTAGACTTCAGTGGGACCAGGATATGGTCCTGCATCTTCAATATGGTTTACCTGCATTCATGTTCTAAATTAGAACCAGAGACAGTAAATTTTTAGTGGTCACCATCTTTTTCGTTCTAAGTTTGTACTGCACCTGCACACACATAACTGGAGTTCTGTGACAAAACTACTGAAAAATGACAGCTATTTGCAGTAGATAATTTATGTTTTTAATTCCGTTTTCTGTTTGAATTGCCTGTAAACAGATCACTGAATGAATGTTTAGTTGTTTGACCTTATATGGTCATACACAAACCTATTCCGGTATTATGATTATTCACGTACAGGCCAACCACAAGCAGGAGCATAGAGTATTGACCTTTCCTAGCTACCTTGAGCTAAAACCTGTGAGTGCTTCTTGTCTGCCCTTGGACTTCACAACAAGGTTTCTATGATGAGCAAGTTATTTCACTGTATAAAATCACCTTTTTGCCATGGTAGACAAAAAGAGAGTGTGCAGTCATCAACTTAAGTTTTCCTGAAGGACACAAAATATCAGCAATTTTTAGGTTTTGTGGTGTGATTAAAAGCAAAATCCTGGCAAGTGGGTACAACATAAAGAATAATAGCTCAAATTTTCCCCGGGGGTGGACGTTTCTGAGGACTGATTAATTTGCCTAATTTTGAACCCACTTGAAAATTGTGGTTGAGAAAATGTTTAGGAACAACTGCAAGAAAGGGAACTGGCAGAGCAAATTCTAATAATTGGTGAGTGGGCAGAGTGCAAAACTAATACAGAACAACTGAGATAAAAGGAATGGAGAGTGAATGGAGAAAAATTTTCTCTTAAAAATGGATGAATGGTACTGTTTTCAAAAACATATAGGCAATTTAGCAGCTTAAATCACAGTTTCAAAAGTGACTGGGGCACTTAGGAATCTAAGATCCATTATCTGTCAAGTAGACTTATGTTCCTAAATTCGCAAGTTATTTTTGAAAATAGGACTTGGGCTCCTAAGTCACTTTGCTGCTTTTGAAATGATTAGCCTATGTCAAGGATACCTGAGTTATGTATCCATTCATATCACCCATATCATATCACGGATGCGAGTTAGAGGTTGGTTCTGTCCCTGTGGGCCACCACAAAACTTTCTGGGGCTGCAGGCCAAAAATAAAGAGTGCCCTCCGCCTTCCCCCCCACTTACCCGATCACAGATTTCTTCAATGTTTATAAACTCGAAGCATGAATCCTGCCACCTGGGGCTAAAGCCTAAGCCTTGCTGTGCAGGGCCACTTGTACAGAGCCTTGGGCAATTGCCAAACTTGCCAATTCCTAATGCCAGCCCTGCTCACCTTCATATTTGCATGCCATTTTACTGGAAGAGGATGTTTTCTTACAAAATAGTATTTTATTTGTCAGGAGGTGCTGGGAACCTGAGAGTTTCTATTAAAATCTCCTGATTTGTGCTCCATCCCTATTCCTTCCTCTCCCTCCCACAGCTGGAATTCCATGAACAGCTGATTTGCAGCATTTGAGCTCTGGGAGGGAAGGAAAGGAGCAGAGAGGGAGTGCAAATTAGGTGATTCACAGCTCTCCTGAAAATACTTGGAGGGCAGAGTGAAGGTGTAGGAAGTACAGGGCTCCAGAGATCAGGTGTGAGAGGGGCATGTGGGGAAGGAGGGCAGGCAGGGATAAAAGGTTAAAAAATGTCTATTAACACTTTTTCTGTGAGAAATGGCTTTTCAATTAAACAGATTTTTTTTGCAATAAATAAAAACCATTCTCAGAGAAAATGAAAACATTCTCAGAGAAAAACAAAATACTGTATATTCTTTTTTAATGAAACCCAAATCATTTCTAACAAACATATTGCAAATAAAACACAAAGGGATTTTTTTGGCCAGGAAAAAATGAATATCTGGTCCACTTACAAAAAAGACAGTTTTAGAATTGAAGATTGTTTTTTTTTCTTTTTTGAGTTCACAAAACTAACAGGTCTACAAAGTTTGAAAAGCTCAGTCTTTACAAAATCCAACTCTGTTTACAGAGAAGGTCTAAATCTTACACACTTCCAAAATCATTATCTTTTTTTTTTCCTCTCCTTTCCATGTCCATGTCCATTCTCCCCTTTGTTTACACATAAGGCTTATTTATGTAAAGAGAGAAAGAGGCTATTGTATCCAAAGCACCTAGACATTAAAGCCAACCCAGGTATCTATTTAAATACTCATGAAACAAAATGAATGTCAAATTCTGGTGGTTTGGTGCCTAATAATATTTATTACTGTAATTTTATAACAAGCAAATCTTTTTTTAGCCATCTGGTGATTTGTTTGGTGGGCATTTTTGTTTTTCCTGATTCACTACTATTCTTATACAGCTTTTACAGACTCAGCTGCTTTGTTCTGTGGTGGGCATCTAAAAACTGAAATTAATGAAGCTAAAATATCTAAACAAAAATGACAAACATCACGTTGAGTCTGATTCTGTACTAGTGTCAATCAGAATAGCTTGTTCAAGTCAAATGAAGTTAAGCTGGTTTACATCTATTCCATCCTGTTTTTTTTTTCTGATGAGAATATGCTTTCAAATCTCTAATGGCATGGGCAAACTTATGCAGCTACTCCCAGTCATATTATTCTGAATAATATTGCACGTTTCTTTTCTAGACATGGCTGTCCTAACAGAGCAGAACCCGATCTTCACCTCCCCACAATCCACCTGTTGTAAAGTAAATAGAAAGCAAATCATATTACACCTCTATAATCGCAGCACACGCCTACTGTTGCCAGTCCCCCATGATTTACCTGGAGCCTACCAGAATTGGCATCAATCTCTTGGTGTCTACTGAATGCAATCCGGGAGGCATTAATAGGACATTTTAAGAAAATGACATGATCTCAGGTGGCAGGGGCACCCCTTGTGTAATAGCGTAAGTCAGACTTGGCAGCCCTACACAGAAAGCTTTCTGTGTGAAGATATGAAGTACAAATGTACTAAGCAGCAGGCAGGAATTTTCGAGGCACGTCTTAGTAAGAGAAGTATGTTCACTGGCAACTGTGTCTAATAGTGAGCATTTGTGTCTAAATTTGCCAAGAAATGCAAGCAATCGAATTTAAAAATGTACAAACACCCTGTTTATAACCGGGCAACATCTGAATCATCATCATCATCAGCTTATGTATTTATAATTCAAGAATGAAAAATGTTTTACTTCATATTAGATAAAACTTCAGTGTGTGTCTGTTCTTCTTGCGAATGAACCTGTAAAAATACAAAATTTTGCCAACTATTTTGCATACTACAATATTCAATATGCAAATCTTACACCATTTTTGATACTCTAATAAAACATCCATTCAAATTCTGTTTGACATCTGCTTCCTAGGTAAACAACACAATGTGCTAGAAATGGAAAGAAACATATAATTCATGCACGTATCATAAACATTTTTTTAGCTTGGTACAGTTTGGGGCTAGAGAATTTTAAGTTGTGGGGAGGAAGTTATTTAAAGTCAAAAAATTTAAGGTTGTTTTAATTTTCCATGGAGAAGAATATCATTTTCTGCCCTCTTGTGCTTGAGGCAGGATATTTTCCTTATCTGACTTGCTCGAGTTCATATTTTTTGTGAGAGCTGTTGTTGGTATAAACAGTGTGCAGTGAATGTCTGGTGGTACTGGGTGTGACAGGATAATTGTTCATGGTGTAAAACTGTATTCTGGTGGTTGTGAAGAAAAATTGCTTAAAATATTATTTATTTGTATAGAAAGTTGATGTATGTTTCTCAGTAGCAACACCACTCAAAATAGCATCACTCACATGAATTCCAATGCTTCCCACAGAGGCAGTATATAAAACTTGCAAGTTACCTTAAGTAATTAAATAATATTTGCAGTGAGCTAACCTCACTATTTTACCTATTTCCCATAGTAAATGGAAGGAAGGTCAAGGACACAATACAGACGCTGAAGTTGCCAGTTTCACTCAAGATAAATCGATATGGCAGGTTTTTTCACTAACAACGGTATATACAGAGATCAAAGACAATCTTGAGGTTAATGTAGGATACAGAGATTCAGGAGACATGGGTTTAATACCACAGACATCCTATGTGAATTTAGATAGTCAATTTGAGGCAGACTATATTTTCAAATTGGGATACATGGCTATTTTTTCAATTTCTCCTCTGTAGCTTAGTGTATTGAATATCCTGAATCCTCATTCTCAAATCCTGGTTAAGGATTTGAACCTTTAAAAAACTTTTGTCTGTTTTCTATGCTTTCCTGCAATCAGAAAGAGACATATGCTAATCACTCCATACTCTAAATTAATTCCAAAACTATTTTTCTCATGTAAGTCATTCAGGGCAGGGACTGTCTCTTTGGTGCTGTTTGTACAGCACCCAGCACAATGGAGCCCAAACCAAAGGGGGAATTCCTTCTTCTTTTTTTTCTCCTTTTACTTTCTCTCCTTCCTCCCCCCTCCCACTACATAAACTCTGAGTTCTTATTTTTGTTCCAAACCTGCGGAAGTGGTTCTTATCCACAAAACCTCATTACCTTATAAATAAAATTGTTAGTCTTTAAGGTGCTAAAGGGTTGCTCATTTTTTGTGAAGCTACAAACTAACACAGCTACCCTGCTGAGACTATAATAGAATCTTGCTCTTTTGAACTGGCTAAATGGGGCACAGGGTTGTTGGGACAAATCTTACTGTTACAAAGCTCAAACAACCTTTTTGTGTAGACATTGCGTGTGTGGTAGAGGTGAGAGTGTGGTGGCTTTGCTAAGAAACATTAGAAAAAGGAGAGGAGTTGAGCGAGAAGGTAGGATTTTCCCTTTAGAGAATAACCCTTATATCATTAAATAATATATAATGTGGCATACTTAGTCATTCGTCCTATGGTACTTCATGATAATTACTGCATTAAACTTTGATAATAGCATATTTTCCTCTCTTCACCTCCTTCTCCACACTGTGACTGTTCTTCTGGTAATGTACTTTTTAGTAGAGTGCCAGTAATACTGTCTTTCACAGTGGGCCTCTTTTTCCTGGAATCATTAATACCATGATCTGAGAATTAGTGGCGGCTGAAGGTATCACAGTCATAGAAACTGCTTCATTCTAGTTCCCTGAAAAAAGATTTAGTGCATTTTTAAAGGGACAGTTTTGCAGGTAGAAGCCCAAATGGATTTTCAACTAGGCCTCAAGCTTTTTGAAAGTTAGTGACGTTGAACAGTCTTTTACTATTTGCCATGCCAACTGATACCAAAGGAACACTCTGCTGTGTGTTTATCCCCTAGAAAGCTTCACCAGATGTCTCCAACAAATTGCCATTAAAAAGACTTTGGTCTGTCAGCCTTAGTAGGAGATAAACATCAGCCTGAGATGTCCCTGCTTCCACTTCTGATAAAAAAGAACCCATAAAATATGTAGATCAGCACTACTCTAACAGTAAACCAGTAAAATCTCTCACCCCCTCCTCAAAACCCCTTACTTCCTGTAGTAGGATTTTTAAAATATTTATGTTCTTATTTCTACATGGAGCACAAGGCTATTATGCTTTGCAGCTGACATCGTGTAAAGCCAGAAGCATCTGGCTAGCAGCACAGAATGAAAGCAAGTTGATAAATTATTGATTTACATAAATCAACACCCTTTAAATATTGGTCTTTTGAAGGAAAAAAGCTTTTGTGTTATTTCAAGTTGAAAAGTGTTAAGATAATAAACACTGAATCAGCTGCATTGTGATTTTTGGTCCCTCTCACAGGTACCAAATATATCTCTGTGATCAATTTCCACGGTCTTGAGGGACAGCCTTAATAGACAGAAATGCTTCACTTGATGGTCTCCTACTTGTTCAGCTCTAAATCTGTCTTCGTGCATAGTATGTTCTCTGCCTCAGTTAACATGAAACTAAAACAAAAAAAGTAAAAATAAAATTAAAAAACTCAAAGCTTATAACAAAGCTAAGGGCCTTTGGCACAAAGGGCCTTAACCTGCAGAGTGCTGAGTGTCTCCTGAATAACCCCAACTTCCATTGACCTCAACAGGAGTTGAGAGTACTCAGCACCTGACAGGAATTGCTCCTTTCCTTTAGTCATATATCCACATCATTCCACTTCCTTTTTGTATCTAGACAAAATTTATGTGCTTTGGGTTAACATGCCTTGTCTAGAGGTGCTATTGACATGCGACTCTTGGAGTTAGGACCATAACAATTTGCAGTTTGTATATAAAAGAGATAACACAACCAAAAGCAGAATTCAAGCTCTAGAGATGATACCAGAGAGAGAAGGCAGGTGAGGTAATATCTTTTACCAGGTGAATGTCTGTTGGTGTAAGAGAGACCAGCTTTTAAGTGTGTTTTCCTGCAGAGGGAAAAGTCTCCAGTTTCTGGGAGACAGAAGGACGCTACAGTGCTACAAAGCTGCTGTGTAGACATAGAGGCACTCACTTACATATCTGGACCCTGCAGGTATGTCTTAATTCTGTTTGCCTAAGCCATGCCACGCTAGCTACACTACGGGCTGAACCTCTCTAATCCGGCACCATTGGGACCTGACCACTGCTGTACAAGGGAATTTGTTGTACCACAGGAGGTCAATATTACCTATCAGCATTATCAACACCTCTACTGTGTGCTAGGCTCTTAGAAGACATTCAGGGGTAAATTGTTGCTCAATAACAGCATAGAATACTGAGAGCCATGACATGAGAAAAACCTTATTCTGCAAATATATACATGTATATAGTGTGAAACCTTATTCATTCTTTTACAGCAGCAAATATTTGAATACATTTCAAACAAATGAGTTAATTTTATTCTTTCCACATAATAACTTTGGATTAAATTCTGCCTCAATCTCCCACAGAAATCCAAAGGAGTTGTACCCAAGTAGCTGTGGGTAAAATTAAACATGTTGTATCAAGTTTACACGTAACAGACTGACTTTTAGTATGTTTTTCTGTTGCTTCAAGAATTACTCCTGTTTTAAGGTTTAATCACGAGCCCATTTGAACTGCTTACCTGGAACCCTCCCTATACAGATCTCTTCCTCCCCACCTGTACAGTTGAATTCCCCAGTTCCCTGGAAGCACTGATAAGGCAAAGACTATTCCCTGCTACAAGTAGTTGATAATCTGTTAAAATATCCGTAGTCTCAACCCTGGCCTACCAGGTTTCCATGAGCAAGTCATTTCACCCCTGTGTGCTTCAATTCCACTGTTTAAAATGTGGATAATTTACTCGGAGGTCTGTGGATATAAAAAGCTATCTGCTAAATGACACAGCCAATATACACTTAGATTAGAGTTAACAGAGCTTTGCTTAATGACTTTAAGAAACCCATGCTATATCACAGTTTGAGATTAATTAAAAGGTCACTGACATTTAAATCAGCAGGGGGATTTCAATAGATCAATTAATAAATGCAGTTTACAGCAGTAAATTAAACTTAACTAACTTACAATGACCCTGGCACCATTTAACTCTGTCGTGAGTGTGAACTCCTCTGAATTTCAGAGTTCTACATACGTGCTTGGGTGGGCACCTAAGGATCTTGATGTTTAACTTGGGAACATTCCAATCTGTACAACATGTCTGAGGAGGGGAGATTTTTGATCAGTGATGAGTAACCCTGGATTCTGATTAGACAATAAGACTACTCCCTCTCTTCTCAGGGTACCTCTTCACTACAGGGAAGATTGACCCTGTCATGGTCAACCTTCTGGAGTTTGATTTAGCGTGCACGTTTACCTCCCATAGTGGAGATGGCACAGAAGTCTGAATTAAGGTTTGTCCACTCCAGCTATGTAATTAATGTAGCTGGACCTGTGTACCTTAATTCAACCTTCCACTGTAGCATAGACCTGCCCTCAGTCTGCAAGCCTGTAAAGTTTCTCTGCTATCACCTTCCCTTGCAAACACTTCCCTGTGTAATAAAAGTAGTGGCTACTTGCACTGTCTTCACTGCTTGCCAACCTCAGTCAATTCTGGACACCCTCACAGTCTCTGCCTTGGCTCCAATGAAGACCAGCAACAGCCTCTCTTGCTCCCTGCTTAGTTCCAGCCGCAGCAGACTCAAAACAGTAGCTTCTAGCTTTCCACCAGTAGCTTACAAAGCTCCTCAAAGCAATTTCCACTCACCTGACAAGGATCTCAGCCGTCCACCATATGCTCTGTCTCCTTCTCTTAGAAGCAAAAGGCTCTGTCTTTTCCAAGGCATGATGGGAGTTATAGTCATCCCAGCAGGATTGGCATGCTCTGGACGCACTCCCAATTAAATCTAGCCCCTCTGTGCTTACCCACTGAACCAAAGACTAAGCATAAAATAAGAGACAAGAAATGAATACTGACAGGGGAATACAATAACACAAAATTGGTTAAAATGATCAATAGTGGTCTCAGTACCTCAGCAGCCTAGCTATACACAGGTTGGCTTTGATTTGGGTCTAGGAACAGGTAGCTCACTCACAAGTGGAGCCAGATTTTGTCGAAGTCTGTGCATTGGCCTCTTGTTTCCTAACATTTCTCATATTTATTGTGTTAGCAGATATTTTATTAATTATTCAGATGTCAGTGGTTCAGTGAAAGTCATACAGTAAGTATATATTTTTATGTTTGTTTAAATCTTGAAGAAGCTATTAAATTTGAATTGGGTATTAGTAAATTTATAACATTAATGACTCCTTATGTGATATGTGCAAATACTTAAAGTAAATCCCAGTCTGCTAAACATCCATTTGCACTCACATATGAACTGAGAAAATGATTTAAAAGCGTAAAGAGGATTTTTTTTTTCATAAACTGTTCTCCAGATGGAGGTTGTCAGCCAATCTCAGCACAGTAAAGCTATAACTTCATTCTGCAGCAAAATGACTGCTATGAAATATAAGGTAGAGTTGATGATATAACTGACTGGTGATTTCTGTATAGCTTATTGCCCAAGTGCATCTGATCTCCATTCTAAGCCCAGCTTTCTTTTTTTAATTAATAAATATCTAGCTGTTCTTAGTCCCCTTTTCAATACAGTGCTCCTATTCACATTTTAAACTGCAGTTATGCTTTAATAAGAATAAGATGGTTTTGGTTCATTTTATCTCATTCAGTAATATATTCTTATGTCTTTCTGTCCTGGTTCAGAAAAGTGTGCATATTATAAATCGTCCCCCGCACTCTACTTTTTATGTCAATTTTCACCAACATATTCAGCAAAATACAGAGAAATCCAGTGCTCCATGAGCATTGCAGTGGATATTAGGCTACACTGTAGCCTAAAGTTCAGCTAAACCTAGTAGTGGAAAACCCCAGGAGGGATATGATTTAAGTCTATTTGAATACAGGGAACAAAGATGCCCACAAGAACCTACTATGGCATCAAGACTCAGACTCGACTCCTGTGTAAGAAAGGTCTCAGAATTTCCTCACAATAATTCTCAGAGTGTAGTTTTGAGACATACATCAAAACATGATTTAAAAAATTGTCAACAATGAAGAATCCAGTGTGACTCTTGGTAGATTGTTAAATAGTTTCTGCTAGATTGAAGAGACCCATGCAGATACTGACAGAGAGTAGTCGAGTCATCCCTTAACCTTCTCTTTATTAAGCTAAATAGCTGGAACTCTTGGAATCTCTCACGATCAGGGAGATTTTCTAATTTTTCAATCATTTCCATGGCTCATCTCTGATCCCTCTCCAGTTTATCAAGATCTTCTGGAATTGTGGGCACCAAAACTGGATACAAGTACTTATCAGCTGTCACACTTGTGCCATATACAAAGGTAAAATTATCTCTCTGCTCCTACTCAGGATTCCCATTTAGGCATCCCTGTATTGCATTGGCTCTTTTGGGCACGTCTCATGGGGAACTCATGTTCATCTTCAATTTCAGAGTCACTAATGTCCAGAATAGAGTCCTGCATCCTCTAATTATGACCTACATTCTGTGGTTCTAAATTTACATTTAACTGTTATTAAAAGGTGCAATGTTTGATTGCACCCTGGGTACCAAGAGATCCAGATCACTCCAAATGAGTGACCTGTCCTTTCCCATACTTACCACTCCCCCAACTTTTGTGTCAGCTGAAAACTGTACCTATGGCAGTTTTGCTTTCTACTAGATCATTGATAAAAATATTAAAGAGCATAGAGCAAAGAACCAGTCCAAGCAGAACCCCATAGGAAACATACCTGCTTCATGATACTTTCCCATTTGCAGTTATGTTTTGAGACTTACCAGTTCATAAGTTTTTAATCCAATTAGTGATTTCCATGTTAATTGTATAGCTTTCTACTTTTAATCAAAATATCATATGCTACCCTTAAGCCGCGTCTACACGAGCCGGCTACTTCGAAGTAACCGCGCCAACTTCGAAATAGCGCCCGCCACGTCTACACGTGGTAAGCACTATTTTGAAGTTGAAATCGACGTAAGGCGGCGAGACATCGAAGTCGCTATCCCCATCAGGAGATTGGAATAGCATCCTACTTCGACATTGAACGTCGAAGTAGGGCACGTGTAGACAATCCGCGTCCCGCAACATCGAAAGACCGGGGTCCACCATGGCGGCCATCAGCTGAGGGGTTGAGAGACGCTCTCTCCAGCCCCTGAGCTCTATGGTCGCCACGTGCAGCAGCCCCTTCAACCTCCCCGCCCCCTGCATTCCTGTGCAGGAAGCTGAGAGCTCATGCAGGCGGCAGCACTGCCACGTGGCCAGCCTGCATGCCCCTCTGCAGCCCCAGTCCACCACCCCCGCAGCGATGGCCACTCACCAGCCCCCCAAGCGCCCCCAGGGCACCCCCCTCAAGGGGAGCCAGGGCTCCCAGCCAGCCAGCCAGCCAGCCAGGGAAGAGGCAGTGGGGCCCCTCCTGGATGAAGACTGAGATCCAGGACCTGCTGGGGCTCTGGGATGAGGAGTAGGTGCTCCAGGTAATGTGGAGCAAGAGGCGTAATGCAGATGCGTTTTCTCGGCTGGCCAAGGGCCTGACTGCCCGGGGTCACCCTGCCCGCACTCCTGACCATGTCAGGAGTAAAGTTAAGGAGCTGCGGCAGGGTTACGCCCTGGCCCAGGATGCAGCCAGCCGATCTGGGGCCGCCCCCACCACTTGCCCCTTTTACAGGGAGCTCAGGGCCATCCTGGGCCCCCGGTACACCTCCTCCCCCCCGGCCACTCTTGAAACATCGGCCGACAAGCCCCAGCAGGCCCTGGAGATGGAGTCCACCCCGGAGGCAAGCCCTGCACCCCAGAGGCCCCCCCAGGCGCCCACCCCAGATCACCATCCTGTCCCGGAGCTCCAGCAGGGCGTCCGCCCAGAGGGTGTCTCCCGACTGTGGGAGCAGACCGTCAGGTATGTACACCCCCAGTGCACACCCCTGGTGTTAAGGGGCAGGGACAAGAGACATCACCAGGGCCCTCCACATGCCCAGATGACCATGGCCCCAAGGACAGCAGTGGCATGTCCCTCAGAAGAGTGCATCAGCCCCTGCCCCCCAGCAGGACAGCGTCATGCCCCATCCCTGGGGATGGGGGGAGCAGAACCTAGGGTCCCCTGGAGGTGGGGGACACCCAAAAGCAGCAGCATCTCCCGGGGACAAGGATGGGGAACCAGCAGCAGAGGGGTGGGGGGACAAGGCCCATGGGTCACGGCCCACACTAATGGCTGTCTCCACTCTTCTTCACCCCTGTGTTCCACAGCTGCAGCATCGAAGGGCCCGGAGAGCGCTGGCGAGGTGTCCGTGGTCCCGGAGAGCCTACCGGGGCCATACCAGGAGGCCAGCCCCTTGGCAGAGCACCGACCAGCCCCAGGATGGGGCCAACGGCGGAGCCACCCGAGGACGGCCACGGACTCCCAGCTGCTCGCGACCCTCCGGCGTCAGCTGGAGGTGTCGGAGCAGTGCCTGCAGGTGGAGGAGCAGCGGCTGGAGCTACAAAAGTGAGCGCTGGCCTGGCGCCAGGAGGCTTGGGGGGCCTTCATGCGCACCTTCGAGCACATAGCAGAACACCTGGCCCCCCATGCCGCGCTGCCCACCGCTCCACCCGCCGCTCCGACCGCCGTCCACCACCCTGGGGCCTGCCACCGAGGGGGACCTGGGGCCTGCGGACCCCGGACAGCCGTATTTGCCGGTTCGCCCGGCCCCCACCCAGCCTCAGCCAGGGCTCAGGCCAAGGCGAGGGTCATGCCCTCCAACCCTGGGCGCCGGACATTAGGGGTGTGGGGCCGAGGACGTGGCCCCCCCCCTTTGTACATATCCCCCATTTGTAAATAGTTTGTGTTGGACCCCTGTTCTGTTCTGCTTCCTGCCCCCCCCATGTAAATAGTTCCCCCCTTTTTTTCTAAATATATATATATTTATTATTAATAAGAGAATGCACTGTTTGGTTACAAACTACATGTCCATTTATTTGCCAGAAAAGAGGGTGGGGGTGTGCTCTTGGGTGGTCTGTGGTGTGGCCGTGGGGGCAGGGAGTGTTGTGGAGGATGGGGGGGTGCAGTCGGTGGGCTGCCAGTGTTCACCCCGCAGCCTGGTCAAAATGGGCCCGCAGGGCCTCCCGGACCTGGATCCCCTCGGGGTCCACCTGGCGACTGGGGGCAGCGGGTGGCTTCACGTCGGCCCTGCCAGCCTCCACAGCCCAGCCCTGGAAGAAGGCCTCTCCCTTGCTCTCCACCAGGTTGTGGAGTGCACTGCACGTGCCCACAACCTGGGGGATGCTGGGGAGCCCTGCATCCAGCCGGGTGAGGAGACACCTCCAGCACCCTTTGAGGCAGCTGAAAGTGCGCTCGACCACCTGGCATGCATGGTTCAGGCACGTGTTGAACCGCTCCTGGCTGGCTGTGAGATGGCCCCTGTAAGGGTGCATGAGCCAGGGCCGGAGGGGGTACGCCGCGTCTGCGACGATGCAGAGGGGCATGACGGTGTCCCCCACAGGGATCTCCCACTGGGGGATGTAGGTCCCCGCCTCCAGCTGGCGGCACAGGCCCGAATTTCTGAATAACCAGATGTTGTGGTTACTGCCAGGCCAGCCAACATATATGTCCAGGAAGTGGCCCCGGCTGTCCACCAAGGCCTGGAGGACCACGGAATGGTATCCCTTCCTATTGAGGAAGCATCCTCCGCTGTGCTCCGGGGCACAGATAGGGATATGGGTCCCATCCAGAGCCCCAAAGCAATTTGGGAAGCACAGGCTGGCAAACCCCGTGATGGCAGCATCTGGGTCCCCAAGCCGCACGAGCCTGTGGAGGAGCAGGGCATTGATGGCGTGGACGACCTGCAGGGGAAGGACATAAGAAAGCACCAGTGAGGGGTGTGCAGGGTGTGTCTGGCCCTCCACCCCAGGGCTCCCTCCCCCAGGGCTCCCCCAGGGCTCCCCCCAGGCTCCCCCCTCCCGGGCTCCCTGCTCCGGGCTCCCCCAGGGCTCCCCCCCCGGGTCCTCTTACCTCCATGAGGACAGCCCCGACGGTGGCCTTGCCCATGCCAAACTGCTGCCCTACGGATCGGTAGCTGTCTGGCGTGGCCAGCTTCCAGACAGCGATGCCGACCCATTTCTCGACTGTGAGGGCACGTCGCATGGAAGTGTCCTGGTGCCGTAAGGCAGGGGTGAGCCACTGGCAGAGCTCCAGAAATGTCTGCCGGCTCATGAGGAAATTCTTGAGCCAGCGCTCATTGTCCCACTCACTGAGCACCAGCCGCTCCCACCAGTACATGCTCATGGGGTAGCTCCACAGCCGGCGGCGTGTGCCGGGGGGCGGGGCGGAAGGCAGCAAGGTCTGGGGCTGCTTCCTCATCCCCTGGGGGCAGCTCCTCTTCCATGAATAAAAGGTGATCAGCTGCCTCCTGCATAGCATTGAGCAGGGCAAGCATTGCTCCCGCAGGGGCGGGTGTGTGGACCTCTGGCTGCTGCTGCTGCTGCTGCTGGGGATCCATACTGCTTCGACGGGGTGTGCATGCCTGTGGCTCTGCAGACTGCGTGCTGTGCAGGCTGAGTGTGTCTGGGAGGGGCCCTTTAAGGGAGCGGTTTGCTGTTGCCCCGGAAGTGCTAGTCCACCCTGTGACCCTGTCTGCAGCTGTTCCTGGCACCCTTATTTCGATGTGAGCCACTGTGGTGTGTAGACGCTCCCCTGCAGTGCCTACTTTGATGTAGTGCTGCCGAACGTCGATGTTGAACGTCGATGGCACCAGCCCTGGAGGATGTGTAGATGCTATTCATTGAAATAGCTTATTTCGATTTCGCTACATTGAAATAAGCTATTTTGATGTAGCCCGTGTAGATGTAGCTTTACAGAAGTTTCAGTAGATTTCACCAATACCTTTACCAAGTAAATTTGTAATCTCATTACAGAAAAAAAAATCCAGTTAGTTTGAAATATATTTTCCATTAAGCCATTTGATTTGAATTAGTTACTTAACCCTCTTTTGAGCCTTTATTTATTGAGTCCAGTGTCAGCTGCTCCATTATCTTTCCCAGAACTGACATTAAGATGAGAGGCCCAAACTTACCCAGGTCATCCCTTTTACCCTTTTTAAAACCTGACACGTTACCTTTTTTCTGGCTTTCTGGAACTTTCTCAGTGCTCCAAGACTTATTGAAAAACAATATCAATTGTACAGGGAATCTTCAGCCAGCTCTTTCAAAACTTTTTTTATGCAAATTAGCCAGATCTGTGGACTTAAACATATCTGTCTTCAGTAACTTCTATTTAATATCCCCTAGAAATATTAGTGAAATGAAGAATGTTATTATCATGTGATGCACCTATATCATCTTTTTCCTCCCAGATACAGAACATTATTATTATTATTTATAATTCTACTATTTCTATCTAGTAATGGACTAATCTCTTTATCACCATTCTTTTTGTCCTAATATATCTTTTTCATGTTTTTCAGTACTTCTTATTGTCATTTATTCTTCTGGCTACGTATTTCTCCATGTATTCTCTTGCACTTTTTTACAGTTGCTAACTTCTAATTTATTTTCATTAATACTAACTAGTCTTTTCTTCCTGTATGTATATAAAGTGTACTATTTTTATAGCTGCCTTCACTTCTCCTCTGAACCAAATCATTATTTTTAACCAATAAAGCCATCTTTCTCAATTGTTGGTGTTCTTCAATGATTTCCAGTTAACAGTCATATTTTTCTGATTACTTTCTTCCTCCCAGCTGATTCAGCTCCTAATTATTTTCAGCTTTGTGATACTGGCCCTATTCTAGCACGAACTACATATGGTGCTGGCCTGGACTTCATTCTGCTTGTCCATTACAATTGTGATCATGTCATGATTACTAGTACCAAAGCTACTATTAATTTTTAGTTCTGTGGCCACGTCCTCTTTATCTTTTAAGTCAATGTCTATTAAAGATTTCCTGTGCTGGCTGACACACTTTTGGAGTTAGGATAAAGATTCAGGTCACACCATATTATCTTTATTTGTATTTAGTAATTCACTCTTATTGGGAATTGTTAGTGCTGAAAAGTAAAGCAAGGATGGCTGTCACCAAACTGCCAGCACCTTCCTGGCCTGATGAAAGAAATCTCCCAAATCAGAAAAAGAGTCTCATTTTGCATTTGTTATTTTTAGGAACTTTAGACTGATTCACAAGAGTAGCAAGATTTGAGAAAGGAAGGAAGAAAACAAGACCAAAGCTGATACCTATGCTGACTGTTTAGAAGAATAGTGGTACAGAAAAAACAGTGATTTGGCTGAATTCAGAGCAGGAAATATGAAACCTTGTGTTCTTAGTGTGGTATTTCTCTTAAATCATGTGGGAGGAACTTATCAAAATATAGTCAGTACTACACTGCTGCTATTATCTCTGATCTCTGAAAGATAAGTGAACTATCAAAAGTAAACCGAGCATATATCATTTGCCAATCTCTTGTAAATACACAATAAAATGTGTAGCTACCTGTTGTACATAGTTACTGTGTTCATCCACAGTGCATACCTAAGCCATGTACTCCTTTTGCTGTGGTCAATTTATATTTCATATCTTTTACCTTGGGATTTGCACTTGGGAGAAAAAGGGCTACTCAGTCCATTAACTGATCTGAATTTATGATGATAAATCTCTTGATGTTCAGCCATGACAGGAATTACTCTGCTCTAATGAGTAATAAATGTGGATAAGTCATGTGTCCCTATGGATTACTTGGCCAGAAATTACATTTAGAAGAAGGCTAATTGTCTAAAATTTATCCAAATTCAATACAAATTTTATTGCCACTAATTGCCTTTCCAGGTTTTGCAGCATTAAGAATATTTAAATGTATTTGTCATAGCACTCTTGTGCATATGTAATGCATGAGAATAGCAGCAATTGCCATTCTGTTCAGGCATTTCAAGTATTTCTGTAATTTATCACTAAATCATTATGACTTGGAACACAATTTTCCATTTTTAATACCATAACAAATTATGTTTTGAAAATTGCATTAAGGTTTCTGTCATAAAACATGCCTTTACTATATTTGTTTTGTACTTTTGACATGCCTTAATTACCATGGTAGTGTTATAGGCAGGCAATACTATAATATAGCTACATTTGCTAGGGCCACTGCTAGTTGAGTCAGCAGTGCCATTACAGACCTCCTTTTCCAGGTTTTTACAAATGCAGCCAAACACTTCACTCTGAGCTGAAACTCAGCATGCAACATCTCCTAGATTTAATACGCGGTGTTAACAAAACACAAAAGAAGAGAACTTACATGTGCAGTGTCAGTTGTCCACGTGCTCTCTGTATTGGTACTTACCTCTTCTATGGCACGATACCCTCCCTCAGAAGTTAAATGTGTACAGTTTAACAACCACTGCATATATTATACTGGTGCTATTGCTTATAAAATACTGGTCTAAAAGGTGTATTATGACATATAGTGAAAACAGAAGGCTCTATGAAGCTATAGCATCAAATTGTGCTTAAAAGATTATGATTGTATAACACCAACAGACCTGGGTTGTCAGCATAAGGGAGCGAACCTGAAGGCCAGCTGGCTGTCAGCCAAGGCTTTACCCTCCCTAGTATGTGGTCTCAGTGTCTCTGGGGTTACATACTTCCCAGGATGAAGAAGCATGTCGCAGCATGTCCCAAGCTTCTGAGACCCTCCAGCAGGTCATCCCAGAAAAGTCACCAACTGTAACACTGACAGACATGGATGGTGGGTAGACGGGATTAAACCTGCAGCCATAGGGGTTAAGGCTCTGTGCTCTACCACATGAGCTAAAGGCCAGCTGCTCCTCAGCCAAGGCAGTAGAACAGAGACTTCACTCTCCCTAGTATGTGCTCTCAGTACCTCTGGGGTTACAATTATAATACACCAGATAACATAGTGCACATACCATACTACAGCTCTGTCTACACTAGCAAGTTATTTCAAAAGATTTTTTGAAATGAGGGGGCTGTTTCAAAAGATCCCATGGAGCATCTACACACAAAAAGCATTCTTTTGAATTAGAGTCATTGTCAAAAGTTCTCTGAAAACATTCGTTCACACACTATGGGCAGCAGCGGTCAAAAAAATATTAATAGAATATGAAGAACCATAAGTAAAGTAAAGGGATAGCTAACAAGTTAGAAAAGATCATGGTGCCAGTATATAAATCCTTGGTAAGCCCATGCTTTTAATGCATTATGGTGCTCCTTGCAAAATCACTCTTCCCTGTTTCAGGGAGAGCGCCCCACTTTCGAAAGCTTCTTTTGAAAGCAAATGTATGTAGACTCTCTGCAGAGCCCTTCTTTCGAGAGAACAGTCTTCATTTTCAATCCCTGGCTCATTCTTTTGAAAGAGCAGGGGCTGTGTGGATGCTCTCTTTCAAAAGAGCAGCTCACTCTTTCGATCCACTTTTTAGAGTGTGGACACACTCTTTCGAAAGAAGCTCTTTCAGAAAAGATCTTCCAGGACTTCTTCTTTCAAAACATCACTGTAGTGTAGATGTAGCCAACGTGTGTTATGGTTAGGATTCTCATGTGTCCTGAAACCCATTGCTGTGAACCAAAGCAATCTGATTATGGTGGCATATTGGCCCTCACTTCAGTGGCACATATCTATGATGACAGAAGGGGTAAGAAAACATTGCTATGCACAGATATTGACTGAATTAACACCAAAATAAAAAATTGCCACCACTACAGCATCATTTCACTATCAGTAAAAACCTGGGTTTGGGAATGTTTTCAACTGATCACATTTTGCCTAAATGAAAATTAGGCTGGGAATAGGGAACACAATTATTCCCCTCCCTTCCCTTTGCCACATAATGTCTGTGTCTACACGTGCACGCTACTTCGAAGTAGCAGCACTAACTTCGAAATAGCACCCGTCGCGGCTACACACGTCGGGCGCTATTTTGAAGTTAACTTCGACGTTAGGCGGCGAGACGTCGAAGTCGCTAACCTCATGAGGGGATCGGAATAGCGCCCTACTTCGACGTTCAATGTCGAAGTAGGGACCGTGTAGACGATCCGCGTCCCGCAACGTCGAAATTGTGGGGTCCTCCATGGCAGCCATCAGCTGGGGGGTTGAGAGACGCTGTCTCTCCAGCCTGTGCGGGGCTCTATGGTCACCGTGTGCAGCAGCCTTTAGCCCAGGGCTTCTGGCTGCTGCTGCTGCAGCGGGGGATTCATGCTGCATGCACAGGGTCTGCAACTCGTTGTCGGCTCTGTGGATCTTGTGCTGTTTAGTGCAAGTGTGTCTGGGAGGGGCCCTTTAAGGGAGCGGCTGGCTGTTGAGTCCGCCCTGTGACCCTGTCTGCAGCTGTGCCTGGCACCCTTATTTCGATGTGTGCTACTGTGGTGTGTAGACGTTCCCTCGCAGCGCCTATTTCGATGTGGTGCTGCGCAACGTCGATGTTGAACATCGACGTTGCCAGCCCTGGAGGACGTGTAGACGTTATTCATCGAAATAGGCTACTTCGATGTAGGCTTCACGTGTAGACGTAGCCAATAATACATAACTTATAATGGTGTTTCACCTAGTTTTCCTCCCAGTGCAGCTGAGGAGTTAAGGAGGACATGAGATTTGTTGCCCACACAGGGGAAATGTCTATTCTGCAGCAGGAGATCAGTCTAAATTATGCAGCTTCAGATACCCGAACATAGCAGCAGTAGATGTACTTAGGTCTACTTACTGTGGTATCTTTACTGTAGTATGTCAATGGGAGACACACTCCCATTGACTGTCCTTGCACCTCTCATCGAGCAGTCAATGGAAGAGTGATCAGATGTCAATTTACGGGGTCTATAATAGATGCAATAAATCAACCCCCAACTGGATCAATTGCTGTCCCATCGATCTAGCCCATAGTGTAGACCAGGCCTAAGTGGCATGTCTGGGAACTGCACCCAGTGCAGGCATGTGGCTAAATGCTATTGTTTAGCCCTTGCAATGTGACTCCTGAGGTCAGCTAACTATTCTTTGTTTTAATTGAATGGTTTTCCCATCCCTAATTATTACATGTATACTAATACTCTAATTTTCTTTAAGTTGCATTCTTGTCATGAAGAAAGTATCATTAGGACTTGACAGCCAAGGTTCTGCATCAGGTAATGGTCTTCTTACTAGTGATCTTGTTTCTCTAGCTTTCTGCTTGCAATCTGTTAAAAATTACCATGCTTAGTTAATTTATTAGTGTCCTACTGTTCTCATGTAACTCCTTTTTATTCAGGCAATTGCATTGGTTACCTCTAAAGCTGAGAATTAACTTCAAAATTTTATTGTTAACATTAAAGGCTCTTCAAACCTTTTCCCCTTTCTATTTGTGAAATGTGGTTCCTGTTTATGATCCCTCTTATAATTTATGTTTGGCTTCTGACCTAACTTTTTCTCCACCACCTCCTACCATTTTGCTATTATAAATATTGGGCCTTTGCTTTCTTAGCACCACTGCCCTGGAAGTCTTTCTCTTCAGACAGTTGCACAGCCAAATGTGTTAGCTCATTTATCTCTAACCTTACACCTTTCTTTTAGTTCTTTCATGATTTTATTGCTCAGGAAATTTATTTTATGCCTTATTTTGTTGTAGTTCTTGTTCTGGTTTTATAACAGTGCCCTAGGATTTATAAGTGGCATATATAAATTAGTACAGAATATATATATTTATGATGATGATGATGATTTAATATTTATACAAAAATAATGACCAGAGATGCCAATCAAGCTACAGGCAATCATGTTAGGCATGATACAAATGCATACAGAAACATAATACCTGTTTCTAAAACATCCTGTAACCAAATAATAGCTGTGATCCAGATACCAGCCCAGTTTTTGGATGGCAGAGAAGAAGTCAAAATCTGGAGCTAAATCCAAATAGGGTGCGTCAACACTAGCTGGCTACCTCGAAGTAGCCAGCCCAACATCGAAATAGCACCCGTCGCCTCTACACGTGCTGGGTGCTATTTCAATGTTGAAATCGACATTAGGCAGCGAGACGTCGAAGTTGCTGTTCCCATCCGAGGATGGGAATAGCACCCTACTTCGACACTGAACGTCGAAGTAGGGTGTGTGTAGATGATCCGCATCCCGCTACTTTGAAATTGTGGGGTCCTCCATGGCAGCCATCAGCTGAGGGGTTGAGAGACACTCTCTCCAGCCCCTGCGGGGCTCTATGGTTGCTGCGTGCAGCAGCCTTAAAGGAACCACCAACCCAGATTTCCTGTGGCAGGAAGCTGAGAGCATGGAGGCAGCAGCACAGGCACGTGCTAGCCCTGCATGCTTCTCACAGGCCTCAATCCCCACTGCCTTTACCCATGGCCTCCAGCCAGCCCCCCAAGCGCCCCCAGGGCTCCCCTCCTGAGGGGACCCAGACACCTCCAGCAGCCAGGTGGGGAGCCAAAAGGACGCGGGGCTCCTCCTGGTCGGAGGCTGAGCTCCGAGACCTGCTGGGGCTCTGGGGCGAGGAGGAGGTGCTCCACGTGATGGGGAGCAAGTGGCAGAATGCAGAAGTGTTCGCCTGGCTGGCCGATGGCCTGGCTGCCCGGGGTCACCCTGCCTGCACTCCGGATCATATCCAGAGTAAAGTGAAGGAGCTGCGGCAGGGGTACGCCCGGGCCCGGAACTCGGCCAGCCGGTCTGGGGCTGCCCCTGCCACTTGCACCTATTATAGGGAGCTCAGGGCCATCCTCCCCCCCTGCCCCCCAGCCACCCTTGACACCACGGCTGACGAGCCCCAGCAGGCCTCGGAGCCGGAGTCCGGTCCTGAGGCCATCCCAGCACCCTGGGGCCCACCTGAGGAGCCCCCCCTTGGGACAGAGGAGGAGGGGTCCAGCAGCGAGGAGGGGGGGCTCCTCATTGACCTCCCTTCCCGGAGCACCAGCTGGGCATCCACCCACCGGGTTTCCCCCAACCACAGCAATGGACGGTCAGGTACGTACCCCACAGAGAACACACCCATGGGCCACAGGGCAGGGGCACCAGCCATGACCGGGAGCCTCACACACCCCCAGCAGACCCCAACCCGCGAATGCCCAGCCACAGTACAGTCCCAGTATGGCAGCATGACCATCAGCGCCCATCAGCACCCGTACCCATGGACAGAACTCAGTCTTGACCCCAGGGGTGGGGAGACAATGCCATGGCGACAGCCAACAGGGACGTGAAACCCACCGACGGGGACAGAGACCCAGCACTCAAGAGAGGGTGGGGAGAATGGACCACAGGCCAGGGCACTGGACTAACAGCCTTCCCCTCCCTCTCTCCAGCTGCAGCATCGGACGCCCCAGGCAGCCAGGCACCATCCATTGTCCCCGACAGCCCGCTGGAGGCCAGCCACTGCCAGCGGCTGGAGACACCCCCAAGGCCAGCAGGACAGTCCCGCCACCGCCGGACTCTTGGGATGGCCCCGGTGGACCCTCAGCTGCTGGCAGCTCTCCAGTGGCAGACGGAGGTGGCAGAGGAAAGACTCCACTTCGAGAGGGAGGAGTCCACCTGGTGGTGGGTGGCATGGGAGGACTTTATGGGGGTTTACAGGGACATAGCCGGGTCGATCTGGGAGGCCGTTGCCTGGCTCCCACCCCCCTCTGCCCCCCGGGCCGCCCTCCCCACCACTCCACCCGCCTCACCACCTGCTGCCCCACATACCACTCCACCTGCCTTTCCGCCTGCTGCCCCGCCTGCCGCCCCACCCGCCTCACCACTGGCAAGCTCCACAGAGCCAACTGGGGCTGAAGACCGGCCAGTGGAGGCATCCCGGCCCTACCTGCCAGTCCTCCCAGCCCCCAGCTGGCCACGCCGGGGACCATGGACACAGGGAGGGGGAGTTGCAAGCCGTACCCGCCGGGGCTCGTGCCCCTCAACCCCCACCCCGGACTGATGGGGGCCCGGCGGACAGCTCGGCTGTTGGCCCATGTATATAGTTGTCCCCCTTTTTGTAGATTAGTTGCAGTTTCCTTGTTTAATCAAACAAGTTATCCAGTTTAAAAAAAAAAAGTTTAATTTTCCAAAAAGCTGGAGTCATGTGCTTGTTGTGGGGGTGGTGTGCGGGTGTTGGGGGCGGTGTGTGGGCATTGCGGGCTGTGTGTGGAGGTGATCTTCTGGGGAAGGCCAGGGAGGTGCTCAGGGGTCTCCCTGATCGAAGTGGGCCTGCAGGGCCTCGCGGACCCGTACCCCCTCATGGTGGGCTTGGCGGCTGGGTGCGGCGGCTGGCTGGGGGAAGCCCATGCCGGCATCGACCACCCACCCCTGGACGAAAGCCTCTGCCTTGCTCTCAACGATGTTGTGGAGCGTGCAGCACACGCCCACAACCTGGGGCATGTTTTGGAGGCTGACGTCCAGTTGGGCAAGGAGGCACCTCCACCGGCCCTTCAGATGGCCAAATGTTCTCTCCACCACCTGGAGGGCGTGGTTCAGGCGGGCATTGAACCGCTCCTGGCTGGCATTGAGGTGGCCAGTGTATGGGAGCATGAGCCAGGGCTGGAGGGGGTAGGCCGCGTCTACCACGAGGCAGAGGGGCACGGTGGTGTCCCCCAGAGGGTTCTCCGTCTGGGGGATGTAGGTCCCCGCCTCCAGCTGGAAGCACAGGCCCAAGTTCCTAAAAACACGGCCATCGTGTGTGCAGCCGGGCCAGCCCACGTACACATCCTGGAAGCGGCCCCGACTGTCCACCATGGCCTGCAGGACCACGGAGTGGTAGCTCCTGCGGTTGATGTATCTTCCTCCACTGTGGTCCAGGGCACAGATGGGGATGTGGGTCCCATCCAGGGCCCCAGAGCCGTTGGGGAATCCCATGGAGGTGAATCCAGCGACTGCTGTGTCCAGGTCCCCAAGTCGGACGACTCTCTGGAGCAACATGACGTTAAGCACACGGACCACCTGTGGGGAGGGAACACAGGTGCCCATGAGGCTGTGCAGGGTGGCCCGGGGCCCATCCCCCAGGTCCCCTTCCCAGGCACCTCCCTGGGTACCCCACTGGCCTAGCCCATCCCTCCCCGGTACCCCTCCCTTTCCAGCCCCACACCCGGCCCCTCCCTCCCCCCCCTCTGTCCCTCCCTCCCCAAACCCACACCTAGCCTCCCCACCCCCCAGTGGGTGCGTGCCTGGGCCTCCTTACCTCCATGACGACGACCCCGACCATGGCCTTTCCCACTCCAAACTGGTGTCCCAAGGAGCGATAGCTGTCTGGAGTGGCCAGCTTCCAGACGGCTATTGCGACCCTCCTCTCGTCAGGGAGGGCGCGCCACATCTGGGTGTCCTGGTGCCTCAGTGCTGGGGTGAGCCACTGGCAAAGCTCAAGAAAGGCCTGCCGGTGCATGCAGAAGTTTTGGAGCCACATATCGTCGTCCCACTCCCGCATGACAAGCTGCTCGCACCACTCGGAGCTGGTGGGGTAGCTCCAGAGGCAGGGGAGCAGCCTGTGAGGGAGGAAGAGGGGAGCCCGGTGGTCAGAAGCGTCCCCGTCTCCCTCCGGGGTGGGCTTCTCTGGCAGGAGTCACTGGGCGGCCTCCCAGGCAGCACCTAGCAGGGCGCTTGCCCCCTGGATGACTACCTGGAGGGCCTCTGCTTCCTGATGCTGCTGCTGCAGCTGCTGCTGGGTGTCCACATCTGCTGTGACTTGGTCTGCGAGACAGTGGCTACTGCTCTGCAGACCTCGTGCTGTGCAGGCCGGGTGTGTCTGGGAGGGACCCTTTGAAGGAGTGGCTTGCAGCTGCCCCGGAAGGGCTAGTGTGCTCTGTGACCCGGTCCGCGGTCTTTCCTGGCCCCTTATTTCGAAAGAGGGTGCTTGTGTGTGTAGATGCTCTACATTTCCTTCCAGGGCAGCTCTTTTTGACGTTCCCCGTCGCTACTTCGACCTTGAACATCGACGTTGCCAGCCCTAGAGGACGTGTAGACGATATTCGTTGAAGTAGCCTATTTCGATGTTCTTACTTCGAAATAGGCTACTTCGACGTAATGTGCTAGTGTAGACATAGCCATATTGTGGTAAAGGTGCATCTTTAAAAATATCTATTTATTTATTTAGAATTAAACAAAAACAAAAGCTTTAAGTGTCATAACAATTAGTTAGATTTCCAATCCCTTAATTTAATGATAATCAATAATATTCAGGTAGACCA
The DNA here is from genome assembly GCF_033958435.1 of Carettochelys insculpta. NCBI lineage: Eukaryota > Metazoa > Chordata > Testudines > Carettochelyidae > Carettochelys > Carettochelys insculpta. The sequence continues at coordinate 98,764,208 of NC_134141.1, forward strand.
GGTCACCTCAGCTAGAATGGTAATGATATCATGCAACTTTCACAGTAATTTTTCTTCAGGAGACTCCCAATTTTCTTTACAAATCAATTTATGAACCATATCTTCCTATCAATTAACCTAAAAAATTCCAGAGGACTCTAGTTGGAGTTCCAAGCATGGATCAATGACAGGATATGCTTCATGTACAGGAATCTGGTTGGTGTGGTTTTGTTTTATTATTTTTCTTCAAAACAATTCATTATAGTCTTGATTCTGTGCCATTAAAGTCAAAGTGAGCTTTGATGTTAACTGCAAGATACAAAATGACAATCCAAATTAGCTATTAACACTTGAGAAAGAGATCTTGGAATCATTGTTAAAAGTTCTCTGAAAACATTTGTTCATATTCTATAGGCAGCAGCAGTCAAAAAAAACCCTAACAGAATGTTAAGAACCATTAGTAAAGTAAAGGGACAGATAACAAGAAAGAAAAGATCATGGTGCCACTATATAAATCCTTGGTAAGCCCATGCTGTTAATGCTGCATGAAGTTCAGGTCACCCCATCTAAAAAAAGATGTATTAACACTGAAAAAGTAAAAAAAAAAAAAAATTGGGAACAGGTTCTTCATAATAAGAGATTTAAAAACAGGGACTTTTCAGTTTGCAAATGAGAGAACTAAGAGGGGATATGATCTCTACAAAACTGTGACTCGTGTGGAGAAAGTGAATAAGAAAGTAACATTTACTCCTTCACACAAGACAAGAACCAAGGATCATTCAATTAAATTAATAGGTAACTAGTTTAAGACAAGCCAAAGGAAGTGTTTCTTCATATAGGGTGCATCAACACTTGCATTCCTCTTTCAAAAGAGGTATGCAAATGAGGTATGAATTTGCATATTTGACACCTCATTTGCATATTCTATTTCAAAAGAGTTTCTTTCGAAAGAAGAAAGCCGGTATAGACGCTGCTCTTTCAAAAGCAAACCCCATCTTTGAAAGAATACTTCTTCCCATTAAATAAAGGGAAGAAGGCTTCTTTTGAAGAGGGGTTCCTTTTGAAAGAGCAGCGTCTGCACTGGCTTTCTTCTTTTGAAAGAAGTTCTTTCAAAATTAGTATATGCAAATGAGGTACCAAATATCCAAATTTATACCTCATTTACATTTTCAATTTGCCCCATTTGCGTACCTCTTTCGAAAGAGGAATGCAAGTGTAGACACACCCACAATGTATAGTTTACATGTAGTAACATTCCTTGCCTTGAGAATGTTACTCAGGCCAAAACTCAATGGGATTCAGAGACGTTCATGTGCAGAAAGGTCCATCAATAGCTATTAGCCAAAATGGTTAGGGATGTAGCTTCATGCTCTGCATTTCCTTGGCCTCTGATTGCCAAAAGTTGGGACTGGATGATAAGGGATAGATCACTCCATGAGTGCTTGTTTTATTCATTACCTCTGAAACACCTTAGTCCGGCCATGGTCAGAAGACAGGATACTCTCTAATCCAGTTTAGCCACTGTGTGATTGGTCCAACAATGTTAGAGCTGCTGCATGTAGTGTTTTGAATATTGCTAGAATTACAAGCTATACTTTACATTCTAAGAGGGTTTCCTGATCCTGCTTATATCTAGTGGGTTCTCAGGGAAGAGTGAGATCACGGTCTTCAGCAGTCAGTTTGCACAATAGCTGTCTGGAGTAGGACATAGAATTGTGCTTTATTCTGTTAGGTTTTTCTCTCTCTAATTGGGTGTTTGGGGCTTAGGGGACTAGATTCTGAGAAATAAAGCTGTAGTACATTGCAACCTTTCAGGGAGATCATCTTCTTTCTAACTCTGCTTGTATGCAATGAGTATATACTGTTTGCAGACCTGAAGACGTAGGTCTACACCACAAAAGCACGTCACCTCATAAATTATTTTGTTAGTCTTCAAAGTGCTACATGACTGCTTTTTTGTTTTGAGAGTCCACCTGCACTGGTGACAATTAGAGTCCTAGCACTGTGTGTCAACCACTTCTGTGCATTTAAGAGGTGTTTGCATGTGTAAAATAAATAAATAAATAAATGATAATTCACCCTTCCCTGAGGTGGGAAAAATTTTTTCATTCAACAATGCTGCAGGTGGTGCTGTAAACATGCGCCTGTCGTTGAATAGTGTAAGAAAAAGCAATTATAGGGATAGGATAGAACACTGTCATTACTAAAGCTGTCCAGTCATGCTAAATTTTATATATAAAACCAGACCAAGTGCAAGAGTTCTGCATGAATGAATATACAGTCAAGCACTGAAGATGACTGGACAGCTCAAAAATTTTCATTTTTAAAGCAAAAATATTATGATTCAGTCTGAGGCTACACAAAGCCTCTTGTCATAGTGGAATATGAGGTACATTATTTATTTTTTTATGTATTTATTTTACTATTTTTATTACCAGTCAGCACTGAATATGAAACTGGTCTGTTTACAACATGTGACCAAATCTCAGCCAATGATATGATGCATGCAATAAGCTTTACCATTTGTGTCCCGGTTTTACTATCTGTCCAATGAAGATAACATTTACCTTTCTCACAAAGCACTGTGAGTTTGTATTGATTAAAGTAAGACTTTAGCCTTAGCTTTAGCCAGACAGTTTGAGAGAAAGGGTAAGAAGCCCTCAGGCCGCTATCACACAGCCTCCGTGAGGGGTACACAGAATTCCCCTCAGGCCAACTCCACAAAAGCAATATGCTGAAACTTTTGTAAGGACATCAGAGATCATTGCCCCATCCCCACCAAACATAGGAAGCCTCTATTCTCAATGCAGGATTGTGAGTAAATGTAATATGTCTGGCCAGTTCTTAGAGCTCCACAGATGAAAGGCACAATCATACTGCCCTGACAGAGCTTCCATAGATGGAGACTGACCAGGCTGCTGTGTTTGGTCCTTATCCATTAGGCCCATGTGCTCTTAAGTTTCCCTTCGGTCTGAATAGGCTGAAGCTCTGTTCGTGCATCCGTATCCTGCCTGGGCACGCCTTCAGCCATCCTATCATCCTTACATTTTCTAGCCTGTAGTCTCCCTTAGCGGATCATAAAAATGACTGGTGATTTGGATATGTATGGATTTACTGATCTGTGCATGCATGCACACACCTACCCCCCCCATATACATGTATAAATATTCAGACATTGCTAGTATACTTTAAAATATTACCATATTTCTTAGAACATAGACCTTTATTATTCAGAAGGTAATTATTATCATATCTTTACATTCACCTAACATGTATTAAAATTCTTTTTTTCTCTCTTTCTCTCTCACACACACACGTATGTATTGATTGAGGTTGAAACGCACTTCCCATTATAAGTTTGATTTGGTCCCCCTCAAAAACATCCAAACTCACTCTTTTCAACTTGCAGTTTGGCCTAAATATTCTGTGGGCACTTGCTTGATCAAATTTGATGTTATTTGAAAAAGTGGTTTTAAAGAGAATGGCTAAAAATGTATTGGACTTAGCCACAGTAAAAAAAAAAATACTCCTTTTTTGCTATATCCTTGCTACATAATTAGTTCTCCGAAAAATGTCAAATAGGTTTATCTGTAAGCTTTTGGTGAGGTCTGTTTCACATGATTAAATCTGGGATGTTGAAAAGCTCATTAAATTATTAAAAAGTTATTCAGTGCTGAATTAGGAATGTCAGAAAGAATGGCATCTATGAATCCATTGAACTCATTAAGGATTGGTGGGGGCTTTGAAGATTCTTATGACATTTGTTATGGTATTGATGAGCTTTGTAAAGAATTCTAGCAGCAGAGGCTCGGTGCTCATAAAAGCACACATGTCCACACACAGAAAGACATACAGGAATGTGTTTGTCCTCTTGCAGACCTCCAATGGACTGAAGTTGCTGAGTTTCCTAAGCAATTCCACACACTTCTTTGCTCTCGTCAGTACTCCAGTACTGATTTATCTCCAAGCACTAATGAATTTGCCCAGATAATAGCAGCACTGGTGCAAAACTGTTAGCTTAGTGTGCCTGCAGGAGCAGAAAATCCCCAAAACCATACAACACAAAGGAGACCAGGCTCAGACTGTATCTTACCTCCTTTACCTGAAAAGGTCTGAAAGTACATCAGAATGATGGAATTGCAGGCATTAAGTTTGGCAATTTTTTAGAAGTTATTTTGTCACTTAATTGCAAGAATGGTGCCAAGAGATTCTGGAAATAAACTGGGTGTGAAAGGAAAGTCCCAAATTGCAAGCAGAGAAGTGACAAGGACCTCCATTTCCCTGACAACTTCCTTGGGGAAAGGGAATTGTCACAAGGATGGGTTAGGCAGCATTGACAGCTTGTCTGTTTGATATGTGCAAAACACAGTGCTTCATTCATCTTGATTTTCCCTGTGACTTTTTCTCACCAAGGTAATTAGCAGAAATGCTTATTTCCATATTGTGATGGTCAAATGATTTCAAAGAAGTGAAAGATAAGGACATCTCATGATAAAAGAGTCTTTTGCTTCACCTTAATGTTGTAACTAAAGATGAACAAATCTTTCCACAAATATTGGTTTGGATTCAAAAATGCATTTCATTTCAACCATATCTGAGATTATCTGTTTGCTGTCTGTGAATAGCCAAGCAGCCTCACATTGCTTACCAAAATCAAAATCTCAATCTTGAATATTCAGTGACAGTGAAATTCCAAATGTGCTTTGGGTCAGTTAATTAAGTAAGTCAGTCAGCTATAACATGTGATCAAGGAATCCTATCTTGTAATGTTCTGCATAGGTGGGCACTTGTATCCAGATGGAACCTAGAGAATCCACTGGAACTCTACATGGACATAAGATTCCTCACACATGATTTCAGTTGCAGGATTAGGGTTTGACACAGGACCAGTCTGGAAGTCTGAATATGGAAAACTTTCTGTACAGTGGTCATAAGCTATGAAGTATTGGATAATGTTTGCAAAGAAATGCAACATTATGAAATTAACAAGTTTGTGTATTTTGCAGTCTGTTAAAAAATAACACAAATATTTCTCTGATCTTGTCTATGCTTGCAGTAGCACATGGGGTATGTGCAGCTATACACTGTAGTGAAAGGCAGGCTGTGCAGCAACTAAGGAAAGATTAACATGGGGGGAGGCAACAGAGAAAGACTCAGACAGGATGGAGCTGGAACAGCTTTTCCTTGCTGCCTTCCCCCTTGCCAGAGCCTTTCCTTGTCTCTAGAGTCTTTCCTGGTGGTGGTAAAAGACTCTGGCAGAAGAACACTATACTGATAAAAATAGCTGTGCAAATGTGGGAGGCTTTGCTTGGGTGTACAGTTCATAGAATCATAGAATCATAGAGCACTAGGACCGGAAGGGGCCTCGAGAGGCCATCGAGTCCTGTCCCCTGCCCTGATGGCAGGACCGACCACTACCTACACCATCCCTGATAGACATCTATCTAATCTGTTCTTAAATATCTCCAGTGAGGGAGATTCCTACACAGTTAGCTGTGTAGAATATAAATCCTGTGATTCAGGCCTGTCTCTACCCTACTTTCCTAAGCAGTGCCTCACCATCGATTTATGCCTGTGCTCACCAGGCAAGTGATGTCTGTATTGTGTACGCTGCTACAAGTGTAGACTTCCCCTTGGTGCAAGGCCCTTGACTCTGGAACTGAATTCTTATAGTAGTCTAACAAGTTAGCTGACCTCAGGTCACATTGCAAGGCTGATTTATTGCTCTTGTCCTGTGTCTGAAGGGATGATTTAGGGGTGAGAAGGCAGAGTTTCTATTACTTTGGGGTGTTGCTGAGATCGTAGTAGCTGACCTTGAACCAGTTTTGTTATGCTTTAATTTGTAGTATATGAGCCTAGATAATGTAATAAGCACATTTTATACATCAATTAATCACCAAATCAGGATCCAGATTAATTTTTTCTTGATGGGGTTTTTTTTTTGGTTATTATTTGCTTCAAGGACATATTTTTCACCTGACAGTTATATTGTTATTTTGTTTCTTTGTTGCTAAACTCTGTTAAATCTATTCTCATTAACTCTGCACAACTGTTTCCTCCTCTACAGTGGGGTAAATAACAACATTGTGTTTAGCTGATTTTTCGGCTAAGGTCCTTCATTAGAATAGATTTGTAGATGTAATGTAGAGCTAACTGGATTTCTTGAATCTCTAACTGGAGCTAGCCAGAGAGACCTTCTCCCACTAGGGGAAACCTAAATTATTTTCTTTTGGAAATAGTAGCAATTTCTTCTTGATATGTGTGAGCTGCCCTTAGGTGGTTAAATAGGCATTTTTTTTCTTTTTGTGTGTGTTTTTCTCCAATGCAGCTATCAGAAAGCATGGAATTATGCTGATTATTCCTTCTTCGGAGTTGCATCTCAGGGTTTGTACTCTCAGAAACATGTATAAAGAATATCTTTTATCTAAAATATTTCAGTTGAGATATACAATGCTGCATATTAAACAACTGAAAAACACCTGATACTGTTTTTCATCTAAACATTAACCAGCTAAGCTTCATACCACTCTCTGACGTAGGTAAGTATTGTTCATCTACAGGGTACAGACGAGGAAATACAAAGAGAGGTTAAGGGTGGGATTTTCCAGAAGCATTTTGTATTGGCCTAACTCTGTACCTATTGAAGTTAATCTGTGACTTCAGTGACAGTAGGGTTAGGTCAATGCTGAGCACTTTAGAAAATCCTACTCTAAGAGACTTCAACAAGAGAACAGAGACGGGTAAGTCTAGTTAAAAATATTCACAAACATTCGTTCTGCTAAAACTGTGAAAATACTTCAGCAGAATTAATACTTCTTTTTTCCTGTTCTGATTATATTTTAAGTGTTGTAATGTTTGGTATTTGCTTGTGTTGTTGATTTGTTTTGATTTCTGGCAAGACTTTACATAGAAAGAGCAAAGCTTGTGAATTCCAGTGCAAATGTCCTTCAGAAATGTTCACACGATTGTGCAGAACACCATTCATTTTCCTCTTGTTCTTTATAAATATATTAGTTGTGACGTGAGAGTGAAGAAACAACACTACATGACTTTGGTAATCATTTGTCACAATTATTTGTCAAAGGCAACAGGAGTATGGGAGCTCCAGTCTGGCAAATCTGTTTGATTCAGACCAGTTATTAACGAAACATGGTGAGCCTAAGTTCTGGCTGAATAATGTTGAATAAAGAACATAACTATAGGAATGAAGCCCTAGTTAGCATCTGTACTTAGCTTCTGCTGGACATCACTGATGGCATGGATGGTGGGTGAAGCTGCTGCTTGGGGAGTCAAGCTCTCCAGACTGTGGGCATGCCCATGCTCTGCCTAGGACATGCCCCCACTCTACCCAGGCCTATCCCCTCCCCACTGTCTCCCAGTTCTCTTCTTTTCTCTGCCATACTGTGCTCACCCCTTTCAGACAAGTCCCTGAACCCAAATGTGGCAAATACTTGAAACAACCATCCCCCCCGCCACTCTTTATTCTAAAATGCCTTTCTAAAGAAAATGAAGCACGTTTTCCAGTACATGCCAGACTGTGAAGATTGGAAATGAAAAGTTACCTAATTAGAAGCAGTAAATTTGGGGGAAAAAAGCTCCGTGTGACAGGGTGCACCACCCCCCCTGAGCAGGGGAGTGAGAGCCAGGCCTATTAGATAGAAAAGACCCCACCTCTGAGGCCCTGCTGGGCATTCTCTGGCCGTAGTCCAGGTATAAAGGCTGGGGAAGCCTGGCAGTTGAGGCTGGCCAGCGGGGGGAAGGAGTTCCTGCTGCAGCCTGGGAGCCACTGCTGCCCAAGCCGTGGTGGCAGCAGTGGTGGCAGCAGGGGCAGCTACAGCCACCCGAGGAGCAGCCACAGCAACCGCCCAAGAAGCAGAAGCAGCCATAGCTGCCTGAGGAGCAGCTGCAGTGCCATTGCTGGCAGCCACCGCCAGAGGAGCAGCCCAGAACAGGAGTGGTGGGAGAGAGCACTGCCAGAGCTGAGATGGTGGATTGCACCAGGAATGAGGTACAAAGTAGCCCAGGGTGGGGGAACCGGGCTGGTACCTGGTGAGCTCAGCGAGTTGCGCTGAGGATCCCTGTTGAGGTGATGTTTGGGGTCCCACATCCACCACCAACAGGGCCCTAGGCTGGAGCTCAGTGGAGGGGGTAGGCCCAAGCTTTCCTGCCCCCACCGCCCTGTGAGCCTAAGACAGGGAGAAACAAGGGCCACTGAGGCCTGACTAGGCTGCAAGTCCTGTGAACTAGGACTAAGCTGCTGAGATCTGACTGTGCTGTAAGGCCCATGAATTGGGACTGGGCCACAGAGGCCTGACTAGGCTGAAAGGTCTGTAAACCAGGACTAGGCCATTAAGGCCTGATTGGGGGGTGAGGCCCATGAACTGGGACCAGGCCACTGAGTCCTGACTGTACTGGGGAGCCCCAAGGGCAATGCAGGAGCCCTTAGGGGCAAGACAGGGCAGGAGACCCAGGCATAGTCACTCACAGATTTTTTTTTATATACACTATTGTTGCAGAAATTTTGCAGGAAGTGTAAGTCTGCTGCCCTGCTGACTACAACATTAAATATTATAAAATATATGATGCAGCTCTTAGCTATGTTATATTTTCTTAATCAGTATTTCCAAGATTATTTTAAATGTATGCTTCAGCTTTCATTAAGTAATCGTTCCAGATTACTATATATTTGATGCACTGAACCAAAGGCATTATTTTAAATGAGTCAGAACAGTTTAGAGTGTTCATGACCAAGTTTATTGCTTTTGGAAGAAGGGAACATTAATGTATTTTGTGTGATCCCCATAACAATAGACATGTTTATGAAATGTCACCATATGTTCAAGTTAAAATATGTTTCCAAAGATTTCAGGCATAAGTAAGGATTTTGTATCGTAGTAAGGTAATGATTTTTCTGGAGGATTCCCTTAAGCCTTGTTCATCAAAGAGTCAGAATTAAAGTAAAAAAAGGGAAACTCATTTGCCCAGCTATATGGAAGAAAAGGGATGTTGTATCTTTAAGGGCTGTCTTCAGCAGGAGGGCTCAAAGGGTAGTAGGGATGGATAAAAAGAACAGGAAGACTTTGGAAGCAAGTTTTTGTCTCCATAATCTAGGCAGTGCTAATAGTCCCCAAAGTAGAGTGACATATGTTATAGCTAATACCACTGTCACCTAAATGCGTCTGAATTCCAAGACGCAAATGTATTGTCAGCACAAAAGGAAAGTGAAGAAAGAGTTTCATCACTCCCTGTCAGACTTCCCAGCAACATCAAATCTATCATAGCCATTCACTAGAAAATAAATGGACCACACACCAAATTTGGCAAGGCAACAGCCCAGACAGCATCTGTCCAGAGGATCTGAAAACCCTAGGTCAGCATGGCAGCAGCTTTATCAATGTGCATGCCTCTGGCTGAATGCCCAACATATTACATTAAACAAAGGTCAGTGCCACACTGAAACTAGGGAAAGCACAATTCTGAAACAAAGATCTGAAAAGCTAAGAGCTGTTAGCATTACTACTTGTGATGTACAAGCTCTCAGAAAGGATGCTACTGCAGAGACTTATCAATCCTTCATGACTACATCCTGAAAAAATAATCTGGATTTAGACTGAGATGAAGTACCTCCAGTTAGAGAATCTTGCTGACCCCCCCACAAGCCAAAACTGGCTACCGACATGGGCTCAAAATAGTGTGGCTTTTGGAGAGCCATGCATGGCATACAACACAATTGGTTGGGATGTCCTGCTTCAGAAAGTATGAAAAATAGTGTGTTGCAGAACAATGATCCTATGTACAGTCACACTCATTGACCACAAGTTATGCATACATGTATTGGAATAGACCGGCAGACCTTATCTGTTACAACAAAAAGTTCTCACAAGGACTAATCCTGGAACCATTGCTCTTTAATATTTATGTCCACAACATGTCACTAATCCAGTCTCAGAAATTTGGATATGTTCATGATCTCATGTTTGCCATCTATGCAAGCATTTTCTTCCAAGAGGAATGCATCCACACAGAAAATCTGAAAAATTGGAGAAATACTAATGGTTATGGTAACTCCAACCAAACTATCATAAACCAGCTCTCTGCATTCTAGCCAAGTGACCAACATTAACAGAATCATCTGAATATCATATTCTGTAACACCAGCCTCTATCTTGAGGTGGTTCTAGATAAGAGTCTCACATACCACCAAGAGCTGATGTAGATCACAGCCAAGATAAAGATTAAAAACAATATAAGTCACAATCTTACATATAACTACTGTGACCTTGGTCTTCTCAGCATTCGAATATTGTTCACCAGCATGAGCACAGAGGGTACCTATTAAACTTGCAGATATGCTATTGAAAACCTATGTGAGAATTGTCACAGAAATGCTGAAGTCAGCACTAACAATCTGGCTTTCCATCCTCACACATATCGTATCACCCTTCCTCTGAAGAGAAATAGCAATAATACAAGGATACAGCCATGCAATAATGAACAGACATTTACATGTATGAAGATCTCCACCAGCCAGGCTTTCCTACCTTAAGTCCAATGATCTTTTTTGGTTACAGGCCAAAGACTTAACCCTCAGCACTACAACCAAAAGATAAGTGTTGGAAGCTTTTTTGGGGGAAAAAAAAGATCAAGAATGAAAACCTAATTATGGAACCAACATAACAAACACCTGGCTTTACCATACCAAATAATATAAGGCTCACAGCAAACCTCACATGGTAATTACCTACTACAGTAATGGAAAATGAAAGGTATCTCAGTACATTATTGTGGAGAAATCCAAGTCATGGAACCTATAGTGAACTACTGCCCTCTAAGATCTTTCTCCAGAGGGACAGCTTTGAATCATTCTGTATAACCGAGAAACACAGAGTAGATAACATACCTGTGTGTAAATCTTTAATATTGCTTTTCAAGAAGTCAAACACCAAAAAAGGTTGAGAAAGAGGCCAGATTGCTCGAGAACATCCACTGTTATATAATTTGTAACAGAAGAAAGGGATTATTTCCATAAACTAATTATTCAATACGAGTATATCATCCAGTTCTATTAAAGAATACCTACCTCCTACTCCTGTGCTCAGAAATGAAACCATATACCTTTCCTGCTTTGTATGTGAGTTCATGTAAGGCTCTACCAAATTCACAATCCATTTTGGTCTATTTCATAGTCATAGGATTTTTAAAATCTTTAATTTCAGTATTTCAGCTACTTATGTCTGAAGTTTCATGGTGGTGTTATTGTAAGGCTCCTGACCAAAAAATGTGTTGGGTGGAATCACAAGGCTATTGTTGGGGCAGTTGAGGTACTGCTGTCCTTACATCTGCATTGCTGCTGGTGGCAGTGCTGCATTCAGAACTGATCAGTTGGAAAGCAGTAGCTGCTGGCTGGAAGCCCTGTGCTGAAGGCAGCAGCACAGAATGAAGGGTGGCACAGTATACTATCGCTTCTCACGTCCTTACACACGTACTCAGTCAGGATGTTGCTGAATCCCCATCAATCAGCATTGACAACTATACGTTAGAGGTCGTCCAAGAGTTCGTTTACCTCGGGTCCACCATCACTGACACCCTGTCATTGGACACTAAGCGAAATAGAAGGATCGGAAAAGCGGCCACAACTCTGTCCAAACTCAGCAAGAGAGTGTGGAATAACAACAAGCTGTACACTCACACCAAAATGCAAGTCTACAGAGCCTGCATCCTCAGCACCCTCCTTTATGGCAGCGAGACTTGGACCCTGTATGCCCGCCAGGAAAAGAGGCTGAACGTCTTCCACTTGTGCTCCTTCAGGCGCATCCTTGGAATATCATGGAAGGACAGAGTGACCAACACCCCCATCCTCGAGCAAGCTGGAATCCCAACCATGCACACCCTCCTCAGGCAGCGTCGGCTCCGCTGGCTTGGCCACGTCCACAGGATGAATGATGGAAGGATTCCAAAAGACATCCTGTATGGTGAGCTAGCCTCTGGCAAAAGACCTCCCGGATGCCCCCAGTTGCACTACAAAGATGTCTGCAAGAGAGACCTCAGAGAGGTAGACATTGAGCTGGACAACTGGGAAGAACTAGCAGACGACCGCAGCAGATGGAGGCAGGGGTTACACAAGGGCCTTCAGAAGGGTGAGATGAAGATCAGACAGCTAGCAGAGGAGAAGCGAGCGCACAGAAAGCACACTGAGGACTTGCCAGACACCCACCACATCTGCAAGAGATGCAGCAAGGACTGTCACTCTCGTGTGGGCCTTCATAGTCACAGTAGACGCTGTAAAGGAAGTCCTCAATTAAAACTATAAAGGGCGCAATCCATAGTCTATGCAGACTGAAGGATGCCTACTACTACTTCTGTGCTGCCTTTGGGAAGGTGCTGCCTTTGGAATCCAGCGCGTGGCCAACAGCCAATGCTCTCTAGCCATGCAGGTCTGAAGGCAGTGCAGAGGTAAGGGGGGCAATACCCTGACCATATGAAAATCACCTTGGGACCCCCATGCCACTTTTTTGGGTTAGGACCCCAGGTCTGGCCTTAGAACCAGGCAAGCAAGGCAGTTGCCTTAGGCCCCTCACCTTCAGGGTCCCATGTTCCAATTGACCATTACATCCACTGTCCACCAGCCAGGCCCATCTGTCAGCATTCTGTGCCACTGGATAACCCCCAGTGTGAGACATGCTTATCTCCCCTGTGAAATCTGTAGGGTAAAAGCACACAAAAGACAAGATTTCATGGGGTGGTAGGATTAGATTTCATGGTCCATAATGCATTTTCTCTGGCTGTAAATTTAGTAGGGCCCTATGTATATGTGTATCTGCTAATAATAATAATACTTATGAGTAAGATGTGATTGTACCATTCTAGCATTTCCTTTTTAATGAATATACAGCCCTTAACGCAATATTTATACATATTTTCTCCATTCAGGATTACTAGGAACATACATACAAATTTATCACAAAATATTAAATAAAATTCTAATGGTAAAAGGCATGAGTGTTTTAGTTAAAAATAGGCTGTGCAGGGTATGCATACAATGTTTATGGGTATAAGTTTGTACTTAATGTACAGGGTTTTCAAATGTGTGATCAGAATAAATTTGCTACATATTAGTTCATAATGACCATATTTATTCTGCCTGAATACAGCTTTCAAGAAGTTCAAATATTTTTTTCTTCCATTAGTTAATCTGTTTGTCTATATATACATGAGAGGGATTTTCTGGCAAAACCATCCTTTTGTCAGAAAAATCCATGGAGCATCTACGAGTTGTGCCTTTCCATGTTCAGGTATAATGCCTTTGACAATTTTCTGTCAATAAAAATGATGTGCAGAAGTTCCGGGGGGACCTATTTTTGAAAGACAGGGCTTCTGGTGTGCCAGGCAGCCCTGTCTGAAGAGCTTCTGGTTGGCCATTCTGTCGAGAAAGCAGCTGGGCAGTCTGGCCACTCTCTGTCGACAGAGCAAACTCCTCTTTAAATCTGCTTTTGTGTGTGGAAGTGATCTGTCAACAGGAGTTTGACAGTTTTTATTCACTGTCTGTCAGATGGCATTGTCAAAGTCAAATAATTCAAAGTCCTTAAAACAATATATATTGCAGGGGCCTATCTTTGTGCAGTGAAGATATGGTATTGGAAGGTTTTCTGTTTGTTTGCCTCCTGTTTTGCTGTCTTCGCGATCTATATCTCTGAAAACAAGACATTTTCGATAAATTTTATAGTAAATTCTTGGGCATATTTTACAAATTGAATGTCCTTGAACAGTACAAAACTATGTTCTTTTCTTTTCTTAAATGTTATTTCAGTCCAGATTCCTACTGGAATACTGATCAATGAAATATTCTACAATTATGGCTACATTAAACATTAGAAAAAAATCAAATTCCTTACACAATGGTGACTAGTAAATAGATTAGTACTGTACTCAATAAGCTAAAATTGCTATTTTCCATAGTTTCTTTTATGGACCTAAGAAAAACTGGAATAATTATCACTTAAAATTCAGAAATCTACACAAATGTAAATTAAAACACTTATTCGTCAGTAAAGTCACGTTCGTAATTCTTTGCAACACATGAGGCATTTCAGTAAGTTTGGAGTTGTGGAAGATTAGGTTGTTTTTAATGGTAACATCAAAATAAAGAGGGGGAAAACAGCTTTCTAACAAGAGACTTTAAAAGGGCAAATGGTTTTAAAAATCAGAGTTTAAACTGAGCCATTGGAGCAGATCTTTCTAATAAGGTGTAAGAGGAGAGGATTTAATATGGTTTTTAACCTGTCTTTGCTCTTGCTTTGCAATTAATAGATCCACACCACTTTATTGCCAAACACTGTTAATGCCACCACCATAATTCCTTCAAACCTTTAAAGCAAGTGTCTTCCTTTCTATCCAGTACTGTAATTTTCAGAATTGTTACTGACTCCAGAAAGATTATCTTGGCATCTCATTGTTTCATGCCATCCAAATATTGACTAAAGTGGCACCTTTGCACTGAAAAGTGCCCTTGCTCCTTGTATGCAGGGGAGAAAGTATTGAATCAGCCTTTTATGACTTATCTGATTATACACATTCCAAGGCGCATGTTTACAAATATTTTTTGTTTCTTCTGATGTTTGTATTCTCTCTCTCTCTCTCTCTCTCTCTCTCTCTCTCTGCAGGTTTCCATAGCAACCCTTGTACAGCTTGATCATTAGAAGAAGTTCTGTTTAATTGATCTCCTAATGTATTGCTTAATAGTAACTGTTTAGCAGTCTTTTGTTTCCAGGTCATATTTAGGGTTCATGTAAATTTGCATAAAAAACATTTCATTAGTTGAAACCAATCATTATTAGTAATTTCCTTCCTTTAGTTTTAAATATTGAAATCCTTCTTGAGGTTTTCTGAATAGCAAATGTTCTATCTTGCAGAATGGGCTTTCTCTCTGAGACTGGGTGCTTTGTTTCTCTGAGCAGCAAGAAAATTACCAAGCTTCAAAATTTTGATCACAGAAGACAAAATGATGTCCTTTTCTCGAACTGAAATTTAAATAGACTGTGATAAATATAGGCTGCAGGCAATATTTAGTTGCCAAGTTATAATGTTTTAGCAGCCTCTGCAAATATGAATAGCATATAAAACCTAGCCAGCCCTGAGATCTTTTCTTCCCACTTCCGATTCATCAGCACAGAAACTTCACACATGTTGAAAGTGCAGAAAAGTTGAATGATTTTCAGTGGAATACTGCACACTTACAAGATTCAGAAAGGTTTGTGAAACTAACTGAATAACTACATGAAAATTCCAATCTAGCACTGTGGGAAGACAATGGGTTTTATATATGTGATTGATGTATTATAGGAAGTGTTGGGACCTATCAGAACAGAAATAATAGACTCAATTGTTCCACATGGATGTCAATCAGGAGTTGTACCTTTGCAGTCAATGGTGATATATCAGTGCAAAAGCAGTGTGTGTGTGTGGCCCACTGTAAATATGCCATCTCTTTCCTCTTTTTCTGTGCGCTTCATAGTTACATCTTTGTTTGAGAACTGAAATCTAATTTTAGATAAGTTTAGAAAGTGAGACTTTTTCCTGGTTTTCCGTTAAAACATGAACAAATATTTCTTTCAGACCATGCTCTAGAGCTAGTTAATGTTCAAGAAATTGTTTTAAAATAACATCATCTGAGTGGAGCCTGTAAATATAGGTTACCACAAATGGTAACATCATCATGCTAAGCTCCAGAAAATGTAATTAGCACATATAATCTTTCTCTTTTCTTTTCCCTCCTCTTGCATCCTTGACCTCTGTGTGTCTTTGTAGAAACTCTAATAGCATTAACATTATGCTACGATTAAAAAGCTAGACAGCACAACAATGCTGCTTGACAAGATATTTTTACAATCATTTTTGATGTCAGTCTGTGGGGATTGAATGTCCTCTGAACTCTTGCAAATTAAGTGGATGTTCAGTGTATGTATACTCATATGGTATCCCTTTGTGTTCTCCCTTAGGTCTCTTCTGCTTTAAAGAATGAAGTATTAGTTTCCATTTAGCCTATAATTTTGTTAAAAAGGTAATTATTCATGCATAACATAGTAAATAGAGTTTTTAAACATGATTTTGAAATCTATCAGTTTGAAATATATTAAATGCATTTCAATTATTTGTGTAGTGCCCATGCTAGTTAAGTTGATAAAAATGCATCCTGATGTCCTGATGTCTAGCCACAATAGAATAAGGTAGGAAGAGGAAAGAAAAGATCTGCATGAATTGAAAATAAACTATTGCAATAACATCAAAGTTCTCACTTACTGAGGTTGGGTAAGAAGAGGGTAGAGTGTCAGCTGTGTCTGTGAACAATGAGAAGTCCTTTGGCACCTAATAGACTGACAGATTTTTTGGAGCATAAGCTTTCATGGGCAAAAGCCCACTTCATCAGATGCAAAGTGCAGATGTCTGACGAAGTGGGTTTTTCCTCCTAAAAGCTTATGCTCAAAAAAAATCTTAGTCTATAAGGTGCCACAGGACTTCTTGTTGGTTTTACAGATACAGACTAACACAGCTACCCCTCTGATAGTTGCAGCTTGCTTTTTTGTCAATTCAATGGGATTTGTCATGAAATTTGAATATTTTATTTTTATATAAACCTAATTGTTTTTGTTTAAACAATTTTTACTTTTAGATAATATAAAAGTGACAGAATCCTCAAAAGTCTGGCAGGACCAATTAAATATAAATGTATGAATGAACTAAACAAGCCTTTTGATCAGTGAAGACATAGAGAGGAACAAACAGGAAGCTCCAGAGGCATTTCACTGAGGGAGGGGTAGCAAAGTGATTTGACACAGGTTGCAATAAGAAAAGAAGCATTAACTGAGATTAGCATAGATAATAAGAAATTGAAAAATCCAGGAAGGGAGAAGTGTGATGTTCAGAATTATGAATCATGGGGGGATGGAGGGAGCTACAAATAAGGACCATACAGAATTCCTTGCTGTAGGAGATGGGGAGGTTGGAACAGGGGGAGTTGAAATCACGTGCATAGCTTGGGAGGTAGAGTGGACATTCTTCTCCCCCACCCGACACACACATAGACAACAAGCCTTGGACAGTTATGGAATCCCCTCCTCCCCATGCATACACATGCTGCCCAGTTGGCCTTATTGGAGTAGCCCACCCCAAATACAGACGTCAAACTTTGGCTATGGCTGAAATTGCTGGTGGAAAGTAATGAAGCCAAAGCAGTTCCTGGTAAACATACTATCTGTCTGTGTTGCCTTCCAAGACACAGCAGGGCCAGATAACAGATGGGATAATCATAGACAAAGATAAAAGAAGATGGAAGAATGTGGAAATCAAGAAGGGAAGTATGGCAACTTGAAGGGAAATGTACAAGGAGACGTTTAATTTAGACAGTAACCGGTATTTTGCTGTTGGCACAAAGGAGAAACAGAACACTGACCGGTGACTGAAAATAGACTGCACCACACACAATGGGAGTTATCAGAAAGAACACAAGAAAGCTCATTGGACTGGTGACTCTTTGGTTGTTAACTAATAATATGCTAGCATTCAAAATGTTGTAGGCCCCGTACAAATACACAAGGAATGTATAACCCCACCCGAAAGCGCTTACAGACATAGAAAGGCAGATCAGCTGGTGATAAGTGAGTGAAAGAATGGCCATTACTGGGTCAGACCAAAGGTCCATCTAACCCAGTATACTGTCTGCCGAGAGGTGCCAGGTGCCCCAGAGGGGTAGACCGAAGACAATGATTAAGTGACTTGTCTCCTGCCATTCATCTTCAGCCTTTGACAAACAGAGACTAGGGACATCATTCCTACCCCCTGGCTAATAGGCTTTCATGGACCAAACCTCCATGAATTTATCTAGCTCTTTTTTGAACTCTGTCATAGCCTTAGCATTCACAGACTCCTCTGGCATGGAGATCCACAGGGTGACTGTGTGCTGTATGAAAAAGAACTTTTTATATTAGTTTTAAACCTGCTACACATTATTTTCATTTGGTGTTTTCTAGTTCTTATATTGTGGAACAAGTAAATAACTTTTCTTTATTCACCCTCTCCACACCACTCATGATTTTGTATATCTCTATCATATCCCTCCATCGGTCTCCTCTTTTCTAAACTGAAAAGTCCCAGACTCTTTAGCCTGTCCTCATATGGGACCCGTTCCAAACCCCTAATCATTTTAGTTGCACTTTTCTGAACTTTTTCTAATGCCAAAATATCTTTTTTGCGGTGAAGAGACCACATCTGTACAAAGTATTCAAAATGTGGGCATACCATAGTTTTATTTAAGGGCAGTGGGATATTCTTTGTCTTATTTACTACACTTTTTTAATAATTCCTAACATCCTATTTGCTTTTTTGACTGTTGCTGCACACTGCATGGACATTTTCAGAGAACTATCCAAGATAACCTCAAGATCTCTTTCCTGATTAGCTGTAGCTAAATTAGCCCCCATCATATTGTATGTTTGCATGAGGTTATTTTTTTCCAATGTGCATTATTTACACTTATCCACATTAAATTTCATTTGCCATTTTGTTGCCCAGTCTCTCAGTTTGATGAGATCTTCTTGAAAGAGACAAAACACATGGGAAGTATTCCTGTAACACAAGTCAAGAAACCAGTGATGTACTGAGAAAGAATATAAGAACATAAGAAAGAATGTAACAAGAAGACTGAATGTAACAAGCAGACTGAAGAAGAGCCTTGAGGCATGTGGTACACTTCTCATTAAGTGATACTCATATTGAAACAGTGGACAAGGTAGTGTTGCCCCAAGTGACTGTAGTGACCTTGTTTACGTCACAGTAAAGAAAATAAGGTTCTTTAGAAAAAAACAGTTGGGCTGGGTCTACACGTGCCCCTTCCTTTTGAAAGGGGCATGTTAATGAGCAGGTTTGAAATACGCTAATGAGGTGCTGCAATAAATATGCAGTGCCTCATTAGCATACTGGCGGCCACGGCGATTCGAAAGTGCAGCTTTTTGAATCACACGCCACCCATGGAGACGGGACCTTCTGAAAGGACCCCCCCACAGTTTTCGAAAGCCCTTCTTCCTATCTGTGATCGGAAGAAGGGCTTTCGAAAACTGGGGTGGGGGTCCTTTCGGAAGGTCCCGTCTCCACAGGTGGCGTGCAATTCAAAAAGCCACACTTTCGAATCACTGCGGCTGCCATTATGCTAATGATGTGCTGCATATTCATTGCAGTGCCTCATTAGCATATTTCAAACCTGCTCATTAACATGCCCCTTTCAAAAAGAAGGGGCACGTGTAGACCCAGCCTCGATGTTTCCCTGGCACATGAAGGAGGGCTTGGGCCTTATGGAGCATCAGAACAAGTTGTGGTATCAGTTTGGAATACACAATTCCATTTAAGCAACTGGACTCTAAACTCATGAGTTCAAAACTAGCAAAGCATGCTCAATCAATTTTAAGGAACTAAAAATAGGGAGAGAGCTCTTAAAGCAAATAATCTAATCAAAATAGGGCAAAGGATAGAGTTGTTCTGCAGCATACATGAAGAATAAGAAAAGGGAAAAGGACAAGGGGAATGACCAAAAATCAAGAAGAAAAAGCAGTGATACTAAAAAGACTTAATGGACATAACTGAAACACTATGGGATAATTCCCAAAAATGGAATAACTGGTACAGAGGTGGACAGGAGAGAGAGAAAGGTAAGGAGACACAGAAGGCCAATAAGTATTTACTAGGCCTGTGGGATACAATTTGACAACGAGGAAGATGGTGTGTATGACACTTTGGGAAAACTACAAAGAATGAAGGAGAAGGGTAAAATTACACTGAGTACCTCTAACCAGAAGGGTATGATACTGAGAAATCCTGTACCAATTCTCCAAACCACAGACTGTTAGACTAGTGTTATGGTGCTCCAGGTGACACAACTATTTAAACTTGTATCCTCAAAGAAATTCCTAGGGAGCAGAGAGGGCAAGTAGATTATCCAATAAGTAGATAATCCAACCAGAGGATAAACTATTTTGGATCTTCTTCATACTGATAAGGAGGAAGTGATTGAGAACGTGAGAATAATAGGAACCAAGCACTAACAATCATTAGGTACTTAAATTCAGCATAGTAAGTAACGAGTAAGGAGAACACAATGAAATGGGATACAAGGAAAGCAAATTTCTATGACATGAGAATTCTAGTAAGTAGAGTGTTATAGAATGGAAGTATTAAAATCCTTGTTATTGAAAAGTCTGGAGAATTGCAAAACATATCATAATTTAAGTGATGCAGACTACAATTCCTCTTAAAAATAGAAATGCAAAAAGTAGCCATTGTGGCTTTGGGAAAGACTAGAAAGATCCGTGATCAGAAACGTTGAAAGAAATACCATACTGAAAATGAAGAAGGTAAGAGGAATCCAGGAGAGAAAAGGCTGACTTGATTAAGGTTTATAGGGAAGAGATAAGACTGGAAAAACATAAACCTAGACAAGGAAGATGAGGGCAGCTTTTTCAGAATTTCTGAGGAAAAATAAATACGTAATTATACACATAAATACAAGAGGGAGTGACTGAAGCAGATGAGTCTAAAATGTCTGAGATTTTTAGCTTCTTCTACATCTTTCTTTGATAGAAAAGAACCCGAGAAAATAGAAGTAAACAACTAAGAACCAATCGGTCGCTCTTTAAAATAAGTTCCAGGAGCACTTGGACAATTATGCGCCTGTGAATATTTATATCTGGGTCACATGCATGGTGAAGTGGTAAGAAAACAGAATTTAGCAAAAAGTCTACCAACTGTTTATTGCTGAAAGAGGACAGCCATGGATTTTCTTTGGTCACCCAAAAAATTGTGACTGACCAGGGAAACTTTCCCTGGCCGGCTACAAGACCCTCACCATGTGGAAGCTGCCTGGCACCTTGCACAGCATGTTCTTTTATTGGTTTGGGACCAAGCCACGTGATACAACTGGGCGTGGGAAAGTTACAGACTGCGTAGCACATCTGTGGGGAGGGAAGGGAGAGGATGTGGGGGTCAGGACAAAACGTCAGTGTCTGAAAAGAAGTTTCTCATCCAAGCATGACTGCCACCCATGGACTAGCTGCCATGTGATGCATGCACAGAAAAGTTTCAGAATGCCTGGCACCTCTTGGGTAGGGAAGGGAGGGGATGTGGGGGGTGGAACAACATGTAAACAGCTGAAAAGAAGTTTATCATCCCGTCAGACAGGCACAATCCCCACCCACAGCCTAGCTGCCACATGGTGTGGGAGGGCAACGGGTGGCGCCAGGCAGCGCAGAAAAAAAAAAAGCAGCTGGCAGGGGTATACACAGAACTAAAGACCCCACAGCTGAGCTACTAACAAAGAAAAAGAAAGGAGATTTTTTCAGCCTGTCATAACCCTACAGCCACGGGCTTCCAAGTGCCGAATTGAAACTGTCTTCCTGTCACCTAATTCCTCCGCACCTGAGGACAGTGGAGATGGAAGAGGCCAGAGCACAGAACTGTGAGACATTGTGGGGCATATATGGGACAAGTCTGCAGGCTAATGAATTAAATTTAAAGACATAGCGCTTCCTCCCTACTCTTCATTCAGAATTTTAAATTCAAACTGAACGCTACACTTGTCAGGTTACTACGATATTACGATATCAATATTATGTCAATTTTAATGCTTTGTAAATCGAGCTAATAGAATTTAAAGTGAGGACAGACACTTAGAAAAATCAGGCTAATTAACTTAAAATTGATATTATCTCATAGTGTAGACATAGCCTAAGAGCCCAGTAAAAAGGTGGAAGTGTTGGTAATGCTACCAGAAAATATTGACCTCCCATGGTCTGGCAAATTCTCTCATTTGACACCAGTCAGGTCCTGAGGGTGCCAGACTGTAGAGTTTTAACCTGTAGTTAAAAATGACTTCATTTAAAAAGACTTTAAGAAAATGCTTTTTTTTTGTTTTGTCTTGCATTTTTAGATCCTTCTGGTTAAAATGGTTTACTGATATTTTAAACCACATCATAGTCTTATTGCTCAATGTAAACCTTAGGAATGGAATCATATAATGGTAGGCCTGAAGGAACCTTGAAATGTCATCTAGTCCATCCTCCTGTACTAATGACAGAACTAAGTATTATCTGGACTGTCCTTGACAGGTGTTGGTCTAATCTGCATTTATAAACCTCCAATGATAAAGACTCCACAACCTCCCAAGGCAATTTATTACAGTGCTTAATCCCCCTGACAGTTAGGAAGTTTTTCCTAATATCCAACCTAAACCGCCCTTGCTGCAATTTAAGCACATTGCTTCTTGTCCTATCCTCAGAGGTTAAGGAGAACAATTTGTCTCCCTCCTCCTTCTAACAACCTAGCAGTCCCACCTATTGGTGGGAAGCAAAGGCCAGAGCCCGGCAATTTAAAAGGGACCAGGACTCCTGGCTGCTGCTACTGGCTTTATAAATCACCACTGGTGCCCTGGGAGATGCACTTCAAGGGGTGCTGACAGGCTGGCTGGAGAAGGTTAGCTCCAGCCCATCCCTTTTGCCTGACGCCCTGTTCCTTCTGGGTGCATGGAAATGCCCCCTCTCCCCACCTTACCCAGGAGCCCAGCAAGTCTGTGGCTGTCCTGCAACCTAGGCATATTTGAAGAATTTGGGTTGTATGCTTTAATTCTATTGGTTTTAGGCCTGTCAACCCAGGGGAGGGGGTAAAGGAGGCAGTTGCCCCAGGGCCCAGCATTTCAAAGGGGCCTGAAGCTCTGGCCATGGACACTGCTACTTTGGTAGCAATGGTGGCCAGAGCTCCTGGCCCCTTTGAAGCACTGCAGCAGTGTGGCTCTGGCTGTGTGTGGCTGTGACCAAGTGAGTGGGGAGCCCAATACCAAGATGCAGGCAGTGCTGAGAGCTCACTGCCCTTGCCCCATCCCTTCCATTCTTGGCTCCACCCCTTACAGAGCTTGGAGCAGGGCTCCCCCATCGTACCTTACACTGGGGCCTGCAGTGATTGTTGACACCCCTGATTTGTTTCAATGAGCCAGTGGCCTGAGGGGTTGGAACATACATTCACAGTTTTACTTGGTATATGACATTATCTGAATAGAAACAGAAGTAATACAAGATATGTTCCATATTCCTAGACCTGGAGCAGTGGAGCAGAATTCAACGGAGCTCTGAACAACTCTGTGTGTTGTTTCTATCTTCATGGTGCTGGTGATCATGCAGTGGAATGAAAGAAGGACCCCAGGGCAAGAGCAGGGATTTTTACTAGGTCACAGGTGCTGACTTTTGTTTTTGCTGGTGGTTGCTCCTCTCCACATTCTCAGCTCATGCAAGCAACGAACAGAGTTTGAAAGTAGTTCAGTAGTTCTGAGACAGAGTATAAAGTTTAACACAAACACATTTAAATAATAATAACAAAAACATGAAAAAGAAATAGAACTGTATTTCATTGCCACTGAATAGTTGTTCTGCTCTTGCAAGGTTACTCTGTCCCTTAATGATGCCAGGTACATGATTATAGAAGGTTGTGCACGAAGGACATTACTTGTGAAGCAGGGGTAATTCCTAGGTTGATGGAATAGAGTCAACTTTGTGAGCACTGAATTTAGCAGGTATGATTTGCTACCTTTCAATATAAAATATCCATTTGTTAACTAGGAGCAATAATTAGCTCAAAGTACAATTAGTACAATAACTTCCAGTAATCTTGGTCTTCCCTAGCCCACATTTTGCTCATAATATTAAATAAGACATTCAAAAGTGTGACTACTTTTATATCATCATCTTTTAAAACCTCACTAAGTTATTTTAATCAATATACTTGTTTTAAGTAAAAGCCATTTAATCTTCTGACTTATACATTAACCTTCCATTAAGTATTAGTGAAGAAGTTAAATGTACCTTAGTCAATAATGCTAATGCAGGAACTGTTGTATTACCTATGGAGAAATGTGTATTCATATTATGTTAAAGTGGGTATCCTTAACGATTAGCCATTATATGTCAGGAAAGTGATAATAAATTTGAAATATTTTGTAAGAAAATGAATTATAATGTTGAAACTGAGTTCTCAGTACTGTAATAATTTTGAAATGAGGTCATCTACTTCTTCTGGTCAGTGCTTTTTAAGGCAGTGATATTGAAGTGATGAAGATACCCTTAGTGATACTTTAACCTCACCTTGTAGTTTCACATCTTGGTGGGTAATAAATGACACTGGCAATTGAACTATATTAAATAGAAACATATGACTCTACCGAAGGTAGGAGCTAGAGCTGCTTTATCTTGCATTCTCTTTGCTCTCTTTCTATCCAAACTGTCTACAACAGTAGACAACTAATAGTTAAAATGTCGGAAAAATATTGACAGCCTTTATGACTTCAGAAGGTGCCTCGTGGAGTTCTGCATCTTAGTTCAAATTGTGGCAATATGCCAACTACGAAATCCTTGTAAAGACTGACCCATTTTTCTATTTTTGTCCCAAAGCTTATTCCTATAACATGCTTTCTTCAAAACAGCAATCATCTCTAAACAACATGTGTACACAACAACAAAAATAGAAAGAGAAATATAGTGGACCATGCCTTAAGCTGCTCCTTAAGAGAGCTTTAACAATCTTTTGCTTAATCAAATATATAACCTTTTAATAAAGGTGGAGCAGAAGTGTACTCAGTCCAGTGGTAAGCACCTAAGAAGCAGTGTCTGCAACAGAAAGTTACCTAATGAGGATGGTCTCTCGCAGAGTTTTCATCATATATATCATTTTTGACACTGACTGAAAACGCTTTGGTTTTTTTTAATGGAATTTAAAATTTGGCTCCTTTTCCCATCTTTGATCCACCACTGCCCATAATTAT
The DNA here is from genome assembly GCF_033958435.1 of Carettochelys insculpta. NCBI lineage: Eukaryota > Metazoa > Chordata > Testudines > Carettochelyidae > Carettochelys > Carettochelys insculpta. The sequence goes on from NC_134141.1 coordinate 98,789,031, forward strand.
TCCACTGATTCCCACCTCTAGATGTCCTTGCTGTACCCATATATCCCCATCTGCTGACTATACTAAAAAGGGTGTCCTTCAGACATGAAGGGCACCCCCAGGTGTCCTATACGTAGCACACCTCCTTGCTAATGCAAAATTATATCCACCTACTCAAAAGTAGGACCAGACTTGTTCTTAATCTGTTGAATTTATAAAACAGGTTGGTATGAGTGTGGGGCTAAAATTGATGCTAAAATTCCTATCTTTTCAACACTAAATAAAAACATCCATTATCATATGAACAAATAATATCCTTTATATTTGATTGTACAGCTTCTTTAGTTTTCTAAGCTTTCTTCACAAATCCTCTGAGAGAGGGCTGATCCCTGCCATGACTCCTGCTATTTGTGTTGGTATATTCTCTTTTCCTTTATGTGTAGGATTAGCAAAATACTCAAACTGAAGGAATTTGAGGGCTATTAAAAACTACCATTGGATTTCAGGAGAATGTAATAGGTAACAATATTGGTGTGATTGGTGTATTGATCTGAACTAGAGATGCATAGTTGAAGTGAAATATTCCACACGAGTAAGATGATATCCATGACACCTTTAAGCATTTCACCTTCACTCCTCCCTCCAACCCACACCCCAAATGCTCTCAACTGATCCAAACCACTCATATTAAAAATGAAATGTAAGAGAAATACTTTATTCTTTCTCCCACACAGATACAGAGTTTCCCCCAAGGTTTCACCAACCAAAGCTCAAACTGAAAAAGTTTAGTTCAGAACCCACGACTAGCATAAAGACTTACTGCCCACGACAACTTCATGCTATAGGCAATGGAAGCACCTAGCTTCTCAAATGAACATTGCAGTTATCTCTGTGCAGTGCAGTCCCAAATTTTAATTCGTAAGGTTGCATATAGAAATGCTATGTTAGGGAATTTTTAAGTATTCCAAAATGCAGTATGAATAAGGTATTATCATACTCTTCTCCCTTTAAGTACTCTGCTGTTAGTCGCATGCTGTTAAGACAGCCTGACTTTGCAGCTGGAAACGTGAGAAAGAATACAATAGTTGTAATCTTTCAAACATTACTAAAATAGCATGTACAAATGTGGTACATGCAGAATATATGATTAAGCCCTCTGACTCTCTTTCCCCTTCTTCGTTATTAACACCAAAGTCTCTCATCCGTCTTTTTGTAGCCCTACATGCATTGTCAATGTTACCATTTCTTGAGGTCTGATTCATAATTTTTGAACACCTGGGGCAGGGAGTACTGTAATTTGTTGATCCCATTCTCCCCTTCTTGTAGAACTACCCTACAGCCTTTTGCACCCTTTCTTGTTCTATCCTCCTTAACTAGCCTTTCTTCTGGTTTATATCCTGAGAAATATGAGTATATCCAGGTTCTGGCGGTCTCACCGTTCTCACATCTGTCTTTTCCGCCTCTGCCTTTAACCTCAAAATTCATTAAGTGAGCCACTTGCAGTATGTCTTCCGTTCCTCCCTTCTGACTACTTCCTGGATCCCCTCCAGTATGCCTTTCACACACAATCAGAACTGTTCAAGGTTGTAAACAATCTGTGTTTGGCCCAGTCTCAGTCTTGGAGTTTGTGTCTAGCCTCACTTTCTTCGACATCTCCACTGTTTTTGACTTGTTGATCATAGCACACCAGTTCAAGTCTTCATTTGGTGTTTGTGACTCTGTGATCTCCTCACTTTCTTCATACTACTGGACATCCTATCACACTGTTTTTGGGTGGCTCACCCTTTTCCCCTTTCCCAGTTTTTGTGGGGAGGCAGCCACAAAGTGCTATGTCCTTGGCCCCTCCTCTTTTCCTTGTCTTTGTAGGATCTCATCCACATAGGCAATATGTGCAATCAATACATGCGAAAATTGTGAGTCTCCACTCATATGCACATAGTAGCACTAGCTCTCAGCAAGATAGCCTGAGTATGACTAGTACAGGTTGAACCTCTCTACTCTAGAACTCTCTCCTCTGGCAATATCCATAACCTGGCATGATTTTAGTTAGCTCGATGACCAGCAGTGTAGCCAAGTTCCCCATGGTCCCAGAAAGTTTGTTTCCAGTCACTAGTCCTTAGTCTCAGTGTTCTGTGTAGTTACTGAGATATAATTTACCCCTAAATGTCTTCTAAGAGACCAGTAAGCAAAGGAGTGTTAGTAATGCTGGTAGATGATATTGACCTCCTGTGGTGTGTCAAATTCTCTCATCTGACACGGGTCAGCTCCTGACGGTGCTGCATTAGAGAGGTTTAACTTGTAGTGTCCCTGCAGCAGCCCAGGGAGCATTAGCGGGGGCCCTGCTTAGCTGTGCTGAGTACAAACTGACCTGAAGCTGGTGGCTATATACTCAGCATGGCTAAGCCTTGCCACCACTGCCACTCCCTGTGCTACAGTGGCCACACTATGATTTATCTTCTCACTAACTTGGAAAGAGTAAACACAAATAGGTGAAGACAAGTGAGGAATTACCTCCAAGCTCATAGCATTTGTGGGCAGACTCATGCTAGCTATGTTCCAGCTAACATGCTAAAAGTAGTTGTGTGGCCCGGGGCAGCATGGGTAGCAGTCTGAGCTAGCCACCTGAGTATAAACCCACTCCACATACCTTGTGCATGTACTTAATTGTAAGGCCTGAGTTGCCCTACCCCGCACCCTCATGCCATGCCTAGCTACGCTGCTATATTTACTGCAGACGCTCATGAAGAGCTAGCTAGTCTCTGCCTACTTGCGTTGGGAGCATGCTCTCAGATGCAGTGTGTAGACATGTTCTTACAGCTCCCATCTGTACACTTATGAATCACAAATCTTCCTGCCCCTCACTTCTTCCTCCTCTCAAACCCTCATTTTAGTCTGTTGTGCTTACTCCTCTCCAGGATATCTCACATCACCAGCTTACACTGCACATAGCTAGAACTGAGTACACTGTATCTCCTTCCAACTCTCCACATCTTTGGTTACAGTTGAACATACTACTACTTTCTCTGTCATGCTGAGCAAAAACCTATGAATCAACTTCAACTCCTCCCCCTTCCTCACATTCCACATCCCAGATGGGCTGAATTCATGAAACCTCTTTTTTTTTGTTTTTCTAAAAATCTGACTATTTTTCAGGCCACATAAATAAGACTTGTTTCTGGGCCCTCACCAACTCCCATCTTGGTAAGCAGAACATTCACCTCTCTGGCCATCCCAATGCACACTTCCCACTTCCCCACTCTCCCTCCTTCCCAATCCATACAAAATACAGACACTAGGTTCGCATCTGGAAGCCATTGATGTGACCAAATACAATTCTCTCCGTGCTGAAAAATCAATTTCAACATTTTTGTCCATCCATTCAAGGTATAACTGACATAATACTGTGCCCACTTGCCTTAACAGCTTTTATTTAATGTTTTAAAAGTTTTTCATTCTTAGTCTTATAGTCTAGACTCCATTTCAGTTTACAGGGATTATTCATTGCAAAATTTCTTACTAGAATTGAGTGGGAAATGTTTTTTCCCCATCCTGCAAAAGAAGTTTAGCTTCAACAAATGCACATTTTCCAATGGAAAACCTCTATTACCAACCCCAGAAAATGAGGATGTATAATAACCCACAGATGTGATGCTGAAAGACACAGTGCTAAAGTAATCCAGTAAGAGGAATTTAGATAAAGAATTGTTCTGAAGCAAAGTAAAACATCTTCTATATGTGCCATGCCATTAAGGTTTTTGTATTCATCACTGATTAACTATGGCCCATTGCTACTTCAGCGGAAGTTACTTCTCTCCTAAGGCAGCAGAAATGAATGGGGAGAGCAGATGATATTCCTGTAAGAATTCAGTCAACCAGAATTATAGTGACTGAAGTCACTGAAGGTTACTTCTGTTCCTCATTCTACCATTATATAGCTTTTCTGGACAAAACAGGAAAATGTCTAAAACAGAATAAAGACATAAACTTCCACCAACTCCATGTCCTAAACCTCTACCCCAATCTTTGAAATATGCTTGACAATTTTTTTTCTTTACTCACACATATATCTGCCTGTCTTTGTGTCTGCCTCCATTAATTATTTTTCTTTCAATCTTTTAGGGAGATTTTTGTGCTCGGTGTATGCACACTATTAGTTAGTATAGATTTACATTTTATTTCTATACATTTAATAGATGACCTAAAGAAATCATTTTCCCCCCACATGCTCTATAAGTTCTTAAGGTGCAGACAAAGATGTTGTTTAAGTCTCATAAATTTGGTTAACTTGCCTGATGTAAAATCAATAAGCTGTGGTAGAAATATGGCTTCGTAAGGCCTGAAGTATCCTAACTGCTTACTATGGAGTTATACTTATAAGTAACAGATGTTTCTCCTGTTTCTGCCTTGGTTACATCTGAATAATTCAGTTATAAAATTGTAGAGATGAGGGAATCCCCAAAACTTTGGAGTTCAGCTCAGAGAAGCATTCCAAAGGCCAGATGCTTATTCCAGCTCACTTACATTGAAGAGGTTCTCAGAATTCTCACAAATCACCATCCCCATTCAGTTCAAACCACCCATTTACCTACAGCAACATCCATTATTCAGAACTGGCATTGTCTTCTACTTTGTGGGATGAGGAGGGCAGAAGATTGACTACCCCTCACTCTAGCAACTTCCTTCCCAACTACATCATATGAATAGCATAGAGAATTGATTTGTTATCCATCTTAGGTACCATATGAGCATGTGCCAGAACTCCCTGGTCATAATTCCCAAAAAGGTAGTTTTAGAAGTCCAATAGGACTATGAGTCAATGCATGCAAAGTTGAAACTCCAAATAACAAACCTTTCTAAGTAAGAAAGTATTACATTTAATTGTGATTTTCATGTCTAAAAATAGATGTGTTATGTCTGGATCTAAAACATTGTGAGAGAAACCCCGTAACAGCAGTCATCAGCCCCTCCTACTTACAGGTTGACACTGCAAAAGTTTTCAGTCTTTCATACATGTATATATTGAGAGGTACACACATGTATATAGGATACACCCTTCTGTGAGACCTTTAGTGACAGGATTAGTTTTTAATGAATAACTATATATTTTGTGAACGCTGACTTTTCTTAGCTTCTTCCTGCAGGCAGAGTCTTCTTCAGCCTTCAGCTATATGTCAATCCCCCAACAAAGCAGCATGTGCTTTATAACAATGATCTAAGCCAGTGGTGAGAACCTGCAGCCTGTGGGCCCCATGCAGCCCATTGGGGTTGTATGTGTGACTCATAAGATATTTTGTTTACTGTTGTCCACCCCAGGTTGCCAAATTCCACTGGTTTGCATCTGCATAGGGTTTTTTTCCACTACCAGCATTACTAAAGTGACACCCACAGAGCAAGACCACATGAAGTGAGTTACATGCTGACTGCACATAACACTGACTGAGAGCCATGTTCTCCCTCTGCACCCAAAGTGTTGCTACTGTTCAATAAGTGTACCTTGCAAATTCTAGGTACACAGGCGCTGTTAGCAAAACTATCCTACACTGGGAGACGGACTTGGTTATAACAAAATTGTGGCGCACTGAGATGAAGGAGGGCCACTCATGTGGGCCACTCACTAACCTAGGTTGCCCCTCACTGATCTAAACCAAGACCCTACTTCACCAAGATGCTTAGTCATGCACTGAATGTGAAGCATGCAAATACACAGTTTGAGGTGAATGGGACTACTCATGTACCTAAATTTGGGCACCTGTGTAAGTATCTGCTTGAATGCTGCTTTCCTGGAAGCCTCCCCTTTGGTTTCAGGGGAACAGGAACAGGCATTGTGATCTGCTAGTGCCACACTGGGAATAAGTTGTCAGTCATTCCTAAGTGATGGAGATGTGGGACAGATATGCAATGGCCTACATGCTTCCTGACTCCCTGGTTCACCTGTGAATTTTTTAGAAAATGAAAATATATGAGAGAAGTGGTGAAGTTCTTAGGTAAAAATAGTAAATCATGTCAGTGACATCTCTTTTGTGCAATACTTGGCATAAATGCTGTCCAAGAGACAGAAAGGAGTTGTCTGCTTTACTCTACTTTCTAAGGCAAGAGAGTAGAAGCAAAACAGGCATGATGGCACTTTAACAAGAAAGATAAAAAGCTGTGACTCCATGAGTCATGAAAAAAGGAAATAAAAGATGTCCTATTTCTGACCATCTGCGAGGACCCTGCAACAGATAGTTTTAGAAATGGGTTTATATTGTTCATTTTTGAGCATATAAATATTTTAGTGTTGAGTCTGGATTTTGTTGTTGTTGTTGTTGTTATTAGCTATATAAATGATGCTATAAGATAGGATTGGCCTAACTGTGGCCAACTGCAACAGGTAGTTTTAGAAATGGGTTTATATTGTTCATTTTTGAGTGTATAAATATTTTAGTGTTGAGTCTGGATTTTGTTGTTGTTGTTGTTGTTGTTGTTGATGCTATAAGATAGGATTGGCCTAACTGTGGTTCATGAGCCACTTGCAGCTCTTTTACTATTAAAGTGTTGTTCACGGAACCTCTGTCCCTCCCCTCCCCACCACTCTTCCCCTATCAAACTGATAGGGAGCTTTGAACTTCTGCCTTGCAGCATGGTGGTGGAGTAGGGGTTTCTGCCCAGTGGGGAGGGTGGAGTAGAGGTTTCAAACTTATGTGGCGCACCTGCTGCGGCACAGGGCTTCAACAGGAGTGGGTCTGAAGTCCTGAGTCATATCAGGTGCCTCCTGCAGGTCTGAAGGCCCAAGCCCCAGCAGATGTTCCCCAGGTCTCAAACTTCTGAACATTCTCCTAGGCAGCTTGGAAGGTCAGAAAGTTTAGCCACACATATTGTAAGATAAATAAAAACTGCCCATTTAAAAATAGGAGTGATGCCTACATCATAGTTTTCAGGGGACTCTGCTTAGTGTGTGCTGCTCTTGAGTGACTGACTTAAAGCTGAGGACCAAGCCTGCAGGAAGAAGCCAAGAAAAGTCAGTGTTCACTGTACAAATAGTCATGCTTCAAAACAAATCCTGGTCACTGAAAGTTTGGTACAGAAGTTCCTTTTTCTTGGCTGTCCTTTCCCATTCCCCTGCTTCCTGGGTAAGGAAAGCCAATCAGAGCCATTCAATAGACCGATGGAATAAGTTGGCCCCTCAATATGTAAATCAGGAAAAGCTTCACCTCCTTCCTCCCCCCCATGTAAACAAGAGGCTGAGCACTGATGAAACATTGCATCTCTTTAATCACCAAGTCAACTGGGGAGCAGGTCAAATCATGTGCCTCTGACACCCCTTTTCTCCCACCTAGCAACTCTTTTTCCTCCCTGGAGATACTTGCCCATAAAGGGTACCTGAAAATAAAAAGGTTTCTCTTCATTTCCCTAAAATATGCTCCCTGTATGCTGTTCATCTCTGTTTAATGTCCCATGGACCCACTCCATCCTAATTCTTGCTGATGGCGGTCTACAGGGAGAAGGCGACCAGATACCCAAGCATTTCCCCGGCCTTCTCGGAGGTTCCTCTTCCTCACACTAGGCAGGCACAGTGGTAGAGAGGAGAGCAGAGAAAACTGGGGAAGAGGAAGAGAAAGGCAAAGTAGAAGGATTAAGGAGGAAACATAAGGAAGGCAAAGGATATATCTGGGGAATGGAAGCTTTAGCACACATCTGTGAACATTTTTTTTTAATTAGCAGGAGCCTTATATACATAGACTGATGTAAGGGGCTTGAATTGGGCATGGGGGTGACTTGGGTGTAATGTGTGCAAGAAAGAGACTTTGGACACAGAACACAAGAAAATGGACCTCTGCTAGGAATGCTTTTCTTTAGGATGGTGGAAGAGTCTGCTTAATTTTGAAGGGAGAGAGCACAAAAATGTGTCCTGTTGTTATTATGTATTGTGCTACCCAAAGCCTCCAATGGGGACTTAGGTCCCATGGTGCTAGGAACTTTACTGTTTGAAACTCTGTAGTCCAATACTCTTTGGTCCAGCAACATCCATAATCCAGCATAATTTTAGTTAGCTAGATGTCCACTTATCATAGGTGTGGCCAAGTTTCTCATGGTCCCATGAGGTTTGTTTACAGCCACCAGTCCTGGTTCTCAGTGTTCTGTGCTGTTGTTTAGCAGTAATTTACTCCCAAATGCCTTCTGCAGTCAGGTCTACATTAAGAGGTAAAATTAAATTTTTATATGCAAATCCAACTACAAGAATTGCATAGCTGGAGTCAACTTATCTAAAATCGATTTTTGCTGCCATCCACGTAACAGGAATACTGTGTCATGGTGATACCATGAGAGTTCAATGTTTGCATCCCTACTAGGCACATTAAATAAAACCTTGGAGGATTTACTGCCAGTGTGTTGACCTTCCCATACATGTAGACATACCTTACAAGCCCAGTAAGCAGTGGAAGTGTTGGTAATGCAGCTAGACAATATTGACTTCCCAGGGTTTGGGAAATTCTCTGGTTCCACACTGATGAAGTTCCAAAGGTGACAGGCGAGAGAGGTTCAACCTGTACAAAAACAGGAAAACAAGATCCATGTAGCTTTGCAGAGCTTACTATCTAAAATTCCAGTACTGCAACGTATGTTAACATGAGCTTGTTATAAGCATGAAAACTTCCCAAGTAATGATTGTCTCTCCCTCCTTTGTGGGAAACTGCATGATGAAACATTTTTGAAGGAAAACGAGAAGATCTCATGTTGAAAAGAATTAAACTGACACATTGCATTTAAATTCTAAGTGAACATTTTCTAAATGATTTAACAAATTTTCCTGCACAGAAATATTTTTTTAGTAATTGCTTAGACAACTAGTTTAAAATTGTTATGGGATTTGTAGTCAGAAAAAAAATCATTCTCTAGACCTACCACAAACCTGTAAATTCAGTCTAAAGAACTGTAGTCTTACATAGTTAGTATTACTAATATGTATTGCTTCTGTGCCAACATGTTCAATTTTCTTTTGTGTGACAACTAATTGGCATTTAAAAAGTCTGTACAGTTTATTAAACTTCAGCATGATCTTAAAAAATTTTGGGAGGAATCACTGTGTATTATAATTCTATAGTCACCAGGATTAAATAGTAGCTTATGGCATGCTTAATATTATTGAAAAAATGTCTAAATAATACATTATAGTTCTTTTAATGGGATAGTCAATGATAACACCCAAAATCTCATTGATTATTCAAAAAATATCAGCTGTAGCTTGTTCATAGTTTTCATTTTAATAAAACAGTTCCACAGTGTACAAAATGAAAAAAACATTTCATTTACTGTTTCCTTATACTGAGGTAAGCTAAATGTGGAACACGTCTACACCTAAAAATAAAATTAATCTTTCAGGCTTAATTAAAGGAAGTGTATGGAGACCCATCTCTGTTTGCTCGTGTGATGTAAACCTATCTATTAGAGGAACATAGACAGTTATGCATTTGTAATTTTTTTCTGAATAAGAACAACTTTTTTTAAAGTATGAAGATGGGCAAATCACTGTTACCCAGGTGTCATTTTTGCTTGCTTAGCATTAAAAGCTGTTTAGAAGTATGAAAATCTTTCACGTTTTTGCAATATGAGAAGAAATGGGGAAATGACCTGAACGTATGCAATACTTAAATGTTGTCAGATATTCTTCATATTTATATGCTTTGCCTGCCTCTCTGCCTGGGGTGATTTAATACTACATTAAAGTAGAACCTGGGAGGACATCATAAACAGCTCTTGTTTAAAGGGCATTGTGAAGGAGAGCCTTTAATCTGATTGATGAAATAAATGGAAAGTAATCTATCCTCTATTCAACAGCTTGTTGATGATATGAAAGAATTCCTAGTCAAGCAAGCAAGGCTTTAAAGAAAAAGACCTCTTTCATCCTGTCAGCTTCTCATTTTTAGAAAAAGTTAAGTTTTTCATCATGGTTCAGGGGAGTTCTTGTAAAACGTTCATTGAAAATTTAAGAGCAATTACAGTGTCAGACAGCTAGAAAAATTGCTTTTACTGAGTGAGAGTTCTCTGACAGATGCATTGTGGGAGAATTGATTCTTTCTACGGGATAAGTGAATTGTCATTGTTAGTCTCTTCTCATGACATCTCGCTAGATGTCATCTGCTTTGTAACAGAAGATTTGAATCAGACAACTGTACTCAACACTAGACAGTGTCTAGATTAGTTCAGCAAAGAAATAAGCCTTTACTCTGCATGGCATCAACAGAGCTTTTAAAGATTATGGATGAGCAAGGGTTTCAGGAAAAGTTAGAAAAAATCAAAAACAAGGCTTTATAGCCACTTCAGAGAGCCTGGATGTTTAACCTGTTAAGGAAGTCTGTCAAATCCTTGAGGAAACCACATAGAGAAAAGATCAATAGAATACCTACTGACTCCATTAGCTTGATGTAAAAAAAGGAAGAGAGAGGGAAACCAGCTCTTCCATGAGAGAAGCTGCATTATTCCAGGGATTATGCGGGATCAGTTCTCTTTACAGAAAAGAAGACAAGAAAAAGAATGAAGAATCTTGGTGGGCCAGAACGGGAGTGAAAGGGCTTGTCAGGTAATCTAACTGATGATAAGGGAGCAGTTTATTGACTAGGAGGTGTCTCTAATTAGGTGTTCATTAGCATAAGAGTAGGTGCCATTTCTAATCTTCAGTGAGACTGAAGAAGCAAGGATCAGAAATCAGGCTGTCATTCACTCTTTGCAAGCCATCAACTAACTTTTGCACAGCATATGCTTGCTAAACCCAGTTCTAGTTTTGTATTATTTTAAGGTTTTGGAAAGTAGGAATACATTAAGTGCATTAGACGCCAGCAGTATTTTACCTAAATATTTCCATCAAAATTAAATCTTTATGCTGTTACTCTTATAAAGAAAATATTCTTTTAATGAATGTGTGTGCATTAGTTTAATCTTCATAGGATCAACGTTGTAAAGAAAATATTGACTTAGGGTGTGTGTGCTTGTGTGCATAAGTTTGTGTATTAATTAATTAAGCAAGAGATAGCTTTGTATAGACTGAATAATGTATCTGTTTCTGAACAACTTTGGGTTTCTAAATCAGATAAGAACCTGACCTCATTAACCTTATTAACATTTAAGTATAGCTAAACATTCTTAAAATGAATTATTACCAAAAAATCTTAATTTTAAAAAATTATTTGCCACATGCTGTGATCAGTATACACTTGGACAATTAATATCAATTAATATTAATTTTATGACCAAACCTTTAGTTAATATCAAACATATTGTGCTTTTATTTTCCCTGTGCACTTCACATGTTTGAAGGAGCACATACAGTGTGCCAATTAAAAATAGATATACCTTTCAGCTTTGCAGGAATTTTCCTTTGCATTTTCTGTTGTTTATGCACTTAATTAATTACATCCATTACTGGGAAAACACTAGCATTTAGTGTTAAATAGCCTTGAGCATTTTGGATGTGTTTAATTTATTACATTTCTTTCAGTGTTCAACAGGATTGGCCTTGTCATTTTAAATAACTAAAGATTTTGGGGAGAGTAGGCCTGAACTAATCTACAATTACTTTCTTTAATATGTTTAGAACATCTTAAGTTTTTAATGTGTTGTTAAAACGTTCTGAAAGCTGCAGAAACACAGGCTGTCAGCACAACATTTTCAAGAAGGCTGTCTTCAAAAATCACTGATGTGTACTTCCAGTTCTATTCCAGGTATTTTTGCCATTATGTTTTGCTAGACCCCGTTATTGGTGTTTATGAGTTGCTTGAATGAATTGATAGTTACGAGAAAAAAGGTGAACTTGTAGGCAAGAGAAATAGTAAAGTTCAAATAGAGCAACAAACAAAATTAATAGTGATTATTTTCATTGCTTTCATTTTTAATGTCTCCATAGTCATATATTTTCTTCTGGTCCTTTAAATAGTTTGCTGAGTAGTGCATCAGTTTTTCTGTCTGTCAGTTGCAGTACTACCTTCAGTGTGTACTAAAGATGCAGAAAACAGCATTGTTCAAAATAACCAAGTACTACTCTTACTGCAAAAGCTCTTTTCAGAACTCATCACGGAAAGGTTTTCCAAATAGTTAATTGTTAAATCTGAAGATCAAATATGTGTAATTGGATTGCAAGATTTTTAACTGCCATGTAAATCAACTCTCCTTCAAATGAGAGAGAGAAAACAGTTTAAGTTAGCAATGTCTAGGGGAGAATCATGCATAATATTACCTTAAATAAACCAATGCAATGCTTAAGAATAAGGTCCTGATAAGCCCACAGATGACAGCAGGAATCTCTTCACTGATCAAAGCACCTTTCAGATCAGGCCCAGTGTTTACAAGCCAGACCTGGTAATACTTCTACACACTGCTTTTATTACTATCATGTAGATTTTTATTTTTATTATTGTAAAAGGAAAAATATTCATCTCTTAATTAACAGAAAATAAGATTTCACCACTACTTAACTTGTCAGCACGAAATAGGGAAAAACAACATGAAACTTCACAATTATCCATAAACAGAAAGTGAATCATGGCAGGCAAAACTAGCTGAAAAACCCATAATCTTAATACTTTTTCAAATTTTCCATGTAATCTGTGGAAATGGAAGTTGTCTTTTTTCTTTTTTTTTTTTTTTACTATATCGTATAGCTCCTGATTCAAAGAACATCACTACAGTCATAAGACTTGGGGATTGTAGTTTTTCATCTCTACTGATATGTGCGGTAATAATGTCTCAACTTTAGAAATATTGTGCAGACGGAAAACTTGATATGAATTATGGATCTCAAAAAAGAGTAACTTTTAGTAGGAAATATCTGTATTTTAATTATGGTTTTTAAAAAAGCACATCCCCACCAAAACAGGTTTTGCTTTTGTCGTTTTGAGCCAGAAAATCTACTGAGTTAAATGAGGAAAACCGTAAGTTTAATTTTTCATCATGTGCTTCCTTCTGGTATGGAAGTAATAATATGCCCAAGTTACTGATACATTTTCACTAGTCATGCTAGTACAGTCTGATGTTTCTTTTGGAATATTATCAAAATACATTGATCATTCCTTCTGTATGTCAATTTATCCTGTCATTGACTTACCTTATTTAATCTAGCAGGACACAGTAATTAATTCTCAAATATTATGGCATAAAGTATAATAGCTTTGAAGAAAAAATATATATATTATTAAGGAGCAAAAGAAAGTTTATGGTTAGGTAAATCTGGAATATATGGCTTTACTCTGGTATTCAGCTGCCAAAGTTGAATGTGATACAAGTCATCTGTGGTTATGTTTGTGTAAGGTTGTCTTTAGTGGCAGAGTATATTATCTAGTGTCACTTTATGAAACTTTCAATAGTGCAGCCTTTTTCATTTCCAGTATGTGTGTAAGAATTACTTTTATCTTTTTACTGTATGAGAAAAGATAAATATTATCTGCTGTATATACCTGATGAAACACTTATCTTTTTGATAATTAATGAACCCATTTTAAGTACATGTTATGCTATCCATCTTTTGTGGTACTGAAATGGATGACAGTGTGATTATGCCTGTGAAAGATAAGTAAATGTGTATGCTCTTAGATCATCAGGCTTTTAAAATACCAGAAAGGTAAAAGTATGGTAAAATGAAGGGTATTTCTTATTCTTCTTAATCTTAACTGTAACTTATAGAGATTGCTGCCTTTTTATTCATAAATGTACAACATAGTATGCTACACATACACACATGTAAATTAAGGTACTCCAAAAACTGACTTTATTAATGTTTTACTTATATTCCATTTATACTCCCTCTGTAGACTGACAAAATGATAATTGTGGTTCCACTGTACAATACATTGAATTTCACATTGGTGACTTTTTTTTTTTACACATAAGACACAGATGTGTTAGTAATCAAAAACAATTATATGTTTAATATAAGATTACTCAAAGACTTATATTTTTAAAGTTAAGCTTTGAATTATGTTTCAATATCACTGTGAATATAAACTCATTTACTAAGTTATATTGAAAATGATAATTGATGGATACCTCAAAATATCTTTGTTATGGAAGAAAAGTATATACTTTGGCTGAATTTCATAATTGTGCAAGTATATGTCAAAAAAGTCAAAAAGATCCATTTAAGTGTCTCAAATGGTATAATTTTCGCCTTCTGTGTTACAGTATTGAATAATGTTCAATTATCTCATTTATCATGGCTTCTGGAAAAGCTTATACTATAAAGTCTGTTTATTAAGGGCAAAATTATAGTGTCAGATTCACACACGCTTATCTTTGAAAAGTGACTTGCAGGCTACATTTTACCCTTTTAAGGAAGAAAAAAAGGATTTAAATGGGAAAAGGTCAGTGGATCTCTGGGCATTACGGGCCAGGTCTTTCCCTTGATTCACATCTACAACACTTACTGGCATTGATAGAAATGCAGCTGGAGCTTGCAGGAAGTATAGAGTTGTTTATGGTCAGGAAAGTTTACACCAGGTTTCAGCCTTTCATTTGTCTGATGTGTACATACAGCAATGGATGAAGTTTGTGTGTCTGCATTTCTACTAAAGTCAATGGTTGTAATTGTTATATAGTAGGCATGGGCCAAACTCAAGAGCTTGGGAAATTTAATCTCAATAAGCAAAACAAAGATTAGATGTTTATCTGAATATTATCTAAATTATCTGACTCTCTCAGGTCTGCCAAGCTGTCTGGAAAGTTCATGAGTACAGGCTCTATTCTGAGGCTTACAGCATTTTTCGCTTCCTGATAGTGCGGGAAATAGTGGGAGAACAGCCTATCTCAGGCATTTTGACACATCTGAATTTAACGTATGTGTTCTTGTTAATGGCTCCTAACTTTGCATATCTGGATGATAACAATGAACTACAAATATTTTTCTAATTATAGTCATTATTATGCTGGTCATGTACAGAAATAACTAGGAAGCCTGTTTTTGATTGATTTGTGGGAACAAAGCACATTATAGCTATGGTTAAATAGAGCCCTGCTGTATCCATATACTCTAATGCTGATTTGTTAATTATAGGTAATAATAATCTATAAGCCAGTATTTTACTGACAGGAAGAATAATTTAAATAAAACTAGCACCAGTCTGAACCTTTGCTCTCAACTAAAGATGACTGGAAATACTTTCTGAAGTTTTAAAAACAGTGGTGTACTTTAGGTAACGTTTGTGTACATTGAAAATAACAGTAGCACATGAAATAGCCTGCCAATATATGGAATCATGTCTGGCAATTATTTGTCAGAGATAGTTGTGGTCCCAAAAAAATTTAGAAGAAAAAAATAAAGCTAAAAAAGAAGTAGGAGATTGATAGATTTATTGATGAGACTCAAACTAAATCACTTGTCAATAAAATGTGTGTTGAAAAGTTAGTTAGTTAGTTAGTTCCTAGAAAAGGAAGTCTTTTGATTTGTTTTGGTTTTGTCAGGGGTGGGTAGTTTAGAAAGAATCTAATACTTGTATTGTCAAGTTATATGGCCAATACTATGGCAGTTAAGGCTTCTGGGTTTCCTATATATAAATAGTGTTCTTGGGAGGCAGAACTTTTCCAACAATGAATCCCCTTTTATTTTTGTTTGTTTGTTTGTTGGTTTGTTGGCACTATGTTCTTCCCCCTTAAAAGGCTGCATTGGGAAACATATTATTAATAGTTAATTTCCAGGGCAAGGCTGGCTAGTGTACTGAATAGCAGAGCCTACTCAAGGTAATCTGCTGCTCTAGGTGTGTGTGACTTTCTGGGGCATGAACCTTCCGTCGGCTTGGTAGTTATGGTAGAAGGAGCGGAGGGGGGAACTAAGCCTTCAGTCACCGTGAAACTTGCTGATGGGAGAGCAGCTTGGCCAAATTTGAATAAGGAGTGCTGAGAGCTGGCAGGCTCAGTGCCTATGCAACTCAGCCTTAGCTCAAACAATGAGAAGTCCTGTGGCACCCTATAGACGAACAAATATTTTGGAGCATAAGCTTTCGTGGGTACAGACCCACTTTGTCAGATGCAATGGTTACTTGGTCTTTGCCCTCGAAAGCTTATGCTCCAAAATATCGTTAATCTATAAGGTGCCACAGGACTTCTCATTGTGTTTGCTGATACAGACTAACACAGCTCCCCCTCTGATACTTGTCACCATGCAAGCCTGAGCTCAGTTGCTCTGCTATCATAACGGAACCTGAGTAGCTAGGAAGCTTCTAGAAAGACTAAAGTCCTTTGCTGCCAGTCTGATTCCATGAAGAAGGGTATTAATTTTTATTACCTTTGATATCTAATCTAAACCCTAAGTATGATGTAACCTCTGGATCTGTTTACCCAAAGCAGCCATCTCTCACAGTGCTTGTAGGATGGCAATTTCTGAGGCAGGTTGTGGTATTTTGCTAAAGACCCCCTATTTGGTTCCTAAAGTCTGAAGCAGGCCTATAATCCTACAGTGCAGAAACCCAGTTAGCATGAGTGGAAAGATACCTTGCTGGGCCCCCCTCCCTCATCTCACTCACAAGACCCAGGGAAGGTCATCCCAGCTCGGATAGGACCTTGGAGTCTGAAGGGAGGGATAGTCGCCTCAGTAACCACATTCCACAGAGAGGCCCTGCATATGAGATCCTAGTTATGGTGTTTTCTCCTCTGCGTCTCCTCTGCCTCTCCTTTGGCATCCCAGACTTGTACTCAAAACAAATATGTTATTGCTTTATGCTGTTAACATCTTTTGCTTCAACCCTCTAGATAAGCACCCCTGAATGTGCCAGTATAGAAGCACCATCATTACCCTTGTAGATGCATCATCCATCCTATCCAATATAAATGTATTATTGTCTAAATGTCTTGTTCTAATAACTTGTTAGGAAAAACACCTGTACTAGAGATAAGATGTTCTATAAACTATGGGTGGTGATACTCTGTAACCTTTTTAGATTATTGGCTTATTGTTCTCCTTTTGTCTTGCTGCTAAGAACTATCCAGGCTTGGGTAACTCCCCCGCCATAGATTCCACCCACCCACTAATAATCTATATAATCAATTGTAATCTATTGTCTGCCAGTGCTCCACTGAGTCCTGATGGGCGAAGTGGCACTCCACCAGCACTGTGCGTAATAAACCCTCTGGCAGTCAGATCTGTTTTACCAGACAATAGATTCCCCGCCTTTTATCTTCTGTTGCCTTTTTTTGACGGAAGATGGTGTAATGCCTTAAGGAAGCAGACTGGTATTTTGAAGAACCCAGCCTGAGTTTCAGTGCTTGACTTTCCCATCGTCACTTCCTGTTTTGCCTGGGGTCTCTGTGGTCTCCAGATTCTTCTCTACTTGTTCTGCAACTCATTCAGAGCAAGTTTTCAGCTGTCCTAGCTGTGGGGGAGGGTTTGCTTGTCTGTCCCTGTTCTCCCTTTTTCCAGGGTTGTTCTGAGAGCTGCTGGGGCTGTGTCTACACTACAAGATAAAATTGATTTTAAGTCAGTTAGCCCGATTTTTCCCAGTGCCTGTCCTTGCTGTAAATTCCATTAACTCAATTTATGGACCACTAAAATCAACATATTGAAATCTTAAAATTGTAGTAAGCCAATGGGCATAACATTCAATTCAAATTTAAAAATCCAAAGGAAGGGTAGTGAGGATGCACCACAGTACTTCACTCTGGCCTCGTACATCTCTGCTGCTGTCAAGCGCATAGGAATTAGGCAACAGGACTGTAACAATTCAGCACCTGCAAGCCTGTGGGGTAATGAGAGGCTGAAAAATCTTTCTTTTTCTTTGCTAGGAGTGCAGCTGTAGGGTCTGTGCTTCTGTGTATACCCCTTCTAGCTGCCTTTTTTTCTGCACTGCCTGGTGCCAACCACTGGCCCCCGCGTACCATGTGTCAGCTAGGCTGTGGGTGGGGGTTATGGTTGTCTGGTAGTACATGTTGTTCTGACCCCTACATCCCCTCCCTTCCCACCCCCGGAGGTGCCACACAGTCTGGAACATTCCTGCGCCCAGCCATGTCACGTGTCTTCACCCTGAACCAATAAAAGGATGTCTGCGCAAGGTGCCAGGCAGATTGTGTGTTGTGAGAGTCACAATTTTGAGGTGCTGGCTGTAGCTGGGGCTCTTTTAGCTGCCTGGGAGACGTCTCCGTTGGTGGTCATGATTTTTGGGGCCTGTTTGTAGCCAGGGGTCTTGGAGCCACCCAGGGACCTCTCCCTCAGCGTTCACAATTTTCAGGGGCTGGCTGTAGCCAGGGCTCTTTTAGCCACCCGGGGGATGTCTCCCTCAGTGGTCACAATTTTGATGGGCTGGCTGCAGCCAGGGGTCTTGTAGCCTCCTGGAGCCATACATGTCTCAATGAAGGCAATGGATTAGCTATTCAATTACCACAGTTGTTGAAGTGAGGCTTGCAGCAGGGAATATTCATGTCCTAAGGGTCTTCTTTTCTATGTGCAAACCTGGCTGTAGTCTGATGTCTTTTAGCGTGATGAATCATTTGAGTTTCAGTGTAACAATGGTGTCTACTTGGACCTAAGGGTCTTCTTTTCTTGGTGGCCTAAATCCAGATTCATGTCCTGAAATGCCCTTCGTGGGCAGTCACAATTTTCATGGCTGTCAACTGTGTACCATCTTTTAGCCACCCTGGGCCATTACTGGTGAGTCATTTGAGTTTCAGGCTATGGCCACACTTGGCCAAAACTTTGAAATGCCCATGCAAATGACCATTTCAAAGATTACTAATGAAGCGCTGAACTGAATATTCAGAGCTTCGTTAGCATTAGGACGCTTCTGGCCACAGCACTTCGAAAGCGCCGCCTTCGAAAGCACGTGGCTTGGTGCAGCTACACGGGAGTCCTTTTTGAAAGGACCCCACTCCTTTTGAAATCCCCTTATTCCCTCAGAATTGAACTGAATTCCCTCAGAATAAAGGGATTTTGAAAAGGACCCCCATGTAGCCACGCTGAGCCGCGCGCTTTCGAAGGCGGCGCTTTCGAAGTGCCAAGGCCAGAAGAGTCCTAATGCTAATGAAGCGCTGAATATTCAAGTCAGTGCTTCATTAGTAATCTTCGAAATGGCCATTTGCATGGCCATTGGCAAGTTTTGGCCAAGTGTCGCCACAGCTTCAGTGTCAGAACCATGTCTGCTTAAACATACTTAACATGGCAGGGGAATGAGGAGAATGAAATGTGGGAAGATAGCATCATATACCCACATCTACTCTACTTGTGGAGGCAGAATGCTATGGGGCTCAGGGAACTGTGGGATAGGTCTCCACAATACACTGCGGCAGCACTCGATTTAAGCTTGATTCAAGCTACTTGTGTGTGGCAGCAGTAAGTCGATTATGTGGGAAAGTGAAGATGTTCAAAATCAAATGCCTAAAACCCAGTGTTAAGAAACCGATTTTAATAAAACCTCTTTTCTCTCATAGTGTGACACAGCCTGGATCTTTACTTAATCCAACTCTGACACCATGTAGAAGTTACAGCAACTCAGTTAATGAAGGACTAATTTTATTTACTGCTTACTCAGTCTCTTACTTTTCTGCTCTGTGCTCCACTAACCGTGGCAATAAATATTCACAAATAACACTATGCACCCTCCTTAAAAAGGGGTTAGGGGACCCAGAAGTAATCATACCTTTGGTCTGTGCTCTGCAGCTGGTTGGTCTCTGCTCCCTATTCTGGGTGCTGTGGTCCAGCCCCAGCACTTACAGGGGCACTCACTGAATTTTGCCACAGTCATTCCCATGGGACCTGTCAGAGGTTAGATAGAAAACTGGGGGGTGGGCTGTGCTACACATCACATGGGCACACATACTTTTTTTAAAAAATGGGGACCTGGAATATATTCGGGGAGTGCCTAACTCTGAAGGCAGAGGGGAGAGAGCAACACCTCTCCCAGCAACAGCTATATTATGCCACCCTTACTTCTGCATAAAGCTTGACCTTTGTGCTGGGAAGGGAGGTTATGGGGGGAAGTTAAGGCAATTTTTGGTTGGTTATAGGCCTCACAAGGCCTCCATGCACCCGTGCCACCCCTGCAGTAAATCAGTGGGGATGAAATGTTATGTTTATTTGAATTTAGTTTATTGGCCTCTCGGTTTACATTGGAAGGGGTGTGACCTAGGCTAGATGCAAGAAGAGGCTGATCTCCAGTGAGTCAGAGCATTTCTCAGGAGAGGGAACTAGAAGAGGAGAGCTTGCAAGAGCACTCCAAGCTATGTGGGGCACTCTAATGGTGAGTTCACTCTTCTGAAACCCCATGTGCTGTTCGCACGTAAGATATATTATTTAAGGTTACAAAAACAACTGTGAATTCAGCATGGGATAACAAAATATAGCTCAAGGCAAAGGAAACATACTTCAACTTGTATTAGCAGGGATTCAGAGGGGAAGAAAGATTGTGCAGTTAAGACACAGGCCTGGAAATCAGGTGATTAAAGCACAATTTTTGTCACTAACTACAAAATTACAGTGTGATCCTGGACAAACTGTGTAGCTCTTCCAGGTACAAAATGTTTAGGTTTATATACAGCATCTTGCACATAGAACTTCACTTTCAGTTGCAACTTCTAGATGTGATGAGAGTGTAAATTACTATTCATAATAAAATATGTTAATGACATAGATGTTGATATGAAAAGCAAATACAGGGACCCACCTTTCATACACATGCACTCTTTTGTAACCTATTCAGGGGTACTGGTCAGTGAACACAGATATTCACAAATTGTAAATTGTTTGTTTATAATATAAATAAAAATTGGCAGCATTCCATCTGCAGTAGAGTGCATTGGGTACACTGCATTTTATGTACGCATTTCTAAAGAAGGATACAGCCACTAAGTGCTATGTACACAGGACAAAGCCAAATGCTTGTAAAAGAAGAGTCCTGTCAACACCAGAGGCAACAAGCTAATAAAAGCATCCATAATGAAAGTACATCAGGGCCTCAGCTGCCTAACAGTTGCCCAGTAGTAGCTGAGACAGAAGGGGTAATATTATAGTAGCTCATATATCACTTATTGTAGTGCTGGGTAATGACAGGCAGCCTCAAACTCCTATTCTAGTAGCAAGAGTAGAAATAGCTTGCTTTTGGTTTCCCTCTTTAAGGATCAAGTCCACTGGAATGAGTTTCTTCTTCAGACATAATAGAATAGGCTATGCCTTCAAGAAAATTGTTGCTGAAGAATCTGAAATGTCAGCCGTGAAATGTCTAAGTGTTTGGAGTTTTTTAATTGGTGGGGTCTGGAGGAGGTAGAGGTTGCAGAAATGATCAGTCTGTGGGTTTTTATGTTTAATTGATCTCACCTCATTTGGTTTGTGGTCAGAATAATTTATAGAGAATATGAAACATACCGCAAGAGAAAGTTATCATTACCAGAGAAGATTCTGCACTAGTCATAGCTTAATGCTTGTTACCTGTGTGAAAATTTGACATGCTTACTATCATCTGATTATTAAAGGTCTCCTAGAATTTTTTTAAGAACTAGTTATACAACTCTTCTGAGGGATGGTCTGAGTATATTTAATCCTGCCTTAGCACATAAAGGGATGTACTAGCAACCTCTTGGGATCCCTTTCAGACCTAGATTTTCATGAGTCAATGATTCCCTGAATACATGGTTAGAATGGCTCTTTGTTAATATCTGAAGTTACCTCCCTCTGTGTGCCAATTAAAATGGTAAATTCTCTAGCAGAGCTCATATAGAAATGCTGCTATTTCCGTTTTAGTTCACCTGTCAAGAGTGTGGAGAGTGTTCCCATTCTGGTATACGAAGGATATGAGATGACACATCTGACAAAGAAAAATAGATTGGAGTAGGTCCATTAATATATCGAGAAATCATTTTGTAATTGATCTCTTTTAATATAGATGAGGGAGTTACACCCACATGTTCAAGGAATAATATACTTATTTTGCATTTGGTTCATTACCGTCCTGCTCAATGCGTGTAATTAAGTACTCTCTGTTTTAAACACTTTCCCTTCCCATCTATTTCTCCTTGTCTGAAATAACTAAAACTTTAATTTGCAATAGACTGTTGGCCACACTGTAACGCTGCTTGCTGAGGAAGGAAAATTATATTTATTATGGGCAAAATCTCTGACCCAAAATATTGAGGTATAAGTTGCACCTCCCTCATCTGGCACTCTTGGGACCTGAGTGGTCCTGAACGATGCAGGTCACCTGCTCTGGCCACCCAGCCTGCTGCCCCTCCCTGCTGCTGGCTCTCCTTTTGCTTCCCCAACCTCCAGCCCCAGGACCCCCTTACCACCTGCTTGGACCTTGGCCTCTGCAGAGCTTACAAAGGCCGAGCAATGCTTGGGCTGCTAGTGCAGCTACAGAGGCCAGCTCCAGCACTGACCAGGGTGCCAGTCACTGACTCAGCCCCACTGGCACCAGCTCCAGCCCTGGCTGGGCTGCTAGAATGGCCCCAGCCCTGAGGGTGCCAGTGCAGTCCTGGCCAGCTCTTACTTCCAGCTGGGGGTATAAGCCCTAATGGGGCTCCCCTACCCAAGGTGCCAGGCTCTCTCTACTAGCCTCCCAACCCAGGACCACTGGTCCAGTAACATCCATGGTGCTGCTGGGCCATGGATGTTGCCGGACAAGAGAATGCCAGTTTTGGGAGGTTCAACCTGTAGTTCTTTATTGTGAAGATAAAGCACTAGACTAGGAGTGAAGAGACACCTGGTGAAATCTTGATTCTACTGAAGTCAATGGGAAAACTCTTCTTAGGTCTGCAGTCATTCTATTGGGTGACTTCATTTCACCTTTGTTTCCTCTCACACCCTTTTGTCTGTCTTATTTATTTATATTGTGAGCTCTAGGAGACATACCACTGTGTTTCCATAGTGCTTATCTGCATGAGGCTCACAGCTCAACTGAGGCCCCAAGTCAATAATGTAATATACATAATGCAATATTAGAAAGAATAATATTCAAAATAATCTCTGGGAAAGTAGAAATTGTGTGGGAAGGTATAAGAGAAAGCTATCCATCCAGGCAAGTCAGATGAGTTTCCATTACTGCTTCATTAAGGCCTGCTATGCTTGTGGTAATAGAAGAAAAAGAAGTTAGCTATTGTCCCTATATGGTTTAAATCCATTGGGAAATAAAAGAGTTTATGCAGTGAAATTGAATGACTTCACACGAGGCTCCTTCTACCTACATTGTTACAACAGAACCACAATACAATTGTCTTCCTTTTTATTAAGAATTTTGCATAAGGATCCACTAATTTTCTATATTCTCTGTTTTAAGTTATCATTTTTAAATCATTGAAAAAAGCCATAGATAAGACAACACTTTCACAAGGCATCATTCATGATAATACAGAGAAAATTCTGTAAAAGAAAAAGGAGACTGAAACACATCTTGATCTGGTCTTCTTTGTGGTATTAGCAGTAAAATCCCATGCCATTGTCTCCCTTGAAATTCTTGTCTAGCTCCCTTGTAAAACTGTTTATACTGATTTCCACTGCTGTGGACCTTGGAAGTTTATTACATGCATTAACTTGTCCTTGTGTAAAGAAATTAGTTAGTTTCTGGCTCTTTGCAACCTTATGTTTACTGCCCTCTTATTTCCCTTGTCCTAGTCAAAGGACTCTTAGGCTCTGTTGTTAACTTTCTCCTTCGATGTATATTCTGTTACACACACAAGTTTTAAGAAAGGAATATTGATATTGCAGTGGCAGGCACTCAAATGTTAACAAACCCAGAATTAAGTTACCCTGTGCCTTAGTTTGGCTACCCGGTGCATTTGCATTATGATACACTCTTTAATTAATGAGACTGTAATATTTTTTCTAGATGACCACAGGATGGATAGTCTCCACTGAATGGCAGGTACTGAATATTTTGTCTTCTCATGGTAAAATGTCTGGCCCCATGCCTCATTTACTGCACACTATTCAAATGCTGCTCTGAATATAGAATTGCTAATTTCCTCAAAAGCTTTTTAGGGTGATCATCATTATAGTAAGAGGGTGCTTCACAATTACTAAATAATATATTTTTACAGAACCTTTCTCATATGAGGTAGTATTATCATCCTCATTTGATAGATGGGAAACTGAAGCACAGAGAGATTAGGTTCAGCAATGATCACTAATTTTGGGTGTCTCTTCTGAAACACCCGGGGCCTGATTTTTCCAAGTATTTAGGGTTATATTTTATATATTCAAAGAGAAGCTTTAATTGACATCAGTTGCAATTGAGAGTGATCAGAACAACCGCAAAGCTAACCCCAGGTGTCTCAGGCAGGGCATCCAGAAAATGACCACCCATGAAAATCTTAGTTTAATGGTATATTTATATTTCAGTAAAACCAGTGTGCCATGGTACATTGGTGTGCCACAAAGCAGCGCTTCGTGTGCCTCAGAGCCATGATGTGACAGTGCCATCTGCCACTCTGTGCACACACTCCACTACTTGGCAGAAGAAGTGCATGGTGGCAGCAGCAACAGTGGGGGAGGGGGCACCCTGGTGAGTTGCTGGCATCAAGTTAGAGCATGGGGAGCTGCGGGTTCCTGGTTCTGGAGGAAGGGAGGGGGATTGGTTTGAGTGGGGGTGCTGGGGAAGGAAAAGGAAGGCAGGGCTTCAAGCAGAGGGGGAGAATCTGGGGCTAACCTCTGCTGATGACTGGGTCACTCCGTGCCCTTGTATTCAGCCTTTTTGTCCAGACTTTGTACAGGTCCTAGTACAATGGATTCTGGTCCTTGACTAGGTCTCTGATTGGTATGTTGCTGGTAGTAATGATAGTGATAATTAATAATACCCATAAGAGAAGTGTGTAATTTGATCTTTGTTATTTTTTCATATTAAAAGTTTCACTAATTCAACCAAGGAGCAGGAACAGTCCATTTGACTTAAGGACCTGTCAGGGATTGTCTAGATGGTGCTTGTTCCTGCCATGAATGCAGAGGACTTGACTTGACCTCTTTAGGTTCCTTCCAGATCTACTAGTCTATGATTCTAAGATTCACTATGTGAAAACTGAATCAACAATTTGTGAACAATTACTATGGAAGTTAGTTTGTGCTATTCTTCAGATAAAAATACTGAGTACATATTTTTTAAGATCATCTCACAAAAAGATTTGCTAATCCAAAAATTAGCTAAGGGCCTGCTTGATCCAAAGTTCTTTGAAAAAACCTGACACTGGGCTCAAATGTCTTTGGGTCAGACTGTAAATTTTTAGGGGGAAATCCTGACTCCACTGATGTCAATGAGAATTTTACCTTTGACTTCTGTAGGGCTATGATGTCACCCATAATGAATATTGGGTGGGACAGATTCTCAGCCAATATAAATCATCATAGCACCATGGAAATCCTCACACCTGTGTCAATTAACACCCTGCAGAGTTTACTGTATATGCAAAGAAATGTCATATATGTGAATGCTACCTAGGATTATGTTGGATTTATATGATTAATATGACTTCATATGTAAATTGCCCCTTTCATAAATTGCAGTCAACATGCAATACCATATGTAACATATATGAAATATGCACTACTGCATACACAAAGCATATGACCAACGAAATTCACTCTTTAAAACTAAAGCTCACTTCCTTTGTTACACCTTAATATTTTAAGAGCTTTTAAAAAATAAATGTACCTACACAATCAGCACCAGCTGTCATCTATTAGGTTTACTAGGTTCAAGGTTTTCACAGGGAGAATGCTCACCATGTACATTTAAATGATCAGTCTGCATAGTACTATTTCTTTTCATTAGGAGGCCCCTCCTCTGTATAAAGGAAAGACCACAATGTAGTTCACCCTCATGAAAGACTGTCTCAGAGGTCTAGCTCTTTCAGGTTCCATGTCCTCTTCTGCTGCTCATTTGCATATCCTGCCATCCCCCCTCTGTGACTCATAGTGCTCTCTTGTCATGCTTTGGCCCTCCAGCCAGGTCTCAATAGCCCATCCCTACCAAGGTCTCAGGAGATAACTGTTCTAGACAGTCCTCAGCCTAAATTGTGAACAAGTAAAAATGGAATTTATTATGTGCTGCAATGAAGTAATTTCTACTTTTCTGAAGTTTTACACTGTCAACTGCCTGGGGCTCAGTGAGGATCCAGGACTGAAAGCAGAGACCTACCTCTGACAGTGGGACATGGGGCTTCGAGTGGCAGCTCTCACAGTTGGCAACCTGGGGCTGCGAATAGGGGCCCAGGTCTAAAAGTGGGAACATGTTGTCTCTAATGTACGGGAGATGAGGACTTCTGCTGTCAGGTACCCGAGATACAGAGTGGGGTGCAGAGCTAAAAGTGGAAGCTCCCACTTTCAGTTACAGGATGCCTCGGATTTCTACTGTCAGTCTCTTGCAGAGTGGAGCTGTCTGTGCGAAAGTGCATTGGAAGCCTAATATTGTAGAATTCACAATTCAGGCAATATCAGAAGTTAAGTAGGGACATAGTTGTAAAACAACAGCCTTGATAACTCTGTCATGTTAACAGCTGCAAAAAAATCCCATTGTCAAACTTGGATGCCTAAAGACACCTCAATTAAAATCTAGCCACACACCTGCCATTACAATTAATCCACTGTGCTGTTCTGAAAATGTCAACCCAGGTTTTACACATAATCCAGTACATACTTCCACGTAGCTTATGTAATTTATTTAGGTTCTCTAACTATATTTCACCAAATCACATTTGTGTAGGCATCAACATCAGACTACTGATCACAGGCTGGTTATTTTAACGTGCCTGATTAAGTAAGGGTTTTGTGCTCAGATTTTGTGCTTACCTCAAAAATGGTAAATTGAAAGCTCTTAATATTTTCTGAGCAACAGGAGGGCCCGGATCCTCAGTTTATGTAAATCAGCACAATACCATTGACTAAAATAGAGCTATTCTCATTCTATGCTACCATTTCAGATAGGGCGAAAGGGAGACTTCATAAATTGGTGCCATGTGAAAAATCAACCAACCTGTTCACAGCATATGGTCCTGCCCCTTAATCACCCTCAGGATCAGGCCTGAGGGCATGAGCACTGAAAATGTATCAGCTCATTTTTAGTCAGGGGGCAGAAGGTAATCGAAACACAGGTTGTTACCATTAGCAACCACTCTTGTAAACATTCTTATCCACAGATGGGAAGTGTGCATATTTACAAAGACATTGTGATTTTGTCTCAAGGTATGTCTGCTCTACAATGAAATACATGTGGCTGGCCCATGTCAGCTGATTTGGTTTCATGGCTCAACTATGGGGCTGTAGAACTGAGGTGCAGATTTTTGGGCTTGTGCTAGAGCCAAAGCTCTAGTATCCTCCACTTTCAGGGGTGCCTTAAGCACTGGCTCCCAACATGCTTAGGTGCTTACACTTCAGTTTTATAGTCCTGCAGCCTAAGCCCCTAAACCCCTAAGCCTAGGCCAGTCATTGTAGTGTAATTGCAGTGTAGACATACCCTTAGAGGGCTCTCTGCCTTAGCTACTTTATTCACTTTGCTCTGATCAGTCAACCATGTGCCACTAATGTGAGCCCATTCCTTGTGTGAAGGTTGAGGATGACATGAATTTTATTCTGCACAAGATGTACAAGCATGCTGTGGGGAAAATTTTGGTTCCTAATTTACACTCTTATTAAATACAGTAATTCTAACTTTTTGCTGAATAAAACATCAAGTCAAAAGATCTAACTACATTAATTATACTGTGTCAGATTAGGTGAACTAATTTCCTAAAGCTTTAACTGCACCTCTTTGCACTTTAAAATATTTTGACATTGTGTTTAGAATGTAGGCCATATTCCTATGCCAGTTGCTCCACTGTGCAAGGCATAGCATGCTCATGATTAGCTAGGCAGTGGTTAGTACCTGCTACTGTACCACTATTTTCTTTTACCCAAATATTGGTAGAAAGCACAAGCTTTCATATGAAAGGGGGCCGTTATCTTTTGCGGGCAAAAGGACAAGAGAGAAATAGTCTGGATGAGAATTATCAAATACTTGTGCCACCAAGTTTCATTATCAATATTCTTATATCAGTCTGGGCTTCTGTGGCCAGCTGTAAATGAATTATATTTGTGAAACATCCATCCATAATGCTAGTGAATTAGTCACTGTGTTGCTTTCTGACACAATTTCCCTCCCTTCTACAAAGACCATTTTGGGAAGCATATTCTTCCAGTATGATGCTTTTAGATTGATTTCCAAAGACAAGACTGACTATTGTCCTGAAGAAAACTATCCATTAAACTAGAATCTGCCTTATACAGCTGAGTTCCAGTGGCTTTGGAGACTTTTTGTTTAGGGTTTTGAATTTAGAGATTAAAAGTCTGCATAAAAGCGTGTCTATTGTTATATGTTAAAGGAGTCAATTGAATACAGAAAACATGACGCATGGAAATAATTATTTGACAAAAGATACTGGTAGTACTGGTATATAAGAATTACTGAATTAGCTAGATGGATAAAGAAATTAAAGAGAATTGATAGCTAAATTAATTGATGGGTGAAAAATACAAATTTTCCATATGAATTGTTTTCTGATGGAAAATGCAGTTTCTGAAGAATCATAATTTTTCACAGGAAAACTTTGATTTTTTCAGAAAATGTTGAATTTCATTTGGCCCAAAATCAGACTATTTCACTTTTGAACTGATCTGAAAATTTTTGCTTTAAACCAGTTCAATAAAACATAAAACTACATTTTTCAAACATCATAGTCTTAATACAGTTGTTATTCTGGCCCTTGTTTTCACCTATTACCCTGGCTGCCTGGAGGACTACCAAAGACAATGCACAGATTTCCTTCTGATTGAGCCTTATGGTGCCTCCAGGGAGTCATGTGACTAGGAATGCATTATGAGAGATTTAGTCCAGCTAGGAAGTCTGGCCCATAGGAGAGCATTGGTGATAGAACTACATCTCCCATAAGGCAATGTGTCATAGCGAATTGAGATTTATTTATTGAAATAACATGGAACAAAATATTTTGTGTTATTCAAAACAAACAAAATTTAAGATGATTCACTACTGTCAAAATGCTTCATTTTGATATATTCATGTGAAATAATTTTTCAGAATTTCTGCTCCATGGAAATATTTAAGATTTCAATTTCTTTCAGGACAAAAACAAACGTTAACCTTTCCTATGGTATAGAATTCTTAAATGTCACACTAGTCTAGTATCAAAACAAAAAGCAGTCAAGTAGCACTTTAAAGACTAGCAAAATAGTTTATTAGGTGAGCTTTCATGGGACAGACCCACTTCTTCAGACCATAGCCAGACCAGAACAGACTCAAAGTCAGGTTCAAGGAATTGTAAAAGGACTGTGGTTGTTCTCTGTCTTCACATGGCTCATTTCATCTGTTAGCATTTTACGTCTGTTCATTTTGCAATACAAATATTTTTTCTGTTTACTGGGGAAAATGTTTAGATTCCCCTTTAAATATTCATCCCAAATTATTTCAGATTTAAAGATAAAATCATTTCATCCTTGTACTATAGCAGCAAAAACATTTTCCAGACTGCCATATCATTTGTACAGAGTCTGTATATCTGGTTGATAGGCTATGTTACTTCCTAATTCCAAGCATTAGTACCAATCTTAAAAAGAGGAATAAATTATAATCCAGTGAGCCTAACCTCCATACCTGGAAACAGGAGTGACTGCTGAGCAGCGCATGGGGTGTCACTGGCCACGTGACTCCTCCCCATACTACCCTTAGCCTCTGAGAGGGCCAGGAAAATCCCTCCTCTGCCCAGGAGAAGGTTGCTAGGAGAAGGTAATTGGTTTAGGATTTCTGCCTGTTTGTGCCGGAAGGAGGGGATGCAGGCTAAGAATGCTGCTACTGAAGATGGCTGATCGGTGGCAAGAAGGGAGAGGAAGGTTGTGAGTTTTGTATGTTAGCATATTACTTTAATCAAGAAGTGCTGCTGGTCTGCATGGGGGTAATGGAACAATAGGTAAGGGAGAGAGTAGAAGATATCAAAAAATCCCTGGTGTCAGATTCTAGCCTCCGACTGAGCTAGAGACAGATTCTCTGCCAATGAAACAGTTGCCAGTAGTACACAAAATGCTTTGGCTGCTGGCCGATACTAGGGTTGTTGTGCCGGATTCCTGTGACACAGTCAGCATGGGCCTGTTGTTGTCGTGTATATAAAGCACAAAAAGAGAAATGTGCTTTTTTGTTGTTGTTGTCATCACTGTTGTTACAGCAAGGTTGGCAAATATTTTTATTTTCTGCAACAAGTCTTGGCAAGCCACTGGAACCAGCTGTGCACAGGCGTGCACCTGCAAAATATGAAAAAAAATAGTGATAAGTGAATAAAGATTTTATGTTTAATGCCAAATTGTCAAAACATTCTGGATTTTTCTAAGACAATGTCTCCTGAAAGGATTCAGAAGCCAGCTGAGCAGAGAAGAGTATGCCTGAATTATAATGAAACGAAACAGGCAAAAGGAACAATAAGTGAACAAATGGCACTTGCTTTCTATCCTTTTTCAAGACATTTGGCAAATCTTTTTCTTTTCTATGGAAAAAGTCACTCATTAGGAGTACTTTTCTACCTGTGATATAGAATTGTAAAATAAAAAGCATTTCACATCTTTGCATCAACAAAACAGTTCCTTTGCATGGAGCAATACAATACCTCAACAAGAAGAGGAAAATAGATGGAGAGAGGGGAACAATAAAAGCTCAGTCATTCCATCACATGCAGTCTTCCTACCAGTGCCATAAGTTCAAGAATACGTCCAAAAATTTGGCTTCTCAACCAAAACTCTTCAGATTTTACCTATATTTCTCTGATCCAGAACTCAAGCTGAAAGAGCTCATAGGCCTGGTATGATTTATTAAACTTCCAGTCCTTCCTGGCTTTGGTGTGATTTGAACTGTCAGAAAAGGTCAGAGACATAAAAAGTAAGAAAACACATTTAAAAAGTTACCTGCTTACATTCATATCTTGAAAATATAAATTCAATCCAGTTCAAGGTTTAACCAAAGGGCAGAGGGTACCAAATCTTAATGACTCATGTATTAGGGAGTCTCTTTTATGGAACTGATCCCCTCTGAACAACAGCAGCCTCCTAAGCCCACATGCTTTTATTTTCTTTTGCAAGCTCCATAATTGGCTGGCATATCACACAGCATAGCCAGTTTTAGTCTTCGTTTTGTTTGGCTGGTCTGCAGCCAGCTGTGCCTGGTGAACAAATCCAACATTTCTATGTGACAGTTCGCAGTACATATTCTTGACTCTGGAGACTGTCTTCAAGCCCTCACTCAGCTAAAACTCCTACTGAATCCAATACTGGGCCAAACTTCAAAATGGATTAGGATTCCCAAATGAGAGAAGTCATTAGTGTGCAAGTAAGACACTGCTCAGACAATAAAATGAGCATCATTAGAATTTGGGAGATGGGGGAGTTAATCAACAATCATTTCTGCAATTGCAATAGCTTTGAGGGCCTTTGGATCTTCCAGTGCCAGTCTTTATCCACAGAAGCCTTGCTGTGGTGCTTCATGGGAAAGTAGGGTGACCAGATGTCTTGATTTTATAGGGATAGTCCCTATAGGGGATGAAGCGGGGCACAAGCCACATGCCCCCTAATGGAAAGGGCCAAGATAGCCTCCTTCTGCCCCAAGCCCTGCCTATCCCCATCCTTGCTCCCTACACACCACACCCCATCTCTTTCCCCCCAGGTGAAGCAGCCCGAAGGATTCGCAGGATCACGTGACCAGTGCCAGCAGCAGGAGTCTGCACCACTGCCACCACCACCCTCCTCCACACTCACTGGCAGCAGCTTGCGTGGCACTGCTCTCTGTCCGTGCTGCTCTGGAAAGGGTAGGAACCGACCCAACATTCCACAGCAAAAGCTGGAGCCACCTTGCTGCACTTCTCCACTCCTCACTGCCAGTGAGTGCAGGGGTAAAGGGGTAGGGGCGGACTGGACATCAGTGCCTCACGAGCTGGGCTGAAGGGAAGTACAACAAGATGGTTCCAGCTCGTGAGGCACTGTTGTCCAGCTGCACTGCTCTGCTCCCTGTTGGGGAGTGCAGGGGTGGTCCCCTGTCTTGCCTGGAGCAGTGCAGCCAGAAAGCAGCGTGAGCTGGAGCCATCTTGCAGTGCTGTCCATGCTACTGCCAATTAGTGAAGGTTGGGGGGGACATGGACTCCTGCTGCTAGCATCATCCAGATGGCCCTGCTATTCTCCCCTGTCAGGTGCTGGCCAGTCCTTCCCACCTTGAGGGGTGCATAAGGCCCCACAAGCACTCCCACATATCACCCTGATATATAGGTGTCTATTAACCTTCACCCCCATCCCAATTTTTCACTCTTCTCCTCTGGTCACCCTGTGGGAAAGGTGGCTACTCTTTCTTGTCCGTGAATTTCTACCCCAGCCACTTTAAACTACAATACTTGGAAGCTCTGAGTTTAATTCGTAGTTGTACTTAACAGAAATATAATGGTAAATTATAGCAACAGAGAGGACATTAACAAAGAAAAAGATAGAAATAAGTAAAAGCCGTCTAGTGAATATGGAAAGTTTTGCTAGATGGATCATAAGCTTAATTTACAGAATAGAGGTACATTATAGTGAGTAGCCTTTAAAAAGGTGGTAGTGAAGCTTTTTCCAATTAAGGAAATAATTAATTGCATTTGTGAAATTAATACTGTAAATACTAGCATCATTTGTAATGGGCAAAAGATAAAAGCCAACTAACTCTGTATATTACAGCATATCTAAACCCAACACATAAAATGAAGACCATGCTAACTGATTTATAGTACACTGGAATGGTTTCAGCTATACTGAATCCATCATGACTGAGCTGCTTGAGGAGAAAACTATTTAGGAATTTGCTTCAAATGTATTGTTGAATATCAGAGGAAAGCAGCCGGTCAGATTGTGCAGATTGGGCACTGAAGAACATGCATCTGGTTCCCAAGGAAGGCAACGGGGGACAGCATAGATTGGCTATACATCTTCATTAGCACTATTGGCAATATTTGCCAATTTAATTAAAGCTACTAACTGCACAGATGTTTGGCTTTTGCTGCTAATAGTTTTCCTTACAGTTGCTATGGAATGGCAAAATCTGAAAATTCCCTCAGTGGACAGATGTTTCATGAAAATAGATTTTTATAGTGAATTATATTATCTGTATTCCCCTCCTCCCCCACACATAATGCATTCCTGTCTCCCATTGTCTGATATGCACAAAGCCAGGTTAAGGTTTTGGGGTGCAATAATGAGGTGATTCTCTGGGTCCCTCCAAAAATGTAACTGTTTTACAATACTTTAAAGCAGTATATATAGGTTGCAAATTTCATTCCTCCACCACATTCTATTGCAAAAATAAAACTAGTTAAGTGTTCCTGGCATTCAGTACATTGGTTTGGTTTTCAAGGCAATCATTCAAAGGAAAGGAAAAACACATTTCCCCATGCCACCACAGCCAATCTGGTGTCTGACCTCTGTAACTTTGTTCTCACACACAATCATTTCCGTTTGGGGGACAATTTATACCTCCAGATTAGTGGAACTGCTATGGGCACCCACATGGCCCCACGATATGCTAATATATTTATGGCTGACCTGGAACAACGATTCCTCAGCTCTCGTCCCCTATTACCACTCCTCTACTTAAGATACATTGATCACATCTTTATGATTTGGACCCATGGTACAGAGGCTCTAGAAGAATTCCACAGAGACTTTAACAATCTACACCCCACCATCAACTTATGCCTCGATTACAACATGCAAGAGATACATTTCCTGGCTGCTACAGTACTAATCAAGGATGGCCTGATCAGTACCACACTGTACCGAAAACCTACTGATCGCTATACTTATCTACACCCTTCTAGTTTCCATCCTGCACACGTGACTAGATCCATTGTTTACAGTCAAGCTCTTAGGTACAATCGCATTTGCTCTCATCCAACTGACAGAGACCAAAAACTACAAGAACTTTACCAAATATTCATAAACCTGAATTACCCACCAGGAGAAGTAAAAAAACAAATCGACAGGGCCAGACGCATACCCAGAGACCAGCTACTCCAAGATCGGCCCAAAAAAGCCAAGAACAGAACACCACTGGTCATCACCTACAGCCCCTAACTCACACCACTGCAACGAATTATTAAAGACCTACAACCCATTCTTAATCAGGATGCTACACTCCAGAAGGCCCTGGGTGACATGCCTGTTCTGTCCTACAGACAACCTCCCAACCTCATGAGGAGCCTTAATAACAGCCACAGCCTATACCACAGGAACACCAGTCCTGGAACCTTTCCCTGCAACAAAGCCCTCTGCCAGCTTTGTCCACATATCTTCTCTGGAAATACCATCACTGGACCTAACCAGGTTACTCACAGAATCACGGGCACTTTCTCATGCTCCTCTACTAACATCATATATGCCGTCATGTGCCAGCAATGCCCAGATGCTTTGTATATTGGACAGACTTCTAGCTCCCTTAGACAAAGGGTCAACGGGCACAAAACAGACATCAAAACACTCCAGATCCACAAACCAGTTATTCAACATTTTACTGGAATGGGGCATTCTGTCAATGACCTCAAGGTATGTGTGTTACTGAAGAGAAATTATCGCTCCGTTTTAGAGAGAGAAGTGGACGAGCTGACTTTTATATTCAAATTCAGCACATTAACACATGGTTTAAATTGTGATGGGAACTTTCTGAGTCATTATAGGGGCTCATCTGCATACTTGGCTCAACCTGATTCTTGATCTCCCCCCGCCACCCCTCCACTCTATGATTTGCTCACCTTGATTATCTTTTTCTGATTTGTCCTCCTTGCTTACTGTTTTTGGTTCTCTGTGTCTTAAATATTGAGTCTGTTCTGGTCTGGCTGTGGTCTGAAGAAGTGGGTCTGTCCCACGAAAGCTCACCTAATAAACTATTTTGCTAGTCTTTAAAGTGCTACTTGACTGCTTTTTGTTTTGATAGTGTATAGACTAGCATGGCTTACTCTCTGTTACATTTCCCCATGTGCATGTAAAAGAGAGCTGAGATTTTTCTTTATCAGGTTCACTTGCAGAGGTATGAGCAAGAATTAGGAAACCGAGTTTGTTAGTTCTGTGACTTTTTTATTTTATTTGTTACCATTTCTGTGAGCAGGGACCAAGTGCGTAGAAAATGTCATGTCGAAAAAGGTGGAAGCAGGAGAGACAGATAAACACACACATGTAAGAAGAAATGCCAAGCTGTTTGCACAGAGAATCCCATAAAAGGTGAACTTCAAGATATCATAACTAATAAAAATTGGCACCAGAACCACAAAGGGAGGCACTTACCTTCCATCAATTTTAATGAAAGTTAGGACCTAAATACCATAGTGGATCTCAGTCTTAGAACATACAAGCTATGTCTACACTAGCCCCAAACTTCGAAATGGCCATGCAAATGGCCATTTCGAAGTTTACTAATGAAGCGCTGAAATACATATTCAGCACCTCATTAGCATGCGGGCGGCCACAGCACTTCAAAATTGAGGTGGCTCGCCGCCATGTGGCTCATCCCGACGGGGCTCCTTTTCGAAAGGACCCCGCCTACTTTGAAGTCCCCTTATTCCCATCTGCTCACAGGAATAAGGGGACTTCGAAGTAGGCGGGGTCCTTTCGAAAAGGAGCCCTGTCGGGATGAGCCGCATCAATTTCGAAGTGTCGCAGCCGCCCGCATGCTAATGAGGCGCTGAATATGTATTTCAGCGCTTCATTAGTAAACTTCGAAATGGCCATTTGCATGGCCATTTCGAAGTTTGGAGCTAGTGCAGACACGGCCACAGTGGGTGAAATCCTGTGCCTGTGGAAGGCAATGGGAGTTAGTCAATGGAGCTAAAATTTCATCCAATAATTTCAGTGTTGGCTCACATTTGTCATGCTAATATTTTTAATGGTGTGAACTGTTTATGTATTATTATGGCTAATGCATTATAAAACACTGCCATGATCAGGTGTGGCAATGTAGTTCACATGGTGATCTTCCGAAAGATTCTACCTTTTCTCCCAATGCTCTTTGAAGCTTGTTACTTGTGTCCTGCTTTCAAGTTAATCAGTGCCATACTTATTCATTGATGAGAACTCAGATTCATGCATAGAAGACATTGCATGCTTTCTGGAAAACTGGATGTAAAAGTTCAAGCTGATCTGCTTGATTAATACACACCTTGTCAGTATTACAAGAGTAATCTCTGCACATTCATGAACCATCTTCTTCAATTTCCATGTATAGTTAGGCATATGCTATAGATATTTTCTTGCAATACCAGGCATGCTTGTCCTCTCTTTCACCTGTTTTTCTTTTTAACCAACATGTTTATTGTCTATCTTGCCACATTACCCCACTTTCCATTTCTTGTTACAAAACTACAATTTTTCATAGCTAATATGAGGTTGATTCCATTGTCCACAACAATGCAAACAGTTCCCCCTTACTTCTAGCACTCATAATATCTGCTGTTTCACTCTTTTCAACACACTGAAAGCTAGGTTGTTTTCTTCAAAAGGGACATCGGTGAATGTGACTCAACTGAGAACATGGTAGCAAAGATTCAAGAGTAAAGGAGAAATATTAATGTACAGAGACAGGAAATGAATTAATTCTATATAATCTGACCCCTATGCCTATACTCATTTTCAAGAACAAACAGCCATCTCAAAGCTATATTGTGCAATATTGAAACTCCCCAGCTCTAAATTATTAATTTAGGATGCCAAATATATAGAGAGGTCTTCTTTCACTGATGACTTTTGAGATCCTGGACATGATTTTTATGATGGAGATTTTTGCCTGAAGTAAGACTGAAATATTCTTAAAACATATTCTCTCATGCATGCACATATACTGTATAATTAGTGATTTTGTTGAGTGTTACATAGCTTGTGAAGGCCGCAACAGGATCAATGGGGCCAATCCAACGTTTTAACTTTTTTTTCTTTTAATATCC
Source organism: Carettochelys insculpta (assembly GCF_033958435.1). NCBI lineage: Eukaryota > Metazoa > Chordata > Testudines > Carettochelyidae > Carettochelys > Carettochelys insculpta. The sequence continues at coordinate 98,825,907 of NC_134141.1, forward strand.
CGTCACTACTAATCCTGTCACTTCTTCTGTGATAAACCACCAAATCCAGCAGATCTAGTAGAAATATTTTTCACTAAATCAGATTTTGTCCACATATACTGTCTTGCTGAAGCCAGATTTTTTTTCTGTTACATCTTTGTCTAGATAGAAGGTGGAGTCCAAGACTCCCCAGTCTTTTCTAATAAGAGCACAAGAGAGCACCTTGGATTGTAAAACCTTCCCATGTTGGATAACTCAGGTTTCAATCCAAAAATGAATATTTGGGCAAAGTTCCATTTTCACAAAAAAAGTTTGAAAGGTTTTGCTTAAATTCTAATTTAGCACAAATACAGACTAGCCAAGATCCCAGAGGTTAGGAGAGTGATGCAGAAGTCCCAGGTTTAAGTTACTCTTCTCACTAGGTAGAGTGTCAATCTTTCCCCTTAAAATTGTGCCATTTTATCTAAATAATTAAATATTAATTGGGACAGAGAAAGAGTGAAACTAACGCTATAGCCTGCTGTATACAACACTTGATTGGGAGGCCAGAAATTACATCCCTGAGTTAAAAAATCTTCCTGATGGCGATTTTGTCATAACTGAGGTTTGAGTTGATGATTCAGCATTTTCTGAAGAAAAGTGGTTCAAACATTTCCAGACCAGATCCACTTCCATGCATTCTTCTTGCATTAAAACTGCTTTCCTGTGTAATACATTGGCCATACGGGTTTTTGTAGGCTTGTTGAGGGAATACCCTTAGCTTAATATGTGTTCTAGTAAGTACCATAATTAACCAGAAAACACAAGTCATGCACAAATTCAAGTGATTTTTAAAAAACCCTCAGAAATATATCAAATTTTAAGTGAATATTAGGATGTATTCTTTTATCCAAACCAGATGCTTGGGGCCACTTCCATTTAAATCTATGGAGAGATGCCACCTATTGCATTCAATGGAAGGGAGTCCAGTTCACTCTATACTACACACAGTGTAGCCCAATTTTCTCATATTTTGTTTTAGTACTTACATTTGTTTATCTTGAATTACCAGGTGTTCAGTTGCTGTGACTAATATTGTTTCTCTCTCAGAGACAGGGATTCTAAACAGGTAAACTAGAAACTTTACTCATTTTTAATAAAGTATCAGAATTGTCCTTGTTTTGAACAGTAAGAGTGGGTTTTGTAGTGACGTTTCAGACATTACAGAATAGGAAGAATAAACACAAATGTACCATGCTGTAAATGGTGAATGTCAAAGATGTTAGAAAGTAAAATGAGTAGGTGTAACCATTTTTCTATCTAAACTTGACGAATAGTTGGATACTTCTCAAAGGTTCAATTTATATCTGACATAAGTGAATGGAGGTAATGATATATGCTTCATTCACCAAAGAAACAAATGTTTTGTTTCCCTACTTTAATTCTGAACTTTGCGGGTACCTACCATGATATAATATACGCTAGTATTATTGTAAAACAAGAGTTTATTACATGGCTAAGTAAGTTGATCTTTGTAAAAGTGCACAAGTGCATTGAAATAAAATAAAAACTACTTAATCCAATCCTCTCTCATACAATGTCTTTCAAGGAGAACAGACACAGCCTGTTAAAATAACAAAGAATGTAGAGTTTCCATTCATGGACAAAGTGTCCTCATTCAAACTCACATTCTAAAGCTACCTTTCCTCTCGTCTCAGTTTTCTTTGAAGCAGAGAAATGTGATTCCATGGAACCTCCAGTGATTTTGTTTTCTGTTAACTGGCAGAGCTTTTCAAACCTCACAGACCTGGTGACACCTAAATGGCGTGCACATTGGTTTATCTTGTTGTGTGGAAAAAGTAGATGAAGGGAGGAGGAGAAACACAAAACAGGTGGGCAAGGGCAAAGTGACATTCACAAAGGTTTCTTAGATCAGTGCCAGATTTAGGATCAGTTCAGTGATAAAAACAATTGCTTTACTGAAATGATTTCACACAAGGTGTTACATTACTTAGGAAGTCCTGAGAAGTCTGTAAAACTTGACAGGCACACTGCTCAGAAAAAGGTAAGATCTTCTAAACATTTAGCCAGGAAATGAACAAAAGCAAATATAGTATAGTGGTAATTAGTCTAGTATGCACTGCTTGTAGAAGGGCTGCCAATAATACCATGTATTAACTGCTACAAAATGCCGAGCTCTCAGGCTGTGTAAAGGTTTAGATGGAGGCTTTTAGAACTGTATTTAGCTTGATAACTAGGTCACTTCTGAAATAGCTTTACAAATTCATTTTACAACATATGGTCTGCAAGATTCTTGGTGGGGGGATCCTGAACATGTTTTCTGTTTTATATGGGGATTTACACCAATAGTGTGTCTACAGCCATTTTACCATCGTCACAAAAGATTTTGCCTTTTAACATTACCGTGTTGTTGCAATGTATCCCTTGTGCCTATAACAAGATGAAAAAAGAAGGTTAAAAGCTAAATAAAAAAGAGTTTGGCTATATGTGAGCTCCCTAAAGTGATGGCACATTAAAATAAAAATTAGAATAAAAAGTCAGATGATATGTACATTTTATGAAATATTTGCTTGAATTCATGCTGATATTTAAAGATACGTAATTTAGAAAATAGTAGTATTTTGTAGATTTCACAGATTACAGAAAAATCCCTTTAATCCAGTTTCTGATGGTCTGGAAATCCTGATAGTCCAGCATCTTGCAATAATAGTCCTATTTATGTTGGTAATATGGCAAAACTTGATGGTCCGGCATACAGAATTCCCCTAAGATACACGTACCTCAAAATTCACATAAATTGGGGGCTTGGGTGGTGGGCAGAGGGGTTACACCTGGGGTGAGATAGGGCTGCAGGGGGGCTGGTGGGTGAAGTTGAGCCAGGGCGTGCGGGGGTGGTGAAGCTGGAGAAGTGCTGGGGGTGAAGAAGGTGCAGGAGCGCAAGGTTGAAGAAGCTGAGAAGCGCGGGGTGGTGAAGCTGCAGGAGCTGGGGATGTGCAGGAGTGGTGAGCTGCAGCTGGGTGCAGGGGTGGTGAACTAGGGTGTGGGGTTTGAATTGGGGTATATGGGCTGGGGGTGGCACAGGGGTGGTGAAGCTGGAGACGTGTGGGGGTGAAGAAGTGGGAAGAGCACAGGGACGAAGAAGCTGGGGATGCACACAGATGGTGAAGATGGAGATGTACGGAGGTGAAGAAGTAGGAGGAGCATGGGGTGGTGAATAAATAGCAGGAGCACCGGGTAGAGAAGAAGCTGGGGACGTGCAGGAGTGGTGAGCCACAGCTGGGCGTGTGGGTTGTGAGCTGCGATGGGGGGGTTGAACTAGGGTGTGGGGGTGATGGTGGTGTCCAACAGTCCGGAAAATTTGGTAATCTGGCACCTGTCCAGTCCCGTATGTGCTGGGTTAAAGGAATTTTACTGTACCCATTTCAGTCAAGTTAATTCAAAAATGAAAGATTAAATTGTTTATGCACTTAGGGCCAAATTCTCCTGAGGCCAGAATTTTTGTACCGAGCATGGATAGGAGAAGGAAACACAGAAGGGAAGACATGGGAAATTTTCACCACATACTCCTTTCCCCATGCTCAGCTTCCACCACTGCATAACTGATTTGCAAATAACAGCCTTGCCAAACAGGGTCAAAGCTCTGACCTCATCTGCCACCAAGGAAGAAAAGAATCTGCCCTGATGCAGAAGGAAGGCAGGTTACCAAAGCCATCTTGAAGGGAGTTGTGTGAGCTTTTTGGGACTAGAAGTGCAGAGGGTTATGGCTAGATGCTAAAGTTTGGGTGCAGTGGTTGGTTGTCAAGGTGGGGTTTAGAGGATAGAAATTGCTACTGAGGCAAACTTTTTTCATTGTCAACCCTGGAACTACTTGCAAGCCGCAAGGATTAAGGAATGTTGGTGGGAGGAGCATTCCCATTGGCATTCTGCAGTAGGGACAGGAACAAATATTGACGGCTGTAAAATCAATTTTTGGTATGCAATTGGCACACCTAATATTGCATAGCAGCTGTCGATATTCCAGGTAAGTGTAAACCCAGCCTGAGTTAGGAGGAACATCTGGAACAGAATGGGAGCAAACTGGGAAGAGATCAGAAATAGAAAACTGAGTAAGGGAGAACCCAGATGCCCGAGGTTTTCTGCACTTGGCTAGAAACAGGCTGCTGGCGGGGACCAGGGAAGATCATTGTAGCCTGCAGCTGTGCAACTTAATCTAAGATATGCCTATAACAGCGTATGCTATAGTTTTTCTTCAGTGTCACATAAACAGAATATTGACTAACGGCAGAAGCTAGAATTTCAACTTTTAGGGGAGGAAGAATGATCCAGCGGTTAGACCTAAAACTCAGGAAACTCATCCAAGACCCTGCTCCAAGGCCAAGGTTTGCAAAGCTATTTGGGCTTTTAATATCCACTGATATCAATGAAGATATTAATTTATTAATATTTATATAATTTATAAAGTAAATTGATATTATTTATTTTAAAAGCAAGCCTCTTTCCTCTTTAAATTAAATCTGATCCTTCAAGTTATCTATGTATTTTAAGAAGAACTGGGCAAAGCAGGCAGTGCTCATGTCATGATATGTCTTCTTTGAGCAAGAGTTTGCAGTTCTATTCTGAGGCTAAATAAGAATTTGGGTACAGATACAAAAATACAGGAAACTTACTAGCTCACTGGAAATGAGATTTCACCCCAATGACTCACTTACCAGATGTCATGTGATTTTTGCCATGCCGGTCTAACATTTCTTGCAAATGGGGAATCTGTGACTTCAGGGAGAACAAATGATAAACTGGACAGCATATTCTTACTCATTGTCCTATTTAGCTCTGTGTTATCAAATAAATAAAATGGTTTCCAATCATAAAATTCCCCTCACTGAGCTGTACAGACAGATTGCTTTTTTCTGTTCTGTAGTCACTCTATCTTGGGCTCTGATCTTGTTCTGTCTCACAAGCTACTATCTTATTCTGAATGCCTGAAAGAAAACTTCTGTAGCCAGGAATTAAATGGATGACCTACTAATTATCAGGTCAGCTACTAAGAGGTAGTGTAACAGCACTGCAAATGACAAATCTGGACTCCCGTATCACAAAGAAAAATTAATCATGTGCCATCAATAAATTCCAAGGTACTTCATTGTGTAATTTATCATTTGGTTTATTTTCTGCCAGCAGTACTTAATTGTTTTATATATGCAAATTTCAGCAAACCAATTTAAAAAGCATTAGATTCTAAACAAAGACAACCTTGATTAGTACTTAGATAAGAACTGAACAAGGGCAATCCAGGTGCTGCATGAAGTAGTTGGGGGAAAAAAGCAACAAGAAAATCAAATAGTTAGTAGTGAGCAAAATTATCATGATACAAATGATACTCATCAAGGGCTAGATTAGGGATTATTCGTTCAGGCATGTCCCTGGACCAGTGCTCTCTTTTTAAAAAAATAGAGACAAAAGCTGGTACTTAGCCACTCCTTGATGTGGGGGGTGCCGGGGACCCTCACCCCCCAGATGGGGTCCTGTAGCTGGGGCTGCTGGTGGAGCTCCATGCCCCAGCCAGCTCCCAGCTGTGGAGTTGCCAAGGTGCTTGTACAGCGTACTGGCACATACCGGCACAAAAATACCCACTGCCCTGGACAATAGGCAATGCACAGACTGCACCACCCCAGGGATAGCCTTGGGAAACATTGTGTGTCATGAATAGCTCCCAAAGCACAGTTTTCTTCCAGCCTCCCCCTTCCTTCTGGTGAGAGTAGTCACTCTCTGCTGGGTAAGGTCCACAGCAAATCGAGCATAGGCAACATGTGAGGAGGGTGAAGGATGCAAGGTCAAGTGACCCCCTTCAAGATTCTGCTTGGCCTGCTAGAGAGGGAGGAACAGGAGCTCCATTCTTCCCTGCTGTACCTACCCCCAGCATCCTCAGCTCCTCTTTCCTGGCAGCCAGGCCCAAACCCAGGAGGGGAGCAGAAGGGTGGGACCAGCTTCTTCTCTTGGTGGCTGTTCTTGGTAGCTGCTCTGCAGAGAGGAATAACTGCCTGAGGGAGCCTGAATGGGGATACAGTGCTTCTGCTTCCCATCTGGGCAGAGCTGCTAGGGACAGGAACTGAATATTCCATGAGGGAGATGGATCAGAAGGACAGAGCTTCCACCTCCTGCCAGTGAGGCAGGGAGAACACAGTGGTTCCTAGGCTGGGGGGGGGGGGGGTGCATCACTGAGGAAGGTACTAGGAGCATGTTCTCTGGCCTCCATTTAGGGAGGGCCATAGCTGGCCCCAGCTGGGTCCTCAGGCATGTGCTTCCCACACGTGTCCACAGCAAGCTGCAACCAGGAGCTGAAAGGATTGGCTGCCTGGAATTTCCTCCCAGAGGAGACGTGGGGTCATCACAGGTCCTCTCTTTTACATTGTGTCCTTCTTCCCCCCCTATCAGGAGTCACCTATGAAACTAAGACACCACCACACCAGTCCATGTGTGTTCCACTGGAGGGCAGAACCAAAGCTCCACCCTTTCCTCCTCCACACCTCTCCCACCTTCTCTGATGGAAATTAAGTGGATGCACAACAACCATGGGCAACCACAATGGGATATGAAACAGGCTGATAGCCCATCTAAACCTGTGAGCAGACATACATTCACACAACAACCTAACCCCTATTTACAAAGTTGAGTTGCATCACCCCCACTCCATTGATATCTCACCAAATTTTCCAAATCCAGTTTTTCTGATACTGATATTTACTTGGTCCCAAAGTACACACTCCTCTCTACATTGCATCATCAGCATCCTGAGTATGCTCTGATGGAGTTTGTCTCCTGCTTGAGCTCCCTGTAAAGAAAACACTCACTCGACATTTGCTTTTCAGCATCCTTAGTAATTAATATGAATTATTATTTATCATTGTTTATGAAATCATCAATTGATTGGGATGACCAGACCAAAAAATAAGTAAATATGATCCCATACCCCAAGGAGTTCTTGATCTAAATAGTTTATAGCCTCAGGACTCAGTTGTGAGACATCAGTGCTTTCACTGAATAGTACTTCAGATCATAGATAGCCCTATGGAAGTTAATGTTCCCAGTTTTGCAGTAAGGTACGGCTCAGAATGAGTACAGATATCCCAGTCTGGCCCTAAACTATTTACGTCCTTATTATCACACCAAAACATACTTTCACACAGACCAGCCATAAAATTATGTTGCACTTATATTGGTTTGTGGAGTAGTAGATATAAAACTGAGTATTTTTCCTTTACAAAACAGTGGATTAGCTCTGAATATAAGGAAGGGAGAGAGGAGAATTTCTATCACTGCTTCGGGAACTGGCTTCAGCACTCCTGTCACTTGCACCATGATGAGTAAGCAAAGATACCAGCCGTGTGCACTAAAAAAATGGCTGTGTTCCAAGTAGCACATTTCTTTCAAACACACACTCTTGGTAGAGAATATTGAAAACAGCTAGAATGTCTGGTTAATGTTTTGATCACCTCATAGGGTCTCATACATAACTTCTTTTAGTGTATACTGGTGACAGTATAACAAAGGAGCTCATATTCCAGTATTCCAAAGTCATTCATATTAGTATGGTTTCCCACTGTCTAAATTTGATCACACACAGTTTTCTTAAGAGAGACTATCAAGTAGCAGTCCCTTTAGAGATACTATACAAAAGGTCAGTCCTGCTGTCCTTTCTCATGCAGCATTCCATCAAATCAAATTAAGTCAATTGGGGTTTTGTTTTAGAGCTTGTCAGTTTATTTCAGGAAATCTGGAGTTTTGTCTTAGAATTATCAAATAGGTTAATTTCTATGCACCTGACTAAAGTAATTTTGCACTAAATCAATGAAACTTTCGCCAAAGCAAAGAGTGCAAGATTGGAACTAGAGATGTGTGAAAATAGCATCTGCTTTGTCCTGACACTTTGTAAAGAAAATACTTACACTTTTGCTTGAGGATATTTTCATAGCTCAAAAATTTAACTGTTCATGAAACTTTGTAAAATGGTAGTTTTTTACAGAATTTGAAATTTCAACATGTTGCATATTTTGATGAAAAAGTTATCATTTTTGAACAAAAGTTTAAGGAATCCATCAGCAACTGGTTCCTTTTTGAGCTAAAATCTCCCTTGAGAGCCCAATGCTAAAGTAACATTGTTGTACCTCTGTGCCCCCAGGTGAAAAATAATATCCTCTGAAAACAATTAAATCTAGACTCAGCATTGGCCATAATTGTTTTGTAAATTAGGTTTTATTTATATCTGTTAAACAAATTGTTAGCTACGTGGGCCAGATTCTCTGATGTCCTCCATGTTGCACAGTCACTACATTCATACAAAAGTGAAGTGAGAGCAACATACTACAGAATCATGATGGTAGCAATATATCAATACTTTGTACTGATAGGTATAACCAGTGCTTTTTTTGTGCTGGTACTTGCCAGGACTGAGTACTGGCATCCCAGATGTGGAATTCGCTGGGGGTAGGAGATGGGGAGCCAGCTGAGTACAGGCACCATTTTTTTTTAAAAAAAGGGACTGTGTATTACTATAAAGTAAAAATAAAACTCAAGAAACTCAGTTAACATCTACTTTTCATTGAGACCCTCATTTTGACAAAAAAGATAACCCTAATGGCCACATCTATACTAGCCCCCTCCTTTTGGAAGGGGCATGGTAATGACCGAGGTGGGAAGATGCTAATGAGGTGCTGCCAGGAATATGCAGTGCCTTATTAGCATAATGGCAGCCATGCACGATTCAAAAATGCCACTTTCAAATCACGTACCACCCATGTAGATGGAGGCCTTTCAAAAGGACCACCTGCACTTCACGAGCCCCTTGTTAAGAACATAAGAATATAAGAATGGCCATACTGGGTCAGACCAAAGGTCCATCCAGCCCAGTATCCCGTCTGCCGACAGTGGCCAATGCCAGGTGCCCCAGAGAAGGCGAACAGAAGACAATGATCAAGTGATTTATCTCCTGCCATCCATCTCCTGCCCTTGTACTGAAGGCTAGGGCACCATACTTTACCCCTGGCTAATAGCCATTTATGGACCTAACCTGCAAAAATTTATCGAGCTCTTTTTTAAACCCTAATAGAGTCCTGGCCTTCACAGCCTCCTCCGGCAAGGAGTTCCACAGGTTGACTGTGCGCTGTGTGAAGAAAAATTTCCTTTTATTAGTTTTGAACCTACTACCCATCAATTTCATTTGGTGTCCCCTAGTTCTTGTATTATGGGAAAAGGTAAATAATTTTTCTATGTTCGCTTTCTCCACACCATTCATGATTTTATATACCTCTATCATATCACCCCTCAATCGCCTCTTTTCCAGACTGAAAAGTCCCAGTCTCTCTAGCCTCTCCTCATACGGGACCTGTTCCAAACCCCTAATCATCTTAGTCGCCCTTTTCTGTACCTTTTCTAATGCCAATATATCTTTTTTGAGGTGAGGAGACCCCGTCTGCACACAGTACTCAAGATGTGGGCGTACCATAGTTTTATATATGGGAAGTATGATAGCTTTTGTCTTATTATCTATCCCTTTTGTAATAATTCCTAACATCCTATTTGCTTTACTAACTGCCGCTGCACACTGCGTGGATGTCTTCAGAGAACTATCCACTATAACTCCAAGATCCCTTTCCTGATCCTAAAATCAAATAGGTTTTCAAAATCTGGGAGGTCCTTTCAAAAGACCCCTGTCTACACAGGCACAGTGCGATTCAAAAGTGGTGCTTTCGAATTGCACGTGGCTGCCAGTATGCTAATGAGGTGCTGCATATTCATGGCAGCACCTCATTAGCATCTTCCCAGCTCACTCATTATCATGCCCCTTCTGAAAGGAAGGGGCTAGTGTAGACATAGCCAATATGGTAGATTCAGACAGGCTCAGGATAGCTTATCTAGGTAACTATGGCTACGTCTACATGTGAAGCCAACATCGAAATAGGCTGTTTCGATGAGTAACGTCTACACGTCCTCCAGGGCTGGCAACGTCGATGTTCAACTTCGACGTTGCGCGGCACCACATCGAAATAGGCACTGCGAGGGAACGTCTACACGCCAAAGTAGCACACATTGAAATAAGGGTGCCAGGCACAGCTGCAGACAGGGTCACAGGGCGGACTCAACAGCAAGCCGCTCCCTTAAAGGGCCCCTCCCAGACACACTTGCACTAAACAACACAAGATACACAGAGCCGACAACTGGTTGCAGACCCTGTGCCTGCAGCATGGATCTCCAGCTGCCGCAGCAGCAGCCAGAAGCCCTGGGCTAAGGGCTGCTGCCCACGGTGACCATAGAGCCCCGCAGGGGCTGGAGAGAGAGCATCTCTCAACCCCTCAGCTGATGGCCGCCATGGCGGACCCCGCTATTTCGAAGTTGCAGGATGCGCAACGACTACACGGTCCCTACTTCGACGTTCAACGTCGAAGTAGGGCGCTATTCCTATCCCCTCATGGGGTTAGCGACTTCGACGTCTCGCCGCCTAACGTCGAAGTTAACTTCGAAATAGCGCCCGGCGCGTGTAGCCGTGACGGGCGCTATTTCGAAGTTAGTGCCGCTACTTCGAAGTAGCATGCACGTGTAGACACGGCTTATTTGGGTTAAAATAAAAATGAATCAAAATAGGAACTTGGAATCAACAATAAGGTATATAATACATTTACTTCTAGACTTATATGAAATGGGTTAACCAACACGAGTCATATTCTCCATAGACATATGTCTACATCTCTGCAACAGCATTAAAAGGCACCTTTACTATCAATTCACAATTGAGGGCCAGCACTGAATGTGTCAATGGGAATCAATTCTCATATTACTGCCAGATGCTGGTTCTTCAGGCCAAAGTTGAAACCTATTGATAGGTAAATGTAAGGATGTTCGTATTGCTACAACTTTTGCTGGACCAGAACCTTCACTCTCTGCATTTATCAGGCTTTAGCATATTCACAATGCAGACATGTTTGCGGAAAGTTTAAAATGGTTGTATCCCAGCATTCCTGTAGTTCTTTTTTGGTCTCGATGAGGTTTATTTATTTAGCATCAGTACATGACTCACATACTTATAACTAAAGCAAACAAATAAAAACAGCCAAGTCTTTCTCTATAACACTTGTCACATCCTCTGCAAACTCCTTTATTTGAGGCAGTTTATACTGTTTGTTTTGTGGGTCTAATGTGAAATCAAAACAGTCTATGGTTTTCTTTGATTCCAGCTTTAGTGTGAGTGGGACTTCAAAGGAAATCAAACTAATACATACGTTAAGAAACAGTCTTGCTATTAAAATGCATCAAAAAGTTACTTTATGTGTCCCTAAATTTTCAATTAACTTTTTTATTATTATTATTGTTATTATGCAAAAGATTTTCCTCCTTATTTTGAAACAGAGTTCAAAAGTGCTAGCTATATGGGCCGGATTCTATGATGGCCTGTGTCTTGCATAGTTATTATACTAGCACAAAGCAAAGTCGGGGCAAAATACTATTAAACCAATTCCAGGTGGGCTGGACAGCCTTTAGCACAAATCTTTTATAAAGGCGTACTTAAGAACAGCTAAAGAGAAGACCACAGAATCTGTGGCTACTCATATTCTGAGGCCAAAGAGAACAAAGGTTCTAGTAGTTGGGATTTATGCTACTTATTGAAATATATGCTCCAGAGAGTACTGGGTCAGGTTTTGAGATAAAGCTTTATAATTTGCTGCTCAGTCTTTGTGTATGCAAGAACTAAATTTCACCCATCCATTAAGTAAGCTTCGTGCTGTAAAACTGATAATGCTATTACATTGAATTTAAAGAGGGTAAGTCACAGTTTATGTGACTTTTCAGAAGTCACTGGCACAGATGGGAGTGGACCCCAGAAGTCCTGACTCTCAGTCCCCTGTTTTGAACACTAGAAGAAACTGGCATTCATGATAGTAGTGGTTAATTTCTCACACCTTCCAGTGCAAACTCTGCCAATATACATTGTTGTTTTTTATCTTAGGAGGAGACACACAAAGACGTTAGTCTTCATTTCTTTATAATATATGAGAGAACTATATGCCAACTGAGCTGTTCTTATTTCTGCAGATTTCAGTGTTATAGAAAAGAGAGAGAAATAAGAGGAAAAATGCCATGGTCTAGTATAGCCTTGTGTTAAACACAAGCAAACTGATCAATAGCTGTAATAACTGACAAGCAGTAAAGTGTCACATGAAAGGGAACCTTCTAGTCCACTTCAAATTTAATAGCATGTCTTGATAGGGGGGTTAATTTTGTTTTGTTTTGTTTTTTACTAAACCTGCAAGACCACAGTATTTTGCTCAGGTTGTTATGATAAATAATAATTACTTACTGTACTTAAAACAGGAAGAGAAATCTTCATATGTATATCCCATACCGTGAGGCATCTTACCGTCCAAATGAGGATGAAGATGGAGGGTGAAATTACTGGCTAAAGGAGAACATCTCTCAGACTTAACCATTTGTTGGCAAAACACAACAGAACTCATAATTGACTTCTTAAATAAACTGTGCTACATTGCAACTAGGACATTGTTGTATATTTAATTCAACTTTAAATTCCTTAGAAAAAAAATATGTCAATCCTGTTACATCTGCCATAAAAGCTCGGGTGCTTTGTATTCTTTTCAGTATGGCTGCATCTACACTAGCAAGTTCTTTTGAGAGATTTTTCAGAAGAAGAGGGCTTTTTCAAAATGTCTCTGCAGTGTAGGTGTAGCCTATGAGAATAAGGTAGGTGTGCTAATATTTTTGAAAATTAATGTTATAATAGCTGTGATTGTAGTTATGTGAATCTGAACTGTGAGGTCATTTTTCCCTGGATTCTACTGAATCCAGTATCTTTGCTATGGTGACAATGAAGTTTTCATTCATGACTGGAGCTTCTGCACACTACCACAACCCAAAGAAGGCTAATAAGGATAAATATAATAGTGTAGGCAAGTAGTTCATTTTCCAAGACTCTGTTCACATTACTGAAAATAAGGAGTTGCAGGAAATCAGCTATCTGAAAACAGGCCCATGTATGGAGATAAAAGCAATAGAATTCCATCATCAAAATGGCATGACCTGAATGCAATAGCATTGCATCTCAATAGCCTTCATGTTGCCCCTGTTCACTAGGAAGGGAGTTTTAGCACAGCCTTCTTCTCCCTCTTACAGGCAGTACTGACTCTCAGAGGGAGCTGGGCACCAAAGTATCCATGGTGTTGTTAAATATCTTTCCATCTGAGCCAAGGTACAAAGTGCAAGGGCTATATTGTTCCCATTTGTAGACACAATGCCATCACAGCGCCAGGAAATCTTTCCATTGATGGTGCAGGGTTTTTCTCTTGCTGAATGAGTGGAGATATGGACCTATAAAATCTATAATAGCCCAAGATTTGCAAGAAACACCTGAGGATCTCAATGCAAGCCATCTTTTGATGGCTAGTGCATAGCTCAAGATTAGGGTGACCATTCTACTCTATGGCAAATAGGGAACACCAGCTTCCATGGACAGGGGGCTGCTGTCTCACATCAGGGCTCCTTGGTGATAAAGACTACTAGAGATGGGGGCTCCACAGCCTTCCAATAAGAGGAAGTGGAAAATGGGGGCTCCTCAAGTTCCTGGTGGGGTGGTGCCCAAAACAGGGGCTCCGCAGCCTCCTGACAGAAGGGGCCAGGAAATACAGCAGCTGCCCTGTGGCAGGGAATCCTGGCAGCAGGGGCTGCCATGCTGGGGAACAGGGTAGATGCCCCACAGAGGAGCTTCCCCACAGCAGGAGCTGCCTCTCAATGGCATGGGATGCCAGGGAATTAGGCAGCCACCCTGGGGCAGAGCTCGCTGGCAGAGGGGGCTGCCTTTGTGGTGTGCTGGAGAATGGGGCAACTGCCCTGTGGAGGAGCTCCACTGCAGCAGGACCTGCTGCCCCAGGGCATGGGGCACCAGGGAACTGGGCAGCTGCCTGCAGCAGAGGCTGTTGCCCCGAGACACTGGGTGCCAGGGAACAAAAGCCCCACAAAATATGGGACAATTTGCACATTTTCTTGAAGAAGTTGGGATGCCTGTGAGACAACTTAAATAAGGGACTGTCCTGATAAAAATGGGACAGAGGGTTGCCCTACCCAAGATCTGAAGCAGAAGAACAATGCTTTTACATTGCTCTCTAGCAAGGGGGCTGACAGACTTGCCAGGGCCCTGGTCAAGGTGTCAGGGTGGCTCCTCAGTCCTGTAAGGGTCAGGGCCTTGGACAAAAGAGGCAGGGCTGGAGTAGCCAGCCCTGAGTGCCACCAGAAGAGCACTGTGCCCTTGCCCTGGTCCCCTGCCAGTTCTCAGAGCCATTTGGAGTGCCACGCATGCTGCACCAGCAGCAGTTTGAAGAGCCCAGGATTCAGGGCAGATGCCACCGCTGCCACCACAGCAGCAGCAGTAGCCACCGCTGGGAGTCCCAGACTCTTTTCAATCACCATACCCTGGGACACGTGCCCCCTTTTCTCCTCTTCCCCCATTTGAGGGCCTACTCTCTACTCTTTCCGCATCTGCATGACAGTTTATTCTGTAGTGGCTCCCATCAGTACCTGCCACAACAAAAGAAGAAGGTCCCTAGCCATCTATGGGAGGAACTGAACCTAGGACTTCTGGAGTGTAGAGCATAAGCCTCTACCACATGAGCTAAAAGGCAGAGGGCTGTTGAACAAAGGTGTAAAGCAGACTCATTATTCTCTCCGTAAGTGGTCTCAGTATCACTAGAGTCACAGAATCATAGAAATAGAACTGGAAGGGACCTCAAAAGGTCATCAAGTCCAGCTTCCTGCCCTTCAAAGCGGTCCCAGAACCACCTAGATTATCCCTGACAGATACCTATCCAATTTGCTCTCATATATCTATTATGATGAAGAATCTACAATCTCCTTAGGCAATTTATTCCAGCATTAAACTATCCTGACAGAAAGTTTTCCTAGTATCAAAACCTAACCTCCCACCATGCTGCAATTGAAGCTCATTGCCGCTTATCCTAGCATCAGAAGTTAAAGAGAATAATTTTTCTTCCTACACCTTGTAACTCTCTTGTAGGTACTTGAAATCTGCTATCAAGTCCCCTCTCAGTCTTCTTTTTCCCAAACTAACCATACCCAGTTTGTCAGTCTCCCTCATAGGTCATATTTTCTCAACCTTTAATAATTTTTGTTACTCTTTCTCTACACCTTTTCAAATTTATCCACATCTTTCTTGAAATATGGTTCCCAGAACTGGACACAATATTCCAACTAATCAGCACAACATTCCAGGCTTAATCAGTACAGAGTAGAGTGGAAGAATTACTTCTCATGTTTTTCTCACAATACTTCTGTTAATGTATTCAAGAATGATTTTTGCTTTTTTTGCAACAGTGTTGCACTGTTGACTCATATTTAGCTTGTGATCCACTATGACCCCTGGAGTTCATTCACAGTACTCCTTCCTGGACAGTCCTTTCCTATTTTGAATGTGTGAAACTGATAGTTCCTCCCGAGGTGGAGTATTTTGCATTTGTCTGTATTAAACTTCAGCCTATTTATCTCAGGTCACTTCTCTGGTTTCTCCAGATCATTTTGAATTATGATCCTATTGTCCAAAGCACTTGCATGTAGTCCCAACTTGATATCATTTACAAACTTTATAAGCGTACTCTCAATGCAGTTATTTTAATTGTTGAGGAAGATATTGAGCAGACAGTCCCAAAACTGATCTCTGTAGAATCCCACTTGTTATGTATTTCCAGCATGACTGTGGACCATTAATAACTACTCTCTGAAAATGGTTATCCAGCCAGTTATACACTTACATTACAGTAACTCCATCTAAGTTGTCTAGTTTATTAATAAGAAGGTGATGCACAATCCTATCCAATGCTTTACTAAAATCCAGGTATACCACATCTGTTGTTTCACCCTTATCCACTAGGCTTGTTATCCCATTGAAGAAAGCTGTCACATTGGTTTGACATGATTTGTTCTTTACAGAGCTAGATGGGAACCCAGAAGGTATGTGAGCTACATAGACATTTAGAAGAAAACTAAATGAACTATTTTCTGGGCCAACAATATTTTAAGCTGCATTTTTATTACATTGGGAGGACAAAGCCAGGAGACATTACCACCTGCCCACCTCGAGCCTTCCCCAATCATCTAAGTTTTGATACCAGAATATACCACTGAGATGTTTCAGCAGGATTGAAGGGACTGAAAATCATGCTTTAGGGCTGCTCTTCCTTTATGCAGCTCCTAATACTTTGGTTTCCCTCCAACAACTTGGAAGGAATCGCTGATGCCTCTGTGATGTAAATGTAGGCCAGTAAACTAGAGTGAGATAGTGAAAAGTTATGTTAGGTTCCTTGTTAGTTTTAAATTTAGTTAAATAAAAATAACCAAGGTTGTGCTAGTTTATGTTATTCAATAATGGAGTCTGACACATCAGAAAATGTCAAATATTTGTTAGATGTTAATGTCATGCCTTGGATTTTTCCAAATGTATCTATGATGTCTGAGGTTTATTTTAAGCAATGTGTGTCATTTGGAATCAAGTGTCAAAAAACTACTATATATTCCTCATCTTTCAATAAGTTATAAATGGCAGTATTAACCTCATTACATGATAGACTTATAACATCTTCTCATTATAATATTCCTGCCTCTCTCAAAATGTTAGAGATTCCACACTCCCTTGATTGCTTCCTGTGTATTAACTTAATAGGGAAACCTTTTGGAAGTTGTTTTATTTATTTATTTATTTGCTTACCAAACACTTAACTATTTCTGCTGCATGTGCCAGCTACCTACCCTCAGATCAGAACTTCTCAGTGCAGTCTAAATATAGAAATGGTGTTGAAATAAACCCAACTCAATCAACATATACACTGTTTCCTTTCTTAAAATGTTTTACCTGAATCTAGTGCACTGTGGAAAAAGTGGTCATATTTAAAAACATTCAGGACTGTAGCCATAAAATAAATAATTTAAACATGTTGGGAAACTCTTTGTGAGATATAAGTGAGTTCATTGTGCCCACTGGGATATTTACCAGATGAAAAGTGTGACAATGACAGTACCCTCGTTGTTTGGTACATAATTTAGAGTATTCCTAATGAATATTTCATGTTGTATCGTTTGTGTATGAATTGTAAGACATGTATATCTAGATTCACAAGGGGCACTGTCAAACTCCTCAGTTTGAAACAGGCACTTATAAATTACTTAAGAATGTTATTGAGAGAGGGACTAGTACACATTTAAAGCATGATCATTATTTTGGGGAGAAAAGCAACTTTATTCTGAAGGGGAAGAATACTCTTGAAGAAAGAAAAATAAATGAGCTCTCACTTCTTCACTAGCAACCAAGTTAATTTCTTAGAAACCCCAGTGGAAGGACAGATAGGAAAATAACTATTTCCTGCATAAAGAGGATTTCCAAAAGTACATTTTCATATATTAAAGAATCTTGTATTTTTAAGAAGGGTGAGGATCTTGTCCAGCATTCAAAAAAAAAACCTGATTATAAGAAACTATTACTGATTTGCATTGAGATCTCAATCTTTGTAACACAACAAAGTGAGTCGGTGCGCCTTCATGTATATTGAATCACTTAATTATATAGCTGGTTTAATAATATGCTTTTGATCAAAACTGAACAGTGGGATGCAGTGGAAAGGACAGCAAAAGGGACAAAGCCAGTGTCTACAGCCGGGCTATCACCTGAAAGAGGCTGAGGTCCTTGCTCTTCCTGATTTGGAATGATCGAGGATGGAAACCTCCACTCAGATCAAAGATGTGAAGCTGGTCTTGCAGTCAGCCTGAACATCCAATAGTCTGGAATTTGCCCATATAAACTATTCAGTCAGTACTTAAAATTAACAAATGTGGTAATGGAAATTAGGATTGGGTGAAGAATGATTTGTGAACAGAGGAAGGGGATACATTCACTGGTTAATTTATTCAGAATAAATAATTCAACCAGTTCTACTGATCAGCAAGATTCTGCCATCATTCCAAAATATACTTAGGAGAGAGAGAGAAAGAGAGAATCTGAATAAATACGTTCATTTTTTCGAAAATGAGTATCTGAAGTTAGGCTCCTAAATCCATAGTTTGTTACACAAATATATGACCTATATTTTAAAAGCACCGAGCAATCCCCATTAACTTCAAACCATTTCTTTGGCAGTCTAACCTTTCAGATATTCAGTTTTTGAAAATTAATAAAGCTTTGCTTTCAACCACCTTTCTTCTATTATCATCGCCTTCCACAGCCACGTCTGCAGACCACCCCAACAATAAGACAAAGTAAACAAAAAGATTACAGTTCTGCAAATAATTAAATTATATTGACCACAAAAATCCTTTTTATGATATAAGGTTATTTGTGACTTCCAGAGTAAGCCAAAGAACTGTTTCCCCTCCAGCCCTCCATTAAATAATGCCTTTTCCCATCGCCTAGGTTATTTTATTAGGATTCAGGATAAGAAAAAAATGGAGATACCTGGTCTGACTTTATGCACTGTCTTTGGGGGCATGACAGAAACAAATCCTTACCACGGTAAAACTATGCATGATGTTGCCATGCTGATACTTTTTTAATGGATGATACATTCAGAATAATTTTTCTGGTAAGTTAAAAAAAATGTTCATCCTGAAATTCAGAAATATTCATTCTAAATCTTGTTCATCTTAGTCATAGAGCACAGAAAACTTGTCTTCATTTATTTCTTGTGTCCTGATTCAAGCAAAGCTCTTATGCATGTGCTTGTCTCATTTACTTTAATAGGACTTAAATGCATTCTTTGCTGAATAAGGGTAGACTTAAGTACATGTTTAGATGCTCTGTTGAATTGGGGCACAAATTCCTGTTGGAGTGTGTGGCCCTGACCAAGTAAGTTTAGTGAAGTTAATGGTATATTGAGTTGGTAAAAGGGGCCATCAGTGCAGTGCATTTCACAGGATGAGGGCCAATGAACTCAGAATTGAACCTGAAAGTCAAGGAACGCTTTGCCATTCACTCTAATAGGGGCAGAATAGGGCCATGTGGGGTATGTGATACTTAGACACTCAGTGGCTTACAGGATATCATAGCTCTCCACTCTTCTTTTTTTAATTCTAGATGACTGGGAACTAATAATTTAAGAAGAGACAGTGAGGGCAAGAGTGACAAGATAGATTTGGGAGCCTGACATATTACATGCATAAGCCCAGCATTTGTGCACCAATGGCATCCACAAAACCACCACTCAGTTACACCTAGCCCTGTAGGCACCTCATACCCTAAGTGCCTACAGATTTTGTCTAGTTTTTTTAATTATGACCATGTACTAAACCACCTAAGTCCTGATCATGACTCAGGCCTGAATTCATAGTTGGCATTCCCTTGACTATATCACTTGTGTGGCCCAATCAGATAGTTAAGCATGTTCAGAGGCGGCCTAAAAGGCCCAACATGAAACAGAATTGAGGGGGCACTAATACCCTCTCATATCCAATAGCCTCATTTTGTTTTGAGTCAGGTACTCACAATCAGATGCTCCTGAACTCTAACTTCTGCTCTACCATTGAGCTATCATCCATCAACCTTGCTCTCTGTTTCCTCATCTGTTACAAAGGAACGACACAACCAGACTCACAGCAGTTCACTTGATTTCTTATGTAGGGGGAAGGTTGCTTAGTGGGAATACCCAATAATAGCGGATTGGACAGCCACTGTGGTCCTCTGGGCAAGGTGTCAGGGAGTCCTGGCTCCACACCCTCAGTCAGTCAGCCCTTAGCACTGCCCAGACCATAAAAAGAAAATATCAGAATTGTACAAAGAGTCTTTCTTTCTGTCATCTTACCTCTTTACTCATCTGCGTAGTTTGCCAGGTGCTATTTAGAGATGTATAGCATATTTGTTCCTTTTGTACCTGGGCATTAGATGTTTTTACTGGAAGACCATCAGACAGGAATATTCTGTCCAAAAATGTAATCCTTTTTTATGAAGTTTTCTCTCCTAACTCAGTGTTGTGTCTTTTGAACACTATACTTCATAGCTGTTCACAAAAAAAACATCATTAACATCATCGCAGAATATTATAGTGTAGCTAACGTGGTATATCCTGACTTTCTTATTTTGAGTAAGTGATTTGGTAGCTGTATAGGATCATTAGTATTTCTGACAGACTGAGTGTCACTAGCCAATCATATGAGACAGGAATGGATTACCTCAGTGAAAACAGCACAAACTGAAGGTTTTAGTGGCCTTTTGACAAAAATGCCAAAGGAAGCTTCTGGCCACTTACCAGAGAATGTTAATAGCTTGTGTCACTTTAACTCTGACAGCTCTGAAAAGAGAGGCCGCTAATCTTTGTTTGTAATATCCACAGTTGAAGAAAAAGTAGCATTTCTGCGTAAGCATTGGATAAGAATTAACTGTCTGAAACTGTATGGAATGCTCCATAACTTGTCTGGGAGACAGAAAAAAAAGCCCCCAAAAAAGCTTTGAAAGAGAGTTGCCTGCATCCCCTTCTCTTGTAGTGGCAGAGGTGCTTAAAATGGAAAGCAGCTTCCAGGACTGATCAGTTCACAGACCCCATTCCCTTATATGAAAGATTCTAGTTTGTGCCTTCTACAAATTTCACCCACCTAGTACAGCACATATTTACCACCTAAAGACTGGAGTACCCCACTGACATGCAGTAGGAGGTAAAGCAGGCCATACAAAAATACACTAGTGTGTGAAATGAAGGGGAATGTCCAAATTCTAAATTCTTCTTTGGGGTACATTATTTGAAAGGCAAATAATGGAAAGAGGTACGTTTATAATTTTGGCTAGGTAAAAATCTTATCTAGCTCTGACTGAAGTCAGTGGAAATGCTGCCATTGATTTCTTAGGATCAGACAGATTGCACAGCAACAAATGTTATTCCTGCAATAATCTGGGTATCTCTTAGCTCCTAGTTGGTTTGGATGGCATTATAATTCATTTTTCACTTAACATGCTGAGTTTTTTTTAAGTGTGGACATAGTCATATAATTTATAGCACAACCTCTCTGCCAATTCAGTTGTACATCCTTCTTATGATGAGGTGGCAAGGTGCTGATGTTTAAAGTGTTCCAATTGTGTTTCTACAGTTTAGATGGGCCAGGGTAAATGAGGACAGTATTTTAGAACTGAATCTGTAGACAGACTCAGGGAAACCTTGGTCCTGATGCAAAAGGGTCAACAAAGGTAGGACAATGCTTATGTACTTTTCTACATAACTGTTGAGCCAGTTAACTAGACAGCTGCCTACTTTATGGAAATTAAAATTCTGCTTATTTGTTCTCGTAAAATTATATTGTTTGTATTTATACAAATGATATGAAGAATACTGTATATAACCTTCTGTAGGCTGACACTCAGCCTATACAATCAATGAACCCCTGAGTATATGAGACATTGACATCATCACATTTCATTTACTTTGAGAAAAGTAGAGGATAATATACCATATGTACAATGCTCTCTGGCATACTGATAATTCTGTGAATAGCTTTCATGAATAGTGACTGGAAACTGCATTCACTTATTTCAATTTAATGACACAACCATATATAGGGTTAAACTTTAGCAACAAGTTAAATTATTTTATTTGTTCAGATTTTACTTATTGTTCCCTTTTCCTTCTTTTAGTTCTACTTTGGTTCATTAGATGCAGTAATATCTCCCTTGCCTGTGACAATTTCCATTAATATCTCAAAGGCAGCTATTAAGTATCATTACAAGAAAAGATTATAGAAGGATACTGCATACAATAACAGTGAAGATAAAGACAATAGTCACATTTTCATTTATTTCTTTGTTCTTAAGATGCAAATCGAATTTCAAGCTGTTTCTAGTCTTCTTTTCTCTCTTTATATTTCCAAAGCTTTCTAAAAAGTACAACCTTCCCAGGCAAATAAAATGTGGTATTTGGATTATTTCAACAAAGGATGTACATTCTCTGTCAGAGATTTTGCTATCCTTCTTGCCTCCCAAAATCCTAATTGTCAGAGAAAACAAAAAAATATATTCGGTTTTAGCATTTACATAGGCCTCTAGAGGAAGGAAGAATTATATTAAGGCTGTTTATTGGTTATTTGCAAAGACACTTTGGCAGCATTCACCAGTATCTGCTATATTCTGTCATCCCCTCAAAGTACTCAAAAGGTTTAGTCTTAGAAAACTATTTAAACATATTTTATCAAAAATGTAAAACTCTTTCTAGCTTCTAAGGGTGTCATGAAATCAAAATATACCATGCTGAGTTTTCAGTGCTGAAGATTTCAAATCTCGACACTGAGAATAGTTTAGCTGGTATGCAATGTTCCCTGTAAGCTGAGCATTTGGGTGGGAACTGATGAGAGATCCAGGTGCCACCTGGCTATCAGCAGAGTATCCACAGCCCCCCACAGTGGATGGTGCACATCTACACATGCCTCAGTGCACATAACAGAAATTATTCTGCGCTTGGATGGAAAACATTAGAGGGAACACTACTGGCATGGCTTAATTTGTGTTAAGAGTTCTGGGCACCGCAGTACAGGAAGGTTGTGGAGAAATTGGAGAGGGTCCAGAGGAGAGCAACGAGAATGATCAAAGGTCTAGAGAACATGACCTATGAAGAAAGGCTGAAAGAATTGGGCTTGTTTAGTTTGGAAAAGAGAAGATTGAGGGGGGACATGATAGCAGTTTTCAGGTATGTAAAAGGGTGTCATAAGGCAGAGGGAGGGAACTTGTTCTTCCTTGCCTCTGAGGATAGAACAAGAGGCAATGGACTGAAATTGCAGCAGGGGTGGTTCAGGTTGGACATTAGGAAAAAGTTCCTAATTGTCAGGGTGATCAAACACTGGAACGAATTGCCAAGGGAGGTGGTAGAATCTCCACCACTGGAGATATTTAAGAAGAGGTTAGATAGATGGCTTTCAGGTATGGTCTAGAAAGTGCTTGGTCCTTCCATGAGGGCAGGGGGCTGGACTCGATGGCCTCTCGAGGTCCCTTCCAGTCCTACTCTTCTATGATTCTATGATTCTATGATAAAAACCAGATAAGCTTCAAAGGTATTTATGTGCCTAAAGTTATATTAATTTCACCAGGGAATTCAGCCATTGGTCAGTGAACTGGTGATATGACAGTGACATGAGTCTCAAAGATGAAGTGTTCATATAGCAATGCTGCTGTTTTGGGTACAAATACACTTCATTTTACACTATATCCACACTAGCTCAGCACTGTTCTGCTGTCACCCATCCCTGAGTACCTATCCCACTGTGCCCAGTTCTGCTCTAGAAAGCAGTGGGTTCTCAAAGGTGTTACAAGTCTTTCAGGAGCAGAGGAAAATTATGGAAGAAAATATCGATCTTCCATATTTTTTGAGGGTGGCTCCCATAAATACCTTGGTAGCAGTGTGTTAGGTCAAGAAGATTAAAAAAAAAAAACCTGCAGGGTACCTCCTAACAAAGTAGATTCTCTGGTACATTTCTCTGACAGCCACCTTCTCGTGATGTATTGCCCTTTCACCATATGAAACAATTGAAAGGATTCAATTTATATAAACAAAAAAAGGAAAAATTTATCTGGGGAAACTTTTACAAAATATGGAAGTGAAAAGGGTAATAGAAAGTAGAATGATAACATAAAGCCACTGAAACAAGTACAGTAGTCAGTCCCTTTTGGTTTAAAACCAGGAACCTATTAACAATCACTCCTTGACCAAATAACAAGGAAATGTAATTCAATTTTATAGTAACCTCCTTGCTTAGTTCATAAGTTGGTTGCTCGTAGAGAGCCTCAAGAAAGAAGCTCGTAGTATATTATATGTAGTTTAATTGAGAATGACAAGGTTGCTAGCTGATATGGAATGGAGTCTTCTGGTGGGAGTCTGATTCAGCGTCTAGGTGACCCAGGAAAGAAGACCACACAGCTTACCAATAGGATGGGCAGCAGCTGTCTGAATCTCTGGTGGCCTTGTAAGAAATGACTGGGAGGAAAATCCTTTTAAGAAACCTGGTGGAATCTGCCCCTGCAAGGGAAACTCCACAGAATTTCTGTCAGGATTCCAGTTCCAAACAGAACTTGTTTACTACTAACCAACAACAAAAAAGTGGGAAAATCTGAATGGCCAAACTGAAAATCACCTGACCAATCATCCACGTAGTAAAACAAAATGGATGCCCTGCCGTACATTAAAACACATATAAGCAGATTATAGTACGAATAGAAAAACCTAGGATTTTACCCTTAACAAGTGCCCTTTCCTAATCTTTTTTTATGAAATGGAAACGAGGATCAACATTCAGCTCTCTCTCCATGGCTGTGGCCACACTATCCCCTCCTTTCGAAGGGTCTATGATAATGTGGCACTTTGGAATATGCTAATGAGGTGCTTCCAGGAATATGCAGCACCTCATGGTGGCCCCGTACCAGTTTCAAAATGCAGCTGCCCACGTAGCTGGGGAGCCTTTCAAAATGACCCCCTGATTTTGAAAGCCCCTTCTTCCCAGCTGGTTTTGGGAAGAAGGGGTTTTGAAATCAGGGTGTTGTTTCAAAAGCCCCTGGCTACACGGGTGGCGTGCATTTTGAAACTGGCAGTTTCAAAGCGTGTGGGGCTGCCATTATGCTAATGAGGTGGTACATATTCATGTAAGCACCTCATTAGCATATTCCAAAGTGCCACATTACCATATATGGCCACAGCCCATGTGTGGTTAGAAAAAGGATTCATAGTAGCTTTTGAAAACCAGCCACGAGAGCCGTTTAGTAGGAGGCTGGTTGATGTTAGAAGGCCATGAGCAATGGTTTGCAGGGGAACCAGTCTGGGGCCTGAGCGTGACCTTTTGTTAACATTTAGTATGGTTCTGAGTATATTTAATTTAGGACAGCTGTACCAAATCCAAGTGAATAACTGGTTTATAAGCTGGGTGGCTGAACTGAAAAATGCCAACAAATAAATTGAGATTTGAATCAAATTGATAATAGTTGTTTTTTGTCTCACTGAAAGGAAACACCAGGAAAAAAAGTTTCACTCCAAACAAAACACTTTTTTTTTTATTTTTATTGCCTGTTTTCTTACCGTTTTTAAAATGTTTTAAGATAGCTAGATAAATTTCTAAATAACATTTGCTTGAGATAGAAGGTCAAAATGTTTTGTTTAGGAAATATCAGAATGAACTTTTCATATTTTTTATTTAAACAACACTATTCACGGGGTTCAACAGAAATTTGCAAATGATTTTGGTGGACCAAAATGAATTTGTCAGCTAATAAACTCCTTAAGAACATAAGAACACAAGAACAGCCATACTGGGTCAGACCAAAGGTCCATCTAGCCCAGTGTCCTGTCTGCCAACAGTAGCCAATGCCTGGTGCCCCAGACGAGGTGAGTCAAAGACAACGATCAAGTGATTTGTCTCCTGCCATCCATCTCCCGCCTTCAACAAAAGGCTAGGCACCATACCTTACCCCGTGCTAATAGCCATCTATGGACCTAACCTCTAAATATTTATCAAGCTCTTTTTTAAACTCTGTTAGAGTCCTGGCCTTCACAGTGTCCTCTGGTAAGGAGTTCCACAGGTCACTGTGCACTGTGTGAAGAAAAACTTTCTTTTATTAGTTTTGAACCTGCTACCCATTAATTTCATTTGGTGCCTCTAGTTCTTATATTATAGGAACAAGTAAATAACTTTTCTGTATACACTTTCTCCACACCATTCATGATTTTATATACCTCTATCATATCGCCCCTCAGTCTCCTCTTTTCTAGACTGAAAAGTCCCAGTCTCTCTAGCCTCTCCTCATATGGGACCCGTTCCAAACCCTTAATCATTTTAGTTGCCCTTTTCTGAACCTTTTCTAATGCCAATATATCTTTTTTGAGGTGAGGAGACCACATCTGCACGCAGTACTCAAGATGTGGGCGTACCATAGTTTTATATAGGGGAAGTATGATATATTTTGTCTTATTTTCTATCCCTTTTTTAATTATTCCTAACATCCTATTTGCTTTACTGACTGCCGCTGCACACTGCGTGGAGGTTTTCAGAGAACTATCCACTATAATTCCAAGATCCCTTTCCTGATCTGTTGTAGCTAAATTTGCCCCCATCATATTGTATGTATAATTGGAGTTATTTTTCCCAATGTGCATTACCTTACACTTACCCACATTAAATTTAATTTGCCATTTTGCTGCCCAGTCACTCAGTTTGCTGAGATCTTTTTGAAGTTCTTCACAGTCTGCTTTGGTTTTGACTATCCTGAGCAGTTTGGTGTCATCTGCAAACTTTGCCACCTCACTGCTTACCCCTTTCTCTAGATCATTGACGAATAAGTTGAACAAGATTGGTCTCAGGACTGACCCGGGGGAACGCTACTAGTTACCCCCTTCCATTGTGAAAATTTACCATTTATTCCAACCCTTTGTTTCCTGTCTTTTAACCAGTTCCCAATCCATGAAAGGGTCTTTCCTCCTATCCCATGACCACCTAATTTACATGAGAGCCTTTGGTGAGGGACCGTGTCAAAGGCTTTCTGGAAATCTAAGTATACTATGTCTACTGGATCCCCCCTGTCCACATGCTTGTTAACCCCTTCAAAGAACTCTAATAGATTAGTAAGACACGACTTCCCTTTACAGAAACCATGTTGACTTTTGCTCAACAAATCATATTCCTCTACGTGTCTGACAATTTTATTCTTTACTATTGTTTCTACTAATTTGCCCGGTACTGACTTTGCCTTTGGTAAAAAAGTTGCCCAGCTTTAGTACCAAGCAGTATTATTCATTAGGCACCTGTTAGAAATGTCACACATGGAACTCATGGACCTTATCTTTCACTGGGTCTGCTAAAAAGGCACAACACAGAGGCAATGATGGTTTATGACCAACATTTCACGCTCAGATTCCAGGCTGATAGCAGAACATAGTGACCTGCAGCATAAGAAAGCAGCTCCTAGAGCTATCCTAACTCACAAGAGTCTTGCACAGCTACCTATGGTCTACTTCTGCCCCTGACAACTTCTCTAACCCCCATCTCTGGCATCTTCCTGGACTGGCAATGTGGAAGTGGGTGGAATAGGGCTGCATAGATTGGTCCTAATTTGCCCATGTCCTAAGGGAATTTGCAAGGAGACACTATAGTCCCTTATACCTCATAGCAGAGCAAAGGATCCTTAGATTCTGGTCCCATAACATTAAAAACATAATTCAAATTAAATTTTGTTTCTGATTTTTTTAAGGGACAGAGTGTGGGAAGTGTTTTGTTTGTTTATTTTCATATCCTAATGAGGTTGTATTTTTGTGTGCGGAAGTACAGCCTACTTGCTAATTACAGTCAGACGCATGGATGTGCTGTGGAGTATCTTCAATAATAATTTCCTGAATCTAAATCTCTAATTAACTGGAACAGAATAAATAAATGTAGTTAGACACCCAGGAAGGATTCCTCCTTGAAGGCCTTTAATAGGACTTTAATAGGTGGGCACATAGGCAAACATTTTCAAAAACAGGTGCCTGAGGTTAGGCTTCTGAGGCTATACTTAAAGACCTAAATTGCCTAACTTCCTAAGTGCTGAACATGCAGCAGCTCACACTCACAAGGAGACTACCAACATCACTGCCACCTCATCCCCTTATGCACAATAATTACCTCCTGTGGCTGGTCAGCTAATCTAGCCAGTGTATAAAGAAGGTGGTCCCTTGTTTACCCCCCAGAGAATGATGAAGAACCCTTAGAACCCTGGAGCAGCAACCTTTATAGAGCTCAGGTCACATATATTCTGGCAGATTCAATATATTCTCTTCTTCATTCTCATCATTTGGCTGGGAGGAACACACAGAGCAATAAACTGTTACCCATTTCCTAGTGAGCTGCCCCACTTCTTTATAAAATCACAGCAGGAGGGACTGTAGTAAATGCTCGACCACACAGTACCACCTGCTAACATTATTACTAACATGAGTCTTAACAGCAGGGTGCTGCTAATCTTTCCTTCATGACTGAGTAGGTAGGTGTGACTTAATTCCTGCTTATTGTAGTAGCCCTCCAGCCCATGACAAAGATGTGGGAGGCAGTTACTTCATAATGATGAAACAAAACAAAGCAAGTTCACATTCAGTGAGCTTGTGGTCAGTTGCACACCAATGACAGGCACAAAATCAAATCCATTGGCCTCAGCATTTATAGTGGGACTGTGCAAATAAATGTTAATGCTAAAGAAAAGGATGAAGTGCTCTCCATCATTAGCTATTCAGGAATAGCACATTTGCTCATGGTCCAACCATCAACTTTGTTGTAATCAGCTTATTCAAGATGGCAACATACCATTTCTTTGTGAAGATAGAAAATATTGAAATTATATGTAGGACATTTTCACTGAGCAGCTGGCAGTTTATAGGAGTATTTTTGGCCTACAAAGGGAAATGGGGTGGATTTGAAGACATTTACTCAACAATCTTACTGCTTACTACACAGAAGTAGTTTTGTATATATTTTCCTTTAGCATTCTTACATAATGTGCATTTTACCCTGTAGCTTAGTAAATAGGGCCTGATTCTTTAGACGTATTCAGGAGCACTTATACTGGGAGCACTTTTTTTTTTCCTCCCTTCTAAACACCTGTGTCTTTTGAGCCCTCCCAACTTTAAAAACAAAACAAAAAAAAAAACAGAAAATAAATATTATTCTCCAAAGGGTTTTTTTATTTTAATTTCTCAATTTAGCCTGTACCACTCCCATAAAATGCTAACATGATATCATGTCATAAGAGCACAACTGAGCTTAGCAGTATATGATTTTGCACTGGGGTAGAAGGGGGAACAGATTTTGCTGCATCAAACTGACCCAAAAGGCTGTCAGTTCTCTTGTGTCATACTCACAGGAGACTGCAGCAAAAGTAGTGTGATATGGAGTAGCAGGAGCTGGGCCAATAAAATCAATGGGAGTATTTCTGGGAAACAGGGAGTGCCTTAGGTTTATTACACCAGGAAGAGTAGAGAGAGCCAGATTGTGACCCAATTTACATACAGTGGAATAAAAGGGTATAAAACACCTTATCCTCTGGTAAAAACACCACACAAGACCTAGAGGTTTTAGGGTGACTAAGTGGGCCAATTAACTGCCCCAGTTGCATCTGGAAAAGGATCCAGCCAGTAAGGATTAATTAGATGAGGTTCAGCTGGACAGGGACAGAGGGGGGCCTATATAAAGCCCAAGAGCTGGCAAATTTATCAGCTACCTCATCTCTTTATGTACTTTGGGTACTGTCTGTGGCTGGGCAGGTAGGCTGGCCAATATAGGCCTTCAGGGAATGATGCAGCCCTGTATTCCTTAGAACCCTGGAACTGCAATTTTTTCATAATCTTAGATGGTATCCAGAGATAGATGGACAAACAAACCAAGACAGTGAGTAAGCAATGGAAAAGTAACAAGGCACAGTGCAGACCTTGGCTGCTGAAGAGAAGGCCCCTGAGCAGGATCCTCAAGCAGAGATGGGACAGAGCTCCTCTAACAGCCGGTGGGGAAGAGGAACAGACAAAGCAGTGGGGAGTGGAATGCCTGGGACCATTTGCCCAGGAAGATGCTGATCCCTGGCAGGGGTGACCAGGGATAAGGGAGAGACAAGTCATGAAGAGGAAACTGCAGTTCCTGGAGCAGATGGGCTGCAGCATGAAAGAGGATGATGGGTAGAGAGACTGCCAGAGGAGGGTGCAGCACCTGAAAGGAGCTAATTCCCAGCACAGCCAGGAGCAGGTGCTCCTACTGGTGTGTGGACTGTGACACATCCATTTACTTCCCTGTGCCAATTACTCATGCCAAAATGTAGGGGACTGCAGTCTTAACAGGGTAACTATGTGCCCTTCTGTGAGTGTAGGGAAAGCCTTGGTTCCTCCCCATTGTTGCAGCAACGCCAATGAGCCAGGGGATGCATATGTGCCATGGAGGAGCTGGCACTGGATACGTTTCCCATGAAACAAGGAAATAGGATGAAATGAACCAGTCCTTTGAATCATGGTCTGGTTAATATCTTGCATATGGGGCAGCGCAGCTGAAGGCTGCTGCTTCTGGTGAAGCCACAGTTCACATAGCATGATTACTACTCTTGTAACCACTTGCCGTTCTGTGCCCCTTGACCCTGCCTACATCACACATGACAAACGTTGCCATCAGGGTTATCAATGCACAGTCACTTTCCAAACAGTGAACACCTCTGCTGTGTGTTAGGTGTATAGAAGTAAAATTCTAGGCATATACATAAGTTAAAAAATCATAAGTAATCAAACTATGGAAACCTACTGTCCCAGGATATTAGAAAACAAGAAGCTGTTTCTCAAAACATACTGTCATGAGGAAAAATCAGTATGAGCTATGCCATGGTGATAAAGCCAATAATAGTTACTGAAACTGGAATACCACGAGCTACAACATGCATTTCATCATGACCTACAAATATATTTTCCACATGCCATATAGGCCTCAGAAAGAAGCAACACCTCTTCAAGGAATTTCTCTTTCTGACTCTTTATATCAAAAGTCCAACAAAGTTCATGGCTTCCTCAGACTTGAACTTTGTAAGTTTCCATGTCATAGTTTTACAGTCACTGAACTTGCTATCACCTTGTTACAATAGTCAAACTGTCTAATCTATCTGATTCAATAATGTTTTGAAAATATGTTCATACTCATTGTATCCCATGTAATTTTAAAATCTGCTTGGGCAGCTTGGTGTAAAATTTCATGCAAGAGTTTCTTTTAGGGGGGTCCTAAAATATATTAAAGAAATAAAGTGTTTTATATTACTAGTAAGGTACCATATCCTTATAATTTTTGCTTTTTCATCATAGACATAGAACAGGAGGGGGAAGGGAAGGATGGCATTTGCTGGAGAACATGTCACTCTCTTAGGCCTATTCACTCTTGAAGCTTAGCAAAGAGAATGAAGTTTATCTGTTTGGAATTCAGACTAGAAATGTGTTCTTACAACATTCGAAACTATTGTGAGACATGAGAGTTCAGTGTTTTGAATGAATCTGTGGTATGTATGATGTGTATGAGAAACTGAAGTGTATTAAAGATGATAGGTGATATAAGTGTTGTTTGAGAGGAGGATGAGCATGTCTTAAAGAATGTATATGTGTGTCTTTGTTTCCTGCCAAAATAAGGAGCTGATGCTTATGAGAAGTAACAATTTAGGATACTCGTGTGATATTATTTTTTCAGATACTTCAGGTGTTGAGAGACTCTCATACATTTCTTTTCACCTATTAAAAGAAAACGGGGTGGAAGAATGGGGGAAAGAGATGTTTTGAAACAAACTGGAAATAGAAATTGTTTTTTCGTGAACACAATTCCTTTGTTATTAGAGCTAGGCCAAAGATGTCTTGTTACAATTGTGAAGAGTGACTTTTATCTCACATTGAACCGGCAACTTAGGATAAGGAAAACAGCACTATTCCTAAAGCTACTCTGTTGCTTTGCTTCACTGTAGCACTTCTACATACACTTTCCCCTGCTGGTCTGCCCCTAGGTATTCAGTACCCTATATGCTCACAATAAGGAACAACTGATACATTGGATTAATTAGCATATGTTTTTCACCTGTTCATATGGTACCTGGATTCCAGTCTTAGTCTAGGTTACACAAAAGGAAATACGTGTCAGATCCCAACCTATCTTCTCACTTTGCACATGACAAAACACCACCACACAGTGTGACTTAGTACTCCTGGCAACGTCCACTCCAAGAAGTGATGACGATTGCACTAGTAGGGACTGTTGCAAACCAGGAGAAAGCAGCATTTCCAAAACTGTATGTTAAGTACTGAAGCCCTGGTTTACTATAAAGGAAATCAAAGCCTCTCCTTATATAAGCACTAAATTCATAAATATTAAGACAATTGTTGGTAATCTACCAATTATTTTCTATTCTTTTGGTTCGTTAAGCCATAAATGCTTTCTTTTTAATGATGAGTGTTATAGACTATATTATTGATACAGTTAGACTGAGTAGGCAGGATTAGGAAATAGACTAAGGACAGATTTCTTTTTTTTTTTTCTTTTTTTAAGCTTTCAGGTCAGAGGTCAAGTTAGGGCTAATTTTTAACTGACATTCAGCAGCAACTAGGCCCCTGAGCAGGAGGTGTTCAGGGCACAGTTGCTGCTTTGGCAGGGATTGGAGCTCCGAGCCACTTTGAAATGCTGTGGCAGAACTACTTTGCCACTCTGCCCGGCTCAAGGATGGGAGGGAGTGGAGGGTGGCAGCACCACAGTGTGAGCAGTGCTAAGTGCTGGCTGCCCTAGGCCCTGCTCCTTCCACATTTGGCCCTGTCCCTCCTGGAGGTGCAGAGCAGGCCTCCGCTCCCACCTTGCCCCAGGGCCTGCGGTGGCTGTCAGCCTCGCCGGTAGCAGCTATAGATAGTCAAAGTGTCTCAACTTGTGTGCACTAAACTGAAGCATCCAAAATAGTAGTCAGCTTTGAGTAGCAGATAGAATGGATAAACTCTTTGGCAGAATGAGGTTAATGCTAATACAGAATGTAGAGTCGTACGTTTAAAACAGTGAAGTATTTGCAGAGACGTTGAACGCTCTATCTTGAATGCAGGGTATGTATTCAGGGAACAGGCTTGCCTGCTCCAAAAAGGATTATATTTGTTTTTGTTTTTTTCTATGCCACATATCTGTCATGGATTCAAATAATAATATAGTTTCATCCTTTTGTAGTTTAAAAGTTGCTTTTGGATATATCAGTCTAAATTCTCCTCTTAACTACACACAGGCTGGAACCCAGATGGAAGCTGCTGTACTGAATAAAGTCAATGAAGGAACAGAATTTTACATTCAGATCTTGTTAGCATGATAATGAGTCTGTCTGCAGTCACATGTGTACAGAGAACAAAATGTAACATCAAGAGTTATTTCATGGAGTCTGATATACTTTTTCACATGTTAAGGTGGATTCTTTGGTGCAAGGATGGGCAAATGATCACACTGAGCATCATACATACTCACTCAAGCAGCAAAAATATATTCATGACTTGAAATGGTATCCGTCTATTATCAGGAAAAACTCTGAATGTTTTATACAAGTGTGTAACTAATACTTCAGGGGATACTGGGAAATAAAAGAAAGCAGGTATGTTATCAGGCCTAAACACACACCATTGAATGTCACCGACAAATTAACTGATTATCATGTTTTATTAGTTGCATTGCTCAGGAAGTATTTTGTTTATTCTCATCAACCTGCTGTCCTTGGTGGTTATAATTACATGGACAATCTACTGCAGCCTTATTTAAAACACTTCAGAATCTATTGGACCTTTTTATCAGGAACACAGTACTGTTTTGCTCTTGCGTAATTCTGTCTTTACCTTGTACTTCTAGGGAAAATTATTTTAAAAAGCATGTGAAAGGATATACTGATTAACGTATGCTGCTTGTGATGATAGCAGTAAACTTAGCTGGATTTCTCTTCTGAATCTCAGTATGGGTGGCCCTTTGTTAGTGAGACCTACACCAAATGCTTTAACTCTTTGGTAGAAAAGAAGGTAAAGCCCTCTTTAAAAGATATGTAGCTGGGACCAGATTTTGCTGATCTGAATTCACAGGCCATGCTAGGATCCCCATCTCAAATACCTTCAGATTGATTAAAGAACACTGTTTTTAGTGAAGTGTGTAATTTACTGTGCTAGCAATATGAGGAAATAATAATATTTGGACCCAATTGTTAGGCAAAAGAAGAGGCAGGAGGAACTATAAACGGGGGAAGAGGGTGAACTACACTATTTGCAGACTCTGTATATTTAACATGTAACTGGTGAGATATTTGCCATGTATTCCCAGGTTCCCCTGGGATGATGCTTTCTTCTGGGGTGATGCAAAGTGAAACAGACAGTTACTGGAGTTTAGATGGTAAGTCTCAGTTTAAGTAAGAGTCTAAGAACGACATTGACCATGAAAACCATGAGGGTGTTTAGATGGACATGTTAATACAACATACCGGCTGGAAGCTCCAGAAGAGAAGATACATAACTTCTTCACCTAATAGTCACCCCTAAATTTCATCCCATATGTCTAAATCTGAAGGTCTTGCCTTTGGGCTTTCAGAAATAAAGAATTGTAGAAAAAGTCCAGCTGAGGAGCACCTGCAAAACTAAACTAAACAGGCAAGTACATGGCTGAGAAATAGCATTCAATAGAAACATGCTGTATTCTGCCTTTTCAGAGTAGGGTTGTTATAGCTCAGTAGTTTAAGCACTGGCCTGCTTAAACCAATGGTTGTGAGTTCAACCCTTTGAGGAGGCCGTTTAGGGAGTCTGGATCAAATAGGCTTTGAGGAAAAAAACTGTCAGGGATGGTGCTTGGCCTTGCCAAGAGGGCAAGCAACTGAACTTGATGATCTCCTGAGGTCCCGTCCAGTTCTACGAGGTGTGTATCTCCATACCAGTAAATAGATTTGTGGGGGGTGGAAGTGGGGACAGGGTGGATAAGGGACCAAGAGCCCTTTTCTGATCTCAGTGGCTCTTTGATATAACTGGGCATTGAGCTGTGGTGTCCAACACATTAGCCACGTGTATCAATTTGGCTGCTTGAATGTGGCGATTGGGCTTAAACAAGAAATATATTTTCAGAATAATGTGGCTAATTTACTGTAGTGGCTACTGCTTTAGAACTGTTTGGATGGCATGGGCATAGAGAGTTCTTCCCAAACTATAATTCTTGTTAATCTCTGGCTGAACTGAATCCTATATCTTTGTTTCCCCATCTAATCAGTTTTGAATTCCAGTGATTCCTAGGGTCTTTTTCTATACTGATTATTTCAGTAACAGCAAGATGTTAAAAAAGAGGTGGTTTGATGTGGAGTGAGTCAGTTTCTGTATGCTCAAGCCTGGGACACACTGAACAAGCACAATTTTCAGATAATGCTGTGCACAAATACTCTGAATATCAGGCGCCTTTAAGGTGTCTGAGCTTGGGCACCCAACAATTAACGCTCCCAAGCTTAGAACTGAGTGCATAACTTCTTTTTTCGGTTTACTGGCAAAACTGAAAAAAAAAATTGCGTTTAGGTCCACGTGACTTTTTGATGAACTGAAAAAGGCTGGAAATAATTAATTTTGGATCAAATATTTCTTTTTATTTGGCTTACTTTTAATAGAATCAAGGGAAATAAAGGGTTACCTTTGGAAAAAGCAAATCTGCCAAACATATTGATGACACCCTCCATCCCTCCCCCCCACTTAGAAACTTTAAAGTTTACCTGGCATGTTAGGAGGCTCAGATTCATCCCACACTCCCACTAAAAAGTAGGGACTGGAGCTATGAGACTTATTTGATTTTTCTTGTGAGTGAATTCATCACCACTGCGACTACTGCTACTTAACCCTTGAACGCTGAGTGGAACGTAGGTCATCTACAAGTCTCCTCCACTTCAATCTGTCATGAGACAAAACTTCTAGCTCACTCCAGGAGTACCCCAGTTGTTGTCCTGAAATCTCAGCAGATCTTCTCCACATTGTCTGTGGTCTTTCTCTTTTGCGTTTTCCTTGAGGGTTCCATTTGAGAGCTTGATGGACTATGCTGGATGATGGTTTTCTGAGAAAAGCAGTCAAGTAGCACTTTATAGACTAGCAAAATGGTTTATTAGGTGAGCTTTGGTGAGACAGACCCACTTCTTCAGACCATAGCCAGACCAGAACAGACTCAATATTTAAGGCACAGAGAACCAAAAACAGTAAGCAAGGAGGACAAATCAGAAAAAGATAATCAAGGTGAGCAAATTAGAGAGTGGAGGGGTGGGGGGGAAGGTCAAGAATTAGATTGAGCCAAGTATGCAGACAAGCCCCTATAGTGACTCAGAAAGTTCCCATCATGATTTAAACCATGTGTTGATGTGACAAATTTGAATATAAAAGACAGCTCAGATGTTTCTCTTTCCAAAATGGTGCGATAATTCCTTTTCAGTAACACACATACCTTTAGGTCATTGACAGAATGCCCCATTCCATTAAAATGTTGCAAATGTTTGTGGATCTGGAGTGTTTTGATGTCTGTTTTGTGCCTGTTGACCCTTTGTCTAAGGGAGTTAGAAGTCTGTCCAATATACAAAGCATCTGGGCATTGTTGGCACATGATGGCATATATGATGTTAGTAGAGGAGCATGAGAAAGTGCCCGTGATTCTGTGAGTAACCTGGTTAGGTCCAGTGATGGTATTTCCAGAGAAGATATGTGGACAAAGCTGGCAGTGGGCTTTGTTGCAGGGAAAGGTTCCAGGACTGGTATTCCTGGGGTATAGACTGTGGCTGTTAGTGAGGATCCTCATGAGGTTGGGAGGTTGTCTGTAGGAGAGAACAGGCATGTCACCCAGGGCCTTCTGGAGTGTGGCATCCTGATTAAGGATAGATTGTAGGTCTTTAATAATTCATTGCAGTGGTCTGAGTTGGGGGCTGTAGGTGATGACCAGTGGTGTTCTGTTCTTGGCTTTTTTGGGCCGATCTTGGAGTAGCTGGTCTCTGGGTATTCATCTGGCCCTGTCAATTTGTTTTTGTACTTCTCCTGGTGGGTAATTCAGGTTTATGAATATTTGGTAAAGTTCTTGTAGTTTTTGGTCTCTGTCAGTTGGATCAGAGCAAATGCGATTGTACCTAAGAGCTTGACTATAAACAATGGATCTAGTCACGTGTGCAGGATGTGGTTTTCTGAGAGTGTGGCCTACCCATCCCCACTTTCTTCTCATTATTTAAACATCATGTGGTTCTTGTCATGCTCTGTTCCAAAGCTCCTCATTTGTGACAAAGTCTTGCCATTTGATTCAAAGGATGTACCTCTGGCTTATCACCACACTATAGGGATATTCTGAGGTGCGGCTCAGTCTCATCTGCTGAAGCTGTTTCACCATATCTAAATTAATAGTCTGAAAGAGAATGAAAATAGCTTTACAGCCCCATGGTTGGGCCACTTTCTGAGAGAATGCCTGGGTTCCAATCGCTGCTGTACTTAATGGCCGTGTCTACACTAGCCCCAAACATCAAAATGGCCACGTAAATGGCCATTTCGAAGTTTACTAATGAAGCGCTGAAATACATATTCAGCGCCTCATTAGCATGCGGGCAGCCGCGGTGCTTCGAAATTGACGCGGCTCATCCCGATGGGGCTCCTTTTCGAAAGGACCCCACCTACTTCGAAGTCCCCTTATTCCCATCTGCTTATGGGAATAAGGGGACTTCAAAGTAGGTGGGGTCCTTTCGAAAAGGAGCCCCGTTGGGGCGAGCCGTGTCAATTTTGAAGTGCCGCAGCCGCCCACATGCTAATGAAGCACTGAATATGCATTTCAGCACTTCGTTAGTAAACTTCGAAATGGCCATTTGAATGGCCATTTTGAAGTTTGGGGCTAGTGTAGATGTAGCCAATATGTAAATTGTTATACAGCATGAATAATCTTCAATGGGAGAGACAGAGAAAGACTCATCTTAAAACAGTGGTTCCCAGCCTTTTTAGTAACACGGCACACTTCAATGAGACAAACAATTCCACAGCGCACTCATTTTTTTCAGCTGAATCAATTTCATCTCAAAAACATCATATTTGCATATATTTACTCTGGCTACAGTCTTACTAGAGAAGTTTGCAACATAGTAGTACGTACAAGAAGCTAAACAAGGATCAAGTGCATTAATGTTTCAGATCCACCACAGCATACACCATCTTAGACAGCAAGCACAAACACATTTTCAAAATCTGTTCAGTGCCATGGTAGGGATGTTGAGTAAACAATTAACCACTGAAAATAGGCTCTACTCCCCACCAGCCAGTTGGAGCCAGGACATGGCATTTAAACCACATCCCAGTTCCAATAGGCTCCCACCCTCCCTTCTTCCCCCTTGCCGTGGCAGAGAGTGGTGAAGAGCTGCCCGCTAGCTTGTTCAGGATGAGAAGCATCATTTCAGCTGCCTCCAAGCATGAACAGGGTATGTGGGGTTGGCATTTCCTGTCAAGATGGCTCTGCAAAGAGCCAACCCAAAGGGGAAACTGATGAACCCTGTGCTAGCTGGGACTCAGGCAGCCTTGCTTCTTGAGCCCCAGCTGGCATGGGGTCATCAACCCCCACCCCCTTTGCTCTGCAAAGAGCCACAGTGAGGGGAAATTGACAACATTTTATGGCACATTTGGACAGTTCTCATGGCACACCAGTGTTGAAAACTACTGTGTTAGTACCGTACAGCCTTGTGATTAGGGACCTCTCTCGGGAGAGACTAGGTTTCTAACCTGGGTTTTCTACATCCCAGATGAGTGCTCTAACCACTAGAGATGGTTGCCTGCTCAGATTTCAGTTTCTAAATCCTTTTGTAAGTCTAGCCCAGAAAAATCAAAAGAAGACATTGTGAAAATGTGGAAACAAAACCATTTTGACCTTTTCTGTTTTTGTTTTGTCTATTTAGACCTTAAAAAAAACCTGATGAAATCAACATAAATTTGTGAAATGTTTTGGTTGATTTGAATTACATTTTTCAGCAAAAAAAAAGTGTTTTGTCTGAAAAATTGTCCCAGTATATGCAAGGCTGCCAATTATTTTCAAAAATTGTCATCAGAAGCCACTTTTGCCTTTCCACTAATGTACGTTTAAAACAGTCATTCATAGGAAGCAGTAGGCACCTGAAATTTGTTAACACACAATAACAAAAATTAACTCAATCAGACATTGTAATAAAGATACAGACATGACCTGAAACTGTGTTCAGTTTGGCATTTTATCATTTTATTGAGAAGTGTTTTAAAGCTGAACTGGCCTAACAGAACAGAAGTTGAGAATTCCTAATGGCAAGAAATAATATTTTATACCTCCATGCACGTAATAATGATCATTCTTCCCAGAGACCTTATGTATCCCATAGTTTCCTAAGATATTACTTTAGTCTGTGTTAAATGCAGTATCTAATTGCTAACTCTACTGAATTATGTTTATAAAATATGATACTTATTTTTCCACTTGAGTAGATAAAGTGGGTATCTATTTATATTACCATGAAGCTTTGAGTCACTAGAGGCTGATTAGTTAGACTGAAGATCAGCAGAAGTAAATGCAGTCTCCTGAAAGAAATGGCCAATTCTGTGGCATGTGAACACTAATGGACAAAAAAGAAGAGAACTGTGCTCTGTAACAATGTCCTGATGTTCTTATTTGGCCTATTTGCACACTAGAATTCTACAATGCAATAATTCATCAAAGTTTTCCTTTCTTCACTCACCAGATAACTAATTTTCTTGGCACAGCTCAGCACTAAATATACATAAAGATAAAGCCCTCAGCCAAACACTGTATGTTACCTCTTTTTAGTGTGATACAGTTTCAGGATGCCACTTTCCTGCATTTGATAGAGTTCATTTAGGTGAAGAGCCTCTGGTTTAGATGAGCTCTGTATTCCACTAACGAGAATTTTTGTTATAGTGCTTGTTATGAAAAACTATTCAATTATTTTCCAAGAAATATTGTGTTAAATATTGTAAATGTGTGAGATCATGGACATATGGATATAGTTGTGTGTGCCTTGTCTAATTATATGCATTATGCAATTTGCCATTGTTGAGGACTGTTGGACCATCTTCCATTCATTTAATAATGCTTTTCCAAATTGGCAGATAGCATTTGGGCTAAAATACACACAGGGTTTTTTGCAGGAATAAAACATGCTCTGCCTTGTCTCTAGTGTGGAGCAATTTGTCAAGTAATTAGCCAACCTAATTAAATTTTTGTAGCACTAATCAAACGAATATGCTAAAATTTTCTTTGCACAGCCAGTTTGCTGTCTGCTTGCATTTAACTTGATGGTTTGAAAGAGGCCCTACTATGTCTGCCACTCCACTTAATCACCTAATTTGCATTTTATATTGGTAAATCAAATTAAGCACCAGTGGCTTTTAGTATGATTGACTGTGGTCAGGGCTTTTCAGATGGGACTTTTTCACAGAAAATTAGGCACATTTTAATATGAGTGAGCCTGTGCTTTCAGCATTCAGCAAACTACATTCACTCAGCTAATTAAAAGTGCTTGTTGCTTTTTGCCAGCATATGATAGATTTATCCAGCTGGTGTGTCCATTTTCTGTTGCATAATTTCTTGATGGAAGTTTTTATCTTTATATACAATAAGATTGTCTAAACAATACTTCAAGCCAATTTGCAAGAACTATATAAATAATATTTTGTAGGAGCTATTTACTTTAGAAGAAATATGCTTACGCTATAGAAGACAGAAATCTTTGTTTTCCTGTCTTCTAACGAACCAAGAGCAACATCCTTGATACTATGATTTTTTTTTCAGTTGCTGGGTTCATTGGGCCTCCTCCATAAAACTCATGGGAAGGAATGAAAGAAGATCTTCTTCCCAGTCATTCTGTTAGGAGGTGAAGGTTGACCCTACCATGGAAAAGGTCATGGCAGTGACCCTAAGCCCCACAGATGGGACTACTTATAGGAACCGAGTTACTCATGTGCATAAATGTTTGTGGGACTGGGTTGTTTTTTAAAATTTCCTGACCATATGTTCAGTTGCTTGAACAATAAAAATGTATCCAATTTTTTTTAATTTAGAAAATGTCATAACCCACAACAAATATGATTCACAATGGATTCCCTGACCAGCTGCACATTATACCTGCTGACACTGGCTGGAAAATGCAAAGCTGTTTTCAAAACAATTTTTGGCAGCGGGAGGGGAGAAAACGTTCTCCAGCTTTTCACTGAAATTTGAACATTTTTTTAAAAATGTATGTCTGGATCTAAACTCAAATATTGCAAGGACAAATTAAATAAATGTCTCAGAAGGTGGGGGCAGGGGGGCGTGATCTCTACCAGTTCATAAGGAACTGTGGATATTGATGCAAAGTTGTAAGCTAGCCTAAAAAACTGTGAATACATACACTGTTGATTTGTCACACAAATTATTGCCCTCTCAGTAGCATGGATTGGGTCATGAATCACCTGTGACAAAAGCTAACTCAGGCAAAGGGTTCATGCTTTGAAACTCTTGTTTTATTGTGTTCCTCCCTTCAAGATGAAACTGATTATCTTGAAGCAACCTTGTGCAATCTCTTGTAATTTCCAATCATTACTGCTACCTGTCTAGTTGGTAGCAAAAGCGTAGAAAAATACTGGTAGTTTTAGGCTACATCTACAGTACGAGATAAATTTGAATTTATTGATACCGATTTTGTAACACTGGATTTTATAAATTCAAATTTGACTATCCTCACCTCCCAACATGCTCCTTGCAAAGTTGACTTATACCTGCCACACTCAATCAACAAACATCGACTGTTGCAGCAGTGCATTGTGGGGACCTATCCCACAGTTCCTTCATCCCTGTAACATTCTGAGTATGTTTGCTGGTATTTGACTTCATCTTCCCACATTGCATTGCCCTCATTCCCCTCCCATGGTAAGCAAACACCCATTTTTCCAGTGAGAAGGAAGGAAAAGTAGGGCATCAACAAACATGCCAAAGTTAACAGAAATCTCTTTCTTCTGTAATTGAATTATCAAGGATTTTATAAAATCAGCAAGTGTGCATCGTCTCAGCTGTCTGTCCACTGACTGTCCCCTCTCCATTGATTGCATCTGATCCCTGAAAATAACACAGGGACAATAGAAAGCATGAAGAAAGAGTTGATTGTAAAGATCTGGGGGAAAAAAGAGTTGCTGAGGAGAGGGGTTTTGGGTGCCCAATTCATTATACTGCTTCTGTGCACAGTCTGTATTCTCAACTGGCACTCCACCCTCTCTTCCCTGTATGAAGTTAGAAGAAAGAGAACAGAAGAGGCTAAGAAAAAAAGATTTCTCTCTTTCGTCTTCACGACACAGAAATTGCCAACATGGAGGATAGCATCAAACCCCTGAAAATCTTGGCTACTGGGAAAGACTTCCGCCCCAGCAGTAGTTAGCCCCCAGGGTCCTTGTTGGGTCATGGGGCATGGGGGATTTTGGTGGGGGAGCCAGTTGAAGTAGTACCCCCGTGCGGCAGCAAGCCCTCAAAAATCTTGGCTGCTGGGGGGGAAGTGGAATGGTGTGAGTACAGGGGACTGGACTCAACGACCTATCAAGGTCCCTTCCAGTTCTATGACGCAGATATATCTCCATATAAAATTGCTATATTTTCTTTCCAAAAAACATGATGGCAGTGAAATCTCATACACTGAAGTTATAACACAAATAGGAATCTCAACTGGCCCTCCACCCATTGATCTCTATGTTTTGTGGGGGACAAACCATGCAGAAAGAGAATAGGAAGGGTTAGGAAAAAGATTGTATAATTGAAATATCAAAGATTTTACAAAACAAAATAAAGAGCAGTAGATGTCTGCAATGGGCAGCGAGCCCCAGAAAATATATTTGGCCGGGGCAGGGGGTGGGGTTGTGGTCTGTGGCTGCAGATACAGTTGAAAATCTTAGCCACAAGTGGAGACTTCGCCCCACACCAGCAGCAAGCCCCCCGGATCCTTGTTGAGGCATGGGGCATGGTGGGGTTTCAGTGAGGGGCCAGCTGAAGTAGGAGCAGCAACGAAGGGTCCTGTGGCACCGTATAGACTAACAGAAAAGTTTAAAGCACGAGCTTTCATGAGTTAACTCACTTCTTCAGATGCTGGTCCTGGAAATCTGTAAGGCCAGGTATAAATAGGCCAGAGCAAGGCTGGGGATAACGAGGTTAGCTCAGTCAGGCAGGCTGAGTTGTATTGTCATCAGTAGATCTGGAGGTGTGAACTCCAAGAGAGGGGAAGCTGCTTTTGTATTTAGCCAGCCATTCACAGTCTTTGTTTAATCCTGAGCTGAGGGTATTGAATTTGCAGATGAATTGTAGCTCAGCAATTTCTCTTTGGAGTCTGTTCTTGAAATTTCTTTGCTGCAGGATAGCTACTTTTAAATCTGCTACTGTGTGTCCTGGGAGATTGAAGTGCTCTCCTACGGGTTTTTGTATATTGCCATTTCTGATGTCTGATTTGTGTGCATTTATTCTTTTACGTAGAGACTGTCCAGTTTGTCCGATGTATATGGCAGAGGGGCATTGCTGGCACATGATGGCATAAATTACCTTGGTAGATGTGCAGCTGAATGAGCCCACGATGGTGTGGCTGATCCGGTTAGGTCCTGTAATGATGTTGCTGGTGTGTATATGTGGGCAGAGCTGGCAACGAGGTTTGTTGCATGGATGGGTCCCTGAGATAGAGTGACTGTGGTGCGGTGTATAGTTGCTTGTTAGGATTTGTTTTAGGTTGGCAGGTTGTCTGTGGGCAAGGACTGGTCTGCCTCCCAAGGCCTGTGAAAGTGTGGGATCATTGTCCAGGATGGGTTGTAGATCCCTGATGATGCGCTGTACAGGTTTTAACTGAGGACTGTAGGTGATGGCTAGTGGTGTTCTGTTGGTTTCTCTCTTGGGCTTGTCCTGTAGTAGGAGGCTTCGTGGCACACGTCTGGCTCTGTTGATTTGTTTTCTCACTTCCTCAGGTGGGTATTGCAGTCTCAAGAATGCTTGGTGCAGATCCTGTAGGTGTTTGTCTCTGTCGGAGGGGTTGGAACAAATGCGGTTATATCTAAGTGCTTGGCTGTAAACGATGGATCGTGTGGTGTGTCTGGGATGGAAGCTGGAGGCATGAAGGTAGGCGTAGCGGTCAGTGGGTTTACGGTACAGGGTGGTACTGATGTGTCCATTGTGTATAAGCACGGTAGTGTCAAGGAAGTGGATCTCCTGTGTAGATTGGTCCAGGCTGAGCTTGATGTTGGGGTGGAAGTCGTTAAAGTCCCGGTGGAATTCCTCCAGAGTCTCCTTCCCATCCTAGACAATGATCCCACACTTTCACAGGCCTTGGGAGGCAGACCTATCATTGCTCACAGACAACCTGCCAACCTAAAACAAATCCTAACAAGCAACTATACACCGCACCACAGTCACTCTATCTCAGGGACCCATCCATGCAACAAACCTCGTTGCCAGCTCTGCCCACATATACACACCAGCAACATCATTACAGGACCTAACCGGATCAGCCACACCATCGTGGGCTCATTCAGCTGCACATCTACCAAGGTAATTTATGCCATCATGTGCCAGCAATGCCCCTCTGCCATATACATCGGACAAACTGGACAGTCTCTACGTAAAAGAATAAATGCACACAAATCAGACATCAGAAATGGCAATATACAAAAACCCGTAGGAGAGCACTTCAATCTCCCAGGACACACAGTAGCAGATTTAAAAGTAGCTATCCTGCAGCAAAGAAATTTCAAGAACAGACTCCAAAGAGAAATTGCTGAGCTACAATTCATCTGCAAATTCAATACCCTCAGCTCAGGATTAAACAAAGACTGTGAATGGCTGGCTAAATAC
Source organism: Carettochelys insculpta (assembly GCF_033958435.1). NCBI lineage: Eukaryota > Metazoa > Chordata > Testudines > Carettochelyidae > Carettochelys > Carettochelys insculpta. The sequence continues at coordinate 98,870,277 of NC_134141.1, forward strand.
AAAAGCAGCTTCCCCTCTCTTGGAGTTCACACCTCCAGATCTACTGATGACAATACAACTCAGCCTGCCTGACTGAGCTAACCTCGTTATCCCCAGCCTTGCTCTGGCCTATTTATACCTGGCCTTACAGATTTCCAGGACCAGCATCTGAAGAAGTGAGTTAACTCACGAAAGCTCATACTCTAAACTTTTCTGTTAGTCTATAAGGTGCCACAGGACCCTTCGTTGCTGCTACAGATCCAGACTAACACAGCTACCCCTCTGATACCTGAAGTAGGAGATGCATTCATGGTAATTTCAGTACAAAATTTTGAGAAAATCAGTTTAGTGTGACCAAAGCAAGAAAGGGTCATATGCGTGTTAAATACACAGAGCAAAAGTGTACCATTAAAGGCAGAGACATGGTCCCCAGCAAAAGCTCCACAATGTAGTGTGCACAGTGTCTCCTGGACTTCCAGGGAGTCTAGCTGCTGTACCACCCTTAAATAGGTGCATTATACCCTTCTGCAGCCATCCAGATTTACTGACTTGAGTGTGGGACCATGCCACAGATCTTCTGGAATTGTGGTTGCATGGATGATGTGTAAGATTAAAAATGTGAAATGAGCTTTTTGCATTATCCTTCTCTTGACCATCTTTCAGTTCTATTCATGGAAGGTAGGGAAGGAGCAAATAAGGCTTGACAATAGAAAACTTGATAACCCCTGTAAGAAGAGGTTAATTTCCTAAAAATTATGTGAATTAAATTTGTCATTAAAATATTGTGTCTTAATGACCAGAAGAATTATGCAACACAATTGTATACAATGGGCTGAATTATCTGCTCCACTTGTATGAGTGGAGCAGAAGCAAAAACTCAGGATCCTGGGAAACAGGTAACTCTGCAGTAAATCTACATTCCCCAGCCAATGGAAAATTCTCCGAAGAAACCCAAGGGAATCCATGGATCTGCAAGTTGTCAGTAAATGAGACAGGCTAAAAGCATGGTTGGGAGGCCACAGTTTCCAGAATAGAAGACAGTGTATATCTTCTACAGTGACAAAACTTCCTGTGACATCAGATGGCCTATGCAAGTAGAGAAGTCTCATGTTCTATGTTATATTTGTTTTTATCACAAAACTCTCTTAATTTAAGTTACATAATTGCAGATGTCTTTATCTGTCAAAGATATCCTTCTACAAAAACAATAGGCCAAATATTGTTCTCAGAATATAGTAAGGTGTATTATATACTGTTGTTCAGCTCAAATCTGTAGAAATTGAATGTTATCCATCTTTTACAGGGAATTCCACAAGTAACATTTTAGTATTTGCTGCTTACCTTTTCGATAAACATTGTGAATTGAAAGGACTACTGCACCCCAATTACCGTCAAATCTTAGTATCTCATAATGGTTAATGTATTTATTCACATAATGCCCTGAGGAGATAAGGAATTTCTATGAACCCCATTTCATAAAGGAGAAGTGGGGACACTAAGTGTAAATCTACACTGTGTTCTTTACAGCAGCATTTACCCAACATATTTTGTGCTTTCTCACCCAGCATGGTTTAAAGAAAAGAGTAGGTAGTGAGGCACGGTTTTGAGGTGCAAAGACAAGTGGGTAACCTTAGGGTGTGTACGCTGTCTGGCTCTCTGCTCACCCAAGCAGTGTGTCCCACTGTACGCTGCTGTTTTTAGCAGTGCAGTGTCCTGGTGCCTCCCCACTGCTGGGCAAAAAGTCTCTGGTGTGAGAAAAGGGTCTGGAAGGTGGAAGACAGCAGTGTAAGACTCTCTTACTCTGCCTTATCAAGCTACAGGAGGCTGCTGAGTAAACAACTATGGTAGTAGGGAAAACAATGACAGCTTCCTACTGCCAGTGTCCTTCACTGAGATGGGTAGCTATAGTGTGGACTCAGCCTACACATAACCTACACACAGTCACTGATCAGATGCAATGTGAACAGAGCCTAAATGACTTGCCCAAGGATACTCAGAGAATCTGTGGCAGAGCCAGAAATTGAAGAGGCAACTCCCAAATCTGACCAGAGTCCTAACCTGAATACCATCTTTCTCTCCTCAGTTCAGCCTTTCCAAAAGGACATGCTTGCGCACTCTCATGTAGACAGTTCTGTTCCAGCATTAATGATTACTGAGCTTTTACAGATACTTCTGCTAATACCTCAGTATTCCCTGAGACCTGACAATCTCTGTGATTGCTGCTTTTAAGGTCATAACTGTGAAAATGTGAAATTTGCAGTGAACATTCCTCTCTATTTTCTGACGCGCTATTGTGTATATGCACATCAGAAAGGAAGCCCAAAAGTGTGTAAGTTATACTTTAGTGGGAAAAGCAGTAAAACAGTCATTCTGATAGCAGACTAGGGCATTGCGTATAATTTGAACAATTTCAGTCTAATAATATTTCAGTGTCTATAGCTAAGTACTGTGTGTTCATGTCAGACCGGGAAAGCTAAAGGGTATAGCCTGAAGCTGGTAACAGTTTTCACTTGTGATAAAAATGTATTGGTATTCATCAGTTTCACTTTTCTAGGTTTGATTTTGTGTGGGTGTTTTGCTTTGTAAATTCTCCTTTTATGCAATAAATAGCTTAATTCATTGGACCAACTTACATTGAGTAAAATGTCTCATGACTCTTCACAACATTGTACCTTTCATTTTCTCAGCTTATATTTCGTTGACACATGATTTGAAAAGAGACTTTGTATGTTCTTTATAATGACTATCATGGCCTGCCCCTGTATGGCAGCTACAGCAGAATTACTGTGCCCTCCCCAAGAGCCAGACACTCCCAGCCCCGCCCCCAAATAAATGCCTTCCCCCTTCTTCAGAGCTAGGCACCCCGAGCTCACACTCCCCGGCCTGTCTTCTATATCAATGCTGGCAAATCACCAGAGCAGCTGGAGCCACTGGAGCGGCTGGGGCCGGAGCTGCCGGGGCCACTGGGCCTGCTGGAGTGGCCAGAGCTGCCACTGCCAGAGTGGCCAGAGCAGCCTGAGCCACCAGGGCCCGCCAGAGCCACTGGGCCGCTGGGCCCACCGGGGCCAGTGCGGCTGCTGCCATCATGCGCTTCTCCCACCAAACAGTGTGGTGCACGAGCAGAGCAGCAAATGGCACTCCCGCAGTGGGAGTGACTACAGTAGGCCAGACGGACAGACAGACAGACAGTTCTCCTTTTATAATAGTATGTAGATTTGAGCTCCGGTTCACCCCAGAGGTGATACCTGCTTCTCTGTCATGTAGAGATGACACTGGTAAGAATGCCTCAAGCTGGTTTATATGCTGCTTTTTCTACCATTAGAACTACTGGTAGAATTGGGCCCTATGTAGACGTACCCCAAGGGACGCTGAGTATCGAATGGAAGTCGTGCACTAATCTCTACGGACTGGAGTACAACCAAAACACAGTTTTCGCATTCAAGTCCAACAGGCTAGCAGTAAAGATTTATTGCACAGATCTTGTAGCAGGCTTTTGCTCTAAAATTGCATTTGCAAGTAAAATTGAGCATTAAAGTAATATCAGTATTGACACTCAAACTAATAGGGACCAAACTGAGTTAAAACTTCTAAAACTATATCCATGGCTTTAGTCACCTACCACCAATCCAGTTCTCTTACTCCGGTGAGTGTCTTCATTGACTGGCACTGATGTCTTAGGTACGGTTTTCCACAGTGTCCCAGGAGTAAAAGGGGTTCGCTGGATGAGTGGTGGATAGAGACGAGACAAGCAGTGGGCGTAAAAAAGCTTTATTAACAATGGCTTAGTCAATGTTATGAGGGGAATTAAGGGGGAATACCTACCGCACTCTAGCCATCTACCCCAATGCGATGTCAGGTGACAGACGGGGAAAGCCTGTACTTACGGGGTGGTTACGAAACCACAGATGGCGAGCAGAGCCCACACCAACATCTAGCCGAAAGGGTCTGGATTTTTGGTGGGAGGGACAAGCAACTCGGGCTGGCCAACGGGCTTCTCAAGGCACACACGTCTCCAATTTGGGAGGAGGGAGTTAACTTTTTATCGGTGTTTGGACACGGAAGCAACCCCTGGGCCAATGTCAGTGCACTGTGCCCCTTTTTAGGAGCTAGGAGTTTTTCATTTTTTGGAGCTTTTAATGCTTGGTGAGGCGGTGGTCTCACTTCCGCACATGTGGAGGCCATGCAGATTTTCATCTTGATAATAGGGTTAGCATGTGATCCCATGTGAACCAAATGTAACAGATGTGTAAATACTACTGTGCAGATTCATAAACATTGGCCAAAAATACCTTACCTTATGTTGACATGATTATGGTGATTTGATCCTGTCCTTACCACACTTCAATGAAGAAGGGAAGCACTGGCTAGGACTCAAGCGACCTTGGTTCAATTCCTGCTTCTGCTGTTGGTTTGCTTTGTGACCTTGAAAAAGTTGTTTCCCCTTGTGTCTGTTTACTCATCTGTAAAATAGGGCTGATGATACCGACCTCTTTTGTAAAATACTTTGAGATCCATGGATAAGCAGATCTAGTTGTTTATTATTCATAACCCAGCAAAATATACTACTGGTGAGGGTATTTTGAAAAGCAAATGTGTGACGTGCATGCAATCCCATCTTTATAGCTTTGATTTGATTTCTTCTCCATCAAGTCACTAAGTTCTCCTAATTTGTTTTTCTAGCTGTCTGAGCTTTTAATTTTCCTAATTTTCTAAATTTAGTTTTCAAACTGCTGATATTTGTCACTCTTCAAAATATATTCCAAAAATGCTGGTATTACTAAAGTACACATTGTTACAAATTTTATGATCAGTGAAACACTTCAGTGTCACTTCAAGGTCATAGATCACTCTCATAATAATAATAATAATAATAATAATAAAAGTTGAAGAACCAAGTTGAAACACTAACATTCAACTCCAGTTTCTCCCATCTCTGAGACTATAACTATTGCTTGATATATCTTTGTTTTTTATCAGTCACTGTTATGACTGCTCAAAAGGTCACAAAGGACTTGTGGCACCATAGAGGTTATTTTTGTTATTCTAAGGAGGAAGTTTTGACATATAATATACTACCAAGATCATAGAGACACTCACCGAGCTTTTTTTTGTGATACTAGTCTCCATGTAAGCCCAGATTTTTAACAGAAATGTCAAAATTCTTTATTTTGTCTAAACCTGTAGGCATTTAAGACTTGATTTTTCTGCCCTTTTTGATATAAGCAAAGAATGTAAACTCAGACCCTGGCCCTTGGCCCCAAATTAACAATGAATGTATAAATGAGCTCCAAATTCTGCATGATATTACTTTTATTGCAATTTTCCACTATTAAACTCAAATTTCTGTTAAGGTTAGGAAGACATATTTCTATTTTTTGGCACAATTTGGAAGAAAAAAGTTCTCTCTGAATTTGGTTTCATGTGCTGTATCTTGAATGCTAGAGAGAAAATAAATACAGAAATAAACCTTAAGGGCTGCTACTAACTTTGTCTTATACAATTATAGAATTTCACATGAATTGAGCATACTTCAAAAACTTTAAAGGGCCTGGTCTTTAGGATTTCACTAGAAATTATTTGTGTATATGCCACTGGAAATTCATACCTTTAATAGAAGTCAGCTGACATGATAACATTTCATTTCTAGTAGGTATCATCCTTCAAAGACCAATCTTCTATTCTAATTTTCAAGACCTGTTTTTATCCCCTTCATGATTTTTCTTTAATTTTATTGTTTTAATCAAAAATAAGTTCCTGAAAACCATAGTTGTTGGCTAAGTCGGTGTTTTCCTCTGATGGCTGCAAGATTGTCTAAGTCTTGTTTTTAAATAAATGTTGTAGACCCTGATCTTGCGAATGTACTTAACATCAGTGGAATTATTCACATGCTTATAGTTAAGCATGTGAGTAAAGTCTTTGCAAGATCACAGCCTGAGATACCAGCTATTAGGGTTTTGAAGAATACAGCAAATACAGTGTAAGTTTACAGTGTACAGTTCTATTGTTGCTGGTAAATAAAGTACTCTGCATACATTTTTGTTTTTCTGAATATCTAATCTTGTTGTTCTTTAGTGTTAAGCACTGCTAGGTGTACCTCTCTATTATCCAGAATATTTGAATAGCCAGCAACCTCCCAGTCCAGAGGATGCAAGATATGGAAGAGTTTACTGTATCAACAAAATGTGCACTGAGTGTAAAGTGAAAGGCTATGTCTGCACTACAGGGATCTGTCGACAGAAGTGACTGTTGGAAGATATATTCCCACAAAACTTCCGTCAATAGAGTGCATCCACATACAAAAGCAGATTGAAAAAGCGATTTGCTCTGTTGATAGAGAGTGGCTGGACTGCCTGGCCCGCTCTTGATAGAATGGCTGACTGGAAGTAAAACAGACAGAGCTGCCGGATGACCTGGAAGCCCTATCTGTCGCCAGAGGGCCCCCCGGAGTGTCCATGAACCTTTTTTGTCAAAAGATTTTGTCAAGAAAGGTGTTCTGCCTCATGTGGGAGAGGCAGAAGGATGTCAATAAAAGCATTGAGTTTTGTTGACAGTATGTCAACTGAATACATTTTTACTGTAAGCAATCTGTATGTCGAAAAAACCCTCTAGTGTCATCGTAGCCAGACAGCAATGTCTCCGAGTCTGCAGAAATCTGGAGACAATAACTTAGAGAAATGTTACCTGTCTTATTCATTGCAAAGATGTGTTAACTCATGAGCTTTAATGGTGGTTGATACATTTTCTGTTAGGCTCAGACAAAGCCTCTGTGCCTGAAGTTCAGGTAAACCTTTACCTCTACTTTACTTGAATGGGAATTCTGATGTAAAATGAATGACACAAAATAGCTGCAGATTTGAACCTGCAGTCAGGTACTTAGTGGGGTAGCTACTCCCAGTTATGCCTGCAACTTAATCGCAGGGGCAAACCAATTCAGAAAGCACAAATTATATCTGCAAATGTGGGGCTGGCTTTCTAAAAATCAACCATTAAATGAACATACCACCTTTATTATTAGTTTGAGAAGATGTAATAAACCTCTTGGATTTGAACAAGAAGGAAAAGAACGCACCATCATGCACACAGATTTAGGCAAAACAGCAACCAAGCAAGTGCCATTATACACAACCATGATGCAACCAGAAAATACACCAACATACTATGTTAGTAATACAGCAGAACCTAAGCAATGTCTTGACAAACAGAAAACACTACAAGCTACTGCTATCAGGCCTAAATAATAGTATTTTGAGCCACTTATACAGATGAACTAATTAAAGACAATGAGTTTCTTCCCTTTACTGTGGCTTAGTGGTGAAGTAGAATGTCAGCCAGTTCACTCAATGGAGGGCTTGTTTGGTCTCTTTGTGTGGTATTTATAGCATGGTCTGGTTAATGTCAGTCTTCACTTTACTGGTATTCTCTTAAATCCTGAAGTTTTACCCAGACTTTTACTAATAAACCAAATCTTCTCATAGACAAGCAATGTATATTTCCAACATAACCAGTGAAAACTTTTCTTACATATGCCTTTTTGTCCTGTGGATAGCTATCTTTCATTCAAATGTCTTTTTCATACTGCAGTATTTTATATCCTATTGCCATACATATATATATATTTCTTAAAGCCTTTTTTGTCCACAGATCTGATTTTCTTCTTGTGGTGGACTTTAGGCATGGGAAAACATAGTTACCTCCTGTATCAGCTATCAGTGAGCTGTTGGGATCAGTTGGGCCATTTACATATAAATAAAATATGTTCAAATAACATGAATAGTTTTTGTAGTACAGACAGATTGAATAGGACGTGTTTCTGCCATTCTTATGTCTAAGAATGAAACTTGTATTCCCCTGCCCCACACCTTCAGATAACAGGATTTGTGTAAAACTTTATTTCCAGTTTAGTGCTTATGGTGTCTGCTCACAAGTTGGATTTTGCTTTGATTTTGTTTCAGGTGTTGTGGGTCAGAGAAAGCTCATAGGAAGCCACCAAATTTTACCTAATTCTGCAGTGGAAGCATGCGGAATTATCAAGTTTTGCGTGGTTTCCACCCAAAAGCGTAAATGACCCCAGGCTTGTGTGACATTGGCAACGAGCAAGTTTGTTCAAAACTTAGCCTAAGTTTGCTGAAAGATTTCGAAGCTTCCAATAGTTCTAATATTCATTATCCTTATGTATCCTTTAATTAATCTAAATTTCTTCCTATTTCCAATGGAATGATGCAATCTTTAATTGCTAAAAAAATCATAAATAATACAGATACATTTACACATAAATGCATGGATCAGTAGTGACCACTGGAAAGTGGAATTTCCATGCTACTGGAAATGCTGTGGAAACACTGAACAATCTTCTTGAAGAACCATCTCATTTCACTAATGTCAAAACATAATACAATATCAAAACAAAACAGGAAAGGGGAGAATTGGAACAAAATATGCCATCAGTATATTCCCGTGAAACATTTGAATTTCAACCAATTGATATTTTGAGGGAAAAGTGTTCCATTGACAATTTTTTGACTAGCTCTACAGATCAGCAGTGAAAACAAAATGGTTCATATACCATAGCTGTGCCCTATACAGAACTGTTAGTGATGTAAAGAAGAAACCTACATGCCAGTGGGACCCAATCCTTTACTTCTTGTGAACTCAATTCCCTTTTCTTTCTTTGCTAGTCTCAATGAATCAATGCAGGGTAAGGTCCATTTTTGCTTTAATGATTTTTATAATGTACCATCAATTGTGTGTTAAGCTCTTATTGGAAGCAGTGGAGGTTTTTATAAAAATGGCTCTTTTTCTGTCCTTTCCTTTTCCTCTTCTGTTATCAGCTGCATGCAAGAATTTCTTCATATCTGACATACAGATGTAATTCAATTATAACACCCGAACAGTTTACAAAATCAGTTATCTGCCATTTTAAGTGGTTCATATTTTATCATGTAATATACTATAGATTTTTCATCATGAATGTGAAGTATATGCTGATATCCTGGTGCATAAAGATTCAATAGTACTGTAGATTAAAGGCTATCAAGTCAGAGCCATTGTAATCTGAATGTGAAAAACCAGAGGCTTTCATTAACTTTACGTTTTGGCTCCTTTTTTTTTCTTTCACAAATGCAACAAAAAATGCTGATGGTAAAGAATAAAACACCTATCATCACAGGGGTCTGAAAACCCTGCAGTTTATAGACTGTTTACCGCAATTCATACCTTAGGCCCGCTCAGGTCCAGTGAAAATTTTACTAAGTCCAAAAGCTACAAATTAACTTCTCTTCACTAGGATACAATCCCAGCGTTAATTAAATTGATTTAGCTAACTCAGTAAGAGCACACCTTTTTCTCCTAGTAAAGAGGCTCTGGTGAAGACTTAGACTATGACCAAATACCACTGGTGCCATCTAATCAAAGAGGTGGATCACACAGAGGCCTCTCCATAAACCTCTCTTTATTTGCTCTTATCTCTAGATCAAAACGTTGGTGTCCCTGGTTTCCTCTGGCTATATTTTTCAGCTTACGTATAAGAGGCACTATATAAATGAAAAAACTTATTCATTATTAGAAATGCACCCAAGTTACTTAGTTTGTATTAGCATCCAGATTTTTTCCTATTTTACAACTGTTCCTATTCCGGATCCAAGCATGCACCCACTGTAGAGATAAACCAGGCACTCCCAAACCCCAGAATTAAAGATTAGGCATCAAGCTCCACAAAATCAGGAGACTGGATTTATTGCAATGAGATTATTTTTATTACTTGCTTTTGGATTTCTGTGAATTTGAGGTGTATTAGCTTCTCATTTTGGAGCTCTTCTCTTCATTAACGAGGCCTATTAACTTATTATATTTAATTAAAGTTGCAAATATGAAAAACACCAATTATATTGAGCGTGGAGCAGGTGGCAACATGGAGTTCACCTCATATCTACATTTGGGTTTCAATTCTTCCCTCTATTACATAGCTGCAATTCCAATTGAAAACTGAACCATTGGACCTTTTTCACATTCAGACATATTGCAATGGCTCCATTTCCAGTTTTCAAAGACCAAATATATCATAGGAGCAATTCAGCACTGCTGTGGAAATGGACCAGAAGACACAGATTTCTTCAGTTCCATCTAACTTTTGATATTGCATGTTTTCAGAAAAAGTGAGCAAAAAAAGCATCTAAAATCATTCTTCCTACAGAAGATTGTGAAGCATATCAGTTAATGTAAAAACTGAAGAAATCAAAAAGGTAGCATCAGCTCCAATTTGCTTTGTGCTTTGTTATAGTTGCTATTCAGAAACACCAGTATATACACCAGCTGCGTGTTGTGTGAATCAATTTAAAGCATAAAAATTAGGATCATGAGGAAAAAATATACACACCTGCCTACAGTTAACTTTTTTTCTCTCTGGGCTACACAGGGTCAGATTTTAAAGAAAAGAGAAAATGCACGCACACCCTTTGTACCTTCACGGCTACGTCTACACGTGCACGCTACATCGAGATAGCTTATTTCGATGAATAACGTCTACACGTCCTCCAGGGCTGGCAACGTCGACGTTCAACTTCGACGTTGGGCAGCACCACATCGAAATAGGCGCTGCGAGGGAACGTCTACATGCCAAAGCAGCACACATCGAAATAAGGGTGCCAGGAACAGCTGCAGACAGGGTCACAGGGCGGACTCAACAGCAAGCTGCTCCCTTAAAGGGCCCCTCCCAGACACAGTTGCACTACACAACACAAGATCCACAGAGCCCACAACTGGTTGCAGACCCTGTGCATGCAGCATGGATCCCCAGCTGCCGCAGCAACAGCCAGAAGCCCTGGGCTAAGGGCTGCTGCACACGGTGACCATAGAACCCCACAGGGGCTGGAGAGAGAGAGTCTCTCAACCCCTCAGCTGATGGCTGCCATGGCGGACCCCGCTATTTCGATGTTGCGGGACGCTGATCATCTACACGTGCCCTACTTCGACGTTCAACTTCAAAGTAGGGCGCTATTCCCATCCCTTCATGGGGTTAGCGACTTCGACGTCTCGCCGCCTAATGTCGATTTCAACTTCGAAATAGCACCCAACACATGTAGCCGTGACGGGTGCTATTTCGAAGTTGGTGCCGCTAGTTCGAAGTAGCATGCACATGTAGACGCGGCCCACACGTCATATTTGTCCATAAGGCAAATCCTCAACCTAGCATCCAGTACAAGTAGCTAGGTTGGACCATGGATAGAAAAAGTCCACAGTTCAGCTGTGAACCTTATCCATATGAGTTATGTCAGCCCATTTGCTGAAGCAACCATCCGCTTTCCTCGTTTGTGTGGATCCTAGCATCCCAGTTTGTGTGGAGGAAAAAGAGATCATTCACATCAGTCACGTCATTCAAATCTGCCAACTTCTTCCCTTCCCTGCCTCCATCCCATCTTCTGTACACTATGGCACAGCAAAGAGCTGGCCTATATAGCATTCAGGTGTGCCTCTTTGAATTGAACCATCCTCTGTTTGCAGTAGTACTGTGTTAGCTCCACGGTTTGGGGGTCCTCTGGAGCTCTGGAGGAGAGGGCTGTATTTCCACAGAAGCACTACTAGTTTGTGCATATAAGTGTGGACTTCGCATGCACAAGGTTTGGTAAGGTTTGAAATTTAGCCCAGTGGCAGTAGTCACATGATTCATCTTTCCTGGTAGTCCAGCCTTCAAGTTGGGCATTCTGGCAAAAGATACTACAGAACCAGCAAATCCTCCCAGGGTGGAAGGGCATTAGGAATACTGCTACTAATCCCGGAGGGCATTAAACAAGCAGAGAGCCTTGTGAGAGTTACAGAAAGCCCTTCTACAGATAAGTGAATTCTTATTTCTATCCTAAATAGATCTTGAAGCCAAAGTGCCCTACTCACATGCATAAGATGAAGCACATATTCAAATGCTTTGCTGGCTCAAAGCCAGAGTGCTTCACACTTAACAGAATTGTGCCTGTGATAAGGATAAACTGATAAGCAAAAATTCTAGGATGGAGATCCATGTAAATCTGTGCCATCTTCTGTGCTAATTATTCTGACTCATAATAGCTTTTAAGGCAAATATTTGCCTAGCACTTATTTATAGGCTTTTACATATTTTTTCTAATACATTTCACTGGTATCTAGATGGTAGTTTAGAGATTGTTATAGTGAACTGTCCAGTCAACTATAAGCAATTAGAGCTGAATCCAAACACCATCACTGCACCAGTGGCTTGTCACATTTTTTTAAGAGTTTTCGAGTTTAGCTAGCCCCATGCAATCAAAAATTATAAGTTAGCCGCGCCATCCTCCAACATCATGAGACTGGCTTAAAATCATTAGATATCGTAATTAATAAAGGTGGGGCTCTTTTTATTTGCTTTCTTGGTCTCAGATCAAGTTTTAAAGCTTTTCTCCAACACAATGAAGTTTAAAAATATACTTTTATTTTTAACTGAGATCCTCTTGCAGTCTTTCAATTCCAGCAGCATAGGCTTACTGGAAAAAACAAAAACAAATATCACAAGGCTCATGATATAATAATTAGAGTTAGCACCACTGTGTTGCTAAGTTTGACTGGACTTTCGATATTGGTATCATTTTCTATAATAAAAGCCACCTAAATGAATTAAAGACTGTAATTATGACTTTTTATGAAAATGTAAGAAGTAGACAATGGCCATAGAAATATTGTAAAAATAAGTTCCTTGTAGTTCACCTTTAATGCTGTTTATTTGAGGAAGTATGGGCTGAGTTATAGTCACTATCTCCATTCATAGGGTTATATGGAGGAGGAACGGTACTGGACCAATATATAAACCATGTGGTAGAATTGTATTTCACTTAGCTTAATTAAAAATACCAACAGTCTAATGACTCTACTGTAAAACTACAAATAAAGAGATGAAAGTCATAAAAGGATTTACATGTTTTGTTTCTTGTAATTAGGCTGATTAAAGACTTTATTTAAGGCACAGATCAGACAAGTTTTGCACTCTCTTTCAGGTGCAATATATACTTGTTTGTATTTATGAGAGACTTTGAACCTGAACATACTAAATACCACAAGTGATCAGGAATTCAAGATTTGAAACACAGGACCGCCAACTCAAAGGGTTTGGGGGTTGGGAGGTACAAGAAGGATCTTTTATTTTTCTTTGCACAGGCTCTTGCATGTCTTTAGCTTCTAGTATAAAAACACAAAAACATAAGAACTAAGAAAACGGGGCTTTGAGCACCTGGAAAGTTAAAATGTAGCTTGGGGAAATTTCTACTGAATAGACTAGTAATAATAAACATGCAGTATAGCTACAGATGGTTAAAATACAGAGGGGTTAAGACACAGAAGCATGCTATCGTATTTTAATGTTGTACTTTACCTTACCTAATAAATTCCCAAAAGGATAATCAAATGGCAATATGTCATTTGTCTGTTTTCCTCTATACTTCTCTCTGGGCACTCAAGGCAACTTTTTAATTTAGTTATTATTTTCCTTCTTCCCTTTGTCCTCATTCATTTCCTTCTCACCTCCCTTCCTTCTCTTATTCTCTTCTTTCTTGCCTTCATCTCCTTTTCGTCCTTTTCTTTGTTATTTGTAGTTACAGCTGTTGAAAAATGAAGAAATGAGCATTACCCTTAGTTCTGGAGGCAGTGAAATTTGCAGTAGTTCTTATCTCCTCTAGTAATGAGTTCCAAAACCTTGGCCCTGATGCCACGAAAGACCTGTCTCCCATTCTCACAAGCTTCACTCCTGAGGTTGACAGCTTCATAGTTCCTGAGGAACCAAGCTGTCAAGGGAGGCCATCACAACAAACAGCGAGCCTCTTTGAGGTATCTCAGGCCAATTCCATGGAGGGTCTTAAAGATTAACACTGAAGCCTTGACTCTGACCTGGTACACTGTGGGTAATAGTATGGTAAACTGGAGTCCCATGTGATATGCTCTCAGCATCTGGCATTGCTGAGTGGGACAACTGCACCATTCTGAACTGAAGAATTTTAATGAAGTACTAAAGTGCTATTAGCTATGCACGAAGAATCACAATTGTGTAGGGGGAAGGTCAAAAAGCCTGTTTGGCACTGATTCTTCAGTTCCAGAATGCCCCAAGTTCCCATTGACTGCAACTGATTTTATAATTCTCACTGGATTCAATACAGTGAGGGCTTGGGATGCACAAAGACTGTAGGACTGACATCTTTGTTCTACATGTTTTCACCACCTTGAAGAACATGTAGATATAGGTCCTGAACTAGAAGCCAAGATCCAAATCTTTCAGGTTCATTAGTTTAAAACAAATACCTTAAACTTCCCATGTAAAACGACTGATAACCAGAGCAAATAATGAAGCAGATATTTACTATTCTGCCTTCTCGAAACACTGATTGTGCAGCTCTTCACAGCTCTGTACATGTTGGCATATGTAGAATCCATTATAATAATCTAACCTCAAGGAGACAGAGGTATGAATGAGCAGGCCAAGGTCTGCATCTGAAATTATGGATGCAATTTTTGTACCAAACTGAAATGATGAAATGTAGTTTTGGCAACCCCCTAAAACTCATATATTCAAAAACATTTAGGAGCCAATAATCTTCCAGGTAGCAAAGCTTCATACCAGACAGTGCAAATACCCTCTCATCTGGAGGTACCTCAATCCTTAACTTTGGTGGGGATTTTTTCTATCTGTGTTTCTTCCTCCTCTAAGTATAAAAGCTGTGTTATCCTTGTTGAGCCCTAGCCAACCAATCTCCTGCTCAATAATCTTGCCTACAAAAAAAAAAAAAACTCCAGGCAAATACACAAAACCAAAATACAGATTTCTGTGAATCTCTGATAAGTGAGAAAACTGAGTTTCACCAAATGCAATATATATTCCTAACCCTTGGTGTTCAGCACAGTTTCTTAGTCATTAATGCCATTGTTCATTTTGATTTTGCTTAAGTCAGTAGGGTTTCGCCTGTGATTTCAATGAGACCAGACCACTAATTTGTTCTTTTTTACTTATGAATTGTTTATGGAAGTTAAACCTATAAAAATCTGACAGACAGACTAAAAGAATTACTCTTGATTTACAGTCTTGCCTTTTTCATATGACTGTTGTTTTCTACAAAATAAAATATATAGTATTTTAATCAAATCTTTTATTTTATTTTAAATTCTTTTCCTGAGAAAGAATAATAAAACCAAGCAAGTGCACTATGTGATGGAGAACTGTAAGGGTGTAGACCTCTGTCATGAGAGTTTTTAAATGTCAGTTATTTGAACTAGTTTTCACTAGTCTGACTCAATTCATAAAATGTTACATACTCTTTAGGTTGATATTTTGCAGACTTTATTCATAAAAGCGAGACTGCTTCCAACACGAGTTGTTCTTGCCTGCTGTTCTTTCATTCAGCAAAGCATTTGCCTTTTTTTATTTTCATTGCTCATTGAAGGAGTTTTCCTATAAAAAGTAAAAAAAAAAACCACCAGCTTTAAAAGAGGAGCGTAAGTTAAAGGTATCCACTTAAGTAGGATTTAATGTGACTATGGATAGTGTAATAATGTGACCAGTAAAAATGTTTAGTATGATACTTACAGTAATATAAAAAAACTTTGCACCACTTCAGACAATAGATATGCTATTTATAAACTATAAATCACTTGCTTATAGAAATATGCCCAGCCAACTGATATAAAATGTTGATTGTTAAATTTTATGGACCAGATTCAGCTCTCAGTTACACCTGTGTAAATCCAGAGTAACTCCATTGATGTCCAAAGCTCTAGGTTTATAACAGTAGAACAGAAAACAGAATCTGGCCTTACATATTTTAAGGTAATATTTTCAGGTACATATTTTTTTTCTGTTCATGCTGCTTAACATAAAAAAAAAACAAGGAGAAAACCCAGTTCTTCGTAGATTGTCTCTTCTGTGTGTGTATGTGTGTGTGCACACGTGTGTGTGTAAGCACACTCTTATCCTTCACAAATGCAAATGCATTTTATGTATATGACAGAAATATACATTGTCAATGGGGGGAGCAAACCTGACAGTTCGTTGTCTGCTACAGTATGGGACACTTCAGATACTGTTTTGTTGCTACTCTGAGAAAGATGTAAAATGGAGTCTGCCACTATATTTTTGATGAAAAAAATATATTGTTGCTTTAATATTTTGACAAAATTTTCTTCAGATTTGACAAACAAGAAATATCCTTGTACAAATATATTTGTATTATAACGTATCTGGCCACTTCCATAGATCCCAAAAGTCTCTAGCACTGGTCTGTTTTGTTTCTCTTTTCCATGTATTGAACAAAAGATACCTACGGAACACATGTTTTTCTATTATATCTGATCTTCTAGAAATAATCTGAAGCCATTTTCCTGAATGCTAGCCTGTTTGGACTATACATTCATTTATGCACAAACTCTGGAATAAAATGTATCGGAGGGGTAGTCTGTATCCACAAAAACAAGAAGTCCTGTGGCGTTTTATAGACTAACATGTTTTGGAGCATAAGCATTCATGGGCATGCATCTGAGAAAGTGGGTCTCTGCCCATGAAAGCTTATGCTCCAAAGAATCTTGCATGATGAATAGTAGCAGAGAGGTAGCCATGTTAGTCTGTACCTTAACAAAACAAAAAAGCAGCCGTGTAGCACTTTAAAGACAAACAAACTAATAAATTATTTTGTTAGCTTTTAAAGTTGTATATGACTGCTTTTTTTTTCAAAAAATCTGTTAGTCTAAAAAGTGCCATGGGACTTCCCATTGTTCTTTCTGGAATAAAATGGTTCTTAGACGTACAGGAATATCATTGGCTGTGACTACACTACAAAAATAACTTCGAAGTTGCTTACTTTGCAGTACAGCTTCAAAGTAAGGAACTTTGAAGTTGAGCATCTACACACATCCTACTTTGAAGCTAAAGTAGGGCACTACTCCATTCCTGGGAACAGAGTAAGGACTTGGAAGTTGTGCTCCCTTCTTCGAAGTTAACTTTGAAGTAAAGGAAAAATGTGTGTAGACCCATTTTGTTTAGCTGTATTACTTTCAGTCTAAAGGTTTTATTCCTGCAGCAACCTAAGTAATGTACCTAATTTAAGCAACCCACAAGAAAACTTTCCACTGAGAGCTAGTTTCAGTCAAGGGAGTTATTTTTAAGCATGGAAGGCAGGTGAAGGAGAAGAGCCCAGTACTCTTCATTTTACATAAGATGTCCTTTTCTTTTATCTAGACTCCATGTGTGAGTAAAGCAAAAAGGATTCATCATTAAACACTATAAATTGCTACAGAAACCTAGCTAAGACACTTGGCTAGTAAAGGGTACCCAAGACACCACGTGAATTTTTATTGCAGTACTTGTTCTTCCTCGGCCCTCCTGATGCTGTTGTTTGTCACCTATAAATTGTGTCATATCTTAAATTAGGCCACAATCCTGCAATGAACTTCCCCTGGGCAGTTCCTTGCAGGATCAGGATTGCAAAATCTAGGGACAGGGTCCTAGGGATGAATCATGGCTTTGCTGCAGTCAAGGAAAATTTTGCAATTGTCATAAATTAAATCAGGATTTCACCTTTTTTTATTTTCTGTTTCTGGGAAGTTCCTGAGTTCTGTAAACATAATTGCAGGACTTGTCCAAAATAGAGATGCCTATTTTTGTGGTTAATGTTTTTTTTAATAAAATAATTCAGCTGAGGAATTTTTATAGCTACTTTCCATAAGAAATTCCAGTGATGGCTGTAATGTATTATTGTCTTTTTGGTAGGAGTGCACATGTTTGTTGCATATTTTTTTTACACTGAGACTAATGTTTGATGTTTTTAATTTCATGGCCTATCCAAATATTATGCAGGCTTCCCAAAACACCTCTGCAGCTGTATCTTGGTCATGACCAGCAACACCTAAGTAAATTCAGAGCTCTATCTTCTCAGAGCGGAAACCGCAGATTGTGCCAGATTGTGCAGTTGTTTTGTGAAACAAATATCCACAGGGGAGCAAGCTGAGAGAGTGAAAATCATATCACTTAGGAACTATGTCAACCTTGAGACTTGACAGTGAGTTAACACTGTATTTTACCCTAATCTTCCCTGTTTTTAAATACATTTTATTACTATCAGTATTTGTTCAAATTATCTTTGTGGAGGTATTGCTGAGTTATGCCAAATTGTATCATAAAGTCAATCTGGAAAATATATTTAATTTTTTAGGAATTTTTCTAAATATCTTTTTAAATTATATTTTTGCAAAAGACACTAACCCTGCAAAGATTTATGCACTTGCTTAACGTTAAGTAAAATGAAGTCATTGGGACTATTCAGGTGGATAAAGTTAAACAGGTGCATAAATCCTTGCAAATCAGGTGTTAATGTAATCTAAGGTTTGGTACTGTACACGAATGAGTACTCCTTAATCCTCACAGTAGTCCCAATTTTGAGGGAGTGTACATGTTAGCATGCTGTAAGGTCTCAGTTGTACACAGAATTATTTAGGGATTAACTTTTTCCCTTATAAACAGGATAATACGCTCATGCCCAAAATTAAACATATTCCTAACTTAACAAGAAAACAAGCAGTCCTGTAGCACCTTAAAGACTAACAATTTATTTATGTAAAGACGAACAATTTTATTTATTAGATAATGAAATGAAAAATGTAAAAGATCAGAAACCAAGTGAGCAAATAGTTATTATTTGCAAAATAATATTTTGCAAATAGCAAAAATTTGTACGTTAACAAATATTTTCAGGGTTGTGCTGTGCTGAAAAAAATGAAAATTTGGTTACTTAAATTACAACCTTGGGGCTGATGGATGGAATATAATATCTGATAAATGTAAATTAAATAATGTGACAGTTCACAGGTACCATATTTTATGATAACATATTTTAAAATAGCAACGATGGGTCCTGTGGCACCTTATAGACTAACAAAAGTTTTGAGCATGAGCTTTCGTGAGCACAGACTCACTTCATCAGATGCTGGTCTTGGAAATCTGCAAGGCCAGGTATAAATAAGCCAGAGCAAGGGTGGGCATAACAAGGTTAGCTCAGTCAGCAAGGGTGAGGTTTACTACCAGCAGTTGATCTGGAGGTGTGAACACCAAGAGAGGGGAAGCTGCTTTTGTATTTAGCCAGCCATTCACAGTCTTTGTTTAAGCCTGAGCTGAGGGCATCGAATTTGCAGATGAATTGTAGCTCAGAAACTTCTCTTTGGAGTCTGGTCCTGAAATTTTTTTCCTGTAGGATAGTTACTTTTAAGTCTGCTACTGTGTGGCCTGGGAGATTGAAGTGCTCTCCTATGGGTTTTTGTATATTGCCATTTCTGATATCTGATTTGTGTGTGTTTATTCTTTTACGTAAAGACTGTCCAGTTTGTCTGATGTATATAGCAGAGGGGCATTGCTGACACATGATGGCATAAATTATATTGGTAGATGTGCAGCTGAATGAACCCACGATGGTGTGGCTAATCTGGTTAAGTCCTGTAATGGTGTTGCTGGTGTAGATATTTGGGCAGAGCTGGCAACAAGGTTTGTTGCATGGATGGGTCCCTGAGTTAGAGTGACTGTGGTGCGGTGTATAGTTGCTGGTTGGGATTTGCTTCAGGTTGGCAGGTTGTCTGTGGGCAAGGACTGGTCTGCCTCCCAAGGCCTGTGAAAGTGTGGGATCATTGTCCAGGATGGGTTGTAAATCCCTGATGATGCGCTGTACAGGTTTTAGCTGAGGACTGTAGGTGATGGCTAGTGGTGTTCTGTTGGTTTCTCTCTTGGGCTTGTCCTGTAGTAAGAGACTTCATGGCACACGTCTGGCTCTGTTGATCTGTTTTTTCACTTCCTCAGGTGGGTATTGCTGTTTCAAGTATGCTTGGTAGAGATCCTGTAGGTGTTTGTCTCTGTCGGAGGGGTTGGAGCAAATGCAGTTATATCTTAGTGCTTGGCTGTAGACAAGCTGTTCACACCTCCAGATCAACTGCTGGTAGTAAGCCTCACCCTTGCTGAATGAGCTAACCTTGTTATCCCCACCATTGCTCTGGCTTATTTATACCTGGCCCTGCAGATTTCCAAGACCAGCATCTGATGAAGTGAGTCTGTGCTCACGAAAGCTCATGCTCAAAACTTTTCTGTTAGTCTATAAGGTGCCACAGGACCCTTTGTTGCTGTTACAGATCCAGACTAACACGGCTACCCCTCCAATATTTTAAAATGTGGGTTAAGCCTTATTAAGTTAAGAAGTGCATCTTAGTTTTATGTTCTATGCATTTTCTTTCAGAATACAATTAATCCTAAATTACAACAAAACAAAGCAAAGCTGTGATAAAAATACATTGCTTTAAAATATTGCTTAAAATGGAACTATTTATTTTATCAAATATGGAAACTGAATAAAGACTACTATGAGTAGGTGTGAATGAATCTTTAACAGGAAGGGGATTAAGAAGTTAACTCGAAATAACAATAGAGCTGAAGTGAAAGAGGCATGTTCTTTTTCATGTGTATTGTCCAAGTCAGAAGGCTTGTCATTCTATGAAATAGATGTACTTTGACTCATGAATGGCAATGAATAGCCTACTCTTAGCTTCTCCTACAGGCTGAGTTCTGCAGTCGGATGCTGACACATCCCTGCTGTACTATGGAATGGTTCACTAACACAGGCCAATAATACTAGCACCAGACAATAACAAATTCTTTATGTGGCATGAAAAGTTTTAATTTCTAAGTTAGCTAATATAGTACTGTATTTCAACCATACTCTGATTGACTATATTTCAGACAAAATTATTATATTAATTAATTAGATTGGGGCCAGACTCTGCCACCCAGATACAGTACTGCCCAAGCAGCCCAGCTGACTGCTGCAGACTGGGAATATTCTCAGAGTTTCATGCTTGTTTTTTTGTTTTTTTTGCTTTGACCTACATCAATTGCTTATTGTCACATAATCTATATTAACTTAATATCTATTTCTGTTCTGTAATTAAAGTGTCCACATGCCTAACTACATCAGAATAACTAAGAAACTGATGACGCACAAAAAGTACCAAGTTTAACTTTTATGCTGTTAGTTAAACTCCTTTCACAATGGTTGTGGGACACTCTTAAGTTGTTCTAAAATTATTACTATCTGTTTAGCTTGCGCCTATAAAATTAATGACAAAATCTAAACTAATAGAAGACAATTTTAAACTAGCACAAGTGTTCACGCAAAAAGTTGCAGCAGTTTGACTAAATTTGTATAAAATCACACCCCATGCAAGTTTGTGTATAGGCAAGGCATAAATTAGCTTTAAGAATCAGATTCAGTTAAACTGCTGCAACTTTGTGTGTAGGACAGATCTTAGAAACAAAAGTCATATAATATTTTCCTGTCCCTAACTGCATAAATAGAGATCTTACACTCAGGATTCCTCAGAAAATATTCATAAACAGTATGCACTTTGAAAGTCCTTTTTCTATGATTTTTCCTGGAGTGCATGTATGTGCCAGAATCCCTGGAGAACATAAGGGGAATGCAAACTACTACAGATGACTCGAATTTTTTTGCAAAAAGTATTTGGATTTGAAAATGCCAATTTGTCAAAGCTAAAACTTCTCACAGGAATAATTAATTCTGAAGAATTTTTTTGTTAAAAACAATGAGAAAAAATCTGAAATTGCATCATTCCATTTTGGCATATTTGATATGAAAATTTATTTTGCTGATTCAGCAATTTTAGTTCAGAAATGTAAAATATTTATAGTAGAAAATGGTCAAAATAGGAACAAAATAGGAATAAATGTATTGAAATTAAATGGAACATTTGAAAAAAGCTAACTCATTATGTATTTATTTTTGGTTTGTAGACATTTGAGATTTCAACTTTTTAACATAGTTTTAGATAGGAAATATTTTAGAAACTTCAAAAGAAGGTGAAAAAGGGAAATTGTTTGTTTTCTGTTCAGCTTTACAAGCTTCAGAACTTCAGCAGGAATCTGCCAAAGTGAAAAATGAGGAATAGATTAGAAAACTTTTATTCTCAGTTAAGATCACTGTACTCCATGTCTAGTTTCACAGGGACTACTTGTGAAGTGATGTTCTAGTCTGAGTAAGATCTCAGCATTTAGCTCGGTATGTTTAAGTTATTGTAAGTGAAGAATGGCTTCTTTTTTCTACCTATCTGAAGTCAGTGAGATCAGTTTACAGCAAACCTGTAAGGAGAAACAACACAATGTTTTCACAAACCACTCAGGCCTAGCCATAGGTTTCTCTATGGAAGGAGTGGCTTGACATGAGTTTCTTAAATCCACAACATTGATTCTTTTGAAATTGAGTACAGCTATCTCAATTATGGGTTCAAATGATTAATTAAATCTAATGACCCTGGGTCGTTATCTGTAGTGTCTTTTGTAACCATTCAATTTGTCTCAAACTACACACCTAAAATAAATTACTGTTTTAATATATCTGCATATTTATCTGTTTTACAATGAGAATAATGACATTTGAAACATCCTTAACATGCCTATTAGAAACCTAATATGGGTTCCACAGAATAGAGGAGTTTCTGGGACAAACAAGTTGTACTTGACAGCTTGGATGTATGCAAAAGCTGTCACAAATTATCCATTTCAAAAGGAAACCTGGGCAGATCTTAACTGCATTTCCAGAAATGGAACAAAGCAATAGTTTATGGTTAAAAAATGGATGTGAGCCAACAGTCAGTACCCTAAAAGTAGGATCTGCCTAATAAACCCCCAACTTCCAAACTGATGTTTCAAGATAATGGACTAGTAAAAATAAATATACATTTAGTTGTAAGTTTTTAAGCCATTAATAATGAAGTGGATGCTCTTTTTTGCTGAATTCCATGCAATATTGCAGTAGTAGTGTTGGCTGGAGTGTAGAGTATAGCGAGCGCTCAACCGGACAACTGCAAAAAATTTTCTTCAGTGACAGAATAGTCTCTCATTTCTATACAGCTGTAAGAGCTCACGGTAAAGCCTTCGAAGGGGCACATGTATGTGCTTTTTTATTAATGCAAAATGCTCAGAAACTGTTGAAAAGGAGACTTAGCCCATAAGAAATCTTAATTTAACTCCCCCCGACCCCTCTTCAATTAGGGCATGTGTAACATTTACTTTAAACAGTAACGGAGAGTAAGCCATGCTAGTCTATACACTATCAAAACAAAAAGCAGTCAAGTAGCACTTTAAAGACTAGCATAATAGTTTATTAGGTGAGCTTTCGTGGGACAGACCCACTTCTTCAGACCATAGCCAGACCAAAAGTGGGTCTGTCCCACGAAAGCTCACCTAATAAACTATTTTGCTAGTCTTTAAAGTGCTACTTGACTGCTTTTTATTTACTTTAAACAAGTAACTGCAATGCTTTTTATGACTTCTGAATGGTTATGTACTTTACATTCCGCTTTCTTATTGTCCTTTTTCATTTTTTTCTATTGATCACAATACTTTCTGTTCCAAGGAAGTTCTGACAGTGTCCCATGCTTTCACGTTTTTGTCTAGGACAGTGGTTCCCAGTCTTTTCACTAGTGCAAACCTGAATCACCCCCACAAACCATTCATGGACCCCCATCAAAGCCAAATCTAGCCACTATGTACACTTCATTACATGAAAAAGGAAACCACAATATTTCAGACAGCAATTAATAACATTATTGGAAGATAGTTAATTTAAAAATTATAATTGATTGTAACTTTGCAATTTATTTAAAACTCATTTTCTATGATCATTTTTATTTTTCTATTTTTTTTCCACAGACCCACTGCAATACCTTCATGGACCCCATTGGGAACCATTAATCTAGGGCCTTTCTCTTCTCTCTGGGGAAGGAGAATGTGCACACATGGGTCTGTCCTTTGGGAAGGACGCAATGTAGGCAGGATCCTTCAGTTGTACTCTCCTCTGCTGCTTCCAGCTCCACAAGAGGCAGGCAGCAAGGGCTGCACAAGTTTTCAACTTCAGATAGATGTGGAACAGGGTGGAAAAGCTTCATTGAATTCTTCCCCTATACACATCGGGAGTGGGGGAGCAGGAGCCAGTATAGGTCTTCTTTCTTCCCTTTCATGGCTGGAATCAACCCTTGATGAGGCCTTCAAGGATAGATGTAGTCACTGGAGTCCTTGGCAGCAGAACTATTGTAGGACTCAGGCAGTTCACAGATTAGCTCAAGCCAGCAGGAGCCTTTGCATAGATGTCTTTTCTCAGAGCCCTTGAACTCTGCAAACTAGTGGGAGTGTCCAGTATTCCCTCGAAGGTTTTTCATCCAAGGCATGTGTGGATGTACGCCACCAATAGAAACACATGCTGCTGGCTACGGGAGCTCTGCTAATCAGCTGGGTGGCACTTGAATCTCTCCTAGGTGGCCACCCGAGTGGTCAGTGCACAGGGAACATTGGGCATAACCCTGGTCTCTTTCCTGGAACCAGTATTGAAATCTGCACTTCAAAGTCTATGGTGTTTCTACTGCCTTGTTCAGGAATAGGTGCGGGTAGCAGTGTTTTATATTTGCCTATAAATTGCCAAGCACACTGATGAATAGTAACAGAGAGGTAGTCGCGTTAGTCTGTACTCCAGCAAAACCAAGCAGCATAAATGTAGCACTTTAACAGAATGATTTATTCGGTGATGAGCTTTGGTGGGACTGACCCACTTCTTCAGATCAATTTTTTTCAGACAGGTGCATTAATGTCAAACATAAATACCGTAGTTAAATCATAGGGAAAAAGAAATTTATTCTCAAATTTGGGATCCTTTGCTACTACAGTCAGACAGACAGCTGCTTAGGGAATTCAGCAGTTCATTTGAAACCAATGGGAGAGTTAATGGAGTATTTTCTCCTCCTTTTCAGGAGCAAGTGTCAGGCCTTATTGTGGTCCTTTGCTCACCAAAACTCCATTTGGAGCCCCTGAGTCTGGTGCAGAAAGACTCATAGACAAATACTTCAATTCATTGAGCCACTGTGCACTTAGACTTGTGCATTTTTTTTAATATGAACTATAACAGTAATAACATTTAATCATATTTCATCACTTTCCAGATTCGTTTTCAGTACAGTCTATCACACAGATTTAAAAATTGCCATTCACCTCACCATTGGCGCCATTATAATATGTATTACTGAAGGGTAGAGGTAGGAAAGGTGTGTGAGATTTTCAGAAGTAACTAATGCACTCGAATGCACTAAAAACATGGATGTCCCAGCTGGCTGAATCCCTGAAAAACTTACTGTGGTACAACTTTGTTTAATTCTTCCTAAGAATTATCTGCCTTGGCAATCAGCCAGAAAGAAGGCTGGAGAATTTTTTCCATTGCTTAGAGAATAGCCTGTGTTTATTCACTGAGCTCACCAGTGATGCTATTTCTATGGTTATGCCCATGATATAATTACTTCCACAACTATAAAGCCCAGAGCAAGACAAAATATGACAATTAACAAAGATTACCTAAAATGGGGGAGGGGAATTTTAAATCTTAAAGTGACATTTGCATCTGCAATTGGGAAGAGGTTGAAACTGGTACTAATGCAGCACAGGTTATGGCAGGAGAGTAAGATCCCCATATCACATGTAGGTTGTGTTGAGAACATATCCCTAGTTTGCATATGAGGAAGTCATGTGTGCTTGTCAGGGCATGGACATGACTTCAGTTTCTTAAAGATATTGTCCTGTTGCAACCCTCCCCGCTTGAGGAGTCAGGGTTGTGGGGGCTGCAGTAGGACAGTATCTGTAAGGAATGTAAGTGTGGGATAGAATGGGGGGGTGCTCAGGAGTGGGGGCTTAGGGCAGGGGCTGTGGAGATGGATGGTGAAGGAGTCAGGTCAGAGGCTTGGACTGTGGGGGGTGCAGGAGTCAGGGCAGGGGATTATAGAAAGGGGGCTCAAGGCAGGGGTGCAGAGGCTGGGGGATGCAGGGGGTGCAGGAGTCAGGACAGAAGTTGTGTGGTGTGGGTGTGTTCAGGGCAGGGTTATGGGATGTGGGGAGGCTCAAGACAGGTGGTTTTGGATGTGGGGGAAGCTTGGGCCTGGGAGAATGACCTCCATACTGCCCAACCACTGGATCCCCAAGGCGGGGGGGTGATGGGGACCATGCTATCGGGCTGCTGGATGCCTGGCCTTGGCTAGTTTATCAGGCATCACACTACCCAGGATGTTGGCGGCACCCAGAGCCCCGCTTTCAGCCTACCAAACTCTTACTGGTGTGCCACACCGAGGCACGCTGGCTTACCTTTTCCTTTGGCATTGTTATCAAAAGCTTCACTGATGTTAAGATAAATCATTCACACAATTTACCCTTACCCACAAGGCCCATAAGCTTGTCAAGAAATGAATTTAAGTTGTTTTGGCATGATTTGTGTTTGACAAATTACTGTTGGGTATTGCTTCTCACGCTATCAGCTCTTGGAGTTTACAAATTAAATGTTTAACAATAATTTGTTCCAGTATCTTTCCAGTTTTCAAAGTTTGGCTGTTTTGTCTATAATTCCTTAGGTATTCTTTGTTCCCTTTCCTAAGAGAGGTTTGGCCTTCTCCAGTTGGCTGGGACCTTCTGCATTCTTCATGAGTTCTTGAAGACCATGGTTCTGATATTGCTTCAGCTACAGGCGGAACCTCTCTAATCCAGAACTCTCTTGTCCAGCAAATGCTGTAATCCAGCATGATTTTATTTTGCCCAATGACCACTTATCATGGGTGTAGCCAAGTTTCATGTGGTCCTGTATAATTTGGTCATAGACATCAGTCCTGACTCTTGTGTTCTGTGCTTTTGTTTAGCTGTAATTTACCCCCAAATGTCTTCTAAGCACCTAATAAGCAGTAGAAGTTGGTAATCTGCTAGAAAATATTGACCTCTCATCTGGCAAATTCTCTCATCCAGCACCAGTCAGGTCCTGAGGGTGCTCAGCAAGAGAGATTCAACTTGTACTACTTTCAGTACCATAGGGTGAATTTTGTCTTGCTTGCTGACTTGAACTTATCTAAGTTATCTAAATATATCTCTAAGCTGTTCTTTCCTTATTCTGGCTTGTTTTCCTTTCTCCTTATTGCTAGTATTAAGCACCTGTACATGATTAACTTTTTTTTTTAGTGAAGACTTCACAAACTAAGCATTAATTTACACCCTTCTGCTTTCTTGATGTTGTCTGTTAGCTCTCCTTCCCTGCTGCATAGCAGGCCTATCCTTATATTTAACATATATTTATCCTATAGTTAAATCTAATATATAAGTGGTGGGAAAAAAAATAAGTTGTTTTGCAGAATAGTGTAGTTGGATTCTTTTACATGAAGAAATGTACACAATGCCTAGTGAGTTTAAGTGTATCTGAAATTGAGTAGCCCTATTTTTTTTAACCTGGGAAAAATAACTTGGGCTCTAGTTACAACTGAATATGTGAAACAGTCAAGAGAGTTAGTAGAAAAAAATAGGCACAAGCAAGGGTGCATCCTAATTGAATTGCTCACTTCAGTTTGCCTATTCTGTGGTGTAAGTAATAGGGTAATCCTCTTTTCTAACTCTGCTGGATGAAAGTTTATCTGAAGTTGGAGTCTATAGCTGTCTTTTCACAGTAAATTGACCTTGTTCCGTGCAGCCAATGTCATAATACTCTGCTTTATCTAGGCTGAGAGAGAGAAAATCACAAACTGCTTCTGCATGATTAGTTCTGCCACTTCAAACGTGTTTCTTCCGAGTTGGCTTCCACACTTACTGCTACAGATATGTGCCACTGGGAAGCTCTAATCGGTATCTGTTTCTTCTCTGATTTTAGTAACCCCTTACTCTCCAGCCTGTAATGCCAAGCAAATAACTCCTGTAAACAATGGTAGAATAATGAAGAAATGTTTAAAATCAAAATAAAATTAACTGTAAAGATTTTTAATTTTTTTTCTGCTTTTTCAGGGAATAACATTAATTGGGCCAGATCCTTAGCTGATGTAAACTAACTTCAGTGGAGCTTTGCGATATATGTGTTATACTGTACTCTTCTTTAAAAAGTAATTCCCTTTGCTATGGAATTGTATGTGTTATATAGTTTCAAATTAAAAAGCCTTTTGTCCCCTTATTTTCCTTAAAAAATAGAAAGATGGTCATTGTTGTTCTGAAAAGTTGCTATTTAATGTTTGGTAATTTTTGATTGAGCAATTGACTGTAAATATGTATGTCTGTATTGCAGTTTGTTTTCCTGGCAACTAACTTTTTATATTTGCAAGGAAATTTCCATGTATAATTGAGATCTTCAACTTACAAGTAAATATTTCTCAGCCCAGCTAACTAGGTTTTAAAAAGCACCTAAGATTTATTATTGGAAAAAATTATGAATGCCCCTAATATTCGTATGCACCATGATGGAATTACTGTATGGCTTTGCAGACATAAGATAACCATTAAAAGCACATTGCTAGTAGATAAAATACAAGTAGGTAGCTGCACTGCTTAATGGGCCATAGTCCTACTTAGCATTTTTGGTTTCCAAAGCAAAATATGTATGCCAAGGAAAATATAAACTGCCATTAGATACAAGAAATAAACTTCTCTTGCTGTTGGTAGATCTCTGGAACTGATGTCTATGGTTCTCATTTGTAACATTCCAAATCTGGATCCTGATCCTACAAACGCTTAGATGTGTGCTTAATTTTACTCATGTGACTAATTCCACTAAAATCAATGGGGCAACTCACTTGTCAGAGCAGGCCCTTGGTTTGGAATGTTTGTATGAATTAGCAAGCTGAACCATACAAAATGACCAGACTATGGGATTTAACCCTATATATCTTATTTTGCTCTATTACTTGAACATGTAAGGCTAAATTCTGTGCTTGGCTGTATAATAATGAAACATAGTTTATTCATAGAAAGGATACGTATTACAAAAGTAGTTAAAATTCTTTGGATATATTATGGAGTTTAAAGGATTAAAATTATATAGCAAATTATGAGCATTTTCATAACAAGTCATCAAGTAATTTTCTCCTAGTACAAACGATCATTAGAGCCTTTAAAAATCACAACCCAGTTACTACATAGCTTTATGAATTACTGTTATCTAATGATTTTTTTTCCTTTTGGTGAAGTAGAGCAGCAGTAACAAGCTAAATATGACAGGTATTTAAAAATAAATTGCTTGGTTTTTAAAAATAGGTAAGGGGAAGTCTTGTTTTCCGCTATCTTTGACCAAAGAAGGATAAAGGATTTAAAAGTAAAAAAGGGGAACTGGGAATCTGCTACCTGACAAATAAGACGACATATCAAAAGATTTTGCTAACCAATCTGACACATAAATGGCACATGATGTCAACTTCTATTAAAGGCTTTATAAATCATGACAGTCTAAAGAAACAATGATTGTTTTCCAAGAAAAGAGTTTTTGTTCAATTCTATATGATATTTCCAAGAGTTAGACATGCATCCACCATCATCACTGCAGTGATGAAACCAAACTAGTTTGTAATACTTTCTGAGACAACAATATGGTGCAGTGGCATAACCACAGGCCTGAGCGCAAGTAAATTCTGATTTCTAATCCTCAATCTATGCTTCTGCTCAAGGCCCATCTGTGACTTGGAGCAAGCCTCCATTTGCTCATATGCCCCATATGTATAACATCTACTCTGAGAAGTACTATTTTTAAAGCATTTTTATAGAAGTACAAGGTATTGGCACAAATACGCCAAAAGAAAAGCTAGACCGCACTTCAAAGTACAAATCGGGTGCAAAGTCATCAGCTTTAAGAAACTGTTCATTTGATTTAATAATGAAATTGAATTTTCCTCACAGCAACCAAGTGTGACTACACTTATTGTGGCTATGGCAGCAGGCAGACACAAACCTAATGATGCTCATGAATTAGAAACCTGCCTATCCCAAACTCACCTGTGTGGTTCAAAGACTGTGTGGAAACCAGGGGCTGCAAGTGGAGTCATCAGACCCTGACCATGGAGTCAGAAATGATACATTCACGAAAGAGCCATAATCCAAAGCCCACCGAAGCCAGTGGGGAACTCCATGAAATTTCACTGGCTTTACAGTTAGAGATGGGCAAAAATAATAATAATGGGTTCCTCAATATCTTCTAGCTGAAATAATAACAATCTTTAACCTCCTAGTAGTCAGGATGTGAGACACATGCCAACCTTCCTCCAAACAACAAATATCATCCCAACAATGTATTTCATGAAAAGTGTCAGATCAACTTTGAAGCTATCATTAAACACTCACCTGCCACTCACAGATCTTTTGTTTCCTGTAAGCACTACTCCAAACAAAACACTATTCATTTGAAAGTGTATGGGATGGGAACCATCACATGCATAATCACAGTGAATTTGCAGATTCCAGCTTTAGTGGTGACAGCACAAACTGGACAGCCAGAGCCTAACCAAAATAACTCCATTGAAGCACATACATGAGTGGATGAAAATGCTTCACTTACAAGCTATAAATGATTCTGAAATGATCAGGTCCAGGAGTTGCCCAATAACATATAACTCAGCAAATCAGATCTTAGGAGATGCTTAACCTCAAATTGGTCCCAAATACGTTATTTAGCTAACTAGAAGGTAGGCCAGTAGAACTGAAAGGGAGATAGGAGAAAGACAGAAAGGATATGAGTGTGTAGAGAAAGGGTTCTGCAGATCTGATGTCTCAGCTCAAGTTAAACATTTCCAAAACACTCAAAGTGCAGAAATGCCCAACATATTCCAACATTTTTATTATTTTGGAATGATTATATAAAATGCATAATCAGCATATTTTTAGATTCAGGTCCTAATAGACATATTACATATATAGTGTATAAATAACCAAAACCCACTTAGCCACACAGGGAAAAAGGAGAGCATATAACCACATACATACAGCATTTTTGCATACAGGTCTATTGTATACATTAGAAGTTCAGTTTTGTTTTTATTTAATAGACTGTCAATATGTACATATGAGTGAGCAAACCCCACGGTCCATTTTGTGTATGTCAGTCATCCCAGCCAATTGCAGGAATTTACAAATGCAGCAGAACCATATCAATTCTATTTTTAGTTAAGGAAACAGTATCCTTTTAAGGATACCAGCACTTGCTGTCGCTGCATTAAGGTCTTCTGTGTCAGGTAAAATGCACAGCAGTCACTGTATGCAACATATTATGAATTAGAAATGGCTCCGAGTTACAAAGTTCTGATCTGGTTCCAGAGCCAACCTTACCCAGAGACCATCCATGTAGAGATCTGGGGTATTAATTAATTGCATTAGGTTGACATAGGCCACGCACAAAGTTTAGTTCTGAATCTAAAATCAAACTTCCTCAATGTCTGAGTGTTCAGAGCCCAAATTCTGCTTTAGATCCATCTCCGATAACAGTCAAATTCTAAGGTGGCTCTTCTGAAGGCAAAAGAATTGGTATCAGAAACTTGTCCTGTTTTCCATGCAAAAATGTACTTGTGATTACCTTTGTGTGGCATTGCACCCCCATGAATTTTACTTTAATTCAATGTAATTGTAAAACTAGTGGGTGGCTTTAAACAAAGCAAATGTCAATAATTTTCACATTGATACAATAAGAAACAAAAAAAACTGATGCAAAAATCATAAAATCAGTTTTGCTTAAAATTTCATCAGAAATTTGCACCCTTTGCCAACATAATGTGATCTGTAAGCTAGTTACAAAAACTAAAAGCAGGTTAGTGTTCATGCTTACAGCTTCAGTTTCATCAGAAATAATCCTATTGTTCTACTCCCCTTCTTTTGTTTTGTTTTCAAATTACATACTCTCCTTTGTAACTTCAAAATTAAGTTCCTTAAGCTGAAGAAAAGGTGTAATATTGAAAGCAACCATATTTTATAAATATATGATTCACTTTAATTATACATTGAAGAAAAAGAATTGGATATAATTTTCTTTTATATAGTGTATTCTCCTAATTTATATCCACAATCTGAATTTATCAGCTATAACATACAAAGGTATAATATATTGGTTATTTGGCCAATCATTATAAAATGGTCTCTGCACGTTGTACATCCAGGCCTATAAAATATAACTGCTAGGTCAATACAACATCTCTGTTTATAGACATCTTACTTTACACCAACTTTTTGTAGACTTTTAGATAGACCTTGCTTTTAGTTTACCATAAACAACAATCAACTGCTGGTTGAGATTGCTGACTAGTACTGAACACAATAATGGCTGTAGATCAGATCAGCACTTTGGAAATCAGCACTCTTTGCTAAAGTGCTAAGTAGAGTCTTTATGCAAACTGAATAACTCTAATGGTGAGGATATCCTCAATGACCTAACTCCTACTTGTGGATTGAAAATTAGGCCCAAGAAGCCAATTGCCAGATAATACTGTTACACTGAGACTTGTGTACAAACTGAAAGGTTGAAGTGCACCCTTTCAGCACCAGGATTCATTTCCACTGCAACCACTATCCCTTCTGTGACTTATACCAGAGGAAGCAATATTGCTGCAACCTCTCAGCATTCTTTTTCACACTCTGCCTGTAGACAAGCATATTGTGCCGCCTGGAGTGTCCTCTTCATCAACACATTCCATGCAGCTTGGGCTCAACGGAATCTTACTTATGCCTGATGACAGACTAAAATCATTTGAGAGAAGTTAAAAAACACCAGCATGTCATCTCACACTGTGCTGTGATCACTTTGGCTTAACTGTGAAATACAATTCTTTTGAATGCAGAAACTTCCACTGATAACCTTGCTGGAGAATGATACTAGAGGACAAGGCATGTCTCTGAAATGTGAAGCTTTTAAACTATTGGCTTTTAAACTATTAGCACTTCCCATTTTGAGGTTTTATACTACTGCAGTTTAAGTTACATTTATTCAAAGTACAGATATACCAGTGAGAGGGACTCAGATAAATACAATGAAACCTGATACAAAAGGAATCTCAGTTTACATTTTCCAGAGTGATTGGAGATTTGGGGTGCCTCTATTTTTGGTTTTCCAACTCTAGAGACTTTAAAGGGGCAGAATTATCAATTCTCTGTGAATCAGGGCATTTTTAAAAGTCTCAAGATGGCCATCCAAAATCACTAGTTTTTCTGGAAAATTTAGTCCTCAGAATTTATATTTATAGTCAATTAGAATGATAATATATGGCAGAAAATTGTTTATAAAATATGTAGTTTTCCAACTTTGTTTGAGTGCATCCTAGTTAGTAGATACTAAAAGTCCTTTTCATCAGATAGCCATCTGATGGTTTACGCGGTTTACTATAGTTAAGTCTATTTTCTAGTGCCTTCTGGCAGTCCTTTAGACATTAACAGTAGGACTGAATAGTCACATATATTACATTTCCTCCTGAGTACTAATAGTGGTTTCGGACAACTAATATGTCTAATGATGGGTCATCATGTTGATTCATTATTTGAATGAATTGGGGGATAATATATCATGTGTGATCCACCTAAAAAACTTGTTTGACAGAGCAACATGCAAGAAGGTAAATAGGATTTAGGCACAAAATACTGCTGTGTTTCTAATATGTGCACTGGGAAACACTCACTTTGCTAATACTGTATAAGAACTGTCATGTAGCAGCCCAGCTAGAGTCTGAGTGGATCCTTCAGAAAATAGTAGCAAGTAACCATGCTTTCTGGCATTGCTATAGCAGCACAACAATAATATGTATCTAGCTCTGTATATCTTCAAAGTGCTGTACAAATATTTACTAGATAATAGTTAGTGTTACAAGGAGAGCTGATAATTGAGGAGGCAGAGTAATCCACTTGATGGGGCACCAGGCTGAGAAAAGAAGTTCAGAGCTGCATTTCCCAATTCCATTATTAACTCAGTGTGTGACCTTGGTCAAATCACCTAATCTCTTTGTGCTTCAGTTTCCCCATTTGTAATAGAAGTGATTTGAGATCTTATGATTAAAACTACTAAATGTTTGCTATTAATTTTTCCACAAATGAAAATAGTCTTTGTTGTTTTAATTTTCATGAGACTTTATTAAGTTTCAAACAGTGAAAAGCAAGAAAATAAGTTAAAACAGAGTCGCAATCAATAGTAAAAAGTTACAATTTTGTTCTTCCTGAATGCCATTTGCGTGAAATACTTACATAACCCTCATCACCAGATATTTCAGTGCTTCCCAGTCACTGATGGAGTTTATCCTCACAACACTCCTGAGAAGTAGGTAAGTCTGGTATTATCTCCACGGTACAGATGAGAAAATGAGGCAAAGGATAAACTAAGTAACTTGCCAATATTCACACAAGACGCCTGTGGCTGAACTAGGTGTGAACCTGAGCCTTCTGAGTCCCAGTCGAAGGCCCTATGCTTATCTAAACCTTGCATGATTATCATGTGTGATTGTGACCTCCTACTGCACTCAAGGTGCAGGAATTTGTTCACCATCTTTTGTTCAAAGGTTCTCTTTCTTTAAATAACTTCAGCATCCAATTAGTGTTTCTTATACACTTATTATTGTAAAATGTTTCTTATTCCTATGAGAATGTCTACTGTACATGCTGTTGCCCCACCGAAAAGAATAGCCCAGCTATACAGAGACATGCACTAGCATGAACCTTGCCACCATGTGGGGAACCGCTGATCTCACAGAGTTGCAGAGGTTCCATGCTAGCACATCCCAGTATGGGACCAGGCCTAAATCCAGAGTAATGCCTGCACACCATGTCCTGCATGTGAATCCAGGCACTCAGCTGAAGATGAACAGAAATATTTGGCTTTAGAGTTTGAGATTCATTTTCCCACATTTTCAAGAGCACTGACTGACAGGTACCTATTTATTCAAAGAGTAATGGAGGGTAATAAATCACAGAACATTCTGCATACAAAAATGTGCTTGGGGAAAGAAAAGAATCACTTTCTGATTAAAGGAATCCCTCTGTACACATGTCTATAGCTGATGGGAAAACACATTCTAAGAGAATATGTGCAAGGGAGCCAGGACTGCTGGGTTCAAGTCCTAACACTTGGTCTATCTCTGATCCTCTCTTCCCACAATAACATTTACGAGAGGGGGTTTTGGAGGAGAAAATCTCCAAGAGAAACTGTGCCTTATTCATCAAACAGAGGCAGGTGATTGGGTCAAGCCCCAGTGACACTGAAGCCCCAGTTATCTATGGCCTGCTACGTCAGCAATGCTTCTCTGAAACAATGCAGATCACAAAGCCCAGATGCATCTGAGAACTGGCAAAAAAGCAACCTAAGCTTGTGGGTCCAGCTGTGGAACAAACTTCCAGAGGAAAGCAGGCAAAGCCAATTTGAGCATCCACAGAAAAATGTTCTCCTTGCAATAGCTTTGCAAATTACACAACACTGACCTCCCCCTCCACACACACACACTCATGAATCCCCATACAAACCAATCTTCAGTGGCCCACTTGGCAGCTCTCCTGCCCTGGCTCTGGCTCTCCCTCTAGCTCTCCCTCCTTTGCTCTGTCAACCCACTTTTACAAAAGAAGGTGTCTACACAGTCAAAGGTGCTTTTTTGAAAGAGTGGAGCAGGAAACACCATGGACAGGGTCACATGGCTGACAAGCCCTTCTGGGGCCTGCAGCCAGCTGCTCCCTTAAAGGGCCCCTCCTAAGCACCCACGCTCTCACACACTGAGGGCTGCTGAGCTTCCACAAGGCACAGCAGACCCCATGCACTGGCAGGATGGACCCGCAGCAGCAGCTCGTCCTCTGCAAGCTGGCCATCATCGAGGCTGTTGCTGCCCTAGACCTCCTCCCAGAGTCGATCCTCCCTGCCAGGGTTCTGGAGCCTCTTGACCTGGTACTATGCTAGGTCCGTCCCCAAGCACCCCAGCACTTGTGAAGCCACCCCAGCAGGGCCTGGTGCTGGAGGGGCTGGGACAAGACATGATGGTACCCAAACTTCTGGATGAGCAAGGAGACATTCCAGGAGCTCTGCCACTGGCTCACCCCCACCCTGAGGCATTGGGACACCTGTATGAGGCCCACCCTCCCCCTGCAAAAGAAGGTAGCAATTGCTCTCTGGAAGCTGGCTATGCTGGATAGCTACCAGTCCATGGGAAGCCAATTCAGAGTGTGCAAGGCCACTGTCAGGGCTGTCCCAGCTCAGACATCCACCATAGAAAGTGGGGAGGGGTATCCTGGAAATTGAGGACCCCAAGCTGTTGGGGCTCAAGGAGAGGGGGCATGGGGGAGCGTACAGGGGATGGGGACCTGGCACAGCCCAGCATGCCCTCATGAGAGAGCCCGACCTCTGTCCCATGCAGGTCATGAAGGCCATCAACACAATGCTGCTCCTGAAGGTCATCCATGTGGCAGACCCGGACATGGCCATTGCCATCTTCGAAGGGCTTGGGTTCCCAGATTGTTTTGGTGCCCTGAATGGGATGCATATACCCATCCACACCCTGAAACACAGCACTGGGACCTATGTTAAATGCAGGGGCTGTGACTCAATAGTGCTCCAGGTGCTGGTGGACCCAAGAGGGCTCTTTCAGGACATCTACATGGGCTGGGCTGGGCAGGCCAGACCTCTGACACCCACATGTTCCGGAACTCCAGTCTCTGCTGCTGTATGTAGTCCAAAACATATATCCCCCCATGAGAGCTCCCAGTTGGAGACCTGACCATGTCCCTCTGCATGGTGGTGGATGCCACATAATGGCCGTGTCAACACGAGCCCCAAACTTTGAAATGGCCACGCAAATGGCCATTTTGAAGTTTACTAATGAAGCGCTGAAATGCATATTCAGCGCTTCATTAGCATGTGGGCAGCCGCGGCACTTCGAAATTGACGTGCCTCACCGCCGCGCGTCTCGTCCAGATGGGGCTCCTTTTCGAAAGGACCCCACCTACTTCGAAGTCCCCTTATTCCCATGAGCTGATCCAAGCAGCCCTCCCATGAGCAGTTCCAAGCAGCCCTCCCATGAGCAGTTCCAAGCAGCCCTCCACCACACATGGCCTTGTCCATGCAAAGGCGCCACTCTGCGACCTCTGCCTGGTGACAGGAGGCTTTGTCCTCCAAGCACTGCCACCACATCATCCTGCTCTGGGCCCCTCATGGTGCTGCTGGGGGTGGTGCCTGGTCCCCCTCCTCCACCTGACTGTCCAGGGCAATGGAGGAGTCAGGGCCCTCCTGGCCCTCCTGCAGGAAAGGGGAAGTGGAGACAGTCAGTCCAGTGTTACGGGCACTGGGATGAGTCCCCCAGTCCCCTGTGGACACCAGCCCCCATTCAGCGGTGGGCAGCCATAGGGTATCACACATGACGTGGGGGTCCCCGCCCATGTGAGTGGTCTCTGGGTGCAGTCTGGCCCCTCCCACCCCCTCCCAGCATGTGCAGTTTGTGACGCTGTCCACAAGGGCAGGTGCTGAGTGTCACCAGCAGCCATGGCAGCATGCTGGGAGCCACAGCAGGCTAGGCCATGTGTGATCCCCGGTGGGGTGGCCTGCTGGAGGCTGTGGTGCCCCTACCCCATGATCTGGTATGTGTGCCAAGGTCCAGTGACATCCTGCTGCCCATCTCCCGGCTCGAGGACTGGGACAGCAAGTCAATAACAAGGTCCCCCTGCTCACTAGAGGCCTTGGTGGCCTACTCCAGCTCCAGTTCTGGCTCTGAGCACTTGGGGCAGTCCTCAGCTACCAGCTCCTGCTCCTCCCCAGGATGTGGCTCATCTGCTGAGGTGTCCAGGACGGCAGGTGGGTGCAAGCTGTCCCTGGGCCCCAGGAGGCTGTGTAGCTTACAGTGGCAGAGACAGGATGCAGGTCCTGCCCCAGAGCAGCCAGCAGTGTCCTGGGCCCAAGCCTAGCCCTGCCACTGCTCCTTCACCTTGCTTCTCACCTGGTCAGGGTGTCCACAGGCAGTGAGGCCAGTGGTGAGCCAGTTTCTGGGTTCCTGCAGCTTTAAACATGGCTGAAAGCAGGGAGCATAGAGTTTTGCTGCTTTGTGAGTAGACGCTCGGCGCACTCTTTCGAAAGTACCCTGTTTTCCATTTTACTTTCAAAAGACCATGCCAGTGTAGATGTGGCTTCTGTCAGTCTTACACTGCGTCAGATTCAAAGTCCATTGAAGTCAGTGGGAGTATTTCCATTGACTTCCTTGAGCTTCAGATCAGGCCCCCACTGGATTTTAAATGAAATATATGCTAATACGCATTTGGTATTTCAGTAAGCATGACCTTTTATAAGTAAACGAGGATCTTCTAAAATATGTTTGTCGGTTGGTAGGTGGGCAGGAGGGAAATCAAAGAAGTTCCAAATATAGAATTTAATTGATAATTGAATGTGCCTTAAATAACATTTGAATGCTATGGTGTACAGATCTGAATTGGACTGGTCTAAAGACTGCACGTAAGAAATGGCAAGATATGGGTTTAGTAGTTTTCTTGGATGTTAAGGACAAAGACAAGGAAGTGCATAACTTAACAGTCCACACCACAGGTCATACTGGAATCTATGTAAACAAAAGCAGTCAAGTAGCACTTTAAAGACTAGCAAAATGGTTTATTAGGTGAGCTTTGGTGGGACAGACCCACTTCTTCAGACCATAGCCAGACCAGAACAGACTCAATATTTAAGGTACAGAGAACCAAAAACAGTAAGCAAGGAGGACAAATCAGAAAAAGATAATCAAGGTGAGCAAATCAGATCCACTAACCAGTTAGTCAACATTTTAATGGAATGGGGCATTCTGTCAATGACCTCAAGGTATGTGTGTTACTGAAAAGGAATTATCACACCGTTTTGGAAAGAGAAACCGCCGAGCTGGCTTTTATATTCAAATTCAGCACATTAACACATGGTTTAAATCGTGATGGGAACTTTCTGAGTCACTATAGGGGCTTGTCTGCATACCTGGCTCAATCTAATTCTTGACCTTCCCCCCACCCCTCCACTCTCTGATTTGCTCACCTTGATTATCTTTTTCTGATTTGTCCTCCTTGCTTACTGTTTTTGGTTCTCTGTGCCTTAAATATTGAGTCTGTTCTGGTCTGGCTATGATCTGAAGAAGTGGGTCTGTCCCACAAAAGCTCACCTAATAAACCATTTTGCTAGTCTTTAAAGTGCTACTTGACTGCTTTTTGTTTTGATAGTGTATAGACTAGCACGGCTTCCTCTTTGCTACTATGGAATCTATGTAGTGTGTCATCCTGTGACTTATCCATTTCAGACTCATTTGCCAGATTAGTTGGTATAAATTTGTGAACAGAAGGTTGATGATTAGCTTTAGGAATGGAAAGACTCTATTTCTTTAAGAAGTTAGAACAATTAGTTCATATAGAAAGATGATGCAGAACATCTGTTTATTTTGAAACAAGCCAGCTTAAGTAGCCAGTTCACAGAAGTATTTTCCATGCACATCTATATGGATGTTTCAAATTTAAGATCTTCCTGTAACAGTAAAACCAGGAATGTCTAAAGTTTATGTGTGCCTGGTTTAAAAGATTGCAATTTTTTTAAAGAAGCACAAAATGTCTGCCAAGCCTAAAAATGATGTGTATCATGTTTCTGTGTCTGTTAGGTGGCGCTTACCAGGCAGTCTGGCTCTTGTCAGTAGTTTTTCAACTGCTTACTGTGGTGGAATTACAGTAGAGAGTTAGATGTGGGGTTAGTGGGAGGGATTCTTTGTCCCAGTTGCATTTAAAATTACATCTAATCTTATCAAGGAGCTTGTCATTGTTTCTGGCTGCCTGTAGCAGGTACAGAACAGCTTTTGTTCAAGTCTGTTCCTTTACTGAATAAAGGCAGGCACTGCTTAACTTTCTCAGGTGATCAATTGATTTCAGCAGGAATACTCACAGGAGTAAAGCAAACAGGATTTGATAATAAAATTATAGCCCAGATCCTGAATACTTAGGACTGATTGTGCTGATTGAAAGATGCTTAGGTAGACATGTGAAGGCAGAAATATATTTAAATTTTAAATACTAAATACATCTATGGCAAATTATTTATGTTGTCTGTTAAAACCAGTAAAGAGCATGAAACAGAACAGAACAAAAAGTAATGGAAATATCTCTCTCAAAAGCAACTATTTAATTTTAAATAATCCTCTTTTGTGCATTAGGTAAGGAATCAAAATCCAGATTTGGTCCTGATTTTGAGGAGAAGGAAAGAGAAGGGAGGGAGCTGACAATCCAGAAGTCACATAGGTTTTGTTCAGAATTACAAGTGCTCAGGGCTGCAGCAAAGCTGGCCACTTGTTAGGGTATTTAACTAAGGATTCAGATATCTAACTTCAGGTATCAAGTTTGAAAATATTGGTTTTACTCTCCATGGGCTTTAGGTTTCTCATCTGTAAAACAGAGATAACACTGGCCTACCTTCCAGAAGGCTAGTGAAGTTAAACTAACATTTATAAAGTGGATTGTAGGTGCAACTATATGGAAGTGCAATACAACAATTTGACAATCCTGCTTTCTGAGGGAGTTTCAAGTGACAAATAACTATATGACTGAATCTTTAAAGTATGAGGCTTTAAAATGATGAAAGATAATTAAATGCTTTTCTCCTCCATTTCACCTGATTTTTATTTTTAGATAAAGAAATACTTTATTAACCCCAGTATCAGCATTGGTGTACTACACAAACTCTTGTAGATATAATTTCTATCTTACATTGCTTTTTCAAAGAAAATTTGCTTATTTTTTTTCTTTTTTTCATTTCTTGTTTTGTTCATTAGGGGATAGATCCTCATTCAGCAGGTATAATTCTTTTTCCTAGCTGTTAGAGCTATAGTTTTTGTAATTACAGTAGATGCAGTAAGCAGTGTTAATACTTTCAGTACTCAAAAACTTGCCCTGACCAGTACTGAAAAAACTAATGGCATTGTACAAGTAAGCAGAACAATACAGTTATCAGGCATAAATCAGACCACCAGCTTCTCTTGTGTCAATAAGGATTCTGAGTTAAATCAAACAGAAGTAAATGGCATTAAGATTTACTGGAAACTCCATTAATGTCATTTTAACATTAAGATGCAAAATGTAACTTGTTCAGTCAGGCTCAGTTTAATATCATGAAAGAAATGGTGACTTAGCTATAGTTATTTGTAGACACAAAACAATGCTTCCAAACAAAAGTTACTCGGTGTTTTAATTAAAAAAAGTATGAAAGTGGGTTAAGCAGAATGTATTAATCCTATTTATTTGAAGAGAAGCTTCCTCAACAACAGTCTTAGCTTGCAAAAGATGACTTCCAATAGCATTCCAATAGCTAATAATATGCTATTTAAATAGCCAAGATATGGTAGGACATATTTCTTATGATTATTACTCTCATATAAAGAATGTAGGTTGCGAGTTGCCAGTTTCTAATCACTCAAAACTGAATACCCTTGCTCCACTCTCTGCCCTACCCCTTCTCCAAAGCCGTACCCCCGCTCTAACTCCATCCCATGCTTTCTTGCTCCCTCTCCCCTACCTTAATCACTCACTCATTTTCACCAAGTTAGGGCAGGAGCTTGGGGTTTAGGAGGGAGATGGGGACTCCAGCTGGGAGTGTGGGCTCAGAGGTGGGACCAGAAATTAGGGATTCGGGATGCAGCAAGGGGCTCTGGGCTGGACTATGGGTTTGGGGAGCAAGCTCTGGGATGGGGCCAGGGATGCAAGAGGGGGGCTCCAGGCTAGGGGGTAGAACCCATGGAATCAGATGTGGGAGGAGGCTCTGGGCTGAGGTGGGGGGACTAACTGTCCATTATGGGAATTTGCACACATTTCTTTGAAGTACTGCTAATCACATATATAAAACTAAAGGATTTGTTTCCCTAT
This sequence comes from Carettochelys insculpta, assembly GCF_033958435.1. Taxonomy (NCBI): domain Eukaryota; kingdom Metazoa; phylum Chordata; order Testudines; family Carettochelyidae; genus Carettochelys; species Carettochelys insculpta. The sequence continues at coordinate 98,911,954 of NC_134141.1, forward strand.
GACAATTCTTATGTTCCTATCATTTTGTTTCAACTTTAATTCAATAATTGTCATTGGATTTACTTTAGTGCTACCACAGTAGTCAGTGAAAAAGAGAAAATGATCAAAACTCTGTCTTTGTATAGGGATTGCTTTTATGTATAACTTGTATAACTATAAATTTGTAAATGTACTGATAAATTCTACTCTCTGAGGCTACATCTACATTGTGAGCTGGAATGTGATTCCTCTGCTCACATGTGCATGCTTGGGCTACCTCTCACTGAGCTAGTACAAGTATAAATAGAAGTCAGGACAGCAGAAGCTCCCTAAAAGAGGGAAAGCCACTGGTGTCTAAATCGTGGTTGCTCCCCATGCACCACCCCTTCTCCCAGGCCCTGCCCATGCACTACCTCTTCCCTCTGAGGCCCTATCCCTACACACTGCTCCCAACTTTCTTTCCCCAAGTGGCTTTGTTCTTGGCACAGATCAGCCCTTAACACTGCTACTCTGACATTTATACTTGTGCTAGCTGGATGAGAGCTAACACAAGTTTGTGTACCCACGCAGAGGAATCACAGTCCTAGCTTGCAGTGAAGAAGTAGCCTGTGATGTGAGCAAATCCACCCCTTCCATTGTCCTGCAGATTTCTAATACATCCCTGGCACAAAAATACTTTGTTCCCATATTGAAGTGATTTGTTTTTAGTTTTCATTTGCTTTTACTATGCTACAGCTAATGGTGATGTTTTTCATTCACAGTTCAGTGTGTGTGCCTGGGGCTTTAAACTTCTATGGTTTTGTTTAAATTTCCTACACAAATATGAACCTACTGTAACTTCTAGATCATTGCAATGTGCTGATCTTAAATACAAACTGAAGTTAAAAAGCCACATTCATATGCCATATGTTTGCACTGCTCCTGTTAATATCAAACAGAATTCGTACATGTATCTGAGGTAGTAGTACTTAGGTCTTGCTTTTACTGAAGGAGGTGTGATTTAAGGGCCTGAGGATAGAAGCATCTCATATTCTGCTGTCATCTTCATTCATGCCATCCCACTGTGCTGTATAGATTTTACAAGAGCCAAATTTGGCCAGTATCTCTCTTCTTTGGGATGTCTGATGTTTTGCAAGAATTTCCCAGAGACAAGAATATTGTTGTTTGTCCTAACCAAGTGGCACATCTGTCCTATTTCTAAATGATTTTACTCTGTGTATGGAAATAGAAAGATAAAGACAGCTTATACCAGTGCTGGGGGCAAATATTTCTCAGAAACAGTTGTATTTAATTAATTTAGCCCCGTCTTTCCATTCACAAATTACTTTTAACCATCTCAGGTTTTTATGAAAGGATTTCTTATTTGAAATCATTGAATGAATGGTCTGGGTGCCAGAGGGTATGTCTACACTTTGAGTTGGGGGGTGTGACTGCCAACTCAACTCAAAGCTCTCAAGGAGCTACTGTGCTAAAAATAGAATGTGCTATGGTAGCACAAGCAGTGGGAGGGGCCTACCTGCCCCAACTTCATATCTAGAATCCCAGAGTGTCAGGTATTCAGTGGCTTGCTCTTCCCCCCTCATGAACTTCTATAGATACATTTCATTGTAGCATGCTAGCGCGATGAGAGCTTGTGCAAGTATATCTCTCTAAGCTGAAAGAGACTACCAGACAAGTGGTCTGACTCCTGCATGTCACAGGCTACCAGCACCTGCGCAATAAACCTAACAACCATAATTAAACCAAATTAGTACAGCCCTCAGGAGATGACATTATTGTGTGCCTCAGGCACAGAAAAGGAGGGACTGAAGATGACCAATCTCTGAGGCCCCTGCATGCACAAGGAATTGATTAGGTGAGATATACACAGATGATCCTGACAAGTGGCCCATGCTCCATGCTGCAGAAGAAGCTGAAAAAAACTCAAAGCTGCTGCCAGTCGGACTTGGTGGGAAATTCCTTCCCAATCCCTCATGTGGTACTCAGTTACTCCTGTGCATGCAAGCAAGCATGAGCCTGCTGAGCACCTGAGAAGCAAATGACATTCCTCCTTCCCAACTGCAGGAGAAAAGTGCATAAAAATGAATTTATGTTAAGCTCATGCTTAAGGGCTTCTTTGAAGTGAACTGCTTTCCTGAATCAGGGCTTCCAAAACTGCCAAATTCACCAAGAATTTAAGATGACTGTCCATAGTAAAACTTCATGAGAATCAATATGCAAATCAGAACTATATTAGCACAAGTATTGTGGCACTTATATGAACATTCAGCAAACAAAGCATCACTCACAAAAAGAATTTACACTGGTACATTTTTGTATCTTTTATTTGAACAAATGCTTGCCAGAGCTTATTTTTTTTTCTTTAGCCTTTTGCACATTGTTTGCATATCATAAATTTTCAGTGAGGAAGAAACGATTACAAGGCCATTGATAATGTACTGAAAATGTTACTTGGCTAGCTACTTACAAATGAATCTGAACTCTTTGGTTGCAACCAGGTAGGGAACAATGGATATGAAAAAGGCAAAGTGAACATTAAGAGACCATAATGTTATTTAAAAAAGATGTTAATGTAGTACTAGACTTACCATATAGTTTCTTACCAAAGCTCAGGCTTAACCATTAGTTTTAGCTACACATCAAGGATTTTGATTTTTGTGTTCTAGATGAATATTGTGTATTGTTATCATTTCACAGTAAGACTGATACTTTCCATGTGCAGTTTTGCATACAGCTAGGGTACAGCACAGAGCTCAGAATAATAATTCTAAGGCCACATTTACACTACAACGTTCATTTAAAGGCAATTTTTCAGAAGGTATATTCCAGAAGACAGCCTTTTAAAAGAGCACATCTACGTGAAAAAGGGGATTGAGATTTTGATCCCATCTTTCAGAAGACTGTCCTGCTCCTTCAAAAGAGAGTGTTCACAGATATCCTGTCCCTCTTTTGAAAGAATGGGCCAGGAAACGGCATGGGTGGGGTCACATGGCTAAAAATCCCTTCAGGAACCTGCAGCCAGCTGCTCCCTTAAAGGTCCACTCCCAAGCACCCTCTTCCTGCACACACTGAGGGCTGCTTTGCCACACACAGCACTGCAGACCTAGTGCAAGGACCAGACGCCATTGTAGAGTCACATGGATCCCCAGCAACTCCCCGATGGGGAACTCCTCGAGGCCATGGTCAGCATCTGGTGACGCTGCTTGTGGCCAACCTTCAGTGCCTCTGGGGGGCCAGCTGCCTAGCTGCCTTCCTGCAGGCTGCATCCATGGGCCCAAATCTGTACCCACATTCCTGGGCCAGGTAGTGCCTGAGGGGCTATCCCACTAGCGCTGAGTGGTGGGACCACCTCATTCTGGGGGACTGGGACAATGACCAATGGCTCCAGAACTTCTGCATGACCAAGCAGACATTCTGGAGCTCATCCCCACCCTTCAGCCCCAGTACACATGTGTAAGGCCCATAATCTCCATGCAGAAGAGGGTTGTGATCCCCATCTGGAAGCTGGCCACCCGGACAGCCACCGGTTAGTCAGGCACCAGTTTGGTGAGGGCAAGGTGACCACTGGGGCCGTCCTCATGGAGGTTAGGCATGCTCGGGTCACATACCCACTACAGGGAGGAAGGAGGGGGCTTATGGGAAAGTGGGATACTCGGGGACCAAGGGCAGGGCCCTGGAGGGGGCAGGGGAAGGTAGCCCTGGAGGGGCAGATGAGGGCACCCCGGAGGGGATGAGGATGGAAGGACCCAGAGCACCCTGCCACTCACTCATGGACACATTCACCCCCCCATCCCATGCAGGTTGTCAGAGCGATAAACAAAATCCTCCTGCGCTGGGTGGTCTGTGTTGGGGACCTTGACACTGCCCTTGTGGGACTTTCCGAGCTGGGGTTCCCCAACTGCTTTGGCATACTGGATGGGACCCACATCACAATCCAGGCCCTGGACTACAGTGCAGGTGCTTTTATCAACCACAAGGGGTAGCACTCTGTGGTGCTCCAGGCCCTCATAGATGCCAAAGGGTGATTCGTGGGCATCTGCATGGGCTGGTCAGGCTGGGCCCAGGATGCCTGGGTGTTTAGGAACTTGTGACTCAGCCACAGGATGCAGAAAGAGACATACATCTCCCCTATGGGAGCTCCCAGTCAGGGACATGACCATGGCCCCCGCATCGTGGCCAATGCTGCTTACCCCCTGCACCGGTGGCTCATGCAGCCCTATACAGCCCCCATGGACCCCAGCCAGGACCTTTGTATTGCTGGCTTGAACCAGGCCTGGAACACCATTGAGCGGGCATTTGGACACCTGAAGGGGCACTTTTGGTGCCTCCTGACATGGCTGGAGGTCAGCCTCCACAATGTGCCCATCATTGTGGGGACATGCTGCACTCTCCACAATATTGTGGAGAGTAAGCATGAGCAGTTCATGCAGGGGTGTGCTGCCAAGGCCAGCCCTGCCTATGAGCAGCTGGCTGCTGCCCCGTGCTGCCAGGTGCACCAGGATGGGGTATGGGTCAGGGACCCCTTTCATTGGGAGCCCCAATGACCCTCCCACAGGCCCCCTCCACCAGGCCCCCCCAGACACCCTTCCCTCGGAGCTCATCCCACCAATCACTCAGGACATGGTTTCGTTGAAAATAAACTGGTTAACCATATACTGAAACTGTGTTTTAACTACAAACTATACATGGATTATATACAGTGGACAACTGGGGGAAACTATGCACAATGAAGCGGGCAGGGCAGGGGCAATGAACTTGGCAGGGGGTCTTGGGGTGGGGGGTAGGGAGCCTTAGTCCTCCATGTGGGTGGGGGACCATAAGCGGTGCTGGCTGAGTGAGCCTCTACTGCCCAGGGTCCAGGTCTGCATTGGGGCTGGGACAGGCCAGGACTACAGGAAAGTAGGAATGCCAGAGGGGTCCAGCAGGCTTGGGCTCAGTGGGAGGTATGAAGGGGAGGGAGGTGCAGGGGAGCAGGGAGGGGCTGGCTTGCCCTGGCCCACACTGGGAACAAGGCAGTGAGGGCAGGGACAGTGGGGAGGGTGTCAGGAGTGGATGGCAAGGGAGCAGGAGGCTGGCATAGGCAGGCAGTCACAGCCCGGCTGAGGGTGTGAAGGGCACCTGCCACCCGACCCCAGGCCTGCCCCTCCATCACCAGCCACTCCCGCAGGATGCTGTTCTGATTCACCATGTGATTGGCGGCAGCCTCCTCCCCCTGCTGGTGCTGGTTCATGCCCCTGCTGTGGCCCCACATGGGTGCCACAGATGAGAGTGCTCCAGCCCCCCTTGCCAGCCGCTGCTTGGCTCCCTCCCCATGGATGAGCCTCTTCTGGCCCCCAGACAGCAGAGCTGTGGAAACAGAAAGGGAGAGAGGGGCAACCCATCAGTCCCACAACCTGGCCCCAGGGCCCATGCCTCCTATCCCATGAGCTTTCCCCCATCACACTGTCCAATGGACCGGGGACCTTGTGGGATCCTGAGTGCTGAGGGGTGCCTGCATGGGTGAGACACACACTGGGTTCAGTCAGGCCCCGCCATTCCCTCTCTGGGTGTATGGCCTGTGGTAATGTCAGTGGGGGCGGGTGTTGAGCGTCACGCGTGGCCATCTGGGGTGCATCTGGACTGGGGCTGGAGGCTGTGTGAGCAGCCCACTGCTGGCTGTGGCAGAGGTGGGTGCCCCCTCCCCCAACCCTGGGAGATCTGCAACACACCTGACAGTCCCTCCAGGAACTCAGGGGAGGTCCATGTGGAGGGGGCCTGGCTGGATGGCTTGGAGGGGATTGCGATGATGCCTTTACTGGACCCCTCATCATTGCCTGGGTGCTCCAACTCCTGCTCCAGGTGCTGGAGCATGGTGATGACAGAGGGTCCTGGCTGGTCCTCTGGCTCTGGCTTCAGCCCAGGCTCCAGCCTCGTGGTGTCAGCCACCATGACTGGAGGGGCTGTCTCCTTCATTCCAGTCCAGCTCCTTTAAGTGGAGGCAGCTGGGGGCACTGCCTTCTGGGTGGCTGGCCACATCCCAGGTACATCAGTAGGCCTGTCACATGTCTTTGAGTTTCAACCATACTTGGTCGGGTGTGCAGCTGGGATGCCCCCAGGTGCTTAGGCTGACACACAGCCAGTCAAAAGCTGCAGGATTCCAGTGCTGGCCACTGGTGTGGAGGAGGCCCTCCTCATCCCCCCACAGTCCAAGAAGATCTTTTACATTGGCCTCGGTCCATGAGGAGTCCCTCTTTATTTTGGCCCGGCTGGACTCCTGGGAGCCCTCTGCCAGCTCAAAGGGCAGGTCCCAAGGTGGCACAGGGCTCCTGAGCGCTGGCCATAGGGGTGTCCAGCTGCATTGGATAGCGGTGAGCTGGAGGGTGTGCTGCCATATGCTCATGGCTGTGAAGGTGCTAGCATGCTCTCAGCTTCCTGCCACAGGGTCTCTGGGTCCCTGCAGCTTTAAACGCAGCCAGATGCAGAGACCATAGAGCCCCGCTTGTGCTGGCAGGAGCATCTCCATGCACCAACTGGCCGGCACCATGGAGGACTGCTCTTTCAAAAGAGCGGCCTGTGGAATGTCTACACATTTCCTTTCGAAAGGGGGCACTACCAAACAGGCGCTCTTCTTGAAGCGGGAATGGAAGAATGATTTCAAAAGGTGCGCTGCGTTCTTTCAAAATTCTTTTCAAAAGAACATTTTTTGTGTGTAGACTCAGGATATTTTGAAAAAGCCCCCATTTCGAAAGAATGGGATAGTGTAGACACAGCCTAAGAGAACAAAATTGTAAGTTAGGGAAGGAAACAAGAATCTCAGTGCTCATAAGTATCAAAAAATATGACTGAGTCAAAGTCAGAGATGAGTTCAAGGGAGTCTGAATTCATGAGGTCCAGCCACATGTATGTTACTTCAACTTAGATTCTGTCTTGACTCTTTCTGATTTATTAGGCTCTTACATTCATTAAGACTTACTAACAGAATTTGACTCACATCCCACCTACACATCCTGTAACTTATTATTCGCTACTTAAACATCACCTACACGTTTGGCCTTTTGAGCTTAACAAAGTGAAAGGAAGCCAAAATTAACATAAGTGAATTTAACTTACACCACTTTACACATCACCCGCTGAATCTGGCACTATGCAGTGCCGAATAGCCAATGATTTCAGAACTTGAGCCAAAAAGAATTTCACTTTTGACATTTTCAGGCATTTTATAGTTGCTATTTTAAGACTGTGTCCACACCAATCAGAAGAGATGGAGGATATATAATACACACCTACCAACACATTATTTAGATCTTTTTAAGCACTGCTCAGCTCTGAAGAGTTACTGTGTAAAATTCAGCTTTCTTACTCTATTGCTTTTTTCTTGCATTTAGAGTCAGAATCAGACTTACTGGCTGCATTGGTAAATATAAGCGAAAAATGAAAGAGTTGGATCCTATTCCATCTTGTTTATTTAATTCTAGAAAGGTTTTGCATCAGCAGCTATATTTTTACCAAGTAGCGAACAGCCACAAATCATGAAAGTCATGGAGTTATACAGTTGTTACCAATGACATAAAATGAAAAATAAAGCATAGTACTGGGGTAACTAAAGGCGTAATTTAATCTACAAAATAGGAGTCTGAGATTAGGATGTATGAGACGAGAAATGAGGAACAAAAAAAAAGCTTAAATTTCAGAACACAGATTCAGTATTCAGGGCTGGCAATTAGGAAATAAAATTATCTGTCAAATAAGAACATTTAATACAAGAATCATTGGCAAACAATAAATATGAAACAAGGGCAGAATTCCAAGACAATTAAATTCTACAGATGTTTTTGGAAGAAGATATGGATGCTTTGTCAGATATGTAAATCACTCACAACTGGCTTTTGGTGAGTTAGTGACTGATTTTTGAATCTCCTAAGATTTTCAGGGCAGGATTTCCACAGGTTCTAAGCCAGAGGTAAGCAAAATCAGCCCGGATGATTAGCAGAGGTTGCATACTTACAGCCAGCAGCATGTTTTCAGCTGCCCACCTTGTTCCATCTGCAGCTGAGCTGCTCCTAGGATGCTCCTGTTAGCTGTACAGTGGCTGGGTGGCAGGGGGAGGAGAGTAGTGCTGACGTTAGGGTGTTGCCCTGTCCCCGTACTGCATCTCAGCAGAGCAGGGAGAGGGAGAGGGAGACACGGGACAGAGCTGCTCCAGTCTGAAGATGAATAATAAATGACTCATTCAGGAGTGCAGAGCAGGGGAGAGGGGAGACAAAGCAGGACAGATTTCTCTTCAAGAGACAGAGTATGGCTTCGCTGAGAAACTTACCCAGCAGCAGCCAGCTCATACACTCTGTGTCATGTCTGTGCCACACACATATGATCACTGTCACATAGATGCTGCAGCACACACTCAATCTGTTTCTTACTCGTATGCTCTCTGTGCAGCCCCTAGCCCCAACCCTTCTACCCAAGGCTCTGCCCCTTCACAGGGTCCCAGAGCTGGCCCACAACCAGTACCAAAATTCATGGAATAGCCCCTTTGCAAAAATTATTGCCCACCCCCATTCTAAGGGTTCACAGCTCCTTTGATCATCTTTTTAAAACCAAATGTGATACACATTTCCTACACTGTATCCCACCCAATGTGGTTACTTCAACATCTTATACAAGGAACCACTGTGAAGAGAAGTTGCCATTCACAATCCTTTATTCAATAGGGATCCAGTGTTTCTCTTGATGAAATCTACAGGAGCTGTGTTGCTATCATCAAGTAGAAAGGGATTATATTCTAGTACAATTGCATCAATTTGAACAGCTATTCTGGCCATAAAGAAAAATTGAGTTAGATAATAGAATTTGAAATATAAATATTTGGCTACATGTTTCTTTTTCTTCTCTTTTGTAAGGAGCTTATTAACCAAAATAAGCAGGTTTTCTCATGCCAAATAACTCATTGAAAAGTGTTTTAATCAATTACACAAATGCACACAACATCTACAGTTGTCTAATTAGTTCATGTGCTATTACAAGCATAGTAATTATTAGCTCCTTTCCTGATTGATATTTTCAAGATCATTGCAATAATCATTACATACTGATTTTAAGGTAGTATTTAAGAATACAAATGCAGTAGAGACAATGCAGTCCCACTGGTATTTAGGCTAATTGCCAATTTGACGCCCTTCTGAAAATTCTGGCTTTCCACCAAGAGCAGAAGAAAAAAAAAAGAATACTTGACATTTCAAAAGCAAAACTACATATTTTACCAATATTTTATACAAAAGTAAGAGAAGTAATATTTTAGTAGCTTTTATGTTTTAAAAGCAATCATTTGGAATATCAGTGAAAAATTCACTGCACTAAATAAATAGCTATTCTTTAATAATAAATAATTTCAGAAAAATGCACAGTACAGAATCATATAACACAACTCTGAATACATAAGGTTAGAGCAGTGGTGTCCAATAGTAACTGAAGGATCGCCACACTTGTGGTCATCATCCTTCTGTATTTGCCACAGCCCCACCACCACTCTTATGATGCCCTCCCCTCCTTCAGAGACAGGCATCCCTAGAGCCAGCCCTCCTCCCTGCGCACAAACTGCCGGTGACTCACCAGAGCTGCCACCGCTGCTGGAGCTGCCACAGCTGCTGGAACCACTCAAGGCAAGCTGCGCCAGGGCCAGACCAGGGCGAGGCAAGATGCACTGGGGTCACGGCCATGCAAGCTGCACTGGACTGCAGCCGCTGGGCCTGTGCTGGGGCTGCAGATGCTGCACGGCTCTGGGCCGCGGCCACAGGACCTGTGCCAGGGCAAGAGCCATGGGAGGAACTGCCACCCCTGCTGCCACGCGCTTGTCGCACCAAGGGATGAAGTGCGTGCGCAGAGTGGGTGGAGGGCACTTCATATGTGCGGCTCTAAGGAGTCACATTTTGCCACACTGCAGTGTCCAGTTCACCACATGTGAAGAGTGGGAAGCATATTGGACATCACAGGGTCATAGCATAGCTCTGTGTGGCCAACAGAATGGCAGTTCTTGAGACAGTGTCTTCTAGTGAAGTCTTACATATGGAGGCTGTCAGCCATCACCTTCCAACTTTCTTGGTTGCAATAGTTATGGAAGTTCCACTCTTCTTTGGTACTAATCCTTTGAGCAATGTTTTTATAACTGGCTCTCTCTATTCTTCTGTTTGCCTATGACCTTACATTATCATAAGAGTGCTTGAATTGAGTCACTGTGAAATGGGCGAGCTATATGGATGCATAAAGATGTATTTCGTTTGCCTGGCAGTGACTTTAACCAAGAGAGCCAAATAATTGTGCTCTTTTAAATTTCAGCCTTCTCATCACCTCCTTGTTTATAGTTCTGATATTCCAGCTAATTTTTAACATTTTTACTAATGCTCTATAATGCTAAAATGCAAGTCCTCTGAGTTGCATAGCTTGCAAGTTGCATAGCTTATTTTGAGTCAATTTTGAAATAGGCTATATAGAGGCATCCCTGTACTCCTCCTGTGATGAGGCGTACAGGGATGCTGGAATAGTGTGCCCGTTATCTCAAAAACAGTTTTGAGACAATGGACATGTTTCTTAGATGCAGGCAGCTATTTCAGGATATATCATACCACCATATCCCAAAATAATGCCCACCATGTAGACACGGCCTAAGTGTCCAGCTTGCACAACTATGCAGAAGGCTTGGCCACTTGTAGCACTTTGGAAATTCAGTTCAGGTAAGTATCATTTCAGCAATACTGTATTATGGTGAAAAGGCTTTTGGTGGGTTGGTGGCTGGGGACTGGATGGTTTATACTTTACAAATATTCCCTCAGAAAGTTATCTGTCCCTCACTCTTTGTTGTCTTACTATCAGCAGTCATATGTCATGACACGTGAAATTAAAATTTTTCTCAAATAGACAGCAATGAATCAGTATAATTAAATGCCAACTTTCCTCTCCCACACACAAGCTACGTCTACACTGGGATGCTACATCGAAATAGCTTATTTCGATGTAGCAAAATCAAAATAAGCTATTTCAACGAATAGCATCTACACATCCTCCAGGGCTGGTGCCGTCGATGTTCAACGTCGACGTTGGACAGCACTACATCGAAGTGGGCGCTGCAGGGGAGCGTCTACACACCAAAGCGGCCCAAATCAAAATAAGGATGCCAGGAACAGCTGCAGACAGGGTCACAGGGCAGACTAGCACTTCCGGGGCAACAGCTAGCCGCTCCCTTAAAGGGTCCCTCCCAGACACACTCAGTCTGCACGGCACACGGTCTGCAGAGCCACAAGCATGCACACCCCGTGTAAGTAGCATGGACCCCCAGCAGCAGCCAGAGGCCCACACACCCGCCCCTGGAGGAGCAGTGGTTGCCCTGCTCAGTGCCATGCAGCAGGCAGCTGACCATCTTTTATTTCAGGAAGACGAGCTGTCCTCGGGGGGATGAGGAAGCAGCCCCAGACCTTGCTGCCCTCCCAGCCCACCCCCACCCCCACCCCCACCCCCCGGGCCGCACACGCCGCCGGCTGTGGAGATACCCCAGGAGCACGGACTGGTGGGAGCGGCTGGTGCTCGGCGAGTGGGACAACGACCGCTGGCTCCGGAACTTCTGAATGAGCCGGCAGACATTCCTGGAGCTCTGCCAGTGGCTCACCCCTGCCTTACGGCACCAGGACACCACCATGCGGCGTGCCCTCAGAGTGGAGAAAGGGGTCGGCATTGCTGTCTGGAAGCTGGCCACTCCAGACAGCTACCGATCCGTAGGGCAGCAGTTCGGCATGGGCAAGGCCACCGTCGGGGCTGTCCTCATGGAGGTAAGAGGACCCCGGGGGGGGAGCCCGGGGGGGGAGACCCCGGGAGGGGAGGGCCAGACGCACCCTGCACACCCCTCACTGGTGCTCTCTCATGTCCTTCCCCTGCAGGTCGTCCGCGCAATCAATACCCTGCTCCTCCACAGGCTCGTGCGGCTTGGGGACCCAGATGCTGCCATCGTGAGGTTTGCCAGCCTGGGCTTCCCAAATTGCTTTGGGGCTCTGGATGGGACCCATATCCCTACCTGTGCCCTGGAGCACAGCGGAGGACGCTTCCTCAATAGGAAGGGATACCATTCCATGGTCCTCCAGGCATTGGTGGACAGCCGGGGCTGCCTCTTGGACATTTATGTTGGCTGGCCTGGCAGCACCCACGACGCCTGGGTGTTCAGAAATTCGGGCCTGTGCCGCCGGCTGGAGGCAGGGACCTACATCCCCCAGTGGGAGATCCCTGTGGGGGACACCACCATTCCCCTCTGCCTTGTCGCAGATGTGGCGTACCCCCTCCGGCCCTGGCTCATGCACCCTTACACGGGCCATCTCACAGCCAGCCAGAAGGGGTTCAACACACGCTTGAACCATGCGCACCAGGTGGTTGAGTGCACTTTCGGCCGCCTCAAAGGGTGCTGGAAGTGTCTCCTCACCCGTCTGGATGCAGGCCTCACCAACATCCCCCAGGTTGTGGACGTGTGCAGCGCACTCCACAACCTGGTGGAGAGCAAGGGAGAGGCCTTCTTCCAGGGCTGGGCTGTGGAGGCTGGCAGGCCCGACGTCCAGCCACCCACTGCCCCCAGTCGCCAGGTCGACCCTGAGGGGATCCGGGTCTGGGAGGCCCTGCGAGCCCATTTTGACCAGTCTGCAGGGTGAACGCTGGCAGGGCCAGCTGCGGGTGAGCCACCCACTGCACCCCCCCTTCCTCCACAACACTCCCTGCCCCCATGCCCACACCACAGAGAACCCAAGAGCACACACCCCCCCACACGTCTGTGCAATAAAATGGAATGTTTTTTAAACAAAACCCTGCAACTTTGTATTATTAATATTAAAACAGAAGAAGAAGGGGGGAACTATGTACATGGGGGGGGCATATACAAAACGGGTAGAACAAAAACTATTTACAGAGATGGGGGGAATAAGTCCAAAGGAGGGGGCCGAAAGGGGCCTTGGGGGGCAACGTGCTTGGCCACGCACCCCTGTTGTCCTGCGCCTGGCGTCGGTGGGCATGACCCACGTCTCGGCTGGAGGCCCGGTCAAGGCTATGTGGGGGCCAGGAGAACTGGCAGATAGGGCCGGGCAGAGTCCGGAGGCCCATGGTCCCCTCTCGGTGGCAGGCCCCAGGATGGCCGATGGTGGAGGGACAGCAGGCAGAGCGGCGGGTGGAGTGGCAGGCGGAGCGGTGGGCGGAGTGGCAGGGGGGGCCAAGTGCTGCGCGATGGCATCGAACGTGAGCATGAAGGCCCCCCAAGCCTCCTGGCGCCAGGTCAGCGCTCGCTCCTGGAGGTGAAGCCACCACTCCTCCACCTGCAGGCGCCGCTCGGACACCTTCAGCTGATGCTGGAGGATGGCGAGCAGCTGGGGGTCCGTGGACACCCGCAGATGGCTCTGCCGCTGTCAGGCTCGTCCTGGGGCTGGTCCATTCTCTGCTGAGGGGCTGGCCTGGTGGGATGGCCCCAGTGGGCTCTCTGGGACCACAGATGGCGCGCCGGTGCTCTCCGGGCCCTCAGATGGTGAAGCTGTGGAACAGAGGGGGGAAGAAGAGTGGAGACAGCCGTTAGTCTGGGCCCTGGCCCGTGGCCCTTGTCCCCCCACCCCTCTGCTGCTGGTTCCCCATCCCCATCCCCCAGAGATGATGATGATGATGATGATGATGATGGGTGTCCAACCCCCCCCCCGGGGACCCTAGGTTCCACTCCCCCCATCCCCAGGGATGGGGCATGGCGCTGTCCTGCTGGGGGGCAGGGGCTGATGCACTCTTCTGAGGGACATGCCACTGCTGTCCTTGGGGCCATGGTCATCTGGGTGTGTGGAGGGCCCTGGTCATGTCTCTTGTCCCTACCCCTTAACCCTGGTGGTGTGCACCAGGGGGGGTACATACCTGACGCTCCGCTCCCACGGTCGGGGGACAGCCATCAGGCGGATGCCCTGCTGGAGCTGTGGGAGGGGAGGGCGATCTGGAGGCCCCGTCGCTGGAGGCCCCCTCCTCCTCCTCTGGTGTCCCAGGGGTGGGCTCCTGGGGGGCCCCTGGGGTGCAGGGCTGGCCTCCAGGGCAGACTCCGTCTCCGGGGCCTGCTGGGGCTCGTCGGCCAATGTGTCAAGTGTGGTCGGGGAGGAGGAGGTGTATCGGGGGCCCAGGATGGCCCTGAGCTCCCTGTAAAAGGGGCAAGTGGCAGGGGCGGCCCCAGATCAGCTGGCCGTGTCCTGGGCCTGGGCGTAACACTGCCACGGCTCCTTTACCTTACTCCTGACGTGGTCAGGAGTGCGGGCAGGGTGACCCCATTCCGCCTCTTGCTCCCCATTACCTGGAGCACCTCCTCCTCGCCCCAGAGCCGCAGCAGGTCCCGGATCTCGGCCTCCGTCCAGGAGGGGCCTCGCTGCCTCTTCCCCCTCTGGCTGGTAGGCTGGGAGACCTGGGTCCCCTTGCGGGGGGAGTGCCCTGTGGGCACTTGGGGGGGCTGGCTGGATGCCATGGGGTACAGGGTGCTGGCTTGGGGCTGCCGAGGGACGTGCAGGCTGGGCATGTGGCAGTGCTGCTGCCTGCACGAGCTCTCAGCTTCCTGCACAGGAAATAAGGGGGCGGGGAGCTTTAAGGGGCTGCTGCACGCAGCAACCATAGAGCTCAGGGGCTGGAGAGAGCGTCTCTCAACCCCTCAGCTGATGGCCGCCATGGAGGACCCCGCTATTTTGATGTTGCAGGACGAGGATCGTCTACACGTTCAACGTCGAAGTAGGGCACTATTCCCATCTCCTCATGAGGATAGCAACTTCGACATCTTGCTGCCTTACGTCGATTTCAACTTTGAAATAGCGCTCAGAACATGTAGATGCAGCGGCCGTTATTTTGAAGTTGACATGGCTACTTCGAAATAGCCGGCTAGTGTAGACGCAGCTACAGACAGCTTTCTACACAGCTTGAATTCCAGCTTTGTCTCCTTTGTTCACCTACCTATCTAGAACTCTATAACACAGACAGCCATCTAGTGGCTTAATGACACACTGAAGATAGTCACATCATTATATAAATCTTGAATGTATATAGCTGCGATGTCCAATATGCTTGCCACTTGCCACATGTGGCGAACTGGACACCGCAGTGTGGCAAAATGCAGCTCCTTAGAGCTGCACACCTGGAATACCCTCTGCCTGCTCTACACATGCACCCCACACTTGGAGAGACAAACGTATGATGGTGGCAGCAGCAGCTCCTCCCGCAACTCTTGCCCCAGCACAGCTTCTGCCCCAGAGCAGCTCCTGCAGCTCCGGCCCAGAGCTGTTTGTCTCCTGCAACCCTGGTGTGGCTGCAGCAGCTGAGGTCTGGCATGGCTCACACAGCCACAGCCACAGCATAGCTTGACTTGCATGGCTCTGGCCCCAGCATGGCTTGCCTCACACAGCTCTGGCTGGTAAGTTCATGCAGACCCAGTGGCTCCAGCAGCAGCGGATCTGGTAAGCTGCTGGCAGTTTGCATCAGGGGGCTGGCTCTAGTGGTGCCTAGCTCAGGGGATGGAGAGGGGGAGTGCATTGTTAAAGTGTGGGGGGCACGGGTGCCTGGCCCTAGGGGAGGCGGAGGGCATTGTTAGAGCCAGTGGGGAGCTGTGGCACATACGGAAGCATGACAACAAGTGTGGTGATCCTTCAGTTATTATTCAACACCCCTGGTCCAGAGGTATCCAAATGACTGCACAACTGGAGATGTCCTCAAAGTCTCATGACACAAATTCTTATGTAACCCATTCTGTAATGGGCAAGTGTAAAATGTGCCTTTTACTCTTATACAACAGCAAGCTCTATGTGTGAGGTATGGGTTTTTCAGGCTCCTCAGTTTCTAAACTGGAATGATCTTTGTCTGGGAGTGACCACTTTGTTTCAGATGCTCCCATGCACACACAAGTTCAGCTCCATAATGGTGCCAATAAACAACCACATCCTAGGGGGGTCAACACTAGACATAACAAAGGGATCAGGTTCCCCAAACAGACCCCATCTACTACCCAGGCATGCTCCTGCACTAGCAATTCCCTGTCAGCCCCATCTTTCATCTTATCTTCAAGCTCCACGGATAACCTCAAATGTCATGTCTGACTGTAGGCCACAGTTAGACATTCACTTCTGGCAAGAAGTACTCCACCTCTTGGCTAGTGACCTGCGCCTCTCCACAACATGTCACCCCTGAACAGATGGACAGTTGGAATGAGTGAATCACATTTTGAAATACTATCTGCATTTTATTAATTTTGCCCTTCACAGAATTAGTTTGCAACAGCCAATGTGCTACTAGGGATGCAGCAGCTAGTATTGAGACTAGCTCTATGTTTAAAAGCAAGAATAGTCAGCTTGCCATACATCCCAGTGTGTACTCAACCTTACCAGCCCATATCTTTTACGCTCAGACCTAGTAAGAGTCAAACCCTAAATTAGAATGTGTGAGAAGCATCTGGATCAGAAGGAAAAATAAGGTTCTTGTATCATCCTTCTCAACCTACAAATCTCCTCTAAACAAATAGGCTGCCTCTACAACTACCCCTCACTTTCAGAAGGGGTATGTAAATGTAGTGGTTCAAAAGTGATAATTAGTTGATTATATGAATATTCAGCACCTCACTTGCACAATGGCAGCCACTCGCTGCATCAAACGTGCTGCTTTTGAAATGTGAAATAGCCACATAGGTGGGGTTCCTTCAAAAGGAAGCCATGTTTTTTGAAAGCACCCTTCTTCTCGATTTGTTTTGGGAAGAAGAGTGCTTTCAAAAACGGGGCTTCCTTTCGAACAAACCCTGTCAATATGGCTATTTTACATTTCAAAAGCAGCACTTTTGATGTGGCGAGTGGCTGCCATTATGCAAATGAGACATTGAATATTCATAGCAGTGTCTCATTAGCATTTTTGAACCACTACATTTATCATTCCCCTTCCAAAAGGGAGGAATAGTAGAGATACGGCCATAATGTCCAAGGATTGTGATTTGACATTTTCAGATTTGTCAATTAGAGCTCAGCGAAACCAGTAAGCTGCCCCAGTTCCTGCAATTAGCTGCTAGTTATACAAAAATGTCCACCCCATCTTGTCAGTTTATGGAATACCATGGATCTCATGGAAAGCAAGAACTCATTTTTCAGTTGAGCAAAATGTTAATGCTAAATAAGTATCTTTTCTTTACTAAAAATGGCAAAAATAATGTTCACAATTTATTAGCGCAGTGAGAGAAAAAAGCCCATTCATACTTTAACGTGAAGGGGGTAAAATAGTGATAAAGTGACTAAAACTTAAAGCAATTTGATTCTTGATTGGGTACAAAATCCAAAGCAGGGCTTTTACTACCCAAACACTTTTTATTTTGAAAATGTTTATAGAAGAATCATTGAACTTAGGAGCCAAGAATACTGTGGTGCAAAGTAGCCCAGTTCCCGTGGAGCTTACATAAACATTTTACAGGTTTGAAAAAGTGAGGGCTCTGCTTGAATTCTAGTCTGTTTTTGATAATAAGATATAGTGCTAAACATGTTTAAAATCTAATAAGGCAAAAGAAAAGAAAACATGGCCAAACTTCCCTGCCAAACTAATGGCTTCCTTTTTAGTTTCCTAAATCTCACTTTTGTTTTCTATGTTTAAAGATCCCTATAGTGTAAGTGGGCTGTAAAAATCAAATATAAAGTCTCCTCAGAAACCTGAACTGAGAGAACCCTGCTAGCCCCTATAAAAGGATCCCAAGTTCCAGTCCATTTTCATAATTGCCAGAATTTTAACTACCTTTTCTTGTGGTGAATCTGGACCTGAAACAACTCCTGCTTCCAACACAGTCACAGGTGGGGGCACTAAATTTAAGAACCATTATGCCTCAAGAGAAGAATATTTCATTACTAGTTAGTCATGTAAGTTTCAGTCATGGGGTTGTTTGTTTTTACTTTTTAGTTGGCTTCCACGACAAGCTGAGCTTCCCTCCAAACAGGTACAAGTCTGCCATAGAGCCAGCAGGCTGCACTTTCTGGAATTTACCTAAAAAAGACTAAAATTCTGTCTTAATACAGGGGCTCTCAAATTGTCGGCCATCGTCCTTGGAGTAGTTGATAGTTATCTGCAGAGAACAAGTCTGATGATTCACCTCATTTCCAGCTGCACCAGTAAGTACCCATTTTTGCATTAAACAGAGGAAAAAACTCATAAATATGTTATTGCCATGCTTTTCCAAGTTTGTAGTGGTTGTCATGAGGAGCGTGACATTTTTCACAGTGATAGTTGCCAAAAATGCAGTTTTGACCTACCCAATTAATTGAATAGTTTTTGTCAAAATATTTTTTCAGGGCTTAAGTGCCATCACAAAATGGCCAGTGCAAGAAGTGGTGGTGCTCACATTATTACTTTGTAACTCTCACCTAGGATATGGCTGGTGCACAGGTGGCCATCCCTAATAGTCAGGCACCTGAAATCAGAGCTGGGACCAGAGTAAGGTGCCAAGCAAAGGTCAAAGATTGAGTCATCTAACAAGCCAAAAGTCAGATCCAGAGCCAGAATCAGAAGTCCAGCCAGGTATTGAAGCCAAAGTCAATGCCAAGAGTAGGACAAACCAGCATGGATTTGAAGTTCTTCAGGCAAGCAGGGATTCAGAATGGACATGGGTTTGGGATAAGGAGAACAGGGACAGGAGAAAATGTTGGAGTCAAGCAAATAGGAGGGTCCATAATAACAGCCAGCCAGGGATTCACCTAACTCCATTCAGACAACTTTCTATACCTCTTTCTGGTTCAAGAAGTAAGTCATAACTAACTGGTGAGGTTGGATGTATTCTCCAATCACAATCTTCATAGATGGGGCCTGCGCAAACCAGTTTCACTGTGGGGTCCTCCTGTGTGGCAGCCCAGGTCTAAGTACTACCTGAGGGCCCAGGTTTCTGACTCATAATCATGGCAGATTTAGAGTTAGTGGGGTCCTGTGCACAGCTTCATTTTTGGGCCCTCCCCTTGGAACCCAGCCAGAAAAATAACTTTTCTCTTTATCATCCTGTTCCAGCTTCTCATTCTTTTTTTCTTCTTCATCATCCTCTTATATTAGAAGTAATAGGAAGTAAATTAAAATAAAGTGAAGTTCCTTGACTGGGACAGGAAAGTGGGTGTGGGGAGCAGAGAGGGTGCAGGCGCTGGGATGAAGTTTGGATGTGGGATGCAGGAGGGGTTAGGATGGTGGCACAGAGTGGCACAGCTCCCAAAGTGACCAGCACACCCCACTGGCTGCAGTTCCAAAGTGGGAAGGAGAGGGAAAGGGTCTCTGTGTGCTGTTACCCATATGCGCCACCCCTACCGCACCCATTGGCCACAGTTCCCAGCCAATGGGAGCTGCAGAGTCAGTGTTAAGGATGGGGGCCACAGGGGCATACCATCTGATTCTGGGCAGGTCCACCACTAGGGAGGCATGGGGGCTGGAACAACCCCTCCACCTCAGGTGCCTCTCATGCTTCACCTCTTCCCTCCCCTGCTCTGCCCCCACCCTGTCCCCACTCCACCAGCAGCCTGATCTGTTCTGCCGCCCATCTCCCAGCCCGCTGTGCTCCACTTCACTGCAGCAGCAAGCAGAGCGTGGCCAGGTCTCTCCACCTGCCACTGTCACAGTGAAGCAGTGCAGAGCGGGCTGAGAAATGGGCAGGGGAACAACGCAGGCTGCTGTGCATCACTCCACTTCCCATGTCTCGCGAATCAGTGGATGCAAGGTGGGTACCCCTGCTCCACCCCACCTCAGGCCCCCAGGTAATCCACCAAGCTGCCCTGCACCCTGCAGGTGCCATCCATAGGACTGTTGAGGCCCCCCAAAAGCACAGGGCAAGGGGCAAATGCCCCAAACCCTCCTATGGACAGGACAGAGGGAGAGAGACAGAGCAGGCAGAAAGCTGGCTTAGGCCTGCTGTGCTGCTACTGGCACATCTCTTAAGGCCCTTGGTGGGAGGAGGGCACTGGGTCTCTGTATACCTGAGACTCAATCCTTGCTCTAACATCTATTTAATTACTTGTAGACAATGGAACAGTTTCAAGAGAAGTGACTGAGAGAGTTCCTATACCACAATATCCCATGACCCAGTGGCTAGGTCATTATCCTGAAATGTGGAAAAGCCAAGTTCAAATTGCATCTCTGCATCTAGCAGCAGGGAGAGCTGAACCTGGGAGTCCTATGATCAGTAGAACTGGAGTCAAAGGGCCTAAGTTACATGAAAGGACTGTTACTGAGGGAATATACGAAAAAAGTTAATAGGAAGAGCTGAGCTGGAAGCAACACACAGCAGTTTATGAGCTTTACTAAGTTCCATTTGTTATGCTTACCCTGCAATCAGCTTCAGTCTTTGTTAACAAAACACCAAGTCTGTTACATCCCAGATTAGTGCCTTACCTGATGTGTTAAAGCTGTAAGGTGGACGGCTCTTCCTCTGACTACAGAGAGTCCCTGACTTATGAATGGGTTACGTTCCGAACACCCAGTCATAACTCAATTTGGCTCTAAGTCAGAAATACCCTTATACTGTAATCCCTTGAATTTTGCTTAAGTCGGGGAGGGCTTGGGTTGGGGGAAGGGTCCGGTGGGGGGGTTAAGCCGGGGGTGTCTTAGGGTAGCAGGGGTGGGGGTGGTTGCATGGAGAGGGTCTGGAGCCCCACCAGGGTCTGGGAGCCAGAGCCCCAGGCACAGGTTGAAGTCAGAGCCCCATGCATGGGGAAGTGAGCTGGGGCCATGGAGGGGGTTGAGCCAGGCAGGGGAGGAGCTGAACAGGGATGCACCGGGGCGAGGTGCTTGAGTGGGGGACAGATTGGAGCCCCACATGTGCTCAGCCAGCTCACGGGGTGGGGGGTGATCTGTGGCTACACGGGGGCTGGGGGGTTTGGGGCTGGGTCCGCAGGAGTTGGTGCTGTGTGGAGGGGGGTCAAGGTCCAGGTGTGCGGGGTTGGGGCATGGGGCTTGGAGTCGGGTCCATGGTGTTGGAGAGAAGCCCCAGGTGTGTGGCTGGAGCTCCCCACTGCGGGAGGTAAACTGGGGCGCACAAGGGGGGTGAGCTGGAGGTTGGTTGTAAGTAAGAATGGTCGTAAGTTGATATGTTCATAAGTCAGGGATTGCTGGTATTTTATTAATGTTGCACAGCATTTCCTTTGATTTTATGAGGAACAAAAAAGCCAGAAACAGTAGTTTGTTCAACCCAAAACATTTTTGTCAATGTTTTGATTCACCAAATGTTTTTGAATTTTCAGATTCAGTCTGAGCCAATTTTGTTTTGATTTTTCAGAACTACCAGTGAACTGACAAATCAATTATTCACCCAGCTCTGGACACCAAAAAAAAAAAAAAAAGATATATAATCTTGCAGGGAGGAAAACAGGTCTTTGTGATTATGTATGGAGAGGAAATAATCCAACAAGACAGTACTGTATTAAAATGTGCTCCATGCTTTGGGGAAAGTTGAAGAACCGCTGTTTTTTTATTTTATTTTATTTTTTGTAATGAATAAAGAGCCAAACAGTAGAAAATGAGCATATGTAACATAGCCGCTAGCCCCAGCTAGCTCAAATCTTGGCTGGCGCCTCTAATTGTTACTGTAATACAACCATATAAATGTACTACTAATAATGTTGTTTTTTCATATAAAATTGATAGTTCCTGTCCCAATTTTCCATTCCGAGTACAGACTTGTTTTTTCCCTCTTAGATCTTCAAGCAGTTCCTTATGAAGCCATACTAACCACTTCTTGTTATTTATCCATGAGAACTGAAATGTGCTGTACATTAATTATGGCATTTTTTTAGGATTCCCCAGCCCTTCCTCATTGTGGTAGGGTGTCCTGCCCAGCTGGGTCTTGTGAGGCCTGGTTGGCTGACCCTGGGCCACTCTGTTTCCTAGGCAGCTCTGCAGTGGTGTAGAAGATGTAGAAAACACATACAGCTGGTCACAATAGTCGATCATACTCAGTTGTGTAGCATAAAAGCAGAAGGAAGCAAACAGAAGCAATTTAATAAGATAAACGCTTGGGTCAGGAAAGTAATGTGAGCTCTGGGGGAAGGGGAAGAACTTAATTTTAATGAGATTTTTGGGAAAGCTGCTGTCACTGGGAATGGTAGGATAGGCTCAGTATGAGGTAGAGCTTAAGCTGTGAAAGTTGGATCTAGTGTTACATCTCAATTCAAGTGACTCCAAAATTCAATGGGGATTAGATTTAGTGTTTTGGGCAGGTAATGGAGATATGCCTGAGCTGGGAAACTTGGGTCTGGATTTCCCAAATTTTGAGTGGAAGCTTTAGATCTTGTATTCCAGTGCAGCTCTAATATTCATGAAGGGGTTATGTTCTTTTTCCATGGGCTTCCCTAATGGAACAAAGCACAGGCAATGAATGTGTGACTATTAGCATGCATGTGAAAATGTTTATTCACTCACTTGAAAATAGCTTTTGTATTACATTGCATGCTAGGGAAAGATCCTCAGCTGCAGCCAAAGTGACTGTTTAATTCAGTTAAGGAGAGGATCTCTGCAACCTTTATGTCCCCATGATACTGGGACAGAGGTGGGGATGGAATGGTTCTTAATGGCTGCTCAAGTTATGCCTGCAGCTCTGAGAGCCTGCAACTGTTGGGCAAGAGGGAGAGCTGAGTTCTTACCTCTCTAAGACACTTCCTATGCTAGAGAAACAAGGGGAGACAGAAAGTCACCTTGTTTACTCTGTGCCAGCAGCATGAATGAGTCTTTCTTATGTCTCTTCCCAGACACCACCAGCCCGCTAGCCACGCATGTGCTCTCCTCTGGACTATTGCAGACATTAAGCTGCCAGGCAAGGTAACAGCAGGTAACTACCTTTTGAGCTGCTCCCCAGTGGATCCAGTCCCTGGTGGACTGAACATTCACAGAAAGACCAGGCCTTCTGCTCCCAAAGGAGCAGCATGCACACCAGCTTGTAAGATCCACCTCAAGACCAGTTCTTTACTTAACTGGGATGCACTTAGTGACAATATAATCATTCAAGATTAAGAGTCGGGTGAAAGTGAGTAAGGATATAGGAAATAAATGGTTACACAGAAAATAAAATCATAGCATGATTTCTAGAGACTAATCTTAACTAAAGAAGACCTCCTCTCTAAAGAAATCTTATCTTCCCTAGTCTTCTGCACTATTATCAACCAAGTTAGCTTATTATCCTTTTTTCTCATGAATTCAAATGCACGGTTTACCTCTTAGGGGTGGGATGATGATGTTCCTTCTTTGTCTCATAGACCTAACCCCAAAGTTAATTCTCTAGGGTAACAACCTGTGGGCTTCCTTTGTCCTGTATGCTGATTCCCTCTTGATTTCACATCTTTGTTGATTGTGTATGTAAATGAGCTTCCTTGTGTTATCTTACGATGCTTAATTTACATCCCAAAAAAGAGAGATGTAATCCATACACCTCTCTGACAGTATATCTGTTTTCATGTCTGCTGGTGACTGATATCTTGATTCAGACTCATGTTTTCTGCATACATGCATAACTCCTTACACAGTATTTATACACACATTTCACAATGGTATTAATGACAAGTGTGACTCCAGCTCTCCTTTGACTGTGCATGACATTCTTTGGTGAACCAGAATGTACATACCAGGATATTCTGTAGCCACATGGTCAGTTGGCATGAAGCAGTGTTTTGGATCAGGGTGACCCAGAACTACTGCCATTTTTATGGCATCACAGATTGCTCTTATGTAGGCAGCTCTTTAGGGAACCAGCTAAGATGACTTTCAAGCTTCCTTATGCTTCTGAAGGAGAGCTGTTCACAAGGCTCTTATGGTCTCTGTTATGTATAGACTCTGTTAGTTGAAAACATCTTAATGGGTTATTTAGGAAAGTTTTCATCTGTAGCAGATGCTTACTACTGTTGTTCCTTTGTTTTTCATTACATGTTAATTTGTTCAAAGTATTTCACTGAATAATTCACTTCATTGTTAAATTTTATCTCATTTACATCTAGCAGGGAGGCAAAAAGGGAGGTGGCACTCTGAACTGAAACTCAGAAAATGTGGGTTCAATTCCTAGATCTGGTCAATGTTTAACTATGTGCCTCAGTTTCCCAGTTTGTAAAAACAGGGACAATAAATCTTCCTTGTAAAATGCTTTGTACTCATCAGATGAAGAGTGCTATATATGAGTTAGGCATTTAAACAATATTAGCATGGCATCATACTCCCCCACCTATCTAGTCTTCCTATTCTGTTTCTTCCATATAAATTCTGACCACCCTATTGACAGACACAATTGAATGATGGTAATTAGGTTAAAATGCTGAGGATTTAGAAAACATTTTTAATATTCTTTTTTGTAAGGCTTATGCATATAAGAATCTGGGTGTCTTCATGTTTTTTTCTTTTAAACATGCACCTTTGGTTCCTATTTTCAGCTAAGACTAGAAATGCAAGTATCAAAATAAAATGGCAGTTTATTCTTGGTATTTCTAGCTCAGCCAGAGCCAAAACAAACTGAAAATCTCATCCACCTGTTCTTGTCAAATTACCACATCAATATTTATATCTGACAGGTTTAGACAGACACACAAACATTCAGCTGTTTATATAAATCTAACCATATCTGTAAACCCCTTAGGGAAGGGATGTAAAATATAGTGGCCCAGGGGCTGGATCTGACCCACATAATGTATTATATCACCTGCTTGACACAGGGAGATTCCACAGAACCTAAGCTTTTATTTTAAAATGTTTCTAACCCTTCTAATCATGGAAATAACCTTCCAAGGATGAGACAGTCCTAGCCAATGCTATGCTGCCTTTCTGAGGGCAAATCTTCATTAAGGCCAGACCAACAGGGCAGCAATCATTTCAGTGGGGGTCAATTTATGTCTACTATAGACATGATAAATCAAACACCAATCACTCTATCAACTCTGATACTCCACCTCAATGTGAAGCACAAGGGGAATTGACAGCAGAGCATTTCCTGTTACACACTGCAGAGAAGGCACCTAGGGTGTGTCTATGCTTACTGGAAGGAAAATTAACTCCTTCAGGATCAATCATCTAGGGTTCCGTTCAGTCTGCCTAAACGTGATGTGCTAAATCGAACCATCAGGGCTCTCCAGTCAGCCTTCATACTCCTCAGAGTTTCTCCCATCAACCTCCTTCTTTGGGAACAACCAGAAAAATTGATCTAGCATACATCAATTCCAGCTACACAATTGTCGTAGCTGGAATTGCATATCTTAGATCAATTTTTAGGGTAGAAATGGCCCAAGGTAAGTAGATCTCAGTATGTTGATTTCAGCTACATTATTGATATAGCTGAAGTTGCGTAACTTAGATCCATCTCCTGTGGATTGTATGGTTAATCAGTCCAGAGTCTCCAGACAATCTGAAACAATCTGTGAAGTGTGAACTCCTTTGTCCTCTTTTAATCTGATGAAATAGAAAGGAAATAAAGCCTGCTGGTTTGGGAACTGGGAGTTGCTTCATGGAAGAAAATGCAAAGAAAAGAACTGAGAAGACTCACAAAGATACGGACAAGAGAGGAAAACAGAAGGCTGGACAAGGAAAAGAAGCAAAAGGACTGGAATAGCTGTGAGCTGAAAAGAATAGATTTTTCACCAAGTAATGATTGTGACAATAAATCACTGAATGAATAAAAATTATATATTCAGTTACTATGTAACGTATGAGTATTAAATCCTTGCTGTCTGTGCCAGCCATTTAGTGGGCATCCCTCAGGGCACTCTGGGAAGTGTATAGCCCGAAATTTATACCTTGAACCATAGACCACAATTTAAATATAGAGGATACCCCTTTTCATCCTAAGGGGTGTGGTGCCCCTGCTTTCAGGTTCACCCATCACCCCTTAGTAACACCCAGTTTTTTTCACTTACCCTTTTGAAATTTGGTGATCTGTGACATGCTGATATTGATCACCCAGCTCTTAATCTTTATTTAGTTATTTTGTGCATCTTAATTTTTGCAGATTTTTTTCCTAATTTTATGGTTCATAATAGTAGGGAAGTGATATGAAGAGACGGCAGTTTAAATGGAAATCATTCTTTTTGTCTGTACTACAAAACTGTCACTCTGCCAAGGTTTGCTTAGACATTTCTGAAATCACAGGAAAAATAAATTATGAGAATGAGAATACAGAAATGGCTCAAAATAGTCTTTTTACTGTAAAGTGTGAATTGGAAATGAGTGCATGTCCTACTGTTCAGTGCACACATGTGAACAGTAGGAGACAATGAATACTCTAAAGACTGTCTGTAGCAAAGCAATCAGAAGCTAGAATGCTGTTTGCCTTCTCAGAAAAAGAGAGAAAAGGTTTTTAGACCTTCTTCCAGAGGTTCTTTATTTTATTTTCTCTTCTTATATTTTATGACCCCCCTCAGACCTTTTTAAAATTTAATTCAGTTATCTTTTACTTTGGTACATATGTGGTGCTGTGATCCTAGGATGGTTAAATTACTTACCATTCTGTTCCTTGGAGTAGTGAGATATGTACCCCCAGCTTAATGCCTCAACTCAGCAAAGAACTTGCACATCCTTAAAGTTAAGTATATACATTTACTTTACCCATTGTACTCAAGATGGAGTCTTTAAGTGAGAATATTTTTAACTAATGGGCAATATTTTGCACAAAGTTCCTGTTGATCAGAAATGAAAGAAAAATTACCGACAACGAGGCAGTGCCATATGGTTAGGTTATTTCAAGGACAGTCTGTTAGGTAAGTACAATTCATTGAAAGTTCGTGACATAAATAGGAGGGTTTTACAAGCCCAGCCTTAGGGCACGATGAGCAAGGTGGTTGCGTTGGGCATTTTCAGGGCCCAGAATTCCAACTGACTTGCCTGCCGGCTGGGTCCTACTGTCAGTGCACTGCCTTGGTCCTGCAAACTCTAACCAGACCTGAGGTTTTAAATCTACCAGAGCTGACGAGTGTTTGCCAGAAAGGGTGGAGCCTCAGGAAGAAGGGGTAGGGCTAAGGGCTAGACTCCTCCAGCCAGTCCTTCTGTGTTGTTGGGACTACTCGGTGTGAGACATTGAGGGTGCTGGCAGTGATTTAAAAGAGCTCAGAGATCCAGCCACTACTGTTGCCATGGCAGCAAGAGCCAGGGGTCTCAGGTCCTTTTAAGTCACTGGGCCCTGGAGCAGCTGCCCCTTTTTTCTCCCACTATTGCAGCCCTGAAACCTACATATGGCAATTGCACGGAACCTAAGACACATAAAATATCAATTATGTAGTTATTTCATTTGGCTAAAGCTTCAGCAGGACATAACATTTAAAATAATCCAAATATCTGTCAATTTCACCAGCTGCAAATATTTAAAAATCCTGACTCAAGCTGAAGAAATCATAATTATTTTCAAAAATAATACATTTTGGGTTGGTTTGTTTATTTGTTTTTGGGTTTTGATGCATCTTCTGGTTTTAGACACTTAAGCTGCATTCACTGTGCATTTTAAGCTTTTCTCTGCAACCATGAGCACTAGACACTTAATTTTGTAATGAAAACTGAGATTCTAGGATAATCTAGTAGAAGCAGCAGGGGCTTTAAAAATAACAAATATTGCAAGACTTTAGATAAAATCAATAGAATTGGCAACACTGCATTTTTGGAATTCCTAAAAATTCCATAACATTAGGGGAAATGATTTGTTGTCATGAATTTATAACACCCTGTAGTCAAGTTTGACTACTAACAATTGTATCTTATTAGATAATGATGAACATGCCAGTCTATAGCTTATCAGCAAAGGGTGAATTTCACTCGTTACTCATAGAGGCTGAAACAAGACCCTGTGCAATAAATGATGTAGGCACCATGTTAAAGGCCTTGGGTGAAATTCTCTTTAGGGCAGAAGGCCATCATAAGACATGTGCTTTACAAACCCTGTAGGCTGCATTTGAGGACTTGTGTGGTGCAGAGATCAGCTGTTGATCCTACACAGAGAGGTAATTTTCAGACCTTTGTATGTGTGCCCCTTGCACAGAGAGAAACCTATCCATAAAAAACCTCAAGCTCAGTTGCATTAATAAGTTCATTTTCTCTAAAAAGGCAGCAACCAATGGGGAAAAAATAATTCTGGTTTCTTCCAACACTGAGACTGCCATGCTTTTCTCATTTGATTTTTTAGTGAGATAAATATTGTCATCAAACCCCATCATTATGCACATTACTGATGAGTATATGAGCAATGAAAAAAACAAGTGAATATGAAATACTGAATCTAATAAGATGAGAATTTTTCAAAAACATTCTATCACTCATGAATGAAAACAGCAATTAATCTTGACATGTTTTTATAAAAGTGTTGGTTGCTTAACACTTAGAATTTTTTTCCAGTTCATCATAGAAACGAATGAAGAGACTGAGAAAAGTAGAATCTGAGGTTCACTGTTTCTCCAATATCTGCTATTTTAGAGGTGGATATATTATGGTTTAAAATTTAGTTTGTAGGCTCATCGGTGTTCTGAATCCTAAATTGCATTGGCTGTCTTCACTTGAAGGGGGTTTCCAGTCCTTAGAATAACTAACTTTAGTCTCAACGTGGGTATACAGTGTTTTTGTAGACCATCTGCATGCAAGAAATTTTAAACAGTTTTTTGACCATGAAATTTTTCCTGAAAAATGTCCTTTTTTAAGAAGGAAATTTGGATTATAATTAAAAATCTGACATTTTATCTTAAAGCAAACATATTTCTCATTCAGGTGTCAAAAACTGAAACGTTGTTTTATGTGCTTCCCTTTCCTTAATGAAAACCCAAAAATTCCTGAAGAAATCATTCAATAAAAATGAGGGAGAAAGTGTTTTTTATCAACATATTTTGCCAGAAAGTGAATAATTTCTATATCGTGCAGGTCAGAGACTCATCATTTATTGTGAATTATAGTATACCAGCTAGAAGCGTCAACTAAGTTAGATGCTTTCATGCACACAGTAACAGAACATCCCTACCAGTGCTACTAAGAGCTTACAGTCTTAATAGACAAGACAGACAAAAAATGGGAGGGCAAGAAAACAGAAGGCCAGATTAGTGAAAAACCAGATTTGTACAGAAATTTAGGAGCATAAATAAACATATAAGCTGCGTCTACACGTGCACGCTACTTCGAAGTAGCGGCACCAACTTCGAAATAGCGCCCGTCGCATCTACACGCGTCGGGTGCTATTTCGAAGTTAACTTCGACGTTAGGCGGCGAGACGTCGAAGTCGCTAACCTCATGAGGAGATAGGAATAGCGCCCTACTTCGACATTCAACGTCGAAGTAGGGACCGTGTAGACGATCCGCGTCCCGCAACGTCGAAATTGCTGGGTCCTCCATGGCGGCCATCAGCTGGGGGGTTGAGAGATGCTCTCTCTCCAGCCCCTGCGGGGCTCTATGGTCACCGTGGGCAGCAGCCCTTAGCCCAGGGCTTCTGGCTGCTTCTGCGGCAGCTGGGGATCTATGCTGCAGGCACAGGGTCTGCAACCAGTTGTCAGCTCTGTGTATCTTGTGTTGTTTAGTGCAACTGTGTCTGGGAGGGGCCCTTTAAGGGAGCGGCTGGCTGTTGAGTCCGCCCTGTGACCCTGTCTGCAGCTGTGCCTGGCATCCCTATTTCGATGTGTGCTACTTTGACGTGTAGACGTTCCCTCGCTGCGCCTATTTCGATGTTGGGCTGAGCAACGTCGAAGTTGAACATCGACGTTGCCGGCCCTGGAGGACGTGTAGACGTTATTCATCGAAATAGACTATTTCGATGTTGGCTGCACGTGTAGACGTAGCCATAGACACCAAACTCCTGACGTGACTTGCCAAAGCGCACACAGCAAGTCAGTAGCAGAGCTACAAATAAGTCTGTTTTCCATGACTCCCAGCTACACTGCAACAGTAACCGTGAGATAGAAAACCGACAAAAAGACTTGCATTGGACCATATATTGTCCATTTCTCTGTAAAGGCAATCCCTGTGAAGCAGATGGGAGGATGATTTTTTTTTATTCTGCATGAAGTATATGCCTAGGAAAGTCACCTCTTCATTTGGAAATCTAGAGCAATAGAAATTTTTTCATATCTGGAGGCATCCTTTTTTACATAAATATCAGAGATTGTATCCAGAGTGTCTGAGGTCACCCCTTCAGTGCCATTAAGCCATTAGTCGTTAATTACAACATTACTTTAACTTGGGCTGGGCAGAAGGAGGAGGTTAATTCCCTCAACAATTTCAACTCTACAAAAATCTAGGGAGGAAAAAAAAATATTCCCACATGGTTGCCAGACAATTCTTACCTGGACAGGTTGCTATGATCAGAGATCACTGAGATTAGTGGCTCAGATTTTCATCCCTTGCTGTTAGTCTGTTTATAAATGAAAGGTTTTCCACTGGCCAGTAAAAGCACCAAGAACTACCACTTAGCAAACAATTCTTCTTCTTGGTGGTCACTCAACACCGAGTGGTATGTCTTCATATCACCCTCCTATTTGTGAGTCTGTTGATGGCTGGTCAGCCCGATTCTGAAGCTGCAGGTCTTAATTACACAAGGGCAGGTGTTTATCACCAAATGACTTACTAGAAACACAGGCCACTGCCGGTAAACTGTTAACGTCTACATTGTACAATACTTTGGGATTTAAAAGCAAATCATAGAAATATAGAACAGTAGGACTGGAAGGGACCTCGAGAAGCCATTGAGTCCAGCCCCCTGCCCCAAATGTAGCCTCTCAGGCTGTGACTATACTGCAGGGTTTTTGTTTTGTTTTGACATTATAGATTTGAATGCTTTAATGTCAAAATAAAGTCAAAAATTGTGGTCACACAGCCATAGCATTTTGAAATGGAGCATTCACACTTAAAGAGCCCCATTTTGAAAAAAAAGAGCAATGAATTTTGGGCATGTATCCCACTGTGTCTGGCCCTCACTAGGCATTGTGGGAAATGCAAGGTTTCCTGGGAATGAGGGAATTGTCCCATCAGCCCCTCCTCTTTCTGGATTCCACCCCACATGCCTGCCCCCCAACATCCCCAGTTTCTAGTTTCTTTGCACGCTATTTGAAACTCACAGAGTTAGCCCTGCATGACTGTATCTACAGGCAGCAGTCATGGATCCTGCACTTCTGGAATATCACCTGGCTTCACTACCATTTGTTTAGCCAGCTACTAGAAGCCACTCTCAGCAGCACCCCACCCCTTAGTCACCCCTCTCCCCCAGCAATGCTTGCACAGGTGGGAATGTATGTGAACTGTGTGACTCTTGTCTTCTCCATGGTGTGCTCTCCTACAGGCTTGAATGTATGTGGTTTCCATTTGGCCATCGAAGAGTTCCCAAGTACTTGGTTGGAACTGGGAGCCCAGAGCCTTTGGTTACAGGGAGCCTTACCCAAAATCTGCTCCCCCTCCTGCTCTGGACTGTGCTGTGACTCCCCAGTACAGGTATCCACAGGGCTTTTTGGTTTGCCAGTATAGTGTCCCCGGGTATAGTGTCCAACTGCTCATCATACCAGCATATATGGGGGACAGCCCCAGAGTGCTTATTTGCTTTCCAAGCCCTGCGGTATGACTGGTGAAGCTCCTTTACCTTCGCCCTACACTGGTGTGTATCTCCATTGTAACCCTTTTCTATCAGGGAATGTGAAATCAGTTCACAGGTGTCCCTGTTCCTCTGTTTCCCATGCAGCTGGGAAAAAATGAACTCCTCACCACAAACACTTAGGAGGTCAAACATCTCAGCATGACTCCAAGTAGGAGCCCTTTTGGAGTGACAAGCACAATTGGAAGACTAAGCTGCAGAAGCCATGAGGGCAGAGAAAGCCAACAGATGTAGTGCCAGTATGCCACACAGCTGAGGAGGTAGCAGAAAATGGCTTTTGAAATTCATGGGGCTTGTGGAGAGAGTCAGAGGGGGCTAGGAGGTGCTGCTCACCTGGAAAAAAAAAGGCAGCAGAGCTTGCAGAACTGGTTACCTGGGTAAATGCCTTTTAAAATTCCCATGGCTCACCTGGGGAAAAGGCAGCAGACCTCACACCACTGACTGGAGTGATTACCTACCTGGGCATGATAACAGGAAACCTCCCGGGAGGCCAATAAACTTAATAATACCTGTGTTTGATTCACACTGTCATTTTTGACCTTGAAAGGTAGAGTTTTGGCAAAAGTAATTCACAGAGCTGGCCTAATTATTTTGAAAGAAAAGCCCTCATCTCAAATTATCCTGCTTGGCTCTGTGAATACTTTGGTGGGTTTTTTTGTTTTTGGTTTTTTTTTTTTTGTGGGGGAGATTTTTTTTTTTCTGAGAAAAAATAGTGTAGACAAATTGTTGGGTTCTGGAACTAAAAGTGTAGTGTGAGCAGCCTCCTCCGATTAGGTTTGATGTGTATGCAATTGGTATAAAAGGGTTACCTTTATGTACCTGACAGCATCATGTGCAAGGGAAGAGCCTGGTGGAATGTGCAAATGTAACTGATGATAGAAATCAACACACTGGAGTGAAAAACAGTTTTTCTTTCAACTCATTGACTAAATACTCTGTTCTTAGGTTCAAAACTATTTAGAGTTACAGCATTCAGCCTTTAAAGTTTGAAGTGAACTCTCCATGAAATTGTGCCCAATTTTGTAATCCAAATCCGTAAAACTATCTGAGTAGAATGCTACTTACATGTGTCATTTGCCATGGTTTTCACTATTTTAAAATTTTCTAAATCAATAAGATACTTTACACAGCTTTTAAATAGGTTTTTAATCATGAAATACTCAAATATTTTGTGAATGGTGCTGTACGCAGTGTTAGATTGCATAAAAGCCTATAAAAGTATTATATTATTAAACATATTAAATTATATAAAAAAGAAAATGGAGTGTATGGCATGATACATATAATAGTCCATGTGCTGAACTCACATTATTGTCAATGTGATATCGATATATGTGTGCAAGCAAAATGAGAGGAGAATGTGATCCTTATCTGACTCAACTGTTCATGTAATTTACACAAGAGAGACATATAATAAGGCTTTGCACTTAAGCTGTGCAAACTCTGTGTTCACCCATCTAGACATAGGCTGCAATTCAATTCACATTTCACTTACATAAGAGTGGGATTACATTCCACTACAGGGGCATGGATTAAGCCAAAAGGGGTGTAACAGCTTTCCATGGAGCAACTTCAACACAGTGGGCCAAATTCTACTCTCAATTACACACATGCTGCCACCACAATGACTTCAATGGAGATACTCAGGCGTAACTGAGAGCAGAGTATGTCTCTCTTCATTGTTAAAAGGTGCAGGGGTAAAAAAATTCGAGTATGTAACAGTTCTATTCCATCAGTTGTAAACAGACACTTAATTGGGCATAGCAACAACATCTTCCAAAGAGGAGGGGCAGTCACTGTAATTAATTTAAATATACCTTTATCTCATGTGGACTTACTTTCACTATATCCCTATAATTACTGTAATATACAGGAGAACCACAAATATGTGCGATACTGAAAAGCAAAATTGAGATTTTGGAAACACTTATCTTAAATGAACTTGGAATCTATCTTCTCATCTAAGTATTTGTCAGCAATAGTATTTGAGTAGTGGCAGGCTTTCTCCTTTATCATTATAAGTCCTTCAAATTTAATCTTATATATATATAAAAGCCAGCATCCCATCTTTCTCCTTTGGGGTTAGAATTTATTATCTGTATCTTTATCCAATCATTACAATTTTATTATACCAGCAGTCTTAAGAAATTTAAATACAGAAGAGTCTTGTAGTAAATAAAGGAAAACCAAGTGTGATTTTTCAGTACAGACAATATGGTGATGCATTTTCTCATTCAAAATATAGATTTTACAGTAAATATCAGCAATGCTAGTGTTTTTCTGAGGCTACCCTAGAAACAGAGTAGTACAGATACATTGTCTCATGATAAAGCTATTCACCTCAGCAATTTATCAGCATGCTAATAAACATCTCATGGATGGCTATGATCCAATCTCATGTGAAAGTACAGTGGAAAAGTACATGGATGGTTGGAATGTCTGTCAAGCTGTATTCCTTCCAGGACCAGCTCTGCGGATTCGAAAGATGTCATAACAGCATGTGCATGGATTCTTTTAATATAGCTGTCCTTACACAGCCATGTATACAGCGCTGCTGGGAAGAAGCACATGATCAGCGGTGTAGATGCCTATTATTTGAGAACTGGAGCTGCCAGGAACTCTGAAGGCTCAGGTACCATATGCAGGAATTTCTGTAGTGGGTGCTTTTTTTTTTTTGTAAATGTGGACCACCTTTCCCCCCACCCCTGCTCTCCAGCCAACCCTTCTCCCCTCTCCTCCTGCTGTAATACAGTAATAAAGGTTTTATAGAAATTACCTTCTGGGATCTTGCTGTAATATCGTAAGTGAAAAACAACTTTCCAGTCTTTGTCCCCACACACACCCAAACCCCCATCCTGAGCTGCCCAGACTCAACAGGCAGAAAAGCAGAAGCAGTAGGTTGTGCAGAAGATGAAGGCTCATAAGTAAAAGAAAGACAATCATAAGT
This sequence comes from Carettochelys insculpta, assembly GCF_033958435.1. Lineage (NCBI taxonomy): Eukaryota > Metazoa > Chordata > Testudines > Carettochelyidae > Carettochelys > Carettochelys insculpta. The sequence goes on from NC_134141.1 coordinate 98,946,429, forward strand.
AGCAAAAGCGGAAGCAGAAGGAGCAGTAGCCACAGGTAGAAAAAATCTGCAGTTGGGAAAAAAATTGAAAAAGCAAAGCATGGAGGAGGCCTCTGCTTAACACATGACTTGAAGCAGGTCACTTACCTGGTTGTCGCACTGAGCAGAGCAGCCCGTTTCTGAGCTCTGCTAGGAGGAGGATTACCTGTGGCAATATGCGGGCAGGTGGTGGCAGTGGCAGCTGCAGAGTATTGCCTCCCCGTGGTACCCCAGCACCAGCAGCACTGACAACCCGTGCAGGCCCAGAGAGAAGGGGAAGTGTGACCTGGGAAGGGGCAGGACCAATGGTGGAAGGGGCAGAGCTTAGGTGCAGTCAGCTATGCCCCTTCCCCCCCGCCGCCCCGCAGTACCTCAGAGCTGCATGCAGACCAGCAGCACAGAACTCCATGGCATTTCAAAGGGGCAAAGAGCTCTGGTTGACACTGCTGCTACTTTGGCAGGGGTGGTGGCTGGAGCTCCAGGTGCAAGGGCAACTGGCCCTGAGGCCCCTCACCCGCATCAGCAGGCCTGCCCTGCACTCACTTCCTGGCCTGCCTGGCCTGCTGGGCCCCACTTTTTCATCTGGAACTAAAAGCTTACGCCGAAACAAAGCAACAAAATCAGTCCCCTCAGATCTACTAAAATTGGGCAGAGCGGCGGGGCTGAATGGGCCAGGAAGGCTGCTGCTGCCACCACCTGCCCACCAACCTGTCCAGAGAGGGGGCCAGAAGTCAGGGTAGGGGGTGGAGTGGGGAAAAGGTGGGGCAGCCCATTGGAGGAGTGCAAACACGCCCAGCATATTGGACTGAAGACCCTTCTGTTCACTATGCACTTTCATTTTAGAAGTTACCAGATCAATAAAAGAGGTATTTAGTGTAACTGGAAAGTGCCTAAGAAGACAATGTGTCAATGCATATTTACAGTTTGCACAATAAATACAGGAATCCATTTACACTTTTTTAACAGTTTTTGTAGATCTGAAGAGACTGATTTTGCTGCTCTGTTTCAGAGTAAGCTTTTATTTCCAGGTTCTGATGCCACAGCCTAAGAAGATCAGATAGAAATAGGAAACTGAGAATAAGATGTCAGATCATGTGTGTTCTAGGACAGGGAAAATGACTTGTGGATTAATGAGCCAACATACATTAAGCTCTTAAATAGTCAGAAGACGTAAACCAAACAAAGTGTTGGGACATGAGGTAAAATTTTCAAAAACACCTACATGATTTAGACACCTTATTGTCTAAGTCCCTTTTGAAAATGTGACTTGGACTGCTAAATCATTTAAGCATTTTTGAAAATGTTCTCCAGGGAAGTGTGTGATATATATACTGTAGCATCCAATCAGAACTGGGGCCCCATTATGTTGGGCACTGTATAAACATAGAGGTAGATGGACACTGCTCCCTACTGATAGGAGAGAAAGGGGGAGGAAGGAGGAGGGTGAAAGAAATAACCATTGTGAGGCTGTGTGAGCTAACAATGTGCACAGCTAGAGTGTTCTAAATTATTTACATGGTGATGGGGGAGGGAAGTATTTACATTTTAAAAGTCCATCTCAGACTGTAGCCTCCTGTGCATCATTAACATTTGACCTTTCTTCCCCTCCTTCCCCACCCCAAGAAAATGTGACCCTCGACTAGGCTCACTGCCTTTTATTGTTCTGTCCAATTTATCTATCTGCTTCTTTTTTTCCCTTCCATATTGACTGTCCCCTGCCTAGCACTGCACAAACCTGTCTATCGCACATTAAGAAATTGTATTAAAAGGACATGACTAACATTGCAAATTCAAACACTCAGAAGTTAGGAAAAGCCAGAATTACAGCTGCCTGCGCAACCGTAATTCCCAGTCTCCTTTGTACAAATGCATTATGAAAATGATCAGATACTGTATCTCCACAGGAGCCCTGCCTGTGGAACCTCTGCTTTCTTTGTAGGCAGGGGACCGAAGGTGCATAGCAAATGAGACAGGAGCTGCAGGAAGAGAAAGGAGGGTCTCAGGGTAAAGATAGTTGAATGTTGTCCCGTAGAATTGATTTCTACCTTTTCTCCACCATAGGATGCTTGTGCGCTGTGAGGAAAGTCAATGAAATCAAACTTTTCACATGTAGTCACTAATTGTGTGTTTCTCCTTTCCTGGGTGCTTGACTTCAGACCCTGGGGACTGATTTGCAACAGTGTTGAATATTTATAGCGTGTATCTGAAGCCAATGGCGGCTGTATTTGAACATATTAAGTGCTATATAATGCTATATTCTCTGAGAAATTAAGTTGTAGGTATTTCAAATTGGCCACTCAAATTTAACACGTCCTTTGACCAGGGTAGTACTTAAGGGAGCACAGGGCAACTCTTCCACTGCAAGCCTGTGCCTACCCCTCTCCACCTCTTACCCCAAACTTCACCCCTACTCTGCCCTTGCCCCTGCCCCTATTCCTCTTCAACCCCATTGCAGTCCTTGCCCAAAGCCCCCTCCCCCTGAGCAATGTGAACTGGGGGATTACCAGGATCTAGCACAGGATGGCAGCAAAGGTCAGACCCACCACTCCCCTCACTATGGCTGCAAAAGCCAGAGCCACCCAGCAGCCTTCTCTGCTCCACCCTGCTACCCATCTCCTATCCCACTGCACCCTGCTTCACCACAGCAGTAGGAAGCAGAGTGCCCTGGGCCTGGGGCTGGGGCTGAGCCAGGCAACTTCACTTCCTGCCACCACAATCAAGGAGAGGGCTGTTGGCTGGGAGATGGGTGGCAGAGCATGCTACTGGGTTGCTCCACCTCCCACCACCACAAGGAATGGTGAGGGGAGCCTTGCCCCTGCTACCACCTTGCCCCAAGCTCCCCCAAGTAATTCCCAGGCTGTCTTGGGCACCATGAGTCCCATCCATAGGATAGTTGATGCAGCTACCAGGGTATCCCACATCGCAAGGCCTGGGCTGAACATCCTGAATTGTCCTATGAGTGGGACAGGTCTGTTTTGACATTAAACTCTCTGTGGCTCACTTCCTTGGCTCCAAAATGGAGAACATTCCACCTCTTCACTCGCAAGAATGTTGTTAAAAATATCATAAATGTAGAATCATAGAAATGTAGGACAGGAAGGGACCTCATATTCAGGCTGCTCATGTTAAATTTGTGTTCTTCTATAACCCCCAAATTTCGTCTACTGTACTATTCCCGAGCCAGTTTTTCCCCATTTTGTAGTTATGCATTTAATTATTCCTTCCCAAGTGTAGCACTTTGAGCCTGTCTTTATTGAATTTCATCTTGTTAAATTCAGACCAGTTCTCTAATTTTTCAAGGTTATTTTGAGTTCCAATCCTGTCCTCTAAAGTGCAATGATCCCCTTCCAGCTTGAAGTCCTCCATAAATGTTATAAGCATATCTCCACTCCATTATCTAAATAAGTGCAGGTTGAACCTCTAAGAAACACGACTCTTTGGTCCAGCAGCACCGTGGATATTCCTGGGCCAGAGAGCCCTGGTGGTTGGAAGTCAAGGAACAGGAGGGCCTGGGGCAGGGAGCGCTACAAAATCAGCTTCAACAAGACTGGCTAGCTGGGAGTCCAGTCAGGAAGATTAGTGGTGGGGGGCTAGCCAGCCAGGAATATGGCCAGCTGTGGGCATGGCCGTGCAGCCAGGAAGCCAACTGTTGGTGACAGGCCCAGAAGCTGAGCTGGGTCTCGCAACAGTGGCTTTAAGCCCAACTGGAACAGGAAATAGAGCTGGTCAGTGGAAGGATTAGCAGCCTGGTCTCAGGGAGTGGCAGCTGTGGCCTGGATCAGAGCCAAGCAGTGGGGCCAGCAACCAGCGCTGGGTGAGGGAGAGGGAAAGCAGCAGCTGGGGCAGGGACCAGAGCTGGAAATGGAGTCAGGCTGGAGAGCCAGAACTGACCTCCCCTTTGCCAGCAAACTCTCTCGTTCAGGACCAGTCAGGCCTTGAGGCTGCCAGATGGGGGAGGTCCAACCTGTATTGAAATTGTTGAATAGTACTGGACTCAGGGCTGACCCCTCCAGGTACCTTTTATGCCTGACTTCCCAGGCTGACAGTGAACCATTGTTAAGTATTCTTTCAATACAGTCTGTCAACCAGTGGAGCAAATGCTTCAAAATAACTTCATTTCCTGAAGTTTCTCATGAGAATACCATGTGAGACTGTGTCTAAAGCTTTAGTATAATCAAGATATAAAACTTCCATTCCCCTGTCCACTGTCCGTGAAGCATTCAGATACAGTAGTGATGTGCTCCACAGGAAAGCCTGTGAGGACATTAATAACTCCGTCTTCACAGCAGTTTTCCAAGAGTGCATGGGGCCACCCTCTGAACAATAAAGAGAACAGAATATTGACTAGCTGCTCATTAAGTGATTCCTATATGTTGAAATGGTGATCATGTGGAAAAAGGAATGCATTAAAGATTGTATCATAATACATATATAGGTGGGGAGATATTACAATACAGGTTTTCCCGACAATCTTAATTCTGGCATTTCCTGACTTTTGAGTGTTTGATTAGCAACCTTAACAATGTTCTTTAATGTAGGTGGGGTTTGTGTTTATAATATATATTATATAATTGTGTTTATAATACATATGCTTTTCCCTCAGAAGATGTGCCCCTTTTGCCACAGAAGCTCCCAATTCCTTGAGGAGAAGGGAAATCACTGAAACTGTCAGATGAATTTCTGTTGATCATACACTCTGATGCCCCTATATTCCAGGGTTATGACAGTGCTGTCAGGACCTCCCCATTACCTAACATTCCTGGTCAGCTGGAGTTGATGAATCCTAAATCAATTTGTCTTTCTGTCCCTACAGCAGGAGGTCAACAGGAGAAACTCTCCCATCGACTTCCCTTACTCCTCACGAGTACCAGGGTTGACAGTGGAGCCCTAATCGTTCGATTTAGTGCAGCCCCACTAGGCACGCTAAATCGAACCATGGAAGATCGACTGCCACCACGTCAATCTTTCAGTAAGGGTAGAGGTACCCTCAGACTTTGGAACTGCTGACCTATTTAGAGCTTCTAAGGCTGTAGGGACACTGCCTTCTAGTGCTGCTGATAGAAGATGTTCTTCTGGGACCATGTGACCCCCACATCTTCATTCTGGATTGGAGCAAGGTGCTTCATCTATATCACTGTCATATTCGTGCTGGTGCTAAGTCTCCTCTCTTCCTGGGAGTGCCAGACCCTTTTGTAAATACTCTTGTAAAATACTTGGAAACCTATGTGAGCTTGGAGAGGAGGATTTCTGAGATCATGGACCCCTATGAAGCTCCACAGAGGAAAATCTAAGAGCTCAACTAGCTCTCTCTAAACTGTACATAATATTGGCAGCTGCTGTTACTGAGCCTCTGTGGTGAATGCTAGGGTCTCCTTAAACTGCTGCTGCTCCACATGGGAAATTCATTTTTAGCTGTGGCCTGAAATATGTTTGAACTCTATTCTCCAGAAGCAAAAGGCTAGTATATCAACTACAGCTGACTGAATAACAGAACAAAATTATTAGTGATAACCAATCTGTTATTTGACAGAAACGTACCATGGACAGGGTATATGAATCTTATTAATTGATTGTCCACAGAGCAGAATGAAAAATGTATTCACAAATAATATATTCATGAAATGTTGGGGTAAATCATCAAATAAATCATTTACAAATATTATTCGACTAGCTCTAATATTAACCCAGCCTTGTGTGGCTGTCCTTAAAATTTACCATATCTATCTGCCTTTTACCATAGTGATTAATTAAAAAAAAAACAAAAAATCCTAGTGACACTTTATTATCTTGTTTACAAACTTGCCCAAGGCAAGTAGGTGATTTGCAAGGCTTACTTAGACTCATCTGTATTTCTGATGAATTACTGTTCATGGTAAACTTTTAAGCACTCTTTCCTCATTTCTGCTCAATTGGACCCTGGTGCTGCACCATGGAAGACAATGAGAATTTTGTCCTGGATTTACATGAGAATAGGTTGGAGCTCTTAGAGCCAACCCCTGAAAGGTTCAGACCTGCTTCTGTGAGGTGCTGAATACTCTACCTTCCCACTGAAATGAGAGAGAGAGATGTGAATGTTTAGCACCTTGCAGAATCAGGCCATTTCATGCATATTTCCTTCCTGGGAACCTTTATCCAGAGCCCGGAGCAATATTGGAGTGAATGTATAATAAATAAAGTATAAGTATATAAAGTATAAGTTTAATCAAACTGTTTCACAGCAGAAATCTAAGGCATATTTCCTTTTGTTTCCTTAGGATACTACTATGGTCCATGAGAATCCTCATATATTCATCACAGAAAAGAAAAGACTCTAGTCCTTTCAGAGAAACAAAAACATGAAGAGTGTTTGAGGAGAAAATATTCTGCATTGTCTTCAGGCAGATACATGCTTTGGGCTAACTTCTGTCCTTAGGTGTGCCTTGGTCATCCTATTGGAATTCTTACCAGTTCTGAATTTGGCCTTCTAGTCTTGATTTGATATAGGCTCTTGTGATGTAATTTGAGATTTTTGCAACAATGTATGATTACTGTGTTAATCTCATTATTGGGTTGTTTTGTGTATGAATATTTTAGATTAGTTTAATAGGGGCTCATAAGGTAAAACAAGCAGGAAAGGAAAGAATTACCTGAGGTAAGCAATACCTCACAGAAGACTTGGGGGTTTTTACAGGACAATGTCTGAACTGAAACTTAAAGGAAAAAAAAGTTCCAAATTGAAATGAAAAGCTAAAATTCTTGAAACATTTTTGCTAAATAAAATTAAATTCCCAAAAGAATTTACTTTGGGTCAGTGAAAATATTTTGTTTCAATAAATTCAAAATGTTTTGCTCTCATTTCCAGTACTGTTATGTTTTTTTACAAAATTAAGTAAATTTCAGGACCAAAACTTTTTTCAAAATGAGAAATAATTTTTCCATTCCAAAAAATTGAAATGGAACTGTTCAACGCTTTCAAATCAGATTTTTCTATATTTTTTCTCAGTGATGTTGCATCAAAAATTACAGGAATTTGTGAAAAAAAATTCTGTTGCATTACAATGACATTTTCTAACAAGAATAACGGTTTCCAAAAAAATTGTTCGTCTGGCTCTAGCCGTGTACTCCAATGGTTACAGACACCCAGTTGGAAGAACTGCAAGTCAGACCTGTTGGATAAACAGGGTTGATACACAAGAGCATTGTAGCCAGGGTGTACTCTAAGAGGAGGAAGATTCTGAAATTTCACCCCAGGAGATGTGAGGCACAAGCCCAGTGTCCTGGGGGACTGCAGACTGAGACCAGAAAGTGGGCAGTTGGATAGCTAGCTAACTAGCTAAGGAACTATGACAGCTGCTATAATGAAGCCTATTTTAAACAACCCCTCAAGGGACAAGCAAAAATGACTGCCTAACACATACAACCTTTCAGAGGCATCTCAGTACAATGCAAAGAAGCATAGCTGGCCAGACCAGTCCAACATCCAGAGGCACATATAAACATTAACAGCCATGGTTAGTAACAGCACTGGCCCAAGAGCACAGCCATTTCTTGAGTGCTATGCCCAGCCATTGAAGTAGGATGGGGACGGTTGCATTGGTGTTTATAATTTGTTTTTTTTTTTCCCTCCATGGTATCTAGTGGGTCCAGTTTCCCATGATAGACCAACTCAGCCTTTTATTGATCATAACCATTTTCTACAGCAGAGGGCTGGCTGCAGCTTGAGTCTCCACAACTTTGGAGACTCGGGTGTTGACAGCTCTGACATTAACAAATCTGTATACAATTTGTTGCTGTTGGCTACAGTTTGTGGAGGGCTCACTTTCAAGTGGCTTGCAGAGACAGGAACAAAGGCGATTGGTTGATTCTGTAGCACATTGGTCACTCCCATATGCAGTCACCCTCACCACCTCTGGTTTCACACCCTTCCCATGCCAATATGTACCACGGCATTTTCTCTCACGTTCCTGCATAGTTGAAGTTTTATTAGGGTGAAAATATTTCCTGTTTGCTGGGACACTCCTTTTTTAAGCAGCACCCTGACATGGCCTCTTAGGAGAGATTCAAATGCCACCCAGCTGATTAGCAGTACGCTCACAGATAGTTTGTTATTTTTTTTAAATTTCATCTGGTGATGCACATTCTAGCATGCCTCAGCACACAAAAATATTATTCTGCACATGGATGGAAAAGATTGGAGGGAACATTGGCTGTGGGGCATTTATCCTCCCATCCTGATCAGCTGGCAAGTGTAATCAGGACAAATCCCCCCAAAAACAGAGGACAGAGGGAGGGCAAGCAGTAATGCCAGCCCTGAGCAGGCAGAAGGGCAGAGCTTAAAGAAATAGCAACACAAGCCCCAGGCTTATAAGGTCATTCCATCTAATATGTAAGCCCTGCCTGCCCCGTCTGATGGGGGTTTGAGCGAGCAGCTTGAGCCAGCGCCATGGGAGAAGTGAGGAGTGATTGTGTGAGTGGTTCAGGTCAGCCCTATAGGAGGTCAAAGGGATAGGGTGAGCAGCTTGGGCTAGCCCTGAAAAGATGAGGGGTGGATATGGCTCAGGCCAGCGCCCATGGTGTCCTGTTTTCCATTTTGGGGAATGACGTTCATCCTAAGCACTCTGAATAAGCATCATTTCCTGCTCAGTACAATGGTCTAGGAATAAAATGATTGATGTGTACAGCATTTAATGAATGTACATCAAACACCAAACTCTGTGATATACATCAAAACAGCCACATATATTTTTCCTGGTGAAAGAATAGAGATTTCTAAATAAACTCTGACATGTTTCTTTTCTGAGTTTAAACTTTTTAAAATATATCACTTTAAAAATATAATTGCATCCGATCACCAAGGAAACCTCAAGGGTCAAATTCTGTTCTGACTTATCCCCCATGAAACTGCCTCCCAGGTCTTGGAACTGGCCAGCATATAATATGAGACAGAATGTGAACACTGGCCCCTGTGTAAATTACCAGATACTGAGAGAGTGGAATTTACCTGCTTTGTGTGATTGTTTAGAATGTCATTATGTCACATTTACTTCTGCCTTTGATTCAGTTTTGACTGTAACAAATCATGACAGAGAATTAACAGAGTCAGATCAGAGACCAACAAAAGAAAAACTGTAAATATTTTAGGAAGAAAAACACAGAATTGAGGCTGCAAAAATGCACTCAAATGAAGACATGGGCACACATTAGCTGAAAGAAGAAAAGAGTACAATTTTATTGAATATTAAGTAAAACATAATGAAGTCAACAGACAGGCAGCTTGGGTGGTTTTCAGTCAATCCCTAGATGACAATGTGCCCCTGAACTCTGATTTAAAATAGTGGATCAAACAAAATCTCCAATCTTCATGCAGACTGAGCCTTGCTGTGGGAAAGTCCCTAATGTTCTCAATTTGACCTGGAAACTCTTCAGGGCAAACATACTGTGATTAAGTGCAGAACAAGTTATTTCAAAATATCTTTGGGGAGGTGGCTGTAGGGGTTAGCTTATTCAATAAAAATACAGCAATTTTAAACATCCTGGGTCAGCTCCTTAAAGCTTGCTCTGCTCACACTCTGTTCTAGGAGTCAGGCAAAAGGAACAGAAATAGGATTTTATGCCAAATCCTCCTGTGCATAGGATCTATCAGGAGTGTGAGGGGGTTACAGTCAGGATGAAATAAAGTATGAACAAATAATTTTGTGTTTCCGTGATCCTCACCTGTACCATCACCCCTAGAGCGCTATTATCAGCCTTCATAAATTACAGCAGCCCTGAGGCTGCTCTAATTTACACCAAGGGTTGAATTGGCACTTGAGTGGCTCCAGGAACATAGGCACACAAAGGTGGTTTAAACTAAAAATACCTCTGTCCCTGCCCAAACTTGCTACACCACAATCCTCAACCCATGATCTAAGATACTAGTTTGAATATCTTTACTTTTCCTTTTGTTTGTTTGTTTTTTTATTTTCATCACATTGTTTATGCTACTGAGTATAATGACATAGGAATATATTTCCAGATATTTTGTAATTCAGATGCCCAGATTTTACGATGACCACATTGCCCTATGGAAAATACAGAACACTGGCCTCCAGGGCCATGTCATGTCAGTGTATGTCAGGACTTTTCAGCGACAGGGGGTTATTGCCCAGTGGTAAGGCGCTAGGGATGGAGGGGAGCTCCTCAGCCTCCCAATAAGGGTGGACCAAAGGATGGGGGCTCTGCAACCTTCTGGCAAAGGGGTGCTGAGGGTAGGCGTTTTGCAGCCTCCCAGCAGGGGGAAACAAAGAATGTATCAGCTGCCCCATGGAGGAGCTTCCATCTAGCAGAAGCTGCCTCCCCAAGGGCTGGGGGGGATGCTGGGGAATGAGACATACACCTCATGAAGGAGATCCCTGACAACAGGAGCTGCCTGCCCTGGGTAGGATACACCAGAGAATGAGGCAGTCACCCTGCGGCAGAGCTCACGGGCAGTGGGGGTTGCCTTGGTGGGGTGCCAGGAAGTAGGGCAGCTGCCCCATGGAGAAGCTCCCCTGCAGCAGAAACTGCTGTCCCAAGGCACAGGACACCATGGAACAGGGCAGCTGCCCCATGGGGGAGCTCTCTGGCAGTGGGAGCTGCAGCCCAAGATACCAACTCACCAAGGAACAGAAGCCCTGCAAAATATGGGTCAATTTGCCCATTTTCTTAAAATAGTCAGAACATCTGTAAGAAAGCTTAAATGAGGGACTGTCCCAGTAAAAACAGGGTGGATGGTCACCTTATCAGATGTGCACCCACAAAAATCCCCACCTTTAAAATGTTAAATGTTTTAGAACATTGCATACAATCTGCCATATAAGCATTCCACAGTCAGCAATACAATAATTTCCAGTTTTTCACTATGTAACCATAACTTCAATTCAAGATATTATTTTACTGTCAAATAATCTGTCTTTAAATGAATTACATTACATTTTTAAAATAAAAAATTTTGCCTGTTTTGCTAGATGCTGTAGGCAACATTGACAACAAGAATTAAGAATCAACCTTTTTCTGAGTTTCCTTATAAATTCTTAGTTGCAAGAAACCATCCAATATTATTGTGGTTTTCCCCCATTTTCCCCATAATGTTGTTGCTTTCACTGGTTGCACGTCCAACATTAAATCTAGATTCTTAAGATTTTTGAGGCAAGGAATGTGTCTAATGAACTTATTTGTAAAATGCCTACCACCCCAGGTTAGCTAAAATTGAATCAATGATAATGATAATAAAATATTTCCCTCTCAATATAAGATTATCATTGTTGGCTGTTTACTTCTTTGTCCAGTCTAATTTTAAATATCCCATCCTACACATTTTCCTTTTCTTTCTCTGGGGAGACTCTTCATTTCCATATCCCAGCCTCTCACTGTGAAGTTGCTTTTTCCTGCTACTCAAGCAAAAATGATCTATTTATGATTTAAATCATTTGTCCCTAGTTATATTTACTGAACTATTTTGGATAAATCCGATTGAAAATTATAACCTTTCTAAGGGTTGTTCAGACCATCCTATACAATTCAATACAGAATTATATCCCTTCTATTAAATCCTACAGGAGAGTTCAAACAAACTTTAGAAAAGAGATCATGTCTTCTGAAATTTCATTGCCCAGGGGTAGGGAAGTAAAGGTGGATTGCCTCTTTTTTGCAAGGAAGGAGTCAAAACAAGCGGAGGAGTAAGGCACCATTGCCATTAATTAAAAATAAAATCAAATAGGAAAAATTCAGCAGCTAATCCTCATCCCTAAACTAGAAAATAACTATCCAGAGAGAGACTCATAACCCTACCTGATACCCTCTTTCAACACAACTACCAATCTTTCTTGTGCTCTTCCCTTCCCCCAGAAGTCTGGGTGAATAGACAGACCTTGAAGTATGCCCTGAAGGTCAACATATTCAAGCTATTGCAGACCAAAGAGGAAAGGGAGGGTTAAAAGGGAAAGCAGCCCTAGTAGAAAGCACACTGCTGGCAGCTGCCTTTCTTTTATATGAAGGGGCTTCAACTTCAGCACCTCCCACTAATGGCAGCTGTGAGCATCTCACTTGGGGAGAGATTCACTCTCTCCAGTAGGCAGGTCACAGACCACTTAGAGCTTTGTAGGTCAAAAATAACACTTGAAACTCCACCTGGAAACTAATAGGTAGATGCACTAGTGTCATGTGCTCTCAGCAATATACACAGCTTAATGAGCAGCTGCAGCATTCTGCCCAAGCTTCAGTTCAGCCTGAGTTCTTTGATGTAATATAGACTGCATTGCAGCAATCTCAGTGGGATCACAAGAATGACGTATATATCTAAAAGGAGCGATAAAAACCTGACCAGAAAATGATGGGGAAAGGACCATCCTTCAACCTGCTGCAGTCTGATCAATTGAGAATTCAGTCATCCCACCAAATTGTGAACTGGCAGAAACATACCCTCACAAAGAAGGGGAGATACCATCTTTGCCATATCTGCTGGCAGCTTCTCTCACCCCACCAGCATTGCCTCAAGTCTGATCCAGATTGCGATCAGCCAGCTGGTTCTCATCTATTCCTCAATCTCAGCCAGCCAGGGGGAGACACTTGACAGTGAAGAGTGAGTCAGATGAGTGATATCTATGACCGGATTCTCCTTTGTTCTGTCCCGTCACACTGTTATTACTCAGGCTGTACAGCAGAGAATCTCAGCCCTTTATGCTTCTTGTCAATCGTGTACTGTAAATGCCATAGACTGTGTCTTCTCACAAGCATCACCATAGATATACAGACACGCAGAACAAAATGGGGGTACCTGAGTCCTGCAGATACCACATGACAGAACTCTTGGGGAAGAGGAACAGTTGCCCAGAACTTAGGCCACATCTACACAGGCAACCTCTGCTGACAGAGGTCACTGCTGAAACTATGTCAACAGATAGCATCTACACACAAAAGCTGATCGAAAGAGCAAGCTGCTCCGTAGACAGAGAGCAGCCAGACTGCCCAGCCGTCTCTCGACAGAATGGCTGACCAGAAGTTCTGCAAACATGGCTGCTCAGGGAACCGGAAGCCCTCTCTGTTGACAGAAGTGTCTACCCAGGCACCCTGTCCACAAAACACTGTTGAGAGGCATTATATGCGATCAGGAATAGGGATAACACTGCAGACTGAATAGCTGAGTTTTGTCCACAAACTATTGATAGAACGCTTTAACCGTGTAGACGCTCAGTCAACAAAATTCCCGTTTTGTCAACAGAAGCTGCCCACGTAGACGTGGTCAAATAGCCTCACTGAATTACAGACCTGTCTACTCCCTGTAGGATTCACAGACCTGCCAGCAGTACCTCACCTCAGCCATAACAAAGGCATGGAAAAGAACCATCATTAGGAGATTACTATCTAATTCTAACTGCAGTGTTCTCCTTATATCTATAGCTGGACTGATGAAGATCTGAGGCAACTACAGACTGTGGGAGTTGCCACAACTCTACAGGGTTTTAACCAGGAACAGATAAAAGACATACCAGGCTGTCATGATCAATTGATAATTGTTTCAGTTAATGATGCACCACATCATCCATAAGTGAAGTCAGCAATATACCCTCCTTAGGAGAAATACTGATGTGCTCCAACAGCAGTTGATACCATTTCTTCCTTAATGGCCTTCATTAGCCAAAAAAAGATATTGATATGAAACAGGTTACAGAATGAAGGGCTCTCACCCCCACTCCTAGCATCATGGGCCTACAGTCTGCAAGACAAGATTTAGCATTTGTCGTCTCCAGATCACATCCTGTATCCACAGATGCATGTAGCTCAGCCTGATTTCACTCATTATTACAACAGACAAAAAGAAATATATTACAATACCAAGAAACTCAAACTAACCACTAGTCCGAGACAACTCGGATTAGCAATGTTATTATAAGAGGTGACACAGCAGACCATGCTATTAACTTTAGATGGATTTTTGTCCTCTAAATTGTTTAAGCAGTTGCTTTCAATGATACATTCTCTCTTTGGCCCAGTAACTACTTCTGAGAGAAAGCAAACAAGCAAGCAAGACATAACATACTCAATTTATTTCTGATTGTGAAAAATATATTTAAAGTGAAAAAACCTACAAAATAAGAGTTCTTATTTTTATTTTTATTTTGATTATTTTTATGAACCTATTCTGCAGCCAAACATTTGATCATACCTTTTGTTTTTAGAAAGACACACTTTTTTGCAGCATTAATGTACTGTCAGTGATTAAGCTGTTTTTTCTCACGTCTTTCATTCTTATTTCCCATTTTTCCAGGAGAAGCACAGTTAATTGAGGGCCCAATTCTCCTATTAACCTGTCAGGAGTTTTGTAGTGAGAGTGGGAGGCGGAGCAGACCCAAATTTGAAACTGTGTCTGAGTGAATAAAGCAAATGCTTAGAAGAGCTTGCTTTGTATCTATAAAGGCAAATTATTATTGTCTTTGTGTCCTAAAGTCATCACACAGACCTTTTTATGCTTCTACTTATGATTATTGTTCCTGTTTATTATGACAGTGCCTAAGTTTTAACCAAGCACTACATAAACACAGAGTCCTAAAGAATAGCAAAATAAATCTCTAAATTAATAAGCTGATTATTCAAACAATAAAAAACATTTTGATAAACAGAATATTTATTGGAAAAGTTATATAAAATTGTAAATTAATAACGTGATTGTTTTAAAGCTAATGTTCAGGTCATTAAAACATAATAGATTGTCTCTTCATTTTCCCCTGTGTTTTGGGATCCACGAGTTGAAAAGTTTGCCGGAGAGAACAAATTGAAACATTTTCAAATGACAAAATAAATCTTAAATAAATAAATAAAAAACCTACAAACTGCTAAGATGAGAATTTAAGTGGCATGTTTCGTTCCAAAACAATTTAATATCCGATCCTTCAACTCCTAGTACCCCAAAATGGTATTAATACTGTATATGAAAAGGAATCTTAAAAAAACAGAACAAAAAAAATCCTACAAACTGCTAAGATGAGAATTTAAGTGGCATGTTTCCTTCCAAAACAATTTTAATGTCTAATTCTTCAACTCCTAGTACACCACAACCATATTAATACTGTATATGAAAAGGAATTTAGCATGTGACCTGTACATGATTTAGCCTAATTGTTTTTTGCACTACCTCCAATTAAGTGGCAGAGATAATTTGACTTTGAAAAGTAATGCAAGTCCATGGGCCAATTTAAGTAGAGGCACAGCTCCATTGAACTCAATAGCTATGTCTACACTAGAGAGTTCTGTTGACAAAACACTGTTCTGTAGCTCGACAGAACAGGGCACGTTTGTCTTCAGCCTTCTGCCTCTCCCCCACAAGACAGAACACCTTTCTGAACAGAATCTATCAGAAAAAGCCATGTGGGCCCTCCGAGGGGCCCTCTGTCCAGGGACAGGTCTTCTGGATCACCAGGCAGCCCTGTCTGCTGTGTTTCCAGTTGTCCATTCTGTTGAGAGAGTGGCCGGGCAGTCCTGCCACTCTCTGCCCACCGAGTGGATCACTTTTGTGTTTGATTCATTGAGGACTTGAAAACTGGGGCCTAGTGTCTATGTTCTAACACATCAGGGCATATATTTACAAGACAGACAAAAAATAGCATTGAAGTCTTACTAGTTCAAGGTCCTACAATTCATAAAGAATTTACAAAACTGCTGTTTAAAAAATGATGAAGTATAAGCCAACTAACTTTACTATACAACTTCCGTATGAACATTGGTTTGGTTTTTCCCCTAGTTACATTAAGCAGTGAGAGAAGGAGACCCAACATGAAAACTGAACTGAAACTTTCTTTAAACATAATTGATATAACTAGGTGAGCGCCCAAGCTAGTAAGGGCTCAGTCTCAATTCTGTTCCCTCTGAATTTCCTAGCAAAACCTAATTGACTTCAAAAGTGACAAGCAAAACAAGAAGGGTATGATAATAACAGTGCTTACTCAGATGAGTAAAATTACTGCTTTGGTGATAACAAGCCGTCCTGTAGCATCTTAAAGTCTACCAAATTTATCAGTGATAGTGACTCCTTCAGGGGAAACATTAAAAAGCTTTTCAGTTCTCTTCTATTGGATTGAATCCTGGGTTCCTTGTACATCCCACTGCTGCTGGCTCCAATGGGTGTAGAAGGAATTCAGAATTATCCTGTATACTCTCACAAGCAGGGCCCAATCCTGCCAAATCTTACTGGCTTCATATTACACAAGGGTAGTGCAGAGGACTAGACTCAATGATCTCTTGAGGTCTCTTCCAATTCGAATATTCTATGATTCATTGGAATTAGGTCAGAAATATTTAGGTGTTAAACTAGTTTTGTTTGGGGGAGGACTGTTTGCTCTGTTTTGTTAGTTTTGCTGTGAATGATTTTCTTTAAAATAATGTCAAGGTAACATTCATAAAATCTATTGTCCTGCCAATGGTCCAAACATTTGGAATTCCTACAACTGTGTCTGCTAAGGAACTACACTTGAGTAAGGGGAGGGCCTGCTTGGTTTCACAGCATTTCGCCCCAGGCTCTGTAAGCAAACCTCTGGTTTCTAGACTAACAGATATTTTGGAGCATAAGCTTTCGTGGGCAAAGACCCACTTTGAGCTTTGACCACAAAAGCTTATGCTCCAAAATATCTGTTAGTCAATAAGGTGCCACGGGACTTCTTGTTTGTGAAGATACTGACTAACTCAGCTACCCCTCTGATATTCTGGTTTCTAATTATTATACCACACAAGATGCTTTTAAGTTATATATGGATTGGTAAATAGTTTAAGATAGCAAATATTGTGTGACTAAAAATAGTAAAATGTACTTAAAATGGAGAAAAATGACAAGAAAAAGGTGGTATTTTCAACTAAAAAATTAAGCACCAATTTTCCACACTGAAGTCCATGGGCATTTGCTACGGACTTCAGTGGGACTAGGACTGTGTCCAAACATGATTATTTACTTCAGGAGAGAAGTGCTCAAGCAAACATAGAAATAAATAGCAGATCTCCCACCGGCTTCAACAGAAGCAGAAAGCCCTATATGAACTCATATATAGTGCCTGATCCTGCAAATCCTTATCCCTAGAAGTAGCCCATTGAGTAATATGGATCTAAGCACACCAATGAGGAGAAGTCTACTCTGAATTTACAGGAATTGATTGCAGTTTGTGCCCTGACATTAATTTTGGCACAAAATGTTTGGATTTCAAACCCTGTTTGTTTTAAACATGTCACATTAATGATAGGATTTTATTCATAGCATCACATTTCCATAGGAAGAGTAACTTAAGAGTTGTGGTAAAAACCTTCATAAACTTTTCAAGTTAATTCCCACCATATTTTACTTTATCAAGCCCAGTGACCTGTCTAACATTATCTCTATATACCTGCTAAGTTTAACACATTTCAAACAACACCTTGTATTTGTGACAGGTCAAAATAAACAGCACGTTTTACCCATGAGAAAAAAAAAAGGAGTGCTAGGATTACTGTTAAGAATCTTTTTTTCCCCCCTGGGGAAAAAAGGTAGCAGAGTCCTGAATTCTCTGAAACACTGGAGATTCTCCCATTTAGTTTGAATAGGTTAAAATGTCTTTGATGGGAAATTATTAGAAAAGTTTTAAATTGTAATTGTTCTGCTCCGAACACAAAGGTTTTTATAGCTGTTAAGTCTAAACATGGAAACACTAGTCAGCCACAAACTGCAGCCTTCCAAATTGCATAGGAATTGAGTTCCTGGCCACAGACAAATTTCTTAATTTCAGGTTAGTTCTCTCAATTACAATATCTACTGAAAATAGCATGCAATGTTCTATGGTTAGAGCAATCACCTTCCTTTTCTCAAAATAGACTAGCCTGATTATAGCCCTCATTTCAATTACACTGATGTAAACCTCGGGAAACAGCATCGACTGTGAAAGGGATACTTCGGATTTACACCGCCATCCGAATCTGCTATTGTCTGTGCTGTAATGCAGCGTGAATAGCTAGAATTAGCCTTCTTATGGACCCATGCACTGAACCAGACGGAGATCTAGGAACGCCCCCCCCCACACCCACACCAAGGAAGATCCAAAAGTTGGGGTGACGGGCAGCCAAAGGAACCCCCTTCTCCCCGCTTCTCCAAACGAGGTTTACAATGTTTTTCATCCCTCTCATCTGCATCAAAAAGCCTTAACTGCCCGTCGTACCCACAGGTGTGGCTCCCCGGGAAGAGCCGGGAGCAAACTGCCTCTCATGCCATACAACGGGCTTGGGTGACGCGGCGCAGGAGGGAGTTTAGTTATTCGCCCCCATTACAACACCGAAGCGAAGCGCTGTGATCCGCGCGCTGGTTCTGACCCCAGCCCTGGCGAGGTGAAGCGGGGTCTCCATTAACGCAGCCCCTTTCCTGGCGCTCACCCCCAACGGGGAGCAGCGCAGAGGCTTTTACGAGACCCGCCTGGTTGGCAAACTCCTCGTGCGACCTTGTTTACACCCTGGGCCTGTGGGAGGGGAGGGGAGGGGAGGCGAGGCGGAGCGGGCGAGCCAGACAGCGCAGTGTTTGGAAACATTCCCCCCTAGAACAACAAAGCGAGCTGTAAAGCCTCCAGGTGGTGCATTTGTTGCCCTGTCTGCGAGGTGCGGTGGCTCCTGGCCCGGCAGAGCCGCGAGCTGCGGCGGACATTGAGAACGTCTCTTCTGGCCGATTCCGAAGGCAGATAAGGAGCCGCCGAGCCACCAGCTCTGTCTAGACTTCGGACCTCACAAGTCACGCTGGTTGTTTGGATTAGCCTCGGGAGATCGCCCAACCTGAGCAGCCTCCGAGAGAAAAGACGCCGTAACACCCTATTTTCCGCTTCCCGGCGCTTGTCAAGCGCTGCCCCAGAGATAGCAGCGGAGATCTGGTCTGACCAGTGTCTCTGTTTCCCACCCTCCCCCCTCTCCCGCCCGCCCCTCGCCTTGCTTTGCCCCGCGCCGCCGGGGATACGGGTCTTTGCCCGCCACAGCTTGGGCGCCGATGTACCTGTTAGTCCACAAGGTGCCCCAGGGCTTCTGGTCGGGTTTGAAGATGCAGACGCCCCCCTGGTCACTTACCCCCGCCCCCTTTGGTCAGTTTCCTCGCAGGACTCCCTAGCCACCGGGAACCACTTCCACTGCGGAGAGACCCCCCCGGCCGTGCGGCCGGTTTCTAACCTAGGGGACACGATCCGGCTAGCAGCCGCCCTGCGTGTTCCGTTTCCGCCGCAGTGGGATCGGGCCCGAGTCGCAGAGTGTGACCAGAGCGTTGGGGGCTAAGTCGCAAGCCGCCGCCGAGCTGGTTACGGGGTACCAGCTACCGACAGAGCGGGTCAGGGCGGCTAACTGCGTGCGCCGGCCCAACCGGACGAGCCCTGGCGAAGCAGCAGCTTGTTGGACACACGCGGGTGCATTTTGCCTCCGCGTCCCGGGTGCGCGACGCTCTGCAGCCCCTGCTCAGTCCCGCGGTCCGTCCTTCCCCCCCACCCCCCGCCCTTGCGAACTAACTTCTCTGTCTACACTTCAGGGCTCCCCGGGCGGAGCGGAGATCCTCCACCCCGGGCTGGGCCGCTGGTAGCCGCGAAGTTTACGTTTGTGGCGCCTGGGCTCAAACAGTCCTTCAGTGGCTCGCTCGGTTATCGAGAAAACAACAGGCAGAAACGATCCGTAAACGGGCTGCCGCCCTTTAGAGCTAGTCCCCGCTCAGGGGAAAACCGCAACCCGCACCGAAGTGAGACTGGCTCCTGCAACGTCTTTACACGAGTCGGAACTTAACAGCGCTGCAAGAATCTGGGTAGTGTCTAGTCTTCCTGGTTTTATTCACTTTAAACTGACCAGAGGATTGCTTGCAAAGGAAGCAGCCCCTCCATGTAGACAGCACTTTCTGATCACTCTTTTTTTTTTAGTTCAATGACCCAAACGGAATATTACATATCTATAAAAACCAAGTACTTACTGTTCAGATATTTGACTTGTCTTAAAAGTGGCATTCGGGCCGCAGACGTCTGCGTTTCATCCACACGCTGGGTTGGGATGTTCCCAGAGAGATTTACCTAGAAACAAATTGAAATGAGAAGAGTTTTGAATATGACCTTGGTGCAGACAAAATTCAGAGTGAATTTAAGCGGTCCTTGAATGAGATCAAACTCATGGGAGCAAAACACTTTGAAATTGCGCATTTATCCTGCACGCTGCGCGTTATTAGGACGCAAGAGTGGGCAAAAGGGCCATAGAGGCTGGTTTTATTAATTACCACCCCGTTCTTAAAGTGCTTGGGGGGGAAAAATTAAATAAACTAGGTAGAATAGTACAAAGGAATGCAGCCAATATCTGTCTCGTGACCTGCTCACACATATTTGTACGCGCAAAAATTGTCCCTCAGGACGTCCCTCTCAAGCTAGTGCGTTGTAAACTTGGTACCAACCCCTTTCCCCCTCCCCAACGAAGGAGAGATACACAGAAACATACAAGAGTGCACTATCACAACAAAAAGCAGGCAAGTAGCACTTTAAAGATTAGCAAAATAGTTTATTAGGTGAGCTTTCGTGGGACAGACCAAGTGGGTCTGTCCCACGAAAGCTCACCTAATAAACTATTTTGCTAGTCTTTAAAGTGCTACTTGCCTGCTTTTTGTTGTGATAGCGTATAGACTAGCACAGCTTACTCTCCGTTACTATACAAGAGTGCAGGGATCCTCAGGCAACAGGCGTGTTTGAAATGATCTGTACCTTCATTTTAAAAAAGCAGCTCTGATTAATATAACTAATTCATCCTTGAACACCCTCTTTCCCCGAGGTCTGTGCGCTAGGAACACCGATCTGCCTGGTAGCGTTTAAAACCGAGTCTACCTGAAGGATAATTACCTGGAGGATAATTCTGATCCTGGGGGAACAGCTGGCATTAAAAAGAAAGCAAGCAAGCAAGCCATCAAGAGAGACATTTGTGCCGGGAAAGAGAGCTATACTTTTTATAAACGTTGCAAAAAATAAATCATATTATCCAGAAAGAGAAACTCAGAGGGAGGAACTGGGAAAGGCTCAGGAGTCTGGAGTAATAATGGGACTCTGAAGGCATGTATTATATGATTGCAAGAGAGCTTTAGACGCACTAAATATGGGATTCCGCTTCTTGAGGCAAACCTGTAAAAGAACTAAGCCAAAGAGCTCAGAAAATGCGCTGGACTACGAACATAAACAACAATCTGCTTTTTTTTTTTTAAAAAAAAAAATCAAGACAAGTAGTAGTAGTAGAATACACCGATAAGTCTATTTACTGCACTCTCTGCAGAGCAAACTGCAGAGAAAGTGACATAGTTTTACTGTGCATTCAGTTCCCTCATGCCTCCCCCCACGCCGCCCAACATACACACACGCGCACAGATGCAGACGTATACATTGGCATCTCTTTAGCAATTAGCATAAAAGATCGAGCTAACTCAATGTACTAGCTCCTAAATGCACCTTTTTTTAAAAAAAATCCCCAAATTGGCAACTTTCATTCAGCTCCACAAGGCTTCGTTTAAAGTACCCCACAAGAGAGAGAAAAGAAGTTCGGGATTGTTTTCCCAAGGAAAAATAATTACACATTATAACTTCACGCATCAAAGGATCAGACTGCCTCAAATTCCTTGAAGCGCGGCGGTGGCGTTCTAGAATCTCACAGCGTTCTGTATTCCACACCAAACCGGAAGGGTCTAATGTACACAGAGTTGGGAGACAGTGCACTTAGAAATGTCAAATGCAAATCTGAATCTCGTATAAATAACAATGAAAGGTGAAAAAGCAAAGCCAAACCTCCTAATCCAGAACAATAAGAGACCTGCGATTTTTATTGTCTTTCGACTAGGAGGTGATGCATCCTAAGGCTCGGCAATATTCTGACTACTCCTGATTGCAGTAGGAGATGATCTTGCTCCGGGAGGCCTGAACTGGAGCATTTGTCACAAAATTAAACCTCTCAATCAACAGGCCAGTCCAATGCAATGGGACTCCCAGCATTTGCGCTGAGAGTGTATTTTGTTTTGTATATGGAGCGTGGAGCCGGGTTTGGCAGACAGAGCCAAAGGCCGAACGTAAAGCCCGGTCTTGTCCTTAACCACAGTTTGACGCGGGCAAGCCAGGTTCCCCCCAGCGGAGCACTGAATTCCCTCGTTTCCACTGCATGAACAATTTCAGCAAGCACGGAACCAAACAGCGTAATGACATCACGGCCTGTCCCCCTCCCCAACCCTATGATCCTGCAGGAAAATACAAGTGTTACTCCTCACACAGTTTAAGGTAGATTTCATATTTATTTAAATATTTATCAAGTATTCAAAAAGGTATTACACTTGAGCATACAAAATGAATCCAGTTTCTAATCAGGATGATTGAAATCTTATATGAGACTTCTCTCCCTCCCCACCTCCCACCCCCGCACACACGCTGTCCAAACGGTTTGTCTAGCTCGGAGCGGGTTGGGATGATGGGGAGAGGTGAAAAGAGGCAGAGAGAAAACAAGATTATATTAAGAAAACATGGAGCTCTGGAGCAACTGTCATGCAAACCGACTTGTCTTTGTCAGACTCAGAATCTCTGTGTTTCCCGGTGGTTAAGGGTTTTTGAGCAACCCTTTGTCCTATCAGGGCTGCGAGCACGAGAAAAGGAGATAAAAATCGTACCCTTGCCTGTGGTTTTCCACTCCCCCCCCCCCCGCGAAGAAATTGCCCATGTTTCTAGCTTTCACCACTACTTTCCACCCCTCCCTCAAATTAAAAAAGAAGGGGGGGGGAAGAGGAAGGAGAGGAAGTGAAAAAAAGAGAGAGTGAGAAACGTCAATAGTGAGATTTCACAGCAACATCACCTCAAATCTGTTCCTCCTGCAGCATTTTTCAATCGTTTTGACAGCAGACACTGACAAATAATAGTCATACTAAGCAAAATATGTCCCTTCTATCAGGAGCTTATACTTTAAATACAGGTCACTTCAGCAATCTTAACAACGAGGCTTTGGTATACAGCACTTTCTTATTTCTAATCATACAGCTCAGAAAAGTTGAGCTCTGTTGGCTTAGGACAGTTCTTTAGGTGTCTCAACATTGTCCGGTCATGCCTAGAATAATATCACTGCGAAAGGGAAGGAGAAGGGGAAGGGGACGTTATCAATTGAATGCTAAGGCATCAAACCAGCCCTCATACCTTCGCTGAAACTGAAATTTACAAGCGAGTCGTTAATACTTGCAATAAAATATCACCATCTGTATTTCAGAAACAGCCGGCTTTGCATGCAATATTTTATTTCAGGTATTTAGCTGCGAACTTGTAAATATATAAAAAGTTCCCTCTTTTATCCGTTTTATTCCTCTATAGTCCAAACGCTTATTTAGTGAAATAGTCCTGAAGATACAATAATTCTACATATGGCGCTTTTATTTCACATAATATTTGAGAAAAAAAGACAAAAAACCACATAGATTTAGACATATAATTCAAAGACCACGGTACAACCTTTTTCTTTTTCTTTTTTTTACTTCAGCAAACAAAAAACAAAAAATAGAGTCAAATGACACGAAAAGTGGCAAGTCTTCCGATAATAAATAATAAATTACTTTATAATTTTTGCAATGCAAAAGCAAACAAAAATTCTTTCTTTTTTTCCTCTTTATTTCCAGAGAGAGAGATTGAGAGAGAGAGAGAGAGAAACAGTCGTTTTAACCAATAACTATACACATCTTTGGGGGGAAAATATTCTTAGACAGACACGATTCAAACACTATCCCGAGACGCTTTGTGGCAAAATAGAGGTATACCTTGTTGCAATGCTTTATAAGTCGGGTTTTTAAATAGGCATTCCAAGCCTATTTTTAAAGTCGCTTCAGACTGTTTCCATAGAGGACGGATCTCAGCAAAACCAAAACCCCAGCTACAGTACATGCTGTAAGAGACCCAGGGAACAACCCTGTGAGAGTCAACTAAAAAAACAAACAAACAATTAAAAAATGCAAACCACTGCAGCTCCTGCTTCCTGCAATGAATCTTTCAACCATGCGGGGCTAGATTGTCTTTTCCTGATGTTGTGAAACCTACTGGAGTTCCTTTTTGGCAAGGCAATGCCCAATAAGAAACAGCACCATTCGGATAAGGATGGACTAGATAAACAGCCTCTCTATCTCGGTTTCTTTCTAGTACGTTCAGTCAAAAGATGGTTCTTCTTTCTCTGAGATCCATGAATACAAATCCTCTACGTTTTAAAAACGTCTTTTTGATGCTCCTGTGATCACTGGATAGCATGTGTGTTTATTTACTCTTTTAAATTATTATTCTAGTAAGATCCCATGATTGTCTTCACAGTGTTGCTACCATTTCACCTTGTCATTTATAACAAGACTCCGTGCATTTCATGGAGCATTCTTTGCTAGGGTCATTACAGGTTTGTTAAATACTTTTAAGTTTCAGAGTCCCAACACGATAATTTCCCCATCTCTTCAACGGGGGGGAGGGGAATAATAATAAAAAAAATCTGAATGAATTGTTCCTCATGCCTCAATAGGACTGGCTACCATGCTGTTTGGTGTATCTGGGAGCTGAGAGGACATTGATGCTACTTCGCTTCCGGTAGAATTGGAACCTGGTCCTCCTTCTGAAAAATTAACCTGCCCAAAAGAAAATAAGAGGTGGGGAGTGGGGTCACAAATGTAGTTACAGTTATCAATTAAAGGCCCGAGAAGAAAAGGAGATACAAATACATAAGCAATGGGCATCACCCAGTAAAATCAAGGTGAGTTTTTCCCATTGACTTGAATGAGGTTTGAATCAACCCCTAAATCAATTCACTGAGCAAGGCAGATTTCTAAAAACAAAAATGCGGGGAAACCCCCACAACTGTTATTATTGAGACCTGTTTTGTCAGGTCTTTTGAAGGTTTTTGCATTCGAATTGTTCAGGAATTCGAATTCCCAGCAATATGTTGCAGTCAATTATTTAAGAACTTCGTGTACTTTCTGCCATAAAACTGCAGAGCTACTTCCCGCTCCCCGTTGTTACATATATAATAACAACTAGCACAAAGCTCTATGAGCATAAGGGGTCTTCTTTTCAACAAGCCATCTTCCTCCATGAGAGTGAGGGGGACTGCATGGGTCTCTATTAAATGCTGGCTGAAACATTACTGTGCGGCAGGGGTCAGATCTTAGTCTTATGGTGTCCATAATTTGTGAACCTAATCATAGAATCTTCTAACAAAGAAGGTGCTAACTCAGTTGTGGGTGTATTAGAAATGTTAAAGTCCCTGCCTACATTTCAGAAGTTTGCACCAGCCATTAGACTGGGTCCATGCTACAAAACACTCCTGTTGTATCTATTTTTCTGTATGCTCTTTTTTTTGGTCAAGCTGACATATAAATACAGGGAAAATGTTGCCTCCTAGTTATAGCTCAAGATATTGAATTCTGTTGCTAGACCTAGTACCCACCAAGACCAGTCTACCCTGAGCTTAAAGATCTTCTGTTCCTTTAACTCCTAATAAGTAAATCAAACAAAGCAAGTCAGTGTTTTGCTTTGGTTTGGTTTGTTGTCCTTTCCCTGCCCCCCAACCTAATGGAGGGCTTGATTTAAGCAGGGAGACTAGAACATGCTCTAGATCCAAGACTATCTGTATCACAGCATCTACGCATCAGCTGCTAAATTATGGGTCATTCCTAATGGACATAGTATTCCAAAGAGAACAAATTCATTCTTCAACATCACCAAAGGAGAAAGAAATAATAAAAATGAGTGGGTCACTAAGGGGAAAGGTCTGGACATGTATATTGGTGCCAGAACACTTTATTTTTGTTTTCAAAATGATCGTTTTAAAAAATTGCTTGACCAATCAAAACATCTATGGTAATATTTCATTATTATTTGTTATTATGGTGAATCACTAAAAAACCATATACAACGTACCTTAGTATTTTAAAGATCTGGTTTAAACACACTTAGGCCAGGAAATTGAGTTAAGGTTGAACTTCTGTCCTTAATTCACCTTGTTGAGCCTAAGTATTGCAGATGATATGGTCCCATATGAGCTGCCAAATGACGTAGGCATAAGGAAGTGAGTTAAGAACAGAATTTATTCTTAAATTTCTGTCTTCTTGTTGGTTAAGCCAGTCCATTACTATATTTTGCTTTTGCATGTGACTACGTAATAACAATTCCCTTTATAAAATAAAAGAATGCAGAAGGGTAGATATAAATATTTGCCGAGAAGTACATACTCAAAGAAAGATTTACACTTCCCCTCCATCCCTGTTTTATGAATCTTCTCTGTCTTGCTGACAATATATTCAGATTGTAAAATTCAGTTCTATACTACACAGGCTTTTAAAAAAAAAAAAAAAAGTGGACCCAATGTTCGTAATTGCTGTTGTAAGTTTACAAAGAGTAAAATGATAAATTGCTTATATTTTTTACTGCGTGGTCTCCTCCATAGAGTTGCTTTTAAATTTTATGGCTATTATTATCTTAATTACTATTTCAGACTCGGGTTTAAGGGCCTGATCCAAAGCCCACTGACATCAACAGAAGACTTTCCACTGAGGTCCAGTGGGCACAGGATCAAGCCTTACACTTTTTTTAATACTATAAAATGGCCTATTGCAGTAAAGTAAATATCAGGAATGCAGGTAGAGCCTCGGGTTCACCACACTCAGCACACATAGGCCCCGGGTAAAGGATACCCAACATTCTGTCCCCGAACACTTTAGCATATTCAGTCTGGGAACTAGCACTTACTAGCTGCTGAAAAGCAGGTTGATCTATGTCACTCTGCAACGCGAAGTCACTCAGTACTTTCCACGGAGGCTGGTAGCTCTGCACTTCCACTGGGTTCGCCTGTAAACCCCCATCGTGTCTCTCAGGGCTAGCAGCCACCATAGGAGTTCCCGTCATCCCTTGAATATTCTGTAAACAACCGAGCAAAAGATGTTAATGAGCTCTGTTAACTTTATTGTGTATAAGCGCCGAGTCAATAAACTGCTTTTCTATCTTATCTATACAGTCGCCTTTATTTACATAGTTAATCTGCTGTGAATGTCTCACCCTAGTCTACCACAGGCCAGTCTATTTCTGGATTTATCACAGTGGAAGCTGACTTTCTTTCTCCTTAATCCTTGTATTTCTCCATGCCCGGTTGCTTAAAAGGTTATTAACCACTTGCACCAAATACCCACGGCCTGACGATGCGCGGTAAAGACCAAGAGACGGTTAACTCCTCGGGATTGCTATTTTGCACCCAGGCTGGCTTTCCTGGTGACCTTAGCTGGATCGTATAACCTCTAAGCCACCAACCTCGGGTGCCCGAGTAGCTTTGTGTATTCTAAATGCTGCGGCTGTTATGTGCAAAACGACTCGGAGCCTGGAGGAACGGGGCGCTGATAACATTGTGTTTTCCTGCTTTCTAACCCGGGGAAGGGAAACTCCTGGAGTTCCACTCGGCTGGGCAGCCGTATGAAATGGCCTAATAGTCTTTTCAGGCCAGTCAATATACTGAAGGGAGAAGGCATCAGCGGCCGCTTGTGTCTTTCGCCGACAGGAGGAAGGCTATCGCCTCACAACGCCAATGGGGGGGGGTTGTGAAATGGGAAACGGTGGAGGAAGGCACCTTGGTTTTGCTAGTTTTGCTAAGACTTGCTCTCGAAGAGGATTATATGAGGGTGAAAATACCGTGACTGGGGGGGGCGGATTAAACCCTTTCCTTTCCGTTTGTCTTTTGCAGTGGCTTATCTCCGCCCCTAGGCAGGTTATAACACAGAAAGCGTTGAGAAAGCTGCATCAGATGTGAGGGTTGGGCTGTTCTTGAAACCCCTGGGAGGGGGGAAAAGTTCCTTCTTCTGTTCAGGAGTCCACCGCATTTGCAAAATGTATCCCGTGCAGTGCTCGGCTTGCGGTATCCCCGAAACGCAGAGGGTGGCAATTCACACTGCACTGAAGGGACTCTCCCCCGTACGGAGGCCTTAGCCCCACAAAAAGGCGTGTCCCCCGGAGCAGGCGGTGCAGCCTGCTGGCTGGTTGCTAGCATTGACAACAGACAGGGTGACTCACGACTGACAGTCATGGGAAGGCAAACAGACTCCTACCCCACCTGTACTGTCCTAAAAATGAAGGGATCCCGGCATCAGCGGCGTTCATCCTCCCAGACAGCCCCACCCCCCCACCGCAGGCTGGGCAGAGGGGTCCCGGTCCAGTTGCAAGATCAGAGGACCATTTCCAGTTCAGGACGGCCCATACCATGAGACGCTCAGGCTGCAGCCACTTACCGTTTTATCATTGGGCTGCTGCTGCTGAAGCTGCTTCATCATGATGCTCCTTTTTTTGTCCTTGCACCGCTTGTTTTGAAACCAGACCCTGATGACCCTGGGGCTGAGGCCAGTCATTTCCACCAGTTGCTCCTTCATGAGGGCGTCGGGTCTGGGGTTGGCTGCGTAGCAGGTCCTCAAGGTGTGAAGCTGTTTCTCATTAAGCACAGTCCGGACTCGGGTGGTCTTCTCGGGCTGCTTGTGGACGTGGGGTCGAAGAGCGGGCTGTCTCGCCGAGATAGGTTCTGCTGCAAGGGAAGCGGGGAGGAAGGAACAGGTCCTCTTAAGTAAGGAGGAGAGAAGCTGGTGGGAGTCAGCTTTCTGGGACAGGTCCCTACTGAAAAGGCCATTCGGCTCTGGACTGTTGTTCTCTCCCCTTTGGGGGCTGATGGATTCACCCCACCATTGGCATTTCTTACCCTACAGATTTTTTTTGGGGGGGGGCGCGAACAAACAGAAGATCAACCCAATATTATCTCTGACGAGGAGGAATATGTTACTTCATAATAAACACGGGGGGTGAGTGTTTGTTTACTCTCTGAGAAACCACTAGAGCAGATATTTAGCTTGAAAGTTTAGGAGGTATTTTGCCCCATTTGTTTGAAATTGTCTAGACTCTATCACAGCACGGTCCGAGGTCTTGAGCACAGTATCCCGCACCGGCTCTCAGCAGTTTTACACCAGGCTTCACCCAAGCAATAGGAAGCGTACATCGTAGAAATCCTTGTCTGTGAAAGGCACCTCCCCAAAGCCCGAGAGAAGGAGCTAGTCGGGAAGATGGAGGGAGGGTCAAGGTGATATGTCACTTTGTGCCCTGCAAATCTACAGGCATTGCAAAGTCATAAAAAGGACCGGGGAAAATGGCAGCTGGTTATTTTCATGGAAACCGCCGGGAAATGCTACCAAGCGGACAGCCTCAGATGGGAAATTAGACATGCATCACTTTGCTTTACTGCGGATATTCGTACTTTCGTCAAACACGTGGCTGTATCAGAACGTTCTCAATGTCACTCGGCCAACAATAAAGGGGAAATGTACTAAAAGCTTGGCCAAGGAGCGTTCGTTTTTTGTCCTGTGCAATCGGCTTTCTAAGTCTCCGGTTGTACAACAAAACACCAAAGCAGGAATTCACAGCAAGATCCCCAAAGCTGGCAAGTGTTGTAACTGCAGACCCAATAGTCCTTGTAACAAACGCACAAACATGATCTGCAGAATCTGTCCGAGATTCTGGAGTGCTTAGGTGGCTGCTACATAGACTCAGGTCACTTGAAAACTGTTCAGAAGAAGAAACCGTGCCCCGGGTAAACGTGGCCGGCGTTGTAAACATCCCTTAGCCTTAGTTACCATGCCAAGCCTGTATTATTTCACTTTATTTGTTTGCGAAAGATGTCCCCCTTCCTAAAGTTTAGTTTCTGTAACTGCCTAATGCTGACGCCGAAAAACTACAAGCGTCAGTAAACCTGGACGTCGGGTCCATTCTCAAATTGCAACGCAGAATGTAAGATGAAATTCTCATCAACTCACATAAAACGTCTCAAGAAGGCAGAATCACTTTAAAAGGCAATTAGTGAAGATTAGCTTGTTGACAGTTTTAAATTACAGCCTAAGAGCTCGCCTGTAGTTATTCTCTCTCTTTTTGGACCCCCTTTTCGGCTCCTATTTTTGAAACAACTTATTTCAAATATTTCCGTAAAAAAGGACGGGAAAAGCTTTGTGATATAACATTGGAGTGCCATCTACACATTGGATCACCCCTCTGTCCAACTTTCAAGGAAGGAAATTTATGCTCCAACGGGTCCCCTCGTTCTCCCAGGCATCTCCTTCGACAAATGCACACGCAGTCCCTGGGGCACATATTTCCAGAGAGCCGCTAGATTTCAATGGTTTAGTACTGGCTAATACATGTGAGTATACCAATATTCATAAAAACACTACATATAGTAGTAGGTATATCATGTTTATACACATATACAGGTACACACGCCTAGAGGGTATTAGTGTGTTTATATAACACACACACACACACACACACACACACAGAGCGCTAAAATGGCACGCCTTTGGATCTATACACGTGTGTATTTTCATATACACAGGTGCGTGCCTAGCTATTTTGTGGTTAAATGTACCATATGCTACCATTGCATTGGCATCTCTACGTGTGTGTGCGCGCAGGAGCGTGGCTACATCCCGGATCTTTCTAGGGGAAAGCGCATCCGTGTGTACGGACGCAGAGCTGGAGGCCCTGCCTGGCCCTACACGGTACACACGTGTCCCGCAGAGCACGCCCTGCCCCTGTGTTCACACGCCTCTCTGCCGCGGGGCTGTGCAGCGCCCGCAGCCAGGGGCAGAGGAAGGACTGGAACAAAGCCCGGGCCGCTGCCGCTGCCGCCGCAGCAGCGGGTGGCTGCCCAGAGCGGCTGTGGCTGGCGGTGGCAGCGGCTCGCTCCCTCCCCCACAGCCGGAGGAGTACCTGCCATCTGCAGCGGTCTGGTGGGATGCAGGGGGCTGAGCGGGTCCCCGGGCCCCAGGCTGGCCCTTTCCACCACGTCGTGATCGGCTCGGCAGAAGAGGCCGTCCTCCCGCAAGGCGAACTCGTCCCCCGGGATGAGCTGGCGGCTGCAGGCCACGCAGCGGAAACACTCGATGTGATACACCTTGGAGCGCGCTCGCATCACGAAGTCGTTCTTGCTGAAGCCGATGCTGCACTTGGCGCATTTGATGCCGTATAACCTGAGCAGGGCCCGGCCCGGAGACAAGAAGGAGAAAAGAGGTTTCACCCCGGCGCTTTGCAGCCCCCCCGCCCCCCGGCCCTGCTCGGCTGGCCGCACGCCGCGCGCTAGTTAAACAATCCTTTACAGCCCAGAAGCTGGAGGGGGAAAGGAATAAAACGGATTCGGTTACCGCCCGCGCCCAGATCTCGCCGCTGGAAAAGGCAGCGGAGCTCTGCCTCGTACACACAGCCCCCTCCCGCTCCGGGAGGGTCTTCCTAGCCCCCTCCTGCCCCGCAGCCGCAGCTGCCCCGCCAAGGGGGCGATCGGGGCTGGCGGGGGCGGGCGGGGGACGCACCGGGCGCTTTCACTCGGGACTCGGGGCACCTTGGCTGCTCCAAAGCTGGAGGAACCCAGTGGTGCGTGATCCGTACAACAAAGGCTGGCTGCGATGACAGAGGCTGACACCCATTGTACAAACACAAACCTACGAGCCCCCCTTTTTTTGAATGAACCCTTCAGGAGTCGGCCGCCTCCTGCACGCTAGGGCTGCCAACAGCCAGAGCTGAGGCTGGCCCTTCTTTGAACACCGAAGAGGAAACTTTTCCAGGCTCTCAAGAGTCCCTCCACCTTCCGCCTTCTAGCTGTGCCCTAACTTTTCTCTTCAAGAGCATTTCCAGCCCTGTTCTTAATTCAGCCCTCGCCCCCACAAGCACCACCTCAAGCTGATCGCTCAACCTTCACGTACAAACGAAAGGAAAACTTCCTTACTGGCACCTCAACCGAGCACATGAGTCGCCTCTTTGTTTTCTACATCTTTAATAGCTACCGTGTTGTAGCTTCAGTCCTCTTCGATACGGAAAGGGGTGGGAGGGACATTTCAGGTAGCAATATCTATCTACACAGAGATATATTTCTATTAGCTGCAGCTCGGAGTCACATTTCACAGCTCCACAGTGTCTAGGTAGCTACTGAATATTGTTTAGCTAACTTGTTTGATTTAAAAGGCAATATAGCATAATACTAAAATAATATGCACACATAGGCATATTGGTGTTCACACACTCCTAAATAGTTTATAATATGCACGCACACCCATAAACTCTTTAGAATGAATCCTGTGTCTGTGTTCTGCGTGCGCCCCAATACATGCAGGCGTTTATACCTTATTTGTGTGCGCGCGCTACAGCGCACTCAATGTATGCGCAGATCCAAAACCTGGGATTGAAAATTAAGGAAAGTACTGCTCCGCTCTCTAAATATTATAGTTTTCTAGGTAGATGAGTTATTTTTGAGCGTGTACAGGACAATTTTATATTTACTAATTCAAGTCGGCTCGCCCGGATAGCACACCTTTTATTTTAAATAATTTGAACAAATGAAAATTGTTTTGCAGCAACTTGTCAAAGTTGCAATTATTTGCTCATCAAGGAAATGACCAGCTCATACTACCAAGCATTTTTTCCCGCTTTTGAAACTGGGAAAAAAAGTCAAAGCAGAATATTAAAAAAATAAATAAATCAAATCAAATCAAAGAACAATTCCGCTCCCAGGTACGTTTAAAAGTAAAGCCAAGAAGAGTGGATTGTTCTGAGCCTTGCAAAACTTTGAGGAGGGTAATTTCACAATATGTGGCTTTAAGGAATTAACTGATATGTTCATCAGAGGAACTCAAGAGGTTTATCCTAATTCGGAATCAAAATGAATCTAAACAGACGTCTTAAATAGGTTATATTTCCACCTGAAACTTTTTGTAACAATGCTTTGGCCATGCAGCATAGTTAATACAGAAAATTCTGCTACCCACAATCCTAGAAGATGACATTAAAGGCTGGCAGTGCATAAACATGACCCAAAAGCACAAATAATAAACACGACAAAGTTTTGCTTTGGTTTCGCTGTAGTGTTAGGATTGGCAACTCTCACATTTTATCAGTTACCAGATTTTAATGTGAGGAAGGAAGCAGTTCCATTATCTAAATATACCCAATTGTTCGCGAACAGATGATGGGCAATTTGATCTGCTCTGTCTAATTCATCAGCACAGATAAGATAAGGAAGAAAAGGCAGCCAGATATCTCCAAGGGGTT
The DNA here is from genome assembly GCF_033958435.1 of Carettochelys insculpta. NCBI lineage: Eukaryota > Metazoa > Chordata > Testudines > Carettochelyidae > Carettochelys > Carettochelys insculpta. Next base: position 98,979,530 of record NC_134141.1, read on the forward strand.
AATATTTAAAAAGATTACACGCCAGTTATTTTAGCCAAGAAACACTGGAATCTGTCTTTTGACCATACAAAAAGGGATCGTCCTTTAAAGGGAACTGTTAAACTTCACCTTCTGTTTAAAAACAGGCCCTGCTGGAAATAGATTGATTTGTCCGCTCGTTTTTTTTATTGCACACATGTTTGAAGTGTGTTCATTTTGTATATGATTTTGCCTTCCTGCACCTCGTCCAACACCACGCAGAGATGCATTTTTCAGGTCTCTGCCGCTCCTGAATAGCTATACTATTTAAAATATATTTAGATACTCTCCTGCTTTGTTAGGGTCACAGCACACACTGCAGGAAGTTGAGAAGTCCTTACAAACCCTAGCTGTTCCTGACTTTGAGTGTTTTTTATTTTTATTGATGGGATAAACTTGACTGGAACTTTTCCCCTTGTTCCTTTGGATAATTAAGGTAAAAAAAAAATCCATCTCCCTCTGCCTGTCTCTATACAGGAAAATCTAACCAAATAATCAAACAGAGTAAATGGCGTACCTGATATAATCTCTTTTACAGTAGGTTTTGCCATCCCTAACAAAGCACGTACAGGTCTCGTCCAAATACTGATTACACTCTGCACACTTCAAACACGCCGCATGCCATTCCAAATCCGGAGAAACCCTCAGAATATACTGATCGTGAATTTGATTGCCGCAACCAACACATAGGGAAATCAGACGTTTTTCTGAAATGAAAATAAATACATGATTGACTAACCGTTTACTCTCCTACAGAGATAAACACACTTTTAGTGTCGATCCCTTATAGGGCGTACTCTGGGAGATTTGGATTAAATATATATATATATATATTGCACTTTTGGATGGTAATTGAAGTGTGCCATCAAAACCTTGCCTCCCTTCGAAAGGAGGAGGACCGTCTGGTAAAATGCAGATGTGAACAGCCTTCGGTGTGGAGCTCCTCATTTTGCCAGCCTGGCACGCAACCCAAACTCCTTCGTTTTGCAATTTTTTCCCCTGGCTCCGGGCAAAATGCTTCTCTATCTGGATGGTCCGGGCTGCAAGCGGCGGAAGCTGAACGCGTGGGGATTTAAACCCCGCTCCGGTCCAACAGAGGGCTGGCTATGGAAACAATTGTCACTTGCTCCCCTTCGCCCGCCTAATGCTAATCCGCCTAAGTGGGCTAGGGGCTGCGTACTCAGGCGACTCCCCTGCAGCCTAACGCGAAGCCAGCTCAGGCTCCAGGGCTGGCGATGCCATTAAACCCTGCCTGCGCCCCAAACTTGAAAGGCGGCGGCGGCGGCGGCGGCGGGACTCGAGGCTACGGGAACACAAGGCTAGGAGGTTAAGACACGGCAAGCATGCAGGCGCGGCAACAAAGGCACCTCCTCTCCCCGGGCAGCGAAGTTCGGCTGAGCAGCTCCCTGCCTGACACGGCTACAACAGACACACCGACTCCCAGCACGGTAAAGGGGGGGGGGGGGGAAGCCTCCTTACTTTTTGGTGGATCTCCCATGTCGCCCATGTCTGTGCGAGGGGGGGTGGTCCACAGTGCAATGGTGCTGGGCGCTTCCCTTTTAAGACCCCAAAGTAGGTTTTAAAGCGGCGGCTCGGCAGAAAGGCGAGGCGGCAGCGAGGGGCTGCAGAGGCGCTTCCGGCCGGGCGGCACTGCCCTCCCTGGCGCTGCCCAGCCCGTCCAGTGTTGCCCGGCGTGGCGGGGCTGGGAGAGGCGCTGCGGAGCCGGACTCAGCGCGGAGCGGGCACCAGGCGCTTCCTTATCTCTTACTCAAACTTCTCTGCTCCAACTCGGCTGGCTCGCCATTGGCCTGACGTAACGCGCGGGGACGTCAAGCCTGCCCCGCGCCGATTGGTGGGCTGGAGCGCCGAGCAGCTGTTCTGATTATCATATTTCAGGCGCTGGAGCCCGGCGACGCGGCTGGGGGATGCGGGGGCAACTTTCCCACTCCGCCTGCCTTCCCCTCGGTACTGCGCGCTCGCCAGCCCTCCTCTGGTCTCCCCCGTGCCCCGGCGCGGCGCGAGCTCTTGCGCAGACCCTCCCCTGAGCCATGGGCGGCGGTGATCGGGCTGCTGGGTATTTAGCAGTCCAGAGAGGGGGCGTGGGGGGCAGCTCCGTCCTTCCTCGGCACCCGCCTTTGCTAGGCAGCAGAAATGGCCCCGGTTAGACCAGGTCAGGCGGTAGAAGAGAAATCCGGGTATGTTAAGCCCCACCTCCCGGGTTTAATTGTCTTGGCCGTTCTCCTCTTTACCTTGAACTTAGACCTGCTTCGCGGACTTCGGCTGCATACGACATCGCAGGAGATGCAAAGGTTTATCTTCAACTGCCCCTTAAATCTGAGCCTGTCTGTTCTTGGGGCCCCCCTTTTCCCAGCCCTTTGACATCTGCTGTAGTGGAAGTCGCGGCTGAGGTCTCTCCGCTTTCCTCGGCTGGAAAATGAAGGCGAGAGGCGTACAGAAAAGCTGAGAAAGTCCGCAAAGTTCTCATTTACCTGACCCCCTTCCCCAGCGAAACCTCCCGCCACCCTCTTTTGGCCACATTGCCTCTGGTTTTAGGGCAGTGCAAAGTCTGGAGGTAACACGCGTCTTTATACGCATCTCCTCCTTGAGACACGCGGAGACGGCCATTCATTTGCTCAAGGCCGTTAGGCTATAGGAAATGTTGTGCCGCTGGTCCCCCATAACATTGCTCGTGATGTTTCAGTTACGCACGTCGGTACGGAAGTGATCCGAAGACTAAAGTCCTCGAAACTTTAGGGCCATGAGCGCTTTCATTGGTCCCTTAAAGGGCTGTTGGTCTAATAATTTGACTCTCATTTGCGCAAAGCTTTCAACTCTAGTAACTCATATGCCTGTTTTCATAGTTTAAGGCATCCATTTCTTTTTATATTTACAATTCAAGCTCTGATTATCCTATGACCTGGCTCTCTCTTGGTTGTTAGATATGTGAAGTTTAGACCTTCCCCTTACAGTTATAACCCCTCTAGCCAAACTGAAACAATACCTTGCACAATTCGGTTGGGGGGGTGTAAACCCGGTTGTATCTCGTGCAATATGGGTTCTTGTACCTCCGCCCTCGCCTCATTATCTGAGCGCCTTCCAGCTGGAGGCTTCTAAACAACGTTTATCGGATTTTTTTTCAACGTCCCTTTCTTTCATAGGAAACTGACAAGGCAAGAATTTGGATAAAAGAAAAACACCAGGCTAACTAGAATATAGGACACACGAGGAAACAGCGCAGCGATGAAATGGTCAAGACGTTATTAAATTTAAATGTGATGGTTATTCTGCAATTACTCAGATCTGGTCGGAATCCGATCTCAGTTTGAAAGATGCTTTCATTTGCAATGTTCAGGGTGCGCATCTGTGTAAGAAAAAGGGAATCGAGGGTCCCTGCGAAGATGCTAAACTTGATTTCAAGATGTCAGACGGCAAAGGTGCGGGAAACACACGCGTCTTACATATTTAATATTTAAATGAAGAGCAGAAGTTGCAGCTTAGGCGACCATTTATATTTCTTGAAAACAACCAGGGTTTATTTATCTATTAATGTCCTCCTCCCATTGGTGTGGATTAGCTCTGTAACCCAAAAAACAACGATCAGGATTTAATGCCGATGATAGCAATTCCTAATAAACAAACTGACATGCGCTTGCCGCAAACTCTTAGTAACTGGCAATGCCACGTTAACACAACTAAAACGCATCTATTGTAAACAACGCACAGAAAGAGACAAAGATTTCCTGTCATCCGCTGTACGAACTGGTAGGAGACATTCCATAAGTGAATACTAAATGGATGCCACAAACCTATAATCAGTTCAGAGCAGGGAGAACCAATGTGTTGCTGAATGTGAATTTTGTGTGGGACATTCATGGGGAAATATCATTAGGTCGTTGGAGTTAGTGACTGTAAAATAAAAATAATGCATTGCATGGAATCGTCGCAATCAAAAATACGAACACTTGTATGTGATAACTTTTCCGCTCTCCTAGTGCCTGGTTCACTGATTTATTCTCCTTTCCAGATCTCTCTCTTTCTCCACCCTTCCCCGACTGCTACCTCCGCCTATGTGCAAACAAACGAAGCCAAACAAACAAACGAACCAAGAAAACCCCACTCACACACTTCAAAAATACAGCCTAAATCTCGCCGTGGTTAGCAGTTTAGGCAATATTTTAAATCCACGCTCGCAGCAGCGACCTCTGCTGTTCAAAAGAGGCATTTATCCCCTCAACTCCTAAACGCGGACACATTTTTTGACCTTTTGTGAATTTCTGCGCCGGGTCAAAACCAATTTGCATCCTTATTGAGCGTGGCCTGCTAATGAACCTCCTCCGGGAGCAGATGAATGGCAGACCTTGGTGGACCACAAACACAAAAAACACACGTGTAACTTTAAAAACGAGCCCGATCTTCATTATAACCACCGAGGCGGTTTATAAGTGACTTTAATCTAGAGGGTCTTTTCTGTGCCAGGCCCCTGTGTTCTTTTCCCAGAGCGGGTCTGCATTCTTCTCCATCAGCCTGAACGCCAGGAGGATGACAATCAGGAGTCCATTTCTGAAAGGCTGACTCTGCTTTGCAGCGGAACACCATTGTTTGTTTGGAAATAACTCAACCTGGTTTTCATTCGAGCAGCCCCCCACCCCCCACTTTGTAAAATAGTTCCAGCAGAGGTGATTGCATTTGTAAGCCTGATCTTTGCAAACGATGTGCAAAAAGCGAGAAACCTGTCCCCGCCCCGACAAACCAGGACTGGGAAGGAAAGGAGGGATTTGAGGCTTTGATCAACACCCCCCACCACCACCCCTGTGCTACTGATTTGCTTACTGTGTATTGGATTCGCCTTCCTGTGAAAGCAACGCTTTCTATTTAGCCAGAGTCCGCCTCGGGTTTAAGGGAGTGGAACAGCCCGGGTCAATGAGTAAGGTATTTAGAGAAAAAGCCTGCCGCAGGACTTCTCTTTTATGAGCTCCATAGGCACGTGATGGGGAAGACACAAAACGGGATTTGTACGTATTTTAGACACGTCCGAAAATCGGTTATTTCTCTTTGGTCCTGGTATTTTTCTTTCCTATTTATTTTTTTTTGGGGGGGGGGCGGCGGGCAGAGGGGGTCTTCTTCTGACAAGTGTATGGCAATACAAGCAATCAATAGCTTTCCCCCACGGGCAGGGGCTCCGCTGAGATCCCGTGCCTTTAAAGAAAAGCAATGCTTAATTAACCCTCTACCTTCCATAAAGAATATTTCTCTCTTGATGCCTCCAAAGGGCGTCTGTAGTCGCTAGCGGTAAAACTGCAGGAAACTCAGTCACTGAACAAAATAATGACAGCACTGTCTCGGCAGACAAAAGCAACGGTTTTCTTTTTTTTTTTATTATTTTTTATTTACTTATTTTTTAAGATCTATATCTCCACGCCGGTAAGGACAGCCAGTCGTTTTGATGGCAGGTAAAGGGATGCGGTAATTTAGTTCACAACTGGATACTGAACCTGAACTTGAGTTGTGCAGACCCGCTGACCTGTGTAATGAAGGAGCAAAGCCTCTTAAAATGCCTAGAGCGATCACCGGATCGGATCTGGTCCTTCGGTGGAAATTGAGGAGGCTAAAGTTTATACTGGCATTCTGTTGCATTCAGACACTCGCGGGACGTGTCCGCAGAGACAACCTTTGCTTCTTCGCCGTAGAGTAGGTGCTGGCGGAGCGTGTTTGTGTTCCTCCACCGCAAAACACACAGGCGGGGAGAGTCATCCGGCAGGTTATTCCAGCCTTGAGAATTTACGGTGCGGACTAAGGTCAGTTTCAAACTTTTCTTTAACGCTCTGGACGGATGGACTCTGCCCAGCGGATTTGGATTCCTGAAGGTTCCAGTTGGTTTTAATTGCAGCCCGGAATCCGGCACAGGAATCCGATTTGTGCCCGTGAAAGATGCTGAGGAAGGGCTTTTGTAATATTGAGGTACAAAGCAAGGTAGCGGGGAAATCAATCGCCGAATGTATTACAGCCTCCGGAGAATAGGGCTTAATTCTCCAGAGGTGTGAGATCTCTCATCTCCAAGCCCTGGCTGCTGAATGCTCCGAAGAAACGTACCATATCAGCACTAAATCTATCAAAACACAAGAAAAAAAAACCTGTCAGTGGCTTTCTGGAAGCCGAGCCCCTTCTCGAGTTAATAATACCATAGGATGTACTAAATCGTCCAACCACTTCACGCAGTAACGTCCCTTCCCCGCCATATCTGACAGCATTACACCTATCACCAAACAGGGCAGCTAAAACCCCCCTAGGTTTAATCCAGCCCAAACAGGGGACCCTATAAACCAACAAAATACATGGAGGAAAGCAACGTACTGCATTGGGGAAACAATTCTGCCAGCCCTCTTCCAAGAAGGTGCCTTTACGCGGCTGAGCTTGGTTCAGAATGCTTTCAAATTAGATAATCTCGTGGAAGTGGTTAAATACAAAGACCTGGCGGGCTAGGTGCTACCTCTGCTTATTATCCATTGAACGCGATCGGGAAGCAGGGCTCTTCCGCCAAAGGCGGGGCTGGGGAGGGACGTAGCTTTGCTATTTATTGCTTTAAACTTTCCCCTTTGTTATCTTTCCCCCCACGACAGGAAGTGCATGAGTAAAGGGAATAAATCGGCGACCCTGTCTAGATATAACGTGGACAGAGCTTGCCTGTGAAATTACAGCATCTGATTGGTAACCCTTACTCAGGCAGGAGTCCCAATGACATTAATGGAAGTAAGGACTGCAGGATCGGGCCCTTTGGGGTTGAAATAAGAGGGGTGGGGAGGTGGGTGTTTGTCATCTTCCTCCCTGGCACAAAGACGTAGCTCAACATGAACTCTTTGCTTAATAAGAGGAAACAGTCCCTTGAAACCACATCTCTGCGTGTACAACAGCTGAGGTACCCATAGGCAGGAGAGGCTGCTCAAGAACAGAGCGAAGGGATCAAAATGCGGAAAAAGCTGGTCTCATCCATTTTCCCGGGGCTTGAAGGGTGGAGCGGAGGGTCTGTAAACATGTACAGTTATATTTGAACCATGCTTTGTCATCAGAGCCCCACGCACAACGCCTAAGTGCTGTTTATAAATGGTCACTTTTTCATCTCCCTGAGCCATCTCTCCCCTTCCTTTAAAACAGTGAAAACTCCCGCCCTTGGGAATGGCTTTGGATACAAAGGGGGGATTCTAGATCCCGACCCACTGTCGCTGAGTAGGTTGACCAAAGACGTTTGTTTGGAGATCTTGGTGGATAAAGGGACACGCCTAGGACCAAAACAACTTTCATAACGCGGCCTTGAATCGGCCAATTAACAGAAGAAAAGCAGCTCGTTGTCTGAAGATGAAGTATCTTTGCATTTTAAAGGCAAACGCGTGCTAATTCCTAGTCCTTGTAGATTTGCTAAATAATTATCCCAACTTCCCCAGAAACAAGTGGGGGGATAATAGGCTCGGGAAAGCCAGCTTTATGCAGCCCCTGCCAGGGTCAGAGCATAGCGTAATTATTGTAACATGGAGTACTGGTGTGTATTGTGCCCACTGTAGTGTGGAATAAGTCATTGCACTCTAGTGTGTATGGGAGAGGGGGAAGGAGGGGGTTGGTTTGCTTTAGGGAGAGTGCAGAGAAGGTGAGGGATGAAAGTTGCTAGGAAAATGTCTTCCTCCTCAGACAATCAGCCATAACTTCCAGGGGTGGGGATTTAAAAGCTCAATTTATTAACTTATCATGTACACATCCCACATAACAAAAATCTGGATGGAAACCGGAGATAGTTTCTCCACTTTAAAAATATGCTCCCCACTTTGACAAAATCAGAAACTGGGTCATGCATATCTATGCCAGTTGCATGCAAAGAGCTTCTTTAGTTAAACAAATGATACTCTTACTTTAAGTAGATACCCCATGTTTTGGCCCTTCCAAAATGTTTTTCTTTTTACATCCCTATTGAAAGGAGCACTCCCAGTTTTGCTTTCAAAATGGTTATTCTCCTACTTTGCGCATCAGGTGTATTTCCTTAATACATTTAAAGGTAAGGAAACAAAAAACTGGAAAGGCTATTTAAAGTTAAGGAATATAGTTTGAAAACAAGGAAAACACTTTGATATTTAGTTATGGCATCCTTGATTGACAGGTGTTGATCTGTTATACTGCTTAAGCCTTCTATAGCCTATGTCATTGGGGTTTGGTTCTTATATAGTTATATTTAATTGCATCAAATAAAATAAACAATTAAATACTAATAAGAATGCTGCAGATGCTAATTTTAATTTATCCATTTTAAACATACATTTATCTTCACATGGTTTAGATAGATAGGCTAACACTAATTAGTTGAGTTAATGCAATAAAAATATGTATAAAAATCATGAAATGTCCCTTTAAATTGGCTAGCATGGATTTATTGCTTGGAAACATAAATCTTGCAAAATCAGTGACCAAGTAAGTGTTAGTGCAAGGGAGGTGAAGTTTGAACTGGGAACAGTTAGAGCTTGTTTTTGCCTAATCTAGACAAATATTGTACATACAAGGTGTGTTTGTGTGTGTGTCTATATATAGATACACACACCAGCATTACATAAGTTTATTATATTTTGAGGAGAAGACAAAATTACCTAATGCCAGCATTACAAGCTTCTAAACTGTACATATGGAAAATACAAACTTTTCATGGCTGCTAACCACAAAATTAAGAGGCACAGAAGAATCTTGAGACTGAGATGAGCAATCAACACGTTACCTTTGTGAACTAGAGATGAACAACAGCTCCTCAGCCAACCCGCTCTGATTCATGAAAATTAAAAGTGTAGTTTTATGTACAGTCCACTGTCCTGTAGTCTCTGTTTTGAACAACGGCAAATAAAAGCCTTCAATAACACATAAATCATAAATTAAAAATTGACATGCACAACATATTTATGGCTTAGCATTTTTCCCCACTATTGGGACATATGCCATCCATTACTTATGGAGATGAAAGGTATATCATATCACCATATTGTGCATTCTCTCTGTCATATATATATAAAGGGAACAAGCATTAGGGCAACAGATACAGCTGATACATGTGTTGTGCATTTATAACATTAATACATAGCTCTTATTAGAGCCACTTGTGGCTTTGTTTCTTAGTAATCCTGTGCTCCGCCCAACATCATGGAAATGAATGTATCCCAGATAAGAGCAGCAAGAGCTGTCATTTATTCTTTGTTGGTATATGATGTACATTTGTACAAGTATGGTTATTTGCACACACATCCAGTTTTTTATGAATTCCTATTCCTGAAGAAATGTAATGTGTTAAATATGCTATAGGATTGTCCTATTTTGCATACCAGAAAACTGTATAACTATTCATTTAATTTATTTAATTTATCACATGTGAATTGCAGACTTGGGTTGCTGTGTCTCATTTTAGAACTGATTTTATAATTTGCTGTATATTTTCCATTACGAATTATTAGGCCCGTAACAAGAAGAAATGTTGGTTTCCAAACTGGCACAAAAGGAAAGGATGTGTTTCTTAAGCCTGGTCAGTAAAGTTGTGGTGGCAAACCCAAGGCAAATATGCCCCCAAATGGTTTCTGATGACACTTCCTATAGAATGGGCCCTAAAGGCAGTTCTAGACAATGATGCAAGTAGAATCAGCAAAGGGACTAATGATGCATAAGATGTGTTAGCCCCCGTTGTAATTAGGATTGCCTAATTGACTGGAGGTAAGAAAAGTGGTAATGATCAGAAGGTCATAGCTATGTGCATGCTGTGTGGTGGGAAGAAGCTTGTGTGCATGAAGAAATGAAAAGGAATAAAAAATAAGAATTTTAAAAAGTGGAACTCAGGGAGGAAAAAGGATGAATGAAGTAAGACAAACAAGAGGGAGGGCTGGAGTGGAATAAGTAGAACCAGAGAAGAGAAGAGGTGTACTAAGTCCTTAAACTGATTCCAGTGCCAAAGGGAACAGAAAAGAAAGAAACAGATGGTGAGGGGTGAAACAAACGAATGAGGATGACAGAATAAGAAACGGAGAGAGGAAAGATGGGGAGAGATCAAGGGAACAGAGAGGGAGGGAAGGACAAGGAATGGGAGATAGTGTTTATGTTTAGGTTTGGCATCTGAGGCTGTGCCAAGTCTGATTTTTTTTTTTTTTGCATTAGCGAAAGTTTCCTCAATTCCCTTCTAACAGAAAGCATTTGTCTGTTTAGATTCTTTTCACCAAACACTTCCAGCTCAAATGACAAAACGTAAGTATAAACATTTATTTGCCATGCTTGGATTTGCATAGCATGTTCTCTTTTCCTAAACATGGATTTAATAAAATAAAATAAAATACTTTTGTTTCAGGAAAAAAAAAAACTTCTCTGTAGGTCAGAGTGTATCCCTGGTCTGCACATGGACAGAAACTAACAGGCCTATAAAAGCCTGATGTGAATCAGCACTACCCCATAAAAGGTCAATGACAGCCAGAATCAAGCTACTTTTAAAAGGCATCTACCATGGAGAAGAAATATGAGACAGACAGAAACAGCATAGAGAGGGATAAGTATTAATCAGTGCAAAAGACAGAAGGGACAGAACAGAAAATTCTGCCCAGCTTTAATACTGCTCCACTAATACACTCAACAGTGAACATGCATCCCACACAGGCTGATTGGCTAAGGTCAGTTTGATCTTAGCTATGTAAAAGGAAGCAGCTGTCATTTGTGGCACATGGCAGATGGAGAATTCTTATCAGATTTTTTAAAACCTGAAATTACTTTTTTTTTTTTAATTTAGAGATTGATTTGCTGTATGACATGAGAAACCCTAATACTGGCACCACATGTTGCACTGCCCTATCTCCCATGCACACGTGGCAAGATATGAATGTTTTTATTTGTTGCTATATTTTGTCACACTTGATTTTTCAAAGATAATTGGGGTTAGTATCATTTGTTGCAAGCTTCCTGTGCATCTAATTAGGCTGCTGTATAAATGTTATTGTACTGATATTCAAACTAGGTGTTTTGATAATGTTCATTTACAATGTAAAGGGGGAAAAATCTCTTCATTGCTAGATTTACTGGGGGAAATTCTATGGCTAGAGATCAGAATAGATGAACGTAGAGGTTTCCCGTGGTCTTAAAATCTATGTTCTTCTGCTGGGCCCAGGCAATGTAGCTTTTCTGATGTCAGTGGATATATGGCTTTTCACACCAGCTGCAGATTGGGCCCTGTCAGTCCATAAATCTAGCAAATGGTTATGCCCATACATTTCAAAACAAATATTATGTATTTCATACGTACAAAATATAAATATAGTGAAAACATTCATTTATAGAAATCACAGAAGGATTTTGAAAATCAACATTAACTTTTTAAGACTGGTGTAATAATTAGCATGAATAATATATTGCATTTACACTTTGCCTTTCAACAGATTATATCAAAGTACTTTCAGCATTTATTACCGTAATTAAATATTAAAGGCCTGAATCCCTAATACTGGGTCAGGAGTGAAGTTACTCAGGACTGGGCCTTCATGCAAGGAAGGACTGCAAGACTGGGATACAATGGATTAGTGGTCACCACAATCTGTGAGGCAGAAAAGTATTATTGTGCCCATTTTACAGATGGGCACAAATCACATAATGTTAAGGGTCCTGTTCTACTTCAATTGTAGTCAATGAGAACTTTGTCACTGGTGGAAATGGAACAACACTGTGTATTGACTAGTGTCACACAATTAACAGCAGATTCTTCAGTTTTTCTAACTAAACAGTATTGCCATTACTGATGTATAACACTGGATAAATTCTTGAAAATAAATACCTGCACTAACCTCATATATATACATTAGAACCTGTTACAACGTAATGCTTTTGTACAAACTTCAATAATTAGGTACTTACAAAAGCGAAGCTATTGTATATGCATTTTTGCTGAGATTAGTCAACATCCGTAAATATGAACCTCACAAGATATTGCATTTATGTATATGTTGATCAGCAAGTAGTTAAAAACAAAATCTTGACTCTATTTAAGAAAATGAGACCATCAGAATGACCACATTGGATCAGATCAATCGTTCATCTAACTCAATATCCCATCTTCTGAGAGTGGCCTGAGTCAGATGTTTCAGAGGGTATAAACTGAATAGGACAGTTATCAAGTGGTCCACCCCAAGTATCTAGTTCCAGATTCTAGCAGTTGGAAACATAGGGACACCCAGAGCACAGGGCTGCCTTGTTGAACATCTTGTGTAATACCTATTGATGGACCTATCCACCATGAACATGTCTACTTCTCTTTTTGAACACAGCTACACTTTTGGTCTTCAACACATCCACTGGCAATGAGTTCCACAGATTGACTGTACATTGTGCAAAGAAATGCTTCCTTATTTTGTTTTAAACCCACTGACTGTCTCAAAAGCATGACTAAGGAGCACTTGAAAGAGAAGGCTGTTCAAGATCCAGGTTTGTACAGAGACCTGATTTTGGCCCTTACCTCAGAAATCCTTATTCTGATGACTAACACAACATTTAGTCACATACACCTTTATAACAAATAGCCCAATCCAATGGGAATAAACTATATGTATTTGTAGCCCCACCAGCATCAGTGGAGGCATTCACATGAATATGTAAGACAAAATCCTTCATATATTTATTTTTCTATTGCACATCTGTGCTACAAATGTATTTTTTCCAAAAAGCCAAAAACCAAAGCACAATGCTATCATTAGCATTTCTCTCCAGCTTTAGCTGAGGGTATTTTTAAACTCTGTCTGGTTTCGGAAACAAAATTTATAAAGCTGCTTAAAATTGTACTTAAGACAAACCCAATTTGTTCTGACAATTAACGAAAGTGGTTTTTCAGAAAAGAAAATGATCACTGGAAATGACTCAGAGACAGTCAAAATACTGTTGAAAATGGAATTTTTAGGCTTAAAATATACCACAAAGATGAAGTATAATTTCATGAATTCTTTAATGTCATCTTCATTCAAGCTATGGTGACATTAATAAAAAAATTGGAAAAACAGTAGGGATGGGCTAGGTACTGTAAAGGAGGTCAAGGACATAGTAAACAAACTATAACATCTCTCTTTAGGTGTTACCACGAAGGGTGACCATGTAGCTAAATAAAGTATATGTAATGATATTCTGTGATTGCATTGAGAATTGAGATGGAGCTGTCATTTATTCTAGACAGAGTTATATGCAGTAACTGAGTGGGGTTTATTGGTACTTACTTTTTTTTCAGATTTTCTTTGTATTTTTTTAAATGGAGTCAAATAAACAACTAATCTGCCAACATCAACAACATTTTAAGAAAACGTCCATAATGGGATGAGTATATTATTTCCACCTACTGTAAATATTTATCTTTTATTATGATCTCAGGGTTCCACTATTATTTTTCAGAAAGTTTTTGGATCACTAGATAAACATTTTGATGTAACTATATTCAGAAACTGACAGGGAGGACAGAGTGCTTGTGTCCACAAACTGCACATGATATTGTAGCTAGATCTTTCACTGGTTAATTGCAGGCTTTCGTAAAGAAATTCCTTTTTATTAGAAACTGTCATTAATAGAGTTACTCTGTTCAGACAAAAGAATGTGCTGAACTAACATTAAGGTTATGAAACTAACTTTAAATCATGGTAATTATTAGCTGAATATTGAAACAATAGCTCCTTTGCGTTGCTTAGTCATTGCCAGATTGCTGAAGTTATTCATTTGCCTGTACTTTTAAAGGTGTCCTCCTCCTCTGTCTATTTCAGTTTTTACTAGTGTGATAACACCTAGAGGCCTCCAGAGAGATCAGGACCTAGTATGCTTGGTGCTATCTGGACATATAATAAAAAGCAGCTCCTACGCCAAGCGGCTTTCATAAAAGACAGACAAAGGTGGTAGTGGAAAAGGATGCACAGATAGAAATAATTTCTTCAATGTCACATACTGCATCAGATGAAAAGCTAGGAACAGAATCCGTGTCTACTAATAAACAATGCAGCGCATTATCTGCTACACAGTGGTTCCCAACCTGGGGTTCAAGAGCATATTGCATAGGGTCTGCGGAAAAAAAAAGATAAATAAAAATGATAATAGAAAATAAGTTTTAAATAAATTACAAAGTTACAATCAATTATTATTTTAAATCAAATATCTTCCAATAATTATTAATTGCAATCCAAAAGTCAATGTTGTGATTTCCTTTCCTATTTAATAAAGTGTACATAGTGGCTAAAATTGGCTTTGATAGGGATCCACCAACAGACTGAAGGGTGGGGCTGGGAGTCTGTGAATTATTTGGGAGATTTTTGGGGGTCCGCACTTGAGAAAAGGTTGGAAATCACTGCACTAGACTGTACTACTCTATTCAGCTTGCTGAGCTTGCACGTTTGGTCTGTATTTTTACTCTTTCATAGCCATTCTGATCTACTGGATAAATACATACTTGGGTATGCAGGCTAATTTTCAAAATGCATGCATTTCATGCACAGACATGGTTTAAGAGAAGGTCAAAATGACTCTGAATGAGCAATTACAGCAAATCATACACTATGACTCCCTCCTACTGACTGACTTGGTCAAAATGCAGCTCAGTGGCTGTTGGCTCATGGAAACTTCCATTCCCAAAGAAGGCCACTGTGTTCTAAAAGGGATAAGCAATATGGCAGAGTTGGTTCTGTCAAATTTTGTCTGACAACAGGGAAACTAGGCAAGACTAAGCAGCCAATTGAAGAATATCCAGCAGTTTTAATATGACATGAGTTTTCAAAATATCACCTTTTCCCCGAACCCTAAAGAGCTACAGGGTGTCTTTAGGAAAACAGAATAAAATAAAATAAAATTAAATATCTTACAGCCACGTGTCTTGCCTTATTGGTTATATTTTCTCTATTGCTTTTCTCTCCTTTACCCTATTTCTTTGTCTGATGTGTTCAGAGCCAGACTATATACTAAGTGTAATACACATAGGGCTTAGAGCTATAGGATCATATTACTATATGACCCCTGGAATACAGTACTCTCTATCTTCTGAAGTAGATGTGTCTGTAATGATGTGGAGCAGAGGGTTTTGTTTGGGAGAGGCACTAATACTCTAGAAGAAGGTTTTGTGGAATTTCTGCTGGTTACACCTTGTTTTCTCCAGCAGAGGAACTGGTGGCGGCAGGGTCGGAGGGGAAGGGCAGGGAGAAGGGCTGTTGCTACCATTGCAACACACAGAGCCCTCCAACACCTTTGAGTACATAAAGTTCTCTGCTCAGGACTCCAGGATGAGGAAATGGGAGGCCCCAGCCTGCTGGAAGAAGAGATGTGGGCTCCCCTCAACAACTGACTGATTTTTTTTTAGTTAAAGGCCCTTATCACCAACACCCTCAAGCAGAAATGGCCCTGGTGGGGGAAGGGAGAGATTTAAAGGTCTCTATATTGGAACTGTCTGGATTGTTTCTAAACCATTTTCTTTCTTTTCACTGTTCATACTATTTTCTCATAGCAGCAGCGGTCGCAACTGAGGGTGGCCCTTAAGTCTCCTTAAACTCACAGCTAGTCCGAGGATGAATTTAGCTATCACCTGAACAGATGCTGAGGCAACAGAGAAAAGATGCAGGGGCAAGACACCCTAACTGCATCTCTGTCCACTCACAGCTCACCCCTTAAGTCCATCCTTGAATGCCCCTTCACTGGGACTGTCACTGCATGGTGCGTGGAGTATTCACTGTAATGGCTTTACTCTTGACTTATGTTCCCTTTATGCCAGCTTTAGAGCAGATGTTGTCTTTAGGCTACTATTGTCTTTTAAAGTCCTCCTCCACCCCCCATCCTATGTTAATGCTTCACTGAAATGTATTTAATACCCACTAGCCATAACATTTTTGTCAGGTAGGTGCATGGCATTTGCTCCAATTTATGGATGGAGTAATGGGGGACCGAGAAGTTAGGTCCAAGCAACAGGTAAAGTGTGTAGCTGAGCCAAAACTAGAATTCAGGGGGTCTCTTATTTCCAAACCCTTAGTCTGCACTGCTTCTCACATTGCTGAGCTGTGTCCTATATGATCAGAGGATTGCTACCAGCTCAGCAGAGATAAAGTTCAGCTGTGTTTTGGAAGCTGGGAACTGTTGACCTTAGCTGCATTAAGGTCTGCCTATAACCACCACACAGTCTGGCATTCCTTCCCCCCACCAAATGGAGGTGTTGTGATCTTCACAGAGCATTTTAATGACAACGATATGGAGACAGCCATGTCATAGAAGTGGAAGGGACCTTGGGAGGCCATCAAGTCCAGTTCCCTGCCCTCTTAGCAGGGCCAAGCACCATCCTCTTTTTATTTTTAAATCTATTTGCACCCAGATCCTTAAATAGGCCCCTCAAGGATTAAACCCACACATCTGGGTTTAGCAAGCTAATGCACGAACCACTGAGATATTCCTAGCCCTCAAAGATTTTTTTCTCTGAAATAGCTGCTGCTCTTTATAGTCACACGCTACCTTAATCTGAATTTACTTTCAAGAGTAGATGGGTTCTCATAAATGGTCTTGGGACTCTAGGATAGAAGGGTTTAGAGAGGAACAGCGAATTACTACTTTTTGGCTCTGAAGGCTAGGCTTATACTCAAAAGGCCAGGTTACTGCATTGATCAGATGTGTGAAAAATACATACCCTGGAACAACAGAGTTAAGTTAACCTAACCTTTGGCCAAACCAGTGCTAGGTTTGCAGAAGAATTTCTCCATCAATGTAATTGCTGCCTCTCAGGGAGGTGGATTAAAAACAGCCAATGGAGAACTTAAACCAGGATGTAGTGAAGAGCAACCCTGTAACACATGAGTTATTGGAAAAATCATAGTGACAAACTTCTAGCCTCAGCTATATCCATTTACATTGATTTTCACCCACTTACATTTTTCAAGGCTAACACTGCAAATAAATGGGACCACCTGTATTAAATGAAGTCAAATATTACCCTTGATATTTACAATATTTCAAAATGTGGTCCTGAGCTTCCAAAGCCTTATTCAGGTATGTTGGCCTCACTCCTGTGAGTAATAGTTTGTAAGGCTGGATATTAAATATATTGATATAATATACATTATGTAAACTTGGAATGAGAAAAAACAATGGAACACAGTAATCAGTGGTCAAGTTTTGGGAGTATTACTGGAGATATTTAAGAGCAGGTTGATAGACACCTATGGGAGATGATCTAGATGGTGTTTGGTCCTGCCAAGAGGGTAGGGAACTGGACTTGATGACCTCTTGAAGACCCTTCCAGTTCTAGAGTTCTATGATTCTGTGATTCCACACAGGGGTCACAGGCACTCCTCAGTGTCTCCCTCCCCATCCCCCCCCTGCACACAGTCAGCCCCCTGCTACTCTTGGATTGGGTTGCTCTAGGGAACAGACAGGACTGTCCCCACCTTCACTGGAAGCGGTACGGCACTTCTAGAGGAAAATGCAGGTGAGGGGTAGAGCAGGGGGAAAGGCCATAACAGGGCTGGGGAAGGGATGAGGCAAGGGCACATGGTTGGTGGGTTCCTTCTTGCTGGGTTTCCTTCACCAGCTGCCATTGATGGTAATATTAGGATACAGAATACATAGGAATGACAGAGAAGGTTATGCAGGTGGGTTAGTGGCACTATATATGAGAGAAAACATGGAGTTAAATATAGGAAAAGTCTTATATGAATAAAAAGAGTACAGCAGTAAACATTTATTACTGTCCATCTGATCAGGATAGTGACAGTGATAGTAAAACACTAAGGGAGACTAGAGAAGCTGCAAAGGCAGAAAACATGATTGTAATGGCGGATTTTAAGTATCTTCATACTGACTGGATGTACGTCACCTCAGCAAGGGATGCGGAGATAAAATGGTTCGACACCATTGATGATTAACTCTTGAAGCAGCTTCTCCAGGAATTCACGAGGAAAGAGGCAAGTCTTGATTTAGTCCTAAATGTGTCAAAAGATCTGGTTCAGTAGTGACCACAGAGGATTTGCCTGGTAATGGTGACCATAATGTAATTAAATTTAACATCCTTGGAGGGGAAAAATGCCAAAGAAACCCATCACGGTAGCATTTCTGTTCAGAAGGGGAAATTCTGAAAAAATGAAGAAGCTAGTTAAATGGAAGTGAAAAGGAATTGTTACCAAGGTAAAATGCCTGCAAACTGCATGGAGATTATTTAAAACACTATAATAGAGGCTCAAAATTAAATGTATATGCCAATAAACAAATACATACATACTTAAATATTTAAATGCATTAAATAACAGTAAGAACCTCCCAAAAGGCCACCACAGTATTTCAGAATAAAAGAGGTAGTTTAAGGCAAAAAGGCATCCTTTAAAAACTGGAATTCAAATGCTAGTGAGAAAAACAGAAAGGAGCAAAAACTCTGGCAAGGCAAGCATAAGTGTATAAGTAGTCAGGCCAAAAATTAATTTGAAGAGTGACTACAAAAAGACGATAGCTAAGAGAACGTTTTTAAGTATGTGAGAAATGGGAAATCTGTCAAACAGGGGCCACTGGAGGATCCAGGGTCCAAATGATCATTTAAGGATAACAAGACTGTTTAGAGGAGTTAAATGAATTCTTGTTGTTGGTCTTCATGGTAGAGGATGTGAGGGAGATTATGTCAGTAGAGGAGGTTTTGGAACAAGTGGACAAATTGCACTCTAGTAAGGCACCAGGACCAGATGGGATCCAGCCAAGAATTTTGAAGGAACTCAAATTGCAGAACTAGCAAATGTAAATCAGCCTGTGTACCAGGTGACTGCAGGGTAGCTAATGTAATTATTAAAAAAGACTCTGGTGTGATCATGCCAATTAAGGGCGATAAACCTGATTTCTGTATCAACAAATTAGTTGAAATTATAGTAAAGGAAAGAATGATCAGGTTCACAGACTAACACAATAGGTTGTGGGGAAGAGTGAGCATTGCTTTTGTAAAGGGAGATCATGCTTCACCAATCTATTTGAATTCTGAGTGTGGCAACAAACATGTGGACAAGGGTGATCCAGTGGATACTGTGCATTTGGACTCCAGGCCATCCCTATCAATATGCAAAACAGGCAACTGCATCGGCCACCATGACACTTGGGCATCAAATTGGCCCAAATTTAGTGGTACCTGCAGCAGCTGTGTGCTGCACATGGGATGATGCCAGCTCTGACTGCCAGCTCTATCTCCCAGCTGACCCCCACAGGCTGAGCCCAGCAGGGCCATCCATAAGAGGTTTGGGATCTTGGACACCCACCCCACTCTGCTCCTTCTCTGTCTTAGTTCTGCCTCTCTCCGTCCTCTCCTCTAAGCCCCTGCCTCTTTTCTGCTCCACCTCACTTCTTTACTCCCCTGCTCTGCCCTCTCAACACTCTCACTCCACTCCCTTCCATAACCTGCCTCCCCTGAGCGACGTGACCTGATGAAGGTGCAAGGTCCACCCCTTCCCTGAAGCCCCCTCCCCCAAGCGATGAAGCTGGAATAGAAGAGAGGGATGGGTCTGGGTCTATCCAGTTCCTGCCACTGCATGGGACAAAGTGGACCCTTGCTCCTACCCTGCCCTGCTACTGTCTTCCCCTCCCTACACAGCTCTGTGCCTGTTCCCACAGTTCCTGCCTCCGCAGCCATTGACCTGATGTCCTGCCTCCAGTGAGTGGCTATCTGTGGGGGAGGGCTACATAGGGCACAAAAAAATCCAGCGAAGGCCCTGCTTGGACTTTCAGAAACCCTTTAACACAGTCTATCTCCGAAAGAACATAAACAAAGTTAGGCAAGCAAGGGGTGAGAAGAAAGAAAGGTCTTCTCATGGCTCAATAATGGTTTAAAAGATGGAAAACAAAGAGTAGGAAGAAATGGTCAGTTTTCACAGTGATGTTAGGTAAATACTGGAACTACTCCCAAAGATTTGTATTGAGTTGTGTGGCTCAACATATTCCTAATTGTCTGGAGAAAGGGGTACAAAATTACTTAAGATAGTAAATTCCAAAGCTGTCTGTGAAGAGTTACAAAGGGATTTCACAGAAAGGGGCAACTGGGCAACAAAATGGCAGATTAAATCCAGAATTTTTACATGTCAATTAATGCACTCTGGAAGTAATAATTCCAGCTTCACATGCAAAACAACAGGTTCTAAATTAGCTGTTACTGCTAGAGAAAGAAATCCTGGAGTCATTGTGGATAGTTCTCTGAAAACATCCACTGAATATTCAGCATGAATCAAAAAAGACAACAATGTTAGGAGACACCAGGCAAGGGACAGATAGGGATATAAGACCTCTCTCCTATGAGGAGAGATTTAAAAGGATGAGGGCAGTTTGCTTACAAAAGAGAAGAGTAAGGAGAGGGTGGGAGAGATGAGCTACAGGCCTATAAAATCATGAATGAAGTGGAGAAAGTGAAAGTGTTTGAGCTCGGAGTTACCAGAAGAAGTCAATGGGCAGCAGGTTTAAAACAAAAGAGAGGACTGCTTCACACAATGCAGCATCAATCAACCTTCAGGCTCCATTGCCATGGGATGTTGGAAAGGCCAAAAGTATAACTGGGTTAAAAAAGAATTAGATACATTCAGAGGATTGATCCATAAGTTGCTGTTAGCCAGGATGGCCATGAATGCAACCCCATTCTTCAGGGGTCCCTAAGTCACCCAATGACACAAGCTGGAACCCAATGATGGTGATATATGTGTCTCCCTTTTGTCTACTCTGAGTACACAATCTGCAGTGTCCATGTGTTTGTGGATTATCAGGTAGCTGGGCTTTCCAGGAGTCCCTTTTTCTGCCCTCATGAGTCTAAGATATGGATCTTGCCACAGTTACTAATGCCTTTGTCACTCCATTAGCTTTGAAGTCCACTTGGCAATCTGCAGTTAGTTCACAACATGTCTTATCTATTTAACATTGCTAGCCATACGGAGTATACTACTCCTATAGAATATACTAGCTTCCACTTTGCTTCAAAGTCAATTCATGGTGACAACTTTGATATATAAAGCCCTACGTGACTGGAGTCAATGCAACGGCAGAGACCAATTTTCTTGCTATGTACCATTTCAACATCTTGGTTCCGTTCCGTCTAGCTGACTCTTCCCACAATATGTGTGGTACAGCAGCTGTGTGGCCTACCGAGTAGAGGTCTGTAGTCTCTTTATTGCTGTTCTATGGCCTATGAAATAGTATTCTGGCCCTCTGGATTCTGTGGACTACACTCCTTTGCCCCTTTATGTGGCTTCTTTACTTGCAACATGGCTGAATTAGTAATGCATAATTTTTATCTTTCCTGATACTTTGTTGTTCTAGGGCGATGTCTACACTAGACACAGAAGTCAACTGTTGATCTACAATTTTAGGTATGACAATTGCACAGCTAAAATCGGTTTATCTGCAGTAGATTTCCATGTCCATCCACATGGCAGAAGGTCAACCTTCCTTGTTCCTCACCTCATGTGAGGAGTACAGGGTTGACGTTGACTCCTGGGAGCATCATTTTGTGCATGCATGAAATGAAACCCCTGAAGATAAACCCTAAGTGGGTCGATCTTACACAGTAGTGTGGCTCTAGTATAAATGTAGATCACATATCATTAATCTAATTGCCTAACTAGATTTGCACATTAGTCTATAAGTTCCTTGCACTGGAGGTTTTGTCATTCATATGTCATGGAGTTGTGAGCCATGAGTGCTCTACTGAAATTTACCTAGTAATATTCATTTTGAACTCCAGAAAAAAATCTGGTATAGGATGAATCTATTAAATCCAGTACTGTCTCACCCAGCAACATCTGTGGTTTGGCAAGACCCCGGATGTTGTAGTACCAAAGAGTCTTGGGACTGGGGCCAGACCTTCATTCATGGAGCAGGGGCTGGGGCCAGAGCAGATTCGCCCCCAGTGGAGTCCTGTGGCAGCCTGTGGAGTGTGGGGCTAGAGGCCAGAGCCCCATGGCAGCCCAGGAAGCCAGAGTTGTGGAGGTGTGGGAGGCTAGGTCCACCTGGGGCAGATACTCCCCTGATCCTCCCCAGGTCTGGCAAATTCTGTTATTTGTGCCTATGCCAGACCCGGGAGGCAAAACCTATATTTGCCTTTGGCTGAATTATGTGTATCCAACATCTATGCAGGTACAATTCCTGAGGTTCTCCCTGTAGTCAGGGTGGTCTCAGGCCCCGCTCACCCTGCTCCTTCTCCAAGCCCTACTCCTGCTCCATTCACTTGCTGAAGGCCTCTCCCACAAGCAATATGTGCTGGTGTATCATGGGGGGCCTGGAGAGGGGGGGCAGCAGGGGTAGCCCCACCCTGCACTCCCTGCAGCAGCAAGAGCTAGAGAGGCCCAGTAGCCCTTTCCACTCCATTCTGCCACCCTCCCCTAACCCACTGAATTCACAATAAAATCAGAAGTTAACTCACAAGTTCAGTATTTGGGCCAAATGCTGCATTTCTCAAGCAAAATGCCCTGGCATCCCATTAGTGGATTTAACATAATTCACATAGAATAACACAGTGGTGCATTTCCACTATAAGGGTCTTATACCAGTCTCCAATGGGTTATAAAAACATGAATAGACAAACAGATGGCTAGGAGAGAAAGCTGAAGCTTACAAATACAGACCTTGATCCTATAATATGCTTTGTACAAGATGACCCCTGAGCTGAATGGAGTCTTATTGATCCTTGGGCAGTTTTAAGGCCTGCCTATATGCATTTGGTTGCATGCCTGGTGCTGTAATTTCCATTTCTGCCCTGTGTTCTGGTACTGTAGGGCTTTGCCTTGTATTTTAAACTAGATATGGTGACATTTATGAATAAATTTGTTAGAGTGGTGAGGATGTTTTAGCCACATGACTCTCCAGTTGCTATACAACAAGGCATTGGCTAAAGCCTCCACAATTTCTAATAAACAGATCTATCTATCTATCTATCTATCTATCTATCTATCAAAAAGCACATCACGTTTTTAGATATTATAGAAATCTTTAAACAAATGTTTAATTGGAATCCTACACATCATTCCACCATCAGATGCAGAATACCACCACCATCCAGGTAAACTTTAACAAAGTTTGATAGTATCTCTTTTCTCCCCTGTATTCATTTCAGTTCCTGTACATTTTCATCTGTGCATATGTGAGTTCCTTAAGAAAATATTTACTTAAGTTTGACAGTTGGCAGCTTGTCCCAACCAAACCAAACCAACTTCCTGAAGAAGGACATTATTTTGCATGTTCCCTGCTGCCTGGAGAATGTGTAATGTTTTACTTGAAATTCTAATTAAGTTTAAATTAAAATTCTTTAGGTTTTTAATAGGAGAGAGAACTTTTTGGTGCCTCTTTCAGTTAAATGTTATATTTGCCAGCCTGCCTGGTCTAAACCGGCTTCCATTTACATACTTCATGTTGTTGTTTTAGTGTGCATTTTTCGTTTGGGGACCTTAGAAAAACTATACTGTTCAAATAATCTCTCCCTTCTCTAATTAAAACACTCACTTTTAGGTTTAGACTCACAGGAGTTCCAAGAATAATTACAATGCCTCCCATAATTTGCACTTACCTGGTGCTCTGAGCTTTTTCTCAAAGGTTTGCTAAGCACACACTATACATTCATCCCTCTACATAAGTAAATTATTGTGCTACACTTCACATAAGAAGTCAGAGTGTGGCTTCCACTACAGCCCCTTTATGGTGTTCCAGTGGCAAAAAGGGGTCATAAAGCTGGCCATTCAGACAGCTGACGTGGGAATCCCCAAATGTTTTAGGACCACTATGTTAACTGTATACCTCTGCTTCTCACAACCTCTACCACAGGCCACAGATTAGAAGCACACTGAAGCTCCAGGTGGTCCTTTGTAGGTATAATAGCCCCTTGGCTGCTCTAAATTGTACAGGGCCTCTAGGATCATGGGAACACAGAAATGCCATAAATCCACTTTTATCCCTATCCTATCCCCGCAAGCTCTTCTCTGATCACAGTGCAGCTAGAGGATCAGGGTTGTAAGTTTTCCATCTGTGTTGTTTCTTTCATAATGTTGTGACTAAATATTATCCTACTTGAAAACGGCTGGCATCACTGGCTTAATTCTCAGCTACTTAATAGTTGTACATGAAACCTCAGAACATAGGATGATTATTTTTACAGATCTTTGTGAAGAGCTAGATGTGATAGAGATTATCAAACCCAGATTTCTTCTAGGTATTAGCCAAAAATGTAGCAATGTATGGAATTGGAAAAGCAACTCGGAAAACTCCCATGGCTCACTGCATAGAGGTGTCAAACCATTATCGTCCTGAAAAGCATGAGTGTAGTGTGCCATTTGCTATGTTTATCTGAGTTATGCAGAGTCCAAAGATGCATAAGAAATCTCATTCCATCCCTGCCTATTTCAGACACACTGTTGGCAGTTCTGGCTTCACTTACTACACAGCTTTAGACCTCCCACACTTCATATCACAGCTAAGCCATGAGACCAGCTGACGTAATACCCCAAAAGTCTGCTTTCCATATACCTCACTGACCAGCCACACTCACTGCTTGTTTGCCTCCTGTCATATACCATACTAGAAGGGATAGACATGACCCAGGTTCAGACTTCAATCCACACAAGACCTCATCCTATCTTTTATATCAACATGTTTTTCTTCAGTAATGTTTGAAGGGGGTTGTGAGCAGTTCCCATCAGTAACAGGGTTGCCTAGTAGTCAGGCCCCCTTGCCAGGGCCTGGGGTGTGGGTCTTCAGTCCCATGCGAAAGTCTGTTGGATAAGTTTGGGGCCTGGCCCCGAGAACCTAGCTTCCCCTCTGGTGGGAGAGGGGTTCCCTGCGAGGGGTTGTGCCTGGGGGAGGATCCTGAGGCTCTGCCCTCTGGCGGCTGACCGGGTGGCAGTTCTGGCTTGGGCCCTGCTGCCTCAGAGCTTCCCTCCATTTATACCCCTCCAATTGGGTGGGGCTGATTGGGCCAACAGGCCCTGTTTAACTCCTGCCCTGCCTGGCCTTCCTCTCACGCTCTTACAGGGATATATTTATCTATTGAATTAAAATGTCCTTCATTAAAATCAGAAGTTCAGTAAAAGTTCTCTCCATAATTATAAAGATCCCATTCTCATCTTAACCCAAGTTGCATATTACAACCCTGTAATCATATGGGGCCAAACACTTTTCTCCATAACTTGGGTATAAATACTATCTAACAACACTTAAATCAAAAGAGTTACTCCAGCTATGAGAGTATCAATTGGCTCCTGAAATCCCATAAGATTAAATTCTCAGCTCTCTGTTCTTTTTGATGTATCTTCTCAGTGTTCTGATTTAACTGCCTTTAAACATAACTACATGTTCCTTTTTCACACTGATGACACAGTTGACACCTTTAATGATTCCTTGTAGTCTGCCTTGACTTAAACTCAAGGCTTTGTCTCTTCTTTCTTCAGGTGAACATCACAAAGACAGAAATGTTTCTGTAGGATAGAAAAAGCTTCCCCAAAACAGAACATAAGAATGGCCATACTGTGTCAGACCAAAGGTCCATCAAGCTCTGTATCCTGTCTTCCAACAGTGGCCAGTGCAAGGTGCCCTAGAAGGTATGAATAGAACAAGTAATTGTTGAGTGATCCAGCCCCTGTTGCCCATTCTCTTAGCTGTCCTTAACTCTTGCTTCCCATTTACCTCCACCACTCCCACTCTTGAATATGCTCCATTGTTCCTGAATTTTCCTTTTCCTCTTGTGCCTCACATTAATTAATTGGTTAATTCTCATACTAAATTTTCCCCTGAATTATGCTACCCAAAAACTATCTTCTCAAAAACAATCAACATTTATTTGACTGTTACACCTCACTTCTCCAAAATGTTCTCAATTATTTGGTCTTTGGAATGCAAAGTATCGCTTCCTGCTTTCTTACACATACCAAGAGATTTGACCACATCACTTTGAGTCATAAATGACTTTATTGGCTGTCCGTGGATTTCAGAATCCAGTTCAAAATTACTTCCTTGTTTGACAAACTCCCTGAGGACTTCCTAAAGTTTACAAAATGGATCTTGTGTGTCTCCATGTTCTCCACACTGCTCCTTGCATTCAGTTAGCAGGTACTATGTGTCCCGTCTCACAACTCACCACTGCAGGGGTGAACGTCTTCACCTCTTCAGCCTTCCTGCATCTCTCTGACTTACCAGTTCTCCCTCTCTTTGGCTATATCTACACTAATGAGTTTTTTCGAAAAAGCTAGGGGCTCTTTTGAAAAATACTGTGAAGCATCTACACACAAAATGTGTTCTTTCTCTATTAAATCAGAAGAATGCAACACTTTTTCTGGTGGCCTTCTTCCTCTCCCAGATGAGGAAGAGTGCATTTTTTGAAAGATTCTTTCAGAAAAAATGTGTGTAGATGCTCTTGGGGCCCTTTCTACAAAATAGCTGTCCTCATGGCGCTGGATTTTTCAATCCATAGCCCATTCTTTCAACAGAGCGAGGGCTGCATGAATGTTCTCTATTGAAAGACCGGATTGATTTTTTTCAATCTGCTTTTTGGTGTGTGGATGTGCTCTTTCGAAAGAAGTTTTTTTTGGAAGAGATCTTTTGGAAGAACTTTCGAAGGATCACTGTAGCATAGACATAGCCTTCAAGTCTCCACTATCCAATCAGAAGACTGCCTCATAATAAAACACACCTCTGCTATTACTTCCATCATGAAGGGATGACAGGATCAAATTGTGTTTGTACCAGGTTTTCAAGTTGTCTCCAAGTTTTCTTGAACTAAGCCTATCTCAGATGTTAAGGTGCAAACTTTACCCTTCTCAGGATATGCCTGTGGGAGATTGACCTCACTCTCTGGGAACAGGGATTAAAGGAAATGTTGGAAGAGGCAAAGATGTACTCTTTCAATCTCAATCACCCTGGAGACAAGACAGGAAGGGGAACACTAATACTGAGGAGAAATGATTGGTATGCTGTAGATCTGCTGTATGTCCTTTTCCTGTAAGGCCTGATTCCCGTAGGATTCTGTTTCTATTGGGCAGCCAGTCTGAATTTGCACAACTCCTTCTTCTCCCAATCTCCTACTGCTCCCTCCTGGTAGAGACATGTCAAATGTAATTACTATTCCAAACAGTGTCAACTTAGGCACAGAAATTTGAAAACATATCCATTACTGCTTTGTGATGAGGGGCAGTGGCATAAAGAACAGCTTCTTCTTCAAGTCCCTGAAATTCCACAGAGTCCTGAGGATTCTCATGATACTCCAGAGAATGGACTTTGATAGCATCCCAGAGGAGAGATCATGCCAGTTTTCCCTTTTATGCCCTATCAGCCACTTCTACAGACTTTGGTTGCCTCTGCTTGTAACAGTACTGGGGACAATCTGGCCCCAAATATGGCCATTATACCCAAGTAATGTCTTCCTATCTTGGACATCAGACCTATATTCTTTGGAAGTGATGGGAAATTGCTGCTCCTGCTGCTTCTTTTTTATTTTAATTTTTTTTTATTTTTTATTTTTAAGGTATGGATTTATTCATCCAACTTATTCTGGATACGATACAATGCCTGTTACTACAACTTAAAAGCTACGTCTACACGTGTATGCTACATCCAAATAGCTTATTTCGATGTAGCGAAATCGAAATAAGCTATTTCAATGAATAGCATCTACACTTCCTCCAGGGCTGGTGCCGTCGACGTTCAACGTCGACGTTGGGCAGCACTACTTTGAAGTAGGCGCTGCAGGGGAGCATCTACACGCCAAAGCGGCTCACATTGAAATAAGGGTGCCAGGAACAGCTGCAGACAGGGTCCCAGGGCGGACTAGCACTTCTGGGGCAACAGCAAGCCGCTCCCTTAAAGGGCCCCTCCCAGACACACTCAGCCTGCACAGCACATGGTCTGCAGAGCCACAGGCACGCACACCCCGTCGAGGCAGTATGGATCCCCAGCAGCAGCCAGAGGTCCACCCACCCGCCCCTGCAGGAGCAGTGCTTGCCCTGCTCAATGCTATGCAGGAGGTAGCTGACCACCTTCTATTCGCGGAAGAGGAGCTGCCCCCAGGGGAGGAGGAAGCAGCCCCAGACCTTGCTGCCCTCCGACCCCCGCAGCCGCATACGCCGCCGGCTGTGGAGCTACCCCATGAGCACAGAATGGTGGGAGCGGCTGGTGCTCGGTGAGTGGGACAATGAGTGCTGGCTCCAGAACTCTCCGCATGAGCCAGCAGACATTCCTGGAGCTCTGCCAGTGGCTCACCCCCGCACTGAGGCACCAGGACACCTCCATGCGGCGTGCCCTCACGGTCGAGAAATGGGTCGGCATCACTGTCTGGACAGCTGCAGATCTGACAGCTACAGATCCATGGGGCAGCAGTTTGGCATGGGCAAGGCCACCGTCGGGGCTGTCCTCATGGAGGTAAGAGGACCTGGGGAGGAGCTCTGGGGTGAAGGGCAGCCCTCGGGGAGGGAGCCCTGGGGTGGAGGGCCAGACACACCCAGCATACCCCTCACTGGTGCTCTCCCATGTCCTTCCCCTGCAGGTCGTCCGTGCCATCAATGCCCTGCTCCTCCACAGGCTCATGCGGCTTGGGGACCCGGATGCTGCCATTGCGGGTTTGCCAGCCTGGGCTTCCCAAATTGCTTTGGGGCTCTGGATAGGACCCATCTCCCCATCTGTGATCCGGAGCACAGTGGAGGATGCTTCCTGAACAGGAAAGGCTACCATTCAGTGGTCCTCCAGGCCTTGGTGGACAGCTGGGGCTGCTTCCTGGACATTTATGTTGGGTGGCCTGGCAGCACCCATGATGCCCGGGTGTTCAGGAATTTGGGCCTGTGCTGCCAGCTGGAGGCGGGGACCTACATCCCCCAGTGGGGATCCCTGTGGGGGACACCACCATTCCCCTCTGCATCGTCGCAGACGCAGCATACACCCTCCGGCCCAGGCTCATGCACCCTTACAGGGGCCATCTCTCAGCCAGCCAGGAGCGGTTCAACACGCACTTGAACCATGCACGCCAGGTGGTCGAGCGCACTTTTGGCCGCCTCAAAGGGCGCTGGAGGTGTCTCCTCACCCGATTGGATGCAGGCACCACCAACATCCCCCAGGTTGTGGGCGCATGCAGCGCACTCCACAACCTGGTGGAGAGCAAGGGGGAGGCATTCTTCCAGGGCTCAGCTGTGGAGGCTGACAGGGCTGACATGCAGCCACCCGCTGCACCCAATTGCCAGGTGGTCCCCAAGGGGATCCGGGTCCGGGAGGCCCTGTGGCCCCATTTCGACCAGGCCGCGGGGTGAACGCTGGCAGGCCACCCACTGCACCCCCCCATCCTCCACAACACTCCCTGCCCCCACACCCACACCACAGAGCACCCAAGAGCACCCCCCCACTTTTCTTGCAAATAAAAATGGACCTGTTGTTTTTGAAACCAAAAAACAGTGAATTCTCTTATTAATACTATATATATATATATATAGAACACAAGGGGGGAACTATTTACATGGGGGGCAGGTACCATAAAAGAACAGTGGTCCAACACAAACTATATACAAATAATGGGGGATATGTACAAAGGGGGAGGGGGGGCTACGTCCTCGGCCCTGCACCCCTCACAGTTCTGGACATAGCTGAGGACAGCAGTCTCCAGGGCCCTGGTTTTTCAAATTATTCAGCCAAGCCAACTCCTGAATCTGCAAAAAGCCCCAGAGAAGCCAGTAGGGTTGGCCATTGGTGAAGGGGTCTTCCCATGTGTTGTAACTTAGGCCCCAAGTTGGTTGCAATTTCAGGCTGTTCAGTGGTCCATTTCCCAGTGGACAGGTGCCTCTAACACAAAATCACCAGCACAACAAAGACCAATTTGTCAGCCTTTTTGGTAATTGCAGGGCCTGAGCCTGAGGGCAGCATTTGGTGCTTCTCAGGAGGTGTTCAACACTGCAAAGAGCAGGCTCCTCAAAGAAGCCAATCAGTAAAAAGTACATTGTTATCCCTGTCCTTCTAGTTCAGTGTGAGACACATTGGTAGGGTAGTGAAAAGAGACCCTGCACTGCTGTTGATTATATTGTAACTATTCTGGAGATAAATAGCAGGCTTCAGCCATCAAGGATGTTAATGTAAACCAGGGGAGCTGACTGCCAGAAGGGGTGCGGCCTCGTGGAAATGGCAGGGCTGAGGACAACCAGTCCTCCACACCACCTGAAGCACAGCGTGCCTCACTGCCTTCCCTCAGAGTCACATGGAGCATGCAGTGGTAGTGATTTAGAGGGCCTGGAGCTCCAGCCACCTCTGCGGTTGAAGTATAAGTAGTGGTAGCTGGGATCCCTGGGCCCGTTTGAATTGCTGGGCCCTGGGGCAATTGTCCCCTTTGCCCTTCCCTTTTCCCCCATCAGCAGACCTGAATGTAACACATTATAGAAGCACTACATTCATAGACATTTTAAAGACTTAATACAGATGATCAAGTTGTCTCCATTTAATGCTATATTT
The DNA here is from genome assembly GCF_033958435.1 of Carettochelys insculpta. Lineage (NCBI taxonomy): Eukaryota > Metazoa > Chordata > Testudines > Carettochelyidae > Carettochelys > Carettochelys insculpta. The sequence goes on from NC_134141.1 coordinate 99,009,986, forward strand.
TACTGTTCACCAAATTAAAGCCCATGTGCCATATGTTATTTAGCAGTCTTAACTCATCTATTGCCACTTCATTGCTGTAATTTTCTGGCATTAGGTTCCCAAGGGTATATCTGGTAGACACAAAGTACAAGTAAGCCTGCAGGTTTCTACAGGCAAAGCAAATGTTGATGTTATTGCTACACTCTGTTCAATTTGAGTGAATCTCAGTTATGACAACAATAGGATGCTTGTTACATCTCTAAGAGCCAGGGATCTAACAGAGACACCCAATACATATCAGTAATGTTTTTAAGAACCATTTCTTAAAAAACAAATCTAAAGCTCTTGCTTAAATCATAGAAATGTCAATGTATTCACCTCTGCAAAGATTCCACTGAAATCCCAAAGCATATCAATATGCTGATCTAAGATCTTTGAGAGAAGCAACATCAGGTATTAGGAAGGTTTATTCACCTGTTTAGAGCAAATACGTTTTATTTTCTTCTCAAAAGGTAATATACTTAAAAATCTGACATTTTAAAGCAAACACAGTAAACACAGATTTTGATTAAAATGTAACATTTTCATTGGCTCTGATATGTGCAAAACTCTGCTTTCTTTTTTATACTCAGCTGCAGAGTATACCATTAAAATGCTGCTGAATATGAAACAAATACTAAAAAGGTATTTTAGCTATATTTACTGGATTTAAGTGTTCTGCTGTGAAGTAGTTTATTCATGCAGCAGCCTTTGCTACAGAAAACAATAATGTTAAAAGCAATCATTTTCTTGGACTAAAATCCCAAAAGCTGTTTCACAACCTTGTACTATATATATGAATATATGGTTTTGAATACTGTGGTATTTCAGAGTGTCAGTGTTTCAATAACATAGTGCGAAATAGAGCCATCTGCATTCTGTATGCTGAGCAAAGAAATAAAATTATGCTCTAAGGCGACCGTGAAACTGTGGCATTCCAAAAATGGCATATTGCAATGTATCCTAGAGCATTAGATATCCGTTAATCTTTTAGCAGCTTTTTTTTGAATAGGACATTGCTTTGAGCATGAATGCTTGTTTCCAAAGAGACCATGCCCTCGTCTTTGGGAAGACTACAGAAAAAAATTGTCAGGACACCAGATTTATAATCCTTTCTCTTTTTGAAAAATTACCATGTAATCACTAATCTCCGGACAACTTTGGTTTAACGGCATCTAAAAGATAGCACTGTATTACTGGAGTACACTCACCAGAAGGCAGAATACAAGGGTGTTGGTAGACGGAATGCATCCAAGATTTCCAGACAAGACTTGCGGTAATCTCCAGGCACAAAGATGGTAGTGTCACCTTCAAATCTAATTACCAGAGCAGGGAAGTCTACAGTGTTATTTTTAGCACATGGTATGAGCCCCAAGCCAGGCCCTGAGACTCACAGTTGTGGGTATTTTTTGTAGTGTACACATACCCTCAACATCATAAAAGACTGGCAAAGGTTAAAAATGCTGACTTATTACAAGTTTTCCTTCAACAATTTGATAATTTGTTAAGTTAATGAGTCTACTACCTGGACATGCTGAGAGCAGGAAAATATATTCCCAGAGGATCACAATCTGATAACCTTGAGCAGCAGCTCAAAAAGCTCCAGTGATTTCAATGGAATTACAAGTTGAACTTCTCTCATCTAGCACCCTCAGGATCTGATCAGTGCTGACTGAGGCAATTTGTAGGACCACAGGAGGTCAATATTGTCTAACATATTACCAACACTTCCACAGTGTACCGGGCTCTTAGAAGACATCTAGGGGTAAATTACAGCTAAAAAACAGCACAGAACACTGAAATTGAGGATTGATGGCTGTAAAGAAATTTTATGGGACCATGCGAAACTTGGTCACATCCATGAAAGGTGGTTGTCCAGTTAACTAAAATCATTCTGGATTACATATGGTGCCAGATCAGAGAGTTCTGCATGAGAGGCTCAACCTGTTCTTTCAGCGTAAGGTACCATTCAACATGGGTTTGGAGTTCAAGAAACTGACGCTCTTTTCTTCCCAACCAAACTTGGGAATAAATAATAATTTTAATCAACCACCTTTTAAATTAAAGGTAACTCCTTTCAATTTTAGGAAATGTGTGTACTTTAGATGCAGTATATTCACATCCTATTAATTATTACAGGTGTCTGCATAATCAATTACACAATATTATACCATTTTCTTTCTTAGAGGATTGGGCTTTGGAATGTCATGCTTTCACAATGTGAAACTGCACATAGTATGAAACAAAATCCACTAACTGAAGGAATTTTAGAGTGTTATGAGATTATATTTCATTTTATAATGTCAAAGGTTCCAGAGACAAAAATTTGCAACAGTTAAGAAGTATGACCTCAAAATTAGTCACAAGAAATTCCAGGCATAAACGTCAGCATTAACTCTCGAGCAGCAAGCTGTTGTCTGAAAAATCTGAGAGAAGGTATGAATCTTTCATCCTTATTCATGTGAGTAATCCTTGCTTACACATGGAGTACCATTGACAACCTGGGCAACTTGTGTAAATGAGAATTACTCAGGTAACAATAAGTGCAGAATTAGGCCCTTTAATTGTGAAAACTCCTCAGTAGGTCAAGTAGATGATCCCAGTTTGATAAATCTGTTAAGAATTTGCCCTAAGTCCCTTAACTTTGATTTTGTCCCCTAGTGTAGACCAGGACAGAGACACTGAATGTTACCTTTACAACCATAAAATTTGAAAATTTGTCTGTGGAAAAGGACAACAATTATACTGAAGAGAATAAATGTTTTGACAATATTTTGCTAGCGGATGATTTCTGGAAAATCTCCACAGTCACCTAAATTTATACCTATAAACATATACCATTTCTGAGCTATAAATGGTTTAAGAATAGTTTCTAGAGGTTGGAGTGGCAATGTGATGGCCAGCCACGTTCATTAGGTGGTTATGGAAATTTTTGGAGCAATACTTCAGATCCAAAGACAGAGACATAACAGAAGATACATGTTATATCATGCTCTAACACACAACTAAAAAAAAGTTTGAGCATTCCATGATTTTAACTGATTCAACAAACAGTTTAAAGACGCCCCCCCCAGCTTTATTAGTTTATTTTGTAAGACTGAAAACAAAGCTATTAGTAGAAGTTGTTCAAAATGGTGGCCTGCATTTTCAATGAGTTAAGTCCTCAGTTCAATAAAATTCTTAAGCATATGCTTAAGTCCCATTTAACTCAATGAGAATTCAGCATGTGCTTAAAGTTAATGCTTTAACTCTGTATCTAGAATTACAGGAACACACGATTGGAAGGGACTCAAGAGATCATCTAGTCCAGCATATCTGGGCTGAAGCAGGACCAAGTATACCTGGACCATCCCAGACAGATGTTCACCTAATCTGCTTTTTAAAACCTCCAGTGACAGGGATTCCACAATCTCTCTTGGTACTTAGCTACTCTTATAGTTAGTAAGCTTTTCCTAATCTAACCTAAATCTCCCTTACTGCAGCTTAAACCCCTTATTGCTTGGCCTAACATGTGGTGGACATAGAGAACAATGGATCACCATCCTTTTTATAATGGTCCTTAACATATTATAAAACTGTTGTCAATTCTTCTGCTCAATCTTCTTTCTCAAATTAAACACAACCAGTTTTTTAACCTTTCCTTGCACGTCATGTTTTCTAAATCACTGATCATTTTTTGTTGCTCTTTTACAATTTGTTTACCCCTTTCTGAAAGTATGATGCCCCAGACAAGACAAAATACTCCAGGGCTACGTCTACACGTGAAGCCTACTTCGAAGTAGCCTATTTCGATGTGGAGACATCGAAATAGGCTATTTCAATGAATAACGTCTACACATCCTCCAGGGCTGGCAACGTCGATGTTCAACATCGATGTTGCACAGCACCACATCGAAATAGGCGCAGCGAGGGAACGTCTACACGCCACAGTAGCACACATCGAAATAAGGGTGCCAGGCACTGCTGCAGACAGGGTCACAGGGCAGACTCAACAGCAAGCCGCTCCCTTAAAAGGCCCCTCCCAGACACACTTGCACTAAACAGCACAAGATACACAGAGCCGACAACGAGTTGCAGACCCTATGCATGCAGCATGAATCCCCCGCTGCAGCAGCAGCAGCCAGAAGCCCTGGGCTAAGGGCTGCTGCACACGGTAACCATAGAGCCCTGCATGGGCTGGAGAGACAGCGTCTCTCAACCCCCCAGCTGATGGCCGCCATGGAGGACCCCACAATTTCGATGTTGCGGGACGCGCAACGACTACACGGTCCCTACTTCGACGTTGAACGTCGAAGTAGGGCGCTATTCCCATCCCCTCATGGGGTTAGCGGCTTCGAAGTCTCGCTGCCTAACGTCGATGTTAACATTGAAATAGCGCCCAACACGTGTAGCCGTGACGGGCGCTATTTCGAAGTTCGTGCCGCTACTTCGAAGTAGCGTGCACGTGTAGACACAGCTCTTGTGAGGCATCACGAAAGCCAAGTAAAACTGAACAGTTAGTTCCTATATTTTACATACAATACTCCTGTTAATATATTACAGAAGGATATCACATTGTTGATTAATATCAGTGATCCATTATAACCTGCAGATTGTTTACAGCAGAACTACTATCTAGCCAATTATTTCCTCTGTATAGCATTGACTAACCTGAATACAGTTTTGATGTCCACATTTTATCAAAAAATTGGGGCGGAAGCAGAAAAGAGCCACAAAGATGACTTGAGGTTAGGAGAAAATGCTTTACAGAGAGAGATTTAAAGAGCTCCATCTGTTTAGCTTATCAAAAAATTGAGACATGACTTGATTATAGTGTATATGTACCTTCACAGAAGAACATACCCAAAGTATTTTTATTCTAGCAGAGAAATGCATAAGAAGAAGCAAGAGATGTAAACTGAAGCCAGACATATTCAAGTTAAAAATTAGGCACACATTTTTAACAGTAAAGGTGATAAACTGTGGGAGCATGCAAAGGGAGGTATATTCTTCAGCTCTTAACATCATGTCTTCACATCAAAATTAGATGCATTCCTGGAAGATGAGTTTTAGGCAAACACGAGTTAAGCTGTAATCAAACACAAATTATTGGGCATTATGCTGGGATAGCTGGGTGAGGTTTAATGGCCTGTAATATATAGGAGGTCAGAGTAAAGGATCTAATGGTTCCTTCTATCCTTAAACTTCGTAAATCCATGTGTATGCTTATGTGCTTTGCTGAAAAGGAATAGTTTGCAGAATTAAGTACACCTGAATATTGAGACCAATATTTTTAGAAGGAGTTACTAATTTTATGTGCCACAAGTTTTGGGACCCAACTTAAAATATATGATTTTCTGAGGTACAACAATCCCTCACTGGGAGTTGTGCTTGTAAATCTGAGACCAGAACTGGTGTAATATAACAGCAGTACTGCAATGTTTTGAGTCTTTCCTGTAGAATAGGATTGCAAGCGTTTGTTTGTTTGTTTGTTTAAATAGAAATGCTGGATCCTTCTCTCTGTCAATGGGAGATGGCATTTTAAGATTCAAGGGCTCCATGGCTTTGCTGAAAGATTTTGAGTTCAACCATTTTTAACATACATATGGTTTTATAATAAAATCAAAACCTTTGAAAAGGAATTACTAAATGGAATGGAACCTATAGTAAGCCACAAGCCAAAAGACCAGCAAAGAAACAACAATGGTTGCTTAGTAGAGGTGGCCTTGAACTGAAGGTTGTACAGATGAATGTACTGGAAGCCTCGGATACAATATAAAAATGTTCACTTTAGAAACAACTTACATCTTTACAGCAAATTTTAATGTAATATTTAAACAATGCTGAATTATTTTCTTGCTGTATGCGGTTCTCTAACATACAAAAGAGAAAAATAGGTTTATTTTTGCTAGAAATGGTTCTTTAGATGTGAAGATGTATTTACACCAATGCTTTGCCTGTGATCTATGCATGTTCAGGTACTGGTCTATAATAAAACTACTGTTTTTGCATCAATTCTTCATACTTCATATCAGAAATAATTTAAATTCTCTAGAACACTGCTTTACATGAATATTACAGTAGCGTCACCTGAGATAATTAGTCTAAATTTTTGAGTTTAGAAGCTTAAAGGACAGTGTTGTTAAATCAGAATACCTATTATACTTTTTCTGTATTATTTCAATGTCACTATGTGCTGGTACTAACCAGCTGGAAATAATAACTGACTTCAATTGCCTCATGTTTGATGCTTGCCAAAAAGTATACACAATAGCATGTTTAATTCCTCATGTTTTGTTTGCATATTAATAAAAGGAAATTGTAGACAGCAACTGCAAATAATGCATAGACAGCAAAAGGTCTGGTTTGGAAGTTCTGCATTTATTTATGAGTTACTCGATAAAATAAGGTCCAAAAAAGTCTTGGTTATGTGATCAATATTTGCAAACTAAACCTACTGCATGGATGCAATTCTTGAACACTCTCTTGCTCAGGTGAGTAATCCTGGAAGAGCCAGTCCTATTGATTTCAGCTGGACAAGTCACATGTGGATGAGGATTACTAACGAAAGTAATCATTTGCATGATCAGTTCCTATCAAAGTAATGGGTAAAATTAATTATTGGTGAAGTCAGATGGGGATAATTTGGCTCATATGCTAAAAATAGTTAGTCTTCACTTCACGTTTTACTGCTGAAAGAAGGAAGAAATAGTCAAATATAGTAATGAGATACTTTAAAATAAAAATGTATCAGGAAAGAATCACAAGGGCATCACTTTTTTGTTCTGTTTCCTCTTATTTTATTTGTTTCATTTGTTCCTGTTATTCTCAGTATTTTTAGATGCTTTCCATACTTTTTCACTCAGGCTGCGTCTACACTTGCATTCCTCTTTCGAAAGAAGCATGCAAACGAGGGAAACTGAAAATGCAAACAAGGTGCAGATTTACATACCTGTCACCTCATTTGCATATTCTTCTTTTGAAAGAGTTTCTTCTGAAAGAGGAAAAGCAGTGTAGAAGCGGCTCTTTCAAAAGTAAACCCCATCTTCAAAAGAACCCTTCTTCCATTTTTTTGATGGGAAGAAGGGTTCTTTTGAAGGTGGGGTTTACTTTTGAAAGAGCCGCTTCTACACTGCTTTTCCTCTTTCAGAAGAAACTCTTTTCAAAGAAGAATATACAAATGAGGTGCTAGATATGTAAATCTGCACCTCATTTGCATTTTTGATTTCTCTCATTTGCATGCCTCTTTCAAAAAAGGAATGCAAGTGTAGATGCAGCCCCACTGTTTGGTCCTCATATTTTCATAATTTTGAAATCACCTGTTGAAATATTAATTTAAATACATTTGATCAGTTTTCTTAATCCTTCCAAAATAATTCTGTTAGAAACTTGACAGTGAAACAAAAGCAGAATAGATAGTCATGTAGAAAATCAGTTACAGAACAAATTTTAAATATTCTATTGGTGTTAATTAAACATGAAAGCATAGCAATCTTACAGTATTTATACATGTGTGTGGTAAAGGAGCATAGTAAAGCAGAGACAGAGAAAAAAACACTGACATGTCTGAACCAAGATGATTTTTGTCGACCATGTTCAAAACCCAGAGGTCTATGGGCAAACATGAAGAACAAGTAAAGAGAGAGGGAGGAAAGGGTCAAGATTTCAACCTACATCTTTACATATCATGACAAATGAGGCAGCTATTCCAACCCAGACACTGAAGGAATTTCATTTTCAGGATCCCTTGAAAAGAGACTCCGATAGAGGAGAATCCCAACTGATGCCTGAACCCTAATACCACGTGCTAGACTTGTAATTGTGCGTGCTAGGGGCAGGCTGTAGAAAAATGGCACAGAAATGCATTTGGCAGTTTGTTTTAAATGGAAACAATGCACTCTGGGATGATGACATCAGACACCCACAATCACTTGTGGTGCATTTTTTTCCCATAGCACACTGGCACAGAAACCCAGGATGAAATGGAATTAGCTGGAATTGTGGGAAAGGTACACACAATGTAGTGCTGACACAGTCAAACTTAGCAAAGGTAATGGGGACACACTATGTCGACTTTTGAAATGTGTGGACATTCACCATCAACTTTATAAAATCTAGTGGTATAAAGACATTAATAATTTTGATTTTAATAAATTAATTATGTATTTCCTAGTGTAGACATAGCCTAACACATAAGATTTGTATGAACTAGGGGAGATCATCAAAAGGTGCAAAAAGTAAAATCCATGGGAGTTGGGCACCTAACCTGTCATTCTCCTCCATTACATGCTATATAGAAAGATACATCTATTGTCAACCATACATTAAATAACATGAGTTACTGTTGATGTTTCAGGCTGATAAAGCTCAGAGAAAGAAATACAAACAGACATTTCAGAGGCCAACTGCAAGGTACAGATCTGAATGATAATGCCTTTAAATGTGTCCTCCAGAGTAGCATTACTTAAGAAAATTTAAAATTGCTTTTGTTCCACTTTAGCATTTTAAAGGGCCCCCTCAGATTGATTTCTCATTTATTGTAACCTCTGGAGTCTCTGAGCAATTACATAGTTGGTGACTTTCTCTAACTGACAATTATATGAGGAATTTATCTTCAGCTAGACCCATACATGGAGCATTTTGAATCATATTTCATCACCTATGAGAATTTTGCTCTTTTCTTGACTGCTGTTAACAGCTATCACTACGCTATTTCCCTGGGCTGCAAGTATAAACTAGGTTAGAAGATCTCCAAAGTGCCATTTCCAGAACTGCAATGAAGGTCATTTGTCCAATGGGTTAATATAACCATTTATAATTCACCAACCTTCCTGATGCCAAAGTTCAGGATTTTCTGAAATAATTTTTAGTGAAAAAGAACATATTAGCAATACTCTCAAGAGCCAAAGAACCCCTTAGTAACAAGGGTTAACACTAAGACCTTTTTCAGCTTTGGAATGTGTCTATTCAGACAAGGAAAGAATTTGAATGGGAATTGTCAAGGTTCAAATACTCCTTTTTAACATGACCTAGTTGGATCAGTATGGCCATCTGTGGCTTTCAATAATGAGAGGTATCAGCAGGTCAAATGTAAAGTGAATCTTTAAAGTCCATGGGTTAAACTCATCTAGTGGCATAATTCCACTGATTTCCATGCAGATTCAACAGGAATTAATGTGATTCAGTTTGGCTATGTGAATATTGTCCTAGCTCCAGAGTGTCTGTCATCTGAAAACATGCATTGTTGCATTTGATTGTATGGCATGCAGATTAGCAGTGGATGATCCTAATTCAACCAGTTTTGGGGTCAGCATGATTATGTCTGTGAGTTTGAAGGCTTCTAAGTGGGGGTGGGAAAGAACCCAAATAAAGCTTGTAATGGCTACTCAGTTGAAGGATTAATGAAGGTTTGCCCTTCATAGTGCATCATGGTATCTAGGTGCAAAATAAAGTTGATAAAAGTAAGAAGTCAATGTATTGTCTGGGTTGCTATAAAATAAAACGTGGCGGTTAAACACTCAGTACACATTGTTGTGATAGATTATGCCTGTTACAGTATATAATGTAAGTACATTAATTAAATTGATATTTTTGCAAATTTTTTTTGGCAAGGTGGAAGCAGATTACTCTAATTTTATATGAAAAACTGCTTGCTCTTTGTGAACCTATAAATCTTAATCCAGAACATTTGAACTCACCTTTTCCATTATTTCAACAAATAAAGAGGGGGTAGGTGTTCTATATGTCACCATGAAAGGAGCCTTGTTTACATTGTACTGGAGGTGTGTGTACCATTCTTTAAGATGCTTGAAAGAAATTAAGCAGCCACAGGGAATGTCTTTCTAACTTTAATAGCAACAAGGGAGCATTCAGCACACTGTTTGCTATTGTGGTATGTAACAATCATACAGTACAGTTAAACAACTGGTTGAAAAGATGTGTCAATGCAATATAATTTTAATTGGTCTTGAGTTTATCCCAAGTTATTTGTTGCTTCACAGTTTGTTTTGAATTAAAAAAAAATACCTTGACTTGAAGCATCAGCAGGGTTCTGACAATGAGACGAAGGGGGTTAAAACTTCCAAATACTATCAACAATTTCCTTTTCAAATGCAAAAATGTTATTTTTTAAGGAAATGCCCTTTTATGATGTATATGTGGTATATGGAGATCTAATATCAGTACTGGGAACCCTGGCATTTGGGAACAGTTTGGGGCTCAAATAGCATACTGGATAATCCTTTCCATTTGTTTCCTGGGACAATGTAGCACCCAGTCCTGCTTCTGAGGTGCCAGTTTATAAAATAAATACCTTTGAGAAGTTGGGACTGGACAGGACAGGCTCTCTATATAGATTTTCCTTCAACTTCTGAAAGAGGCATTTTCACAGGTCTTGGGCCAATGAACTTGCTTGGGGCTACTGTCCTTATATAGACCTGGGAGTGGGGCTTCTACTTCTGAAAACCCTAGCTCAGATCAGTGGTAATAGCCTGAGAGCCACAAAAGCCTTTAGACTTGCTTCTTCTTGACTGGGAGTGGACCTGCTTCAAGGGCCTGGACTTTGTCCATGATGGGCTACACTGGGCCATTCCACAAATCATATTCAAGGTAGGTGGTCTTTTCTTTCCCAGTCTTGCAATTTTCTGGGTAGGTTATTAGGCCAGCCCCGCATAGGGACCAAAATATGAGAGAGACTCGTGCTAGATGTTCCTCTTGCTATCAGCTGTAGGTTACCACATATTTAAATATGTGTCTGAGCCAGATGGCTGAAGTGCAACTGGAACATTGCTGGGGCAATGTGGAATCCAAAGAGTTTAGTTCTAAACTGATAGAAACAAAGTGACATGCAAAGATGGTTTTCTCCTCTGATTCCAGCTTGAATGTAGCTTGCCAGTACCCCTTTGTTAGGTCTACACTAGCCATGCCAACTTCGAAATAGCGCCCGCCGCGTCTACACGTGCCGAGCGCTATTTCGAAGTGGAAATCGACGTAAGGCGGCGAGATGTCAAAGTCACTGTCCTCATGAGGAGATGGGCATAGCACCCTACTTCGACGGTGATCAGCTGAGGGATTGAGAGATGCTCTCTCCAGCCCCTGAGCTCTATGGTTGCCGCGGGCAGCAGCCCCTTAAAGCTCCCCGCCCCCTTATTTCCTGTGCAGGAAGCTGAGAGCTCATGCAGGCAGCAGCACTGCCACGTGACCAGCCTGCAGGTCCCTCTGCAGCCCCAAGCCAGTACCCTGCACCCCATGGCATCCAGCCAGCCCCCCAAGCGCCCACAGGGCACCCCCACCAAGGGGAGCCAGGGCTCCAAGCCTGCCAGCCAGAGGGGGAAGAGGCAGGGGGGCCCCTCCTGGATGGAAGCTGAGATCTGGGACCTGCTGGGGCTCTGGGGTGAGGAGGAGGTGCTCCAGGTAATGGGGAGCAAGAGGCGGAACGCGGATGCGTTCGCTCAGCTGGCCGAGGGCCTGGCTGCCTGGGATCACCCTGCCCGCACTCCTGACCATGTCAGGCGTAAGGAAAAGGAGCTGCGGCAGGGTTACGCCTGGGCCCGGGACGCGGCCAGCCGATCTGGGGCCGCCCCCACTGCTTGCCCCTTTTACAGGGAGCTCAGGGAATCCTGGGCCCCCAGTACACCTCCTCCCCCCTGGCCACCCTTGACACATTGGCCAACGAGCCCCAGCAGGCCCCAGAGACGGAGTCCGCCCCGGAGGCAAGCCCTGCACCCCAGGGGCCCCCCCAGGAGCCCACCCCTGAGACACCGGAGGAGGAGGAGGGGGCCTCCAGAGACGGGGGCTCCAGATCACCCTCCCCTCCCGCAGCTCTACCAGGGCGTCTGCCAGATGGCTGTCCCCCGACCGTGGGAGTGGAGCGTCAGGTATGTATCCCCCCCGGTGCACACGCCCGGGGTTAAGGGGCGGGGACAAGAGACATGACCAGGGCCCTCCACACACTCAGATGACCATGGCCCCGAGGACAGCAGTGGCATGTCCCTCAGAAGAGTGCATCAGCCCCTGCCCCCCTAGCAGGACAGCGCCATGCCCCATCTCTGGGGATGGGGGGAGTGGAACCTAGGATCCCCCAGGGGTGGGTTGGACACCCATCATCATCATCAGCAGCAGCAGCAGCAGCAGCAGCAGCAGCATCTCTGGGGGATGGGGATGGGGAACCAGCAGCAGAGGGGTGGGGGGACAAGGGCCACGGGTCAGGGCCCAGACTAACGGCTGTCTCCACTCTTCTTCCCCCCGTGTTCTGCAGCTGCACCATCGGAGGGCCTGGAGAGCACCAGCACACCATCTGTGGTCCCAGAGAGCCCACCGGGGCCATCCCACCAGGCTAGCCCCTCGGCGGAGCACAGACCAGCCCCAGGACGAGCCCGACAGCAGCAGAACCATCTGTGAGTGTCCACGGACCCCCAGCTGCTCGCCACCCTCCGGCGTCAGCTGGAGGTGTCCGAGCAGCACCTGCAGGTGGAGGAGCGGTGGCTCCACCTCCAGGAACGAGCGTTGGCCTGGCGCCAGGAGGCTTGGGGGGCCATCATGGGCAAGTTCGATGCCATTGCGTGGCACTTGGCCCCTCCTGCCACCCTGCCCACCGCTCCACCTGCCGCTCCACCCACCGTCCCTTCACCATCAGCTGTCCTGGGGCCTGCCACCAAGGGGGACCATGGGCCTCCGGACACCGCCCGGCCCTATCTGCTGGTTCTCCCGGCCCCCACGCAGCCTCAACCGGGCCTCCGGCCGAGACGTGGGTCGTGCCCCCCAACACCAGGCACAGGACAATAGGGGTGCGTGGCAGAGGATGTTGCTCCCCAAGGCCCCCTCCTTTGGACTCATTCCCCCCCATCTTTGTGTAAATAGTTTTTGTTCTACCCCTGTTTTGTACCTGCCCCCCCATGTACATAGTTCCCCCCTTCTTCTTCTGTTTTCATATTAATAATACAAGGTTGCAGGGTTTTGTTTAAAAAAATTCCATTTTTTTATTACACAGACGTGTGGCGGGGGGTGTGCTCTCGGGTTCTCTGTGGTGTGGGCGTGGGGACAGGGAGTGTTGTGGAGGATGGGAGTGTGCAGTGGGTGGCTCACCCACAGCTGGCCCTGCCAGCGTTCACCCCGCAGCCTGGTCAAAATGGGCCCGCAGGGCCTCCCGGACCCGGATCTCCTCAGGGTCAACCTGGCGAATGGGGGCAGCAGGTGGCTGGATGTTGGCCCTGCCAGCTTCCACAGCCCAGCCCTGGAAGAAGGCCTCTCCCTTGCTCTCCACCAGGTTGTGGAGTGCGCTGCACGCGCCCACAACCTGGGGGATGTTGGTGAGGCCTGCATCCAGGTGGGTGAGGAGACACCTCCAGCGCCCTTTGAGGTGGCCGAAAGTGTGCTCAGCCACCTGGCGTGCATGGTTCAAGTGCGTGTTGAACCGCTCCTGGCTGGCTGAGAGATGGCCCGTGTAAGGGTGCATGAGCCAGGGCCGGAGGGTGTATGCTGCGTCTGCGACGATGCAGAGGGGCATGGTGGTGTCCCCCACAGGGATCTCCCACTGGGGGATGTAGGTCCCTGCCTCCAACTGGCGGCACAGGCCCGAATTTCTGAACACCCGGGCATCGTGGGTGCTGCCAGACCAGCCAGCATAAATGTCCAAGAGGCGGCCCGGCTGTCCACCAAGGCCTGGAGAACCACGGAATGGTATCCCTTCCTATTGAGGAAGCGTCATCTGCTGTGCTCCGGGGCACAGATGGGGATATGGGTCCCATCCAGAGCCCCAAAGCAATTTGGGAAGCCCAGGCTGGCAAACCCCGTGATGGCAGCATCCGGGTCCCCAAGCTGCACGAGCCTTTGGAGGAGCAGGGCATTGATTGCGCGGATGACCTGCAGGGGAAGGACATGAGAGAGCACCAGTGAGGGGTGGGCAGGGTGTGCCTGGCCATCCCCCCAGGCCTCCCCCTATCCCCCCCAGACTCCCCCCCTCTCTCCCGGGCTCTCTCTCCTGCCCCCTGGGTCCTCTTACCTCCATGAGGACAGCCTCGATGGTGGCCTTGCCCACGCCGAACTGCTGCCCTACGGATTGGTAGCTGTTTGGAGTGGCCAGCTTCCAGACAGTGATGCCAACACATTTCTGTACGGTGAGGGCACATCACATGGGGGTGTCCTGGTGCCGTAAGGCAGGGGTGAGGCACTGGCAGAGCTCCAGCAATGTCTGCCAGCTCATTTGGAAGTTCCAGAGCCAGCGTTCATTGTCCCACTCGCCGAGCACCAGCCGCTCCCAGCAGTCCATGCTCGTGCGGTAACTCCACAGCCAGCAGTGTGTGCGGCGGGGGCGTGGCTGGGAGGGCAGCAAGGTCTGGGGCTGCTTCCTCATCCCCTGAGGACAGCTCATCTTCCTGAAATAAAAGATGGTCAGCTGCCTCCTGCATGGCACTGAGCAGGGCAACCACTGCTCCTCCAGGGGTGAGTGTGTGGGCCTCTGGCTGCTGCTGCTGCTGCTGCTGCTGCTGCTGCTGGGGATCCATGCTGCTTACACGGGGTGTGTGTGCCTGTGGCTCTGCAGACCACGTGCTGTGCAGGCTGAGTGTGTCTGGGAGGGGCCCTTTAAGGGAGCGGCTTGCTGTTGCCCCGGAAGTGCTAGTCCGCCCTGTGACCCTGTCTGCAGCTGTTCCTGGCACCCTTATTTCGATTTGGGCCGCTTTGGTGTGTAGATGCTCCCCTGCAGCGCCTACTTTGATGTAGTGCTGTCCAACGTCGACGTTGAACGTCGACGGCACCAGCCCTGGAGGATGAGTAGACGTTATTCATCGAAATAGCTTATTTTGATTTCGCTACATCGAAATAAACTATTTCGATGTAGCATCCCAGTGTAGATGTAGCTATGTGGTGATAAACCAGTCTTCATCCAGCCACTCTAACAGCTCATCTATTGGAGACTTCTGGGTAAGCATCACATTTGTAGATAGCATTGACCTTCACAAATGTATGCAAATCTATGCTGTCCAGCTTTGGGGACAATACAACCAAACTGCCATTCACTGCAGGATTCTTCAATGGTTTCTAGCTCTAACATTGTTTGGACTTCTTTCCTCATAACAACTTGCATTTTTGGAAGAGTGGCCATGGATTCTCCTAAATGAATTGTCCAGATTTCATTTGTGTACTGTGGTGCACGAGATGAGTCTGCCACAGCCAGGAGACAAACATCATTTCACATGGGCCATCCATTCTAGGTAGATGTGTTCCCTCAATGAACAGAGATACAGAATGAAACTGAGATGGGGAAAACACCTTTCAGGGTACATGAGAATCTGATCCTCTGTTAGACCAGGGAGGGGCCTTCAGGCAATTGTTGGGGAAGTTCCTGCCTTCCCTTTGTCCTTTCCTCAGGTGTCCTCTCTGGCCTGTCAGCTAGTGAGCTGTTACAGTTCCCTTTTAACTCTTCCTCCAGGCTGTGCATGCCTGGTAAGCAAAACAGGGTAGGGCAGCTCCTTAACCCCTTGTCTGCAGTGCAGGGTTTGTATAGCCCATCAGAGCTATTGCGCAAAGTCCAGGTCCTCAGAGCACTAAATCGTCATTAGAGCAGCAAGTTAGGGAGTGACTCAATAGCCTGTTGGCTAGGGCACTGGTCTGGGACATGGTAGCCCCAGTGGCACAACCTTACTCCAAATTAGGCAGAGAAGGAATTGTCCCAGGGTCTCCTACAGTCCAGGCTTTTCTTGAGTAGCCACTCTTGTGTGTGTGTGTGTGTGTGTGTGTGTGTGTGTAACGTATTTATAGAGTCTAAGAGCATAAGAAACCACTAAATCACTAATCTGTATATCATAGCCTACCAGCACTACCCAGCACCCTCGTTAAACCTAACAACCAAATGTATTAAAATCCACAGGAGACTAGACAATTTGTTAAGAGAATGGGTGTAGCAGGGCTCAAGGACCCTGCAATGGAGGGTGAATGATTAAATGAGACATACCCAGAAAATCCTGGCACGCAACCCAAAAACACATGCTGCAGAGGAAGGAGACCTCTCCCACCCAGATCGCTGCCAAGCTGACCTGTGGGAGAATTCTTTTCCAGTCCCACATATGGTTGTCAGTTAGACGCTAACCATTTCAGCAAGAAACAGCTACTCATATGAGTGCATGTGTGCGAGAAAGAGAGAGAGAGGTTGGTGCCACCTCAGAACCCTGGCCCTCTCCATGCAATGTACCATATACAGTTGTGAGCATCCATGAGGCTTTAGAGGAGGGAGTTAAAAATCCCAGAATACACTAGGGGTGGAAATCTTTTTCTGATCACTGCTGGTGGCCAACATAATTTTGGGTGTGAAAATTGTAAACCAATCGTGAGCCCCTGGCCTTCCACTGTGACCAAAACCCTATCATGCAGCTGCACTCAGAAATTTGTCCACCTTGCTCCTAAATTTAATTAAGCTGTGTGTCTATCCAACTTCATTCAGAGGTCATTTCAGAGCCTCATCCCTCTAATTTACTTCCAATCCTAGTTTACAACCTGAATTTGTTCATGGCCGGTTTATATCTATCTTTTTTGTGTCAGCACTGTCCTTTAACTGAAATAGCTCTTCACCCTTCTTATATTTACTCTCCAATGAATTTAAAGAAGGCAATCATTTTCATTCTGTCTTCTGTTTGCTAGACTAAACAAACTAAGGTCTCCAAGTTGCCTCTCATGATGTAGGCCCTCCATTCCCCTGGTCATCACAAATAGCCCTTCTTTGCTCCAGTTCCACTTTCATATATCCCTCTTGAAAATGGGTGACCAGAGTTGTACACAGTAGTCCAAATGAGGTCTGACCAGTGCTGTGTATAATGGTATTAATGCTTTTCTATCTCTACTTGAAATGCCTGAGCTACCATATTCTAGAATCAGACTTGCTTTTTTCGCAGTTGCATCATGTTGCTCATGGCCATGCTGCGTTTGACTCATATTGCTCTCCTTCTCCGTCAGTCCGTTTTATGAGCCCCAGCATGTTACAGAACTTCTCACTATTAGATGCTATGCGCACAACCTTGAACTTGAATTTCATCCAAAAGCATTTCAAAAGGTTGTATTTTAGTTATGACACAGATAATATGATAATGGTCATTTTGGTCCTGGTTTACGGCAGCTATTGTATAACATATATTGTGGGGAGATCACCTAAATCTCCCTAGGGAACAATAAGTGTCTTTTGTGAATCTTGGACTAGTTATTACATGCTTCTTCATTAGCTTCTGAAAAAAATTAAGACTTTTTTTCTCTCTCCACAGCATCAAAAGAGCAACTCCACAACTTGAAAATGGATAGGCAGCTGTGTGCTAAGATCACTGCTGATCATGCTTACCACTACTGTTTCATTTCCCTGTATTCCTCTCATTTACCTATAACCACCTATAATCTATACACAGATTATAAAATCTTTGGGGCTGGGACAATCTTTTTCTTCTGTGTTGTACAACACCTAGCTCTCTGGCTCTTGGTCCATGACTGGGGTTGCTCAGTAGTAATGCAATCAAATTTATAAAATGTAACAAAACTGCACCTCATGTTTGCCTAGTTTTGGAAATAAAAGGTTCAATTCATCAATTTATCTCCACTGGCACAGAAGTGACTGTAAATTGCACCCACCTCTCCTCTGTTCTATGGGAAGATGAGCCTAGGTTCACTTCAAGGTAAAGGCAGTTGAGGCTTTTATTGGTACTCTCACTTTGGTTTCCCCTATGAAAGGATATCTTTCAGTTGCAACCGTATCAGGTAGGAAATCTGTCAGTAGAGACTGTCTAAGAAAATGCCTTCCATGAACACATGCCCTGCCTCCAAACTGTCCAGCACCACCCACTTTTGCAGTGGCACAGTCTGACATCCCCTGCAGCAGAACAGGGACTGTGGATTGCTTGTGCCATTGTGATTCAGGGACTTTTCATAACAAGAAATAGTCTGTATCCACAGTGCTGAGTGTCCCCTAGAATGAGTCAAACACTTTAGTTAAATTCAGGTTTTTTCTCTCTTGGTTTTGTCTGAGGTTTTGGGAAAACATAATTAATTGCACTATTTTGGAATATTTAAGAACTGTTAGAGGACTCAGTTTGTGGCATAGTTTTTGCTTAATGTGCTTTTCATTTATATCAGTGCTTTGGTATTATTTCTGTTGGTACATTCTCACAGGTGCCATCATAGACACTGGTCATACATGGGGTTAAATTGTTCTTAAGTGGGTGAGTCAGGGAATGGTAATCAGGAAAAAGGATCAGAGCACACTTAGTTTATTCACGTGAGACAAAGCAGTTAAATAGGTGCCTAATTTTAAACAAATACCCTGGTCCTATTAAAATCATATACCCAGTATATACTCATTTTCTCTAGAGTCTTAAGTTTCAGTGAAGTCAATGGGACATAAACATTTTCTTAAGTGCTTTGATTACTCGGGACCATGGATAATCCCATGGACTTTAGAGTCCACATAAAAATAGTGGATAGGATTCTGGGCTCTGTTACAGAATGCAAATTCCACATTGGGCACAAGGTTGGTCACTATACACTTAAACTTAACCTGACCCTGCTATCAAAACAAAAAGCAGTCAAGTAGCACTTTAAAGACTAGCGAAATGGTTTATTAGGTGAGCTTTCATGGGACAGACTCACTTCTTCAGACCATAGCCAGACCAGAACAGATTCAATATTTAAGGCACAGAGAACCAAAAACAGGAATCAAGGAGGACAAATCAGAAAAAAAAAAAAATCAAGGTGAGCAAATCAAAGAGTGGAGGGGTGAGGGAGGAAGGTCAAGAATTAGATTAAGCCAAGTATGCAGACGAGCCCCTGTAGTGACTCAGAAAGTTCACATCCCAGTTCAAACCATGTGTTAATGTGCCGAATTTGAATATAAAAGCCAGCTCGGCTGCTTCTCTTTGAATAGTGGTGTGAAAGTTTTTTTTCAGTAACACACATACCTTTAGGTCATTAATAGAATGCCCCATTCCATTAAAATGTTGACTAACTGGTTTGTGGATCTGGAGTGTTTTGATGCCCGTTTTGTGTCCATTAACCCTTTGTTGAAGGGAGTTAGAAGTCTGTCCAATATACAAAGCATCTGGGCATTGTTGGCACATGATGGCATATATGATGTTAGTAGAGGAAGTGCCTATGATTCTGTGAGTAACCTGGTTGGGTCCAGTGACGGTATTTCCAGAGAAGATATGTGGACAAAGCTGGCAGCGGGCTTTGTTGCAAGGAAAGGTTCCAGGACTGCTATTCCTGGGGTATAGATTGTGGCTGTTTGTGAGGATCCTCATGAGGTTGGGAGGTTGTCTGTAGGAGAGAACAGGCATGTCAACCAGGGCCTTCTGGAGTGTGGCATCCTGATTAAGGATAGGTTATAGATCTTTAATAATGCGTTGCAGTGGTCTGAGTTGGGGGCTGTAGGTGATAAGCAGTGGTGTTCTGTTCTTGGCTTTTTTGGACCGATCTTGGAGTAGCTGGTCTCTGGGTATTCGTCTGGCCCTGTCGATTTGTTTTTTTACTTCTCCTGGTGGGTAATTCAGGTTTATGAATATTTGGTAAAGATCTTGTAGTTTTTGGTCTCTGTCAGTTGGATCAGAGCAAATGCGATTGTATTTAAGAGCTTGACTGTAAATAATGGATCTAGTTATGTGTGCAGGATGGAAGCTAGAAGGGTGTAGGTAAGTATAGCGATCAGTAGGTTTTCGGTACAGTGTGGTGTTGATCAGGCTATCCTTGATTAGTACTGTAGTGTCCAGGAAATGTATCTCTTGTGTGTTGTAATCAAGGCATAAGTTGATCGTGTCGTGTAGATTGTTAAAGTCTCTGTGGAATTCTTCTAGAGTCTCTGTACCATGGGTCCAAATCAGAAAGATGTGATCAATGTATCTTAAGTAGACGAGGGTAATAGGGGACGGGAGCTGAGGAATCATTGTTCCAGGTCAGCCATAAATATGTTCTTGTTGTTTGCCACCATGACAAAATGAAACCAGCTGCAAGGAGGAAAACAATTTTTGGCTTTTCTACAAAATTTTATTAAGTTAGAACCAGACCTTAAACAGTTAAACAAGTGCTGCGGACCAGGGAGACTTTGCAGTTAGTGCAGACTAAGACAATTCCTGTTCAGCATTGTGCTGTTAGTTACAAACAAACTGACAAACAAAAAAAGCAGTCACTTTAAAGACTAACAAAATAATTTATGAGGTGATGAGGTTTCATGGGGCAGACCCACTTCTTCAGATCTGGAGACAGTGCGGTACTGGAAATGTTGCTGAAAGTGAATTGGTATGAAGATTATATACCACAGAGGGTGTGTCTACACTTGTGTTCCTCTTTTGAAAGAGGCGTGCAAATTAAGTTGACCGAAGATGCAAATGAGGCATACATTTGCATATGTGGCACCTCATTTGCATATTCTGATTTCGAAAGAGCTGCTTTTGAAAGAAGAAAGCCAGTGTAGATGCTGCTTTTTGAAAGTAAACCCACCTTCAAAAGAATCCTTCTTCCCTTTATACCTCATTTGCATTTTGATTTACCTCATTTGCATACCTCTTTCGAAAGAGGAATGCAAGTGCAGATGCACCTAGAGATATAAACAGAAAAAAATTGAAACTGGACAATCACTTCACCAAAGAACGAATGGCCACAAAGCAGATGTTAGGAATTTGAATGCACATAAACCTGTCAGTGAGCATTTCAGTGGAGTGAGCTATACTGTTAAAGACTTGAGAATCGCATTTTACACCAACGAGTCTTTAACACCAGATTACAAAGAGAAACATCTGAACTGGAATTTGTGCTTAGGTTGAATACTTTGACACTTGATCTTAATAGAGATATCAATTACCTTACATGTTACAAAGACAGCTTCCCCATCTTTGAGTCATAGTGATCTCACGCAGGTCACTTAACTCAATAGAACAACAAGAAGTACTGTGGCGCCTTACAGACCAACAGATATTTTGGAGCATAAGCTTTCATGGGTGAAATGAATGAGTCAGATGCATGAGTCAGGGGAGGCGGTTCAGAGGAGTATTTAAAGAGTGGGGGTCCCAGTAAAAGAGAGGGCCAGAGCTGACAAGGTCTATTAAGTCAGGGTGGAAATGGCCCATTATCAGAAGTATAGATCAGGGGTGCATCTACACTTGCATTCCTCTTTCGAAAGAGGTATGCAAATGAGGTAAATCAAAATGCAAATTAGGTATAAGGGGAGAAGGAAATAGAAAATGCAAAGGAGGTTCATATTTGCATATTTGGCACCTCATTTGCATATTCTTATTTGGAAAGAGCTTCTTTAGAAAGAAAAAAACCAGTGTAGACACTGCTCATTCAAAAGTAAACCCTGTCTTCAAATGAATCCTTCTTCCCATTAAATAAAGGGAAGAAGGAGTCTTTTGAAGCTGGGGTTTACTTTTGAACGAGCAGCATATACACTGGTTTCCTTCGTTCGACAGATGCTTTTTCAAAATAAGAATATGCAAATGAGGTGCCAAATACGCAAATATGAACCTCCTTTGCATTTGCAATCCCCCTCATTTGCATACCTCTTTTGAAAGAGGAACGCAAGTGTAGATGCACCCTAAGAGAGGAGAAAACAAGTCAGATCAGTCAGGGGGGATGTGGCCCATTGACAGATTCTAATGTGGAGGTGTGAACATCCAGAGCAGAGAAACTGCTTTTGTAAGGGGCCAGCCACTCCCAGTCTCTGTTTAGTCCTTAGTTGATGGAGTCAAATTTGCAAATGAATTGCAGCTCAGACATTTCTCTCTCCATTTTATTTTTGAAATGTTTATGTTGTGGAACTGCTACTTTTAAATCTGTTACTGAGTATCCAGGGAGATTGAAGTGTTCTCCTACATGTTTAAGTCTGTTACTGTTCCTTACACAGCACTGTGTCCAGATTTGAAGAAGTGGATCTGCCCCATGAAAATTCATCATCTAATAAATTATTTTGTTAGACTTTAAAGTACTACATGACTGTTTTATTGTTTTGTTTAGGATACAGACTAACATGCTACCTCTCTGATATTTAACTCAATAGACTCTTAGGCCGTGTCTACATTAGCCAAAAACTTCGAAACGGCCAGGCAAATGGCCATTTCGAAGTCTACTAATGAAGCGCTGAAATACATATTCAGCACCTCATTAGCATGCGGGTGGGCGTAGCACTTCAAAATTGACGCAGCTCACAGCCACATGGCTCGTCCAGACAGGGCTCCTTTTCAAAAGGACCCCGGCTACTTCGAAGTCCCATTATTCCTATGAGCATGCTGGTGGCCGCAGCACTTCGAAATTGACGTGGCTCATTGCTGCACAGCTCATTCAGATGGGGCTCCTTTTTGAAAGGACCCTGGCTACTTCAAAGTCCCCTTATTCCTATGAGCAGATAGGAATAAGGGGACTTCGAAGTAGCCGGGGTCCTTTCGAAAAGGAGCCGCATCTGTACAAGCTGTGAGGCAGCGAGCCGCGTCAATTTCGAAGTGCTGCGGCTGCCCGCATGCTAATGGGGCGCTGAATATATATTTCAGCGCTTCATTAGTAAACTTTGAAATGGCCATTTGCATGGCAATTTCAAAGTTTTTGGCTAGTGTAGACATAGCCTTACAGTTAGTAATATTCTCTCCCCTCCTCCCCACCCTTTGCATCCCAGTCCTTCTGTCCTATGTATCTGATTTGTCAGTTTTTAATTCAATTTTATTTGTTTGTATCTTTGTGCTATATAATCATCATGCCAATTCACCTTCAACAACATTTTCAGGACAGTCCTGTCTCCAGATCTGAAGAAGTGTATCTGCCCCATGAAAACTCATCACCTAATAAACTATTTTGTTAGTCTTTAAAGTATTACACGACTGTTTTGTTGTTTTGTTAGGATACAGACTAACACTGCTACCTATCTGTTACTGTTCCGCTACCTACAGTTAACCTTTGATTCCAGCAGAGTTTAAGCATGACTAGCTGAGACAATGCCTAACATGGCTTGCCCATGGCTGCAAGGTCACGGCCAGCATTGTATTCATTAATATCACTCTCCAGTGCTGTATTCTAACATGATAACTTCTTGCAGTAAAAATAAGTATAGCCAGTCTCCTTCTCAAAACGTCTACGTAACATTACCAATTCTCGAGAGAGGACAAGGCCTTGGAAAAATAATTTATACCCGATGAAGGTACTTCTCTGTCTCCCGCCTTCTCATTATTTGAGCACCTCACAAACATTATTGAATTGATCCTCATTTCTGAAAAGAGTAGGAATCTGGGCCCCTATGAGCTCAAAACACTGCAGGTAATAAATATATCCAGGGGTCAGAGGGGCACACAATGCAACACTGTGATTCCCTCGGGGAACTGCTGGGCAGGATGCCTTGGGACATTAAGATGAGGAGGAAAGGAGTCCAGGAGAGCTGGCTATATTTGAAATAAGCCTTTTTGAGGGTACAGAAACAAACCATCCCAATGAGGAAAGAAGAGCAACTATGACAGGTGAACTGCTTGGCTTAACAGAGAAATCTGCAGTGAGCTTAAACACAGAAAGGAAGCTGACAGGAAGTAGAAATATGGACGGATGACTGGGAAGGAATATAATAATACTGATCAAGCATGCAGGGTTTCTACAAGTATGTGTAAGGCCAATGGACCTGGGCTGCTGGCAGGAGGGAATGAACCTTTGACCTTTGGAGCTGAAGTCACGTACGTGAATGCCCGAGCTAAAAGTCAGCTGGACCTCAGCTAAGGTAGAGCAGAGACTTCACTCTCCCTTGTCAGTGGCCTCAGTACCTTTGTGGTTACATATGTTAGCAATAAGGAAAAGGTCATGGAAAGTGTGGGACCATTACTGAATGGGGAAAGCAACCTAGTGACAGATGATGAGGAAAAAGCTGAAGTATTCAGTGCTTTTTTAGCTTTGGTCTTCACAGACAAGGTCATCTCCTACACTGCAGCACTGGACAGCCCAATGTGAAGAAGAGATGAAACGCTCTTAGTAGTGAAAGAACAGGTCAAGGAGTACTTAGAAAAGCTGGACATGCTCAAGCCCCCGGGGCCAGATCTAGTGCATCTGAGGGTGCTGAGAAAGTTGAATGATGTGACTGGAGAGTCATTGGCCATTATTTCTGAAAACACATGGACTATGTCTACATTACAATGATCTTTCAACAGAAGTTGTTCTGGAAGATCTGAAAAAAACTTCTTTTGAAAGAGCATGTCCACACACAAAATAGTGGATTGAAAGGTTGATCCGCTCTTTTGATAGAGAGCATCCACACAGCCTCCTGTCTCTTGAAAGAATGGGGCAGGGGTTGAAAAATCTGGTGCCGTGAGGACTGCTCTTTCAAAAAAGGGCGCATGGAGCATCTACACATGGAAAGAAGTTTTTGAAAGGAGGCACTTCTCCTGATCAAGAGAAGAATATGGGTTCCAGAAGGAGAGCTGTGTTCTTTCAATTTTTGATCAAAAGAGTGAATTTTTCAAGTGAAAGCTCCGCGTATTCTTTTGAAAAAGGGCCTGATTTTCCAAAAGACCTTGCTAGTGTAGACATGGCCATGGTGAGTGGGGGAAGTTCCAGATGCTTGAGGAAACTGATTGGAGACTACTTGCGTGATCAACCTAATTATCTTCTATGATGAGATAACTAACTCTGTGGATATGGTGAAAACAGTGGACATGATATATCTTGACTTTAACTTGCTGGAAAGAATACTGTGTGAGACCATACCAAAAGCTTTGCTAAAGTACCATGGCTTGGATGAAGGTAACCTGATAGAAAGATGGCTAGATCATTGGGCTCAACAGGTACTGATGAATGGCTCAATTTCTAGTTGGCAGTTGGTAAAACGAAGTGCCCCAGAAGTCTGTCCAGGGGGTGGACTTTGTTTAATATCTTCATTAATGATCTGGATGATGGGATGGATTTTACTCTCAGCAGTTTCGTGGATGGCACAAAGACAGGGTTATTTATCCCTTAGGTAAACACACTAGAGGGAAGGGATAGGTTCCAGAGTGACCTAGGCAAATTGGAGGATTGGGACAGAAGAAATCTGATGTGGTTCAACAAGGACCAGTCCTTAGGATGGAAGAATCCCAAGCACTGCTACAGGCTGGGAACCAACAGGCCAATCAACAGTTCTGCAGAAAAGGACCTGGGGATTACAGGGTACAAGAAGCTGGATATGAGTCAACAGCGTGTGCTTGTTGCCAACAAAGCCAACTGCATATTAGGCTGCATTAGTAGAGTTTTGGCAGCTGAGCAAGGGAAGTGATGATTTCCCTTTATTCAGCACTGGTGAGGCCACTTATGTAGTACTGTATCCAGTTCTGGGCCCCTGACTACAGAAAGGATGTGAACAAATTGGAGAGATTTCAGTGGAGGGTAATGAAAATTATTAGGGGGCTGGAGTACATGACTAATGAGGTGAGATGGAAGGAACTAGGCTAATTTAGTCCACAGAAGAGAAGAATAAGGGGGATTTAATAGCAGCCTTCAGCTACCTGAAAGCTGGGGAGAGGCCATCCGAAAAGTATGGTGCCAAACTATTCTCAGTGGTGTCAGATGGCAGAACAAGAACCACTGTGGGAGGTCTAGGTTAGATATTTAGAAAAAATACTTCATTAGGAGGGTGATGAGACACTAGAATTGGTTATCTATGGAGGGGGTGAAATCTCCATCCATAGACAGTTTTTAAAGCCAGGCTTGACAAAGCCCTAGCTGGGATGATTTAGTTGGGATTGGCCCTGCTTTAAAATGGGGTTAGAATTAGATGACCTCTTGAAGTCTCTTCCAACCATAATTTTCCATGTTTCTATAAACACATCACACCCCAGGAAATACCTTTCTTGTTCGCAAGATGTACACAATTCGACTTCATTTCATGGTGCTTTATGGGATATACTGTATTTATTTAGGGTTATAGAACCCTTTAAATATTGCACTACCTTTCCAGTGTACATGGAGCCCACTCTGTGAGCCTCAGCCAGCTAGAGGGCTGGAGGATGCAGGAAAATTCATCAGATGTGGCAAAAACAATCCCCTCTCTCTGGCTCATAAGCTGCTATGACCTCCTATAACACTTCTCATGAAGCTTTCACTTTTGTTCCTTATTGTTTTGTTGTTTTCCCTCAACTCACAAGGAAAGTAATTTATACTGAAGGATATGGCTGTGTACATACAAAAAAAAATAAGAGGCTTCAGTGCTAGATCCAAAAAACTTAGCAGCGTGATATGCACCTTTTCTGCAATGCTGGATCAGCAGAAAAGCTGTATTTAAAAATTAAAATATAATGCTGCATCTTTTGTAGGTAGATATCTTCCATCCAGTGCCATTCAAGATTTCTGGCTTCCAGTAGTTAAGAAGAATTTATAATGGGAAAGATGGGCTCAGTATAAGGAAGTTTACCCAATTTTACATTATAATTTAGTTTTGAGAAATATTGTTTTACAATGTTAGCATATTATGCTTCTTGCACTTATTCATTTAAAAATCTATTGGGTTGTTATGTCACATTATATTACATTCAGGTTTATCAATGGTTATGCTATTGACTTTGACAGTAATGTGTTCTGGACATTTCCATGACTGGCCTCAAAGTGCATTACTCTCTGAATGTGCTTGGATGGGCACTTCTCTTTGTTAAGTAGGAAGGTAGGTTTTTTTTTTTTTTCAGGATTCTTTTTGGGGTGCATGTGTTCAGCTTCACAAATGGATGTTAGAACAATAATTTATATAATGAATAGGATTTCTTTCTTTTGATACCTTCTATGCATTTATGAGTGACATTCCCAAGTAATAGTAGTCAACACATTTCATGAAATTAAAAAAAATGCATTATTCACCCACCAGTACCTAGGAACTCTTTTGCACAGTCATAAATACTCTAATGATGAGTGGAACTAGGAATTCCTGTTTAAGATTTTAAAATCTTTATTTGTATGTCTTTCAACATTGCATTTTCTTCCTATCATACCTCCTTAAGGATGGAATGGAGACATGGCCAAACTACCAAAGATGGCAAAATAATGTTTTTTCTTCATAAGTATCAGAGAGGTAGCCGAGTTAGTCCGTATCTTCAAAAACAACAAGAAGTCCTGTGGCCCCTTATAGACTAACAGATATTTTGGAGCATAAACTTTCGTGGGCAAAGATCTACTTACTCAGGTGCCTCTGAGGAAGCGGATCTTTGCCCATGAAAGCTTGTGCTCCAAAATATCTGTTCATCTACAAGGTGCCACAGGACTTCTTGTTGTTTTTCTTCACAATACTCTCTTAGTTTCTACTCCACAGGCTGCCTGTGGTTTTTGCATAAGATTAAGAAAATAGTTTAAAATTCTCTTTCACTTAAGTAAAGTACTATAACAACTTTGTGGCTGTGATTGTCATTTGGGCTGCTCAGAACTTCAGAATGATAGCAGTGATTGAACTTACTTTGCCTTTGCTAAGTTACAGATTTCTATCACTTTAACTGGAGGAATTTTTTCCATTTCCAGTTAGCAGAGTAGCATGTTTAACGCAGAAAGAGTGATGATAATATATTTAATGTGGCAGAAAATACCTGTAAGTGTCTGATCATCACAAGCTAAGTAAGATTTTATTGAAAAAATCAGCACAATATAGAGATCCAAAAGAAATTTAAAATCTCTGAGTTCTCTAACCACAACTTCACAAAATCAGGAAAAGTTTTTCTAAAAGAAAGGGGACTAAGTATAGAAGAAGGTTCAAATATGCACTCCAAATCTGAATAAATGAGTAATATATTGTGAATCTAGCCATATGCAGTCTACTAAACAAATTCCTGTATATATGGTCCTATTAATCAATATGCATCTCCATATATATCCTAAAATAGATATGTGGTTGTAAGGCTGTCATTCATTCATTATAAGGAAAGTTCCCACCTCCTTGTAGCTGAAATATTTGTAATATATTTGCATACTAACATTATCATGGATTAACGTGCATTCTGAATTGTCTTTCTTATTTTAAAAGCCCTCTGTGGACTTGTTCCAATTTACCTCATGGCTCCTGGATTAAATCTGCTTAATTTCTTTCTGTAAATTGCCCTTTTAACATCAGACAATTTACTCCTGTGAGTCTGATAATCAGGATTTAGGCTCCATTCTCTCTTTTTTAACTCCCTCTTTTATTTATTTACATATTTATTTATTTGCTTCTTTGGGCCCAATCTAGAAAATACTTGCTTAGTGCATGGACAAACATGTCGGTTATGGTGATATCTATGTTCCAAGATATCCTAATATGAAATTATGACTCAGAAAATACAGAAAAAAATCTTTGCAATCCAGTGCAGGGCGTATCAGTTACAACTCCTTCATGCACTCAGGCTAAACACAGGTCCTCTGGTTTAAATTGATTCTTATCCTGCTATATTCTTAGAACCTAGGTAACACTCTTCTTTCTACATTCTCTCACTTCATTTCCTATAATTTTAGTTTTTGATTTTTAGACACTTGGACTATCTCTACATAAGAGGGTTTTTCCAGCAAAACTGGGTTGGAAAAACCTATGGAGTGTTTACCTGCAAAATGTGCTCTGTTGACAAAACCTGACACATCCACTGGCAGTATTATACCTGAACACGGAGACATATAATATCTTTCCTGACAGTTTCCTGTTGACAAAACAGCTGTGTAGATGCTCCAGGGCCCTTTTGTCTACAGATGGGGCTTCCAGTTGCCTGGGCAGGACTGTTTGCAGAGCTTCTGGTCAGCTGTTCTGTTGAGAGAGGGCTGGGCAGTCTGGATGCTTTCTGTCAACAGAGAAGATTTCTCTTTCAGTCTGCTTTTATGTGTAGATGCAATTTATCAACAGAAGTTTTTCTGGGAAATCTCTTCCGACAGTGACTTCTGTCAACAGAGGCTTCTCGTGTAGGTGTAGACTGGGTATATAATAGAAATGTAATGTATAATGGAAAAAAATATCTTTTTCCCCATGTGATATTGTAGTGCTTTAGTGTAGAGTGCTGATACAGTTGTATCTTATAATCAGCCTCTACTATTGTGTGGTGAATGTGCTATAAATTAAATGCACATGTACATTTTTATGCAACATTCAAATCACACAGTTACAATCACAAAAAGTGACAAAAAGTACCAGTCTGGATTCCGACAGCAACACTAAATTAACATACCACATGTCTTGTATTTGTTTGTAAGTGGTAAGATTAATGCCACGCCTTTAAACAGCAGGTTGAATTTGACCCAGGCACTGTTTCCTTCTTAAATCTATATTTATTGGCCTGCTCCAATTATTTACAATGGGTGTGCAACATTTGTGAGAATCAGGCCACTAGGCAGCCAGTTTTGAAAATCTTGGTCCAGGATCCTGATCAGTGAAGTTAGACATAACTGTCGGTGACCCTGGACATAATTTTAATTGACTTCAGTAGGAACAAGATTGGGTACCATTTCTTTATTCTAACCATTGGTTGAGTGTATAGAATAGCAATGCAAAGTTTATCTTAGTAAAAACCAACCTCTGCAATAACTGAGGGTTAAAGCATAGCCTGTATGACAAGCAACCAGCCTGAGCTTCTGAATACTTTTTTCTGATAAGCTACCAGCAGGAGTGCTTTCCAGATAGCTCCCTGACAGCTTTTGCACACTGGACTGATCGTTCTCTTGTTTTCTGCAAATGTTGGTTAATGTTGAGACTATGGTTAATTACTTAGCAGACCCTAAATCCTGCAACTAAGTTTCTGAGTAGAATCAGAGTGGCAGCCAAGTTAGTCTGTATTTTCAAAAAACAGTAAGAAGTCCTGTGGCACTTTATAAACTAACAGATATTACGGAGCATAAGCTTTCATGGGCAAAGACCTGCTTCCTCAGATGCATCTGTTAGTCTATAAGGTGCCACAGAACTTTTTGTTGTTTCTGAGTAGAAAATCTTATGTTCTGAATCTGACAGATCTAAAAAGTGAGGCTGTGTCTACATTCTGCCTGCTTCTAAAGACTAAGTATTAGGAGCATCAGTTTTGCCAATACTAATAACCCCAACACCAATGATTTTTAGTATTCTAATATCTATTTATCAAACTATCAGCATTTCAAAGCACCCGTCACCATAATGTGTAGGCGCTGAACATGAATGAATGGGGGAGTCGTTTAATAATTTGAGTCTTCATGTTTCTGATCACAAGGGATAATTCTCCCTCGACCCTGTGCCCTGCCAGGTTTTCTTTCTGCAAAACAATATTTTGGGATTAACACCTGTATAAGGAATATAGGATTTGTCCCTGTAAAAGTAATTCATTAAAATAGAATTGTTATTGAACTCAGTTTCAGCTTCACTATTACCTTTTCTCAAACTGGATTATTGAAAAGAATGTATAAAAATGGATATCTATGATCTGTGCCTGCAGCTGTGTAAATCAACAGTCATATGAATTATTGTGGCATCAAGAGAGGCTGGTAGCGTAGCAGTTAGTTGGTAGCAATGTTTTTCAGTTAGCGGGAATTCATGGATTATGTGGTATGTTACAACGCTGTTTTCAGTTTGAAAGGATTATATCATATACGCACGATGACCAAAAATATTCTGTTTTTTGTTTTATTGGGGAACACATACACAAAGAAAGCATTTGTGTGAACAGAAAAGTATATAAGACTGAAGCTACACTGGCATCAGAATTAAAATTTGATTCTTGAATTTATGAATCTACTGAATTTTTATCTAGAACAGCTGTTCACATTTACTGCATCTGAAAATAAATGTACAGTGGGTTCAGCATTTGTGAGAATCCACACCTAGAATAAAACTGCTTTTGGTTTTATAAAGCACTGCACATTCTCAGGCCATGTCTACATGTCCCAGGTCGTCAGCTCCACTGCCGGCAGAGCTACGCTAAGCAGATTCCTGGAAATTGCAAATTGATTAGCATAGCTGCACGAGATTTCGGGCATAAGGGACTGGTGGCAGAGGGAGGTTTAGCTGGCAGAGGCACGTCTACATGGCCTCTTTCCTGCCAGCAGACCCTGAGAGTGAAACTTTGTGCAGCTATGCTAATTGGCTGTGTGAGTTTTGAAATATTCCGGAAAGCCTGCTTAGCATAGCTCTGCTGGCAGCAGAGCTGATGACCCGGGCCGTGTAGACATGGCCCCAAATATGCCAAAGCACTTCAGCTATTAATGACTTAGTCCCCAGACCTTCAAAGTGGGCAGACAGTAGCACTGACACAGAGACCCTTTGACATCAGTAGAGATCTGGGTGGAAGCAGGAGCTGGCTCAAACAAAGCCTTTAGGGATCTGGGGCAAACAGATTTAAAAAAAAAAAGGGTCCCTTCCAGTCCTTTGGATGAATGTGTGTATGTATGTTTAAAGCTCTTTGCAGGACTATGGCCTGAGATACTGATTATACTTCAGCACCTAGATAAGCTAGGTGGCTGCAGCGTACTCACTAGCAGTTCACAAATACTTGTGTCAGGCTACTGATCTCACTAATGCTCTGATTCCACAGTGGAATTGAGCTCAACTTAAAGTCTGTGAGTCCTGAATTTAATTAAATGGCACTACTCCTGAGCTGAATGTGAGGCACAAATTGAATTGCTTTACTGTATTGACATTTTAAATCTATATGAAAATCTGTTGAAATTTCATTGACTTTACTCAGGATTTTTGCCAGTATAAATGAAACAAGCATTTGGTCCTCAGACATTAGTATCCAATTTTCCTGATTCATAAATACTACTACAGGTTGAACCTTCCTAATCCAGAACTCTCTCAGCCAGCAAACTCTGTAATCTGGCATGATTTTAGTTAGCCAGAGGACCACTTATCATGGGTGTGGCCAAGTTTCCTATGGTTCCGTAAAGTTTGTTTACAGCCACCAGTCCTGGCTCTCAGCGTTCTGTGTTGTTATTTAGCTGTAATTTACTCCTAAGTGTCTTCTAAGACTCCAGTAAGCAGTGGAAGTGTTGGTAATAAGCTAGACAATACTGATCTCTCCTGTTCCAGCAAATTCTTTCATACTGTACTGGTCAGGTCCCAAGGGTGCCAGATGACAGAGGTTTAACCTGTAGTTAAACTAAGCTACAAAATGGCCAGATTCTTCTTGGACCTTGTGAAGGAGCATGGTTAGGGAAGGATTCAAAATCACGGCCCTCTCTTTTGATTCTTCCAGTCCTTATGTGGACCATACAAAGTCCCAGAATGTCTCCTTCCTCGTCTTCCAGGCATATGGTGTCCTAAATGGCACAGGAGGAAACACAGTAATGGATGGGCTCCTGCTAGGCACCAGCCATATGCGAAAGCCAGTTGTGTGGACAGAAGAAGTAGCACCCTACAAAGAGGTTAAATGGCAGGTACACAGTCCCTGTGTGCCTGGGAGCACCAGGAGGCATTCCTCACTGCCCTATACTATGGTCTGTGCCTAACTGCCCGATTGAGCCCTAAGTCAGGCAGGTTCTAAAAATACTCAAGTCCAAATTTCTTGCTTTTCCTGTTGGTCTCAATGGCCAGACCAGCAAGTTCTATGCAGGCCTGCTGATGGGGGGAGAAGGGGGACAATGGGGACAGTTGCCCTGGGGCCCAGCATTTCAAAGGGACCCAGAGCTCTGGCCAATGTCATCACTACTTTGGTAACAGCAGCAGCTGGCACCCTGGACCCCTTTGAAGTGCCTCAGCAGCACTGCTCCGTGTGGCTGGGAGGTAGAGAGGGGCACCCAGCACCACAGGGTGCTTCCACACAGCACCCCTTCCACCCTTGGCCCCACCCTTTCAGCAGGTGCAGAGCTGGGCTCCCCTCCCATCTTGCCTGAGGGCTCACAGTGGCTGGCAGCCCTGCTGGTGCTGTGGGATCTTTACCTCAACTTGGACAGCCATTGGAGACAGGGAAGGGAGACTTCAGCTGTAAGACCTCATGAAAGTGAAGTACCCCTGAGAAGGGGGCATTAATTGCACTTCAACCCTAACTCTTACATTAAATTGCTAAGTGAGCATTAGGTCTGGTCCTCTGTCTGGTCTAAAGCCAGTATATCATTGCTCAGAGATTAATGTTTCCCTGTAACCCATATTTATGTTTAGTAGACAGTACCTGGATATACCTAGCATGTTTTTTTGATTTTTATTCAGTGACATTGCCATGACGTGAGACATTTCCCTGTGTGCCTGCAGGATTTGGCACTCAAATGGGTTAAAGAGTGATGACTACTTTCTTTTGCCCTCTAAAGCTAGAAGCACTGCTCTTCTGAATTATGCTGGCTAATATTGTTGTTATTGGTCCTGTTTTCCTGTAAGACAACAATATCATCCTATGCCAGGCGTTGGCTGGAATTCATATATGTTCTCACAGCTGCTACGGACAAAAGATGAGACATTACAGCTGAGTGTGACTCATGATGGAATGCTGTAATACAGAGCTAATATATTTATCTGCCTTTAGAAACCAACAGCTCCAGCCACGGAAAATGTCTGGCTGGCCACAGTTATTATCTGAGTAATCTAAGTAGTTATGTTTTGAGCTACAGGGTGTTGAACATAATAGCACTGTCTAGACTCAGTGCCTACATAATGGTAGATTGCCTTCTCCTCTCTACTTGCTGGTCAAGCCAGTTTGATGATGATTGACTTAAAGACAATCACCTGACTTAAAACCTGAGGAACTAGAGAGCTGTTTACAAGAAAGAACAATATTCTGCTCTCTGGATGAATCT
Organism: Carettochelys insculpta; assembly: GCF_033958435.1. Classification (NCBI taxonomy): domain Eukaryota; kingdom Metazoa; phylum Chordata; order Testudines; family Carettochelyidae; genus Carettochelys; species Carettochelys insculpta. The sequence continues at coordinate 99,043,616 of NC_134141.1, forward strand.
GGTGGACTTGGTTGTTTAGGACCTATTTAACTCTTTGAACTACTGCAATGCTTTCAGTAAATTGCCATCTAATAATGATATCCAACAGTTTAATAACATTTTTATATCATTCTTAAAGAAAGACCTGAAACATACATATTGTACATATGCAATCACATAGTCTATCACTGTTATTTTCATCTTCCTTATCCTTCTGATTTGTTTTACACCCACTTCCATGTGTTTTTCTAATGTAGTACCCAAAGGCACTGAGACGTCACCTGGGTTGAGTGAAATTTCTGCTTTACAGCCTTGGCTGAGACCCAGCTGGCCTTTAGCTCATGTGGTAGAGTGTAGGGCTTTAGACCCTTTGCTTACAGGTTCTGTCCCTGGGGCTGACAACCCAGGTGTGGTGGTGTTTTACTAAGATATAGGCAATTGCTTTCAGCCAGTTTTATTCACATCAGATACTTTCCAGTATACAGGTCCCGCTGGTGTATACAACTGAAATATGTGTATGTGGCTTCTTTTACAAATTTGCACACTGCTATTGCCTAGAGAAAAGGCATACTCAAGTTTTGAAGAGGAGGTATTAGTAATGAAACAGTCTGTGGACCCTTTCAATTATGATGTATTGGGTAACTTGTTCTCTCTGGTCTCAAATCATCCACCCCATATGCTAGACCCACACCATGAAAAACACAAACACACATGCAATGCGAATTTGGACAGAAGTAAGTGTCTCCCAATGAAGAGGTTAAGTGGCAGATACAATCTCTGAGTGACTGGGAGTACAGTTTCAAAATACAACATTGGACAGGAAAGGACCAGGCTAACTCTGACCTTTTTTCAGAGGTGATTGGGGATGGAGAAAAAACTGCTCTATAACAGTATTTCCATCTTGAGGGGTTGGGACATTCTCTCACTGGCCGTTTCTACACAGAGCAAAAGATAAGCAGAGGGAAACCATCCCATAGTTGGGACCTCCTTCCAGAGGGTGCTATTGTATTCTCTCGTGCCGAGGATACTTCTATGGGGGAGGGAGCGCCAGCTGTTAGGAAGAAGCAGGTTTTAGTAGTGGGGGATTCGATCATTAGAAATATAGATAGTTGGGTTTGTGACGACCGGGAGAACCGTATGGTGACTTGCCTGCCTGGTGCGAAGGTTGCGGATCTCTCGAGGCATCTAGACAGACTTATGGGCAGTGCTGGGGAGGAGCCGGTGGTCGTGGTACATGTCGGTACCAATGACATAGGGAAGGGTAGAAGAGATGTTCTGGAGGCCAAATTTAGGGTACTAGGAAAGAACTGAAATCCAGAACAGCTATGGTGGCATTCTCTAAAATGCTTCCAGTTCCACGTGCAGGGCCAGATAGACAGGCAGAACTTCAGAGTCTCAATGTGTGGATGAGACGATGGTGTAGGGAAGAAGGGTTTAGATTTATTAGGAACTGGGGACACTTTTGGGGTAGGGGGAGCCTATACAGGAATGATGGGCTCCACCTAAATCAAGGTGGATCCAGACTGCTGGCATTAAACATTAAAAAGGTCGTAGAGCAGTTTTTAAACTAAGAGGTGGAGGAAAGCGAATTGGTGCGGGGGAGCACCTGGATCGGACGGAGACTTCTCTTACATGAGGCTCCATAGATAGGGATTCCCTAGAAGTTAGTCAGATAGGGAACGTCGGAAATAATATATGGGCAAGATCAGATGTGAAACAATGGCATATAAAAAAATCCAACGCATCTGTGAAAGGCGGACATATAAATAGTGGTAGTTTTTTAAAGTGCTTTTACACTAATGCTAGGAGTCTGTCTAATAAGATGGGTGAACTGGAGTACCTCATATCAAAGGAGGAAGTTGACATAATAGGCATCACAGAAACGTGGTGGAATGAGGACAATCAGTGGGATACTATCATACCGGGATATAAATTATATTGGAAAGACAGAACAGGTCGTGCGGGTGGCGGAGTGGTATTATATGTGAAGGATAATATAGAATCAAATGAAGCAAAAATCCTAAAGGAATCAAAATGTTCCGTAGAATCATTATGGATAACAGTTCATTCCTCTAATATGAATATGGCATTAGGAATATATTACCGACCACCTAACCAGGACAGTGATAGTGATGCTGAAATGTTAAGGGAGATTAGAGAGGCTATCACAATAAAAAACACAGTAATAATAGGAGATTTCAATTATCCCCATATTGATTGGGTACATGTCACCTCAGGACAGCATTCAGAGATTAAATTTCTTGATGCCTTAAATGACTGCTTCTTGGAGCAGCTAGTACAGGAACCCACAAGGGGACAGTCAATTCTCAATCTAGTCCTGACTGGAACGCAGGATCTGGTCCAAGAGGTACCTGTTACTGGACCGCTTGGAAATAGTGACCACAATATAATAACTTTTAATATTCCTGTGTTGGGAAGAACACCGCAGCGGTCAAACACTCCAGCATTTAATTTCAAAAAGGGGAATTACACTAAAATGAGGAAGCTAGTTAAACAGAAACTAAAAGGTAGAGTAACTAAACTAAAATCCCTGGAAGCTGCATGGAAACTGTTTAAAGACACCATACTAGAGGCCCAACTTAAATGTATACCCCAAATAAAAAAACACAGTAAGAGACCTAACAAAGAACCACCATGGCTTAACAGCCATGTTAAAAAGGCAGTGAGAGAGAAAAAGGCAGCTTTTAAAAAATGGAAGTGACATTAGAGGAGGTTTTGGAGTTAATTGATAAGCTGAATAGTAACAAGTCTCCAGGACCAGACGGTATTCACCCAAGGGTTCTGAAAGAACTCAAATGTGAAATTGCGGAGTGATTAACAGTGGTTTGTAACCTATCCTTTAAATCTGCTTCGGTACCCAATGACTGGAAGATGGCCAATATAACGCCAATATTTAAAAAAGGCTCCAGAGGAGACCCTGGCAATTATAGACCGATAAGTCTAACATCAGTACCAGGCAAATTAGTAGAAACAATAGTAAAGAATAAAATTGCAAGGCAAGTAGAAGAGCACGAATTGTTGGGCAAAAGTCAGCATGGTTTCTGCAGAGGGAAGTCATGTCTAACTAATCTATTAGAATTCTTTGAAGGGGTTAATAAACATGCGGACAAGGGGCACCCAGTGAACATAATATACCTAGATTTCCAGAAAGCCTTTGACATGGTCCCACACCAAAGGCTTTTATGTAAATTAGGTGGTCATGGGATAGGAGGAAAGATCCTTTCATGGATCGGGAATTGGTTAAAAGACAGAAAACAAAGGGTTGGAATAAATGGTAAATTTTCACAATGGAGGGGGGTAACTAGTGGTGTTCCCCAGGGGTCAGTCCTGGGACTGATCCTGTTCAACTTGTTCATCAATGATCTAGAAAATGAGGTAAGCAGTGAGGTGGCAAAGTTTGCAGATGACACCAAGTTGTTCAGGACAGTCAAAACCAAAAGGGATTGTGAAGAACTACAAAAAGATCTCAGCAAACTGAGTGATTGGGCAGCAAAATGGCAAATGAAATTTAATGTGGGTAAGTGTAAGGTAATGCACATTGGAAAAAATAACCCAAATTACACATACAACATGATGGGGTCAAATTTAGCTACGACAGATCAGGAAAGGGATTTTGGAGTTATAGTGGATAGTTCTCTGAAGACATCCACGCAATGCGCAGAGGCAGTTAGTAAAGCAAATAGGATGTTAGGAATTATTAAAAAAGGGATAGATAATAAGACAAAAGATATCATACTTCCCCTATATAAAACTATGGTATGCCCACATCTTGAGTACTGTGTGCAGATGTGGTCTCCTCACCTCAAAAAAGATATATTGGCATTAGAAAAGGTACAGAAAAGATGATTAGGGGTTTGGAACGGGTCCCATATGGGGAGAGGCTAGAGAGACTGGGACTTTTCAGTCTGGAAAAGAGGCGATTGAGGGGCGATATGATAGAGGTATATAAAATCATGAATGGTGTGGAGAAAGTGAATATAGAAAAATTATTTACCTTTTCCCATAGTACAAGAACTAGGGGACACCAAATGAAATTGATGGGTAGTTGGTTCAAAACTAATAAAAGGAAATTTTTCTTCACACAGCGCACAGTCAACCTGTGGAACTCCTTGCCGGAGGAGGCTGTGAAGGCCAGGACTCTATTAGGGTTTGAAAAAGAGCTCGATAAATTTTTGCAGGCTAGGTCCATAAATGGCTATTAGCCAGTGGTAAAGTATGGTGCCCTAGCCTTCAGTACAAGGGCAGGAGATGGATGGCAGGAGATAAAGCACTTGATCATTGTCTTCTGTTCTCCTTCTCTGGGGCACCTGGCATTGGCCACTGTCGGCAGACGGGATACTGGGCTGGATGGACCTTTGGTCTGACCCAGTATGGCCATTCTTATGTAGAAAGAGCGAAATTTTCAGGAAGATGGGGCCTCCAGAAGAAGCACGTCCTTCCGGAAGCCCCCCCACCCGGGGGCTGCTCTTCTACACAATGTTTTGGAGTCTGGAAGAACAGTCTTCCAGACTGCAAATCATGTGACGTTATGCTAATGAGGCATGGGGAATTGGCCTCCGTGCCTCATTAGCATCTTTAGCTCTGTGTATTAGCATGCCCCTTTGGAAGTGGTCTGTGTAGAAATGGCCACTCTGTGGGAGAGGAGACTATCGAATTTCTCTGGGCCTGTTCAGCAGTAATGAGGCTGGAGGACTGATAGACTTACCATGCCCCTGGACAAGGTGCAGGAACCTGAACCACAAAAAAACTCAATCTTCTGCTGGTGGAATCTGACTCAGATGATGAAAATGAACATTCTTTGGTCCATACGGCTTCAGATCATTATTGAGCAGAACATGGTAGCAGTATAGATGTATGTCCTCTGAAATGATGGTTGAAGTTTGAAGAGATATAGGAATCTTTAGCACATCTGGCGCATAAATATTTTGTAATGTCAGCTAGAACGAACCATGCAAATACCTGCTTTCCCTTTCAGGTGACATTGTGAACTAGAAATGGGAAGCACTATTTCCCGCAAATATAAACAAACTTGTTTATTTTAGTGGACCTGAAGGCTCTAAATTTTTACATTGTTTTATTTGTGAACATAGTTATTTTTGTACATAAGTCTACATTTGTAAGTTCAGCTGTCAAGATTGCACTACAGTGCTTCTAATGAGGGAATTGAAAAATATTATTTCTTCTGCTTTTTACAGTGCAACTCTTTGAAATAAAAATAAATATAAAGTGAGTACTGTACACGTATTCTGTGTTGTAACTGAAATAAACATATTTGAAGAGGTAAAAACCATCCAAAACATTTCAATAAATGGTATTCTGTAATTGTTTAACAATGTAATTAATCATTATTAATATTTTAATTGCATGATTAATCACAAATAATTATTAATTGCTTTCCTTGCTGTGTACTCCTTATATAGTAACAGGGAGTCCTAGGCAAAGAATGGGAGAACTAAGGCAGGTGCTTTGAGAGGAGACCTAAGCAGTGTTATGGGATACAGCTATTGTCCAGAAACATACTGTGTCTTTGGCAATCAGGTCAGGGAACACAATACTAGTTGCATTTTCTTCTGACAACTTCAAATAGAGCAAGAATGTAAGAGGAAAAAATAGATGGTCCCTTTTCTTTCTTCACTGAGCTCAGGTGGCAAGACCAGAGACTATAGATCAGTGCAGCCTGCTTCTGTTCAAAATCAGCCTTATGATAGCATACACAGCTGTACGTAATCCTGAAATGCCAGTGCTTGCTAGCAGAGGCCCACATAACAATTAACCGTATATGAACACCTTGGATGGTAATCATCTGTTAACATTCACCTACAGTTTGAGTTCTGGGTGACAGTGAAATGGCCTTGTCTCTAAATCATATCTAGGACTTGAGCACAAGTTGTTGAACTTGTGCATACACGCTGAGAATGGCAGATGATTTTACACAATATGATTATTTTCCCCTGTTCATCTCTGGGCAGACTAAACCCTGATGGACCATTCTAACTGCATGATGGAAGCTTGTGAAATTGCTCATCTATCTTCTCCTGCTTACAACAACCATAAGCAATTAGATTTTTTAAAAATAACTAAACACAATTTTGTGTAGTTCCATATTCCTCCTTTGCTATGAAACCAAACACAAATGATGGGAAAATGTTTCTTTCATCTAACCCTACCCCCACGCCAGGAAGAATTTCTTTTCTTTGCCTTCTCTAACATTTTGGTAATTCTTGAAACAGAGACGTTAGCATGGACTGAGCCCAAGAGCAAGTGACCTAAATATTGCTCTGCAGAAAAATGCCATACTTATGAAATCATTTTTCATGTACTCATAGTGTGATGGTCAAACATATGTGTGCTAAGACCGTATTTGGTGCACAGCCTGGAGGGCTAATCCTTATTTATACTGAGAATAAGCTCCCTGTCAAGTGTTACATTTTTATTCCATATTTATTACTTATTTGGGTTTATTTTCTTGTCATCCTCAACATGCTCTCCCCTCCCTCCAGTACATTCTAAATGAAATAAACAATAAACTACTAACAAACAAAAGAAAACTGGCATTTAAAAGACTTGACCTTCATTTCTACAAAAAATAACAATAAACTTCTCCTTTTCCTCTGTCAGCAGTATATGAAATTTTCTGTTTTAGATTTGTAAAAGAGATTTTTGAAGATGGGGAAGGAATTTGCCGAAGCTCAGAACCTCTGAAAACCAAACCATAAAGGATTCTCTCAAAAATGGAAAGTTATTAGATTTTGAACATAGTATAAAAGAAAAAAAATTAACTAAGCTTTGTAATAGCCACCACACCAACAAAGCAAATAAAATGTCACATATGGAACAAATTAAAGGGCTTTACAGATCTTCAAGTAGTACAATAATATATTGCTGCAGTAGTGAATATACAAAGAGCTGTCTAGTATATATTAAAACATTTTAAATGCATTAATGCAACAGAAATGGAAGATTTACAGTTCTCTTATTCCTTGATCCTACAGCCACTTGCTTCCAAGTATAGTGATTACTATCATGAATGGTCCCATTGAAACAGTAAGAAATATGTTAGCCAGTGTGTGCAGCATTGGCTTTTTGGTACACGTTTATTGCATTTTCTATCCCTGTGTTGCTTCTCTAGGCCTGAACGTATGAGGTATTAAGGAGTCCCAGTTCCCACTGACTTTTATAGCAGTGCGTAGCACTCAGCAGCTTTCATTATGCAGTCCCTAATTTTAATATTAATGTGTGCTCATTGCATAAGATGTTGGTCTGCATGATCTGTAAAAGTGGGTCCCACTGGCTCTTTCCCAGTGCCACTGTGGAGGTGCCCTGATGCGATGTGCACAGTGTGCAAAGGAGTTCCTACATAATGAGTCTTCCCATGACTACCTTACCTTGTTTTAATGCAGGGCTTAGGTGGTGTGATGAGCTGTCTGCCCCTGGAACGAATTTCACACTAAGGCTGCGTCTGTGCTGCTCCTCCCTTTCGGAAGGGGCACATAAATGCAGCGGATCGAAAATGCTAATGTGTCACAGTTATGAATATTCAGCACTTCATTTGCATAATAGCAGCCAATCATTGCATCGAAAGTGCTGCTTTCAAAATGCAAACTAGCCGTGTAGACGGGATTCCTTTGAAAGGAAGCCTCTCTTTCAAAAGCACCCTTCCCCCTGAAAAAAATCGGGAAGATACTGCGGGAGTATGCAAAAGAGGCATGAGATATTTAAATCTGCACCTCGTTTTCATTTTCAATTGGCTCTATTTCCACGCCCCTTCCAAAAGGGAGGGGGAGTGTGGATACAGCCACCATGAGCAGGCCCTATCCAGCCACTGATCTTTATCCAGCTCTTCCCCTTATATAGACTGTATGACCGTACATGAAATAGTGGCAGAATATCACATACATGCTTTTAAAAAGTAAACCTAGGAAACTACATGCAGAAATCAAGTTAAAGTCAATATTCAGACAGCACAGCTAAACTCAAATGCCAAGTACTGCAAAATCTAAGGTTCCCATAACAATATACTTTTTTTGTATTGCACAGACCTAGAACTTTCTATTTCTCTGTGCAGCTTGGAGTAGTGTCTTAAAGTGGGTACCATAAGTCATACAGGCTATATTGGAATATACATTACTGTAGGTGTGTAATATTACCAAGTAGTAGTTGCTGGAGGAGCACTGATAGATTATTTAAATTCTCAATTATTATTCTAAGATATCATTATTTCAGTCACAAGTTTGCATATAAAAAGACCAATTGAATCAAAGCCCAAGTTCTGTGCTATGTTCTATGCGAGCAAAAAGAAAGTCATAATGCCTGGCATTGAGATGTTACAAACTAAAGAGACAGATAAAGGATACAATGCATAAGCAATTAAGGTAAGTCTAAGCAGTATTTTGTCTCATCTTGCCTCATGTTCAGAAAAATTACTGCTTGGAATTGCAATTTCTAAAAGCTCATGTAAGAAATTTTGCTGAAGAATCACACCAAGATAGACATACTCATCTGAGCACAGGGTGTTGGGGTTTGGTATAAAAATATCCCAGCAATTTCTCAGACTTGTTTTTTCCTGAAATTGGAGTAAATGGGTTTTTGCAATGAATAAAAGCTTATTGTCCAACTCTCCTCCTTCACAGCAGTTCTTTCAATCACCATTAGGAGAATTCCTGTTAGGGAGTATTTCATTGACTTCAACAGGACCAGAAATACATCCTGTGACTTAAACTACGTTAGTTCTGCATTATACTTGTGTGCCATATATAGACATAATTTCTGCAGAAACTGCTGTTTGGGTCTGCCTGATCTCCCTGTTCTTGATGAGGCTTAGGTTCAAGGGACCATAATTAACTCCCATGACTCTGTCCTCTTCTGCGTGCTTGTAACTTCACTGTGACTAATACAAATTCTTTCACACGTGGTAAAGACCTTTCTTCTCATTCTCAATAACAAGTTGAAATTTCTAAAACATTCATTTGAGATGTATGAGCACAGAAAAAGCACCTGATGTCTTGAAGATAGCATTATTTTCACCTGCTGCTGGTAGCTCAGAGGCTACAGCTACACTAGTGAGTTTTTTAGACCAAACTGGAGTTTTGTTGACACAAGTTGCCGCACGTCCACCTACAAAATATGTTTTGTCAACAGTCTGTCAACAAAACTCAGCACTTCCGCTGCCAACCACCTTCTGTCAGCGGATAGGGCTTCCGGGACACTGGACAGCCTTGCCTGTTGTGCTTCTGGTTGGCTGTTTTGTCAAGAGAGTGTCCAGGCTGTCTGACTACTCTGTCGACAGAGTGGATCACTCTTTTGATCTGCATTAGTGTATGGCCACACTCTGTCAACAGATGTTTTGTCAGAAAATCTCTTCTAACAGATGTTTCTAGTATAACTGTAGCCTCAGAAGACGGCATGTAGAAAGTTAGGGAACGTCTGGGCTCAGAACTAGCATGTCGAACTTGAGCTGAATGCCTAGCTTTTCAGATAGCGGGATCTGACTGAAAGCAGACTCCAATAGGGCCTGATAGAAATCCCTTGAAACCAACTGAACCATCTAGGTGAATTCAACAGACTGTAGTTCAGGTTTATAATGAAAATGTGCCACTCTAAGCATAACTATTTCACTACTACTACAGGGTTGCAATAGCCACTGTTTTTTTTTTAAACAGTCTTTGTTTGGTAAGTCCTGCAATAGTATTTCTAAGTAAATTGCCATTTTAGTCTAATATTTAGAGAATCTTCTCTTTTTTATTTGTAATGAGTTATGTAAACATATAATAAGCTATGGCATGAGTTTAAAAGGTCAGCAATGTTTTAAAAACAATTGTCAGTCTCAAGTAAAACACCTGGTATGAAGTTGAGGTGGTTTGGCAAGAAACCCTTTCAACATTAGTACTACAAAAAGATCTGGGTGTCTACTCTATTGCTTGTAAAATGTCCTGTATATAAGAATATGGCCACTTAAAGCTGTTACTCCTTAAAAATAAAAAATGAATAATCTTTCCAACTCATATTTCCATTTTAACTGACCATACATCTATGCAAAATAAACACACTACAAGTAATGAAGAGACAGCTTTAAAGAGCTGTAAAAGGATTTCCACTATATTCATAAAACTTCAAGGATGGTTTAGAAAGCAAAAATATAATAAGTAGAATATTATAGCTCTAGATTCGTAATTGGGCTTCAGTGAATAGTTCAGTCAAGCTTTTCACCCTTATGAATCAGCCTTTTAAAATCACAAGCAATAATAGCACAATTAGAATAAAAAAAATCCTGACTACTGAAGCATCAGAAAATTGCACAAAATTATTTCAAGTCTTGGGAGCAATGGAGCTACTGAAACAATGCAATTATCTTCAGAAGGCCAAATGAGAGAGTTCCTTCTAATCTTATTTAAACAATTGGTAAGGAAACTGAAAAGGGGTAGCATAAATTAAGACCTGAGAGAACGATTAAGTGGTTCTGTTTCCTTGAACAATAGAGTAGCTGAGAGAAAGAAAGAAAAGAGAAAGGACCGTTAGTGAGCCACAAACAATTCCTTAAAGTGTTAGGCACCTGTTCATCTCTGTTTTGAAATCTGGAGAACAAACTCTTCAAAAATCAGTCACCACCTTACATTATGTGAGTAAGCAAAACCTTACATTCTAGAAACAAGCTGCTCAAAAACATATTTCCCTATCAAGTGCAGAAAACAATGAGCTCCTAAAATATAAAATAGATATAACAATCTGACTAGATGGTATGCCATGGCTCTCTCATTATATAGCAAATACATGCAACATTTTTTGGGTTTGTTTAGGATTAGTTTAATATTGCATGTCAGCAAAGGTTCCATTTATCAGATACTGGTCACTCTGGTCACAGTTTCACCTCATCCCTATAAAATAAATCAATCTGTGAAGCAGTGAAGTTATTTCAAATGAAATGATGCAGTTAAATGACATGATGCTAAATTGACTGTGTTCTCTACCTTTATCAAAGCAGGGCTTATGAATTTTTTCCTGTTGTAGACGAGGTGCAAGTGCTCTGAACGGCACTAGGTTGGTGAACTTACATCTTTAGATACCAAGAAAAGGTGTGCAGAAACATTATTCCCACTTGTATATGTTGTAGTTTTGTAGGAACCCTCTTTCTTTTCTTCTCCCCCAAGATGTTGGATTCCATTTCACAGCTCCTAAAAAAACAGTGTATCAGGTACCCAAATCAGAGAAGGCCTTACTCAGAATGCAACATTCATATTCATACATGTATGGTACTAGTATTTACTGCATTGTAGTATCCTCTGGCAGTTATGGACTCTGAAACCCTTCATTATAATAATCTGGACACATCCAAGATGAAGGTATGAAGGAAAACCTGGAAGCAAACTATATATTGCTTAACCCTTCCAAAACAAAATAAATGAAATAAAAATCAAGGTGGATGTGGGAGAAAGGAGCTGCAAAAGGGAGAGTGTAAATCACACATTACTTAAAAATTTCCTATGGAAACAAAAGCAAACATGAAGGAAATACTTGAAGTGTAGAAGTCATATAGTGAAAAGGAAACATATTGATGTTGGTTAATTGGAAATACATCGTCCAACAGGTGCCAAATGCAAAAGAACATTAAATAATAATAACGCAGATAATTAGTAATGTCTGTCGTGCATTTTTTTCCTTTATGACATAGAAGATGTATGTGGAACTTTTTACTATTGTATTTGAATGGACACAAAGTTATGGCAAAGCTCTGAATCTATCTTGGCACATCTGGATACTGGCATGTATCATAAGCTTTTCATTTGCTGCATTATGTATATGAGACAAAGCCCATCGTGGGCTCATTCAGCTGCACATCTACCAATGTAATTTATGCCATCATGTGCCAGCAATGCCCCTCTGCCATATACATCGGACAAACTGGACAGTCTCTACGTAAAAGAATAAATGCACACAAATCAGACATCAGAAATGGCAATATACAAAAACCCATAGGAGAGCACTTCAATCTCCCAGGACACACAGTAGCAGTTTTAAAAGTAGCTATCCTGCAGCAAAGAAATTTCAAGAACAGACTCCAAAGAGAAATTGCTGAGCTACAATTCATCTGCAAATTCAATACCCTCAGCTCAGGATTAAACAAGGACTGTGAATGGCTGGCTAAATACAAAAGCAGCTTCCCCTCTCTTGGAGTTCACACCTCCAGATCTACTGATGACAATACAACTCAGCCTGCCTGACTGAGCTAACCTCGTTATCCCCAGCCTTGCTCTGGCCTATTTATACCTGGCCTTGCAGATTTCCAGGACCAGCATCTGAAGAAGTGAGTTAACTCACGAAAGCTCATGCTCTAAACTTTTCTGTTAGTGTAAAGGTGCCACAGGACCCTTCGTTGCTGAGACAAAGAAGAGGCTAGAGGCTTTAGAGATAAAAAGAGACATCATGCCAAGTCATTGTGCCAATATATAAATAAGACAAACAAGTCTCTGATGAACCACTTTACTGCTTTATTGACGGAAACTGTATGTTCCTGGGAGCAGTACTTGTACCTTAAATGCTCTTATGCTATAAAAATGTCCAGTTAAGGTTTTTTTTATAAAAAATAACAATTGTATTTTTATTTAAATGGTTGGGCCATTGTAAAATAGTGTTATGTTAAAAAAGCATGTACTGGCTGTTACAGTTAAAGGAACTTCATAATATTCTAGTATCTAACAGGCCCACTGACAAGGGGAGGAAGGGAGCAATTTCCCTGGAGTCTGGCGGTGCAAAAGGGCTTGGGGAGCCTGGCTGCCATGATATCAAATCGGTGTTGCCCCCTGGGCAGTGCAGTGGACTGGTGTTGTGGGGAGATGTGCTGTGGTCTTGGTGGTTTGAGGGTTCAAGTCCATCCCTTTTGCCTGAGGCCCCACCGACCTGGGATCACAGAGAAGGCTCCCCTCCGCACACTGCCTGCTGTCTTGCCCAGGGACTGGGTGAGGCTATCAGCCCTGCAGATGTCCAACATTAGTCTCAACATTACAAAGGCTACACAATATCATCAAAGATGGTATTTGGATGCGAGGCTGTCAAGCAGATACAAAGGGTGCACAATCATACAGCTTTCCAAAATATCATGACCAACCAAAACTATGATGTTTGTTTATGTCAGCGGTAGGTCACACTGAGTGAATGGGCTCCATGCCCTGGGGCCCTGGCCAGAAGGTGGCTCCCACAATAATGGGGGCCCCAACCCATTCTGTCCACCCAGTGCTCATGCTGGGGAGCAGGGTCAGGGCTTATGGGCTTGCCTTATTCCCTGGAAGGCAGTCTGAGTGGGGCAAGTCTGTGAACCCTACCCCTGCTTCCCTGGCAGAAATGCTGGGGTTGTGGGGAGAATTTTTAGGGAGGAGACTACACGTAGAAGGGGTGGGGAGTGGCTCCCACTTGCTCTGGCACAGGGTACCACAAAACCATTATCTAGCTCTGCTTAACCTTTTGTTGCATAATAAAGGTTCAGCTAAATCTTTGGTCTGGTACCTTGAATTAACTTAATATTTCACAACTTTTGACAACCTAATCAATGATGAATCAAAACAGTACTCCATAAAAGCTAATTGAATAAGCCGTAGGAGTTGGGGCATGTAAACATTCACTTGAATGTAATGCAGCTGAATATTTAAAGAGGAAAGTGTCAGAGCTCTCAGAATACCATTCTGAAAAAAACACATGCGCAACTATATGTTGCTACATCAAGACTGGGAAGTGGAAAAATCTTGTTTGTTCCAGCAGAAGACAGAAAAACTGCAATTATTTTCTACCAACAATCTATATTTCATGATTTGATTATTTTCATTCTTTTATTGTTATGAACTTCCTTATTCCTTAATTTTTGAAAAATGCTATCATTAAAAGATAATATGTACATTTTCACTCTATTTAAAAAAATACTTGAGTTCAGGACCCGAGCAGCACTGGGTAAATCTGCTAGTCATAAATAACAATGTTATATAGGCTTGTGTGAACTTTTCAAAACAGAGAACAGTTCAAATTCATTCCCTAATTTTTAATTTCTTTACAGTCTATCTCATCATTACTATGCAATGCTAGTCAATCACCTTTGCCATGTCTTTAAGTGGCACAGTCTCCCTTGCTACATTCTAGTGAGAATTTAGTTTATCATTGGCTCACACATGACAATCAGTATCCTCTTTTCTGCTCTTTTCTGGTCCTGTTTTTCCTGGTTGCAAGTACTCTTGTCTTTTGCTCTCTTTTATGTCCTCTGCAAGATAGTTCCCTGATGCATTAGTTTACAAAGTTGCCACCTGGTGCCTTGTCATACACTGTTGGTGCCTTCTCTTTTTTCTTGCAGTGTCTGGGACAATGCTAATAGAATTATGTTCCGAACACTTATGAGGAAGGGAAATATCCTTACTAACGATTTACAGGTAGGGAAACTGAGGCATGGATCGTTTAGTTTAGTTTTTTTTGTAAGAAAACTGTCCAAGATCAGAAAAGTTTGTAGCACAGCCATATCCAAAACACTCAGATCTGAATCTTAAACACAAGGCCATACTTCTTTTCCTGAAATACTGTACATATTATCTTCTGCTTTTCCATTTGTGCCATCATTTCTTTCTTGAAGCTGTGGATCACATGCATGGGTAAAAAAATTCTGTGGAATCATTATTACAAAACCAGATTTCTCTATGGTAACAGAGGCTGCTTCTACACTATGAGATGAAATAGATATTTAATAAATTTGAATATTTAACCTCGATATTATGAATTCAAATAAAGTATCCACAAAGCTTTTTGAAATTCGACCTACCTTTTTTTCCATGTTGAATCTCCATGTCCCCATTGCCCTGTGCAAGTTCGACAGTGTGAGCATTGCACTGTGGGTACCTATCCCACAATGCCTTAACCCCAGTTGCTTGTGGGTGTTTCATGTTGGAATCCCAGGATTCCAGGCTCTGTTCCAGAATTCACTGCATCACTAACCATGCGAAAAAAGAACTGGTGATCATGCCATTTCCTGCTGTGACACTCCAGCGCAAGCATGGATCCATGAACGCTCCCACTCATAGCACAGATTGTTTCAGCAACCACAGCGGCTATCACGCAATTTGTCCTTCAGATCCAAAGCACAGTGATGCTTGGCTAGCCTACTGGTGCTGCTGCCACTGCTGCTGCTGCTGATGAGGATGACGAGGATGGTTTGGAAAAGAAAATCTCCCAACTGTGGTCCAAGAACTCAGAGCTGGTGGCTACAATGAATGCTTTGCTGACAGTGGAAGGGCAGTTTTGGACTTGTGAGACCAGCACGCACTGGTGGGACCACATCATTTTGGAGTCCTAAGATGACAAGCAGTGGGTTCAGAACTTTCACATACACAAGTCCACCTTTAAGGAACTTTGTAATATGCTGGCACCCAGTGTGAAGCTCAGCAACACAAAAATGAGGCTGGCTTTAATGGTTCAGAAGTGAGAGGCAATCACATTGTGGAAGTTTGCAACACCTGACAGTTATGGGTGAGTGGCAAATCAGTTCAGGGTGGGCAGATCTACAGTGGGGTCCATGCAGATGGAGGTGGCCCATGCAATCTGTTGGCATCTCCTCAGGAAGACTGTGACCCTGGGACATGTATAGGCCATAGTGGATGGCTCTGCTGCCCAGGGCTTTCCTAACTGCGGTGGAGCAATAGATGGCACACACATCGCCATCATGGACCCAGCCCACCTGGCCTCGGAGTATATCAATCAAAAGGGGTACTTTCTCCATGGTCATGTAGGGGTTGGTAGATCACAAAGGTCATTTTACCAACATCAATGTTGGCTGGTCAGGAAGGGTTCATGACACATGTATATTCCGAAATTTGGGACTGTAGCAAAAGCTCCTGGATGGGACTTTTTTCCCTGATCAGCAAATCGAGATTGGCAACATGGAGATGCCCGTTGTTGCATTGGGTGACACTGCTTACCCTCTGCCTCCCTGCCTGATGAAACCCTACACAGGAACCCTGGACCCCAGCAAGGAAAACTTTTATCACAGACTTAGCAGGTGCACAAAGGTGGTGGAATGCTCCTATGGATATTTAAAAGCAAGGTTCAGATATTTAACAACATGTTTGAACGTTTCTGAAGGTAATGTCCCTACTGTTATTACAGAATGCACTCTTTTGCGCAACATATGTGACTCAAGATGTGAGACTTTCCCATCCATCTGGAATTCTGAAGCAGAGGCCATAGGCAGGGCTTACTTGCAGCTGCCTACGCAACCATCCACCAGCAGCCGCGCTGAGGCAGAAGCAATAAGGGACGCTTTAAAACACAGCTTTATGACTGATCTGTACTGCACGTTCTACCTATGTGTTTCTCTGCCATAATGTCAATAAGTCATACCATGCCATAATGAACGACTGCTTTTACATGGTGGGAGGGGGTTAATTTGCAGTAAGTAGAATTCATGTGCCTTTAGGGGCAGCCCCTCCCCACAACCTGTCCGGTTCCCTCAGCCATGTGTCTGCTGTGGACAAGGGAGTATCAGTGGGCAGATGTGCCTTCAGTGGCACCCCCTCTCCTTCAACCCACCTGTTTTGATTTGTGTTTTCCCCATGACTCCTGCAGGACAGGAAATCACACCCAGCTCAAAGGAATTATTTTATTTTGCGGGGAGGAGAGGTTTAAGTGGCCAGAAAAAGAAGCCTTCTCAAGGGTGCTTGAATTGCATTTTGCAGTGGCCCTTAGGGCTGAAGCAGCAGGGTATCCTTGCCCTCCCTCCCTGCGTGTGGGGACCATGACAACAGGGAGAGGGTGACCTCTCATCAGGGGACTCCAGCCAGTAGATATCAGTTGCTGCCCTGCTGGCTTGGGAGTTCCTCTGCAGCTGCAGAAGGCAGCACAGGACCTCTGTCTGCCCAGGAACAGCTGTTGTAAGCTTTGCTGAGACCTCAGTCTGCTTTGCCGTGACCTCAGTCTGCTTTGCCACAGCCTCACTCAACTTTGACAATTGCTACTGCTGGAGGTCAAGCATTCTCTCATGAAACTATACTTGAGTCTGACGCCACTCAGCTGTACTGTGACGCCACTGAGTCGTGTCCTTTGTCAGTTTTGTGTGCTCTGCCTCCTTTTCCTTAAGGTGCAGGATCAGATCCTGTTCACATTTCTTCCACTTTCTGTTTTGCTCTGAACACTGGGCACTCGGTCTAAAAAATGATGGTCAAAATTAAGATACAATTCACATAACATGCTTTGAAGTGCAACAAATGGGTCTTTCTGTGTACTGTCACTGAAAGTATACATTTGAAGGGTTATTAACATGTGTTATTAAGGATGGGACGGTAAGTGTGCATTTTACAATACCTCACTTGCCACAACTTATCCAGCACATTGCTTTGTGGACGTGGTAAGCTATAAGCATTTGTCCTCTTTTGGAATGAAGGGGAGGTCTGCAAAGCAGGGGAAGCTGCCAGGTGTCCCGGCCGGGTGTCCTGTGTCAGTGGAAAATGGATGGCTGTGTGGGGGGCTTTGATGTACAATAAAAGTAATGTAAAAAAAAATAATCCAAAGGAAGGCTGGCTGTAAAGGGACATGGGAGGGGAAAAGCACAGCAGAGGAATCCCCTGCAGGAATATTAACATGCTGTTCTGAGGGACACAGAAGCACAGCTAGCAAACCTGTATCTATGCAAAACCTTAGCTGTACCCACCCCCAACCCGCTTTTAGCATGCAGAATAAAGACTCATCCGAAATGCTTGTTCCAGGGGGCTCAGGAACCGGTGTGGAGGTGACTGGTGTGGAACAAACTGCCATGGAGGGGCCCGCCATGGAGGGGACTTGTTCCAGGTCTAAGGTGAAGAGCTCTGGGATGTCTGGAAAATCTTCCCCTGTCCCCTGCTCATTGCTCCTTTCCTCCTCTCCAATGCACTCTTCCTCCATTGCTCCTTTCCTCCTCTCCTCTTCACTCTTCCTGCTCCTTCAGGCTCACCCTAAACTCCATACCAGGGCCTCCTCAAGTGTCATAATTAAGTCTGGGCTCCAGGGTGGGGTTGCTCCCTGTAAGCATGTGCAGCTGTTCATAATAGCAACAGGTCCATGAAGCCACCCTGGCTACTTGTTGGCTTTGTGGACTTTTGGATAGGCCTGACAAAGTTCTTTACCTTCACCAAGCACTGCATAGAATCCAGGAAGTAAGCTCGGGTGGTCATCTCATGCATCATCTGATCCTGGGTTTCTGTGTTTCTGTTAGCCACCCGAAGTCTCTTTGCCACCGACTGGTCTGCCCAAATGGCAATGAGGTCAAGAATCTCCAAATGGGTCCAAGTTGGGGCTCTCTAGAGAGCCTGAGAAGTGCTAGTCAGATCATTACCCTGAGTGCTCATGACTGTAGTACAGGGCTACTGAAAATTGCTACCTATGCTGTGTGATGGCGACCAATGCTGTGCAAAGACTACCGACATGGTGTGATGCAATGGGCCAAGGGATTTTTTCATACTGAACGCCCTTTATATTTGCAGGGCTGGGATGCTAAATTCCAACTCAAATTTTAATTCAAATTCAAATTCAATCAAAACTTTGCAGGCTTACTTTGATGTTCTTCCTGCACACCTGACAGCAGTGTACAACAAAGTGGTCATACTTGGAGGGTCATCATACGGCTTTGTGGGATACATACAGGACATTTCTGGAGGCTAATAAATTTGAATCAAGGCCATGGCACTTCCACACTAGCCTCGATTCGAGATTTTAAATTTGAATTTGATACTATTCCCGTCCTGTAATAGTGATATTTTGTAATTGTTATTATGGCTCAATAAAGCAAGTTAACAGTATAAAGTGTGAAAACAGTTGCATTTTAATATCAAGCTACCACCTTGAAGTTGGATTTTATCTCATAGTGCAGATGTAGCCATAGCCTGTGTTCCAATGAAATAACAACAAAATGCATGTGCTGCAGGAAGATTTTATTACTAATTTGGATGAAATTCCTTAATTACAACTGCAGCTATTAAAATATTTTCTTCAGCCAGGAAGTCTTAAAAATGTGTAGAGTAGAAAGTATTCCTTACCATAAATGAATTAGTAACTGTGTCTGGAAATAAAGTTAAGTTTAAAATCTAATGTTGCCATCTTGACTATTCTACTAGTTCCTGGCTTCTTGCTGAAAAGAGAAGTATCTTTAAAATATTTTTTCTAAGCTTGATTTCTACCATTGATTTTCTGTCAGCAAACCACCATTTTTAATCCCAATGATCTCCAAGATTTTTGTAAAATAAAGTGAAGAGTAATAGTTGAATAATCTGAGACCATCCTTTTGATTCTAAAATACGATAAAATTTCTTTAAAACAAATTTCCTTCCTCTTCCGATACTAAAACAAAATATTTCAATGAGTAGCAATCATATATCCCTATTCATAAGAGTACCAGTTTCTGTGTCTGTCCCTGATTTACTGGCAGTGTTGTAGGATTTAATTTTTCAGGAAGATGACTCCTGATGTACTCATTGGCAATTGGGTTTAAAAAGTTAAGAATGGATGAGTGAGTTGCAAACAGCCTTTGGATATATGCTGGGTTGATCTTGCCCAATATAACACTTCAACTTTTTCTCTCTTCCCTCCATTTCATTCTAAATTAGCCACAGTCTCAGTTCCTGTTTTAAGTTTACCACAGGGGCTTTACCACCAGGTTCTGTTTGAAAACCTTTATTTCAGTAGGTTGGTCCTAGAATTCCTATACTTCCAAAATTGCCACTGCACCACTTAGTATGTCCTGTTACTGGCTTCTCACTTCACTTCCATTAGTCAGTACAGCAACAATCAATGAGCAGCAAAAGAAACTACACAAAAGAAACAAAATCAGAGTTATTTTCTCCAGCTCCAAGAGAATGCTCTGTTGGCAATAGTGAATTCTTTCTTCATAGCTTTGTTTCTCAGTTGCTGCCATGAGAACTTTGCTTTCTTATTCAGTTGATTGTGAATTATAAAGCATCAATGTATAATTAAATGGCTAGTGGACTTGTTACAATAATTAGCAAGAGTAGCTACAATGAAAAACATTACTGCTGAACAGAAAAGTTGAGCAAAAAGCTCACTGATGTAAAATTATAAAAAAGAAGTAGCAAAGGGAAAAAGAAACACTGAAATGAGAGCACAAGGATTGAGACAACAGGAGAAGAACACAGTGATGGCTCCAGATAAAAATTCTAGTTTTGGCACTGTTAACTTACTTCAGATGTATATGCATGCCTAATTAAAATTCGTTGAAGTCCTCGGCAGCGGATGGTTGGATTTTGACTGGAAATGCTTCTGCGGCTGCTTTGGAATGCAATACTTGAATTTAGCTATATGCATCATACAATCTGAGGCACTGCTAAAATGATTTTTTTAAAAAAGATTTCAGATTTTTCCCATGCTAAACCTCTTGGCTGTTGGGGGCAGAGGGACATAGAGACCCAAATAGCTTGGTGGGTGGACTCACCTGGAATGTTTGGCTATGTGTACACAGCACAGTTATTCTGAAATAACTTTGTGAGCACCTACACACACTCTATTTCAAAATATTCTATATTCAAAATAGTAGGCATGTTATTTCAAATTGCATAAACCTTCTTGCACGAAATAAGCCATAATAGCCTCCAATAGTACTATTTTGAAATCGGCACTGTGGCTAGGTCTACACTAGCCCCTTCCTTTCTGAAGGGGCATAGTAATGAGTGAGTTGGAAAGATGCTAATGAGGCATATCCATGAATATTCAGTGCCTCATTAGCATAATGGTGGCCACAAGTGATTCGAAAGTGCCACTTTTGAATCGCGTGCCGCCCATTTAGATGGGGGCCTTTTGAAAGGACCCCTGGACTTTGAAAGCTCCTTCTTCTTATTTGGTTTTAGGAGGAAGGGGCTTTCAAAGGCCGGGGGGGGACCTTTCGAAAGGTCCCTGTCTACACAGGCGATGCGCGATTTGAAAACAGCGCTTTCAAATCCAGTGCAGCTGCCATTATGCTAATAAGGTGCTGCATATTCATGGAAGCACCTCATGAGGATCTTCACAATTTGCTCATTACTATGCCCCTTCTGAAAGGAGAGGGCTAGTGTAGATGAAGCCTATGTGTCTGGACATGCTATTTTGAAATACCTGGGTGCTATTTCAAAATGCATTCTTGTGTGTAGCTATTTTATTTTGAAATAAGCTATTTCAGAACAGCTATTTTGGAATGGATTATTTTGAAATAATGCTGCTGTGTAGACATAACCTTACAGACCCAAGTTCACGTCTTTGTTCTAACAGATTCAAGTAGATTTAATTCAAGTAGCATCTTGAAGACTATTCAAGTAGAATTTACATCTCCCACATATCCAGCGTGAGGGCCATAATCACAAACCTTGTCTTTCTCTGAAATTCCAGCATGGACCATAGGAACCTTCCCAATGAAACTTGGTTAAAACCAACTGTTTAGCACAAGAAGATTTGGGTTTTTTTGACAAATTGACATTTTCTGACAAATTGGCACTTCATGAGAAAAGTCTGAGCTAATTTTAAGAAACTGTGGAATATCCAGGTTTCTGTAACTTAGCCTTTGAGAAAGCCATGGATGCCAATGGGCTTTTTTCCTGAATGAAGATCTGCATAAAAATTGTCTCTTTATTTACCTATTTTAAATTTACTACTAAGGCCAACAAAGCCAAAAAGCAGGCATGTAGCACTTTAAAGAATTTAAAGTGCTACGTGACTGCTGTTTTGTTTTGTTAGGTTACAGACTAACATGGCTACCTCTCTGTTACTACGAAGGCCAGTGTTTTGAGACTCAAATGCCTACGCGCCTAAATAAAATTAATCTGATTTCCTGGTCACTGATAACTCTGTTCTGAAATTAATGGGAACTGCAGATGTTCATCATTGCTGGAAATGCAGGAGGCTAAGTAAGGATTCCAGAAATGTAAAATTGGACACCTACTTTAAAAAAATCCTTTATTTACTAATATGTTTGCAGGCACAGTCTTGTCTAAACTCACCATTTGGGAGTTCAATGAAATCTCTTACTATTACTTGTATATAGCACCTAACACAATGATATTTTAACTGTGTAACAGAATGGATATAACTGATGCCTATTTTAGCTACTGCAATTTAAATGAATGATGCCACAAACAGTCTGGTACTAAATATGTATGTATGTATGATTTGCTTCTGCTCAGAACATTGTCTGGAATTATTTTGGAATGTTTTCTGTTCAGGATGAATAAAAATCTCCTTTGGCATTGTTTCCTTTGTTACTGCTGCAATACAGATACCAAGGACAAAAGGGACAGATCAGAAAGCTTGAAGTGAATGCTTTTATTTTTACTTGGAAGTCTACAAAGGGAAATTGATTACTACAAACCAAAACTTTGGATCCAAATACTTTGAATATTTGAATGTTGTAGGGACCCTGCCCATGGCGGCGCCCCTTCTGGGCATCGCTGGCCAACACAGCTCACCCTCCGGCTCTGGCTGGTGTGGGGCTTTGTCCCCTTCAAGGGTGGCTGGGTGGTCGGCAAGCAGCTGGAGAGCCCTGCCTGCAGTCCGGGGTGGGGCAGCAGTCACACAGGCTGTTTGGAAGCCCCAGCCCTTGATTCAGGGCAGGGCAGAAGTCAACCCCACAGTTTGGGGAGCCCAGCCCTTGCTTCAGGGAGAGGCTGCAGGTAAGTACCCAGGTCAGGGTGAGACCGCAATGAAATGCCCAGTTTGAAAGCCCAGCTGTCAGTTCAGGGCGGGGCAGCAGTCAAACCCACAGTTTGGGGAGCCCAGCCCTCGCTTCAAGGTGGGGCAGCAGGCAAATACACAGTTTGGAGTGCCCAGCCCTCAGTTCAGGGCAGGACAACAATCAGGAGGGTTTCCCCTAGCCAGGGAAGGCTTTCGAAAGGCAAGGGGTGACCCTGCCATGGAGTGGGGTAGGGGGTCGCAGGCCCCCCCACTCCACTGTGACCCAGCCCAGGGCCCGACAGATCGCTCACACCTGAGCGTGGCAGTGGGGATCCAGGCCACAACACACTGCCATAGGCTCGGAGGAGCATTCCCTGGTGCATTCCTACCTCTGCTTCCATAGGTGCAGTGTCCCAGACGGCCTGGTCTGCTGGTCCCAGCTGGTAGGTCCCATCTAGGTAGTCTCCCCTTGGTGGCTCTGGCCAGTCGGACATCTCGATTTCGTTGGGGTAGTCCAGCGGTGGCAGGACTGCAGGATCTAGGCAGTTGGAGGCCTCTGCACAGTGGGCGTCCAGCAGGACTTCAGGATCTTGTCATGGGATCCCTCAGGTAACTAGCCCCGGGCAGTCTCTCTGGTCCTAGCTGGGCCTCGGGGGAGGGGGCCCTCCACCAGCATGAGGACCCCGGTAGATTGGTGAAGTGCGGGTAGTAGCCCAATGGCATCCTTATCTACGGCTGCCCAGGCTGGTCTGGGCAGCTGGAGGGTAACTCTTACCGATGCGCTGGGCGGCAGTGGGTTCCCTACCCTGGGTGCCCAGGAGCCTGGTCAGCCGCCTCCTCCCTGCTTGATGGCCCAGCCTTTAATGGGCCTCGAGCCCCATCCCTGGTCCTTCTGGCTGTAGGTGACACCCTCTGAGGGATGGGGCACCGGTGTTCCGGCTCAGGGCCTGCCCACCAGAGCCTCTGAGCAGCCTCCTCCACCTCTGAGGCTGGGAAAGGCCAGAGCAACTCATTACAGATGTCCAAAAGTTTCATACAGATGTGTGTGATTTCTATTTAAGCCTCATTCTATATATGAAGTTTAGAACTGCTATTATTAACAAGATTTAAACAAAACATGGATATAACAAAAATCCCAATTAAATTTTGTAAATGAATAACTGTGATAACTGAAATTAGGTATTTAGATGAGGAAATGGTTGGTTAGGCATCAAAGCATCTAGTTGAATCTTAAACATTCACTGTACTTGGGCAATTCAGTAATCACTAATATATATTGGTAGCTTGTCCCCTGGTCTTAGCCCTGGGCCCAGACCAGGGCTGTCCAGGGAAGCAGAGGTCTGTGTTGCCTGGGTGTAGACTCCACAAGAGATCTGGCAGGTACGTTGGCTGGCAAAAGCCAGAGTCCCACCCATAGCTAACTACTCCATTTCCAGTGCAGCTACCCATGCCCCATCCCACCCTTCCCTGCAAGAAGATCCCCTCCCTTTCTAGTTTATTAGAAACAATCAAATTCCAGGCACTTCCCATTGTCCTGGCACAACTGAACCCCAACATGGCTTTAAGTTATCATAAGAGGAAGCTGTGTACCAAATTTGGTGGTCCTAGCTCCTACTGTGTAGGAGGCATTCTTGAGCAAACAGACTCACAGATGGACAGATGCACATCTCTAATATATGTATATGGATGTGACACTCAGTATGCCCATATATGTCTTCAGTATTAATATGACCTCTATTACCATAATGTCTGAGTTCCTCACAATCTTTAACATATTTGTCTTCACAACACTCCTGAGAGATTGGTAAGTAATACAAACTATGACCTCATGCCTTTCTTTCTGAAAGTGTGGCCCTTAGTGTCTTCCTTATTCTCATCTATACACACATCACCAAAAAAAATGCCAATTTTTTCTTGGTTGCTTCTGTGCTATGACATTGTCTTAAATTGAGATGACTGCCAAGAATTGTAGTTGTCTGTACTGTATACAAACAATATGTTGATGTATACACACACCTCTGCTACACATTTTCAGGCTAGTAGTATTTCTGCCTAATTTAAACATTTAAGTTACAATATACAACTCATCTTCTTTTACATATATTTATCTTTTTTCTAACATTAGTGGTAATGGTGGTGTCTTGTAATTGTAACCATTTTCAACTGAAATAATGAAATAGAATTGGCTTTTTTATCTGAATTTCCAGAAATATCATATGATGGTATTTTTTTCCTAATTTTTGAACATCCTTGTGCTTTCAATACTGACAGGAAAACCATTACAGAAGTCTGGTTAAGAAAGTCTCCAATTTTCATAAATCAGAGCCTCAAGTTGATTTTGAGATTGCTATTTGTTTGTTTAACATGTCTCAGATATACACTACTGTGAAAATAAAAATATAGTATTTAACATTCAAAATACAGAAGAAATTTCTTCCACATAATAAAGACACAGCTTTCTTTAAAGTTGCTTTTTGTTTCTGTCTAGGAGCAACATTGCCCTTTGTGCTGAAGAGTAATAATGCAACTGAAGAAAGCACAATTGTCCGGCATCATAATTCTCTCATCAGTCTCACTTCAATTTACCTTTCAGGAGTACTATGTCTAAGTCAGTTACTGGGGCATAAATCCTGAATCACCCTACTTATATCAATGGAGTTATTCTGGATTTACACTGCTGTAAGGAAAATCAGGTTCTAGTCCTTGGATTATTCTGTGTCGCTGTTCAGTGGACTATCACAATACCACCAGTATTTTAAGAAATACAGTATTCACTGTAGTCACTTAAACAGCCTCATCACCTGATAGCAACTGATACTTTGGATCACTCAGTAGTACACAGCCCCAGCTTATTTAACTATGATGTGCATTTCCTATTGCACATTTGTTGCCAGATCTTTAACACAGTGAGAAATCTTGACACTATTTCCATTTCATTGTGCTGTTTTATACAAAATTAATCTGTTTAATGCAGAACACTCAAATTAACAATCTAAAGTAATTTTAATATCCAAAGATATTGTTTTGTTTTATGCTTCCATAGTATGGCAGGCATTCCTAAATACTGTATACATATTGATTAGAAACCCCTTAAAATCATCTCAGACTTTTTGTGTTTAATTTAAAAATATTCCTAGCAATAGATTCTTTTAGCAAATAAGCTTGAAACTTAAAATTCAGCTGAGATTGGCTGTGCTACCAAATAGAAAAGTACGTTGTAGAGAAGTATACCTAAAAAATCCCCAGGAAATGCAAACTACCTTCTTGAGAATATTATGCCTCCCACTTACTAGGCTACATGGGTTAGCTGATGTTCTTTGAAAGCAGGTAAGAAGTGAAAGCTTAGTAGACTGAGATAACAGGTTGGGCAGTATATTGTTTGCCTACTGGTGCCAAGCAGTTTTTCTGAGATTACAGGTCCTAAATCTTCCATTCATGGTATTACAAACTGGCCATCATAATCCATTCATTAAAGCCAAACCAAAGAAAAGCTTGAGAAACAAAGGACTGATGCTTTAAAAACACCAAACCTTAAGATGACAATTTAAGTGTTCAAATGTGCACAACATAATATTAAGCAAATCTTAGGATGTTTTGGACTAAGAAATCTCCTTTCAGTCAATGTAAATGACAAGCCCTCTCTTTCCCTCCACAATACAGACTAACACAAACACAGAGACAAAAGGGGAGATTAACTCAAGAAATCTAAAGTGATGCCACTTTAAAAACCCGGTTAAACCAGAGGCAAGTATGAACCACTTTCAGGATGTGTCAGCTATTGCCTTTGAAATTGGCCCCTATAATTAATGGTCCTAATTTCCCATCTTCTATTACAATGTTGATGTGGCTTCTGGAAGAATCCCCAGAAGACTAAGATAATGTAAACTCCTGAAAGGCTGACAAGACGAGACAGATGGTATGCTGTCTTGTCTTTTACTTTTCTAGAAGGGTTCTACCACTGAAATTTAAGAGGGTTTGGAGTTATTTATGCTAAGGTGACCTGTGTAAGATAAAATAAAGTCTGTTCTAAATGGCTATGTCTACACGAGAGGCTTTTCCCAGCAAAACTGGGCTTTTGTCGTGAAAAACTGCAGATCATCTACACGCAAAATGCGCTTTGTCTATAGTTTGTCGACAAAACCCAGCACATCTGCCGGCAGCGTTATACATCTCCCCGTTCAGGTATAACGTCTCTCTCGACAGTGGTCTGCCTACACAACAGCCCTTTAGATGCTCCGGGACCCTTTCGTCTAGAGACAGGACTTTCAGTTCACTGGGTAGCTCTGTTTGTGGAGCTTCCGGTCAGCTGTTCTGTTGAGAGAGGGCTGGGCAGTCTGGCTGCTCTCTGTTGACAAAGTGGATTGCTCTTTTGATCTGCTTTTATATGTAGAGACAATCTGTCAGCAGAAGTTTTGCCAGGAATTACCTTCTGACAGTGATTTCTGTCGACAGAGGCTCCTCATGTAGATGTAGCCAATGTGTTCCAAAAGTCTGTGGGCAGGAGTATCCAAAGGGCATAAGAGGGTTAAGTGCCCAAATCTCACTGAAATTCAAGAACACTCAGCGTTTAGCTCTCTCTGGTGCCTTTCAAAATTCCCTCTCGAAGATTTGAGTTTTGAAAAATACAGGTTAAGCTTTTAAAATACAGTTTTTCAATATATTTTCATAAGAAATATTTTAAAAGATATCTTAAAAACAGACTCACACTAAAATATAAATACTTACAATAATAATAGCAATAACAATAATAATAATAGAAAGAAGGAAAGAAAGAAAGGAAGAGAGAAGGAAAACCTACAAAAGTCTGCTTCCTGGTTTCAGCAAGAGGAAGAAGTTTAAAAATATTTTTGGGAAATGTCATGATATTTCTGGCTTTGAAAATACTGGAAATCCTTCAGCATTTCCTGACCAAATCATTTTGTATATGCTTCTTTTAGATACTTATCTGAATCTTTCAAAGTTCATTCTCCAAGGAAGTACAGGTTGAACCGCTGTAGTCCAGCACCCTTGAGACTTAACCAGGTGCCGAACAAGAGAATTTGCCAGACCCCAGGAGGTCATTATTTTCTAGCAGCATTACCAACACTTCCACTGTTTATTGGGCTTTTAGAGACATTTGGGTGTAAATTACAGCTAAATAACAGCACAGAACATTGTCGACAAACTCATAGAGCATCTAGTCAGAACTCAACTCTTTTGTCGACAGCCTTCTGTCTCTCCTGCAAGAGGCAGAATGCGTTTCTCAGCAGAATCTGTTCACAAAAAAGACATATGACTGCAGCAGGGGGCCCTCTATTGACAGTCACCAGGCAGTCCTGTCTGCTGTGCTTCCCATTGGCTGATCTGTCAAGAGCGTGGGTGGGCATTCTGGCTACTCTTTGTTAACAGAGGGGGATCCCCTTTCTTGTGTGGGCACAAACTGTAAACAGAAGAAGGTACCTTCTTTCAGAAGCTTCTGTTGACACATCGCTGTAGTGTAGACATAGACTGAGATCTAGGACTGGTGGCTGTAAACAAACTTTATGGGAATGTGGCAAACTTGGCCACACCCATGATAGGTGGTTATCTGGATAACAAAAGTCTTGCTGGACAAGAGAGCTCCAGATTAGGGGGGTTTAACCTGCACTTACTTTGCAACTACAAAATGCAGAAATGGGAATTATGCAATCGGACACAGGATCCCAAATTCCCCCCACCCCCACCCCTCTACTCTCTGATTTGCTCACCTTGACAATTTTTTCCTGATTTGTCAACCTTGACTACTACTTTTGGTTCTCTATGACATAAATATTGAGGCTGTTCTGATATGGCTATGGTCTGAAAAAGTGGGTCTGTCCCAAGAAAGTTCACCTAATAAATTATTTTGTTAAGTCTTTAAAGTGCTACTTTACTGCTTTTTTGTTGTAACCCTGTTCATGGGTTTTCTCAGGTTGATTGGTTTGTTTTTGGCATTTAAAAAAAACAAAACCAAACCCTGAATTAAAAAGAACAAGCTCCCTTCCTCTGGAGTTCTGTATACTTTTGGATTATTGATATTTTTGTAGTGCCCAAAGCTGCTTCACACAAGACAATGCTTGACATTATTCCCCAGCCAAAAAGATGGGCCTTTCAGCTTGATGTTTAGGTCACCAGATTTAAACTGCTTTGGTCCAATGTAGCAAGCAGGGTTCTAACTACAGGGGTGCTGACATCAGCTTCTTCTTTTATAATCAAGTAGCTCCATATATACCTTTAATACTAGTAGAAAGTTTTATAATTTTTACAGAAATCTCACCCCTCTTTTTATGTAAATGGAAAGACGCTGTCTGATGTATAAAGATGTGTTTTTTCTTAATTAGATTGGGACAGATGTCTCGACTATAATGAGAAAGGACAGGGAGGCCTCAGACCTGCAATGAAGGTATTAAGGTAAAGCAGTTTAGTTAGCATGGCTCAACTGTAGCGGAAGACACTGTCAGGCATGGACGGGGATATAAAAAGAGAGAGCCTTGCCCAGTTCAGGGTTGACCAGGCTGGAATAAAGAGCTGCGCTTTTTTCAGGGAAGACAGAAGTCTGATTGCAACCCAGAGTTAGAGCTCACTTGCCAGCTGGATAAGCTCTTCTGGAAACAGTTATCACATCCTGGAAGGGGGTCGGCGGAAGCACAGGCTGTTTTGGAAATAAGCTCTAGCTGGAAGGGTGGTGACCCACTGAAGAAGTTGGCGACAAGAATGACTTTGTTTCCAACAGTTTCAGATTGCCTTTGAACTTCAACAGCACAAAAGGATGCCCTAGATAAAGGTCCAAAGCACTGCTACCCTGACTTCTGAGAGACAGAAACAGACAAAGGATACCTGCAGTAGAGCAAACCGTGTCTAGATGGGCCACAAAGATGCGCTGCCCCAGTTGGAGGGAAAAGTACCATTTTGTGATTTGGTGGTTGGTGTCCTTCACGGGAGGCACCCTGCAAAGCTACAGTAAAGTCCATTTCTGCCGCACTGCAACAGTGAAGCTGGGAGTATATATGGAATGGGAAGTGGGTGACCAGGGACATCAGTGGAGTTGGTTCTCTTGGGTTGTATTTCAAACCATACACACATAAACGGTCTGAAAATGAAAATCTTTCTTACAAAAGATCAATGCCAAGACTTCATGAAGCAGCATCTACTGTATATTTGAGAGAGTTTGTTCAATAACTGCTCCTAAACAGTAAGAGCTGGGGACACAAATTTGGTTTGCAGCTTCCTCTTACAATAACTTAAGGCAAGGCAAGGTAAGGCTTTGGATGCACCAGAAGATGGATGTGCCTGGAATGGTATTGCTTTTCATAAAACCATACAGAAAAGAGACAGACTCACTAGCTGGGTGAACCCCACCCACCTCCCAGGACTGCCCCAGCCCTAACCCTTCCACCTCCCAAGCACCCTTTTGTATGGGCACATTGCCGGCTGTTTCTCTTTGTCAGGGATCCAGGGGAAAGTGCACAGTTTCCTGCATTCCTCATGCTGGCTGGGGAGCACAGATGGCAGATGAACTTGGATCTGCCTCAGCCAGAGGACATGTACCCCTCCCCTTGGCTGTGCCCACTGGAGTTGCAGAAGCCATGGGGAGAGGTCCTTCTCACCTGACTCCCATCTGCTGTGGTGAGAGAATGCTGGGGTAGACCTCTCTCCCCAGGGCAGCCTGCATACTGAACTCCTTATCCTCACCCCCACCCCCACCAAGAGCAGTGATTTAAATGAAGCACGTACATTTTCTTTTTCTTTAAAAAAATTAATTGAGTTAGAGACCTGGGCAACACTGGGTAAATCTTCAGATTTAACTTCTCTAGTCTGGCACTCTGTTGTCTGGTAACATCCGTAGTCCGACATGATTTTAGTTAGTCAAACAATCAATGATCACGGGTGTGGCCAAGTTTCTCGTGGTCCCATAAAGTTTGTGTAGAGACACCGGTCCTGGCTCTCAGTGTCCTGTACTGTTATTTAGATGTAATTTAGCCCTAAATGTCTCTAGGAGCCTGGTAAACAGTGGAGGTGCGGGTAATGCTGCTGGAGAATATAGACCTCCTGTGGTTCATAAAATGTTCTTGTTCAGCACCAGTCAGGCCCTGAGGATGCTGGACTAGAGAGGTCAACCTGTAATACTAGTATAATTATAATACTAGTATATTTCTGAGGCAACCGACACTTTGTGAAAGGAGACAAGAAATGCAGATATAAAATTAATAAGTCCTTTAAAGGATCTGACAAAGAGAACTGCCAATATGTTAACTAAGCTCAGTTCTATTCATGTTGGTTTCTATTAAGAAAATATTGTCTGCAGCAGACAGCCCTGGTCCTAGGTTCCTTCTTGAAAATGCTATCTGAAAGGGGCAAATTTAAGGAAAACGACCATATAATCCAACTCAAGTGGAGCAAAGCCGAAGTAAGTCACTACAGATTTGTAAATCAGTGTCCCAGTTCCCAGTAATGTCAGTAATCCAGTGAGAAATGTGAAACATTGCAGGTTTTGAGAACAAAATATCAGCTGAAAGTACGGTTTAAGCCCAAATCTCTTGGCCCTCAATTATTTAATTTATAACAATGACAAAATAGTCCACTTAAGGAATTGAGGGTGGAGCCTGGAACAGAGGAGATAAGCACCCCAGGGAAATTGAGGAGTGGGTGCCTATAATTTGGGATATTTGTAATTTCCTAGGATTCTCCCATGTATGTCCCAGGATTAAATGATCGCGCTTTAAGAACTTTAGCTCAGTCCCCAAAGTGTTCAAGATTTCAGGCATATCTTCAAAAGAATCAACAGGCCTTCATGAACTTATGAGTGGGAATTATTGAACATGTTCTAGTTAAGATTTCCATTACTGCATTAAAATACATGTCCAGAGACTTGGTGTGTGATTTTCCCACCCAGCCTGGTGTATAATAGTTAGCAGCTGAATTTATCAGTACGGGAGTTGCTGTTTGAAGTGTGTTTTCAACGGTATCCCCTATTCTGCTGGTGAGTTCTTGCACAAGGGAGTCCTTGCATTTACCCTTTCATTTATCTTTCCCATATGAGATTTAAAAATCAAGTTTGTGTTCAAGGTTACATGTACGTTCTTCAGATAGGGCTTCAGATTTTACTCCAGTTGACTGCAAAAGGTGATATTAAGCCATTTCTTGGAGGCCTTGTTATTTAGATGAGTCTGTTACTAATGTTTAGGGACATTGGGGTGGACCTTTGAGTACTGAAAATATTCTGCTATCGAGATAAATAGAGATGATCTCACTGATAGCGGTGAAGTCTTTGCCTGGTACTCCAAAAGTAATGTCACCCACATGAATGAACTTTCATGAAATTGTAGATGTGTCACTAATGTCGAAGTTGAACAGTAAAGGAACTAGCACAGATCGTTGAGGTAAACCACTGCTGAGGTGAAAGATTTCCTGGTTTGCTCAGTGAAAAGGACTTCAGTTGCTCAGCACTTCAAGCAGACACCATAGACTATGGTTACACTACAGCTATCTGTCATCAGAAGTCACTGTTGGGAGAGTTTTCCTGACAAAATCTGTGTTGACAGTTCGTGTGTAGACACAAAAGCAAATGGAGAGAGAGCTCCACACTGTCGACAAAACAGCCAGACTGCTTGGCTGCTCTCTCAACAAAACAGACACCTGGAAGCACAGCAGACAGTGTTGCTTGTTGTTGTGGATACCCTCTCCGTTGAGAGAGGCCTCCTGGGCGCTTTTACGCAGTTGTTTTGTTGACAGCAATCTGTAGACAGCAGTATTGTGCTCCAAAGTTTTGAGGCAGAACGCTGCCAGAGAAAGTGTTGCCAAAACCCATTTTGTGTGTAAATGCTCCATGAGTTTTGTCGACAAAATCTCTGTTTTGTTGACAAAACTCTCTAGTGTAACCATAGCCATACGGTACTGTGATATTTGATGACCCTTGATGCCTTTAGCAATAGCCTGTATCTCTATAACATAGTGATTCCAGAATCAATGATGTCTGAAAGGAAGCAATGTATGGTGGTATTGTGATGGCTCCCATCTTGTCCAACACACCAGGACCTCCAAAGTTAAAGTTATGAGATGCTACAGCCTGGCTAATGTTACCTGGAAGAGACTGAAGTAGACACATATCCTCTGTGGACTGGGCTCAGATGGGGACCTGTATCCCACATACTCCAGTAAGTTACATTATTAGCAGATCCATGTCTAAAAAGCAAAATGAAGACAGGATAGGTATTGTTTTAGATAATATCTTCAGTACTTAAACTATCCCTATACATTTTCACAAAACAATGTGACTAACACAGATACACCAATAATACAGTTATGTACAAAATCAATCTTCCAGATTTTTTTTTATATTTGCCTAATTTTCTAATATACCTAAGAGTATGTGTGTGTCTGTACATACGTGATACTCTGTCGGGGAAATCTTCCCCAAAATTCTGGTTTTCTCACAAACACAAACTGGAACACCTTGATGTTGATCAGTCTGCAGCACAGTTCTCAAAAGAAATAATTAACTTCATGGATCTGCCTTTAACCTCCAATAGCAAGAAAAAAACCCACAGCAGATTTATATAACTTTAATCCACCGATTTTTTTTTTTAAAAAAACAACTTTTTTGTGGCTGTCCTCTCTTCTTGCTTGCATGAGAGTAAAAAATTAAGGCAAATTTTAGTCCTAAAATGGTTGAGAAATTGCATTTACTTATTTAACAAAACTATGAATTGCACACTTTAAATATTGACATTTATTATTTACACTGTGTCATTTGTATTTAGAAGAAACTTTAAAAGAGGAGAATGTTGTGAGTCTTCTATGGATAAGAAATACTAATATTCACAGTGCAATTGTGTGGTTAATCTGAGTATTTTATAAAATTGTTACTCTTCTGATGAGGTATTAATGTTTAAACACCTGATAAAACATTAATAAAATTACTGGGCTTCTGGATGAAAGGAAGAACTTAAGTTGAGTTTTTATTGAAGAATGTAGCCTTGTCTTACTGAAAGGTTTCTCCTGCCCTCAAATAAACCAAAACCAAACCAAAACCATACACAAAAAGAAGTTATAGCCTGAAAATACACATGGGATCAAATATGACAGAAAATTTATTAACTCAAACCTGGGGAAATTGGTCCCACTAGATTGCACTGGGGTGATCTGGTTGAGCAGGGTAGAGACATTTCTGTTATATTTATCTGTATTATACCAGTGAATTAAAAACAATGGGCGAAATATATAAACACATAGTAATAGAATGCAACTGGTGGTGTTGTATTTCATTTTCAGACACAATTTTTAAGCATAATCTCTACCGGCCAAAATTAATGGTTGAGTTAATTACTAAACCAGGTCCCACTGTTGGACCTGGAGCAGTGATTTATCATTATTTCCAGCATTACCTAACAGTTATAATTATTTCCAGTACAAATGGATATATATTTAGTGGTCCTTTTAAACTGTTCTTTCATTATGGATCACTACAGATATTTTTAAACTGAACAAATAAATAATCCATGACAATAATGGGGCTGATAGATTTTCTGAAGTCTTTATACTCCTTATAAGATAACTGGAAATATTGAAAATAACATTATATAAACACGAGGGTTCCTTTTCACAACTCATATCCTGCTATTACTTCATACTAATCTCCCTCAGCTGCCCTCTCCACTCCATGGAGAGTAACTAGGTTATACTTGCCGGAAATGCTCCGGGAAGATTGCCAGTTACTGCTTGCTCTTTCACAGCAGGCTTCCTGACCAGTCCCCACAGCTGTGCTAGAACAGTCTCTCTAATTGGCCGGTCATTTGAGCTGGTCTTTTAAATATGAGGCAAAAGAAAACCAGGCCTAATGTTCTCTTTGTCCTGCTCATGCTGGGAAGTCCTCACATCCATCACTTCTGCTGGACGGCTATTGTAAATATTATATTATGGTTTATCATTGTGTTATTTTTCTGCTGTTGGCTCTAACCAGCTACAGTAGAAGCTTAGAGTTGTGAACATCTCAGACATAGCACTTGTTTGTAATTCTGAAATGTGTGTAATCCGGAACAAAACATTATGGCTTTTTCAAAAGTTTACAGCTGTACATTGACTTAATGCAACTTTGAAAGCATAGTACACTGAAGAAAAGGGCTGCTTTTAACCATCTTAATTTAAATGAAATAAGCAAACAAGAAGTTTAGTGAATATGTCAAATCATTTTTTGTTAAATATTCCCTTTTTTTAAAGTCATTTATATAAAACACAGTACAGGCACTGTACTGCATTTGGCAGATTTATGTTTTGGTTTGGTTTTGGCTTTTTTGGTCTCAGCTGCTGTCTAATGGCATACTTCAGGTTCCAAATGAGGAGCATGGTTGACTGGCAGCTCATAGCTCTGAGGTTCCACTGTAATTCCAATTTTCTGCTTGGTTACTATTGAACTGTTGTCTGAGCTTGGCTTTTGTTATGTGGTCACAGAACTCTAGTTAATACTTGCAACTTTTATACTGCAAAAAGTGACTAGTTGGGGAGCCTTAGATGAAGATTAAATGAAAAGGCCTAAGGTAAGGATTATGTCAAAGACATGAGCTATTTCTCAGTCTGATTATTTGGGAAATAGGCCATTCATGTATTCCTGAAAAAAAAATAATGAAATGTACTAATATAAGCTACCAGGAGTTGGGCTTCTTCATCCTATGAGAGTAGAGCATTAGCTGGTTCATGGTCATATGAAATGGCCTGGCTAGGAGATTTTAAATTATGCTTGAGTCTTTTGCTTCTGGAATCATATGATTATGTTGGAATTTCAGCTTTATGATTTTTGTTGTTTAAATCTAGCGATGATGGGTGCAAGAAAAAATTAAAAATATGGTCTAAATATAGCAATCCAACAACATCTGTGTGCAGCCTGAACACCACTCTGAGATTGCTGAAGTTCTCACTTAGATGACATATGGCAGGAGATGATAAAGTGTGCTGAGCAGTATGAAAACCCACCCTCCCATCCAAACACACTGTCACTGTTGGGGTTCGTGTTGGAAGACTCCTAGTTTCCCCTGTCATCTCTGCTGTTAGTCATTCTTGTTAATCCTATGGGGAGAGAGTCTCACCACTCTCAAAAGGAAGGGGTCCTTCTGCCATTCCAGATGATCCTGAGGTGAGAGAGGGTCCTTTTTGCAGCTCCCAAGAGATGAGTGGGGCCTTTGTCCCCAGCTCTGCCCTTCCAAAATAAGGGAGGCTCCAGGAGTAGGTCCCATGTCTCTGTAACTAGGACCCCGGATTTCCTTAACCCAGTGTTAGATAAATGCTGACTTGACTACACATAAGTAGTGGGAGAGCAAGTTACTAACCACAACCCCAGTCAGATCAAATAATAATTGGAGTAACTATATGCTTTTGTTGCTTAATATGTCATGTAAGATAATATGAAAGAGACTCAAACTTATCTTGTATTTCAATAATTACCTAGTAGAATATTATGGAAACATACAAAACAGAAATATATTGTCCCCCATATACCTTCTGGTCCTTAGTCTTTGGGACCATTATCATGACAGGAGCAGAACAGGGTGTAGTTGTACTAAATGACAATAATTGTAGAATATTAACTCAGGACACACAACCCCCCCTTGTTTTTCTTTAAAGCCAACAGAAATCTACACTTTATAATCAAATTGGGAGCTTCCTACCTGTCAACAGTCTGTTCTTTTGGTTTCTGCTGGCACTACCAGTATAAAAAATCTCATCTACTATGCATGCTCACTCCTGGCTTATCTTCATGACAGGGTGGATTGACACTGCAGAAGTTGATCCACTGGCAATTGATTTAGCAAATCTAGTGAAGACCCACTACATTGACCACTGAATGCACTCCCTTCAATTCCAGTACTCTACTGGAACAGCCTGTGTAAGGTAACTCAACAGGAGTGTTCCAGCTTGGTGTAGACACCACAGTTAATCAACATAAGCTACATCAACAACTCAAGCTATATTATTCACATAGCTAGAGTTGCATAACTTAGGTCAATTGACTTAGGTTTAGCCCATAGTGTAGCCCTGCCACAAGTGTCTGCCAGGTCCCTTCCCCTGGAGCACAGATTGGGTTACAAGTAACTTTACAAGTCTCTGATTTATGTTAATTTAGTTCAGAATGGTGCTCCTTGGGCTCAGGAGAAGTCTTTGTCTTTGACTTGAAGGATGTTGATGAGAGATTGTGCAAGGCTGGTTGGTGGGGAGGGTTTTGTCAGCTTCCCACATATGCTAAGTACATTAGCCAATTGGTAATATTCAGCAGCACTGACAGCTGAGGCAGGCTCCAGGGCAAGGCTGGGCAAGGGACTAGCTCTGCACTCAGAAGGGGTGGGACCAAGAGCAGAAGGAGCAGGGCTTAGGGAAGTCAGGCAAAGTAGCAGCAGCAGTGGCTGGATCTCTGGGCCCTTTTAAAAAGCCAAGCCGGGGGACAACTCTCC
The DNA here is from genome assembly GCF_033958435.1 of Carettochelys insculpta. Classification (NCBI taxonomy): domain Eukaryota; kingdom Metazoa; phylum Chordata; order Testudines; family Carettochelyidae; genus Carettochelys; species Carettochelys insculpta. Next base: position 99,080,689 of record NC_134141.1, read on the forward strand.
CTTTTGTCCCACCCCTCACCTCCCTGTTGGCAGGCCTGGTCATATTTTGTAAGTATTGTGTGAACATTTTGAAGTACCGAAACCCATAGAATCATAGAATCCTCAGGAGGCTATGGCTAAAAATGAGTGGTGTTGGGTAATCCATGTGAATATTTTGTGTGGTTCTGATCGATATTTCACTTGGCAACCCCCTCCCCCAAAAAAGAAAACAAAAGACCAATAACGGAATAAGTGTAGAGAGTAAACTAACCTGGCTTTCACCTCTCTCAGTAGTACCTTCATGTTAGCAGGTCAGTGTGCAGATAGCTTTTTCACTGCCTTTGACAAGACTTCACTAACCAAAGTTGCTAGACAACTCTCCTAAGCAACACATTTTCTCTCTCAAGCGCACAAACACACACACAAGATTTTTAAGTGTCACTGAACCAAATTCCTCCAAGGTACTCTACAAATGTCTGAAGGGAGAAAAAAGTGTTTGAGTCATTTGTAAATTAACTTGTGCGTACTTGAAAGGTTCTGGGAACTTTTAGGAAACAGAATGTGTGTGGGTAGGAAATTAACAAGCAAGATATTATTAATCTTCCTCATCATTTTTGACTTTGTAAGGAATTCTGAAAATTAGGTTTTCAATCTCATTCAAATATGTGAAAAAAGAGCACTCCCAAAGCAGAAATTTTATTATTAGAAGGCTTTGTAATTGAAAATGAAATGTGTTAGTTTGAAAAAAAGTATTTCACAGATATTGATGTAAGAAAATGATCAGTATTTTGGGGGGTATACTAAAAAAATCTTATTTAAACAGCTTTAGTTTGCTTATCCGGAGTGGAGGCAGAACTCATGAAAGCTGTTAACATGGATGCTGTCTGAAAACATGTGAATAACTGGTTCAGTGGGGTTGCTTATGTGAGTAACTGCTTACACATTCATGTTCCCTGGACTGAACTTTACTTGTATTCATGTTTTAACAAATAAAACAAAATTTCAGAATCTTATTTTAACAGCCTGATGCTCTCCATTTATCTTTCACACCAGATCAAGAAGAAAATGTTGTACCCTTAGAAAAGGTGGGTGTACATCTAAAGAAAGAGATCCAATTTTATGACTGGCTGTCATACGTTACTTAGAGAAAAAGAATATGCATTACATAAAATGAAAGTGACATTTGGAAAAGCTAGCTCTTCTAGCTTCTATTACAGGGAAGGACCAAGTGTGAATTAATAAGCTGATGAGTATGTGTTAAAGACTAATGTATTTAGAAAAATCTTTATCCATTTAACTGCAAAAGAACTGGCCACTGTATTTTATGCATTCCAGCTGCATTATGACAAAAAAGCAAAACTGCAATAAATCTAGCAGAACGTAATAGTTTACATAGTGCTTTGTAGCATTTAGTGGAGTTAATTAAGCCAGGTTCTTCAGGATTGTATATTTCACTGTTCTAAACTAAAGAGAAAATTCTACACTCCGTGGTTTAATATGCTTGTATTTCCCACAGAAGATATTTCCCTTAGAAATTGCTACCCTTTCAAATATGCTATCATCCTAATCAAAAGTGTTCCTAGTGTTGAGAAGATTACTATAGATTACCTTCTACATTCTTGCTTTGGCAGGTTTTGAATGCTATTTTTAAGAGGCCTACACAATGTAAGCATTGATTAACAGTGTCTTCTTACCTACCACAGAGGTTAAGCAGGGATAAGACCAATCAAAGGGAGGAGTAAAAAGGGCGAGGAGAGACTGAGAAACTGAGTGAGGAGAAGTGGAGCTCAGATATTTTACAGCCTAGATGTAACAAATCAACTTGTGCCAGGCTGTTCACAGAACAGGCTTAAAAGTTGCTATAAAGAAAAAGTATGATTTTAAAAAAAGATGTATAAGGGGCAAATCAGAAGTATGTATGAGCATCCAAGCGTCAACATGTAGTACAGTTGTGCTATCCTATTAGTCTTTTTGGGAAGGGAGGATGAAATATTGTTTCCAAACAGAAGTGGCACTGAACATTTTTCTTTTTTTTCTTTTTTAAGAAGGGTCTGAATCTTACATGTGGTATTAGCTCAGTGAAAGTGATTTTGGGGTAAGCATGGATTCCGATTGTGCTTGGTTGCCTACAAAGTTCAGGAGGTTTTGTAGTGAGGCTATTGGTTCTGCTCATATAGACAAAGCATATTTGGATCCAGTTCTATATCTGCTAGTTATATTTTTAATATGTTTCTACAGTATTACTATTTCCCTAATTATTGTAAAAAGTAAAACAAACAACCCCCCCAACCCTCCCGCCTTATTGATAACCCAGTCCACATTCTAGGGTTCACCCATGTCAGCAGGAACTGAAACTGGGAAGTAACAGATGTAGCTCCAGATTTTTAAAGGTATCCAGGCACCCAATGACTGTTCAATTATGGATAAATATTTAAATGGTCATTGGGCCAGACAAAGTAGAATGACTCCATAGCATGAGAGACAGGGCATACATTGAGCAGGTAGGAGATATGGGATGGCGTCTTCCCACTCCAAATCCTTGTTTTTAGTTATCTACAGTGTGACAGCTTCCTGAGGGAGACTGAGGCAATCCCATATTAAAAGTTATGAGGCAGATACCTTCATGAGCTGCTGTCTGGATTTGAGTGGTACACAATGCAGCAGGCAGTTTGTGAGCCTACCTATTGCATCAAGCCTTACCCAAGAGATAGGTGAGTAACTGAATACCCATCCTCCCTGGTTTGTGGATAACTCTGGAATTTAGGAGGGATATAAGTAGCTGGAGGCCTAGAGGGAGACAACAGTGCATGCCCAGAGGCAGGAACATAAGCACCTAGGGATTTTTTTATCCTAAACACGTAGGAGTGAGTTCATTCACTTACAGGGCTCAGTAGGAGTTTTGTGAATCAATGGAGTCTAAAACTAAGATTTAGACACCTAAGTATCTGCAGATCAGGACTTCAGGGCCAGATTTTTAAAGGTATTTAGGTGCCTAGAGATAGAGATGATACCTCCTGGGATTTTCAGAAGTGCCTAACTCCTGGGGCCTTTCTGCCCATCTCAGTAGGTATCTATCTGCATCTGTAATCATTTAAGTTCTTTCCAAAAAATCTGGCCCTGTGGCCCCTAACTGGAAACAGATTCACAAACATATCATATGGACCAGCCACTAAAAGGGAAGAAAGTCCCACATTTCTCTAGTATGGATTAGTCAAACCACTTCTTTGCTGGTGCTATAATCTAACTTGGATCTTACACACCTTGTAGCATGGAGCATGACTTTTTCTCTGCTTTGTCACACCAGTCAGACTGTTGATGCTCCATAAATCACAATACACTGGCACTCACCATTTTACAGGACAGAGAATTCAGGGAAGGTTTAATATTCACAAAAGTTTATCTCATCTGAGCATACTTAGCTACGTTCTGCAGTCACTGAAGTAAATGAAATCATTTTGCTTCTGCCTGGTAACTAGTTGAGGAAGTTATAATAGTTAGGGTGACAAGGAAGTAAAGGGCTTTAATGAGATCACTTCCAGGGATGAATAATATTCAGCTTACAGTTCAAGTAAAAATGCACTCATAACAGCATATTGTAGTTTGGTGTGTGTGGTTAGAAAGTAGTAAGATAGGAACCCTAAATTACTAATGGATGTCAGAAGTTTTGGCTGTGGCCATCAACAAAAATAAAACCAAACAAATTTAGAATTAACTGTGCAGAGAAATTATCTTAATGGTTGCACCCATCATCTGTCAGCTTCTGAGTTGGTTGGGATCAATATAAGACAACTCTTATCTAATGCATAATTACCCTCAGGTACCTGGAGCAGAATGTAAGTCAGTAAGGGTATGTCTATACTGCAATTAACCATCTGAGGCTGATGCATGTCAGCTGACTCAGGCCTGCGATGCTCAGTTTTACAGGGCTGTTTAATAGTGGTGTAGATCGTGAGTCTTGCACGGAAGCCTGGAGTCTGGGACTCTACATGTTCAGGTGAGTATCAGGGGCAGCGTACTGATAATATTGTGTGCCATGGCTATCGATAACCTTTCCTAAGGGCAACAAGCAGTCAAGTAGCACTTTAAAGACGAGCAAAATGGTTTATTAGGTGAGCTTTCGTGGGACAGACCCACTTCTTCAGACCATAGCCAGACCAGAACAGACTCAAATATTGAGTCTGTTCTGGTCTGGCTATGGTCTGAAGAAGTGGGTCTGTCCCACGAAAGCTCACCTAATAAACCATTTTGCTCGTCTTTAAAGTGCTACTTGACTGCTTTTTGTTTTGATAGTGTATGGACTAGCACGGCTTCCTCTCTGTTACTTTCCTAAGGGCCTCATGTGACCAATAAATATCCAGGGAAAGGAGCAATATGTGTAGCCTGGTGCAAAACAAGAGCCTGAGTGCTGATTCCAGTTGATGCATCAAGCCCTTTTTGGTTCCTGTCTTCCAGGTATGACCTGGTCCAGTGTGGAGCAATCCTAGAAGGCTTTCTGCTAATTCATGAGCCACAGTGACAGCAGACCCCATATTTACTGTCAACAGAATGACAATGAACTGATAGATAGAGCAAGGCCATGCTCAGTTTTGGGACTAAGTCATGCAAAACTGAACATGGCCTTGATCAATAAGATAGGTATATCAGTCTATCAGGTAGGTCATGCAATTGTTAGATGTGATGTGGGACCTTATCTGGGAAAGAAAAGGTGGCAAGTGAGTAAGTACTCCTGATGGCTGGGGATATGTCTGATGGTTATTGCCCAAAGGCCATCCAGGCCCTTATTTAATGTAATGATGGCTTTAGAGACTAACAAAGTATCTACTAGGTATCTGTTTGTTTGTTTGTTTTAATAATTGAAGCAAAAATTGCAGCATGTTGTCTTAGTATCCAACACATGAACAGAATATTTTATTTCTAATGATCACTTAAGGGCATTAATACAATGTCTTTTCTGTTTTTTATCAGTGAAGAAGGGATTTATTGTTTTATAATGAATGAAAATCTTCCTCATACAGGTTCTTCCTCATATTAAGTTCTTTTTTATAAAAAAATCCTTCTTAGAAAAACACATTTGGTGATTTATACAGTTTTCAGTTATTTAAGAATAATGTATTGGTTGCATTCATTATTTTATTAAATATGTCTGTTTAGCTGCTACATTTCATAGCTCTCTTAAGATATGTTAAACAGACATCACTGGAATATCCATGTGGCTATGGGTGTAGTATTATCTCCTGCCCTATCAAAAATTACTCACATTTCATATTAAATGCTTGTTAAACTACAGCTTGTAATCACTGTTTATAAAATGAATTACCAAGTTAAGAGTATTAGTTTTGGTCAGCTGGAGCTGGGTTGTAATGAGTTAACTGAGATCATTGTTTCTGGGCTGTTATATCCCCAGACTTTCACAGCCCTGGCAGAGGCTGACTCTGTAATAAGTCTCACATTACACTTGGATTAGATTTGTAGAAATCCTGTAACTCAATAGGTACCTGCCTATTCTCTCCTGGCGTCAGGCTGCCTGCACTGCTTTGCTCTGTAGACATACCTGGCATTCCACCCATGCCTCCTCACTTGCTAAGTGGACTGGAGCCTGCCTACCAAAACATTGGGGTATTGTTGTGAAGGAGAACCCCCCTTGACAGACAAGCGAAGTGTGAAGTTAGTCTTGCAATGCCTTATTACCTTCCTATGAAGTATACATGAGCTGTTTTAAACTTCTTTTATGCTACAATAATGTTGGAAATCAGAGCTTCAGAAGCATTTGGGGGTGGAGATGTACTCTACAAGTGGACAAAGCCAGAATGACCCTCAGATCTCCCCCTTCCTTGTCACCATGTGTGTTTACATTCAGAGAGGAGGAAAACAAAAGCGTATTTGGCACTGCCTCGAGAACCTGAAATGGGCTGATTTCTGGGAGCTGTGCCAGATATCATAAGCAGTTCTGTTTTAACACACACCTCTTATTTCACAGCACATGTTATCTGTTAATTAGTGCATAAAGGAATTGAGTTTATAATTTGGATAAGATTAAAATGAAAAAACTCTAATAGGCTAACATATTTTTTCTAATTTAAAATTAGTCTTGCTCTTGAAAACTGAGTCATGTTTTCTACTAACAGGAATCTTTTAAAAAAATGGTGATTAACAATTTATGGATTTACTCCTGCAACCCATGCCCTCTATAGCAGTTTCATTGAATTCCATAGTAAGTATGTATGAATGACTATTGCAGTGTTAGGTCCAAAAACACTAATTGTGATAATTTCTCCTGCTACCTATATGTCACAAAATTTGAAAGAACCACAAAGAGAACACTTTTTTACTGTGTATTGGATTATCTTTTACTTCATCCACTGAAGTCAATGGAAAAATTGTAAGGTGTACAATAAGCAGATTAGCATAATAAGATTTGTGTACAGGTGGCACTTCTCTAGTTTGGCGCTGTCTCATCCAGCAACATCCATAGTCTGTCATGATTAATTAGCTGGATGTCCACTTCTCGTGAATGTGGCCAATTTTCCCACGGTCCCTAAAGATTGTTTGTTTACAATCACCAGTCCCGGTTCTCAGTGTTCTGTGTTATTATTTTGCTGTAATTTTACCCTAAATATCTTCTAAGAGCCCAGTAAACAGTGGAAGTGTTGGTAATGCTGCCAGACAATATTGACCTCCCTTGATCCAGCAAATTCTTTCATTCGGCACCACTCAGGTCCTAAGGATGCTGGACAAAAGAGGTTCAACCTGTACTGTGATACTTGAACACCCAGTTACCTACTTTGACATGGGCTTTGGTGACTCCATGAACAAATCAATACTGTTCTGTGCACAAGAACTGTTATTGCTGTGGACTCCCACCCCTATTAGAAGCCCACATAGGGCGAGCAGACAGTATTTGGGGCAATAGTTCATTCCTCACTGCACTGGCCAGCAGAACTGGTTGTCCACGGAGCACAGTTTGGCTCCACCTCTGAAAGGCGGTGATGGGGGCATGCTCCAGCTATATGACTGGCAACTCCAGAGGGCATTGTGCCTTGCTGAGTCACAGTGCCTCCTAATGGCTTCACTGGGGAAAGACACCTGAAAATCGCATTGGGACTGCAGCTAAAATCCATAAAGGAAGTGAGAAGAGGGAAATGGTTTGTGTTCACTCAATTCCCTTACTGCTTTTTGTCTTTTCATTTGGCCAATGTACCATACCTTGTTTGTCAATATATTGCATAGTGAGCTCTTCAAGACAGGGACTGTCTTTATCTTTGTCTTGTTCAGTGCAGAACAGATACTAAATAAGCACAGAGCTCTTAACTAAGTATGAATGGCTTTGTTTTTTGCCCAAATGCTGTCTGTGGTCTCTGGTCTGGTATTTTTAATCAATCCATTTCCTACAGTCAGTGTTCAGGCAAAATGAAGAAACTATACAAGCTCTTGTACACTGCAAAGTATAGGTGTTGTTAATGGGAAATATAACTATATTTTTGAAGCTAGGTGTAATTTTTACTGATGGTAATTTAGCAAAGAATACTGCAGCACAGAGCCAATATGCTGATCAAGGGAGAAAAAATGTTCAGTCAAAATGATAACGCAGTGCAAGGTTTTTCTTCCTTGCTGTTCTCAAATCTCATTGCACTAGGGAACAGAGGTGCTTTTTTTTTTTTAGGCATGAGGGATTGAAAAAGCTTTCTGGCCACACTTTTTATTTCAACATGTATAATCCTCCAACGTAACATGGTGTATTCAGATTTGTAGAAAAATATTTAGGCAAAGAAAATGATCTCATTCTGAATTTTAACGTAGCGGTGTCCAAAGTTATACTGGCTTGGGATACTAGCACTCTTTCTGCTTCTCATTAGTTCAGTGGCACAATTTTCATGCCAGTTTCTTGCCAAGCAAATTGCAGAGAGCTTGCAAGATTGAAGGGGCTTGAGCAGGAGTCTCTGGTGACAAGCTTACTGCAGTTCTAATCAGGCTATTTTAGTTTAAAAAATGCTGCCAGTTGTAACAATTGTGAAGTGTCTCTTTGACATGAAACCACATCTCATTAAAATGAGCCAAAAACATGACAGTTTTACAGAAGACCCATTTTTACCAGCTGAACACATCTCATGCACATCACTTGGGTCAAATTCAAATGTAAAATCATGGTACCCAAAGGAAACGAACTGTCAAGAGTCCTGTATAATATTCACTGACTTTACTCTCTTCAGAAAAAGCATAGTACTTAGGTAGTTTTCTTGATAGTAAAATATAGAGAATTTCCCAAATTTATACATTGGACAAGATGAATAAGAGATGAACAATGTCTTTTCCATTTCAATTCTTGTCTGAAATAGATTTGTTACAGCACATGAATCCCTTTAAATCTTTCTTTCTGTATATATAGACTAGAAATACATTTTCAAATGAAATATTTTCCAAGATTGAATACCAACCCCTGTCTTGCTCAAATAAGAGGAATTACTTCCCAGTGGTGTGCCAAATTACCTGCTAACTGTTCAAGCAATGGAATACAGGGATTCTTTATGGCAGGCTTGCAGTAACCTTGATAGCTACTTTCTCATCTCTAATTTATGAAATCGTCATTATCAGCAACATTTTTCTGCTACTGGATTCAGTTAAAAGCCAATAACTCATTTTAAAGATATCGATACAAAGATATAGATATATATAAATAAATTAACTGTAGGTCAGATCATACCTACAAGCAGTACAAAATTTTCCTAGGATGCCTACTTGAGAAACTGTCCCCTGAATTCACTTTCTAAACCATTAAATTTCCTAAAATCTTCACAGATCAAGGGGTTTCATAAGGATATATTCGCTTAACTCTTAGATCTGAGTTCTCACAAACACCTCCAGCTCCATCATAGAGCAGCATGGGAATTCACTGGCTCCCAGAATTCGTCCTAAACTGAGGTCAACTTTCAGAAAGGAAATGTGGGCTATAAATGCTGATGGAACTGATATTCATTTATTCAGAGAAGGCCTTTGACTTTGTCTGGGAGGTCAACAATGCTGTATAGAACCACCCATTCTCACCAGCATTGGTCTGTTCCTTGCTGTGCAATCTAAAATACATGGAATGCTGTGAAGGGACTCCCATAGAGTCAAGAAAAGGCCATTGCCATGTTCTGGAGAACACAGATATATAGAGAAAGGATTTCAGGCAAAAGAGAGAAGAGAGACCTGGAGAAATGAACTGCAATAGTGCCAGAGCGTCAGCTTCTTTGGTAGCAACAGCTGCCTCATTGGGGCTCTGTATGGGGCTGCCTTCTTGTGCTTGAATTGTTCCATTGTATGTGTTAAAAGGCACCTCAGATCATGCCTCACAATGCAAATAAAGTAGCATGCTAAACTGAAACACAGAAGAGGGAAGCTAAAGGCAGCCTTTGTCTCTGGTTCAACTCTCACTTCATGCAACTCTCAGGTTGTGTCTAAACTGCGAGATAAAATTGAATTTAAATGAGTGATCTCAACATACAAACAACTGTCTTCACTATGTGTCATTAGTTTCATTTAGTCTGCCCTAATACGATAACAAAATGTCAATATTAAAGGATGGGTATAACATCAATCTCAAGTATAAAATGTCAAATAAAGGCTAGCGTGGAAGCGCCTTATCTTTCATTCAAATTATTAGCCTCCACAAGTGTTCCCTATGAATCCCACAAAGCTATGCGTGCTTTACCCACAAAACTATACGCAGCTGGCGGGAGCTGAGAAACATACCAGGGCTACTTCAATCTTATGGCATGGGGCCAGGCACCCCAAGGCCAGGTACCCTGCAGCCAGGTTGCTGCTGTTGCATGCGTATGGGCAGGTACCCACCGTCAGGTGCCCTTAGCCACCTGTGACTAGGCACCCCCAGCTCTTCCACTGGAGCTGGTGAGTGGCAGGGGTTTGTTTATTTTTTTGGGGAGGGTTTTTTTTTTTTTGGCGGGCAGTGTTTTTGGAGGTTGTTGTCTGGGGAAAGTTAGAGTGGGACTGGGGCTGGAGGAGCCTGGGAGGGGGTGTAAATCTTCACATTTAACAGACTATCAGGAAGAGTAGACAGCCCTTTCCCCATTAGTCCATTAAATGGAGGGTTTACAGGACCCCGGAAACTGACAGTGTTGCTGAACCTGGCTCCTGGCCCAGAATGTGGGGCTGAGGGAAAGGTTGGATAGGTTCCCACAATACACTTCTGCAACAGTCAATGTTTAACGATTTCAGTTTGGAAGCAATATGTCGAATTTGTTGGGAGCCTGGGGGAAAGCGAGGACACTCAAAATCAAATTAAAAATAGCATTATTAAATCGATTTTAATAAATTTGAATTTATCTCGTAGTGTAAGCGTAGCCTCAGTCTCTTTGTAATCCAGCAGTAGTTTGTCCTAGGGGTTGCTCTACAAATCTCTTACAAGTGCTAATGTCATTGCACCACAGGGACCTGTCACTTCCTAAGACATATCTTGGAGCAACAAGAAGAGACTCCAAGTCCTAGGGCACTGTAGGCCAATCTCAGCCTGGCTATGGAGGCAGCACTCCTCATGTTTGTGCTGCTTAGGCCAAGATATGCTGTTTCCCCAGGGCTTACACTCACAGAAGTGCAGCATATGGAATAGCTATGCCTTCATACCAGTGCATATTTTGTTTATAATGAACTAAATATGAATTTGTACCACTTTTTGGTCAGATCAGTAGATCAAATGATTTTTTGGCCCCAGCCAAGCTCAAAGTACCATTGTTGTAGACACTGTACCTGTAGCATTTACAAGATGGTCTCTTTCCCAGTGCACTTACAAATTAAATAGATCAGTTGAACCAAGGGAAAAATAAAGGACAAGATGGTGAATTGACTTTCCTAAAAGGTCAAGAAATAGTGTGTTCATGTATTGGTTTTTTTATTTCTTTTTGTGAGAGGCCAATAATTACTTACCCTAGCTAATTCATCAAAAGTCTGCATTCTATTATTTATGGACATGAACAAGTTTGCATTTCCCCACCCAATCATTCCAGCACTGGTTTAAAGAAGAGTGCAGAAACCAGGGCAGAGTGGACATGAAAGGGATTGTGTTTTAGCTTGTTCAAAATTTTATTAGTTTATTAAGTTATAAACTATTTGCCCTATGCATACTTCTTATAATCTCTTACTCAGTACTTTGTGACAGCTTTAATATAACAAAATTAGACATGCTGCCGCAGTAGTTCTGACAACTACCTGGTTTCCATGCATTAACACCATTGGCTTCTTGCCCACTACAAATAAACTTGAAAGGCTAGAGAGCACATCCAGTGAAATCAAGTAGCCTAAACCTAAAGAGTAGAGTTCAGCATGGGGAAATAAAATATCACGGCTAACCCTCTGACTTTGTTCTGGACTGAACAATTTTAAAAAATTTGTGCAAGTTTATCTTGAAGTAAAGGCATTTCACCACTCCTGGCAGCTGCTAAATTTATTAAGAAATTGTCAGATTATAAATTTAAATAACTCAAATACATCTTTTTCATCTCATATGGTAATTACCACATATTTTCAAAATTGTGCAGACTTTAATTCATCAAGCTACAGCTCTCGTACAATCAGTGTTCCAAATAACTCAAATGGCTGTATGTAAATTCTGTATAAATCCTTTTCACTCTTACATAAATACAAGAGCCCAGCACTAATGTGTGCTCATATGTGTGCATGCAGTCTGGGCAGTATCAATGGCATCAAATAGCCTTTCACAGAATCTTGCACATAATGTATAACTAGCGATGAACATATGAACATCTTATGTACCTCCTAACTTCCCCCAAGTCCTAAAAAGTATCAAACTCAGTGAGTTAAATGTCTGTACTGGGTTATATGTGGAAACCTGAATAGATGTGGGTAATAGGAATCCCTATAAATATTTTTGTCTCCCTTCGGTTAGAGCTAGTTCAGCCTTTTTGAGTGTTTCTATTGCCCACGTTTTATCTATGGCCAAATATTCTGTTAACCCTGTGGGAACCCGACCAAAACATCTGAAGGGTAACTGTATAGCATACAAGAGATATAAAACTGTGTGAAATATATGCTCACCTGAGACAGTGGCGGGGAGAGGGGTCTAAATGCCTGAGGAACTGGAAATTTCCTGTACATGGGCCTGACCCTGCTAGTCATTGACTCTATGACGAAGAATTGTCAACTTGATCTTAAGAAACAGACTGTGAAAGAGCCCTATAAGATGGTTAAAAGACGATGTAGTTCCCCACTTCACACTGAGCCACTTCAGGAAGGATTGTACCACTGCCTAGCCCTTGCCTCCTCTAGTCATGAATAGGGGAATGAAGACCTTGGTGCTATGCCCAATCCAAGACCTGCCGGTAAGTGTGATGATGATGATGATTCATCCCATCCCCAGCCTGAGGAAGGGTATGAAAAATCCTGGTTTTGTTCTGCCCATTCTCCATCTGAATGGGAAATGAACATCCCAGAAATACTTCAACCGTCTCCCCAAGTATAAGAAGGATGAAGATAGGTCTAGTCATGCCCCACCAATGGCCAGAGAGAGACTGAACTGATGTCTTCCTGCTGACTAGATGAAGGGACCTCTTTTACTGCTCCCCTGCCTGCTAGTAGGGCTGGGGAATGGGGTTAAGTAATGAAATGATTTACTGAGGGAACTGATTTGAATTGATTTGATGTTGTCTTGCCTTGTTAGTAGGAATTGATGAGGCGCATAGATAGGTACAAAGGAAAAGAAACCAACTTGGAGTCATTCTGTGCACCTGGGGTGGGGGGAGTGGTGATTAAGAAATCGCCTCCTAGACAAAGGAGGAAAAGCCAGATAAAGTCCCATCAGCCTCCTGTTCTTTATAAGCAGCTGTGGGAGGTCAGTGAAGAGAATAAGACCTATGGGAGCTCCTTGGTATTGGGAAGGACCTGCAAAAGGCAGAGCTCTGCTGCAGAGAGTAATGCATGGGTGCAGGTCAGGTTCCTGTAGGTGGAAGCACTGATCTGGGACCTACAAGAGGAAGAAGATCCCTGGGGAAGGGAAACTGTCAGGAAAACATGCTAGGACAAGAAGCAATAAAGGGAGAAATCTTCAGGCACAGGCTAGGCTTCCATTGGGGTTGCCTTTAGCAGGGTCAGTAAAAGCATTTTGGTGGAGCCTGAGAGAGCAAAGGGTTATCAATGCACCAGAGTAAGGTGTAGATTGAGGTACATGGGGACAGTCCTGAAATCTGAGAACCAAAAGGAGTTTCTGTTAAGTACAGGCTGTGGGGAAAAGGCACAAAGGGTCATAGAAATGGAAAGCAGCCCAGGGAAACAGCAGCATGTCTGAAGAAGCTGACCTGACTGATTAATACAGGACCCTGGGACAGAACCGAGAGCAGAGGTTGGGTCTAAGTTCCCTTACCAGAACCTGAGGAAGGGGTATAGAAGGCCAACATGAGTAATATTGTATGTGAGTGGGACTGAAGACTCAGCCAAGAAACTGGGCTAAGGAATAACCTAAGAGTCTGAGCTCTGGTGAGAGACAGATGTTCACCAGAAGGCCTTGGAGATGAAGATATGGTCCTGATAATGATGCATTTGAGGAACTGCTCTATTTCCTCTTCTGCATATGTCTGATCATCCTGCTTGAAGGTCACTCAGGTGTGGCACTCTTTTAGGTGCAGTAATTATGAATCTGTGAACCCCTCAGAACTTAGGCTTTTGTCGGTAATAAGCAGTAAACCTTGAATAAAACTGAATTTATGCCAGCAAGCTGACAGAAAGAAAATTGTTTACAAGTATAGCTATGTTGTCTTGCAACAACCAATCTTATGCTGAACGCATGTTTTGAGGGGATTGTCGGGTAGACAATGCAAACACAGCTGGAGAATGAGAGTTGCTATATGGACCAATTCTAGAAGCATGCTAATCTTTTTTTGCAGCCACAGAGGGCGATAAGTCTTGGTGTTAGAGAAACAATCTGTAACAGTACTCTTTCATGCTGTGCCTTATGCTCACAATGGGTTGTTTTTTTGTAAACAGGAGGCATTAGAGTGAAATCATCACTTCATTTAGGACCTGATCCAACTCCAGTTCGTCAGGGACGGTATTTTCATTGACTACAACAGTCTTTGGATCAGATCAGTGTAGACCGGTTAACAGTCCTGAGAAAGCAATTACTTAGTGATAGAATGTAAGTTTAGAAGGGACCACCAGGTAATTCAATCCAGTTTTCTGAATATCATATAGATTACCTTTACCCAAAAGACACACATTAACCAAATTTAGACCCTGGCCCAAAGTATTACCACCAAATAGAGACGGGAGTATTATGTGCAACAGGCAGAGCATTTTACACTGAACATACACTTCCTTCCTTGGAGGTAATTTTGCTACATACCATATTGGAAGGCATTCAGATGCTACAGTACTCAGCGTGGTATCAGAACCTATACAGACATGAAAGCAGTCCAGTAGCACTATAAAGACTAACTAAATAATTTATTAGGTGAGCTTTTGTGGGATAGACCCACTTCTTCAGACCATAGCTGTACCAGAACAGACAAAAGCTCACACCTAATAAATTATTTTGTTAGTCTTTAAAGTGCTACTGGACTGCTTTTTTTGTTTTGATGGAATATAGACTAACACGGCAATCTCTCTGTTACTATACAGACATGCTCATGAATAGAGCTTGTTGGTAATTTGTCAACAAAACATCTTTTGTCAAAATGCTGATTTATTGAAACTGTTTGTAGAAAATGGTCTGTTCTGATAAATCTCTTCCTGAAAAAACATTTTATGAAAGAAACAACTTCTAAAGTGGTAAGTGTCTTGTTTTTCCATTTTCAAATAGAAAAGCTTTTTTGTTTTCATTTCAACATGACTTTTAAAATTTTAAAATCAAATATTTCAAAATTACAAAAACATTTGGAGTGATGTGATCTGAAAGCTCTTGGTTTTTGTTCCAAATCAGGCGTGTGGGTGAGGGGAGGGTTTTCAAAAGTTCATACTTACATTAGGCAAAAGAACCTTTCCCATCAAGTTCTACTCTTGAAGATTCCCAGGATTAACTTTTGGCTTTCTTCACAAACGCATATATTTTGACATTTGGCAGGGAATCTCCTCAGCACAGCATTTCCCTATACACCATGCTGTCTTCTCTCTTCCATTTGCTTCAGAATAGCAAAGAGAATGAATTTAATAAAGAGTTTTCACAATCCCACTGTATGAAAATGTCTTTCTCCTGACATATATGGTTAGTAGTAGCATATCTTATTAAAATAAGAATCTGTTACATGAGTTGTTAAGGTGCTTTAGTTTTCATTGCATTTTTTAAAGTGTGCCTACCTTATGTCTCTAATTCTGGATGAAATTCTATTATACTTAATGCTGGAAATCAGACTAGGTGACTAAGTAATCCCATCTGGCCTTAAAACATATGGCATAACAAAATCCTCCAAGCTGCCTTGGCCTAAAATCAACAAAGAACTTAAGCTACTGCTTAAAGGTAGGCAGCACTTGAGTCCTGTTGAATTCAATGGTGCATACCACGCTCTTAAGAACACTGCTGAATAGGGATGGGATAGACCATGCATGTGCTTTACTACTTTGATGAATCAATTAACTGCTTAACTGACTTGATACAATGTAGCCAGGGTCATTTGCGTTGAGGAACCAAAGCTGATACATGGAATTATTATTTATAGTTTACCAGATGCAAACAAGGTACTGCAAAGAGAAACTAATCTTAAGGAAATATGGTAAAAATATGCCTGAATTAAAGGAAAATTGACCTACCCTGCTTGGAAACATTCAGAACATGTAAAAGATGATTACTTCAGTGTTTATACCCCACTCATTTCTCACATGCTAAATCAGTGCAAAGAGAGCATGTTGACCAAATTACACTTCAGTGATTCAGTTACCAAATTAGTATAGCTGGTAATTGTTGACATGGACTTTACAGTGTTTGTTACTGTGTAACCAATGTTAACATATATCAAAATTAGCTGTGTTTAGATCAGTTGAGGTGCCTCAGGGCAGGCACAGGGTCAGCATCATATATAGAGAGGCTATTTTTAATATCAGCTACAGTATGCACATTATCTTCTGTGCTAAATTTGTTCTGAGGGCACTTACTTTTCTTTGCTTCATGATGCCTTTTTATCTGTATTGTGGTATCACACTGAAGCCTAGTCATGAACCAGAACCCCATATAGTGGATTCTGTGCAAACAGACAAAAATGTGCCCTTTGTGTGCATATAAGAGGCTTGACGAGACTGCCTAGGCATCCAGTAAGATTTAAAAACATGAAGCGATTCTTTAATTTTGAAATGTGCATATACCTAATCTTGTGCAATATTGCACAAGTGGCTGTGGCAAGTTACTCACATAAGCAAAGCCTTTTCATGGATGCATGGACACAGTGACAAGTTACTGTAGCTGTAGGCAGGTGGATTCATCTGACTGTTGAGGTTTGCCTTTTTTATTGATTAAATTTAATCTTTCAAAGATACCTTGCAAAGTTGCTGAGGGTTGTATGTTCCAGAGTTTATAATTTTATTTGGGCAGCACATGAACACTGTTACTTTACATGGATTAAAATATTATGTTCTTAAAATGATAAAATAAGATTCAGTCAGATGCACGAAGAGTTGGAATATCTGTTTTCGTAGTTTGGTTTCGTGGTTAAATATAGATCTGGGAAATGAACATTCAACTTCCATTTTTTTAAACAACCCTTTTAAAAGTTTAATTATCATCTTTTCCATGAAGTGTTTCCCAAACTAGCCTATCAATATTTAGACAGCTGAATTTCTAGTTTTAATAATTTACTTTTTACTTTTACAATGGAACCCATTTTTACTCATTATGCTGTAGTAAATGTTTGTTACATCATCCTTCTCCTTGGTTGCCTTCATTTCTTTCTAAGATCATGATGTGATTAGCGTCATATAATTATATATGCCTTGACCATATCCACTGCTGCATGAGGAATGACAGTGGGGCAACTGCAGCTCTTAACAGGGGGGTGTTATATGGCACACGTCACTAGTAGTTTATGTGGGCAGCTCTACCCACATAAGGGCTCACTTCTAGAGGAATGCAAGGTACAGTGATTTCACTGCCCTCCAGCAGCATAACAATTTGAACCAAATGGAGGCTGCTTGTGAAACTTGCTGGCTCTTCCAAACTGATCCATCTGCATTGTGGAAAGCAGTTGGCCAAATTCAGGCCAGCCAGTGGAGAGGTAGCTTGTGTAATATGTTCTCCTCTTGTAAGTGGTTCACACCATTGGGTCTAATGACTAAGCCTGGGCAGTGAATTTTGTCTGTTGACTACAACTGAATTGATTTAATGTTAGAGACTGGGGGGGAACCCAATCCATGAAGAAAATCCCACTGAAAATCAGGCCCACCACAAACATTGCATTTCGTATGCATTGTGTGTGTTTGTGTATAGGTAATAGAATGATGCCCTGGTTTATGTTCTCAGAGAGATAGCCATATTAGTCTATAGCTTTACAAATAAAACAAACAAAAAACAACAAGGAGTTCTGTTGCACCTTAAAGACTAACAATTTTATATATTAGGTAATGAGCCTTTGTGGGTAAAACCCACTTCATCAGATGACTCAGATGAAGTGGATCTTACCCATGAAAGCTCCTTACCTAATATATAAAATTGTTAGTCTTTATGGTGCTACGGGACTGCTTGGTTTATGTTCCATAACAGCTTCTTTTTGTCATTTTATGAAGCTTTTTTAGGAATCTAAAGCAAAATGGTGAAGAATTAAGGGTATGCACTTGGTCTCCTTTTTAGGGTGGATGCTGGATATTCAGCAGTTCCATATTTTTCTAACAGGTTCTGTGGTAAATGACTTTCACTGCAGAATCATTCTGCCTGAATAAAAATATATGCTACACTATGAAAAGATAATTAGATCAGACTTATGTTTTGTCATAATTAATATTCTGTCAATAGGGTAGATAAGAAAGCTCCAAGGGTTAATGCTTTCCTGCTCTGTATCTAACATTGCCAGTGAATTTCTCTAGCTCACTCCATTAATCCAGTCAGCACAATGGATCAGGTTAGAGATGTGTCTCAATAAATCACTCTCAAGTGCTGGGGGTAGGAGTATCTAATTAATCAGCACTGTCATTATGTTTGACTTGTAGCTGCCTTACTGTGTATGGGATGAGGATTCAGTGTATTTAACCTGCACATGCTTTTAAACAGATATCCAGTCATGAGGTAAATTTTAACCCTTGTATGGAATCAGCCAGTCATTCCTTCTGCAGAAGGCAGATGTAATGTTTCTTACTAATGAACTTGTCCATAAATTTGCCTTTTTTTCAGAAGTCAATTTATGTCAGCTAGTAGTTTATCTGTTCAAATAGAAAGTCTCTGAAGTTAGTCACTCTTGGCATAAGTCAAATTGCCTATGGCATATCATCTCAGGCTGGTTCCTCTCTTACCTTCTCAACTTTTCTTGTGCCCCCAATTCACTACAGCCATTCACTCAGTACCAATTATACCCCACCTCCTCATTCTCCACCTTAGCCAGGCTTTATCACCCCTTGGCTATGTCTACACCAGAAAGTTTTGCCGACAAACTCACGGAACATCTACACACAAAATGTGTTTTGTTGACAAAACTCAGGGCTTCCTCCAGCAGCATTCTGCTGCTTTGTGATGAGGAACAAAGCCTTTGTTGACGGTTTCTGTCAACAAAAAGCTGCGTAGACGCTCTGTGGGGGGCTCCTCTGTTGACAGACAAGGCTTCTGGTTCACCGGGCAGCCCTGTTTTCTAGCTTTTTGTTGGCCATTTTGTCAAGAGAGCAGCTGGGCAGTCTGGCCGCTTTCTGTTGACAGAGCAGATTGCTCTTTTGATCTGCCTGTGTGTGTAGACGTTGTCTGTCAACAGAAGTTTTGCCGGATGATCTCTTCCGGCACTAATTTCTGTCAACAGATCACTGTAGTGTAGAAGTAGCCCTCCTCCTCCAGCTGTCACACCCTTAGTTCAGCTTCCTCTGCCAGATGATACTACCCTCCATCTGAATGTTCCCATTGCCCCTTCATATCACCTAGGGTATGTTTACACTGCCAAATTATTCCAAAGAGCTTATTCTGGAGTTGTGATTCCAAAATAAACTATTCCAGAATAACGTGCCCACACTAGAGGGAAGCTCCAACACAAGCAAAACTTATTCCAAAACAGTGTGTCCACACACAATAGAGCATATTTCATATTAGAACGCTTGGAATACAATATCTACACAGCAGAGTTATTTCAGAATAAACTATTCCAGAATAGCTTATTTCAAAATTGCTCCTATTCCCTGTCTACACAGCCCCAATGCTGAAACATCTATTTTGGAAGAGGCACTATTCCTTGTGGTTTATCAAATTTGAAATAAGCCAACCACTCTTTCAAAATTATTTCACAATTGTGGTTGCGTTGTGCAGGTGCTCGCAAAGTTATTTCAAAATAGCGGCCATTATTCTGAAATAACATTGTGGTGCAGACACACCCCTAGAGAGCTGAGGCTCCCCACTGCCCTGCTGGCTTTCTCCCATCCCTTCCCTTCAAAGACAAGCAGAGTCTCACGGCCCTACACTAGTGTAGAGTCCCAGCCCATCAATCTCTGAATGTAGTGCATTAATCTTTTCCCTGAAAATGGACATCTCTGTCAAGAGCCTAGTTTTTTTTGCCAGCAATATGCTTTGCATCCTAGGTGAACATTTTGACTTTGATAGTTCCTTTTATTCTGTTCTCTCAAACCTGGCACTGACTTGTTTTGTTTTAAGGGCCAAGTAATGGCTTGCAATGCCACCAAATGCTAAGTAATGAGTGGGCAGTCTCTGGAGATGCCAATTAAATTTGGTTGGAGCAGACCTCAGCAGCATACACTGAGTTAATGGAAAAACTTCTGCCAATCCTCTTTTCACTATGTACAAACAATGGTCCTTCTTGATGCTGGATGTTCTGCATATGAGAGTAGTTAGCTAAATCTGAATATTGTGTCAAAATATTTGGGGTTGCTACAGCAATGTTATCCATTAACCTTACTCCTCAGTCCCTGTTTCCCCTCAGTGCACTGTTTTAGTCAAGGTTCCTTAAACAAATTAAAAGTGTTAAATCGCAGCTATTGAACTTACAGCACGCTCTGTCTAATGCAGACTGACGAAGCAGCTGACTATTACTGTGGCAAGTCTACTTCTGGACAGCAGAGCAAATTTTGCTCTGTTATTTCATGATAGAATTCAGCTCAGCTCTTTACAGGTAGCCAAACTGGTCAAAAAATTGTGCCTAGACTCTGAAGTCCTTTTCTTCACTGGACAGTGGAGAGGAATGGGTGGACAGAGGGCAGTAGTGGTTCACAACACATGTGATATAAAATAAAATATGGTAAGGATGAACAGATGGGCATAAGTTTCTTTCTAACTGATATTTCCAAGGCAAAAATACATAGAAAATATTCTCTCCTCCATTGGTTCTGTCAGCATATAAGATCTAACCCTTCCACCCCTTCCACAAGTGCCAAGGGGAAAATTCCTTTTCTGCAGCTGCTGTCGAGGTTCTCCTAAACAATCCTACAGTGCCCTCCGGGGCAGACCCACCACATGGGGTCTACAAAGCCTGGTGTCAAAAGGAATATTGGAGAAGCTTCAATTCTGCATTTTGTCGAACTGCCCATAGGCAGCCCTGATTAAGAGCAAAGGCAATTCTGTACCTGACTTTTCCTCAGGTTCAGGGGCTATTTTTGTGCTTGAGCCTTGCCCTGGATGTGTAAAAACGTGGGACGCCCCTGCATGTTCCTACCCCTGCACTAAGTCAAACAGAATCTGACCCTTTGTTTGTGTCTGCCTGAAACACAGGCAACACCTAGCCCTCACTTAGCCCTTGTGTCAGTAGATTGGGTGTCACTGTAATCAATGGGAATTGCATCCGCTTTGGCCAGGGTTGAATCTTGATCCCATTCTATGGCATTGTGTAAATAAAAACACAACATTTCAAGTATCAGAGAGTGTTATTCTTATAAAGCTTATCAACTATGTCAGGCATGTTATTTGCAGGCTATTGATAAGAATAAGGGACTTAGAAGAGGTATGTGTGACACCATTCTTCCTGTCTTCCCCTGCATCATTCAACACACACCTTCCTTTTAGCTTCACCCTCATTTATCATAGGATCAGACAACAGCCTTCTATAGAATCCTGAATCAGTCTCTGGCTTAAGGCAGTTGAATGTTGCCCTGGAAAACTGGATTTTAACTCTGTCCCTGTCAATGACTGTGTGATTTAAGTCAGTTCTCCATCACCAAACTTTTCACACATGACCACTCTGTGCTCCTCATTTTCAGGATGCCTGGCTTGAGGCCTTGAAATCTGGGTTGTGGAAGTACTTAGCACTAAGAACGGCATCTGAATTCAACGAGAGTTGCGCTCTGAACAATCAGTGCCATAAAACATCAAGTAACAAGAAAAGATCAGAGCTAGGCCCCTCAGGACTTGTCTCCACTATGCAGTCGATCTATAGTGCAGCAATCGACACACCAGCCATTGGTTTATCATGTCTGCTTTGAGGTGATATGTTGATCTCCAAGCACTCTCCCGTTGACTCTGGAATGCCACCAGGATGAGAAGAATAGTCAGAATCAAAGGTAGAGCAGCCACTACTGACGTTACCATATGGAAGATTCTGTGTGGGTATGTCAGCTTCAGCTACCCTATTTTCATTTGTAGGGTGGATTGACCCAGAGAGAGTAGAGGGGATATTTAGTGTGGATAAGGCCTCAAACTGGGCAGATGGAGTTGACACTCTTAACATGCATGTCTCTGTCCGTCCAGTCCTTCTCTATAAAATGGGCATTTAATACCTCCCTCACCTCATAGGCATTATGAAGTTCAGTTTATTAAGGTTTGTGAGGCGCTCAGAGGGCTGCAAAAGTCCAAGTGAGAATACCAGGAGGAAATGAATAATTCTATATTTGGAGCAGGGTTTTACTAATGTATGGTGGACGAGGGAAGGGCCCCCA
Organism: Carettochelys insculpta; assembly: GCF_033958435.1. Lineage (NCBI taxonomy): Eukaryota > Metazoa > Chordata > Testudines > Carettochelyidae > Carettochelys > Carettochelys insculpta. Next base: position 99,102,658 of record NC_134141.1, read on the forward strand.
CACTGAATGACAAGGATAAATAAAATATTGATTCAGTGCGCTCTGTGAATGCTATCCAGCCTACACTAAATGAACCAAAGGGCCTGTGAAAAAAAAATTAGAATCTGATCATGTAATTAAAGATTGTATCATAGTGCATGTTAACAAGGGAACCATATTAAGGTTTCACAGGCAGTCTTAATTCTGGCCTTTCCTAACATTTGAGTACCTGGCTTTGCAATCCATTTTTAATGCATATCTAGAAAATTACATTACACTGGGTGAGCACAGATTTAATTCATTTATTTGCTGCAGTGATTCCACATAAATGTCAGCAATAGCAGCTTCTACTATGCAGCAGTGTATGCATCAGCAACACCCAGATCACACATCAGAGGCCAAACTCCAGACACAGAATCCATATCCATCATCTGTTACCTGCACAGAGACAGCAGGGGCCTCAGCACTAAGTAGTGCCACAGATTGCACAAGCAAAGAGACAAACCCCAAGAGAAGAAGCAGGAGGAGTGCTTCTGGGGAAGGTCACAGACTTGAAATAGTGGCTTAGTCTAGTGACACTGATATTGATGACAATTAGTAGAGAGAGTTTAAAATGGAGAGGAGAAGATTCATCTGCTATGCTATCCATCATCTGCATGTTGCCCTAGGCAATGCGAGCATGCTGTTGTTTTCACTGCTACTGCTGTTTGTGGTTGTGGTACATTTAGCTTTGCTGTGTACTAAAGGGCAAGCTCAGCTCAAGTCTCCTTTTGCAATCAGAACTTCGCAAACACAGTTTTTGTTTTTGTGGATTTTCCAGGGTGGAACTGAATGTTTGTAACTTGTGCAAAAACACCAAGCGTGGAACATTTCAGAGAAAATCACTGACCAGCAGAGTAGTTTCAAAAACATGGTTAGTAGGGTAAATGGAACAGGAGGGGAGAAAGGTTGTTTGATTTTTACAATTTCCTAAGTTTTCTAGTGAGTAAATATAAAGCTTCCAGTTTGATCATCTAATAGGTGGTAATTCCATAAACCCAGATTTATTTTCAGTGTCTTGCTGTTTGAGCTAAACAATGAACAGTTAAATAAAATCTGCTTCTACTTAACACCCGATAGTTCCATATGCTGTTACTGTAGCCTGTATAGGTCCTCACCCATTTATTCTTTAGTCTGTATTCTATATATCACTAAGTTCTCATTCTAATGCCTACCTATTTCCTTTCTGAAAACATCTGCAATGTGTGGAGAGACAAGGTGGGCGAGGTAGTATCTTTTTTAAGATTACGAAAAAAAGTAAACTGTGTCTCTGATATCCTTGAACTGACATGGCTACAACTTGTGCTGCATATACTGTCTGGAGCTTATTGTATGTGCTACTTATCCCACTCATTCCCAGGCAGGATTCTACGTCAGAATTATCCACCCAGCAGAGATGATGCGATTCAGTGCATGTCTATAGTAGGAGATGGGGCAGGTAGTGGGGAGCTAGAGACAACAGCACTCACAAACCTAACACCATCTCAATATGATGCTGTCATCAGGTTATGAAACTTGTTACTAACAGGGAAGCAGAAGTTTCCTTAGGCATGAACTCAACAAACTGAGAGGCCAGTGGATGAGAGGTGCCCTCAACTGCCTGCAGGTTTTGTCCACCATTCCATGGTCTCTATGCCAAAGGCTGATTCTTTCCCTTAATTTTCCGCTTGCACTATGGAATCACTCCCCTGGCACTGCTACGAACCATGCCGCTACACTTATTTTCCACTGACAACGAGATTACTCATTTGACTAAAGATTTGTGGACCTGGACTCTGCTAGGCAAGGCTGCTTCAGCTTCCTATACACTGCCCACTCAGAAATGAGACCCTCATTTCCTGAAGAAATTCCATCTCTCCTGCTCACCGCATTGTTGGTAATTGATCATCTGCTCTCCTTCCTCCCTCTCATCATCCCTCCCTCCCTTCTTTATCAACAAAAGTAAGCAGGTCTTTACACTTCTAAGAGAGCAAGCTGATCACAAATTGCACTCTTGTAGGAACATGTGTCATTGTATTCCTCTGTCTAAGGTCTCTGTGCATCTCCTGAACTAGACAGGAATTTGACTAATAATTTTATTATTTATTTATACGTTTATAAAAAAAGTGTATTTTTAATTTTCACAATCATTGGGTTGCAATCACTTCTGTTGGCCTAAATTATTCCAGCTTACAATGAGCATGATTTGGTCACACACATCTACCCTCAAATGAGAATAAGTGTCTTCTGTCAATATAAGCCCACTCAAAGGGAGGAAAGGAAAGAACTCTTCTAGTAAAACTGTGGGTGAAACTATACATTCTGCTGTATCTTGTCTAGCTCAGCAGTGCATGAAAGGAAAAATTACCTATCTGGATGCATGTTTCCATGGAGAAACTGAGCATGTTACTGAAAATAGCCAACATAACTGGAACTGAAAAAAGGCCTATACAATGCTGAGAATATTGGCTAAAACTAATGATTTCATTTTAAGAACTGCTCTGCATTCTATATTTATTTTGGCAAAATTTACTATTAATTCTTACTGAAAGTTTCTGACTATCTTTTCTATTTGTAGGTGTGTTTGGTTAAATGTGTTTTCATTTATTTGTCACACTGTGATCGTGCTTGTAATATTATGTGAAATCATTCAGAAAGATTTCTATGTTGGTCTGTCATTCTCCTATTTTCTAGTCTCAGAGGGCAGACGTGTTAGTCTGTACCTGCAAAAACAAGGAGTCCTGTGACACCTTAAAGGCTAACATTTTAATTCGGTCATAAGCTTTTATGGGTAAAACCCACTTTGTCAGATGTCCAAATAAATATTTGAGTTTTTAAGGTGCCATAGGACTTCTTGTTGTTCTTGCTGTTTTCTACTCATTGGTTGGAAGAACCAAACCATTTCATATGAATCCACTGAACTTTTCTACAATGTTCTTTTAAAAATGTTTCCCCATTACATTGAGCTGCACAAGAAAAAGCCTTTCCTAACCTTGGCCTCTATCTTAAAGACATAGAAGTCTCTGAAATGGCATGACCTCCCTCATGAAAAAGTCTGTATTAGTGAAGACCTTTTATGGCATTTTCCACCATGGATATTTTAATACTTCAGCAACTCCTCAGGGGTAAACTGAACCTTCTTTGTTCAATATCTGTGTAATGGGAGATTTTTTGCTATGCCACCTCAGGAAATGAAATGACCTTCAAAGAAATTGTTATTCAGTCAATTTTTTCACTTTTCTTCCACCTCGATCTTGAGTAAAGTCCCTGATTATAGCCCTTCTGGAGGTACAGGTTACTTCCACACATCCCGTCAGTAGCACCAGTGGCTACTACTGAAAGATAAAGCCAAGGCTTATCTACTCCCTGGGCTTGTCTACACTTGCCCCCAACTTTGAAGGGGGCATGTTAGTTAGGGTGAGGGGAGATTACTAATCAAGAGCTGCGGTGAATACGCAGCATTCCATTTGGCTAATTCTCCCCCGTGGCCACTTTGAAGCATCAAACTTTGAAGTGCCGGCACGCGTGTCGGAGTAAAGGCACGTTAAAGTAGCGTGGGCACTTCGAAGTGCCCGCGGCTACATGCATGCTGCCACTTCGAAATTAGATGCTTTGAAGTTGCCGCAGGGAAGAATTAGCCTAATGAAGTGATGTGTATTCACCACAGCATTTCGTTAGTGATCTCCCATCACACTAATTAACATGCCCCCTTCGAAGTTGGGGGCAAGTGTAGACACAGCCAGTGTCCCATCCTCATCCCTTTATTCAACATTAATGGGATTATCCACATATGCAGCTCCTGTTCTGCTCCTGTGCTCCAGCTGTGATGTAGAAAGCCCTAATGGGTAACACAGATGTGTGTGGGGGTGTGGTAGTGGGATCTTACTCACTATGGTCACTTAAAGATGGAACATGATTTATTGTACCATGAAACCTTATAACACGCCAGTACAAAGAGAATCCACACTACAATGGACAACATGTCAATTGTTTTAATGGTTGATATTCATAATACCATATAAGATGTAAATCTTTTTTACATGAAACAAAAAGAGGCTAACTGAACATTTTAACACTCATGTTTAATTCAATATGAATTTTGCGCAAAGATTAATTTTCTTTCCACTTCCCCTACCCTATCCCTCTGGAAGTTAGTAAGAGCTGTGCTATTGACTTCAGTGGCAGCGGAAGTAAGCCCTCCTCTGCTTTGCCCACTTCTGGTTCTTAATACAGCAGTAATAACAGAAATGACAGCATACGGAGATATAATTGCACACAAGTATTTCTAAAAGTACAAATTGATTTATCCTGTTTTTTTTCCACCACCAAAAATCTGGCTGTTGGCTCCCAAATACCAGCTGACATATTACAATACCAACTACACATGCCAAATACATTAACTTTCTACCATGTGGATGGATAGAAAAAAATCTGTTTTTCTCTGACATTTCAGGTTAGTAGTAAGAAATAATCCAGTTTAATTTTTCTTTGTACTTTTCACAGCTGTTAAACATATGAAACAAAGATTTCAGCATATGTACACAGATTAAGAATAACCCAAAAGTTAAATGCCCTCCATGGTCTGTTTAGATTTCCTATTCTTTTTTATTCACGCTGTACAAGTGTAGCTAATTCATAGTGAGCTAACTGGGAAATTTAATGTGGCTGACAGTTATCAAATAAAATTTCTAAATATATATAACATGCTTTCTTAATTTGCTCTTAATGTTTATGGAAATAAGGGGAAAGCAAAATTCAAGAGCAGCTTATTCAATTACAGCTCACACAAAACTGTTCGATATTCAAGCAGCCAGTTTGGAGTGGACACAGCCAATGCTGGTCTTTAATACTTTGATCTCCGTCACCATATATTTACTAGACTTGTATAGGAGAAGAGTAGTGAAGGAGAGTGTTCTTTAAGCTGGAGGAGACATTTGGTCTGAACAGTAGTCTACTTATAATTTACAGACTGGCAGTACTTAATATATAATGCAATAATCTACACTGTGCCATTTGTCATTTGGACTAGGCCACAGATTATAGCTTAGGGCAGTGCATCTGTGCACATATCTGGCAGGAAATGGTCTAAAATCTTGAACAGCTGAGCATGATGTCTCAGTGTAGTTGGAAAATACAACCTCTGCTCCAAAGGTCACTGCATGCTTCAGTCATGACAGCCCAAATTGTTAAGCATGTGACTAATATGCATATAGAACACAGGCTGCCTGATGTCTGCTGCAAGTTTGATGGTTGGTTAGTGGCCAGTCTTAATTTTATGTGACAATCCTATGTAGAAAGTGCTGCGTGGGTGACTAAATGGAGCTTATTGATGTCCCACTGGGTGTAGCCCCTGTTGTTTTGACAAATTCTCCTTAGCATTTATCAATCAGGCCTACAATGGGGAATGTGCTGAATATCTAATTCAGATATGCAAGGCAGGACTGATAGAGCAAGATAGCATGTTATTCAATTTGTACTTGTTAGAGATGTCCTACTGTCACTGGGCAATTTAACTTTGCACTTCACAAATGAAAAGAGAAATTTGCTGGCCTTCAAACACTTGCATGAGTTACAAGCAAAATTTTAATTAGCATGTCATTACAGTGAAAATGTATTGCTTCTTTATAGTTGCCTTAGTATACAGATTGCACTTCTGCTGTTTTTAGAAGAGGTTCCCTTTAATATTTATGGGCCAGGTACTTAAAACAAGAAAAACAGCTGACAAACTGCATAACATGATGCACATCAATGTTTTTCATTTGACAAAGCCTTAAAACATTTATATTTCTCTAATCAAAAAGAGAACTTTGACCTTTTTTTGCTTTGTTTTAAATGCTACATGTCCATTGCAGTCAACTCTTAAACAATAATATTTTTAAAGTGCAATTTTTTAGCTGTTGCCAACATATAAAGCAAGAGTGTGGCTTTTTGAGTGTAATAAGGCAAACATGATTTTTTGTTCCACTAAGAAAAAAGGTTTGGATTTCTTTAGCAGATCCCAGAGTGCAAACCAGCTATGCGGGCTTGTTCCTATGGAAAGCTAATAGCCTGAATCAAGAGACAGCCTCCAAAGAGATAATTGAATTAGATCTCAAGAGTTGCTGAGATTTCAGAGAATCTCCATTGCAACAGAAGTCAATAGGTGCTCAGTGTATTTAGCAAGTGCAGAGATGGTTGGACATTCATAGTATTAAGCCCTACAGACTTTGGATATTTATTCTCTTTTGTTTATTTCAGATGTATAGTAGCACATTCTCTAACCAAGTAATGAATAACGCATTTTTTAAAAATGAGAAAATGGGGCAACTTTGTTTCATTCTGATGTCTGCCAGCATTGAACCTCATTCTAAAATTTCACATAAGCGAAATTCCATTGATTTTAGTCTTCAAGGGAAGTAGACTAATGTGTGAGGGTTTTACTCTACTTTTCTGTTACATTAACATCATTATTGAAATAGAATACAGACCTGAAAAAGGGTTTCAAGACAGTATTAACAGAAATACTGAGCTATTAATATGTATGAAAGTTAATGAGCAGTTAACCAAATAATTGCAGTTTAGATACATCAGGAAAATATACCCATCTTCTGCCAGGCATTCTGATGCTTCACTGATTTCATCAATTTGAAATGAAACAGAATTCACAAAGGGCCAGTAAAAGTGGGAAGAGGCTCTTGACTTTGAGAGATTTCATCAGGGGAACGGTGTAACAGACCCCCTACCCAATTCTGTGCAAAAATAGGAGACTGTGGCTGAATACAGGTCTGTCTCCATGGGGATGGGAACATGTTATGCTGATATAACTATAATACAGAAAGGTGCTTTCATAGCCCTGAGTGATGTAGTTATACCAATATAGGTGTGTAGACCTGGTCTCACATTCTGAATTAACATGGCCTCAATTCAGTTTGGTTTAGTTCCATTCCAAAGTAAATGGGAATGTCCTCACAGGGATTTAATACAGTTTGGCTAATGCACTTTATATTTGCACCTTTTAGTTAGATCTGATAAATTTTCCTGAGTGTCTGTAGACAAATCTTTTTTCTCACCCCTCTCCTGCCTTTTTTTTGTCTTCTCACATTTTATGTATTATCCATGAAATTTCTGCACCTCTTGATCCTTCCTAAAATATTGTTGCTTTGAAAGGCTCACAGATGAAGGCCGTGCCAATTTATTTATGCATTTATTTAATATTACTTTGTATGTTTTACAGGTCAATAGCTCTTCTACATTGCTCAGTGCATACCATTTTATCCCAGTTTTACCCACAATAAACTTTCTCCAAGGATTTTTTTCTTTGTTCTTCTAACGTAGCACCATGAACAAGATTTAATAAGCCCCTTAAACTTATGCTCAACTATATACGTAAGATTATCTGAATTGGGGACCAGCATTTATTTATTATTTATTTGGAAAATAATAAATTTCAAACTCTCTACTCTTTTACCTTTGTTAAATCAAGGAACATTTTTACTGAATATTCTTTCCTTACTGAAAGTAGTCCAGACTTTATAATTATTTTATACTGAATTTTTTTTAAAAAAAGGAGTTTGTTGCTTAGCTATTTTGAGTTACTGTGAATTTAATCCCTCTCTCAATTATTAATGTAACTATTTTCTCCCTATTGCTACTTTTCCCTTTGATATATTTATAAAATCCTTTTTTATTTCCCTTGAGACTTCTGGCTAGCTTTGAGCTGGATTTTCTTTCTGTCCTTGTCTTTCCCTAAATGACTCTATGTTCTTGTTTGTGTGGACTCCATTTCTTTTTCAGGGGTTCCTTCAACCTTAGATCCTAGAAAAGAACACTGGAAAGCTCCATTAGCTATTTTTTTCATGAACTTACTTTTTCAGAGGATCAATGCTCTGCTGACTTTAAAGTATGTGGTAGTATAAAAACAATAGATTGGGTATTTTCTTGTCCTTTTTTTTTTTTCATTGTTATCCCTTGGTTGTGCCTACATTGGACACTTGGCATCAGCATTCAGCGGTATCCATTTTGTTCAATTCATTGGATCAAATGGCAGACTGGGAGTCCGTTACTTTGCACTGCTCTGATAGTTCCCAAAGCATGAGGAAATCCGACTTAACTAGATGGTGAGGGAGGAGGGCAGATTCACTATCCCTTAATGCCTTTCTAAAAGATACACTCTAGCTCATCCAGAAGTTATGTAGGTGATGAAGGTACCTCAGGAAGCAAGTTTGTTGCCTGTGTTATGCAATAAATTAGGTTTGATCATAAATGTGCCCTTTAGGCTTTAACAGCTATGCATTTATGACACGTTTCCTCCATTGAATCTCACATCAACACTATCCCTCACCAAACCAAATATTTAAGGAATCTTAATCTAATGTTTTTAACGTCATAATCTGAATGTTACTAGTAACCGGGACAGTCTAGTTCCTTGAAATGAAATTTTATTTTATCTTTCTTTGATGAAAAATAACAAGATGCAGGAAAAAAACTAAATTGGGTAGTGCTACCTCAAGTAATTGTATTCTTGCACTTTGCTTAAAATTATTTGTTTTGTTTACTTAGAAAAGTTCAGTTCAGACTTTAGCTTCTAATTTTCTGCCATGTTACATTAGTTTTTCCTCGGAATTAACTGATGCACAAAAAAATCAAGCAACCAGTCCAAGGTCATTCAACATATTAGTGGCTTATTCACAGTTTGAAGCCAGTAGGAACCTTTGAGCTTGCTCTCATTTGCTGATGGTGAGATGTGTATGGCTGGTGTTACAGAAGTTATAAATGCCAGTGGACCAGTCTTGCAGAGGGGCTGTCTCTAAATATGTTTGAAATGTGGATTTACAAATATGTTAAATGAGTACTGGCAGTGCTGAGCTATATTTTTAAAGGAAAATATTGCATGTTATTTTCATAAAATGCTTTAATCGTGGCCATCTGCCATCTTTCCTTCTGTCTTTTTTTCAACAGGAGAGAGAGAGAGATTGCAAACTCAGACTAAAATTCATTATTCATTTGTTGTAATATGAAATGGGATCTCTTCTGGCAACCTTCTTGTTCTGATTTACCAAAAAGATAAGAGATAGAAAATAGAGTTACTTTTTTCCCTTCTCAGTACTTTTTTTCTAAAGCGTGGATTTCATAAAAGCTTGTGGTACCCTAAAATCAGTCTGCTGAAGACAGAGCAAAGCAAAATGAGACCTTCCCAGCTAGGGAGCTGGGAGCAGGGAGCTAGTATGCCACCTGTGTGTGAGACCTTAGAAAACACCTTCTGCAAAATGCCCATTGACTTCAACAGAACCAGGATTTCACACTTGAACACTATACCAGGTTAGACCGTTAAAAAATTTATCTGCTCACTCTCCTCATCTCTGAGGGTTTCTTTTCCTACTTCTTCATCTACTACCATACACTGCTTGTGAAAATATTCTTTGGAGTGTGCCTGCTGTACATTCAACTGTCAGCAGAGGCTCCTGTCGTGTAGGACTGGGCTTGGCTTTCTCCTCTAGACAGCTGGTTCTCACTGATTGCAGATTCAGAGTAACTTGAACAGGTGGGTCTTTCTTCTTGCATTGCCTCATCCCCTACCTGGCCATGGCCATGGTGCTGCCTGGCATAAGACATCAGAATCTACATTCTCCATGGGCATCACCTTCTTTCCCCACTCTCTTATCACCTCAGTATTATCAGCCAACCAGCCAGCCCCAGGATGGGACGGAGGAATCTAGCTCTATATGTCAGCAATTGGGAACACAGGTGGGACCCTCACCCGCAGAAGTCCCTTCCCATTCTGGGCCCTGGAACTAGACAGATTAACCCTCACCATACACTGCCTACTCCTAGAACCAGCTGTTTACAATTTAGCTGCAGATTAGAGCTAACTCCTTAGAAAAACTATTTAGCCTTGAGAAAAGAAGACTGAGGCACGACTGGATAAGTGTTCAACTACATTAAGGGCTGTTATAAAATGAGCAGTGATCCATTGCTCTCCATGTCCAGTGCAGAATTAAACTGCAGCCAGGGAAGTTAGATGTGTGTGAAACTGCTTTGATTACAGCAAGAGTGGAGGGTCAAGAGGTTGGCACTGAAAAGGGCTAAATAATTTATCTCTGTTAAAACTTCATTGTGAGCCAGGTTAAAGGCACTGATTGGCCAGAATCTACTACAGCAGGAATAAAGGAACTATAAACCCTGCTCCATCCAATAGCTCAGGAGTTTTCTTGAGTTCAAAGAGCTTGTTTCAGTCTGGAAGGCTTTAGGAAGGCTTCCCTCGACGTTTTTCTACCCTTTAATGGGGTAGTTTATAAGGGGATATTTCTTATAACATTTATATTGTAAATTAAATTATGAATTTTATCTTCCTTCTTATGGGATCTTAGAAGGATAATCATGTAGGATTGTTTTGTGTTGGTAATTTTATTGGTTTCCTGATTTTTTTCCTTTATTGTGTTGAGAAACATCTATGATCCACAGCACATCTGTGATGTCTGTTGTGTGCAGTGTTCCCTTTATTTTTTCCATCCATGGTGCACCAAGGAATGTGTGGGTGTGCACCACCAACAGAAATACATGCTGCCAGGTTTGAGTGGCTGTGGTGCTCTGCTAATTAGCTAGGTAGCATCTGAATATCTCAGCTTACAGAGAACACTGATTAGCCGTGTCTACACGTGCACGCTACTTCGAAGTAGCAGCACTAACTTCGAAATAGCGCCCGTCACAGCTACACGCGCCGGGCGCTATTTCGAAGTTAACTTCGACGTTAGGCGGCAAGACGTCGAAGTCGCTAACCCCATGAGGGGATAGGAATAGTGCCCTACTTTGACATTCAACGTCAAAGTAGGGACCGTGTAGTCGTTGCGCGTCCCACAACTTCGAAATAGCGGGGTCCGCCATGGCAGCCATCAGCTGAGGGGTTGAGAGATGCTCTCTCTCCAGCCCCTGCGGGGCTCTATGGTCACCGTGGGCAGCAGCCCTTAGCCCAGGGCTTCTGGCTGCTGCTGCGGCAGCTGGGGATCCATGCTGCAGGCACAGGGTCTGCAACCAGTTGTAGGCTCTGTGTATCTTGTGTTGTTTAGTGCAACTGTGTCTGGGAGGGGCACTTTAAGGGAGCGGCTTGCTGTTGAGTCCGCCCTGTGACCCTGTCTGCAGCTGTGCCTGGCACCCTTATTTCGATGTGTGCTACTTTGGCGTGTAGACGTTCCCTCGCAGCGCCTATTTCGATGTGGTGCTGCGCAACGTCAAAGTTGAACATCGACGTTGCCAGCCCTGGAGGACGTGTAGACGTTTTTGCTACATCGAAATAAGCTATTTCGATGTTGGCTTCACGTGTAGACGTAGCCATTGTGTGTTAGGGGTTGTCTCAGTTCTCATTACCCAGGCTGTAAAGAACAATTGGGTAGTCCCAGGACCCATGTGATTTAGTTTCCCACTATTACTGGCTATTCTACCAGAGACGGAGGCGCCACTAGATTGAGCTGTGACACTCCCAAAGCAACATGGACAGCATAGGAGTAGTAGGCATCCTTCAGTCTATGTAGACTATGGATCGTGCCCTTCGTAGTTCCATTTGGATCATCATTTGCAGCGTCGACTGTGACTGTGAAGGCCCACACGAGGGTGACAGTCCTTGCTGCATCTGTTGCATGTGTAGTGGGTGTCTGTCAGGTCCTTACTGTGCTTTCTGTGGGCTCACTTCTCCTCTTCTAGCTGTCTGATCCACATCTTACCCTTCTGAAGGCCCTTGTGTAGTTCCTGCCTCCATCTGCTGCGATCATCTGCCAGCTCCTCCCAGCTGTCCAGCTCTATGTCCGCCTCCCTGCGGTCCCTCTTGCAAACATCTTTGTAGCGCAATTGGGAGCATCCAGGAGGTCTTTTGCCAGAGGCTAGCTCGCCATGCAGGATGTCTTTTGGGATCCTTCCATCATTCATCCTGTGGACGTGGCCGAGCCAGCAGAGCCGCCACTGCCTGAGGAGGGTGTGCATGGTTGGGATTCCAGCTTGCTCAAGGACGGCGGTGTTGGGCACTCTGTCCACCCATGATATTCCAAGGATGCGCCTGAGGCAGTGCAAGTGGAAGACGTTCAGCCTCTTTTCCTGGTGGGCGTACAGGGTCCAAGACTGGCTGCCGTAAAGGAGGGTGCTGAGGATGCAGGCTCTGTAGACTTGCATTTTGGTGTGGATGTACAACTTGATGTTATTCCACACTCTCTAGCTGAGTCTGGACAGAGTTGTGGCTGCTTTTCCAATCCTCCTATTTAGCTCAGTCTCCAATGACAGGGTGTCAGTGATGGTAAACAAACCCGAGGTAAACAAACTCATGGATGACCTCTAACGAGTAGTTGTCAATGCTGATTGATGAAGGTTCAGCAATGTCCTGACCAAGTGTGTTTGTCTTCTTTAGGCTGGTGGAAAGCCCGATGTCCTTGCATGCTTTGGAGAACTGATCCAGCAGTTTCTGAAGCTGGTCTTCTGTGTGTGACACTACAGCAGCAGCATCTGCGAACAGCATATTTCTGATGAGGACTTCCCGCACCTTAGACTTAGCTTTCAGCCTTGCAAGATTAAACAGTTTCCCATCAGATCTTGTGTGCAAAAAGATGCCCTCTGTTGAAGATCCAAAGGCGTGCTTCAGGAGGAGCGCAAAGAAGATCCCGAACAATGTCAGAGCAAGGACTCATCCTTGTTTGACACCGCTCCTGATGCCAAAAACATCCGATAATGTGCCATCACATTGGATGGTTCCTCTCATGTCTTCGTGGAAAGACTGGATCATCCTGAGTAACTGTGGTGGACAGCCTATCTTCTGGAGCAGTTTGAACAGTCCATCCCTGCTGACCAAGTCGAAGGCCTTGGTCAGGTCGAGGAAGAGCTTAAAAGATGTAGTCAGAAGGGGACCAGAAAACCTTTGTGGATCCACACTGTGCACCTCTCTGAGATCTTTACAAAGGGTTCTCCCACCCTGCTGTGCTGCAGGATGCAGAGATGAAATTCTGGAAAGTAATCACATGCAGCCTGGGAGTGTGGAAGAAGATGAAAGAAGTTTATATCACCTTTCTAATAGTATTATAGTCTTCTCTGTCAAGGCCTGTAAAATACATTGAAATCAATGGAAATCTTTCCACTAGATTTCCAATGGGCTTTGGATCAGGCCTTCAAATCAGCCTTGAAGACCCACTTCTACTACTGTGCATTAAAGAACCTAAAAAGTTATTATGGCAAGAGGATGTTCAAAACAGATTCTACACACAAAAAAAGAAAAAAGAAAGAACGTTCATTAACTCTGTGTGCAAGTCATTACTCTGATCACTCTGTCTGTATTATGTAAGCAATCCCCTGACCTTTATCTGTTCTTAATCTCTTAGGTCTAGATTTTAAAGATATTTAGGCACCTAGGGGAATTTTCAAAAACATGGAGGTGCTTAAAACACATTGATTTCAATGAGTGTGAGGCACCTTGGTGTCTAGTGGGATTTTCAAAAGCAATCAGCTGACTTTAGAAATCTGGACCTTACACTATAAGGTCTTCAGAGGAGGCACTATATATGACTGCCTGTACTATCTCCAGGACTTTTGGATTCTACCACTGTGAATGAGTAATAGGAATAGCGCGGAATCCCTCTGTATTTCAAGCTGCTACAGCTCCTTCCCTCTCTACATACTTCCCAGAAACTGTTAGTCACGTATTTTGGGAGTTGCATAGGCAAAGAGGTATGTTAGTGGTCCATAGTCAGAAGCACCATGTGGAGTGAGAACAGGTTTAAAATTCCTCTTTTCCATTAACTTGCTTTGTATCTTTGAAGGTATCCTTTGTTTATATGGATATTTTATTTGTCTATAACTGAACAAATTTATTCCTGCAGGAAGAACTATCCTGGAATCCATGTTTACATATATTTATATAGGGAGAACATGATAAGAAAACTGAATACAAAATCTGATAGACTACCCATTTGTAACTGCTTTCGCAAGAAAAAGAGAATCTACCTGTTTTAAAATTGTGATCCATATACATTGCTAAGTATGCAAAAGAGCTTAGGGCAAGAGGTGAGGACAAGACGTAAAAATGTCTTAAAATGTCCTAAAAATCTGTAAATGGGCATATTCCATGTGCTTACCCCATATTTCTTGTTTTCTTCCTGAAGAATTAAATGATCCTGCTTTTTCTTCAGGCACTCTTCTTTAAAACGGTCATCTCATCCAAAAAGGAAAGAGGAAATCATGCTGTGTATTATGTCACATTAAATTAGAGAGCCCAAATACAGTTTTTCTGAATATTAACTCTAAATGAAATATTAACTTCTCTAAGCATCATACATTAGCAGATCATCAATATTTGATAGAGGTAAATTGTTGCACTTGTCCACAACATATAAAAATATATGAACTTTTAATGGGACTTGTAAACTTAAGTCATATAAACATTTTGAAAATTCACCCCAAGTCTCTTTGTCAAATATTTTAGCATAGTGAAGAAATTCAAGAGAATTATGATCTACTTATGGGTAATTTGTGCCTCCAATTCCAAGGAATAAACAGATTATGATGAATAGCTTGATCATGTGTATTAGCAACTCTCACCGGGAAATACTACAAAGGAACAAAATTAAATCTGTTTTTCATAGTCAGGATATTTCAGGGCTGTTGGCTGATACATCAGCAATTGATACCCACTTGCTGTATAGACTGGCAAGTAATTTTGCACTGTTGCCCTTTCTCTGACTTTTGCTATTGGGGTGGGGCATGGAGGAGAGGGAAGATAGAGTAATCAATACTTATTCTGGTCTAGCAAAGGTGTTCTTACCTATTGCTGTGGTGGAAGCCATAACTAGACAGAGAGATGTGATGTTATAACACTGTGTTCAAATTGTCACATATTTATAATGAAAATGATGTAGAAGCTTGTTTTATAATATGATGCCAACCTATTAATAAATTTATTATTTTAGTATCTAAGATAACATTGCTTGTAAATCAACCAAAAATGTATGACCCCACTAACCACACTCATTCCCACTAGAAATTTGGACCTGCGCATGTCACTGAAGTCTGAATTTACACTTTGTAGATGGAGTTGCCTTTCTTTTAAGTGACTCAAACTATTACACAATTTGAAACAGATTAAAATATCTGTACTCCTAAGAAAATGTTAGGAAGTTTGGTATAATCCTGGATGTATCACTTCTCTGAACCATGAAAATGCTATCATAAGTTAGATAAGGTTTTTGAACTTGCACTGAAAATAAAACATATGGGCTGCTTCTACACTAGCCCCCTCCTTTCGGAAGGGGCATGTTAATAAGCGAGTTGGGAAGATGCTAATGAGGCACTGTCATGAATATGCAGTGCCTCATTAGCATGATGGCGGCCGTGCGTGATTCGAGTGTGCCGCTTTCGAATTGCGTGCCGCCCGCGTAGGTGGGGGTCTTTTGAAAAGACCCCCAGGACTTTAAAAGCCCCTTCTTCCTAAAACCAAACACATGGCAGCCATTATGCTAGTGAGGCGCTGCATATTCATGGCAGCACCTCATTAGCATCTTCCCAACACTCTCATTATCATGCCCCTTCAGAAAGGAAGGGGCTAGTGTAGACATAGCAATGGTGAAAGGCTTTTGAACTTCATGACTGGCTTGCATGGGTCACTTAGGCTTGTTTGGATCAGTTTGCATCAGTTTGATGAATGACAGCAAAATTTCCCAAACTGGCATGAACTTCAAAAAGGTTCTAAAATGTTGAACTCATTTTCTGTTCATCTTTTTCAAATACCAGAAGCCTAAAACCCAAATTCTTCCAGTTTTACTCACGTTCAGTAGTATTTTACTCTGCAAGTAGTGCCATCAAAACTTAGGAACCTAATAGGGGAGGTACTGTGGGAAGATCCAGCCCTAGACGAGTTAATCTCTGTAACTGAAGCTGACTAACACAGTTGCTTATTTTGTAACTTGCTATTTTCTCGTTTGAAAATCTATTTTTATACAAAGTACATATATGCTTCCCTGGAAATCTTTAGATAGGAAGTACATGCCATACCTTTGTTTTGAAAATTGCCAAGGATTTCTGGCTTTTTAGTTTTTTAAAATGTGTCTTTTATAATATAAATACTTTTGAAACACATGTAATTTGTACATCTGCAGCATAAACCTGAATTGCAAAATAAAGGCAATTCTCCTCTACAGAGTGCCTTTTCCTCTTAAAAAATAAAACTCTTTATAGGATACAAGACAAATGATACAAAAGTGAAAGGGCACTGATGCAAACTGGATAGGCTTACAGCATAATTGAATTAAGTCTTGTGTGCCACATATGATCACAAAGCAGGGCCATGGCTTGAGCTTTCTGAATGTGGGGAGGCTGCCAGTCAATAAAAAGGCCCTTTAAACTGGTTAAATGCATCGTGAGCGTGTGCAGAACCCTCCTAGCTAACAGGTGGCTGAATAAACCTCAGCTGGTGTTTCACAGGGCTATACCATTGACCTCCTTTAGGATAATTTCAGCCCTCTTTTTTAAAAAAAAATTGTTACTGTACTTGGTGTAGTGGAAACAATTTAAGGATGAATAATTTCTTTTAGTCCCTTGAGGCACCGGTGGCTTGCTCTCCCGCTCTCTCTCTTTTTTTCTGTCTCTCAACTGAATTAACATAAAGGAACAGTGACAACAGCAAGCTGAAAAGCGTAGCTGGTGGGAGGATTAAGTATATCATTGAAAGGAATTATGTTGTAAATGACTGGGAGGGGTAGGGGCTTCTGTTCCTTGGTCCCATCTGGTCTTTAAAGAATACCTTGTTGTAATTACCCCCAGATGGCTTTGTGCTACTCTGGGTCTGGACAGCCAGGTGCCACTGTATCCTGCTGGGTGTGATATTCATTGCTACATGTGGTGACAAAAATGGACTTTATTGCAACCTAATTTCTTCCAGGGTATTACACAAATATGAAATGAACCTAGCTCATCAAACCAGGGCTTTGTTTGCCAAGGAGCAGAAACAGGCTCACCTAAGAGAAGACTGCCTTATTATTTCACTTCTAACAATTGCTGTGGAAGACAGAAATATCAACATTTTATAGTGTTTGTCAGCTAATAAATACATATTATACCATGTTAGATTTTTTCCAGAAAATGTTTTGTCACTCAGCAGTGGCTGGAAATGGTAAAGTAACAGGACTATTATAAAAGTCAGTTTCACATGAAGATTTACCATGGATCGAGTTCAGACCCAATCCTGCAAAACTTGGGTATACAAAAGTCTCACAGACGGAAGTAAAAGTTGTAGGTGCTCACATCAAGATCAGGCCTGTACTACATCTCCTTGCCTCTAACCTAAGTGAAAACACAAGCTTTTTGTGTAGTGTGTGTGTGTGTGTGTGTGCGTGTGCATATGTGTGTGCGTAAGAACTCCAAATCTGCATCAATTTTGCAAAGGCACTATTTTTAAAAATGTTTTTATTTACTACAGTTATTTTACAGGAATTAACATTACGGTTCAGAAATATAAAGCTTAAGATGAAGAAAATATTAAAGGACAAGAATTTAAAAGCAGAAACCCAGAGTTAGGCTGATTATAAAAGTTCTGACTAGCCGGGAATTTCCATTGAAATATGATTCCAGAAAATCAATAAGAACCTGAATATGAGGCTGGAGCTTAATTTTAGGCTCCTGTTTTAAAAAATCTGTACCAAAATGTGAGATATGGGAAAACATTAAAATATTTTAAAAATAATTCCATCTTCCTAGGGATGTTGGTGCTAGACTTTTTTAAAAAATAGCTTTAATTCTGGAAGTTAAAATCTTTAAATCAGCTGTGAGCTAACTTCAAAAATACAATAAGGAAAGAAAATGTGAAAATGGCAAGTGTTATTCATGACAGTGAAATCACATGCATCTGCTTAAACAATAATTTGAATCCAAACTGCATATGTAATATTTCTTTCACACTGGTGAGTCACACAAAAACAACAATATCAAAATATCCTGGAAGCATACTTCCTTTACCCTCTAGTTGAAATTACGCACCCCGCCCCACCCATCGCCCATAGTGTTGCTTTGTAGGTTCCATATTATTTTAATTCATATTTCTCATTGATTTAAACTCATGCAGTTTCCTTTATGCTCTCCTCTCCAGGAGACAGATTGAAAGAATTTTGAAAAAGGCAGAGAGGGTCTGGTACTGAAATCCAAGAGAGAGCTTGAGATCCGTGAAAGCCAAACTCACTCAAGTGTATGCTCTGTGTCTCCATGCTCCTAGCTCTCCCTACCAGTCTTCAGCCTAGCCCTCACTCAAGAGGGCTTTAATTCTGCAGAGTAGGAAACTGGGTTAATTAAACATGACAGGGTCAGCATATATCTATTTATTTGAGTCTCATGAAGTTGATGGGGGTAAAAAATGCTACACAGAGCAGCTGTCTGCATAGCCCTATTCCTGGCCTGCCCCTTCCCAGCTGAAGAGCCTTATTTCTGGTAAGGCGCATATGTGGAAGCAGAAGAGACTCATTTGCTGGGTGATATCCAAGTTTGTATTATTTCAAGTGAGTTCAAGCCAGGAACGAACTACATTATTGTGCCATGAAGGGCAGAACTAAGATTTGGAAGGGAAACCAATGAGCCAGTCTGATATTACTTGCAAGTTCAGAATTCCACGAGCAATGTTCCCTTTAATCTTTTCCGTCCATGTGCAGATGTTCTCCATCCATGTGTGTAATAACTGTTGATGTTCACTGAGACGTATGAATGTCCACCACCAATAATGCCACAAAACCTACCTGTGGGCACTCTGCAAATCAGCTGGGCAGCATTTGAGTTTTTCCTGAGCAGCTGCACAGGTGCAGAGTTCAAAGGGAACCCTGTATGTGCAGAGGACAATGTTGCTCAGGGCACTAATTTAGAAGACAGAGGAATTCACACAAAGTATTCCACATCCCTTCAGATTCTGATGCCTTCAGTACATTGGAAATCACACTGCTGTGATTTGGAGGACAAGAAGAAAACAGTGAAGCTTGCTAGCATGATATTTAAGCACTGTTATCTACTGTAACTGTGGTGCACAATGTTATGAACTGCTCAATCCTCAATTAGTTTGTAGAACAGAGGTTCTACTGTATTCCAAGCCACTGTCTTCTATCATGTAAATCCTTCCTCCAGGCCCATTTCTGCAGGCACAGCTGAAATAAATGAGCTACCTAGCCCACCAGCTGGTGATAGTGTACAAAGAAAACAATAACAAAAATGTGGAAGTAGCATTGCGTGGTACCATAGATAGCAGTCAGACCTTTGCTTGGTTGGGGGCTGGGGTGGTATACTTCCCCTTCCTCTTCATTCATGCTTATCTTTCTGATTGTGAGCTAAACAGAAGAATTGTGTTTTCTTATGTGCTTGGAAAGCCCCTCACACTTTTAGAATAGAATCTCATGTATGCCTGATTTGATGTCATAAATTAAGCTACTATTTTTCCAGCTTCACTTGACTTTTATAAGTGTTTGAAGACTTCACACCTTTCTAGGTAACTTTTTGTATGTGGTTGATTACTAGTTCTGCAGCAGAACATTAGTATTGTCCATCCTGTTGTATACGTTCATCTAAGAAAATGTTTCCAGACAGTGCAGAGCCACAGTGCGCAAAAGATGACATAATTAATTGATGTTTTATCAATTCCATTGAGGTGAAGCTTTGTCGTATTGAACCTTTTGACAGGAACATATTGTGTGGCAAGAAGGATGAAGACTTGTGAGGTATTTTCTGGAAGGGTGTCGGGTCCTGGGGTGCAATCTAGACCAGAGAGGGATTGTGTCATCACCTGTCACATTAACATGGGTGCCTTGCAATACTCTGCTTCTGTAGCTCCCAACCTGAGTTGTTGATCAACAGACTTCCAGCATGCAGGTCAGACCCTGAATGTCTGCACATAGTGGCAGCCCTTGTTCAGGGCCTCTGCTCGCCCTGCCTGCCAGCACACCAATCACACTCCGGCTTCCATTAGCCTTGGCTATAATAAGCAAGATGATCTCAAAATTATGTCTCCTGAAGTTCACAGCCCTGCTCTGGACAGCTCAGAGAAATAATAAGGTTTGTTGCATCTATAAAGATACAAAAATTGCATCCTTGCTTATTAACTTAATTGAGGATAAACGCATCATTGAACTGATCTATGGGAAAAATGAAATACATTTAACAATAAATATCTGTAGGCTTGAGAGAGTTCAAGTATAAGGGATGAAGATAGACAGATTTACAAGTAAAACAAAAATTACACTTCTAAAAGTCTGAAACTTAATATAGCAAGATAGAGACTTAGCTCTAGACGGTTTCTCTCAACAGTCATTCTTCTATCATGGCTGACTTTCCCTCGGGCATGATCTTCCACAAAAATAAAAGGTGCTGGCTTCCATGCCTTTCTTAGTTGAAAATGTTTACCTAATCAGGTTTCTCACCTCTATTCAGATCCAGATTTTTCAAACCTCCCCGCTCCCTGCCACACACACTTGGTTGAAGATTCATCTTTCTCAGCTTGCAAGAGCTCTGGCCTCTTGTGTCTGTCTAGTGATGGATTCCAAAGATGGCTTTTGTATTTGCTTACATCTGCCAAAGTTCAGTGGCCTTGTTTCAATAGGCAGGATGACCTCTTGCTGTTCTTCCGCTTTTAGTTTTTCTGATTCCATCTTGCTTAATTTGCCTAGGAGTCAGATACATGTGATGTTTCCTCCTGCCTGGACAAATTGTACTAATGTCCATGAATATCTGTACTTTCGTATATAATGCGAATGCATTCATTTCACAATAAAGTAACTCAGAAGCAGAGAAAACATCTTCCGTTGTCTGGCAGGGTCTGGCCAGTTTACCTAACCCTCTGGCACACTTGGTTTAAACACACTTGAATATGTCATCATTTTTAATATCCATTTCACACATGCATCAGGCAAGATTATTTAACATCAATGCATTGTTATTTTTCTAATGGTACCTCACCAGGCATATTTTTTTACAAAGATGATTACAATAGTGCATAGGGAGCACACGCAGGAATGCTTAGTGTCACAATATGTTAAAATTAATCCCCATGGAAAGTGCTAAATAGACTGTTCTTTTTGTTTCTCAACTTCAGCTTATATCAAGAAACCAGACTGCGAACTTGACTCAATATTTCCTGTCTCCCATATAATGGTTATACCGCAAACCACAATGGAGTATGCGTTGTTCTTTGCTCATTTTCACATTGCAATGAGGCAGTGAATGGAAGATGGCAAGGGGTAGGGTTCCAGTAGAGAAGCTCATTATGAAAAAGCAGCCCCTGCTACCCTTGTTCATGTGGAATAACACTGTAATTGGTGACTGGCTGTGGTGCACTCAGAACTGTATGGAATCAGTGGGACTGTTCCTGGTGTACTGCTCTACTTGAAGATGGCTCCTCAGAATTCTGAAGAGAGAGTAGTCTGTATGGATACCAATGGCTGGGAACCAGTCCCACCCTATCCATCATGAGGCACTTCGCGGCATAATGCAGCATATCTGGCAGCAAAACAATGTCTCCAATGTCAGATCCTTTCAGTGACTTGGGTTGAAAGAATCTGTGCCTAGTGTTTTGAATTATACATCCCACTGAGTTTCTACCTCATAATCAGTATGCAGTTTCCACCTGACTCGTTTTTCTCTGGAATTGTGGGAGTGTTAGGGTTGATCAACTTACTTACTTACTGGGAGAAAAGATTTAAAAAAATTGTCTCTCTTTTAGTTAACCCATTTGAAGGTGCTGTGTAGGTCTACATATGACACCAAGAATTCAAAACCTCCAATGACAAACAAAGTAGACCATCTATACTGGGGGTGGGGGGAGCGGGGAGGGAAGACACATTTTACAGTTGGTGCATTGAGTGTAAATTATCAGTATTCACTAAACAGATCGCCTTATTGTTCCTTACTTTGAGTAACAGAAAATGACCATATCACAGAGCTGTGGATCTTTCACTCAGATTACACTCAATCAAATTTCAGATCATCCTAAATTCAGGCCAGACCTCAAATAATGCACATGTAGCAGCGAACCTTTCCTTCAATCCCTAGACATCTCTTTTCCCTAATTATTTATAACCTGAATAACTTGACTTTGCAATGATTTATGCAAATATGTGGGCCTAAGCATTGGTTTGGCTAAAATGAAGAGAGGGCAAGTCTGAACATGATGTGGGCAGGTGACCTCAAGGTCTTCCTGACACTGTCTTGACTGGTGCTTTTCTGCTTATGTCATCTTCTCTATAGAGCATTAGAACAGTGCAAGACTGATAGGATGAAGGTGTATCCTCCCAACCACATCCCCTTTTCTCTGGTGTTCCAGCAACAGGATGAGATTGCGATGTTATGTCAAATCTGTGCCTTGATAGGATCATTCTTACAGCTCATTAAACCTCTTTGGACTGAGTAGGCAACCCAACTATCCCTGCAATGTAGAACACAGCAGCCAAACTACAGCAGAAAATGTGTTATTGCAACATAGAAAGCTTTATGTTTATGATACCAGTGTAACACAAACACATCAGACTCTTACCTTTGTATTGCTTTCTCAGAATACTCTAAATGATAGAGATCCACTTATTTGAAACACTACAATGTGTTAGATACACTAAAACCTCCATATATCTTCCATTTAGAGAAAATTTTATAAAGCAATTATAGACAAAATCACAAGGGAAGCAAACTTTCTTCCTAACACAAATGACAGGATTTCATGGAAACTAGCCATTCATTGCACCTTAGTTGAAGTTTATTATTAGCTTACCCACCAGAGGACCTGACCCTCTTTCCAAATCCATTCCAAAGCTCCAATTCACTGTACTGGCATCAGGATAGCTCTTAAACTTAGTGTAAAATACAAAATGCAAAAGAGAACGAGTACTTTGTTTTCTTGCATCTTGCCTGTAATATATGTGCCATATTCTACATTTAAGACTAATTCAGGTGTCTTTGATGTCAGTCAGACCACCCCCATCTATTTCAGAGGCAAAAGAATCACATCTTTAGATAACATTTATCACCCACATTTCTGAGACTGTTGTCCTTATATTGCCCTTTCTCCCCTTTTCCTCCATTGTTTCTTACACATACTTGTTGTATCTTGTCCCTATTTAAATGTCGAGCTTTTAAGGTGAAGGTACTGTCTTTTATTTTATTTGTACTGTTTCCATGACACCCCAGTCTGGGTTGTGGCCTCTGGGCACTACTGTAATACAAATAATAGGTAATGAAACTGTGTACAGAAGAACCAACCTATAAGGTGTGATCCTGAAATCCCCACTCTTGAGAATAATCACACCGAATCCAAAGATGGCTCACAGAAATTAAGATTGTGGAAATGGGCCCAGGCAGCACTTAACAAAGGTATGAATAAAATGAAAGTCCTTAATTACTCCAGTGCATTGGAACATGTGCATGGCAATTCTGTATACAATGCAGTTGTACAGTACATGTGTCATGAAGCTGTACTTGTGAAACATTATATTAAGATTAGTGATAGTCATATTTTACCATGATTGTTCTGAGAAAGCCTGCTTCTCTATTTTCTGAAACATTAATGAAGTTTATTTATTTGCAGATGCATTTTTGAAGTGATGCTATTGTGAAAATGGTGGTCTGTGTAAATCGTCACATACCATCAGTGATCATTCCTAGTAATTAATGAGTGTAAATCCCAAAAGACAAAAATCCTTTTTTGGACCAAAAGGGAGGAGGATTCTAAGATCATCATTTTTTTATAGTGGATGATAAAACTTTCAGTGAGCAACCCTTCTTTAGGGGAAAAATATCCTACTGTGTTTGCAGATATAATGAGTACTCAAGGAACTCACGATACATTTTTGTAGTTGGCAGAATATTTCAGTAAAAAAAAATGGGAGGGGAAGAAAGCTTTCAGTATGGCTTTTCTCTGCTATTTGCAATTACTTAGTGCACGATGAGCTTTTAGGAGCAGCATCTTGAAAACAAAATGGATTATGTAGACATTGTGCAGAAGTCTACAACCATCATATCCTAAAAGGAAGTACACATAACTACAATCCTTCTATTTGACTTATACAGCTATTTTTGAGCTAGTATATTTTTGCATTTCAGTGGACATTTTTGAAGGGGGAAGCTAGGAAGGAGAGCACTGAAGCATCTGAAAATAGATTTTAGAGCTAAGAAAGATATCTTCCTTAATAGAAGTTATTTCTATGGAAATGCACAACATAGTTTCTCTTAAATACAGGCAAACTTTTATTTAAATGGCTATTTAGATATCTTACAAAATCTCATTGCTCAGTAGAGACAGTCTTCAAAAAATATAAGACAGAAAAAGACTTTTAAATACATTAGGGTAAACTTTGGAGTGTGGGGGCCGGGGGCGGGGAGCTTGTACAATATCCGCTGTATTTAAGTGAAGGATGTAACCAAAGAACGTTCAAATGGTCCTGCTTAACCTACTTAAAAACCCACAGGGCTTACTTGCACCTTAGTGCAAATCCATTAGAGGACAATCATAGAAAAGCTCTATTAAATTATCTAGTCCAAGGATGAGCAAATGTTTTATATCGGGACTACCACCCTACTTTGTGCAGGTCACTAGTATTTCACCAACCACATCCTCCAAAAAACCAACTAGGTCCTTATAACACAGATTAAAAACATACTGATCTCACATGAATGGAGCTGCAATGCATTTGTGCACACTCTGCTTGTCTGTGTACATATCTATAGTAAAATCTTTCATATCCAGCAGCTCCAAGACTGAGAGGTTGCTGGATACTCAAATATTCTGGATAATAGAGGCATACTTAGCAATGCGTAACACTAAAGAAAAACAAGATTAGATATTAAGAAGCAAACAACAATGTATGCAGAGTACTTTATTTACCAAACAATGGTAGTATTGTACACTGTAAACTTGTACTGTATCTGCTGTATTTATTTGTATTTACTTAGGTTGACCATATTTCCCTATGCCAATTACAGGACAGCCTGGGGTGGGGATGGGGCTCCCTGGCTGCTGCTGCCAAGCAAGTGCAGCACCCTGGCTGCCCCATGCCACAGGGCACTGGAATGGGCCTGCTGCTCCACCAGGGAGCACCCCAGTTGCAGGGGCAGTTGCCCTGTGGAGAGGGATGTTCACTGGCTGCCCCAAGCTGCCAGGCTCTGGGAGCACTGCAGGGATGCTCCCTGGCTCCCGTGGTGGCTACCCTATGGGGGATGCCACCCTACGGTGGGGTTGGAGAGCACTCCCTGGCTGTGGGGACAGCTATAGTTCCCAGCTGGCCCACACCTCAGGGTGCTGGAAATTGGGCTGCCCCCCCTCAGGGGACCTCCCCAGCTGCCCGATGCCTTGGGGCAGTGGGAATGGGGCTGCTGCTCTGCAGGGGGATGGGGGGCCTCACTGACTGCAGAAGGTGGCTGCCCCATGCCTCGTGGCACTGGTGTTAGGGCTGCTGCCTCACAGGAGAACTGTGTGGCTACTCCATGCCTTGTGGTGCCAGCAAAGGTGCTGCTGTCCAGCAGGGGAGCTCCCCGGCTGTGGGGGCTTCCTAGCTGCGGCACCAGCTGCCCCATGGTGGCAGGGAGGTGGCTATATGGGAGGCTGTCCCGCAACTACCTCCCTGTAGAGGTCTCCCTGGCTGAAGGGGCTGCTGGTCCACAGAGGGGCTGCCCAGCACTGCTGGACACCAGGTCCCCCTTAAAATCTTAGAGGGGGGCGGACAACATGCTACCCTATCCCCCAACACTATGGCAGGGACCTGGGCCCCTGGGCCCCTCTCCTGCTGCCTGTACTAGCCAGTCAGTATGTGCTGGAAGTGCAGTCTGGCCAGCTCCTGATTGGGTTTACCTGCAGGGGAAAGGGCAGCTCAGTGGGCGGGGAGGGGGGGGAGGCGGGGAGTGAACACAAGGGACAATTCACTTTTGTGTGAAAAAAAGCTGGGATTCTAGCCTAAAATATGGGACTGTCCCAGTGCAAGCAGGATGGATGGTCACCTCACTGTACTGTACTTATGGAAAATGTGACTGAAATTTGCTTATAGTTAAAATGCCAGTTATGTGAGAGTGCTGGATGATAGAATGCCGGTTAAGGGAGAGTTTACTGTATGGGTAGAGCTAATCTAGTGAGTTTGTTTGACAAAACTGGAGTTTTGTCGACAAAGCTTGCTGCACAGGCACACACAAAATGCATTTTGCCGACAGCTTGTTGACAAAACTCGGCACTTCCGCTGACAACCTCCTGCCTCTCCCAGATGAGGACGAACACCTTTGTCAACGGATTCGGTCAACATAAAATCAGTGTGGACACTCTGAGGGGGCCTTCTGTCAACAGAGAGGGCTCCCAGGACATGGGGCAGCCCTGTCTGCTGTGCTTCTGGTTGGCTGTTTTGTCGAGAGAGCAGTGGGGCAGTCCAGCCCCTCCGTCGACAAAGCAGATTGCTCTTTCGATCTGCTTTAGTGTATGGCTGCACTCCGTCACCATATGTTTTGCTGGAAAATCTCTTCTGACAGAAACGTCTGTCGACAGATGCTTCTGGTGCAGTTGTAGCCTAAATGTACCTACAACTCAAGATTTGCGTTTGAGAACAAGGGAGGTGTGCTTTACGTGAACACATTTTTGATAATCTGGCCCTAAATAACCATACAGGAGTTTGTATAGATTTATGGAAGTGCATAATACAGCAGAAAACAAGATTTTATAGATAAATGACATCAGTATAGCAATTCAGATCTATTTATGATAACCATCAGGTCATGCCTTCTCTTTAAACCTCTGCTCATCAGATATGATTGCTACTACTGTACTATACAATTGTGAATATAAGAGTATATTATCCTCTGGCATTCTGTTCTTCTCTAAAAAAAGAATATTGTATTTATTTATTCCTCACGCTTATCTGTCATATGCCAATGCCTATTAACTTGTCAATCGTATCCTAAAATAAAACAATATTCCAAATTACATTGGAAGAAATGGCTAAACAGATTACCCACTTATTCTGAAATCAAATATCTCCCTAGGTCTAATCAGTATAAAGACAAGCTGACTGAAATGCTTGCGCACATCTTTACATGATATTCTCAGTGTCAGCTGAACCAAGCAAAAGACTGTGTGGAGGTTGACTCCTCTGAGGCCTGCTGCAATATTGATTCTTTACTAAGCTGCTCGTTAGCAAAAAGAAATTCTGCATGATTGTTCAAAAATGTCACTGAAAACACTATGAAATATCCCTCTCTTAGAAAATCTTTCTCATACAAATTTTAATTTACATGTTTGGAAATAGACCAATAATAATCTTGAATTAGACAATTGATTTGAGAGTGGAAAAAGTTGTATTTCTTTTGAAGAGCTGAACAAATTATTGAAGATTTCTTATTCTGCTTCTGCTTGGATATTGATTCATTCCTAGCTAACAGGAAAGAAAGAAAATTGTAATTATAGCATTGCTGTTCATGCTACTATACTTAAAGGTCTATCAGGTTTTCCATTATTAACTCCTATTGTCACAGTTTCTAAATTCAGCAGTAGTTTGATACTCAAGATCTCAGCTGTTTGCCTGTTTCTGAATTCTAAAGAGGGATATGTATTTAAAACACTTGGGCCCAAAGTCTATTTTCAAGTACCCTGATGTAAATTTGGATTTATACCATGGTAAGAGAGACCCAAAGTATATGCATTTTGTTGCCTTTGAACTAAAAAGATATAAAAAATACTTTATATTAAAGTGAAAGTTCTGGTGTTTATGGATTTGTAATATGGGTTTTAATCATTTTAGCTATTTGTGAGGAAAATATTAAACTGTTGATTATTTTAGAAACTCCCCAATTATATTTTAAGTGATCTGATAAACATTTAACATTTTCAAAACTTCTTAGACTTTGTAATAATTACCTGATATTCTGTAAATACATCAAAGAGAGTATAAAAAATCTTTTAAAAGTTACCAGTTATTTTTCTGCTGAATTTTTATTTTAAAAAAATTGTAAATTGAATTTTCCCTTATGTCTAGGTAAACATTTGTTAATGTACCTGCTGTTGGGATGCAAAGTATTAGTTGGGATGGGGCGTGAGGGCACAGAGGATACATAAAGTAAGTTGGGAAGGACTTTATCAACACTGTGATTCTTGCAAGGCACAGGACGGCATGTGGTTGGTTTTACTTTCCTAACTTGGAGCTCATTTTTCAGAAGACTAGGAAACACTTTGTTAGATTTATGTTGTATTTCTAGAACAGTAAGAAGCCTTGTGGCACCTTATAAACTAACAGATATTTTGGAGCATAAGCTTTCGTGGGCAAAGACCCGCTTCATCAGATGCATGAGTTGGGGGGGTGGTTTCAGAGGGGTATTTAAAGAGTGGGGTCCCAGTAAGAGGGAGGGCCAGAGCTGACAAGGTCTATTCAGCAAGGTGGAAATGGCCCAGTATCATTTAGCAAAAGAGTTAAAAACAAGTCAGATCAGACAGGGGGATGTGAGCATTTGTCAGAGTCTAATAGGGAGATATTAGCACCCAGAGCAGAGAAACTGCCTTTGTAAGCTGCGAGCCACTCCCAGTCTCTGTTTAATCCATGGTTAATGGAGTCAAATTTGCAAATAAATTGCAGCTCAGAGATTTCTCTCTCCATTTGATTTCTGAAATTTTTTTGTTTCAGAACTGTCACCCTTAAATCTGCCACTGAGTGTCCAAGGAGATTGAAGTGTTCCCCCACAGGCTTCTGTACATTACCGTTTATGATGTCTGATTTATGTCCATTTATTCTTTTACAGAGAGACTGTGCAGTTTGGCCAATGTAAATTGCAGTAGGGCATTAGTTTACTTAGTCCAAAGTACAGGTTTGCAATATTATAAATGTTGCCTGAAAATCTGACCCCATTTTCAACTTTGGTGCATTTTCATAAACTTTTTTATTTTATTTTATATTTGCATGACATGAAATAAGGGTCTTCTTGAAAATCAGTGTTAAGACTTCCATTTATTTCATTGGGTTTTGGACCATACACTAAAATGGCAGGGTGAGATTTTCAAAAGCACTTACCATTGGCCAAACTCTTCTTCAAGTCAGTAGTAAAATACATGCACCTGAGTTAACAGCCAAGATCTGCCCTCAGCTACACATACACAAAACAGTACTACTTCAATGGCACCTAAACATGTGCATTTCCTTCAAACCAGAATTAATTCCTACAGCAAGACAAGTAGTAGTAACAATGAAATAAATACTGCAATACAGAAAGGTTATATTGATGGCATTTCTGACCTGGTTAAGCTAAGAAGTACTGACAGTCTTGAGAGAGACCCTCCAAAATAGATTAATTTTTAGCAGTCTGAAAAAAGTTGTATCCTCTTCTGATGTTTGGATTCTTGTCTTGGCTCAAAACTGCAAACCTCCTGGGGTTCAGCTATGATCACCAGAAAATTAGAGATGGGCTCCTGGTAAAAGACTAGATTTAAGCATCTTTGAAATTTGGAAATAGCTTGTTGCGAGCTTTGGTATTCAAGCTCTTCTGTGGAAAATCAGTTAACATTATATCACAGCATGATAAGTTAGAAAAGAAAAGCTAAAATCGCTGCTCTGTGCTAACACAGCCCTCAGTTTAGATCAAATTTTGCTGAAATAAGGAAAGGAAAAGCAGATATGATCATAGTTGTTAAAAATTCTGTTACTATACAAATGACTCGTGCAATCTGAAACATCACTGACTTGACTTTGCAAATCGCATGTGCATTTTACAAAGCTTTTAAAGAGAATTAAATGATCAATAAATGCCTATTTCCCCTGCTGTTCTGCACTGTAGTTTCTCACACAGGAGTCAGGAGAAAGGCTTTTAGTTGATGTAATTTAATAAATATCATGATTAGATTGTTGACATTGTCCTTGTTTAGGAAAGTATTTGGTGGAGAATGGGTTAACATCAGTTACTAGGTTAAAGTTTACAGTGAGTGGATTACAGTGTACTCAACCAAGTTTATAGGGAGAGACATGACAGTGTGGTGTCTTGTGGAGCACTATGTTGTGAAGGGATGTTACTGTCTGTCTAGGTGATAGAAGAGACTGTGACAAAATGAGGTAGTGACCCACTCAGAGATGTCTAACATATGCTGGCACAGATGCTACCAGACATGCCCCGCTGGGAAGGGTGCTCGGAGCGATTATTGAATATTAGGGAAATTTGTACCAGTGAGGATTAAGGCTTTTTAAGGAAACCGTGTCATTGCCCTGCCACAGAGAAGAACAAAAGATAAACGAACGCAGTTCAACTTTCTAAGTTGCCCTCTCTTGATATATGTAAAGTTGCTTGTGTGAGCAATAGTGGATTAATGTGGAGATCTTTCATCTCTGGAGACAAGAGTTTAAATCTAGGGCAGATCCCGAGGGTAGCGTTTTGAGCTGAAGTATAAAAGTGATGAACTACATGCACTTTTTGTTGCTAGAGCGAAGCACTACCACTTCACTGCTTGTTTTGTTTTTTAGTTTATTCCAGTAATTTTAAAATTCAGTTTATGCAGGTGAAATGGTTTTAATAAGTCATAAGAAAAGGCAGATTTAAAATATTATTGCTTTTCTGAGCTAGTAGTGAAGAGTAATACAAATGTACCATATGTGGACAAATCCAGAAATAGAAATATGTACAAAAGTCCCAACGATGAAAATTTCTTACTTGCAAAAAAATTCCTGACTCACGGAGTGACTCATGTGAGAAAGTGTCTTAACCAACAGCCTATGGGATAGATATGATTGCGTTAAAATAATTATAATGAATACAAAATATCATTAGTGCTATTTTATATGGGCATTCATTTGTAATGCATATTTGCACTGTATATTACATACTCTGCACTGCAGCAGCATCATAGTATGTGATTCACTAATGTATTTGTCTATCTCACACACTTAAATTGATTTTTATTATGGAGCTGTAGGAAGAAACTCCTTGTAATAAAAATACTGCTCAACCTGCCCAAGTATGAGTATTCACATTACAGTAGGAAATTTGGAGCAGTTTCATATTATTATAATTATGCAACTGTGCATATAATTCAAGAATTTAGAAATACAAATGTAAGTAGTCATTTGTAGTCGGGAAAAAGAGATTTGTTGTGAAAACAACTGCTTGGGTCTGATATGCTGACAAACTACACCGATCTTGTTCCCTTGACTTCTTATTTCCTTTGGAACTTGTGGCCTTTCGGTGTTAAGGCTAAATTGTACTGAGGTTAGTGAAGATAAGCTTGATTTGCTCCATACCACTGACACATCCAGAAAATACACTTCTTTGAAAGTACCAGACATGCTGTGTGCCTGATTTGGTGAATAAACAGCCTATTAAGCACAATGCATCTTATTAATATTTTGCAGCCGTCTTTTCCATTGGGAGGAAGAGGTTCACGTATAATTTGTACATGAAAATCGTATGTTCAAAACCCTGAAAAGCCAACAATTTAAAGCAGAGAAACTTTTGTCTCTCACAGTTCAGACTTATGGCTGGGACTAAGAAAATCAAACAGAGGTTTGATGTGAAATATAGACAAAAAAGGAAAACAAGGAGACAAATTAAAATAAAATATAAACATATGCAGTTCTGAAATATACAAACAATTATTCACTGAAGACATCATCTGAAGAAATTCTAAGTTAAATATGCTTTTCCTAACCTTTAATCACAATATTTGTTACCTGCCCTGTAACAAGTTAGCCAGCTGTATTAATACCAGCAAAAGTTAAGAGAACTATTTGGCAGGCAGACAATGCCTGCAAAGAAATCAGTTTTAAAAAGCCAAATTGTTACCGAAGGATATAACTGATTCACAAATTCAGCTCCTACTGAGCTTAATCGAGTTCTATATTCCTTTCTCAGGTACTGATTGCCATGAAAAGAAGAGATTGCCAGACTCAGACCAATGGCTGTATTTTCTTTATCAAGTCCACAGTCTATGATTTATGGTTCACGAATGCTCACAGGAGATAGGCTAGATTTTGTACTATTTATATTTTCTGGAAAATAAACTTTATTACTAAAATGAAGGAAGTCATGGTCCTACCATTTATACTAAATCATCTTTTTCTTTTAAGTCATGTTTAAATTATGGAAGGAACAAAAAGTTTATATAGAGAGAGTACTACAGAGAGAAAGAGAAAGTGTGTATGTGTTTGTGTAAACTTTTTCTCTATGATGAGGGATAACAACTATCTTACACAAGAGCTACGTCAACACTAGAGAGTTTTATCGACAAAACCCTAGTTTTGTCGACAAAACTCATGGGCTGTTTCTACGCAGGCCACTTCCTCCGGAAGTTGAATGCTAATACAGGGAGCAAAAGATGCTAATGAGGCGCGGATGCAAATTCCCCACACCTCATTAGCATAATGTCACATGATTTGGAGTCCAGAGGACCATTCTTCCAGACTCCAAAATGCTTTGTAGAAGCGCAGCCACCAGGGGTGCTTCTGGAAGGAAGTCCTTTTTCTGGAGGCCCCTTCTTCCCAATAATTTTTGGGAAGAAGGGGCCTCCGGAAGGAGGACGTCCTTCCGGAAGCCCCTCCTGGGGCCACGCTTCTACACAACATTTTGGAGTCCGGAAAAATGGTCTTCCAGACTCCAAATCACATGACGTTATGCTAATAAGGCTCAGGGAATTTGCATCTGCACCTCATTAGCATCTTTCACTCCCTGTATTAGCATGCCAGTTGTGAAGGAAGTGGCCTGTATAGAAACAGCCATGGAGTGTCCACCCTAAAAATACATTCTGTTGACATACTGTTGACAGAACTTGGTACTTTTGTTGACAGCCTTCTGTTGCTCCCTTGTGGGGCAGAATGCCTTTCTCAATAGGATCTGTCGACAAAAGAGTCATGGGGACACTCCAAGTGCCTTCTGTCAACAGACAGGACTTCTGAATCGCCAGGCAGCCCTGTCTGTCTTCTGTACTTCTGGTTGGCTCTTCTGTCAAGAGAGTAGCCAGGAAGTCTGGCCACTTTCTGTTGACAGAGTGGATCAAAAGAGTGATCTGCTTTTTGTGTGGCCACAATCTGTCAACAGAAGTTTTGTTGGAAGATCTCTTCCGACATTAACTTCTGTTGACAGATCACTGTAGTATAGATGTAGCCAAGCATTCTAACTAAATGTAGTGGCCACATGGTCATTAGTAAAGCATGCACGCAAGGAACGGCAAAAATAAGAGAAAGGTGGACAGGAAAAGAGAACAAATGTCAAGTGCATTGGTCACCTCAAAAAGAGATGTATTGGCACCAGAAAAGGTTCAGAAGAGGGCAACAAAAATGATTAGGGGGTTGGAATGGGCGCTATATGAAGAAAGGTTAAAAAACTGGGACTTTACAGGTTATAAAAAAGAAGACTAAGTGGGGATATGACAGAGGTCTATAAAATTATGACTGATGTGGAAAAAGTGAATAAGGAAAAGTTATTCACTTGGCATCATAACATAAGAACTAAGGGACACCAAATTAAATTAATGGGTAGCAGGTTTAAAACTAATGAAAGGAAGTTTTTCTTCATGCAGCACATACTAGGACTGTGGAACTCCTTGCCAGAGGAGTTTGTGAAAACCAAGACTTCAAGAAGGTTCCCAAAAACAAACAAACAAACAAACAAACAAACACCTCGATAAATTCCAGGAGGTTATGTCCATCAATGGCTATTAGACAGGAAAGGCAGGAATGGTGTCCCTAGCCTCTGTTTGTCAGGGGTTGGAAGTGTTTGTAAGGAGAAGAATCACTTTCATGATTACCTGTTCTGTTCACTCCCTCTGGGACATCAGGCATTGGCCTACTGAGCTAGAAGAACCTTTGGTCTGACCCAATGTGGCCATTCTTATGTTCTTATGTCATACCCGTTTTAGGCACAAATCTTGTTTCTTCCCTTTTCTATTTGTTTTCATTTTTATCTGTTAGTTTAATAAAAATTAGGGACAGAGCTGGCAGAGAAGGGGGGAATGGGGTTATGGAAACCTTATAAGAATGAGGTCTGAGGACAGATTTAAAGGGGGTGGGAGATTGTATTGCACACAGGGGCTGAGAAGAGATACAAGTGAGAAAATATCTTGCTATTAAATCAGTGCCAAAAGATGATACTTTCCAAGGAGTGAAAGCAACATCATCAGCTCCATAATATTTTGACTTTGACTTAATCCTACCTGTAGTAATGATCCCCACTGCCCTCTGAGCCCTCCACACACCCTCAGCAGTCAGCACTGAAAACAACTACATTGTTAGCAGTAAATCCATACAAAGGACGAACTACAGGCCATGATGCCACTGCTGGAAGAATATATATATCAACATTTGACATCTTGCTCTGATAGCTGCCAAGTTTGGCTATCGCTATTGACCTGATTGCTCAAGGACATAGAGAAGGAAGAAAAAGGTCAATGTAAGCAAGTGATGGTACGAGATTGATGTATCACAAGCACTCATGTAAACATGAGCCTATAACTAGGAGAGAGGCTGCTACTTTGGAAAGTAAAAATGTATAAAAATGGATACGCTAGAGCTGTGAAGAGATCTATTTGAAAGTGGAGCTGAGTGAAAAATTATCATTTTGAGATTTTTACATGTTCACTGAGATTACTCAGCATGATGTTTGCGAAGCATCACTCTGTGTACATGTTACATCTCTTTCCCCTATCCTTTGTCTGTGAGGTAGTAACGTCTTTTTGGCAGGGGCAATTTCATATTCTGTGCTTCTACATCACTGAGTTCAATGGTCCACATTCTTGATTGACCTCTTGGTGCAACTGTAATAAACATAACAAATACAAATGTAATAATATTTATTGCTGGTGTTTTTCCAATGTTGTGATCCGGTCCTTGGACCATTCTGCTAGGAGGCATTGATTAGTCCTAAAGTCAATCTAATGACCTGTAAAGGCAGTCAGTTGGTGACAGCTAAGTTCCTTCTCTGAGCTGCAAGTCTGTTGTGTCCCTTAAACTAAAGAATGTATGGCTGCTTGGTGATGCTCCCTTTCCCAACAGATCCAGGGGAATGATTTCTCATGCATAATGGGATTTGCATGTATTTCATTCACACTTCTGTTAATGAGACTGTCCCACAAAAATGGCTGTCTCTCTCAATGACAGCAAGGAGTTTCAGTGCATATGTGAGAAAGAATAACCCCAATCCACTGCAAAACCTAGGCAGTGTGTGTACCAATGCAACATACTGCCGTTCTGTCCCTAGATCAGAGAACAATTTTCATATACTTATTATAAATGAGAAGCCTCTGAGTAAAAACCCTAGGATTTAGGGAGATTGATACATGGGCTTGTATTCATAGGATACAGCTTGATGGGTTCAGAATAATTGCTCTTCTTGTGTCCTACCCCTGGAACAGGAAGATGGGGAATGGGCAAATGGAGAGGAAACGAAGAGAGAGTTTCCACCTCACTGGTACACAAGTCAGTTCAGCTGAGCTGGTGCAGGGGACTGCTATAATTTACTGCAGGTATAGACCAGAAGAAAACTGCAGCCCCTTCTGGAGCCATTGATGAAGGAATTGTTATACAGTGTACCTCGGCATCAGAGTGCCTCACAGGGCTAGTTCTAGAATAAGGCAGCTTACATGCCACCCTTGGCTCAGGGCAGTGCCTAAAGGCACAATATCGCCTGCTGTAAAGAGGCACTTGTGTACATTTGTAATTTAATTCCTTTCATGATGAAACACTTTGTAACCCACTAGTTGGTGTGCTGTGTTTCCCTCTCTGTGCCTGATCCACAGAGCATATTAATTTATGTCCCCACAGCTACAGAGCCTGATTCTTTAGCTTAAGTTCAACCCTTGGTGTCAGTCAAACTAGTGCTAACAACTGTATTTTATGACTGCTGCAAATCTATGGATACTGTACACCTGAATATCTGATGAAGTAGAGTTAAGAAATGAAGGGAATTAATTACTATCCTAAAATTGCCAGCTATGGCAAACTGAAAGAATTGGGTTATTTTTAGTATTCTGTTTTAAAAACTGTGTGGTATAAAAGTTGGTTTTCTTCCCAGCCATTGTGGGCAGGTCTCATCTGTCACCCACTCCTTCCATTAGATTCTACTTTTTGCAATCAAGAGATGGATTTATCTATTTAGATGAAATCCTGAAGTCTGTTTTATGGTGGTTTTAAGCACATATAGTAAAACGGCAGTCAGGCATCCATACTTGTATGTCCTGATACAATCTATAAATATTATGAATTCTCTGTATTCTGACATATTGCTTTATGAAATGTAATTACTGATTTTCCAGATACTTTGGTAGTTACTTTCAAACTGGACTCCCTCCAATTTGAGGAAAGCAAAGGGACAGACATGGGAATAACACAGAAAGTGTACAAATAACTATAGCTGTTTAGCATCACAAATCAGTTATGAAATCGATACTGTGTGAGGAGATTAGTAAGAAAATATAAGTACAATTCACTATGAAAAGCAGTGCAAAGTTTCAGAGGTGTCTCAAAGTATTTTATCCCAAAAGTTTGGCTTGTGGCTTTTTTCTTCTTTATGGTAACATATAAAGCACTGAAGGGCTTTTTCTTCCTGTATTTTCAATTTAATAATATCATGATTGCTAAATCTAGCTATCTCTGATTTTGTTACTGGACATTTTAGGGGTCACTAGGCATATTTATGTCTAGCTAAGAAAAGGAAGAGGGATGTTGAATTTGTAAAAAAAGACATCCTTTATTGTCATAGTAGTTGAGTTGTCATATAAACAAAGACAACTGGGGTTGTATTATCTGTACACTATTGACAATCATCACTGAGAAATTTAAGAGGAAGTTTGACAGGACTGTGGGATTTTCTTCTTTGGTATTCTTTTCAAAAAGTGCAATGGGACTTTTATCGCCCAACTCTGGAGGGCCAAACTGACAGAAGAGACAGTCTGTCTCTTCAAAAAAAGAGTGCAATTCTAACATTATCCTCCCATCATTGACATCAAAATGGGTATATGCTCATGTCTGATTGTTACATGTAAACCCACAACTGTTGACCAGAAGAGGGCATTCTACCATCTGGACAATCCTGACTTGTTACAAGCTGTGGGTTAAATCCTCCTGGGGTGTAAATTGGTGTAGCTATGTTGATGTACGCCAGTTGAAGGGCTGGCACCATTCATACGATGAGCAAAGATACTTTCTCTTGGGTCATGTCTACACTAGCAAGTTCTTTCAGAAAATTAGGCCCTTTTTTGAAAGAACATATGGAGCATCCACACACAAAATGTGCTTTTTCAATCCAAAATTGAAAGAAAGCGGTTCTTCTTCTGGAAGTCCTCTTAGACTCCCCGATCATGCAGAGCTCCTCCTTTCAAACGATTCTTTTGGAAAAAAAGCATGTGTACACATTCCATGGGCCCTTTTTTTGAAAGAGCAGTCCTCATGCTTCCGGGTTTTTTGATCCCTGGCCCATTCTTTCAAAAGAGCAGGGGCTGTGTGGATGCTCTCTATCAAAAGAGTGAATTGTGGATGTGCTCTTTCAAAAGAAGATCTTCTGGAAGAGATCTTCCAGAAAATCAAAAGATCACTGTCATGTAGACATGGTCTTAATATTTGGCTTTTAAATAGTCACTGAATCCTGGTTAGGTGTTTAAATGGTTCTCTATGAATAGACATCGATATCTAGCTTGGTATACACTGTACCAGTCGAGAGTGTCTCAAGTGAAAGTAAAATAAATATTGTGCTATGTTTAATAAGCTGAAGAAAGAATTTTACAAGAAGTGGAGGAATGTAGCTACCTCTGGATTCTCTGTGAAACATTCCCTTATGTTGGCGCTGTAGCGATTAAGGTGCTCAGATATTATAATGCAGTGAATGCATGGATAAATGGTTGAAGGAACAAGTATAAACAGGTAATAATAATAATAGGCATACCACTTGAAAATGTATTATGGTGCTTGTTATGTACCACAATGTCTTCATCCACAATGTGATGTGAAAGGTACTGAATTTCTCAGGCCAAATCCTGGACTTCAGTATAAAATCTTTACCAGGATGAAACTTCTATTTATATCAATGCAAATTTGGACTGAGTGCAGACGGAAGGAAATGTCCCACTTTTTTTTCTCTAATATCTAAAAATTAGTGTTAGCACAATAGGTATCTTACTCTATCTGGTGGTTTGATTCTGATTTCAGGTCACCTTAAATCAAGATCTAAAGTCAGTGAAGTTACACTGATATACAATGGATGTTAAATTAGACTGAGAACACATATACATTTTTAGACTAGCCTATTTCAAGAGCAATTTCACTTCTTATGCAAAGAAAGTACAGAGGATGAATGCTTTGATTTCTACCAAAATTACAAGAGTGGGAAATGTAAGATGTAATGAGTTCTGAGAGCACACGTGTTTTATTAAAACAATAGAGCATCAGGAGCTTGATGAGAATGTTTTTTAAGACACAGGTAATTCTGCAACAGTCAGAAGAAAGTTTGCCCACAAAATAGTTAAAGAGCATTACAAAATGGCTTGAATAAAACTTATTCAAACTTGTATGTTTTAATAGTTTACAACAGAGATGATGCCCATGCCTGCAGCACTTGAAGTTGGTTGATAGGGACCAACTGGTTGTACTTTTTCTCCCAAAAGGTTTGTTAGAAATGTGACAGCTGTTTTCACACCATTTGGGGTTCTGTGGAAATCTGAGTCTGAAAAAACAGGGAAAGGCTTAGGAGCATGACAACAGTAGAATGTTCTTGCATACTATCATTCTCAGTCTAAGGGAGCAACAGGGGGAAAAATGGCCAGTGATAAAAAAAAAAATGCAGGGACTGTGAGTCTGACAATTGCAAGGGTTGTGTAAATTTGTTGGATTCACTTTACCTATGTCTATACTAGGCATAGAAGTCAACTGCTGGTATGCACTTTTAGCTATGCCAATTGTATAGCTAAAATCGAGTTATCAGCAGTCGACTACAATGGCTGTCTACATGGAAGAAGGTCAATGGGACCATTTCTCCGATTGATCTTCCTTAATCTTTACTGCTTGTGAGGTGTTCCAGGCTCGACTCTGACTCCAGAAAGTGCATTTTGCGCATACGTGAAACAAAGCCACAGAAGATCCACCCTGAGCGGGTTGATCTTCTGCAGTAGTGTGGCTTTAGCCTTTGACTCCAAGCACTGTGGTAGCACAAAGACAGGATTTTCAAAAGTAGCTAGTGATTCTGAGTGCCTCTAGTTTTGGATGCGCAAGCTAAAATGCCTTGGACTGGCCTGATTTTTAGGTATCTCTGAGCACTAACTGTCAAAAATGTCTCAAGTTGATCATCCAGAATTCAGAGCACACACAAATAACCAGTTTACTTTTGAAAATCTTGGTCATATAAGTAGATCTTTTCTGGAGACACTTTCAGTTCTGCATAAAAATAAAACAGCATCCCACTGGAAGAAAGGGTTATGTCACACTCCTGCAATGGAGTCATGTTGGATCTGTTTGCATGACCTGATTCTCACATTTTTGTTTCTTTCATTTTCTGTTTGTTTGTTTTTAGGGAAGAATGTACCCCTTTTTTATTTGAGAGCAGGACATAGGACATAGCTTATTACATCTTATATTGCAATAAAAGACTGTATGAACACTGATGATATGATAAGAAGATTAAAAATAAGAGTTCTTGCACTATGCAAATTTGCGCTATAGTTACAATGTAGTTCTTTCTCAGACACTACATTCTAATATGCTTTAAATAACACAGTATTACCAAACTATGGGACCTCAGATGGAGTAAATAAGAAAAATTCCATTGGCTTTAATGGAGACATGCTGATTTACACCAGCTCATATGACTGTATGTTTCACATTTTCTTGAGCTATAAAGCCATAGGCTAAGTAAAACTGCATGAGGGACAGGAACAGGTATTGTAGTTTTGCTCAATGTTCTCAGGTTGAGTGATCTGAAGTGATCTGAATCTCTTACACAATATGCTTTATCCCTTGTGTCTATATAGTTCTATCTGAGAGAACAAGGTTTATGTGTTGGAAGATGATGAAGTGCGGCAGAGGTCAAATGTACATACAGTACAGCAAATACTAAGAGTACTTCGCGCACCTGTATTTTTGAGGCAAAAAAATCTGAGTTACAGTAAAGTGCTTTCCAAAGCTGAGAATGTCTCATTTTTTGTTGACTTAAGATTTCTTTTTGCCTGAACAGTTTAGAAGTTGTAGATTAGGCTGAAAAAGTGGTACTTAAGTATTTTTAAGTGTTAACCATTAAAAAGAAAATGCACATGATTTCTACGCTCATTTTACTTTTAGTGCATGGCTTGTATATTTTGTTGTATATAGGAAGCACGAAAGGCACATAAATGAAGTGAGTTGGGCCATATAATATGCATCATTATACCTTCCAGGGGATAATAAAGCAAAGTTTGAACATCTGCATACACCTGGATGTATTCATAAATACCATGTAGGTGCTCTTTTAAAAGAGAAGTGATTTCATGACTGGGTAAATGAAACAAACTGAGTAAATGAAGTCAGTGAAGTTACTGGGAGTTTAAGATTACTAAATGGTATGATATAGTACATAGTATACCACTTACTTATCACAATGTAGCTGACATCAACAAAAATCCAGTTTAATTTTATAAATGTAAGCACTTGGCTTTAAACAAGTTTTGATATGAATTAAGGAACCACAATATTTATGAACATATTATAAAGAGTATCACATCAAGGAACCTTCTAATAAAAAGAAATGTGGAAATAAATTTCTATGTTTATCTTCTAGAGTTATTTGTACATCTTTTTAAAAGAAATAATAATATTCAGATATGATACTGCACACCTAGCTCTTACTGTAAACTAGAATCTATTTACTTATGTATATTGGCATTGAAGCAAGACAGGATTTCTGTAGCATGAAAGACAAACAATAAAATCACACAAGCAAAACCTCCATTCCTCTGATCCAGCTGCATTTTAATTTTATATTGGTATTTTTGAATTTTGGCATGTTTAAATTCCACCCCACCCCCTGCTCCCTGCAAGGCTGACTTTTCTAACATTATGTTTTTAAAACTGACAAGGTCATACAAGCTAAAAAAAAAAAGAGAGAGAGAAGGGTCATCAAAAGGGGAAAAATAACAGAACTACGGTGAAATGGCTCTCTGTTGGCCTTTGTATCGATTCAGAGTGTGTCAAAAGGGTCTTTTGTCGTGCCCCTACCACAGCATACTAATTTGCTAGATCAAGTCTGTCAGAATATCGACTGGAAGTAAAGAACTACAGTGGCAGCTTTTGTGTTTCATACAGCAGGGAGCCTGTGTGTGAAACAGGATTATCAGGGGGTCATGAAGAGAGTCAAGGGATGTCCATCACTTCCCTTCTGGTAATGTAATGGGGCGGGTGCCTGGATAGGATTAAGATGTAGGACACAGGAGGCATAGCAGTGAACAAATCAAGAAACACACGCATGCAAATAAGGTCGGCTGCTGTTTACCACATATTTTTAATGAAAAATCCAGTGACAGACCAAACAAATATCTAAACAGCTGCATTCTGATTGAATAGATGGTTTGATAGCTAGTGTTGCACCTGCATGAGTGTGTGTGTGTGTGTGTGTGTAAAACAGGTACCACACATACAGGAAAGGTATAGCTCCTACTTTTTTTGCTCCAACATTTCAATCTACAAGTTTTTCTTCTATTTGTTTTTCACATTGAAAACATTATGGATGTATGATTACAGCAAACATCTCTGGCATCTAGCGAGAGAAATAAAATGATGCTTTGTCCTGTGGCTATACGCATAAGACACATTCAGATAGGATGCTCATCGCTCAGCTCTGGACTTAGCCTTGACTTAGGTGTCATTGTCATTCTAATGTGCCATGAACAAAATATCTTCCTGATAA
Organism: Carettochelys insculpta; assembly: GCF_033958435.1. Lineage (NCBI taxonomy): Eukaryota > Metazoa > Chordata > Testudines > Carettochelyidae > Carettochelys > Carettochelys insculpta. Next base: position 99,144,460 of record NC_134141.1, read on the forward strand.
CTGGAAAAAAAAGTATTTGTGTGATTGAACAATGCATGGCTTGATAAGTGTTTCTTTTTAAAATTGTAGCAGGGAGTGTTTATATTCTGGGGATGCAGACAGTTTGCCACTAGCTTGTATGAGAGGGATGAGGTGCATTTGTAACACACACTGTGACATTCTTGTCATCTTTACAATCCTGTTTTTTTTTTCAGCTCCATTCCTAATCTTTAACTTTTATCCTTTGTTTCAGAAAATATGATGCTAAGCAGGAAAACAAAAGATGTGAAAACTATGGGTTTTAAAAGCACAGGGATAGAGACAATTATAAGTATCAGAGGGGGAGCTGTGTTATTCTCTATCCTCAGAAACAGTGAGAAGTCCTGTGGCTCCTTACAGACTAACAGATATATTGGAGCATGAGCTTTTGTGGGCAAAGACCCACTTTGTTAGATGCCTTCGCTATATCCACGGAGCCAGTTACCTCATCATAGAAATGAATCAGGTTGGTCAGGCATGACTTGCCCTTGGTGAATCCATGTTGACTATTCCTGATCACTTTCCCCTCCTCCAAGCGCTTCACAATGGATTCTTTGAGGATCCCCTCCATGATTTTTCCAGGGACCGAGGTAAGGCTGACAGGTCTATAGTCTGTGTATTGTCTTTCTTTCCTTTTTTAAAGATGGGTACTATATTTACCTTTTCCCAATCATTTGGGATCTCTCACAATTGCCACACGTTTTCAAAAATAATGGCCAAAGACTGTCCAATTCCCTCAGTACCCTTGGGTGCATTAAATCTGGACCCATAGATTTGTGTATGTCTAGCTTTTCTAAATAGCTCTTAAACTGTTCTTTTCCCTCCAAGGGTTGCCACCTCCCTTCAAACTGCCCCTCTTTTCAAACTGCAAAACAAATGCTCACAAACAGACACTTGGAGAGTCACCCCACCAGCTCACAACACAGCCCCCCAAAAGCCACATTACCTGAGCTCTTCCCAGAGGATTCCCAGGCAAACTCCCCTCTTGGCTGCTGCCCTGTTCACTGCTCGCAGTGTTCACTGTGGCTGCCTAGACTTAAATTAAGCTCTAAAGTTGTAGAATTAAACCTACCAACAACAAACTCCAAATTTTAATTATAACAATAAATATTGCAAGCCTAATTCTTGGACTTCTGAACTGTGACAATCGAAATTTCACTCAGCGGTAAAGACTGGATACTACAAATTCTTGCAGTGTTAGCTGCAACACAATGAATACAGGTAATAAGAAAAATATAAACCCAGCTGGATTTAAATAACATAATATGATGGCGTCTGCCTAACCCATATCGAGTGGAGATGGTATGACATAATGTCTGAGGACGTTACATTTCCTATAACAAACACCAGTGCACCCAATTTTAAGTCTGAGAATAAGGTTGTTAATTCTACTTACCTGACCTAACCTGACCTATAGTCCCATGCAAGTTATTCTCTTGCTGTCACTGCATAGCGTTGCTGTATGTTATCAGACAACTGCTTCATTCCATTTTACAGGTTGCTGTATTTGTGTATGTGTTTGCATAATGATCCTTATTTACCCCATATTTATCAAAGATTTTGTGTAAGGTAATTATCAGTACCCTTGAGAGATGTATTATTTTTTCTGTCATCATTTTTACCTTCTGATTCAAAATTCTATTGGAAGTAATGCCCCTTGTTACTAATGTTTATTTCACTATTTTCACCAAAGTGTAACACATACCGACTGAATGCGTTTCACTTTCCCATGTAGTGGCATTTAGACAACGCAGAGAGAGATAGAATGAGTCTTAGCTAAGCACCAGCTGGCTTCTAGTTCAGGTGGTAGAGACTCATGCACTAAGTTTACAAGATTTGGTTCAACCTTTTGACTTTACAAAGGCAGGTTATGTTTTTAATAAATGGAAAAATAGTAGAAAAAAATCCTGATTTTCTGAAGTTTCAGTGGTGTGCCTGGGCTTTACTAAAGTGACAGCAACAAAATAGATGAGTACTTTTCAGTGCAGTTTCTGTAATACTACAAAAGTGGCTTATATTCAGGGATTGTCTTCTGAAAAAGAGAACAAAAAATTAGGTTAGTCATTACTTTGAGTCCAAATTCAGCAGCACCTAGATAGTTTTGTATTCTTATAGCAGTTTGTTTGCACATCAAGCTTCTGTTATGAAAAGATGACATCTCCATGGTCCTGAACAAGATTAGAATATTTTTTGTCTTTGGTGCTTAGGAAATACAATGAAGTAGTCAGATAATATGGGGCTTGTGCAATAAGTAAGTACTAAAATAAGACAGACGATAGAAATCTCAGAGTTTTGTATTTTTTTTTATTTTATATGCCAATGAAACATAAAACACAACATGAGTAAGAATATTTTTCTTTTTATCAGAAGATAAATCATGTACTTATGTAGGAACCTGACTTTCAGAAGAATAGTCAGGTCCTCTGAAGGGAAAAAGACTCACTATTAGAATACCTTCTCATGACTAGACATAAAGCAGTGACTCTCTCTCTCCATCTGGAACCCTCTGCTGATGGCTCAATGGCAGACAGAGTGACTATCTTCTCATGACTCAGCCCTTGGCCAGGTTATGATTTAAGTCCCCTTTCAGGGTATCAGAAGTCCAATGAACCAAAGACCATGTACCAGGTCTTTGGCCACAATTCTAGACCCTGTAGTACTCAGGCTCGATCTACCTTACAAAGTTAAGTCAAAGTAAGTTACCCTATGTCAACTTTTTGTGCATATGCCTAAAATGACATTTATTTCTAGCATCTTGTTATGTGGCAACACAGTAACCCACCTCCCCAAAGGGTGTAGAGACATGGTCAACCTACTGAGTGCAAATATAGATACTGCATGACTGCATAGATCCTGAAAGTCCTCTAGCAGCTTTCACCCATTTCCCAGTCAATGACCACGCTGGATACAATTGTGAACTCCACACCTTAGAAGCCACAGAGACCAGAAGCTCCTTTTCTAAAACCTTTTGTATTTCTGAAATGCCTTTTCCTAATTGCCCACCTTGGTAAGCACACCCAGCAGCTCTCCCTTGTTGTATGCCACTGCCCAACTGACTCATCACACTAGACCTGCCCCTGCCTTGAACAAACAGGTGGTATTGGATCCCCTGGACTTGAGGAGAGAAGAGGCTGTGGGGCACAGCTATGGACTAGCCATAGAAATGTAGACATCTATGAAAAGATTGCACAGGAAATGCAGACACAGGAGTATGACAAGGAAATGAAAAAAAGCAATAAGTGCACAACAGCCCGGAGGGTGGGGGGCAACAATCAATCTGGTGCTGAGCTGCAGAGCTGCCACTTTTACAGTAAGCTGCATGCCTTATTTGGCAAGGAGCTCCCCTTCTACCCAGCACCCAGCAATCAGTATAAACAACTCTGAGGAGCCTGAGACAGAGGAGGACAATCAGGGAAGAGCAGGAGGAAGATAAGGAGGAGTCAGGGGGACACAGGTGGAAGGTCCTGCTATGCCACATGCCCATTCATGTTTAAGATGCCACTCCAGTGTAGGTAGTGTGTGGATGCCATTTTTCTGATGGTGTTTAAATGTGAACATGGCACCTCACTCAACCCCATGTGATCAGGACACAGTTTTTGACTTCTTTTTTTTTTTTCTTGTAAGACAAGCAGTAGCAGTGTAACAGAGGCAGAACTGTCACCTGCTTTCTGTTCCCTTGTAGAGCTGGGTTGGTGGGAGAGGATATGGAGCAGTTTGATTGCATACAGAGGGAAGTACCCTTTACCTTCCTGAGAGATCCTAATGAAACTTTCATGAAGGTACCTGCTATCCTCTTTCAAAGGTTTCTAGGGATGGAAGCCTCATTGTTTTCCTCCATGGCTGGGCACTTTCCTACAACTCTTGGCAATCACCTCAATAGGCACTGTTGGAGTAAACAAGCTAGCAGCATATGGGCCAGGGGAGCTTTGCAAGAGCAGAAGCAGCTGTGTTCTTTGAGTCTTCATTACCCTCAGGAGTGGGATATTATCTTAAATCATCACCACTACCTGTGGAAAACAATGTCAATACTCAGTGCCATCGCACTGCATTCATACCCAGGGAATGGAGGACTGAAATGTGTTGTGCAGCTAACACATGTCCTTATCCCCCATTCAATCCAATTCAGTTATAAATGTACAAAAAGCACCGCATAATTCATCATCTTATTAAAAGACAGTGTGATGTTCCTAAATGTACACTGGACAGTCCTTAACCACTGCCAAAACTTCAGATAAAGAACAGTGCACCACAACACATTAATGGGACTCATCATTGAAGTCTCTTTCATGGCCTCCTCCAGCTACATAGCTGCACTTTCAGCTCTCTAATGGCCCTTGTATCTGTCTGTTCAAACACAGCAGACCTCTGCCCTCCACTCCAAGGGCACATTTTTCATATTTACCTCACAAGTGTTATGTAGGACACAACAGGTAGCTAAGCCCATTGGGATACTTTTCTCACTGAAATCCTCTTTTGCTGTGGGAACATAACCCTGTTGACTTGCCCTGGGTCACATAGATGACTATGTTGGAGCAGGGACTTTCCCCTTCAGTTCAACATCTCCCATCTGCTTCAAGTGATGATCTTTACGTTGTTGTCCAAATCTTTTGTTTTACTTTTTATGGGCTATGCCTACACATGATAATCAGGGTGATGGAAGATTGCTAATGAAGTGCTGGGATGCACATGCACCACTTCATTACGCAAATTCTATCCCTCAGTAACTTTGAAGTGCCGGCATGCCATGTAACTGCAAGCACTTTGAAGTGCCCACGCTATTTGGAAGTGCCTTTACTCCTCAAAAGTTTCGAAGTTGCCATGGGAGAGAATTAGCCTAATGAAGTGCTGCATATGCATCACATCACTTCATTAGTTATCGCCTAACACCCTGATTACCATGCCCTCTTCAAAGAAGGGGGCAAGTATAGACGCAGCCATGATGTTTTAATTCAATGATAGTGCTGTTTGTCTTTCCGTCTCATGAGGGTCCCTTAACCCAGCTCCTTTCCCTGTTCTGCATCAGAGAGATGGGCAGGAACTGTCCATTGCAGACATTTTGCCCCCTCCTCCAATGACTATAAACTTTTTGATCCCTTCACCATAATCCTGAGCTGTCTTGTTGCAGTTGTACAGTTTGTGCCTATTCCATTTCTACGCTGGCTCTGGCTATGAGTTTCAAAGTTCTTTAAGCACTTTAAGAATCATTTTGGTATTCTACAATTTTTTCTCAATCAGCAGCCCTGATTCATGCATATTTGTACCTTTCTATGTATTTTCCAATGACTATTAAGCATTACCATTAATTATAGTTGAAATTTGTTCCTCAGAAGTATTTCACGTCCCCTTTAAGCATCAAAATGATTTCTTACTAGGGAGATAGTATTTTATACAGCCTTATGTTTGTATGATTTTAAGTGAGGTTAATTGAATCAATTTCTAAATCCACTATCTCTAATGTTTCCCTTTCCCATCTTTTTTACTCAGGCTAGAATGGCTCAAAGTGGCTAGAATGGTTCCACCGTGCCTTCCCATCCATTTGACTTGTTCTTCCTCTGCATCTCATTGAAGTAGATAACAAGAAAAGAGCTGTCAAATTACATTCTGTTTGCCTCACATCTCTTGCTTCACCTGCTTGGATGACCATAATAACTGCATTATAAAAGTATCCTTTGTACATTTGGGCTCAGACAACTGATGAAGGCTTATATTAACTTTCTACTGCAGTGCAGTCATTGTCAAGTGCAATAAGAATATTGTAGATGAACTGCATTAAAACGAAACAAATGACAAACATATCAAAGAAGAGCATCTTTCTTGTCCAGAAGTCTCCCTTCCACTATTTTTATGAAAGCTCTGCATATACAAGTAAATCTCCCAGGGTATTGTCCTCATCTTTAGAATTAGATACAACCTTTGGCAGAAAAACATAGAACAATTTCCTAAGTTAGGAGCATGAGCAACAATTTCTATTAAGCCAGTATTAACCCACCTCCAATCACACATTTAACCATAATGCATGATAGGAAATAGATACAGAATCAAATTAGAACAATAACTTTGATTTCCAAACAACCAACTCCCAAGATTGAGATGTTCTGATTCAGGTTCTAATGTAAAAGTTCTGCACTGTCTTTGTAATGAACATGTTCTGAATCTCAACATCTAAATAACAAAAGGATGAAGATTATGGTAGAAAGTATGGAGGGACTCTCACTGATTTTGGAGCTTTGGGGAAGCAACAGCTGGATTTAGCAACAAACCACTATCAACACTATAGGACAGTGATGAATGAAAGCCAATGTTGAGGGCACAAGCCTGGGAAATGCAGAAGATATCATTATTATTTTCTGTGATGGAGGAAGAAAGGCAGATGCTATCACTTTTAAGAGAGACAGTATTCAGTCACAGGAATTATTTTTAGATTTGCTGCTCTATTTTTACATGCCCTGAAATGCTTCTTAACACGTGAACTTGCAAACAAAATTAATGCATTTACTTCTTTTAAGGAAAGCTCAGAGACATAATATACTAATCTGAATATTCTGTAAGTAGGGTTACTTCTTCAGATGGTCAACAGCTGGTTATTGGAGTTAGGTCACTTTGTACTCCAAAACAGGTACCAAATTACTGTGAGGTGGTGGGATTTAAATTCTATCATTCAACTCAATTAAAAAGGTCAAATGAATTTTGTAACTTCCCTCGGGTAAAGCTATCTCAGAGCATGCTCCAAAATATAGCTGGTTAAAGAGGTAGTATAGGCTACATGAACACAAGAAGAGTAGTTATAATCAAGCAACAGCAATATTATAGCACACAACCACCTCCCTCTCCATCACTTTAATGTATTTTAACAAGAAAAATGTTTTTCTTTGTAAGGGATATTAAAGGACTTGTGAAACTCCTAGTACAATCTTTTTCCTTCAATGGTAGAAAGCAATAGCATAAAATGCTCAGTTATTAATGCAGTTTTTGAATGAGAAATAGTTTCTGGGTTATTTTACGGATAAAACCCCATTTTCCTAAAGTTATGTCTCCACTTGATATGTTTATCAGAGCAAGAAGCTGAGAAAATATTAGAACCTCTCATACAGTAGTTTGAGCAATATAAAGTTTTTTGCTTTGTTTTGTTTTTTAATTAGGAATGCTGCCTGCATACCTCAACGCTGCTGGACAGCAATGGTACGCATATTCCATTGAAGTCAATGGAGTTTGGCTAGTAACACGAGACAGAATTTGACCTGGAGGTGTAGCTGTGGGATTAGGTACTCTTAAAAGCAGACAGAATATTAAATAACATGAATCAAAGCAGTATGTCTCTGTAAGCCGAGAAAAAGAGAGAGAGAATGCAAGCACAAAGTAATGTAGAAACAAGGATTTGAAAAAATATTACAGACATATAATCAATAGCCACGAGCAAGTAGAATATGCATCTCCGTGACAATCTCTCCCACCGTGGAGGTAATAACAAGTAGGAGTATTCATATGTTCACATTTATTCCTACAGCTAAAACCAACTACACAAAGTAAAACAGCTTCATGGATCCCATTCATTAAAAACCATATGGGTATTAAATGATGAGTAATATGCCTAGAACAGGTTTTTAAAGAAGTTTCACATTCCCTCAAGTTTTTTTGCTTTTAAAATGTTCAGATTTTGTGAAACTCAAGCCATTTCTGGGCTGCACAATTTCCATTGTTGGCTTTCTTAATGAGCGCATGAGATAGATAGATGTGTACATCTGAATTTTTACAGAGGTATGTTAAAATACGCATTTTAATGCATCAAAGAAATTCAGCCTTACACAAGTATAACCGAACAGCTGCCATCATCTCAGCTACATTTTAAACTTCTTGACAGTAACAAGAATTGTAATCCCTAGAGTCTAACACTTTTCTTTTCAGAGTGGATTCAGATCAGAGATGACTTTATGGTAAGAAACTGCAGTATACTGCGTGCAATTGTAAGGGAAAAAACAGCACAAATTTCTCCACTGGCTCACCATTACTTTAGGGTTTGACTCTGAAGAAAAAAAGCAGTGGGGAAGAGAAAGAAAATAAAATTGTTAATGTTAATATAAAATCTCTGGCATGTATGTTGGAAATGTCTTAAAAATCTCCAAGGGTAAAAGCAATTCAGACTTTCCCTATTTTTACATGTGTTATGAATTATTTCACTTGTGAGATGTCCATTACAGCTTCTAAGTCCCATGGTAAATACGGTGTATGGAAATGAGGTGCAGGTGTTATCAACTCACAAAAGCTGAAAAATGTAAATGTAAGGGGATTGCTCCATCTGTGGACCTGATTCTCCTCTCACACATTTTAAAATGGATTAATTCACTGATTTTAGTAGACTAACTCCTGATTTATAGATTTACTACTGACTTACATACCTAAGAAAAGAAAGAGATTCTCTTATTGACACGTTTCAAACCAGGCTGAGCTTCACTTTAAAGTCAGTTTACTCAGGTTCAGAACATTTATATGAAGGGCAAGTCTACACTGTGAAATAAGTCAAGCAAAGTAGCATTGACCTACAGTACCACAATAGTTAAATCACTTAATTGTGTCAGTGGTACGTGCCCGCACCAGGAGCACTTGCACCTGTTTAACTGCCAGGTCAGGGTGGTATGCAACAGATTCTGAAAGTCAACAGTCAATGTAAGCAGCACAATGTCATCACTGATACTGAATCAACTTAACTATGTCAACCTAAGCACTGTGCCTCTTGTGGAGGTGGAATTATTAAATCTGTGCAGTGGGTAAGTTACATCAGTAGGAGCTACATTTTAGTGTAGATTACAGCGTTAGGCTGAGGTAAATGGCCTTAGGCCAGGTCTACACTAGAAGGTAAAATCAATTTTAGAAACGCAAATCCAGCTATGAGAATTGTGTCGCTGGAGTTGACATATCTAAAATTGATTTTTGATGCTGCCCACACAGTGAGAGGTTTGATGGGAGAAAAACTCACATTGATTTCCCTTCCTCCTTATGACTGCCAGGAGTATAAGGGGCAACGGTCTTGTCACGACCACTGGATTTAACGTGTCTCCGCCCCAGGCGTGCTAAATTGCACCCCAGAAGATCGACTGCCAGCAGGTTGATCCTCTCCTAGGTGTAGCTGTACCCTTACTCTATAGTGCAGAAAGCTCAAGGAGTTCTCATTAGTACACCCACATCCCAGTAGGCCAAGTATTGGCAACCAGAAGAGAAAGAGAAGACATCTTTTTTTCAAAATTGGTAAAAAAACTCAATAATTCAAGAGCAGCAATGCATGTGAATGTGAGACAGTCCTGAACAAAGGTCAAGCCATGCTTTTTGTAACCCCTATTTTAAGAACTACACACAAGCATAGCCCACAATGTGCTGCCCCATGTTAAAGGGGGAGTTATCCAACATTTTAAGATCACACATTATTTGCTATTTAGATACCAGTTGTTCATTGCTGGGCTTTTAGATGTTCACCGAAATATCAAAAATAATCAGGAGGGGTTTCCTTACTTCACAGTTGTAGCATTGGCAGCCAAAAAGAAGTCCCTAACGAGCCCCCTGTGGCTCCAGAGCTACAGGTTGGAGACCCCTGCCATAATGATTCAGGTTTGAATTCTCTAGTGTTTTGCTCCCCATATAAAATGAGTGCAAAGTAGGTGTAAATTGCTGCCAGTGTAATTCTAATAATATTTTATACCGCTATGCACATATTTTAAAAGGGCAAGACAGTGAAGAATTAGGCAGGGCAGTATCTCTAGGCCTTAACACCTTAACTTGACTTACTCTGCCTAGGAGGCTAAGCATGGTGTGCTCCCCACTGTCACACATCCAGTTGATTTTGGTGGGGCTTCTCATGGGAAACAGGACATGGTTTTGTTCCATTATAAGCAGACATAGACTTGCACGCAAAGTTCAGATCCAAATGTTCCCAAATTAGAGCCACTGAAATATTGGGGTTTTGGCTTACAATTTAAAGACGTTACTCACAATTTAGGTCTGTATTATCAACTGGGGCTTGGTTTGGGCCTGTCCCTAGCTATAAAGTATTCAGCCAGTCAAAGGTTGTATATCCCAACATCTCTCTCTCTGTTATAAGGTGCATTACGGTGGCTGCCAACCACTGACACACACATTAGTACTGGTGTTTGAGGTTTTTTTGACCAGTTGCTTAGGTTCATTCTCATTGCCTTAATGTAAGTGTCTATCTGAGGGGCACCACCAGTACCTCCCTCCAGTTCAGTTACGCTCACTGTAACCCTGCAATGGGACAAAATACAGATGCAAGTACAGCAGGCCTCCTTAATAAGTTTCCTCTTCCTTCTTTTTACTGCTAAGTACTATGTGCATTATTCCATTGTCATTTATTATTTATATTACAGTAACTCCTTGAGGACCCCACCAAGACTGGGACCCATTGTATAGGCTGTATAAACTCACATAAAGAAAGAGTGTGGACTAACAAGCTTATTATTTAAATAGACAAGAGAAGCAAAAATGGGAAACAGTCACTAAAACCTATCAAAGCTGGAAGCAGAACCCAGTTTTTCAGGATGTTAGGGCAATACCCTAGCTACCAGGCCACACTTCATTTCTGTTTCCTGTAAGAAATACTCCTCAAAGTTCCCTATTGATAAAAACATGAAAAGGAGTCTTTTTAAAAGGCACCCTTTTACAATCAGTGCGAATAGGTGCATGCAAAAGGATTCTAGTCAACCCAAGTGTTTTTAGTAATCACAGAGCATTGTGTGATTGTTTTTTCTGCTCTTAAACAGCTCCTATTGAAGTCAGTCATTTGTCTTTAATGTTGTCTTTCTGCTATGACTTTTAGCTGTGGTACAGTACATGCATTTAGAATTATTTTGTTGCAACAAGAGCTTATGTTAACAATATATGAACACTTATTTTAAAACAGTGAGATGGAGCCTCAGCCTGAGTAAAACAGAGTAGCTCAACTAGCTTCAGTGGAGCTATGTCAATTTATACCAGCCAGTGATACCACCCCCAACTATTTTAATATTAATGTATTTAATTGTTTTTAAATAATTCCCGTGAGTTCTGGGAGCCTCAGCCTGTGAGTGGCTGAGTACCTTTTCAGACATGTTCAGTATCCTCTACTCCTGTTGAACCCTATGAGTGTTGAGAATGCTTAAGAACTCTTTTAGAGGTGCTCAGGACCTTCCAGGATCAGTCCCTGTATACTTGTATGAAAAGTGCCCATACCTATAAAAATCAGGGGCTTCAGCTGGATCATTTCCATAATGGACATAATAGACATCATCATTATCAACTTTATTACAGGTTGAACTGCTCTAATCTGGAACACCTTCTTCTGGAAAACTCCATTATCTGACATGATTTTAGGTAGCCAGATGACCACTTATCGTGGGAGTGGCCAAGTTTCCTGTGTTCCCATAAAGTTTGTTTACAGCCACCAGTCCTGGCTCTCAGTGTTCTGTGCTGTTATTTAGCTGTAATTTAGCCCTAAATGTCTTCTAAGGGCCCAGTAAGAAGTGGAATTGTTGGTAATGTGCCAGAAAATATTAACCTTCCACTAATTTTCCGGAAAATTGTCTTGTCCAGCAGCAGTCAGGTCCTGAGGGTATGGGACAAAAGAGGTTCAACCCATATTTCTTACTGTAGCACTTGAGACATCTACTGATGGATTAGAATCCTGACATACTAAGAGCAGCAGTTACGTCCTGCAGTCTGGTCTGTACAAAATTCCTAGGGACGACTGGTGCTTTTTTGTATGGGACCTTGCTGGTATTGAGTACTGGCACCTCATTTCTTTTATGAAGGAATGTCTTTAAAAATCTTGTGATCATTCTTCCACATGTTCAAAACTAGATATTTATACGGGCAATGCATTGTCTTACATACCACAAAAATGTAATGTAGGGGTTCTTTCAAGAAAAATAATAAAATTGCTTTCTGGATTTCCTCCCTGCCCCTTTAAATAGTTATTTATTTTGTGTGGACAAAAACGAAGTGTTGATTAAAGCCAAATTAATTTTGAAGTCTCTGGAATGCTGTGATTTCAGTCTTGTAAGTAGTTTCTTTCTGGCCTTTTAAATTTTTTTTCAGATGTAGAACCCAAAGATAAAGACCAGTTTTTGTTTTTGTTTTCGTTTTGTTTTGTTTTTTACTGGCATATAAATTACAGTTGGGGCTGGTCAAAAATTTTCCATCAATTTTTCACTTTTTTACAGAAAATTGGGGTTTGATGACATGGAATTGTTTTCAAAAGCGTCCGCTTTCAGTGGGAAGTTTGATTGTTTGTTTTTTGGGCAAAAAATGAATTCCTGAATACCAAAATCTTTTCAGTTTTTGGGTGGAATCAAATACTTCAAATCAGAAATTATACCGTAGTGCCTTATAGTAGCTGTAATTCTCTTGCCTCATGTCCTCAACCTCCTCTCAGCACCAAGAAGGGATGCATCATGGGAATACAGTCAGCCTATGGAGGGCAGCTTACAGAGGTGAATGACAGCATGGGGTACTTGAACTACAATTCCACTGCATTCTTTCTGAATGGAATTATTTTATTTTATTTTATTATTTTTACCTAAAAGTTGAAAATTTCCCAGTCAAACTTAGATAAAACCAATATATTTAATTTTCATTGAAATTTTCTAACCTCACAAAATTAGACTAGTGACAGAGAAATAGCTGTGTTAGTCTGTATGCTATCAAAACAAAAAAGTCTTTAAAGTGCTACTTGACTGCTTTTTTGTTTTGGTAAAAATCAGATTAGTTACAGTCACTGTTACACTTGATCACAGTTAGCCTTTTTACCTGAAACTTAAAAATACAAGAAGCTTCTTTCAATCTGTCTTGTACAAAGCCCAGTAAACAGGCATCATCTGCGTTCTTATTGTTCACATAGACCATCTTCATATTTCAGAGTTGGATTTTAGCTTGTCATCCATAAGAAGAAATAATTCATTGTTATAATTCATGGCATTCTTTGTTTTTGTCAGGAACTGATAACTCATAGAGAGTGGAAGATAAAAAGTAAAAATAAAATAAAACTGAATGGGAAGAGTTGAAACTGAAAATGATATGGCTAATGTAGCCATGGATTTTATACCATTTTCTCCGATTGCCCACTGGTAACCTCCGTGTGTCACAGCCTTTTCAAAACACTGGTTCTAGTCTGAAGAGGTTCTGACAGCATTGCTAGAGGGATGTAGGTAAATTCAAGACTCTTAACACTGAACCTTATGGAAAAAGCTCTGTTCCAGAAATCTGTAGTTTAACACCACCCATTCTGTACGTGCAAACCAAGAGCCAAAGTTCAATGTAAAGTGCTGTTGCACACTCCACAAAAGCTCTTGACTTCAGAGTTTGCTTTCTCAGCTGGTCTGACAAAGCCTGACCGTGCTGACCCACAGGACACAGTATCTATTCTCTCTTGTTTTTGTTTCTGTGTATCTGTATGGAGGAGATGAGGAGAGGAGGGAAGGGCTGTCTTGAGTGGTCACTGATATGCAAGCCATAGAGTATACAGAAATACTATATCCCACTGAAGGCGTGTCTACACGTGCACGCTACTTTGAAGTAGCGGCACTAACTTCGAAATAGCGCCCGTCACGGCTACACGTGTTGGGCGCTATTTCGATGTTAACATCGACATTAGGCGGTGAGACGTCGAAGCCGCTAACCCCATGAAAGGATGGGAATAGCACCCTACTTCAACGTTCAACGTCGAAGTAGGGACCGTGTAGTCGTTGCGCATCGCACAACATCGAAATTGCGGGGTCCTCCATGGCGGCCATCAGCTGAGGGGTTGAGAGACGCTCTCCAGCCCCTGAGGTCAATGGTGGCCACATGGAGTGGCCCCTTAAAGGTCCCCTCCCCCTCCCTTTCCTGTGCAGGAAGCTGAGAGAACGTGCAGGCGGCAGCCCAGACACGCGGCCAGCCTGCACGTCTCTGAGCCACCACTGTCTGCCACCCCAGCTGCGATGGCCGCCCAGCAGCCCCCCCAGCCCCCCCAGGGGACCCCCCCAAGGGGAGCCAGGTCAGCCAGGGCTAGCGGGCTGGCAGCCAGGGCGGCAAGTGGCAGCGGGGCCCCTCCTGGACAGAGGCTGAGCTTTGAGACCTGCTGGGGCTCTGGAGTGAGGAGGAGGTGCTCCAGGTAATGGGGAGCAAGAGGCGGAACGCGGATGCGTTTGCTCAGCTGGCCGAGGGCCTGGCCGCCCGGGGTCACCCTGCCTGCACTCCGGACCATGTCTGGAGTAAAGTGAAAGAGCTGCGGCAGGGTTACACCCGGGCCCGGGATGCAGCCGGCTGATCTGGGGCTGCCCCCGTCACTTGCCCCTTTGACAGGGAGCTCAGGGACATCCTGGGCCCCCAGCACACCTCCTCCCCTCTGGCCACTCTTGATACCTCAGCTGAGGAGCCCCAGCAGGCCCTGGAGCTGGAGTCCGCCCCGGAGGTAAGCTCCGCACCCTGGGGGCCCCCCCTGGAGCCCACCCCCAGGGCACTGGAGCAGGAGGAGGAGGAGGAGGAAGGGGACTCCTCCTCCACTGACACCGGGCTCCAGATCCTCTTGCCATCCCGGAGCAGCAGCCGGGCGTCCGCCCCCCCGGGTGTCTCCCGACCGTGGGAGTGGACCTACAGGTATGTACCCCCCCTGGTGTACACCCCCGGGGTTGAGGGGCAGGGGTAATAGATATGTGGCCAGGGCCCTCCACATGCCCAGATGGCCATGGCCCCAAGGACAGCAGGGCCATGTCCCTCACAGGAGTGCATCAGCCCCTGCCCGCCCCCGCCCCCCAGCACGACAGTGCCATGCCCCATCCCCGGGGCTGGGGGGAGCGGAACCTCTAGGGTCCCCCGGGAGGAGGGGGTGGGACACCCCGCAGCAGCAGCAGCAGCAGCAGCAGCTGCATGCGATGGAGTAGGGGGAGTGCAAATGCGAGTCTCAGGCTAGATATGGGCAACAAGCTGAATAGCTCCCAGTGGCTAAGGATGATCCTGGGGCTACAACTGGCAGGTTACACCTCTGCCCTGAACAAAAAGGAGGGAGGAGCCAAGCTGGCTTTGAATCGGGCGGTGGGGGGGGCCGCAGGTAGAGGCTAGGGGAAGGGAGAGCTGGAAGGCAGCCAGCCTGAGGAGGGGGAAAGCTACACCCCAGAGGGGCATCCCTTGGGGTATTCTCCCCAGGACGGGTTGAAAGGACTGTCTCTGACTGCTGTACTGTCACTTCTGGGAGAAACTGGGCATCTGTTGCCTAAGAAACCTCTCCTGTCAGACCCTGCTGAGTGAAGTGAGAGTCACTCCTGCCGGGGGACAGGGTGCAGTTCAGGGGGACCCTTGAACCCCATCACAGCAGCATCTCCCGGGGACGGGGGTGGGGAACCTGCAGCACAGGGGTGAGGGGACAAGGGCCACGGCTCAGGGCCCGCACTAACTCCTGTCTCCACTCTTCTTCCCCCACTCCTGTGTTCCACAGCTGCACCATCGGAAGGACTGGAGAGCTCTGGCGAGGCTTCAGTGGTCCTGGAATCCCCTCCAGGGCCATCGCTCCAGGCTAGCCCCTCGGCGGAGGACCGACCGTCCCCACGGCGGGCAAGACGGAGGACCCAGCACCACCACCTGATGACAACGGACCCCCAGCTGCTGGCCCTCCACCGCCGGCAGCTGGAGGTCGCGGAGCAGCGCCTGCGGGTGGAGCAACGCCGCCTCCATCTCCAGGAGCGGGCGCTGGCCTGGTGCCAAGAGGCATGGGGGGCCTACATGGACACCTTCAACTGGCTAGTGGACTACCTGCACCCCATGCCGCGCCGGCTGCCACTGCGCCTGCCCTGAGTGCTCCACCTGCCGCGCCACCCGCTGCTCCGCTCGTCGCCGCACCGTCTGCCGTCGCCCTGCCACCCGCCACCGAGGGCCGGACCACCGAGGGAGACCTGGGGCCAGCTGAGACTCGCCGGACATATCTGCCGGTCCTCCCGGCCCCCAGCCAGCCCCGGACAGGGCAGCCGAGGCGGGGCTCCCAGCCACCCACTCCCAGTGCCGGACTATAAGGGCGTGGGGCCCAGGACGTGGCCCTCTTCCCTTGTATATAGTTTGGACTTATTCATATGTGCCCCCCGTTTGCCCCGTCCCACCCCCATGTAAATAGTTCTCCCCTTCCTTGCAATCCCTGGTTTTTTTTTGTAAATATATGCAAACTTTTTTATTTTTCACTTATAATAGTTAGAAGTTCTTGTATACAGTTTGGTATTAGTTAAAAGAACAGTTAAAAGAAAACCAGTTTGATTTTACAAACAAGTACGTGCTTTTATTTGTCCAGGAAAAGTGTGGAGGGGGTGCTGTTGGGTGCTCCGTGGTGTGGGCGTGCGGGTAGGGAGTGTTGTGGAAGAAGGGGGGAGGTGCAGTGGGGGGCCTGGCAGAGTTCACCCCGCGGCCTCATCGGAGCGGGCCCACAGGGCCCCCCGGACCTGGGTCCCTTTGGGGTCCACCTGGCGACTGGGGGCAGCGGGTGGCTGCACGTCGGCCCTGCTGGCCTCCACAGCCGACCCCTTAAAAAAGGCCTCCCCCTTGCTCTCCACCAGATTGTGTAGGGCGCTGCAGGCACCCACAATCTGGGGGATGTTGGTGGGGCCCACATCCAGGCAGGTCAGGAGACATCTCCAGCGCCCTTTGAGGCGGCCAAATGAGCGCTCCACCACCTGGCGCGCATGGTTCAGGTGCTGGTTGAAGCGCTCCTGGCTGGCAGAGAGATGGCCCGTGTACGGGTGCATGAGCCAGGGCTGGAGGGGGTATGCCGCATCTGCGATGACGCAGAGGGGCATGGTGGTGTCCCCCACAGGGATCTCCCGCTGGGGGATGTAGGTCCCCGCCTCCAGCCGGCGGCACAGGCCCGAGTTCCGGAAAACCCGGGCGTCGTGGGTACTGCCAGGCCAGCCCACATAAACGTCCTGGAAATGGCCCCGGCTGTCTACCAAGGCCTGGAGGACCACTGAGTGGTAGCCCTTGCGGTTTATGTAGCGTCCTCCACTGTGTTGCGGGGCGCGGATGGGGATGTGAGTCCCATCCAGAGCCCCGAAGCAGCTGGGGAAGCCCAGCGTGCAAAGCCCGTGATGGTGGCATCTGGGTCCCCCAGCCTCACGAGTCTGTGGAGGAGCATGGCATTGATGGCGCGGACGACCTGCATGGGAAGCACATGGGAGAGCACCAATGAGGGGTGAGCAGGGTGTGCGTGGCCCTGCCCTGCCCGGGCCCCCCTGCCCGCCCCTCCCCTCCCCTCCCCTCCCCTCCCCTGCCCTGCCCTGCCCTTTCCCTGCCCTGCCCGGGCCCCCCTGCCCTGCCAGGGCTGCCTCCTCCCACTCCCCCCACGGGTCCTCTTACCTCCATGAGGACAGCCCCGACGCTGGCCTTGCCGACGCCAAACTGCTGTCCCATGGATCGGTAGCTGTCTGGAGTGGCCAGCTTCCAGACAGCGATGCCAACCCGTGTCTCCACTGGGAGGGCACACCGCATGGTGGTGTCCTGGTGCCTGAGTGCGGGGGTGAGCCACTGGCACAGCTCCATAAATGTCTGCCGGCTCATCCTAAAGTTCCTGAGCCAGCGGTCGTTGTCCCACTCCTCAAGCACCAGCTGCTCCCACCAGTCAGTGCTGGTGGGGTAGCTCCACAGGCGGCAGCGTGTGAGGCAGGGGCGGGGGGTTGGGGTGCTGCAGGGTTGGGGGTGAGTCCTGCTCCCCTGTGGGCCGCTCCTCCTCCGGTGTGGCAAAGAGGTGCTCAGCTGCCTCCCGCCTGGCATGGAGCAGGGCAAGCCCTGCTCCTGCAGGGGTGGCTGGGTGGACCTCTGGCTGCTGCTGCTGCTGCTGCTGCTGCTCCTGCTGCTGGGGGTCCATGACTGCATCACCCGAGGTCTGTGTGCCTATGGCTCTTCAGACCGCATGCTGTGCAGGCTGAGTGTGTCTGGGAGGGGCCCTTTAAGGGAGCGGCTAGCTGTTGCCCTGGAAGTGCTAGTCCACCCTGTGACCCTGTCTGCAGCTGTGCCTGGCACCCTTATTTCGATGTGTGCTACTTTGGCATGTAGACGTTCCCTCGCAGCGCCTTTTTCGATGTGGTGCTGCCCAACGTCAACGCTGAACGTCGACGTTGCCAGCCCTGGAGGACGTGTAGACGTTATTCATCGAAATAGCCTATTTCGATGTCGCCACATCGAAATAGGCTACTTCAATGTACGGTTCACATGTGGACGTAGCCTGAGACTGCAGCGGAAATAAGGTAGGCAGAATATCATTGCCCAGATAGTATGAATAATAGCAGTGTAAAATAAGCCAAATCCTTCTTTCTATGACACAACAGTATGCTGGCGGTGACACTGCCTCTATAATTAAGGTGACCATCCATCCCGCATTTGGGGACTCTCCCATATTTGCGATGCCAAAAAAGGACTAATTGTCCTGTATTTGGGTCCTCCCCCACAGACCTTTTCCACCAGCAGCTGCACCTGGGGCGCATGTAGGTCACATCTCTGAGCCTCGGGGAAGTGGGGGGGAGCATGGGTGGCTGCCGCGTCACTGCTGCTTCGCTGAGGGTCCCAGAGAGGGCTGGTGGCTGCCACTTCACCAGACTTCCCAAGGGCCACTGTGGGATGCTGCTTCCCCAGGGCTCCCAGGGAGCACCAGGGGCTGCCACTTCTCTGGGGCTTGGGAAGGACTAGAGGCTGCCACCTCGTTCCCAGCTCCCTCGGGCTTGGTGGAACTTGGAGAAGCTGCCCTTTCCCCCACATATCTCCCTGTACCAAATACGGGACAGAGAGATATGGTCACCCTATCTATAATGCTACATTGTATGGTGGGTGTCCTATATGTCAAAACAATTGGTGAAAAGGAATGAGGGAGGAGAAAAAAAAAAGTAAAATTCTAGAAGAATTTCTTTCTTCTAGTGAGAAGAAAGAAAAGGGAACAACTTGGTCAGTGACTGAAAAGGGGTAAGATAATGTTGTCAAATAGCTTGTAATCAAGAAGACTTTTTCAGAGTGCCCCAGAGACATATGCCTAAAATAGGTGCAACAACCTGCCCTTAAGCAAGAGAAAAATCAGGGAAAATTTGGAGCTGAAAACTCTCAAAGAGAAACTTTGCCATATGAAATGGTGAACTCTTCTCGCAAGAAACATGCTGCAAGCCTCAACTCAGTCATTTAAAAGTGGACTGTCCAATGCACTGAAGAATATTCTGTAATATACTCTAGTGCATTGTTTCCCAAACTTAGGGGCTTGCCTCCCTGGGGGGGGCCTGAAGAAATTCTGGTGGGGGGATGCAAGGTGACCAGCCCCCCATCATTCCCCCCAATCTGAAGAAAGATCCAGCCGTTGCTAAGATCCAGCCTTTGCTTCTGGCTCTCAGCCCCTGCCATTTGACGTGGTTGACCTGGCGCAGCTTCTGTAAAAAGCAGGCAGCCAGCAAAAACCCATGTGGGGTTAGCTGCCTTCTGCAAATGAGAGTGAGTGTGGGTTTGGGGAGAGGAGGAGGAGGAGGATGGGGTTAGATGGGGGCCTGGGGGTGACTGGCTTTGTCGGAGGGCAGGGGAGGGGATTGGGTGGGCACCTTGCAGGGTTTGCAGGGCTTGGGAAGCCAGCCAGCTTGTGGGACTCATGGGGCTCAGGTGGCTGGACCCAGCAGAGCAGAGCTTGGGCATCTTGGGCTGGTGGGTGGGTGGCTGGCTCCAGCAGCATGGGGTTCAGGATAGTGGGTGGGAGGTTGGCCCTGGCAGCAGGGCTTGGGCAGACAGCTTGGGTGGCTGGGGTGGGTGGCTGGTGGGCAGCGGTTGGTCCCAGCAGCATGCGCTAGGCTGCCTGGCAGGCAGGTGGATGGCTGGCCCCAGCAGCTGGCGGGCAAGCACATGGCTGGTCCTGGTGGCATGGGGCTCAGGTGGTCAGCTCTGGCAGTGCAGGTCTCAGGCAGGCAGGCGGCTGGCGTGGGCAGCTCTGGAGACTGGCACCTGGGCAGCTCTGGAGACTGGCAGCTGGGGCTGCACCAGGCAACCACAAGGGGCCAAGAAAAATGTTGTGATTATTTTTAATTTTAAATCACATTTTTATATCAAGCTTTTGTGTTTATTTTAAATTACAAATTGAATTTTTTGTTAAAGGGGAGTTGGATGATAGTAAAGAAGAGGTGGGGGGCATGAGGGTTTCTCAAAAATCAAAAGTGGGAGCGTGAGGCTGAAAAGCTCAGGAACCATTGCACTAGTGTGTTCTGCTATCAGTCTAGCATGTTTGACTTTTCTGTAAAAACAAAACAAAACAAAATCCATAACCTGAAGCTGAAGAATCTTATACTTCTTTATAAGAGGACAGTGTACCTCCCTGCCTTTTGTTCTGTGTTACCTGAATGCTCAACAGTAACAGAGGCAGTCATGTTAGTCTGTACTCCAACAAAACAAAACAGCAGAAATGTAGGGCTTTAAAGACTAACAACATGATTTATTCTGTCTTACGAAAGCTCATCACCAAATAAATAATGTTGATAGTCTTTAAAGCGCTACATTTCTGCTGTTTTGTTTTGTTGAATGCTCAGTAGCATGGGCTAGAGAAGTAATTATCAAAGTGCTTCTTTACTTGTCTCACAGGAAGTGAAGTGGCTGACAGGATGGTGTCCTCCAATTAAATATGTAGGAGCGAGACTCTGCTTCTTGTTATCTGGGTGTAAAGAGAGTAGATGGCATTGCAAACGCATCATAGAGAAGCACAAAAGCACTGGAGAAGGTGGTGTCAGTACCTGGGGGATCTCATGGGGTTGCTTTCTCAGGAATAACCCCTCCTGGCATGAGGTGACTCTGAAAGAGCCCTACCTTTGGTTCTCCCTACTAGGGTTCCTCAAGATCACTTCTCCCACACAGACTGGAATGTGCAATCAGTTGTATTTTTAATAAGGTTGCCTCCAATTAAAAAATACAGATCAACACCATAACTTATAAAGATTTCAGCCCCTCCACTTTCTTTGATGCCTGGCTTTTCATGAGTCTCAACCTTCTCCTCCAGGTTGGAGGACTCTTGGGCTGAACCCTAGAACCCCTCCTAGAGTTCAAAAGGGAAAACAAAGCAATAGCAATAGCATAAACAACATCTATCCATGAGAGACATTTCATATCACTCCCAGGACTTTCCTGGCTCTCTGCCCTTTCTGTAAGAAAATGACCACAGGGATTCTCTCCTGAGCCATCTACTTGCTCCAGAGTAGCCTTCACTCACTGCCAAGGCCTCCTGCTTCTGCCCATTTCCCTAGTCCCAGGAGGCAGGCACACAGAGTTCCTGTATGTGCTCTCTGCCTCTTCTCTGACTGATTCTCAGGCCTCACCCACCCAGAGTCACCTTTATATGGCCCATGTGCCCTCTTTCAAACCCAGTTGGGAGGCAACTGGGAAATCATTGGCCTCTTCCCTCTCCAAGATGTGCAATCCTGTGACATGTGGATGGACAAGAAGGTAGCAAATATCTTGCCCCTTTATTCCTTCTTGCTGCCCAGGTGGGCCACACAACATATACGTAAGTCCAGGTTACAGTGGAAAGAATGCAGTCTGGGATTAAAGAAGAAGGAATGAGGAGTTAGTACTTTCCATCCAGCTACATAGATTTATTTCTCGGCTTTATAACCAGTAGGTGAATTTATGTGGTTATTTTTATTTTCTACCACAGGATAGAGATGATTTATGGGAATTGCTCCAAACCCTCTGTCATGTTGAGTGTTCATTGGAACAGACGGTGCTGTGTTGTTACATGAGTAAAGAGAAAATGCTTAAAAATCTGCTTATTAATTCACTCCATTGCCAAAAGCAGTCTTGATTTTCTTTCTGTCCATGTGCTTTGAGGTTTCATTGTATACATTATTAGAAAGGGAGATCAACAGATAGCATAGAATTGATTCTGTGCAGGATTTTGTGTAAGATAAATACTCCTTTCTTGGGATAAAGAGCTAAACCTGACCTTAACAGGTTCCAAACACTGTTATTTATGCTGTTTGCCTATCAACTTGCAGAGATCATAAATTAGGCCTATTTCATTTGGTCCATGAAACTTGTCCTCAGATTTGCTCTCTCCTTGGTTCCCTTCCTGTGGTGTCAATAAACATTAAAGACTATTCCTTACTGAAGGACAGAATGAGAGACCATGCTATGCAAATTCAGCAGCCTCAAGACACAATTTATATCATATCCACGGCTTTTCTAATATAGACAATTCCCCCAATCATGGGATCTTGGACAGTGCAATCTTCTTGGTTCTAGAAAACAAGTGAAATGGATTTGTTTAGTCACAGTTCCAATCCTGAGCATTAAATATGGCCTCTATGTTTTCTATGTATGGGTCACTTTTGTGAGTGGAGTCCTCAATATGATAGTAACACTCCAATAGAACTATGTAAAAACTAACTCAAAATATGGAGTATTTCAGAGATGTGAATTCCACCATTTTATGGATGTAATGCAAGTTTGTTCCATTTGTGAGTCTGCTTCTTCTATTTCAAGTCATATATTTAGTTTGCTACGTGACTTCATCCATTATCTCCAAGGAAAAATATCGGTTACAAATAGAAATGAGTTATGAGACTACAGCCAGTTCGCAATATTTCTAGGCAATTAACATGTATTATTATATAAAAAAGAAATATACAACAAACCTGATTCTGTTCTCATGTACCGTGTTTACATATTCCATGTCTTTCACCCTCTTTTCCTAGAACTATAAAGTGCCTGCTGTCATTTTTAACAGCACTCTAAAATGCTTTAAGAAGTGACTTCATTACAAAAGTCAATGTTGTAATTGTTCTTTAGAGGGCCATATTTTGTAAGCAGTATATGTCACAACTTTGGGATGCTGAATCTATTGACATGCTGATGAAATAGGATAGAACTGTAATGTTCTTCTGAGTTTTTTTCTAGGCCTAACTCTTTTTCCGATAATGCAAAAAAAATGTTTAAGCAGTATGTTTCTATTAAGGATTGCCACAACAACAGGTATAAGTAGATGTTTATGAGCGCTATGTTTCGTCAAGCTTACTTTAAAGCAATAAATAAAACAAAACTCTGAACTTTTTTTCCAAGTTAGCAAAATCTCAAAATTTACAGGGACATCAGAATTAAAATGTGACTTCAGATGTACAGGCACAGATCACATTTACTAGAGTAGGAGTGTGTGTATCTGGGAGAATTTGCATTTCTCTGGGAGAAATGTTAAAAAGGGGCATCAAACACATTACAATATACTCAAAATATGTGAGGTCTGCTTGAGGTCTCTCAAATCAGAAGAAATATTTTATTTGCACAGCTAAAAGCTCAGGAATCTCTAATGCTTTCAGAGTAAATGTTTTGAAAATGCTCTGATACGGTGATGATTTGTGTCTTGCTTAATCATTTCCCTTCCATTGTGAGGTCCTCAAGTACTGATGGACCTCAGTCCCTCCTGTTTTCTGCCAGTGGCACATGCAATACAGTCTTCTGTGGTGCTGTTTTTTCTAGAAAAAAGGGTGCTGGAATGCAAGTCTGATGATTCCACACTGGGGTTAGGGTGTTCAATGTTAATGAAAATAAAGTAAATCATTGATTTAATGGACTAATGGAGGGGAGGGTTGTCTGTGAAAGCAGAAGGCCTGTTAAATAGAGGGTTTACTGCTCACTGACCCCCACGAGGCTCCCCCAGCCCCAGTCTCTGCCCCCCACAAAAAAATGCCCACAACTCACCAAAGAAGCCATCGCTGCTGGAGGAGCTGCTGGAGCCCAATGCCACCAGAGGAGCCTCTGGAGCCTGCTGCTGCGCAGCTGGGGGAGCCCCACCCACAGCTGGGGGGACCCTGCCCCATGTGTCGACAAAACAGCCATGTAGCCACTCCGGAGTCCTTTTGTCGACAGACAGGGCTTCCAGTTCACTGGGCAGCCCTGTTTGCAGAGCTTCTGTTCAGCCATTCTGTTGAGAAAAAGACAGGCAGTCTGGCTCCTCCCTGTCAAAGGAGCAGATTGCTCTTTCGATCTGCTTTTATGTGTAGATGCAATCTGTTTGACCGAAGTTTTGCCAGGAAATCCCTTCCCATGGTGACTTCTGTCGACAGAGGCTTCTTGTGTAGATGTAGCCAATGAGAGAAAAGGCTTAGATTACAGGCTGATGTCTCCCTCATGAATAGCTAGGATAGAGAAATAAGGAAACAACAACAAAAAGGAAACTTAACTCCTCTTTCTTTCTCCTCTGATTTTAACACCCTCAAACACAATGACCAAAACGGGGTGTTAAGTAGCTGTTCTTTGAATTTTCTGATAGGATCAATTGCAGAGCTTAAGCCCATAGTGCCATTCTTTATGAATCAGATAGGAAGGATTTTTTTTAATTGCTAGCCCAATGGAGTCTTATAGGGAAGAAAAAAATATGGGCATTCAGGAGCTTATTCTTTAGGCCTGGTCTACACTAGGGATCAAAATCGATGTTAGATATGCAATTCTAGCTACACCATCAGCATTGCTAGAATCAGTGTATCAGGATTGACTTTATATCCAGGTGCAGATCAGAGCTCTTTGGGCTTGCACCAATGTCCCTTACTCTGTGCAGCAGCGTGGAGTACCAAGGTCAACATCGAAGCCCAGAGAGATTTGCTTTTGCCATGTCTTCACTGACGCGGCAAAATCGAACTTCAGTAGATCGATCACAGCATGTTGAACCCGCAGTAAGTATAGACATACCCTTAGATGTGCAGTTCAGTGAAACTTTGCTACTAACGGTATGAATTCCACAACCCTGCTTTTCCTGAGGAAGTTTTAGTGACGCACACACACTGTATGGTAAGAATGGGACAAACCGACAAAACAAAGAAATTCTGCTCTAATATTGATTATCAGATATATTTTTGGAAATGATGTTTGAATCTGACACTCACTTTGTAAGTGACATCATAATACCCAAATATTGTAAAGATACTAGGAAGTGATTATATTCACTCTGCCAAGTTTTCATGCCTGATTTTATGGCTGTGTCCCATGTGTATCACTAAAATTCAATGTGTACTGAAACTGTTAATTCCCGGGCAGTTTGAGTAACCACACTTGCATGTATGCGTCTGAACCTCTGGAATTTTGTGGCTGTAATGGGAAAATATTTTTTTGTGCTAATGTTTGAAAATGTGACCCAATATATGGCTAATATACCAAGCCAGAATGGAATGAGTTAAGTATTCAATAATAGCCGTCAACTGGAATTTCCTTGCTTAAGTCACATCACTGTAAGTACTTTGTTTTATCATTTGAGACTTGTTTGTAACCTTGATGATGAACTCTCATTATCGTGGAAGTGAGAGATTAACAGCACTGACCTAAATCAACTATGCTGCAGGCACATAGTATACAACAAGCTCAACATTTCTGCCAGTTCGCAGTAACCCTACTTTAAACAAACATGCTTGTTATTCCAGTCTTGGCCATAGCCTTCAATTCCACATTTATTTTTCCAAATTATAGACGTTTACCAATGTAGACACACACACACACACACACAAAATAGCTTGAGATCCAGTTTCACTCGTATCTTAGTCTGTGTGTCTCAAGCTTTTTAGGCTGGAGACGTCTTATTCAAAGTCAAATATTTTCACCGCTCCTTTACATTTGCTTTGAAAGTGAAAAATGTATCCAGGATAACAATGTTAAGCATATATAATTTATTTGGGTGTGTTTTTCAAGAAGTTGACAGAGAATACATGACCTTGAAAGCTAAGGGTATGCGGCAAGAAGAGGGGTAAAAATACACAAGTGTTTGGTGCACTGGAGGAGTGAGAATACACAAAATATATAGTACACTAATGTTGCCAGCTCTGTAAGTGTTTCTGGTATAGAGTTATTCTACTATGGTTAGTTGGAGGTGTTATTTATTCAGAAAGGAGTATTTTAAAAATATGTA
This sequence comes from Carettochelys insculpta, assembly GCF_033958435.1. Taxonomy (NCBI): domain Eukaryota; kingdom Metazoa; phylum Chordata; order Testudines; family Carettochelyidae; genus Carettochelys; species Carettochelys insculpta. The sequence continues at coordinate 99,170,360 of NC_134141.1, forward strand.
TGTATTTGTGTGTATGTTTACACACATATATATGAAATTAAGAAAAAGAGAAGCCATGTGAATTAGAAACACTAGTTCTTTCACTGACATCATAAATGGCTCCTCTGAATGTTGTGATGTTGTTTTGACATAGAAATCTTACTAACTTTGACACATTTTTCTATCTGAAGTGGCTTTGAATAGTATTCTTTGTATGCCAAATCATAGTAAAAGGTTCACATTATAAAAGCTTGAGACTTGTACCTGCTCATACTCATACCTGTCCATACCAATTTAAGCCCTGATCCTTCAGACTTTTATGCATATGGGTAACTTTGCAGCACTTGAATAGTCTCATTGAAGTCAGTACTCATATATGTTACCTTTAATATTTGCTCGTATTATCCATTACATAGATTTTTATTAATTTAGGCCTGAACTCCACACTGCTTAATTTGAATTAAACATTAATTATTTAGGTACTGCATAATCTTTTAATTAAAAATTTCACACAAATGATTCAGGATTTAAAATATGTACTTTAACTATTATAGCACTGAAAATTTCAAGTAATCGAGTTCTAGCACCAAATGTTTGTATTCATTTTACCCGGGAATACACCATGTTTTGACCAAATGAAACAAAAACCCTAGATCTGGGAATAACATTGGGTCTTCTTCCTGACACACAACCCAGTTCTTCTCTGGGGTTTAGGAAAGAAATAATTAATTAATTCTTTGAAGCCAAATTGGGACACAATACAGTTTATGTTCACATGCTTTTAATTTTCTTCAGTGTTCTTTTACAGAGTCTCAGTTTTTCTGTAGCTAGACTCCTGCACATCCAGGATCCAAACCCCAGATGCATTATAATTTCTGAAAATAAATCAAAACATGCTCATCCTGTAATTCTTAGTATTCTAATCTGTTTTTGAATTTCCATAGTAATTCTTTTGCCTTCAAAATGAAAAACCTATTCTCTAGTTTATGGAGTGTATATTAAAATCATACAGTAATAAATTAATATCCAAACCATTTGAAATTTGCCAATTGTTCTTTATGTTGTGGGGCTTCTCTTCTCTGGCACCCTCTGTTTCAGGGCAGTAGGCCCCACTGCCAAGGAGCTCCTCCAATGAGCAGCTGCCCCATTCCCTGGCACCCCATAACATCAGTCCTCACTGCTGGTGGGCTTCATCATGGGGTGACTGCCCAGTTCTCCAAAACAGCAGCCCCTACTGGCCAGGGACCCCTGCTGGCAGGGTGGCTACTGCATTCACTGTCCCCCAGAAGACTGAGGAGCCCCCATCCTCCATTCCCCCTCCTCAGGAGGCAGCAGAGCCCCCATTCCTGATGCCTCACTGTGGGGCAGCTGCCCCCAGGGACAAGGAGCCCTGACATGGGACAGCAGTCCCCCATCCCTCGAGGCCAGTGTCCTGTATTTGTCCTAGTGCAATGTCATCACCTACTTCTAGTGGTAGCAAGGACATGAGAAGAAGGCATGGAGAGCACAGCTTTGCAGCTCTGCTAGAGGAAGAGAGAAAAGAATCTTCAGTGCCGCCTTCTGGCTGGAGAATGCTCTCCCTGGGCATTCTCCTTCCCCGCTGGCCTGTGGACAGAGGACAGAAGAATCACCAAGCAGTTTATATTAAGTTTATACCTTTGGAATGATAAGTGAATTAGCTGGACAGGGCCTTCTTCATGGTCTTTAGGTGGCCAGATCGGGATAAATGGGGAAGCAATTGACTCATCTTTATTCATAATTTGTGTTAAATACATAGATTCATGGAGTTTAAGGCCAGAAGGAACCATTAGATCATCTAGTCTGACCTTCTGTATGTCACACAGGCAATAAATTTCACACAGTTACCTCTGTATTGAGCCCAATAATTTCTGTATGACTAACACATAAATATTAATTATTGTTAATGATTGTTTACACTAAAAGGTCAGGGAAGGGGAGAAGTATGTCTCTTCCATGCAGTACCTGGAAGTCAAGATAGAGGGGTTCAAGGAGAAGCTCTGCGGTGAAGAAGAGAGAGAGAAAAACTGAATATCTTCAGGGAAAATATTCCTTTCTTTGGTTTCCATATATTCTTTGTTCAGTATTAGAAGAAAGTGAAACTTTCATCACTGGTATATGAAAACACAATTTCCAGCACCTGGAAAGGATTATGAATTGTTAGACAGAAGCCCTATAGCCTGGACTCCTGTAAAATATTGGTCACATTGTGATCTCTATTTTTAAAATTTGACCAGGTGCACCTCCAAACCCACTCTCCAATAATATTAGCAAGAGGTGGTATATTAGCTAGACCAATATATTGACAAGGTTATATTTTAATTTTCTTATTCGATGATCTCATTTTAGGAAATAAATCTTATCATTCAAGTGTATTATGTAAGGTTAATACAACTGCTTAAAGGTGTTCTCCTTTTTGCATTTCAGATATATAATTTTTAGTGTCCTTATTTATTTGACAACTAACCTTCGCATTTTTTGGGAGCTGCTTTGAGTGTTTAGTATAATATGGCTGGCTGTTCTTTTGACAAATAATGAACTGCACTGTATAGTCAAATTTCTTTTCTTTAAATAGATTTTCTTGTTATGAGACCAGTCCTATATAGAAAAATATTTTTTTCTTCAGAGCAACTATGTATTGATCTAAATATAAAGGTGAATGTAGTGACATATTTATATGAATATGTGCCATGTATAAATATGAATGCATGAATAAATTATGTACACTTATTGGTGCACAATATTTGATAAATTATTATTTTCATGCAGAATCTAAATAATTTTCCAATAGACAAATCTGCATAGTTGTTCTTAGAGCCTGTCAGGCTTACAACCAGTCATTGTGCTGGTTTTTCTTACAAGCATACACTGGCTCTTAAAAATGATGTAAATGCAATATGACAGGTTTGAATGTGAGAAGAAAAATGTCTGCAATAGTGGTCTCCTGAAGATGTAAAACTTAAAAATAAGAAGTGCCTGTTGTGAGTCAATATTGATAATCCCTAGCTGTAATATTCTGTAACCATAAAGGCTTTGTTTATGCAGTGCATAAAAGCCAGTTTTGGTAGGATGGGAACTAGTGGGCACAGTCATTACTCCTTTAAAATGCCCATTGAACTATAGCCCATGATCCCTAATCACAGTTCCATTGTTTTTCTGCTAATTAAATATTATAGTAAAATAATGTAAAATCAATTTGTTTCAGAATGTAGTAGTTAAAAACATTAAGAGACCTGACTGGCCTTTAACAGCTGTGCATTTAATGGGAGCTTCTTGCAAAATCCCCCGGGATTCCTAGATATCAGTGGGTGAAGAAGTGTAAATATATATGATCAAACCAAAAACATGGTTAAAGGCATCATTTTTGTACCTTGAATTTGAATGTAGCATAGTGTTCTTGTCTAGAATTTGGGTTTGTCTGTAAAGTCCTGATTAGTAAGTTCTGAAAATTTTATAAAATTATTCATGGTAAATGGCAAAATTATATATGAAATCGGAGATTAATGAATTTACAGTAAAATGTACTAGCTTCATAATTTATCCCCCACACTTATGCTACAGTTACTTTTGCAACCAAAACCCCAGTTTTGTTGACAAAACTGATGGGACATCCACACACAAAGGTAGCATCTACCAGAACCTATTAAAATACTGGAGTATTGTGTCCAGTTCTGGGCACTGCAGTTTAAGAAAGATGTGGAGAAATTAGAGAGGATCCAGAAAAGAGCGACAAGAACGATTAAAGGTCTAGAAAATGTGACCTATGAAGAAAGGCTGAAAGAACTGGGCTTGTTTAGTTTGGAAAAGAGAAGATTGAGGGGTGACATGATACCAGTTTTCAGGTATCTAAAAGGGTGTCATAAGGAGGAGGGAGAAAACTTGTCCTTTTTGGTCTCTGAGGATAGAACAAGAGGCAATGGACTTAAACTGCAGCAAGGGAGATTTAGGTTGGACATTAGGAAAAAGTTCCGAACTGTCAGGGTGGTCAAACAGTGGAATAAATTGCCAAAGGAGGTTGTGGAATCTCCATCACTGGAGATATTTAAGAACAGGTTAGATAGATGTCTATCAGGGATGGTTTAGACAGTACTTGGTCCTGCCACTGGGGCAGGGGGCTGGACTCGATGGCCTCTCGAGGGCCCTTCCAGTCCCAGTATTCTATGAAAATCAACAGACCTTTTCCCTTTGATTTCAGTGGACTTCAAAATTTGATCCCAGTAGCAATAAGAGATCTATGTAGAGTATTTACAGATATTGGAGCTTACAAATCTCATAGTATGTTGATTTCTTAGATTTATAAATTTAATGCTAGAAAGTGCATAAGGTTTTCTAGTCTAACCTCCTGAACAACACAGTGCATAGAGTATCACTGAGTTACCACTGTGCTGAGAACAGCAAACTGTGTTGGCTAATGCATGTCTTCCGGAAAGTCATATAGTTTGGATCTGAACAAGTCAAAATAGGATGACTTCTCAATGGGTTATTGACAGTTACTCCAGTGATGAATAACAATGCTTGTTAAAAAAATGGGTGTCTTACTTCTGATTTGAATCTGTCTGACCTTAACATCTAGAAACAGACTGGAGAGTTCGCGAAGTCTTCTGAAAAGATCAGCATGTTGATCTTTCATTTTCAAAAACAAGCTTTAACAAATAAGTATTTATTTTTTGGACTGTGGACTTAACTTGTTAGTATGTATGTACAAGTTACACAATTTGGAAATAAGTGTTCCCAGCTTCATAATTTGTTGCATTTATTTCACATTTCCTTAAGCAAAGTGGCAATTAAGAAAGGTTTATATGTGGCAATAAAATTCTTCTTACTGATAAAGAGTAAAAAACAAAAACCTTTAACTGGTGTTTTGTATTCTTTAATAAAATGAGCTATTGTCACATAGCTGCATAAGGATGATTTTTTTTATTAGTAATATGAGGTCAAAAGATCCTACATTCCAAAGGCAATGCATCTGTTGATGCCCTTCAAGCTTTCATATAAAACATGTTCAACAAGCCTTCTAACATGATGACAAGAGTATTTTTCTTTCTAACTCCAATATGTTTAGTTTATTTTCAGAGCAAGTGTTTCATAATCATTAAAGATTTTGATGCAACCTTATCTCAGAGAAGTAAGCAAATAGAGGAAGTGCACTAGCAATTCATGGAAAAGAGTGGATTTTTCCCCCTCTTAAAAGGACCATCTGGTAACTAAAAAGAAAATGTAGCTGAATGCTTCATACTTCTCTCTGAGCAATTACCCTGCTTGAAAGGCTGGCAGAGATAGTGACATCTCCACCTTTCTGGAAGTAGGAGCATTACATTAACTAGCTTCTCTATAGCTTTGTCTTTTTCATGGGTCTGGAAGAGCTCTTTGACATTTCACCATATGCATAGTGTATTATGTATCAGTGAGACAACTAATATTACTGGAAGTAGGGTTTGCAGGGGACAGGCACGTTAAATATAGTTTTGTTGTTGTTTGCAAAGGTTTACCAGTGTGTTCTTTTATACGGATGAGTCACTGAAAATTTCACCTTAGAAAAAATCCTTCAGTTAATATTTAATAGAAGATTAATTCTTTGCCTGCACAGGTCTAGGGTTGCTTCTATGGCCAAACACTTATAGTACTGCTCTATTATAAGAAATTCAATTGTAGCTATATAATTAAATAGCAACCAGTAGGTAAAGGTAGATGTAGGCTGGCTAAATATTTGCTGATTCTTGGTAATTTGATTGTTATAAATATTGATTATATTTATATTAATATATATTATATTTATTAATATATAATATTAATATTGATAATATTAGATCGCAATCTCCTGCAGAAAACTCCATAGCAGGAGCCTTAAAGGAAGAAAACTCAGTTGGGTGCCCTGTGGAAAATTCTTCCCAATTGCTTCTCTTTGGAAAAGGAAGCAAAGTTTTGACCTTATGGCAGAGGTAAAAGGTATGGTCCTTAAACCTTGATGACCCCCTTATATCTCTTCAGGGTTTCACTGGAAACACAGGCTATACCTAAATGGGAATAAGTCCTCAGGCATGGCCACATCTGGCCCAGGTGAACTGATTCGAGCTTACAGTGCTAGGAATCCAGGGCTAATATTTGCTGTGTAGACATCCACAGATTATCCAAGCACTCACTATAAGCTTCCACACTTCCTCTTGGAACCACCTTTTTCCACAAGCACTATTGGTCACACTGCCCAGGTATCTCTCACCTTCAGAAGTGGAGTCTACAGAGATGAAGGGCTCCATACAGCTTAGAACTTTAATAACTTTTTTGCTTACATTCTCCATAAGGATGTTGGAGAAGGAAATGTTCTTCCACCCAGATTCACTGTCTTCCAACTCTGCCATGTCCACATGCACAGTTCTCCAGATCTTCGGAGTATCCTTGAGTTCAAACATTCAAATATGCCCGTGGTGTTATGTATATACTACCAAAGGTTCAAACGTGCTTTGCAGATACAAAATGACAGGCCTCTGGCTATCAATTTTACCGTCTATGAGCCAAATTCTGAAGTCCTTACTCAAGACTTAAATGCCTCATTCCATACCTATAGGAAGTAGAAGTCTACCACTTCTGTAAAAAACACCTGTGTTGAGCATCTTCTCTGTGTCTGGATTGCCAGAAAACAGTCCAGGCCTTAGCTGTTATCCACTCCTGACAGAGGCAAAACTCACCAAGAACTCAATGGCTAAAGACTGTTGACACAACTCAACATTTTTGCTGACAGCGTTCTGCCTCTTCCCCATGAGTCAGAACACCTTTCTCAACAGAATCTGTTGACAAAAAAGCCATGTGGATTCTCTGGGGGGCCCTCTGTCAACAGACAGGGCTTTCGGGTCACTGGGCAGCCCTGTCTGCTGTGCTTCCTGTTGACTATTCTGTCAATAGAGTGGGCAGGCAGTCCAGTCTCTCTTTGTCAGCAGAGATCTGCTTTCATGTATGGCCACAATCTGTCGACAAAAGTTTTGTTGGCAGATATCTTCCAACAGTAACTTTTGTCAACAGATCACTGACAAAACCTTTACGACAACATTAGGAAAGAGTGTGGCCATTTAATCAGAACTTGTGGACCAAACTCCAAAAGAACTAAGTAACATCTCACCATATTGTTCTTCAATCTGCCTTCTATAACTTAAACACACAGCAGAATGTATGTGCAAAAAAAATTCACCCACCTGCCTCCCAAAAGCCAAACAAGCCCTCCCCAACCTGAAATAAAACCTTACCAAAATAAAACATAGTGCACACACTCTTCTGCTGGGGAATGGCACTATGTTAATGAAGGTGATATAAGAAACTAACTAAACTAGGCTAGATTATTAGTTTCTGCCAATAAACATTATAATCAATCTTAGAAATTTGTTTAGAAAAAATACAGCAGAACTTTAAAGAGGGAAAACTGCCATGTCAGCCTCAACATTCAGGTCCAGATCTTCAGCTGGTGTAAACTGAGGAAACCCCATGGAGCCATGGCAATCTATATCAGTGGAGAATCTGGTCCCCTATAAGACTGGACTCATAATGAGACAAAAGATACAAATGAATTGGTTTTTTTTCTACATGCAGCAAAACATTAAGTCTAGCCAGTCTTATATTCAGACAAATATGATTGAAAAAAGAAAAAAAATGTTTTTAAAACAGGCAAGTTCAGAATTTAACTAAAATAAAACACAAATAATCCTCTATCATATTGCAAAAGAGAGGAGGGCCCTTAATACTAGAAGCTCCAGACCAGTAAAATGCCTGTCTTTAGCTATGATGCATTGCTACTTCTCTGTTTTGTGAGTCTCCTGGAAATAGAAACTTTATGTTTAATTGATTTATTTGTAATGATTCTGGCTCAGGCTAGAGATTCTTTGAAACTGATTGATTACTGCAACAAGCTTAAGATTTCATACCACAACAAACCTTTTTGTACTAATAAACAGTGGGACAATAAAGCTCTGGGGCATGGTGTTTCCCTTCACATTAAAGTGAGGATTTGCAACTTAAGTATGTGAGGGACATAGTTTATGTGCTCCCAAGAAGCAGACATAATGAACTATTTCTTTTAATGGCAGATTATCCCTGTTTCTATTTCCTGAAGTGAAGACCTTGCAAATTGATGTATCTGTCCTCTGAGGTTTTCAGAGAGGCATTATGGCATTTTAAAATATTAATATGAGAGTACATTTAGCTGAAAGTAGCTAGTCTGGTAGTCTCTTGTGGCTGCCATGCAGGTCACCAGAGACCTCCTGTCTCTCAAGGCAAATGATTTACTCTAAGTGTATCATTAAGATATACTTTTTTGGAATGTATGATAGCGCTTTCTCACAAACTTATACCTTTTCTATAAAAATTTAAAGTATTTTTATGGTGGGTAACCCCCCTCCTTATGCACACACACACACACTCTCTGTTCCTTAAAAACCTGGTTAGCGTCTGGGCAAATTGAAAATGCCACCCCTGCACTGCAGCTGTGGGTTTGCACTGAACACTGATTAACCAGGACTGGATGTCACATCTTGTTATAACTTTACATAGCTGAAGAATTTCCTGGGAGATTTGGGAAGAACTGCAATTATTATTCCAATGGGGTGAGGGAGTAAAATGAAATAGAATAACGCAGTAGATGTAAGAAATGGAAAAATATTAATCTAATGCCTGGATGCAAATCAGTCCATTCTAAAGGCTTCATGTTGTGGAAAATGTCATAATTAAGATATGCTCATATTTGTTTTAAGTTTTCTTTCAGATGACAGATGGCATCGCGGGTTAGTCTCTGCCCTTCAAACATGGGTATCACCGTCTCAATTAAATCTTTTTCAGAAATGAAATAGATATCCAGAGATTGTTTCTACCTACCAGAGAGTCAAGGGGAGTCCTTCACATTACTTGTAAAATCTCTCTCTGTTCCTTTTTCTCTCTCTCAATCTCTCTTACACACACGTTTATTTCCTGAGTGAGCTTGATTCTTTCCACAAATCTGTTCTCTAAGCAGAACTGAGACAGTAAGGTAAGTAGAGACAGTAAAAGCTCTTATTGAACTTTCTCTCTGGAGTCCAAATCCTTTTGCCGTTAAAATTAATGGCAAAATGCCCATTTACGTCAATAGTGCAGGATCAGGACCTGAAGGAATAAACTAACAAACTTAAAATAGCACAGTTTGTTTTCTGGCTTGAATTATTTAAACCTACACTGATCTAAAGAGAAGCAGTACTGGAATATATTAACGGAAGTGCAGTCCTTTCATGTTTACAACCCAATATTTGTGGTTTCACTGGCAGATTTCATCGCCATTTCATTAGCCTATTTAGCTAGTTATATATTGACATTTAAGGACAGAGTTTTGTGAAGCAAACCAAAACTTCACAAAAATGTGGTAACTGTACAACAATACATAATTTTTTTGCAAAGTTCCAAGTGAATCTGCAAAATTTGCATAAGATGTATAGAGATTTTTCAGGTAATTCAAATCATCCTTCTGCCAAAAACATAGCTTGATAACGTTTCCTAAGATAGGCCAGCTCCTCAGCTGATGTGAATCAGAAGAGCTCTATTGACTTCAGTGGAACTATGTCAGTATATACTACCAAAGGATCTGGCCCCACATGTGTGTGTGTGTGTTTCACACTTTTGTTGTCCGTTTCTTCGAACATTAGGGTCCCTTTGGTTATGTACTGTGGAGATAAGCATATGGGCCTTAGTCAAAACCAGAACATAGGGTGCTAGTATGCACGATAAACTAGTCCATGTTGTTTCATACCAATGTGTCACAAAGCTATCACCCACTCTTCTACATCAGCAATGTGGTGACATGGAGAATAGGTAAAAGTCAGCCACTCTGCACGACATTCTCCCCTTTCCAAAGTGATTGGATTTCATAGAGCTGCAGAGTCATTGCCAAGTCAACATTAACTTACCCTATACGTCCACAGAACCCACTGGAAGCAGCTCATGAGCCTAGCAGTAGCCACATGACCAAAAGCAGTATGGCACTAGAGTTATGATGATGAGATATTGGAGAGCGCAAAACTGCACAGAGGCAGCGAGTATATTCATATACTGGTTTTCCCCCCAGTTTTCTCAAATACGGGTATAGTTTGATGTCTGTACAAGAGGAAAGGTGTGTCACCAGCAGGGCCTTTAAAGAATGTAGCTGAACACAATCAAAACAAAACTTGAAAAATCTGAATTTTGGGCTCATTTTTTCCTTTTTTGCTTCTGAATAGGGAGGGAGCAATATTGTCATCAAATTTAAACCAATTATCATCAATATGTTTACTCGTGGATTCTGGAAATCCATTTAGATGTTGTGACAATTTCTCAGAACTGTGAGCCGCTGTGTTAGCAGCAGCAAAGCTCTTACTGAGTCCTGACTCACCAGCTTGCTGTATCTGAATCCTGACTCACCAGCTTGCCTGCCTTTCCAGCAAACTTCAGAGCTTTGTCTGGCCAAACATCTGTCCCTCGGAGATGCCTTTTTCTGCCTTTACCTCCGACTGTACCACCCACAAAATCTTATGACTTTTTCTGTTCCTTTAAAGAGGCAGTGAACAGAAACTTATTAACTTAACTAGGACTGACAAACTCCCTGCTTCAAACAATGGCCTGAGTTCGTTTACTGTAACAGTAAAATAAGTTTATGAACAAAAGGACATAAATCCTTAGTCATATGGTCAGAGTAAAACAAGCTTAAGGAATAAGGACAGAAATGGTTAGAAACAAACACAGGTAAAAATGTGTGTTTAAGACTAAAAGTGAACAATCTTGTGTTTTATTCAAAGACATTTTTCTCACTATATTTCTTTATTTCAGCTTGGCTGTCTTTGTTTACCTGGAACTCATCACGAGAAGGATAATTATAGGATTCTTTCTCCCTTTTGCAGACCTGTATAGCTTTGAAATGTATACTTTGAAAAGTAAGCCCAGACAAATGTTCTGTGTCCTGCTTGGGTGTAGATGCCATTCTGTCTTATCCCCTGCTTTATAGCTTTGTTTACCTTATATGTAAACGAACCTTCATTGTCTCTGCCTGATGACTGAGCTGGTCAGACAAGCAAATACACATTCCTTTGTCCAGGGAAACTGATTTATGCACACCTATCAAACATATTTATGAACAGAATTCCTGTGCATATTTTTAATTATCTGTACACACCCTGTACATACACAACACAATCATTTTGAGGACCACAGTGTTCCTAGTTTATGTATGCTTTACATGAAACCTTTTAGACATACATTATGAAAACTGTATATTATGTGTAGTGAATATATCAGATAGAAGTGATGGGCCTCTAACCCTCAGCTGGCTTTTAGATTTGAGGCAAAATGTTTTAGAGGGTGGAACAGATGATAAACCCATTCTGCCTCACCCTGACAAGGGACAAATTTAACAGGATATAGAGAGAGCATTATAATAATGTTTTGATCAAAATTTGTTGTGTTTTTGAATTTTACTTTCTAATAATACTAGATAGATAGAGAGATCCTCTCTAATTCAGAACTCTTTCATCCATCCATATCCATCATCCGGCATGATTTTAGTCAGCAGGATGACCACTTATCATAGGTGTGGCCAAGTTTCCTGGGATTCCATAATTTTGTCAACAGCCACCAGTCCTGGCTTTCAGTGTTCTGTGCTGTTATTTAGCTCTAATTTAACCCTAAATGTTTTCTCAGAGCCCAGTAAGCAGTAAAAGTGTTTGATAGTGCTGCTAGACAGTACTGACCTCCCATGGTCCCAAATTTATGACCAATATGGTGTTTAAGAGCCATTTCAACAAGAACCAAACTACATATTTTCACTTCCAATGTGAAATCAGTGTTGCTGTATGACTCAGAGATGTGGTGCATTGTCCAGAGCAACAACAAGAACATTCAGACATTTGTCAATAAAAGCCTTAGATATATTCTCCAGTTAAAATAGTACAATAGCATGTCAAACAAAACCTTGTGGAGCAAAACAAACCAAAAGCCAATGGGGGTCCTGACCAAGAAGAGAAAATGGCAATGGGCAGTCCATTTCCTGCACAAGGACTGCAAGGAAAGTATCTCAAGACTAGACAGAGAATGGAATCTAAAGGAAAAGAGGGAAAGGGGACATTCAAAACAAACAGTGATGAACTTTCCTGGACAAAGTAAAAGCAGCTGGCTTAATGCTGGATCAAATCACGACTATAGCCAAGAATCACAGGAGATGGAGAATGACTATGGAGGCCCTATGCTCCACTAGGAGCCCAAAGGATTAGTCAGGGTCCAACAAATTATTTTGTCCAGCACCAGTCAGGTCCCAAGGGTGCCAGGCTAAAGAGTTTAAACCTGTGTGTGTGTGTGTGTGTGTGTGTGTGTGTGTGCGCGAGTGCGCGCGCATTCCCACTCTCTTGATATAACCCTATAGTTCTCCTCTGTTCTTGTTATGACCTGCCTGGAAGTTTGCACATTTTTTTTTCTTTTTGAGTTAATTAGTGTGGATAAGCTAGGATGGATGAATAGGATTACCACTGAGTCATTATTTATATGCATATAATCCTAAAAATACATGCAGCACCACCATTCCCACATACATTTCTTCACTCTCAGTTCATCACCAAGCTGTTGAACTACAGCATTTTAGACAATAGCATTATCAGATCTCTCTGAATTATCAAGTATGATTCCACTCATACGTTTGAATGGGCTGCCATCTGCTCTATCTTTTCTTCATTTCCTTTTTTACGTGTATGTGTTTTTTCTACCCTTTTTGGAGCATGGGAAGATTTGTTCTCTGTAAAGTTTCAGTGGTGGCATATGTAATGGGAATGTCAGGCTGCACATGGAATTGGAATCTCCTGCTTTTGCACTGAGGCTGTCTACACTGAAGAGTTCTGTCAACAGAAGGGGCCTTCTGTTGACAAAACTCAGGGAGTGTTTACACTCATAAAACCTTCTGTCGACAGAGTCTCTAAAGACCCATGCATTTACCTCGACAGAATTATCCCTCAAAAATTGGAGGCATTACACCCTATTGACAGAGCAGTTACAGAGAAGTAACTTCTGCCAACAGATGCTTCTAGTGTAGACATAGCCTGAATGTTAAGATGTGCTTATAGCAAATATCATCAATCACTTTATCCTCCTCTATTTCCACTAAGCCAGCTGAGCTAAAAATAGTTATTTGTTATTACAACACCTGTACTTAAAGGGACAATACCAAGTGTCTTCTTAAATATGATAGGGGGAAAGTAAACAGTGACTGCTCCTGCAAATACAAGTGTGAGTGCTCCATTACAGGATAGATAATATCAGAGATCTTGTCAACTGCAGAATGTGGGATAAGTAATATCAGAATACATCCAGTCTTTTCCAACTACAGTACGCGTGTGCTTGTATCACCCTCTACCCCTCAAGTTTTCATTTGAGTGCCTACTAAGGATATGTCTACACAGCAATCTTATTTTGAAATAAGGTATACTATTTTTTCTCAAAAAAAAAGCTATTTCCACTGCTACCGTCTGGTCCTAACAAATATTTTGCAAACCCTTGGCCTGTTTTTTTTTTATCTGTATCAATCTAACACTAGTATAATGCCTTCAGGTTCAATGGAATTACTCTTGATTTACTCCAAAATATCTTATCAGAATCAGGTACCTCTTTCTTTAATATGTTTATATATTTTAATATAGCATTGAATTTTTTTTCCAAAACAACTGACTAATTAACATGAAAAATGGCAAACAAGTTTCTGTTAATAAATTAAGAATATTTCAGACTAAAAGTTGAACATGATTTAATCTAAAATTGTGTGATGAAATCTGAAATATGGTTGTATTGAATTGATAGCTTCCTTTGCACTTTTGTCCCTGATATCTCTTTTCTATGCAGATTGGCTGAGATGGACATAAGTCATTTTTAGTAGATTCTGGGAAAAGGTCTCCGGTAAAATGAGGTTGATGGTCTGGGCTCAGCTCTTGCTGAGATAAATTAGTGCTACATATCCGGCAAATAGTGGTACCATTGTCAGCAATCTTTGTTAGCAGGGGACAGGGTGGGGGGAAAGGAAGGAATAAATGTAAAGATAAATGAGCTTGCAGGCTAAAATATCCTCTCCCTTCAGCAGTGGGTGGTTCTCTCAGGTCAAAGTTGAGGCATGATGAGGAGAATATTAATAAATCTAGCAATTTAGAAAAGCACAATCTTCCTGAAATTTGCTTGCAGACATTAAACACACAGCCTTCAGTGGTGTAAATGGCCATCATTTCATTGACTTCAAAGCAACTGCCTTGCTTAACACCAGTTGAGAATTTGGCTGTAATCCTAAACAAAGAAGCTTCATAAATATCTTGTTTCTAACAGTAACTCCCCTCCCCTCAACGACCTGGGAAGTATAGGGAAGTGTAATCTTTTTGAATATAAAACTCCAATTAAGTTCAGTCGAAGGTGCTTTGGGAACAGGATTGTACCTTTAATTTTCAAATAATATATTCAATAAATGATATTAAATCCCATAGTGCTAATTCTCCATCATTGTTTTTAAGGAGTAGCTGGTGCAGCCTACACAGAGCACTGTAAATAGGTCAGGTTTTATTGTTTATTTTAACAAATGGATAGGGTTGCATTAGCATTGGAGGGAAATGTATAAATATTGATTTGAGAACCTGGAGTACACAATAAAAGAGCAACCCTTGTAACCCTTTTAAAGAAATCCAGTCATAAATAAAGTTCATCTCCATTTTTCCCAACAAAGCAATTAATACATAATTCATCCAAAAACTATTATCATTGCTATCGTTGCTGAAAGAAACTAGAGCCTCCAAACAATGCTAGTACTACAGCACATAGATTATATTTATTTGCAAACCTAAGAGGGGATATCTTGACATATAATGCAACATTGTTTTATTTGTGACACTGTCTACCCGGGCAACTTTTAATCAGTCCAGGTAAGCTGAGTGCAAAAGGATGCAGCTGACAAATGTTTGTATTATTCTAACCATGGGAAAACCAAAACCAATAAATGCATTTTTACAGCCAGGGGAATAGCTATGTACTTTCTTAGGTCACATCTTGTCCATTTGCGTTATACCTCCCTGTACACAGACGTCTCTGTAGAAGAATATTAATGATATCCAGATGTATAAAAGTAAGCCTTTTATTTTTATTAAGTAAACTTTTTTGAAACTAGAATGCTAACTAGTTCACTAAAGAACATTTATATTAGCAATCAACAAGCCTATCCAGAAAAGTTTTGGAGACTCATTTCAGACTTTCTCGGTGCCTTCTTCATTGACGGCTGGGTTTCAAAATCTTGTGAGCGAAGGCTTCCGTCTAAGATTTCTAGTGCTGTCTAGCTCTAGTAGATCTGAAAGAAAACTGAAAGAAGCTGATGCACAGTGCCACATTATGTCTTATGTAGCATGAGCTTCCTGAGGAGGAAAAAGTCACAAGGAACCTTGTTTCCCAGTCAGCTCACCCATAGATCCCATGTGACATGGCAGGCATGATTATCATGCATTACAGCCCCGAGTCCTAAGTATAGGACACTAAGGCTGTGTCTACACTACAAAAATAACTTCAAAGTTCCTTACTTCAAAGTACAACTTCAAAGTAAGCAATGTCGAAGTACAGTGTCTACACACACCCTACTTCAAAATTAAACCTGTGTGTATCTACACTAGGAACTAACTTCAAAGTTAACTTCAAAATTAAGCACTACATCGAAGTAGCCAGCAGAGAGTCTACACACTTTTCCCCCTTACTTCTAAGTTAACTTTGGAGCCCAACTTCGAAGTCCTTACTCCATTCCTGGGAATGGAGTAATGTCCTACTTCAAAGTTTAACTTCGAAGGAGTGTGTCTGTAGACGCTTGTACTTAGAAGTAAGAAACTTTGAAGTGATTTTTGTCGTGTAGACATAGCCTAAGAGTCTGTCAATTAATGGACGACATAGTAGGACACTCTTTGGTTTCTCAATTTTTGTATAGTAAAATCTGGTGGTCTAAAGCTTAATGTGGCCCTGTGGTGGGGTGATTGCATAAGGGGTTAAAACAGCCCTGGGTAAAGACTGAGGCTGGGACCCAACCAAACAAGGGCAAGAGATCATCAATCAGGGCCTGACTAGGCCATATAAGAAGGGATTCTGGAGAAGAGGAATCAACTCTTGCTCCAGCTGTGGAGGGAGTGGGATCTAGCTGCCTGCTAGCAGTGTACCTTGGACAAAGCAGTACGGGGGGAAGGCAGAATATGCCAGGGGAGCTCAAGCTTGTATAAATATCAGGCTTCCACCCAACAACCCAGACCTAGTGAGGTACTAAGGGCTGCAGAGGAGCAACCAGGGTAGGAGCAGGTAGCAGGTCAACAGTTCTTGCCAATGATGAGTGGCCATTTCTCCCCTGAGTCACGGGTAGATGACAACTGGCAGTGGATCGCTGGGCAGGCAGGTATAGACAGTTGGGATTCCCTGGGCGTGGAGGATTGCAGCGTTGGGCACTGTTGCAAGGCAGCATTCTGAGCGACGGGCACCTCACTGCAGGGACACAGGCTGGATGAGTGGCAGAGAACAGACAAATAAGTAACAACAGACATAACACTAGCTGGAAGGTGATGCTCCAGGGCTGGACTATGCTAATTCCAGGAGTGATGAGCAGGAGGTTTCACAGTCATGAGTCACAAACTTCCTACAGGCCCACACACTTGTGGACTTGAAGGAAGACTCAGCTCTTCACCCAAAGGGCTTAAGATCTAAAAACAAATCAACAGCAAAATTAATTTCTCACCAGACTGCATTTGGTTTCTGGTGCCTCCCTTAACTATAACTTCTGTCTTGTACAGTTGAAACTTTGGATTCAAACTGAATAAATCAGAATCTACTCCTCTGCTGTCACAGAACATACAAGAAGCATACTTGTTACTCAGTGATCCTCAGAGTGCCCAGCTAGGTAATCCAAGAGGTTCAGAAGGTTTTTCACTTACTCATTCACCAAACTTAAAGAAATGGATTGTTTTCATGGACCTTTCATACCCTATGTAGGAAAAGGACATGTCAAAAGGACAGGTGATTCCTTTGGGATGCTTTTTAAAATATTTTGGGTGGGTAGAATTGTTTGAAAACATCCAATCCAGGCATTTGATTAGCCCAAACAAACAATGGGACCTGTTAAAATCAAAGTGTGAGAAAACCTCAAGTCTAAAGTAAGTCTACAGTAAAGCAAGTAAATAAGTAAAGCAAGTCTAACGTCTAAAGTAGATGCTTTTCATCCAAGGTTAGTCTAACCACATGATGCAAAAAACAGAAAGTTAGAAAATATATAACTAAATCTGAAACTCAACGTTAATTATGTCCCTTTGGACTGATAATTTAAAGTTTGACTTTTTCATAAATCATTATACAATTTTCAAAAGTATAATAGAAAATGAAAACTGTAATGTCTTTTAGAATGCTACAAATGTAGACATCGGACATCCTGATTTTTAAACAATAATGAGATCTTCAAAACAAGCCAAGCTTGAATAAAATTTCTATAGTATAAAACTTAAACATGAAAACATTTCAAATCCTGAATCATGTAATTTTAAATATTAAGATAATACAATTTTTTCAGTGACATAGGTTTTTTTTCAAAAATCAGTTAAGAGATTTCCACCCCCCATTTGAAGCTTCAGTAAGTTGACCATAAATTAACAAGGTATACTGCTCACATGCATGCCCTAGAGCAAAGAAACAGGAAAGTCTCCTTTTTTATCACATCACTTACCTTTAGCTGAACTAAGTAACTACAAAATTCTTAATGGAACACTGGAATTAAAGGAAATAGCTTCACATTTGATCTCATTGATTTTTCAGGGGTTCTCAGGTACCTAATCAGAGTTTTGTGTCTTCGAAAATCTTCTCCTTCCAAGTGTGTATTTCTTTAATATGTGATGACCTGAAAAGAAGCTAAAATTTTATCAAAGGAATTGGGTTCTGGATACAGACTGAGCATGCAGAATTTCAGTCCAAAAGAAATTTGTTTCAAAAAATTATGGACAACTTAAAAAACAAGAGAAAACACTAAAAAAATCTGAAAACACTAGGGCTATGGTTAGCTAGAGAGTTTTGTGACAAAACTCGTGGAACGTTTATACACAAAATGGACTTTTTTGACACTGTGTTGACAAAACCCAGCTCTTCCACCAGCAGCATTCTGCCTCAAAACTTCGAGGCAGAATGCTGCTGTTGACAGATTTCTGTCAACAAAACAGCTGTGTAAAAGCCCCCCAGGGATCTCTCTCAATAGACAGGGCATCCGCAACAATGGGCAGCCCTGTCTGTTCTGCTTCCGGGTGCCTGTTTTGTTGAGACAACAGCCAGGCAGTCCGGCTGCTCTATCGACAGAGTGGTGCAGTCTCCTGATTTGCTTTTGTGTGTACACGTATTCTGTTGACAGCAGTTTTGTCAAGAAAACTCTCCTGACAGTGACTTCTGTCAACAAAGAGCAGTAGTGCAAGTGTAGCCTAGGGGGTTTGGCCTTAAGCACGTCAATCAAAAATTATAAAATGTCTGTAGACATGCTTTGAGAAGATGGAGGCAGTTGAGTCAAAATGGATGGATTTCAAGAGACTTGGAGATTCATTTTGCTTTATTTGAGCATTTAAAGGATACTCTCTACTGTTTCTACATATGGTGATGCCAAATGGAGATGCCAGAGCTTCGTCCACCCAGCTGCTTTTTCTTGTCTTCAAAAGACAGTCCTATGGCCCTTCTCCCATGGGAGACCTCTTCAAGGAGAAAACCACAGCCTTGTCCACCATCAGCTAGCTGATGGCTGCTCCAGCAGCAAGGCCCAATAACCCCCCTGTGGCTTCTGAAAACATATCTCTGCTCCTACCTCTCCTTATATTTCAACTGAACCCACCCTCACCAATACAATGTGATTCTCTCTCTGCACATTCCAGCAACTACTTAATGACTATCTGGAGAAGTAAAGAGGAATGATCTCTATTCTCTTCCCCTACTAGTATAGAGCAAATATCCAGGTGTCTTTTTCTACCTGCAGATCCCAACACTATGTAGATAATAGTAGACCATATGGTCACTTTATGTCCTCAGCCCTCACTATTTTGTGACCGAAGTATTTGCTTCCCATACACCATGTTAAGCAATTTGGTGCCCTTGACACAGCACAACCCCTCCTTAGGATCCACACCAGAAACCCCACCTGGTATCATGAGCTCACCCCAGACTTAAGATACCATGGTAGTTTCCCTTTTCTCCAGAAAGGCAGAAGCAGAATTACCTGCCCCTCCCAGGAATAACTACTGGGGCATCCCTTCTTTGGCAGAACCCACTCTGACTCTCCCCACAGTGAAGCAGTGGTAACAGTAGGAGACATTCACTTCAACAGCCCAGATATATGGGTTGGGTCGGTGTGCCAGGCCTGCTGTACTTTTCCCTTTCTGCTACACAGTTTGTTTCCAAGCTTCCTCTTCAGAAGTGTGTACTGGAAATAACACCCTATTCAGTTGCATGGGACGATCTTTATAGTCTTTGTTTCTGGCTGCAGGCTGTGACGTGCCACTGCCATGGTTCTACTTGTTTCACATTTTTAAGCTTTTTTTCATAATCCTGAAAGCTAGAAACTTAAATTTCTAGATGTGAAAGCTCTGATTCCATTATAGTCACAATTAAAAGAGTTGGAGCTCTAGGCAGAGGCCTATACTATCTATGCCTTAACCCATGCAGCATCCACACAGGCACACAGGTGGCCTGCAAAGGAATAAGTGAACAAAGCAGAGATTAGAGTACCCCCTGTGGTGCTGGAAGAAGCTGGGCATGGAGAATGGCTCAGGACTAACATGCAAGATGACTTGTAGCTCCGGTGAGCCGGCATCATGCTACTTCCTCACAATTAGGTATCCCATATTAAAAATGATACTATTACCCTTCCTGTTAAAAGTCAGAAATCAAATGAATAGTGTTGCAATTTTCCTCCTAGTGGGGCTTATATGCACACTTCCACTAGTCTTCATTGCACACATAAATCTGATAAACGCATGTAGTACGCTCAGCTTTCGCAAGAAAAACAAAAACCACGTGGCAGACTGACCTGTTTTTATAAGCACATGATTATAAACTGAGCCTAGGTGTAACAGAAGGAAATTGATCAAAATTATACTAACAATGAGTATCAGGAGGCCACCAGTGAAGCCTGTCAAATATAGAAAAAAAATTCCCTAATGATGTAATAGCATCATTGAAGTCACTTAAAACTGACCTGGAAACAACATAAGAGTTCATCATGTAGAACTACCTTGCAGTCACAGAGACATGGACTCAGTGATACTATAGGTCTTTGCCATCATTTATTCATTGAGCAGTCTATAATCAGTCTGAGCTCAGCAAAAGTCTGTTTAGTCAGAATTCAGCCCAAGTAAGGCAAAGATTTACCCCAGTGTTTCTATGGAAACCCTAAACATTGGGAGAAAATATGAAAAATACAGACCATCAAAATATGCTGCAACCATATGTTGTTGAGGCAAAGTTATTATGGACCCATCTAAGTGACTGTTGTATAGGGAGACCAAATGCAGCTTAAAAATTTTATCTCTGTTTCTGATTCCATTAAAGAGATTTTAGAAAAAAAAATCGTTTGGCCCACTCCCATGTTTATGTCAGAAACATGAAATGTGAGCCTTGTTTCTACTATGCATACATTTACACTAAAGCCAGATCCTCAGTTGGAAGATAATATTATAGTTCCATTTATTTCACCTGAGCTACAGCAATTTATAGAAGCTGTGGAACTGGTCCTACATTTTTTTCCTGCCATTCTCATACAGCAGTGAGTAACAAAAAGCTATTATGAATATTTGAGTATCCATAGCATTGTCAAGATGTTCAGTCAATAATCTGACTTTTTCTGGAATGTGGAATGTAAAAAAAAAAAATAATCGAAATAGAAATGAAGCTACACAATCTAAGAAAATTCCCATTTTATAGTTTTAGGCCCCAGTTCAGGAAAGCATTCAATCCCTTATTTAGATTTATCCCTGTTAGGCACTTATGCACATATTTCAGTACTTTAACCAAAAGAGATGTCTTCCTGAACTGTGCCATAAGTGACAGATGACATTAGTTGTATGCAGTGTTGTTGAATCCATGTTGGTCCCAGGATATTAGAGAGGCAAGGCGGAGGAGGTTATATCTTTTATTGGATCATCTTTTCCTGGTGAGAGAGACAAGCCTTCAAGCTTACCCAGAGCTGAAGAAAAGCTCTGTGTAGGCTCAGAAGCTTGTCTTTCTCACAAACAAAAGTCTTTTGGACATAAAAGGTATTACTTCACCCACCTGGTCTTCCTAAATGACACAAGAATCACTCAGACTGTGATTTGCTAAACTCTCTGAATGGAATAATGGTTTTGTATACCACACCTACTTTTAGTCAACATTAATCATATATATTCTTCCATATAATTGTTATTTCAGCTCTGAACTATTTTAAAACGTCCTTCCAAATCTGTTCTTTACATAATTTAAAATGTCCCAAAGATTCAGCAAGCCACCTTAAATCTTCTGTTTTCAACCTCATTAACATAACTTAGAATAACATTTCCTCTGATATTTTTCTGGACCAGAAGCCTAAGTACATGGCACATAAAGTATGTAAAAGCAGTTTTCTGTACTATTAACTCAGTTCTCAGCTGAACTCAAAATAGGAGATATAGTAGGTTTGCTTTTTCACTACAGAGCCTGTGTAATGAAAATAGAGATATGGCTATAAAGAGCTTCTCTTACATGCTGTACAGAACATAAACCAGAAGGTAGATTTCATTTTATTTATCTACAGGGGTTAAAGAAAACTGAAGTGTGAAGAGGGTGAAATGGGTATGTAGCTGTTTAGGAAATAAATTGCCTAGATTGCATGTATAAAAATAAGAATGTGTCACAAGACTCGGGACCAAAACTTGGATTAAAATGGGTCACTGCTGTTGTAGGAAATAATAGACCAAATATACAGTCTTAATCCTACTTCCATTTACTTCTGTATCAATCTCTGAATTACTATGCTGCTGAAAAATAGATATTAATGGAAATGAGCAAATGAGGCAGAAGAAAGTAAATAAAATAGGCAAATGTGACAAACATTACACCTAGGATTAGATTGTCATAGGAAGTTGTAATGAGATTACATGTCAGGTGAACCATTCTTATCTCCAGTTTTAATGTCTCATGATATTATGAGGAAACTCAGGGAGAGTGTTACAGTGCACAACTGAGGCACTTTGGTGTGTCACTCGGAAATTTTGATAAATCATGTTTCTTTAGTATCTGTAGAATATTCCGTGCATCTGAGGGATAGTATCTTATAAATCTTTACACAATGCTTTGAAACATCACTTGAAATTATACCAAATTACAGTTACATGAAAGAGTTCAGATACAAAGTGTTACTTTCCAGTTCTTGTGCACAACTGAGATTTAAGAGATGTACATGACAACCTCTCCCAGCTCTTTTGTTTCATAATGTGAATATTGAATAATCTGTCTCTTCTTTGCTTGCGTCATGAAGTTTGAATAATTTAAAAATAGGTCATTTGAGCTCTGGTGTATCATCAACTAATTACTAAATTTATGTTCATCAATAGGAAAGCCATGGTAGTATTTTAAATTCCATTTATTGTGCTTTATCTTAATGCATACTGTTATCCTTCCTCTACATTTTTTCCCATCATGAAAATTAACCCACAATATATCTTTTTGGAAAGAAAATAAACAGCTCCCTTGCAAAGCCTTTCATTAGACTGCTTCTTTCCATCAGAATTGTGATCTAACAGAAGCCTAGTAAAAAGCCAAGGCCTTTGAAGTGTTGTGCTAATTTGATTAATACGTAGTTACATCCTGTTATGATGCACTTTGCCTTATGCATTTTAAATGTAAAATGCAGAGTGGATTACATTTATGTTAAAAACACAGCACACTAAATGAATGGCACTGAAAGTGGTCTATAATAAGAAGCACTGCAACCACTTTAAATGTGCAAAAGGTTATTGTTTACAGGTTAATGATAATTGTAGAAAAATATATGTTTTATAACAATTAAGAAGCTAATATAAACACTAGTGATATTCATAGAGCTGCTGTTGAAAGTATTTACCCTACAAGTGATTAAAAAGATTGGATAAACATCACAGTTTAATTTAAGAAAATTTTCAGAAGGGTCCTCTAAACTAATTTTTTTTCCGTCTATAATCATGTTATGGGATCAGGAGCTGGTTCAAAGTAGACATTGTTCCTGGAAGGAACTTAACACATTTTCCTTTCTTTTAAACTGAAATAATAGAAGATAGATTATCTGATGATTCCAGAAGTGATCAAATAACATAGGAGTGTTTAAGATGTAATGTTTTATAGTAGACTGTACTGATAGAACAGGGCATGTTAATGAGGAAGTTCAGATTATCTGAGAAATACACTTTCAATTCTTTTTTTTCTGATTTACTATGTAATTTTTAAATGAAAACAATAAAAACCATGGGTAAAATGGTGCAAGTGGGCAAACCCGCACTGACTTCAACAAAGGCTGCGTCTACACTATGAGATAAACTTGAATCTAAGGCAGTTAGCTCGATATTATAATGTGACTGGCTTCACTGTAAATATCATTAGCTCAGTTTAGGGAGCATCAATATGGATATAGTAATATTGTTGGAACTGGGTGGGTGTAGTGTCATGTTTGACTTTAAAAGTTTGAATAAAGGCCAGTGTGGAAGTTCCATGTGTTACAATCGAATTTATTAGCCTCCAGAGGTGTCCTGTATGTCACCCACAATGCCCCACTGTGTCCTTCCTGGCCGCTGCTGTCCAGGTGTGCAGGAATTAGGTAACAGGAAAACCGTAAATTTCAGTTCGGGACCAGGAAGCCCATGTGTGTGGGGTCATGTTTGTATGAGAGGCTGAGGAACATCTTTCTTTTTTTGCTATTAGTGCTGTGAGCACATCTACACATGACAAATAGCCCCACCGTGGCTCCGTCTCTATCTCTGCTAGCTGAGCACTTAGTAGTTTTTTCTGCACTGCCTGGCACCTGCCACTGCCACTGCCACACCACATAGCAGCAAGGCTGTTGAGGAGGTCACGCTCGTATGAGAAGTTGAGAAACTTCTTCTCAGCAGTTTACATTTATGAAAGCATCCCTACTTTGTGCTCCCAGGCACCACACAGTCAGGTTCTTTCCTACACCCAACCATATCATGGGGGTAGCCCACTACCCAACAGAAAGATGTGCCTGCCTTTTGGCGCTGACCATGTTGCCATCCAATACCATGTCCTGACTTGCGCATGGTGAGGGCTCTAAGGGAAGGAAACATTTGCAGGGCTTGCAGCCACTTGGGGAAGTCTCCCCTGGTGGCTAAGATTTTCAGGGCACTGCTGTAGCCAGGGGGAAGTCTCCCCAGGGGCTACTAATTGCAGGGGCTTGCATACGCAAGGGGGGACTACCTCAACTGCTCCCCCACTCGAACTCATTCACACCCCCACCACAACAAGGGCACTGGGGGCTAGCTGTCTCTGGGGGATATGGTTCAAGTGACCCTTGAGCCACAGACCCCACACCCCACTGTCAAAAACGGTTTTCAGGGACTATGTCAACTAACCATTCAGCCTCCCAAACACCAAACCACCAACAATGGCAATGAAATTTGGTGAGCCCCATCCCCGTTGTGATTGTCCCACCGCCAGCTGTGGCAGACGCGAGGGCCTCCTCCCCATGCCCCGGGGTGTCCAGAATGCTGAGTACCTGCCATGAGGTCCCTCCAGGGATGCAGGGGAGGCCCAAATGGAGGTGGCACGGCTGGATGACCTGGAGAGGATGGCGATGACAAGGGTCTCATCACTGGAGTCCTCTCCATAGCTTGCTGGTTCAGTGTCCAGCTCCTTCTGCTAGGGGATACTGGTGCTGAGGATCCCACCAGGTCCACTGTCTCCAATTTCTTCTTGGACTCCAGCCCATCAGTGTCCAGCACCTTAACTGGCTGGGCCAGAGGAGGTGGTTTGGGTCCTCGAAATGGAGGCAGCAGGTGGGCACTACCACCAAGGGGCTGGCCACATCCCAGGTGCAGCAGTAGTGGCTGGCTGCATCCCAAGTGCATCACTGCTCGAGTTCTTTTACTTTGAGCTGCACTTGGTCTGGAGTGCAGCTGGGGTGCCCCCAGGATATCAGCATGGTGTAGAGGTGGACAAGTGCCTCAGCATTCCAGCCATGTGCAGGAGGGCTTCCTCATCACCCCATAGTCCAAGGAGGTCCTTTAGTTCTGCCTCTGTCCATGATGGGGCCCTATTTTGGGGCCATGGCTAGGCTCATGTGAGCCCTCAGAATTCTGAGTGGACGACCCTTGGGCAGCACGGGGCTTCCTGGCCACTGGCCATGACACCTCTGGTTGACTTGGGAAGCCGTAGGGTGTACTAAAGGGTATGCTGGAGCAGGCTCATGCTCTCCCTCCTGCCAGCACACTCTCAGCTTCCTGCCACGAGGTTTCTGAGTCCCTGTATCTTTAAGCATGGCCAGATGCAGAGACCATAGAGCCCTGGTTGTGCTGGAAGGGGTGTCTCTGCACACCAGCTGGTCGGCACCATGGAAGACCTCCTCTTTCGAAAGAGCAGCCTGCAGAGCGTCTGCATTTCTTTTGAAAGAGGCTTTCAAAAGAAGGCGTTTTTCTAGAAAAGGGAATGGAAGAGCGATTTCAAAAGGTGGGCCACTTTCTTTCGAAAATAATTTCAAAATAAGGTGTTTTTGTGTGTAGACACTCTGTAGGATCTTTCGAAAGCACCCCTTCTTTCAAAAATTCTTTCAAAAGACTGTGCTAGTGTAGACATGGCCCATATGTTTTATTATAATATGCTTATGTACTATAGTAGCTACATCGCTCAAGACACGAATAGTGACTGGAGAATACGAAACAAAATTTCATAATATATTTGCATGCCTATTTTATTGTGGACAGAAAAATACACAAAAACTAAATTTAAAAAAATGTTTGAATGTTTAAATTTTCACAGTGCCTATTGAAACCAACAGAGATGCATTCCCATTGACTTCCCTGTGCACTGAATTAGAACATTCCTCAAGTACTTGCATTCAAACTTTGTCATTCCTTCTCATGAAATCTACATTGAACTCATAATCTATGCATAAACTCTTCCAATATTATTTATAATCTGCATAGTAACAGAGAGGTAGCCATGTTATTCTGTATTTTAACAAAACAAATCAGCAGTCATGTAGTAGTTTAAAGCCTAACAAAATAATTTATTAGGTGGTGAGCTTTTATGGGACAGACCCCCTTAAACTGTAGGTATACAATGCAGGGGGGATAGCTCAGTGCTTAGAGCATTGGCCTTGTAAACCTCAGGTTCTAAGCTCAGTCTTTGAGGGGGCCTTTCAAGGGGCTGAGCAGGTTTCTTTTGTTTTTTCAAAGAAAACTATCAGGGATTCTGATAGGTCCTGCTGTGAGCACAGGGATGACCTCTCAAGGTCCCTTCCAGCTCTGTGAGATATGTGTATACCTCTGTGTAACTGTGGCATGTTGCAGTTCATGTTTTACAGCAAAGCAGGAAGGCAATATTATAAACTGATTACACTTGTATGGATCTTGTAGATTTACATCTGGTCATATTTTTCACCTGCTCTCCCTCAGAAAGCAAATCCTGCTATCGTTTATTTTTTTCAGTTTCAGACCAAAAGAAGTGAGCTATGCATTGTAGAGTACTTTTGGAAAACAGAAAAAAAACCATGTAAGGACAGTAAAAGCTTAAAAACATAGACCAGTCATACGCTGTAATAAAATGTAGCATATCTAGGTTCTATTTCTGCCCTTTCAATAGATTCATAGAATCACACATGTTAGAGATGGAGAAGATTTATGATGCCATCCACTTCCCTGCTAATGCAAGATAGTTTGTTACTGGTGGGTTTTTTATTATTTTGTTTTGTTTTGTTTTATTTTGTTTTTGTCCCACCTACTATTAAATTCCATAAACAATGCACGTTCTATCACTTCTTTTGGTAGTGTTTCCACAACCATATAGCTTTCACTGTGATTAGGATCTTTTCCCACAATTCAATCTAAATGTTCTCTTCCTTAACTTCAGGTCATCACTCCTTGCTATACTTCCATGTATTGCACTAATAATTCCTTCCCTTCTCTGGTCCTTACACCTTTTGAGTATTTATAAGCTAATTACACAGTCCTTTTTTTTACACATCCCATACACGTCGGTTGAGACAATCATCTGTAAGCAGTTCACTACTCATCTCAAATGTCTGACCTCTCAGTCCTAGTCCTCAAATGAAAATGCACATCTTCTAAAAATAAGCATGAATACTTAACTTCCTAACTCTGATAGACACTAAAAATCATGGACTCAGGTTCTAGTTGGATGGCTCTTCACAACAATTTAACCTGGGTTATTAAAAAAGTCATGTTTACACATCCCTGACCAGAGTTAGACTCTTAAGATTTCCTCAAAAGTCATCTGTTTTTGCTGCTCTTTTGCGAATGTTTTCCTTTGTCCTTTGTAGATGTGGTAATTTCCCAGAGAAGTGATCTCTTGAAACTTGTGTTAAACCCTCATGCTTGACAATCTGTTTCACCTTGTATGTAGCTTTGAGACTCTGAACACTTTTTCCAGACCTGAAGAAAAGCTGTGGGAACCTCAAAATTTTATCTCTTCTACCAATAGCAGTTGCCTCAATGAAATATATTACATTCCTCAACTTCCCTATCTTCAATAAAGTCACTGATTAACCTAGAAATCTGCATTTATATGATTTTGTATCTTCTTACTATCACTATGTGCTTTATCCCACCTGCCCAATGTACGATAGGCACCCTAATTATTTCTTTTATCCCAGCATGTTAATGTTAGTAACATTTACTGAAAATAATCAGGATGGTCAACTCCTGGTTCCTAACAGCTAATTCTAAAGAATAATACATAACAAAGCCTTTTGTTCATAATGAACCAAATAAACTAACAGTCTTTGTAATTTAACTTTAAGAATGCTTAAGTCTCAGAAGGTTATTTGAAAGTGTCCTTGCAGTGCAAATCTGGGGCCAGTTCAGCACACAGTTCCAGGAAGGTCATTTCATACATCTGAAAGCTCTGTAGCCCCTGCTGTTGATCCCACACCTGTTTGATAATATGATCCCACCATTCAGTGCAGATTTCACTAGCCCCAGAACAACGGTCTCTCGTGTTCAGATGCTCTGTGGATGCCAGAAACAATGCTAAGCTGCTGCTGTCCCATATCATACAGAATGTCAGGTGCCTCCAAGTCTTCCTCTGTCAGCAAATTCAGTATTAACTGTGCTGCCATGCATGATATTTGCATGACACTTAATTGAGCATAGGAGGGAAGTATGAGATCCATTCCTTCTCAATGCCGGTTCTGAAGTACATAGTATAAATGGGCACAAAAGGAAGCCAAAAGCCAATGGAGGGCTGGGACAGAAACCAGTGCATGATGGGTCATTTATCATTGTCCAGAGAAGTGCCACATTCTATTCCACTTTCCCACAATACCTAGCTACAGATGGTATCTCCGTGCATGCCCACAGTGAATTGCTCACACTGTCAATGATGGTGCTCCCAGGGTAGACATGATCTTTCTACAGAGGGAGCAAAAGTGAACACCCTTAGGTTGTTTTTATTTTGTTGGGTTTTGGGTGTCAACATAAGTTTTGTTGTCAAAAATTAATAGTGTATATAAGCACTTTGATTCTCTTGCCCTTTGCTCACGTCAGTGCCAGAGTGTTAGAGCTATAGAGTGTCCATTAGGCTGGACTAGTAAACGTAGTTCATGTACACTATTGTGGATTAGACTAGCTGACTTTTGCAACCCTTTCTAACCCTATTCTGTGATTCTACAGTAGCTTTGCAATGACTTTACTCCATCCTCACAGTCTGTGGCCAGAGGGGAATCATTCCCTTTTATCCCACCTGAAGTTCACCAGCATTCAACCAAGTTACTCATGTTAGGCACTGTGGAGAGACTCATAACCTAAATTAATAAAGTCTTGTGGCCCAATGTCTTCTTTGTGAACTTCAGCACTCTCATTGGATCTAATGTGAATTTTGTGTAAGCAAGAAATGCAGGATCAGGGTCCTAAATTGAGTAGGTGATTTTTTTAAAAAAATCATTAGGCTCATGCTGTTTACTTACTCTTTGTAATAAGCAGCAGAATGCTTTAAATTCAAAGTAAATTCCAAGTACAGAACCTTAAATCACATTGATTAATCACTAGAATACATTAAAACCAGGAGTTTCAGCAAATTTTGTGCAGAAAAATATCTTTTAGTCAAATTCAGTTTCTTTCTATCTGTCCCATGCGTAATTCATGAACCTTTAAACAGTGTGAGATTACAGATAGCTGAACTGACATTTTTACTTTCACTTAGCAGCCTGAATAATTGGTACACTCCAAGCATTTTAAATGCTAAAGTAATCATTGCTCTGAATTCATCTTGTGATGTCATAGCAGTTGATGACTGACACAATAAATTCCAAGTATATGAAACCTTGGAAAGAATGTGAGAAATGTTTCTTATTTTAAATACATAATAATTAGATGATCTATAACTAGTAGTATATTCTGATGTTGTCGTTAATGAAATGCTCTTTAAACATATGATGTATAGTGATTGTTTTTCCACTTATGCACAAGTAGAGAATTTCATTTAAATTTTAGTGCATTTCCCTCAAAGTCAGAAAGAGCTGTACTATGTATATCAAGGCTATCAGATCTACTTAACACATGGAATAAAAGCAAAGGTTCAGTGAGCACTAGTAAATCTCAGCATGCATTGTAGGAATTTGCAAGTACAATATTAACTCCCTCAACAGATACCATTACACCACAAGTGCTATGGAGTAGCAATAATTATCTTGATAGCAGTGCCCATTCTATATATTGTGTCATAGGCTGCGTCTAAATTAAAGGATTTTTGTCGACAAAACAGTCAACAAAACCCACAGTGCGTCCAGATTGCCAAGGGCATTCTGTCAATAGAACACAGCTTTTTTGTCCACAGCTGTACCCCACTCACCATGAGGAGGAATGCTGCCGTTGACAGAGATCTGTCAACAAAATGCTGGTCTGGGACATTCCAGGGGGCCGTCTGTCGACAGAAGCAGCTGCCAGGGTGCTGCACAACCATGTCTGCTGTGGGTCTGAGTGGCTGTTTCGCCAATAGAGAGGCCAGGCAGTCCGGCAGCTCCCTGTTGACAGAGTAGATCACTGTTTCAATCCACCCTGTGGGGTGGACACAATCTGTTGACAGAAGGTTTGTCACAATCTTCTGACCCAAACTTCTGCTGACAAATCCCTGTAATCAAGACATAGCCGTAGACATTACCCCAACCAAAACCCAAGCACTTCCAAACTTTTACATCTGTATTAGCTGCTAAACCAAAGCCCTATCTGAAATATTTTAGTGTTATAAGTCTGAATCCAGCTTCTGTAATTTGGATCCACCTAATTTTTTTTTCAGATGGTCTCTTGTACATCTGCCTGGGAGCATGGGTGGTGGCTGAAGCCACCGCTCAGGGAAGCAAGCTCCTCAGCCTGTGGTCTCACCCGTGCTCCACACTTACTCCTCCATCCCTCCCTTCTCCCCACTGCCGCACATCCTCCGTGTTGTTTCCCTTTTCTTTTGGCTCATATCCATTCTAGCCAACACCCTGAACACAAAAGTAGTAAATGACATTTGGAAAAAACCCTCTCTTCTCAAATTTATTTACCAAGAAAATGGAGCATGTTCTCCACTTCATGTCAGATTGTGAAGACTGGACATGCAGTCCAGCACCAAATTTGGGAATAAAAACTGTCAGTTTTGTACATACCCTAAAGTTTGTCAGAGATTTATTTGTAAAAACTTCATAGTAAGGACAAGCCATTTGTCTTGCTGAATACAATATTAAACATTATAGAATACATGGTGCAGCATGTCTCTGTTTTCATTTTCTTCATCAGTATTTCTAAGGTGCTTTTACGTTTTAAATACACAGTTAAGCCTTCATAAAGTAATCATTCCAGATTATTTCATATTTAAACACACAGAAACAAAGACAGTATTTAAATCAACCGGTCAGACCAGTTTAGTATGTTCATAACAAAGTTAACTGTTTTTTCAAAAAAGGGAACACTAGTTTAGTTTGGGCGATATTCATAACAAGACATGTTTATGAAATGTAACTATATGTTTATGTTAAAATACGTTTCCAAAGATTTTTAGGTACATCAAAGGATTTTATATCTCAGTAAGGTACTGATTTTGGTGGAGGGTTTTCTTAAAACTAGGTCGTCAAACAGTCAGAAGTAAATAAAACTCATTCTTTACTCATTTCATTTTCATTTTCATTATTTACTCAGATATCTGGAAGAAAAAGAATGTTGTTCCTTTAAGGAGCTGAAAGGAAACTATTGATGGACAGAAATAATAGGAAGACTATAGAAGCAATTTTTGTGCTCTAGTAATTTAAAAGTAAAACTGATGATAAGAGCTCAGTGGCTTGAGCACTGGCCTTGTAAACCCAAAGTTGAGAATTCAATCCTTGATGAGGTCATTTAGGGGCCTGAGGCAAATAGATTTAAAAAAAAAGCCTGTCAGGGCTGGTGGTTGTTCCTGGCAAGTGACTGGACTTGATGATCTCTCAAGCTCCCTTCCAGCTCTATGAGATATATATGTCACTATAAGAGTGTTCCTTTGAAGAACTTATTTAAAAACTACGTCTGAAGATCCAAGCGTATAAAACTAAAGCTGAATACTCAGATTGTGCATCTAAATATCTATGCAAGGATTTTTAGAGATGTGATGTTTATGATCTTCAGGCATGAACTAATGTAATATTTAAAGCAAATTTTAAACTAAGGTTCTGTAAACATAGTAGTGTGCAACTGTTCTTGTCAGTAAATAGGATTGGCACATGCCTGTTAAATGGTTTCATTACTACTAAATAACTCGTTCACAGTTTCAATATTATTCGAATAGGTTTGGCAAGCTAGAAGGGTTTTCACTTTTAAGTTAATGGATCCATTTGAGGGAAGAGTCACCAGTCTCCAAGCTGCAGCAGCCTGCTGGAGAGCCTTAAGGAATGATCAGAATAGGGATAGGAAGAGGGAAGAGGCTAAGTCCTAAGACCCAGGGGAGGCATTGCCTCCCTTTGCCCCTTAAGCCCCTTGCCCATTCCTGGGAGTATCCATGTTCATGGAGATGACAACAGATGCACAAAAACAATATTTAATGTTAAACACCAAGAGCCAAGCCTTGCCTAAGGTGCATTAAATTCCTTTGATATAGCTATAAAACCTCTGTGTGTTTCCTCGGGTAGTATTGGCTCCATGTTAATTTCAAGTAATCCTCTGATTACTGTTTTGATTTGTATGTATGTGTGATGCAGTACAAGTCAATTAATCTGTCTGTGCCTCAGTTCCCCATTTGTTCAAGGAGATAATCTTCTTCTTCTTCTTCTCATTCTTTTTACATTTCAAAGAAAAGACTCTCTCTTGTTTTGGTTGTTTACAGCACAATGGGGTTCTGATTATATTTTATTCTGTTTGTATAGGAGCTAGGAAAATAGGACCAAGTAGTGCCTGGTCTATGACTAGGGACATTAGGTTCCATGAAAAATAATGGTGTCTCAATCCTCATACACTTACACAAGTAATAAATAAAAATAATGTAAATAATTCTGTTGACTCTTTGCTTTTTATGAACGTGTATCACCTTCAAATATATGCAATTATTTTAAAAGGTCAATCCTGTTCATCTGAAATATCCCCTTATTTTAGGCTGAATACGTTCATTAATCACTTACGTGCAGATAAAGCGTCAGTGAAGCATTAAGTGTAGACCTGTTTTCTCTCTCGTCCTGCTAATGCACTCATTCACAGGTCATTGGAAGAATTTTGTGTTCGTGTCAATGTGCTCCTCACACTGATGATGCAAAAAAAAATCAAATTCTGCTCAGAAAACAAAAAACATGAAAAATATCACAAAAAATAAAGTTTAAGCCAGAACTTACTGTAATTCTCCAGAAGACAAGAAAAGTCAGAGATAAAATAATTAATTCTCCCTTTTAAAAACTGTAGAATTGTGAGGGAACAAGAAGTGCCCCAAACCTGAACACTTAGTCATCTTTTCCTAGCCCTCATGCTCCATCATTATTATTAGTCATTTCAAGTGAAATCTCTCAAGGTAGAGACTTTCACTAATTAGTATTTTCTCCTGCACATAGCACTTTGCTGGCACTATATAAATAATTAATGAAATCACCCCATTGTGCCAAGATAGTGCAAATAAGTCAGTACACTCCAAAGCCAGTGCAGTCAGCAGCACATGCAGCACTATGATTATTATTCGAATCATGAAAATACCTAGAGATCCCAAATGATCACTAGAACCCTACTGTGCTGGGAACTGGAAAAAATTCCTTCTCTAACAAATGACTTTAGACAGAACAGACAAAGGCAGTGTAAATATTCCCATTTTACAGATGAGGAAATGAGGCATGGAAAGATCAAATAA
The DNA here is from genome assembly GCF_033958435.1 of Carettochelys insculpta. Taxonomy (NCBI): domain Eukaryota; kingdom Metazoa; phylum Chordata; order Testudines; family Carettochelyidae; genus Carettochelys; species Carettochelys insculpta. Next base: position 99,203,888 of record NC_134141.1, read on the forward strand.
GTAGCCCAGCCTACAAGAGAACTAAAAGAATATAGTTTCTCTAAGAGACTGACCAAGCCTTACACATCAGACCACCAATCCCTATAATATGAGTGTCTATTCTAAGAGAAATCTGTCTGGCCAAAACAAGGAGGCACAGCATGATGCATTGATGAACTCCATGGTGTTTGGTAATGCAGCTCTGACTTACCTCAATTTGTGTGACACAGGTATATCTTGCGCATGCTGTGGATGTCATTAAATGTGCTAAGTGATTTTGTCAAGTTCTCTTTTTTTCCTGTTTCTATAGACTACTTTTTTCCGAGCACTGGGAGCCTTCATGGCTCACTGTACATAGAAAATAGTCTCAGAAGGGTAGCTGTGTTAGTTTATATCTTCACAAATAACAAGCAGTCCTGTAGCATCCTAAAGACTAACAAATGTATTAGGCAATGAGCTGCTATGGGTAACATCCACTAATTCAGCTGACAGGTGTACACATCTGGAACCTAGGGTTTATATAGCAGTGAGGGTGGGGTGTAAAGAAAGGAGGAAGGAAAAAAAAGTGTGGGTAGAGGGTTACCTGTCACTTGTAAAATTGACAGATGAAGCAAATTAAGGCCGTCTAGATTACAGGGATTTGTTGACAGAAGTTTTTGTCAGAAGATATCTTCTAACAAACTTCCGTTGACAGATCATGGCCAAACTGCCAAGCGGATCACAAGAGCAATCCACTCTGTCCACAGAGAGTGGCCAGACTGCCCAGCCACTCTCTTAACAAAACGTCCAACCAGAAGCACAGCAGACAGGCTTCCCAGTGTCCAGGAAGACCCGTCTGTCACCAGAGGGTCCCCCAGAACATTCAGACCTGCTTTCTGTCAGCAGATCTCTGTTGACAGAGACGGTTATGCCTCATGGGAAGTGGGATAAGACTGTCAACAAAAGTGCTGAGTTCTGTCAATTTACTGTTGACGGAACCCCTTGGGAATGTGGAAGCTCCCTGGGTTTTTTCAACAAAGTGCCAGTTTTGTCAACAAAATCCTCAGTGTAGACATAGCCAAAGTTAAGTAGGATGTCTCCCATCCAAAGGCTGAATGAACATAAATCTGCCATCAGGAATTGAAATACACATAAACCTATGGGGAACACTGTCACCTCCTGGACTTTCAATAATGAATTTAAAAGTAGCCATTCTTCTATAGAAGATATTTAAGAACAGGTTGGATAAATGTCTATCAGGGATGGTCAAGATAGTACTTGGTCCTGCCGTGAGAGCAGGAGCTAGACTCGATGACCTCTTGAGGTCCCTTCCAGTCCTAGCATTCTATGATTCTATGATTCTATCAGCCTAAGTGACCAAAAAGTTTTCTGACCCACAGCATGTGTTTGGGTGAGACAGAGAGAACTGCAAAAGGAAGCAATAATGATATGATACCACTACTCTGTCTCACAACAGATGTGTCCATTAGTAAAATAGGAACAATAATAACACCATGAGGGGTTTTTTTATGTTTATTTCACACAGGAAATAAAATATCTTTTTAAAATGAAAGGTACAGTCTCTTCTTCCTTCACTGTTCTGAGGAATTTCAGTTGTAGCTCTCATGATTGCTAATGGGAGTTTACCTGCTTAAATCTTTTTCACATTGATGGGAGACTAAGCCCCACAGCTGGGGGTATAAGTTACAGAAGACCCTCATAACGCAAATAATTCTCCCAGTGCACAAGGATAATGCGTAACAGGACAAGTAGAACCCAGACAATACTGAGGTAATTGTCTTAAGTGACAATCTGTACAGGATTCTATTAAATAGGTTTTGATGAACTTAAGGAGGAATTTAACTTGCTATTGTCCAAAATAGCATGCAATACAAAATACATACTATTGATTGTGAAACTTGTTCTCTAAAACAGTAGCATAATGATATAGTGCTGTGCATCTGTGTGGGTATCTGCACAATATCTACAAATGTTAATTGTTGATAACAGTCTCCCTTGCCCACTAGCTAAATTTTCAGAGAAACACTTATTATACTTTCTCCCATGCAGCATCTCAGGCTTGGGAGGAGCTCCCCATAACATTCAACAAGCTATTTCATTATCCTTCTTGAAAAGCCTCCTCAAAAATCTCCCTTGTTATTGTACCTTCAGAAAAGCCTGAGGACAGTTAGGCCTCTGGTATGCAGAGACCATCATGTATTATTCTGCCTAATATTATCTGGTGGTTTTCTTTCACCCCTCCCTCCCCTGCATCTATCTGTCCCCAGTCATTTGTTCTCTCTTATCTACTTTGACTGGGAACATCATTGAGGCAGAAATGGCCAATAAAGCAACTAGCACAAAGGTATCCTGGCAAATGATAAGAGCTACTGGGTGTAATCATCATCATCATCATCATCATCAGTGCCTTTATGTAAAAAAAGAGCAGCCAGTACTAAGCCAGCGGCCAGTTCACCCCACCAGCCAATCCCAAGGCTGGGACTGCCAGAGTATAGGTACAAAAAATAAAACATTATTATTAATAATACTAATAAAAACTATTACTATTAGTTCTCATGTTTTTTATAGAACTGCTATGTTTGTTTTAAATCAGACACTGGTGTCCACTCTGAGCCCTATTTACCTTAGGCTACATCTCCATTACCCCAGAAGATCGACCTGCTCAGGGTAAACTTCTGGGATTTGATTTCATGTGCCTAGTATGGACATGCAAAATCAACCTCTCAGGGGTCACAGTTGACCCCTGTACTTCTTGTGAGACATGAGCAGTATGGGAGGTGGACAGGAGAAACTCTCCTATCGATTTTCCCCAGCATAGATAGCCAAGTTAGCTGAGCACACATAACGTCAATTTTAGCTAGCAATTGCTGTAGCTAGAATTATCTGTGGTCAGCTTACTTTGCCTAGTGGAGATGTAGCCTAAGTGTGGCTTTACACAGGAACGGCGGTGTGGGTCTGCCTATTTGACATTACTGCAATATTGAGGTTATGTCTACACTTCAGCAATCCTTCGAAAGAAGTTCTTCTGGAAGGTCGCTTCTGAAAAATCTTCTTTTGAAAGAGCGCGAACACACAAAAAAAGCAGATCAAAATATAGATCCACTCTTTCAATAGACAGCGTCCTCACAGCCCCCACTTTTTCGAAAGAATGGGCCAGGGATCAAAAAATCCTGCACCATGAGGACTGCTCTTTCAAAAAAAGGGCCCGCAGGCAATTCTACACAATTTTTTTTCAAAAGAATCTTTCAGAAAAAGGCAGTCTTCCTCATCTGGGAGAGAAAGAGGGCCACTGGAAAAAGTGCTGCCTTCTTCCGATTTAATATTGAAAGAACATATTGTGTGTGTAGACTCTCTGCAGGATTTTTCAAAAGATCCCTGTCTTTTTTGGAAAAAATTTGCTAGTGTAGACATAGCCTGAGAGAAAGAGGGGCTTGGTGGTTGCCAACTTCTATGGAGGACAGGAGTGTTGTTGGGTCCATGCTGAGAGCTGCCATCTGATTAGCAACTGGGTTTATTTGTTATTTGACTGCAATTTTCCATTTTTTCCTAAATTAGAAGTTTAAATCAATAAATACATTGCAAATGATATGAAGAAAAATTGTTGGACAGTTTCTGATCTCATTTATGTGGGTATAAATAAATCCCCAGCAGAGTAAAACAAGTATAACTGACTGAGATCACAAAGTGCCTCGTAGTTTGTGTCCCAAAAAGCCAACAATATGGAGAGAAACACTAGCTAGTAAACCACTGGACAAGTTGTTTCTTTTTACTATTTATTTTCATGTTTTTACATAATTAATCTTGTAATCTCTGTAGAATGTGTATTTTTAATCTAAATAATTTACTTTCAATTATATTTATAACAGCATCAAAAGCAGAAGGGGGTATACATAGTTAATGTGACTATCATTCATTGCTTTCTAATTTCATTTAATTCCACTGCAGACTACTCATTACATCAGTAATGATTCACACTAATGATACCACCATTACACCTATATCTATATCACACACACACACACACAAACCAACAGGCATTTTCTGTCAAAATAAGCACATGCATATATATTTAGGTACCAAAATAACTGGCCTGATTTTCAGAGGTGTTGTGCATCCATAACAACCTGTTGAAGTCAATGATGCCATTTCCCATGAATTCAGTGTCAAGATAACATACCTGACCTAAATTCTGTGCAAAGCCCATGACTCTAATGCAGCAGGATAGAAATTCTGCAGCAGCTTCATGTATAGTAACAGCTACAAAGGGTCCTGTGGCACCTTATAGACTAACAGAAAAGTTTTGAGCATGAGCTTTCGTAAGCGCAGACTCACTTCATCAGATGCTGGTCTTGGAAATCTGCAGGGCCAGGTATAAATAAGCCAGAGCAAGGGTGGGGATAACAAGGTTAGCTCAGTCAGCAAAGGTGAGGCTTACTACCAGCAGTTGATCTGGAGGTGTGAGCACCAAGGGAGGGGAAGCTGCTTCTGTATTTAGCCAGCCATTCACAGTCTTTGTTTAAGCCAGAGCTGAGGGCATCGAATTTGCAGATGAATTGTAGCTCAGAAATTTCTCTTTGGAGTCTGGTCCTGAAATTTCTTTGCTGTAGGATAGCTACTTTTAAGCCTACTTTTAAGTAGCTATCCTACAGCAAAGAAATTTCAGGACCAGACTCCAAAGAGAAATTTCTGAGCTACAATTCATCTGCAAATTCGATGCCCTCAGCTCTGGCTTAAACAAAGACTGTGAATGGCTGGCTAAATACAGAAGCAGCTTCCCCTCCCTTGGTGTTCACACCTCCAGATCAACTGCTGGTAGTAAGCCTCACCCTTGCTGACGGAGCTAACCTTGTTATCCCCACCCTTGCTCTGGCTTATTTATACCTGGCCCTGCAGATTTCCAAGACCAGCATCTGATGAAGTGAGTCTGTGCTCACGAAACCTCATGCTCAAAACTTTTCTGTTAGTCTATAAGGTGCCACAGGACCCTTCGTTGCTGTTAAAGATCCAGACTAACACGGCTACCCCTCCAATACTTGACGCCATGTATAACAAGAAAATCAATTATTTTAACGAATGCTATATAAGAGTTATTGATACTACCCAATACTATTTAGTCTGATACTAATGCCATGTGATACACTACATTGGCAACGATCAACATACCACACATTTTCAAAAAGAAAAAATAGGGAACTGGTTACACACAGCTCCCATTCTGTAGGACCTGTTCACAACTTCGACATAGAGCAATATTTTTAATTAAAGTAAAATTCTTATTGCCTTCAATGAAGGCAGAATTTCACCTTATATTTTTAGTTTAGACCCTGGGATGAGCAACAGGTGGTATATGTAAGCTGTCTTTTGCAGTTCTGACCTTTAAGCACAGTGCCTCAGCTAATTGTCAGAGTTCCTATTTACCTTCAGGGTACCTTTTGCCCACAAAAAGACAGCTGGATCAGACCAAAAATGCTTAAGTGCATGATTTTTACCAGAGGCTTTTCATAAACAGGTTTTAATGCATTTACTATCCAGCACTATCCTATTTTTAAAATGATATACGCAATCTGAAATTTCTCCTTATTTTGAATACTAAGTTAGTTACATGGAGACCTTACAATCACATTATTCTTCAATAACTTGTTTTCATTGATCAGTCTAACAGTTTGACACATTATTTATGGGCTACTGTGATGAATCACATCCGTTTTCAAGGTAAAGTAAGCAAACTCTCTGTTTATATGATTGAAGTTGAAGGTCAATTTTTTATTATATTTTCTATTCTGTTATGGCAATCAAAACAAGGCCTTTAGACTTCAGGTTTGGCAGCCAGTAATATAAGATGCTTGTATGCTTAAAAGTTGACCACAAATCTTGAGTAAGTTATAATTAACATCTAAGAGGCAGGAAACTTAGTAGATGACTGTGGAAGAGCTTAAGAGGAAATTGGTTTTATGTTTATAATATTATGATTTTATTATTTTGCCTGTTTTAGTAAAGCATTTAGGATTGTTAAGTGTCAGAATGAGAGCTGAGAAAAACTAACCTTCAGTGCTTAGGATGTCATGTGGTATTTATCTAACCCATTGGCCCACTGCTGTTGAACTTCTACCAGTGTATATTTATCAGTAAGCCATTGGCAGGTGCAAGTGAAATTCACAGTGTCCAGAAATGAAGCATATAAACAACTTTTAACCCCTTTTTTAGCAGCACGTTATTAAAATCTGAGTTTGGATGTCTGAGCTGCTGAAGCTTTGGCAGCTTTAAGCTGTAAAGGATGTCATTGTCCAATGCGATAATGAGAAGTAATTACCAGAATACCATCCACTTACACCACACACGATGCTGTACATATGTGAATGTTTAGTGGGAAAAAATCCCATTCGTGTTACAAAATAAATTTACGCTGAGGCTGGTTCCTTGTGATGTGGTGCAAGGACTGTACATTTAAGAGTTAGGCACTGGCTCACTCCCATCCCTCTGCTTCATCACTAGCTTTATAAGTGTGTCTTCACTCAATATGCTTCTTTGTCTTGGAAAAGCTTTGTCAAATCATTTATTATTGTGTACATTCTCATGCCAGGGCTTTGCAAGGACTGCCTTGAAACCTAGTGACCCCGGTAGGTCACGACTGAGTTACACTAGTCTATTGGGTCTCTATGGGGAAATAGGCACTGCTGTTGTTCATGTTATGCCTCTTCTGTTAATAAGGGCCAGATCATTTCAGCTATATGAAGAAGATCCTCTTCACCACTGATCTCTCCAGTTTAAAACAGCAATCAACCACCCACACAGCAATATCCCTCAGGTCCCCCCACACATTAAGGTGGGGGAGGATTCTGCATGTCCAGGGACTTACACCAGGGGAACAGACAAGAAGAGATGCATTTACCTTCTTGCAAGCAATGGAGAGTCCTTGAGAAGGTCATATAACCAGAAAAGTTCGCATGGAATCTCCAGCAGTCCAATTCCAATGGAATTACAATGTTAGTGGGTAGGGAAAGAACTGCTGCTGGCTGTCCACACATCTTCTACATAGATCTTGGTGCATCCACAGAATCTATGGATCTGATCTTAGCTTTATTCCACTGGGTTGGGGTAAAAACATCCTGGATGAGGATATCTTAGTGAAGTTCCCTGTCTGCTCTGGGTGTATTTCTGTGTAGTGGATATTATCTGGTACAACTTTTGAGCCACTGTTACTCTTGCTGCTCATCAGCCTCTGCTAGCAAGCCAGAGAAAAGGAGCCTGAACCTTCTAATTCCTTCTACCCATCTATCACAGCAATTGTTCTAATACTTAGTAATTTGTATTTCTTACAGTGGAAATTGCTACTGGGTTGATGCTGGAGCCAGGCCACGTGAAGACAAAACAAACTTGGAGGCTTCTAAATTGCTTTCAAACACATAAGAAAAAATATCTGTTAGTCTGTAAGGTGCCACAAGACTCCTTATGGTTCTTGAAGCTACAGATTAACACGGATATCTCTCTGATAAGAAAAAACAGAGTCCCTCATTTGGGATATGAAGCCACTGCATAATGTATGTAATTCTTCAGTGTTACATAATGGGTCAGATTTACACAGGCTGATGCAACAAAGTGCAAATTGTATTTCGCTGAAGAGGGCTGCATTGCATTTGAGGGGGGATAATGTGTGTTCGTGTGTGTGTGTGTGCTCCATTTCCACCATCTCCTAAGCGTTGTGCCAGGGGAGAGTAATTTTGCTTTCAAATCTGGGCACTCTAGAAGCCCCTAGGACTTTATGTAGGCTGTCAAATGGATATGCTAAATTATATTCTATCCATTCCACAGCCAGGACTAAATCCTGATCTAATGAAAGTGAATAAAAGTTTTGCCATTGGCTTGAGCAGAGGCAGACTGGAACAGTAAGTTGTCAGTTACTGGACTGTAACAACCTGAAGGCTTTGCAGTAACCTCTGCGACTTACATTCATGGATTTGATCTAGTTCCAAGTGGTCAGCCCAGAGCTATCACCTGACAGCAACCCATTTGACATTCTTAGCATTCCCATAAAGGATGGCAAGACTGACTTGCAGGCCTTGAGTTGATGCTCTGGGCCAGGAATAAAGCTTATTGGTGATGATTTACATCTCCAAGCTTCTAAATATGAATGCATTAACCAGATCTGAAGACTTGGGTCTGTCCCACAGAAGCTCATCACCTAATAGTTTATTTTGTTGGTTTTTAAAGTGCTACATGACTGCTGGTTTGTTTGTTTTTTTAGAATACACACTAGCATGGCTACCCCTCTGCTGCATTAACCAGGAATAGATTAACTTCAAAAAACTATAAATAAATGCTGGCTAAAGACACAATTTTCTCTTAGCTGTACAGGACTAGAGTGTGCCTTGGGAGCGCATATTATGCACCACCCCAACAGGCGGTATGTCTCATTGATACTCTTTTGAGACCCAGTTTACCACATTTTATAATATCAGGGACCTATTTCAACGTCCCTATAGAACAGATGGCTCTGTTGCAATGGCCAATGCACTGAGAATGCAAAGCCAAGACTTTCCCTATTCCCCCTCACTCATTACCCATATGCTTATCCCTGCCTGCCCAGGCCAAAGTGTGGATACAAGGATTTAAGCGAGGTTCTGTCTCCTCTTTGTTCTCAAGCACTGACACATAGTTAATGTCATAATCTCTTCCATAGTGAATTAAACATCAAATTTTCTTAGTTTGCTTTATATTTCTGAATTGTACTACTTACACCAATGCAATTATTTCACCACTGGTGATATACAAGAGCATTTCTCCTGTAAAGAGACTCACTGATTTTGTGTGATTTATACCTTCCCCTGCCTCCCAGGCCAAATAGCAGGGCAGTGGAGATACATCCTAAATTGTTTAAATCAAACACTGCTAATTAAGAACCCCAAACTCTAGCTATTGATCAACAACGTGGAAGTAGTTTTCACTTTCTTGTGAGTCAGAACTTTTAAAATGAGGCAAAATATCATCAGGCCTGGATACTGAAAGCAGCATATTGGTTGAAATGAGATTATAAACATGTGTAAAGTTAGGTATGTGGTTTGCAGGATCAGAGCCTTAGCTGACACATTATTTGCACTTTACTTTTTTCCAATATGAAAAATTAAACTGTAAAAGAGTTGTTTTGTTTTATTATTCATTGTCACTTTTAATCTATTTTGACATATTCACTATTGCCATATTTAACAGTGAGGTCCAGATTGCTGTTTTGGTTTTAGATAGTTACACTTTTTTGTTACTATGGAGATTATCTACAGAGTAGTTTACTTACTACCCCTAAACTGTCATCACATACTGTTTAATTTATAAAGCGGATCCAAGCCTCTGTGGAAAAAAAGTTGCCAATATTTCTCACAACTTCTTTTGATTTATTGCTCAATGTCAGCCAAGGTATAACATTTATTATGATTCACCTTAGCATGATGGCATTTCATTTTTCTTTCTGAAGAAGATGTTCCTGAAAAAGGAGATCAACATCCCCTTAGCCTTCTGGATAACACATAATAAATGAGGGGATCTGTTTTTCCTCAGAGCCTCAATAGGAAGAAGTGTTTATATTTCAATACCAAGCCCCCACCGAATATTTACAAAATTTGTTACAAGGTGTTGAACCATAAATCTAAAGTTTGAAACCTACATCAAATAGAAATGAAGACCTATAAAACACAGCATAAAACAAAAAGTCAGGAGAAAAAAATGTAAATATTTAAAAAAATTATTGAAATCCTTAAGTGTCTTTCCCATAAATAACACATAAAATTTATTTTATCATATGGACTCTGGTTCTGACAGTCTAAATATTATAAATGAATTAAATATTTTCATTATTGAGTTCTAACTAACAGAGCTGAATATATTAGACTTGCTATAGTTAACCAAAGATAATTACAGTACTCCTAAAGAGAGAGACTCAAAATAGCAACTGTTCTACAAAGGAAATTATTATCAGGATTTAAAGCCCTAACATGAAAGAAACTTTGAAATTTCATCATGGCAAACACATATTAATTAATATTAAAGGAAATTGCCATAGTTACTTTTCTCAGCCCACTGTTTGCTGCTTTTTACAATTAATTTAGAATATACCCACAGAGATCATCCATGCCTGAAAACTATGGTAAAGCTGATGGGGATAATGAGAATATGAGAAAATGAGAGTAGTCAGATAGATGTTATCTCACTAAGTAAGCAGACTGTGGTTCCTTAGAAAACACCACAATTATGATGGTCAATTCCATACAATTTTTCACAATGTAGTTTGGATTTTAAGAAAAATATATCAATAAATCATTTCTTCACACCATGATCTGCAAGGCATAATAGCATTTTGCCCTATGTTTGGGCATAGTGGGAGAAAATGCCCTTTAACATTTCTACATACAAGATATATTGTAAGATGTACACACATTTATTTTATTTTGCTTGTTGTTATTATTTTTAAATAGCGGCAGCATCAAGGCAACCCAGTCAGAAGCAAGGTGCCCTCGTGTAGTCACTAAGCATAGGAGTAGACTTGATCCCTGCCCTGAGAACTTATGACCTAAGTTCTGTGCATTATGTATATGTGCACAGACCCTCATTGTGCAATTGACTTCACTGAGGTTGTGTGTAGACTCAGAAGCCTTCCTATTGGTTACCAGAGCAAGATCAGGGCTACAGAAAACCAGCAACATATTGTTGCCCCTCTCATATGAACCATTAGCCAATATTTAAAGACTTTCTCCGAGATTGTCTGCAGTGAGTTTAGGGCCAAACAAGATCTTTTTCTCCATTTCCTCTCAGGGTAGGTTCAGAAATGTTTTTTTTTCTTGCTTTCTTATTATTTTCTCCTGGGCTTTTTGCATTCCCACACTCACTTTACTGCACAATCCCTACATTTTCATTCCTTTCCAGGGAAACCTGTCTTATCTCCCTGCCTTAGTTGCTTTCCTTAGGTCTTCCTAGGCAGCCCGTTGCTTTGGATGGTAGCTTCTCTTTTATTCCTGCTTACTCACTACATACAGAGACATTTTGTTTTTTTCTGCCATATAGTCCAAACGAAGGGTGCATAGCATGCCCATCAGCTTTAACCACTCAGCCTGTCGCTTTGACATTGGCTCGTTTCTTGCAGGCCTCGTTTTTCAGAAGTGGGTTGTGAAAACAGGAATTGAAGGAGGGCTGTCAGGCTGACTTCTAAATCCATTCGGTGAGGCTGACCCATGCACAAATGTGGTGCAGAAGAAAATGGCAGTTCAGAGTGGCTAGCAGGCAAACCAGGTGGCTACGCTTGATGGAGTGGAAAGTGAAAGGGTCACTGGTACTGAAGAAGAGTGGATGCAGGGTTGGGAGGGGTCTTAAGACAAGAAGCTGGAACTTGATACAGTGGGACAAGATAACCCATGGATAGGGTTACTGTATTTGAACTTTCAGAAAAAGAGGACACCCTGAGATGGAGTATATCTGTATCAGTATCTACCAGCTCCAGATGTATTAATGTGTTATTGTATGTATAGTACATTAAAACAATGTGAGTTGGTAGATACTGATACAGATACAATCTCTCTCAGGGGTGTCCTCTCTTTTGAAAGTTCAAATATGGTAACTCTACCCAGGGACAAAATGGAAGACAGGGGCACTGTGGCAGGACCAACAGACAAAGGAGATATTAGCCGGGTATTAGCAGATACAGTTTGTGTGGACTAGGGGGATGATTAAAATGTTGGTGTCAAAAGCTTCTTTACCCTGAAAGTCCTCAGCATGATTCCTATTTACTCAAAAGGTTTGCCTGCACTTAGAACACTGCAGTTGCACCGCTGCAGCCAGGGGGGCAGGGTGTGACAGTTTCCACGGGCCCCCAGGCAAGGGTTGGGGGGTCTGGCTGTGCAGTCCAGAAGGGGCGGGGCCTCAGACAGAAGGAGCAGAGTCCAGATGTTGGTGCCACCCAGAGGATGGCACTGAGTCCCTCCTGGCCCAAGCTCTCAGTGCTGTGTGGAACCAACAAAGTTGCACTCCAGCAACTATTTAAAAGGGCCACGGCTCCAGATGTTGTCGCAGTAGCAGCGGTGATGATGGGAGGCCTAGGCCCCTTTGGATCACCAGCCCCTGAGCCACTATCGCCTTTACCTCACCCCTTAGGTAGGCCTGACTGCAGTGTTTCAGCAAAGAAACTGCCAATAGCAATGGGAAGGGTTCTCCTGTTGACCTAACCAGGGTTAACACTAGGAGTTAGGTCACTTTAACTGTGTCACTCAGAGGTGTGGATTTGTCACATCCCTGAGTGTCATTGTGAGACCAGCATAATATCCTAGCATAGACCAGGCCTAAAACATTGCAGCAATCCAGCTGGGCTGCTGTAGTGCTTCAGTGTAGCCACTGCTACACTGACAGGAGGGGTTCTCCCATCAGCACTGGTCACCCAGCTCCCCAGTAGGTGGTAACTAGGTCCACAGAAGAATTTTTCTGTTCTATCTACACTTGGGGTTAGGTCAATGGATTTTTCAAATCCCTGAGAGTTGCAGCTATGCCAATGTAAGCTCCCAGTGTAAATCAGCCCCAAGACTTTCTTAAGGTAATACTCTGAAAGTAAATTACATTAGCACCTACTTCAAGGCCCATTTACACTTACAGAGTATTCTGTAATGGGGTCTAGTGAGTGTCAATGAGAACTACATCCCTTGTTAATTTGTTTTCCTGCTACACATTTACCTTTCCATGGTAACAGAGAGTAAGCCCTGCTAGTCTAGATACTATCAAAACAAAAAGCAGTCAAATAGCACTTTAAAGACTAGCAAAATAGTTTATTAGGTGAGCTTTCGTGGGACAGACCCACTTCTTCAGACCATAGCCATACCAGAACAGACTCAATATGTGTCTTAAATATTGAGTCTGTTCTGGTATGGCTATGGTCTGAAGAAGTGGGTCTGTCCCACGAAAGCTCACCTAATAAACTATTTTGCTAGTCTTTAAAGTGCTACTTGACTGCTTTTTGTTTTGATAATTTACCTTTCCACTAACTCAAGATAAACTCATTGTGTGCTTCCCCTGAAAGCCAGACTGGTGCGTATAACACTATTTCCTTCCTTTCCTTCCCCTTCTCCCTGTTTATGGTCCATGCACATTTAATATGGAACTTACAGTAGCATTTATCTTGCTGCTGAATTTGGCCCAGGAGCTTCATTAGCATTAACTCTCTTTATACTTGATCTACACAAGTCCCAAGATTTTTGCTGATGGTACAAACACAGCTAAAGATAAATGTTAATCTATAAAATTTTGAAAGCACAACTGGTAAAGAAAACCATGAAATATGTTTAAGTCAAAAATGCCCAGAATACACGTCCACAAGAAATAACCAAGAAGCTCTGTTTTTTGTGCAGTCATATAACAGAGTTAGTGCTAGAGAGGCAACAGAGATAGAGAACAAAAGGATGTCAAGTTTAAAATGAGCACCTTTTCCCAAATGTTTTAGTGTACTGTGCTTTGTGTTCTGTTGTTTTTTGGTTTTGTTTGTTTGATAAGAAGCAGAGAGTACCTTTAATTGAATGAGTCCAAATTTCTGGAGTAAAACCAACAGGAAGTGCAAGACTGGACTCTGCAGTGGTGGAGAGCAGTTAGCTATCTGCAGTACAGCAACAATGGAAACCTATTTCTCTTTGCTGATAAGTGAATTACAAATTGGGAAAAAAATAGCAATGAGCTCACTTGGGCACATCTCATGCAGCTGCCAAAACCGGACCCTACCAAAACATAATATTTTTGCAAGCAGGCTTTTCCTTTTTAGAAGCCTACATTCCACGTGACTGTCTGTGTCCTGCTACCAGTTATGATGTCACATCTCCAGTCATCATTTAACAAATCAAATATTGAACTAAGAGGTAAAGACTGTGGAATAGTACATTTAAAGCCTTATCTTCAAATCTCAATCCAAGCTTAAACAAGTTACAGTTACTCAGCCTGGAAAATGTCTAAGTTACACATTGACTTATCTTTGTGGTCAACAAGTATGTGCTCACCTACACAATAGTAAAAAAAAACATCCAGCTGAAAAGCTGTCATTAATATTCGGCAAGTGATAATAAATGCAGCAGGTTGTATGGTTTTAGCTAAACCAGTCACAAAGTAATAATGTGTCTGGTCACTTAACAATAACTGTCAACAAAACTTGGAATCCTGAAGTTCTCTGGTTTATGGGCTCTCTGAGTTGCTAACAACTGAACCAATGAGAAATTTCCCACGTAGGGCCAGATTGTGCCTGTAGCCTCAGCCCTGTGCAAGGGATTCTGAGTATACTGTACCAAACCAGTAGTGACCTTAACAGACAATCTGCCTCAAAGATCTCTCTTGGTCCAGGGTGGTTATTCATTAGCTGCTCGTCTATAGGTAACTCTTAGCTTCACTGGCTGGCTGACATGCTGGGAGCACAGAGCCAGAGCTGTGTTTCTTGCCCCTCATTCCCTAACTACTCTGTTATGGTGTGGACCTGATGCCGATCTCACTTATACCAGTATCTCTTCTGTGGCTTACACTGAGGTACTCCTTATTTACCACAAAATAAATGACACCAGAAAGGAACATCTTCTACCTGAGGGAATGTCTCTTCTACGTTAAGGTTGACAATATTTGCAGAACAATGTGGGTAAATACACGTTCAGCTGCCACTGTCTGCTGTACCTAGCATCAGCAGTCACCAAGGTCATCAAACCATTCCTGAGAACTCAAGACATTCACTGTAAGTGGGGCAGGAGAGGTCCAATATCATTAGGAGCCTGATATCTAAAGTTCAGCCACTGGGTCTCATTTCTTCTGCCCCCAGTCTATGCTTACAACTAGTATGGCGGATGGTGGTTTCATCCTTAATGAAAATAGCTGGTGTTTAACTAGCTGGTTTGTAGATGCACTTCTCTTGTTAGACAGCTACCTCAATGGTTCCCAGAGTTGTTGGTCTTGTACCTTGCCCTGCTAGCAGAAATATAACCACTGGGTGACATGCTGAGATGGCAAATTATTTACTGGGGTGGAGACCACATATTAAAGGCTCTTCCTTAAAACATTAGGTGAGTGGATAGGTGAAAGACTACAGAGGTAAGAACTTTAATATAATATTGTTTGAAACAGTATCAGTTTTTCTCCATGCACTGAACCTATTTTTACTTCCTTTACTTCATTTTTCTCTTTCTGTCTCTCCACATGGCTTAGGGCACATTGAGTCCAGGCATAAAGGAGAGACCATGTAAATCTGGGGGATAAGTGGAGATGACGGAGAACAGAAGAAAAAAATTTTGAAGATCCAACTGAGATATCCAACTAGTGCTTGGTCAAGGTAACATATATTTCATGAAGATCTAATATCTCCTTTCCATGTTGGATCTTTTGTTTCTTCCTATGCATAGATTTGGGAAAGAGGGGCACAGCCATACCCTCTGGTTTGAAGAATTAATAACTAACCAACTACGTTTTCTTTGTTTTCAGCATCCCCACTATAAAAATTGTTCCAGCACTGCTATTCCTATGACATTTTTCTGTGTATCCTTTATTTTCCTTTCCCCCTCTTCTTTCCCCACACTTCCGCTCCCCCTCAGCCCTGTCTTCTCCCAGGTATTTCTCAGTGTGAAGATTCTGACTAGTCTGAGTTTCTTCAGTAAGTTCTTTGTACCAGCAGGGGTGGGTGCTCTCTAAATACCATTGGCAGACAACCAGAGATTTCTTTGTATAGGTTCCTACAAATGGAGATTGACATCATGTTACATCTTTTTGTTCTGTTTTTATACAGTGCCTAGTACAGGAGGGCCCCAGTCCATGAGAGGATCTCTGAGTCACTATCACCATCAGTGTCATCATCATTTTCTTTGTATTTCATATTTAAGACATATCTACCTTGTGTATGATCAGCCCAGAATCACCACCGAGCATGGGGCAGATCTTTGCCAAATATACATCATAATTTGCTGATGATGCTGTGACAATTCACACCAGCTGAGGATCTGCCCATGTTTCTTTTCACTAACAAATGATTTTGTCCATAAAATTGCTCAATCAGCTGTTTATAGGATCGAGTTGTTTCAGATCGGACCCTGCATCAATAAGCACTGAACCTTACGTGCAGAAAATCGTTATTATATTTGCTTGATTTTTTTTGGAATTAGAACCTTTAACTGTGGTGTCAGTGGGCTTTGAATATGAACATTGATCTGTGGTGTGCATATAGTTTTGTACCAGTCTAAAATGTGTCAGGGATTTTTATCCCTTGGGAATTATCATCCCCGTGGGCCAGGGGAAACAAGCCTTTGGCCATTAACATCAATACAGGTACAGGTAAAATCTAAAATTACATAGGCTGCCATTTAGCAGCCCCCTGCAAAGGTCACTCTGTGTCAGTTGGTTTCCCCGGTAACCTGAATTCATGAATAATTCATGAACCAGGATTCAAAATCCAGGCCTCTGATTGGGCAGAGGTGGGGAGTTTCTAGTAGCTTCCATGGCCCGGAGGACCTGGTTGAAAACCACAGGTAGAATCATGAATATTTAAATTAGATCATGAATTATGCATAAGATCTGTCTATAAATTCAGGGGCCACCCTCCATTCTGTGGCCCTGGGAGTTAGCTATCATAATAGCTGCTGCCGTATAGGGGAGCGCTGGTTGCTGCGGCAACGTCCGCTGACCCTTAGGCTGGCTCACAGAGCGAAGGCTTTTCAAAGAGTTCCTGAGGAGTCATCGGCGGTGCCCACCTGCCACCGAAGCCTTTGCGAAGAGCTCCTGAGGAAACGCCTGCAGTGCCTACCTGCTGCCGCAGCCCCGGCACCACTTGATACCCCAGCGCCTACGTCAAGGGAGCAGCAAATGGGCCCTGTGGTGGAGCGGCCAGGTGGCGAACTGGCCCCGCCCTAGTGGCAGGGTACTGCGTGCCTGGCTGTGAAGCCCAGGGTCTGCTGCCAAGTGGCATCTGCGCTCCCGCTGCCTCCGCCATCTTGCGGCTTCGACGTCCTCGGCGCCTACCTGACTGGACACCACAACTGAATGAGACCTACCTACCGGATTGGACTGCTGTCTTCAGGACACATAACTTACCTACAGGCCTGCGGCATAGCCCAGGACCTTTTAACACTACATTTTAAAATTCTTCACATCACCACAGATACTTCTGGGCACTGGGTCCCCTACCAGGGGGGTTCAGGGTCACAACCCGGGCCACGCCCTTCCAGGGCCAGGGAAGGGTCACACCCAGGGGCTCGACCCTAGGGTCGGGCTCTATTGCCCAAATATAAACACTAACCCAAAAGGGAAAGGAAAGCTGTACACTTGTACTAATAGTTCAGTTTAAATCAGTTATAGTTCAACTTAGTTATTATAGTCAGACATTAGTACTTACTTAATAGTTATATTTGTTAATTTATTGTGCAGGTGGGTTGAAACGGTGGAGGCCCAGCCTCCTGCTTCCCCGAGTTTACCCTGCACCTAACCTAACCCTATTACCTATCCCAATTCTCCAAGCCCCAGCTGGGGAGGCCAAAGATACTCACTCAGCTGGGAGGAGGCCTTAGAAGGCTCAGCCCTAAGGTCTCCAATAGGTTGGCTTAGCTCTCGTCCCCTATTACCACTCCTCTACTTAAGATACATTGATGACATCTTTATGATTTGGACCCATGGTACAGAGGCTCTAGAAGAATTCCACAGAGACTTTGACAATCTACACCCCACCATCAACTTATGCCTCGATTACAACATGCAAGAGATACATTTCCTGGACACTACAGTACTAATCAAGGATGGCCTGATCAGTACCACACTGTACCGAAAACCTACTGATCGCAAAACTTATCCACACCCTTCTAGTTTCCATCCTGCACACGTGACTAGATCCATTGTTTACAGTCAAGCTCTTAGGTATAATCACATTTGCTCTGATCCAACTGACAGAGACCAAAAACTACAAGAACTTTGCCAAATATTCATAAACCTGAACTACCCACCAGGAGCAGTAAAAAAACAAATCGACAGGGCCAGACGCATACCCAGAAACCAGCTACTCCAAGATCAGCCCAAAAAAGCCAAGAACAGAACACCACTGGTCATCACTTACAGCCCCCAACTCAGACCACTGCAACGAATTATTAAAAACCTACAACCTATTCTCAATCAGGATGCTACACTCCAGAGGGCCCTGGGTGACATGCCTGTTCTTTCCTACAGACAACCTCCCAACCTCATGAGGATCCTTAATAACAGCCACAGCCTATACCACAGGAACACCAGTCCTGGAACCTTTCCCTGCAACAAAGCCCGCTGCCAGCTTTGTCCACATATCTTCTCTGGAAATACCATCACTGGACCTAACCAGGTTACTCACAGAATCACGGGCACTTTCTCATGCTCCTCTACTTACATCATATAAGCCATCATGTGTCAACAATGCCCAGATGCTTTGTATATTGGACAGACTTCTAACTCCCTTAGACAAAGGGTCAACGGGCACAAAACAGACATTAAAACACTGCTCTGGTCTGGATATGGTCTGAAGAAGTGGGTCTGTCCCATGAAAGCTCACCTAACAAACTAAACTGTTTTAAGTGTTGCTGTTTTGCCAGCTTGTTGTTGACTCTTTTAATAAATATTTAGTTTAATCAAGTTTATACCTGAAGCCTCCCTCTTTTGCCTCAACTTTGCCCCAGTAGCTGGCCACTGCCTGCCTGGGGAAAGTCCCATCATACAGCAGCAAGGGTATGTGCACAACCCCGGGTCTCCCTGCCAGGGGAGGGTGGGGGTGGTCTGCGGGGGGGGGCAACCTCACATCACGGGGTCTCTGCTGCACCTCCTAACCATCTCAGGCCTAGGCCCTTGAGGATTCGACCAACTGGTGTGGGAGCCTCACCCCCAGTTGCGTTAGCTGGCGCTGCCCAAAGCGGGTAGAGAGGTTAGCAATTCCCCCTTTTAACACCGACAAAATGCAGTAGACACACCTTAAAATATTGACATGGATTAGTAAAATCTACAAAATAATAAAGTTGGTTAATAAAATGTTTGCTGTTCTTTACACAGTGAAATTAAGATGAGTGCACCAAAAGACATACATGAAGATTTCTTCACATGCGTTCCTATAAATGGAATCTGTCATTGCTTTTTACATTTATTGTTACTTTTATCATATATGTATAAACCCAAGGAAAATGTAAAAATATTTACAATAAAAGTAGTTTATAATAAATATGTTGGTTTTTAAGTCAACACAACAGAAAGGAAAATACCCTTTTGCAGACGAAATCAGATTGTGTTGAATGTGTTCCCTCAGTGAGGTAAATACATTGGGATTCATAGTAAAAAGTTTCTTATTGTAGTAGTTGTACCAAAGGCTGTGTCTACATGGCCAAGTTATTTTGAAAAAACAGACTTTTTTTCACAATAACATTGGCATTGTCTAAACAACTCACATGCTATTTTGAAATAAATTTGGAATAGCAAGCACATTATTTTGATTTTGATAAACCTCATTTCAGGAGGAAGAGTGCTTATTTCAAAACAGATATTTGGAAATAAGTGTCATTTAGACAGCAAAGAGGGCTATTTCAAAATGAGTAGCCTCCAGGACTTCCTCAGGATGCCCTACTGATCACTCTGGTGAGGACCAGGAAGACTTCTTTCTCTCCCCGCACCCAGAGACCTTCAGGAGACAGAATGCTCACAGCCTGCTAATGAGCCACAGCATGCTACAGGCTCACCAGTCACGTGACACTCACGCTGCACATCAGCCCACCGATAAGCCAGCCTGAGAGTGGTGAGCTGCCTCATCAAGGTCTGGAAAGAGGAGGCCAACCTCCAGAATCTCCATACCTGGTGCAGGAATCCAGCCATCTGTGGGAACATAGCTGCCCGCCTGGCAGAGAAGGGCCACATCTGCATACAAGAGCAGGTGTGGATGAAGGTGAAGGAACTCTGCCAGGCTTACAGGCAGGAACTCTGCCAGGCAGCGCCTCTCACCTGCACTTACTATGCAGAGTTCCACCACATCCTGCAGGGCAGGGCTGTCCCATCACCACCCCAAGGGGTTGATTCAGGGCTGGCAGAGCCAGTCATCATCCTCCTTGGGGTAAGCAGTGCTGGAGAGGCACTGGCACTATACAGGCGAGGGAACATCTGGTGAGTGCCATCTCCATCCCCATGCAGGAGGTGGAAGGGCTGGCCAGTTGGGGGTGGGGAACTGGGATCACCACATCTGGCCCTGTGTGGCCACAGAGCAAGCAGCAAACCATGCACATGGGACCACCTGCCATGCTGCTGCTGGGCACGTGGCCCTGGGAACAGCACACAGGGGACCCCTGGGCTATTGGGCATTGGGTGGCTGGAAAGACCTGCTGTGCTCCTGACTCTGGGGTGGGACACCCTCCTCCATGAGCCCCCACAGGAAAGATGCAGGGGACAGTGCAACACATGCGCTCCCAGCAGTCCCTCACATGGCATGTGAGCATGCCCTCAGTCCTGTGGCAGCCCCCACACCTGGGGCTCGCAGGGGCCGGGGGCCAGACAGCATGTGGCTGGGCTCCCAGAACAACAGCTGCAGCACAGCCAAGAAGCAGGTTTCTCAGCTTGCAGGTGGGAGCTGGGCTTAACATTGGGATGGATGACTGACTCACTATCTTTGTTCTCCACAGCTGGACCAGGTGAGACAGGAGGGTGACCCACAGGGCTACCACAGACACCAGTAAGAGATGGGAGAATACCAGCACCTGGTGGAGATGCAGGCCATGAGCCATGTCATGGAGCAGTGGGTGGAAAAGGGCCTGTGGCTCCGCCACGAGCACTCACAGTCACAGCTCTCCCAGGGCCAAGCCCTGGTCAAAGTTGCCCAAGACCTGGTTCGGGGCATACTGGCCCCTCCGGCTCGGGCCCATGCCTTCTCCTTCTCCCACTCCGCCTTCATCCTCCACACCCTCCCACCCCCAACAGGGGACACTGAGGCCCCCACGCTGCAGCAGTGTGACCAACAGGGGACAATGCCCTGCACTGCTTGAGCCCTGATACTCCCAAACCCTGGCCCCAAGTTGCTGTTGCCCTTCCACTTGATGCCACGGTTGCCTCCACACATCCAGGGTGAAGCTGTCCCTCAGGGCCTCACAGATGTGCACAGCCCCCATGGCTGCTCCTAGGCCTGGATCACATGCTTTGCCTCCACCTCTCCCTCCCCTTCCCCCAGGCTAGAAACTGTACATACATTCACACACACACCAAGCAGTCATCCGGCATCCCTTCTCCCATTCCTCCAGCCAGTCTCTGTCATCTTGTCTCCTACTGGTCAGCTGTAAGCAAGCAAGAAGGACTCCAACTTGCTTTGATGGAGCAAAATGATGGCAACTTTTTATTTTAGTGTTGAGTTTAGAGGTTTAAAAGAAAAGTAATAACTCCAGTGAAACAATTGGATTGGGAAGTAAATTGGGCCAGGAACAGAAGCATAAATCCATGACCAGAGTTACCAAGAAAAAATAATGGGATCAGATATGAACAATGTTGTATTTACTGGTGGGAATAAGATGTGCTCTTCTAAAACTTCATGAAACCTCATAAATCAAGGCATCACCAGTGAGTGTGGAGAACAGTTTCTTATCTGGAAGTGGGGAAAGAATTTGCTGTGTAAAAAGAAGACAATAGAACATAAAAGAAAATGTAGATCTGATAGAACTGACTAAAAAGGCAAGGTAAAGGGAGATATTTTCTAACTCGTGATATCCTCCTAATTCTAGGTCTAAACTTCTTTTGTTCCCTTGTCCCAAACTGCGTAAGAAGAGTTGTCCAAATGGGATAGAATGACCCCTTTAAAATAATTTGAGTTTTGACCCTGTCTCACTTTAGTGCCTGATCTACAAAAGTGGCAGAGGAGTGAGATTAATCCATCCAAAACTCTCAAAGGGAAGGATTTTATTGGCTACTTAACACGTGCACAATTTCCCTAGAGAGAGAGATTACATGAAATTGATGAACAATGCTTTTAGAAGAGATGCTTGCAGTGTGTAACTTTCCAGAGTGTCTTTTTTTTTTTTTTTTTGGTACCATTATTGCTGTGAATTTCAATCAAGGCGCTGATTTTTGTAATTCATGAGCTAGATGCTAAGCAGCCTTTGAGTCACGCTTAGGAGCAATGACTCAGGGTGGGCGGACAGCTCCAGAGCAGGAAGGCACAGTAACACAAGCTCCAATATTCCAGACCCAAATGCAAAGTGTTCGGCGCCGAATCACCACGAATGGCTGAAGTCAGCGACACCTCATCCGCAGGCAGATGTCGCCAAATTCCTGCGTTGCTTCCAGCAGGGGTTGACGCATCAGGCTTACTGGTGTCAGGCATTTCAGCTCATCCACTTCGTAGACAAAGTTTACAACAGAACTGCACCTGCATAGCCGTTCCTAGCCAAAGTGATGGCCAGACACTGCCGCAGGCAGCTGTGTGTGTGTGTGTGTGTGTGTGTGTGTGAGACAACCAGAGAGTTGTTTGTGTGTGTGTGTGTTGGAAAGAAAGACAACCAGAAAGTTGTTTTAGTGTGTGTGTGAGAGAGAGAAAGACAACCAGAGAGTTGTTTGAGTGTGTGTGTTTGTGAGACAACCAGAGTTGTTTGAATGTGTGTGAGAGAGACAACCAGTTGTTTGCGTGTGTGTGTTTGTGAGACATCCGGAGTTGTTTGAGTGTGTGAGAGAGAGACAACCAGAGTTGTCTGTGTGTGTTTGTGAGACAACCAGTTGTTTGTGTGTGAGAGACAACCAGAGAGTTGTTTGAGTGTGTGTGTGTGTGTGAGAAAGAGAAACAACCAGAGAGTTGTTTTAGAGAGAGAGAGAGAAAGAGAGAGTGAGTGAGACAACCAGAGAGTTGTCTGAGTTAGCTACGCGGCTGGCGCAAGGCAAGCAATTAGGAACAGCCTGAGTCGGAGAACAAATGGCCTGGAAAATACACGTCAGCCAGTGACCGACCATGGAAATCCTCCTCACTTTGCCTGCAAGGTCCCTTTGCTCCCCGGTAGCGCAGGAGCGCCCTGTTCCTTGCCTGTTGCGGGCTCACAATCCTTTTCCAATCCGCCAGCCGCGGCTAGCTTGTGCGCCACCCCAGGTGCGGGTGTGATGTGCCCAGTGGTGCGGGCCCGGCTCCCGCGTGGCTATTCGTCGAGAGGCCTGGGGACAGGCGGGGGACTTAAGGCCTCTCCCCACCCCTGTCTGGAGTCCCCCGCCTGTCCCCAGGCCTCTCGACGAATAGCCACGCGGGAGCCGGGCCCGCAGCAAGGACGGAGAAGCGCGCTGAGGGAGGCCACGGGGGAGAGACGGGAACCGAACGGCTGCGCTGGGGGTGCGCCGGGGCTGTGCGGGGCGCGCTGCTCGCCCTGGGTTGCAGGGTGGGGCGTTAAGCAGCGGTAGATCCGCGCCGGAGCTCGGCGAAGGTGGTTGGCGCAGCAGCGCGGGGGGCGTGTGTCCGGGCTGGGAAGGGAGGGGCGGCCAGACCCGGCGCCGGGAACAAGGTGCGTGTCACAGGGGTGGGGAGAGGGACTTGTCAGCCCCTCCCCCCCGCAGCTAGCGCAAGGCAGGAGGAGAGCGGGCAGGACCTGGGGGGCAGCAGGCACAGACCTGGGGCTGCTCCGCCAGCGCCCCTGACAGACAAATCCCCCGCGCCCCCGCATCTGCCTGCGCGCTCTTCTCCTCCGCCAGGCAGCCCGGGAGCTTATCCCCGCCCGCCCACCCCCCCCAGTGCCCGTCATCCACGGGGAGCTCCCAGCGCATTATCCCCCGATCCTCTCTAGCCGGTCTCCGGGCTGGTGGCTGGCGGGAGCGGAGCAGCGGCTAATCGGCTTGCCGAGGTTCCCCTAATCCCAGCTCCGGCTGCAATATCACTAATGTCCCTTCGATTGGCTGCATCAGACAGCTGTCCCCAGGCCCGCTCGCCCCCGCCCGCTCCATCTCCTGCCCGCTCAGACTTTCACTGCCATTAAATCCACACGCTCCCCCCTCCGCCCCCCACCTCCTGCATGTTCCCAGCTGGGTCCGATCGCCTTCTGCAGGCGGCCGGAGCGCGCACGGTGGGTTTGTCCCCTTCCCCAGCTGGGATCTGTCACCCCACGCGGGCTGGGTGGGGGACCGCGAGGAGCTCCGTCTAGTCCAAGGGTTTTTCCGCTTGACCTCCCAGCCAGGCAGGGGAAAGGAGTTCTCGCCTGCTCCGTGCTACCAGCAGTCTTAGGGGACCGCGTTAATTTCTCTGCATCTATTTTTCCTGGCAGGTGTTTCCAGCGGGTTCAGCCCTCCCCAGCCTTCTCCTCGCAAAAGACTGATTTAACAGAGGAAGGGGCATTCAGTACGGTCGGGTCTTCACCTCACTTCTAGTTCTTGGGCATTTTCCCTGGCACCGCGTCCCGTCCCCGCGGGTCTTCCCTTTTGCAACCTACGGGGTTGTCCTGGCCTCTTCCTTGTCCTGAGTCACCAGCCCCTTTCTGAGCGGTGTGAGTGTGTTTTATTTTCTAGGCGCCCCTTTGCACTTTTCGGTGGATCTCCCTCAGAAGTGAAACACACGTGCAACTCGGGCGCCTCACGTTGTCAGCGGTTCCTGGCACAATTGTCTGCGGCAATTCACCGGAGGGGCCCGGTGGAAACAGATGGATCAAAGAGGAAACAAAGCACACACCGGCAGCCTAGAGAATAAGTCTGGTTAAGAAAAAAATCCCCGACAAGAAATAAATAAACCGCCTGTAAACCTACAGCGCGCCTCCCGGATCCGCGGCGAGCAAAGCGGGCATGGGGGTGAGAGCGGATCATTGCCTTCTGCCCGGACAAGGAGAAATCAATGGGGGTGAGGATCTATATACATCAGCCATCCTGTCAGGGCACATCAAAATAATGCTTCTATTATTTCAATCAATACCCCGTTTTTATACCTAACATCTGAGCTACATGGCGCGCTCGTGTTGGAAATTTGCAGAGCCGCTTGGCACGAAAACAAACCATTGACAGGCGCGTCAATCACATTACAGATGTTTGGCCGGGTTGGAAGAGCGCAGCCCGGGGCGGGCTCGGAGCACCAGGCACAAACCGAGCCCCGCGCCCGGGCCCTGGGAATAAGCTTCGGAAACTTGTTGCAATTATTTTTCAGTGGGGCTAAAATCAACGGGGGGAAGGGGGGCAAACAGCAGCAGGGAGAAGAAGCCCCTTTGGGCTCCTTGTCATTCGGAAAAAGGCCCATTAAGATGAGCCGGCGGAGGCGGAATGAAGAGTTCAAGCACCTTCGTGTGTATAAACCCCGGCGGCCCACCGCGCTCTGTCCGCGCAGCAGGTGCATTCGAATAACTGGCGGGGTGTGGCTCGCTAGCGGGGCCGCCGCTTGTTTTGTCAGTGCGCACAGTTCACATCATTTCCCAGGGCTGGGGCTGGGGTGGGGGGCGGGGAGGGGGCTGGGCCGCTGCTGACTCACTACGAATCGGGAGAAATCCACAGCCAAACCCTGGGCTGTGTTGAGAGGGTCGCGGTTCCTCTTGGGTTGGATCACGCTTAGGCAGAGGCTTTGCCTCGCTGTGCACTCCCCTGCACCTAGGCCCAGCGAGACCGAAGCCAACAGATGGACCCCCCCCCACCCCCCTCAATCCCCTCCTCGGTGATCAGCTCAGTGCCCGGGTTGTTTGCAAATCCATCCACTAATTCGCACCAGACAACCTTTCGTAAACCTCCTGCTTTGTTTCCTCGCAACCGCACAGCACAGCTCCGTCTGGCTGAGAGAACCGACTGACCCGTCCCGAGAGCGTCCCTCGGCCAGTTCTTCCGCCCCAGCCGAAGGGAAGCGGGCGAGGGCACAGCCGCTCTTTAGAGATGCAAACCCCGACAGCCAGAGAGCCGGCGGGTTTGTTGCAGGGCCGGGCCCAGCCCCGCGCCCCAGCCGCAGCACTGAATTTCGGACAAACACGTACATTTGCAGAGCTCCCCCCCCAGCGAAATGCGTGCGGGTTAGTTCGGGTGCCTACGGGATAAACACGGTCAGGCGCGCACGGTGCTAATTGAATGATACACGCTCCCTACCTACAGCTTTCATGTAATTGGACATGTTACCCAGGGCTCCCGGCGAGGCAGCATCCTGCGCCTTTGAAGGTTTCAGTGATGCTTCACTTTCCTCCACCGACTATTTCTTCCCCCCGTGCGCGACATTTCGAGGCGATTATCTTGAATTCCTTGTTTGGCTGCGGCGCGCGGGAGGGCCGGGCAGGGCTGCAGCTTGTTCCACGAGGAAAGATACCCAGGGTGGGGCGGTTGTTTGGAGTCTCTCTCTCTCTCTCTCTCTCTCACACACACACACACACACGTGTGTATCTGCGGGGTTGGTTGGGTCGGGGGGGGGGTGTTTGGGGAGATGCGGTCAGAGAGCGGCACAAACCTCCCAGCACTTCAAACCCAGGCAACTTTGAACGGCTTCCCGTGGGAACAGCGGAGGCGCGTTCACCCCAGACGCCGGATCCCTTGGCTGGGCCGCTCTCACGCTGCCCCTCTCTCAGGCTGGTGTTTCTAGCGGAACTGCTCGTTTCGCCCCCCTCCCCTCATAGGGCCCTCCCTCCTTCTCCGCGCCGCGTGAAGCTCCCACGAAAGCTTTATTTTGCTTGCCCCCGGCTGCGAGCCTCTTCGTTCCGCAGGCCGCGGGTGCGAGCTGTGTGGCGCACCGGGGCTCTCCGGGAAGGAGGCCGGTGGCTGAACGGCTGCGGGACTGAGCCACAATAAGCAGCTCCTTCAAGGAGACCGGAGCCCCTACGTGCTGGTGGTTTGGGAGCCGTTCCGAGCCACTGGCGGGGCAGGGCGGGCTGGGGGGAGGCGATCCAAAGGCGGGCGCTGCGGGCCCTGGGTGTCCCAGTCCAGGCAGCGCGGGGGGCAGGGAATTAGCCGGACGCACACAGAAGGTAGAAGGGTCCTTCTAGCCGGCCCGGCTGGTCTTTCCCTCTCCCGCAGCATGTGGGGGCCTGGACTCAGCCGGGCCAGGTAGCGGCGAAACAACCAGCCGCTGTGCCTATCGGGGCGCTGGGCAGCTCCGGAGGGAAGCCGCCCTCGGGGCCTTTCCCCGCGGCTTTTGTGTCGGTTTGGTGGCGCATCGGGGGTTGCCCAGCGGGCCAGGGCTCGGGGACGACCTGCCACTTGGCAGGAATCAAACCTTGCTGGAAAGGCCGGGGGCTCTGTAATTAACACAGGGCGGAGCGCCGGCCGCGCCATAGCACCACACGGCCGCGAGCAAACTCGCGTGGGGGCGTTTTCCCCACCTAGAACGCGACTCCCTCGGTCCGGGGTCCCAAGTCTCTCAGTCAAGCCAGGCGGCGGGCGCGGATGCAGCGGGGAACCCCCGCAGGACCCCGGGAATCCACGCAGAGCGCGTGGACGATTATTGCGGTTATCCTGGGAGCCTCGCGGGGCGGGCGGGCAGCGCGGAACCAAGCGGGTTTTTTTTTTTTAACCTTTCATCATTTCAAAGTGACTTAAGTGCCGCATCATCAGCTTTTCCCTTTGTCTGCCCCGGTTGTAAATAATGGCTTTGAGATTAGCTAATTACGGGGCATTAATCACTGATAGAAGGGGAATAAATCAAAGCCTCCCACGAATTTTCAAACTCACCAGCGTGGCTGCGCGGAGTAAGTCGGGCGGCCGCAGATAGGGGCTGCTTAAATTACCGGGGCTGCCGAGTAAACCATATCCGCGTCGCGCTAAACACATGAAGATTTTATTTACACATACCGGGGTGCGCCTTCGTGCGGGGCACAGCCTAGGTCTGTCAAAGGGGCGCGAGGGGTGTGCAGTCTGCTGCAGCAACGCTGGGCGGGCTTTGTGTTCAACTTCCCCAGCGGAGGAGAAGCGGACAGGACAGGACAGGGTAGATAGATAGATACTGTGAAATCCAGTCAAAGACAGACAGACAGACAGACACTGTGAAATCCCGTCATAGACAGACAGGGTAGATAGATAGATACTGTAAAATCCAGTCACAGACAGACAGACAGACAGATACTGTGAAATCCAGTCACAGACAGACAGACAGACAGACAGATACTGTGAAATCCAGTCACAGACAGACAGACAGACAGATACTGTGAAATCCAGTCACAGACAGACAGACAGACAGACAGCTATCGTGAAATCTAGTCATAGAGAGACATGGCTCTGCATCACAGCCCCCCCCCCCACCACACACACCTTAGGTGCTACAATAAAAGGGGGAAACATCTACTAACCCCCAGCTAGCGACAGAAAGCCCCAGCCTTGCTAGCTCTCCCCTTCAAAACGCGCCTTTTGCCACCCTAGTGCGGTCGGTTGTGCGTGTGGTATGCGGAAGGCTCAGCATCAGGCTATGAGGGGTCGGTCCTTTGACGAGGCGATGCCATAAGCCCCGAGCCGGGGTCCAGTCACAATGGAGCCAGCCCATGCAGGAGTGAACTATGCGGCAAAAATGACAGCCCCTCCCTCCCTGCCTCCCTCCCGCCCTGCACCGACAGCGGCGCACCCCTCGCCTCGATTTGCCTCCCCTGCCCACAAGAAAGCGGCCCCCGCTTCCCCGCCGACCCCGGCTGCGTTTGGAGCGGCTGGTCCCTCAAGCGCCGAGGAGGGCTTGAAAACTCTGACCGGCCGCCTTCCTAATTCACTCCTCAGACCCGACCTCCAGACCCGCCCCCCCATGCTCACACCCACCATCAGCTCCTCTGCCCTGGTCTGGGCAAGGCTGGCTCGCGCAGGAGGCCCAGCCTCTGAATGGCACAGCACAGCCTCCCCCTTTCTCTAGCCAAGACCCTTGTCATTAATTTGAAGTTACTCAACGTACCGTGTCATTAAACCCAGGCTGGAAACTCAGCGCCAGGCACCCAGAGAAGGGGGGAGCCAGCCAGCGAGGGAGAGGGTGTTTTGCATACAGCTTTGTGTTTCGCGGGGGCTGGGCTGCCAAGGGTTATGGCGCTAATTGCGCAAGATTAACGTGGAGAGTGTTCGCCTCTGGTTAGGAAGATTTATTTAAGCCCAGAACCGCTCAAGACCCCGAGGATGGAGACGCTACATACCAGCCTGCCCACGTCCTGAGTCCACCGAGACTGTAGGCTGACGCCTCCCAGTGACAGTAGCACCCTGAGAGATGCCAGCACCTGGGTGCGGGCGTTTACAATTTCTTCCCCTCCTCTTCCTTATCTGTCTGGGTCTCAAAGGACGCGAGTTCTGATCCGCGGCTCGGCTCCCCCGCTCTGCAAGGCTAGTCAGGCCCCGCGCCCAGCGAGGAGGCAAAGCCTATGCAGCAGCGCGCCCTAGCGGCCGACCTGGGAATAGCAGACGGGAGAGGCGGCGTGGCTGGGCCTTGGAGCGGTACAGCGGTGTGATGCTGTCACTTAGCGGACTGAGAGGGAAATGGGGAGAGCTCTGGGGAAAGGCACACAGCATGCAGGGGAAGACTTGGTGGGAACCTGTCTCGTGCCAATTGTGTGACTACCCTGAGGTGAGATAAGCGCAGCTCCTGCCGCAGACACTGCTTGAGTGTGTGGTTAGCTTCTTCTGCCCAGCAATTTCTGTAGCGTGGGGGCGGGGTCTCCACTGTACCTGTATAACTACCCGCTGGTGGACTTGAACCTGCGATCTCGGGAGCTTAGTGCCAGAGCCTTTACAGTTTGAACTGGAAGGCAGCTGTTTCGGAGCTCAGGCTGTAGAGGAGATTCATTCTGTCTCAGCACAAGTGGTCTAGGTGCTACTACATGGGACAGTTAATCACACCTAGTGTGTGGGTTACATGTGTACATAACCAGAATAAGGGCATCTGTTCTGGGCAAGTGTCTGTGTGTGGGTCTTAACGGCAGGACCGAGGGGCAGGGGGATAGTGTGATCTTTTAAATCTGAGCCAGAGTAGGAGAAACAATCATCTTGCAGCTAATACACTAGACTGGAATTCAGGAGATTTCTGCTCTGCTTTCAGGTCTGCCACAGACTTTCTATATGACTTTGGGTGACACTTTTAATCTCTTTGTAGTTCTGCTCCCCAAAGCAATACTCATTTCCTCCTCTAGCTGCCTCCTCTTGTTGGGTTGTCCATCTAATCACAAACTGCAGCTGGCATCGTGCTGCAGAGGATAAAATCTCCAGTAGGCTTTATTCTTGTGGGATAGGCTACCTCAGGGCATTAGCCTCCTAAGCCCCAGTATGTAAAGGTTGCCTTACCAGGAACACCTGAGTAATCATATCACTTCTAATGCCCTTGTTTATTTTTAAAATACCATTATTCTCAATATTCTTGTTACACATGTGAAATACCCAGTCCTTTTCAATCCGGCTAGTTTATGGTCTCTGTGATATTTTGTGGAAATGAATTCCACAGGCTGTGTACAGTATGTAAAAAACATTTCTTC
Organism: Carettochelys insculpta; assembly: GCF_033958435.1. Taxonomy (NCBI): domain Eukaryota; kingdom Metazoa; phylum Chordata; order Testudines; family Carettochelyidae; genus Carettochelys; species Carettochelys insculpta. The sequence goes on from NC_134141.1 coordinate 99,234,205, forward strand.
ATTTACCACCTTTCAGTTTCACAGAAGGTCATTTAATTTTGAGTTGCATTGTGGAAGTTAATAATCTCCCTTCTCCGTAACAATTATAATTTTTTATACACAGCTCATGTCTCCTCTTGTTCATTGCCTTGCAAAAGTAAACAGTCTCATGTTCGTCATTCTCTATTTATATCAGTGTTCTCCATGGTTGTGTCTACATTAGACAGTTTTGTCAACATAACTCGAGGAGCATCTATGTGCTTAAAACATTCTCTTGACTGATTCTCGACAGTATTACCTGTCAAAAATTTGAGGTATAACAACCTCTGGACAGAGTACTTGTCGAGAAGTGCAAAGTGGACACTTATATCGACAGAGAGGCTTCTAGTTGCCGGTCAGCCCTTTTCAGAGATGCCATTCCACTTTCTGGCACCAGAGGGCAGTGCAATCTAACAGTTCTCTGTTGACATAGCAAGTTGTGTATAGCAGCAGTCTGTCCTCAGATGTTCTATAGAGATTTCCCGAAGGTTATGTCTACACTAGAGGCATCTGTCGGCAGAAGTTATTGTTGACAGAGAAACATGAACAGAATCTCTATTGGCAGATTGCTGCTACACACAACTTCCTCTGTCAACAGAGGACTGCCAGACTGCACTGTCCTCTGGTGCCAGAAATGAAATGGCAGCTCTGCAAAAAGGGCTCTCCAACAAGTAGAAGCCTTCTCTGTCAATAGAATTGTCCACATTGCCTGTCTATCAACAGTACTCTGTTGAGAGAGGCTAAGTCTACACTTGGCCAAAACTTCGAAAAGGCCATGCTAATGGCCAAGTCAGAGAATACTGATGGGGTGTTTCAAAAATGTTACATTTTGCTTGTGCACGGCTTGTCTACACAGGGGTCCTTTTCACCTGATAGGAATAAGGGGATTTCAGTGTTTCCAGGGTCTTTTTTGAAAAGGACCCCAGTGTAGACGAACCGCACACAAGCAAAATGCAGCACTTTGGAAGTGCTGCGGCCAGCAGCATGCTAATGAGGCACTGAATATTCATTTCAGTGTCTCATTAGTATTCTCCGATTTGGCTATTAGTATGGCTATGTTGAAGTTTTGGGCAAGTGTAGACATGGCCAGAGTGGTGTTCCTCAAATTTTGGGGGAATAACACTGTCGAGGCACATGCAGAGTTCTATAGAGACTCAGTCGACAGAATGCTTTATGTATGTAGACACTCCTTGAGTTATGTCAACATAGACGAAACTTTGAAGAATAATGCTTCTGTCAACGAAGTTCTGTCAACAGAAGTGCAATGTAGACACTTCTGTTGACAGAGAGGGCTTCCAGTTCACTGGGCAGCCCGCTTTGCAGAGCTTCTGGTCATCCATTCTGTTGACAGAGGGCAGGGCAGTCTGGCTGCTCTCTGTTGAAAGAGTGGATTGCTTTGTCAATCTGTTTTTGTGTGTAGATGCTATCTCTCAACAGACATTACTATCCACAGATGCTTCTAGTGCAGACATAGCCCATGTGACTAATCAACCTTGTCACTCATCTCTAAAATCTCTTCTTTTCTTCACTAACATCTCTGTGCTGGGCTGAGCAGAAATTAACACACCACGCCATACATGTGATTTAGTTATGGAAGGGCCTACCCATCTTGACATTTTATGTTTGGACCCCTGCTACACACGGGACAGAAGTCTTCACTGGGCTGTTCGTAGGGATGCCTGAGTCTTTTCTTGAGCTGCTGCCATTAAGTTAGAACCTGATAAGATGCATGATTAGTTCAAGTTCTCTTTACTGTGCACTGATTTGCATAAATCAACATTGACTTTCATCTGCCAGGATGTTATCCATTCATTTAGCCTGGTTAAGTCCCTTTGAACTGCTTGGCACACTCCACCAGCATTTACTAACCTAAGGTCTCTTCTAATGTGTTCAAATAGCACCTAGCAAAAATGGGGGTATTCTCTCATTTAGGGACTCTTGGCTGAACAGTAATACAAATTATAATAATGTGACTGTGTCTGAGAGACAGAGAAAGGTGCACTTGCATTAAAATGGCACAAAGATCTTGCTTTATTTCTCCTAACGGTGTTCTTTTAGTCACCATTGGAAGCTGACTTTTATTTCACAAGCTATTGTAGGAAGAAGAGATCAGCATAAGCACTAGCTTACAGTCCCTAGCTTGCCTCTGGCTCTGCATTGCTTGTATTTTATGGGGTACACTTTCCACACAGAATAGCGTCTTCAGTGAATCTGTAAGCTTGGATAGTTATTTAATTAAAGTGTTTCACAAAAATATGATCTTTGTTCAGATTTCACAGACCTACATATTAAATCTGCTTAAATAACAGTGAGGTTGCAGAGCTAAAAGACTGGTGAAACAGTAAAACTGAAGGCTCAAGTTTCTCAGTTCTTGTCCCTCACTAGTCTGGATTGTACCCCTTGCTATAGTTTTTCCTGTGTACCTTTGGGTGAGTAATTTAATTCAAAACAAGTGTACTAGAAGAAAATCCCACTCAAGACAGAGCCCTATTGGGTATTTGCACTCCCATGCGCTATACTCTGGCTCAGGAGTTTGAACTGAATATGCAGAAAATAGTGTTTCTGAGAAGCAGGGTAGGAGCACTAGAAAGGTCCAGAGTCTTCATTAGAATTGTCGAGCCTCGAGACTTCTGTGAGAGCTAAAGTACCCTTCAGTGCCACTAGTGGCTAGACTGCAAAATATTAATTTAATGAGGTCTTTAGTTCATGTCCACCCGTGCCACAGCATTCCTGAAAAACCTTGAGCTAGTCGCTTTGTCTTTTTTCTTGTTTGCCTCTTTTCAGCTCCCCACCTGAAAAATGTGATAGTAGTATTTCCTTTCTCCCACCCATTGTCTGTCTTTCTTGTATCTAGGTCTTACATTCTTTAGGGAAGGAGCTGGCTCTTACGCAGAAGGTGTACAATGCCTGAGACAGGGAGGCCTAAGGTGAGGTCTCTAGACGTGACTCTGATATTACCACTAATAATAATCCTATATCTGACTATTTTAATTTTATCACTTTTCTGTACTGCCAAAGGGAACCAAAACGAGAATTTTGCACCTGTAGCTTTATACATAAACCACCATAAGTGGAAATATCTTGTTCCTGTTACAGTAGATGCCAGCCACACATGCTCCCCACAGGCTCTGATTTATTTTAAACTGTGGTAGGTTTCTTCTTTCACTATCCCCCCAACATGACTGAGACAAGCTGCTTCAGAATTAGTTTATTCACTGTTATTGTCAGATCCTACAAAATCTTGACTTTATCCTTTGGAACTTATTATTACAGGAATCTTTCTCTGGATTTAATTAGCAGCCAGTGAGTCAGGCCCTCAGGAGGTACAAATCAGCATAGCTACTTTGGAAAAGGGACCACTCACTGTGCAAGAAACACCATCTGTTTACAGTACTGCAAACTGGGAGTATGCTGGTTTATTCAACTATGTAATGGAGAGATGGGGGACACCTATTAACTGAACAGGAAGTAAAGAAGAGATGGAGCCAGGCTCCCTCTTATAATTATCTGAATAACCCCGTTAACCCTGTCATGACCATTTTACTGTAGCTGTGCTAAGATAAATGTAACTATTCCATTTTATAACAGATGAGGAACTAAGTCATGTCTCTTCTGCTCCCTCATGAACAACACTTGAAGCATGGCTGAAAGAACATTCCCTCCAATAGCTTATAAACAAAGAAATCATAGAGATAACCCTGCAGGGTGACCTGTACAAAGTACACAAGAGATCTGGGTAATTTCATTGTTGAAAAACTGAAGCAATTAACCACTGAAACATCATCAGACATTCTTAGGCAATGGTCCATCACAATAAGACCTTTCTGCCAGTGTGGAATGGATTGAAAAACAAAGGATATGTGGAACACTGCACATTAGTTGCTTTTCCCATCAGTACTTCTATGTCTGGTTCCCTGAGCGAAGGTATGTGAGAAATTAAATAGAACAATGCAGTCATTCACTGATGAAACATTTCAGCACCTACTTAGGACAGGTGATTGAGATATTCCTTTTTTCTTTATATTTGCCTCCTGCATCACATGACTTTTTCCACCTTTCTTGCACATAACAAAATATCTGCATAGAGTCTTCACAGGATTATAGAGTAATATTCAATACGAGATGCTGAAGTGAAGGTATTATTGATTATTATCAATTATTGCTAGCTCTGTCTCAGTGTTGTAGCTGTGAAAAGGCCTAGCCCAACATAAGTTTGTCCAAAAAAAAGCTATTACCTCATCTGCCTTGTCTCATTAATGATGGGTTGATTCTTAATGGGACTTCATTGGGTTTACACCTGGACTTAATCTTGCCCACATCTGCTCTGTTAACAAGTCCACCACATCCTTTCTTCACTCTCTGATTTTTCTGCATTCCTCTGTGAAATACTTGTGTCCCAGCCATAAGTATTAATTTTTTCTAGTAATGTGCTAAAGTTCTGCACTAGACATTTGCCTTCCTGTTCTCTTACTTCTGTCTCAAGGGGCTAAGCACTCCTTCCAGGCTGGGTCTGAAAATGTTTTTTTTAATTATCTGCTTTTATCCATGCTGTTTTCTCCTGGCAGGCTTTTGCCATCCTCATGACATATTCTCATTGATATGCCTCCTGTAGTAACAATTTATCAGGCTAAATGAGAGCTGGCAGTGCATGGAGTGGCAGCATATGCACAAGCAAGAGCAGGTTCAAACCATGGTAGAGCAGCTAGTGTAAAACACAGAAGAAGGTGAAGAAAGACTTTTGTGAGGAAGAAGTTGAGAAGGACACAGCTTCTCTGCGATTGTGTGTGAGGCCAAGTAAGGCACAACTTAAAACCAGATCAGTTCCCTGTAAATAAAAGCACCAAGCAGGAAAACATTCATTTCCAGTAGCAGGAGACAAACATATTCAGTATAATTCAATGAGACACTGTATTGTAATTTGTTCCTCCAACAGTACCTAGAATAGCAGAACTTGCATCAGATCTGTGGACAGATGGGCTACGTCTACACATGAACGCTACATCGAAATAGCCTGTTTCGATGAATAACGTCTACACGTCCTCCAGGGCTGGCAACGTCGACGTTCAACATTGACATTGGGCAGCATCACATCGAAATAGGCGCTGCGAGGGAACGTCTACACGCCAAAGTAGCACACATCGAAATAAGGGTGCCAGGCACAGCTGCAGACAGAGTCACAGGGCGGACTAGTGCTTCTGGGGCAACAGCTAGCTGCTCCCTTAAAGGGCCCCTCCCAGACACACGCAGCCTGCACAGTGCGCGGTCTGCAGAGCCATAGGCATGCACACCTCGAGCAATGCAGTCATGGACCCCCAGCAGCAGCAGCAGCAGCAGCAGCAGCAGCAGCAGCAGCCAGAGGTCCACCCAGCCGCCCCTGCAGGAGCAGTGCTCGCCCTGCTCCATGCCATGCAGGAGGCAGCTGAGCACCTCCTTGCCACAGAGGAGGAGCTGCCCGCAGGGGAGGAGGACGCAACCCCCAACCCTGCAGCACCCCGCCCCCACACCCCCGCCGCACACGCCGCCGGCTGTGGAGCTACCCCATGAGCACCAACTGGTTGGAGCGGCTGGTGCTCGGAGAGTGGGACGACGACCGCTGGCTCCAGAACTTTCGCATGAGCCAGCAGACATTTCTGGAGCTATGCCAGTGGCTTACCCCCGCACTGAGGCACCAGGACATCACCATGCGGCGTGCCCTCAGTGTGGAGAAACGGGTCAGCATCGCTGTCTGGAAGCTGGCCACTCCAGACAGCTACCAATCCGTGGGACAGCGGTTTGGCATCGGCAAGGCCACCGTCGGGGCTGTCCTCATGGAGGTAAGAGGACCCACGGGGGGAGGGGGGGGAGGGGAGGGGAGGGGAGGGGGGCCCTGGCAGGGGAGGGCCACACACACCCTGCACACCCCTCATTGGTGCTCTCCCATGTGCTTCCCCTGCAGGTCGTCCACACCATCAACGCCCTGCTCCTCCATAGGCTCGTGAGGCTTGGGGACCCGGATGCCACCATCATGGGCTTTGCCACCCTGGGCTTCCCCAGTTGCTTTGGGGCTCTGGATGGGACTCACATCCCCATCCGCGCCCTGGAACACAGTGGAGGACGCTACTTAAACAGGAAGGGCTACCACTCAGTGGTCCTCCAGGCCTTGGTGGACAGCCGGGGCCGTTTCCTGGACATATATGTGGGCTGGCCTGGCAGCACCCTCGACGCCCGGGTATTCCGGAACTTGGGCCTGTGCCGCCGGCTGGAGGCGGGGACCTACATCCCCCAGTGGGAGATCCCTGTGGGGGACATCACCATGCCCTTCTGCGTCATCGCAGATGCGGCATACCCCCTCCGGCCCTGGCTCATGCACCCTTACACAGGCCATCTGTCAGCCAGCCAGGAGCACTTCAACCAGCGCCTGAACCACGCGCACCAGGTGGTGGAGCGCACATTTGGCCGCCTGAAAGGGCGCTGGAGGTGTCTCCTCACCTGCCTTGATGCAGGCCCCACCAACATCCCCCAGATTGTGGGCGTGTGCAGCCCCCTGCAGAACCTCGTGGAGAGCAAGGGGGAGGCCTTCTTTCAGGGCTGGGATGTGGAGGCTGGCAGGGACGATGTGCAGCCACCCGCTGCCCCCAGTCGCCAGGTGGACCCCGAAGGGACCCGGGTCCGGGAGGCCCTGCGGGCCCAGTTCGATGAGGCCGTGGGGTGAACACTGGCAGGCCCCCCCACTGCCCCCCCCATCCTCCACAACACTCCCTGCCCCTATGCCCACACCACAGAGCGCCCAAGAGCACACCCCCCCACTTTTCTTGTAAATAAAAGCAGACAGTTGTTCATCAAATCAAATATCTGTAGAACTCTTATTATTATTATCAACAAGACTAACTATTTACAGGCAAAATCTAACATATATATATGTATTATAAATAAGGATAAGATGAAAGGGGAAGACAAGGAAGGGGAGAACTATGTACATGGGGGGGCAAGGATCAGCACAGCAACAGGGGTCAAATATACAAACTATTTACAAAAGAACATAACACTGGGGGGGAATATATACAAAGGGGGAGGGGGGGCCACATCCTGGGCCCCACACCCCCTAATGTCCAGCGCTGGGGGTGGGCGGCTGGGATCCCCGCCTCGGCCTCAGCCCTGGCCGGGGCTGGCTGGGGGCCAGGCAGACCGGTAGATACGGCCGGCGGGTGTCAGCTGGCCCCAGGTCCCCCTCGGCGAAAGGGCCCTCGGTGGCGGGTGGTGGTGCGACGGTGGATGGCGCAGCGGGTGGAGCAGTGGGTGGAGCAGGTAGGGCGGGCGCAGCGGCGGCCGGCGCAGCATGGGGGGCCAGGTAGTCAGCAATATGATCGAAGGTACGCATGAAGGCCCCCCATGCCTCCTGGCACCAGGCCAGCGCCCGCTTCTACAGCTGGAGGCAGCGCTCCTCCACCTGCAGCCGCTGCTCAGTGACCTCCAGCTGCTGACGGTGGAGGGCCAGCAGCTGGGGGTCCGTCGCCGTCGGGTGGTGGTGCTGAGTCCGCCGTCTTCCCCGCCGTGGGGCTGGTCGGTCCTCCGCTGAGGGGCTGGCCTGGAGTGATGGCCCCGGGTGGCTGTCCGGGACCACTGACACCTCGCCGGCGCTCTCCGGTCCTTCCGATGGTGCAGCTGCGGAACACAGGAGGCGGGGAAGAAGAGTGGAGACAGCTGTTAGTGTGGGCCCCAAGCCATGGCCCTTGTCCCCCCACCCCTCTGCTGCAGGTTCCCCATCCCCGTCCCCGGGAGATGCTGCTGTGATGGGGTTCAGGGGTCCCCCTGCACTGCACCCCGTCCTCTGGCAGGAGTGACTCTCACTCAGCAGGTACAACAGGAGGTTTATTAGGCAACAGATGCCCAGTTTCTCACAGAAGCGACAGTACAGCAGTCAGAGACAGTCCTTCCAACCTGTCCTGGGGAGAAGACCCCGAGGGGTGCCCCTCTGTGGTGTAGCTTTCCCCCTCCTCAGGCTGGCTGCCTTCTAGCTCTCCCTTCCCCTAGCCTCTAACTGCCACCCCCGATTCAAACCCAGCTCAGCTCCTCCCTCCTCTTTGCTCAGGGCAGAGGTGTAACCTGCCAGTTGTAGCCCCAGGGTCATCCTTAGCCACTGGGAGCTATTCTGCTTGTTTCTCATATGTAGCCTGAGTCTCACATTTGCACTCCCCCCATTCCATCACATGCTGCTGCTGCTGCTGCTGGGTGTCCCACCCCCTCCACCCGGGGGACCCTAGAGGTTCCGCTCCCCACAGCCCCGGGGACGGGGCATGGCACTGTCATGCTGTGGGGGGCAGGGGCTGATGCACTCTTCTGAGGGACATGCCACTGCTGTCCTTGGGGCCATGATCATCTGGGCATGTGGAGGGCCCTGGTCATATCTATTACCCCCACCCCTCAACCCTGGGGGTGTGCACCGGGGAGGGTACATACCTGATGGTCCACTCCCACGGTCGGGGGACACCCGGGGGGCGGATGCCCAGCTGGAGCTCCTGGACGGCAGGATGATCCTCAAGCTGGTGTCGCTGGAGGAGGACTCCCCCTCCTCCTCCTCCGGTGCCCCGGGGGTGGGCTCCTGGGGGGGCCCCCGGGGTGCAGGTCTTGCCTCCAGGGCAGACTCCACCTCCGGGGCCTGCTGGGGCTCGTCAGCCGAGGTATCAAGAGTGGCCAGAGGGGAGGAGGTGTGCCGGGGCCCCAGGATGTCCCTGAGCTCCCTGTAAAAGGGGTAAGTGACGGGGGCGGCCCCAGATCGGCCAGCTGCATCCTGGACCCGGGCGTAACCCTGCCACAGCTCCTTCACTTTACTCCGGACATGATCCGAAGTGCGGGCAGGGTGACCCTGGGCGGCCAGGCCCTTGGCCAGCCGAGCGAACGCATCCGTGTTCCACCTCTTGCTCCCCGTTACCTGGAGCACCTCCTCCTCGCTCCAGAGCCCCAGCAGCTCCCGAAGCTCAGCCTCCGTCCAGGAGGGGCCCCGCTGCCGCTTCCCTGCCTGGCTGCTGGGCTGGGAGCCCTGGCTCCCCTTGGGGGGAGTCCCCTGGGGGCGCTTGAGGGGGCTGACAGGCGGCCATTGCAGCAGTGGGGTGTGTGTGTGGCTGCTCAGAGATGTGCAGGCTGGCCGCGTGTCTGGGCTACCACCTGCACATTCTCTCAGCTTCCTGCACAGGAAGGCAGGGGGCGGGGAGCTTTAAGGGGCCGCTGCAAGCGGCCACCATCGAGCTCAGGGGCTGGAGAGAGCGTCTCTCAACCCCTCAGCTGATGGCCGCCGTGGAGGACCCCGCTATTTCGATGTTGCGGGACGTGCAACGACTACACGTTCCCTACTTCGACGTTGAACATTGAAGTAGGGCGCTATTCCCATCCCCTCATGGGGTTAGCGACTTCGACGTCTTGCCGCCTAACGTCGATGTTAACTTCGAAATAGCGCCCAACACGCGTAGCCGTGACAGGCACTATTTCGAAGTTGGCGCCGCTACTTCGAAGTGGGCGGCATGCGTAGATGCGGCTATGTTTCCTTAGGCTGTAAGATCTTTGGACCAGGTTTGTTGTATGCCTCTATACCAGGTGTTCTCTCTAGCGTTCAGTCTAATGGGATGTTGATCCTGTCTGGGGTCTTCAGGAGTTATCATGATAGATAGATAGATAGATAGATAGATAGATAGATAGATAGATATTCTGAATCAAGGCATCATAAAAAGACCATTCCTGAAAGCCTGTAAGAAGTTGATAACCAATGGATGGCATCAGCGACTAGTGAGGTCCTGGGTAAAACAGCACCAACTTAAGGAAGCTTTTCTTTCATGGTTTTACTGATAGACTCTTTTAGTTGAAATGTAGAGATACTTTTATAGCCCTCAGGAGATTCCCCTGACAACGCTTGCTGTGTCACTTGCTAACAAATATGCAGATGGGTCTGATTCTTCCACATCCAAATCCATCTCTGAACTTTTCCAAAGGCTGGGGAGAGTGAGATTTCCAGAGCTTTCCTTGGGTCTAGCTCTAGCCTGGCATTTGCTGATGAAGTAGATTTACTTCTTTCATTAATTTTCGGCTTCTCTTATGACTGTGTTCATGAAATCATAATTACTGATAATAAGCAAGATCTATGTTGTCATATAGTCATTGTTATATCATTAAAATCTAACAAAACTACTTAAAGATTCCACATGAAACACTGAGACCCATTCAGAAGTCAGGAAGTTTTCCAGGAAAGGCTAAACCAGTCCGACGACCTCACTCTCAAAGCATCCAATGAAATGACACAGAAACAAGACAATGGAAAAGTGATTTAACTCTAAACATAAAAGCATAAGACTAGAAGGCACCTCCTGTTATGGAGTCTGATTCCTTGCTATTAGAGGCAACACCATTATATAATCCCATTTATAAATTTCTGAAGTTTTGTCTTAGAACTAATTAGGTATTTTGCTCTCACTACTACATATGTGAGGCTGTGACAGGAACTCCCTCCTCTGATGCTTACAAACCTTCTAATTTCCAGTTTAAATTTTTTCATGGACAGTTTAATACTCCCTTGTTCTTGTGCTAACATTGTCCTCTACATTACATAGCTTGTTTTCCTTTTTGGTATTTATCCCTTTAGTCATATTGCCTCTTAGACTTTTTATTAGGCAGAACAACCCAAGATCCTTCCTCCTCTCACAAGACAGGTCCTTCATTCCCTGGTCATCCTAGTATCCTTTCTCTGCACCAGTATTCCCTGTTTTCCATCCAGGGGTGGAATACATTTTGTTATGTGCACCAAAGCCTGTGTGGATGGTCACCCCCCAATAGAAACACATGCTGGCTATGTCTACACTAGCATTCCGCTTTTGAAAAAGGCATGCGAATGAGGGAAATAAAAAATGAAAATGAGGCATAGATTTACATATCTGTCATCTCATTTGCATATCTTCTTTTGAAATAAGAAAAACAGTGTAGAAACAGCTCTTTCTAAAGTAATCCCCATCTTTGAACGAACCATTCTTCCTGTTTTTTTTTTTATGCAGTAGGGTTCGTTTGAAGATGGGGATTACTTTTGAAAGCGCTGCGTCTATACTGCTTTTCTTCTTTTGAAAGAAGCTCTTTCAAAAAAGAATATGTAAATGAGGTGCCAGATATTTAAATTTGTGCCTTATTTGCATTTTTGATTTCCCTCATTTGCATGCCTCTTTAGAAAGAGGCGTGCTAATGTAGATATAGCTGCTGTGCGTACTGTGAGTGCTTTGCGAATCAGCTGGGCCCTGAATCACTCCTGAGTAGCGGCTCAAATGCTCGACTTAGAAGGAACGCTGTTCTGTACCTGCTTCAGGTGGAATGCAGAAGAATAAGCCTAGAAAAATCTTGTTTTCTCATGGAGAGAATGTGTGACATAGCTCCAAAATTATGGATGGATGTGCACGAATAGTTGCCATGTAATATGTAGATGGTCTCAATGAAAGGAAAGTACTTGGCACTGCCTATATTAATGGGTGGTCACCACTTAAAAGCATCAGCTTCTCACAACTAATTCTCACCCATTTGGGGAACTCTTTGAAAAACTATGGACTCAGGGCTTGATTCACCCTAGGATTATGCCTGTAGAAGGGCAGAAGCGTCTGCAGGTCTGCAATGAGGAAAATTTATGTTTAACTGATTCGTCGGTTTTCTCTCAGTTTTCCTCTCAGCTCTGCTCCAGAATCTGAAGAAGTGGGTCTTTTCTACAAAAGCTCATTACCTAATAAATAGCATTGTTAGTCTTTAAGGTGCTGCGAGACTGCTTGGTCCGTTTTGTTAAAACACAGACTACCGTGGCTGTCTCTCTGAGGCTATGTCTAGGCTATAGGGATTTGCTGGCAGAAGTTTGTGTCAGATGATGTTTTGGGACAAAATTTCTGTTGTCAGAGACCATCCAGACCACAAGGCAGATTAAAAGAGCAATCTGCTCTGGCAACAGAGAACAGCTGGACTGCCTGGACATTCTATCACCAAAATGGCCAACCAGAACCTATCAGTCAGGGTTGCAGGGTTCCGTGTCCTTCTGGGAGCCCCAGCAAAACTCACCCGTGAAGGAAACCCTACAGACACCTGTTTCCTGTCTCTGCCGTGGCCATGTCTACCAGATTGAGGGGCAACACATCTAGTGCAGACCTTCGTGTCTTCGTGGGTGACACAGCTGATTCTGAGGAGCTATGCTGCCAGAGAGCCCCTGGGCTTTTGGTGGCCCCACATTGACATTCTGCAGCAGCTACTGAAGTTCCTGACAGACATCCTCCTCTTCCTCATGGAAGGCAAGTCTGAGAACACCTGAGAGGCCCTCACCATGGGTGCAGGATGTTCATATTTGCACCTGCCCCACTTTGCCTCCCCCAGTGCACAGGTGGCTCTGGAGGCACTGTACCAGTTCTGACTGGTGCAGTGCAGCTGGTCACAGGGCAGTGAAAAAACCAGCTGTGGCTACAGAACTTCTGAATGTGGAAGGCCACCTTCCTGGAGCTCTGTGCCTGGCTCACCTCCACCCTCTGGTGATAGAACACCCCACCATCCCCATGGAGCAGTTGACCACAATCACCCTCTGGAAGCTTACCAGACCCAACAGCTATTGCTCAGTGAGCAGCCAGTTTGGTATGGAGAAGTCCATAGTTGAGGTCCTCCTCATGGAGGTAACACACTCTCAGGCTGCAGTCCCTGCATGAGGGGTTTCCCACTGAAGGGGGACCCTTGGGAAGCAGGCTCAGGGATGCAAGGGGTGGGGTTAAGGGAGGGGAAGCGCCATCCTCAGGGGACTGTGCCATTCCAACCTCATACAGTACTGCTGCTGGGGAGGTGGCCTCATTGAGGGGGGCTCCCAGAGAGCTAGCGGGGTCAGAAGGGGCATAGGGACCCTCCAGAGCCAAAGGACTCCCTCCCTCAGTCCCTGATGTGTGTGCTCAGCTCCATCTCTCTGCAGGTCCTGATGGCCATCAACAGAATCCTGCTGTGTAGGTCATCCATCTTGGGGACACTGATGAAGTCATGGCTGGGTTTGCATTGGGTTGGAGGGTAGGGCACATGATGCCTATTTGTTGTGCAACTCCAGCTGCTGCCGGAGGCTGGAGATGGGCATATTCATTCTGGCAATTGGGGGTATGAAGATGCCACTCTGCATCAGGGGAATATGGCCTATTCCCTCATGCCTCAACTGAGCCAGGATGCAGGCTGAGTGTGTCTTTAGCCACTTCAATGCGTGCTTCAGGTACCTGTTCACCAATCTGGATGTGGGGGAGCACAACATCCACCGCACAACATTGTGGAGGAGAAAGGGGAGCCCTTCATCCCAGGGTGGGGAGCAGCTGCCAGCTATGAGGGGCATGCTTATGAGCAGCTGGACACAGCTGCAATCTGCCAGGCCCATGAGGACAGGGTGTGGATCTGCAAGGCCCTGAAGGAGATCTTCTCTCACAGCCCCCAGTAACTGTCCCCAGGGCACCCCCAGCAGGGATCTTGCGCTCACAGCCCTACCCCATCCCCACTATGACCCTTCCCTTCACCCCCTCACCCTTCCCTGACCCAATATAATAATCACAGGTGTGGGTGTGGTGAAGAAATAAGTGGCTTTACTCAAAAAACCTTGTGCATAACAAAAACAGTGTAATTAAAAACTATTTACAGCTAACACATGCATAATTACTTCCAGTGGGGGAGGCTTGGAACATGGGGTGGAGGGGCCTCAAAATGTGGAGGGGATGGGGGCCCTCCATCAGGGCTGGAACCAGCGAAGGTATGGAGGAGGGGCTGTGGAAGGGTCTGGGTAGGCAGGGGCACCTGCAGGATGTGGGGCCTGGGACATGGGGGGTAGCCATGGCCATCATCCATTGGAGCAGGCAGGGGTCCAGGACACCTTGCAGAAGGGCAGCTGGGCCATCATGTCCCACCTTATGCCAAGGATGGCATCAAAGTGGGACATGAGCTGGTCCCAGATGTTTGACCACCACTCCATGTTGGCCCTGAGCCAGTGCTCCATGGTCCCTGCATGGTCCACAGGGTGGCATTGTGGTCCCACTGGAGGTTCTCATACACATGCCAACAGCCTCTCTGGCTTCAGGCTCAGCCTGGTGGTATTGTGGCAGGGGGCTTGGCCAGATGGCATCATGGGGGTGCCTTAGCCCTTAGTTGGTGCAGGTCCAGCTGTAAGGAAGACAAGCAGGAGACAGAGTGAGTTATTCATGCAGCACAGCCCCTGAGACCAAGCACCTGATCATGAGCACTGACTGACACCTCCTAGGCCAAGGGACAGGGTTGTCCCAGGAGCAAAGCCATGTGTGGCCTGCACAGTGCAGTGGCCCTGCCACATGGGGACTCATTAGTGCCTCTGGGACTGTGCTGACTGCTACAGTTCCACCCCCCCACCACTCAACAGGCTAGTGGCCAAGGGGGGTGTCCAGCCACCCAGGTGACCTGGGGACCTCATGGGTGCCGGGTGAACCAGGAGCAGCCTGACCCTCCTTGGGGCCCACTTACAAACCTGCAGCTCACTGTGCTGCCTGCGGGAGTGGGTGCTGCCTCACACCTGTGGACATCCCTGTATTTCAGGTGCTGCAAAACCCTCTAATCTAGGCACAGCCTAAGACTGCTCTGAGGAAGGCAGTGCTGCAAGTCTTCCAGATCTGCTTTGTCACAGAACTTGCAGAAGTCCTTAGTGCTTCCCCAAAAGCAGGCAGTGCTGGCTGGGGAAAGCACATGATTTATTAAGTATATTCCTGGAGTATTCTCTGTTGCAGCAGCTTTTATTGTGCACTTTCTGCAAGTGAAAGCTGTTGACACAGGGAGGAACCTTATCACAGGGTCATGATGCAAATAACATTTGATTTCTTCCTGGTGTGCAGTAGTCCTGTACCAGGCAAAGCCAGTTAATCCCAAATATTTTTAATGCATTTTCATAAGCAGCTATTTCCTCTGGAAGCTGGAGAAATATCTGTGTATTAGGAATCAAACAACAGAATGGGATGGAATGCAAACCAGATAATTACTAAATCAATGAATCTGTAATTGTATTAGAAATGTAATTAACAAACGAGAACATGATGCGGTTTACTGGGAAACTCTCCAGTAAATTCTGAACCATAACATTTCAAGTAAGAGCTCATGTAGGATATAAAAATGAGATTCAAAATGCTGCAGATGAGAATAGCCACCAATAAACCCACATTATATTAGTACATAAAAGGAAAACAACACAATGTAGGCTAAGTGGAAAGGTGCTGGGTGAAAGACATCTTCAGTGCTTGCAAGTTAAAAACATCCGAGATCAATGATGTAACGTACAAATTCCAAGGGCAAATACTCTACAATCAAGAGCAAGAGATTGTTGATAATATCTTATCATAGAGTTAAAGCCGATGAGTATGTGAGTAGCAGTAAATAACCCAGTGTATAAAAGTCTCTAGAAGAACATTACAATAACCCAGTACATACAGAAACAGTAAAAGTATATGGAGAAACATTCACCATTATTGTTAGCTTTCTTGGAATATAAGCATAAATAAGTACAATGCTTCCTTTCTTTCCTTTAAAGACATTTGTGTTCACCAAAGATTGGCAGCAATGGAAATCAAAATTCTCCTCTTATCCTAAGAACAGTTTTGGTACAGGCAGGTATCAGTACTGGCTTCTCCTCAGTACACCATCGAAGTAGTGTCACCAAGTTCTACAACTGTTAGTGGCAGAAGACTCGAGTTTGTATTCTGGGCCCATTCAGTTCCCTGTCTCTCTGCTGCCAATGCCAATTTTGTCAAAAAGGAAGTAGATGGAAAACACCAAGTAAGGCTTAACAGATACTGTAAAATAGGCTAACAGCTTTTTGTTACCAATATGCTAATCAGGATTTGAACTGGTGACCATATACAACAAATGATCCAGAAGTCAAAGTGCTTGGATGGCTCTATATGTATATCTGCATTATTTCACCCCACCATCATCACATGGCAATTAGGTACCAAATTTTCAATTTGAGGCACCCGATGTCCGTATTTGGGGTAATTAATAAAGTGATCTGATTCAAAGGGACACCACTCGCCTTGCAGTCAATTAACCACTGCTAGTTTGCAAATATTTCCCTGAATGCACCTAAAATTTATGTCTTATTCCTATTTCAGGTCCCCAGTAGCAGAGGACGTTGTTATGTAGGGCTGTAACAGGCACCAGAATATTTTTTGACTTGTCCTTTGTTATTTCAGAGACAATTAAATGGACAGAAGATTACAGACCAGTAGATTTCTAAAGGTGATTTATCTCCCACATTGGTAGACTTATTCTTCTAAGAGTAGCGTCTACACTATGGGATAAAATTGATTTTATTAGAATCGATTTCTTAATGCTGGGTTTTATCCACTGGATTTTGAGCATCTTCACCTTCCCACAAAATCAACTTACTGCTGCCACACACAAGTGGCTTAAACTGAGTGCTGCAGCAGTGTATTGTGGGAACCTATCCCACAGTTCCATGAGCCCCGTTGCATTCTGGCTGCACAAGTAGATGTGGGTATGTGATGACAGCTTCCCACATTCCGTTCCCCTTTTTCCCCTGCCACGTTAAGTATGTTCAAGTATACACAGTTGTTACACTGAAACTCGAATGAATCATTCACAGTTATGGCTCAGGGCAGCTAAAAGACCCCAGACGACAGACAGGTTTGGACCTGCAAAAGAAGACCCTTAGGACAAGAATATTCCCCGCTGCAAGTCTTACTTTGGCAACTGTGGTAATTGTATAGCTACTACATTGCCTTCATTGAAACATGTATGGCTCAGGGCAGCTAAAACATCCCCAGCTACAGCTATCACTGAAAATCATGACCACCGAGGGAGACTTCCCTCAGGCGACTGAAACACCCTGGCTACAGCCAGCCCCAAAAATCGTGACTGCTGAGGGAGACTTCTCATGGCCACCTAAAAGAACCCAGACTTACAGCCAGCCCCTGAAATTGTGACTGCTGAGGGAGGCTTCCCTTGGGCAGCTAAAAGACCCCCAACTCCAGCCAGCCCCAAAAACCATACCTGCCAAGGGAGACTTCCCACAGCCACCTAAAAGAACCCAGACTACACTGAGCCCCAGAAAATCGTGACCACTGAGAGAGACATCCCCCAGGTGACTAAAAGACCCCTGGCTACAGCCAGCCCCCCAAAATCATGACCTTCTCTGCATGGAAGCTGCCTGGCACCTTGCGCAGCATGTCCTTTTATTGGTTTGGGGTCAGGCCACGTGATGTGGCTGGGCACAGGAATGTTTCAGACTGAATGGCACCTCTGGAGAGAGGGGCAGGAAGAGATGTGGGAGTCAAGACGATATGTAAATGGCTGAAAAGAAGTTTCTCCTCTTACCAGAAAAGCACAACCCCCACTCTCAGCCTAGCTGACACATGGTATGGGGGGCGGTGGGGCTAGTGGCTGACACCAGGCAGCTCCAAAAAAAAGGCAGCTAGCAGGGGTATACACAGAACCACAGACCCCACCACTGCACTACTAGCAAAAAAATAAAAAACAAAGAAGATTTTTCAGCCTCTCATGACCCTACAGCCACAGGCTTCCAGGTGCTGAATTGTAGTGGTCTTCCTGTTGCCTAATTCCACTGCATCAGAGAGCAGTGGAGATGTAAGAGGCCAGAGCGGAGAACTGTGGGGCATTGTGGGGCACATATGGGACATCTGGAGGGGGGTAATGAATTTGATTTAAAGACAAGGTGCATCCTCACTACCCTTCATTCGGAATTTTAAATTCGAACTGAACGCTACACTGGTCAGTTTACTACGATGTTAGGATTTCAATATTGTGTCGATTTTAGTGGTCCATCTGTTGAGCTAATGGAATTTACAGTGAGGACAGGCACTTGGGAAAACAGAGCGGACTTAAAATCTGTTTTATCTGGTAGTGTAGATGCAGCCTCACTATGATTGACCTCAGAATTGTCAAGACATTCTAGCCAATATACTTTGTGGGATTGAATAGAGCTACCTTAGAACATCTCTTAAAATTCCTTCCCTGGTTGCCTCTCCCCTCCCAAATCAGATTCAAATTCCTTGTTCTCCCCTTGAAGGGAAATAGAAACAACTTCAACATTGCAATATTTCCCATGAAACTGTTGTCTCTTTTCACTGCTGCCCCTACTGTAGTATGTTTGACAAACAACCTTTATGGAACTATTGAGCTATCCTACAACATGAGCACCCCAAAGCAATGCAAGATCCATGGGGAAAGGTGCCAATGCTACAGGCAAGTATCAGAGGGGTAGCCGTGTTAGTCTGGATCTGTAGAGCAACGAAGGGTCCTGTGGCACCTTATAGACTAACAGAAAAGTTTAGAGCATGAGCTTTCGTGAGTTAACTCACTTCTTCAGATGCTGGTCCTGGAAATCTGCAAGGCCAGGTATAAATAGGCCAGAGCAAGGCTGGGGATAACGAGGTTAGCTCAGTCAGGCAGGCTGAGTTGTATTGTCATCAGTAGATCTGGAGGTGTGAACTCCAAGAGAGGGGAAGCTGCTTTTGTATTTAGCCAGCCATTCACAGTCTTTGTTTAATCCTGAGCTGAGGGTATTGAATTTGCAGATGAATTGTAGCTCAGCAATTTCTCTTTGGAGTCTGTTCTTGAAATTTCTTTGCTGCAGGATAGCTACTTTTAAATCTGCTACTGTGTGTCCTGGGAGATTGAAGTGCTCTCCTATGGGTTTTTGTATATTGCCATTTCTGATGTCTGATTTGTGTGCATTTATTCTTTTACGTAGGGACTGTCCAGTTTGTCCGATGTATATGGCAGAGGGGCATTGCTGGCACATGATGGCATAAATTACATTGGTAGATGTGCAGCTGAATGAGCCCACAATGGTGTGGCTGATCCGGTTAGGTCCTGTAATGATGTTGCTGGTGTGTATATGTGGGCAGAGCTGGCAACGAGGTTTGTGTGTAAATGTGGAGCTGAGAAGCTGAGAAAGTGTGGGGTGGTAGACATATAAGTGCTATCTTTTATCAAGTTAGTGTGCTAAAAATAGAAATGTAGCCATACTGACAAGGTGGGCAAGCCACCTGAGCTAGTTCATAGGGTCCAGGCAGTATTGTACTCAGTATGGCCAGCCCATCCCACTGCCTGTGCTGCTGCAAGTACATCTGTATTGTTGCATGCTAGTATGATCAAAGATAGCACATGCACATCTACCAAAACTACAGATTACACCTGCCTCTTGAAGTGTAGGCATACCTTGTATGATTTGCCCCAGGTCACATAGGAAGTCTGTGTTGGAGCAAGAAATTGAACCATGGCTAGTGTCCTGACCGCTGCCCCATCTTTTTGTTATTTTGCAGTTAACAGAAATGTTACATTTGTTGCCCACATCCACACAGTGAGTGGAAGGCAGCAGCAAACACTGAATATGCTGATTGACTGACCCTTTTCCTGCACTCAGATAGGTAGATCTGGTACACCTAATGGATTTCTACTTCATTCTGGTTCCTCTTAAATGGAAAATTACTCTAGACATAGGGATCATAAAACTGACTTCTAGAGGAATGATAGTAATATCCTAGAGAATATAATAGCACATGCTACCCTCTCTAGGATTTGTACACTGAAATGGAGAATTTAATTAATAGAAAATTATGAACATGTTATAGTGTGTCTAGGCAAGATTAAAACTACTAAAGAGAGATTATCACCCTCAATGAAAAAGTGTAGTATTTTTCAGTACAGGACCTTAGCCCTTAGAAGCATCTTATACACAATAACTCTAACATCTCCCAAATTTTTGGCAGTATCATTTTTCTTTAACAAAGACAGTGTTTTCCAGCGTAATAAAGATGATAAAAGAGATGGCAGGACTTCAGCAAGAGGCCTTTGAAAAACAGCACTGAGTGAGCAGCCAGAAGATGATTACCTGTCAAATATGCAATCCATTTTGTTAAGCTCTGTTGGAGGGCTTAATCTACCATACAGTTTAGAGCGTTTGTCTATTTGTTTGATCAAGAACTCCTTCCAAACAGTGAGAGCTAGGACCACTAAATTTGCTATACAGGTTCCTCTTATCATAACTTAAAGCATTGTAAGATTTTGGCTGCACCAAGAAAACAGTAAGTGCATGGAATGGGATTGCTTCTCCTAAAATCAAACAGAGAAGAGACAGAATCACCAGATCAAGTATACTCATCAAAACTGACATAATGGAGAGAATGTTGAAAGAGACTGAACCAGGATGAGCCAGAAAAATAGGATGAACTTGGACTAGGATTGTTTCTCAATGAAGCAAGATAAAACAGAGAAATTTGGAGCAGTGACCTCTCTTGGCACAGTTAAGTGAATAATTAAGGTTTGAAAACTAAAAGAAAATGTCATTGCAAACCAAAATGACTATAGTCCTTTTTTGTTAAAACTTAGCAAAAGACAAGAGTTTATGGGGATGAAGAAAAAATATGCTTGATGGAATTCCCATTTTAAAAAAATTATTAAAAAATTAAGCAGAAAAAAATTAACAATACTGTTTTAAAGAAATCTAACATAACTTCATAGAAAATGTTGTATCTTTTAAAAATACAATAATTTAAATAAATCACATATACTTTCCTTTCATTTAACAATACCACTTAAATTAAGGACCCAAGCAACGCAGGTAAATCTCTAGTACCTATTATAGAGACTAAAACTGAGATGTACTAAATCAGAATTAACTCCAAACTGGAAGAGATTAAAATATTTATCTGTCACTTTTTCTTTTAAGTTTCTGGCCCAAGCTGGGAAATTCAAAACTTAATTCTTATTTTTATCTGAACTTTGACAAACTCAGACAAGGTGTTTGGCTCGAAGTTTTATTTCAGCCAATTATTTATTTCAGCTAGCCATGAAATATGGATCCAAGTTCATATTCTGATCTGATCTTTCCTAAAGCTGAGTGCTATTTGGACTTGGAGTTTTGATTAAGGTGGCTATTTCTTCATTTTTAGTTACCTTTTCACACATCACTCTTCTTTCTGCTACTAGCTAGAATGGGAAGTACAAGAATATTTTAAATTAGGTGAGAAACCAAACCTGCACTCAAAAGATTTCTGGCCAAGTGAAATCAGGAAATGGTTGACTTCTGATTTTGTGAGGCTTTTCAGTTTGATTTCCACACAATAGAGTCTCACGAACTTCGATAAAGCATCTTTTTGATAGTTATCTGAAATGACTTCCAAACTTTTGATTGTGTCCAGTGTTAACCAAAAGTATTAATGAAATACTGCCCCTTTTAGAGAATAGAATAAATGTGGAATACAAATAGTATAAAATCAGATAGTGTCATGACACAGTGATCGAACACTTGTAAGAGTTACAAAAATTTAAATCTGTGTCGTCTTCTGCATTTACCCATCTTTCCTTTTGTCAGTTACTTTTACACAATTATTCTATAATCAGGGCTTTTAAAGTTAGTCTATAGCAAACTGCACAGCTTTTTGCCTTCTTCTGCTTGTTTAGATTTCCCCAGTGTGAGAGCTGTGAAGAATGTTATATTCAAGCCTATATAAGTCGCTCTGCCAAACCAAGCATTTCTCAACATCTGGAACCCTTTAATTTCTCTTTGGCCAGTCTGAAAGTGTTCTTCAGGGCAGGAGTCTAACAAATGCTGCAGAAACCATCCACAAAGACTGCTGCTGCTAATCTCCAGGTATAAGTAATTTTGTCAAAGGAGCCAGGTGCTAACATTCTCAAGATTACTGGTGTTAGGATCTCTCACTTTTGTCACGTGTGCAAACTTTCCAGGTCCAATCTATGGTTCTAATTTTTAATGATCTTCCAAAGAGTTGTTTTTGCAGCTTTTTTATGATGTTATTCGAAAAGTAGTAGGAATGATTTCTAGGCACATGCTTTGAAAGGGTTATTTAAGGTATTTAATTAATTACATACTGTATTTCTCCTCACATTCATCTGCAGGAAAAAGAACATATCTGGGGTGTTTTTCTGATCACTTTTTATTCTTTATATGAGACTATCTTAAACTGCGTTCTATCCTTTATACTGCAGATTATTTTATCTCTCAGAAAATACTGAAAGCTGTTTTTTCTTTTTTCCTCAGGAGCCAGTTGTCAAAATCTTGTTTTCCTATCAAAAGTTAAAGGCTTTTCTGTTAGGGAGAACACATGCCAAGGGTGAAAAGTCAGGCAGAAGTTGGAAGATTATAGGTGTCTATGGCCGCGTCTACACGTGCACGCTACTTCGAAGTAGCGGCGCCAACTTCGAAATAGCGCCCGTCACGGCTACACGTGTTGGGCGCTATTTCGAAGTTAACTTAGACGTTAGGTGGCGAGACGTCAAAGTCGCTAACCCCATGAGGGGATGGGAATAGCGCCCTACTTCGAATTTGAACGTCAAAGTAGGGCACGTGTAGACGATCCGCGTCCCGCAACATCGAAATAGCAGGGTCTGCCATGGCGGCCATCATCTGAGGGGCTGAGAGATGCTCTCTCTCCAGCCCCTGCGAGGCTCTATGGTCACCGTGTGCAGCAGCCCTTAGCCCAGGGCTTCTGGCTGCTGCTGCGGCAGCTGGGGATCCATGCTGCATGCACAGGGTCTGCACCCAGTTGTCGGCTCTGTGGATCTTGTGGTGTTTAGTGCAACTGTGTCTGGGAGGGGCCCTTTAAGGGAGCGGCTTGCTGTTGAGTCCGCCCTGTGACCCTGTCTGCAGCTGTGCCTGGCACCCTTATTTCGATGTGTGCTACTTTGACGTGTAGACGTTCCCTTGCAGCGCCTATTTCGATGTGGTGCTGCCCAACGTCGAAGTTGAACGTCGACGTTGCCAGCCCTGGAGGACGTGTAGACGTTATTCATCGAAATAGACTATTTCAATGTCGCTACATTGAATAGTAAGCTATTTATAGCTTATATAAGCTATTTCGATGTAGCGTGAAATAAGCTATTTCGATGTAGCGTGCACGTGTAGACGTAGCCTATGTAAGACAAACCTCTGCAAATCAGGGTGACTCACCATCCTATTTTCTGTGCATTTTTAATTTGATATCCAACATGTATTTCTTGAAAATATCTGGGATCATGTGGCTATTCCAAATAACTATCAAAGCACACCAGATCATGGCAGAATTATAATGGATAATATTGGCTAGCAGTGGCCTAGAAGCCAGGGCATAATAGCCCCAATCCAAAGCCCACTGAAGACAATAGGGCTAGGGCTACATTGTAGCCATATATTGAAATAACTTACACAATTTACATCATGCAAATTTCCTAAGTTAGTTCAAAATAAGTGCCTATTTCAAACTTCCCACCGCCCCTCTCATGACAAGGACTGAAATACCGCTCTTGAAAAAGCCTTGCTATTTTGAGCGCAGTGTTTAGCTACATGTATCCCAAATACAAATATCTCAAAATAGAAACCACAGTGTAACCGTAGCCGAGACGTCTTCTCATCAGCTCTAACACTTAATGTTAATGACTTCCCTATTCTACCAACCGAGATCCTTTTTTTATAACTGTTAGCTTGTTGTTGAACTGTAGTGAATCCTTGACATTTTAGGAGTTCAGCCTGGTTTATCTTAATATTTGCTATTTTCTTGTAAAGTCAAGTACAGAAATCAATTTATTTTTCCTGTAATCCTCACATATGGGGACAGTTCTAATACTGAATGGTTTCTAATATTTTGGTACACCTGTTCTGAGTCATCCCCTCTTGACTCACTATGGCATATCATGGACTATTTATTTAGAAACTTTTTATATAGAAACCCCCCTTTTAGATTGGGCTGATTTTCCAGTAGGTTTAAGGTAAGTGTGGAGAAAGGAGGAAAACACTGAAAATATCAAAGGATAAAATATTCACTGTGAATTATTAGCTGATTTCTAGATTAACATGTTAGCATTGGTTAATATGAGCACCCTGAGAAAAAAATCACAGTCACATGCTTAGCATATGTCATTTCACTGAATTCAATGGGAGTGTGACATGTACAGTAGCTATAGAAAAAATAAGTGTATTTCTGTAATCTGCAACATAACTTGCATTTTAACTGCATAAACTACCATGATTACAGAACTGTCACTGATGTTTTTCTAAGCAATTTATAAAACATATGTATCATGCAATTCACTATTAAGTCATGACTTAAAGCTTGTATTTGATACACAGCATTCTGACTACACACATGAAGTTAGATGGAGAAATGGACAACACATTTCTAATGTCAGTATAAAAAAGGAATCTTAAAGTAACCTCTTCCTGCTACGTACACTGTGCACTATACTTCTCATAGCCATAATCACAGCACTCTTTGTTTCTAATTTTCTCTTTTCCTCGATAGAGCACCTTCTTCTTCATGTCAAGTTCGTTCTACAATCTTATATTTCAATTGCACGGGTTTAAGAAAGTGTCATGTTGTGTTAGATTCTAAGAATAGGAGGTGCTCATCAATCAACAGTTTTACAGAGTGCTAATCCTCACCTCAGTTAGCTGATTTGGTACTCTGGATTTTGACCACTGCTATGGTCAATCACTGAGCAGTTCTATTCTCCTTCATCATCTACCTATTCTTAGAGATTGTTTTTCATCATGGCCCCCTAGATAAAAAAAAAAAAATGAAAAAGAGGACAAAAGTCATCAGAACCCATGTCTCCTGAGAGAAATATTCAACGTGACCTGAATTCTTTATATAACGCTTCAAATAACCTCAGATTTTTTAAAAAAAAACTATGAATAAATAAAGTGAATCAGATTGTATGAAATAAGATTTTTTTATTTATCACCAGTTGCATGTTTTACTTTTTACAAAAGGCTTTTCAAACACAGAAACTGCACTGTCTGTTTATTTTCTCTCTGTTGTTTTATATGCTGTACTAAAATGGACTGGGAATAACGCTAAACAATAGTCACTAAGAGCAAACAGTGTTACTCAAACAGTTGTTACTAAATATGTAATACAGTTTACACCTTATAGAATAATGCCAAATTGTATTTCTGTGAGGGTAATCTATTATAAATAAGGCAGCTAAAACCCTCATGCCATAATGTTCATGCTCTGCAATATTTTCACTTGGCTTTGAGTAAGGTGAAGTATTTGTAGGCTTGGGGCCTGAGTGGAAAGGACCAGTAGCATTCGATGGACCTGGACATGGGTGCTAAAATGTCTGGGTGTGGCTGAGACAACCTTCAAGTTAGCCTGATTCTACTCCCAGTGAAGTTACTGCGTTTCAAAGTCTGAGGTGAACCCTGGTCAAATGCAATGTATTTTCTATAATACATAATAGAAATGGATGCGCTTAGTCTTCTTATCTTGCAAAGGGGGATGGAAGGCATATGAAGAGTGTTTGTACCCAGGGTCCAGATAGAGAGAGTCTCAGGCTGGATAGCTATGGCATAAAGCTTTCATTTACCGAGAGTTGTACTACCATGTGAAAAAGGGTGAGATTCAAACTACGGCTTTGCACTGCTGGACCTGCTGACAGAGTGGGCCCTGCAAAAAGCAGGAGGGGAGAGCATGCAGCATCCTCACATACCGTGATGCAGCCTACACCATCTCTTGACAAAGTGGGCTACTTGTGTCTCCCTGATATACACCATAAGGAAGAGAAATCTCCCTGCCAGAGGTCCCCTCAAGGCAGTGAAATCTCTCTGGGTCTTTGTCTTCTACTGGGCCAATGAAACAGTAGTGGGTAAGTGCAATAATAAACTCTTATTTGTTTTGGTTTAGGCATGGAAAATTAGGACTATGGCATTTGCAGTGCTCAATTGATTAATCTGAATTTTTAGATCAAATATTCAAGCAAATTGTGCTAAAAGCAGCCCACAAAAATGCATGAAAGTAGTAACAATCCTACAGAGGCACGAGAAAGCAAAAGAAACTACTTCCCCATCAGCTATTTAACTAAACATTCCAGAGTCCTTAGGACCCTATTCCAACATCAGCTTAATGTCATTTCTATCTGCAAAATGTCCCTTATTTCTTGTTGCCAGTCACTGGGCCTGCACTCACTATAGCACTTTCAGCTTTTACACTCCTAGGCACGAGGCTGTAACAGCTGTACTAAATGAGCACAAAGAAAAGCTTGGAGTTAATTGAAATTAATAAAAGATGGGTTTGGATATTGGTTTTTTTCTTTGCTTTGTTTTTAATTAAAATCCTATTTAGGCTCAGCACTGGTTAGGGATGTGCAGACTCAATTTTAGTATATTTGCTTTGATGGTGAACATGAAAAATTAAAGTAAACTCTGACAGGATTTGTCACTTCATGAACAAAACATGAATACACTCACTGCGTTGTCTCTCTCAAAGCACAGCTGTCAGGGGCCTCCAAGAGGCATTAGCTGAAGAGCTCACCTAAGTAAATCTCCTCATATATCAAAATGCATTTGGCTAGAGATGATATATAGGCCATCCAAACACCCATACTAAGTTCATATTTAACTGTTGTATTTGGGCTTTTCAATTGTCAGCATTCAGTTCCATGCTGCACTCCAGGTCTCATCATATACATACGCACACACACACACATAGGAACACAGACATGGATACACACACACATACAGTTGTCTTTATAGCAGCTCCAGTATCAGTCCAGTCACAGGACTACTATTTAGATTCACAACCAGTGAAACCCCCTAAGGATGTGTTTAAATGCAAATGTAAGTATGCAAGCAGACCCGTTGAAATCAATGGGGCTACTCTTCCACGTGTTCTGATAGCAGGGTCTTAGTCCACATAATTTATTTTAGGTTGAAAAATTGAAAGAAAATCTAGAAAACAAAGAAGATTAATCTTCTGGGATTTACAATGGGACATCTCAGGGAACGGGGTTGGGTCATGCTGTTCTGCTGAATGTACAAATAGAAAAGGACATGCAAGATGTATTCAACCACTTAATGTCCTAGAATATTACAGGTGAGCCCTTTAACAAGCCTGGACCTCCACCTCCTCATCTTCACATGCATACTGCCCATATATAATGCACTGCTGCAGTACGGCTTTGTTGATTAAAAAGAGGTGCGGGAGAACTCTTGATATATTGCTAAGCCAAAGAGGCTTGACAACTTGACAACATCAGTATAATATTAAATGTGCAGCAGCCAAGTCAGGAAATGACTGAATTTAGAAAGATTATAGAGCAAACAGCAAATCATCTCAACTATCTATTCTATCCAAAGATTACTAGGGCTAGAAAAAAAAAACTAAGGCCTGATATATGACTGCGTGCAAAACTCACCATTTCAGTGAATTACAAACATAGTGCAGTAGATTCAGTATAACATCTGGCACATATATTGCAATTTGCTGAATGGTCCATCTGTACCCTTGCATCCCACAGTGTGTTGTCTCCAAAGAAGCATCTGTCTAAGCAATGGAGAGTGAGATTCATAAAGCAAGGTGCTTTTGGAGAAGTTATTGCTTTTGTATCCCAGCAAACAGAAAACCAATTAAAGATCAGCTATCTTCTTCCCCGGTCACTTGCTTGTTTCTCAACTTGTAAATATTTCTCATTTAAATTGACTTGAAAAGTTTATAATCATTTCTGTTGTTACCAATACCCAGTAGCTTAAGCATAGCATAGGGGAGTATCTAAATCTAATGTATTATCTTTCCATCCCTGTAAGAAAAAAAAATCTTGTACACTTTAATTACAAAGAAAAGCCATTTCAATCATACAATGATAAGAACTCAAATACTTGACTCACAAAATTCTATCACCATCCCTCTTTGTATGCTGCAAATTAAACCATGTGGCTGAAACAAGAAAAAAATAGCAAACAGCCAAAGAAAGAACACTAAGGAATGGGCACAGGAGTGAAAGAAGAGGTGGAAATAAAGGCTTAGTATGGTACTGTATTAACTACAACTACTGTTTGTATCATAGTAGTGACAAGAGTCCACCACCATAACTTGCGAGTCCATTGTCCTAAATCCTGTATTTGCAAATGGTCTGTTCCTGCCCTGAAGATCTTACAGTCTTCCCTGATCCCTGTGATGCTGCCATAAGAATGTATCAGAGAAGTAGCCGTTTTAGTCTGTATCTTCAAGAACAACAAGAAGTCCTGTGGCACCTTATAGATTAACAGATATTTTGGAGCACACGGTTTCGTGGGCAAAGCTTGAAGCAGGTCTTTGCCCACGAAAGCTTATGCTCCAAAATATCAGTTTGTCTATAAGGTGCCACAGAACTTGCTGTTCCCAAAGAATTATGGTGTTAACAGTCAAGCTAACAGATCCCTCAAAAAGCACACTGGTGAGAGAAAGACAGAAAACATAGGTATCATCGGTATAAGCTGACATAGTAAAGTACTGCAGTCGGCAGGTTCACATAGACCTCAGTGTCTCAAACTTAACTCTTTCTTTCTCAAAAGAGAGGGATCAAAAAATGATACTCTTTTACCAGTGTGGTTTTGCCAGTGCCCTACAATGTGATAGCACACATAAGCTGTGTCTACACGTGCACGCTACTTCGAAGTAGCGGCACTAACTTCGAAATAGCGCCCGTCGCGGCTACACGCGTCGGGCGCTATTTCGAAGTTAACTTCGACGTTAGGCGGTGAGACGTCGAAGTCGCTAACCTCATGAGGGGATCGGAATAGCGCCCTACTTCGACGTTCAACGTTGAAGTAGGGACCGTGTAGATGATCCGCGTCCCGCAACGTCGAAATTGCCAGGTCCTCCATGGCGGCCATCAGCTGGGGGGTTGAGAGATGCTCTCTCTCCACCCCCTGCGGGGCTCTATGGTCACCGTGGGCAGCAGCCCTTAGCCCAGGGCTTCTGGCTGCTTCTGCGGCAGCTGGGGATCCATGCTGCAGGCACAAGGTCTGCAACCAGTTGTAGGCTCTGTGTATCTTGTGTTGTTTAGTGCAACTGTGTCTGGGAGGGGCCCTTTAAGGGAGCGGCTTGCTGTTGAGTCCGCCCTGTGACCCTGTCTGCAGCTGTGCCTGGCACCCTTATTTCGATGTGTGCTACTTTGGCGTGTAGACGTACCCTCGCAGCGCCTATTTCGATGTGGTGCCACGCAACGTCGAAGTTGAACGTCGACGTTGCCAGCCCTGGAGGACGTGTAGACGTTATTCAGGCTTCACGTGTAGACGTAGCCATAGAGGTATATACTGCAGTACATCTGTGTTCATTTTCTCAGCATACTGAAAGGACTGCTGGAATAGCTTACTGAGGCCCTTAGCAAAGTAGCTGGAGAGTTGCTGGGATGACTAGTTGTGGGTGGATGGGTTTTTGTGGATGCTGAACCTGTATTTCAGCTCTGGGGAAGGACTAATTTAATTTCATGCCTTGTTTCTACTGAAAAAATGACACCCAAATCTTGAAGCTCTCCCAATCCAGTAGGAATTATCTTTACTTTAAAGCTAGTTTCCAACATTAATATTTTCCTGGGGAGCAAAGAATTTTCTAAGACCTTCCAGTATTACTCATGATAATTTAGTGACTACTTCTCTTTGAGTCAACACAGTTCCTTGATTCTCTTCTCATCTCTGTTCCAGGTTCAGCTCCCGCATAAGATAAGGGAACCCAGTGGATGACAACAATCCCAACAGAACTGGTACAGCCCGTCTACTGGGAGCTTCACAGAACAGTTTCAAATTCATTCTCATTTTTCCCATCTCTTGATTCATTATTTTGCTGTCCAGCAAATCTGTTGCACTTTTCCTCCCTATTAATAATGTTGTAAGTAGTTAGGTTTCCTGTAACCATCAGGTCTTAATTATCCAGGGTGGTCTCCTAGGACAGGAGGTCATCTGTTAAAGTCACTTTATAAATTAGCTTCTGCCGTATAATACGTCTTGATATAAATGGGAAGTGATGTATTAAGTGTGGAACTATACAAGGAAATAAACAAGCACAGATCAGAAAATCTTTTTTCTCACAATCATAAAGGAAGCTAATGTAACTTTCACTCAAAAATTTCATTACCTCTTGAAAAAAATTTAAAATCATTATGCATGAATTAATACAATTGGGATGTAAATTTCATATTTCATTATGGCCACTAGAGGCAGTGAGCTGCAGCATGCTGTCTCTGCTGCATCTTCAAAACAATATTTCATTTAAAGGTATTGGGGAGGTGGAATAAAAGGCATTTTCAAATGAAAGTCTGGGAGTTTGGTTGTATTTACTATAATTCAGTTTTTCTAAGTGACATTAATGCAGGTATGCAAAAAAAAAAAAAGAAAAAGAAGAAGAGAAAGAAAAAGAATAAAAACCCAGTATATGAACACCCCGGGCACTTACTTGAGCCCTGTGTCCTGTCCTTTTACCTTTGGATTCCTTGGCACATTCATACAAACACTTTCCAAGGACCTCAGCAAAAAATCCTTCACTTGAGCTGGCAGCTCTGAAACCAACACTGGGGAAATTATTTATAACAGTGCTATGAAGAGAGGACTCTTTCGCAATGAGAAATGGTTGTTAAAATTGCCTAAAACATTATCTGTGAGAACGTCATCATTATGGGTCATGATGGGCAGAGGTGTGTGCCTTTGTATTCATATCCTAAGGTGCTAGGTACTTACAAAACTCCCCTCTCCCACGTCCACCCCATACAGCATTAAAGCTTTGGGGAGATTAACCCAGAAACCATACTTCTCAGCATGCTAAAATATCTCATATATTTTGCTTATCAAAACATGTGACCTTAAAACTGGGTTCATTTGGGAAGGAAAATGTATGAGAAAGAAGAAAGTTGTTAGATTAATATTTAAGTCACATAATTTAATAAATAAGTAATCCATACTAACTGGCATATGCCAAAACCCTACTGCCTGTAGTAGGTTCTATTGCATAAGCACAGAACTGATGGAGGGGAAAAGATGAATCTATGGAAACTTTCTGGTTATGTCTACACTTGCATTCCTCTTTTGAAAGAGAAATACAAAGTCAGGAAATCAAAAATGAGGCACTGATCTACATATCTTGCACTTCATTTGCATAATCCCTATTCAGAAGAGATTCTTTTGAAAGAAAGAATGAGGTGCAGATGAGGGTCTTTTGAAAAATAAACTCCATCTTCAAAAGAACCCTTCTTCCTATTTTGTTTCAGAAAGAAGGGTTCTTTTGAAGATGGGGTTTATTTTCAAAAGATCCCCATCTACATTGTTATTTTTTCTTTTGAAAGAATCTCTTCTGAAAAAAGATTATGCAAATGAAACATCATATATGCAAATCAGTACCTCATTTGCATTTTATTTCCCTTATTTGCATTCCTCTTTTGAAAGAGGAATGCAAGTGTAGACGTAGCTTCTGTGTGCTTGTCTGTTAGTGATAGAGAGCTACTGTGGCATGAGAGGAGAGTAATTTTACACACTATGCATCCACCACAGAGACCACAGTTTTAAGGAACATCAAAGATGACATGCATGGTCCCATGTAGCAGTACATACATCACTTCGCAGTGCACTTCTTCACAACCAGCTGAAGAGCAGAATTTTCCTCACAAAGTACTATCAAAGTTTAATGCCTCAGAGTCACATCTTGCTGTATTTCTAACCCATCAAGAAACAAATAGACCTGATAAGTTCTCTCCTTCTCAAAGGAAATTTATCTGAACCAAATCTCCTTAGGTTTGTCCAAAACAAGTATTTTTCTCACCCAATTTTATTAGGTGCCTGATAGGGATGCCACAGAATATACCTTTGTATCACCTGAATATTGCACACAAAGAATTTGAATACTGCACATTGAACATTACCTTAGTAAGGAGGCAGTGGTCCTAATAATTCACTCAAAAAAAGCACTTTAAAGAGCTCATGCTGGAAATGTTTCAGATTGAATGGCTTGTTTAAATATTCAACATCATCTTTTTTTCTTGTTATTAAATTACTACAGGTTCAGCCTCTGTATTCTGACACTCTCAGTTCAGGCAATATCCATAGTCCGGCATAGTTAGCTAGAAGTCCACTTATCCTGGGTGTGGCCAACTTTCCCATGGTCCCATAAAGTTTGTTTTTTTGTGCCTCTCAGTTAGGTATGTTTACACAGCAAAGTTACAGCTGTTATTTCGAGATAACTTTGTGAGCGTCTACATAACATCTTAGCTCAAATTTCGTAAACCTCACTGTATGAGGAATAGCGCCTATTTCAAAATAGATATTTCAGGACAGAGGCTGTGTAGACAGGAAGTAGGGACTATATGAAAATAAACTATTCCAGACTAATTCTGCAGTGCTTCCAGGTGCTGTAATCTGAAATAGGGTCTATTGTGTGTAAACACTATTTTAGAATAAGTTTTGTTTATCGCAGGGCTTCCCCATAGTGTAGATGCATTATTCTGGGATATCTTATTTTGGAATAATAACTCCAGACTAAGGTATTCCAGAATGATTTTGCTGTGTAGACATACTCAGTGTTTTGTGCTGTTATTTAGCATTAATTTACCCTTAAATGGCCGTGTCTACACGTGCCCCAAACTTCGAAATGGCCATGCAAATGGCCATTTCGAAGTTTACTAATGAAGCGCGGAAATGCATATTCAGCGCTTCATTAGCATGCGGGTGGCAGCGGCGCTTCGAAATTGACGCGCCTTGCCGCCGCGCGGCGCATCCAGACGGGGCTCCTTTTCGAAAGGGCCCCGCCTACTTTGAAGTCCCCTTATTCCCATGAGCTCACGGGAATAAGGGGACTTCGAAGTAGGTGGCGTCCTTTCGAAAAGAAGCCCCGTCTGGACGCACCTCGCGGCGGCAAGGTGCGTCAATTTCGAAGCGCCGCTGCTGCCCGCATGCTAATGAAGCGCTGAATATGCATTTCAGCGCTTCATTAGTAAACTTTGAAATGGCCATTTGCATGGCCATTTCGAAGTTTGGGGCACGTGTAGACGTAGCCAATGTCTTCTATGAGCCCAGTAAGTAGTGGAAATATTCGTTATGCTGTGAGACAATATTGACCTTTTGTGGTTCAGCAAATTCTCTTTCGGCACCAGTCAGATCTGAAGGGTGCCAGACTAGACAGGTTCAACCAGTATTACAGCTAAGTGCCATCAGACAGAGCATCTAAAATGTTAATATGCCATTTCTTGCAATTATAGTAGTAAATATAAATTACTCCCACTAGGACATGAAGAACCTGCTCCTGCTCCCATTTAAGTCAATGGCGAAATATCAGTGGGGCAGAATCAAGCCTTAGTCTGTAATTCCTTTTCCATTTTATTCCATTTGATCTGCCTTATTCATTTGTGTAATAACTCTTATATTCCTTTTGTGTCTGTGTGTGTGTGTATAGGTATGTCCATATATGTATATGTATAAATTGCCAAAATCTAGACATGTATTGAGCAGCAGAGGTTGCTCCTAAAGGGACTTACATAACAGTGGAAATGTACAAAATCTGCCACACAGAGAACAAGTTGTTTTTCAAAAATCAGGCATACAAAAATGCAGCAGCTGTGGAAAAATCTGTTAATTGAAAGCATCCTGGTTATGTGTACTTAAAGAGTCAGCCTTTTGCAAAAGGGTTAGGAACAAGATGGAATTCTTTGCTGAACTGATTCAATGCAAGACGCCTATGGAGGAAACTGGTCAACAAATATGGATGCAAATTGTACAGCAGCCAGCTTTGCATTACATAGTGAGTCTGAAGCAAATAAAATGTCAGCAAAAAATCTGAGGTCACTACAGAGACATCCAAAATTGCTGCATAAGTCAGTGACACTGGTAGCATGTAATAACGAGAAGGCTGATTTACAGAGAACACACTGCTTTCGAAAGGTAAAGAAAGCAAACTTTTGATTTAGTGCCAGCCCTGGGCCTTGTTGTCTCTATAATGTGGAAGCTTATTCAGAAAGCCCACATTATAAATATTGAAGCAATCTCACCGTAGTCCTTGATGATGGAGTCTGATGCCAAAGGAAATGGGATGTTGAAGACCGACTCTCAGAATAAAACTAAAGGACAAGCCATAAGCAGTGATGCATGATGCCAGGATAGTATTTGTCTGTCTGAGACATAAACTAAAAATGCAGACATATATATATTGCTAAAGGGAACACTCCAGAAAACTGAGTAGGTCAATTCACTTGCTTCGCGAAAAAGAATAGCTTACATCAATTCTGCTTAAGTCCCAATGGACTCACAGCTAAACTGTCACAGCTACAGTCCAGCCTCCCAGCTGGACTCTTGTCTCACTCCTGTGGGGGAACCCAGTAGCTGAAGCTCCATAACACACATAACTGTTGCGCACTTGCTTATTACTCTACCAGGTTTGCCTCTCTACTTTCTACCCAAGGGGTCTGCAACCAAAGTAGACAGAAGAGCCATTTTTTCAAATTCAGTTACGAAATCAATAATTCAAGAGTTGCAATGCATGTCAATACGAGACTGTCCCTAATAAATAACATCAAACCGTACTTTCTGTAACCCTTATTTTAAGAACAGTGCACACACACAATGATTTGTACTGGTTAGAAAGTTCAAGTTACTTTCACCCCTTGAATGAAGAGCAAATGAGGACAAGGAAAATGCTGCTCCTGGGGACAGGCTCTTAAGCAGCAGGAGCAATGTTCGCATCAGCCCTCCACATCCCACTCCCTATTCCCAGGATCTACCCCCACACAGCCCCTAAACCCGCCCCCCATCTCCAGGCTTTACCTACCTCAACCCTCAGTGTCCAAATCTACCCCCCAGCCTGAAGCTTTACTCACCATCCCACAAACCCACCCCGCACCCCGTTTTAACCCCTCTCAGCCGCAAACCCGTCCCCATCAACATCTCCAGGATTAACCTACTTCAGCTCCAAAACAGTCCCTGGGACTAATGTTGGCTTTATTTACTGTCTGCAAATTGGACATGAAGGCGTACCCAGACAGCAGGCAAAATGGGGCAGGACAGCAGAGCCCCCCCAGGGAGTGAAAGCCTCTAACACCAGATCCTGCTGCAGCCAGTAGGCTAGTCTCTCCACTAGGAGGGAAGGGATCAGAGTGCACAGCGGGGTGGAGCCAGCTCCCCAGGGCTGTGCTGAGAGTACAGGACAGTGAGAACCTGTGCAGCCACACCAAAACCGTTCCCTTGTTTGAGTTACAGCTGGGAAGGAGCACAACACAGCTGGCTCCAGCCCTCCCTGCATAGCCAGAGGGAATGGGAGTGCTTGGATGGTAAGAAGCCTACACTGGGAGGCCACATGTGTCACCCTCCCAGTCATTAAATCAATTGAATTTGGTTCTATTATTTCAGTGGCGGCAGGGCAGGGAACTGCAACAGGAGTCAGCGGTGGCAGTGTCCGGAGCCAAAATGACTCCTTAAAGAGGCCACGTGCGGCTCCAGAGCCACAGGTTGCTGACCCCAGTCTACACCAAAACTGATCATTAGATAAATTCTAGAAAACTAGATGTAAGTCACAGACTACAAGAAAACAAATCTGAGTCATCTTCTCATTCCACAAAAAGCATTTAGTAATTCTTACTGTCATGTCTCAGACAGGAAAAGGGATCACTGCTGGGCGAGGAGGGCCTTGATGATACCTGACAGTGAGTAGGTGAAACAGGCATTAAAGTTAGCATATAGCAGTAGTCAGTTTGTAACTGCGGGAGGGAATAGTACTGTGTGGGAGTGAAACCCCCCATAATTAAAAATCCCACTGTCCATAGCCAAGCAAGGTAGCTTAGTGGGCAGTTGCAGTTCAGAGATTGCAGCACCTCATTAGCATAATGGCAGCCTCAAGCGATTCGAAAGTGCCACTTTTGGAATGCACACCGCCTGCGTAGCCGGGGGCCTTTCAAGAACCCCCAGTTTAAAAAGCCTTTTCCTCCTATTTGGTTTTAGGAAGAAGAGGCTTTCGAAAGGCCCCCAGCTACACAGGCAGCGTGCGTTCCAAAAGCCACATTTTTGAATCAAGCACGGCTGCCATTATGCTAATAAGATGCTGCTTATTCATGTCAGTGCCTCATTAGCATCTTCCAAAATCCCTCATTAACATGCCCCTTCGGAAAGGAGGGGGCTAGGGCGGCCACAGCTTTACAGGTGTGACCAGAGTCTCAGGGTCTCCACGCACTTCCTGGGGCCTCAGCTTACTTCCTCTGTTAGATCTTGGAAACATTGTCCACTTCATTCCTTCATTCCTCATTGCTACTAAGTGTTCTTGTATTGGTAGAGCCTTGGTGAAAATTCACAGAATGAAAAGACAGTCCGAGTCACAAAAAGCTTATAGTCTCTGGGTCATAGTTTGGAGAATTGTTCTATGCGCCCTCTCCTGGAGATATGCATCCTCATCATTCTCTCAGAATGGCCAAATTTGGCTCTTCCAGAAAAGCTGGCCCACTAGTTTGCTGACATCCATGGATTTAGGACTGTGGCCATTTTTAATCTCTCAGTGCCTCACTGCCACAGTTTGCAAGAGGGGGATAAATAATAGATCCTACCTCACAAGGATTTTGTTGAGCTTACTGCAGTTGTGTCTGTAGAAGGCTCAGAGAATATGATGATGAATAAAAATAAATGATTGTTAGTGGATAATACATGCAAATAAATCAAATATATTTCAGAGCTTGTGTATCGCAGAAGACACCAGCTATTTTTATGTCAAGAACATTAGACTGGAGAGGGATCTTTTTTATTTATATGTCTTTTAGCTACACATAGCCTACATATATATTAACATAAAAATGTCACAAGTGTTATGATTTTAGAACATATGGTAGTTATGCTACCACTAGGCCACATGGAGAATTTGGCTAAATCAATGTGATCAGCAGTACGCAAGGAGAATATACTTTTTACAATGCTTTCAGACAAGCATATGTTTAAAATAAACAGACCCATTTACTTTTATCCCTTGGCTACCAGCTCCCAACAGTTAAAGATCACTTTTAATATTAGCCATTTTTATTAGCATTCTCATTTTTTCTACGTGTATATTGTAAACAGAGAAGTATGGAAAAGAAATCAGGGACTCATAGATGCAAAGACCAGCCAGAGAGCGCTGTCTTACGTATCATTATTTTGTTGCTACCTTGGGAGATGATACCACATGACAACAAGTAGGATTTATTTGAATAGATCCCACGTGTGTTCCTCATTTTGACATCTGGGGCCAATATTTCTATGGGAAAAAAACAAGCATATTCCCTCTTTGCCTTTGTTTAATTCCCATGTAAAAAATTGCAATTACTTAAACTTCATTGACATGCCAATATGCATTAAACAGATGCTTTTCTTTATGAATTTTATTGATTTTTTTTCCTTCTGGCTAATAAACATGAAGACTGAGGGAAGTACATGTGCTCACTGTGAAAGACTCTTGAAATAGAAACCAGAGTATTACAAGCTGCAGTCTATACTTTGGTGGTATCCACAGTCCCTATTGGCTCACACCTCAGGTTAAATGATAGTCCAGACACAAAGCCCAACAGAAAATAAAGAAAGAACTGTATCACATCCCCCAATAATCAGCTCTCCTAGGCTGAGTTTGAAAAGAGATATGGTACAGTACAGGTTGTGTCAGAGACATAAAGGTGAAAACCAGAAATTGTTCATGTTGTTAGCATATATTATTGTTCCCAAGCTAAGCAGTTGTATTTATCACTCCTGCGTAAAGAGCATACACAAACTAAGAATCATAAAGACTAACTGCTTATAGCTCCTTCTACTCCCTACCACTTTAGTGCTTATGTATTAAATGCATTTTGGCCATACAACTTAACATATGGCCACATGCCATGTTTAATCATTTTCAGCAGCTCTGACAGTCACTAAATGCTTTCATTATCATCTGACATCATTCATCACAGTTATAAGAATGGACCTGCATTGTACAAATACTAGTTTGGGGAAAACAGTTTTAAGCTGGATCGTATAACTCAGAAGAACTTATGGAGACTTCTTACATCATCACTATCCTAAAATTATAAAAACAAGATTTGATTCATTGATTTATCCAGTTGCATGTTTTATCTGACTCTGTGGTCAGTTGTTGCACATCTGATTGCTGGCAGGAGACCCAAGGTCAAATCCTGATTTCAGTCCTTCTTTCCTCAGGCAGGCAAGAAGTAAATAATACTTGATTCCAGTCGGTAGAAGTCACTACGGGCTGACCTGAATAGGCGAGACCTGCTCAAGGAGTAGTCTGAAGCTGGAGAGAGAAACATGGCTTCAAAATTACAACCTGAGAACTCCAGTTCAACATTCCTTTCTTTGTCTGGTACCTGGATCCCAACCAATTTTAGGAAGGCTGATAAGGCCCTGTTATGGAGTCTGCAAAGCAGTCAGCGTAGCCACACAGCAGCACTGGGGGCAGAGGAGGCATATTTCTAGTGATGTGATGACTTACCGTTTCTCCTTGTGTTAGCTGGTGGCCGGGTAATGTGTGGTGAGGTATTCCCCTGGGTCCTAAACAACCCAGTTTTTTACTGTTAGAGCAGGGAGATCCTGGCACTCTCACCTATGGCCAGGCTGTGGTAACCAAACGGTTAAAGCTCTTTTTGTTGTGCCGGCTGTGTTGGAATGACTTGCTTACCCCTTTCTCTAGATCATTGATGAATAAGTTGAACAAGATTGGTCCCAGGACTGACCCTTGGGGAATGCTACTAGTTACCCCCTTCCGTTGTGAAAATTTACGATTTATTCCTACCCTTTGTTTCCTGTCTTTTAACCAGTTCCCAATCCATGTCCTGTCATCAGAGGTAAAAGAGAATAATTTCTGTTATATTCCTTCCTAAATATTCTGTTCCCATTTGGTATGTACGCAACTGATTGTTCCTTCCTAAGTGGAGCTTAGTAAGTATTTTGCATTTGTCCTTACTGAATTTCATCCTGTTTGTCTCAGATCTTTTCTCCAGCTTGTACACATCATTTTGAATGATAATCCTATTCTCCAAAATACTTGCAACCCTCCTAGCTTGGTGTCACCCATAAAACTTACAAATGTATGTCTATGCCATAATGTATATCGTTGATGAAGATATTGAACAGACCCAGACCCAGAACTGATCCCTGTGGAACTCTACTTGTTATGCCCTTCCAGCATGACTGTGAACCACTGATAACTGCTCTCTGAGAATGGTTATCCAACCAGTTATGCACCCACCTTATAACATATTTCGCTAGTTGTCAACAAGATTACATGAGACTGTATGAAAAGCCTTTCTGAAGTCTAGATATACCACATCTACAGTTTTCCCCTTGTCCCTCTTCCACATCCAGAAAGCTCATTATCATGTCAAAGAAAGCTGCCAAGTTGATATGTTACTGACAAATCCATGACGACTATTATTTTTCACAGTATTATCTCCTGGAGCTTACTGCTTGGGGCTCCAGAGGTGATTTAAAGGGCCCAGAGCTCTGGCCACTGCTGATACTAAATCACCAGGCCTTGGGGCAGCTGACCCTTTTGCTCTCCACTCCCCGGTTTTCATGGGCCTGATCACCTTGTTCAATTTTACGCCTTATTTCCAGCCTGAATTTGCCTAGCTTCCATTTCCAACCACTGAATCATCTTATAACTTTCTCCACCAGGTTGAAGGGGACAGAAACAGGCCAGAGATAATCTAGATACCCTCTCACTTAGAAGCATTTCTTATAGAAAACACATGAAGTCCATTGGTTGACCTAGCTTTCAGTTCTCTTTTGGGTCTATCGTAAGATGCTGTCTTTGTTCTGCGAATCAATTTGTGGTTTTAGCCTTTCATAGCTTATCCTGCCTCTTTTCTGACATTTTATCTGGTAACTGATACCAAGTGAGAATCTCATGCTGAGGAAAATGTCGTCTCACTACAGAATAAAGATCATCCTCTCCTATCAGGGAATCTCTTTCCATCAAGGAACCCCCTTAGGCCAATATGTCTACATTCCAGTCAGGCAAAGAAATATAATAATGCTTTTCTCCCACCTCAAAGAACCAAGAATGGATCCCTAAAGGCATACCTTGTCAAGATACTAGTTACTTTTACAAACTAGAGGAGCTTTAGTGTGTGATAACACATGTGCTGTGTTTTCCTTGTTTTTCTTTTTTCATTTCCTTCTTGGTATATGATATATTTACATATGTGTATGATTTTGTCTTCGTTCAGTGTCTTCTCTCTTTATACCTGATTTTGCAGGGTTGGTTTGGGAATCACAGCCATAGAAAATATGAAGATTAAAGGAAAATGAGTTCTTGGAACAGTAGGAAGAACACAAATCATGTCACTTGATTTTCAGGAACAGCTAAATTACTACCGTTAGCTCTTGAGTCTTTGATGTATGCCTGCAATTTTTCAGAATGAGGTTACAACTCTCTAACACAGATTTTTGTACAATATGCTCCCATTGTTCCTTTGTGAATGCCTGGCTCTGCAAGAAGCTTGATTTTAGTGATATAAGATATTGCTCCTCTGAAAATTACCAGATACACATAGCAGAAAGATTCTCCAGCTTCAATTTAGTAACATACATGTTTCAGGGGGAAAGGAATACATTTATCTTGCTTTCTCTTGCTAATGGGAAAGGATGCTTGAAGATGTAGCCTTGGGGTCATCAATTATTTTTGTTAAGATCGAAATATCTTGGTCAAGGTATAGTCAAGGATAGATTCTAGAGATCATCATCCTCATCAATCATCATCCTCATCAGTAAATAGAATGATTTGTAGGTCAATTCTAAAGTGCCTGGGACACCAGATTTGACCCACGGTCCATCTATTGACTAATCCTGGTTTAAGCTATTATTTTAACTTTTTCCTGCATGTGTCATGTTATACACAGGACTGTGCCACACTCGCATGATCAGTCTAGCACCTGAGTACGGTGAGGCTTATATTTTTCACACACTTTCGTATTTCTGTAAGAATGTTTTCTTATTAGTTGACTTTCTTCTAGCCTGGAGAAAGATTCCTCTTTCCCACATATCTATAAATGCTTAATCAGATATATATGAGATATGGACAGGTGCTTAGGAATTTCCTGATATATAGAAAACCCAACTAAATGAATAACACTGTTATTAGAAACACTGGGCCAAATCAGTACCCTATGATCCATATTCAGGGCCTCCTTTGCAAGATGACAGGAGGAGGTAATTTTGGGATATGATTCTTGCCAACAGCCTTGCAATAGCCCACAGAAATTACCTAGGAAAGTTAGTACAGCCAGAGCTATATGATCTTTCCTGATAAGCAGCCTATATGGTGCGGGGTGGCAGGGGAGTGTTCTTCAAAGAGCACTAAAGTCAAAGAAATGAAACATCGGCTTAAGCACCTTCCTGAACAAGACTTAAGGACATGCTCAGGTGTTTTGTCAGTAAGGGCCTAGGTAAGATCTTGAGATAGCTGTGGTCAGGGAGAGTCCCTGGTAGTTCAGGGCTATGAGACTTGTACTACCAGCACAGAAAGGGGCATCATTATCATCATCATCATCATCAGGGGGTAGAGAGAACAAGGTGAGAGACATGGAGTTCAAGTGCTGACGTGAGACATAGGCCTGCCACATACATGGCTCTGACATTATGTACATTCTCCAGGATCTGCTATATTTATGGGCAAACCTTGAAGTGCATTCTGTATGCAGCAATGCCAGCCACCCACTGAGCAATCAGGGAGAAACACTAGGGATCTTCTCAGAGATTTCCTCCCTCTTACCAGACAGAGGACCTACTGAGATGGCATGTTATTATTAAGATGTCTCTAGAGTCTATCCTTGATCCATGGAGTTCAAATGGAGCTAGCCATGAAAAGTCACACTCATGATTAAGTGGGTCTTAAATTGATACCCCATCATCAAATAGAAACAAACAAAAAGTTTCGACAAAGGCAAGCGCTGAAAATAGCAAGAGAGAATAGAACAAATTTAGCTTACAACAAAAGGGTTTCAATGAAACCGAAAAACAAAAACTCCTTCCAAATAGCTAAACAGTGCTGCATGACTTTCATCAAGTGATCACATTAGGTTGATTAATAACTTCAGGAAATGACTACCTCAATTCGGATTTTATGTGGACCAGCACAAGGGTGCAGGGAAGTCTGCACTGCATATTGCTACTATACCTTTCAACTTTTTAGGGCCCTCATGAGAAATGTGGCATTCATAATGGCGGGGGGGGGCAGGAATACAAATCATAAAGGCATCATAAATCTAGAGGACTAAGCTGTGGAAATCACATCTTTAAACTGACACAGCTGTGATTAACCAGCAATGGCTCTTACAGTTTGAAAAGATTTTTTGTTAAAGTTATTTGCGTTGAGAAAGTTTCTGGAGGGAAAGTAAATATGAAGAGAGTTTAATCAAATCCTTGTTTAGGGGCTAGAGAGATGTAAGTTAAATCACAAGTGCTTCACTTTACTCCTGCAGGATTGGGTTTGAATTCTGTCTGTATCTCACCTGATACGTGTGGTATCCTCTTATTTTTTAAAGGTGTAATGAATAGAATAGCTTTAGAGAATGCATAACAATAGGGGCTGTGAGCTAAAGAACATCACCTCAGAGGAGCTCAGAGGATGGAGTTCACTGGTTGTTATGTGTTAGGAAAGGTTTGGGCTGGGAGACCCTTGTGGAATTTATGGATGCGATGGTTTACAGT
This sequence comes from Carettochelys insculpta, assembly GCF_033958435.1. Taxonomy (NCBI): domain Eukaryota; kingdom Metazoa; phylum Chordata; order Testudines; family Carettochelyidae; genus Carettochelys; species Carettochelys insculpta. Next base: position 99,276,656 of record NC_134141.1, read on the forward strand.
AGAAGTCTCCCCTGAAAGCTGGCTCACATCATAAAACCATCCACATTCCAGTAGTCTTTGTTCAGAGTGGGACTGAGATAAATTGGCATAACTGCCAGTGGAGACTGAGTGACAAGGACACAGCAGTGTTTGGAAGCTTAGAATGTCCTTGATAATGTAATGCCGAGGATCCGTCCCTTGCTTCCGTAAACATCCGTATTCACCACTGAACATTAAAATGGGCTGTGGATGGGAAATAATGTAGACTATCCTAGTGGATACTGATATTGATATTCAAGCTAATAGGGCTTGGTTATCCACTGCCTTACACCTGGAATGGTCACTCTCACCAGGACGAAGTGTGTGTCAAATGCTACTGTAACATGGTGCTGAGGACAACCAGAGTTATAAGCCCCTGTGCTACCTCTCTGTCTCAGCGAGAGTCAGCCTGGCTGGAGATGAAACTGTATAACAGTTCCCCATCACACCAGTTTGTCTTCCTAACCAGTAAAATCCTCAAGGCTCTTCCAGCCCAAATCTTTCCTAGCAGATAAGTGAACTCTAGCCTCTGAGCTCCTCTGAGGTGATTCTCTGCAACACACAGTCCCTACCCTTGTACATTCAACAAAGCTTTTATGTGCACTGCTCCTTTAAAGAGTCAATGCATTACAGCTTACTAATTTAACTGTGCTAAGCCCCTCCCTTCAAACACAACACTGAAATAAAAATCAAACAAGATTATTAAGAAGAGGGCATAGGTTAAGTGATACCAAATAGAAGGAATAAGGGTAGAAATGGTTGCAAACAAATAAAAGTAAAAATAAACTTTCTAATGGCTAAATCTTCGCTTTCCTGCAATCTTTGTTTAAGGTAGTTTCCTTACCATTCTTGCTTTCCCTGCAAAGCCAGGAGGCTTGCACAGTACAAGGTCTTTGTTTTCCTTATCTTCAAGGAAAAGAGTAATCCAAACTTTTTCTGTGTCCTTACATCTCAAAATTTGGCTATGTTGCAAAGGTCAAATTGATTCCCTAACCAATTCCATCTTGATTAAGGTGTCCCATGGTCTGTTCCAATATGAGGTTTCCTGTTGTAATTTTGCTATGTAAGTGTTCTCTTCCTGCAATCACTGCTACAAATAAACAGCCCACTGAATTTGGCCATTCCTAGTTTGAGGTATTGGCCTCTTTCCTTTGTTCTGGGAAAGACTGTTTATCAACTCCCCTGATAAGCTTTTTAAAAACACCTTTTAGTTACAGACTTTAAAGGATAATATGAGTTGGTATCGATAATTCCACTCCTAACATTGTAACAGATGTTTCACAATACATCTACTGCCCAGAGTGCTATTAGTTTTCAAATTATATTGCATAAATAGTACTTTATACAAGTATAACTACCAGTATGCAGGGGATGAGCACGGGGTGGCTTGGGTCACAACTACCTTGTCAGTATGGTAGCACTCACTTTGCCTGAGTACAAATAGCACACAAGGGCTACGTCTACACGTGCACCCAACTTCGAAATAGCTTATTTCGATGTTGCGACATCGAAATAGGCTATTTCGATGAATAACGTCTACACGTCCTCCAGGGCTGGCAACGTTGATGTTCAACTTCGACGTTGCTCAGCCCAACATCGAAATAGGCACAGCGAGGGAACGTCTACACGCCAAAGTAGCACACATCGAAATAAGGGAGCCAGGCACAGCTGCAGACAGGGTCACGGGGCGGACTCAACAGCAAGTCGCTCCCTTAAAGGGCCCCTCCCAGACACACTTTCATTAAACAGTGCAAGATACACAGAGCCAACAACTAGTTGCAGACCCTGTATATGCAGCACGGACCCCCAGCTGCAGCAGCAGCAGCCAGAAGCCCTGGGCTAAGGGCTGCTGCCCACGGTGACCACAGAGCCCCGCAAGGGCTGGAGAGAGAGTATCTCTCAACCCCCCAGCTGATGGCCGCCATGGAGGACCCCGCTATTTCGATGTTGCGGGACGCGGATCGTCTACACTTCCCTACTTCGATGTTGAACGTCGAAGTAGGGCGCTATTCCCATCCCCTCATGGGGTTAGCGACTTCGACGTCTCGCCGCCTAACGTCGATTTCAACTTCGAAATAGCGCCCAACATGTGTAGCCGCGACGGGCGCTATTTCGAAGTTACTGCCGCTACTTCGAAGTAGCGTGCACGTGTAGACGCAGCTAAGATGCAGAGAAGAAACTCAAGATTCAGATGCTTGATATTCCTGTATCATTAGGAGTCTTTTTATTGACTCAAATGGACAAAGGATCAAATATCCTAGCTTTGTATGTGTCTGAGGTAGGCTCATGTGCTACATGGTGCCCACCCCTCACAAAGCATTCATGCACACTGGGTTTGATAAAAACAATATATTCTTTGGGTGCTATTTACCAATTTAAATTTACATTGGCCAAACTGGACAGTCTCTATGTAAAAGACTAAATGGACATAAATCAGACATCAGGAATGGCAATGTACAAAAACCTGCAGAAGAACACTTCGATCTCTCTGGACACTCAATAACAGATTTAAAAGTAGCAGTCCTAAAACAAAGAAATTTCAAAAGTCAAATGGAGAGAGAAATCTCTGAGCTGCAATTTATTTGCAAATTTGTCTCCATCAACCAAAGATTAAACAGAGACTGGGAGTGGCTCGCCCCTTACAACAGCAGCTTCTCTGCCCTGGGTGCTATCTCCACATTAGACTCTGACAATGGGCCATTACCCGCTGTCTGATCTGACTTCTTCCTATTTTGATACATACTACTGTTAATGGGCCATTTCCATCTTGACTGAATAGACTTTGTCAGCTCTGTCCCTCCCTTTTACTGGGCCCCCATTCTTTAAATACCCCTCTGAAACCACCGCTTATGCAGCTGATGAAGTGGGTCTTTGCCCATGAAAGCTTATGCTCCAAAATATCTGTTAGCCTATAAGATGCCATAGGACTTCTTGTTCTTGAAGATACAGACTAACACGGCTACCTCTCCCATACTTGGCTTTGAGAGGGTAAAGTGAAAGAGGATTTGATAAATACATGATTAGAGTGATCATCTGTCCAGTTTTGGCTGGGATGGGGTCATTCCCCATGTCCCGTATTTGGCCAGCGGACATATGGTCACCCTGTACATGATAGTAATACGTTCTAAAATTTCTTTCATGTCATAGCTGCCATTAAACATAGAGGGAATTTAAAGTTTACCAATTTTGACTAGGTTAAAAAGAAATTCTTAGTGCAGTTAGCATGATACATCCTTGATTATTTGGCCTTGCCTTAAATCTTTTCTGCATGCTGTTTTGGGTAAATCTCCTTTCTCCCCATATACAATATTTGTAACTTTTACCAAGCTATTCCACAAATATGATCAGTGCAAAAAACACAGCAGGAAAAATGTCAGTATTCAGAAAAAAGAAGAATCTGATCAGCTTTATAATTAGACAACCCCAAATGCCTCTAATGGGTAAGAGTGCTTTTATTTGTACCAGTATTTGCTGGGCACCTCAGCATCCCCAACCATGATTGGCAAGGAGGTGGGGGTGGTGAAGATGGCTCAGTACTGGCATGTCTTTTTTTTTCTTTACAAAAAAGGCACTAGGTAACAATATATATGTATTGTATATATTATGAAGTAGGGTCATGATAATTTTGTAGTGATTTATTCAACTTGCTGTGGGATATACTTGAGTGCTTTTATGCTGACCACCTCTGTATTTGAACAGCTCATTGGAAAGGAGTTTGTATAGTGAAAGAAAAAAATGTACAGCCCTTTTCTTTCCAACATGCCAAATGGATTTCTTGTTGTACTGCTGGTATCTAAATAAACAATATTGTTGTGGAAAGTTTTCATTCTTCAATTAGAGACATTTGGGTGTTGTATAAAACACACACACACACACACACACACACACACAGTAAGAATGCTGAACAAAAAGATGTGTTCTAGAACGCAGTAAGCTTTTCTATTTACATAAAAGGTAGTGCTTTCCACATCCACGGGTTTGTGTACACGCTTTTTGTATTTCAGGAGTCACATTTCTACTCGTGACCGTACATTTTTGTATTTCAATGTTATCACTAAAAAATTAACATTGAAATACAAATGCCAGGATAACTCTGTGAGTGAGTGACAGTTAGGGGAACAGACTGGAAATTCAGATCACATCAGCTCAAGGGAGACATGTAGAATCTGATGCTATTAAAAAAGAAACATCCCCTCATCCCCACCCCCACAAGGCCCAACGTGCTAATTTTTCAAGATCAAAGCAGTGAAAGGTCCCCCCCCCCCGCCTTCACGCCCACAAAAAAGGATGGTGGCAAGGGGAAGAAGGAGAGACAATCTATAACGTCCCCCCAAAGAATGTCACAAGTATGTTCTCTCTCAGGTAAGATTCATGAACTGGAATGCTTACGTTGAGAAAAGGTGCTAGAAGAGCAGGTCAGTGAATGTTGCTTAGAAAGACTTCTGCTTTCTAATAGTTACGCTTTGCATGTCAGCATCCCAGGCACGGCTTTTGAATTTGCAGATGATAATAGAGAGGCAAATAGTGGAATTACACAATTTCATACAGATGGAATATCACATGATGAACAACATGTCCACTAAATGGTAGCAGGTGAACAAGCATGCACTACTAGCTTCTGGAAATTACAAACAGCAAGTTTTTAAATCCTACAGACCAACATGTAGTTGGAGAAAAACAAGAAAACTAGGCTCCAACTTACCAAAACAGTGAATGCAAAGAAACTCTATCTGTTAAAAGCTTTTTTTTTTAAACTATCCAGAGCAAAATGCTTGAAACTTGTGAATTGCTATAGCTCTGCTGGCAACACAACTGTGCACATTTATAGCCACTGAGGATTGGGCCCCCAGGTAATGCCTCTTATTTATAGGCAATGATAAAATTAATTTTGATTGGTGATTAGACAAAAAAGCAAAAACAAAGTTTGGGGGTTGAAGGAAATTTATAGTTAATCAACTAAATCAACAAAACCAATAAGAAGTCTTGTGGCACCCCATCGGATGAAGCTGGTCTTTGCCCGCGAAAGCTTATGCTCCAAAAAGTTGCCCCAAGACTTCTCATTGATTTTGCGGACACAGACTAACATGGCTACCCCTCTGATATTTGTCACCTAAATCTAGCATTCAACAGTCAGAACAAAGACAGGAATATTTCAGTCAAAGCAATAGATACAACCATCCTTTCCCGTCTTTCTAGAACAGTGGTTCCCAACCTTTTCACTCTTCCAGACCCCGCCACATACTCTAAACCGTTTGCAGACCCCAATTGGCCCCCCAAAATGTTCACAGACTCCCATCAAAACCAATTCTAGCTGCTATGTATGCTTCATTAAATGAAAAAGGAAACCACAACATAGGTTTTTGGCTGGCAAATAACAACATTATTGGAAGATATCCAATTTTTTTAAAAAAATGATTGTAACTTTGCAATTTATTTAAAACTTATTTTCTATGATCATTTTTAATTTATCTTTTTTTTCATAGACCCCTCAGTATGAACTACTAAGAAAAATATATAAAATAAAACCTCCACAAGAGAGCCACTAGATCAGTAGAAAAGAAGCAAATACTGTAGTTTTGTTCACAAATTTAACAGTAATTCTGGTCTTACTCCAAACATTTGCTGGAAGAAAGAGAGACATTCATCACTGTCTGTAAGCAGCTGCAGCAGGACTTTTGCCTGAAGTGATGGATATGAAGTGGGTTATCATTGATCCACTCAGCTTCAGGGCAATGGCTGTGAGCTAACCTACCACAGTTTTCTTCTCCCCCGAAACAATGAAAGCTTTCACTTTCAAAGTTCCCCATTGAAAACACTTTGCTGATGATAAGCCATGGGTTTTGTTGGAACAGAGCTTAAGTCAGGAGTTCCTGTATTTTTTCCAGATGTTCTCTTGGGACTTCTCTTGCTGTTGCTTCTGTAACAATTACTGTTCCTGCTGCGAACATTATTCCCATTGCATTGCTGTACTTCAGTTTTGTGATATAGGCTCACATTCAGTCTGTTCAGGCTAATGATTGATATACATGTTACTAGTAGTAAAAGTGCCTTATAACTAAAGCAGTGACTTCAATTCTGCTTTACTCATTCTGACTGGGTCTACACGTGCCCCCAGCTTTGAAGGGGGCATGTTAATCAGGGCGATGGAAGATTACTGTCTGTAAGTGCCGGCATGCGTGTGGCTGCAGGCACTTTGAAGTGCCCGTGCTACTTCGAAGTGCCTTTACTCCGTACTACTTGGGAGTGCCCATGGCTACACGCATGCTGGCACTTTGAAGGTGAGGGCAAGTGTAGACAAGCCCTGTGAGTATTAATGAACAATCTTTGCAATACTGAAAATATGCTGAGAACACCATCCTTTGGAAGCTCTGTAACTGCCCCACTAAAAAGAAAGTTGATTAAGAACCTACCCTTACTATTTCTTTCACGTCACTCTTGTCTTGATGCCAAACATTTGAAATATTCTGAACCCTGCCATATTTTGGAATATTTTTTATCTACACATATGTACATACATTGCCTGACAAATATCTACCTACATATTTCTAGAATATTCATCACCATGGGATACAGACACTGGTATTTTCTTATGTTTTACTGCATATTTTCATATCAAGGGCCCATCCTGGAAGGTGCTGAGTTACCTCAGCTACTATTGGCTTTGTTGACTTAACAACCAGGAACCTTAGTAACGTTATAGCATCACCTTGAAGGAGGTACTCAGTACTATGCGGCGGATGCCCAAATTGTTATAATTATCTGCTGCCATTTGCCTTGTACAGTAATTTATGTCAAGAAAGCCAGTTGACTGTGTAAATACATTTTAATGAATTAAAAAGACTATTGCTCATCAACAGTCATAGGCTATGTCTGGATTTCAGGCTTCTGTCAGGAGCCCGGAGGTCTCCTGTCTCTCTGGGAACCTTTGCTGACATCCCAGTCATCCTTATTCCGTGAAGAAGAGATGTGTCAGCAGAAGGTGAGTTTCCCAACATTTGGCCCCATGTAGAAAGCTCTAATGTCAGGAAAGCCTTTCCTGACAGAACTGTCGGCAGGAGACTCACAAATGCTTTGAGCAATTTGTTTATCTTTTTCCAACAGTTCTCTTCAATCTAGACAGAGCCATAGGCTGGATCTACATGTGCCCCTTCCTTTCAAAAGGGGCATGTTAATGAGCAGGTTTGAAAGATGCTAATGAGGCACTGCAATGAATATGCAGTGCCTCATTAGAATAATGGCGGCCATGGTGATTCGAAAGTGAGGCTTTTCGAATCGCGCGCCGCCCGTGGAGATGGGACATTCCGAAATGACCCCCCGAGTTTTCAAAAGCCCTTCTTCCTATCCGTGTCTAAACTGTTCAAAAGACAATGGTTCTAAAATTCTTATAACTCAAGAATTACTTCAGCTTTATAAATTCTGGGAAACAATAGTACATTTGCAGAATTAATAACCATTCCTACAAATGTCTGTGTATTTTATGAGTTGCAGATGTGCATTTATATGCTAAATGTATCCTACATTATGAATAACATGGGCCTTCATGCATTTTCTATGTGTTTTTAAGGAAAAAAACTTTTACACAAAATGTAGGCTAAAGGGTTTGGGTTTTTAAAAGGTATCATAAAATGTGCCTTCTGACATTATACCTATACATTTTATCTGATACTGCACATTTAAAATATGTAAATCCCCTTTTTGTATCCAATATCTGTATTTTGAATAAAAAATATAAAACAATGCAGTAGTTAGTTAACAGTGACACACAATTATTTTTAACTTCTAACTCAGGTGTTTTTAAAAAGGGTCTTCACAGAAAATATTTTTAATACTCATAAAAAAAACTTGACATGGCTTTTAAATGTTGAAGTCATAAAAATGCAGCAGGCTTTGCAAAGGAGAAGAATGATAACTCTCTAACAGAGTTCTCAAAATAGTGCCCAGAAACACAGTACTGGTTGAACAAATTTAGATTTATTTAAAGTAAACATTTACATTGGCTACAGTGTTATAACTGTTACAAAGCTGGATAAAAGGAGGCTTAAATAGCAATAGAAAGCAAGTTCGGTAAAAAGTGAATAGAGAAAATATTTGGCCTTAGTGATCTTATGGCACTATTTACATTATGTACATATTGTTAAATATTTGTAATAACTCTAAGGCACCATAGGCTAAATAGCAGGCTGCAATACTATTTGTGCACAGAATTCAAGAAATTTATTGGAAGAAAAGGCTGTATAATTAAAATAAACATTGGCATATTTTAATGTTTACATAAAGGAATAACTGCATATTTTTAAACTCAAAAGGTACATTTAAAATATTTTAAAACATTAAATTATGTGGAATGTCTGCATATATGAACTCTATTTTACTGACTTGCTGGCAAATGTATCAATAGTTTCTCATACTCTAGATATGCTTTGTCTAGAAACTACTTATTTTTTATCCTACAAAAATGTATGCTCTATGAAAAATCCCAATGCAGTGTTTAATGGGAAGTAATATACATCACTGCTGTGTTGGCAGACTAAAATTCAGTAGGAACAAACTACCAAAAGTATTTTTAATTCAGTCTTTCACACTAAAATGGCAGCTGTGTGCAATTTGGTCTCATCATTGGATGTTGCTTCGGCTAATGAATACAAAGCTAAAGCACATATATCCAATATGTAGCAAAAAGAGCAAAATACCTACACACCCAAAACTTCCAAAGCAGTATCTCCAAACTCAATGAAACAAAAGTTTCATAACTAAAACTTTCCCTCATTTATCAGCATGACTTGAAGTTAAAATGTTCTTACAGTCATGAGCACTACAAGGGAGGAAACTAAACATAGTTACAATCATGGCAGAGGAGAGTAGAAATTTTTAAATGACATTTTAGTCCTCCATGTGATAATTTAATTGCTCTTCAGATAGGAGACCTTGTTTAGTTTACTCAGTAAGTTTGACTTTCATCTTGAGGTAGTGTTTGTGATGAAATTCAGCAGTACATCCCATTAACATCTCAATTGTGCAGATAAAATGCCATAGGACCTGAAGTGCCAAAAGAGACAACCTGGAACCAAGTCTATTCTAGTTAAATTATTACAGTGACCCCTTTACAAGAGTGCACAATACCCATGTCTGTATTCTTCATTCAGGAGAGGCAGGTCTAATGGCACCCAAGTATTAACTGACAAAGGACTTGAATTTACAACCTCTCCTTATTCTCCTTATTCATCAAGATTGCTGTTGATTTCACTGTTAACAATATAGCAAACAAACACAACTTTAGACACACTAAAATCCATCTAAATTTACTGATTGAAAAATGCATAGAATTCTACACAATGGTCTCATCTACAAGAGGCTTTTGCTTCAGAAGTTCTTTTAAACAACAAGACACAACTAACACATATAACAACATACATATTTCCTCATCAAAAGCCCAATCCTAACCGGGTCTGAGGGGGTTCAGTGCCTTCTTGAATGGAGTATTCAGCACAGGGTCAGACCCTCCAAGCCTACATGTTGGAAAATGCTAAGATTACCAAGCTTCTAGTCATGAACATTTGCCTCCTTGTCAAAATTCCATGACAAATATTCTTTTTCTTGTTTGTCTTGAATTTTCTTGAGCTAAGATTAAAATCCATTTAAATAAATTTAATGTTTATCTAACTAGGTCACTTACACATTTATTCATTTTTTTAAACAGAGAAGTTCTTCACATGTATTCAATTGCCTCTTTCCCGAACTTTGCACTGAACAATAGTAATAGGAAAAGCTAATTGTTTTAGTCCTAAAATTGTTTACAAATATAATACCTTTACTCTAAGCAGAAAATCTTCCTTTTGAAATTGTTTTACTTTTTAACAATGAAAGTATAATCTTAGCATTTTTCATCAGATTCACTTTTAGTACCAACAGCTATAACATTAAAATTATACAGCAGCAGTAAACAATTTTTCAAGGTCTTCAGAAAAAAATAGAAGTGAAAAAAAATAGGGGGTCATTGACTATGTTCCCATAAAACTTTTGAAATCAGAGTTATACAAACAGGCTATTTGTATAAGTCAGAGTCTCAGATCACGTACAAAGGTGTACCCTAAAGAAAATGGAGCTACACTGATTTATACCTGTTAAGGAGCTGGTCCACAATGCTTGATCTCCTGAATGCTAAATTCCTGGTTGAATTTAGGAGAGGTGTAAAACATATTTTTTTCCTGCATTGGAGTAAAAGTAGTGATACAAAAATATTGGATCATGTGGTGAACAGTTTATTATTGTGATGAAATATTATGAGTTTAATAACTCCTGTTTCCGGGAGCTATATCTTGGGATCCCATCATGTACATGGAGATGAGTGGTTCTATGTCCCAATACCCAAAACAGATCTGTCCCCACATAAGAACATATAAAAGAGTGGGCATGGGCACAGGGTAGCTGTTACATAGGGTCATGGTTGGGGGATAATACATTGGCTCCCACTGAAACCATGGACGTATGCCAGGAAAGTTAACACAGATTGGAGCTACATTCCCTTTCCTTTGGAACATCATTTGTGTAAGACACACTCCTTTAAAGTGGGTTGCAATGACATCTGTAACAACAGATGTGTCTGATGGCACAGTTCCATTTGAGCTACACTGCTGGGGGGGCGAGGGTAGAAATGGAGAGATCCACAGACAGCACAAGGCCTTTGTGCAGATCCCCTGAGCTCCACATAGATCTCAAAGGACTTGCAGGGAGGCAACTTCTACCCCCTAGATGGAACGACCTAGCAGTTACCTACTGATTAGACACCTCCCTCTGGTTTTTCTGTGGGAGGGGACATATTGACTATTTATCCCACTATGAACCCAGACATACAAAATTTACACTATTTATATTACTTATCTGGCTGCCAAAAGAAAAGGCCATTTTAAAATGATAAGTGCCAATGATCTCTTTAAGGGAAATAAGCGAGGACTCTTTTCCTTCCATAGATATATAATTCAAAAATACTTTCCAGTCAGAAAAAATAAACCTACGTTATTGTGTTTCAAAATGAGTTTGAATTTAATTCTACTACTATTCACAATGTGGAGGTCCCCCAAGTTCTACATTCCAGGGCTCTGATTCTACAAGGCCCTGAGTGATTTCAGTGGGAGTTGTGGGTTCTTACGAAGTGAGAGCCTCCTTGCAGGCTCAGGCTCCTGATCATGGACATGCAGCCTTCAGAAATCATTTGCTATCTTTAGGATAATTACTGGAATTTTTTTACAAAATAAGGTGTCTTGCAGAAATAAAGAAAATAATGGTGGTGAGAGAATCAGCACTTTGTCAGGGTTTGATTCTGCCATTTGGTCAGTGCTCTCAAGTTCCATTGAAATCAACAGGAAGTCACCGCACCTCTCAGAACCCTGCAGGTTCAGGCCCTTATTCTTTTAATGCTTAATTTGCATGTATGAGGCTTTAAAATAATTACTATCCATCTAAACAAGTAGAAGTTCAGCCAAAGTAGGAGTAATGAAGTAAGGGGGGTGAGGGTGGGTGGGAAGACCTGCAAAGACAAAATCAGAGGGGTTAAGACTGACAATTCAAGACCATACATTTTCTTTAAGGTCAATGTGCTCCTTTCCTGTGCCACAGATGGGAACGAGCAACTGGAAGATTCCAGAGTTCTTTTGGAGTCTCTCACCGCTGGCAGTCTCTCATGTCTTGCTGTCTCTCATGTCTGGAAGGGGCAAAGGGCACCAGTGGTAGGGTGAGTGGAGGATTGAAAGGAGATTCCCTAGGAATCCCTGTTTCATTCCAATGAAGAGTGCATCATGAAGTTTAGAGACTCCTTTAGGTGAAATTAGAACAAGAATCATTGAGACTAATGTAGGGGGGAAGAGCACAGAATCAATGAAATCAGTAGGATCCAGAACTTGGGGTCTGTACAGAACTGGCTCCAGGGATAACTTTGATTCTGTTCTTCCTGAAAACTGCCCTGCAGCACAACACTCTACTGTGTGTCATATGTGTCTGTTTGCACATACATATGCAGTGCTCTGTATGTTTCCTTACCCAGCTGTATGTCCTCCTGCAGGCTGTGTCCTCATCTTTGTTCCCTAAGCCCAGTGCTATGCTGTACCTTACCCTCGCTATATTCCCTTGTTATGTCCTCTGTGCTACTCTGTAAACCATCAGTGTCATGTCCTATTTGGACTCACTCAGGGCTGGCAGCCTCTCAATGTCACAGATGTCTTGCAGGAGGTACCAGTGGGAGGGCATATGAGGAGATTCCACAAGAATCACTGCATCCCTCCTATGTCCCTGTGCTGTGTTACTCTGTCCCCCAAGCTCTGTGTTCTCCCACAGTATCTCTGTACACTCTCTCCCTCCCACTCTTGGTGTTGACCTGCACTTTACTTCCCATGCTCCATGTTGTGCCCCTTGAGGATTTTGACTCCCTCCCCTTCAAGTACTTTGGATCCTCTAATGTCCCCTTCATCCTTAGTGTCTCCATGCAACCTCCTGGTTATCCTCCAATGCTCTATGACATCCTCAACTGTTTGCCCGCACCCTCAAACAACTTTTTGGATCCCCTGCTGAGTGTACCCACAAGCATGGTTTTCCCCAGATTCTTGTATGCCTCCCAGTGTTCTCTGTCCTGTTGTGTCTCCACTCTCCCAGGGGTGGTTTCCCCAGATGGGGGTGCCTACTGAGCAAGGTGTAGGTAGGTGAAGTTTGCATCTTCCCTGGTGCTGCAGGCTTGAGGAAGGGAGACATTTCTCCCCCACCTTGCAGTGAATACACTCTGCAATTGTGAAGCTGGACTTTTTCCTTTGGCTTCCTTCTGGCTAAATCTGGCAGCACCTCTGCCTTTCAGCTGGTAAGGTAAGTCTTACCACTGGCTCCTTACTCATCAAGCAGCGCCCCACTGGAAAAGAAGAGAGTGTTAGACTGAGCCAATTGGGGAGCCAACGGAAAGGGTACAGCTATCTCAGCAGGCAAAAGGGACTCTTTAGGGAGGTTAGACCCAAAGAGTGGAGGGGACAGAGCATATGGGGATGTACATAGGGACTGGGGAAAACAATGCTGAGATGGGAACTCTCTTCCCCTTACCACCTTTTCTTTCAACTGGTCACAGGCTTAAAGCAGAAGGTGGGGTTTGGGAAAACAATGAGGAGAAGACTTTTGTTCCATGTTACCTGAAAGATGATGAAATGTTCCCTCTACCACCCAAGTTGTAGCAACCGTGGGTACTCCTCACGTGGCTGGCACAGGGGGCCCACTAAGACTGTGTCTACACAGTTTTTAGTGTCAAGGCCACGTGTGTGAGCACTGTGTGTCTGCACTTTTGCTGACAAAATATTTTCACTCCCAATGAAGGGGTCTTGCTTTGTTGGCAGGAAAGCAGTGTTCACATATACAGTTGTCATGGGAAAATTTTGTCGTTCGTGCTGGGTGGGGAGGGGAGGTTAAGCATCCAGGAACAACAAGTTTTGTCAATCAGGTGCGAGTGTAGGAAGACCCTGAAATTGGCTTATTGCCCTAGTTATCTATACATGGGTTTTGCAGAGCAGGATTTAGGTTATGAATCTGCTGCAGCTGGGTTTGGGGGGAGGGAAGCATATGTCTCTGAGGGTGGCTCCAATGTTCTGTTGGCCCCACCTACTTGTAGCACATCCTGTATTTGAGGAGGGTCCCGAGAATGGTTGACCACCATTCCATTTAGCCACTGCAGAACCGATTTGTGGATTTGTTCCCTGCTGAACTGCCCATTCCTTTCTTCCCCTCACTTTTCCCAGGTACAGTATTTCATCACATGTTCTGTCTCATTACACACTTGAGATCAGCCTCCTTCCAGTTCAGCCATACACGTACAGTGTGGCTGACAGCACCAAAGGCCATGGGGCAAGTGGGACTTGACCTGTGCCCCTGGAATGGGTGTGGACAATGGCAGAAGGGGATGGGGCCAAGGGCAGTAAGCCCTTAGTACTGCCCGGACCATGGTGCTGGACCTCCCTACCTCCCAGACACTTGAAGTGGTGCAGCAGTGCTCTCGTGGAACTTCAAAGGGGCCCAGAGCTCTGGTCACTGCCATAGTATGGCACTATGGTAACTGCCATAGTAGCAGCAGTGGAAGCTGGAGCTCAAGGCCCCTTTGAAATGCTGAGCCCTGGGCAACTGCTTCCTTTGCTCCTCCACCCATTGGCAAGCCTGTACAGGTACATATAGCAGCATGACCTAAGAAGGGACGGTCAGTCCTGATTTTCAGCCTCAGTTCTTCGTTAGTTTGCATTTGTGCATTCAGATTCCTCATACTACCTAACTGCTTCATGGAGATGGACCAATTCCAGGATTCCTCCTTGGTGCAAGATTTTAAACTATGCTGCAGGTTATAGTAGTGTCTCCAGAAACGGCCTCCAGAGGCCCTCTAGAGAACTGTATTTTTATTATAGAGAACTTCAATTTTATCCTTTCGAGCATAGATTATTTTGCGATACAGAGAAATGGCTGGTGAGGAGAGAAGCAGGATAACTTGGAATAACAAGTCTTTCAACAATAAATCGCAAATTCCTAATATCTCTGTATATTATGCAATTATCCATGTGACTTATGCTGTGTTTAAAACAACACAAATTGTGCTGCTATTAGTAAGGTCTTCCTAACAAACAATTATGTTAATAACAGTACAGGCCATGTCTGAAGGACTCAAAGTGTGACATTATGTGGTAAATTTTTTGTGCCTATTTTCTTCCTTTTCAAGGCTGCAGAGAGTCAGTGGAGATGTGCAGAGGTGAGATTTGAAATGCTGTCAAAAGAGAACATAAGAATGGCCACACTGGGTCAGACCAAATGTCCATCTAGCCCAGTATCCTGTCTGCCAACAGATGCCATGATCATGCAAGATGACTTCAGTGAGAGCTGAGGGCAGTGACCACTTCACAGGAGATGCTTAGCTCCTTTTAGGATTGGTCTCTGGTTCCTTAAGTGTGCTGCCAACATGCTCATACTGTGGTAACTATTTTATTTTCAAACCTTGTAATTCCTAAATCATAAAGATTTAACAGGCTTGCTTTGTTTCCTTAGGGATAAATTATCTCTGTTTCACCAAAGGAAACTCTGACATGTCTGTAACATAAACGGTATTGCTATTTCTTCCTAATTGGACAATGAACTGAAATACATATAGTTCTTGATTCAGCCAGCTACTTAAGCATGTCTAACATTAACCAGAATAGCAATGCCACTAAAAACACGTTAGTATCCTGCTGAACTGGAGGGACAGGTCATTGTAGAAACTGATTTACAGTTGGCTTCACTACAAATTCACTTCTCAACCCCTAGAACTCTGGGCAGCTCACTTGGCTTGCATCTTTTAAAACAATATAAGTGAGCTGTCCACTGGATGGTACAGTTTCTCTTGAGAGAAGGAAGAAAAAAAGTCATGCACCATCAATGTATTTGTGTTTCTTTTGGCAACAGCTGAATACGGCAAAAATGTTTTCTTTTTTAAACTTTTTTTGATTCTAAATTCTAGATGCATTTGTGTACAGTAAGAGGAATTGATGACATTATAAGTAGCCACACTCTTTAATTTTACATGTTCCAGAAACCATTCTACAGTGTATTAAAATACGTGAATACTGTTATTGCAAAGTGCCCTGTACAATGCAGGCTCTCCATTATAAAATCTCTCTTGCTTATATTTCATTCCTTCTAAATTTAAAATACCAGTATACAGTACTAAATGGCCCAATTAATTAAGAGTTTAATATAAAAATATCAGCACAAAACTCCTTTTTAAATTGTTTATTGTGAGCAACCCAAATGTCTCTTTAAATGCTATTAGTTGTAGTATATTAATAGACTTTGAACCCCTACAATTGCTAACTCATACCATTTTAGGTATTTCAATGAGATAAGAAATACTAAGTAAGAAAAAAGGAAGTATTCAAAGGGTTAAACTGTTTAGTAATAACAATAATAACAATAATAAATTAGCTTTCCACATCTTCTTCAGTTCAAAATCCAGCTTTGAGACTGAGGAAGGCTTCCAAATCACATCAATTAAATAAGAGCGGTCCTTTTAACCAGTAGCAGTTTGATTACCAATGACTCGAAGAATCTCTTTGTGAATTCCTGTTTCTTGTGTATTTATACTTGTATCACCCACTTGGCCATCTTCATAACTAAAAAAGGAGACAAAAATAAAATTGTAATCCACTCTTTATATACTGTGCAGCTACATTCATTATATACTTGACAATGTTCTTTATTTAAACACTAAGCCATAAATGGTATGTGGTGAGTATAGATTGCAGATTGGTAATGGGATTTACATTTTTACAGAGAGGAGGCCTAGAGTTCCAAGCAGCAAGTCCTGTTGGGTTTATACTACTGCCTTCCCCTGGCTCACTGAAAGCCCTTGGCTGCTCACCACCTGCACGAGGTTAGATGTGAAGGGCTTCTTTTCCTTACTGTCAGCAGCTATTGGGAACCTCCTGGAGCCGAGTGTAATCAAAGCAGGTGTAAATTATTGCACTCTCCAGCTGCAGTAACTGATCCTTTCTCTCAACTGGGGATTTGTTCTGATATCAGCCACTTTTGGTCAGTTACTTATGGTATGTCTACACTGAAAATAAACGACCCCAACCACAGATGTGGTTGCCCTGGGTCATCTGACTCGGGGTCATGGGCCTCAGGATGCAGGGCTAAATATTGCTGTGTAGACATTTGGTCTTGGGATGGAGCCTAGGTCCTTCCCTACCTTGTGGAGTAACAGAGTTTAGGCTTCAGGTCAAGCCCAAATACCTTCATGGCAATTATACAGTCCCACAGCCTAAGCCCCGTGAACCTGTCAGCTGACCTGGGCGAAGCTATGTAGACATACCCTTAGTGTGCTGCACTTGTACAAGTTTCAGCTGCAGTCGTGGAAAACCAGTGCAGCTTATTCCTACTTAGAACTGGAATAAAAAGCACCAGCGTAAAACACACTTCACCTAGTCTGTACTGGGTGTTTACATTGGTATGTAAACACCAGTGAGTGGCTATCAATTAGGACAAGTCCCTGTGAAGACAAGACCTCATTTACTGCAAACCTGAAATCCAGGACACTCTACGTAAATGCAGGGGTTCATCTGGGTATCTTTCTTTGCAGAAGAGGGCTTACACTGATATACAGTAATCTGTTAATGAATTAAATGCAGTAAAAGGAAATACCTGTTTTACAGTTAGTCCATGTCTACACGAGATGCTTTTCCTGGCAAAACTGAGCTTTTGTTGGGATAAACCATGGAGCATCTATACACGAAATGTGCTTTGTAGACTGTTTGTTGACAAAACTCAGTACATCCACCGGCAGCATTATACCTCTCCCTGTGCATGTATAATGTCTCTCTCGACAGTGTTCTGTCAACAGAACAGCTGTGTAGATGCTGCAGGGCCCTTTTGTCCACACAGAGCGCCTCCAGTTCACCAGGCAGCCCTGTTTGCAGAGTTTTGGGACAGCCTTTCTGTGGAGAGAGGGCCAGGCAGCCTACCTGCTCTCTGTCAACAGAGCAGACTGGTCTTTCACTCTGTTTCTATGTGTAGATGCAACGTGTCAACAGAAGTTCTGCTGGAAACTCCCCTCTGACAGTGACTTCTGTGGACAGAGGCTTCTCATGTACATGTGGCCCTAAAGATATGTCTCATCTCTTTATCCCTATTTTTGACATCCTTGACTTTTCAGAAGAACTCTCTAGGAAGGTGGGTGTTTTTTTCTTTGGTGGTTTCAGGTCAATACAGTGATGCACTTGCTATATTGTGACACAGTAATATGGGCTACGTCTACACATGCCCCAAACTTCGAAATGGCCATTTAAATCGCCATTTCAAAGTTTACTAATGAAGCGCTGAAATGCATATTCAGCGCTTCATTAGCATGCGGGCAGCTGCGGCGCTTCGAAATTGACGCGGCTTGCTGCCGCGCGTCTCGTCCAGACGGGGCTCCTTTTCGAAAGGACGCCACCTACTTCGAAGTCCCCTTATTCCTATGAACAGATGGGAATAAGGAGACTTCGAAGTAGGCGGCGTCCTTTCGAAAAGGAGCCCCGTCTGGACGAGACGCGCAGCAGCAAGCCGCGTCAATTTCGAAGCGCCGCAGCTGCCCGCATGCTAATGAAGCGCTGAATATGCATTTCAGCGCTTCATTAGTAAACTTCAAAATGGCCATCTGAATGGCCATTTCGAAGTTTGGGGCACGTGTAGACACGGCCATGGAGTGGGAACCACCTATAGACCTTCACACATTGTTCTTTTTTTTTCCTTCACTTATTATAACAAAAGGTGGAAGTAAAATTATCTATTGTTATTGATCAAACATACACTTCCATAAAAATCAAATCCTTGAAAAACTGGTAGGAAAACTCTTTGAACTCTTAAAGTTGTTGCAAAAAGTAACCACAGAAAATAAATGGGAAATACACAACTAGAATTTTAGAGCTAAAAGGAGTATTGTACTTACACAAAGAAGAATCTTGTACACACATGATCAGTGTTGGGAACTACCCATATCTCCCCATGTTTGTGCAGATCAGGTGAAGTTATCACTACAAGAAGAGAGCAAACACTAAGCAGTGAAAACATGTCTGGAGAACATAATTTAAAAATATCTGTGCTTCCACATATTTTAAAGAGAATTGTGGGAATATCCAATTGTTTAATGTGAGTCTATTGCAAGGTCTAGAATCATGCAATTGGCTGATGGTAGGAGTTCAGAGATCAGCTTAATTCTCACTGAAAATGGACAAACCAGTGGTACAGGATACAGGAGCTGACAGACTTTTGGGCCCCTCAGTAAGGTGACCCTGTGTTTCTAGAAGGGAAAGAGCCACAGCCAGAAAGGGCAGGGCTGGGGCAGCCCTCAGCACTGCCCGGAGCACACCATTCCTTGCCCCCCAGACAGCCCTCAGAGATGCCCAGAGCATGTCAGGGTATTCTGTCACTGCTCCTGTGGTAGTGGTGGTGGCCCCTGGAAATCCCAGGCACTTTTGAATCATTGGGCCCTGGGACATCTGCCTCCTTGACACCTCCATAGGTTACCGTGGGCCAACTAAGTCAACTTCGACACAAAGGAAATTTGCATTTGATGATGTATAGATGAAAAGTAAAATATGGCTGTGATAGCTCCTACCTTGGACCTAGCCTGACTCCTGACTGGCTTCGTTCCAGGTAACCTGGTCTTGATCATCAGCAATGACTTCTGGCTTTGTCTCTGACCTTAGCTCTGCCATCTGGCCTCTGACTTCTGCTTTAACCTCTACAAATGGCTTCTATTCTGTCTGGTAGGCACAGCCACCCATGTCCCAGTCACTGATGTAGGATTTATGAATTTGGGGAAGTAGAACTTCCCTAGGAAACAACTACATACTAGATCACAGATTCTTTTTTAACCATGAAGATAATTATCAAAAATAAAGTGTTCTGCACAGAGGCTATTTTTGAATAAGAAGCATTTTGTTCTTAAGATCTTCTATAAATGCACTCAAACACTATTGTAAATAATGGCATATACATATATTTACAAATTACATATCTGTTGTATAGAATCATAGAAGAGTAGGACTGGAAGGGACCCCGAGAGGCCATCGAGTCCAGCCCCCTGCCCTCATGGCAGGACCAAGCACTTTCTAGACCATTCTTGAAAGCCATCTATCTAACCTCTTCTTAAATATCTCCAGTGATGGAGATTCTACCACCTCCCTTGGCAATTCGCTCCAGTGTTTGATCACCCTTACAGTTAGGAACTTTTTCCTAATGTCCAACCTGAACCTCCCCTGCTGCAATTTAAGTCCATTGCCTCTTGTTCTATCCTCAGAGGCAAGGAAGAACAAGTTCCCTCTCTCTGCCTTATGACACCCTTTTAGATACCTTTTAGATACAATAGGAGGTTTAACTCTTACCTCCTATTCTTTTTTCATTTTAAATTACAATACAAATGTTTGCCTCTTGCAATTCACAAACAGATTTTTTTTTCTTTTATGACTGATTTTGTCAGTGGTTACTGTATCTTACTAACTCCCTCTCTCTACTCTTCCCTTTCTTATGGGGATCTTTGCTAATCAAAAGCATAGTTTGGCAATTTGTACATTAAAATATGCCATGGAAAAAGATTTATGATAACTGAAATAGGTCTGTACATTTATTTCTACTTTTGAATACTATATACACTTGGAAAAGTACATTTAGAATATTTAGTTTCATATCAAGTCTGTTCCCAGGAATCCTAGAATGACATTAGAATCTAACTGGTAACAAGTAACAGATTATACTTTAAAAATGGTTTCAAAGGCTTCATATATGTACAGAAATTGCATGTGCAATTATAGAGGCTGAAATAAAGTCTCTTTAAATATTGTCTAAAATTGTGTCATCTTGAAAATTATTCTCCTTTCAAACAGTGCCAGAATATTTTTCATATTTTAGATGAAATCCTTACCTTCCTGCCCTCAAAACAGGCCTTTCAAAAATGGCCAGATCTTTTGTGAATGACTATAATTACATAGATGGAACATAACTATATGGAGTTTTAAGCATGAGAATAGAATAGAAATCAATTCCTGTGTGGTGGTTACTTGAAGAAGAGATTATTTGCCTGAGCTGTCAGAACTGAGCTGGGAATTCAGATTAGGGAGATGTTCTTCCAGAGTCTTTCATGTTCAAACTATTAGCATAAAACTTGCTGAGGCTCTTTACCAACCCTAGCTACATGGTTAGAATTTGGGAGACTGACAGATGATGACCAGTCACTTTCCACATGTGATGGGCCATCTTATTAATGGCATGGATAGGCTTGGGGATTTTGTGGAAGGAATGGGCAACAGGGCTGTACTGAGGCTTAAGACCCTGAAATAATATAGGCTTCTAAACACCTATCAATGTTGTCTTCCTAAATAACCCAACTTCAATTAAAGCATGTATTAATTTGCATTTTACGCATTCAAACAGGTATAATACTGAGAAAAGTTGATTTTTAAGGGATTTTCAGCTTACCTTCACATAAGGCTATGCATTTTAAATTACGGCTTTGCAAAAATTGGGATTGTTGTCCTTTTTTCTGTGACTGAGGGATAAAAATTGTGCAAAAATTATTAAACAAGAAACAGGTAAAATGTAATGTTTTAAATAGCTTATTAGAGACATAGTCTTGGTGGACACATTTGTATCATTGGCTTAAAAATGAAACAGTGACAATCTAAATTACTTTATCCAATAGCAAAGGTTCCATTTAATTCGCAATTTGAGGGCTGAATAATTTTGGTGGGAAAATAGCATTATTAATGAGAAACAATGTAACAAAAGTATTTAAATGATGGTCTTGGTATCTTCATAAGAGACCTTCATAAGGAGACCAGAATCTTACAATCTGGCTGAGTACAGGGCATTGAACCTGTGTAGCCACCACTCTAGTAGTTCATGAGCTGTATGAGTACCTATAGCTGTGATATCAGCTCTTTCGTTATGCTTTGTCAATGGGGTGGAATCTTTTCTCATCACTTAACAGTTGAATACAGTACAATAGTACAATGGCTGTGTAGCACATTAGCTCCACCCAACCAGACTGGGGGATTCGGGTCTCCTCATGTAGGTCTCTTGAGAAAATCTGTCAATCTCTCTTTGGCCAACCCCTGATACTTTACACCCTTGATCTCTGAGCTGCAGCCTATAGAGTATAGTAACAAGACCAACAGAGGATACAGTGGTCCTCCGAATGGCTTCCCCACATGTATCTGCTGTAGTGAGGACCCATGACAGTATGCAAAGATTTTTTGAGAAAGAGAGAGAGGGGTGTAGAATTTCCTCCTGTTTGTAATTCCAATGAACACCTATAAATAATTACTCTGAGTTTACCTTTGATTGAGCAGAAATTTACCAGCTTAAAGTTTAGCAAATATCACAAAGAAAATCTGTAGTGTGGAACTCTATAGGGTTACAAAATAGTGTCATAGCATTAGCCATTCTAAATCCATACTGAACTCTAATTTAGCAGACTCCTGAGTTCATAGAAAGAGGTTTTCCAGAAGTGATACTGAATTAAAGATTCAATCTGCATTTCTTTCCTATTTTCTGTCCAAATATTTCTGCCAGTGAAAGGAAATGAACATTTGCTCCAGTATAATCTGCAAATTGTTATTACCAGCAGCTGAGTTATATTTGAGCATTTCACTATCTCTGGATACTCCTGGTTGCATACAATAAAGGAGATTTTTAACTTTCCAAAGAAGGAATATACAAATATATAACTGAGCTACAAAACTCAATATACCTTCCAGAATATGGTTTGATACACTACTGTACCTGTAATGCATTACTGCCTTTGCTGCTTGAAGCAGGTTCATCCTTAGCTGACACCTTCTGCTGCTTCTTATTCATCCCTAAATATATTAAAATTACTTCAGGTTTACTGATGTGTAAAGCATTGTAAGGGACAGGTATACAAGGAGAGTGATGACAGATACTGGAGTCCTCTGCAAAAACATCCTAAAATTCTTGTTCTCTCTCTCATCACATGCTGTCATCAATCTAACTCAGTTCCAAGAGCCACACATTTGCATCACAGTTCCAAAGCCTTACAAACAGCCAAAACACCTTCTAAGCAGGTGCAACAGCAGGTACATGACATTTAACACCTTTGTTGTTATTTGTATAACTATACCACCAAGGACCTTAGACATGGACCAAAACCCGAATGAGTTAAGTACTGCACAAACACCGATGAAAAATATGGTCCTTTATGCTAGTACAGGTTGAACCTCTCTAATCCAAAACTCTCTTGTCAGGCAACATCTGTAACCTGGCATGATTTGAGTTAGCTGGATGATCACTTATCATACATGTGGCCAAGTTTCCCATGATCACCCAATGTTTGTTTACAGCCACCAGTTCTGGCTGTCAATATTCCGTGCTGTTATTTAGCTGTAATTTACCCCTAAACATCTTCTAAGAGCCCTGTAAACAGCGGAAGTGTTGATAACGTGCTAGAAAATATTGACCTTCCATGACCCACCAAATTCTCTCATCCAGCACCAGTCAGGTCCCCAGGGTGCCAGACGAGAGAGGTTCAACCTGTATATGCTGTCAAGTATTCCTACGTGGCCACAACTCAACAATGCACCATAGCATGTGCCTAACTTTGAGCATGTGAATAGTCCTATTGACTTAAATGGGAGTATTCTTAAGAGTGAAGTTAAGCACACACTTAAACACGTTTTCTGGATTGGATCCTATATGCCTATGCACATATATACAAATGTACAATTTACACATAGTGTATATATGTATATTTAGATGCTGTGGCCAAGATCTTTAAAAGCAGGAGTATAAAAGTAGGCTCTCAAGTCCACATTTAAGTTTCTTTCCAAAATAATGACTACCTGCTCATCACCCCTGAAAATCAAGGCATTTATTGAAAACTATAAATAGGCATTTAGGAGCCATCCCCATGCCATGCCATGCCCCCTCATTTTTTTTTTTTTTTTTTTGCATACAGGAGTTTCTGTGTTTCACGTGCTTGCCTACAGATAGAATGAGACAAAATTACTACAGTGACTAGAACAATGAAGCACGTGTGGAGAAAAGCAAAAGCAAATTAAAATATCCCCTTGCATTTCCCCAAATGTAGAGTGATTTATGAATATCACCTGAGTAACCAAATGATATGCTTGATAATGGACTAAGGTAGATCCCAATTCCAAACATTGCACCATGGAGCTGAAACGGAATGTAAAAGAGACTTACGGTTAATTTGGTAGTTTTACAAAAGAAAACAACATGACCCTCCCACCAATACAGTATACGATATTAAATGATATACAAAATAAGTCCTAAGAACTTGTGGCAAATATTACACAAACTCTTCTGTATCTAGCTAAAACACTCTTGCATGTGCTGAAGACCATGCAAAATCCATCTTCATGGCACAGACCATTATAATTACTTAGTCTGCCCCAGTTTACAACTGTAGAATAGAAGCAGAGCCAGCAACAGGGAGGGGTGGCAGGCTGGTGGCAGGTGACTTCGTTGGCTGGGCAAATTCCCTCATTCGGGACCAATCAGGTCCTGAGGGTGCTGGACAAGCGAGGTCCAATCTGTATTATTTTTAAACTTTGGTAAATAAATAAATGATCACTGTTTAGATTTGTTCTATAAGTCAGCAATGTTTTGCTTAATTCATGGTTTTAAACATGTAGAAATAAAGGCTCAGAGCGTGTAAATGTGCATAACATCATGACTTCGGAGGAACTGCTTAGGTTCTTACTAGAGAGCATCCAAGAGCTTAAGTAGGGATTTCAGTCATTCTTCCCAACTTTCTCTCTTCCCTCTATTCCAATATTATCTCTTTTGCCTCCCTTCCTATTGTACTCACTCTTCCATTAACTCTTTTACCTTTGCACTCTATCTGTATGCACCGAATATTTTTATTTCCCCTCCTCTGAATTACCCTCTCAATTTTATCTCTCTTCTTAGCTTGCTCCATTCAGTCTACCTTCTACTCCATAAGTTGGTTCCCATGATACTCTCTTTAGCAGTACAGAACATCTTCCAGGCTACGTCTACACGTGCACCCAACTTCGAAATAGCTTATTTCGATGTTGCGACATCGAAATAGGCTATTTCGATGAATAACGTCTACACGTCCTCCAGGGCTGGCAACGTCGATGTTCAACTTCGACGTTGCTCAGCCCAACATCGAAATAGGCACAGCGAGGGAACGTCTACACGCCAAAGTAGCACACATCGAAATAAGGGAGCCAGGCACAGCTGCAGACAGGGTCACGGGGCGGACTCAACAGCAAGTCGCTCCCTTAAAGGGCCCCTCCCAGACACACTTTCATTAAACAGTGCAAGATACACAGAGCCAACAACTAGTTGCAGACCCTGTATATGCAGCACGGACCCCCAGCTGCAGCAGCAGCAGCCAGAAGCCCTGGGCTAAGGGCTGCTGCCCACGGTGACCACAGAGCCCCGCAAGGGCTGGAGAGAGAGTATCTCTCAACCCCCCAGCTGATGGCCGCCATGGAGGACCCCGCTATTTCGATGTTGCGGGACGCGGATCGTCTACACGTCCCTACTTCGATGTTGAACGTCGAAGTAGGGCGCTATTCCCATCCGCTCATGGGGTTAGCGACTTCGACGTCTCGCCGCCTAACGTCGATTTCAACTTCGAAATAGCGCCCAACACGTGTAGACGTGACGGGCGCTATTTCGAAGTTACTGCCGCTACTTCGAAGTAGCGTGCACGTGTAGACGCAGCCCCAGATGGAAGAAGAAGCCTGGCAGCTGCTACTTTTTCTACCATTAAAGGTGCTCCTATGCACAGTCTCATTGTAAATCCCTAATTTCACTGAATGCAACTGGAGCTTAGCTCAGGATTTCACCCTCAATGTTTTAGAAGCAACAGCAAAACAAACTGCTACGAAAGAACGGAGACTATAATTGCACCATGCAGTTTTTGATCATCAGGATGACACCTGGACTGCCCTTCCCCAAATGTGCCCTCTTTTTAATATGTAACCTTCTACCTATAGCTCAGATAAGAACCCTTGTATCTGTTATTTACCTGCAGCCTTGTATTGGAAGCAACAACTAAGCCATTCCTCAGGATGGAGTGCCAGTTTTCAATGTGTGAACCACTTAAAAATAAAGCGGAAAGAAGGAAAGTAAGTAGTGTTTCAAGGCACCCAGAATGAAGTTAACCATCTTCTCTAATATATATACACTTGCAGTTGAAAACATTTTAACTCCAGAATATCTGTGCTTTTCTTTTTCACATGATGAAAGCACAATAAGAACTGTTAGCATTATTTTTACTACTCCATTTTTTATACTTACTGAAATGCAAAGGTGCTTCCATAGAGATTTTTAGCAGCTCTAAAATTGGACTCTTTGGCTGGTGGACTGCTGAGAAGGAGGAACTGATGGGGAGTGTGCATAAACTTCAGTTGCTGTAAAATGTAACAGTGCACAAGTGAAAACATGCTAATGAACATAAACCTGCTGTATTTTCAGAATTAACTTCTCCTGAGATATTGTGCTCATTCACACAATTTACTGTTACATGAAGTAACTTGAAGCCAGCCCCATTATTATTGCCTTTACTTCAAATTCAATTCTAAAAATACTTCCCAGTATATGAAAACGTGCAACAAACAACTATATTCTAAGATGACCCATGCTGATACCACAGAAATAATTGAATTCCATAATTTATTTATGGTGTTTTGATCAAAGTAGTGTGATGTTGGGTCACAGGTCTCACTAAACAAATACAAAAGCATGCTGGAAAAGGGAGAAATTACTAAATCATAAAGGCCTCTTGGCATCTCCTACTACAACAGTACATTAAGGCTGCGTCTACACGTGCACGCTACTTCGAAGTAGCGGCAGTAACTTCGAAATAGCGCCCGTCACGTCTACACGTGTTGGGCGCTATTTCGAAGTTGAAATCGACGTTAGGCGGCGAGACGTCGAAGTCGCTAACCCCATGAGCGGATGGGAATAGCGCCCTACTTCGACGTTCAACATCGAAGTAGGGACGTGTAGACGATCCGCGTCCCGCAACATCGAAATAGCGGGGTCCTCCATGGCGGCCATCAGCTGGGGGGTTGAGAGATACTCTCTCTCCAGCCCTTGCGGGGCTCTGTGGTCACCGTGGGCAGCAGCCCTTAGCCCAGGGCTTCTGGCTGCTGCTGCTGCAGCTGGGGGTCCGTGCTGCATATACAGGGTCTGCAACTAGTTGTTGGCTCTGTGTATCTTGCACTGTTTAATGAAAGTGTGTCTGGGAGGGGCCCTTTAAGGGAGCGACTTGCTGTTGAGTCCGCCCCGTGACCCTGTCTGCAGCTGTGCCTGGCTCCCTTATTTCGATGTGTGCTACTTTGGCGTGTAGACGTTCCCTCGCTGTGCCTATTTCGATGTTGGGCTGAGCAACGTCGAAGTTGAACATCGACGTTGCCAGCCCTGGAGGACGTGTAGACGTTATTCATCGAAATAGCCTATTTCGATGTCGCAACATCGAAATAAGCTATTTCAAAGTTGGGTGCACGTGTAGACGTAGCCTAAAAGTATAAAATCAGGAGACTGTGTGGATTTTAGAGAGCTGAATGCTGCCACTCAAATGGAACCCTAATCCAAACCTTGAATACAGGCGTTACTGGATCTATTGGATGGTGCAAAATTCATATGCACACTGAATGTAACTTGTGTATACTGGCAAATTTCTTTAGATGCTGACACTGATGTCCCCAAAAATGTACTTTTACAGTGAAGTCTAGCCTACGTGAGTTTAAGGCTATATATTCTGGATTAATAAATGCAGTAGCCCCTTTTCAGAGGCTTGTCAATGAAGTGCTGCAGGCGTTTACAAACCTTTGCCAAGCTAGATATAGATGACTGGGCTACTTTCAGTTATTCCTGGCAAGACCACTTAAACCATGTGGAAACTGTGTTGCAAAGACTGAGAGAAACCAAATTCAATGTCAAGATCTCCAAATGAAAGATGGAGGCTGGTGAGGTATCCTACTTAGGATGCAGTGTAGGCACCGTGTAGGTTAAGCCCAGACTTTTAAAGATAGAAGTCATTCAGAGTTGGCCTGCTTGTTGAACCATGAACTCTAATCCTTTATTGGTGGGCCAACAATTACCAGAGGTTTGTAAACCGACACTGTGGCCCTCATAAGAGGGCTTACAAAAAGAGGGAAACCAAACTGGGCTCTAAGGACAAAGGCTCTGAGACAGGCTTCCAGAGCATAAAAGAGACTTTGTTTTTGTCAACACAGAATTCAGAAAATCGGTGCTGTGTACTGACGCGTGTAACACTGGGTTAAGTGCAGTATTAATGGAGTGGGGAACAAGTGGGGGACAAGTGTATGAATACAAAAAATTGACATAAACACAAAAACTGAACAAAATGATGCTCCCTGTGAAAGAATGCTATACCATTATGGCCACGTCTACACATGCATGCTACTTCGAAGTAGCGGCGCCAACTTCAAAATAGCACCCGTCACGGCTACACGTGTTGGGCGCTATTTCGAAGTTAACTTCGACGTTAGGCAGTGAGACGTTGAAGTCGCTAACCCCATGAGGGGATGGGAATAGCACCCTACTTCGAAGTTGAACGTCGAAGTAGGGCACGTGTAGACGATCCACGTCCCGCAACATCGAAATAGCGGTGTCTGCCATGGTGGCCATCAGCTGAGGGGTTGAGAGACGCTCTCTCTCCAGCCCCTGCGGGGCTCTATGGTCACCGTGTGCAGCAGCCCTTAGCCCAGGGCTTCTGGCTGCTGCTGCGGCAGCTGGGGATCCATGCTGCGTGCACAGGGTCTGCAACCAGTTGTCGGCTCTGTGGATCTTGTGTTGTTTAGTGCAACTGTGTCTGGGAGGGGCCCTTTAAGGGAGCGGCTTGCTGTTGAGTCCACCCTGTGACCCTGTCTGCAGCTGTTCCTGGCACCCTTATTTTGATGTGTGCTACTTTGGTGTGTAGACGTTCCCTCGCAGCACCTATTTCGACGTGGTGCTGCCCAATGTCGAAGTTGAACGTCGACGTTGCCAGCCCTGGAGGACGTGTAGACGTTATTCATCAAAATAGACTATTTCGATGTCGCTACATCAAAATAAGCTATTTTGATGTAGCGTGCATGTGTAGATGTAGCCTATCTGGGCTGTTCAGCAACTTAAACCTTACTTATCTAATACAAAATCAAGAATTGGCTGATCATGACTAAACTGAGCTAAGGGGATGAATTAACTTTTTGACATGACTAAATTGAGCTAAGGGGGTGAATTTTAGATTGGTTGGAGCTCAGCCCTACAGAAATTTGACACAGAAATCATTCATATCAAGGGGAAGAAAAATGTAGTGGCTTATCAAGAATGCAGGGAATGTGAAGCATATTCAGGTGTATCACACCTCACTTCACATGCGCTGGCATGTGACGCTGACAAACCAGTACTCAGCTGAAAACTGCAAATTCACAGCTACAAGGCAGACAAATTCACTTGTGTATTAGGGTAGAGCAAAGTGATTATTAAATATTTAAGAATGTATTTGGTGTTTAATGAAACCTAACAATTTTTCATGCATATTTGTCAATTATCTGTATCCTGTTGGAATGTAAGAGCATAAATTTACATTATATATATCCTCCTGTAACTAGATAATCCATCAAATAAGAATGCAGCACTGAATGAAGAACTCTTCACAGGAAACTGTTAATTCTTGTGCATTTCAAGTCAAGTGATCACTACAGATGATGATTAGCAATCAAAGTTTCTATGGCTATGAACATAAGAATGGTCCATATAGCCCAGTATTTTGTCATCTGACAGTGGCTGATTCCAGGTGCACCAGAAGGAATGAACAGAACAGGTAATAATACAATGATCCATCCCCTGTCACCCATTCCCAGCTTCTGACAGAGACTAGGGACACCATCCCTGGCCATCCTGGTTAATAGCCATTGATGGACCTATCCTCCCTAATTTATCTACCTCCTTTTTTGAACTCAGTTATAGTCTTGGCCTTCACAACATGTCCTGGCAAGGAGTCTTATAGGTTGATTGTGCATTGTGTAAAACAGTACTTCCTTTTGTTTGTTTTAAACTTGCTACTTATTAATTTCATTTGGTGACCCTTAGTTCTTGTGTTATGAGAAGAAATAAATAACTTTTTCTTATTTTTTAAAGAACATTCATGATTTTATAGACTTCTATCATATCCTCCCTTAGTTGTCTCTTTTCAAACTGAAAAGTCCCAGTTTTAATAATCTCTCCTCAGGTGGCTGCCATTCCATACTGCAATCATTTCTGCTGCCAGAACTTTTTACAATGCCAAGATATCATTTTTGAGATGAGGAGACCACATTTTCATGCAGTATTCAAGATGTGGGAGTAGCATGGATTTATACACTGGCACTAAGGTATTCTCTCTCGTATTCTCTATTCCTTTCTTAATGATTCTGCTTCTTTTTTTGATGGTAGCTGCACTGGTTTTAGGAAGAAGGGCTCTCAAAGTCAGGGGGGTCTACACGGGAGGCGTGCATTCTGAAAGAGGCACTTTCAAATCATGTGCGGCCGCCATTATGCTAATGAAGTGCTGCATATTCATATCAGTGTCTCATTAGCATCTTCTGAACTGCCTCATTAATATGCCCCCTCTGAAAGGAGGGGGCATGTGTAGATGTAGCCTGAGTGTTTATTTTCAGAGAACTATCCACAATGACTACAAAATCTCTCTTTCTAGATCTCTAAATTAGTAATAGCTAATTTAGTTCCCATAAATTTATACATATAGATGGGGTTATGTTTTCTAATATGCATTACTTTGCATTTATCAACATTGCATTTCAACTGATATTTTGATGCCAAGTCACTTAGCTTTGTGAGATCCTTCTGAAGCTCTTCACAGTCTACTTTGGACTTAGCTAACTTGAACAGTTTTGTATCATCTGCAAATTCCGCCAACTCACTGTTTATCCCTTTCCCCAGATCATTTATGAATACTTTGAATAGTGCTGGTCCCAGTATCGACCCATGGGGTTCATCGCTAGTTACCGCTCTCCATTCTGAAAACTGATAATTTATTCCTACTCTTCATTTTTTATCTTTTAACTAGTTATCAGTCCATGAGAGGTCTTTTTCCTCTTATCTCATGACAGCTTACTTTACTAAAGAGCCTTTGGTGTGGGAACTTGTCAAAGGCTTTCTGGAAATCTAACTACACTATGTCTATTGGATCCCCCTGCTTATTGATCACCTCAGAGAATGCTCGTAGATTAGTGAATCATGATTTCCCTTTACAAAATCTATGTTGACTCCTTCCCAACAAATTATGTTCCTCTGTGTGTCTGACTATTCCATATTTCACTGTTGTTTCAACCTATTTGCCCAGTACTGAAGATGGACTCACTGACCTGTAATTACCAGGATCACCTCTGGAACCCTTTTTAAAAATTGGCATCACATTAGCTATCCTCCAGTCATTTGGTACAGAATCTGATTTAAAGGATAGGTTACAAACCACAGTTAGTAGTTCTATAATTTCACATTTAAAACTCTTGGGTGAATGCCATCTGGTCTCCAACTTGGGCCCCACACCCAGGCTGGTGGGCTGCTGTGGGGTTGCTGCAGAGCTTTGGCCCTGGCCCCACAGCCATCAGACTGCTGCTGGACTCCTGCCCCAGCTCTACACACAGCCAAATGGCTGCCATGGCTCTGGCTCAGGCCCAGCACTGAGCTGCTGTGGCCTCACACTATTGGGAGGCTCCAGCCTTGCAGTCTCAGGGCTGCTGCAGGGCTCTGGCTCTCTGAAGCCAGGGAACTACCTCAGCGCCAGCCCTGGTCTCACACTGCTGGTAGGGGGTGGGGGCTCCAGCCCCACACAGCCACAGGAGTGCTGTAGGGATTGGCTCTGGCCTTGTGCTGCTCCAGGGCCCAGCCTCAGCCCTGTTCTGCCATGGGGCTGCTGTTCTGGGCCTGAGCTGTCCTGAGACTCTGGCTCTGGCCCCAACCCTGCACTGCACTGCTCGCAGGTGGGCTGCCCATCTTGTTGTGGCCGGCCTTCTTGCTCTTCAGTCTCTGAGATCTCTGGTCAAGGAACATTCATGGTCCCGCCTGACAATGGATGTTGCTGGTCGAGAGAGCGCCAGTTTTCAGAGGCACAATCTGTATTACCTTTTGAGTTTTTGATTAGTCGTTCTTCAAATTCTTTTTTGTCTTTCATAATTATATTTTTATACTTAAGTTGCCCAAGTTTATGCTCCTCTCTATTTTCGTCACGATACACTACACATAAAACCGAGCACTTTGCCCATGCAATTGACTCAGGTGCTATTTCACTACTGTATAGACTTCCAGATTCAGTCTTCAGCCCATGCACTGGGACCCTAGCACTTTGCAAGGTCTAGAGCCAGGTTCTAGCCATGGGATTATAACTGCAGTACATTCATCTCTCCCCACCATCAAAGAAAGAGCCTACATGGATAGTGACTTTGTCAGCTTGTTTCTGTGAGAAGGAAAATGGACACAAAGAAAAAATTCTTCATCTGTGCACTGTCTGGATTCTAGCAGGGCAGAATAACTGAATGATGAGACAAAGAGCCCCAGAAAAATTCTGGGAAGAATAGATAATTATATCACTGCTACCATTTCGAATGATAAACTGTGACTCAACTGTACACATATTCTTACTTGCTTTAATCTTTCAGTAATTCTCATTCTTTTTTCTTAGCTAATAAAATCGTAGTTTGTTTACTATAGATATGACTACTAGTGTTGTCTTCAGTGTGAGGTCTTTGGTACAAATCAACCTGAGTGAGTGACTGGTGTTTTTGGACTGAGTCTAACATGGAATGTTTTGGGATCTGTGTTGCAAGTGACTGTTTATCATATAGTTTAGCTTGCCTGAGTGGGAAGACAGATTGCAGTATTCAAGGGGATTATCTGCAACTCCATTAGAAGACTGTTGTAGTAGTTCTGGAGTTCATACTTGGTACTGACTTGGCAAAATTTAGTGACCAAATATACGCACAGCTTTGGGGTGTCTGCTTTCCTTTTGACAGTCTGCCCTGAAGTAGACACTGACAGTCATGATATGCTCTAGAAAGCATTTGAGGTGTCTTTGAATTACGACACTGATTTGAAAGGCCACAGATCAATTCAGTGTATTATAAAAAAATCAGAGGCACAATATTGTACTAAGGAATGAACAAATCAATTCAAAGAATCCCTTCCAAGTACCATAGTTGCTGATTCTTTTTACAATATGCCTACTTGTGTGCAAACTGTCTTTAACATAGCCCTATATCTATAATCAATGTCCTAAAGAGAAAAAGGGTTCAAAAGGATCTATATTAGTGTGGGATATTCAAGTACTGAATAAGAACAACAGGATGAGTACTAAAAAACTTAACCGGATATTATCAAGGCTGTATTGTTTCTTTACACAAATAAACAACACACACACACACACACACATGCACACACATATCGCGAGTGAGATTTTGAGAAGTACTCAGCATTGATCTGAATCTATTTTCACTGAAGTTAATGGTAACGCTCCCATTGACCTAAATGGGAACAAACTTAAAACAACGCTGATTGATTCTGAAATCCCACAACATTAATATACAAAGCAGATAAGTCCAGACTTACTCTGTTCACTGGTAGTTTCACAATATGTGATCTATTACTAGAAATAACCCTGAAATAAAGAAAAATAAGTAAATGTATGTAGCAAATAGAATC
Source organism: Carettochelys insculpta (assembly GCF_033958435.1). Lineage (NCBI taxonomy): Eukaryota > Metazoa > Chordata > Testudines > Carettochelyidae > Carettochelys > Carettochelys insculpta. The sequence continues at coordinate 99,309,914 of NC_134141.1, forward strand.
TGCAATACAAAATTGTCTTGTAAGAAAGTATTGATTAATGGCCACTGACAGAGGCTAGCCAAAGGCCTATGAATCATATGCATTCTACTTAAGTGGTATACAGGCATGGTGCTGGCCATGCACTTGACTGAAAACCAGTAAAGTCAGTGGGAGTCTTTCCATTGACTTCAGTGGACTTTGGGTCAGGTAGTTGAAGTTCCCAGAAAAAAAAAGAGCCAATACTTGTAAATGACAATATTGATCCTTAGGGCCAGCTAACACCAAATTAAAATAAGAAAATGATTATATATTCAACATGATACTGAAATAATAGTCTTAATGTAAATCAGTTCCATACCACTGCAGAAGAGGATGTGCAAGTGGGTCCTGTTTATCCATCTGCTTCTTAATTTCCAAATAAGGAGCCTAGAAAACAATAATTATGCTCTTTACTGGTGGTTAAAAATTTACATATATTACATTACACATAATTTAATCTATAATAAATGAATACACTTGGTTAATCATCACAGATTGACTTTTAGCCTTAAACAGTTATAAATGCCTTGACGATAACAAGAATTACGACAGCAATTCTTGTTCTTTGGGTAGCATTTATACGCTCATACTTAACTTCAGAACAAGCATATTAGGGCTAACACTGTTGGTCACAGCAAGAACAACAGAGGACATCTAGTAATGTTTGGTTCCTACATTAGGAAACTGAACTGGAACGTCAGTAAAAGAAAGCCTCTGTCCAGAACTCTACGGTAATTCACTCATAGCTATTTTAAATGCTTTGCGGTACTAAATAGGTAAAATTCATACTGGATCAGATAAGCTTCACATTGAAAACTTGAACTGACATTATGAGGATCATGAAGTAGTCCTGTAAATCTCTTCAGCCCAACAATAATTATACTTCATCCTTGTATTAAAATGGCTACCAGAATATGCAATGTGCAATGTAGTAGCTTAATTCTTTATACTAAAATTATAATGTTTTGTACACATATTGTTTTTAATTCTAGAATGTAAAAGTATCACTTAGATTATTAGAACTTTACATTCCTTGGTGACGTCACATCTATTTAACACCGTGATAACAGTCGGGAAATGCATTACTAGTGATCAGTTCACATCACTGGGACAACTTGTGAAATAAACTACTTCTCAACAAAGGAAGTGTACAAAAGTATCAAAATCTGGCCTAAAGTGAGTATTCAGAAGCTGAATGATCTAAGTCACAGGAGCCCTTGGGCTCCTAATCCCTCCCAATTTCATTTAAATGAACAAAGTTCTAGTTATAATAGAAATAAAGTCATCACCACAGTACACTGTCACGAAATCAGTCACCCTTACTTTGAAAAACGAGAGACATAAGCTTGGACTTGATAAGCCCCAAAATTCATGTAGTGGGCACAGCAGTTGGCCATTATTCTATTATAGTGTTCCATTACATGGACATTATCTCTTATTTAAGCTTTCAGTAACCAGAGTTCTATTTCATCAGTTTTATTTTGTCACTGTCTACAGACTGCAGGTTGGTTATTTTTAACACATATTTTTATATTGTTGCAGCTTGGGAGCATAAATAAAAGTGCAATGTCAGGAATTACCCTACCTCCCCACATAAAAAAGGAAAAAATAAAAACAGGTACATCCTTCAGTAAATTACTATTAAGATACAAAAAGGCTCTGATACTTACTTGTGTCATTTCTCTTATAGAAGTAATGCTATCTAAAGCTTTCATGACTCGATCATAATTCTTCTTCTGAAGTAATACAAAATAAATAAATACATTAAATTGTGGGCTGGGGGAGGAGGGGGTTAATATATAAACACAGTCATTCACTGCTATAAATTCATGTGCTTTTGGTATAAAACAATTATTAAGACCAAAAACCAACAAACCATACCCTCTAAAATCCCTACATCCCATATTATTCTTCCATCCTACTTATCGACTCATGCACAACTCAGAGAAAGTCTGGAAGATCAACTCACATCAGTTCCTTTCTGAAAAAAATTCACTAGAATCCATAGCAAAAGAAGAAATCCATTTTGTAAAACACACACATTTTTCAACAAAGGACCAGCAATTAATCAGTTAAAAACACCAGGAAATTCTAATGTGCCATTGTTTGGCCTTTGCTGAAAAAAGGTGAAATTTGCCTTTATGCAGAGGGTCCATAGTTCCCACATAAGGCATTAAAACAGGGCCTAAGGGAAATTTAAATGCTGTATTCATTGCATTGGTCTTGTGCAAGCCTTTAGAGTACTTGGAGTGAATTTTATTCAAATGACTAGAAAAGGCTGCCACGGTGCTATAGACAACATTCTTTACTCTGTTAGTTATTCCTTACGAACTCTCTGAAAATGAAAAGTACTACACATAATTCAAGTATAATCATTATTTAAGCATTAGTATTTTAAGGCTATGACCACTTTACCAATAGGAACCTTAAATATGTAAAATAAGCAGTTTTAGAGACACATGGTTAAATTTTCCAAAAGGCCAACTTTGCTTTGATATGAATAGCCTCCCAGGTGAACAAATTTTGCACAATTTGCAGCCAAAAGCAGGGTGACTGAAAGCGTACCTCTAAACATCTTGAAAAAGTAATTTTATCTTGACTAAAATATAGTATAGGCTCCATGGCTACAGTACTGTACATGTACTGTATTGTAAATAGATATCCGAAAATGTAAAGGCACATGAAGCTGAAAATGGACCTGGTTTCAAAATTTAAAACATTTCTAAAAGCAAACATTATACATTGAAGAGACAACTACTTACTCTTGGATTAAAGGCCAGCACCTGAGGATCATTAGGATCAACTACAGAAGGATATGGCTCAAAAATGACAACTTTCCTGGGTGATTCTAATGCTGATCGACACATGGATACTAATAAATCTACCACCTAGAAATATAAAAATCATACATAAACTAATGGCTTTTTTACAGAAAACTATTGTGAGATTTAATAATGTATTTTTCTCTCCAGAATTATCTTCTGTCTCCTTGTACTGTAGAATCTGCTTCTTTGATAATGTTGCTTCTTTAATTATTAAGGCAATGATGCTCAGGGATTGAATTCTAATGCTTGAATATTAATTGAAAACCGTAAATCATAGAAGTGGTATTTCTTTTGTAATAACAGCCATCTGCGAGTAATTTCATTTCATATTTTCAGTCTGCATCTTTTGAAATCTGACTTAACCCAGTTTTCAAAATTTTGGAGGAACAGAATGCCAGAGATTCACTAGCTTTATTCACAGAATAGCTTTTACATTGTAGTTGTGTCACCACATCCTTAATCAGCCAAATGCAATTCCTTATCTCAAAAATACATTTTACTCTAAGTTTGAGGATCTTCCATAAAGCACAGTTTCACCAACTGTGGTTCTGCGGTATTTTTTAAGTGACTTAAGTCTGGGATCATACAAATATTGTTATACTGCAGCAATTTTGCTTGAGAAGAAACAGGTCTAGTTGACAAATGTCTGCAGTACTATAGAGGAATAAGTGGTATGCAAAGAAAATTGATTAACCATTTCGTCTGTGGTAGATACCTGTTTGTTTTGTACAGTTAATTTATATTATACAAGCAGAAAATAACATTTTCACCAAAACCTGGTGTTACTAAAGTATAGAGTAAACACTGCTGTAACTAAAGCATTAATGGCTGGGTTCATACCCCACTGAAGTCTTTCCATTAACGTTAATAACCTTGTGATCTGTCCCTAAGGTACAAATCCTGTAAAAAAAATCCCCAAATGAGACCAAGTTTGTCTTTCAATAGACTCTAATTCAGAGTACATTGGCTCAAGCAAATCCTGATTCCTCTTGTAGATGTGTGGAGTTCCCCAAATGCAGCAGAACCAGGAGTGAGGAAGAAAGCTCTGCAGATGTTATGCACATCTGTGCACATCTAACCATCTTGCTCATCAGTGAAGCAAAAGCGAGGTATGGGAGGGGCACAAAGGCATGGTTGGCAATACATACATCCACTGGTCATTGCTCTCCTGGGCTATGTTTACATTAGAAAATTTTGTTGACAAAACTGGTATTTTATCTGCAAAACCCACAGAATGTCTATAGTCCCAAGGTGTTCTGCCAACAGTAAATTGACAGAATGTGGCCCTTCTGTTGACAGCGTTGTGCTGCTCCCCAGTGAGGCAGAAACCTCTGCTGATAGAAAGCTGGTCTGTATGCTCTGGACAGCCCACTGTTGCCAGACAGGGCTTCCTGGACACAGAGCAGTCCCATCTGCTGTACTTCCAGTTGGCTGCTCTGTCGAGAGAGTGGTCAGGCAGTTTGGCCACTCTGTCAATGGAGCGGATTGCTCTTGCCATCCACTTGGCAGTTTGGCCATGATCTGTCATGAGAAGATTGGCTGGAAGATCTCTTCCAACAGGAACTTCTGTCAACAGATCACTCTAGTTTAGACACAATCCTGGAGAAGAGACCTTGGCAAGTATTGTCTTTAAGTTTTAGATCTGTAACAGTGCAATAGTTCATAGGCCAAGCTGAGGGTTTCTTCTTCCTTGCCTCTGCAGAGATTACAACACAGCTTGGAATATTTGTGCTGTGCACTGATTTCCTGGAATTTATCCCTCATTGGTGCATGCACATGTGTTTATGCATGAAATATATGCACAGTTGTAAACAAAAGTTGCATAAGAAATTTCATATTTGAAACTAAATTTAAGAAAATTAGATCTAAGTAATCACAAAATGGAAAAGAGCAATTTGCTGGCAGGCGTGGTACGGTACCATGAGTAGAGAAATCCAATGGTCCAATACAAAGCATTGAATAAAACAGTGCAAAACAGGTTACTTCTTTCAGGGGTGAGATGAGTTTTGTTTAAGAGACACTTGTGATTTCTGGTATCCAGTTGGACTGTATCTTGATTCATAATTCAACCTGTTAACAGATCTCATTACTCATGGGAAATAAAATGAGTTCCCTTTAGAGAGGCAGAATTAAAATGAAAATCACCAGGAACGGTAGAAGAAATTGTGAAGTAGCAAGTCACACTGTTTTCCCTTTTCCTCCTCTGCTATGGTGGAGTAAACAAATAGCCTTCATATGAAAAAGAAAACTATTCTGGCAACTGAAATAAGTAGATATATAATATGTAAAACAATAAAGCTACTTTAGCAATTTGCTTCCCCAAGTTTTTAATTAAAAGTTTAAAATCTACATTAAATACTAAGATGCTCTATTTTCTCTGAGTGGAGTGATGGGGAACTTTTAGGTATCTGCACTGATTGTCAAAGGAATCTAAGTGTATCTCTACACTTTGAGTGAGCAATGTGATTCCCAGTGTGAGGAGACACACTTGTGCTAGCTTTCCCTGAGTTAATACACTAACAACACAGTTTACCTTTGGCAGCATGAGCAACTAGCCATCTAAAATATATACAACTGGCATCTCCAATGGGCAAGAACTCAGAGCAACTAGCTCCGCCTATGCTGCTACAGGTACGTTCTATTTTTAACAAGCAAGTGCAATGTCTCCTCAAGCTGGGAATCACATACCCAGCTAGAAGTGTAGACATGCCCAAAGAGTTAGATGCCCAACTTTCTGTGAAATTCTAATCTATCTCGCTAGCAGCAATCCACAGAAATCCTGCTTCTCTCTACTTTTCGCATAAGCCAGGATTTTACAGGATATGAAGTAACATGCAGTTTAAGCTGGAAAAGTATAATCTGCAGACATGTTTCGATCCAAAGCCTATTAAAGCTTGAAAAAGGCTTTGCTATACTTAATTTGTTATTTTACTTCAGGATATGTGACTTGGGCCCAATCTTGCTTGCAATTAAGTCAATGGCACAACTCCCACTGAGAGCAGGATCACACCTTACATCTTCAAATGCAATGGCCCAAATTCTTTAGTGCAGTGTAGTGCGGCTGAGTTATGACACATACTTGTGGGATTCTGGTGCTAAAGTGGGACTTGTTAACCCAAGCCTGGATCTCCCCAAGCTTCAGTTGTGTAGAGGCAGAGTCAAGCTGCTGGAATATTGGCATGGTATGGAGCAAGGAGACATGGCTTGGACTCACTAACCACCACTGATTCTCTCTAGGATGAATGGCAGCTTGTATAACAGAGAGCAGTCTTAAATCTGCTCTGAATTAAATGGGACACTAGGCTGGGACAAAGCATGCTCAGCACAGGAGGAGTTGCCATTACGCTCCCTCTCTTCCCCCTAGAGATATGCTGTGTGTGTTCTTGGGCACATCTGAGAATCAGGTGATTGTATCTGTAGACTGACTAGCACAGTACCTGCTTTTAGAAATGGAACTGCTGAAGGAGTTTTGGGAACTGCAGTCCAGTGAAGGTCACACTTGGGAATTAATTTGAAGAGTAATATATGGAAGAGGACAAGGATTTCAAAACCTGGTACATAAATTTAGGCTCCAAAGTGAAATAGTTTAATTTTAAAAAGTGTTGAGCTCCAATTAAAGCTAGCTCACACTTTTGAAAATCAAGCCACTACTCACTTGGTTTTGAAATCATGGGAAGACTATGGGAACCAGTGTTTATTATTTCACTCAGCTCCCAGATGATGTTAATGTTAATGTTGATAGCTTACTGAAGTTCTTGATTTTTAAATGAATTATAAAAAGCCAATTTAGAAGATATAAATTAATGAAATTTTATGAAAAAAATTAATTATAGGGTAAATAGTAATGTCTTGTCAGTATTTACAAATTTAGAGTTAAAAACCAGAGATAAGTTAATGGGTGTGTTCCTCTGAATGGAGTGAAGAAAATAATGGACCAGGACTGTGCCCAATGGTTATTTAAAAATCAAAACAACAGATGTACAATGGAGGCTTGTATCCCAACACCATGAAAAGAAGAGGGCTTAGTATTTGCCTGAGAGTAGCAATTGCTCTTTAAGATAAAATAGGAATGATCTCCCTCAAGAGCTATGGACCTTACCAGGTGACCAACTTCAACTGAGCAGAAGAAAGAATGCAATTTTCAAAAACACTTAGTATTGGCCTAACTCTGCCGGCATTGAAATCAAAGGTATACAACCTGTGGGCTATGTCTACACTAGGCCAAAAGTTTGAAATGGCCACGCTGATAGGAATAAGGGGATTTCGAAGTTGGTGGGGTCCTTTCGAAAAGGACCCCCGTCTGGATGAGCCGCATGGCCATTTCAAAGCTTTGGGCTGGTGTAGACACAGCCATAGACTTCAACAGGAGCAGAATTTAGAGACTACTCTATGGGCAGGATATTCAAAAGGTACCTTTTAGGTAAAGTATGTGATCATATCCCTACTGTCACTGCACATTGTGAAGTAGCATGTAAGAGTTACCAAAGTGCAGAGATATGAAAAGGCTAGTAAAATGGAGTAATATAAGTTACTGAATGTACTATACAAAATAAGACACATGAACATCATAGCTGTACCTGAGCCCCAGTGGCAATTTCATCTGCAGCTTCATTCATTACTCCTAGAGTTTGGAAAGCAAAAACACACAACTCCCGTTCACATACTGTGGGCTAAAGAGAAAACAAAAACAACAAAACATTACTTGTGTTTTTATTCCAGTTTGTAAGTAGGAATTTTTTCTATGTACCACCTAAATTATAATTATAATCCATGTGTATTAACTCCTGTTTAGTATTATTCTTATTCCTGGACAAAAAAAGTATTAAAATGTTGAGAGCACACATCAGTAATTTACAGGAAATTTCATTACAGGGATGTTATACTTATACTAAAATCAAGTGTTATAAACCCAGGAAATTCACAGTTCTGTTTAAATTTAAAAGAAATATCCAAACATCTTATACTATGCAAATTCACCTGAATAACTTTAAATCTGCTCTATCCGATACTTCAAACTTCCCATATAATTAAAACTCAATGAAATCTTCTGCATAGGCTACATTGAATAATGTTTCTCTGCATGATTAATAGTAATCCCTCACAATTATTCTCCAAAATTGAAAGTCTCTCCATCACAGCCTGCATTATTCTGTTACTGATATCATAGGCTACGTCTAGAGGGTTTGGTCAACAAAATAGAAAAATAGGGTTTTGTTGAGAAAAGCTGCGGAATGTCCACACTAAAATGTGGCACTTTTGTCAACAACCTTCTGCCTCTCCCCCAGGACGCAGAATGCCTGTTTTGACAGAATCCATCAATAAAAAAAGCCATGTGAACATTCTGGGGGTCCCTCTGTTGACAAACAGGGCTTCTGGGTCGCCGGGCAGCCCTGTCTGCTGTGCTTCCGGTTGACTGTTCTGTCGAGAGAGAGGCTGTGCAGTCTGGCCGCTGTCTGTTGTCAGAACAGATCAACAGAGTTATCCGCTTTTGTGTGTGCCTGCGATTTGTTGACAGAAGTTTTGTTGGAAGACATCCTCTGACAATAACATCCGTCGACAGATCGCTGTAGTGTAGACATAGCCATTTAGGACAAAAGAAAAGGTCTGACAGTTTTCTTGAATACACCACTTTAATTCCTAAACTAATTAAAACATTTACCTGTAAAACTTAAGAAAATACATTCTGTATTCATACAGTAATTGCTGTAATTTTGAAGATGATAATGACACAGTTTTAATGTATAATGAAGAGGCTGAATCTCTGTGTTCAGTGCAAAATTCAATTCATCCTCAACTATGCAGCTGTGACCAGGGGCATCCCTAGGGAGGTGCGGAGACTGGTACAACTTCACCTCTGCTTCAGGCCCCGCCTCTTCCCACCCTTATTCCACTCCGACCCCACTCCACCCCTTTCTCCAAAACCTTGTCCCTGCTCCACCCTACCCCACCTCTTCATGCGCCTGCTGCACCCCTCCTGTCCCCATGCACCTCTTCCCTGAAGCCCTCCTCCCAAGTGACATGACTCGCGGTATTACCAGGATGGCCCTGGTAACCCAGTCCTAGCCTGCTTCACTCCACCATCTCCCAGCCAGGTCACTCTGCTTCCTCATTTGGTGACTGGAGAGTGGCAGCTGCTGACTGAGGGCTCAGCTCTGCAGGCAGCAGTGTAGAAGTTAAGGTGGCATGGTATGTTACTACTGTCCAGCTATTCAGCTCTGAAGGCAGAGCTGCTGCTAGTAGGGTGACCAGGCCCATCACTAGGAAAATGTTGCAATTTCCCCCATCCCCCAAAACTCTATTTTGGCTCAGGATCCTTACAATTGTGAAATTTCAGATTTAAATAGCTCAAATAATTACATTTATAATTTTTAAAATCCTATGACCAAGAAACTGATCAAAATGGACCATGAATTTGGTAGGGCCCTAAACATAATAAAGTTCTCTAGTGTGCTTTGATAGTTGTTGCTTCAAAGAGCAGTATGTGAAAGTGTACTATGTGTTACCCAAAACTGGGCTAGCTACTAAGCTTAGGGAGGACTAATGACCCACCAGAGTTTGGCAGAAAGGAGCACATTTATTACACTGATAACTAAGCTCAAGAAAAGGGGAAAGGGAGTCACATTCACACTCGCACATTCATACTCACACTCCCAGGCACTGGGGACGTCAGGATTCTGTGAGGTAAGTGTCCCACAGCACGGCAATGGAGGGTGCAATAGAGATAAGTCTTCCTGAGGCATGATGGAATGTGACACGGTGGACCACTGGCCAGGTGGTCTGGGCGAAGGGCCTTCCAGGGAGGCGCAGTCTTGTGAGCACGCTCTCTGAGCATCTGGCTCCCTCCCCTTATAAGGACCAACTCCTTCTGGTGTGTGGCTAGAGGTGACTTGGCCTTGTCTGGTTGGTCAAACTCCACCTTAGGCAGTGTCCATGCATGGGGAATGTGGTTGTGGCCAGATCAGGGTCTCTGCTGCATAGGTACTGAGTGTCTATGCCTTGAGCATGTGATTGCTGCGTGATCAGGGTCCCAGATGCTTTGTCTACCTGGAGCTGCTCAGACAGCCCATTCAACTCAACACACATTCCAGGAGAGGGTGGGAGGGAAAGACACAGGATGGGGGAGGTGTAACAAGCTTTTTACAGATTCAGATCACTGCTGCTCCTACAACACTATGGAACATTTTTTTAGTACATGAAAACAGGGTCCACAAAAAAACTTAATGAGCAGCTGACAAAAGCATTGTAGAGTTACACCCCATCTTACAAAATAAACCCTTTATGCAGATGCACATAAACCAAAAAGAATAGAAACAAAATCCCAATATGATTAAGTTTTAATTAAAGAGAATAATCTCTCTAGGTTTTCCAAGTTTATTTCCCAAGTTTATTAGCAAACTTTTGCTCATCAGTGAAAGATAATTATTAATATCCAAGATGTGAATCCTATAATCTAAAGATGTTAGGGCTTACATTATGCACTGGTTTGGTTTCAAAGATTTTTTATTTAAATAACCACCTGAAATCTGCCGCACTGAAACATTCTCACTGCAGTTACTGTAGAAGAGCTATCATCTTGCAGGTCTAATAGCATGTCATATATTTGATTTATTTTGTCTGCTACATTACATTGCATTAGGTAGCAGATTAAGCCTCACATGATCCAATTCACTGTGCCACTGCACACTAGACCATAGGCATTTATTATTGCCACTACTCTCCTTACAAATTTCAAAAGGTGACTCAGACATTCAAATTAGATGGGAAAGTATTAAAGAATTCATATCTTGACTGTTATGAATAGCCAAAATTGTTCTCTGATTCAGTTTCACCACACAGCAAGGGACTTACAATATTCAGCTATGCTAGCCATAAAGGAAAATATTCACGATCGGAAATTTACTTTTCCCATCTTTGGCGGTGTAATAAGTTGATACGAAAGCTAAATGACATGCAAATGGAGAAAATATTAGGTTTATGCCCCTTCATTTCTTCTTCTTTTTCTAAGACTCTGTGATGACTAAAGGACCTGTATAAATGCAGCATGAGAAGCAAGAAACTGAAAAACAAGCTGTTAAGAGCTGATGGAATTTTAAATCAGACTGAATAAAGTTTTAAGAGATCACAATAAACATGTTTTATACCTCCCTCTGAGACTCCAACAAATCAAATAAGACCAGACTTTATATTTCTGATATTCTTAAATTAAAAGATGAGCAGGAACACTCCCTACCTGGCAAAAAATTGCCCAGTCTTCTTTATAAATCATAAAGAAGTAAAAGACTGCACAAGTCCAATTTTTACGATCCTTGACAGATATATTTTAACTGTGCAATAGTCTTGGGAGAAGTGATTATCTTAAGATCAGTTCTCTTATTCTTGTTACATAAAAATGGTATTTTATGATAGTCATCAATAGGCCAGTCTATATAGTCCTTCCTCCCATGAAGTTATGCAGTGAGTAACCAATAAACAAGGACGCAATGATAAAGACTTGGTTTTATAATTTTTTTTCAAAAGGCATTCACATGGACCATTTAAGAGGTAGTTCTCTGTATCTGTGCTGAGTCTTCCTCTGCAAACCCAGTGTATATGTAGAAGAATATAACAGCTGCAACACCTTCCACATTAAAGTCTGGGCTGGTTACATCACCACGCCGGACCAAGTATAAAAAGAAGGGTAATCTGGATTTTGAGGCTGAGGCCTGGTCTATACTATGGATCAAAGTCGATCCCAGATATGCAGTTCTAGCCACAACATTTGCGTAACTAGAATCAGTGTATCAGGATCGACTTTTTTCCCTGGTGTAGATCAGGAATCTTCAAGCTTGCAGTGATGTCCCTTACTAAGTGAGTCAGCATGCAGTACCAGGGTTGATGGATAAATCCAGAAAGATTGATTATGATGTATCTTCACACACATGGTAAAATCGATCCCCGGAAGATTGAGTGTGGCGTGGTGACCCCATCGTAAGTATAAACATACCCTAACTAAAACTAAGTACACCTTTAGGCAATTATTGAACAGTGTTTTTTCTGTTGATTTGCTTTCTGGTTTTGTGTTTGGTGGCAAATAAGCCCTAAGGGAAGAGCCTTGACAACACTGAAACGTTGAGATTTATTTCCACTCCTATCCACTAGTTTACACTGAGCTAGAAACATATTTAAAATGAAAAAGTGAAAGATGAGATTGTTTAGTAGTAAGTTGATTCCAGGAGCTGGGGCTTTAAGACAATCACAAGACTTTTGGGAAAACCAGGAGAATATCTAGCAATATTGTCAGCGACTTATGAAAACTCAAAAATGGTAAGACAGGTAATGTGATGGAAAACGCTGCTTTTTATGTTGACCAGTTTCCTTGAACTCTCATATTCTGTTTGAGGTATATACCTATTGTCTTCTGTCGTGTATTTGGATTGCAAGTGTATCAGGGCAGGAACTGTCCTTTTTTTTTTTTTTTTTTAAAGTGCCTGGCACAAGGTAGTCCTGGTCCATGACTGGTGTTTTTAGGTTCATCCACAATATAAATAAATAGTTAATTTTTAAATCAGTGAAACCCTGTTTTGTGGATACTTTTATTTTGGTTTCCAAACACTTAATATTGTTGTGTCTTACATCCATTTCTAAACTGATTTACTTAAATCAGTACAACTTTCTCCTAGATGAGTGACTCTCAAACTTATTTGATCACTATTATTTTGTTAGTCTTTAAAGTGCTATTGTACTGCTTTTTTGTTTTTTTATTTGATCTCTGGCACTGCCCTTCTGGCTCTGAATGTGCATAATAAGTTTTCTTTTTCTAAAACTTTTCATCCCTCCGCTCTGAATATATTCTACCCTCCAACTGAAGCAAGGTGCAACTCCTACTTTGAGCACCTCTGATAAAGACAAGATGATGTGGGGATGTGGCCTCTTGGACAGCAAGGGCTTAAGCCATATAAGGTTTTACAGATTCAAACTATCACCTTGCACTGTATCCAGAAATGAGCTGGAAGGAATCTGATGTGGTCTGCAGAGTATATATGCTAACATTAACCATTGAGAATGTGTGCAATTTTTTTTTACATTGCCCGAAGAACACTATTGTCACTCTTTCTAAGCAAAACCAGCCTACTACAAAACAATCAAAAGTTTGAAAGATATTTTATTTTTAGTCAGGATGCAAAAAATAAATGGAAGGCCATTTAGATAACTGCCACAAAACTGCTGGCTGAATGAAGAACATCAAGACCATTCAGAGGGATAATTATTCTAGTGTGAAGAGGCCAAAGAAAATCCCTGGTTGCTAAATGGCTAAGATTTCAATTCCTAAGAAAAAGAAGGCACAAACGGCATCATTTTTTAGTCCTTTAGGTTATGTGAATTATATTGTCAGCTATCCCCTACATTCATACTCAAAAGCACTTTTGAGAGGATTACAGCTGCTATGAACAAGAATGGAAATTCCATAATTATTCTACCTTCTACAAGGCAAGTGATATTGCCTTAAATGGTGATCTTGAATAGCAGGTAAGTTTTCCAACTACAAAAGTAGGTTCCTATAGTCCCATATGTTGGCTCATGTGGCCTAATATGATTTTCAGACAACCTTTAAATTAACTACAGCAACCAAAAAAACCCAAATCAAATACTCAAAGCCCACATTGACCTGATGTATCTTGCCATTTTCTAAAGCTTTCTGAAGTTGTGCTCAGAAGAGCAATGTGTCATCCTTTGAAGTATTCTGAGGGACACCCCCCCACACTAATCAAGCTGGAGCATGACTGGCAGGTCTAACTACTATTGATCTAAAAATAAATACTCAAGGAAGAAACACTTACAGCAGAAGTCATAAAGAGCACAGGTGAAACCATTAAATATATTCTCACCTCTCCTAATGAAGGAGCTGGTAGTGGAGACAGATCTTACCTTCAAATATATTTTCTGTATTCAGCTTCTTACAAAGTGTGTATGGGGCTGTTGTTAGGAGAAAAAATGTCTGTGGTTTTACCTTGATTACATTGGATAAGTGCTGATATGATGCTGTAGTAATGGAGTGGCAACACTCACAGTATGCTGGAAGAGAAGTGAAGAAATTGTATCTAGTGGAATCTGTTGCAAGCACCTGAGCTTTTTTTATTTCATGGCTGATTTGGTGTGTGTGTGTGTCATGTCATAGCCTTATTACCAAGTGATGATAACATACGAACAGTTACTAATACCCAAGTTTGTGAGCTCATACCACCTAAACAGCAATTATATTATAAATAAATATTATATTGCCATTCTTGAAACATTCAGAGCCTACCAGAGCCTTTCTTTTGTCTGTCTTATGCCACAGAACCATGCAGACTAGTCTCCAAGATGTAATTTAAGGACTAAAATTTCAGACATCTATATTGATCCCATGTGCACCCCAGATATGCTCTCAAAACCCAAAACTGAATATATAGATGGGTATTTGTGAATGGAAGTTGGGAGGTGTGCACCAATGTGAGTTTTATGTATTTGGCTAGTGTGATTTAAATACCTTGCTTAAACCCTTTGGGGAGAAATCCTGTTTAAAGGGAGCTAGTCTCATTAACTGCAGAAGGAGCAACCTTTATTGTGTGTACACTGCTGCACTATGACTTCTGTCCTCGCTATCTCACAACAAAAGGACAAGGGGCCATTCAACTAAATGGAAGAGACAAAGAATTACACTGTGCAATTAGACTGTGTAATTCACTGCCACATGAAGTCTCTGAAATGAAGACATTACCAAGATTCAGAAAAGGACTGCACATTTCTATGGATAGCAAGACAATGGCAGAGTTATAATTTATTGTAACACACTTTGTGGAGGGATATTAAACCTCATGGTTCAGGGTTTAAGCCAATCTCCAGCTGGTGGAAATCAAGATGAGACCCAAACTTTGCTGACAACTGCAAGGTTCTGACATCTTCCTCTGAAGATGTCACACTGTCCACTGTCAAAGAGAGGAACTTGAATTAGATGGACAAGGAGTCTGATTTGGTCTGGCAACTCCTTATGTTCTTGTGACTTAGGATATATGTATTTAATCTCTGGCTCTGCCACAGGCTTCCTGTGTTAACCTGGACAAGTAACTTAAGTCTTTCTTTTTCCTGTGATTCCATAAAATTACAAAGCTCTCAGAAATGACAGAAATGGGAGGCATCTGAATAACTATATAGATAAACAGAGTTGTACTTGTGTAATTGATAGCTCAAAAGGCTAAACTGTGTGAAGTTTTCGATTCCAAATTATTGGGTGACATTCCACTTCCAACAGAAATATTCTATGATGTGATGGGATGTACCAACCCCACACTGGGTATGCAAGGGTTAATTCTTGTTACCTGGCTGAGAAGTTCCCAGACCCACAGCCCTGCTGAGCATGCTTCAACTGCAGGCCACCTATAAAGATCTCTACAGCAGGTCAGTTAGGGCTGACCGCTTCTGGGATAGGAAGTGCTGGAGAAGCTCCTGTGAAGAGCTGCAGATGACCGAACCATGGAGGGCAGCCACTGAGGAATGGTGGGAGAAGCCCCCTGTCTGGAGGATACTGCCAAAGAAGACAGTGACTGTGAGTCGGATAGGAAATAGCCCAGGGTGGGAAGTTACCCTCCCTGAGCTCAGCATGTTGTGGGTATATTTGCTGATGAGTTTGTAGTGGACTACTCCATCGCTAATAGGCCCCAATGGGCAAGGTAGGTGGCTGGTGGTGGTTTTTTTCAGTGAACTGGTAAAAAATGGTATTGAGCACCTATGGTCGTGAAAAGATCCTGTGGCCCTCTGGCAAGAAATGGGGCAAGTGTCCAGTTGTCCCATAAAGTTTGTTTACAGCCACCCAGTCCAGTAAGCAAGTGAAGTGTTGGTAATGTTGCTAGACAACATTGACCTCCCGTGGTCCGGCAAATTCCTTGTTCGGCACCAGTCAGGTCCCAAAGGTGCCGGGTTAGACAGGTTCAACCTGTATTGTATTTCAGAGCATTTGGTTATTTTCATCCTGCTGCTGAAAAGTTAAGAACAGAGACATCTGTTCAAGGGTGTTGATTTATAAAGGCAATAATCTCACATTTTGTTTTGAAGAGCTATTCTGCTTTTTTCTGCAGATTCTTCTGCTGTTTTAAAACCGAATGTAGTTTCAGATTTCAACACAAGATGGCACTCCAGAGGAGATTTCACAATTCAAAAGGAAAATTATTGATCTGGTTTTGTTTCTCATCTTACTGAATACATTCTGGGAAGCTTTTGCTCTTTGTAACTGTCCTATGTGTCTTTAAGATCTATTCAAATGCCGCTAGTTTGTTCCAATCTATTCAAATGCTGCTAGTTTGTTCCAGTATCCTTGGCTACTGAGAGATGAAAAGCAGAGACAATGTGATTTATGATACATGCATACTACAACCTCTTATGAATAAGCTGCATGGTATGTATTTCTTATATACATTATATCTTTTATTATATTTTAATCAGATGCTTAAATTTAATAACTATTTTTGCTAATCAGTTCTTTATGTTAAAATATTTGTAAAAAAAAAAACTATCATCATGGGTGCTTCTACACTAGCCAGCTACTTCAAAGTAGCTGGCGCAATGTCGAAATAGCATGCGTCGCGTCTAAATGCTCTGTGCGCTATTTCAACGTTGAAATCGACGTTAGGCGGCGAGATGTCGAAATCGCTATTCCCATCCGAAGATGGGAATAGCGCCCCACTTTGACATTCGACGTCGAAGTAGGGCATGTGTAGATGATCTGCGTCCCACTACATCGAAATAGCGGGGTCCTTCATGGCGGCTATCAGCTGAGGGATTGAGAGACGCTCTGTCCAGCCCCTGCAGGGCTCTATGGTCACCGCCTGCAGCAGCCCTTAGCCCAGGGCTTCTGGCTGCTGCTGCTGCTGCAGCTGGGGGTCCCTGCTGTGTGCACAGGGTCTGCAACCGGTTGTTGGCTCTGTGGACCTCGTGCTGTGCAGGGCAAGTGTGTCTGGGAGGAGCCCTTTAAGGGAGCGCCTTGCTCTTGCCCCAGAAGGGCTAGTCCAGCCTGTGACTCCGTCCGCAGGTTTTGCTGGCCCCTTATTTTGACAGGGAGCACTTGTGTGTGTGGACACTCCACACTTCCTTCCGGGGCGGCCTCTTTCGACGCTCCCCATTGCTACTTTGACGTTGAACATCCACGGCACCAGCCCTGGAGGACGTGTGGACGATACACATCAAAGTAGCCTATTTCAATGTCCTTACTTCGAAATAGGCTACTTTGACGTAGCTTGCTAGTGTAGACGTAGCCCATATATTGGATACCTAATCAGACTTTCTTTTTAATACCATATCAGCTCAGTTATTGTATTATTAAAGTAGATAAAAATACTAGCTCTAAAGACGGGGCAGGAAGATCTGGCCGTGTGGCCCAGAAGGAGACTCAGGCAGACCTTCTGAGCCGCTGCATGACACTCAAAGCAGCTAGAACCATGTGGTCTCTATCCTGCGTGCTCCTGGTGGGGAGAGCTTTGCATGGTTCCCATGTCCTCAGCACAGTCTCACCTCTTTCATTGGCTAGAAAGTGGCTCATGGGAGCTGCCTGGACCCTGCTTGCAGTCCCCTCACCTCCAAGGGACACATGGCATGCCAAGAACACATGGGCACCACAGCTGGCCACTCTGAGCAAAGCATGCAGAAGTATGGCAGGCATGGAGCCTGCCTGAGGATCCTCCTAGGCTCCTTGTTGGGAGCCGCCTAAAGTAAGCGCTTCTCCTCCAGAGTCCACACCTTGTCCCCTACCCCGGCCTCCCTGATCTCCCTCCCCCTCCCCCCTGCACCCCGGCCCAGGTCACAAACCAAACCCCAGCTCTCCCAGCCAAGGACACAAGCCCCTCTCACACCTCTCCTCCAGTTCAGAAGGCTCTCCTGCACCCATACCCCCTCCCAGACCCTTCGTCCCTTCCTGTGCCCAATCCCCTGCCCCAGGTCACAACCCCATCCTTCACCCAAACACTCTTATAGATCCCACACCTCCTTCTGCACCCCAATATTCTATCCTGAGCTCCATTCTGTACCCAGTCCCAGACCCTGCAGCTCCTCCATGAATGTCATGGAAGAGAACAGCCCTTGGCCACTTACCAAATTCTTGGAACAGACCCCATTAAAAATTATTGCCCATCCCTGTCTGAAGCAATAGCAAGACTTTCTAACTGTAATAAAGAGACACTGTTAGTTTTTATTACAGTACCAAAATACAACACAATTAATTGATTATATCTCTTATCAGTTTGCAAAATGAACGTGCTGTAAACTGTTGGGACCAAATTACCCCCTCTGTCTTTGTGTCTGAACGTGGTGAAAATCTCGCAGACCTGGAGAGGATGGGAAGCTCAGAAGACAGGCAGTTGCTTCTACAGAATCATCCTGCCTTGCTCTGATCTGATAGAAACTTCTCTCTGAGAGATCCATGAGTCTCAGACCTTGCTGAGTGGAGAGAAAGCAAAAACGGCCCATCTGCACAGACTTAACCCCCATCAAACTCTTTGTTATGGTTAGCATTAACTTACTCAGATTCCCCCAATTCAGTATGCATGCAGAACCTTCACTTGTAAACATGTTAGGGGAACCACTGCTTTCAGTTCTTTCTTCATTTAGCTCATACTTGATTGCCTGAACTCTTAACTTGCTTAGGCAGGGATGATGTCTTCTGTGCTTTGTTCAGCATCAAAGACAGAACTATTACCCATCTGTTGATCAGATGCAGAAAACCAATTACCAGGTACATTTCTTGTTTTCTATATGAATTATCACTGTATCTTCTGTCTCCTTTTTCTCACTTAATTTAGGGCTGTTGGGTTTGCTGTAGCAGTTTACATAATGAACTAAAGGCAGTCACATTATCAAAATGTGTATTATATTGTAATTCTCTCTTTATAGCATTCTAACAGTTGCTTAACTCAGTGGTCCTTAAACTGTGGGTTAGAATCTCAAAGTTGGTTCAAAACCCATTTTAATGGGGTCATCAGGGCTGGTGTTAGACTTGCCAGGCTCTGTGATCCAAGCGCATGTTTCACCATCCAGGGCTGAAGCCAAAGCCAGAGGCTTCAGCCTTCAATGGCAAGGCTCAGGTTACAGTCCACCCATCCACCCATGTGTTCTGCTTTGGCCCCCCTCCCACTCCTGCCCAGGGCAGCTGGGCTCAGGCTTCAGTCTCCACTCCTGGGGTCATGTAGTAATTTTCATTGTCAGAAGTGGGTCATGGTGCAATGAAGTTTGAGAACTTCTGGCTTAGCCGCTACATTGAAAAGTGAAATTTTCAGAATCCATTTTGAGACAGCAGTTTGTGAGCTACAGGATTGGGAACCTGGACAGCTACTGGCATACAAATGTTTAATAATATTCATGCTCCCCAACTGCCTCTGATGAAACATGGAATTAGATGCAAGAAATACAGCTCCTTTCATAAAAGTAACAGTGAGGCTAATCCCCTTGAGGTTTTGCAAATCTTGCAATACTGATAGAGTAAACTCATATCCAGCAACCCTGGGACCGGGAGGTTGCTGGATATGCAAATATGCTGACTAATGGAGAGCAGCTGGGGAAGCACAGGCAGGGCTCAGGAGAGGCAAAGCCATGGAATCCCCGAATGAGGACAGGGTAATATGGGCAGCTTTGGAGCCGGGATAATGCTGCTGGGGTCGGGGTAATGCCACCAGAGCTGGGAAGCTGGCTGGGGTTGGGGCTGGGAAGCCAGTCAGCAGCTGGGGCTGAGGTAACGCTGGCAGTGCTGGGGCTGGGAAGCCAGCTGGGGCTGGGGTAACGTGGTCGCAGCCAGGAAACCAGCTGGGCCTGGGGCCACAGTAACACCAGCAGTACTGGGGCCGGGAAGACGGCAAGCTGCTGGGGCTGGGGGAATGCTGGCAAGCCGCTGGGGCAAGCGAGCAAGCCACCGCGGCCACATAACACCAGCAAGCTGCTGGGGCCAGGGGGAAGTCAGCTGGGGCTGAGGTAACGCTAGCAGCACTGGGGCCAGGGTAACAGCGGCAGTGCCAGCGCCAGGGGAATGCTGGAGGCACCGGGGCTAGAGGAAAACCAGGAAGCCACCACGACCACAGTGACACCAGCACCGCCAGGGTCAGGTAGCCAGCTGAGACACGGGGGAATGCTGGCAACACCGGGAAGCCTGCTGGAACTGGGAGAAAGCAGCATGTTTGTGCAGTTATTTGAGAGTTCCAGTTAAATGAGAGCTTACTATATTTTACTTCAAGCTCCAGCTCCCAAAGTCAAGTCATTCTGTGAGAATCTTGGGCTTTGTTTTCTGTATAGTATAATCTTAGCTGTCATGGTTGTTAAGAAAAATTTAAACATGACTTGAGGACTCACTGTGAGCCCATGAAGATGGTGTTCCCTCCTCAGATACAATGCCAGAAGTGAGAGGGTATGGATGGTTCTGATGGCTGGAGCAAATGCTGTTTTTTCACAATTTCCAAAAACATTGAAGTGTTGAAATGCCACTGATATTTTTCAACTGTTGACAAATTTAGACCAGCTTTTTCAGATTTCTTTTTCTGGGCAACAATTATTTTTAGCTTAATAACATCAAAATTTGAAAATGGGGAAATTTAAACCTGTTTAGGGCCTCATAGTCTGAAAATTCATAGTCACGTTAATTTGGGCAGGGGCCGGCAACCAAAACAGCAAGAAGAGCCGTTTCTCTGAATTCAGTAAAAACTCAATAATTCCAGAGCCACAGTGCATGTGAATACGAGACAGGCCTTAATAAATAACATCAAACCATATTTTTTGTAACCCCTATTTTAAGAACAGCGAGCACATGATTTGTAATACGATACATGTTTACTGCAGGACGTTCACACAGTTTTTACATACTCTATTTCCTCACATTTTCCATGTGTGTATTTGTACCACTAGCTTCCTGACTTTCACTCCTGAACCTACTGTAATTATGGCAGTTTTACTTCATGTTTAATTTCAGTTTTATTTTTTAAAATGTGCGTTGCGCTTCATAGCAGGAATGGCACAAGCTTCCTTTTCCTTTTCAAAAGCAAGACTTTATTAACAACATGATCAAAACACAGGTACGGTATCATAGCTCACAATGGACTGCACATATTAAAGGGGGAGTTATTCGGTGTTTCGAGATCACATGTTGTTTGCTATTTACATAAGAACATAAGAACGGCCATACTGGGTCAGACCAAAGGTCCATCGAGCCCAGCATCCCATCTGCCGACGGTGGCCAATGCCAGGTGCCCCAGAGAAGGAGAACAGAAGACAATGATCAAGTGATTTATCTCCTGCCATCCATCTCCTGCCCTTGTACTGAAGGCTAGGGCACCATACTTTATCCCTGGCTAATAGCCATTTATGGACCTAACCTGCAAAAATTTATCAAGCTCTTTTTTAAACCCTAATACAGTCCTGGCCTTCACAGCCTCCTCGGGCAAGGAGTTCCACAGGTTGACTGTGCGCTGTGTGAAGAAAAATTTCCTTTTATTAGTTTTGAACCTACTACCCATCAATTTCATTTGGTGTCCCCTAGTTCTTGTATTATGGGAAAAGGTAAATAATTTTTCTATATTCACTTTCTCCACACCATTCATGATTTTATATACCTCTATCATATTGCCCCTCAATCGCCTCTTTTCCAAACTGAAAAGTCCCAGTCTCTCTAGCCTCTCCCCATATGGGACCCTTTCCAAGCCCCTAATCATCTTAGTCGCCCTTTTCTGAACCTTTTCTAATGCCAATATATCTTTTTGGAGGTGAGAAGACCACATCTGCACGCAGTACTCAACATGTGGGCGTACCATAGTTTTATATAGGGGAAGTATGATATCTTTTGTCTTATTATCGATCCGTTTTTTAATAATTCCTAACATCCTATTTGCCTTACTAACTGCCGCTGCACACTGCGTGGATGTCTTCAGAGAACTATCCACTATAACTCCAAGATCCCTTTCCTGATCTGTCGTAGCTAAATTTGACCCCATCATGTAGTACGTGTAATTTGGGTTATTTTTTCCAACATGCATTACCTTACACTTACCCACATTAAATTTCATTTGCCATTTTGCTGCCCAATCACTCAGTTTGCTGAGATCTTTTTGTAGTTCTTCACAATCCCTTTTGCTTTTGACTGTCCTGAACAACTTGGTGTCATCTGCAAACTTTGCCACCTCACTGCTTACCTCATTTTCTAGATCATTGATGAACAAGTTGAACAGGATCGGTCCCAGGACTGAGCCCTGGGGAACACCACTAGTTACCCTCCTCCATTGTGAAAATTTACCATTTATTCCCACCCTTTGTTTTCTGTCTTTTAACCAATTCCCGATCCATGAAAGGACCTTTCCTCCTATCCCATGACCACCTAATTTACATAAAAGCCTTTGGTGTGGGACCGTGTCAAAGGCTTTCTGGAAATCTAGGTATATTATGTCCACTGGGTGCCCCTTGTCCGCATGTTTATTAACCCCTTCAAAGAATTCTAATAGATTAGTTAGACACGACTTCCCTCTGCAGAAACCATGCTGACTTTTGCCCAACAATTCGTGCTCCTCTATGTGCCGTGCAATTTTACACTTTACTAGTGTTTCTACTAATTTGCCTGGTACTGATGTTAAACTTATCGGTCTATAATTGCCAGGATCTCCTCTAGAGCCTTTTTTAAATATTGGTGTTATATTGGCCGTCTTCCAGTCATTTGGTACCAAAGTGGATTTAAAGGATAGGTTACAAACCACTGTTAATAACTCCGCAATTTCACATTTGAGTTCTTTCAGAACCCTTGGGTGAATGCCGTCTGGTCCTGGAGACTTGTTACTATTCAGCTTATCAATTAATTCCAAAACCTCCTCTAATGTCACTTCAATCTGAGTGAGTTCCTCAGATTTGTCACCTAAAAAGGCTGGCTCAGATTTAGGAACCTCTGTAACATCCTCAGCCGTGAAGACTGAAGCAAAGAAATCATTTAATCGCTCTGCAATGGCACTGTCTTCCTTGATCGCTCCTTTTATATCTTTATCATCCAAGGGCCCCACTGCTTTTTTAGAGGGCTTCCTGCTTCTAATGTATTTAAAAAACATTTTACTATCGTTTTTTGAATTTTTGGCTAGCTGTTCCTCAAAATCTTTTTTGGCTTTTCTTACTACATTATGACACTTAATTTGGGAGTGTTTATGTTCTTTTCTATTTTCCTCACTAGGATTTGACTTCCACTTTTTAAAAGCTGCCCTTTTCTCTCTCACTGCCTTTTTAACATGGCTGTTTAGCCATGGTGGTTCTTTGTTAGGTCTCTTACTGTGTTTTTTTATTTGGGGTATACATTTAAGTTGGGCCTCTAGTATGGTGTCTTTAAACATTTTCCATGCAGCTTCCAGGGATTTTAGTTTAATTACTCTACCTTTTAGTTTCTGTTTAACTAGCTTCCTCATTTTAGTGTAATTCCCCTTTTTGAAATTAAATGAGTTGTTAAATAAGTAAACAACTCATTGTTGTCGTTAAATTAAATAAACATATGAGTTGTTCATTGTTGGGCTCTTAGACATTCACTGTTTATTTAAAATAATCAGGAGGTTTTTTGTTTTTTTTTTCTGTTTTTTTTTTTAATTGGCAATTATAGGGTTGGGAGCCACAAAGACGTGCTTAAAGAGTCACTTGCAGCTCTGGTGCCCCAGGTGGCAGACCCCTGAAGTAGGGTGTTCTCTTCTGGACAGTGCTTAATTCAGGAATTTACTTTGTGTGAAGATTTTGGCTGCCAAGGGGTTCCAGCCCTCATCCCTATGCTACTGCGGCTGCCACAGGCCTCTGGCAAGCAGGGGCTATTGCTAGGGCACATGGTAATGAGGCAGGTAGTGGCTCTGGCGGGGGCTCTGGGCCCCACCCCTAAACTTCTGTGGGCCAGCAGGCCCTCCAGCTTCAGCCCCTGTGCTGCTGTGGGAAAGGTGGGTGCTCCAGCAGAGGCTATGTTCCCCTGCCATGCTGCCACAGGGCAGATGGAGGCTCTTTCCCTGTGCTTCAGTGAGGCAAGAAGGGCCTTCAGCTTCAGCATCCATGTTGCCACAGGGCTGGCAGGGCCCCTGACTTCAGTTCTTGTGCTATCACAGGGACAGTGGGGACTCCAGCCTCTGGCCATATGCTGCAGGGGCAAGCGGTGCTCTGGTGGGGGCTCTGCTTCCCCCTCCACTCCTCCAGTGCTGCTGCAGTGCAGGTGGGGACTCCAACAGGGGCTCTGGGGCCCCTTCCTGCTCTGCCACTGGGCAGGTGGAGGCTCCAGTGGGGCCTTCAGCCCTCCCTTGTGCTACCATGGGGCCGGCAGGGGCTCTGGCTTCAGACCTGGCCATGCTGGCGGCTGCTGTTCCAGCCCCAGCCCCTGCCCCTTGGGTGCTGGTCTGGCCTCAGTCCCAGGACTCTCTGATCGTGCAACATCCATGATCCTGCCAGACCTGAATTTAAGAGGTTCAGCTTCTATATGTCAAACATACCAAACCTCCTAAAGTCACATCCCCCTGCAGTTGCACTGTGAGTGCAAGCTTTTGAGGAGAGCTGGTGAAGGAACAAAGGGTACCCACACTTTAACTCCCATGATGTCTGGCCTGAAATGCAAGACACCCCAGCAGAACTGGGAGGAATGGGTAGAGGACACCACTGCTTGCACTGGTGGATGCACGGAACTGAAAAAGATGATACATTCTCTGAAGGGAGTAGCGGATATCATGCTCTTGTTGCATATAATGAGCACCCTGAGTGCTTGCTTCCTGGGATGGTGCAGCTCCATACCATTCTCAATAAATGACTGTGCCCTATCAACAACTGTGCAACCAAATATCCACAGCTCCTTATCTGCAACAGAGAAGGCAAAAGGCAATGCTTCTCCAGAATTCCACCTTAGAAATCCACAGAAGTCTCAGCACACTTCCAATTTTTATTTCCTCTATTTCCACCACAGAGCCACCACAACCTACAAGTGATGTTCTCAACATGGAACACTGGTTACTCCAGAGTTCTGTTTTACGGGGGTCCAGCTGGGCTGCAGCGCAGCAGAACTTTTCAACAAGGTAACCCCAAAGCTGATTTTCACAAGGCTGTCTCTTAAATGTCACCATTTGATGCAGAGTTTCATATTTAGGATTCTTTGCAACTTAAGACGCTCAACGGAGGAGAAACTGAATGAAATTATATGCTCTGTGTTTTAGATGAGCTCAGACAAGCCACCTTCTGGTCCTTTTCAGCCTTAAAATCTAAGAAACCCTTGGAAGTTCCCCATGAAGAAGAGTGCTGATTGCATGAACACCAGTCTGAAAAATGACCAGTTATATGTACCATTTTCCCTCTGTGGCATGGGTTGGGGATTAGAAAAATATTAGATAATGAAAGGGATGTTGAAATAAGTCTATATCACATCACATCAAAAATGTCTTTGGAGCACTGGAAACCACTTTGCAGTGGTTTGCAGGACAAGGAGAAAGCAATGTAATGCACCATGCACTGCATTGTATAAACTGTAATTGAGATGTACAGTTTTATGAACTTGTTATTTTAAGAACTCCAAATTAGTTCATAAAATAGGAGTTATATTGTACTTTCTAGAGCAATATCTGGGAAATGCTGCAAATACTGGGGTAATGTCATTCTGTTAACTGAATAATTAAGTTTTAAAGTGTGTTTGCCATATGTGGTTTTATATTTTAGATAATCTTGCTTTTCCCAATTAGGTCATCTACATGAGGTATGGAGGAGGTATCAAACTCAGATCTCATTTAATTTTTCAGAAAATTATTGCAGAATCTCATTGTACTATTTGCCTTAAGTACCAGAATGACAGACCTGACCATGACACACCACCATGAATCTCAGCTCCAGCATCCCCTTAACTTTGATTCTCTTTGCATTTAGCTTCTGGGATAATGTGGTGCTGGACTGCTATGCTTCTGCCTGGCATTTCCTAGGACACATCACGCACGGTTCAGTTAAATCATCCTGATGACCTCTGTTGTGCAGGAGTCAATTTTGGCAACATTTTTACTTCCCTCTTTCACTTTATCTTGGTCATTTCAACTCACTGCTTTCCATTCTGTTAAAGTACTTCACGAGGCCATCAATCTGTGAATGACAGACTGAGGTTCGCAGGGCCTGTATCTGAAACATTGCACAAAGGCTCATCTATTTTGATCTGAAGTGGGTTCCTGTATCTGTCAGAGTATTTGTATCCTATTGAAAATTTGGATTAACTCCTTTGCTGTCATCTTGGACATGGAATTTCAGAGGCATAGGGCTGCTGGGTATCGGGCAGTGTAATCTAAAAGTATGGGCATACATTGCTGCATATAATCCCAAAACATGAGCACACATTGGGTCAACTTCTTCTAGGGGCCTATAAAATGGGGCTTCAGTAATTGGTTGGAGTACCAAAAGGCTCTTTAGTGAGGTTGTGTGTTGTGCAATTGGCATTCCAGACATGAGTGCCAAAGCATCAGACCCCCATATAAACTCTTGGCCAAAAGAAACGTTGTATGATTCTATCCAGCGTATTTTTATCCACATGTAACTGTCATCCAAACAAGGGTTGTGTGCGCTCTCATGCCCTCAATTTACTAACAGCTGCTCCTGTAATCAGATTATTCTTCACAAGTCCCTCTTAATCACTAAATACAGTCCCAGGCCTTTGGTTTTCCATGTATTGGGACCCTGTTTACCTCAACAACTTCTTTTCTAATGTTGTGAACAGAGGATACAGGCTTGGATCTGCCCAAAAATCTTTTAAGAGAGGCCAATATATACAAGATCAAGGCCTTCTATTTTATTTCATACCAAGATTGTTTTCAGTGAAACTGGGTCCAGCCTCAAGTTTGCCAGCTATCTGAACTGTCTCCTTGCCTGCTGTGTGAGACATTTTACCAGCATGCAGCACCTTTTGATTCTGGGCCCAGATTTTGATCCCTAGTAAGTTGTCTTGACTCTTTTCTCATCTAGAGATCCAGGACTTCCCAGGTGCAGAAAACAAGTCCTTAGCTAATTCAGAAAAGATGAGATGAGAGCATATTTGCTGGAGTTATAGTACTGGTCCCAGGCCTACTGCCTTTTTCTGCCCCTACACTATAAGTAAGTTTATAAACCTGATGAAGTCTTGTCCTTGAGCACCAAATATGGAAGCTTCAGGACCACTACTGCTGTCTTGCTTGTTGTGTTTCCCTGAACTTCCAGTTGTATAGGAATGGCTGGGTAGTAATTAACTGGCCCATGAAGACAGGCTATGGATGTGGTTTTGGCTTGAAATAGGTTGTTCCACCTAATGTGCATTAAAAAAATCTTATCCAAATTGAACATTGTGATGCCGTACACTCAGAATGACTTGAGAATATTTTAACAGGTTGTCTTTGTCCATGGCTATTTAAGGCATTAAAAATGCATTACATAATATCAACTTACCCTCAGCATCGGGCCATTCTGAAACACATGTGGTTCGTCACAAACTACACAGTATTCATTCAGCACTGGTATCCGCTGCTCAGCAAACTCAATAGTCTGAGAACAATGCAAGTGAGAACAACAACATCTGCTTAAAAATAATTAACAAGCAGCTCCTGCTCCAAAGTGTTTCTAAAACAGATTAAGCATGACATCCTACCTGCACAAGAAAGCCATGGTCTCGTATTGGAATGCATTTTGCACCATAATTCGGCTGTAAGAGAAAAGGTCAAATAACTTCAGTGCTGGAGTTAATTAGAAGAGATATAGGTTTATGGAGAAAATGTAAGAACATCTGTAGTTTTTTCTAAACAAATGTGTGAATTACACAATCTTGGCACCTGGAAATATCTTTAGTTTGCATAGATCAGTCAAGATAAATTCGTTTGTCTCTTTTGAGACTTGTCTAGTGAGTTTATGTTTTATCTGTAAACACCCACACACTTTAATATCAGAAGGAAGAACTTGTGCTTTGACTCCATGTTAATGTATAAAAATTTAGCAATTAATTTAAAAATGAATAGAATTCTTTATTGTTTGTGTATTCTGTTTCTCTACACACACTTAATATAGACTATGGGCTTGTCTACGCTACCTCCCTACTTCGAAGGGAGGATGATAAGTAGGGTGTCAGGAGATTATTAATGAAGTGCTGCAGTACATACGCAGCACTTCATTAAGCTAATTCTGCCCTACAGCAACTTCCAAGTGTTAAACTTCAAAGTGCCGGCTTGCGTGTAGCCATGGCTAACCTGCCGGTACTTCAAAGCGCCTGGGCAAATTCAAAGTCCCTTTACTTTTTACAAAATTTTGAGAAGTAAGGGGACTTTGAAGTTGCCCAGGCACTTCAAAGTACCGGCGGGTTAGTACATGAGCCGGTACATGAGCCGGTACTTCGAAGCTTAACACTTTGGAGTTGCCACAGTGGAGAATTAGCTTAATGAAGTGCTGCATATGCAGTACAGCAATTCATTAATAATCTCCTGACACCTTACTTACCATCCTCCCTTTGAAATAGGGAGGTAGTGTAGATACAGCCTATGTGTTTAGACTTGGATTACTAAAATGCCTTTTAAAACAAAATCGTGAAAGAGCTTGCATAAAATCTCTCCACGGAACCTCATCCTAACAAGTATCTATGCTCAGACCCTCCTTCTGATACTTTTTTTCCCCTGAGTATAATCACACATCACTTTAGAAGGTACCTTTTATATGGTGGCCATTAAGGTATGGTGCTCCCTCCCCGATATCTGTCTCAGTCCATCTTTTTAACTTTGATGGGAGATGAGCCAAGTTGCTTATCTGTATAATTTTTCTTTTCTTCACTGTTTCTTTTCCTATATACCATGCCTAGTACCTTGGCAGCACCCAGGAAAGGAGCTAAGATTTTAATAAGTCAAATGCCAAATGAAGTCCTGATGCTATTCCACTGATGTCAAGAGAGTCGCACCTGACTGAATACCGACGTATTTCCCTCAATATTCATATATTATAAAAATAGCAAGGGTCTTTTTATTTGTAGTTTTGATTACCCCAAAGTCAGTGGGATTATTTTTATTGACTTGAAGTGGGAGCTTATGCAGGCCCCTAAAGCAGAGACATCATTGACTGGTTCAGAGTGAAAAATGAATCCCAAGTATAAATGACAACAGGGAGTTTTTCAGTTCACCTTTTCTTAATTTTGTTTGTACCAGTTATGGGAACAACCAACGAGCGTACACATAGGAGTATTGTAAGGTATAGTACATTACTGCCTTTAGATACAGCTAGAATTGCTCACAGATGACTTGTTATGCTAATTTACCATGAGTAGGATGAAACGCTGTTAATGCATTTTGATCACAATATTTCATAATATTATAGATTTTAACAGCACCTGTATGAATGGGAGCTGCAAAGGAAAGCTTAATCTTACCTGGAGAGCTAGGAAAGGAATAAACTAACCTGCCTCTGACGGAGGGGGTTTGGAGAAAAGGGACAAAGAGACAATAGGAGCTAGTGGGAAAAATTCAAACCTGAAACTGAATCACAGCAGGATCCTCCCTTTGTTTGAAAACAGGGAAACAGAGAAAAGAGGGGAAGAAATGAGCTCTTCCAGAACAGATCCCTTGGGCTCATCAGAATGTGTGAGCAGGAAAACGTTTAGGTAGCCACCTAAGGTTTATTGTCTGAGGGTTTGGAAATTGTGTCTGAGCCAGTTATTTGTTCCTTTTGTTCTCTTCTATAACCAAGAATCTGATGCAGGGGAAAAACCCTGCATGTTGTTTTAATTCATGAGTTTTTTAAGACATGTACAAGGCTTGCAAAGATAGTCTTTTTTAAATAATAAAAGTGCTTTTTCTTTTTTTATCACGCACTGGTTGATCTTTTGTGTCCTACAGGGGCTTAAAAACTACATGCCTGGCCACAGACACATTAGCAGAGGACTCACAACTCCCTGCACGGTTTTGTGGGGTGTTCTTTTTTTTTTTTTTCATTTTTTTCCTTTGTAACTCCTCAGCAAAGGGAGGTTGGAAGATTTGCTCTGAGGGCAGAGATTCCAAATTATTTGTTCCCTGGAGAGGAGATTTGGTACACTTGGTGGTGGCAGCTAGTGATTGGTTTCAGGGAAAATTGAAATCAGGAAAGCTTTTCTGTCTTTGGGAATTGCAGAGAGAGGGTCTAGCAGTGTTTTATTTGGTCAGCCTGCTCCAATTACCTGCAATCAAAGTGCCAGGGTGGGGAGTAATCAGATGCGATAGCACCATACAACCAAATATCTCTTTTGTCAAGGTGGGGAAACTGAGGTACCATACTTAAAGTTGTGACTAGAACCCAGGTCTTCCAGCTTCAGCTCCCCACATCTAACTTGTAAGAAAACAAACACTGCCTCCCAATACCTTGAAACAGGAAAGCAAGGTAGCTCGTCCTTACTCCTACAGCAAACATCCTCCCTATTTTCAGTGGTCGGTTACAGACAGGACTAACACTGAAGTGTATCTTCTATGGTTAGTAAAATGCACATTAACTTTTTCAGTTAGATTTTCCAACCCAAAACAAGAACAACAATATGGTAATGTACAGGACTGGCTCAGGTAATGTTGTGGGGGAGGCAGAAATTGACTTTAATTCCCTATCCATGTTATCAGTCTGTGCATATGCTCTGGAGGAAGAAGATATGCATTGAATATTAATCTCCCGCTGCACCAGTGCATACAAGGAGTGGGTAGAAAGTCAGGTCCACTCCTTCCTGTTTGCTGTGGGCATGAACGGAGATGGAACTGACTACTGGAAGGGGTCATCAGCAGATTATTTCTCCCTTGGAGTAAGGGCAGAGCAGGAGAAGGAATTATGTGCCTGAGCTGTTTCTGTGGCACACAGCAGCAGCACGCTGCCTCTTAGTCAGGGGGAGACTTAAATCTCTATCTTGGTCAAAATGGTCCCAGTTAGCATGACAGATTCATATGTGGGCAGGAAATTGTTTCATATTGACTAAGAAGGTGAATCTCAATTTGTTTATTTAATGGTGAATCCCCCATGACATCTCCATTTTGAGATGCACTAGACATTAATGCATGTTACAAAACAAACAAATCAGAAAGAATAAAGATTATTACATACAGCAGCTTGTGAAGGTGAGGAGGAAGATGGCGTTAAGATGCCAATAAGCCCTGAGGTAAGAGAGAGCCTCCTGCCCTCTGCTATGGTGGGTTCCTTGAAAAGCTCCATTTTGGATGACTTCGGGGCACTGGAGTAAGACTTGCTGAGTATCTTGTGATTCTTAAGTCCATCTAATTCTTCCATTTTAAGATTACTGGAATAAGACCTGCTTAAAAGTTTGTGGGGTTTCAAGGTGCTATTGTGCTCACATCGAGGGTCCCCAGAACATGGTCTGCTTAGGAGTTTTTGGGGCTTTAAGGTGATGCACTCTTCTTGCTTGACAGCTGCCGAGCAAGAGCGATTCAACAGTTTGTGCGACTTAATAGCCATTGTCTGCTCGGCCCTAGGATCACTAGACAAAGAACGGCCGAAGGTTCTGTGAGACTTTGTGACACACACATCCTCAGCCTTAACTGTGCTAGAGCAAGTCCTTCTCAGCAGCTTGTGAGTTTTGGAGATGCCGTCTTGTTCAGATTTCAGTTTTGATTTGTTTTTACCACAGCCAGGTGGAGGATAACTTGGCGACCTTAAAAACAAGTAAGGGGAAAACCTAGTAGAAGAATAATCAAAAACTATGAAACAATAAACAAGCTACTTTACACATCAACACACGTCTTTTTTAGAAATACATGTTTAGCACAGAAGAATGATTAACTTGTATGGATTATACAAATTTGCACATAGATTTCATTCCTAAAAATATGTAAGTGGTATACATCTCTGGGTATCTGACTCTATCTATGGGAATAGGCCATGATTTTTTTAAAGGTGCCTATATTTAGGTTCCTAAATTCGACTCGTGTCATTTATATAGGCACTATTTTTGAAAATTGTGGCTATATTTTTCACATGGGGTAATAATATACCCCTCAAATGAAAAGGGTAAAATTAGTTTTCTCGAACGATTGTTATAGCGTGATCCTTTCAGCCATGTGTATTTCTAGACTCCTCAAGTAGAGAAGCTTTGCAGGCAAATGTCCTATAGGGTATAATGGACTCTTATAACTACTTCAGACACTTGCAGTCACTCATATTTATCTCACCTGAAACAATTTTTAAAAAACAAAACAAAAAAAAACCAAACAAACATCTCAAAACAATTTGATTAGCTTCCTGAAGACAATT
The DNA here is from genome assembly GCF_033958435.1 of Carettochelys insculpta. Lineage (NCBI taxonomy): Eukaryota > Metazoa > Chordata > Testudines > Carettochelyidae > Carettochelys > Carettochelys insculpta. The sequence goes on from NC_134141.1 coordinate 99,341,968, forward strand.
TGTCTTTACTTCAACTGGTTTTACTTCAACATATTCCTGATTTGCAGGAGCATAATGTAAGAGGGTAATCAGGCCTAATATACACATCAAGAAAACAAAGAATCAAGGCACTAATGAAGCAATTTTCATACTATCTGGATAATTTTTCTAATATTATGGAATCAATATTTAAAATTTGTTTGCGTACTATTAAGAGCTAGTATCAGGCTCTTCCTGAATAATTTTTTTCTGCCTTTCCTGTAAAAATAAAGTCTTTTTGGTTTGCTTAAGTAGCAGACAACTGAAATCCCAAGAGAAAACATGTGTTTACCCATACTGTTAGCAAATGGTGCTCCTGCTGGAAAATGTTCAGTGAACTGTGCTGACTCACTCTTGTAAACGATTGATTACTATACATGGCTGTAGGGAAGACAGGAGTATTATCCTACAAAGAAAGGAGGCTTAAACAATTTTTGGAGAGGATTTTGGGCTGGCTTTTGTAATCCATTTCTGATTACATGTTTTGACATGTTTGAACTTGGGTGAATATTTGGTACTGAGAGGGAAAAGGCTTCTGGCTCATAATTATATCTTCCTCTTTTCTTTTGTGTAAGACCCAGAGGCACTTAGGCACCTGAATAACTTTACACATGATAGTAGAAACTCAATGGAATTTAACAAGACTATTTAGATGAGAAAAGTTACTTATGTGTACAAGTATCCAGGATTGTGCCCTTCAAGTTCTCATGACTGATTTTCAGAGGCGCTGAGCATGCATGCCTCCCAGTGAAGTTAACTAAAGGTGTTACTGCTCAACAGATCTTAAATCAGGCTCCTACTTCTTGATATATCAAACACATTTTTTTCTGAAAATGAAGAAAAATTCAATCATGGAAAACAAACTTTGACAGCAATAAAATTGGCAGGATACTAGCTACTATAAATTTGAGAGAGTCTGTCTATCTGTCTCATCATTTGTTCAAGAACTGCTCTCAAACAATAAGAGCTAGGACCACCAAATTCAATATACAGCTTCCTCTTATTATAACCCAAAGCACAAGAATTTCATTGTGCAAGGAAAATGGGATGTGCCAGAAAATACTAGTAAACCATACAGAAAAGAGACAGAATCCCCACGCAGCTGAAAAGAGCTGGCTGGGGGAATGCATTTCACCTTGTTATGTATGCTGCAGAATCTGAACAGCATGTCATAATAAAAGCATTTCACCTGATATTACCTGCGCAATGTAGAAAAGATATGCAGAGGGGATTTCACCTTTTTGTCCGACACTTTCTTGTGCGTATAATTTGATTTTTCTTTGCTATTTTTCCATTGCTGTGTAACAAACGTCTGCATGATTCTGTAAAGGAGGAAGAAACAATCATAGCCTTAGTAATGGCTCTCTAAAAAATGAGTGTTACTGATACAAGCCAGTAGAGATCATACACATATAAAGATGACACATATAGAAGTGTTTTTGTCAAAGAAAGTGTTAATGCTTGAGATGTATGGGTATTACGGTTAAAGTGGATGGTAGCATTGGCTTAACTGGCTATTTCACTGATTTTCACAAAAGGGTTACCTATGCCATCACTGGCTTTCTTCGAGATGAGCTGCTCATGTCCATTCCGTATTAGATATGAGTGCTCACCACATGCACCAGTGCCACATGTATTTCCTCAGTGGTATCTCTAGGGAACTGGCTCTGGCACCCACTGGAGTGACGCTTGTATGATGTGGTATAAGAGGCACCACTGACTCACCCACACCCTCAGTTCCTTCTTGCCAGATCTGAAACAGTGGGAAAGGAGGGCCAGGAAAGATGCTGGGGCAGTGGTTGAACCTGTGCCAACTCATAACAGGTTCAGATGGAGGACGTAATCCCACTGGAGATCCTCTGAGAGGAGAACAGAAGGCCCTTCGTCACATCTGCTGTTGCAATGAAGAGTTGTGTCAACCTGAGGAAAGACTTGGTCTGCTCCAGGTAAAAGGTCAAAGCCTGGCAGATGCCTCAGGCATGTAACCACCTCCCCTTGCTATTTTTATGTTGCTTAGGGCAGGACCCTGGAAGGAAGATATGATTAATATGGGAGGAAAATACCACCTTCGTTAGAAAGGCTGTATGAGTTCATAATTGCTCCTCCAGATTCCACCATGCAGCACCAATGAGGTGAAGCTGTTGCGCAGGTCATCAGAGTCTTTGGAGAGAAGGTCTGGGAGGTCAATTAGCTTCCATGGAGGGATTACGGCCAGATCTAGTGGTGGACCAAACCAATGTTGGTGCAGCCATGCCGGGCTGATCACAATAACTTGAGTCTTGTCTTTCTTGATCTTTTACAGGACTTTGGTGACCATCAGGATTATCAGTTACGTACACAATAGCTCTCTGGACCACAGCAGCAGAAAAGTTTCTGGGAGTACACCCCATCTATGCCCTGAAGCAAGCAAAAGTAAGGACACTTTTTGTTCTGCATGATGGTGAAGAGGTTCACTTGAGGAGTCCCTCAGCACTGGAGGATTATACATGCCACCTCGGGATGGAATGACCACTTGTGGGGAGGAACGAAGGATCTGCTCAGTTGATTTGCCATTGTGTTCCTGAACCACTGGCCATTGACAGGCTTCGAGGTGAATCACTTGCTGAATGCAGAAGTGCCAGAGGCCTAGAGCAGGGGTGGGGAAATCTATGGCCCATGGCCTCAATCTGGCCCATGCAGTTCAGGGCCTGCCCCCATACTGGGGAAGCTGTGCTCAAGCTCCAGGCCCATGGTGGGTCATATTAAGGCACAACGGAGCCAGATTTGTTGGCTGGCTCTGCCTGGCACAGGGAGGAAGTGGCTCTGCATGCTGCTGGTTCCCCCCCGCACAAGTGGTCATTCCATCCCGAGGTGGGATGGAATGGCAATGCAGGAAGCCATTCACCTCGAGGTTTTTCATCTGCTGCCCTCATTGGTCAGAACTGCAGCAAATGGGAGTGGCACAGAGCAGTGCCTGGGTGCAATGGGGAGCGCAGAGCTATATGTGCCCTTGGAGAGATGCGCCAAGAAAGAGCCCCCAATCACCCTTCCTCCTGCCCCAAACCCCCTTCCCCACACAGCTCCTCCACCTTACCTCCTACCCAGATCCCACACACTGACCCTGCTCCTACACCCTATTTCCTGTCCACTAGCTGTATGCCCCTGCTTGTGGATGCTGATCCTCAACCCTACCCATTGTCATCACTGGTCACTGCTTTCTGGACACAGAGCCCAGGTATTCCATGCAGCATGGCCCCAGCCCTCCCAGCCCTGGAGCCCTTGGTTTCTGGGCAGTGCAGTTCCAGCTGCCCCCAGACCACAAAAGAGCCAGGCAGGTGACACAGACCCAGCCACCCCCAAAGCACTGGTCAGCACTCCCGCCCATGAAGCCCTATCCTAGCCCCCCAGCTGAGCCACGAACTCCAACAGTGGGCACCCAGAGCAGCCCCAGAGGGCACTGTGGGCACCACCGTGCCTTCCCAGATTCCAGGTGCAGGCAGGAGGGTGCCTACAGGTGGAGTGTGGGAGGGGCTTCTTCAGGCAGTTTGTGAAGGCATCTCCTTTCTGTGCCTATGATACTCACCCACCCATGCTGCCTTTGAGGACTGTCTTGGGGTTGGTCCATCACTGTAAGGAGCAGATATGAGGGGAATGGTGACTACCTTGTCCCAGGGAATTCTCGAAGACGCATACACTGGGGCTAGCTAGGCACTTTGAAGAGACCACATCTGAAGACTTGTGTGATGCACAATGCATGTGCATGCTGCCATGTGGCACAGTAGTCACAGGCACATTTGTACCATAGTGAGAGAAGAGGCCATCAATGAGGTCCTTCATCGTTTGGACCCTTTCACACGTCAGGAACACTCTCATGCTGACAGAGTCAATCACTGCTCTGATAAACTCTATCCATTGCACAGGGACTTACATTGATCTTTCCATGTTTACCAACAGACTGGGAGGCCTGCCAAGCCTGCATGTGTCCATCAGTACCTGAGACCTGGAGTGCCCCTTGACTAGCCAGTTTCTGAGATAGTTTTGTGGGGCTGGTGACAGGCCAAAGGAGAGCACTGCAAATCAGTAGTACATTGGGCCCACTATAAAGCAGAGAAATTGCCTGTGGACTTTGAAAATTGAGATAGAAACCATGCATGCTTCAAGTCAAATGGAGCTTACCAGTTCCCCAGATCCAGGGAGAGGGATGACTGAGGCCAGAGAGAGGGAATGCGGAACTTCAGATCTGCCAGATACACATTGAGGTCTCACGTGTTGAGAATGAGTTGTAGGCACCTCTTGGCCTTCAGGATCATAAAGGATCTGGAGTAAAACCCCTGACCTTTGAGGTCTGGGGAACTTCCTATACTGCTCCCAATTGCAGCAGGCTCTGCACCTGCTGTCGCAGCAGGCTTTCATGATGGGAGTCCCAGAAGAGGGAGGGTTTGATGTGGGGGGAAACCAATTTAAGGATATAGCCATGTGCCACAGTGTTGAGGACCCAGCAATCCGATCCTATGGATGCCCATGCTTGGAGAAAGAATGAAAAGCGGTTGGAGCAAGAAGAGGTAGGATCTAGGTTAATGGCTGGAATTTTGCTCTTGGGCGCATCCTCAAAATGGTTGTTTTGGCCTCTACTGCAGGCAGGTGGAATGGCTTGCATGGAGGCACAGCTCTGGTGGCTCTTCCAGCACCTTTATACCTTCACTCTCTTTGGAAAAGGCTCCTGTTTATGCTGACCACACTGCTAGGGGGAGGGTGTGGTTTTAAGCATCTCCTCTGTTGCCCTGGGATGTAAAGGCCAAGGGTCTTAAGCGTGACATGCAAGTCCTTAAAGCTTCACTCTTTATCACCTTTTTTGCCAAACAGAGCCCAGCTCTCAAAAGGAAGGTCTTGGATAAATTGTTGGACTTCTTCTCACAGTCCCATGCACTGAAGCCATGATGCTTGTCTCAGACAGATGGCAGAAGACATGGTCCATGCAGCAGAATCAACCACATCTGAAGCGTGTGCAATGCAGCTCTTGCAACTCTCTGCCCTTTGTCCAGAATAGCCTGAAATTCCTTCCCTGGATCTCCAAGAATAGAATGAGCAAATCTGGCCACAGGCTGCCAGATGTTAAAATTATTCCAGCCCAGGAGGATGTGATGATTTGCCACTCTGAGCTGAGGGCTCACTGATGAATAAATTTTCTTCCCAAAAAGGGCCAGTTTCTTTGCATCCTTGTTTTTGAGAATAACCTCCAGCTGACCTTACCATTCCCACTCATTAACTGCACAGACCACTGAGGAGTTTGGAGCAGTTGGCTGTACAGACACTCGTGTTCACTAGCAGGCACGTAGTACTTGTGCTTTGCCAGCCTGGCTATGGGGGAAGCGACAAGAGAATCTACTGAAGGGCCTTGGCAATCTTTGCTACCCCTTCATGTATCAACACTATAATTCTGGCCAGGGCTGCCAAGCTCAGGACATTGAAGGGGATTCCCAAGGGCTCCTCTAGCTCCTTAGGTACCAACCCTCAACTCGAGGTGGCCCGTTTCAGAAGCTCCTGGTGACCTTTGTTGCTGCCCTGGGGAGCTACCAACAAAGGCCCACAATAGCCTCACCCAAGGATGAGGCTGACAATGCTGGCATGACTGGCACCACTTCAGTGGCTTGATCTGCTGCGAACTCCTGTCTGGTTTGGGTCATATAGAGGTACCAAGCAGGATGGCCATTGTCTTTGGTGGAGAGAAGACTGTAGTGGAAGGTTTGTCCAAAACCATAGGCTCCAGGTTGTGGCCATGCAGTAGCTGTAAGAAGCCCTATGGGGCACAGGTAAGCCATGGTACTGGACACTGGATGTGGGGCCAGCAAGGTGGAAAGTTTGGCACTGTGGAATGAGACCTTGACCTTCCTGCAGGGGTTCCTGGTCAGACTCTGAGGCCCAGGAAGGGAGGTCATAGTCCAAGGATTGGGACCACACTGAGACTGAACAAGTGGCTTAGCCTGAGCTGCGATAGACTCCTGTGGCAGAACCTCAAGATCACCTCACTGTGCTATGCACTGTCCATAACAGTTTGCCTGCCTTGTTGAGGTAAATATCTAAGTTGCCATATGAAATAAAACATGCTCTAGATAGTATTTAGTCTTTGCATGAGTGCAGGGGATTGGAGCGCAGGTGACCTCCTCAGATCCCTTCCAGTCATACAGTTTTATAATTCTTACTTACATCCTCTTTGATGTCACATACTTTAGACAGTACAGTTTATAAAACTGCAGTAATGGGCTAGGGGAAACATTTACAGGGATAACCCTGGAGGTTATTAATCACTAGTGTTCCCTCTACGTTTTTCCACAGGGAGTGGATTAAATTTTGTTATGTGCATCAAGGCATGTGCGGATGTCCACGACAAGTAGAAACACATGCTGCCCACTGTGACGGTTCTGCTCATCAGCTTACAGGAAACGCTGTCTGTCAGCACAATCACAATGATTTGAAAATGGGAGGAGAAAAAAACTTTTATAACTGAACAAGAAGTCAGTAGCCATTGCACCCAAAAAGAACTAGAACCTCTCTGTTAAATGTGTCTTGACCCAATGCAAGAGCTAACATAAGATGATTATAACAAGACTACATTAAACAAGATTATATTTAATTTCTTCCAGAACTTACTTTTTCAGTTGATGACCCAACCCAAATCTTTCCTTAGTAGAGATCTGAAATACATCCACGGTAGGCACTGCAGAAAATGAGACACTGGTGATATGTACATGGAAACATGAATTGCCATGCAAAACTAGACTACCACAGATACCCACTTGTTCTATTAGTGATTGACGTTTATGGAGAATATTCTCTTCTAATATATATCTTGGGAAACACCACGGAAACAAGGGTGAAGGTGGTACTGTTGCCTGAGCTAGTGTGAGCACATGTTTGGAACCAGCCTGCCAAGCTCCTCTGTATCACTTGAGAATATTGGCCCATCCTACGTAGCAATTAATCTCCAGCCTTGACCATTTAATGTCCAAGTAAACTGTCCCTGTCTTTTAAACCTTTTGCAGGGAGTATTACTCTACATCACATTCAAAATACACACTGATTAAATTACTCATTTAATCTTTTTGGTAGAGAAATGGAGGTTCCATTATTTGCCTTTCTTATATACTGTTTACCAGTCTTTAAAAGCCCTTTGAGACTGAGCCAAATTCTGTCCCGTCTCTATCATTCAGAATGTAAAGAAAACCTATCAATTTAATTTATCTCTAGGCTTTGTTTTCTCAAGGTATTTTAGTAAAAGATCATCAGTGCTTGTCAGCTGACTGTGTCATGTACGAATCCCAACTGCCAATGATTGTGCTGAACTTTCATCAAGAAAGCTCAAACGTTGTTGTTTACGTGATCGGCTACAGACTTTTTCATACAATTCCCAACATCAGTATACCCATATTTATTAGCTCAGATGAATGAAAACATAAGATATGGAGGCTGGAAACAAGTTTCCAATTCTGGTATTACCAAAATCCTTTTGTAACATTTACTATATAGAAGTGACAGATGGCACCCAGTACTCATTGAACAAATCTCAATGCTTTGAGGCAGGATAATAACCAGCATATATTACAAGCACTGATGTGATCCAAACCAGTGCATTTTATTGTCGTAAGACAAGAAAAGAAAGAAAAAGAAAAGGAAAAGGAAAAGAACTGCACTGAAAAAAGAGACCCCAAAGATTTGGGTCAGTATTTTGAAGGTAACTTATATCATAATGAAATCATGATTTTTAAGCACTTATTAGTCTGATCATTATTTTTAACAAGGCAATAAAAATGCCAGTTCCAATTTGAAATGCCACTAGTTGCCAGGTGCTTTTTAGAATCATTGTTTCATTTGTAAATAATTTAAAACATATCTCCCACCTCCCTCCAATTTTCTTTTTTTCAAACAAATATCTGTTGATTTTAAAACCATTTTGTGCAGTGGTATTATTCAAATGCTGTTTAATCTTTCTGAGATAAACCGTAGTTGGATTTTCAAAAGTGATAGATAATTTGATTATTAATAAAACATTTTGGATTTATAAATTCTAAAGTATAACTAAATCTCTTATTTCAGGGCAAATGTGATTGCCTGAGTTCCTGAAGGGCTTAAGAAGCCTTTTTCACACAATTCACATGGGATGTACTGCATTTCAGAATTGCCAAGGTGCACTTCATTTTCATTTTAAACATCCAGGTAATGGACAGTGCCAGAAGTGGAGTCCACTTTCAAGCCAGAGTATGGAAACACCACCATCACCCAGGTATGATAGATAAGTGGTATAATTTAGTACGGAAAATCCATTGCTTTCATTATTAATATTGTTTCTAGTACTCAGCATAGCAGAGATTAATTAATGAAAAATACCTGTTATTTTCCATAAACTCTACTATACTGAATGGGTGAGACTACACTTGCATTCCTCTTTTGAAAGAGGTATGCAAATCAGGCAAATTGAAAATGCAAATGAAGTATAAATTTGCATATCTGGCACCTCATTTGCATATTCTATTTTCAAAAGAGTTTCTTTTGAAAGAAGAAAGCCAGTGTAGATGCTGCTCTTTTGAAAGTAAGCCCATCTTTAAAAGAATCCTTCTTCCCATTAAATAAAGGGAACAAGTATTCTTTCAAAGACAGGTTTACTTTCGAAAGAGCAGCATCTACAGTGGCTTTCTTCTTTTGAAGGATGTGCTTTCGAAATTAGAATATGCAAATGAGGTACCAGATATACAAATTTATACCTCATTTGCATTTTCAATTTATCTCATTTGCATGCCTCTTTCAAAAGAGGAATGCAAGTGTAGACGCACCCAATGGCTACGTCTACACTACAAGCATCTGTCAATAGAAGTTACTGTGGACACGGAAATCTCAACAGAACCTCTGTCAATAGATTGAATCGACACACAACTTGTTCTGTCGACAGAACTGCTACCCTGCACTGCCCTCTGGTGCCAGGAAGCGGAATGGCAGTTCTGCAAACAGGGCTGCCAGGCAACCCGAAGCCCTCTCTGTTGACAGAAGTGTCTAAGGCTGCGTCTACACTACAGTTCTGTTTCGAAAGAACGTCTTTTGAAACAGAGCATTGAAAGATGGTCTTTCAAAACGAAGCATCCACACACACCAGCGGGGAACGAAGGTTTGGTCCATTCTTTCGAAAGGCCTCCAGCACAATTTCGAACGAGAGAGTCCACACATGCCACACACAGGGCACGCTTTTGAAAGAGCAGGGCAGGCAGCACCACAGGCAGGGTTGCATGGCGGACAAGCCCTTCCACGGCGGACGAGCCACTGCCCGCTGTCCCCTTAAAGGGCCTCTCCGCCGTATCTCAGCCTGCAGACTCTGAGGGCCAGCAACCTTGTCCCCAGGCAGCACGAGAGCGAGAGAGAGAGAGAGAGCAAGAGAGACAGAGACATCGGAGGTGGTATCCCGGTCCCCCATGGACCCCGAGCAGCACCCCCCTTCCATCGCAGAAGTGGCCAGCGCCCTGGCCGCGATCCTGGCTGCCGTGCTGCAGCAGCTCCAGGTGGCCACCATAATAGCCACCCTCCTGGACGTCATCCTCAGGGTGCGACGTCCCCAGCCAGTCCCCCGGGTCATCCGCCACCTGTGGAGCTTCCCCACAAGCAGCGACTGGTGGGACCGGCTGGTGCTGGAGGACTGGGGCGACGACTGGTGGCTACAGAACTTAAGGATGACTAAGAGGACATTCCTGGAGCTGTGCCCCTGGTTCACCCCAGTCCTCCAGCACCGGGCCACACACCTGAGGCCAGCACTCCCGCTGCACAAAAGGGTGGCCATCACCCTATGGAAGATGGCCACCCTGCACAGTCACTGATCCATTGGCCACCAGTTCAGGGTGGGCAAAGCCACCGTTGGGGCCGTCCTCATCAAGGTAAGCCATGTCCAGCTCGCACTTAGACTGCATGCGGGGGGCAGCCCCCCTATGCCCTGCAGGTCATTCAGGTGATCAACAAGGTGCTCCTAAGGCAGCTGCTTTGCATTGGGGACCTGGACGATGCCATCCAGGAATTCCAGGAGCTGGGCTTCTCCAACTGCTTTGGAACCCTGGATGGGGCCCACATCGCAATCCGGGCCCTGGAGCACAGCTGTGGGGCCTACGTGAATCGCAAGGGCTACCACTCAGTGGTCCTGCAGGTCCTCGTCGATGCCAACGGCCAGTTTGAGGACATCTACATGGGCTGGGCTGGCTGTACCCATGACGCAAGGCTCTTCAGGAACTCAGGGCTGGGACACCGTATGGCCGAGGGGACCTTCATCCCCTGGCAGGAGCTCCTCATTGGGGACACAACAATGCCTCCCTGTATTGTGGCAGACGCATGATGCGGCCATACACTGGGCATGCCCAGAAGAGCCAGGACCTTTTTAATGAGCAGCTGAACCGCGCCGGGAACACTGTCAAGCCGGCATTTGGCCACCTCAACGGATGTTTTAGATGCCTCTATACCAGGCTGGAGGTGGGCCTCCCCAGCGTTCTGGCGGTGGTCAGGGCCTGCTGCACCCTCCATAACCTGGTAGAGGCGAAACACGAGCCCTATATGCAGAGGTGGGCCGCCGAGGCAGGGCACAGGTACGAACAGCCCCCTGCCACCCTATGCCACCAGGCCCAGCAGGACAGGGTGCATGTGAGGGAGGCCTTGTGCCAGACCTTGAGCAGGGGCCATGGCAACCCCCCTCACTCTGCACACTCCCCCCACCACCCGCACCCTGCACACACACGCACACCCACCAGCACACATGCATGGGCGACACAGGGTAAACATATAACTTCACTGTTTATATGAAAAAAATGTGCCCCTCATTATCTGAGGGGAGCTATATACACGTGTGGGGGGAAGGTGAATGGGGAGAACTATTTACATGGGAGGGGGGAGAGCGAACGACCAGAACTATTTACATGGGGAATGGGGAGGACGAAAGGGGAGAGCTATTTACATGGGGGGGAGGGTGAACAGGGAGGCGGGATGGGGGGGCCTCACTCCTCCACAGCGCTCGATGGCCGGAAGCCCTGCCGCCCGCACCCGCCCCTTTCTCCCCATGTCCGGGGGCCCCGCCGGGGCCAGGCTGGGGCCAGTGGCACAGAGGGGTAGGGGTGTGGCTCGGGCGCAGTCCCCTCACCTGTGCCGGGCTCGGCATGGGGAGAAGAGCAGCTGGGGGCTCGGCCTCCATGTGGCCAGCCTGGGCCAGCAGGGTGTAGGCCAAACAGATGAGGCTGGCCAGGGGAGGTGGGGAGGGAGCAGGGCCTCCAGGTTAGCCTCCTCAGGGGGGCCACTGTGGGGGAGGCAGGGGGACATGGGACTGGGGCAGGGGTCGGAGATCGCTGGGAGGGAGGGGAGGGGATGCACAGGCAAGGAGGTTGTGGGGGACGGTGGGGGGGGCGACAGGGGTTATGGGTGCGGGAGTGACCCACAATGGAATGGCAGCAGGGGCTAGGTGGCCGACCACGGCCTGGGTGAAGGCATCCAAGTGGGACGCCACCCAGTCCCATGCCTGCCGCTCCATGGCAAGCCACTCCTACACGATGCCCGTCAACTCCCTGAGGGCGCCCATGTGGGCCGTGTCCCCTGCCTCCTCCTCCCCGGCCTGGTGGCACTGGCAGAGGGACCGGTGATGGCCCTGCGCTGTCCCAGATGGAGGCCTGGGCCGTTCCCCCTCGCCCTCCATCATTGGGCTGCCTGGGCCTGTTGCAGGGCTGGTCTGGCTGCTGGCTGCTGGAGCTGTGGAGATAAAAGGGTAGAGGAACAGGCCATTAGTCCTGGTGAGGGACTTCCTGAACCTTCCCCATCCCTCCCACCCGATCCCGGCGGTCCTGCAGGGACCACTTCCGGGGTTCTCCATCTGGGTTGTGGGAGCACTGGCTCTCCTCTGCTTCCCTCAGTCCCTCCACGGCCTGGCAGCCCGTGGTACCACTCTGGCCCGCATGGTGCTGGGTGCCACACATCAGCCCTGTGAGGCCGGGAAGGTGGGGCCGTCTGGCGTGCCTGTGCCCTGGGGCTGATGTCTCTGTGGGTGGGCTGCATCCACCCTGGGCGGGACTGCGTGCTCCCTTCCCTGGCCTTGCAGCCATCAGCATGCACGGTACATACCTGTGGGTCCCTCCAGGAACTGGGGTGAGGCATAGTTGGAGGGGGCCTGACTGAATGGGCCCAAGGGTACATCGATGACAAGGGCCCCCTCGCTCAAGCCCTCGTCATTGCTGGTGTCCTGTATCCATCAGGGCACCTGCAAGTGGCGGGTGGTCTGGGCTGGTCCTCCCCTTTGGTCCCCATCCCCATCTCCTCCAGCTAGGTCGGGGAGTTGGTGGTGTCCAGGTACACAACTGGGCTCAAGGAGCAGGTCAAGTTCTTGGAAGTAGGGGCAGCTGGTGAGCGCTGCCCCGACCGCCCGGCTGCGTCCCGAGCCCAGCAGTACGCCTGCCAGAGCTCCTTGACTTTGTACCTCACCTGGTCCGGGTAGGGTGACCCCGGCTGGTGAGGCCCTTGGCCAGGTGCTCAAATGCCACAGCATTCTGGCGCCAGACTCCCGTCTGCTGCAGGACCTTCTCATCTTCCCACAGGACAAGGAGGTCCTGCAGCTCGGCCAGGAGGGGGCCTGACATTTGGGGGGCTGGCTCCCCTCCTGGGAGGACTCCCCCCCAGTCCCTGGATGGCCCCTGGGGTAGGCGGGAGTCCTGGCTGCTGGCCATGGTGCCAGAGGTGCTGCGGCTTCCCCTGGGGCGTTGTGGCTGGGAGCTTTGTGACTGGCAGTGTGGGCTCCCTGCTGCCTGCACGCTCTCAACTTCCTGCCTGAGGGCTTCTGGGAGCCTGCATGCTGAAAGGCGGCTGGACGCTGGAGACATAGAGCTCCACTTGTGCTGTGAGCGGCACCACCGCCAGCCAGCTGATCGCAGCCATGGAGGACCCGCTCTTTCAAAAGAGCGGGCTGCGGAGAGTCTACACTTGCACTCTTTCAAAAGAGGGTGCTTTTCCCATCCTGGGAGCGGGGGACTGACTTGAAAAGAACAGGGGAGTTCTTTTGAAGTTAATTTCGAAAGAGTGCCATGTCAGTGTAGACGCTCCGTGGCTTCTTTCGAAAAAACTCGGTCTTCCGATCCTAATTTCAAGCGTATTTGTTAATGTAGACACACCCTAAGTGTCTACACTGCACTTTTGTCGACAGTACTCTGTACAGAGATTGTTATGCCTCAAATTTTTGAGGGATAATACTGTCGAGGCAAATGCAGAATTCCTCAAGCCTCTGTCAACAGCGACACTCCCTTCTGTCGACAACACTCTCTAGTGTAGAGCCAGAAATGAGTTTTGTTTTGACAATTAAAGTTTGTCAAAATAATATGAAACTGAAACCAGGATCTCATCACACCACGTGTTGGGCAACCTTCCAAATATACATACGTTTATTTTTTCATATATCCCCAAAACAGGATCATAGAGGTACGCTATTGATATGAAATATTCTGCACCGCTTATAAAAATGGAAAAGAGCATAAAGGTAGTTATATGGATAGGTACTAAATAAGAACAGAAGTTTCAAAACACTTGTATTCAAAACACTTCTGAAATAGCAGCCAGACATATTTTGTCTCCCCTTGAGCATATAGGACATCTGTTTCTTCCATCAGTGAATGGTAGACAAAAAAAGGAAAGAAATACATACCATAAGGTAATAACAAGTTATTATTCAGAACAGTGTTTCATGTGGAAAGGTTCAAGGGAGAGAGAGAGAGTTCTGTCATATATTAATGTGAGATTGATCTTATTGTTCTTTTTCACTGAAAATCACTGGCAAAAATAGCAACTGCACTATACTCATAAGATCAATGATGGTAAAGCACTGGTTTCTCCTCTTGGTCCTGCAATCGATTAAATACAGGCTCAAGGGTGTTTCTACACAAAATTACATGTAGAATTGGGACTATAATTCCTGTTTTAACCTTGCCAAGAGTGCAGAAGTTTTATTGTCACTTATGATCTTGCTAGAACATATCCAGCTGGATAAGGATTTACAATGTTCACCCTCCGTTGCTGAGTGTATTAGAATTTTGATTTCGTGTTGGACTTGGCTAACACAATAATGAATGTTAGCATAAAGTTAACTATAGCCATTTGTAATAAACACATACACATCCACAGAAACATATTTACATGGTAAGATGTTGTAAAACAAGACTGAGTCAAGCACACAAAGATTTGGATACAATTAACAGAATACAGATTGTAGAAAGTAGTTACAGGTAATATACTGTTTAAGAAATGGCTTTGGGGGGTTACTTTTTACCAGATAAACAATGACTGAGAAAATATCTCCACTGTTCAAGGTCAGACTTTTCCTAAAGATTTAGGTCTGAATTGAGAGTGAGGACTCGAAGCTAAAGTGGATGTGACTAGCAGCGCACATAAAAGTGCTGTATTGTAAACTCCTCTGTGTAGATACTGTGCGCATGAACGTGAAGGTTCCAAGTCTGCCCTATTGTAATCCTCTTCAAAGAGGTGAGAACCCAAGACCTTCTCATTCACATCCACAGCTTCCACAAAGGCGTGTCATACCTTAGCACTTTTATGCATACTGCTATCACTCTTTTAGTCCAAACTGGGATGTATATATCCCCTTGGGACCGATTGTCCAAACACTTATGAAAGGGATTAACAACAGGACCACTCAAAACAGTAGCGTTAAACCTGTACAGATATGTTTTCAGGATGGGGGCATTAGCAATGAACATGTATATCAACTACCCTATACATAGTTTACAACTAAGACAGAATACACAGCACAGGGAAAATGCGAATGGGACTAACCTGGACCATTTAAGTACTGTGTAAGTGAACAGTGCAATCGCACTATTATAGGCTCTGTGCGGATCACATCCCAAGCCACAGCAATCTCTTCCTGATTCCAGAGAAACAAAACCAAAACCAAAACAACAACAAAATTAACCATCATCAGGAACTGTTTACATTTTGTCAATCAACCCCTGTGCTGCCAAAACATACAACGGAATGTACTCATCAAAGCTATTGTTTTCATATGTTTGCCCACTTCTGGGCTTTGCTCCATCTACTAGGAAATAACTAGCTCAAGGGGAAAGCAAAAAGAGTGAAGGGTGTGGAAAATACAACTGATCCCTCAGTAGTTGGCTAGAAGAAGCCACACAGCATATTTCCCCTTGCCCTGAGACTAAAGAATTCCCCTCACAGGAGAGTCAGGTATTAATAAACATTCAAAAATAGACGGAATAATCCTGTGTACCACCTTTACCTGGGCAAATGATTCTTCCCAGGAGCATGAACTCTTGTAGAGGGAGGAGATTTCACAGATGTGATCGTAAAGTGAGAAAACAATGGCAAAAACCCCTGTGTTTCCAGGGAAAATGAGAGACTGGACAGCACAGTTATCCAGATCCTTTGCCACTCAAATTTTTCTGTGGTAGGGAGTATTGATGGCAGGCTATGTAATGTGAAATTAGCCTATGTTGTCTCTCCTCTGGGTCCCATAAAGTTAAGACCCTATTGTAGCAAGCTAGAAGGAATCACTGTGATCCTGTAGCTTTCCCTCCTTCTGTATTGACAAGGCAATGATATAGAAAAGTAGCAAATAAATACCTAACAAATCCTAGTGATGAGTTGGCAGATTGACAAGAAAATGTTTCCACTGAGCAATGATGAGTAACAATCAATAATGTGACAGGAGCTTGTAAAGATCAAAAATCCAGTGAGAGAAAATCTCTGATAAAACTTCAGATAGGACAGAATTAAATGGGTACTAATGTTTATTATATAATTACATAATTAGGTTACTTACATCAAGAAAGCTAACATCAATATGCAGATCAATGTCTACATCATCAATGGCTCCATATTCCCTGAAAATAAAGAATTATATTACTTTCCAGCTATTGTTCAGCCTAAAACCACCTCTAAGAAGAAAAATCTTATTAAGAATAAAATCAGCAACGGATAAACAAGTTCATATTTAACTACATTAGGACAACTTTTCCACGGTGGGTGTCTTTTTGCTATACTGAAGGGATCAACTATCAGCTTCTGCAAATAATATCCCAAGCCTTCAATAATACAGCCAATTGCATTTGAGAGACTGCACAGCTACAAGGAATTGTACTGGGATGCTTTGTAATGGACAACATTGGTGAAATGACAGCTATTTACCTCTAGGTCACTGGTTCACATTTAGTTTATAGCGATCAAAAGTCGTTAACACCTGAGGACCACAATGACATGACAGCCTGGGTATAATGAAGTGTTTAAATCATTCAATTTCTCAGTGAACAATGTACCACTCTGGCACAAACAGCATCATAACTGGTAAATACTGAGCAGGAAGAGAAACGGAACTATCATTCACTCTTAAATGCTTGGATTTGTTCCCCATACAATAGGTAAGCCAGATAAGGGCTTTTCTTCTGGTGGAATGCCATGAAATGCCACCTTTTTTGCTGGCACCAGTGCCACCATTTTTAAAGTGCTCCAAGCCATGTGTGTGGCTCTTTTGGGAGCCAGTATGCAGCAGGGGGCTCCTGCTGCTGCTGCTGGTTTTGGCTCCGCTCGCTTCCGGCTCCCAGCACCCAGGTAAGCTGAAGCATGGACTCGGCGTAATTGGTTAAGCAGGGCTGTTTAACCAATTCAGTAAGTCTTTGCTTCAGCACAGCAGGGCAGGGTGAGCTGCCCTGCTGTTTTTCGTGGGGGAGCTGGCTCAGCCGCTATAAAAAGCAAACAGCTGGCAAGGAACCACATGGAGCTCCTTCTTGCAAAGGTGAGTCAGTGTTGGGGAGGGTGGGGTAAGGATGAGGGGGCTGGGGGTGTCTGGCTCTTGGGAAGGGAAAGGGGATGGGGTTAGAATGGGGGGCTGGGGTAAGTGGAGGGGCTGGGGGTGCCTGGATCTGGGAGAGGGGGCTGGGGTAAGAGTGGTGGAACTCAGGCGCCTGGTTCCGGGGGACTGGAGGGGGATGGGGCTAAAGTGGGGGGCTGAGGGTGCCTGGCTCTAGGATATGGGGGAGGGCATTGTCCATCATAAGCATTCTGAATATCTGGTAACCCTAGAATGGCCTGGCCTCCCACGTGGCTGCTGGGGACACCCAGGGCAGGGGGAGCGAGATGCACCCAGAGCCACCCAGTGCAGCTCCAGGGCAGCCATGGCCGAAGCCTCTGTGCACTTTGCAGGTAGCCTCATTTAAGTGACAGCTAGTGGCCTGTTCCCCCAGGGAATGCAGGGAGGGAAGTAAATGCACTCTGCTGGCCACCAGTGGGCCAGGAGCCCTGCAGTCAGCTGCCAGCATGCCCACCCACCCTCTGCCCTTCCCCACTTCCTGAGCAGCCACGGCGTATCCTCCTGTGAGCAGCCACTAGGACCACAGCCCCACTGAGATGGGAGAGACAGAGGCATGATGGATCCACCACACACAGCCTCTCCACCCCCAAGACATCAAAGGCACTGATAACATGAAGAACATTTGAAAAACCTTATGATCTGCTACCACTGTGAGTTTTATATATTTTTGGCCTCCAATGCCAGTGTTGTAGGGGCAAAATAGTCATTACACACGTTAGGAGGTTTTACTTGTCAGTGTGGGATGTATGTTTCCACTGGATCTCTTTCCATCAAAAAAGTGTTTTAAGACCATTATTTTTGAACTATTTTCATTAAACTTGAACATCCTAACCCTATGAGTAACCATCAGACTTGAGTTCTAGTGGTTTGGGGCTGCAGGGGGTGGGTTAAGACTGGGAGCAGGGGGTTGGGTTGGGGCTTGAGTTCCACCACCCTTTTTTTCTAGAAAAAAAGCACTGCCTATAGAAACAGTCACGGATCTTTGTATAAGGCTCCTTGTAATGGAAAGTCTGTGCAACCCATGCCGTTTCCCAAAGCTCCTAGTAGCTGGGAACAGCAAACTCTGGCCAATGAGAGCTGCAAGCAGACATACCTGCAAACACGCAGGTAAATAAAGCATCTGGAGGTCTACCCAGGGACTAACCTTGGTGAAATGTGTCTGGCCCATGGCTGCTCACTGCCCACCCTGGTCTAATTCATTTCCATATACCTGCGGTTTGTGTGCTTGTCAAATTTCAAATATTATCCTCAACAGTCTAGAGGCAAGTTTCAATGAAGTAGACTGAACAGGTGAGAGTAATTTGTTAGTTTCATTTCACGGAGGGTCATAGATTACCATCTGGATTTTTACATGCTAAAAAGAGGAAGAACTTTGTAAAGACACAAAAGACATTAAGAGCCTTACAAATGTACCTAACAGCTTCCGAGTGATCTCTGCATTTAGAGGCTTTTGAAAATCCTTACCCTAAAGCCAAACAGATCCTTTGTGGCACTAATATACTGAAGAGGAATTCAAAAAATGTAGCCAGAGGCTGGAGTGTGTGTGTGTGTGTGTGTGAGAGGGAGAAACTCTGTGTGTGTGTGTGTGTGTGTGTGTGTGTGAGAGAGAGAGAGAGAGAGAGAGAGAGAGAGAGAGGGAAACTCTAAGGACTACTTGAAGAAGTTCTAATATAAAACAAACTGTGGTGCTTAGAAAAATGAAAAAAAAATGAAGATGTTATGAAATCCCCCATCCAAAACCACACACACACACACACACACACACACACACACACACACACACACACACACACACACACACAACAAACCCTGAGGGTCTGCCTAGTTAAATAAATTGCTAAAGAATTACTGAACTTTCAAGACTGCCCTGAAATGCTATCAAAGTCAGTGTTAGTTTGTGTTATCTAACACATGAAGTTAGTTCTGGACACCCCGGCTGCGTCTACACGTGCACGCTACTTCGAAGTAGCGGCAGTAACTTCGAAATAGCGCCCGTCACGTCTACACGTGTTGGGCGCTATTTCGAAGTTGAAATCGACGTTAGGCGGCGAGACGTCGAAGTCGCTAACCCCATGAGGGGATGGGAATAGCGCCCTACTTCGACGTTCAACATCGAAGTAGGGACGTGTAGACGCTCCGCGTCCCGCAACATCGAAATAGCGGGGTCCTCCATGGCGGCCATCAGCTGGGGGGTTGAGAGATACTCTCTCTCCAGCCCTTGCGGGGCTCTGTGGTCACCGTGGGCAGCAGCCCTTAGCCCAGGGCTTCTGGCTGCTGCTGCTGCAGCTGGGGGTCCGTGCTGCATATACAGGGTCTGCAACTAGTTGTTGGCTCTGTGTATCTTGCACTGTTTAATGAAAGTGTGTCTGGGAGGGGCCCTTTAAGGGAGCGACTTGCTGTTGAGTCCGCCCCGTGACCCTGTCTGCAGCTGTGCCTGGCTCCCTTATTTCGATGTGTGCTACTTTGGCGTGTAGACGTTCCCTCGCTGTGCCTATTTCGATGTTGGGCTGAGCAACGTCGAAGTTGAACATCGACGTTGCCAGCCCTGGAGGACGTGTAGACGTTATTCATCGAAATAGCCTATTTCGATGTCGCAACATCGAAATAAGCTATGTCGAAGTTGGGTGCGCGTGTAGACGTAGCCCCCATGGTGCAGATTTAACTCATGTACCTGGGTATTTTAAAGTGCTTGAATGTTCACATTTTATGTGTGACTGCCTTGCTTGTGCTGGCTCCTCTCTTGCATTTCCCTCTTAATTTCTCCCTCTTTTCATATCAAACCATTGTTGAAAAATCTATCTAGAACAACTAACTTTCACATACATTAGACAGAAAATGTGTTTTGCATTCCCTTTCCATCTGAACTATTAACTGGCCAGTAATTTTAGAACAGAATCAGCTGTGATATTTCTTTACATAGTCCCTCTTCAACCATAACTGACCAGTGCTTGCTGTCACATGTAAGCAGAAGAGACTTCTTTGCCCCTTTCCCACAAAGGTAGTACGAAAGACCTCTATACCAGTCTATTAAACTTAACCATGGCCTGAAATGGCACAAACTGACAATCATGCAAGAATTAAATGGAAAATTTAACACTGCAAATATTTTGTGAATATACATCTCTTTTGAATGGGATGAGAACTTTAGAGAGACTGAAAATCCTTTGGTTGTACCCTTTTTATATCCTATTATTTCACCCAGCCTACGGGCGTTTTGTTGTTACATCTAAATTTTTATATAATGGTGGGATTTTGTTGTAAAGGTGCATCACTGGTCAGTCTGTTTAGTAATCATTACATGAATAGTCTCATTGAGTTTCATAGTCTTGCTTGCATAAATAACTATTGCTCACAGAGTTTCAGGATTTGGCCTTTGGTCCTTTCAGACATCTGATAAAATACATATGACCTTTTGTGCTGTTTGCGTTTTAATGCACGTTGGTGAGCTTAGCTACTTGGTACACACAGTATTGCAATATCTTAAATTTAAACCTTTTTTCTGCAGTGGGTTCCATGAAACCAGTACAGTTCAACTTCATAAAGTTCTGCCTTTACCAAGTTCATTCATCTGTCAGGGCTTGTGTCCATACAGGACTAGATGACGCTATTGGGCAGTTGGGCCTTTGCTCTGTGGGCTGGTTCCTTCCCTTGTCTGTAAGGCCAGCCTGTTGCTGTAACTGGAATTTAGGGTTATCCCATTTAATGACATACCGTAGCTAGGAAATGCTTCTCCTACCACAGCCTCCAGTGAGGCAGTGGCAGGTGTCATCCCATAGTGCTGATGTGGTACTACAGCTCTTGAGCTCTTTGAAAGAAACCTTCAGAAGTCTAGTCCCTCAATCATCACTCCAAATGGACTCTGAGGTGTTCGGTTCATGTGGCAAATAAACAACTTACAGAGCGTTTATCCAACTCTAGCTTCCAGAGCTCAGTGATGAGGAGCTGCACAGCAAACTTCTGATTTTAGCAAGCTAGCTGGAGCAGAGCTAGAGTACGTCTATCCACCATTAGCCGAAGGCACCCTCCAAGTAGCTGTGTACATATATTCTCATTCTGCAGGTGTCCCCAGTGCCACTGTCAATTTGACTTGGGGCTGTAAGGTAATTAGGACTAGAGAGGATGAAACTGACTGCCTAATGTTGCATTTTGTGGTTGCCAAAGATTTATGGGTATTCTCAACTGCTGAAGAGCACAGGAGGCACAAAAGTATTCCACATGCCAGAAGCTGCCACAGATGCCAAACTGTAAGGAACTGAGCCCTGAAAGATGGCATAGCCCATAATGAAGCAAATTATTCAATAAATTAAATGCATTCATATTTTTAAAAACTTACATTCACTGTTGTAATGTTAAGTGCCTGAGGGAATTAATACAAAGGTGTACAGAGTTTCACAGTGTAACACTTAACAATTTGGCAACCAAATGATTATATCATTCATTTCTTAAGTCACGTACAGCTGCTTGAATTTAAATTTCCACTGTCCTTTAAATCTAATGAATTTCCACTTAACTTCAATTGGTATATGATGAAGAATTTTTTCTTTTAAGAATATCTTCCAATGAATTAAATATATGACCTTAAAACGTACGCTTGAAAAATTAAGCAGGACTGTTATTCAGTAGTACCTCATGACTGAGTTTTAACGAATATCGCTTTTCTTAGAATAAAACAGTAAGCATATTATATAGATACATGGAAACTGGTATATGTACTACATGCAGGACAATCACTAAGTCCTGTATAGTATTTTTTATCTCAGATTGTATTATCAGGGTGATATTTTCTCCATCACTACGTAACTACATCTGTTAAATTTTGCCTTCGGGTCCTAATATTTATTATTGGCATCATTATTATTAAAATAATACGTCATGAAAACATTTTGCACTATATGACAGAGCAAAGATAATTTAACACATTTATTATTTAATTTGAGTTAAATTATGTTCAACAGGAATTTTAATCAAAATATAACAAGTCAAATGTTATCTTCATTAAAGTTAAAAGCAACACTCTCATTAACTGTGCAGGATTGTGCCTCAAGAAATTGTTCTGAGCATAGGCAGCTGAAAATTCAAAAACACTACAAAACAGAGCTCAACTCATCACTGCTAGCTCATAATGCTCACTCTCTTTCCTTTAGTTGATATAAATTCCTCCCAGAAAATCTGTAGTTTATGACTGTTTGTATACCTTGTGATGGAGATCCTGCATAGAGACCCATGTATAACACGTCAAAGATGCCAAAATACAGCTAACTAGTTTCTATTCCCTAAACTCATGCTGCTGATTGCCAATTTTCTGTCCTTTTTCCAGGCACAGAACTCACAAGAATTTTACCCAATAAAATGATGTACCTGAGAGATACTGCATTAGGTCCATAGATCTCTCTCACTGCTGTCAAATCAGCTTCCAGCTGTGGGTGCTTGTGAAGTTCTCCATCATAGCTTACCTGTGAAAAATGTAATATGGTAGGTGTTTTTATTTTATTTTTTCAAGTGCTAACATTTTCATACCATTCTGAGTGCTAATGTGCAGGTGTTACTGAAGTTGTTTGGTGAGTTTCTTCTTGTCTTTTCTGTTCTATTGCTCCATATTCCATTGATGGTATATTTACCATATTACTGTACCAAAATACCAGTTGCTGTTAGTGCCATATGGAAAAAGAAAGGGAAAAAATGACAAGTGATTTTTGTGAAAAAGTGAAGACTTCACTTTCAATACTTCCTTTTCGAAGCTAAAGTGAATTTGTAGGTGAGTGATTTAGCATCTTAACATTTGAGTAATTTCTTTCTCCCCCTCTCCCCTGAGGTAAAAAACAAATTGGCTGTGCTATGAGAGGAGAAAATTGTTTTCAAAAGTTGTGTAAATTTGGAAAAATTCAGACAAAGTTCAAATACTGGCAGAGCCACGTCACTGTCCTCCTTCAAATTCCTCCTTAAAACTCTCCTTTGGCATGATGCCTACTAAGAACCTGCTAGACTGCTGGCATGCTGAGACCAATTTATCATACTGACCAGTGTTGTCTCATTGTTTCCTTGTCCTTTCCCTTCTGTCTGTAGTTATATGTTTTATCTTGGCTTACATATAGATAAAACTCTTTGTTGCTTTCATAGATGGTTTAGCACAAGGAAGTCTTGGTCTCTGACTCAGATCTCTAAGCGTCAGAGTAATACAAGTAGCAGAAGTGGTGATACTACTCGTAATAATAAATATCTCTTCTGGAAAAGTCCTATGACATTTAATAGTGATGAAATCTAGTGGGTTCTAAACAAACTACTTAAACTCATAAGCTGCGTCTACACGTGCACGCTACTTCGAAGTAGCGGCACCAACTTCGAAATAGCGCCCGTCGCGTCTACATGCGTCGGGCGCTATTTCGAAGTTAACTTCGACGTTAGGCGGCGAGACGTCGAAGTCGCTAACCTCATGAGGAGATAGGAATAGCGCCCTACTTCGACGTTCAACGTCGAAGTAGGGACCGTGTAGACAATCCGCGTCCCGCAACGTCGAAATTGCTGGGTCCTCCATGGCGGCCATCAGCTGGGGGGTTGAGAGATGCTCTCTCTCCAGCCCCTGCGGGGCTCTATGGTCACCGTGGGCAGCAGCCCTTAGCCCAGGGCTTCTGGCTGCTTCTGCGGCAGCTGGGGATCTATGCTGCAGGCACAGGGTCTGCAACCAGTTCTCAGCTCTGTGTATCTTGTGTTGTTTAGTGCAACTGTGTCTGGGAGGGGCCCTTTAAGGGAGCGGCTTGCTGTTGAGTCCGCCCTGTGACCCTGTCTGCAGCTGTGCCTGGCATCCCTATTTCGATGTGTGCTACTTTGACGTGTAGACGTTCCCTTGCTGCGCCTATTTCGATGTTGGGCTGAGCAACGTCGAAGTTGAACATCGACGTTGCTGGCCCTGAAGGACGTGTAGACGTTATTCATCGAAATAGACTATTTCGATGTTGGCTGCACGTGTAGACGTAGCCATAGTGTGAAATCTTGGCCTCATTTAAGTTATTTTTATTTACTAGGTATGTAGACTCTCCATGTCAATATTTCTACAGTCTAAAACCACTTCATTTTAAAAACAAAAATATAAACAGAAAAAGTCACGAGACAAAGAAATCAATCACCTAAATATAATTAATTGGGGATATAGTAGGTACTTTTCCAAAGCACCTAAGTGTCTCAGAACTCAATACAACCCATAGTCCTAAGTCACTTTGCTATTTTTACTGATAGCCTACAATATATAAACTGTACAGAGAAAGTGAGATGACCTAAAATAATCTTCCTTCTCTATTACGTGAATAATATAGTAAGAAATATATCACTGCATAGCTCCATTGCATGCAGAAGGCAGAAACAAGCAATGGAAGTTTAAGACCACAGAACAAAACCAATAGTTTGGTTAGAATCTATGAAGTCCAAATAACTCACGTTTGTCCATACTCTATAAGAATACACAACATGTCACTATCTAGGTATCATGTATTTTCTTTTAGAAAAAAATACTGTAATCTGTTTGTTACAATCTGTACAGTGAATGCCAAAAGCTGGTATGGCCACATTGTGTCCTGTTACATAAATTTAAATCTGGACTCTACAAAAGTCAATTTCACCAGATTTGGACTAGTGAAATGAGAACAGAATTTGGCTTTGTCTCACTAAGAAAGGCAAAGAATGGAGAACCAGCATACAATTCTTTCCTTCAAATACCCATGTAGAATTCCCACAGACAACAGCTGTTGTTACACAGGCATAACTGATGGCACAATGGGCCCTTGATTTGTAAATCATATGCAGGATTCTAATTCTGAAATTCGGCAATCTCTATCAAGTTTGACGTTTGCAGACCCACATTTGAACCACATTAAACAGTACTCATCTGATCCCCATTTATAAGTTAAAATTAGCCATTGATAATTTGACCACATCTGGAAATCATGTAAGAATCTGAAGCTCACCTGAAACTCATCAACACAGCAGCAGCGAAAGATGACCAGATGTACGCAGAACATTTAAGAAAGGGAGGGATCTGAGCTAGTATATCACTATGTTATATTATTCTTGTTGAAGATGGACAGCACAGGTCTGGAAGGAGTCTTGCTGCTATCCTCTGTGCAGCAGAAGCTAGAACCGTAAATAGGAAAATGGGAAACAGATGCCACTGCTGGGGAGCTAGTGTTTTGATGAGTCAGACAGAATCAGTTTTCAGGGACAGCGTAAGGTGAGGGTAGCAGGACTGCCTCCTTACACCCTTCATCCTCAAGAAGGAAAAATATAACTAGGATCCATCACTCTCAAGTTGCTGACATAATTGGAAGCTCATCCTTTATTTTTGCATGTTAGATGAGGGGAAAAACTCTCTTATTTTTTCAAATAAAAATTCTGATATACTCCAGAGTCACTTACATAATGTAAATTTTGAGATGATACACTGATGATTATAGAGTCCTGCATTGTGAACAGAGAAGGGTGGGTGCTCATCCTGTGGACTGCAACATATTAGACTCGATCTTTTTCTTCCTAATGTATCACATTCCAGAAAAGTCTGTCCAGAATAACATGTGGGTTGCCTGGCTCCACCAGTACAATGCTTCCTCATGTAAGTTTTGATATTGGATGTCTAAGGGCTGGAAAGGGCAGCAAATGCTGTGTTTTTCTACTGGCAAGAAGGAACACCAAATTAGGCACACCTCATAAAAGGCAGCAGTGTCCAACAGGAATTCAAAGATTGCCACACTTGTGGTTGTCATCTTTCCATATTCACCACATTATATTATACAAAACTTAATAAAGCCAGGTGCTCCCAGCTCCCCCGCACTCTAAATAAATGCCCTCCACCTCCCTCAGTGCCAGGCACCCCCAATCCTCTCCCCTACCCTAACTGAATGCCCTCCCCTAGAGCCATGCAACCTCAGCCTCCAACCCTGCCATGCTACTTCAATGCCAGTGATTTACCAGAGCCTCTGAGCCACCATGCACTTCTCCCATCAAGCAGTGTGGAGTGTGCACTTTGCAGGTGGACAGAACTCCCTGCATGCAGCTCTCAGGAGGGGCCATATTTAAAGGCTCCAACGGCCATATGCAGCTCAAGAGCCATGGGTTGGCCACCCCCGTATTGGCCACAACACAGTGTCCTATTCACCACACGTGGCGAGTGGCGAACGTATTGGATACCCCGATATAAGATATTTTCCATCCCTATGATACAGCCTTAGCCACATTAAATAAATATGCAGAGGTAAATGACAACTTTGACTAATAGCAAAGGTGTTTTTCTTTTCAAAACTGCATTTGCAAATTTACACAGCAAGAGCAGCATGAATAAGAACCAAAAGCAATGGTATTATTGTTTCAGCAAGAGCTGATCTGATGTTATCTTCTGCATATATACTGAGGCTAGAGATTCAAAGAAAGAGCTCACAAAGATTCTCACAAGTATGAGAGATAAAGGTCCCAAAAATAAAAAGTCTGATAGGTTTGACTATCCAAAAGGCTTGGGGTTAGACAGTCTCAGCAGTTTGGATGATTTAGTAAAGTAGTTCCTAATTTAGGAAAGTAATTCCTAAATCCCATTTCAAAGAGGACTACATCAAAGTACATTTACGAACTGTGTGTAAGCAGTACAAAGACGGACTGCAGCAAGCTAGTAGATAGAGGTAGATTCACACCCACTTTGGTGTGAATTAATTGTTAATGTAGACAAGCCCCCAGTCCTATTGAAAATCAATAGAACTTAGATGCCTCAGTAATTTAGATACGTTTAAACTGTTATCTTTTGGAAAACTTACGCACAGGTGATGCAAACCTTTCCACTATGACCAAGACACTATGAGCATGTCTACAAGTACAGCGCTGCAGCTGTACTACTGTAGCACATCTGGTGAAGATGCTGCATACCAGCAAGAGAGCTCTGCTGTCAGCATTATAAATCCCATCTTCAGGAACAGCAGAAGCTATGCTCGTGGAGAAGTTCTTTGCACACACGTGCATAAATTGGTGTAACTCAAGGGTGGGCAATAATTTTTATGGGGGAGATACTCCAAGATTTTGGTAACTGATCAATGAACTGCACTTTTCTATGGAGATATGGGGTCTGGGATAGAGGTTGGGTGCAAAAGGGAACTCAGTGTAGGCAACTGGAATGCAGGAGAGAATGTGGGGGTCTGAAAGGGAGTTTGGTTAAAGGAGGGGGTTGTGACCCGGAGCAGGGTATTGGGGTGCAGGATAGGATTCTGGCCTGATGGAGGGATGTAAGAATAGGTACATGGTCTGAGAGAGAGTTGTGACCTGGGGCAGTGGGGAGGAGGGTGCAGAGGATCTGGATGGTGACATGGGGCAGGGGACTGAAGTGTAGCATGCAAGAGGGGTTATGAGTACAGGAGATGATTCTGGCCTGCAGGAGGAGTGTAAGGAGGGAACCCAGAGTCTGGCAGGGAGTTGGAGTGCAGGAGGGGGAGGGGTTCCAGAGGCAGGCTCTGGCCCAAAGGTGCTTACCTAAGCAGTTTCCAGCTAGGAGCACTCTCAGACAGGTTTTCCTGCCTCCCAATAGCCCCAGACCGCTCAAAGGGGCTGGCTGTCCCATGTGCTGCAGAGGAAGGCTTCGTGCACTGTCCCAGCCCCCAGCAAATCCCTCAGCTCCTACGTCTCCAGAAACCAGCCAGTGGGAACTGAGAAATTGTGCTGCACTGTCCCTGTCACCAGCAAAGTCTCCCAGCTCCCATTGGTTGTGTTTTGGCCAATAGGAGCTGAGAGGTATTACTGGATTTGGGGCAGCGTGCAAAGTCCACCCCTATTCACAATGAAGAGATCCACTGGGAGCAGCCAGCCAATTTCAGCTGTGCTGCTCCATGCTGCAGGGGTGGGCTGCATTAGAAGGACTGGTGAGCCACATGCAGCCCATGGGCGGTATCTTGCCCACCCTTGCTGTAACTCATGTTGCTCGAAAGGTAGCTAATTCACATTTCTGTGTGACAGGGTGGATAAAAATTGATGACTTTTTTAAAAAGATGGAATTTTGATTTAAAGAATATTTTTATTTAAACAGGATTTTCTTATTTTTAATAATCAATAAAAACTAAATTTCTAATTTAAAAATAACAGCTACAACTAAAGCTTGTCACAAACATGCCACACATACACTTACTATTTCATAAAAATGAATTAATGGCTCTAGTCTGTCTAGTGTAACTACTAGCTCTTGCTTCTTGAGAGTTCTGGGCTTTCCATTTCTGTTTCTCAACAAACTAAAAATTAATGTGCAAAGAAAGACACAAGCTGGATAGGATTGTTTTTGTTCTGTGCTTCTGTGGCGGTGGACAATGGCCAAGCACAGACGCTACTTAAGACATTGTCTTAAAACAGAGAGATAATATATAGGGAAGGACAGAGGGAGCCCAGAAAAGAAAAGTGGAGTGGACTAGAGAGAAACAGGAGAGACATTGTTCAGAGCACACAGAGCTTCCTATGTTCCCCAACACTTTTGCCACAGAAAAACTGCTATGGCTTCTGGGAATTTAAGAGACCCTAACAGGGAATGTTTTGAAGAAATTCATTCCCTGGCTCAAAAAGGAAAATATGCCAAGTGTAAGTAGTGCCAGAAGAAGATGCAGGGCCTAGGTGTAAGAATGAAACATCATAAGGAAAATTGCTTATTGGAAAAAAATGATGTGGATGAAAATGTGGATATGGCTGAGTGGATCACCTGGTTAGTAACTTAAATAATTTACTTTGCAATACATCATTCTTCAAGACCCTCTCTATGCCATTTAGTATAAATGTGATTTGACAAGTAAATTCCCAAGCTGTTTCCTGTGTTGGATGTTGCTATAATTTTTTTAACTTAAATAATCCTCATGGCTTGTTTAATTAGTTAACTACGTTTAGACTCCATTTCTCAAATATACAATAAAGCCACTATAAGAGAAATCTAGAGTTGCCAGTTGCCACTGAGCCTATACTTTTTTGATGTCACAAATTTAAAAAATAAAGCATTGGGAAGCAGAGCATTCACATAAGCTGATAATTCTGTGCTTTGTTCACGTCTTCATTTTTTACCTTGAAGGGTGGGTGGTCAATGAAATTCATTCACAGAAGTGGAGTTATTATTTCAAGAGAAAAGCCCTCTTATTTCAACTTTTCACACATGGCAGCTTGACTGCTCTGCAGGTTTTTTTGTTTTGTTTTGTTTCTGGAAAAAAGGTGTGTTTTTATTTTCCAGAAAAAAAAGAAGTGTGGACAAGCCCTATGTCTTTTCATCAATATCACTGCCAAATTCTTTCCTCTTTTCCACTTTCTCTTTTCTCACAATCAACTCTCTCATTATTTCAGTTGTCATCATTCAGAAAAGGGAAAATTATCTTTAACCAGAAATTTCTTCTCCAGCTGTATTTATCATGTGGTTCAATGGTATTTATTAATTTCTAGAAAGAGAACCAGACAGAGACCAAATTAGTCAAAACAAAAATGGACCATCTTTCGATAATTCAAGGACTTTTGAAAAACAGAAGTTGTGGAACCAGAAATTAACAAATCAAAATTGGTATTTCAGATATTAGGTATAATCAACAAACAAAATAATTAAGGGAAGGGCTATTCTACCAGTTACTCCTGGTTTGTGGTTGGAAAAGATAAAGCCTTTGGGAGAAGAACACAGAAGGACAGATGGAGGCTACTGACATGAAAGTCACCATCAAGAATGCTACCTTCAGTATCTCCCCAGATATTCTTCGTCCTTATCCTGATGGCCAAAAAGAGGGAAGCAGACAACTTTGCCATGCCATGAGAGCTGCAGCACCACTTGGGATGACATAGGACAGCAGCAACAACAGCTGCTCCAGCTCATCTAAACTAACTTCCACTTTTACCTTTTCTGATACATCTAAGTGACTAGGTTTTTATTTTTTTCCTTTTAAAACACCTTCCATATAAAGGGAAAGGGAACAAGAAATGTCATCAAAATGAAAGCTTTGCTAAATATTTTACATTTAAAATGCTTCAACTGTTTTCCTTTCATTTCTGTATATTTAATAAAAACTTAAAAGGCTTTTTAATGGTATGTCTGCTATCATATCACATGGCTCCGGGTACCAAACTCCAGAGTGTTTGATGTCAGTCAGTAACTGCTTATGTTAACATGTAAGGCCCATTTATTCCACCTAAATTAACATAACATTTCCTTAGCAACCTTCTCTATTACTTGTCCTCCTATTTACTTACTTCATTCATTTCACAATTCTTCTATTGCCTTAATTCTTCATGTCTTTTCTTTTCTAGACAAAACTCTTTTCTCTTTCTGTGGGCACGTCTTCAATATGGAGCTAAATCAGTGATGCTGCCAGCAATGCAGCAGGTCTGGTGAAGACAAGCTACACAGATGGGATAGTGCTTTCCTGCCAATTTTGGCACTTCACCTCATAGAGAAGTGTAAGGTAAGTCAGTAAGACAACAGCTCCCACTGACGCAGCACAGAGTAGACACAGCAGTAAGTGGATCTAGCTATGTCAACTTCAGTTACATTATTCACACAACTGAAATAATGTAATTTAGATAGATTTACCACACTAGCGTAGACCATGCCTGACTCCCATTTTATATCCCATCTCATACCTTCTCTCTTTTCCTTTCATTACTACACTTCCAATGATCTCTTGCCTTCTTCTCTTTGCTTACCCAATATTTTGTAGTCCTTCAGGACAACTACAGCTGTTGATTTTTTTGTTTTCTAGTGAACTCTGTATTTTATTCCTGTCTCTCTCTCTGTTGTCTTTCCATGGAACAAGGGTGCTACATAAATAGAATGTAATGTTACCAGTTCAAGCACAATCCATGCAAATATTGACCAAAAAACTATTTAACAGCCATTCGGTAATCTTATGGGTGATTCAATGTTCTCAGCCTGATTTCTGGAGACCACATGCTTATGTAACAAAACCATCCCCCATGAACACAATTTGCATTTTTGGCCCCTCCTTTGATGATTTTCAGACACTCAGGCTATGTCTAGATTGAAGAGATCTGTCGGCAAAATATATGCAAATTGTGCAATGTATTTTCAAATCCTCTGCCGACAGTTCTGCCAGGAGAGACTCTCTTAACATTTGGCCTGTCTACTTGGGTCCAAATGTCGCGAAAACCCCCTCTACCGACACCTCCCTTCTTCCTCATGGAACGAGGATGACCAGGATGTCAGCAGAAAGCTCCCAGAGTGGCAGACTTTTGTCAGAAAGCCTGCTATCTAGACATAGGCTAAGTGTCGACAGAGTATCCTCATCAAACACCCCACTGACCTCTCAAAAGTAATAACTACAAAGGAAACATTTTCTTCTGAAGGAACAAGGAGGAAAGACACAGATACATATTTTTTTAAATCAGTATCTCTTTAGGTGAATTGACTACCAAGCTCAGGAAGAAGAAAATGCATTATAGTCTAGATCATAAAAGTTTTGTAGCTACCATTTTAGTATTAAAATGCAATGCTGTTATTTTTACCAGATGACAACCACATAACAGTTTGCAGACCTATTTTGTGTCCATTCATGTCAATAGGATATATGCTTTATAGAGTGAACAGTTATTCTGGAAGCTATAAAATAGATACCATCTTCAAAAACGACCAAGTTACAATCAATGTTCTTGTCCTTACAACTGCACAAATTTAAAAACTAATAAAAAGCAAAATAAATCATCTCAGAAGCCTTCAAATGGCATGGTTTACAACTTTAAAATTACTGGGAAAATGTGTGCCCTTACCTGTCCCCCATAATAAAACTCTTCAGAATCATTATCTCCTTCAGAATCTTCTTCAACTGCACTATTGTGCCTCGATTCCTGATTCAAATAAATAAGTGTCAGCAAATGAAACAGGAGAATGACATTTGCATTTCTTTTTTTCGTGATTATGTATGTAACAAATAAACACATGGTTTTGTTAGAGTTTCTGTTAGTGACTTCTCGGCGAGAGGATCATGGGCCTGATTCAACCAATGAATGGAAAAATTCAATCATGTCCCTATAGATAGGGCTCTATCAAATTCATGGTCATGAACTCTGGTCTCTTCTCCCTCCTCCCTCTCCTACCAACCCCCCTGCACCAATGAAATTTGGTCTTTTGTGTGCTTTTACTCTATACTCTACAGATCTCATGGGGAAGACCAGTGTTACTCAAATTGGAGGTCCTGATGCCAAAAGCAGGTGCAGGAAGATCTGCAAACAATATACAATCAATATACAATCTGCCAAAAATCAGCTATTGCTCACACTGCCATAAATAAGACCACCGACTTTAACAAGATTGTCAGTGTTCACATTAATGAGCACTAAGCTCTGAAGCAAATGTTTGAAATATATGGTCATATGCATAACACCAGGTTGGGAGACAACTATTCTGTGACCAACTTCTCTCGACACCACTGCACTTCCGAGGCAGAAAGAGTCTATGTTATGGAGAAGGTTCAGCGGTCCCAGATGGATAACACTGTGCATATCTTTTACCAGCCTCTTTGCGAAATTACAAATTCTTTGTGTACACCTGGAGTGAAATCCTGATGCCTTTGGTGTCAATGGCAAATGTCTCATTGACTTCAGTAAGGCCAGAATTTCACCAAGGTGTTTATTTTAATAAATTAAAGGAAAAAAATTAAGTTATACTCTGTAGTTTGTTACTCTACCTTCCCATGAATATACATAAGAGGATTACGTTAATAAAGAAACACCATACCTCTCCATTTTCCCTTTGTAATTTTGATTTTATAGATAAGCAACAGTTAACATCACTGGTTTTTCTTAATTCTAAAAAAATAAAAAATGAAATGGAAAATCATTAGTAGCCTTAAGAAATCTAAAACAATTTTGTTTATGCAATTAAAAAACAGAACTGAAATAAGTTTAGTAGTAGTCATAGCATTTGTATTACTATAACACCTAGATGCCTCAGTCATGGACAAGGATTTCACTGTATTACGTGTTGTACAAATGCAGAACAGACAGTCCCTGCACCAAAGAGCTTACAATTTAGCAAGATAAAAACAAGAAGTCAAGATGTCTCAGGCATCCATGATTCTACAATAAAAAATACTACATAAACTGAGTTTCCCACTCACTTTTGTTACTTGTAAACTAGATTTAAACTACCACACTTATGGTAGTGTGTAGACCAGAGGATCTACACATACAGGGGCTCGCTGCAGTATATGGCAGGCTGCATCCACACCTGGCACTATGGTGTGTGTTTGTATGCCATAGTAAAAGGCTTCGGCGAGCATGAAGACAACAGGGAAAGGCTCTGGCAGAGGAGAAGCAGCAGAACATGAAAAGAGCCATGCAGATTTCCCTGGGAGGCACTGCTTGGTAGTGGAAAGAGCCATGCAGGGTATATACCCTAGAGATTCAGGTTTGTAGGACATTCTATTGTACTTGTCCAAGCCATGCCTCACAGTCTACACAGCTATTTATAGCCCTGGTAGCTAGGTTTGCAGTGTCTGTACACTACATGTCACTGTAACAGGGAGCCATTTTAAATTTCTTCTATGCTGGAATGTTACAGGATGACAGCTGAGATATTGCTTTAATTGGATTTTACATCAGAGCCAAAGAATAAAGAAATTGGCAAAATAATGTTATTCCATTTTCTTTCGGGGCACAAATGTTTGGTTTGATATTTAATATAACATTTCGCATAGTAATTCAAAAATATAACAAATGCATCCTTGAAAAATATATCTTAAAGGTCTAATTCAGATCTCAAAGATCAAATTAGTTGAAATGTCAGAATTAAGACTGCCTGTGCAGTCTTTTTGGTACTCACTGGCTCACAGTCCCCCCATCTCCAGCCCGTTTCCTTTAAGAGGCTTCCTGTCCTTTTCCAGCCAGTTGCTTTCTCAGCTAATCACTGCCTGTCCCTCACCCAATCTCAGCCTCCCCTCCTGCCTCTCATCCTACCTCAGCTCCCACTCCCAGTATTCTTCTCTCTTCCTTGCAGCTTCCAGTCACAATATCCCCTCCACTTCACCCCAACGCACCCAGTCTACTTCTGCCACTCCACTGCCACTTGTTCCCTCTGCAGTTCAATTCGACAGCTTTGCCCTCTATGCTGTCTGGGTCCTGCAGGGGAGTCACTGAGAACACAGAAGAAAGAATTTTCCTACTACCCGTTCACATGCCCAGACGCAAACTGAGCACAGCTCAGAGCTGCAGCTGTAAATAAGTCAGTCCCAGGATGCAACATGCTCATTGTGGACAGAAGCTTTGGAAAATTTAGCCAATGAGCATGTGTAAATAGGGATTTTTAAAAATTTATAACCTAGGCAAATGTGGGCAGATTTTTGTGGTGTTGGGAAAAGATACATCCCTGAAACTACCCAGCCATATTTCAAGTCTCCATACCAAAGCATGAAGTTGCTAGAGCCTTTTAAATGTAAGGATGCTGGAATTTTCTAACATGGACAGAACAATGTGCTCTTCCCTAGCTTTGTTCTCAAAAATGGCTAAACCATTTTTGCTGAAAAATTTTTAAATCATGCAGATAGCTGCCATAGAAATGTTCATCCCAAATGGTTAAAGTTTAGCAAAGTGATAAACAAATGAAAATGAGGTCTCATAAATGGAACTGCTGTGAAGACTTAACAATAGGCAAGTGTGTCCCGCTGCATTCAAACAGGAATGTTTGTGCACAGATTGCAAGCCATGAAATCAGTGAAAACACGTACTGCTTGCCAGACTGCCATATACATTATCCAAAAGAAATATTTTAGTTGCATCCATTCTGAAATATATGACCATACCCAACAATGAGCTTGTGAGGAAACTGAAAGATGCACAGCAATCCACATAGAGACAGATTTTATGCACAGGCAGTATCTTGCAGTCAACCACAGAACTTCAACTTGAGTCACAAATGATTTTTCAGTGTTACCTGTTGCGATCCTATGGAAAATTACTGGGATTGGCTCAGTTGTAACTAACACATCTTCATCATTATCTGAGCTGGATACGTATGTGTTATCTATAAAACAGAGAAAGAGTTCTTAGCATAATGGGTACACAACAAGCGCCTTATCAACACCCAATGACACCTTTAACATCCTCCCAGGTTGACACACCACTATGCTTTCATCAGTGACATAAAGGGACTACTTCCTATCTGTGGGTCACCTAAGTGTGCTGAAGTGTCTAAATATACAAAACATGTAGTGGTAGGATAAAAGAAGGGTAACTTCCTTTGGCCTGACCTTGAAACTAGCTGTTGGCGGGACGGACTCACTGTGCCACATGCAGTCCCACTGATGGCAATGAACTGGTCCACAGATGCACTTTTGGCATGGTCTTTTAACCATAAATGCATGCTGCTAATTTGGCATGATCACAGCATGCCTGTGTTAACACAACATACATAGATCAATAGCACAATAGGAAATAACATTTCCACTGTCTACCTCGGCCAATGTGAACCTCTATGGACATTTATTCACTGTCAAAGTACTCATTAATGTCTCCCACGGAAGTCATGCAGGTGCACTGTATCAATTCATATTAATGTACATTTAGTATACCATTGTTAGTAAGTACAGCTCTTTCAGAGCATAATTATCCTAATACTCTGTTACAGCTATGAAGAAATGGTTCCAAAGATCATGCCCAGTGCCATTAATGCCACTTCCAAAATATCAGTGATATTTTCATGACTTCAACAATGTACACAATGTGGAGACATTATTACTGTTTAAAATAGTTCTGGTTTCACTTACAGTTATGAAACTTTCCAGTAGCTACCACTATTGACAGTTGCCACAGCACATTGGTTCAGGGAACATCTAGCTTAACACACAGCTGTTTCCAATCATTCCAAGGTCTGTGAAGCAACTCATTCAATTTTAGGTGATGATTTCAACATAATTATTAAAGCCATGGTAGGGATGTGATACAAATAATAGAAATGCATAAAACTAATGATATACCCATACTCTCCTGAATTGTTCTTGTAATACCTACAAATTCACACACCGAGGATTCCCCTTCATTTTAATTAACACCCAAAATGTCTCCAGCCAAAATCTCTTTTGGGTTATTAAACATACTAGCAGTCTGTTCCATGATCACAGTCTATTCTGGCTCTGCACAGGCACATGGGTCCATTTCTAACAACAATTTAGCAATTTTAAGACCTTCACTCTAAAAGGTGGAATATATATTAAAAAGAAAAATATTACAAAAAGAGAATGCAGAGTCTTGTCATTTATAGTAGTTTTGACCTTTAAGACATATTATGGGCTTGATCCTGAAAGGTGCACTTCCCATGAAACAAAATACCTACGCACATGCTTAAAATTAAGAACATAAGTAGTACCATTGACTTCAAGCACATGTTTAAGTGCTTTGTTGGATCAGGGCCAGAATGTTCAGCACTTTACTGGATCAAGCTATATATTTTATACCTAACAGAATTTAGGTTGTTTTTGGATACTCGTCATTGACAGCTTTAGGCATTGTAAGCATCACAACCCCCTTCTCGCAAAACTCGTGAAGCAGGTTCTCTCACCCTGACCCGGCTGACAAATGAAGGCTGAAAAGGAGAAATGAGTGTAAAAACAATCTAACTGACAGGAAATAATTAGCAAAAAAAGGTCTAGAACACATTAATGCATTTTCAAATGTCTTCAGCTGAACCTCTGAATTCTCCTCCAACAATGATGTTTGCTTTATGCTCAGGAATGTTTCACTGTACCTGGATAATCCTCTGAGACATGTACTGAATAGGATATGCTGAAGGAAAGGAAAGAAAAAAAAAAGAAAGGTATTAATAACAATAACAGCATAAGAATTTTTGTACTCCTGTATTTTCTGACTATTTATAGATTTCTGATACCTTCCAAGACAGAAGGTAACAGTTACTTTGACAGCTTTTGAAATGCTTAGCTCAAATAATGTAAAGCCCCATTTTCAAGATTTTCTTCTGCTATAAATCAGCCCGCCTAAATCAAACTGTCTTAAACATATCATGATTACATTACAAAACGTTCTCATTATAGGAATATTTCACTGAGTCCATTAAGCCTGCTATATTTTATTTTTTTTAAATGTATACATATAGGAATAATTTCATGTGGGCATAAAACTGACTTTGGTGGCATCGTATAAGTGTAAGAGTCTGCTCAATGGCAGCTAAGTTCTGAAGCAGACTCATGGATTTATTTTTTTTAAAGTTAATACGCATCCTTATTTTACACCAAGTAATTTATCTTTGTATCATGGTGAAAGCTTTTCACTGTATAATTTTGGAACCTTTCGGAATACTTACATATAGCATATCTGAATAGTAACAGAGAAGGAGCTGTGCTAGTCTATACACTATCAAAACAGAAAAGCAGTCAAGTAGCACTTTAAAGACTAACAAAATAATTTATTAGGTGAGCTTTCGTGGGACAGACCCACTTCTTCAGACCACAACCATAACAGAACAGACTCAATAGTTAAGGCATAGAGAACCAAAACAGTAATCAAAGTTGACAAATCAGAAAAAAATTATCAAGGTGAGCAAATCAGAGAGCAGAGCGGCGGGGGGGCTTAATCTAATTCTTGACTCCCCCTCCCACCCCTCTACTCTCTGATTTGCTCACCTTGATAATTTTTGTCTGATTTGTCAACTTTGGTTACTGTTTTGGTTCTCTATGCCTTAAATATTGAGTCTGTTTTGGTATGGCTATGGTCTGAAGAAGTGGGTCTGTCCCACGAAAGCTCACCTAATAAATTATTTTGTTAGTCTTTAAAGTGCTACTTGACTGCTTTTTTGTTTTGATAGCATATCTGAATAATTCATTCAGGTGCGTGTACAGTGAAAGAGCCATGGTCACCTCAGTGTAAAAATGATGATGGGAAAAATTATAGTGCCGGTCCTTCATAAGTAGAGGTGACTCAGAATGCATAGGGCTTTCAGGATCAGGTCCTTCAATTAAAGACATCTGCAGGCCAGATTCTGCAAAATAACTATAACCACATTTTGGTCCTGACCCAGAGCCCTTTGAACTAAATGGGAGCCTTGCAACTATGATTTAGTCCTAGTGGAGATTAGGACAGAGAACAGAAGACAGATCTATGCATAAACCATCAAAAAGGGGAAAGAGGTAGAGATGCTTGGAAAAAAATCTAACTGAGAGACTAAAATTAAATGATGTCACACTGGAAAAAGCAATTTAAAGAGGCAGATGTGTTGACAAGATTACAAATAAATAAACATTAAAAAAGTAAGGGATATTTATCTGGAGTAAAAGAGATCTGTCACTTTTTATTACAAAAACTGCCAACTTAGTTTAAAGACTTAAAAATTTGTAGGAAAATTTTATGTTTCTTACAGATTTTGGGGAGATGGGTTAGTTCTGATATTCAAAAATAAACAAAAAATTAATTAAATTCAATGCCAACAGTGGCTACCCTCCGTTTAAAGTATGTATTTTCTGAGCTTGCAGGGGAATTTGTGCCATCTTCTTCAGAGGGGCATAATAATGTATGCTACAGCACTCAGAGGCACTAATGCCATATATAGCTCCCACTGAGGCAGTTTGCCTCCACACAGGCCCTTTACTCAGTCTGTACCTGTCATGCACAACTGCACTCACAGTCAGAGAACACGAAGCTGTTCATTTGAGCTTGTGGAGAGAAGCAGTGCAATTCTCACGCTTATAAACTAGTTCAACTTCTGAAAGAATGTTTATAAAACTGAATTTGTTTCTCATTTCTTTGTATGAAAAGCTGCATTATTTTTGATGAACTAATGGAAAGTTACTTCCTACCGACTGTACATCTGCTATATTTTAATCAAACCTTTAAAGCAATCTGAGACTTCAACTCTCTCTCTTAAAGGGCTTCGGCTCAGTCGTCACTATTCAACCAATTTCCAACTGGTTTCAAAGGGAGTTTTCAAAAGGAGCTTTGGCTAAGTGAGGATCTGAGCATCTTAACAGCCACTGACTTCAAAGAGCATAGTGGATGTTTAAGCACTCCACAGGATTGAGTCTTTAGAGAACAAAAAATTCTCTATAAAAATGGTGGGGTATCTGGAGGTAAATCTGATCTCCCCACAAGAGCAGCTGTGCAGGAAAAGAGGAAGTCCTGTCCCTTCCCAGCACATCCAGAACCATATCAGACCCACCTCCAAGAACCTCCACAAGCTGCAGGGAGATGTACACCTGATTCCTTCAGAACCCCGATGGCAGAGCAGAACTGAGGGTGGCAATCCCACAATCCCCACACAAAATTGTTGTGACCTCCCCCACATAACCCCTTTTTGGGACAGGATTCCCATAGCTCCAACACCATGAGAACTGTGAAACTGACTAATATTGAAGCCTATGACCATAAAATTGATTAAAATGGACCATGAACTTGGTAGCCCCTATTTATACCAAAATAACTTATTTCCCTTCTCATATAGGCATAAGCAAATATACAAGGAAACTATTGCATCTGGATGAGGAAAGTTGCATCCCTTTACAAAAACAGCATTGTTAAAATGGTACTAGTTTTGGGTACAGGCATGGGTTTAGTGAGGATACTATCTCAGAATCATTCAGCACATTCCTGTGACAGACACCAGCTCTTATGTAGAAGACATCCTCAAGCAAATACATTCCTTGACCTTCAAGCTCAGAACAAGACTTATAATAGAAATACTATTACCCAACATTTGTTATTTTGCAGAAAATATTAAGGTATCATATGCGAAGTTAGAGTGAGATGTCATGTTTCACTGCTTATGATAAATTAAACTTCTTAGTGCCTAAAATAATGTCCACATTTATAGTTGCACGTCTGGTTAAATGATTACTTTATGCAGGGTATGCTTTGTGCAAATGGTTTTAAATGGATAAATGGTACTAGTTCTCCATTTACAAAGATTATTCTGAAAATCCTTATCTGTATAGCAGTGTCTACACATGCAAATAAATTCGAAATTCCCGGTCCCCTTTCGAAAGAACGTGAGGAGTGTCTACACATACCATGCATTCTTTTGAAAGAAAATCAGAGGAATCAGTTGCAGATTTTGAAATCCCAACCCCGATCCTGTATTAGGAAGAGCATCCCACTCTGAAATTTTTTTTTCAAAAGAATATACATGTAGATGCTCCACGACCTGCTCTTTTGAAAGACGAGTCCACCATGGTGCAGCCAGCTGGAGCACAGAGATACCCTGGCCTGCAGCAGTGGGGCTCTATGATCTCTGCATCTGGCTGATCTTAAAGTTACACAGACCCAGAAACCCCGTAGCAGGAAGCTGAGAGCATGCTAGCAGCAAAGGCACAAACTGCTTGAAGCATGCCTTCACAGACGCCCGCAGAACATTGCTACCCAGCAATGGACAGTGGCCGCCCACTTCAGGATCCCCAGGACCTGCCCTCATAGCCCTCACAGGGCTCCAGGGACCCGCTGGACGAAAAGGAAAAGAGGCCTCCGTCCTGGACAGAGGCAAAATTAAGAGACCTCCTGGGACTTTGAAAGGAGGACGTGTTGAGAGAGATGGGAGTGAAGTGCCACAACACCGTGGCCTTCACCCGCCTCGCCCATGGTCTGAGCACCTGGGGACACCCCAAGCACTCTGGACCAAGTCCGGAGTAAAGTAAAGGAGCTCTGGCAGGGCTATGCCTGGACTAGGGACAAGGGGCAGATGCTCAGGGGCAGGTACCTCCACCTGCCCCTACTACTGGGAGCTCTGGTCCATCCTGGGGCCTCAGGACAGGTCCCTGCCACCTGCTGTCCTGGACACAGCTGCGGACCAGCCAGAGGAAGAAAGCCAGGACCAGGGAGCCAGAGCCAAGGGCCAGATATGACCCTGGAGTGGTCAAGTGAGGAGGGGGACCTCATGATTGACACACCCTCCTAGTCATCCAGCTGGGTGACCAGGAGCCAGGCATTGCCAGAGTTTGTCTAGTGACCCTCCAGTAAGTCCCCAGCCGGGCACGCACCCCA
Organism: Carettochelys insculpta; assembly: GCF_033958435.1. Lineage (NCBI taxonomy): Eukaryota > Metazoa > Chordata > Testudines > Carettochelyidae > Carettochelys > Carettochelys insculpta. The sequence continues at coordinate 99,382,793 of NC_134141.1, forward strand.
GCGAGCCAGGCAGGGGCAACACAGTTGCCAGCAGGCTATACACATGCCTAGCAATTCTGTCTTGGATGCATTCCAACCAGCTGTGGACCCCGGCACACATGACGCTTGCTGGTAACACAGCCAGCACCCACTCCCATGGACAGCGCCACAAGCCGCACGCATGGCGGCAAGTAGGCGGGGCCAGACCACACCTGGGGACTGTCCCACATGGACAGGGAACCCCAACGCACCTGAGATACCCCCTGGCTGCCCGTCCCCCGGGGGGGTGTCACCCCCAGGGGAATGGCCCTGAAGCCATGATCAGGGACTGAAATACAATCTTTCTCTCCTTTCAGCTGTGCCAGCTAAGGGCCGGGAGAGTCCTGTGTCCTCCAGGGGTGCATACCTGTAATACACTCTCTGTTCACCAACAAAGATTTTTAACAGTCGCTATTTTTATGATGAGTTGATTATCTTTATGTACAGTATCATCATATAGGAAGAAGAACAGGATGACAAGTTTACACTAATTTCATTAGCAGCAGCTCATTCCTGACCCACTATTGTGATGCAATCCCAAAATCAAATCTGCATAGTGAGGCCTTAATCTTGCAAAAGAGTATGCCTAAGTGTACTGCTACTCCTGTGTGGAGTCAACCGGCTGCAAAGGATCAGGTATGTGACAGTAACACCTTTAAACAAGACTCATCTGCATAACCTACCCTAGTGAAAATGACACTCAAGCAGCAAAACCCTCTACTAAATCCAAGCAGCTTGGCAACAAGAAAAAGTAGCTAACAGTTGTTGAATCTTTGTATGCCAAGATTTCAAGTCATTAGAGTTTACATGAATTACAAACAATTAAAAAGGGAAATAAATCACAACATTTCTCTCACGTAATGTTAAATGTCTAATTTAAACCTGCAAAAGCAATACTTGGCTTTACAGCTATATATCAACTCTTAACATCTCATCCTGTGCCTAAATATTGCAGATTTATGTATCACAATACAGTTTACATAATTGTTGGTTTGTCCTCTGCTGACACCAGTTAAACTAGGAATGTGCCATAATCCTGAGAATATTTCTGCACATATGTTGTCCAAGTTCACACTAACCGAGCTCCAGCCCACCTGTACATTTCTCCTTCATGAAGCCATTTAAACTGGGTTTTCCAGCTGCATGGCACAGCAGGAATGATACAAAGCAGATAAAGCTCTCTCAAAAATTAGGCTTAAGAATACCACAGACATCCACATTTCCTGCAAAAATCTGTGTACTGGTTTGAGAACTATGAGCTGGTGGAGTGGAGATCTAAATATGCCTCACAACAGTGACATCAATCATGTATCCCAACACACAAATGTGCCATACCAACCACCCTGTTCCAATAAGCTTATCAATTTTAGTTAGAGACACCCATGCCTCTGATCTCGTCTGAGAGCAATCTTTATCATCTTCCTGTACAAGCACATCACTTCTGCCTCTGGCTCAGCACCACAACTCAGATTCACTCTGGCTATTTGTTCCATTTTGGACATTCTCTCCTGGCCAGTAAAACTCTGCACCTCTGATTACTGGCCTATAGATCAGACTGGGATCACAAGCAGTAAGTCACAGGAGGAACATAGGCAGAAAGGTAATGAATATATATATATAAAGTACCACCTCCAAGAGGGTGCGTCATCTTACCCTTTTATATTGCTTAATCTTTGGCATGTATTCTGTATATATTTTGCAGGAGGAGGCCAGTGAAAAATGACACCAACTTTAAGATGCTAGTAACCTAGAAAACAGTTAGTTTTCCAAAGATAGATGATTTTTCTCTTCATTTTGAATACACAGAGGAAATTTAAAAAAAAGTGTAATTGACAATATTTTAGTCTCAAGCACTTCACTGAGAAGAGTATGTCAATCCACTATATATTTGAGAGTTTGTGAGTCTGTCTGTGCATCTGTCCACCCATAAGTCCATTTGCTCAAGAATGCCTCCTAAATGGTGAGAGCTAGGACCACCGAATTTGGTATGCAATTTCCTCTTTCCCTAACTTAAAGCAAGTTCAGGATCTGATTGTGCCAGGACAATGGGATGTGTATGGAATGCCACAGTTTCTCAACAAACAGAAGAGGAGCAGTCTGGTAGTAGGGACAGTTATACTCCAGAATGACCACAAGAAGGTAGCAAGCAAGCGCCACAGAACAGCCACCGACTGGACAGCAACACTTCCAGCTGGGCAATACATCTCCCACTGCCCAAGGCCAGCCCTGGGGTACAACGCTGTTGGCCAACCTGCTCTGCCCTGAGCATCCCACCACCTTACCTGATTCCCCTCACACACCTCCCAACCCCCTGCCCTGAACCCCTGCCCCTCCGCCCACTCCTGCCATGATTCCTGCACATCCCACACCACCAGTCCCATCCTGAAGGACCCGAGCAACACTGGGTGAATCTTCTAGTTCACAGTAACTTGCTAAAATATTCTGTATACAGAAGCCTTCAGTTCCATGTCTCCCTCAATTTGCTTCGTAATAAACGTGGCATGCATGTCCTGTAAATGAAAGCTCAATAGACCTTGCAGCCTTATGCTGTTTACTTTAGAAGGACAAAAGATCTTTTTTACTAGTTATTGAACTTCGTCATCAGGCAGACCCTACCAAAATGCTATTGGAAACAAACATTTTATCCCATAATGAACATACTGTAGACAACCCGGCTGCCTGGTGATAGAGAGAAATCATTTGGAAACGAGTAGAGCACTCAAATACTGCTTCAAGTTAAAAATGCCACAATCCATCAACACAGTGGCAGTGCATAATAAAAAATTCAGGGTTGAAAAAAATCTCATAATTATACTTGTAAGTGAATGCTAAATATTATTAGTAAAATAGTTTAAGCGCAATGAACAGGCAAAATATTGCTGCAGAAAGGCATATTTGTGCTACCAAGCACTGTACTAACTTCCTGAGCAACTCTAAAACAATTCTTCTAAATTACGGCATCCTTGCTCCTCTGTGTCTCTTTAACTAATGCAGCATATTTTGAGGTGATCTGCTAAAGACCACATTTCAACCCAGTTTTCAGGGCTATATGAATATAGTTTGATGGCAGCATTGTAGAATTTTTCTAAAGTTCATGTTTTATGAAATATTTCTAGTACTTATTTTATAGTTTATCCACCCAAAATATGCTAATTCCCCAATATAATCTTTAATGGACTGGAAATTGTATTAGCATACAAAGCAATCAGTACTTATTTTTACCAGTGGAAAAGATCAGCAAGCGCTACTAGTTATTCGTTGATGACATCTTTATAGGAAAGCAGCAGTATTAAGTGGTAAAATATATATAGGACAAAAATCAATTTAAGTTGTATAAAATGACCATCACAAAAGGACATACTTACATACACATATTATAGTCCCTCTGAAGCATCTGACACTGGCCTTTGTCAACAGGTCAGTGACCCCTTTGGTCTGACTCTTCAGGGCTGTGATGTTAAACATTAGCAACATTTCATAAATATTTACTTCAAGACCATTCTATGATTCTGCCATCATCCTAAATTTAACTAGCCCGAAAAACTGGGTTACAATGTAGAGCTTAGCAGATCATCTTAAAATGTGGAATATAAGTGCAAAATGAATTATACAATACAAGCTCAAAAATCTCAGTATTTGCTGAAAGACATCACATGTCATGACTTAATTATGAAAATAGAAGTTTAGATCAAGATTTTTTCAATAAAAACATATTGATTTTTAAGTTCAGTCTTACACATGAATCAAAATATTGTCTTAAAAAAGAGGATTTACTCCCTTCAGAGGATTAAAATCTCTCTCTGTTAGAGTGCATCTGTCTGTCTATGCTCTGTTTGTTTAACAACTCCTCTTAAACCATCAGAGCTAAAACCACAAAATTTGGTATGCAGCTTCCTCTTACCCTAACTTAAAGGTCAGGGTTTGGTAAGCCTGAAAAATGGGAATTGCCTGAAACCCCATGATTTTTCAAAGCATGGAAAGGGAGGTGCACCGAGTGGAGGGATAACATACTTCAGACTCACCAGTGGGGACAGCCATAGAAGGAAAACAGTGGCCATGTGGAGACGAGGCTCTCCATCCTGCCAGGCTCTGGACAGGTCAGTGACCCCTCACCCCCACTGGCACACAGCCATCTTGCTGCACAGAGGGAGCCCTGCTGCCCCTCAGCAACAACTCTCTCCCGTCACAATTAACCCCCTACCAAGAGATGCTAGGGCCAGAAACTCTGGCCCTGGCTGCGCCCCCAGCCCAGTCTGGGGCCAGGGAAAGCAGCCTGGCCTCAGCCCAACCCCTCCAGCTCTTGCCAGGGCCAGGGAAAAGCACTGCTGCTCCAGCCCCAGCCCTGACCCCAACTCGCCCCTGCTGCTCTCGCTGGAGCCTAGGAAAAGCACCCCAGTCCCAACCCCGTGCACCTCTTGCCAATGAAAAATGCAGTGGCTCCAGTCTTGCCCTGCCCATCCCACAAGTTCAGGCTAGAGAGGGGAAAGGCCCCTCCACACCCAGGAAGGAGCCCAGACTCCCACTTACTTAAATACCTGAGCAATGCCAGGTAAATTTGCTAGTCAAGTTTAATTAAAATGTAAAAATTACTTATAAAATGAATAATTTATTTCATTTTATTTATCTAGGCAATATATTAAACTGAGAGGTTCCAAGAATGATAATATTAACAATAACAATAATAACAGCAAAGGTAGTAAGACACAAATCACTGAATAAAAACAAAGCTTCATTAAATTTCTCACTACTGAGAACTTTACGGAAGGCATGGAGAAGAAAAGTGTTACATAACTGCAGCAAGGGAGGTTTTTAATGACCATCATGAACTTGTAGTTACAGATTCAACATCTTAAATACAGTACTCTCTCATCTGGCAACATCCCTGGTCTGCCATGACCACGGATGTTGCAGGTCCACAGAGTCCCAGGGCTGGGGCTGGACCTGCATCAGCGGGCCAGGGGCTGGGGCCACAGTAGTGGCGGGCAGCCTGGCACGGGCCAGAGCGGGAGCCCCCACAGGCCCTACTGCAGCACTGGAAGGTGGGGGGCACAGAGTCCCGCTGGAGCCCCCAACAAGCCGCTGGGGAAGGACAAAGAGGGAATCTGGGGAGGAGAAGCCAGAGGGCCCTGGTGGCTGGGGAGCCAATGGTGAGCAGTGGGGCTGCTGCCACTTGGGAGCTGGCAGGCGAGCAGCAGGGCCGCAGCCACCAGGGAACAGTGTTTCCAGGAGCCAGCCAGGGAGCTGCAGGGTTGAGAAGCTGTGGGACCAGGGAGCCAGCCAGGGAGTTGCGGCAGCCGGGTAGCCAGTGGGAAGCTGGGTTGGGTCAGCTAGCCAGGTAACTGGCAGGAAGCCAGTCAGGGAGCAGTGGAGGGGCCTAGGAGCCAGCCAGAAAGATATCTGGGTAGCAGTGGGGCAGCACTGCCAAGGTGAGAAAACTGTAGCTGGAGCCAGGAAGCTGCAAGTGGTGTCTGGAAAATGCCTGGAGCTTGTGATGAAGAGGGGAGCCCCAAGGGCATTAACTTCCCCTGGTCTGGTAAACTCCCTCTTCCAGGACTGCTCAGGTCCCGAGGATGCCAGACTAGTGAGGTGCAACCTGTAGCTCAATTTTTTAACACCTTACAAAAACGGTTTTTGTCTCAGCAACTTGTTCTCAGAAATACAGAGCCCACCCTCGAACATCATACTTGGACACATGCATTATTCCAACAAATTTTAACATCTCTTGTGATCCAACAATTGTTGAGCTGGCATAATTATTTTTGCCCCTAGAATTAGCAAGGCATGCAACTAGCCACTTGAAATGTGTACACACACACACTGTCTCACATCCTCAGTAAACAACTAATCCCCTTAAACCTCACTTACCAATGCCACAATAGCATCAAACAGCTTTGAATAATCTTTTCCTCAGAAAATGCAGGTGTTGGAGAATGTATGTGTGACCATCCATTGCAAACAAATACGTCATTTCTTTCTCGTGCAAATTAAAACCACTGAAAAGATACTAGCATTCTTATACATTGAAATACTTCTTTCATTTTCTTCAGTAACTCAAGAGGAACAGAGATGCTGAGTCAAACATATTGTATGTTTGCATTTGTCACTAAGAATAATTTATACCACTGGCCCTTTCACACACCCCAATGACATCTGAATCACGGTGAAAGTTATTCATAAAACAATGCTTGATTTAGCCTGTTATGCAAATAAAAGGGATACAGAATGCTGCAGCTAACCATTTCCTTTTTGCAGAGTTTCCACTGCATAAGAATGGTAATTCAACTTCTAGTAAACCTGAACAGCTTTTTTTATAATCCTCATCCAGAGTGCTTAAAAACGCTGATGGATTTTTTTGTCATGACCCCTCCCGCCCCCGCCCCCTCCCCTCATGAGCGAGTACTAGTTCTCCATTTTACAGATAAGAGACTGAGGCACACAGCAATCTAAGGTAAAAAGAATTCACTTATTTTGGGTAGCCAGTTGAGAGGACTGGGACTTGATTTTTCAGAATATTTAGTGTTGTATAGCACTTTAATTGTTCAATGCACAACTCCCATGGTTTTCAGTTGCAGCAATGAATTCTCACCCTCAGCAGTTCTGCAGTTCAGATGACAGTGTCTCAAACGATGCACTCACATATGAGAAACACACAACTGATGAAAAGTTTGTGTCAAGCTACTTTTCTGGAACATCACACAGTCACTGTTGCACAGGCAAAGATACAACCCAGTCCTCCAGGGCAGCATTCAACTGCTTTAACCGCAAGACCATTTTTTCTCCACCTGCAGTTCCCCTTCCTCATTCATTACATGCGTTCACCAACCCTGCCACCTTTGGACAAGGGATACATCAGAGCTGTATGCTCAGGTGTGTGACATAACCATGAAGAAACTGAATGTAAAAGAGAATTACAGTTAACTTGGTAGTTTTACAAAAGAAAACAACATGGCCTTTCCACCAATACAGTATATGATCTTCAATTATGTACAAAATATGTCCTAAGAAAACTTGTGGCAAATATTACACAGACTCTTCTGTATATAGCTAAAATACTTTTGCATGAGGTGAAGACCATGCAAAATCTGTCTTCATGGCACAGACCATTCCAATTGCTTCGTCTGCCCAATTTATAGCTGTAAAACAGTGTTCCCTGTTTTTAGATCTACTGGTAGAGAAACAATTCTTGTATTTTGAAGTTATATACACATGCAACCAGTGTCTGGTGCCTGGGCCAAAGCTGGCATCCAGACTGGGGCCAGTCAGGGCCAGAAGCACAGCCAGCAACAGGGAAGGGTGGCGAGCTGATGGGGCTGGTGGCAGGAAACCTCCTTTGTCGGGCAAATTCCCTCATTCAGGAACGGTCAGGTCCTGAGGGTGCTGGACAAGTGAGGTCCAATCGGTATTATTTTTAAAATTAGGTAAATAAATAAATTATCGCTGTTTAGATTTGTTCCATAAGTCAGCGATGCTTGTGCTTAATTCATGTTTTTAAACATGGTTTCCAAGAGCACCTTGTAGAAGTAGAGTCAGAGCCTGTAAATACGCATTACATCATGACTTCAGAGGAACAGCTTAGGTCCTTTCTAGAGTGCAACCAAGAGCTTAAGTACGGATTTCAGTCATTCTTCCCAACTTTCTCTTTTCCAGTGTTGTCTCTTTGCATCCCTCTCCATTGTACTCTCTATTCTATCCACTCTTTTACCTTTGTACTCTTTATCTGTATTCACACTGAATCTTTTTATGTCCCCTCCTCTGAACTGCCGTCTCTTAATTTTATCTCTCTTCTAAGCTTGCTCCATTCAGTCTCCATTTTCTTCTATGAGTTGGTCCCTATGATATGCTTTTTAGCAGTACAGAACATCTTCCAGATGGAAGAGGGAGACCTGCATCTGCTACTTTTTCCACCACCACAAAAACGCTCCAAAAATTATGTCTGTAAGGTGCAACAGGACTTCTCATTGTTTTTGCAGATACAGACTAACATGATTACCCCTTTGACACTTAAGCTGCGTCTACACGTGCATGCTACTTCGAAGTAGCGGCAGTAACTTCGAAATAGCGCCCGTCACGTCTACACGTGTTGGGCGCTATTTCGAAGTTGAAATCGACGTTAGGCGGCGAGACGTCGAAGTCGCTAACCCCATGAGGGGATGGGAATAGCGCCCTACTTCGACGTTCAACATCGAAGTAGGGACGTGTAGACGATCCGCGTCCCGCAACATCGAAATAGCGGGGTCCTCCATGGCGGCCATCAGCTGGGGGGTTGAGAGATACTCTCTCTCCAGCCCTTGCGGGGCTCTGTGGTCACCGTGGGCAGCAGCCCTTAGCCCAGGGCTTCTGGCTGCTGCTGCTGCAGCTGGGGGTCCGTGCTGCATATACAGGGTCTGCAACTAGTTGTTGGCTCTGTGTATCTTGCACTGTTTAATGAAAGTGTGTCTGGGAGGGGCCCTTTAAGGGAGCGACTTGCTGTTGAGTCCGCCCCGTGACCCTGTCTGCAGCTGTGCCTGGCTCCCTTATTTCGATGTGTGCTACTTTGGCGTGTAGACGTTCCCTCGCTGTGCCTATTTCGATGTTGGGCTGAGCAACGTCGAAGTTGAACATCGACGTTGCCAGCCCTGGAGGACGTGTAGACGTTATTCATCGAAATAGCCTATTTCGATGTCGCAACATCGAAATAAGCTATTTCGAAGTTGGGTGCACGTGTAGACGTAGCCTTAATGACCACGAAGATCCTCATCTGTCTCCTCCATAACAAAATGATGGAGGTGTGTTTCAAGAGCCGGACCTGTCAGCAAATGCAAAGGTGATCTTCATCACCTATGACCCAGGCATGGATAGACTCTTGCCATGTCTTTTCTTTGGAAGCTTCTTCTGCTGGGTCAACTGCACCAAGAGCTCTGACCAGGGATGAGTGGCCACTGAATTTCCTCTCACCTATGCTTTGTACCACCCACAGGCATGCAGGTTTGCTACTCTTTTTGGTTGTGTATTTTTCCACCACTGATCCCTCCACATTGGATAAATGGAAGTCAGGGTGTCTTACTGCGTGCAGAGGTGGATGGGGCTATCCCATTGGTGGAGGTTAGCAATAACGCCGCTTGACCTTCCCATGCTCTGACACCAGTCCAATATACTAAGCCTGCTCCAGGGAACCCTGGTCAGCTTCCAGAAGATCCTTGCGTTTCTCTGGACAGGGATGCACCATGTCTCCATAAATGTCCTACGTCTCACTCTGGAGGGGGATGAACAGGGCCTGGTCAGCATTCATAACCAAGCCCATGCCTGCTGCCTTCATACCCTGACATGATTTTTTATGATGATCGTTATTTGGCATGCTTGCACTGTTGCACGCCTTCCTCCACAGACTCCAAAGGTTCTTATATGATCAGCAGCTGTTTTATCTCCCCTAAGAGGCCTCCCTTGAGACCTTGCTAAGCTGTCTGCTTTTACCACCACCTGCTCAGGACTTGCAAGCTATTCTCAGAGACCAGGTCTGTAGCAGCTGCCAGTGGGAGGATCCGATTGCAGAACCCCTGCTATTCAACTTGCACCTCTGTGTGCAGATAGAAACCCTGTTTGTGCACTGGAAGATGATCCTCATGACCACCCGCATTACTGTCAGAAGGCTAAGTCATACTGGGATAATCAGCTAGTGCATGGAGCTTCCCATCCCCCCGGTGCTCCAGCACCAGCCTTGACACCCATTCCTTTTACTTGAGTGAGTCCTGCAGCAGTGTGCTTCTGGCCCAATCCTAACCCACTGCCCACTAGAATTTGCCTTTGTGCCCCAGTCCCATGAAGCTCCTCAGTTGCCCTAACATTTCACCTTGAGTCTGCTGAATTCCAGCCAGCCAGTCTACCTCCAAACCTTGCTTCAAGTATATCTGTATATATTCCTGTTCCATACCATCCCCTTCTTTGCCCTCATGTCCCTCGTCCACACCAAGTGTTTGGACCTGTTGTCATATATGAGGGGCAGGGAGCCCTAATAGTACAGTCTGTACTTCACTCTTCTTCCACAACCCATGGGGAAGATGAACTGGAAGATCCCCCATGGAGCTGTGAGACCCAAGCATGTATTTATTTGGCACAGTTCACAGAATTCCACAACACCTGCCCCTTCTGTGGGTAAAAGGAAGACCGTGGAGCACAGCTACACAGAGTGAATCAGGCTGCAGCCCCTTTTCTGTCCCCTCAATAATTTCTTACTGAGGATCTAGCTGCAATTCTCCTCTTACTTGTTTCCATTATCTTTTGCCACATGAAATTATGAGACCTACTAATCTACCTTGTCCTGGAGCTGACCAAGATGGCCATCTGCCAAAACAGAAAGAGGAAACTCAAACGGTGAGCGTTCTGAAAAAGTGTAGGCTACCTACAATCCCTTGTTTGATCATGCCTCAGAGCAGTGTCCACTGGCTCCTTAGACACATTTGATGAGGAATGGGTACTGGTAGGAATTCTTTGATTAGTGTCCCCTACAGTATCGCCAGTTTTAAACCTATACCCTTCATCTCCATTACCGGTATTTTCATTTGTTTTCCCTTATGTTCATTTGCTGGCTGGGTTCAGCAGCTCCTGTCCCTTGGTTGAGGATGTAGGATTTTAGATTTGAGCAGGCCTAGGCTCACTCATTACAGTACCCACAATAAACACACCTTCTTACTCCCCCAACAATGAGGTATGGTTCATACAGGCCACAGCCTACAAAACTGATTCATTCTCAGAGCAGGCCCTATCCTGTACAGTGAATGTGGTAGGGGACATGTGGAAAAAATAACGTGACCATGCAATTCAAAATGTAAGACTGTTACTATAAAGCATATGCACAAGAAGGCTGAATTAAAGTTTCACTGACAACTTTAGCTGTGGCATTGCCCATTGTTTGTTACTAACTCAAACTTGCCATAATAATGCTTGTTTCAGCATCATTTTGTGTTTAATTTTCTAGTTTTTAAACCCAAAGGGGAAAAAAATTAAAAAGAAACAAAACCTCCATCATTTGGTGTCATATCGCTAATGTGCAGTAACTAGTAGTGTTGGAACCTTTAGAACCACCAAGTACACCTCTTCAATTTGAGCTAACAAAGTAACGGACAGAAACAGTAGTTGCCATCCTCTGTACGGAGAAGTATGTGAATTAAGACAAGCATTGTGTCACTGGGTTTTACACGTTTTGCTGACATCAGAGGAAAGGTAGGACTTATGAAACATGGGTTGCAGTCTAAGTTCTGAGAAGGGGTATGCTCTAGCAGGCCTAGAGTCTTCTTACCCTTTAACCAAGTTTGACCTCAACTTCCTGATTCCTTCAATTATATCCTCGTCACAGTCTCTTCCCTACCCTGGATCCACGTACCACTACCATTTTCTTTGTCTCTTTGTCTACCCTGTTCCAGTATTCACTTCTCAAACTTCTTATCCCAGCCTTAGTTGCCTTGCTCAGCCAGTCCTTGTTCTCTTCACCCTGGCTCATATTCCATTCTCTGTACCTTCTCCACTGTGATCTCTAATTACACAGTTTTTTCAAACAAGCTAAACAATGTATTTTTCCCTAGCGTCAGACTAGAAATGACTGAACCATTTTGACTGGCAGACTAAAAAATCTTCCTGAAACAAACGCCTAAGATGGAAAATTTCAGGACAAATGGTTAAACTTTGGCAGTTATCAGTAACTAAAAACAGGGACTTATATTGGAAACTGTAAAACAACATTAACAGAGCTGCCTATACTTTATTAACAAATAAATAGAGCTGGAAGAAACCCTGGAGGATATATACTGTACCATCCCTTTATTCCATAAAACAATGCAGCTATTCCTCTTCCTCATATGACAAAACATTTGGCTATGGAGATATGTCCTAATTCTCCTTCTGAGATTACTCTATGAATTCATTGGCATTTTGCTTATTTAACTAATGAGATACCTACCTGACTGCCCATATGAGTGTTGAAAAAATAATAAAAAATGAAAACCTTCGCTATTTATTCTCCAGTACTTCTGCATGTTGGAATATAACAGTATACTACTATGGCCCCTTTTCATCTCGAGAGATGGTGGTTAGAAGTGGCAGTGAGGATCTATGGGCAGTGTGTGAGTCTGAAGCGTCTTTCATAGCTTATCCATCCAGTATTGGATTTGCACGGTCGATTGCAATAGCCGCATGTCAATCTATTTCCAAATTCTTCAGTCAGAGTTTTTCCTTCTAAGACAAAGTTCTTTTGCATGACTTGCACATATGCTGTCGAAGGATGATGTGCCCTGTCATAGCAATCGTCGCCAGGTATTTCAACAGGTGATGTAGATTCACAAGAGTTTAGATCGATGTTGAATTTTTGCATGGTGTTTTTGCATATCTCTTTGAATCTTAGCTTCGGTTTCCTCTTGTTCTCGCCCTACGTGACAGTTCACTGAAGAGGATTTCTTTGGGAAGATGTTCATCACTCTTTCTTTTCACATACCGGTATAACGGAATCAGTAATTTTACATTTCCCATAAATCTAGTCCACAATACTTCCAGATATTAATGAACATGGCACATCAGTGAACAAAAGGCTATTTTTCCCGTTAGGTTAATGTCTATGGCCCCTGCTAAATTCAACAGAAGCTGAATGAACACATTCAAGGACAGAATTTGGAGTCCAAACTATAAATTTTAAACAAAGAACTCCTCCATTCCTGATGGTTCACCCACACACCTTTAATGCTTTCAGGACCTGCTCAGTCAGTAGAAAACACTGTATATGTGGGAGAAGGGAGTGAAAACCACAAAGCAACTGCAAGTGCTCAGAACCTCTGAAAATCAGGCCACTTGTATTTAGGATCTGACTTCAGATGTTTTGGTCCGAAACTCTTGACTGTTCTATTTTGCAAGTGCATAGCACGCTGCAACAGGGATACATTGGTAGAGAAAGAAACTGGTGGGGAAAGATTTAAAACCAGGCTAATATTGTTAAAAAGAGCAAAACATGAATTGTTTCCCCTACAAACCCTCTACCCTACTTCTCCAGGAAAGTATTTTCCAGGGTGGATGTCTGTAGCCTTCAACACAGGGATGGAGAAATTACAGCCCACAGGCCAGGTCTGTCCACCGTCTTGCTCTAATCCAGCCTGAGATCCTTGGGGCTTCTCCCTGCCCCCAGCAAGCATTCCAGCCCAGTGGCAAGTCTCCATGCCTCAGCATCCCCCATGCAGGGCTGGAGCTCAGCACCCTTCAGGCTGGGGGTGGAGCTAACGCTCTGATGGTGTGGGGGAAGTAGCAGGGAGTCACAGTAAAAGCCCCTGCATGTCTGGCTCTGTCTGGTAGGAGGGCAGGAAGAGGCTCTTAGCTCAGCCATTTCCCATCCCCCTGTTTGGGGGAATGACAGTGTAAGGAAGTGCTCACCGGCAGACTCCACCTCCATCACTCCCATTGGCAGGGAATTGCAGCCCATGGGAACAGCAGGGGATGACGTTTGCAAGAAGCCCCAGCCCTAGCCCACTCACCAGCAACCCTCTCCCACACACTGAACCCCTCATTTTTGGCTGCATCCCAGATCCACAAAACTTAAGAATTAAGCTGGCCCTGGTGGTAGGCCCAGGGCCTTGGCACCCCCTCTAGCACAGTGCTGGAGTGCGAGGGAAAGTTGTATGAGTGACGTGAGTATTGCTCCCAGGCAATAATCCCCTCCTGAACCCACACCCCTTCCAGACTCTGCACTCCAATACCTGGCCCCAGGTCACCAAACCCTCTGAACCTCCTCCCCCTCACCCCAGGTCAAAACTCCCTCTCAGATCCTGCACCCACTCCCACATCCCTCTCCCAGGACAGAATCCCCTCCTGCAAACCATGCCCCCTCCCAGATGCTGCACCCAATCCTCTGCCACAGGTCACAACCCCCTCCTTCACCCGAATGCCATCTCAGAACCTACACTCTCTCCTGCACCCCAGTCCTCTACCCTGAGCTGCCTTCTGCATCCCAGACCCTAACTCCCTCCGTAGAAAAGTGTGGCCTATGACCACTAACCAAAAGCTTGGCATACCCCCATCAGAAATTATTGCACACCTTTGACTTGATTAAAAGATAAACAGATGCTTCCACAATCCAAAATGAGGGTTCTATCAGTCTACTGATAACTCTGCTTCTCCGCCATCCCAATAGACAGTGATTATAGTTCATTCCATTTGGAAAGCTCATTCACCTTCCATCATCTGACTGTGTCATTAAGCTCTCAAGAAGCTGAACTGTTCAAAAGTACTGTCTGAGGCTGAAATTGAATAGTAAAGCTCCACTGCTTTTGTACCAGGGAAATTAAAGGGAAAAAATACCAAGCTATTTTCATTTTACAGCAGAAGGCTTGGAAAATAAGCTACAGTCTACTGCTTAACAAAATACAATGATCTATTAAAGCAGAAACACTATTACAGTAGCACAGTTTCATAGAATCATAAAACCATAGAAATATAGGAATGCAAGGGACTTGAGATGTCATCAAATCCAGCGCCTCCCATCCCTGATGCTCTGTGGCAGGACCATGTAAACCTAGACCAGGGATGGCCAACACATGGCCTGTGGGCCTGAATCTTGCCTGCCAAGCATTTTTATCTGGCCTGCAAAGCCTCATGGCAGCGGCACCATTTTACTCAAGCCAGCCAAAGTGAGTGTGGGGCATAGGATGTACTCAGGCTGGGACACAGGTTGGCATCCTGCAGCTCCAGAGCCACATGCAGCTTTTTAAGGAGCCACTTGCAGCTCCGGATGCTGCTGCCACTGACTTCTCTGCCCTGTCGCAGCTGAAATAATGGAACTTTATTTGGCTGGTTTAACAGCCAGCAGGTGGGATCCAGCAATTAAGCCAATCAAATTTAATTCTCTTATTTCAGCACAGCAGGCAGGGAGCTGCCCACGCTGCAGATGGGAGAAGTGAGCAGGACAGCCGGGGGAAGGGGCAGCCAAGTCTGCCCCTACTGGAGCTGCACATCCCCGCTGGGAAGGCAGAGAGGAGAGGACCAGAGTGGGGGCAGGTCACTGTAGAGGAGCAGAGGTAGCAGACATAGCTGGAGGAGGCAGGTTAATCCTGGGGGTAGGGGATTGATTTGGGGGCTGAGGCAAGTAAAGCTTAGAGATGGGTGACAGGTTTGGAGCTGAAAAGGGTTTAGCCTGGGGATGTGGGGGGCCCTTTGGGGCTTAGAGGGATTAAGCCTGGGGGTGGGGGTGGTGGCTTGGAGCTCAGAGGGATTAAGTCTGGGGATGGGGGCAGGGGCGTGGTTTGAGAACAGGTATTTTTCAACTTTGCCAGTAAGCCTACACAAGGGAAAATGAGTGTTGAGTCAATTTTTAAGTCATGAACTATTTACTCAAAAATCTATATTTATTCTTAGTCATATTTCTATGGCAGAAGAAACTTACTTGAATCTGTTCATATATATTTCAGCCAGAAGTGTAATGTCTGTCCAAAGTCTGTCCAATATACAAAGCATCTGGGCATTGTTGGCACATGACGGCATATAAGATGGTAGCTGAGGAACATGAGAATGTGCCCATGGCTCTGTGAATAACATGGTTAGGTCCAGTGATGGTGTCTCCAGAATGGATATGTGGACAAAGTTGGCAATGGGCCTTGTTGCAAGGAAAAGTTCCAGGATTGGTATTCCTGTAGTATAGACTGTGGCTGTTGGTGAGGATCCTCATAAGGTTGGGCGGTTGTCTGTAGGAGAGAACAGGCCAGCCACCTAGGGCCTTCTGGAGTGTGGCATCCTGATTAAGGATAGGCTGTAGGTCTTTAATAATATGTTGCAGTGGTTTGAATTGGGGGCCGTAGGTAATGACCAGTGATATTCTGTTATTGGCTTTTTTGGGCCTATCTTGGAGTAAGTGGTCTCTGGGTATTCGTCTGGCCCTGTCAATTAATTTTTTTATTTCTCCTGGTGGGTAATTCAGGTTAATGAATATTTGCTAGAGATCTTGTAGTTTTCGGTCTCTGTCAGTTGGCCAGACTTCAAACTCTCTTAGACAAAGAATTAATGGGCATAAAACAGACATAAAAACACTCCTGATTCACAAAGCTGTCCGCCAGCAGTTTAATGGAGTGGGCCATTCTGTTAATGACCTGAACGTCAGTGTTTTACTGAAAAGGAATTTTCACAGCCATTTGAAAAGAGAGGCTGCTGAACTATCTTTTATTTTCAAAATTGACACATTAATACGTGGTTTGAACCAGGATGACAATTTTCTAGCTCATTACAGGGGCTCTTTTACATACTTTGCTTTATCTAATTCTTGACTCCCCACCCCTTCTGCCCCTCTGCTCTCTGATTTGCTTACCTTGATAATAATTTTTCTGATTTGTCAACTTTGATTACGATTTTTGGTTCTCTGTGCCTTAAATATTGAGTCTGTTCTGGTATGGCTATGGTCTGAAGTGGCTGTGTCCCACGAAAGCTCATCACCTAATAAATTATTTTGTTAGTCTTTAAAGTGCTACTGGACTGCTTTTTTGTTTTTGTGGTCCCATAAAGTTTCTTTACAGCCATCAGGCCTGGATCTCAGTGTTCTGTGCTCTTATTTAGCTATAACTTAACCCTAAATGTCTTTTAAGAGCCCTGTGAGCAGTGGAAGTGTTGGTAATAGGCTAGAAAACATTGACCTCCTGTTGGCTGGCAAGTTCTCTCTTCTGGCACCAGTCAGGTCCAGGGGGTGCCGGATGAGAGAGATTCAATCTATAGTTTCAGTCTCAAGGAAATTATGCTTCCCTGAGTCCACACTATATAAAATGACTACAGATAGAGTTAGATGGGTAATAACTGGTTTGATTTTTACAGGACTGGTCACACTCCTGTTGCTCTATAATTGCTGAAGTTCATTCTAATTTTATTACCATTAATGACAGCCAAGGGCTGTGGACATTATAGAGTTATTAATTACAAGTCAGTAGTCACAGAGGAGGTCTCTATACTTGAGTATCCTGATTTACTCATAGTCTCACTACATCAGAGACTTTATTATAATTGAGAGTTTTGAAGTGCATTATAAATATTCTAGATAGACACACACTGGTAAAGAAGAGAAGCATGGCTGGAGGCAGTGGCCAGCAACCTCGCTGGTTGGGACTGGAAGCAGAGCTGGCCCATGGGGCCAACAGCCAGAGCTGGGCAGGGAGGTAGCCAGGAGCAGAGCTGGAATTGACCTAACCTGGGTCTAGTAAACTCCCTCCTTTGGCACCAGTCAGGTACTGAGGGTGCTGGAATAGGGAGGTCCAACCTATATCACACATGTGCCATGTCACTCAAACTTAGTGAAACCTGTGCAAATGAATTATTTTCACAGCATGACTGCACAACATACACAGTACTGGGCCCCCAAGAATGTAGGTAAAATTAAGATGAAATAGTACTCATAGAAAACTAACAGTTCCTAAGAATCTGTACCACCGTGGATCAATCACCAAATCAGACCTAACAACAGAGAAGTATTAAACTTTAATTTGATTATTTAAAAATGTATTTTCCGGGAGCAAGTATCTCCTGTATGTGCAGCAATTCATTGTAAATGTGCTTAATTAAGCAGGCAAATATAGGCAATCAACAATTCTCACACATAATGTATTTTCAGCAAGCTATATTGCCTGCATCAAAATATTTCTGTAAGCAGAAATCAGAAAATCTAAATGCAGAAAAGCAGAGTTTAACTTGATTGGCCAAAAAAAAAAAAACACTACAAAATTAAACAATTCAGCTTAGAACTCTTTTCTCTTTTTGATGGTTGTATATGTCTCCCACTTAATGGATCTCACTCTTGCATGGTTTATATTGAGAGAACAGAATTCTAATTTAAATATTTTTGGCATCTCCTTTAACAAGCTCTTTAAATGTGATATGTAAATAGATTTTCAGAAAGAATTTGAATCTTTCACTAGGAGCCATTTTGAAATAAATAAAAGAAAAGTATTTGGTGCTGTATGTGTATTTGTTGAAGCTAATTCTCCATGGCTTGGAAGTGGTACAGAGAACTAAGGAGCAAGGAGTTGTAGGAGGGTAAGGAGATGCAGAATAATGTGAAAGATATTGAGATAATGTGTGGGGAAGGGGACTGGGAAAGTGTGCATTGAGGGTGTGGCTGGGGTCCAGAGGAGATATAGAAAATGACTGGAAGGAAACTATAAATAAGTAACATTTTCTAGGTTTGACCTGAAATTCCCTGACGTAACGCCACTGAAAGTGAGAGGAATTTTGACATCAACTTCAATAGGCAAAGGATTTTTCTGTGTGCATAAAGCCTCATCCTCATTCTGCTTCATATACTCACTCACCTGTTAACCTTCAATGTATGACACTCTGGTAAATTCCCTACCCACACCTCACCATGTGGGTGGTCTTCTTGGGTGAACCATTGGCTCCCTTCATATGGGCCTTATTTACTAACACATTTTGAACTTTGGGGGTGAAATCTTGTCTCCACTGAAGTCTAAGAGAGTTCGGTCATTGATTTCAGTGGCTGTTTGTGAAAGGGGATGGGGAGCAGTGCCACAAATGCAACTGGTGCCGAAAATCAGACCAGCAGAGACGAAAGCGGCCAGATCGGGACTCTGAGCAGCGCCACGACTCCAAGCACTCAGGTGGACTCATTAAGGTACGCTTGCCTTGGGAGACATGCCAAGGGGAGGAGGCCTTAATCTATGCTGGGAACTGCATCATCTCGATAAGGACCCATGCTGCCTGATAGGTGTGTGGTGTGGAACAGGGGCAAAACAGCACTGGTTCTTCTCTCGGAAAGTCCAGGAGAATCCAGTTCAGTGCACAGAATGCCAGGGTTTTAGTCCTGGATGCCATCAGGCCCCATGGGAGCTATCTGTGCAGGTGCACTCTTCATTGGCACTATTGGCTTGGGCTTACAAGACTGTTGGAAAGTAGGAGCAGCACCAGACAAGACGCTTCAGAGATCCCCAGTGCTGAGAGGAGTCCTTTTTTGGTGCCAGATCTTAAGTCAAAAACAACACATTGTGCACTGAAGAAGCCCGTGTAGGCTCCTGTCCCAGAGGCTGGGGCACAGATTCCATGAGGAGTTGGCAAAGACGAAATTTGTGTTCCCTACCAATTCAAGGTTTAAAAGCCTTACAAATATGGCACTTGTCGGCCTGGTGAGCTTTCCCAAACAACGAAGACAGGAGTTGTGGGAGCTGCTCGTCAGCATGGACTTCAAGCAGGATCTGCACTGTTTGAAGCCCTGGGACTTTTTCATGGCATAATCTCCAGAAGGGACAAGAGGAGAGAAGTGAAACGCTTCTCCACCTGCTGACTTCTGACACCATCTACAACAATTAACATCTAAAAGGGAACTATTTACATAACAAACCTAAGGACTCGTGGCATAGCAACAAATCATTCAGCCACAGTTCCAACAGCTGTCACTGGCAGTAAGAAGGAACTGAGGGGCCATCAGTTCAACAGGGTTATATACAGAGAGCCACATCAATGCCACTCGAATTGGCTCCACAGTGAACCTGACAGGTAGCAGTTAGCGTAAAACCTTCTGGCAGCAGTGCATGTGGTGCGTGTACACCTAACCTGAATAGATTTGAGCAGGCACTTGAAGAAGAATGTGCGGTATAAAGACTGTTTGAACTCAGGCCTGTAAGCATCTCACAAGGTGCCTGGCGTATTTTACAACAAACATTATCAACACCATGTGGCCTAAAACTTGTTAACACATTCTGGCAGTCGTTTGTGAGCTGTCCATCTCTGTTGAAATTAGGTTGACTAAAGTGAAGAAGTGTTGTTGGGGTAACCTTGCTGATATTGTGAAACAGTCCAAGTACGCTCCTATAAGTTTCAACTCTTGGACAGGATCCAAGGTGCTTTTCTGCCAATTTGTCTTCTACCCAATGTCCATGAACAGGTTTTGGGGGGCAGTGTTTATCATTGCCTGCTGTGTTTATGCTCTCAGACAGCTGCTGTTTAAGTATGAAAAAAATCATCCACTGCAGATGTGAACTGCGCATGAGAACCTTAGGAAAAGATATTAGGGTAACTGACAGGCTGAAGAGTAGCACACTGTATTAAAAATGATGATTCCCTAGCATGTATCTCAGGAATCTTCTGTGCACCAAGTGAATGGTAACATGCAAATAAGCATCCTCGAGGGTGAGGGTCAAGAATCAATCTCCCATCGCTAATGTCGGAATGATAATTGTGCAAAGAGTCAGTACTTGAAATGTGTGTTATCATAAATGTGTTGAGTTTTCATAAAATGAGGATGGATCACAACTGCTGGTCTTTTCCTGGGTAAGAAAGTAATGGGAAGGACACCCTCTCCCCCATGTTGAGGAGGTACAAGTTCCATGGCAGCAAACTGCACAAGGTGGTTTCCTTCCTTTTGGAAGAGGTGCCTATGAGAAGGTTGCCTGAAAACAGAAAGTGGGTATGTGTGAAAGCGGAAACAAATACAATGGAATAACCCTGCTGAATAACTTCCAGAACCCATTTGCCTGTGGTGACGTGTTCCAGAATAGGTAATATGGTGACAGATGGTTTGTGAATGGACTGGGGACTTGATCTTGCTCCAGAGTCAGAGAGCATGGAGGTCTCATGCCCCCAACAACCAATTCAAAATGATTGTTTTATGATTATTCAGAGGCTTGTTGCATAGGAAAAAAAGGGTAAGTTGCCCAAACTGACTTGCCCTCCAATCATACGGATCTGAAGCAAAACCTATGAGAGGGTTCTGGAACTTCAGCTTTGTCTACTTAAAAGTGAATGTGGTACAGCTACTATTCATCATAACACAAAGCCACTAGAGAGATTCCTTGATCAGAGCAGATTCAGCAAACTGCAGGCACTGTCTATGACCCACATGCTTTAAAAGTATATCTGACATAAACAAAATATAGCTCTCTGATTTTGATCCTGAAAGGTGTTGATCAAGTTCAGCTCACGTTGAAGTCAACAGAAATAAAAAGATATTCAGCTCTGTGTAAGATCAAGCGCCTAGCAAATAAACAATTACCAGTTCCCCATTCATTATTTCCAAATCAAATCGTCCCTGTGGACCCAATAAATTATGATCAAGGTCATTCTAATTTTGCTTGTAATTATTGCTACTTATGTACCTATACAAGGTAACAACACAGAATAACCAATAATGCTTCCTAATTTGTTTTGTGCCTCAATTTCCTCTTTTTGAGATCTATAAATTAAAAGTGCTAATTTATTATTAGTAGGACTATTATTATAAAACTCCAGTCTCTTAAGTGAAGAATTATGTCCTGATATATAAATATCACAAGCCAAATTCTCAGCTGATTATATCAAGAGACCCCCCCATTGACTTCAGCATAGCTATTTTGCTATATACACCAGCTGATGGTCTGACCCCACATATCCAACAACTCTAGCTCAGAATGCCAAAAATGCTGTTTCTAAATAAGTATTCATTGTTGACAGGAAACAGATTTTTTTTTTCTTTTGCAAATCTGTTCTTGTTTTGCAGATGCTACAATGTAAATTCTCCCTGTGATTTCAGCTACATAGAAGAAGTGCAAGCAGGATCAGGCCTTCAGCTTGGTAAATCAATTCACATACAGCTCAAAACTTCTTTAATATCTGTTGCAATCTAAAAATATCTTTTCTGGATGACTCATATGTCATAAAGGAGTGCATCTGCTGGTGGAAGAATGGAAGCTGAAGTGCTTCTGTTTATTTTCTTTTTCTTGAAGTCAAGAGTGCAGTAAAAGACAGTCACTTGATTCCATAACTGGTGTTCTTTGAAATGTGTTGGTCAGGTCTATTCAACAGAGGTGTGTGTGCTTGCCATATGCAGTGATGCCAGAAGATTCTCCCTCAGCAGTACCTGTAGGGGAGCTGGCCTAGGCGCTCTGTGGAGTAGCACATGAATGCCGCCCTATATCGTGCACCGCTGGCCCCTTCTCAGTTCCTTCTTGCTGGAATCTCCGACGTGTGGGAGGCTGAATGGACATGAGCAATACATCTTGAAGAACACCAGTTATGGAAACAGGTAAATGTCTTTTCTTATCTGAGTGATTGCTCATGTCCATTTAACATAAGTTACTCCAATCAGTGTCCACAGATGTGAGAGAACATGTCTGTCATGAATGTGTAGGGAAGGGGTTAATCTCTTGAGCCACAGTGAGCCAATGGGAGTGGAGTGTTTTTTTTTTTAAATGAGAACAATTGCAGTTCCCAGGGCAGGGAGAAAGACAGAGAAGGAGTTGTCTCCTAGGCATTTGGAATGAAATATCAGAAAGATCCTGACCATTGCAAAATCAACCAAAAAGGTATAAGTAAGGAAAATGTATAGGTAAACGTGATCAGCTTATGTTTTATTTTAAATTTGGTTGGACTTGGCTGCTCTGTTTTTTCTCTTTTGTGTTGTTTGACTTGAGATTTGCACCCCCCCACCTTCCCCTCATAACTTTTAAGCTGAATCCTAGGGAAATATCTTGGTGAGCCTTCCAAACATCCTGGGGACTCACAGGAGAGGGTATTATGATGGCCTCATCTGGGGTGAGGAGGAGGATGCCTGGGCCAATTGGGTGGAAAAAATCTGAAAAATACTCTCCCGGTGGCACAAAGCACGTCCCTCAAATCACCATGGCATGGCTGGGTCTTGCAGTCCAGGTTGAATGAAATCCTAAGGAGGAACCCCACATTGCTCAGCAGCAGCAGCCCCCACTTCATAAAATATAATTGAGCACTGCTTTCCGTTTGCTATATGTGACAGGGGAGGAACTGAGCCTGATGACAGGAACAATGGAGCCTTACCTGGAATCCCAGCATGGGAGAAAGTAAACTGCAAACTGGGAAGGCAAACTAATCCACAGCATTCAAAAACAACATCTCCAAAATGGACATGCCAACCAGAAACCAATCAAGTCAGGGACTACCATGGACAAAGATTACCACTCCCATCCCTCAAATTCTGGGCCATTAAAAGTCAAACTGGAAAGAGTACAATATAACAGGGCCTCCCATCCCCTCTGTTTCAGTGACTACCAACAGTAACCTATCTCCTGCCTTGCCTCCATGCTGGCTGTCCTCACTATCAACCAGGCCAGTGCCAAGCCCTCACATACATTTGTTACAAGCTAAGCCTCCCTTTGCTCCCATTCACACTCAGAGAGATCATGATTTCACCCTTAGGGCTTTTTGCTTTTCCTGAGTCATAGCTGCATATTAATGAATGGTTTTAAGATTTAAAATCTGCCAAGTGTGATTACTACCCAATTATGGAGTAAAGCATGTTTGAAAGGATATCAGCAGTTTCCATGCAGACTATATTTCTAAGTCATATTCAATGTATTTTGGCTACAATGCTTGATTCCTGAAGTTTCTGTCAAAGATTTGGTCATTCTTGCATATAGCCTGGCCTAACGTTCCTTGTGCACCCAAACGGGCAATAATGTCAAAGAATGTTAGTCTGGCCCAGGAGACTCTAATGTCATCAATTATTCTAGATTACATCAATTGAAGAAACATGTAGGAAACCTACTCTAGGTAGACCATTCATAATCAGGGGCATTGCAGACAAAAACAAATGAATAAATGTATAAGTATTGATTAAATCAATAATTAGTCATAAAAATGAATAAAATGCTGGCATATTTGTCAGAAACAGCAATATACAGTAGAAATACTGCCTAGAGCTAAATGTATACACAGATCTGTCACAAAAAAAAAAAGAAAAAAAATTGTGTGATCCTTTGAAGTTAGTGGGAGCAGATTATGTTAAGCTCCTTGTGGAATTATGCCAAAAAGGACAATTTTCTGTATCTCATTCAGTACTTGATTTGCCTCTTTATCTTTAATATCCTTAGTGGTACCACTGGCCTATCATTTTCAAGATTGGGCCTTCAATTCTCAAATATCTCCAACTGACTAAGGAACATAGGACTGGTCCATACAGGGCTAACACATATCAGAAGAGAGCCCTAAAGTGGGATTTTTCTTAGAAAAGATTAGAGGATATTTATCTTAATTTTTCTAAATCTACGTCTCTATAGTGTACTACTTTGGAATGGAGAAGTACAAATAATGGTGATTTATTTATCCTTCCCTCAGTTTCAAACTGATCAGCATAATCATCTTGTATTTTACCTATAGGCTGTCACATCCTTTAAAGGAGAGAGAAAAACTATATTTTTGACATCTCAATAAGATATGTTGAGGTTGGAGGTTGGGCAGAGATTTCTGTACTGATTTGTATTTCTTGCTAATCATTATGAAAAATGGACAAAAAGTGGAAAAGAAACATGAGGCATGAAATGAATAGACAACAAACTGGCAAATGTGATGATACTTGATGATCTGGAAATCCATGATGATGAGCAGGAATATTACTTGCATGCAATTCCCTTTTTGTTTAGATTAAATTCACACTTGACTTTCTAAACAGACTCTGTCTCCTAAAATGGGCCCAACGAGTCCTAATGCTTTTTAACATTGAAAGCCACTAGAGATGAAGAACACATCTTTCCTTATCTCTGTTGCATTCAGTCCCCTGAACAAAGTAGTCTGATAACTAAACTAAAATACAACAGATAATGCAAATCAATTTGAGCTCATACGTGCAGTGGTAAACCTAAATAATTATAATTTTACACCCATTTTAAGATTAAATATGTAACCTGCAGCAATTTTTGCCTATTGAAAAAAAGATTGCTGCTACATTATTTTAACATTTAAAAAAACTCTGTGCCTGGACAGTAGTGTCCTACATGAAAACAGAATGTAGCAGCACTCAGTTTCAGAGAAATAGTGAATAAAAACCCCTTTTGTTTTTTGTTACAGTCTTAAAAAAGGCATGCTTATGGAAGAACTCATGGAAAATATTCCACTAAAGATTACAGTACTAAATGTTTAAGTTGTTACCTTACAGTTCCCGAACATGTACTGTTAGTTTCTTATTGTCATCCTTCATCATTTATTGTCAATAACTGATTGATTTGGACATAGTTCTGGACTGGCAGCCAGAAAGCCCCTTCTTTCCCTCTCTCTTCCCTTCTATCTCCCATCCCCTGACTACAATTTATCTTGTCTACCATCTTCTCTCGCTCTCTGACACTTTCTTCTATATTTGACTTCCCCATCTTCTTTTTAGTTTCAGCCTTTCTTCTTTTTCTTGTTTGCAGGGGTCTTTTGAGATGTTCATACTTCACTGCCCATCCTCGCCAACTCACAACCTCCAAACTAGGTAGTTAGGGATGGTTGAAAAAAATCAAAAACACTACTTTTTATGGAAATTGGTTTCTCAACAAATTTTCACCCCCACAAAAAGTCTGCTTTCTATAAAAAAATTCGTCTTTGGAGGGAGGAGTGGGTGGTTTGAAAATGAACATCTGAAAACTTAAAGAATTTTTTATCTGAAAATGTTGCTGATGAGCCTCATGGGAGCTGTAGTTTGGTTGCTTCGTGCCATCATTCTCAACTATGGATTATGTTCAACTGGCTGGACTATATCTTTTATATGATAAATAAGAAAAGCAGATGTGGACCCTTATTTCTGTATATTCCACAAAAAGTTACCAAATAAAACAAATCCCAGGAGGCACACAAAAGCAGAAGTTTCATAGAAGAAACTGGGCAAGACTGGATAACCAGACAATGTTGCCAGTATCTCTGGTGTTACACCAGGGATAAGTTGAGGCACTGTGCTTCTCACTACCATAAGCAGAAGGAGCACAAGAAATCATAAGGAACAAAGGTTTTGTTTTATCTCCAACTTCCTTAAGAAAGGTGTGTGAGAGGGCAGGAGCGAAAATGAAAATATGTTATCTATCAGAACATTCTCCAATTATTTCTCTTAGCCACCAGTTGGTCTTAAAGCATCAAAATTTTTTTCTTCTTTTAAAATCTATTTGATCCAGATGCTTAAATGGCCTCCTCAAGGATTGAGCTCACAACCCTGGGTTTAGCAGGCCAACACGTAGGCCCCTGAGCTAGTCATATGTACATGATTGTCATTTGTATTTGTAGCCAGACAAAGTCTCCCCCTTACAAGCCAGCTTGCTCGCTGCCCCCCCGCCCCTGAGAAACACACAGGGCACGGAAACGGCTGCTGATAGCACAGTCTTTGATGCCCTCATTGAGGCCCAGATGTGCTAGCTTATCGTGACCCTGAGAAACAGAAAGTACAGATAGAAGGCTAACAGGCCAAACTGTCAACAAGAGAGGGGGGGACCTCAGGAAATCACCCCAGCTGGCATTGATGAATTTGATGACCACACAGCCATCCCAGAAGAGGAAGTCCCCGCCCACACAAAAAGAATGTCCTACACTCCCAAATTGCTTATCTCCTGTCTTACAAGTGCAAATTAAGTAAGAAATGCCCTTGTAACAAACTGGCGTCACAAACAACAGACCAGTACGATCTGTCACCATAGATAAGAAAGAGAATACGTAACCCAAAAAGGGGTATAAAAGGTGGGCCCAGCAGAACTCTAACTTTGAGTGCATTCCACCAACTACCTGCTGGTCGGGTCAGGTGATTGCCTCCCGAGGTCCGCAACTGGGGACGCCCAACCTCGTATTCGTCTTTCCACGGAATTGAGTGACTGATCCGGCTTGGCTACGCTGGTATCAAGAGACGCAGAGAGGGTAAGATATACCCATGCTAGGTCTCCGGTTTTTTTTTTGTGCACAGCTAAAGAATTAGAGCTCTGTAACTAGATGTCGTTGTATCAAGATATCATTGTGTTAGATGGTAACAGATATCTTTGTATTGGATTGTAACGTAACTTGTTAACACCTGTACTTTGCTAGCATATAAGAAGTAGACAATAGCCTTTTGTAACCACACGCTTATAACTGTAACTTAATAAACTTGTAACTAGTTAAGATCTAAGCCTAACTGCTGTTAACCCTTTTGTCACTGCAACACAGCCGGTACAACAAAAAGAACTTTAACCGTTTGGTTACCACAGCCTGGCTGTAGGTGAGAGTGCTAGGAGCTACCTGCTCTAACAGTAAAAAAACTGGGTTGTTTAGGACCCAGGGGAGTACCTCACCGCACATTACCCGGCCACCGGCTAACAGTATTACAGTACCATCAACAAGCACCAAACAGGATCACAGTCCCATTGTGCTAGGCATTACAAAATAAGAGAGCACTTTCCCCAAAGAATTTACAATCTGATTTACAAGAATGTTCATATACTATCCTGTAAAAATGAACATACACTGCATTACAGCATGAATGAAATGCACAGAGTTGCATGTCTGAGGCATGCTTGTATAGAAACATAGCCTTCAACTTCCAGACTAAAAAGGTATCGTATCACAAAACACTGTTCCTGTTACTTTAATTCATGGTGGCCTACATATATGGGGATGTCTGGCTCACACTGAGTTCCTATCTTGTCTCCAGCAGGTGATGACAACGAAACTGTATGTGTGAACCTGTCAAGAAAAAATATACTGTATTTCCAGCATCCATCTGCTGGAAGGACACAGAAAAATAATTTATTTGTGCAACCACAGGAGAATGTTGGAGAATCACTTATTAATTTCCACTAAGCTAGCTCAACCTATAGATTCCTAGGCAATGCACAGAACTGCAATCACACCTAGTGAACATTTTTGTGTGTCACAAAACTACTGCACAATGCATCATAGCTGACAGTTTCTGGTCAGGAAGGGTCAAGAACTGACATAACATGGTACATTGCAAAGCAAGTTTGACGTGGATTGGCAGGGAAGCTAGCACTATGCGCAACTTCAGTTAGCTCCGTTGTTCTGTAATTTACCCCAGCGCCAGATTCACCCACGGGAGTTTCTTTTTTCTCTTGGTGAGAAAAGAGTAACAAACATCAACTCAAAAATGAACTCCTCAATTAATCTTCTCCTGCAGCTACCCCCTAACTACTATAAAGCATTCGCACAAAAGCATTAGCACGGCTTACTCTCTGTTACTATTATACACGAGGTGCACGAGCATACTAATAGAATGCACAGACTTTCACTTCAAATGAAGATTTACCCTCTCTCTCACTTACATTTGGACATAGCAATTAGGTAATATAGCAAACCTAACTAATTATTACATAATATTGGTATGACCAGGGTAAGCTATTCATATCTTGCAGAATAAACTTTGAGAGCTGCCGTGCAGGCTATTTTTATCACCTAAGAAATTAAAGCAGAAAAGTAAATCTCACTCTTCCCACTTTCTCCAAATTATTATACTTGGTGGCAAAGCTATTAGTTTAATATGATCTTCTTAAAGTTATAGAGAGGAGTGTTTAACATTTTGCCTGCTGATAAATACATGATAATAGGTTCTTGTTAAATTATTGTTTTGATTAGTTTGAAGACTGTTCATTAGCAGAATCCTAACTTCCCCCATGCATTATTAATGTTTCTCCTATGATTAATCGTGGTGTACAAGAAAGCATATTATTGACATAGCTCAAATGTAAACATATACTATGTCAACAATGTTAAATTATCTTTTCTTCATTATTTAAAATGCCAAGCTAAAAAGAGAACTAATAAAGCAGTATTTAATTTTAAACACAAAGCTAAATGATCATTATGCACTTGACATGAGGCATAAACAGCCACAATTTAAAAGAAAACAACACTTATTTTGCTCAATACAGCAATCTAAAGGGTTACAGAAAAAGAGTGACTTAGGCCTCTTTACTGCCTCATCAGCTGCACCCAGGAAACAGAAAGAAAGCCATGAGTGGCTGTGCATACAGAAAAGCAGGCTATGTAGGTCGTTTCCCCTCTGCATAGCCATATTTATTTCTCCAAAAGAAACAAAGGACTGAGGTCACAAGGAAAAGTGGTCAGGGCAAGAAAGAGTGGGGCGGGGATGGGGAAGAGGTGCACTCAATAACTGCTCCACTCTCAGATGATCCTGTGTGCTCTCCAGTCAAATAACACAACAAAGACCTTTTCTGGTAGAATGTATTTTCTAAATTAAATGTAGACCAACAACAAGATCCTCAACTGCTATAACATGGTTTGGCTCCTTGAAGTAAAGAGAACTACAGGGATTTATACCCCTGGAGGATGTGCCATTTAGGGTGCATCTACACTAGCTGGCTACTTCGAAGTAGCTGGCACAACGTCGAAATAGCACGCTTTGCGTCTACGAGCGCCGTACACTATTTCAATGCTGAAATCAACGTTAGGTGTCGAGGCGTCGAACTCACTTTTCCTATCCGAAGCTGGGAATAGCACCCTACTTCAACGTTCAACATCTAAGTAGTGCGTGTGTAGATGATCCGCTTCCCACGACGTCGAAATAGCAGGGTCCTCCATGGCAGCCATCAGCTGAGGGGTTGAGAGACACTCTGCCCAGCCCCTGCAGGGCCCTGTGGTCGCCATGTACAGCAGCCCATAGCCCAGGGCTTCTGGCTGCTGCTGCTGCTGCTGCTGCTGCTGCTGCTGCTGCTGGGGGTGCATGCTGTGTGCACGCAGTCTGCAACTTGCTGTCAGCTCTGCGGACCTTGTGCTGTGCAGGCCGAGTGTGTCTGGGAGGGGCCCTTTAAGGGAGCAGCTTGCTGTTGCCCCAGAAGGGCTAGTCCAGCCTGTGACCCTGTCCGCAGGCTTTGCTGGCCCCTTATTTTGACGTGGAGCACTTGTGTGTGTGGACGCTCCGCATTTCCCTCCAGAGCAGCTCCTTTTGACGTTCTCCGTCGCTACTTCGACAATGAACATCGATGGCACCAGCCCCAGAGATTGTGTAGACAATATGTGTCAAAGTAGCCTATTTCAATGTTCTTACTTCAAAATAGGTTACTTTGACGTAGTGTGCTAGTGTAGATGTAGCCTCACTGTGTAAAGGTGAAGTTAGTGTCCTATATAAATGAGCCCAAGTACATTTTTGTCATACACATAACATGTGCAAGTGTAAAATACAACAACCATAGGAAAAACATCCTTTCATAACTATACTGAAAGTTCTTACTTACTAGAGATGGCAACAAAATAGTCCGTTTTCACCATCTTCTCAGAGAAATAAACATAAATAAAATCTCCATAAAATACAGCAAAATTTCTTTGAAATCTCTAAAAAAGTAGGAAAAACAACATAAATACAAATAATACAAACTATCTACCATATTAACTTTATCTCTACTGAACACATTGCCTTTGTTTATACACTTTCCAGACTGGCAAACAAAACTACAAGTAAAACCTCATATACTTGTCAGCACCATTAATCAAATTGTAAC
This sequence comes from Carettochelys insculpta, assembly GCF_033958435.1. NCBI lineage: Eukaryota > Metazoa > Chordata > Testudines > Carettochelyidae > Carettochelys > Carettochelys insculpta. The sequence goes on from NC_134141.1 coordinate 99,412,987, forward strand.
ATACATAAGTTTGAAAAGTGTACCACCAAATCCAACAATGAACTTTCCTGCTCCTCAGAGTGAACATAAGAACATAAGAACAGCCATTACTGAGTCAGATCAAGGTCCATCTAGCCCAGCATCCTGTCTGCTCACAGTGTCCAGTGCCAGGTGCCCCAGAGGGGGTGGACCGAAGACAATGATCAAGCAACTTCTCTCCTGCCATCCCCCTCCAGCCTCTGACAAACAGGCCAGGGACACCATTTCCACCCCCTCACTAATAGCCTTTTATGGACCTAACTTCCATGAATTTATCTAGCTCTTCTTTGAACTCTCTTATAGTCCGAGCCTTCACAGCCTCCTCTGTGCACTGTGACTGCGCTGTGTGAAAAAGAACTTTATTTTACTAGTTTTAAACCTGCTACCCATTCATTTCATTTGGCGTCCTCTAGTTCTTGTATTATGGGAACAAGTAAATAACTTTTCTTTATTCACCCTCTCTACAGCACTCATGATTTTATATATCTCTATCATATCCCCACTCAGTGTCCTCTTTTCTAAACTGAAAAGTCCCAGTCTCTTTAACCTCTCCTCATACTGGACCTGTTCCAAACCCCTGATCATTTTAGTTGCCCTTTTCTGAACCTTTCCTAATGCCAAAATATCTTTTTTGAGGTGAGGAGACCACATTTGTATGCAGTATTCAAGATGTGGGCATACCATAGTTTTATAAAGGGGCAGTAAAATATTCTTTGTGTTATTTTCTATCCCTTTTTTAATAATTCCTAACATTGTATTTGCTTTTTTGACTGTGTGGATGTTTTCAGAGAACTCTCCATGATAACCCCAAGATCTCTTTCCTGATTAGGAACAACAAGAAGTCCTGTGGCACCTTATAGACTAACAGATATTTTGGATCATAGCTTTCGTGGGCAAAAAGCTTATGCTCCAAAATATCTGTTAGTCTACAAGGTGCCACAGGACTTCTTGTTATTCTCAAAGATACAGACTAACATGGCTACCTCTCTGATACTTGTTTCCTGATTAGTTGTAGCTAACTTAGCCTCCATCATATTGTTTGCATATTTGGGGTTATTTCTTCCAATGTGCATTACTTTACACTTATCCACATTAAATATCATTAGCCATTTTGTTGCACAATTACCCAGTTTGGTGAGATCTTTCTGAAGTTCTTCACAGTCTGCTTTCGTCTTGACTATTTTGATCAGTTTAGTATCATTTGCAAACTTTACCACCTCGCTACTTACCCCTTTCTCTCAGTCACTTTTGAATAAGTTGAATAGGATTGGTCCTAGAACTGACCCTTGGGGAACACCACTCATTCATTCTCCATTCAGAAAATGTACCATTTATTCCTACCCTTTGTTTCCTGTCTCTTAACCGGTTCTCAGTCCATGAAAGGATCTTCCCTTTTATCCCGAGACAACCTAATTTACACAACAGCGTTTGGTGAGGGACTTTGGCAAAGGCTTTCTAGAAATCTAAGTATACTATACCTACTGGATCCCCATTGTCTGTGTGTTCGTTAACCCCTTCAAAGAATTCCAGTAGATTAATAATACATGATTTCCCTTCAGAGAGACCATGTTGACTTTTGCCCAACAAATTACGTTCTTCTATGTGTCTGATAATTTTATTCTTTACTGTTGTTTCAACTAATTTGTCCTGTACTGAGACATTAGGCTGAACCCTTTTCTGTTGCCACTTCCCTTCTGCATACCTGACTTTGTCAATTACCTTTTTTCTGGTGGGCTATGTCTACACTAGCCAAAAGCTTCAAAATGGCCGTGCAAATGGCCATTTCAAAGTTTACTAATGAAGCGCTGAAATACATATTCAGAGCTTCATTAGCATGCAGGCAGCAGCGGCACTTCGAAATGGATGCGGCTTGCCACCACGCAGCTCGTCCCGACGGGGCTCCTTTTTGAAAGGACCCCGCCTACTTCGAAGTCCCCTTATTCCTACGAGCAGATGGGAATAAGGGGACTTCAAAGTAGCTGGGGTCCTTTCGAAAAGGAGCCCCCTCGGGACGAGCCGCGCGGTGACGAGCCATGTCAATTTCTAAGTGCCGCAGCCACCCGCATGCTAATGAGGTGCTGAATATGTATTTCAGTGCTTTATTAGTAAACTTCGATATGGCCATTTGCATGGCCATTTCGAAGTTTTTGGCTAGTGTAGACATGGCCATGATGTTCAAACAATGCCAGAAAAGTACACAAAGTTCCTTAACTTATGCTGATACAGAACAGCAACAAATGGTTCAAATAAAACTTCAAATTGATCGCTTCCGACATAGCAAGCTAATGACTAATAAACTGTCCAGTTCCATAAGGGCTCAAACCCTTGCCAGCTAGAAAAAGCTTGAAATGTAGGCATGAGGATGAGCAGCTTTCCTCCTGCAGCCAAATCCTTAAACTGGATGATATTCAGAGGTCTCACAATTAATTCAATAGCGCAACACTGAATCTAAATACAACCCTCCTTGTCTGAGTCAGATAGCACTCTTCCAGGACATCTCACTTGCCCCACGCTCCCCTCCCCCGTCACACCAATTAGCATCAACTGACAAGTTTTCAGTTCTGATAGTCATACAGAAAACAGAGGCAGGAAGATCACATGGGACGTGAAGACCTTTTGCTCTCTTTGTCTAGCAGCTTTAGTGAAAAAGCTTTCAGATGCACAAGGGATGTCAAAGTCTCCCCAAACAGTAAGACCTGAATGACAACAAGTAGAAACTATAAGTTCTTTTGCAAAATGTGAAACAGCTAAGCACCTGAAATCAAATGTCTAGAATTACAGGCTCTTTGAAGAGTTAGAATCTTTGAAGAGTTAGAAGGTTCAAAGATATAAATGAAGGTGCTCCTACCCTGGGAAGACTATTGGTGGGGGGGAATCACAGGTAACTTACTAGACAGATAGACAAGCACCACTAAAATTTTAATTCTAGTTTTCATACTTATGTCCATAAAGTTAAAATCATGGGGTTTTATTATTATCATAATGATAGGCTTCTGCAGCACTTACTTTTATAGGGTCTTATGGATAGGTATTCACTAATTAACATTACAACTCTGTGAGAAGAAGTTAAGTACCGGTATCTCCATTTTACAGAGAAGAAACTGAGGCACAGAGACCATCAGTATCTAAACTAAAACACGATGTCTCTTGAGCCCATTTTTGCTTTGACTACTGGCCACATTAGTCTGCAACCATAAAACAATGATCTGTGGGCTGTAAAGATTTACAACGATGACCATCTGGTGACAGCACAGAAGATTTAGGAGGCAGTAGCCAAGAAGTACAAATGCAAGACAACTTAACATTTTTAATTTTTGCCAATGCAGATGATGCCTATATAGTTAAATGTTTTTGTGTTTAAACTACATAAACACGACTGCCATTATTTTATAATACAACCACTGTAATACAGCTGAATGTCAGGAACCCTTTTTTTTCCCTTTCTTTCTTTGTTTAAACAGATTAATGTAAGAACTTTACCCTCTTTCAAAGCTTTCTTTGTCACCACATTCCTGCTTGTCAGACTCATTCTGCCCACACAATAATCAACCTATGAAAAATAAGAGATGATGAAATGACTGATTTTCCTTCCTCAAAACTGTATTCATGTTACAAATCAAGTCGTAGTTTCCTCCATGAAACATATCACTAGGGAAAAATACTGCAAGAATGTTTGGAACCCTCATTCCTGATCAATTATCCTGTGAAAGGTTCACTCTTGAAGATGTTGGGCACAGTTGAGCTTTTTATTTTAATGACATATATTACGGTAGTGTGGCAAAGAGTCAAGTGCACTTTTTACGAAGGGTGCGTCTGAACAAGGAAATGAAGAAATAGAAACAACAAATAAAACAGAAAGCAGCATGCAGGAGAGGGAGTTGGAAAGGAGGGCTGAAAGACTCGGAGAGAAAACTAGTATGAGACAACTAGAAACTGGTTGATAAAAGTGTTCATATTAGTCAAAATATGATAGATGATGAAAATTGTTTCTGTAACAATCTCAGAATCTAGTGAGCCTCAGATTGAGCAATCCAATGAAGTGGGTCTTATCCATCAAAACTTATCATCTGATCAATAAAATTGTTAGTCTGTAAGGTGCTGCAGGACAGCTTCTTCTTCCTTTTTTTTTTTTTGTGAACATGGCGAATATAAGGAAACTATGGTGACCCTCTAAATGCCTTTAATGAGCCAAAAAGACATTCATAGTAGGAACACATATTCCCATCTCCAGGAGTGCAGCAGTGGACTTAGTGCTCTTTTGTACAAAGGATTAGATGCAGGATTAGATGAGCTTCAGGAGGGAGTGCACAACTCGGCTACCTCTCTGATACATGTTTAGTTCATGTGTTCCAACAGCCAGAGAGTTTCATGGATAAGTGTCAACTATTCAGTCCCTGGGGACACCCATTGCCTGTAGAGTCTTCGTTTTTACGTGTCAATTTCAGCCAGTCCTTTAAGGGCCCATTGACTATTTCCCAGCCCGTTAGGGGACACAACACCTCATGTTTCCTGCTATGCCACAGGAAAAGCTTTTTCACCATTTGTCACCCATAGGAGCGAAAATGCAAAGCAGATAAGGAAACTGAGGCATGCAGGAATCAAAAGTATTCCAGAAAATTTCCATTTTGTCACAAGTTACAACGAGATTCAGTGATGTCACTAAATATCTGAGTCTTTATGCCACATAATGAACTGTCACAATAGAATATATTCAGTTGTGGGGCATACAGCGGAGATATGGTACATAGGACAATATTTGCATAATCAAATTGACTTTAAGGATCCATTTTAGAACTGATCTAACACTGCTACTTACTGTCGAAAACCACAAATGTCCAAACTGATAAAATAAAATGTCACTATATCCTGTGTCACAAATAGCACCTTCAGCATAATTCACATATCTAAATGCAAATACTTGCTCTCACATTATATGGTTTCTGGGGTTCATACACTCACGAGTGAATTACACTGCTCCATTAATTCAGTATTCTATCTGTGAAAGATAATCTAGATTTCATACTCTCCATTCTCTGTAACTTGTTAAGAACACTGTTAGAGAACACATCAGAATGGGAGATGCATATAAAATGATGAAATAAGGCTGTTTCAAGTAAATTGCTTGGCTGACTATATTTATTTTGCACCCTGAATACAGAGAGTCGAGTTATAAAAATAACTAATTATTTTTCTTCATGAGTGAAATTCATCCAAGTGGAGATGGCTTTCATACCCTTCACAATTCAGTGGCCCCAGGATCTCCTGTAAGAGGCATAAAGGAGCTGTAGATGCTATTTTACTCAAACAATAAAGGAGAATAGGCATTCAGTTACCACTGCTTCATGATTCGGCATTGAAAAGTAGATTTAATGTTCCCACCCATTGCACATTCTGTTCACATACGGACTAAATCCACTGACAAATGACTCATTGGAGGTACAGTAAACTCTTTCATATCCGGCATTCTATCATCCAGAACTCTCAAATAACTGCCATTTTAACTAGAAGTAAAATTTAGTTATGGTTTCCAACCTCCTGGTCCCGGGCTGCTGGATATGAAAGAGTTTACTGTAAATACAAAGAGAAGTCCTGTGGCACTTTATAGACTAACAGATTTTTGGAGCATCTGATGAAGTGGGTCTTTGCCCATGAAAGCTTTTGCTCCAAAAAATCTGTTAGTCTATAAAATGCCACATGACATCTCATTGTTTTTGCAGATACAGACTAACAAAGCTACCCCTCTGATACTTTATTGTAAATGAATTTACACAGCTGAGGATCTGGTCCGCAAACCACAAATACTTTGTCTTTTATACAGATGTAGGGAATTTCACATCAGAGTAGTAACTCATTAATTGACTCCAGTGACTGTTGAGTGACAGACTCATTTACAATTTTGTAAATTAGCAAATGAAACTGATAATAGTTACAAAAGATACGCACTACTATTAAAAGATTAAATATTAAAATAATAATAAAAATAATAATAATAATAATAATAATAATAATAATAATAAAAGATTTCCTGAGAGGTCAGAAGATGCCAGTAAAGCTGTGTGAATTATACACTTTGCAGGTTAGAGAAGTTTTATTCTATATTGCATGTTATAGTAATTTTTATGAGCTCTATAAGAGTTATTAAGGAACTGAATCATCTTTACTTTTCATAACAAACAAAGCCTCTCATTTCTCTAAATGCTAATGTTCACTATCAAATCTTATATATTAGGGCATACCTATTCTATTACTACTACAGTAAACTCTGTCTTAATTGGCATTCTATCATCCAGAACTCTAAAATAACCAATATTTTAACCATATTTTAGTTACACTTTCCATAAGTACTGTATAGTGAAAGTAAATATAAATAAATACAGCAGATACAGTACAAGTTTACGGAGTATAACATTACCGTTGTTTGTAAATAAAGTACTCTGCATATATTTTTTGTTTGTTTCTTAAGATCTAACCTTACTTTTCGTTAGTGTTATGCATTGCTAGGGATACCTCTCTATTATCCAGAATATTTGAATATATGGATATGAAAGAGTTTACAGTTTCTTACTATTTTAATAGGGAAAGGCTGAACATTGGTTATTATCTGAATAATGCAGAACTCTAGTGCCCTGAAAGACTCCTAAACCATATTAATTAATGGAGACTTCTGAAGAAATATCCAAAGGTCATAAAAACTTTGCTGAGGATTCTTCTTTAATTAATGGACACTTGGAAGAATATTGATTCTTTTTCTGACAATGCTTTTCACAATGTCTGAGACAGAAAATATTAATGAAAATACACCAGTGACAAAAGCACACACTGAGGGCTTGTCTACACTTTAAAAAAAAAAAAGTGTTCACACAGCCAAGCAGGATAATTCCAGATAAGAGGGCTTTTCTCTCGAAATAGTAACAGAGAGATAGCCTTGCAAAATTTTGTGTCTTACTGAAGAGGAATTTTCACAACAGTTTGGAAAGAGAGGCTGCTGAACTCTCTTTTATATTCAAATTCGACACATTAACACGTGGTTTGAACCGGGATGGGAATTTTCTAGGTCATTATAGGGGCTCGTATGCATACTTCGCTTTTTCTAATTCTTGACTCTCCCTGACCTTCTACCCCTCTACTCTCTGATTTGCTCACCTTGATAATATTTTTCTGATTTGTCAACTTTGATTATGATTTTTCGTTCTCTGTGCCTTAAATATTGAGTCTGTTCTGGTATGGCTATGACCTGAAGAAGTGGGTCTGTCCCACGAAAGCTCATCACCTAATAAATTATTTTGTTAGTTTCTCAAAATAATTACTCCAGCTCTGTGAACAATTTTCACTCACACTCCCCCCACACTTTGAAGGTCGAAAAGGAACATGCATGAACAAAGCACAGCTGTCATTGGCTCATATATCAAGGCTCCTTTTGCACTGCTGTGGCTGTGTGAATGCAATTTTCCAACATTACTGATTTAGACATTAGAACTTTATAATAAGTAACGGCAAAAAAAAACAAAAAAACAAAAACAATCCTTGCAGTGTAGACATAGCCTGAGTCTCTGAAAACTATACCCAAGACCTACAATGTCCCAAACTCTTAAAATATAAATAAATTGTATGTAGTTACTCAAGATTGATGAATATTAACTGGATGGCCTGACACAGCAAAAATACTTAAGCACAATCTTAACTCTCAATAGGATTACTTAGGTGCTTAAAGGTAATCAACCACATGTTAAGTGTTTCACTGGATGAGGACAAACAGCAGAATTTCCAAATCTGAGTTCAGTATTTCCTAACGTTACGTCTGTGTAACTTGACTAAGATGACACAGGTATGACTGACAGCACACTTTGGCTGATAGTAGGAAAGTTAGGCTCAGTTCTTCTCCTTAGTTGCACTTACACAATCCAATTAACTAGCAGAGAGTCTTGTGAGGGAGACTGAGGAAACAGGATAAATCTGTAAACCTTTCCACATTCAGCTTCTTATAAAAGTCCATGATATACATCTTAATATACTTAAAACCATCTTCACCAAACAAGGACACTCCATCAGTGTAGCAGATCACAATATGGAATGGGTCATACGAATGCCCTGAGAGAACTTGCTTCAATACAGAAATAAAACCCTTTCTGACTGCAAACGTAGCACCTCATACAGGAATCCACACAGGGAATCACTAAACTACTGCAACCTCAAACTCAACAGGGATCCCAACTTGAAAAAACTCTTGCTGTACCCTATTTCTCCATCAAACAACTTGTCAATCTGCCCAAGCTCATCATCAGAGACAAACTCTCTGCATACCAGGTCACACCAACTCAGAGACACCAGACCCTGCCAAACAAAAGATGAAAGTCCTAGACACATATCATCACTGCTACTATGTGCAATACCCTCCACAACTTGCCTATGAAGATCCACGGATCCTCCGCATGCCTGTTACAAGATGTAGCATACCTCAAGCAGTGCCCTAAATGCCCCACTAGCAACCATGTGGGTGAAATTAGACAATTGTTTTGCTCTCAAATAAACTCAGACAGGAAAATGATAAAACCCAAAACACCTTATTGTCTGTGTGTGAATGTTTTTCAGAAAGTGGTCACTTTATATGTGACCTAAGAGTCCTAATCTTCAAAGCAAACCTCACAACACTTTCAAAGATGAGCTTGAGAGCTTAAATTCATAACTCTGCTTTAATGGATTGATCAGAGACACTGGATTTATGGCTTAATACAACCATCTGTAACCACTTTCATTGGTTCCCTAGAGTAGCTATTAATTACTTTTGCTAAATAATCTGTCCCACCTTGTACTTTGCAGTGACTCTAGGAGTACCTTTAGCAGAACTGAATAGCTCTTTATGGCTTAAAAGCTTATTTCCTTCACCAACATACGTTGGTCCAATACAACACATTACCTCATTCACCTTGTCTCTCAGTAACATATCAGTCAGTAGCAAGATAAATGTGGTTAAGTGAGTCAATTTCAGCTATGCTACTTGCACAGCTGAAGTTGCATAGGTTAAAGCGATGGGGGCTTAGTGCAGGCAAAACCTTAGTCACCAGGTATAGTAGCTCCTAAGTAGCTAAACCCTAAGGGAGATGGAGGTTGAAAGAAGTTAACATTTCCTTGGGGAGAAAGCTCTCCCTAGGACTTGACTAACTCACAGAGTGTAATTTACATCTTCCTGTGACAGCTGCTGTGAATCTAGCCCCAAAATGAGAACAAGAAGAAGTCTTGTGGCACCTTATAGACTAACAGATATTTTGGAGCATAAGCTTTCATGGGTAAAGACCTGCTTCATCAAATGCATGAGTGGGGGGGTGGTTTCAGAGGGGTATTTAAAAAGTGGGGTCCCAGTAAAAGGGAGGGCCAGAGCTCACAAGGTCTATTCAGCAAGGCGGAAATGACCATGAAAGCTTATGCTCCAAAATATCTGTTAGTCTATAAGGTGCCACAAGCCTTCTTGTTGTTCTCGAAGCTACAGACTAACACGGCTACCTCTCCAATACTAGCCCCAAAATGTGGCCTAAAGTGCAAACATTAATAAATGGGCTAATTTCATTTTGTCATGTAATTCCTGGTTCCTTTCACATTTACATTTCGTAGAATACTGAAATCTGAACCAGGACGCAAGAGTTACGTTATTATATGTTAAGATATGTAAAGCATCTGTGGTTACCTGTGTCTTTCATTTAAATTTATTTAATAGGATATATAAAATTATAAGATGGATTTTCATCTGTTGTAAATTGTTGCTAGTTCATTGACTTCCACAAAATATGTTGATTATGCCAGCTAAGGAAATGTCTACGTGTATAATTACATAAAAGCGTTATAGACAATGTGCTATAATGGGATGTGCTGCAACAACAGTAGTGCCCAGTAGACGTAGACAGACTTGTAGTGAACTGCTCCTGACTATAGTAATTAATGATGACAATTTGATCAGAATTGATGGTGAAAAGTGAATATTTTAAACTGTCTTGTAAACCCGTTACCATAGTGTACAAATTGCCACATCACACAAGCCCTATGCTCTCTCTAACAGTGGCATTATTTGATGTTTCAGTTGAAAATCTGAACAATCCAATGTCTTTGATCAACCATGCGATATTAATTCGGGGGTGGGGGTTGAGTAGAAACTCCTAATTGACTCCCATTGATGATCAGTTTTGCTCTCAGTAGAAGGATAAATAGCCTTTGTAAATATTTTTTCTGACTAATGCACCTGACTCCTATTCTCTTTCTATATGGCAAGTGCTTAAAACTTGTTAGGTGAGCATGATGCTGACACTTTCTAGTCATCTATTTCTCCCTTGAAGACAGATGGTACTAGCTGCCAAAATAATTTATGCATCTCTGTCTGTTTGTTGTCCTCGACAAAGGCCAGGTTTTGGTTGAATTCTTGGATCAATGTATGTTTTCTCGTACCTGAATAAACAGTAACTCTTTACACAGTGGAATTTTTTACAATATTTGTTTCATACACGGGAAATGATATGCCTTCCAATTATCCAAATCAAGAGGGATAACATAAAAGAAATAAGAGACTAACTGGCATTTTAAAAGAAGGTTTAGATTTTGTCTGGCTTATATTTGTTTGTATGTTTGCTGTTTTTGTGGTTAACAGAGAAATACAAAGGACTATGCATGTAGAGCATCTGCATTTCTTTTAATTCACTATCCACAATATAGAACAATGTATTGAGTCGAAGAATTTGTCAATGAGAACAATGAAGACTGAAAACAAATACAAGCAAAGAATAACAGAATGGTAAAATCATGGGATAACAAGGTCCTAGCTGATCAATAATAACTTAAAAAGTCATTTAAGCAATGCTACAAATTGCTGTCTCCTTTAAACCTATGCAACCTTACTGAGGTTAATATGATCGCACAGGTATGAATGAGACCAGTTTGGCCCACACATTCCATCATTAGTTAACTCAGCAAAGTGAGCAATTAGAAAGCCGGGGTAACATACCAAATAGTATATTGCTTTTGTGCCAGTCATGCCTTTGTAAACATATGAAATGTATGGAAGTATGTCTGCAAAAGGGTAGAATCAGTCCCTTTGATTAGCTGATTCTTTCGACTCTATAATTTTTGTGTTTGACACCACTGAGCTCATATGAAACTCACATAAGCCATATATTGGAGTAATTTCCTTCTTCAGAACATTTCTCCTATTGTTCTACATGCTTGTGCTATCTGTCCTTTCTCCCCATTCAACTCAAATACTCTTTGTACATGTAAACTTAATTACAAGATTACGCCATCCTGAAAGAAAAATGAGCCTCCCTGGTATAACATTCTATAGCATGGTTTAAATATAGAACCTCATTAAATATCTTTAAATTCTTATAGGTTTAAATAATTAGTCAATTCTGGAGGACTTGTCCTGGAAAGAGCTTCCCTTGTAGACTGCAGGCTCTGCACTTATTGAAGTATTTTTATTTACAGTTTTCACATTCATATTATGCCTCAGAGAGCTTTTTATGGATCTAAAATAATGTGAAATGCGTAGAGTCCCGAAAATTTGCAGATATCTGTTTTGTATCTACCAATCTCTGCAGATGTGGCTATCCATGAACCATATTCATGGATTATGGATGAATGTAAATACAAATTTTATATCTAGAGCCCTGCAGATCTGTGAATATCTGTTTTATATCCTCAGATATAACAATACATGCAGAACATGGATCAGAAGCAGAAACAATTTTTGTATCCACACAGGGATGGTATTTTATAGTATTTCCATCCCCTGGAACTAACACACTCTTAAATGACCAGAGCTCACATTACTGCCAATTAAATTTATATATCCCTTTTAGGCATGTTCATGGTTGTTCTACATTTTAAAAATGGTCATTTTTATCTTCAGTTAATGGTTTCACCTATAAAATGCTTTGAAACTGTTTGGTTAACAAAGTATGTTGATTCACTACAAGTGACAGATGAAGGACTTTTCATAGGGTCTAGTAAATTATGTTCTTAAGAATGGCTTCAATGACAGCCTTCTACCCAGATACTGAGGCTTAAAAAAGATACAAAAAAGAAAAGTACAGCTTTAACAACGGGTATTCTGATTTTACCCTCTGAACCAGCAGATATCAGATAAGAATGATGGAAGAAAGCTTTCATTCTTAAATTTCAAGTTTCCCACCATTTAAGAAACTACTCCAAAATAAACAAGTCTTAAAAGATAACGATAATAAAACAGATTGTGGTATTTCATAGCTCCCCAGTGATAAAAATCAAAGGCATTTTGAGTCACTGAAACATTCAGGACCAAAGAAAACTCTCACTCATCCCTGCTGTAAACCCAGAGCAGATCTACTCACACCCATGGAATTACTTCAGATTTAGTTCAGTGTAACTGAGATCAGGATTTGGCCCTCAGTAAGGCTGTGGCCACACCAGCAAGTGATGTCAAAAGGGGGAATCCCGATCCATCACTTTGAAGTGAGTTGCTTTGAAACGAAGCTACTACACGCAAAATGCAGATAGACGTTTTGATTTGCAGCATCAAAGAGACCCCCGCCCCACCATTTCTAAATGGAGCAGCTACACAGCCCAGAGCCTCCTTTTGAAACAACGGAGCAGGGAATGGCCAGGGAAGGGTCGAATGGCTGACAAGCCCTTCCTAGAGCACTGGCCAGCTGCCCCCTTAATGGTCCCATCCCAAACACCCTTTCCCCTTTGCACATGCTGAGGACCCAGGCTGCTTGCAGCACACGACCTCCGGCACATCACAGGTAGAGCCTTGCTCAGCCCCAACCCCACAGCCGGCCATGGACACGCAAGACTTTACTGATGGGGATGTCCTGGACATCATCTCCAGCCTGATGTCCATCCTGGCAGCGTGCCACTTCAGGCTCCGTGCTGCCCGTTACATTGCTGCCCTCCTGCAGGCCCCCCTCACAGGGCACCAGAACACCCCCTTCCCCATGCCCACTGTCACCTCTGGCAGTAGCCCACCGGCGAGGAAGGGGGATCTCAGGTGGGGTCCCAGGGCCAATGTCTCGAGGAGGGGCTCCCAGGGAGGGTGTCCCAGGGATGGGACCTCAAGAAGGGGGCCCAAGGAGGGTCCCCCCCCCGCCACATGCTGCCATACACTCATAGACTCCTGTACTCTCCAGCCCGTGCAGGTCGTCGATGCCATCATCATGATCTCCTGTGCCGCCTTATCCGCCTGGGGAACATGGACACTGCCATGGCTGAGTTCCAGCAGCTGGGATTCCCCAACTGTATTGGCACATTGGACAGCACTCACATCGCCAGCCAGGCCCCATCACACAGCCGAGGATGTTACATCAATCAGAACGGCTACCACTCCATCGTCCTCCTGGCCCATGTGAATGCCCGAGGATGGTTTACAGACACATGCGTGGGCTGGCCGGGCAGGGCCCATGATGCCCACTTCCTGCAGAACTCATGGCTTGGGCGCAGGATGGCTGATGGTACCTACATCCCCCCACAGGAGCTCCCAGTGAGAGATGTGACCATGCCCCCATGTATTGTAGCTGATGTGACCTACCCCTCCAGGCCTGGCTAATGTGCCAACACAGGACACACCACAGAGAGCCAGGACGGCTACAATGCCCAGCTCATCCAGGCCAGGAACATGGTGGAGCAGGCGTTTGGGCATCTGAAGGTGTGCTTCAGGTGCCTGTTGATGTGCCTGGAGGTAGGCTCTCCTGTGTGCCCGCGGTTGTGAGCACCTGCTGTGCTCTCCACAACCTCATGGAGAACAAGCAGGAGCTCTTTGTGGTGTGCTGGGCAGCTAAGGCCGTGCTGCACTACAAGCAGCCAGGTACGGTCCCGTGCCGTCAGGTGAGCTGGGATGGAGTGCGTGTGCAGAAGGCCCTCTGGGTGGCCTTCGCCCGGGGTCCCCCTGACCTGGCCCTGATCTGCCCCGCACAACCCCCGCTTCATGCCTGCACCCACCTCCACCTCACCAGCACCCCTGCCCGCATGCACTTCCCTCACCATCCCCACCCGAAGTACAACATGGACACTGTTCAATACATTTAACCATTAGTTGTTGAAAAACTATGTCGTTACATGCTATTTACATTGGGGGGACAGGGGGTAAACTATTTACTTCGGGGGGGCAGGGAGCCTCAATCCTCCATTGGGGTAGCAAGCCATGAGCCACAGTGGCCCCTGGTGCTGTGACCACCCTGGGTCTGGGGCCCATGGTGCGGCTGGGACAGTGTGGGGACAACATGTAGATAGGGCTGTGCTGGGGGTGGGATGGGTTCAGACTTGCTGGGGGAGAGGGTGGTGGAGCCAGAGACAGGATGTGCCCAACCACCCACAGCCACTGCACGAGCTCCTCCTGCTCTGCTGCGGTCATGGAAGCTGGAAGCAGAGCAGTGAGGGCGGGGGGAGCAGGCAGGGCACCGGGGGATGCAGGGGCAGGGGGTGCAGGATCAGAGGGGTGAGCAGTAGGGCAGAGGGGGGCAGGGGCAGAGAAGGGAGCGGGAGGGACAGAGGGGAGCAGGGGTGGGGAGGGCAGCGAGACAGGTCATCCATGGAGTGGGCAATGGGACCAGGTGGTTGGTGACAGCGTGGGTGAGGGTGTCCAGGTACCCCGCCACCCAGTCCCAGGAGGCCGCTCCATGGACCATTCCCGCAGCAAGCGATTCTGCTGCTGTCACGTAACCATGTGGGCTGCCACCAGCTCATTAGCCTGGCTTAGGCAGCCGGCCCACCCAGCACAGTGCTGGTCCGGGGGGATGTCACTCCTTCCCCTTCCTTCGCCCCTGTGTGGTTCCCTGGCACATCCAGGGAGCTAGGGTGGCTCGCAGATGTCAAGTCTATGAAGACATAAGGGGAGAGAGCGGCGTCCTGTCAGTTACGTGAACAGGTATCGCGGGCCAATGGCCACGTCCCCGCTGCCATCCCTCCCTGCTTGTGGTGGGGGGCCCTAGGACTGCCCAGCCGCTCAGGGGTCTGTCCACACTGGGCCGTTGGAGGCCCTAGAGGAGGTGGCCCGGCTGGTGCCCTCGGACACCTCCGCTATGTATAGCAGCCCCTCACTCCCACCCTCGCCGTCGCTGTCCCCGTCGTTGGCTGGCAGCTCGGGGCCCAGGATCAGTGGTGTGGTCGAGGGTCCTGGCTGTGGCTCCTTGCCCTGCCCCTCTGGCCTCACGGTGTCCAGCTGTGTCCCTCGCCTTCGTGTAGTCCCCCACCGCAGCTCTTTTACTTTTGAACAGACCTGCTTGGGGGTCCAGATGGGGTGGCCCTTTGCGGCCAGGTTGTCAGCAAGGCGGGAGAAGGCAGCCACATTTTGCTTGCATCCCTCCATTTGCAGCAGGACGTCCTTGTCCCCTCAGATGGCCAGAAGTTCCCGGACCTCAGCCTCCAGCCACAGGGTGCCCCTCCTCTTTGGCAGCTGCCTGGGGTCTTGGGGCCCTTCCGCCCAGTACCTTGGGGTTCCTAGGTCCCCCGGAAGTCTTGTCTTCTGGCCATGGCTCCAGCTGGATCCCTTTCTGCCACTCTGGGGGGTGCTGGTGAGTGTGCAGCTGCGAACACGTGTTCCTATGGATGCTAGCACACTCTCAGCTTCCTGCACGGGGTTTCTGTGTCCCTACAGCTTTAAGGCACCTGCAGCTGACTGCCACAGAGCTCTGGCTGCCCCGGGGAAGGGCTGGCTCCGGAGAGGACTTCTCATTTCAAAATGGTGGCCAGTGGAGCAACTACACGTTTCATTTCAAAGTCGACTTTGAAATAAGGCGTTATTCCCAACATGGGAGTGGAGTAATGTCTTTGAAATGAACGCCTTTTTTTTTTTCGAAGTTGAGTTCAAAACGAGAGATTTGTGTGTAGTCACTCTGCTGCTCGTTTCGAAATCGCCCCTCATTTCAAATCCGCTTTCAAAATAACCTGCTAGTGGGGCCACAGCCTAAGTGTTTTTATGACATAAGGATCATTCTAGGTTTTTTAAAACACCCTCCTTAAACTCCAGCTTCTATTCTGATACAAAAGCATTCCTACTCCATTTCATATATTCACTGGGTATGGACGATTGAGAGGCCTCATCCAAAATTAATGTGTCAAAACTGAAGATAGAGGAAAAGAAAGAGGAAGGACAAACAAGAGCAAAAGAAATAAAATATTCTATGATTTGCAGAAAAGTCCATGGCCTGGAACGCTCTCTCTATCTCTTAGCCTATCTTTTCTACTTGGAAGAAAATATTGTCCCATATAAATGCAATATTAGGTCTAAAAGATACAAAATTGTAATTTACTAGAACAATTCATAAATGAATTAGAAAATCCTATCTGTGAACAGAAAATGAAACCTTCATTTGCAATAACATTTTAAAAAGAAAGACTTCAAGATTGCCTACTAGACCATACTTGATCAAATGCTACTGTATGCTTAGAATGCTGTTATACTGCTGAAGTGAAACTTATTTTTTCAGTTACATACCACGTGAAGGTCTTCTTTCTACAACACCACATTTCATTATATATAAGGCGTGCTTGTGGTTGAGACCAGGAGATCATGTACGAACTGTCTCCAGGGAGCTTGTGGGAAGGAGGGCACTACATAAACCTTTAGCAATGTGTCATGCCCTTTCCTCTTGCTAGATGGCATGTATGTGGGCAAAACCATGGATCATTCCTAATAGGACATAGAGCACTTAAAGCAGAACTAGCATTATGTAGCCAAGGTGCTCAGGGAGTACAATGCCTGATTCAAACCCACTAAAGTTAATGAGTTTTTCCTTTGAGACTGCAGCTCAAAAAGATGATGCTGTGCCCAGTCCCTAACAAGGGTGCAAGGGGGAGTACTCTTATTCCCCAAACTTGTTCTCTTGTACAAAAGCTAGACGCAATCTGGCTTTTAGTTGTTTGCACAGGGGCCTCCAAAGAGTAAGCATCACGGATTCTACCTATCCTATGCGGAATCACATATACGGTAATCTTTACCAACTGCCCTAACAGACTCCAAGTTTTTTAAGAGTGACTTTTATCTAACTTCGTCTTTCAGATGCCTTCTGTCTTCATTCAGTACAGCTGGGTCTACAGAGGCCCCTTCCTTTCGAAAGGGGTATGTTAATGAGCAGGTTCGAAATATGCTAATGAGGCACTGCAATGAATATGCAGCACCTCATTAGCATAATGGCGGCCGCAGTGATTCAAAAGTGTGGCTTTTCGAATCATGCACCACCCATGGAGATGGGACCTTCCAAAAGGACTCCCCCCCGTTTTCAAAAGCCCTTCTTCCGATCACCAGATAGGAAGAAGGGCTTTCGAAAACTGGAGGGGGTCCTTTCAGAAGGTCCCGTCTCCACGGGTGGCGCGCGATTTGAAAAGCTGCACTTTCGAATCGCCGCGGCTGCCATTATGCTAATGAGGCACTGCATATTTATTGCAGCTCCTCATTAGCATATTTTGAACCTGCTCATTAACATGCCCCTTTCAAAAAGAAGGGGCACGTGTAGACCTAGCCTACATGTTTCCCTAAATAAAGGAACATGCTGATTTTAGGATCCTTTGCATGAAGACAAGACTAACATGGATGAATCCAATGAAAATTTCTGTAAAAATCTTTAATAGTTAGAAGCAAATAATTAAGATGTTCTTGCTAAAAAAGTATTCATAAATTCTCCATAGTTACACACTTCATTATGATTCATTTAATACTCAGCAAAATTATATCCTAGAATTTTTCTAGATTTACTCATGTTGCAACAATTTCTCTTTTTGTAAATCATAAGTGAACTGAACTGCTTCTGTAATTTAGAATTTACTTTGCTCACAGCATATACATCAAGAAAGTTATTTCGATTTTAAATTAAATTCAAACATATAAGAATTTTTTAAATCCAAACCACTTTATGTTATTTACAGTAATCAATCCAAAAACAAACTATTGTGTAACACACACACACACACGACTGACAGGTATCTTGATGTTTTTATTTGTGAACACTGAAAACCACAGGACATCATTATGGTCTAAGGGAAACATCAGCTATGATATTGCTCACTTTACAAGACAAAAGTGATATAAAAATATATTTTGTCACAGTGAATTTGGCTGGTAAATTGGTTTGTCTTATCATATTAACTCTTTAACGATGATGACCCAGAGGTCTATTTCTAAGCACCTGATGTACTAAAATATGATGAAAGCACAGAAGGAAGTTGCTGAAAGTATTTTTGCACATTTATTCAATCGCTTTTTCAAGATGTGTGCTTAAATAGGATAGTCTAATCTGGGTGCCTAAAATCATGAACCGAGTCCATATGTTGGCACCTATATAAATAGCCTGTGTTTCAAAGGTCCTGCTCAGCTTTAGTTGCAATTATTGATGTTTAGGACCTCTGAATATCAGGAGATGTATTTAGAAACACAGGTTTATGTGCCCCAAATTAGGAACCCAAAGCTAAGTATTTTGGCATGCACACCCTGCTAGAGAAACATAGCATACTGTAATATCAAACCGTCCACTCACCTTGATGGGACCAGACTGGGGACCATAAGACTTTTACAAAAGATTGCTTTTTTTGTACAGTAGATATTGATGAGGCTCCATTTTAATTCAAACATTAAGGAGTTTCTAAAAGTAGGGAAGGGAAGGTATCAAAAAGCAGTAAGAACCTTCTAGAAAGACAAATTGAATATCAGAAAGGACATGTAAGTGAAATTAATGGAGTAAAGCTGAATTCTTAATTTTCCTGCCACCTTAACACTTGTATTTAATTTTATACAAATTTTTAGCATTTGTTTGCATGATGAATCACATAGGCTGTGCCCACACTACAGTGATCTTTCAAAAGAAGTTCTTCCACAAGAGATCTTCCAAAAAAACTTCTTTTTAAAGATCACGACCACACACACAAAATCTGATTAAAAGATTGATCTGCTCTTTCAACTGAGAGTGTCCACACAGCCCCCCCACTCTTTCAAAAGAATGCGCCAGGGATCGAAAAATCCAGTGCCATGAGGACTGCTCTTTTGAAAAAAGGGCACCTGGGGCATCTATGAACTTTTTTTCCAAAAGAATCTTTAGGAAAAAGGCACTCTTCCTCATCTGGGAGAGGAAAAGGGCCGTCGGAAAAAGTGTAGCATCTTTCCGGTTTCAGATCAAAAGAGCACATTTTGTGTATAGACACTCTGTGGGTTCTTTTGGAAAATGCCTGTTTTTCTTTTTAAAGAACTTGCTACTGTAGACGCGGCCATACATGAACAGTAATCTGGCCGCAAGAATTCTAAAAGCACCTAACAGTCAGATGTTATACAGAAGTATGTACTAACAGATGGATGCATTAAAAATACCCCATATATGTAATCATTCATATAGTAATTAGTAATAAATACAGGTGAATAACGCTGTCCGCACGAGGACAAAGGCTCTGCTTTAAAAGGAGATTTTAAAAATGAAGTAAACTCTAGTTAAAACCCATATGCAAAACTATTTTTTATTGGGACTTGGTCATGGGGTCGCATCCTGCCACTACTCCTTGTGCAGAATTCCCACTTCAGTACTTGGAAGTTTTGCACAAAAGTAAAAATCAATACAGATCTGTCGCTCTTGACTGTTTATCTAAACTAGCCTACGCAGACAGCTGTCTCATATTGCAGGATTATCTCCCATACAAAGAAGGGATGTACAATTTACTGCTTATTGTGGAATAAAGTGTGCATCTATGTTTTATTCGTTCTCACTGTGGTATATATTCTTTGCGGGCAGGGTTGATAAAAATCAGTGATTTTTTTTTAAAATCAAAAATATCTGATTTCTTATTTAAGTTGGATTTTTTTTAATTTAAACCTGATATATTTATTTTTAAATCATTAATAAAATACTAAATTTTTCATTCAAAATAACAGGTACAATTGCATCTCATGACAAACATGCTATACGTACACTTACAGTCTCATAAAAATGAATTAATGGCTCTAGTTTGTCCAGCCTAACTATGAGCTCTTGATTCTCAAAAGTTCTGAGTTTTCAATTTCTGTTTATCATCAGAAAAAAGGTATTGTTCAAAGAAAGACACAAGTTAGACACAACTGTTTTTGTTCATGTTTATGTGGTGATGGACCTTAGCCAAGCATGGCAGAAGAGTTAGTTAAGACCTTGTCTTAAAGACAGAGAGACATAAATAAGAAAGGCTGGAGAGAGCAGAGAGGAACAATAGAGTGGACTGGAAAGAAAAAGGAAGAACATTATTCAGCACACACACGGCTTCCTCTATTACACATACATCTGCCACAGAAAAACTGTCACGGCTTCTAAGCGTAAGAGATACCCAACCTGGGAATATTTTGAAGAAATTTGTTCCTTGGATTTAAAAAAAGGAAAATGTGTCAAGTGTAAGCAGTGCCAGAAGATGCAAGGCCTAGCTGCAAGAATGAAACACCATACAGAAAACTGCTTATTGGGAGAAAACTGTGTGGATATGGCTAAGTGGATCAACTGCTGAGTAACTTAAATAATTCACTCTGCAATGCATCAAGACTCTCTCTATGCCTTTTACTATAAGTGAGGCTTCAAAAGTAAATTCCCAAACTGTTTCCTGTGTAGGATGTTGGTAGAAAAAGTTTACCTTAGCTCATCCTTATGGCTTGTTTAATTAGGTAACTAAGTTTAGAATATATCACCCAACTATACAGTACAGAAAGTTTCAGTAGGAGACATCTAGAGTTGTCAGTTGCCACCAAGTATCATTTCTTATTTTATAGTGCATAGGACAGTAAACCCTCGATTTTACAGACCCTGCTTTAGCAGACTTTGTGCACAACTGACATCCACCAGTCCCTCCAACATTGCTCCCGAGTCCTAAAGCCCCCCCACCGCACTCCAAAAAAAATAAGGAACTTAGCAGGTCCACAACAGATGAACCCTCCACGGTGGCCTAGACTGCTGCCAGAGCTGCCACAGGCTCCTCCCACTGGGGTGCAGCACGTACGGGGCAGACAGCACTCACATATGCACCCCAGCCCTCTTGGGAGGAGCAGGTCGCAGCATGTAGGCCCCCCCCGCCTCGCGGTGGTGGGGTTGGCAGCTCCAACTGCAGTGGCAGGCTCCAGTGGCTACTCCAACGGTGCTGGCTCCTTTGGTGAGACATGGGCATTTGAGAGGGGGGATGAGAGAGCCTGGCAGGGGTGGGTAGGCAGTAAACGCTCTATCTAATGGACTTTTGGCTTTAAAGGACACCCATCCCTCCCATTAGTCCCTTAAATGGAGGATTTACTGTACATACTTCTTAATTTGGAACGTTGTGGCCACGGACCAGAATGGTAATGCCAGAAGTCTGCTCTCTATTTTACTTCAGCGTGGCTCAGCTTTTCCAGGGGAACCACTTCCTATATTTTTTCAGAAAAAAATAAAAAAAAGACCTACGGAATACATAGGGCTTTTGCAAAAATTAAGTGCACTCCAAGCACTGCCAGTCTAAGCTTTTTTGGTAACTTGATTTAAATCAACTTTTTTTATTTTTGGGGGGGTGATTTAAATCCATCCTGGTTTTGGGGAGAAAAGTATATATAAGAAGTACTGACAGTAGAACCCACAAGAAGGTGGGGAGAATCAACAGCAGGAAGAATTTTCTCACCAGCAGTAATTTAATTCCCTGACCTGAAGACATTCTTTCATGGATTTACAAAATAAAAACAAGTCACATAGAACCGTGAGTTCCAAGCTATCTAGGAGCAGAAATGACACCACTCCGTCTGGGCAATCACTGCTACTTCCCTCTCCCCACTTTATTTTTATATCACCAGCCTGAACCACTCATGTGACAAGCAGGAGATTTGAATTATAACACACACGCGCGCCTCCAACAGAGGATTCAAGAGCATCTTTCTAACTTGTCACAAACATTCAGCAGTGTTGTACACAATTGCGTTACAACTCTCCTCACTGACAAGGCTGCCTTTTAAAAAAAGGTGAAATTACCATAGTAGCACTGGCGACTAAAATCTCTGATGCAATGCATTGGCTAAAATCATGGGAAAGTCCAGAGCTATTCTGTGAAATATGAATGGAACCATATTCCATCAAAACTGATTCACCATGAATCAGATAGATTTTGCCAGAATTTCATTTAAGAAGAAAATCAGGAAGCAAGTTCCAACAAGGAAGAAAGGATCTCATTTGGATTATTTTTATTTTGTGCATTATATATTATAATACAAATGTCAAAATAAAACAAGACTTTATAAGTGCCCGAAAACAAAATTCTAAATTTTCCTTCATAGAGAATGTCGGTCTGCTTGCAGATCACTGCATCTAGAATTTGGAAATGTTTGGTTTCCATTACAATCTGGAAAGGAGCCAAACTTCAAAATTCTAAAATTCTTCATGAAGCAGAATTTCCATTCTCTGAACAGCTATAGTAAATTAATTTAAGAAACCTTTTGAATAGATCTAAAAATCCAACCAGCAGTCCCATTAAAGCAGGAAAAAAAAAAGGAGGTTGGGGGAGAAAAAAATCACATCTACTAGTCTCAAGTTTCTCAAATGAGAAGTCTAGTGGCTGACACCCTGGACTGGGATGTCAGTCATCTAAGTTTCATGTGTGGCTCTGCCACAAGCTTCCTGTGTGACCTTAGGGAAGTCACTTATTCTTTATATGCCACAATAGAGATGATATTTCTCTCACTGAGGTGAGAATTAATTCAACAACTTAAGAGAAGTAGCTTCAGTATTACAGTAAGAAGCATCACACAAAAATCTATAATGATACAAAAATCAGAGGAAAAAGTTAAAGAGAATTTTACAATGTATGATAGCTTTAAGGAAGATTAGAGAGAAAAATTATGCCCTCAGATCTGAGTGATCTTAGATAGTTCCAGACAGAAATTCAGCTTCCCCTGCATGCATGGAATTGCCATTGTTATTATGATTCTGCTCATGTAGGAAGGACAGAACATCAGAGGCAAGAGCCGCCAGGCAGACTGGAAGGGAGAATTTTGCTGAGAAATTTCATCTATGTATTTAGTTTTCATAGACTTATGTCTTGTTTCTTTAAAAATGCCTCCGTTAAACATCAGTTCTACTCATGCACAATTGTCATTTACAACGGGAGTTATGCACATATACCAGGGGAAGAGTACTTAATAATCTTGTTTCTCACGAGAAAGAGAAGCATATTCTCCCTGGACCACCAGACATCATTTTCATGCAAACCAAGTCAAATTATATTCATACCCTGAAAACATCACAGCATTCATTATGTGAATTCATTACAAAGGTGATAGATCAGCACTTCTGTTCAGTTTGCTGAGTTTTGGAAGAACTAGCGTACCACAAAAGGGATCAGACAGTCATCTGGTAAGACAACAGAAATAAGAAGGGATTCTTAAAAAGATTCTTAATGTGTTGTCATTTTAACATCCCTGTTAGTTCTTGCAATACAGAGCATAAAGAATCAAGCCCTTTCTAATATTCTGCCAGCAGCAGTTAAATAAGGGTAAATCTTGCACAGTCACAGCACCTGCAGGAGCATGTCACTTTGTGAGAAATAGCTCCCAATTTGCCCAGGGCTTTCTAAAAATGAAATTAAAAATGATTAAATTGTCATAAAAAGTGCTTTGTATTTAGTGACTACATTATACAGCAAAAATGGGTATCACTAATAAATTCCTAATTACAGGATTTTGAAGCCAGCAAGCACCCCAAGACTGTCAAAAAAACTAATAATTTAAAAATAATTTTAAAAAATGAAGTGCTGCTTAAGCAGAGACCAAAACGATTGCTCATGCTTCACGGGTAAAGCATTATTTATAATAATCCATGCAATTCAAATACACTTGTTCTTAAAGAAATGTTTTTCCCTTTATAACCTTTCAAGAAAATTCTTTCAATTGCTGGCCAGTCCAATGTAGTCATATTTATGCCCAGACTAATCTCATGGGCTATGGCTATACTACAGCGGTCCTTCAAAAGTTCTTCCAGAAGATCTCTTCAGAAATATCTTCTTTCAGAAGATCACATCCACACACAAAAAAGCAGATCAAAAAAATCGATCTGCTCTTTCAATAGAGAGTGTCTACACAGCCTCCACTCTTTCGAAAGAACAGGCCAGGGAACAAAAAATCCGGTGCCACAAGGAATGGCTCTTTCGAAAAAGCCCTCGAGACATGTAAATATGTTTTTTTCTGAAAGAATCTTCTGTAAAAAGGCGCTCTTCCTCACCTGGGAGAGGAAGAGGGCTGCCAGAAAAAGTTCTGTATTCTTCTAATATTGAAACAATGCATTGTGTGTATATAGATGTTCCACAGGATTTTTCGAAGCCCTGGCTTTTTCAAAAATATAAGCCCCTGGTTCTCAATTTTTCCAAACTAGGCTATGTCTATAGAGCAGCAGGATTTTGGAATAAGCTATTTTGGAACAGCTTTTCTGGATTATCTCATTTTGAAATAACACATCTTCAAATAAAATGTGCATCGACATAGTGCTCAACTATTTCAAAATAGAGTGTCCACATTGATAGGGCACCCTGAGTAGGGCTGGAGGTCCCCTATTTCAAAATAGCCCCTATTCACTGCCTTTACACACCCTATTCCAAAATATCTACTTCAGAATAGGCACTATTACTTGCAGGATGAGGGTTACAGAACTTTAAATAAGCCGTCCACTATTTCAAAATAACGATTTTGCTGTGTAGATGCTCACAAAGTTATTTTGGAATAGTGGCTGTTATTCCAAAATAACTTTACTGCATAAACACACCCCTACTCACACCATTTAAAAGTTTATCTTGTGACCCCCCCAAGTTTTACCTCTCTTAAAAGCTACCTGCTTACAAAATCAGACATAGAAAAACAAACGTGTCAAAGCAACTATTATTGAAGAATTATCTATTTTCTCATTTTTACCATACAAGATAATTAGAAACTACATCAATCTGAATATAAATATTATACTTACATTTAAGAGTACATTAAGGAGAGCAGCAAAAATAAGTCATTGTGTGAAATTTTAGTTTGTACTGACTGTGCTAGAGTCTTTGATGTCGCCTACCTAGGTTGACGTACCCCCAGATGACCTCTGCACATGACCAGGAGTACAGGTAACCGTGGCTGAAAACCCCTGATGTAAATAATATACCATCTTAGCATAATTTATTGGGACATATTCTGAAATTGATGTAGATACAAAAAGTATCTCCCACTGAGTTCAGTAAAAACTTTATATAATATATAATAATAAATAAAAAAATTGGAGATACACATCTCCTAGAACTGGAAGGGACTTCAGGAGGTCATCTAGTCCAGTCCCCTGCCTTCTTGGCAAGACCAAGCACCACCCCTGACATTTATTTGCCCCAGTCCCTAAATGGCCTCCTCAAGATTGAGCTCACAACTCTGGGTTTAGCAGGCCAATGCTCAAACCACTGAGCTATCCCTCCCTGTTTCACTTATGTAGAATGGTAGCAAAATCATGCACATAGGGCCTGATTCTGTATCTGAAATAAGTGTCAAAGCAGAGTAAGTGATATGAGGAACAGGACCCGAGATGAGTCATGTGCCACCTGGATTTTTCAAGCAGCACACTGAGAATTAGAGACACGTGATGGGAAAGTGCAAGTACAAGAAGAAAGGGAACAATGTAGTGAAAGTGGGAGAATCTCTCCCTGGGGAGAAAAAAAAATCACAAATGTGAAACTTAGAAGAGTTTTCAGAATAATCAAGGGCCAGTACTTCAGGCTAAACATGAAGCTATGTACTTTGACTTTCATGGGATTACACTGATTTATGGCAGCAGAGAATCTGTCTCTGAGTTAGGACATACAGTGAATAGACTTAGTATGCCTAATGGACACAAACAATATACAGAAGAAATCCCTCAGTCTGTTTAACCCACTGGTTTCATAGCCAGCCTTTACATAAGAGTAGGCAGTCCTAGAAAAAGATCATAGATCAGTTGAACAAAAAATACTCTTAGCATCAGAGATAAAACATTTTCATGTTTCATATATTTCGCTCTTGCACTGCAGACAAAGTAAAACCATACTACGCACCAACTTGTAATTTCCAGGGCTCCAAAAGAACATAGCTAAGGGAAATAAAGCACTAAAGCAGAAGAATTACAGAATGTGGCCACAGATAGCATCTTGTAATCTCCCTTACCAACTGATCCATCCTTTTAGCCACTAAAATTTATTTCTCAGTAAACAGAGGTCCAAAGTAGCTCACTTGTCCCATTTCTTGAGAGCATGCAGCAGTGCCAGCATGGCAGATATAAAATCAAACATCTGTAAATATTTGAGGTGATATCCAGAGTATGACTTTATTCTACTAACTTCTATGTGCCACAAACGAATAAAAGTTTTGTCAGTTAGGAGTCGTTCCTTCCCACAGTTCCCAAACCACAAAAGAAATTGCCAGTGGGAGGCAAGGAATCTACAGCTGCTGTGTTCTGGACAGCTATGGGGCTGGTGGACAAGCTCAGGGAAGGAAATGCCTGATAACAGCAGTTAAAACTTGGAGAAAATACACATCCAAATAGGGAATGCATAGAAGCTGACTTTGGATTATGTGTGAAAGTATTACATCTTTTGCAGCTATGCTCAGTTATCTTGTAAGAAGCTCATTCATGCAACTTTGACATGGGGAAATCAGAACTGGCCCTTAATGCTTTAGACTTTATAAAAAAAGAAGACAAGCAGCAAACTAAAATACTAGTTCCCCGCTATTCACTACAGATATTAATACAGATACAGATATTAGGAAAGATTGAAAAAAACAGGAAACATGAGAAATCAGTGCTAATCCCTTATTTTAATCTACTGATTATTTTAAATTGTCCTTTAAATGTCAGCAGGCATGCAAAATTTGAGCAAGCACTATGAAAATCTATTTATATCCCCTTCTCAACATATAACATGAGATTTTAAATTCAATTTGAATTTTCCAGATCCTGAACTGCCTCTTGGTGGTCAGTCCAATAAGACACCACGTGTGATATGTTAGCCTACATGTTGTGAATTCCAGATTTAGGCACTCATGCTATGCC